>NC_053450.1:90716221-93148136 GCF_015227805.2 Hirundo rustica
TAAGTGGGTCTGCACCGTGAAATTCAGAGTGAGCTGGCAAATCAACAATGTTTATATTGGTGACTTCTACAGGAATATTTATGCTGTACATTTAGAGGATGTCTCACTTCTTCTGCTGGTTGGGCTCATGCAGACATTTTTTACCTGGGGAGTTATTTATAACAATATAAGCTGTAAATATAATTGCTAAAATGGAAAGTGTAATAAAGCTTGAGACATGAACAGTATATTTAAGAAACAGTAAAATCATGAATTTTCTAGGCCATACTAGTTCAGAATTGTGCATGCTACTAAGCCTGTCACATACAGTTCTAAATTTTTTTTTTTAATTACTTTATTTTGATACAGTATTTGTAGGAGGTGGGATTGCATTCTCTTCTAGAAGACAAACATATATATTAATTGCAATTTTTTAATAATAGAGAAATGGTACTTCTAAATAACATACTTACTTCCATTGACTCCATTGATGCCATCACACTCCATTCCACCAGATCTGTGTGAATCTGAAAATAATGATTCAAGTCGAGTCACTGCTTTCTCCAATCTGTCCATCAAACCATGAGTCTCTGCCATTCTGAAAAAATCATTATGGATAGAAATGGTGTTAGACCCCTCTCACTAAAGTCCTTGCTTCATGCTGCAGTGCTGTTCATCTTGTGGCTTTTTCTTTTATGGTAAAATTCTCATGTTTTAAGCATTGTCTTCCTGGCACATAAGCAGTTGCTTATGTGAAGCAGCTGACAAAGGGTAACTTGATTTCTCATCAGCAGGGAATCAGATCACTACTCAGCTCTGGTTCTTCCTTCTAAGTAGCAGGTTCCAACCACTGCTAGTGTAGCTTTTGACAGTCTGCATGTGAACAACTTAGGACAAAATGTGTATATACACTCCCAACTAGATACTGAGATGACTGGAATAGGTATAGAAGGAATTGGTAGAATCTTATGCCTACAATGATTTGAATCAGAATTTACAGAGACTAAAATACAGACCAAATTAATACTCTCTGATTTTTGAAAAGGTTCATTCTGAAATGAATGAGAATGTAAGCTGAATGAAAAGGTTGCCTTGGTCTTTTATGCTTTGTAGCAGGACTCAGCCATTCGACTGAAGACTACACAAAAATACAAGAAGATCTTCTGCTTATTTTTCTTATGTTATTTACTATCACTTTTTTTCTTGTTTTCTTACAGAAGTACCCGATATGAACCAGTGTTTCATAAGCTTTTAAAATCAAATGCTAATTAATATTTGGATAGAAAAAAAAAAAAAATCCAGAGGCCTGCTGGTGCAGTACTACTGCAGTGCTTTTGATTTAAGATTAAATAGAAATTAGGCTACATTTTTAACAACTCACACATTGCTTTCTTTCCTTGCAATGTGATTATCTGCTCTCCTACATGTGAGGCAGTGTAGGCATTGACATATTTGAATATTGGCCAATCTCTCACGGAAAAAAAAGTGCTATTTACCATTCAGAGTGAGAAAGAGTTATATAAGCAAAGGCAAAGCTATGTTTAAATCCCCTATCATTTGACAGAGCAAGTTTAATGTACATGCTCCCCACTTAAGGTTGTGAGTGTTCGATCCTGATAAGTGACACTTGGCAAGGGGTGTTATGTGATGATGATGGCTCTTGATTAACATGATCCCTGTGGCCAGTTCCAGCCCAGCCCCCACACTAGGCTGCATCCCCTGCCCAGCACTGGGATATGCAAAAGCTCGAGCAACAGGGGAATGCACATCCCCAGCTGGGGAAGCAGGGAATCAGCGGCTCTCTGGGGCCACAAGACATTGATTCCTGTATGGCTTGGAGACTAGAACAGTTAGGCAGACGTGGAACAAATATGTAAATGTATTAGTTCCTAAAGAACAGCCTGCTAAAAGTGCTAGTATTGCAGAGAAATTAAAGCCTAATTCCAGCAGATTCCAGTAAACTGCACCACTATGCAACACTCAGCAACCTGACCCAGCATTGCTGCTTCAGTGTCTCCACAGCCAGTGCAGAATGCCTAAATGTTATAATTAAAAAGCAAAGTAGCATGGAAAGAAATGTTTTCACTTACAAACCAGTACTACTAATTTTTATTAATAAAATATAATAATATTTTTCTTCTAAAAATTTAAGCATGAGAGGAAATTAGCTACTGGGACTGTGGAAACATGTGCAAAACTCTTGTGCTCTTGAGTCATGCTGCCTTTCAAACAAGGTAGGACCTTCAGACTTTACCATATAAACGTAATGAGGTTTGTGTTTGACCTAAACGTGAAGCAGAAGATTTTACAACATGAAACCCTTGGGAGAACCATTCTCATGAGAAAGTTTTGTCTGGAATTTACAGGGTTTTCCTATCTATATTAAATAAAAAATCTAACCCCTAAAAGAGGATGGCATTAGACAGCTTGCATACAAACAGTGTAAAAAATTCAGAGGGGCTCTCTTGTCTTATCCCAGAATGGGTCAGGTTGGATTACCCTCAGAGGGGTCATCTGGTCCAACCTTCCCGCTCAAGCAGTATCACTCCAGAGCACATGGCACAGGATTGCATCCAGACAGTTCCTGAGTATCACCAGTGAAGGATACTCCACAACCTCTCTGGGCAATCAGTTCCAGTGCTCGGTCACCTGCACAGTAAAGAAGTTCTTCCTTGTATTTAGGTGGAACTTCCTGCTCATCAGTTGCTGCCCATTGCCTCTTGTGCTATTGCCAGACACCACTGAGGAGAGCCTGGTTACATCCTCTTCAGATACTGACAGACATTGATGAGGTCTCCTCTCAGTTGCCTCTTCCTGAGGCTGAACAGGCCCAGCTCCCCTCAGCCTTTCCTTATGAAAGAGATGCTCCAGTTGCTTGGTCAGCTTTGTGTCCCTCCACTGGACCTGCTCCAGGAGGTCCATGTCTTCCTTGTCCTGAGGAGGTGAAAACTGGACACAGCACTCCAGATGTGACCTCATCAGGGCTAAGCAGAGGGGTAAGATCACCTCCCTTGACCCACTGGCAATGTACTTTCTTTACACTGCAAAATGTGCACTATTCTTTTTGAAAAATCAATTCATTTTAAAAAAACACACCTTAAATTTTTTGTAAGGTTACAAATATCTGGGCAGGAATGAGTTGAATGTATCAGGAGAGCTTCTGAAATATTCAAACTTTTATGAGAATATTAAATCTTTTCTTAAAATAAAGCACTGTTAATCCTAAAAAATACTGTGAGTACATTCTTATCACATTTTACCCTACTACATAAAAGCCTAAAATGGTGAATATTTTAAAAGATCTGTTTTCAACCATTCTAAAAGCTGGCTGATGTAACATAGCATACTAATACAAAACACAGCATACAATCATCTAATTTCATCAGTATTTTAAAATATATTTTTAATATTATACCTATTTGTCTTTCTGTGAAGATAAGTCTGGTAGGTTGGGTTTTTTTTTTAATTTGCCTTAAAATTTTCTTTGGTGACATAATCAAATGTCACAAAAATTATGCACAAACTTCTATGGTAGCCCTGTTACTTTTTGTCCTCTTCAGCCTGATTTTGCCTGTGAAAGAATCCAACTGTTTGATTACAAACTCAATAATTTGAGTGCACACACCTGGAGGTCTGAGGTGCCTCACAAATGAGCTGACTTGTAATGTTCTACCCAAAAAATGGCCTCCTGTAAGACACTAGTACACATTACAGTGTCAGAAGTTCAGGGGGGATAACCCAGCTCAGGTACTTGAAGGATCTTTTTATGCAACACATTCCTGCTACAAGAGTCTTTAACTCACTATATTCTTCACAGTTTTATTCTATTCCCATTATCTGGAGGACTACAATGTTGTCCTTCCAAAAGCAGGCATCACCAGCAATCACAGAGTAATACATTGTTAGAGTCTTTCAACAGAATTAGAAACCATTTTTACCCTAATATTAGGGATGTCACGTTTCTATTCATTTTATATAGAATATTACACTTAATAATTATCATGTTTACACTATGTTTACCTTTTTATCTGTACATTTATATATCCATGAGTACATGGTATTTCCATCTATTTATACATATATATGTGCATGCATATCATGCACATAAGAATACACACAGTTGTGCCTGTCATGTATGGATAAAATGCAAGAACACTTTTGTGATTATTGTACATAACACTAAAATAGCAAATCAGTTGTACATGTACTAATCTTATATTTGCATCCCGCTTTACCATTAAATGACACAGTGTTATCTACCTTACAAACAACACAGGAATTAACATTTGTGTTCTAAACATCCACTGAAAAATAGCTTGAGAACTCTTCATCCATTTTCAATCTAAACACTGACATCTTTGCCTATATATTGGGATTTACATATTTGGCTCAAATTATGACACACTTCAGCATTTTCTTGGCCTATATTCAGCTGTTTGATTACTTATTCCACACTGCAGTCTTTATGGTCAGATACCACAAAGCCAAAAAGGAATCAGAACACAAACGGCACAACTAGACTCTGTGAAGATACTATCTGCCATGATATAGCATCAGAGCTTATATTATAAATAAATAATAAGATTGGTCTACTTACAGTGTCAAATTAAATCTCTGCACATTAAAGAAAAGAGGATGGAAATATGTCTATGGCATGCTTCCACTCTCATAAAGCATGTTTTTATATCATGACAAACTCTCACCTGTTAGGATTTTAATTAAAGATTTGACCTTGAAGTGATTATCAGGGTCAATCAAATATCTTTTCCCAGAGTTGATGCTGACCACCTATAAGGAGTTAAATGTAACAATGCTTCAACTCCCATGTAATCCTTATACAGTTGCTCTCGTGGTGAAGTTCACTGTCCTTCATTGAAAATAAGGCCACCTAAGAACCAGGAAAGGTGTTAACACACATCTACTGACAAATCATTTGAACACTAACATCAGTAACTGTCTCTTGGGCACAAAATTAAGAGAGAGGATCCACAGCTCTGCCCTGTTTACTGTTAGTGGTATCTCTTTTGGAGAGTGCTAAAGGCATGTGGTAATACTACCAATCTGTCATTTCTTCCACAAAAGTAAAGCCAAAACCATGTAGAACAAAGCATGCTGAAACCCAAAATGTGGATTTCTTTTTATAGACAGGCCTTGGGAGATCACTGCTTTCCTCCTCAGCTGTCTCAAAGCACCATTTATCTATTATAAAGAGAAAAAAACCTTGGCTGTAGACTAGAATTTCCTGATATCCTGATTGCAAACTGCAAGTTAAAACACACATGTAGTATTCCTGTTACTATTGTATGTGACTTACAACAGAGGACAATATTGCTCCATCCTCAAGAAGAAGCAAGTAATGAATGCACAAGGAAAAGCAGTACAGTAGCATAAGGGGGAAAAAACCCTTATGATGACATATCAGGCATGTAGAAATGGGTGGTTTTAACAAAGGAATGGTGCTATCTTGTAAAGTATGAAATGATTCTCACAAACATCAGCAAGAGATAGAGTACAAAGTTCCACAGTTTGTTTTATTTCCTATTACTCTATTAATTTGAAAGGAAAAGAAATTACCTGTTAATTTATTTGCTTTCCTCCCCTGCCCCCACTCAGTACCAGTTCTTCCAAATTCATCTAACATCTGAAAATTGATGCTAGGTCTCAGTCATGCTCATCATCTGAGATTCTACATGTCAGATTTGGATTTCCTCTCTATGCCAAAAAAGGGCAGATGCCTAAACCAGAATATAGGCAGTAACGTGGCATTTTAATTTTATTTACCACTGCTGCACTGCTTGGAAAATCATGTTGTCCTTGGAAGCACAGCACCTTGCACATGTGCTTTCTCTCTTAATCTTTTAATAAATTGCTACCAAGATATGAAATAAAATACACAACCCCCCAGACTGACAGCTGGTACTATCAGAGATCCAGTCATGGACATTTTATAGATCCAAAGCAATGTGTCCTCTGAGAGTTCCTCTGTACAATATATGTCAACATACATCAAGGGAGGAGAAATGCATTGCTGAACATCCCCTCAAATTAAAAAAGCATCTTACAGCACTTAATTTCTGACAAAAACACAGATGGCCTGGGTCTGAGATGGATCTTTTTCCTGTATCATCATTCAAATACCTACGAATCCAAGCTGTGTTGAGCAGACAGTCTCTTTGCCACCTTTGGTATGTGACCCAAATTCCTGCTGTACCCCATTCTTGTTCAGACAATAAAAACCCACTGGCTTGGGGTCTCAGGAGTTACTCATTCCCAGACAGAGCTCACAAGCAGCTCTGCCTACTGGCTGAGTGGTTAAGGAGGAGCACGTGAAACTGAGTTGCTATCCTAAAAGATTCTGTGTGGAGAATGGAAATGGAACAGTGGTGAGAAGAAAGTATGTGTTGGTAGACCAATG
The DNA here is from genome assembly GCF_015227805.2 of Hirundo rustica. NCBI lineage: Eukaryota > Metazoa > Chordata > Aves > Passeriformes > Hirundinidae > Hirundo > Hirundo rustica. The sequence goes on from NC_053450.1 coordinate 90,722,616, forward strand.
GGAACATTACCTTGTATGGTTTGTGTTTTGTTTTCCATTAGCTGTAGGGTAGGAATGTAAACAGTCTTCTCAAACTGATGTCAATTTGGATAAAACCAGAAGACCTCTCAGTAAGGCCCTGTGTGAGAAGAATGATTTGAATTTCAAATCAGAGCCTTTTTTATTGCTTTGCCCCTAGATCTACTACAAGCTTATTTGGGAGGAATTAATTCTTAAGCATAAAGAATTATTTTATTTTTTAACATAGTTAAAACAGATAGTTCTGTATATCAAACAGTATTAGAATTTAGACTTCCTTTTTTTTTTTTTTTTTTTTTTTTTTGGTTTTGTTTTGTTTTGCTTTGTTAAGATGGACAGTTATACCTGAAATAGCAAAAAGACAAAAATGTCTGTATGACTTCTGCTTTTGTGGATGGATGTGCCATTTTGACTATTAAGCTGATCTGAAATCTTGATTGAGTCTAGTATACTCATCATAAAATATTTCTGTTTGTAGCTCAACATGTGTGCTAAACCCACTGATATGCTATGAATGAGTCCCTTATGGCTCTGCATAAGAGTGTGCTACATCCATTATCTTTTGTGTGAACTTCTTTCTTTGGCATAACCTCTGTGTGTTTAAAGGGCTACTTTTTATAAGCCAAAAAAAATTTGGGTAGAAGAGGTAAAAGCAGGGTCATGTTGAACCTCTTCCATTTAACCCAAGTGTTTTCCTTTGTCTGGCCTTATGCTGTTGGTACCACAAAGCATACTTTTCTGTTTGCATTCTAGCTCCTCCTCTGCTTCTCTCCCTCTCCTATTGATCAGGTTGCTGTCTACAAAAACATCTTGAAAAAGAATAGAGACCTTTTTTGATCCCACTGTTTCAGAAAAATTGTAAAACTTGCTTCATAAAAAAATTTCTCTTTTGAGAAATATCCCTAAGACTGTTGATCCATTTTAGATTTCTTATCACATCCCAGTTTAGTCCCATAATATGGATGAGGAACTGCACACATTAAGCTGTATGTCTACAAGGCAATGTAATAATAACATGGACTGCAGTTAGGCCTCGGATAATTTGATATGAATTCTTTAAAATATGTCATGTGTTCATGTGCGTGCTTAGTGTCTCCTGGAGTATCAGTTCACCTTCTAATTATCTGGATGTTCTGTGAAGAGCTTCTATCCCTTGCTGAAGAATTTTGCAAGCATCCCTTGCTGTCATGAATTTTGTGATCACACAGAGAGAGTTCATTATTTAATGATACACTGAAGCAGTCAAGACTTGACAGTCTGTGGAAGCATGATTGACTTAAAATAACCAAGGCAACCCAGTTTCTAAGTACATTCTCTTATTCTTTCTATGCTCCCTTTTCATGTCACCACCGCTCATAATCTTTTGTCTTGGTTTTATTTTCTTCTCTCCCTCCAATGATATGTAGGAGTTTTAGTACTCAATCAACAGAAATGCCATGTTCTTAACCACTTCATTTACTAGATATTAGTGCAGGGCTCTTCATGTAATCAAACATCCTAAAGGCCTTACAAGCCATTTAATTACCTGTCACAAGTCCAATTACTGTATGTAAGCAAACTGCCTTGCTGAACCAAGAAAATACTGCATGCAGGCATTGATTTTATTCAAGTGCTTCAGTTCAGTTCATAATAACTGAACAGTAAGATCCTATATGCTATGGTTCCAAACAAATCAAATTCAAACTCTCTGAAAGGGCAAATTCCACAAAGTACAAATGTTTTAGTACTTCCGGGATGTGAAAGGTAAAAAAACAAAGGAGAGTTAAAACTAAGTGAAAAGCATTGCAAGCTCTAAAAACAGAAACTGTGAAATTACTGCAGAAGACTAGAGTCATTCAGTATCAAGGTTTGTAACAGTTTTGTCTGCTGTGCTCGTGGCCTTTCAGAAGGCTTCCACACCCTTCTTCTCATGCATATCCGTATTATGCTGAAGCCTGAATATCTGGCTTGATTTCAGCCAAGTTTGCAAGTGTTCCTGTTCTCACCAGAACATCCTGCTGCAATCTGTGTCTGGTGGTCTCAGGCCCATCGTGGCTGCTCCACTCAGCCTGCAGGCAGTGGCTCTTCCTCCAGCATAGCAGCAGCCAGGAGGGCTTAAGCAAACTTTCTGCCATGAGTCCTCCCTCTGCTCTGTAGCTCAAGTGGGAGCTTTCTGGTCACAAAAACTCAAGGTGTTCATGCATCTCCCATTCTAAAATTCCCCCCATTGACTTTGCAATACTGCTAGCATTGCAATTTGTGCCTCTGCTTCTGATTCAGGATGAAATGGGCCACCTGCTACTAAAAAAGACCTTTCTATTTCCTGATATAACCTGGTTACTACTTAGGAGGTACTAAGCTTTAATGATAATCCATGCAACCTGCTCACATACAAGATCTCAGATATTTAACTATTTATCCCTCCTCTGTTTCAGTGTGAGGTCTTGAAAAACCCAGAGAAATCAAACTGAACCTACCCTAGAGGCTTGTAAAAGTTAGCCTTTTTGAGGATGGCTGTTACTTTGTCGGACCCAGAGCTGTTAGGTGAATTATTCTGCTGTTTCTAGACAATGACAGACTACACACAGAAATGCAAATGATTCTTTGCATTTCTTCCAAAGAGCAATTAATTAAATATTTAAATTAATACAAAGCATAGCTTAAAGCTTAGGATCTGAGCCGATCTTCTTGGAAAAATTTGCCACAATTTAATTATGTAATTGAGCATTTGCCTGGTGGTTTGTTTTTTTGGTGTTTTGTTTTTTGGTTTTTTTTGTTTGTTTTGGTTTTGGTTTTGTTTTTGTTTTAATATATGTATAGGCTACAAAAGCATTAAGGCTTTAATTCTGAGCATACTACGACTGGTATTTGGAATTCCACAAGGACCCTCTTTGGCTTGCTGTTCTCTGAAAAGCCGTGGGTCAGACAATTCCCATTAGCATATACTCGGGAAAGTAGTCTCAATGGGAACTTTTAAATAACAAAAGTCCCTGAAATTGACAGTCAGAATACTTTAAGTACACAGGTGAAATTAAGACAGCAGTAGGCAGTATGTGTATAGACTGCATTGGTGTCTATGCCATAAAGCCTTACTAAATGGTGACAGAGGTCACAGAGATTTAAGTAGCCCCAAACTCTCTGCTCTTGATGAAGTATCTGAATCAGCATAATCATTGCCACAGATGCAACTGTGCTCATGCATACTTTTGTCACTTCAGCATACAGTGCTTAGTAAAGGTGTTGCTATTCTGGTATAGTTCATAGCAGTGATATTCTGAAGAAGAGCTGAGTCTTCAGAGTTTGGAGTATTTTGTATTATGTAAGCAACTGGAGTGGACTCTGTAGCACAGGAACATGGTAAGTTCCCAATTTCCCCCAACTACTGCAAAAGATGTACTTGAAATTTTAGAAAAAAAGCATTAAAATTATTTATATATATCAGGGGTACTCCATAAAGCAAAATCCTTTAACCAGTTCACAATAAAGCAGAAGAATAACTGCAAAAATGTTTGCCTTATTTATCACAGATGTTTCTTTGGTTTTGCCCCAATAAGCAAAGAATGTTCTCTTTCATGTAGTCAGATGTTCCAGTAGGCAGCTACTGAGTTTGCTGCCATTGCATGTGATGTTAGAACTCATGCAGAACCACTAAGAATATTCTTTAACATATCTGGCAGTTCATCATTTCCCTGCCTAGAATTCAAACCAATTGCAACTTTATTGCCATTGACAGGCCACAGATTAAAGCATAGATTATCTGACTTTGTCCAGGTGATGTTGCAAATCAACATTGTGGCTGAGAGCTGAATACATGCTGTCTGGTTTCCAGCCCTCCTTACCCACTACTTTTCCAACACCAGCTAATTCAGATTACCATGAATTTTGGACCTGGGTGAATGTTAAGGTTTTTTGTGTTTGTTTGTGGGGTTTTTTTGTTTGTTTGGTTTTTGTTGTTTTTTTTTTAACTTAGGACGCTCAATGTATTTTGCATGGTTAATAAAAATTATACAGTGGGATCAGAAAATCTAATGATGGGAGGGAATTTAATGCATGTAATCTTAGTACCCTTGCTCCTTATGGTATACTAAGAAGCACTTTTCTCTACTGAAGTGAGAGCCAAAGCTGACAAAGAATAATGAAAACATGTCAGAGGTCAGTTCTACCATAATAGTAAATAATGCACATCCTCTTCATTTTTATTTAATTGAGAACACATATTTTATTCATTAAGTTTGGAGTTGTGCCTGACCACCTTCCACATCTGAGCAGCATTCAAGGGGGAAGACACAAAGGAATCACAGGAGTACTCAGAAGACTTGTGTTTTTGTTAAGCCCAAGACCAAAAAGACCATATTGTTCTATGTCCCTGGCTTTGTTACAGAAGGTGGATTGCTTCTGTTCTTTTGCAAACTTGCTCAAAATAGAGCCAGTCTCATGAAATCCCTCTGAAAATGCATAAAACCAGAAAAAAGTTTATTATCATTTGTATAATAGGTAATTAAAAGGCAATGCTACGATAAAATTTGCATAAGAATTAGGGCATCTGATTCACAGTAATCTTAAAAGGCTAGATTTGAGAGTACTGTATTGAGTTCCAAGTCATTCCATCTACCACTTTACTACTCTAAATAATTTTTAAAGTTACATTTCTGAAGTAGGACAAGTTTTCTGATTACAATCTCACAAAACAATGAAACATGGTAGTCCATAAACCACTGCCACTTTTGCCTGGCTTAGAAACAAAGTGATAAAATCTGCAGGTTTATCTCACTCAGACCGCCCAGCTAAACAGGTCCCTTCCAATTATTTCCTAATGGACTGGCCTCTGTGTAGAGGTTTTTTCTGACATTTTCCATCGCTCAGAAACAAACACATTTAGGTAGGGTATATAAAGAAAGCTTTCTTCCCCAGGTGGTCTTTGTTAAGACTGCCCCTACACATTACAAAATCTGAACTCTACTTGATCAAAATCCTCACTGATGATGCTAATGTAATGCCAAGATTCAAATCTACAGCAATCCCCAAAGCAAAGGACAGATTGCACATTTTTAGGTGAGGTCACGACAAGTTCTCCTCGGCTTTGTGCTGGCTGCGTCTCTGGGGGAGTGCTCCTGATGTCAAGTTACCGCAAAATGCAGGACCTCGGCTTCACGGGTTTTCGTTTCTGCCCTCCTCTTACCCGCTCTGAAAGCTACCTTTATTTGAAGTATCCTTTATATATTTTTATGTAAAGGAATATATATTATGCCTTCAGGTCGCTCACCCTAAGATGCAATTTAACCCTTTCTTCCGGGCTAAACCCGTAGGCTCTTCTGCCACCTCCACTATGCGCACACCTCTGGCTCCAAGGGCGGGGGGATCCCAGGACTCGGCGCCCCGCTTCCCACCGGCACTACAGCCGCCTGCCTCAGAATCAGATCATCTTACGCTGATTAAGAGAGTTCAAGACCGGCACCGCTTGACAGCCAGGCCTGCACGAACAAGCCGAGGGCATTTTTAATAACCCGCGGCTGCCGGGACCCGGGGCGGGGGCTGGGGCACAGCCGAAAGCAGCCCCGGAGTCGCTCCCGGCGCTGACGGGGAGCTCGGCGGAGGAAATCGGGCTCCGGTCCCAAAGAAGATCCCTCGCATGCCGTGGTATTTAGCTCGGGTCTCCCCTCTCGCAGCCCAGATTACTCTCTTCCCACTTATCACCCAGGGGAAAGGAGGGAGGCAGGGAGGGGGAGGTTTTCGGTGCGCAGCCCGGCGCAGGTGACAAGAGGGAAGTCGAGGGGCAGCGCGGTTCCTGACCCAGATAGCTCCGGAGCACTGCCCGCCCAAGGAATAACTCAGCCGCCCGGCCGAACCCGGAGTCGTCCCCTCATCACCTTCCCCCATCCCCAAGATGTCCGCTGCGGCTGCTCCCATCGCCGCCACCGGCGGGAGCGCCCCGCGGCCCCGGCCGCGCCTGCCCGGGGCCAGGGGGGTCGGGCCGCTCTCGGCATCCCGCCCCTCCCGCCGCCGCCGGCTCTTGAGTTACCTGTTTTGATGACCCGCGTAGGCTTTTTTCCTCCCCTCCTCTCTGCAATGAAAATCCGCGGCCGGTCACTCGCTCCCCCCCTCCCTCGCCTCGCCGCCGCTCTCCTTCCTCCTCCTCCTCCTCTTCCTCCTCCTTCTCCTCCTCCTCCTCAGCGGGAGCCGGTGTCAGTCAGTCACATCAGCTGCCCGGGCAGGCAGGGAGAGCAATGCCCTGCAGCTTCCGGGAGTTCCAAATAAAGACAAGTCCAGAAAGGGAGAGAGACGGTGGCAGAGATGGAGAAAGAAAGCAAAAAGTGGGTGGAGTGTGAAAATGGAGGGAGAGGGAGAGGTGTCTCACGGCGGCGGCTGGGAATCTGCGGGAAAATGGCAGTGGTGGAGCGTCACAAAGGAGCAGGGGAGAGTGCTGGCAGCCCAGGGTGGAGGACACCCATGGCCGCTGATTTGATGGCCCTGCTTTTGCCCATCGGGCACGGCTTGAGGGGGCTGGAGGTGAGCATCCCACAAGACGGTGGCCTGGTCCACAGTGGGAAAGAAGAGTGGGGCCCGTGTGGAAGCCATCAGACCCCTCACGTCACGTGGCAGGGAAGCTCGAGGGCAGCCTCAGGTACACCTGGAGACTTTATTGTCTACTCTGGGCTGCACTAAACTGTCCCAGCCTGACCACAGCTGTAGCTGGGCCCTCGGTGGGGCTGCTGCCTTCATTCATTGTGGCCATAAAATTAGGGCTCCCAGTGGGCAAACCCTTGTGCTTAGGCCTCGTTTGTCAGGCTCTCTGGGCTTCGCGCCAGTCCGTACCCCGTGCCAAATGTAAAGCGTGAGTGTCCTGCAATTGTGCGGTGCTTGTGATCACTTGGTCCCAAGGAACATTCACCTGAAATCTGCTTCACATGCTTGTATCAGATGAGTTGGCTTTCTGCACGGAGGTCTTGGAGACCGTGAATTCAGAGCCTCTAGGAAAACTGTTTGCTCTTGAATGGAAAAAAAAAAAAAAAAAAAAATCAGTTGATGATAATAAAAAAGACCACATATATTTTTCAAGTCAATATTTTTTTCAAGTCAACCATGTGGTCATGTGAAAATGGGTAGTACATTTTTCTATCAAATATATAGCTTATTTTAGAAGAATTTATGTTTCATTTCTGATGGTCTGACAACACCACTATAAAACATAGAACATAAGGATTTGTTGTAATTGTGCAGTAGTTAAATGTGGGCTGAGGAAAGTCATATTTTAACAAGAATGCCATGGTTAATAGCAGCTCACAGACCTCATATGCCTAAAGTCGGCATTAAGCAAAAGCAAGCAGACTGCAAAGATTTGTCTGGGATCCAAACTCAGTAGTGCAGACAATGTAATTGGCATTGGAAATTGCAAAAAATTCACTGGCGGGGTTTCCTGTATGAAGTGAAGTGAACTAGTTCTCCTTGGCATGTACAAGCAGCCAGATGAAATCAACAGGACAGCACATATTTTAAACCAGAGGGTCTTGCCAAACCTTCCAAAAGAGTAAAGATAGTATGGAATTGAAGACCTGATTGAAAAAATGCACAGAACACAGAAACTACTCAAGAGAAATGAGAAACAAGCCCAGAAGATCTCCTTCTGGAAGGAAAATCCCAAAGGATTAAGAAACAGTGAAACACTTAGAGTAAAGCTCCAAGTCTGTACTTCTTACAACTCAGAGGAAAAAAAAAAATAAAAAATCTCAAGACCTGAGCAGTGTCAGCATGAGAAGTTGAAAGTTCAGGACGATAAATGCCATAGAGTTTCTGTAGAATGTCAATTTAATTTGAGAAAATGTATTGTAGTTAAGTGATGAAAAATTTTATAAACTCTTATTGTAAGAGCTCAGTTGAGCACATCATCCTCTTACATAAGGGGCATACAGAAAAGAAGGAGAAACTATAAGGCATTTCTTTTGTATGGAAAGTTTTATGAGGCTACCAAACCACCAGGTGCCCTACATGTCTAAAACATGTTCATAATCCATCTTCGCTCCTGTCTTCTTGTGCTTTCTTCACAAAACAGTCAAGTTATTTCTTCTTATCCTCAGGAGAATTTTGGCAATCTTAAAAGTCTTAGACTAAAGGTGAAAGGAACAACAAGAAGTAATAAATTTAGTAAGAAGAGAAAAAAGGGAGATTCAGTAGCTGTAAAGTGACCTCATAAAAGGCAGGAAACCCAATGGCAAGCAAAGATACGAGATTTATTGCCTCAAAATGCTAGAAAAGAAAGCCTTGTGGTTTCTGTAATAAATAAAGGTAATCTGAAAGGGAAGTTCTATTAAAGAACTTCATAACTTTCAATTCAGGCTGAGCAACATCCCCCTAAAGAGAAGAAAGAATTGAGAGATGTGCAAATTTTGGACTTTGCAAAATACTGTATGTGCAAAATAATTGACTAAATGACATGCATTTGTCCTCTCCCAAAGGGCTTGAACAGCATTAAAGAATAAGTTTTGAAAGTGGTACTGGAATTGGCATCAAGTGAAACACTGTGTAAGGAGTGACTGGAACATCAGGCCTTGGGGCTGGCCACTTTGCCCTCAGTCTAACAATACATTTAGATATACAGAAAATACATTGATGCCTGTAATTGAAACATTTACAGTTAAAGATTTTTATCTATGTACTTTTTGTAGTGAGGACAGGGTCTCCAACTTCGGGATCAAAACATCCCAAGAAAGCCTTAAAATTGTAACTTAGGCCACAGTCCTCTTGAAATGTTGAGGAGATCTTAAGCAAGAGGTGCAGTAATAGCCCTGTTTCAGGAAGTTACCCAGTTAAAATGTGGCAGCTCATGGAGTGTAATGGATTTGATTTAATATAACTTTATAATTATTTTTTTCATTTTACTTACCAACTTTGCTGCTGCAGATAATCTGTGCCAAGGCTGGCATGTTTTATTCCCTTTTATAGAAGAGTGTATTTCTAAAGTTATGCAGGGATCCCAAAGTACACATCAGAAGACGTAGATATAGGCTATCAAAATCTCTGTAGAATGACAGCATTGTAAACGACTTAAAAGAAAACCTCTGGTGCATCTTTTATTTGCATACATTTTTTTTCACAGAAGAAGACTTGTTCATTCTTACTTTCCTAGTCTGCGTTGAAAATGGACTTTCAATGTATATGATTGTAAAATTTTTCTATTGATGAAAGTTGCACCTAAATGATTCACAGATGAGTCTGGAGAAAACCACAGATATTGTTGCTCATTGCCTTGATTTCATGCAGTCTGTCGTTGCTGGGGCAATGCAGAAAATATAAATTAAAATTGCAGAACCACTTACTGATGTGAAAAGAAATTGGACTATCATGTGCAAATCTTGGTAGTGTGATTTGCTAGATCTGCTTAAATCATATTGGAGTGCATTCAGGACATGTCAAGATGGCTTTTGCTTACCAAATCTGCTGTTTAGTCTACAGAATTTGAAAAACTGCATATAGCTAATTAACAAAATGGGTCCCTGAAGAGCTCTTTCTGGTTATCTTACACAGATCAAGTGTCAAAAGACACAGCAAAAAATAAAGATTCTGCCAGAGAAGTGGACTGCCTTTCCTCTTTCAAACTGGGGTGAAATATGTCATCATTCAAACTGTTCACCTGTAAAATATGCGGGCAGATTCAAATTACTTTTAATTTCATCGCTGTCACTCTACTGCTTTCTTATCTCTTCTCTGTATTCCTTTTTATGGAGTAAGCTCTGAGGGTGTGGGCTCTCATAATTGTACATTAATTAGTTGCGTGCTTCTTTTTAGACATCACAACATAAAAAGTTAAGTAATAAGCACGCGCTTATCATTAAGTATGTGAGTAATGGCATCCCCGTGTAGCAGAGCACTTAAGCATTCCCATTGTATTTAAGCAGCTTGTCACATAGGGCTGGAATTACTCACTTGTTTATAATTCAGTATACATTTAAGGGCTTTCCTGGGTCCAAGGGAAAACTGATCTCACAAATACTAGTCTTTGTGGCTACTTTTACTAATGGTAGTTTTGAGGTTTAATTCAGTTCTGCAAAGGTTTTTGGGAAGGCTCTTCAGTGGATATGGTAGGCTTGGGCCTCAGCTCTGCTAAGTATTTTCATTGCCCTGTCTGTTGATGATCATGGGATACAGGCTCGTGTTGTGTTTTTGCTAAACAACCTGTTTTATACACCACTGCATTTTGATATAGATTTGAAGTGAAGTTTTGTGTTTTTCATTTAATTACAAGCAGAAATTTGCAAGGAACTTTTAGTGAGGATGATTTGACTGAGCAAATCTTCCTAGTATGTGAATGTAGTGTTATTGTGCCTCTCTTGCAGTGTATCAAAGCTATGGAAGCAGTAGTCAAAAGGAAAAACAAAGTCTTACTCATTGGTCAGTGTTTTCCCATTTTAGAATCTTAGCATTTCTGTTTAAGCTTCCTAGTTCTGTTTTCACCTCTCTTTCAATCTGGGATGCAGAGGATGCTTTAAGAGAGACTGGCAGTGTTCTCTAGTGAGGCCCCAGTACAACTAAACAAAGCAGGGTACTGCTTCCAGCTCAGTAGCTGAATAGGAGTTTCAGGACAACTTTACCATGCTGCTGGCTCACTGTTCCAGACCCACATGTGAGCTGTGAAGCATCTTAGTGAGATAATTGCAGCTGGTTAAATGTCCATGCTCTCAACCTAGTCTTTGCCAGTGCTTTATAATCCATCTGCAACAAAGGAAAATGCAAGTGTACTCAAACACTGCTGGAAGTCAAAACCAAATAAAGTGTTTTGCGGTCATCTTCATGCCACAGCTTCTTTGACTCACTCCAACTGTCCCATCATCCCTAACTCCAGTCACTTCCAGAATGTGCAAATGGGTCAGGCATGGAACACTGGTCTTTTAAGCTGTATTCTTGTAACTGCATTTTTTTTTTCTTAGTAGGTAACATTTTTTTCCTTGTCTGCTGCTATATTTCTTTTATCACCATGTATATGATGGCATCACTGTCATGGATCAGAGCTTGTCAAGACTTGCTGAGTCTAGATCATCAGTAAAATGCATCAGTCTTCATGTACTACTGGCAGTTAAAATCCCTCACTTAGTGATCAGTCAAAGTAATTTTTGTTTATTGCTGAGGAGGTTCTGACAGGACTTCCTTTTTTTCCCTGGTAAATCCAGGTTGCAGTTTGTTTCTTTTTTCCATCTCCTAGAGGTAGACAGCATAGAGTCAGCTCTAAACATTTTCCTGGGCAGACTTACAAATGATTCCCTGAGATCAATATTCTTTTTGTATAGGAAAGCCCTGACAACTGGTGCAGCAGAGGTACTGAAAAATCCAGATGCATGGAAAATAAGATTTTTTTCCTGAAAAGCTGGGGATATTTGAGATCCTTTTTGTTAATGAATTCAAGGTTTACTGTGCAAACCACTAGGCTAGAAATTTGTTGTTGTTGTTGTTTAATACACAGAATGACCTGATTTCTAGGGAATGGTACTTTAAAGAAAACACCTAACTGTGCAAAATTTGTGGTAAAATCACATGAATTGATAACTTTTTTTTTTTTTTTTACAGAGATGACTTGGTAGGATATAATCAAATAGCAATGTGGGCAGATAACCAGTGTGTTTTCTGAAAGATATAAATCTAGTGTTGTTCCAAGCATTTAAATAGACTGTGCACTTATTTGAACAGTGGTTCCTAAGTAGTGTAACCCTAGTTGTGGTCATTGCAGGCTGAGTAAGTCAAAGAAAAAGCCTCTTAGAGACAGAATTCCTCTGTTCTTCCACAACAGTTAATAAGCTACCAGGTGGCATTTGCTACCCCCTTCTCCCAATGCTGTACCTAGTTGGTTTTGTCCATCTCCAAGCTCCATTGCACTATGTGAGGGAAAAACAAGATAAGCACTTAGTCCCTGTAGATCAATTCACTCAGGCAGTAAATAAAGACCTTTACCTCGACATAGTCACCGTGCTTGGTCTTCCCCTGTAGGAACCCATTTAGCTATTGACAGGTATCTTCTGTAAATACACTTACTACCCTAATATAGAGGGGGCAAACACATGAGTTTTGAATGTGGGTCTTTGAAATACTTTACCTTGTTCTTGAAAGAATCTGAGGTGATTTATACTTTTCACACGCAGAATGCCAGGTGCGACAGCAATGTGAATTTTCTGCTGCTCTTTCAACCTCTCCCTCAACCAAGAACTTGAAGAGTCAGGATATCTCAGTTTTATGTCCTCCAGAATGACACTGCTGGCAAGGATCTCTAGGTACAGTACATTACTTATATTATTATGCAGTTTTGTCAGCCTAAATTATTATTTTGCAATTTATCGCTACCTAGATGAGGGATACAGAGCTCATCAGGCAGCAAAGTGCCTAGCAGAGTCATTTGCTCTAGCTTTTATATTCTTCATGGCAAATGGAGTGGCATCTTTTTATTTTACAATATTTTGAGAGCTTTTTAGGACTAGACCCCTTTTCTGAAATCTGTCCGTCTCAATACATGATTTCCCTATATATCTGTGGCAGAAGAATTTCCTCTGTCAAATAAAGAAGGTTTTACTTTGGAAATAAAAAGCCAAAAAAGGTTTTAGGATGAATCAAGCCAAGGAACAAAATAGACCAGACTAGACTAGACTAGAATATTTCAGTTGGAAAAGACCTATAAATGATCATGTAGTCCAAATAGTCACATCACCTTTTTTTTTGTCTTTCCTTTTTTTCTCAAAAAGAGAGGAGGAGCAAGATAAAGTAACAAAACATAAAGAAAAGTAAAAAAAAAATAATACTTAATTGTAATATCTAAAATGGATTGGAAGAACTATAAATATTTCACACTGATGGGACGAAATCCTGGTTCTCCTCAAGTTAGTGTTTTGTTGCTGGCTGACAGGGTCAGCATTTCACTCTCCATGTCTGAATTAATGTTTTCCTTGAAAAAATGTAGGTCAATCATTTAGGTATCAGAAATAATATTTCTGTTTCAAAACCAGTCATTTATTTCATTATTATTTTCTTGTTTCCCTGTATTTACAAAGGCTCTGCATATATTGCACTGTGTTTCTAAAAGCTATCATTTCCGTTGGAAAAGAATATTGTTTGCTCTCATGAATAATTCATCTTGGAGTTCTCTTTTAAACCCTCAACAAATGTGCCATTCTTGTATTTTCATAAAGGAAAAGAATGGAAAACAACACTCTAAGGCTGATTTATGAATTAGACCATGAACATTAAAAATATATAAAACCTTGGTATAAATAAGGACTTCAGTTTTGATTCTAACTCAGTTGTATCAGTACCTCTGGAACGATACTACTGGTTATATACAGATTTTCACTATTATAACTTATCACAGAGTATGAAAAAAGGAGCATGAAATATGATGAAGATTTGGTATTTAACCTGAGCTAATAAGGTTAACAATATATGTAGATTTTGAAGGGAAAAAAAGAAATACTTAAAGTACAATATAAATTAAACTGTGAATAGTATGCAATTTATAATATTTGTGAAACAAATACCGATAAAAGAACATTTAATTCAAGTTTCTATATATCCCGTTAGGTTGAAATATAAATAGTTTAGATGCAAAGGAAAATACCTAGAAGCACCTTCACAGACAACCTGTGCCCTACACACACTTATTAGATTACTGCTGTTCATTTGATGCGCACATCAGATTAGCAAGAGACCTTTGTGCATCCCAGTGAAGTGCAGGTCTATCTTGTCCTCTGATCTGTAGGACGTCCTCGACCTCTACTGCCCAGCTGCTGTGCTGGGACATCTGCAACTCCTTTCCCCACTATAAAATAGACTCAGGCACTGCAGGTTTTGTAAAGTGTGTTTAAAGCATCAAAACTGTATGTTGTGGTATTTATAAAAGGTAAAATGATTTTAATGTAAATAGTTGGATATTGCCGTGAGGAATGTATTTACAAAGTCAAACCAGTATTAAAGGCACTCCTCTGTGCCATGGCTTATAAAAGGTTGTTCATGTATCTGAGCAGACCAATCCTGAAATGTCAGCCTCTTCTAGCCACCAGCTTCATTCAGCCTGTAATAATCAGCTAAACCTGTTCTGCTTACCTGTGGCTGGCTGCCTCAGCATGGTACAGTGCTTTGTGGCTTCTGTCATCTCTTGTGTACGTACCTTTAGAAATCAGCAAAGTCAGGGGCTAGACTGGGGGCCCCAGGGTCAGCAGCAGCACGGAGTGAATTGCTGGGAGTTCTTCTGCGAAGCACTTAATAAAAAGAAAATAAAATGTGTCATAGGAACAATGGACTGAAATCTTCTGGGGAAACAAAAGATAAAATGGTCCTATAAATGCTCTTGGTACCACAGGCTCATCTACATCATCACCTGTGCTGAACAACACATATAATCCCTTTCCTGAGTCATTCATCAGTATTTATAATGGTTCATCAGCATTCATGTTATAAAATCTAAGAAATTTAAATATTTCTGAAGTGCAATTTTTCCAGGAATCCCTGTGGTATTCATAACAAATCTTCCTTAAAATGTTTATTTTAATGTTACTGAACAAATTTGGTAGAGAACCTGATGTGCTGCACATATGGGAGTTGCTGGAGATGATTATCCTGATAATTGTGTGATACAGATCCCTACCCTAAAGGTTGTGTGTATATCTTCTGTGGTAATTTATTGTTCAATGAGGGAAAGCAGAATAGAAGGGACTATTGTTGTTTTGGTATTACTAGTTATTTTGATATTTGTTACTGCATTTTCCACTTCCCTGTTGTCATTTTGGATGTCAGTGCTATAACATCAATCTTAACCTTTTTAATGTTTTCATTTTCTGAAATGCAAATACTAATTTTCAAGAGTACAACCAAAACTCAGAAGCTACAGTGTCACATTTCTGACTGTTGGCAGGGTGACAACAAATAACAAGCATTAGACCCCCTTAGTATAGGTGAGAATACACTTATATATTCATGATTCCTGATAATCTCCAGGAGGAGAATGATGAGCAGGAGCTCATCTCAGAGGTGTTTAGGTCTTCTACAAAAATACATTTCAGTACATGAAATGTATGATGGGCAGTGCATCTCTATGTGTCCAGGGGCTGCTTTTAGTAGTTGGAAGTTCATACTTGGAGCCTTTCTGAGCAAAACACCTGCTTTAGTTCATTTTTGTTTGAGGGAGAGCCTCAGGTTTAAAGGTCTGTTTGTTCCAGGGTGATTAAAGTCAGCACGAGTTTAGTCATTGATTTGAAAGAGTGGGTGGCACTTCTTGGGGGTCCACTCCTGGTCCAGCTGAAGTCCACTTGAGTAGCTACCATTATTTAATAGAAGATTGCTCTAATTCAGGAAATAATTAGTAAAAATTTCCTCAAACCCTTGTGCAGCTGAATCAGCTCACCTTTGAAAAAGCCTCTCTCCTTCAGATGGTGGGGCTATTGACAGGAAGAGCAGCAGCAGCTGCTGTGTGGGAGCGTGTGTGTGTCTTGCCTGGCAACCTCATTCACTGGCAGTGGATTTCACCTCCCACGCTCCACCTGCAAAGGCCGTGACTACTCAGTTTCTATCCAGCAGCGGTGGATGCAGCCTGGCATTAATACTTGGCTGGAAAGCTGTTGCAGTCTCCCTTTATCAAAATTTTTGGATGCTGGAAATACACATCCATCTCTCCACCATATGCAAAGTCATGACTTTCAGGATAGGTGGAAAGGTGTGATTGCATGCAGAATGATAAATAGGAATGAGCCAGTGCTCTGCTGGGACTGGTTTGTAGAGTCTGTGTGTGTGTGTGTAGACACATAGAGTGATCTATTTGTATAAGGAATTGCAGTACAAATAGTTATAGTGGTTGCTCCTCTGTGGTCACTTACACACGTTGAACTGGAGACTGTGCTATTAAAATACTCCATCAAGAGCACAAAAATATCTGGTTTTGTCTCTTACTTCTATTTATTTTTTATTTTTACCAGTACTTCTTTAGTTTGTATCTTTATTTAAAGAAAAATAGTCACATTAGCTTTTGTTTAATTTTATTTTGTTTTATTTGCATGATAGAATATGTAAAATACAATGCATAAAATTACATAATGTGTAATGAACATATATTTAGTACTAATTAGTGCTTAAAAGTAGAATAAAATATATCGTTTATTCAATTTATGAAGTTTAAAATATATATAAAAATATCTATCAGAGAATCACAGAATTTTTATGTTGGAAGGGACTTCTTGAGGTCTAATCCACTGGCCCCTAAGCTATAATTTTTTCCCAAAAAGCGCAACTTTTTAATTTCAGCAAGTGTAGTTTCATACAGCTTCTTTGGTCCTATTTAAACCATTTATTTGATGCATCTTTAAAAAAAGAAACCAAAGGTAAGGATTTAAATTATATAAAGTATAGAAAAGAAATTCACGTTTTAGAAAATTACTAGTATTTTAGTCCAGAAGAATGATCACAAAGTTCAGCAGTGCCAGCAGCTGCTTCTCTTTTGGAACTAATAATAATAGGATGATTTTTTATAGCATCTACAATTCCGTACCTGAGTTATCCTCTGATTCTTTAAAATGATCATTCTAATTGTGGAGGTGTCACCTCTTTAAAAAAACAGGTTTGTTCGTTCTGTGTGTGAGCCACACCCTGAAAAACCGAAAGGGTTTGCACATGCCTAATTTAAGATTTAACCTAGCATCAGTGTTAAACCTGATTCAGTCTGTCATTCTCTTGCTTAAAATGCTGTGTAACTCAAGGGTTTCTATTTGCTCCTTTAGCAAATCAGTTATAAACTGCCACGGATTACAACTTAATTCCTACAGCCTAAGGTGCAAAGTGTTCTGTTCTCCCACTGAAAATAATTGGGGAAAAAAAATCACTGCCTTTTTATTTTGTTTTTTGTTGCATTGAATGTAACAAGAAGATCCACCTTGATAGCACTGTAAGCTAAACTCTCATAATTCTGCTCGGAGCAGGCAACAGACAGTCACAGAGTTCCTCACACAGACACAGAAACAGAAACAGAAGTCTTCAGCCTTTCACCTACGTGCACCTGGTTTTGTGCGTTATTACAGCACATTTCAGCAATGTCTTGGTTGCTGATAACCGAGAATTGGATGGGTATTACTCCTGATTGCTCCTGGACTTCTGAAAGTGTTTCGTGGGAATTTAAAAAAAGGGTTTATTCATTCATGTTTCTTTAGGCTATCATGATGCTATAGTCTAAAAGATCCCCAACTTCAGAGCTGCAGAATCCCTGGGAGGTTCAGGAACCTGACTCTGCGGTGACCTTTTCTGAAACAAAGGTCAGCGAGCCACAGGAAGACTTGCCAAGTCAACTGCTTTTCTCTGGTGACGAAAGCTTTGTGGTCTGATCCAGGATCTGTTAGGAAACTTGGCCAAGCTACTGCTTTGTGTGGTCTGAGGCACAATATGTGTGCCAAATGCAGTTTCATACTAAGTGAGAGTGATTTCAGTAAATGGAAGTAAACTTAGTGTTGAAAGAGCTTAAAAACCATCATGTGGCTCCATATATGTTATCTCCTATTTATCACAGTTTTAATGATTTCCTAGATTCACTCATAGGATGTGGTTTTTTTACAAACCTCACTCTTATTTTCATGCTTGCTTTTTTATTCTCTCAAAATTGAGAGGGAAGGAACTTATTTGGCACATTAGGGAATTATCTTCCAACTGCTTATATTAGCTTGGGATCAAAAAATACCCTCATTACTGCTACTGACACTTCATTATTGCTAACTTGTTGTTTCCTATGCCAGTGACCTTTTAAACACAGGGGTTTAATTCCTCTATTTTAGGGGATCGTTTTAGGGATAAAAAACCTGGAGAGGCCATTACCAGTTATTTTAAACAGAGTTATAGAAATGTTTTGACAGTTGGAGATGGCTTGGGGTGGCAGTTTTGCTTTGACAGTGTTATGGGGCTTTTTAGTTTTGAATGAAGGTTAAATTTGGACCATGAAAAATGCGTGATCTTTCCCTCTCTTCCTTCAAGAAGAGTGAGAAATGGGCCTTAATACTGAAAAGGCTATGAAAGCTGAAGATGTTATTTTATTGAATCTCTCCAGTATAATATTTTCCCCTATTTTCCTTTATCTCTGTTCATTTGCATCTTAGGTTAGGGTACCTGTTTAAGGCAAGAACTGTGTGTTCAGGTGGTATTAATCAGTCAGTCTATCTTTGAAGACAAATTCAGTTATTTTTTCCATTAATATTTTAGAAGTGGACTCTATTTTTACCTAGTACACTTCGGGTTAGACGCTCAGTTCTTCTAGTTCTCCAGACCTTAGGGAAGCTCACAGATCTGCTGGTTTATAGCCACTGCACATCTGACCCAGTGTCTATGCAGTTATTTCACTGAAATACAATCTGAAACTAGTAATGTGTATGCTGCTAAGGATTTAAAACTTCATTTATGTGACTGGTGTAGCAAAAATACATGCCAATCAAAAGTGGCTTCTATATGGAATATTTTTAGGTCATTGTCCAGTCATGCCCACACAGACTTCCTAAGAGACCTAGAATTCAGACACTGGACAGAGATATGGCACTGGGAAGTGGGAGCTCTGTGGTGTAGACAGGGATCAGTCAGTCGTGGACTGATACCAGTCAAATATGTTCCCTCTCCTAATTTTTTATTAACCTCAGAGACCTCAAATCTAGGTACTTACAGCAAAGTATGAATATGTCACATTCCTGTGTGAGTCACAAATCAGATCCTGTGGATCAAAAGCTCAGTGGCTGAACTTTGCACTGGGCTCTGTAAGAGTAACTTGAACTTGAGAGTTCCAGTGACACCTGTTGCTGCTGCAGGGTCTGGGTTCAGATAGCTCTGCAGTGTTGCAGCTCAGCACAAACACACTCACCTGGAATTTGTTACGTGCTCTAAGAATAGCTTGTCATCAAACCTGCATACCAGTAACTGTATATGCAGTGAATAAAGATAGATTGTTCCTGTCTATGGCAAAAGGCAGGGGAATATACATCAGTTAGCTGTTTAGGGTTTTTATGATTCAGTTGGCTCAATTGACTCAAATCAACTTTTAAGATAATTTTTTCCATCAAGTTCCATCTGTTTCAGAAGGATGACAGATCTGAATTTGTGGGACTCTGTCCATTTGTGTTATCAGGAGGACATAGTGACGTATTTTGAGTCTGGCAGCACCGTTGGCTATTTTGGCCAGTGTTATATAGGGTGAGATGCGATTGGCCATTACCAGGTCCAAGGATGTGTTGTAACAGCAAACATTTGGTTGGCTCTACAAGTTGTAACTACTGACGCTACACTTGTGATGCTGTCCAAAAAAGAGGAAGGATAGCAGTGGATAAGATAATGCTCAAATTAATGCAATCACTGTTTCACTAATTTAGGCAATGTTGAACTTTATGACATGTCCCTGATCAGTTCTGAAATTCTGATGCAGCTTTGTGAAGAAATGAAAACTGTTTATCATAATTTTGCTTATACGCCACAACTTTTTACACTTTTTCACAACTTCTTAGCCCATCTTTTAAAAGTTATGGGTTTGCTATGATTACTTATTCATTAAATGCCTGCTACCTTCTTTTGGTTGAAGTCATTTAACAAATAGGTATACTGTCTTGGCTAGGTAGGAATGGCCATTAAGACCACAATAGTTCCAACTCAAATATTTTGAAATAACTTGTATAATCCACCCTTCTATTTTTAATGGGGGGGGAAAAAAAAAACCCTGCATTTTTCTAGCAGAGTGGGTTGGGGGTTTTTGTGGTTTTTTTTGGGTTGTTGTTTGTTGTTTTTGTTTTTTAACAACAGCCACAACAATATTTTGCAAGATAAACTCGGTCAAAGCTACACAAGGACAAATCCTGATCTACGGACACTGAGTTTATTTGAAATTCACACACACAGTCATCTGAGGCGTTTGTGTTTGCAGCTTTGTAGCTTCCACCTGTGCTAGTTACCTGGCAAGCACATCTTTGGTGTTCCACAAGTTGTCTAACTCTCAGTCCACACACAGATGCACGCATGTGGGTTCACACCGCAGTGAGCAAAAGTGACTAAACACAGCTGACACACTGAGCAACAAAAAAAAGTAGAAATGTTGAGGAAAAGGCTACAGAGAAAAGACTTTTAGACTTTTACCCAATTATGTTTGGTTGTATGTGTGTAAGAAAAACCAGGCAACTTTGTGTCAACAGTAAAATGGTTTCTTGATTAAAATAGAACAACCAATATCTAAGAAATACATGTATACATGAAGTGAATGTATTACATACGTTTGGTATTCCACAGCATACGTGAGAGAAATTCAATATGCAATTATGTGATATTTTTTACTTCATTTGGTTAATTATTTCATACCTTAGTATTTGATGATAGAGAATGAAGTCTGTGACATCCGTTCTTAACTTACAGTCTGTGGCTATTAGAGAACTACAAATGTTCATTTTCAAAAGCTACATGGGAATACATATCACAGGTAATGTAAACATTGTGCAGCATCTCCACTGTGTCAGCTCTATTAACTAGATGCTGACACTAGATTTACTAGTAGATTTGAAAATAACCGAATCAAAAATATAGTTGTCACCAAGGACTTGGAGATTACTGTGCACTTCCATTTGCCCCTATAAAAGAACATTTAATTGGATTATGTACTTACAGAATTTTGGTTTTAATGATTTTCTTCCAGACAAAACTGTTTCAAATGATGGAAGGTGTGGTGCTTTATGTTCCTTCCATTTTTTATTTCTCTTTGACTTTTTTTTTTTTTTCTCTAAGCACTCTGTACTGGAGGCACCACTTCTTGATATCATAGTTTAGGGTCTATCAACCTGATAGTGAGTTAGCAGTAGAGTTGCTGTTGATACAATACATTCATAATTTATTTTGTTTTTATAATACTTTTGTGATTATCTCTAGGAACTGTCTTTGGGATTTAATTCAGTATTAATCAGAGAGGCAAAGCTAGGCAATCACTGTCTTCTATTTGAAAAACAAACAAAAAAAAAAACAGCAGAAAACATTTTACATAGAGAAAATAACACTACAGAAGCAAACTTTACCTAAGGTGAGCTAGTCCCCTTTGCATCCTTTTACAAAAAGGAGAAAGAGGATCCTTCTGACAGTAATTCAGAGGATCTATGTGTCTGTCTCTTGACTACGGAGCAGGACTGGGGAGAATTTTTCTTGAGTAAAGTAGGGCCTGTGGGGATGACTCTTAATCTTTTCTGTTTTTCTGCTTTGCACCAGACTACAGTATTCAACGCTGATAAAATGGATGATAGAGAATCATAAGATTTGGCATTATCTGCTAATGCTTGTCTAATTAATTACAGGAACAGGAGGATGTAAATACTATTTGATTTTTTTTTTTTTTTTAAAGAAGGAAAGTACTTAAACCCATTCTTGCCATTTAACTTGATGCAGCCTAGATATAGAAAGTGATTCTGTGTTTTGTATACTGAATATGTAATCCCATTCTCATTTCTCACTGTCAAAGATATCTAGTGATCTCATGTGGAAAGTTCAGAGTGCTGTGTCACGGTCAGCATATTTAGTTTCTTTGGAACCAGGCAATCCCAATTTGTCTATTGCAAATAACAACATTTCTTATTAACAGGGTTCTTTTTAGAGTATTGATAGTACTTGGCAGGAATGAAGAACTACGTGTGCTAGGTGATGGCCTAGTTAATTGTGTAATTTGGTTCTCCTTTATTTCATGAGCTGACTTGCAAATTCCTTCTCTTTGTACCAGAGAAGTATTTTGCAAGCATTAAAAACCAAACTGGGAAGGAACCTGGAATTTTTATTCTCAGGTCTGGTAATAATCTTATGTCTTGCAAAGATCTCACAGCTCTTAAGACTTTTGAAGTGTTTTTAAAAAATGTCTGCTAGTGCACTTTATTAAGCCATCTAATCTGAAGACAAGACCACAAGATCTAACACAAAGATGAAGGTATCTGGAGAGCTCTCCATAATTTCACTGTGCTATGGAGAAGACCACTAGACTTTTTAAGAGGGAAATTGTTTTCAGACAGTATGAAAATGTCTGTGATTCTGTTAATCACCTCTCCTCTACTTGAACCTGCCAGTTCTACAGTTGCTTCTCCACTGATCATTGTACTGACCTAACTGGTTCTTAAAATCAAGATGGAAGCTCCTCTTAGGGTTTTTCAAGGCCTCATAATAGGGTTCCTTTCTCCCTCTAACGGTTTTAGAGTGAGCACACATGTCCAGAATTCCTTTTCCACTTCCTGGTTTTGGCCAGGTAGTCTCCAGTTAGAATTAAACCACAGCATTGTGCTAAGAGTTTCAGAGAGGAGAATGGAAGGAGGTGAACAGAGGATGCTTCCTCCACAGTGGTAAAGGAGGGTTCCTTTCTTGGCCTTGTTCTGCAGGCTGGTGCAATGTTTATAAATGGATTTTCTGAGTTCATGACCTATTTCAAAACAAGTGCTAGAAGCCAATACATTTTGTCCAGGCTTGTCTGGGTACAGTGGGCACCTGTTGCACAGAGGATTCTTCATCCAAGCCTCTCCCGTGGCTAAATCTGAGAATCTATCTGGATAAGAAAAGGTCTTGAATAAAAAGAATCAGCCCTGAAGGAATCACAAAGAAACTTAAATGATACGCAAATAAGATTTTTGGTGGTTTTAAAATTGTCATTCTTTTCTAAACATTCAAGCATGTTTATTCAAATGGCATTGTTAAAATCCAGTTAGGATTTCATACTTTCTAAGTGCATTATATGACCAGATTTCATTTTACTTTTGCCAAAATGTGGGGGGGAAAGGAAGACACATAGCTTTGAAATTTAATTTTGCATACATTTAGATGGCAATTAGAATTTCCTATAACCATATAAGTTTGGGATGAAATTCTACAAACCATTCTACATGAAAGCATTAGCTGCTTTCTAAAGTGCAAAAGTATGCATGAGAATCACCAGCACATGTGTCTAAAGTGTCTCTTATGCAGTTAAGAGGAACCTGTGTATAAAGTTTTTTTCCTTGACCATGAAAGTCAAAAGATTCACATGTACCAAACTGTTTCTTAAATATACATAGAGCCTTTTACATGTCAGTTCCAGAGGCTGCAGTCTGCAGGAGTAGTGTAAGGATCTGGAATGCTGTTGGGCTAGTGATTCCAAATAGTGAACTGAAATGACCTGAAATTTCTTGTGAACTCCTGAGGTGTTGCATGCAGTGCAGGAGATTTGACAGGTTCTAAGAGAAGAGAGAACCAAGATCCATGAGATCTGTGGAACAGCAAGCGGTGAGATTTGTTTATCTGGTCATAGATCATTGTATTTTTTCCACTTTGGTGATTTAGCACGATGCTCTCCTCCTCCCCTCAGCTTCCAAGCATTCACTAACAGCAAAAAATAAAAAATTCAGTTTGGTGCATGAAAATATCAAAAGGACTCAAATGAGATTCCTGTTAGGGTAGAAATAGGCTTTGGAAATCTGCTGTCATCCCATCAGCCCACAGAAACACTCCAAAACACCATGTTCTGGGTGAGAGAATGAAAATATCTAGAGCACCAAATGTGACAGCTGAAAACAATTTAAAAAAATTTGGGTAGGCCAGTTGTGTTGTGAGGGGTAAGGGAGGCAGCTGGGAGATTTAAAAGAGAAGGCCTGGGAGCAGCTGAAAGGTGCCAGCAGCTGAAAGGTGCCAGCAGTCTGTTAGCGAGAGCATCTGAGAGCTAAACGGCTGCATGTGATGAGAAAACATGCCAAAATGATAAGAAAAACAGCTGGAGAAAAACAAAATTTCAAAGCCTCTGAAACAGGGATGGAGATGCAAATTGTGCTAACTATTGAATCAGTAAATGAATTACTTAGGTTTTTTCCCTCTCTGCTCTCCTAAGTTCTTCTTGTTTTCACGTATCTTTCTCCAGAATCTGCAAGTGTCCTTTTCTGCTGCCTCTTCTTCTTGACCTTTTGATTCTCAATTGTTTCTTCCACAAAAAAATCAATATTTCTGAACAGTAGTGTTCATTTGTTTATAGTCTCTTAGGTTGATATTTTAATTGCTTATTTTTAAATTTCCTCACCTTATTAAGACTTCTGCTGCCTGTTATTTTGAACATGAAAACCTCTTGGTGGAAGATAATTTTCTGTGAAGGAAATGCACGGATAGCAGTTGATTTTAATAGCTCCAAGTGTCATTCTGGGTAGGACCTGTAGTATTTAGATGGCTTTGTATTACAGAGGTCTAGCTGGAGGAGCTGGCAGGCTTGACAGGTCTGATGAGATGCTTCTAGAGTGTGGCAGGGTCTAAACCAAGTTTATAGTAAGAACATGGTGACTTTGGAAAACAAGCTTAAAAAATACACAGATTTCCAAGGTTTTATGCATTATACTTGCAACTGTATTTTTGCATGTATTTTACCATACATATAATTTAGAATTTACTTTTATGTGATCACATATTTGAATCTAGTCGAGGTATGTGCATCAGTGATGTAAAGACATATGCCAATATCTGATACAATAGCATATTCTTCACCTTTGAAACTGCGTCTACTGTTTTTCAGCTGTGAAAGCAAGAGACAGTATGTATGTATTTTTTCCCATAGATCATAAGGAACAAAGAGCTTATGTGAGAAAAAGAGTACAAGAGAAGATCTTAGCTTCTATTCCATCAAAAACTGAAATACAGCAACATGAAAAGAGCAAACATGCTGTCTGTATTCTCTGAAGCTGTTTGCGAATGATCTCCAATGAAGTAGAAAATGTTAGAGAGCATAGTCTCAGCTTGAAGTCCGAGAGAAGAAAAAAAACCAGACAGAGAGAAGGATGCAAAGCAAGTTAAAGAGAATGGAAATAGGTAATAATTATTTTATTACAACAAAGCCATAATCAGGCATCAAATTCTTGATATCTTTCATGCTGCCTGAGGCACACTGTTGTCTCCAGGAAGAGCAAGCAGCAGTTTTGAAGGGCATGAAAATAGACTCACATAAATAGTAATAAATAGTAATAAAATAATAGACCGAATTGAAAGGGGGAGAGAGTATAAAATTGCATATTAAAATATACTAGAATGAGCCTTTTTTAAAGACAACTGAATTATTGCCACTTATTATTGCTGAAATATAATTCATTATGCAGCTTATACTAAAAATTTTAATTAAAGAAAATAATAGTGTCAGGTCAAAGGGTTACAATCCAATATGATAAAATACTAAAGGAGACAGAAAGCACAGGAAGCACTTTCCCTGTTCCAGTTATGGAAAGGTATGCTTGTCTGGCAAAGAGAAAAATACTTGGACTGAGTGAAGAAACACATTCATGGTGCAAATTAATGCTTTTCAAAGAAAACATTTAAATTAAATTTTCAGTCCCCTGAAAGCCTTTGATTGTGTCTTTTCAAATAAGACCTATTGTTTTGGAAGCCTTTGCCATTATATGCCTCTAACAGGAAAAATTAAACAAAAGCATAAACTTGCAAGAAATTCTGCATATAAGATGTAGTGCATGTTTTATGCTTATGTAAATTATTCTGTTGGAATAAGAAATTTTGTCTTCCCTTTTTTATTTTCTCCATGATTAGCAGCAGAGTAGGCAATTTATTATTCTACATTCTGGTGTAAATGTAGATGGCCTCTGCTTTAACAAAAATAAAGTTGAAAACTGAGTGCAGGTGCACGTATCTGAAAAATAGTGAGATAGTGGATTTGAGAAATAATGGGGGAGGAACTGTACAGCTAGGTTTTTTTCCGTGCATTGCTTTTGGTAGTTGAAATAACTCTGCCCTCTGCACATCCTGCTTTCCAGCCTGTAGCTTAAGAAGGTCTTTATCGGTGGCTTGTACCACCTTGTAAGTTAGAATTTCCCCCCAAGAAAGCTGCCCAGGGTCATGTAGCTGTAGACCTTGAGAATGAAGGATTCCAGTTGCAGAAGGAAAAATGGTTTGGTCAGTCGTATTTTTAATTAACATGAGGCAGTGGTGGAGAGACTGAACTTGCAGGACCTCCTACAGCAGGAGCATGAACCTGTATATCCAGACAAGCTGCTGTGAAATCTACAAACTAGGGATGTGCCTAGGCAGCTCCATTTAAATGGATCACAATACGTCCATTTCATAGTTGGTATGGCTTCCATACATTCTGCTCTTTGAGTGATCTTACTCAAAACATCATTTCTCAAACAATCCCAAAATGAGGTACTTTTCACTGCTCCTCAAAAATGAGAACATGTGAAATTTCAGCACTGATAATTTGCTTCAAACTCTGGGAAATAAACTGAACATTGCTTAAATATTTCTTTTCCCCCTCCACTCCTCTACACCAAGTCATTATCTGAAGAGGACCCTCCATCACAAATGCAAACATGTCTGTGCCCGTTTCTTCTTTCTAGCACATCAAATTGAACAGCAGAATTGTTCTTCCACTAAACCCACATAGCTCTTAAGAGTTGGTCCCATTCTATAAATTTGAGAACCGCCCAGTGCCTGGTAGAACACAAAGCTGCTTGAAGGGTTTGAATGCTGCTTGCTCTACTCAATAACAAGGCCCTCATGAGTTGTTCTCTGGGGTAACCAGGCAGACTTGAAAACACTAATAATCTGAATACCAGGATAAGTGAGCAGTGCAGTTAAATAGTTCTTTTCATGAGATCATTGCTGAATTAGGAAGTCAGTATCATTACATGTTCTACCTGTATGGCTGACAGAACCTGAGACTTTGTAGGTAAACCTGCTTAGATTGAAGAGCGTCCTACCAAGAATCAATTTCTTTTCATGTTGGCATATTTATGATTTTGTCCTCAGAGATCAACAAATGGGCAATAACTACCTTTATTCTCATCCAGTTAAGACCTGGAGCATCTCCTCTTAGTTTTTGATCTCCAGACAATCATACTATCTTCATAATCACATTAAACACCACAATAAATGTTGGCAACCCATTACAGTCTTTTAATGTTTGCAATTAGTTGTACTTCCACCACCACCAAGCAGACTGTAGTTTTTACCCCTTTAGAGCAAAACTCTCTGGTCTCCTGCAGTTCTCTCAGGGCATATTCATGCATTCTGTTTTCAGTCTGGGCCTTGGCTGGATATCAAGCTCATTTGATTGTGCCCAAATCTTGTTATTCTGTTCTCTCTGCAGCAATGGCTGTGGCAGTCAGCATCCCAGCTGTCCTGCAGAAATAAGGTATCATTAATAGAGGGCAGCCACATTTCAAATAAACTGTATCTTAAATGCAATAGAGACAGTGTCTGCTTCTGCCTAATACTGCTGTTCCCTGCATTTAGGAGAGCCAGATTCCTTGGGTTCCTCCACACTCTGTTTGTATTTCTGCCAACCTGTATTCTTAGAGAACTGCTGGCAAGCACCAGTGCTGTTATCAAGATCAGACCAAGGCACTCCATACAGTTTGCATTATATTGAAGACAAGACACAAGAACTCCGAAGCCAGCTTGATTCTTGAAGTTCTAGTGGGCACCAAGACCTTCTTCCTCAGAAAGACACTGCAGCGCTGCTTTCTTTGCCCTTTTACTGGCCTTTACTAAGCTAAACCGATGCATCCAAAGCAAAGAAAGCCTTTCAGCTGTGGTGTGCCCTTCTCAGGCGCCTGCTCAGCTGAGCTACTGCAGCCACGTCGGGGGCAGTTCCCCGCTGACACCAGCCCTCTGAAGGCTGGTCGGCACACTTCTGTTTTCACACTCAGCTGCTGATCTCAGAACTCTATGTTAGATTCTGATTTCTTTTGGCAAGATCCCAGGTTGTTGTTAGAGTAGACGGCCCTTCTTGATAAGGTCAGAGGAAAACCAGTTTCAAGATACAGTGCTGTACATGGAACTGGTGACATTTACAGAAGAATAAAGCCTGGAGATCTCTTTACTCTCTCTTACATGAAAACCAGTATAAATTATGATGGCACTCAGGTTAGTGAAAGGATTCACTTTACAGAAAATGAGAAAAGAATTTAGTTCATAAAGCAGTTCTCTGATGGAGAAAAAGCTAATACTGATGAAAATCAAGAAAGATTGGTTCATAAACTTACATACTGTGATGCCTAAACCTTGGCATGAAGAACAGATTTTCCTTAAGTAGTGCTTATAACATAAATTGATATAGAGAAATGCGCAGTACTCTATAACCATATATTGAAAAAGAAATTTTAAATTATCCTTATTCCACTAATGTTCTATTTACCATCTTCCAAGGCTAGGAAGAGAGCATAATGGACAATGAGAGCAGCCCACTTTTAAGGTCCTTCATTGCTATTGTGCTGAAGAAACTACATTTTAATTGAGATCATAACTTTAAAAAGATTTGGCCATTATATGAAAAAAAGCTTGTATTTCAGCTTTTTTATGCTTGGATTGTTCTTTCCCATGTTGACTTGACTTACTTGTAAGTATGGTTAAACTTGATTATGTTAAAATTCTTTACCTAACATAAATGATTCTGTGATTCCCAATTGTCCACCTATCCTCAGTGAAAACAAGGTTTTCCTCTAGACTTCCGTTATTTCTATCTTCATTGAGAAATATTTGTGATCAAATTAGGAGATGAATTCCAGCAGTTTAAACAAGTAGTCAGGGTTTGAACAAAACCCAATTTTTGGCAATACTATCCCAATAATACCCACAGCTGTGAGCAAGTAATCACTTTTCCCTTTGAAGTTTAGTAGAGCTGTTTTGTAAAGACTTTTCCACATTTTGTAAATTCTGAGGTGAAAGACAAGGGTGTTTTCTTATTTTACTCAGTTCAAGTCTTAAGAAGGAAGTGACTGGGCAGCTGCAAGAGCCCTTGCTCTGTAAAGGAGTGGGGAACAAACCACCCATAATAACCAGGTGTAGAGGACAGAGAAGAAGCAGGGGGCATAGTGAAGTCTGGTCCAAAGATTAACATGAGGATACTGACCTAAGGATTATATATATATATATATCTCAGAGACTTCTCACCAGTTAGTTTGGATAGCATCTTTTGACTTTCAGATGCTTCATGATGAAACAGACTTTGGTGGGTTCCTCTCTACTCCCAGATTGTTTACATCAAAAATAGTGGTAGTGTAAGCTAGCTCAAATTCATGGCTTATCTCAGCAAAATTTGCACATGGAACTGGGAAACATTCCAGAGCTAATTTACTTTATGTTGAGAAAAGCTGATAATTGTTTCATATGCACATCCGCATATTTGAATACAGTCATGGTTATTGTTTTCTCCTTATTCTTTGACACTATGTCAATCTTATTTTTTTTCTCATAATTTTGCACTGCATTTTGGAGGGATAAAAGTATCTGCAAACAAGGCCCCAAAGCCCAATCTTCAATAACAGTAAGCACTTTGTAAATTCACATATAACCATGTTATTTTTAAACATATGCAGGCTCTTTAGAACTGAAACATAGGTTCAAAATAGAATGATTTTTCTCACAAGGGTTTGAGCAGAGATAGGGAATTTCTCAGTTTAAAATGGGTAAGCATCTGATGAACTAGACTAAGAAGTGCTTTGAGTAGTTTCATAATTATTTTCATCCTAATATAGTCCATCTATGTGTTTGAAAAACTCAAGAAATACTAGAATCAATGAAGCCTAGGAATGCAAAGTTATGTTCACTAGTTAACAGGAAAATAAATACACTAGGAAAAAACTGCAGTTCTAGCAGCCAGGTCATCAATGTAACCTTGCAAGGTATTACACCTTTTTTAATCTATACATTGCTTAGCAGTGTTTCCTAGTTTCAACTTCTCCCACCCTCTGCAAGAAACTCAGCACTGGTTACTTTTCAGTATAGGGACTCTTTTGAAGGTTTTGGAAACTGAACTGGAAATTGTATTGTGAGCAATTTTTTGCATATATGCCATCTTTCAAGTAAAATGCTAACTTTTTTTTCTGAGTGTTCACATGTTTCATCATTATGTGCTGCTATTTCTCAGTTATTTTGGTCCTGGTAATGTGAACTGTTGGCATTTCATGTATGTGAGGTGTTACTGAGGTGTATTTTATGTACAAAGAACTCTTCAGCTACTCATTTATCAAAAGCAAGCGTTAGTGTTCATGTTGTGTGCCCAAAGCTAAGTTTGCTAGTGGAGGTCGCACATTTACATTTTTGCTGACGTTATTTATTCTGTCAAATTAGAGCCAGCATGCAATTGACCTTTATAAGCTGAGTCATAAACTTTTATTCTGTTTTCCCATTGTAGCTTACCACAAGATAGACCCCCTCCAGGGCAGCAAGCATTCCCCTTCACGCACCTCCATGGAGGTGTCTGTCATCTCCAGATGGAGGCAGGGGAAGGCCCAAGGACATTGTCAGGGTCATGCATCAGAAGGGAGAAGATGCTTTCTTCATTCTGTATCAAAGAGAAGGTTAGTGTGCCATCAGTGTGCTCTGCCTTTCTCTCAGAGGGACTTCTGATTTTGATTCCTACTTGATACCATGTCTTCTAGGCAAGCCCCTTGGAGCAAGACCAGGGTAAGGAAATAGAAGAACAGACTAGAAAATGACATTTATTGTTTTCTATTCAGCTCCATGGTGGGTGTTTACATGCTTCTTAGCAGAAAGAGCACTACAGTTTGCTCTTCAAGGTCGCAGATCTTAAGTTCAGATTGCAAAAGGCAGTTCAGCAATACTTCTCAGCAGCCAGGCTTGAAGCACTCATTAAGAACCATGACAGCATCAGGCCAGGATGTTAGTGAGTGTTCCAGTTTGGGAGTTTCATAGTTGTTCATGGTGAAACAAAGTCTGACCCCAAGACCAGGAAAAAGCTTTTCTATCACTTCAATTTCACTACTTCCATCTTGCAGATGAATAAGACCCTTTTTGTGGATTAAAGAGCAGCTCAAATTCTGCAGTCAAGCCTGTGCTTCTGCTGAAGTCACAGTAAGAATGACAGCTGCAGTGCATTTCAGTATGAAGATTGTGTGAACAACCCCACATTCCTCAAAGAAGTGGCTAAGACTGCCATGTATTTTACAGACAGGCACCAGGAAGCAACTCCTTTTGGCCATTAGTGGCTTGGAGTGACACTGAAATGTTAAGTGGTCCAAAAGATTACAAATCCATCATCAACTGGATTTGAGCAGCTACTTCACTCCTTCCCAGTTCAATTACTATATGCAAAAAGTGTCCTGACTTTTAGGTATTTAGTAACATCACTTTGCTTGTGGAAAGGGCTCAAGAACCAAAAAACTGCCTGGTGTGGAAGGAGATAGATTCAGGGACCTCTTGAGGAAGCTCAATCCACATAAACCCATGAGACCTGATGGGCTGCACCCAAGGGTGTTGTCGTTCTGAGGCTGCTTACTATCATCACTGAAAGGTCATGGAGATTGGGGAGGTCTTCTGTGACTGCAGAAAAGATGATCCACCCATCTTCAGAAAAAGGGCATGCAGGACAATTGAGGGAAATACTGAACAATCATGGAACAAGCCATCTTGGCAGAAATTTCCAGGCACATGAAGGACAATGTGGTGATTTGGAACAGCCAGCATAGATTTACTAGGGTAAATCATGCCAGACCAACTTAATTGTCTCTTGTGATGAGGTGACTTCATCTGTCAAAGAAGGAAAAGCAGACAGTATTGCCTACCTTGAGTTTAGCAAGGCTTTCCACGTAATCTCCCACAGAACCCTTGTATCCAATTTCAAATGGATAGTTAGGCAAAAAACTTAAGTGAGTCACTGGTCAAAAGGGTTCATGCTCTGTCTCCACTGGTTACCGTGGAATTTTGGGGTCTGGCTGGTTTGATACTTTTATGACTTGGAGGAAGAGATGGGATGCAGTATATCCAGGTCTGTGGACTGACTATACTTAATGGAGGGTGTACTTGATATGCTAGAGATCAGGCCTGCCATTCAGAGGGATTTACACTTGCCAGAGGACTAGGCCAACAGGAACATCATGAAGTTTAGTTAGGACAAATAGAGCACTCTTTATCTCAGGTGGACTAACCCCTACAGCTTGGTTAGCTGCTTTGCTGAAAAGGACATGGGATGCTTGGGGCAGGCTGAACAGGAGTGAGTGGTAAACTCTGGCAGCAGTGAAAGTGCATCAGACTGTATCAACAAGAGCACAGATGGCAGGTTAAGGAGATTGATTATTCCATTTTGCTCAGCACTCATTAGACCACAGCTGGCATAGTGGGTCCAGTCTAGAGGCTCCCAGTACACGACAGCTGCTGGCAGACTTGAACAACTCTGCTGAAGGGTCAGCAGGACGGCTGGAGGTTCAAGCATGAGAATTGTGAGGAGAAGTTGAGGGATTGGGGTTTGTTCAGCCTATGGAAGAGAACAGCAATTTTCCAGTTCCTAAGAGAAGGTTACCAAGAAGACAGGGCTGGGCTTTCTGCCAAAGAATGAGAGACTAAGACTGTAACGAGCAGGGGAGACGGTGGTTAGATAGAACGGAGAAAAAAATGACACGACGGGAATAATTAGGTAGTGGAATAGATTACCCAGACAGGTTGTGCAGTCTCCGCATGGGGTTTTTTTAAGACCTGACTGGACAAAGATGTAAGGGACCTCAGACCTCCCAAAGTCCCTTCTACTCTGAATTACTATATGATAAACCTCAGAATGGATCTTCTCTATCTCCTCAACAGAATTTCCTCCATGCAATACAGTTTTCATCAATCTGTTTATTTGAAGTCAGTGTATATGCTGCTATTCACTCTACGGATCAGGAAAAAAATATAAAAGGTTGCCCTTCTAGTTTTAACTAAACAAGATCTAAGACAATTTGGGCAAGAACCATACTATAGACAGGATGAGACAACATTTTTTTATTGTTTTAATACGAGTGAATAGATTAAGAGATCTGAAATGTTGTAAAGCAATATACATACTGAATAAATAATATGCACAGGAGAGTCATGTCTACATTGTAACACTGGCTAGTATTCAGAATACTTCAAATAAATCCAGTGACATTGAATAGAGTCCATAAAAATGCTATCCTGTCTTCCCTTGTATGAAATTGTTCAAGTATAAAAAAATCCAATACAGTGTAAAATATTAAATTCCATTTCGGTCAAGAATAAAAATTGCAAGTATTGTAGTTTCACAGGACAATGTAAAGCAGCATTTTCTAGCAAAGGGAAAAATAGTCAGTCTACATACAGATGAGTGAGAAAACGGCACTAATGTATTTGAGAGGTCTACATGAGTAAGTAGTAGAGGGAAAAAGAATGAACTAACAATGTTTTATGAAAAAACCTAAAAAAGTGTTAATTTAAGAGTACCCTCATACAGTGCACATACTGAATTTAAATAAATCCAAGTCAACATCCTTAGTTAATTAGGTTAATATTTAATATGCTACATCTAAGCCTACTAAATAATTTATAGCATGAGATGAATACATAATTTTACAGTGTCACATCTAAAGTCGCTTTCTTTAGAGCGCAGAATAGTAAAACTTTCAAAATAAATATTTCTTTTTAAATAGCATAACAATTAAGGCACAGTATAAATCACATACCATTAACCCTTCAAGAACTGCAGTCTTGGTAACAAAAAGTTGCCTTGTGTACTGTATGTTTGCTAATAAATATTTTAAATATAATCCTGAAATAGATATTAAAATTGTACAAATGGTTTCAGAAAAGAAAATTCCCTTAAAACAGTTCTTAAAAGGTTTTAATTCATTAGGCTTCTTCCTGCCTTTATTCACAAGTTACGAATAGATGCAATAAATAGAAAGAGAAGGCTGTTGTAGTAAAGGGCTGATCCTATTTTAGAATCAGAATAGCTGACACCAGCAGTTAAAGTTTCCCAAAAGTGAAACGGGATGGGGCGAGGGATTAGGATGTGACAAGCTCATCACATGAGCATGAGTGATGTGTTCTGTCCAGAACTGTCTGTGTTATTGATTGTCTCTACAGCTGTTGCACCCCTTACTTCCACATCACTTGCTCCATAGTTCCACTCATCCAGAGGACAGAGAAGAAAATAACTTTGGTGCCTGTCCGCCATCTTACTAGCCGGCCACCTTCCTTGGGTTGTTCGGTGCCCATCAGTGAGACAGTGACAAGGTCCTGTCTCACGAAGACAACTTCTGAAAGCTAGAAAGGACAATCAGTGCTTTAAGCTCGTTTCCTCTTAAAATGGATAAACGTTACATATTGCTGACTCAAGTTTTTTCCCTGGTTCAAACTTTTCAGATACCATTTTCTTACTTATAAAAGGCAGTTTTGCTTCCCTGATACTGTAGAAAGTATGTATTTGCGCTTTTTTTGGTACTTTTTCGTTTGTTTGGAAATATGAAGTCCCATTGCTACTCCTGCCACTCTTTCATGACAGTACAGTATTTTTCCCTCCATTTTCTTCAGGCTTGATACTTGAAACTAGACATGCCGCACTACCCTTCCCCTCTAACAACACGATTTGGATGCATACTGTATGAAGACAGCAGAATAAAAATCTTTAGTTTTGCAATAGCATCGCTTTCCTTAAAGCTCCTTAGTTACTACGAATTGTCTCTGTTAACTACGTATACTGGAAGGCCGAGGAGAGAAGAGGGAGCACGAGCTTCCTTCAGGAGTCCATCTGCTATTGCATGCGGTCCGCCTGCAGCTGTTGGGGCTGGTATTGGCCGAAAGCCGCCGCGGCCGCCGCGGCCGTGCCGGGCGCTGCTGCGGTGAGGGGCTGCTGCACGGCGTAGCCGTAGCCCCCAGCTGCCACATAGCCGGCGGCGGCGGCCGGCGAGGCGGCGTACGGGTACTGCTCATAGGCGGCGGCCGCCGCTGAGTACTGCGCGTACGCCGCTCCGGTGTAGTCGATGTAGGGGGTGGTGGAAGCAGCGGCTGCTGCGGGCTGCACGTGGGGAATTACCACTCCGGGCTGCACAAAAGCCTGGGGATAGACATAGTGAGCGGGTATCCTGTTGAAAGATGGGAGAGGGAGTTAGAGTCAGTACGCGAGTCAGCGTCTTAAGTGTCATATCCATACTCCGAACTAAAACAAACTCAATTTAGTTGTTGTTATGTGCATAGGGTTGCCACAATAACTTGACTCAATGGACCAATTATCAGTTCACTGGCCTGAAGAGATGCATCGCTCCAAAGCACAGCGTTGTAGCTGAGTTAAGTCAGGGTGTTCGGTGTTCCTTGAGGATAATATCTTTAATGCCATTCGAATCTTTAGAAGGACCAGCATTACTGATGTCTGTTTTAAGACAACTCTGAAGGACTAAGCTTCATTATTCCATCTGGAAAATTGCAGTACTCGTTTTTTCAAATCACCTGCAAGTCATTTTTATTACCCCTCTTCTCTCTTAACTACTCAACTCTTAGTAAAATTACTTCCTGCAATACTTTTATTATTAGTAACGGAGCAGTTTGACAGCATCACTATAATGAGTTTGACAAGAGCCAATAAGGCAACAAAACGGTTGAACCCTGACTTCATGTCAAGTTTTCCCAGGGAGGAGTGTTAAGAGCGTATTGTGGCAACCCTACTTAAGTTGCTATGCAGACTCAGCACACATTAATTTCTCTGCAACCTCAGTCACCCTTATTAAAAATAAGAAAAAAACCAACACAGGCGACAAAGGAGTTTAAATAGAGTTCACAAGTGTGGTAAACACAGCAAGAATCACACTTTCCAAACGAACGATAGTGCAGCTCACTCCGTCACAAGAGGCCATTGAGGGGAAGCTACAGAGATGCTATTAAAATCCATTAACAGTGACTCCTACGTACATGTGCATCACACTTTTATAAAAAAGTTCGTAAGGACACAAGGCTCAAACCTGTTTGATTATCAGGTCACTGATGTCCTGTTTTGTGCCAGCTTGTTTATTTCTATGCAAGACATACAGCATAGAGTTTTTTGGGAGGTGGGCATAAGATTAAGTCTAAACAGATCTGGTGCTTAACAAAAGCAAAAAACCCCGCAAATTTACAGTTTAAAAAATAACCATTCTGAATAGATGAGTAAACACTTTCCCATCTTTTCCAGGTCACATAATTTGCTTTCTTGGCCTGTTTACTTAGCCCTTTTGTTTTAAAAACTGGTCATATCATTGTCTTAGCACACAAGTGTACATACATGTTAATCTCATGGTTGGATTTTATCATATAATATGATTTTAAAAAAATACTCTGTATAATCCTCATTTTACATTCATAACCCTGTCTTGCATCTGGATTTCCAAAGGTAAGTCCTTCATATATGCAACTCCTTCCCAGCCAGTGAATCTCTATAAATGCATGAAAAACTTCTTGTGCAGATTCACTACTATTTCATACTGAACTTTCTTTAGCTTTACAGACACCTCTAAAGACTGCACCAACCTCTGAACACACTTCAAGCACAGATGAAAATTGTAGTGGTAAAAAGTGTCCTCTATTCTCCAAATTCAAGATTTCATGGAAGGGGTTTGTTGGAGGTTTTTTGTTTCATTTTAAAAATAGCTTTAAGATGTACTTAAGTGATCAACAAGGAAACACTTGCAATCAGAAGGGACACTGTCAACTAGAATCATAGCAAAGCATACTTTAAAATAAGGGATAGACTTTAAACCAGCTCAGTTTCCTTTTTCAGAAAAAAAGTGCTCAGTTGCTTGAATAGGAGTATTAGCAGAGAGAAATGTTCAGTTGCCATGTTTAAGACATGAACACCACAATCATAAAAACCCAACATATCAATGAAATTAATTTCCTATTGAGGTAAGGAGAAATGAAAAGGAAAAAAAAAAAAAAAAGTGACAAATAGGGAGGGATTGGGAAGGGAAAGAAAACATAAAACAAAACCGTAAGTTGGGTTTTTAACACTCACCTAATTTATGAAGTGATTAGCCAGAAGTGCATTTGAAGCATACTTAAGCTGGCTCTGTGCATTTAAATACACATCATTACCTGAGCTCTCCATATGGATGAGCATAAGCAAGCATTTTGTATTGGTCACCAACCAAGCACAATTCTAATAAACGTAACACCATACTTCTTAAGCATTTAAGGAAAGAGGTATAAGAACAAATTTGAAGTCACAGACAGCCTCTTTTGCATCACGAAGAATCCATTTAACACCACATCAAAGGAATCTTTACATTCAGCACTTATGGAAGAGAGTAATTCTAACGGAAGAGACAGTAGGCAAGCTTATCAGGCTGCTTGTGTTGTCTTGAACTGACGTTACTAAGATTTTCTGAAGACACTTGGACACTCGGCCATATCCTTGAATAAGACAGAAAGATACATGTGCTTCCACTTAAGCTCTTCTGTCTTGGTTTATTTAAGCCAAAAAAACTAACAGGTGGTGAAGTTATGAAACATTATCTGTTTGCCACATCTTACCCTACAATAAACATAAACCCTGTGCAGGCTCCTCTCCACCGTGCCATTTAACACATGATGATTGACAGCATAAGCTGCAGTGGGGCTATTTTTGATCATCTGTCATGCTACAACTGTTTTCAGTCAAGTAAAATGGCTTTATATGGCCAAAGTAAATTTCTACCTACTGCAGAGGCCAGGACATGAAGATCTCAGCCATTCAGAACCCAACTGCTTTTCATGCTCTGCCAGGTCAAAAGCTGAAAAAGCAATTCCCAGTTACACTAGAAATCCCTAGTATCCTTAATTTTAAATAAAAGCTGCTGCTTTACTTTTCAGAGTGATAGCATGAGAAATGCCCAGGATTTAAGCTCTCTTTCTTGGCAGTAGTTTTCATTTTGGAATATGTATTTACTCTTTTATGCTTTTGCAATAAAGGAAAATATAAAGTATTTAACTTTAGCAATAACTGTAGCTTTGAGATACTCAAAATACCCACATCCCTGCCACGTGCCTTAAGACTTTCTTTGTTGTTGTAACAGAATATTTATGTTTAACTAAAGACCTCAAAAATAATCCTATAGGCAACAATAAAGTGAACGGTAATTTCAAAGAAAGAAAACTTTTCAGACTAATGCAGAGAGCTGTGGCATATAGAAATTCAGCAGGAGTAGTGCATCTGTAACTCTCAGCATTACATTCTCAGAAAAGTAGATACTTAACTTTAAACAAAATGTTTTGCATTGGCCTTTGCAAGGTATCATTTGCTTTTGTAAGCATAATCAAAGACTAGATTTTCACCAATGAACAGCTCTCCTTTTTAACAGAAATAGGTTACATAAACATTAAACATACGAGACCCTTACTATGTTTCCTTTTATCTGATAACCACTAAGAGGACGTAACAGCAGGCTAACTTCTGACTGTTCCAGCTTCATTCCTTCTTTTCAGACTATCTGTAGTCTAGTATACAGATCTTTTGATCACAAACTCAAGAGGGGGCTTTTCCTTCTCTCTTAAGAAAGGCAGATTTGCCTAACTCTTGGAAGATATCAAGCATATCGCATCAGCTAACCATTTGATGATAGGCTTAATAACTTTGGATTTAACTCTGGTCTTACTGAAAACAGTGGGTATGTTTTCATTTTGATCAAAGTATAGGTTTTAGACAGAAAATAAAGAACAAAAAAAAAATCTCTATACCAGTTACCCATATGTCTGAATAACTCCAACTTTTCCCACCAATATTAAAGTAAAAAATACATTAGCAAAACAAGAAAAGCTATCTTGGGAAGCAAAGTCATCTTCCCCCTCCATAAATTCCTGTTGAATTCAGAGATAGTATTTTAATAAACAATCCTGAAAACAAAGCTGTATAAATAACCAGTCCTGTAATCAAACAGCTTTCTATGAAACACACCAACAGTAAGAGAGATGCTGAATGTAAAAAGCAGGAAGAAATGTTATTCTGCAGCACCAAATAAAAAAATTCCCTGCATTTTAAATGCATCATGCGTTGAAGCTAATCTAGTTTCTGTCTCCCTCCACCACAACAGTGTAGTACTGAAGTCAGAATATTGAACTTCTGCATCTTCTCAGTAAAAGTAATGTAACATAATCAAATTATTTTAAGTTTATTATTTGATAGATGCGAAACCTTATGTTGCCATGCCCCGTTTCTGAAATCAAGTGTTCAAGGCCAGGCTGGATGGAGCTTGAGCAACATGGTCTAGGGGAAGCTGTCCTTGTCCATGGCAGGGGTTGGAACAACAACATCTTTAAGGTCCCTTCCAACCCAGGCCATTCTGTGACTCTGTGATTCTAAAACACAGCTGACCATACCAAAATATGGCAGCACCTCACTAATATGCACTGTTAAGAAAAAAACCCAAAACTCAACCACAAAACATTTGAAGCTTTTGTGCGTGGATTAGCTGAGTACTGGTAGTATCACCACTACAGCCTGCTTCACACAGTGTGTTAGGGAAGCATACTTCCAAAGTGCAACTGCACAGGAAGAACAAAAGCTTTAGGGTGACCGTGTATTTCAGTGCAATCCACACAGCAAAAGTGAACTCTTCAACTGAAGGAGATTCAAATAAGCACTGAAACATCCCCTCTTACTGTCAATGAAGTGAATTAAGATGTTCATTCATCCTAATGACTGCTGTTCTCCTTAATGTGAACTACATACTTTAGATAAAGGTACAGGTCACTGGAAATTTTGAGGAGGAAGAAGGATTAGTAATCTCTGTTGTTTACACAGAGTAAAAGAAATGCAACAGCCAAGGATGAAAAATTACCGATTTCATACATACATGACTCTGCGACCAACATTCCTTCAGATTTATGTGCAATGCATTAGAAATCCAACCTTACTCAGATTTCTGGAATGATTTCCCTGACCTAAACATGGTTTATGTCACCTGTTGTTGGCTTTGGGTAACAAAAGCAAGAAAGTCTGCACAGTCCTTTAAGCAAGGGACTGCCACAGGTCCTCCTTTTCTGTTGCGCTCAGCAAATACTCAGTCTCTCCACAGCTGATCCCTGCACAATTCAGTAGTTCCCTTTTCAACAAGTGTTTTAACAGCTCTGGAGATGAGGTGTTCTGCCTCCTGCCTGCCTTAGAGCAGGCATCATAAACTGATCACTGCATACACACTGTCATCTCACACTTCAAAGAAGCAAGCAAAATACAGTAGAGGATAATCATAACAAGGTTAAAAAAAAAAAAAAAAAAAAAAAAAAAAAAGAAGACAAAGTTTTTTATAGCCTCCCTGCTCTCAGAAAAATCAATACACTCTTTTAAAATTACATGAAATTTTTAAGAAAAACCTTGTCCCGTGGTTTTCAGGATAGGAATTGTTTCCCTCCATTCTAACAAATCAAATTACTGAGAGGCTACTGTTGCTTAATAACAGATAAGTATGATATTCTAAAGCTATGCTAATCAAATAAACAAAATATGTTTGTGACTCATTTTCCCTACTTTACTGTTAGCTTATGCATTAATTAGCAAAATGCACTATTTCGCAATGAATTTCTCAGTCAGTGTGCATTAGTGAAGTGACACTATCGAAAGCTCAAAGCGGACTTCACCTCCTAATGGTACGACTATAAAAAGCAAGAGTTAGATCCACTTAGCAATAGTTTATACTTAAATTCAGGAGAAATGCACTACATATTAAAGACAGATTGAAGAAAAAATCCCCTCAAATTAGAAAGCCCAAATGGACGCACATCGTTAATAAGGAGCTCCACACCCTTCCCAAGAACAAACCCCTCAAAAATTACGAACATGCAAGCAATATGTTGATTTACTTAAAAATCAAGAAATCACACAATTTAGCACTCACTACAAAATACGGTTAAAAAAAGTCACAGGCTACAGCTTGAAAGCAAGGAAAAAAAAAGTCCCTTTGCTCCCCATGGCAAAGTCACTCCTCAACAACAAAACCAAAATTAAAAAGACCCCCCCCCCCCAAAAAACTTTCACTACAGCTCTTTCAATTAAATAAAAGCACACAGTTTAGCTATCAACACCACTTCATTACTGTAATAAATAAATAAAAAAAGCACACGGAGGTCTATTGACTATATGAAAAAACATACATGCATCGTTAATCACCATTTTAGCTTGTTTGTGTTTGAGTCTACTGGTTACAGAGTTTAATTCCAAACAGAACTATTCCACCTCTTATCATCATATCCTTCTGATCAGTTATCTTAACTGTAAACGATCCCTGTCAGATTAGAAAGAGATAAATAACATTGAGTCAAGCTGAAAAAAGAGAAATGGGGCACAGCAATCTTGCATCAAGTCATACCTCCTTATTTTATCATAGGGTCATGTGGGACTGGACTGCTTAGTCGGAAGGGCGACGTCCCACACAACTTGACTCAGCTGCGGCATTTAGAACATGACCGACAAGGTGAGCGCATTTATGGGTATACATTTATAAATCTGAGAGCTTCAGCACTGCTGGCCAGCTTTAAGGGTGCTACTGCAAGAAGCCTTCAATGAGCATACTTTTTCTTCCCTTTTTTTTTTTTAAAAAAAAAAGGTATTTTTCCTCCCCTGATTGAGGTCCCATTGACACATTGAGACTTACCCGAAAGGCCTCTGTATGAGAGCTGGATGAAGCTGCTGGACACCAAAGGCAAAACCTACAAACAAAAACACATCACGTTCTCTGTATGTGTATTTTTTGGCCACTTATTTATACTATATATATATATATATATATATGTATGCACACACAGAAAAAAATTGCAGAGCAAGAGCCTTCATTAACAGCCTCCGGTAACAACACCTGAAAGCCTGTAGAACCCTAAATTAGAAAGCAAAAGTTATCAGTCTCTACACAGACACACACACACACACACACAGAGAACTTAAGCCAATAAAGCACACACTTCCCTAGAGATGTTTAAGAAAATTACTTTTTCTAAACAAGAACAGGGTCTTCGTTCACATTTTACCTGGTGCTCCATTTGGATTCCTAACTTTAGTATCTAAATGACTGGATGGTACTTTCCATTCATCAGTGTATTTGTGTAATTTCTACAGATTTAAAATTTAAGTAAACCCTACTCATGAGCACTTAGCAGAGGGGGTCAAATCCCAGCTTCATTTCTATTCTCCAAACTCCCTAGAATAAAGCCCATTTTTCCTTGGTGGGCATTTAATTACTTGCACTAGTGTTCATCAGGCTAAACAGGGGGGAATTCAGAATGGGCTCCTTGAGAGCACAAATGTGCACACACTCCATGCTCCTCTTGCTGCAAAGCAGCAGTCTGGGAAGTGGCTAGGACATCAGATTGTCTCATTTGTGGTTCTAGGAAGAGCCACTTCATTTTAAAATCTGCATAATAGCACTCATCTGCTTGAGAAGTTTGCATTAAGATATTGTTTGTATTAATAAGACCGCACACATTGGAAGCGATTCACTCCTAGGCCAATCTCACCCCGCAACG
Organism: Hirundo rustica; assembly: GCF_015227805.2. NCBI lineage: Eukaryota > Metazoa > Chordata > Aves > Passeriformes > Hirundinidae > Hirundo > Hirundo rustica. The sequence goes on from NC_053450.1 coordinate 90,764,793, forward strand.
ATACTGTAAATGGTCAGCGCCACCACATTCCCAGCAGCAGGAATAACCAATGAAGTGTTTGAGCAGTGGAAATCTTCCTGGGGAACTCCAGATATTTTATCTCTGATCGATTTTGTTTTTTAAATAAGGCACATGTGCAAAATAGCCAGAGAGTTACTACATGCTGCATTTAAGAATCAAAACCAAAGCACGCCCAACTGCGTGCGTACTTCAGGAAGGTGGAGGGCAGCACTACCTTTTTTTGAAGTTTTACTCTCTTCAGAAACCCGAGGTACGGAGAGAAATGCCATTCGGGGCTGCTTCCTCACCTGGCTGCATTATCCGCGGCTTGGCACCCAGGTACGCCAGGTTGACGTTGGCTTTCCTGCCATCGATGATGGGGTTGGGGTCCTTACAAGCCCTTTCAGCAGCGGCTCTGTCAGCCATGGTGACCTTAACGGGCGATGCCGCGCATTAGATCCCTTTCCGCGGGGAAGGAGAAGCCTCCCGCCCACAGCAGCGACCCGGCCGTACCCGCGGGCGGCGCCGAAGGGCTCCCGGCCGGACCCCGGCCCGGGCCCGCCCGCCGAGCGGAGCGGGGCGCCGGGAGCCGCGGCGGGCGCAGGGCGGAGGGCGCGGGCCGAGCTCCGCCGCCGGCAGATAAACCCCGCAGCGGCCGTATCAGCGAGCAACAGGCGTGCTGGCGGTGTGCGAGGAACTGGGCAATTCCCCCCCTCAATCTCCTTTTTCAGTAATCCCCCCCACCCCTACTGCCTCTATCCAAACTGCCCAGCAGGGAGAGAGAAAAAGAAGAAAAAAAAAAAAAAAAAAGAAAAGAAGAAAAGAAGAAGAGAGAAAAGCAAAAAGCCCCTCCCGGCCCCCGAGCTCCTACAGCGGCCCCCGCGGAAGTTTGCCCGCGATGCCCCCCCCGCAGCCGCCCACCTGCCCCGCCGCCCCCTGCCCGGCCCCGCGCCCCGGCACTTACAAAGCCGTATCCCCGGGACTTGCCGGTCTGCCGGTCAGTGATGACCACCGCCTCCTCGATGTCCCCGAAGACCTCGAAGTACTTGCGCAGACTGGAGTCGGTGGTGTGATAGGGCAAGCCCCCGACGAAGATCTTGGTGTAAGTGGTGTCCTTCTGCGTCGTGTGCATCTTCCGCCCGGCCCTGCGCGCCGCGCCGCGATCTGCACCCACGCGTGGCCGCCGGGGCGTGCGGGTCCTGGGCGGCGAGACTCGCTTCCAGACTCAGCCGCGCTCTTTTTTTCTTTTTATTTTTTGTTGTTCCTCCTCTCTTCCCCCGCCCCCCGTTTTCCCCCCGCCACCCAGCTACAATGCAATTCCCTTCTGGCTTTGCAGACCCAGCTTCCTCCTCCTTCAAGAGCGGAGCCTCGCAGCCTCGGGCGGTTTTGAGGTAGGTACCGGCAATAGGAGGAGGGGAGGCCGGGCAGCAGCCAGCCTGGCGGCCGTAGCGCTGGAAACGAGCAGAAACAGCAGCTGGAAGAGGAGTGCAGGGCCTGGGCTCTAACAACTGAGTGGCCTCCCCCCTAAAAGCCACCGGGTCGGGCACTCTCGGTTCCTCCTCCTCCTCCTCCTCGCAGGGGCGGGGACGGCGGCGGGGCGGACCCCGCTCTCGGCCGCGGCGGGGCCGGGGCTGACACGCAGCTGTCGGCAACAGCTGGATGCCCCCCGTGCGGCGGCAGCCGGGCCTCGGGCCGCCAGGCAGAGGGGCGGCCTCGGAGGTGCCCCTCGGGGCGGCCCGGTGCCCTTCGAGACAGGTTTGCTGCAAACAGCAAGTGCCAGGGGACAGGGGCCGATGGGGTCACCGGTGCCCGGCCGGCCAGTGTGCCCGCGGGCACAGCCGGTTCACTGGCTGCTGGCGGTCCTCAAATGCTTCGATCCCTCCCCGAAGGCTTGTGGTCAAACCTCTACAACCTCCGCTTACTGCTCTCTCCAGGCTAGCAAAACTACGGTGTCGCAACACATCAATTTTTTATTGTGGTGGTGCTTCTTGCTGTGGTTCTTGCTGTTCGTTTGGTCACAAGATGGAAAAAAATATGGTAAAGCTGTTTGGCTTGTTTTTCTCTTCTCTTGCTGCCTCTGCCCAATGCTGGGACTGGGAAGGATGAACAGAAGCATAAAGAAAGGAATGTCTGTGCGACATGAAGACATAGAGGACTGTGGAGTTGGGGGTAAGGGCGACTCCCAGGGAGACTAGAAGGATGGGAGAAAGGTTAAAGATTGGGGAAAACAGATGTGCATATGTGTATAGACTTCTAAACCGTCCTCTTGTGGTCCCAAAGTCTTGATAAGTACTGTGAATCTCTTTTTCTGCTTTTACCTTCTTTCTCTGTCTCCTAGGCTTTCCCCTATAAAGACTCTCTCCCTTGGAAAAAAGAGCAGTGCATCATTTGCAAGACAGACTTTCACAAAGTTGTTCAGCCCCTCTGGTACCAAACATTAACCCTAATGAGAGCACATCACCCTAAACTCAGGCCCTGCTTGCCTATATCTAACCTTAGCTCCATTTGATTTTTTCATCGGTAGTTTCCAAGTTCCAATGGCCTATACAATCCTAAGCCATGCTGTCACTAAACCCTACTTGATCCTTCAGACTCTCCAGATTAAGCTTGGTTTAACATGTTAAGACTAACTCAAGTGAAATCTAGCAACACCAGCAGGAGGAGACATAATTGTCGCTCTTCAACTGAAATTATGACCGACCCATAACCTGGACATGAATTCAATGATGTCAGCTAACTCTGTCCCCAGATGTCTTCCAGCTTGACTCTCCTGTTGGTCTGGAACATTGTGTTAAACCTGATACTCCAGCCACTTCTGTTTCAAGGGCTAATCGTAATTTTAAACTCTAGCCCAGTGACCTGAACTTAAATAGTAGCCCAGCTAAGGTTATCAGTGCTCAGTGGAGCCCTGCAGCACACAGCCCTCTTAGCAGTGCTTCTCAGACCCCTGTGGACCTGGAAGATGAACTTCATCTAAAACCAAATGTAGTCCAACCCATCATGTTTCCTTTCCCTTGCTGTGCCCAGCACTCCTGAGTGGTTTCTGCACGAAGGGTGAATTAGCCTGGCTTTCCAGTGATTACACAAACTCCTGTATTAAGGCCAGAAAAGCAACATTTGGCTGTCCCAGAACTACTTGCAGATGTATTTAGGAGTTTACCTTTTTCAGCCCAAGTGGAAGACTGATGATTTTGACAGACCCAAACCCAAAATCTAGCTTTTTGGTCTAGCAGCAACAGTAGGTCTTCCAGGATTCAGAAAAAAACTACTTTTCCACACTATGTCTCAGCAAAAGACAAATGTCTTGCATTTAGGTAGGGTTCATCATGCAGTCCTTGTTCATACTGCTAATTCAAAGTATCTGCAGTACAGTTTTCAACCTACTCTGACAGCCTAACACATCCTCTTCTGTAAAACCAGAAGTGACACTGGCCATTAACCAATCAAAATATATCCTGTAAGCTATTCTACAACAGTCCTGCTACTGTACTAGCATCCTCAATTAAAGATGGCAATCCCAGTAAAATTCAGGAATAAATACAATTCTCTAGCCCATTCATTTCTGTAACTGAACTGTATCACTAGCAGTATCACAGGAAAACAACCCCTACTGTTGAAGGATAACTCCTCAAAACTCAGTTTTACCTTACATCCCTTCTAGTATCAGACCTTTTTCTGCTTTGGTGGTCTGACAGAATCTAGGGTATGATTTTCCAGCCTTAGGATTCCTAGGAATCCTTACCTAAATCCCAGAGAAGTGATACCTCATAATTTGCGACTTCCTCTAGTCCATTCAGTCCACTGTAAGCACAAGCCTTTAATTTTACATGGCATAACCTGTGAAAAACAAACACAGGCCTCCAGCTCTTGGATGCATCATCTTATGACGGAACCGTGGCTGATACAATTCTACTAGCACCAAGCTATCTACTCCTTCAGCAGCCCTCAGAAATAAAAATATTTTCCAACCATATCTCAGTCTTAATCATCACTTTATTAGGTTTACCCAAAGAGAAAGATGACCTCTGTCATATGGAAATTAATTAAAGACCATTTGAACATTTTAGTGATCAGGAATATATTGTAGGCTTCTCTCCTATACCATATGTTAACTCCAGATTTTGGGCTAGTCTTAATCCAAAGGAGGTTATCACAAACAGCCTGGGAAAGGAGTTCTAGATTCATCCATTGTGGAAATGTTCTGATTTGGGCTTGTGTCTTTGTGCTAGAGCTGGGTTTCTGCAAAGCTTGAAGAGCGAGGTTTATCTACAGAACCTGTAGGTACCACAGAAAACTGATGAATATGGATGAATTCAGAGGAGGATTAGCCTGGAGTTAGCTTGAGTCCATGGGACAGTGTTTACCTGGCCATGCTGGATGTCTGGCTAAATTTGCAGTCAGACTAATGGATTTTTAAGATTTAAAGGCATTGACTGTACAGCATTTATTCTGCTGAGGGGAAGTCCATTGACAGCTTCACCAGTGTCATTTTCCCAGTTGCTCAAGATAATATGTATGTTGGTGTATTTTGGTGTTTTGAGATGGATCAGCTGGTGATTTACTGCTAGGGATCTGGTTGTGGCTTTGGAATGTAAGTGCAGCAAAAAGAAATTTATTCCTATATGCTGCAAATTTTGCAGGAGTGACGCCACTGGTGAAAGTGTGACAGTTTGGGCAAGAAGCGAGAACACGTGGAAAGAGGAGTGTCTAGGTGGAGCATTCCTGGGTGAGATGTGAAACAGAGTTTCCTAAACACATGGAAATTTGGAAATTGAACCAGGGTCACACATGTTTTGGTAAGTACCACAAACAGTAGAACACTGTAAAAGAGCAGTATTGGTCCTATAGGCAGCTCTTTTGGCCTTTTCAGGATCTCCGTTTTAAATCAAGGTAGGATACAGGCACCCAGGTCCTGCTGCAGTCTTTTATATCACTGGGAATCTCTCCTAGGTATGGAGGTATTGATGCTGAAGGGCATTGTAGCTGACAATTACTTTCTATCTAATTTTAATTGTTTTAAAAAATATATCTGAAGCTATAAATGAGAAAGTGATCTAGTGTTTCATTTGGAACCTAGTAACACGGCTTAATAGGAGGAAACCCCAGAAGCTATCAGTCACAATTAATTGGTTTTACTCAGAGATTTTGTGTTTTTGCTCTCAAGGTAGGATAGAATAGACAGCTTTCCAGTTTACCAAATGTTGCCACTCAGTGGTATCAGCGTAACTGTAATATCATGCTTTTTATTTATTTATGAACACCATATGCCTGTCATGTTGGAAACCAATGGATGTTGTGTGTTCATTCATTATGTTTCTAGAAACAACAAAGACCCGTGATTATATTGCACACCAGCCATTCTTGCTACTGCTTTATTTCAGTAAATAATAGTGGTCTTCAGAGCATTCACTGCACCATCAATTAAATGCAGCTGGAATTTCTATATACATATACATATACACTTACACACACATTCTATTTGCTAACACTATTGTTAGAATGTCTGGGGCCTAAACCACCATGATTTGTTATACAGGGCTGAAAATAAAAGTATTTCTTTCTCTGTTAACCTAGTAAGACCGTCAGTTTGGTCAGTGAGACATTTCTGCTGAAGTTCCATAATGCCATAGCTCCGTGTAAGCATTTGGCTAATAACGTTAGGCATGGCTTTGTCTGCTAATCTGTGCACTTCCACCAACCACATCCCATTACAGAGGAGAGCAGAATGTCTAACCTCTGCTCTGCTCAGTGCGTGCTGCATCGGTGATAGTTTGACTTTGTCTAGGGAAGCATAAAGTAGGTAGTACGCTCATGTTCCAACAGATCACAGTGAGAGAAACTTGGAAACCTCATCCTCTTCTCACTCTTCTTGCTGATCTACAATTTTTATCTAGGAGAAGAAGTTCTTGAATTGTGAATTTCTGCTAAAAGTTTCCTAACTGGGGAAACTTCCACCATCTCTCTCCTGATAGTGTCTCCATTATAACAGATTTCATCATAGGATTCTTTTTTCCCCCTGAAATCTATTAATATTGCTGTACTCCAAAGCCCCTTTTGTTACAGTATCTGAGCTCTAAGCCACACAGTCTTCAACTATGAAACTGTCCTTATTCCCAATTAAATCACCACATGTCGACCACTAGGTGTAGTGTCTGATGGGAATATTTTTCCATTTAAAGAGCAGAGGAAGAGGTGACAGAATTTCAGCAAACAAAATTAAAAGCTTGTGGAATGCAGATTTAAGACACATTGCCTATCTGTAGGAAAATAATAGACGTCAGGGGAAGCAAGGGTGAATTATGAGTGAAGCCAGAAGGTTGAACGCATCCATAAAAGTTACAATGCATGTCATGATGGTAGGGGAGCATGAGGAAAAGATATGTTAGGAAAAAAAGCCAAGGGAAAGGGTTTATGAGTACCAGGTCATATGTACTATACTGAACAGTGCTGGCCAGTGCTAGAACAGGTCAGAAGGCAGAATGAGGCTGGTGCCTGGCGTGAACTGAAGTTGTCCTATGATGCTGTAATGGAGGGAGCGCTGATGCCAGAGGCTGTACCTGCAAAATCACAAAGCTCTCACACCCACCATGTGACACACTCAGGATTAGAACAATGATTCTTCACGTTGAATTAACAACAATTCAACATTGCTTCCCTGACACAACAAGCAAGGCAGTTGTGTCAGGGAAGCAATAAACTGGGTTTTGCAGAACTAGCTAAAAATACAAATAAATTGGAGTGTGAAACACCTGAGTCTCATATTTACCTGTCCTGATCACAGACAACTAAGAGACAGACATTTAACAAACCTGCAAAATCCCACTGATGTTCTGTGTGGCGTGAAGGCTAAATGACTGCCTACTAAGCACACTCCTCCTGTCCATCTTTAAAATGTTTTACATTCACCCCACCATAGTGCCCAATGGGAAAACCAGTGCTTGGACCCATCTGCTGAGCCATATACACATAGCCTGGATTGATAAAACATGAAACTCATTACTTACTTGTATTTTGTATGCAAAACAAGAAGTCTGGTACAAAGAATATTGTTGAGAAAAATTCTCAACCAGTCTAAACTGGTGAAGCACCACTAAAAGCAAAGAAATTAAACCAACTTACATCAGGTTGCATCTGACCTGCAGTCAAATAAGCAGGGGAAAAAAAGAAACAAATTTGGGGATGCTGGTGAAAGACAGCTACTAAACCCTCGCCAGTTATTATTACAAGGGATTAAAATGGCAGTCAACAAGCTGTATGCCAGACATCAGCCTCATAGAACACTGCACGTCTCTTAGCAGAAGTAGATTAGTAGAAAAGAAATGTGGATATATGGATAGAAATGCAGAGAAGATCTCACTTAAACACGCTTCAGCCCCTTAGTCCTTAGTGAGAAACTGATGACTTGAATGCCGTAGTACTGCAGCTCTGTATTCAGGGATAGCCATGTCAGTGGCCCCCCGCACTCTTAGCCCTCCAGAGGAGTGACTTCTGTTTTCCTATCAGAGAGCTGGAAGGTTCTAGTTTATGGCCAGAAAATACCACATCCTCATTTGTCAAGTTCAACCCAACCCAATATATATATATATACTTCTTTTTTAAGGACTACTTTTTAAAGACTATTCATATTGCTTGTGCTGGGGAAACTGAGTTTGCAAGAAAATTTGCTTTCACCTCACTGCTGAAGCAATTAAAGTAGAGTCCAAAATGTTCTCTTGACTACTTATTCATTAAGAGGAAAAGAGAGTTTTCAGTGTTCCTCAGCACTCACCCAGGGATGTCTGCTAATCACAGCACGAGCAAAGAAGAGCGAGAAATGCTCCAGAGAACTGTCCTCTCCTTTCCTTTGGAGGTGTCTGGCTCAAAGACACGTAGAGGAAAAGCAGATGAATTATATTTGTGCTCCATCTTCTTCTCACAGCATCTTTTGCCAGATATAGGGAGGCATTCTTCATGTTGTGACTTGAACAATCAGACTAGATCTTGAGACTTTCTCTGCAAGGGCTGAAGAGAGGATTTAGGAAGGAAGATAGACTTTAACTGGAGATCATCCCATTTATGTGCTGTCCTCTCTCTGGATAGACAGTGTATTGCCAGTTTCACCCATACTGTGCACATGAGTTGTGGTGTGGGAGAATGTAGCTTGTTTACTAGCTCAACCATGTTTTCTGATCCAAAGATATCATGTTGCTGTCAAGTATTTTTAGTCTGAGCTTCTTACTATCCAGTTTACTTTGCAGTCTTGGTTTCGTCAACTAAAAATAGCTGCAATATAACAATAGCTTTTAGGTGGTAGCACTTGTTGGATTAGATGTGATTTGTTAAAAAAAAAAAAAAAAAATAGCAGCATGTGATAGCCGTTCAGTGCCTTCATTCCAGAAGGACCTTGGAGAGATTTACTACCCTGCACTGAGTCTCACCACCTGCTGCTGTGGTACAGCCAGCGCTCTGTAACACAGCATTCCTCTTCTTCAAGGACTGTCAGACCACATTATCTTTGCTGGTTCAGAGTTTTGGTTTTTTTTTTCCTGTCTCTTTTCTTTTTTCGTTAGATAGAAACAAGGTAAGTTAGAATTTGGCCCAAACACTAAAGTGGAATAACCCTCCATCTGCAAAAGATCGTGGAGGCTTTCTTCACACCCTGCCAAAATGTCAGGAGCTCTGTAGCATGATCTCTTGGTAAGGTGACACCTGCAGGTATACAGCTCTGCTCCCATCTTCCTGTGATATCCAAACAGAAGTGACTCAGAAGGGAGGAGCTCTGTCTGCACTGAGTCACCATTGCTTTCTATATTTACCCTACAAATTTAAAAGTCAAATTCTGTCAAAAATTTACCTGTAAGTTTAACCTGTAAGATTCTAGCCCCAAGGGCTACAGCTTCAAAACTATGCAGCAGGTTGTTTTTTTGTTGTTTTGTTTTGCAGTACAAGTGGAAGTTTGAGCATGTTACTGCATGAGTAGCGGGAGTTTCGTCCGTGTAGTATCTACATACTTATTCCTGCAACCCAGTAAGGTAATGTGAGGTTTCTAAGCATTCTTACAGCCTTTATTGTCCTCAGTTGGAAAAGGCATGACTTTTGCCTTTAAAAAGAAGTAAAAAAAACCCAACCAACCAAACTCAGGCTTTGTCATGAGAATAAAAATAGTACTGTTTGGCTGGTTTGTCATCTTTGTCCCTTAGTCTTAAATTTCACAGTGCATATAAGGTGTGAGGTTATGCAGTAGGACACAGAAAGCATGTTGTGCTCTAATGCCTCCATTTTCACCTCTAGAAAGGACCTTTGCTGAGCAAATACATCTATGAGTGTGTTAACAGTGCTATACAAGAGATACTACATTATCCTTAGGTAAGCCATGTACAAGGATCAAATTGGATTTAATTCTACCGAAGGATTATTGTGTGAAAAATGGACCCAGGCAACATGAAACAATTAAAAATCCATATTAATTGCATATAAGAATGAGATGTAGTTCTTGGATTTTTTTAAGACACAAAAGGTAGACTGTATTTTGAGACCTAAGATAAGCATCCTGCCTACCCAATTAGCATTGGTCAGTCTGTTAATTTTCAGTGAGGTTTATCAATTCTTTTTAAAATTAGAGTTTGAGCAATAATCTTTCTGAGATTTGCTCAATTTACCAAGATCGGTCGTGAAGCACAAGGTAACATAAAGAGATCAGCCCATTTGCTGACCTGATTCTACACATTATCTTTTCACTGGGAGCTGCAAGTATGTTGCCATGCACTGTGTCCCTAGGGAATTTGGGAAAGGGTAAGGATACTGCATCTGCTGCAGGCAAGTGCATGGGACCTCAGTGGATCTGTGCAAAACTGACCTGCTGTTTGATCTGTACATATTCTACCCTTTGAATAAGGCTGGACTAGGCAGGATTGCCTCACTTCAAAGCACAACAGTCATTTAGGGGCCTAAAATGCACTATCATTATATCAGAATTAGGAGAAACTGCATTCCTGCACATTGATTTTACTATACTTGCTTGCTGTCTACTCTCATACACAGAATGTCATGCATCCCTTATTAAAAGCAGGTATATTAAATGAAATAATCAGACACCAACATCTTCATATTAAAGCATATTTTTTTTAACCTTCCTGGGAGAAGTCTTGGTCATTTCAGCCTATGAGCTATTTCCTTGGTACTTATTTTTTCCTTTTCATCTTTGAAACTCAATAAGGAAATGAAATACCAACATAAATAAATGAAGAAGAAGGTTTCTCAACACCAATAAGCTAGACAAAAGAAACAGAACACTAGAGAATGTTTATTTATTCATGACATCTTCATGAATGCCATACTTTGGAGGGAATGGGAGATTTTTGTTCATGTTTGACTCTCAAGTGTGTTAATAGGTTTTATTAAAATGGAGAGGTGGAGGAGAGGCAGCTGGCTTGAAAAAAAATAGAGACCCTAAATGCATCCAGAGTAGAAGTTCATGAGAAATACTAGTGAGTAAGAAGAGTCATTTAAATTTGACATTCTACGCAGGGGATGGGAAAATATTTTCATAATCTTATTTAAATGGAGGAAACCTTTTTGAAAGGTTGCATCATTGTGTACTAGAAATACAGTTTGTTCAGGAGGATCTGTTCTTCTCCCTCTTCTGTAAAGGCATCCTTTGTAAGTTTACTAGTTTTGTCTGTGCTGTCATCCTAATAGACATCTTCTGAAACATGTGAAAAGGCCCCTAGAAAATAACAGAGTTCCTTTTAATGAGTTCTGCACATGCGCAAGCGTTTCCAAGATCTTTGAGTATCTCTGCCGTTGAGATCCATACCGCCTGTCTCTCTCTGTGACTGTTTTGAGTTAGTGTGTAGCACAGGGAGTTCTAGTTTGGGGATTCTCTGCGCTGCTGTGACCCTGGATGCATCGGGAAAACAGTCCTAAATGTGAAATTAAGGAATTATGCAACAGTTTTCTCATCTCACTGACTAAGAATTGACAGAAAAGTATGAGAAGATAGAAGCAGGGAAAAACAACCCCCTGGTCTGGCAAGGGTATAAATTAAAATTTCAGATCAGTCCCCAACATGTGAAATTTCTCAGAGCCCCATCCTTGCAATATATTGTGTAAGTTCTCTTACCACAGAAGCTTAGGGACTCAGGTGGTCTCCAGCAACCTTAAAATCTACGTGTAGCAAAACCACGCTGTGCCTCAGATCAGAGCCAAGAAAACAGTCACTTGAGTCTGTTTGCTGTTTGTATGGTCTGTCTAATGTCATTTCAAGTTATCTGATAGCAGTTCTTAAAATGCTGGCAGTTTCCATGCTGTTAGGCAAATGAGGCTTAGAAGAATTAACATATACATATGGTCAGTGAAACAATACAGAGCAATATGTGGGCTTTTTGTTAAGTGGGGTTTTTTTTGTAAATATTTTTCTGCCCTCAGGATTCCTTTGCATTTATTTACATTTGCATTGTTCTTTTTGAAACAGCATGTGCATTAGAAAACAAATGCCAGATAACCCTACTCTGCAGTTGTCAAACAGCCACATTGAAGGTGGGGGCACCCTCTCAATGCAAACATAAAGGACCTCAGATTTTTATGAATTTCTCACCCATGCACAGGGGTACATGAAGATACTCTTTAATACAGGACAAGTCTAGTAGCACTTAATTTTATTTGGAATATTTGCTTTAAGACACTGTATGAGTAAAGAAGATAAATGTCATGCCAAAGATCCAGCTGTATATTCCTAGAGCAGCCTGGGTTAATGCGCTGGTGCTGCTGCCGTGGGTGCTGATGTGGGTGAGAGGTCATCAGTTTCCTTTGCTCTCTTTGCTGTGCCCAGAAGGTGAGTTGTGTCAGGAGGGGCTTGAAGGCTAAAGATCAGAGGGAAAGTAGTCATGTCAGCTCCAAGTATTTTGTTGCCAATTTTCTAAATACCTTATTTCAGCTATAGCTCCTTTGCTAATGTGAATTTCTGGCATTGATGGAAGAGAAGGAAAACAAACCCCAAAGTCTGCAAGTCAGAGGCTCGCTGAGCAAATCCTTTGCTCTGGCATCTCTGCATGGCTTTGCTGCTGTTTTGGTTGTGTGGAGGGCGGGGGTTGAGCTTTATAAATAATGCTTCTCTTGCATAAATAGTTTTCTCCAAAATATCCCATGATAATTATAATAAATAAATAAATGAATAAATCTATATTGGAGAGTGACCTCAGTCTAAAACCTCCCATCTGAGTTGGGACAGGTAACTGTGAAGAGACACTTAAAGATCAATATTAACAATTTAATTGTGTATTTAAGATGAGCAAGGTCAGGTACACTGGGAGTTACAAAGGCTGACTTCAGAAAGAGCCATGATATATATCGGTGTCTAAAAAAGGTGTCAGCTCCCACTGAACCTTTTCCCTTGAGTGGGGCAATCAGAAGCGTGGGTACTTTTTTGCCTCTTGCCCCAGTACTAACAGATTCTTGCACAGCTGACAAGACAGTGAACAATCTTTTCTGGCAGTCATGACATGGAAAAGTTCACTTCCCTCTACCAAAGAACTGTTTTCATGAAACTTGTACAGTCTTAACAATCTCTGAGGACTGACCTCCTTTGCTGCATTTGGTTGATATTGCCAAAGGATTTGTTAGTTTTCAAGCAAAGGAAAAAATAGGTGGGCTGACTGCATACCTTTGAGGCTACGGATTTAAAAACAACAACAACAAAACCAAGAACTTAAAACCAGAGAGGAAATACAGACCTGTCCTGGAAATGCCCTCTCATTTGGCATAGACAAGATGGGTGTTTGAAACTAGTTTTGAAATGTTTTATGTACTCAAGAAAGAAAAAAAATAAAAGAGACAGCAAAGTCAAACAACTCCTTAGTATTTTTGAGCTCCACCAAATGCAGGCAAATTTAAAAAGCCCACTGAGATATCTACAAAGACTTATCAAAGACTCAATCCACAAAGCATGACATTTGCAAAACTCCTGGGAGGCTGTGGCCATGTTGGTGAGTTCAGAGACTATGCACGGACATGACCTGGACCTTTCCAGTAAGGACTGCATGTAGGGCCTAACTTTTGTGATTGACATGGCCAGAAGAATATTTTGCAGGTGGGGTCTGGTGAAGTGTGAGCACCTTTTATTTTCTGCTTTTGTTTAATATGGACACAGGAGTCAGCCAGCACTGCCTGTTGAAAACAGCAGTTTGGTTTGTGGCATCATTTTTTTTTCTAACCTTGCCTTCAGCTGTTGTGGTGGTGAAGGGATCACTTTAATATCTGAAAGCAGGGTTGGAGCCTATGAAATTTCTCAGTGTAGCAGAGGCTCGCTCTGTACTAGGGAGGCAGGAGAGCAATAAGAAGATGGGAAAACAATGGATTCCCTTTTTAAGTTCCTAATATTTTTTTAACTAGTGTAAAATACTTCTGAAAAGGGATCTTTGTCTAAAATACTTGAACATTACAGTTATTGTTTTACTCTGTAAGAACACATTTAATACAAACAGGCAAACAAGAAAAGCCTGACAACTTTTGCCATTGTTAGGAACATGGGGACACCATTGCTCATTAGAAGCAAAACTATATCCAGAAAATATTTGTTGCCATAGTGATCATATTTCATTGATTCCTTTTTCTGCTGTACAGATCTGATTTATTATTTCAGATATTTATAAGTAGCTTCCCTTGGGGCCAAAACTAATGGCTACAACGTAAAGTTGCAAAGACTTTGGATGTGCAGTTCAGTATGGCCAGACAGAGACCCCGCTTAAGCAAAGCAATCAATGTGCGCACGTGGTTTTAAGCGCCGCATCTCTTTCCAAAGAGCTGCATGTGTGCTTAAAATCATGGGCTGAAATAGTCTGCTGCAGCTCACAGCAGATAGTGAACATTTCTATTTTAAACTGTGTGGTTTGTTTTGATTTAACTTTCATAAACTACATAAGTAGAAATAAGTCCTTAAGTAGTTACACCATTAGTCATACTGGGAGTGGTCATTTGCTTACTCAGTAGTTGCTGTGAGCATTAGAGAAAATATGGGCATATACACCTTTCATGGTTTTATGTTCCTTCCACTAATCCTCAGCCTCTGTGAATCGTCCTCTGGAGCCCTCTTCTCCTTAATTTTGTTTATACTAGTGCCAGGGAAATGGTTAAAACACATGCAATTTACAATTGCTTAAAAGGGAATTTTTCTGTAAGTGTGCAAGCTGAGTATGCAGTATGTGTAATCTCCAATAGTTCGGGTCCCTTCAAGAGGAAGTGCTCTTGAAAGCTTCATCATACTCTGGTGCCAAAAATCATGCAAGCTACTCTTCACTGTTTGCTTAGAATATGAATTCCACATCCTTTGACTCTGTATTGTCACGTGTTAATTCTGCCTTTTAAGTGCAATCAAAGGTTGTGTGAGAAAGAGAAAAAAGGAAAAGGTTAAAATTTTACAATTCTTGCTGCTTTTCATAGGTTTTATCCCCTCCGGTAAAGCATGGCATATGCAACTGGTTCTCTCCCCATTTGGCACATCAGAGGGCATTAGCATGTAGTCCAGAGCAACAGGATTGCAAGGGACAGCTGAACCTAGAGAAACAGAAAGGGAGAATTCCAGAAGCAGCTTAAATATTACACTGACACAAACTGCCATCTGCAAAGACAGATAATCAGAAAACTGGTTAACGCCTCTGACATCATCTTTATCCATACTCCTTTCACATCTTTTCAGAACATAGTTTCTATCAGACATTTGACACCTTTCTAGCCTTCTGCACTCAGACTTTCCTAAAATATGCAAATTTGCATTGCAAATCTGTTTTGTCAGAATCCAGGTGGCATCCTTGCAAAAAAAGTCAGGTTTGGTTTTTAGTTTTTAATGCTCCTCAGCATCCCCAGGGTGCCAGTCACATACTTCCTGCTGCCAGAAATTACATGGTCTTTGCAATTTTTTTAGCCTTACAAGGAGTCAGACTCCAGGTCCCTGAGACTACACAGAAAGAGAGGAACAAGATCTTCAGAATTCACTCTTTCACCTGCTCTGTGAATCCACAGGAAACAGTCAAGACATCCCGAGACTGCATCTGAAGGCATTCCATGGCAACACCTGATCTGCAAATGTCCCTCTTGAAGCTGTGCTGCTGGACAGGAGAAAGGTCTCTTCCTGTGACGTTTATTTTGGAATATTCATCAGCTAAGGAGGCCTGGTATCTACTTTCCTTACTTACCATGTGTATTTGTGGGCAGCTTGCCCTCCGTTGGACTCTACTGAAGTATTCTGGGGATGTATTACTCTGGTCCTCTTCCATGGAGTGGCTTTTCAGGGAGGAACAGCAGTCTTCCCAGAACTGGGGTTAAGGCTAGCAGAGAGTGCCAAAGCTTGCTGTGTCCTGGTCCTCCTGTGTCTCCCACAGCAGCAGGTTTCCTGAGATAATTAGATGATAATTGTGAGCTTTTCTGTTCAGCAGTTCCCAGTGTTTCCTCTCAGTACAGTTGTGTTGAACTTAGCGGGAGATTGTTCAAATAAATAAGAAGTGTCTCAGATTTTAACTCAGTAAGTTCCTGTCTCAGAGCAGCGGTGTCATGACAAAGAGATGCTTTTGTTCTGAGGCTGTATTTAGCAAAGGTTTGGAACTTTTGCATCCCAAACCCATGCAATTAGTGTGGAAAGGAAAAGCCCTCTTCTACATATCTCGCAACACCTCTGGGTGAGGAAGGGCCATTTTGCGTCAGAAGCTGAAACAGGCAAAATCAAGTAAAGGAGGCAGGGACAGGCATTCCTCTGCCTTGGCAAAACCAGAAAAGGAGATGGGGGAGAACCCTCGGAGGAGGACGCAGACAAGTACAGAAGGATTAGTGTGTGATATACTGTACAAGGTAACCAGAGCTGAGCCTGGCAACAGGCAGCCCCGCAAAGCACGGCTCCGGTGCTCCCTGTGCAAGGGGCTGCTGTCCATCAGCTCCAGCATGACCCTGCGCAGGCTGTTATCACAGCTGTTGGAAACTGTTATGTCAGTGTACCCTTTCAGTCTCTTCAGGAATAGAAGATGCTGTGCTCTTTTGGATTTTTTAATGCCCTGCTTAGTCTGGATCACAAGTTAGTGAGACATTGATAATTTTAACCGTGTACTATACAGGCCTATTTGTTTGTATTCCTGGGGTGTTGCTTTTTGTTTCTGGCAAATACTTCCAGAGGAAGTTTATGCAGAAAGGAGCTGGAATAATTTCTCTTTCCTTACACCTTTATCTTTTTCTGCTAAACATTGCCACGTTATCACCGCTTTTTTTTTTTTTTTTTAACCTTCTCTGTATGAAGTTCTCTTTTGGCACTGTGTCATTTTTGTCCCAATAATTTTGTACAAGCCAGTGTCAGTTTGGGTTTTTCCTTCATTAAAAATGACCTACAATTTGTGCTCTCAACTTTCACAAACACACCGTAATGCCAGTTTTACGATTGTGTTCCCAGCTTTTCTAGCCCTGCTGCTGTTTGATTTTCAGAGAGAAACTGAGAAGCTAAATATTTATAGAAGAGAAAATGTATTTACATAATCAATACATGGAAAAAGAGAGAAAGAATTCTAACTCTGCTCTTTAGGTTTCAGTAATGCTGCATATGAGATGTTTCAAAGAGAAGTTGTACCCTTGTCCCTTCAGCAGACATCCCTTTTACTGCTTGTGCTCCTTTTAGACTTCTTTGCATAATAGAAAAACTCCCATTGTGTCTCAGAAATTCAATATGATATGGAAACCAGATAGGTTGGGTTGTTTTTTTTTAAATAAATGTCTTCTGCCTAACTTTAGTATGGCAAGGAAATTTGATTATCACTTGTTGACAGGTATGCCGGTCATGTCAAGTGTTTCTGACATGTTTATTTTAAGTTAAGCTACAATTTGTATTTTGATTATGACAGAGTAAAAATACTTGGACAACACATACTCTTTGCCTGTGAATGAAAATTGGAACATGCAGGTTGAGGTCAGACAGGCTTCTGTTAGGGAGAGGAGGCTTTGACTAGGTCACTGCCCAGAGGTGCTAATTAAAAATAAAAAAAGAAACAAAACTCCATATTGCTTTCACTCTCTTTGAAAAAAAAAAAAATCAGAGCAACACAGCAGAAATAATATGAAATAACTTGTGAAAGGAAACTGGAAATTTTCTGCTTGCCCACTTTGCTAAAGTGATAAAGTATCTTTTGCTTAACTGTCTGTTTTATTCCACAAGCCTGCAATTCTGCAGCATTGCAAGATGCTTTAAGAGTGAAATACCATGTGGGTCCTGGCTCCTTTGGCTCTCAGCAGTGACTAAGTCAGTCAGCAGCTGACTGAGTTAGGACTTCCCAGGAGGAAGCTGGTGTGAGGTCAGGAGCAGGGGACCTAGTTTGGCTTGCCAGCATGCTGGAATCAGTTGCCCCCTTCATGCCTTTTAGACTCAGCAGCAACAGGATTTCTGCACAACCCTCTGCAAGCCCCCAGGTCTGAAATGAGGGGTTGTGTCTCTGTGGGGGGTCTGTAATGTTAGGAGCAAAATGAGGAGCTCAGTTAGAGGCCATTTATCTCTGCCAATATTTGGGGACACAGGCTCACGAGAAGTGGAGTCCCAATTTGGCTAACCAGGGCACCAGACTTGAGAGTAGTCCTCAACAGAACAAACAAGTGTTGCTTTCCAAGCAGTTGTCATGTAAAGTCTGGAAGCAAGGAGTGTGTTGGTCAGTATTCAGTTCTCTCCTTTTGGAAGCAGACTGATTCTTGGAAGAAAAAAGTTGTCAGAGGATGTGAATGTTTCTGAAGAGGGGGATGCTGAAATTTTGCTGGATTCAGTGTCTGGCCTTTATCCAGCTCAGAGCTCAAAGGCAACACTTGTGATAATAGATTTTTTTCACCATAGAGACAAATGCACCTCCTGAGGCAAAAACCAGTTGCTTAGACTCTTCAGGCTGGGAAACCGGTCCTTGACACATGCACAGGCCCTGATACATGGTGTCTTGGCTTCACATGCTTACGGCTGTCTGGGAGGTTGGCACCATCCCTGTTCAAAGGCAGTGGCATGCCAGCACTGCAGTGGTGAGGTCCCCAGCAGAGATGTTTGCACTGGGAAGGCAGCAGAGCATGGCAAATGCCATCTCTGTCATAGGAGAGGATGTTCTCTGCATTAGCCATGGCGCTCTGCACTTGCTCACCCATGGTAACGTATTCATGTTAGCAAAAGCCCCAGCGAGACAGGGGAGAAAAGAAACGGAGCTTATGTTATGTTGTGGCTGCCAGCAGTCGCAAACTGCACTGTGGCAGGAAGCTGAGTGTAAGAATCAACTGTTTTCAGACTTCTTCTAGGAGCTGCAGTCTTGATTTGCAAAGCTGCCAAAGACCCACAGTGCTTATGCTTTCAGCTGGCTGGGGGAGTCATTCCGGAAATCTGTCCAAGGGATTTAAAATCAAGCCCCTGGCTAGTAACAGCATTGCATGACTAAATATTGGTGTTCAAAGGACTAGATAGCACAGAAAAAGTGACTGGGTGCAGAGGCGACCATGCTGGAACATAAATCATTTATATAAGAGATAATGTGAAACATAAATAAGGGGAATATTTGTATTCTACAATATTACTCCTGTGGTTCTGCAGCCATAGACACCTTTTTGTAACACCAGCTGACCAAGACTGTGTAAAAACCCAAACAAATGTACTCTTGGCCTCAGTGGTGAGGCTCTGATAGTTCTGGAGAGTCAGTACAGCCAGGTTTACTGCCTGAATGTGCTTCTTCACCACAATAATTCTCCTTCGGCAGAATAAGGACCTACTGACTATCTGATTATAGAGCTGAGGTTATGGGCCAATAAAACCAGAGGACACTTAGAGATAATCTCTGCATGTGACAGCAAGATGCACAATCACATCCAAACACAAACTATGCCATTAGTATTACTTACTTTTAAAGCACCATTATCCCCGCATTGTTCTCTCTCATTAACAATTAGTCATTCAGACCCTTGAGAACTTTAATATGATAATCCCTACAAGCTCATCAGGCAAATCTCACACGGTCGCGATGTTCCATGCAAGATTTATAAGATGGAACTGGCTGGATGTGAATGTGGGAGTAACGGCCCATAAGCAAATGTGACATAAAAAGAAGTCAGCCAGGAATGCTGCCTACTGAACTCAGAAAGCCTGGCTGTAGTGGGAGTGCTGTTATTTCAAAATGGCTTTCATCTTTTGGGGTGGAAAGCAGTCATTTTGTCATAGAAGGAGAAGCAACTGGAAAATGTCCATGTGGTGCCAGTGGTATTTACACACTGCTCAATGAAAGTCAGCCCCTGCTTTTGAAATCGTGTAGCTGTGTGAGTTTTCTATTTGAATGCTATGTTAGGAGAGCCTCCTAGGAGTGCTCCTCCACTCCCTCCCCCTTCTTTCCCTTCTTTTCAGCAAAAAGAGACCTCATCAACAAAGAGAAAATAGATTGAAAGCTCTTGCATCCAGGCTCTTTCAAGCAAAGCTTGAGAGAGACTTTGGCACATAATGTCTCTAACATTATGTTCACTGCCCTTAGAAAGCAATAACCCAATACATTCTGCTGGCAGTTAGCAAGTGCAGTGATTTCAACACAGATGAGAGAAGAGAGGACAAAGAAAGAATATGCTTAGAGCATCCCTTTCACTATGAACCTAGGGGCCAGCTGGAGTGTTTACAAAGCTCTAAGGCCAGCCAGCAGGGAGTTGCAATAATCTAATTTTAATTATGTGACAAAAGCATGAAGAATCATTTCAAGGGCTAACAGAGGAAAATGGTTGCAGCCTGCCAATATTCCTTAGATGGTAAAAGAAGACAAGTTAACTCACAGAATTTTGTTGTTTCTTAAAAGACTAAATGGGATCTATCACAACTCCCAGCCTGCTGTTGTTAGAGAACAAACTGGTTGCCAGAAAAAGGCTTTAGATGTCAAAGAAACTTCCCAAGAGGCATCCAGGAAAAGCAGCTATACTCCTCTTATTAAATAAAAGATAAGAAAAGACTCTACCAGCAAGCAAGCAAAGTCCCATAATCACGTGAAGCTGGATGATATGAAATACTATATATATACATATATGTACATACATATATATGTACATTGGGTATAAATTGATAAACTGACCTTTAATCCGAGTTCTCCAGGATCACACCAATAAAACAGCTGTTTTGCTGTCCCAAGCAAAGCAGAGAACGGAAAGGAGAGGGAAAGGGAAGGAGAGGGGAAGGGGGAAGGGGTAACGGGCAAGGGGGAAAGGGCAAGGCCCAAGTCATCCTGCTTTGCACACATCCCAGCTTTTTGGCAGAAAAGGAGCGCTGTCTCCTGACAATAACAGAACAGAGAGTTCACAGCAATGAGCCAAATAGTTTTGACTCCACTGCACAAAGGGTCATAGTGACAGTGTGGGGAAACCAGTGACATTTCATGTTACCAAGAGATGGATCCATAGGTACTTATTGTAGGACTGTCTTTCTGGATGAAGACTGAATACAAACACTTATTGCAAGATTATGCTTAATTTTATTTTTCAGTAATACTTAACATTCTCTTTGTTCTCTTTAATCTGCTGTTGCATAGGGATTTCATGCTTTGATTTTATTATTGCTTGAGACATCTAGCAGTGAACAAAACTCCAGTCTTTTGCAAAGGAATTGTTGGAAATACCGCATTTTCAAGCAATTCACATTCAATAATTTAGCAGTCACTGGGGCTTCATGGGAACTTTCACATAATGGCATAGCTTGTTTCTGAGCTTAGTGATACGCTTGAGCTGTTCCCCTTGCCACAGCATCACTTTGATGACAATGCTACATAGGATGCCAAAAAGTGCAGGTAGCCTGGTTTTGCTTCTACTATTCATTATACCATTAAGTGAAATAACGTGCTGCTGAAGAGGTGCATGGCTTTCAAGTTCAAGAAATGTTTATAAACGGTAAAATCTTTAGTTAAAGTACTTTATCATAATTCAGTGAAACTGTCATTTGAAATAGGAGCATACTGCAGTAATATGTATATTTTAGGCTAATGCAGAGTATGGTTTGTGTACTCACTATTTTAGCATAGTTCTGTTTACATCTGGGTCCACTGTTTTGCAGAGAGAGTATATGGTAGAAAGAGGATTTGTCTCCTGTGTAGCCACCAGAAGAGCAAGTGAAAGTGATGTAATATTTATTGTGCATGTCTTCAAAATCAGTGTGGTTCTCTCCATAGAATCAATTAGGTCTCTCTGTGGAGTGACTTTTGTAATGAAGGCCTCTACACAAATACAAGTGATGACTAATGAGGCATTATATAAATCATTATTAATAAAGTAACAAACAAAACTTTTCTCTGTGAACATCCTATACTCTTTTCTTCTATAAAATGGTTTCAGTGATAATCATTACTAAATTGAACCTCAGAGCAATTATTTACAGCAATACCGCCAGCAGATATTGCCATGTGCAAATTACTTTTTCCCATTATGTGACAGTGATCAATATTGTAATTCACATTTGCATAAATTGAGGTCTTTTTTCTGTCAATTTAGCCACTCTTGCTTGGGTTATCCTTCTAACACCAAGTGCTTTTGGCTCGGGTTAATACTGTCTTTTTGCATTTCTCTTTAAGGTGTAATTTAGCATCCCTTTGCTTATTTTCAACCTTTCCCAGGCCCAGGTTTTACTGCTGACATCTTGCATACATTGTGAAAATAAGGGTGCTGTCACATTGGCGTGTTCTGCCATCTCACCTTGAATCAGGAGCAGCTTCAGGCACAGATAAAGGAGGCGATCTCCTGTCCCCGGTCATCCATCCTCCTCAGTGACTGCCTGTGGTACCTGTGCTGGAGGAGATGACAATGAGCTGCTTGACCACTCTTTCCTGTCTGGGTATCAATTCTTGTTCCTGGTGACTGAAGGGGAGCAAGGTGAACGAAGCGATAATTACTGTTTGTGTGGGCTGGGCATGGCTCTCCCTTGCAGCGAAAGTCACGGATGCCTCTCTTGAGAAGTGCCACTGGGGCTACTGAGAGATGTAGCACGATGCTACATTGGGTCTTAAAATGTAAAATAAATTGGTTTTGCAGCTAAACAACAGCCATTAGAATGTCAATGCTTGAATTCAGCTAAATGCCAGGTTTACATGAGTAAATGAAACTTATTTTTGAGTCCTCCTAACCAAGCTGTAAGCTGTTCCTGCCTCCTTGGGCATATCCTAGGCATAAAGTCAGATGGATGAATTCTGGGCAAATCATTGGATTCATTTAGGAAGCACGCTAGAAAAGGGAATAGTGGGGTATAAAAAATAGGAGAACTTAGGGTTGTCATCAGCTTTCTGGTGATATAAATGCTTGAATAAAGGTTTATGACTAACTGCTGACATGGATAATTCTTCAAATAGCTCTCACACAAACTTTATATACTTTACTGTTATTTTCTTAGTAATCTGGTGAGGGGCATCTGCAGTTTCTGGAAAACTGAAGTCATTTGCCATGAAATTGGCAGAATAGGGCAGGGTTTGATAAACAGTCTCCAGGGAAAAAAAAACAAGGAAGGGTAAGGCCTTAATTGTTATTTTCAAAACAATTCTCTTTAATTTTTCATTTTAGAAGTGACACTCTTTCATTTTTACAATGAATTTTCAAGTGTAGGGTCTTGAAGCTAGATTTAGTAACTCCATATGCAGCCCACAGGTTTTTTTTTCTCCTATTGGATGCAGAGCCTGAAGTGAAAATTCCATTATTTAATCAGTTCCAAAGGGTGTGAGTTTCAGAAGCCAGAACAGGTTACTGAGATGGGAGAGCAGGGCAGAGTGGAGGCAGTGATAAGCTCAGCACTAGCTGCTGGTTAACACTACAAAGATTGTTTTTGTCATGGGAAGAGTTGGATATATTCCCTCCCCTTTTCTATTTTTTGTACTTTAAAGAAAGCTGAAGTCCATACTGGCATTTCCAAACTGGCATTTTCCTATTCATTTCAGCATTCCCCTTTCCCTTTGAGTTGCCCTAAGAATCATGAGGCTGTTTCCTAACAATATGTTTTTCCTCTCCAACAAGATAACTTTTTCTCCAACTGGGAAAATGCCTGAAACCCAGGCCAGATGCTTTGTGAAAATTTCTCCCCTTCATACACATTTTGAGTTTTCTAATTTAGGGACACCCTATATTGGGAATCTTTAAACACCAAGGAAGACCAGAGTCTTTGTGGACTCTAAGCTATGAAAACGCTGTGATATATCTGTAAGGCAGACAAGGCATAATGCACTATCCATAATGAAAAAGAAAGGTCTGGTTTTGATTTTGTTGACTGACATCCTCAGCAGTCAAATGATAAGTGCGATACTTACAGATTCTTTGCAAAAATCTTCAAAAAGGATGTATATTAGTCAAAACTGTTAGACAAAGAAGAATGTACAAACATCTAAGAATATATCTAGGAATGTGGCCACCAGTTATACATCAGTGTTAATTGCACTGAATCCAAAGAGTCGTGTAATATGGCCTAATGTTTCAGCCCTACCCAAGGCACACTTGTGTCTTCACAAAGTACTGACCTGGCATCAGCTTGTCAGCTGAGATTCCAAGAGGGCTACCTGGTAACTTTACGGATTGAATACAAGCAGGGAGAGAGTCCAGACGTTTACCCACTGCTCCATCTAGTGTTTGTTTTCAGTATCCTATAGGATTGTGAAATACCTTTTTCTTTTGAAGGCTGATAGGGATATGCCTCAGAGCAGCCTAGCTGCTGGAGAGTACTTGTAGTTCACTGACTCCCTAGCTCGTGAGGGCTATCCATCAGAAAGTTTTCTCTTTAGCAGCCTCTCTATTTTTTTCTTTTACTTTTTGCCTGTCAGCGAGCAAATGCTCACAATAATATTTGAACTGCCGTTGCAAAGTGGTGATCTTCCAGGAACTCTTATGGGAAAAGGAATATGGTAAAGCATGAGACTTATCAATTGCTAGAGCTGGTGATAAAAACACAGTATTTGTGACAAGCAGACTGGGTACAGATTAATGAGTTTCATATTTAACATGACTGTTTATTAACTAAAGGAGCTTTTTTCTACCAGGTAAGTAGTAAATAATGGGATAATTATAAGTATTTTGGTAGTATAGTCAAAGGCACATGATACTTAGGATAGAGGAAGGAATACTACAGCTGTCAGAAAGGTGAGGAAAACATTGTTTCAGATGGATCGTACCCATTCTAGTAATTGAGAGTGTCAAGGAAGATTTCTGAGGATAAACAAACTTGTCAGGAGTTCAGTTGTCAGAACAGCCTCTGGCAGTTGTTGCATTGGCCAGCTAACACTGCCCCAACAGCTCCCAGGCACAATTCAGAGGATACTCTGGGATCAAGGACTATTTAACAGGACATATATTGGCATTCCATACCACTTGACTCCAGGCACGTTTAATTTTCCACTGTAGAGGAAGTCACGGTGTAACACATAATTCCTTGTAGCCAGGGGCTGAGAACTTTGGCTCAGTAATTCCAACTCTAATAGCTCATGTTCTTAGCTCTAGGCATCCAGGGAGTGTAACAGGAAAGGTAATGGCTCTCACAACTAAGTGAGAATACCATTTCACAAGGAAATTTTTACTGCCAGCAGGCCTTTCTGCAGCAGGATCTTACTCTTTTAAGTGTGACTCTAGTCTAAGCATCTCTCACCAATAACCATTACTTTCATATAACTAGCTGGCTTTAGTATCTTCCAGAATATAAACAGATTGAAAATAATGGAAGCAGTCACATCAGCATACTGTAGTTCTGTGCTGTAGTAGCCACTCGCTATGTATTGCCACAGCAAACTAAATTGCTGTCATGTGGAGGAGAGAGAATCTTCCCAGTGCTGTCTTTGCAAATATTTTTCTGAAATTTGTTTGTGTTTACTGTATTCATTTTCTTTCCCCATTTTCCTCCAAAGCAAAACAATTCTTACGCTAAAACTGCCAGAGAGGAAGAACAGCACCCAACAGAGATGTTCAAATATTAAAAATAAAAGATGGCCTGTTAAACACAAAACAGAAGGAAAAAGAGAAAAGGGGAGTGGAAAAGTGATGGTAATGAGCAAGTTTATTCTGCTATGTATGTATCAGTCAGGTCTTTATTTCAGAACAAATCACTCCACAGAATTAAATCCCAGGCAGAAGGGTTAATGGGGTAGCTGCAAGTGAGGGCACACAGGGGTCACACACTCGGGTAGGACATTCAAGCTTGTCTCTGTCCTCACCCTCTCCCAGATAGTGTCAATCAGCTGGAAACACATCTCCAGAGCTGGCTGCTTCATGGTAATGAGAGGCTGTGACCAGAGCTTATGTATGGTATCTTTGCAGGAGAGCTCCCTTAATACCCCTGACAGGATCTCTTTATTCTGTGCCTTCCTAATCTGCAAGTCAACAAGAAAAGAGGGAATTCACTGTGCTAAATTGAGTTCCTGCTATGTATGACTGATACTGGCTTTACTTTGTAAAGTAAAGATGCCTTTTTGTTTTATCAAAACTTCATGTTCTGTTTTGCTTTGCTTTGTCTTTCAAAAGGAGAAGGGAAGTAATTTTGTTATTGCCATTCTGGAAGGGGCTTTTCTATCCTAAAGCATCCTGGTATCCAGCCCTCCCTCTTCATTAATCCTGCCCTTTCCCTATGCCTGCTGCTCCCAAACCTTCCCATGCACATTAAGATGTAGAAGTCTTACACCAACTGGGATATTTTCAGCAGTTGCTTCTACAGTCACTGAAGTCTCTTTTCAGTGCTTGCTGACTCTGCACTGGGAAAACATGGTTCCTCTTGATATGCTGCCTGAAATAAGAACTTTTGGCTCCTCAAAGGAAACCAGCACTTCTGACAGAAGTTGAAAAGAGGATGAGTTGTTTTGAAATGTAAAGGTAACATTGAAAAACAAAGGGAGGTTGAAGGCTCCCAGTTAATTTTTTTTTTCATTTACAATCCTTCTGTACCCTTAGTACTACAGTCTGTAATTAAATGTAAAGTACAATTACTTCAATAATCTAAAGTATTATATTCTGTATATATAGGAAGTAATTACATTATTTACTGACCCCTTCTGGCATTAAGCGTCTTGAACTCGTGCCAAAGCATCGCATTGTGCAGCACAATTGTGTATTCAGTATTTTGGCTTGGTCTGAAGTGCACTGACAGAGACAGGCAGCTAATGCAAAGCTCCGAGGAACAAATTTCGTTTCATCATTCTAGATAATATTAAAAGTGAGAACAGAGCAATTTAGGAAACAGTGCGGCTTCACAAGAGAGAGCTCCCGAGAGCTGCTGCTGCACACTGTCTCAGCACTACAGGCTGTTTATAAAACAGACACTTATGCAACATAAAACCATTAGGATGTTGAGTTCAAATGCCTCAAAATTGGACACATTTCAGTTCCTGCCAGCTACTCCAGTCTATTGAATATTAGGGGCTTTATTTGAGAATTTGGTCTAGGTGTGTCTTTTGTGTCTCTCTGAAGATGTAGGACATAGTGATAACTGTGTCTTGCTTTTTGTGAGAAAAACGTTTGTCACAGCAGTTCAGACATTTTTTTGAAATTGGAAGATTTTGGTGGCCCAGCAGCAAGGACTGACACTTTAAATGGAACATTCTTCTTCAGTGTACAAAGAACTGCAGTGCAGCAAGGACAGGAAAAAGCCTAGTGACTCTGCATGCTGGAGAGAAGGCAAACTGGGTCATAAGGAACGGTATCAGAGGAATAGAGGAACAAAATGAGGAAGGGAAGAGAAAGACTCATGAAGAGAGGAACTCTGATCATGCCCCACAGGGACCTCCAGCAGCACTCACACCTGCCCAGGAATGAGCTCTATGGACAAAGACGCGTGTCAGCCTCAGGCAAAGGAGCCCGACCCTGTGAGCTCCTACCAGCTCAGGAGCCTGGCTACTGCCTTTCCTCCAGGCAGATGCAAACCCCCATAAAAGCAAAAACGGTCCCTGATCCCCTGATTATTCTGATTATTTATTTCCCTTCCTTCATTTCTCTTCATTTCAGCATCACACAGAACATTTCCCTTCGACAGAGGTAACTCTTGTAGGAAAAATCTCTGAGGAGGATGGCTGGCATTGGCTTCCTGTGGCAGAGCTGCCTCTGGAGTAAGAGAAAAAGCAAACCGATCAGACATACATAATTTTACTTCCCTTGAACTTGTCTTTCTGTATTCTTGGAACTCTATTTTTTTCTCCCGTTTTTCTTCCTGACGACAGTGTGAACGAATAGTTATTCACATCTTTCTTTTAGCTGGGTATCTTAGGAAACTGACTTAAAAGGGACGGCGGCATAAATACAGCACGCACGGAATATGCTCCCTTCCTGTTCAGAAACTCAGGGGATTAAAAAAAACCCAAAAAAGGCAGGAATAAACACCTGAGCTCCCCAGCGGCAGTGCTGGGCCAGGGAGCGGCGCCGGGCCGGAGTTCGGCGGGACAGGGTGACCCCTGCCGGGGCCGCTTCGTGCTGGAATTCCGGGGGAAATCCCAGGGCAGGCTGCACTCAACCCTGCGTGCTCAGAGGAGCCTGACTACGTGTTACAGCATCGTGCGCCGACACTTCTTCATCACGCAAGCAGGAGGCTCCACAAGGCCTCCCCACACACATTACCTGAGGTAAGGGCTCGCTGCCTCTCACAGGGCGTCCGTGGTTTAGGGCAGGGACTGCGGGGTTGTCCCCAAAGAGCAGGAGTAGGAATCCCTTGGCCTGCACCTAAGCTGAGCACCCGTGATGCTGATGCGCTCAAACATCTGTCGCCCCGACTCTGCTCACCTGGTTGCTCAGCCAGTTCGAGTTCAGTCTCAGAAAGCTGGCTGCCCCCTGGTAAAGATCGAGGGATTAAATTCAGGCAAATGACTCGTATGGAAAACAGGTCCGTGATGGTTATGTCTGAGGAGGGCAAGCCCTGGCTGGGCTGACCTCCTGAGCTGCTTCTGCCTCCCCTCCTGTCTCAGCCTTGGCACGGGAGAAAAGGCATCTTTGCTCGAGTCACCCTTGCCTAGACTTGTGCGTCTCTTTCCATGCATGGCTAGCAGAGAGAGATCACCACTGACAGGGAGCGCAGTGCTCTCCTCCACAGTTGCTATGGTGTTGTGGGCTTCTGGTGCTTTGCTGATGCCTTTTCAACCTGTCAAGGGACAGGGAGTAGTGCAAATGTGACTGTGACACAAGTTTGTGGAGCTTAGTCATGAGAGCTGTTGAACTGTGGCCCAAGGGTTTTGGTAAGAGACCCAGCAGTCAAACAGGAGAAAATCTAATATTTGAAGGCATTTTAAAAGCAGACACCTGGTACCTATTGGCTGTCTTGCGCTTTTTTTTTTTTTTTTTTTTTTAAATGCACTTAGCCATGGTGAGGAGCCCTGCAGTTGTCATCTACATCTCAGTGGAATTTTATACACAGGAATAGTCACAGTGTACTGTTCCTTTGAACTAAGTCAAAACAGCAAGCTGTTTCTTTGCTCAGAAATGTAACTTAGTTCTCCCTGCTTAGCTGTTCTCTTAAGCATCAAGAGACAAGTCCAGCATCCACTGAAAATAATGGAAAGTCATGGATGGTTTTCAGTGGGAGTTAGATCAGCGTTCAGTTAAATACACAATTCAATAAGGCAGGCTTTAACTGCTACTCTTATTAATAACAGAGAAATTAGTTTACTCAACAGAGACATTTGGTCTTTATTTTAAAATCATTTCCAAATCCAGAAAATATTCAAACTGTGTGCCCAGCCAAGAGTTTGTATCTTCTATTGCAGGAAGAGGCTCAGAAGCTTATTGAGTCAAAAAGCATGAAATTGTGGGTTTTGGCAGATCCTCCTAATAAAGGTAATAATTATAAGTTGTTGTGAAGATTGTAAAAGGAGAAATTCATGCATTTTTTCTTCTGAAGTTGCCTTCCACAGCTTCTACACAGAGTTCAGCCTCTTCCAAAAAGCATCCTAGAAAGATTCAGAATGTTACTCGCCTTGGTCTAATGGGGTCAGGCAGACACAACAACCCCTTCACAAAGCATGCACCAGGCAACCTACCTTGAACACACACCCTGCCCCAAGAGATGCACGTGGAAAAGTTACCTGCTCCAGGCTTAAGTTCTTGGATGTGCACAGGAGGAAGAATTGAGTGTTTCCCTTCTGATACTGATTTGTGCACTCCCCAAGTAAAGCCAACAAGCTACACAGCATCACTTCTCAGCCCACCACCAGTTGAACTACTACATGCCCCAGCTTCGTTTCAAATCTTTGATTGTAGGAAGTTTATCTGAGGTAGCCTGCTACTAGTCCCACACTTCTTGTTGCTTTTTCCAGGGTATCTTTGCTGCATAGATGATTTGAGAGATTAACAATCACGTGTGACACACAGATGAGCCAGGCAGAACCCCATGAGGGGTCCTGTTACAGAAAGACACCTTTCCTGATGCTACGCTTTTCTCTCTGTATCATCAGGGGTTTATTGGGCTTTATGCTGCAGGGAGTTAAAATTCTTGCCCAGGAAATAATAGAAGAAATGGCATTGGCTGCAAACAGATGATCATTTGCTCTTCTAAAACCAGGACAAGGCACTGGGAGACAATCAGCACTTGAGTAACTTCATTGCCAGTGCAGGCAAATTACTCTAATTTGGGTGGAATAATCTGTGTGTATGTGTGTATGGTGCATACAACAGTTTTTATTCCACGTAGCCTTAGCTAAATGTACCTAAGAAACAAAATTCAAGCAACAGCTTGAGTTAACTGTGTAGTGAGAATGTGCCCTCAGGTCTCTTACTTTTCCTGTCAGGTTGTTGGAAAATTTTGAACCAGCTGAATAAAGTTTCTCGATTTTTCTAAGGGCTTTTTCCTCATTCTCCTGTCTCTCCATTGTTCTTTCCAGGCAACACAGGGTGATTTTCAGTTTTTCTTCTCTATTGATAATATTTTCTTTTTTTTGCAAAACATGCCAACTGGCCCAGGCCTGGAGATGGGCTGAAAGAATAAGCTCTATCTAATGGAATGCCTTTCTCGGCTTCTCAGGTGGGATCCCAGCTGCTTAGAAAACGAGATGATCTCTTGCTCCTCCCCTTAGTGATTTAGTACAAGTCTGTTAAGAGAGGAGAAAGCAGGAAAGCTTTTTTATTCCTAAGAGTGCTAGGAGAACTGCCACAAAGCTGTAAAAATAGGGGCTATCTTTTAATCTGTTCTGCAGTGCTTGGCCTGTGATTTGAGAGAAGAGTGGTCCTGTGCTGCAGCTAGAGTTCCTCAGCTGGGAAAGTGGAAAGGAAGAATGTGTCACCTGTAGCTGAAGGTAAGAAAGGTAACCCAGGCTAGGAGCAGAGGTGAGCGTGGTGTGGGATTAGTGAGGAAGGGAGGTGGGCAGAGCCAGTGGCCCAAATGGAAGTGGGCATGGACCAGGAGGTGGTGGCAAGGCTGATAGCAGGGAGACTACAAATGGCATAATTGCTTTAGTTGTGTTTTGGAAGAGCTGGCTATAGTAAATCTTTTATGCCCATTTGAGGTAGGGCATAAAGGACTCCAAAGTCAAGAGACTGACTGGACAGATAACTCTGGAACAGAAACAGTCATCTCCTTCCAACTCACCTCTGCTCTGTATATCTCAGCCCATTAGTTGTTTTCTACATTATAGTTTTGGTACTTGTTCTGTTGTTCCCTCATATGCTCAGTGGTTCCTCTTGGGGCCTGATGTCACCTTATAGTCCAAAGGTCTCACCTCTCTGCCAGTGTCTCTGCACAATAAGTTGAAATTCTTAGGGTCCCCCCCATGTTTTCCTACTGCCTCAAGTCCCTGCTGGTCACAGCTTTTTCCCTGTGTCCTCCTGCTTTTGTGTTTTCCTGTGTGTATACAATGTGTTTCCAACCTCCTGATCCTTAGGGAAAGGGAATCTTTTCATGGAGCCATTAAAGAAGTTAGATAAATTTAATAATATAATAAGAGTAAGTTAAATTTGATAGAATCATTATAATGTGTGCGTGCTTGAATGTGTGTGCTTTAGTGACTGGCTCTTTACTAATTTGCTTCTTCCTTGATCTTCTCACTTGTTTCTTCTAATTAGTGTGTTGTTACACACAGATCAGATACCTTTTCCCAGGTGAGATAGGTAGCAGCAGGACTCAGCTGTGCCTTGTGATAAATCGTTTACTTATGCTCTCAAAAAAGACATTTGCAGGGAACAGAGGAGATCTTCACACTTGTAAGACAGACCCAGATTGATTCATTGATGCAGCTGTAAGTTACCAAGACTCAGTGACAGTGTGCTCAGTATAACATTTTGTGGTGTCTGCTGAAGTTATTTTCTTCAGCAGCAGCCCTGGCTCAGTATCTAAAGGTGAGGGCTAAGGGTGGCTGTACTTCCTTGACTTTCAAAACCTGGGCAGTCCTTTTCAGTCTGTTTCCTTGTGGTTTGGTGAGCAGTTTCTGTTGGGGGCAGAAAAAACGATGTGATATGTTGTGGTGTTTTGTTCAGTTCCTCTTCTCTAACCTAGAACAAAACAACAAAATGTGCAATGCTCTGTAACGAGCAGGTATTTGTAAAATGCATGCAGCAGTTCTTTCTGTCTTTCTACCCAAATGTGATCAGAGGATTCCTCCAGTTATTACTGAATTTAGTCAATTTGTTCTGGTGTCCATGGACTGTGACTCTTTTGCTATAGGAACGAAAAAAAAAAGAGAGAGACTGCTCCAGAAGTTTCCTCCTGTGAATATTTTTAGAGTAATCTTCCAAGCTTTCAGAAAAAAAAAACTGGACTTGCAACGTCCATGAGACCCACTGTACAGCAGTTAATCAGGTTTTGGTAGTAGGTTGTACATAAACTGTCTGTATTAGCTTGATTTATAAAAAAGTAGAGTGTTTCAGGTGAAAAAGCAAACACTGGAAAAATATGCAGTGGAATTAGATGATCTGTTTCTTTGCTTCAGTAGAAGGCTTCATGTCCTTCACTGTAAAATCACCCACTTCTTCATTTCCAAGCTGATTTTTTTTCCAGCCTAGCTGGGGGTTTCTTCAGTGTCTTTCCCAGGGCATCTCTCTGTAGAGACATTAAAAGCTTTCAGCAGGGTATATTTTGTTGTTGGGGTGACACTTTGCTGCTTGCCTTCTGCTTGTTTTTTTTTTTTTTTTTTTTTTTTTTTTTTTTTCCATGCATGGAGGTGATGGACTCCAGTACCAGCGAAAGCCTAGAAATAATGATGTGCTAATAACCTCAGTGCTCGCTCATGGGGAGTGGTGTCGGCAATGAGAATTCCCCTTTGCTGGTGAGTGATGTGTCTGTGGAGCCTGCAGTGTTGCTGTACACCCAGCAGACGTGGGGATTTGGTAATGAGGTCCTGAGGATTTAGAGGAGTTACTTTATTACTGCTGAAGAGATTTAAGAAAGGTTTTGTTGAAGCTTCATAATCATAATACTGGTCTCTGCTGCATACAAATGAGCAGCCCAATCCTGCAGTCCTGCTGCTGAGGGCAGCACTTAGTCCTGAAAGATGTGGTGATTATGTGATTAGCCTGGAGGCTGAATTCTGCCATTTTCTATGTGAGGTTTAGCAGTGTTATACCCACACCGAGGACCTAGGGTTGAGATAATCACTATCCTGTTACAAGTTTCCTGAGTTATCTGCTCCTCAGCTTTTTATTGCCAGAAATAACTGTAAGTCAGGCCTCACTGCCAGAAGTGTTAAGTGCTGCAAATAGTATAGAAGATGACTCATGAAGTGAGATGAAGGTGGAGCATGAATCAGTAGGAAGAAAACTGATATACAAAGGAGACATTCTGAATGCAGGTGACACAAAAAGTCTGAACAAAGCAATGGTCAATCATCATAAAAATGAATCAAAAGGGTTTAATTTCAAACGGAAAAACCCAAACTCTTCTTTGTAATGAGAAAGACCATTCCAGTGAAAGCCCAAAGTACAAAGCTGTTGAATACTGACCATGTTATTCCTTACCCAAGACAAACTTTAGACCACATAGAAAGAGATGGTTGGAAAATTCTTCCCAATTTGTGCTAACAAAGCAGAGTATTCAGCAAGCAGGTTGCTTTCCAGATTGTTCTGTGTCTATACAAGCTAAGAAAAGAACTTGTCTTTGAGCTAAACAATTTTGGAGATCAAGAGTCCTTGAAGCTTCAATGAACCCACACTGAAAGCTAATAGCAACAGAAACACTAAAATAACCTGAGCATGTTCCTTGTAAATGATAATTCATGAAAAGGAGATAAAATTCCCACAGACCATTTCATTTGAAGTGACAGCTTTTGGTGCTTTTGCTTACCCTCCAAAAGCTTGCACACTTAGGGGGGCCTTTAAAAGTAGACTTGGAAAAAAGGTACCTGACAAATGATATCCTACAGCTGTTGATGCACTAAAGCATCCTGTTCTGCCTGTAATTCGACTCCTGCCACTTCCTGGGAGAAGGGGTGTAGGTTAAGAGTTTAATGTAACTCCTCAGATGTGAGAATTAAGCATTTTCATGTTTGACATCAGCTGTGATACTTTAGGCATTTGAAGAGAGTTACTTGTTGAGGGGGTGGTCAGGCATTGGATCAGACACCCCAGGGAAGTGGTCATGGCACTAGGCCAGTCAGGGTTCAAGTCATGTGGTCCAGTTTCTGGTAGTCCTGCAAAAGCAGGAAGTTTGACTCAATGATTTTTATGGGTCTCTTCCAACTTGAGATATCCCATGATATACAATGTCTTTGAAGCAATAAAGGGTAAAAGAAGATCCCCTCACTGCCAGCTTCCAGCAGGTGCTAAAATGTGATAATGGAAAGAAGCCTGGATACCTGTATCTTATGTGACAGCTCTTTCTTTAGCATTTTTAATAAGAATCACTGTGAAAATTGTAGAGGTTGATTTATCCCATGGCTCTTTCTTGGCTTTGTTATGCTAGATCCATAAAATGTTGCTCTCAGAGGTACTGCTCCTTTAGAGCAGTAAAGCTTAGAAAAAAGTGTAACAAGACATCCTGACTTGTACTGCTTTGAGTTCCTTTGTTCAGGATAAAGTAAGGGATGGTCAGAAGACCAAAGCTTCTAATGTGGCTGTCTCACAGTGTTGGCTGTGGCAGGAGATCTGGAGAAGATGGGTAATGCTGCCAAGGCTTAAGGGATGCAGGTACTTACGTGAAGCAGAACTATGCACAGGAAGGGAAAGCTCTAGCAAGGTTCTCTCCCCAATATTACTGTAAAAATAATCTCAAACCTGGTTGCACTCATCTTTTATAGTGTTGTGAGAGCCATGGGTTCATTTCTTCATTGAAGGTAGTGCTAGAACTGAAACTTGGCATAGATTCATGCTTATTCCTCGTCTAAGTTTCAGATCAGAATTTACCTGTGTGTTAATGAGCAAAATCCAGAGCTGCATGT
The DNA here is from genome assembly GCF_015227805.2 of Hirundo rustica. Taxonomy (NCBI): domain Eukaryota; kingdom Metazoa; phylum Chordata; class Aves; order Passeriformes; family Hirundinidae; genus Hirundo; species Hirundo rustica. Next base: position 90,799,064 of record NC_053450.1, read on the forward strand.
TTTAATTTGCAATATGTCTAGGTACTACACCTTTTCTACTGCCTCTGATGGCATTTCATCTGTCTTTTCATAGGAAATGTGCTAGACTTGAGCTTTAATGGAATAAGTTATTCTCAAGGAAGGTAGCACAGGCTGAGTTTTCTATTGCTGTTAAAGGAGAGATAATAGTTAACAGCTAGTGACAGATTTATGTTTTCACTTGTAGGCTACCCAGCAGTGGGCCCAGCTCAAATATAAAGTATCTCTTGGAAAAGTTGACTTTGTTAGCGAAAAATATGAAGTTCTTTTTAAAAGCTGTACTCATTTCAAGACTGAAAAAAATAAAAAGCCTTCTTCCTATTGAGAAGAGAAATAGCAAAGACTGAGTTTCTGTCAATAAAAGAATCTGTGTAATTTAATACCAGGCAGCTTTTTAATACAATTGGGAAAAAAAGAGCAGACACTTGCCTCTGTTATGAAGGGGAAAAATACAAAAGCCTGCCTGCAGTATGTTATCTAAATTTAGTCACAGATGAGCCAATTCTCTTGGGTACTCATCTGACTGAAGGAAGTAAGTAAAGGCTGTGGAGAAGCTGTACTTGGATATGCTCTATCCACATTTTCCAAAGTGCTGGTAATAGAAATGTGTTAGGCAGCACCAGTGGCCAGACTGTAAAGCAGCCCTTGCTTGTTTAGTCCTTCTTATTGCAGAATCACAGAACATGAAAGCTTCTGTTTGATTTTTCAATAATGTAAGTGGCTGAAGTTAGAAATGTGTGAATGGGTTCCCTCAAATCATAAAGCTACTCAGAATCATCCTGGGTTTAAACTTGAATTGTTCCCATGTTCAAGCAGTCGTGGGATCATGCTTTGGACAATGCATATCCATAAAGGTGTTAAACTTCTTACAGATGTCCTGCAGACCTTCTCCTTCCTGATATCTGTACTCAAAAGCCTATCTAGAAGAGGCATCTGATCCTTAACACAATGCTTGACAACAAAATAAAAAACTTGAGTTCAGAAGCCAAAATAAAACACAGGTTATCATTCAGAATGCAAAGAAAATGGACACTAGCTTCTTTCAGTTCTATAATTTTTTTAAAATCAATTTTGCAGTGGTTTCTTAGGCTGAGATCAAATATGAATTGTGGATTTCTCAGAAGTATTACTATTTGAGATTTCTGATATCTTAATTGAAGTGTAATTTTAAGTCCTGATAGCAGCATTTCTTCTAATTTCATGGGCCTGAGAAACAAGTTTGCATCCCTTACTGGCATGCACTTCCAGTGAATTTTTCAAAGAGCGAGTTATTAGTACTGTTACTTCCTTTGTCCACATTTGAAAGAAGCCCAGAAACTGTAAACAACTGGAAACCATTTCCAACTTCTGCTGTATTAACACTCCTACAATGCAGTTCTCTGTTAATTTGCTTCTAAAAGTCTTAGAGGATGAATGTGTGGATGCTTTTTGTGTGCAGAAGCTGCATCTCAGAGTGCTCACAGACCTGTAGCAGGAGTTCTGTTTCATGTGACATCTTGTTCTCATATACCTCTACAGTTCTGGCAATGGTACTTTCTCTTAATTATTCCCTGCATCCTCAGCTCCTCAAGAATGATGATTTTTGCCTCTTTCCTCTAAGGGTGATGATGTATTGATGAGCTCATTGGTGAACGGTGTGTCTTCAAAAGACGTAAACATTAAAACTCAAAATACTTGGACAGCACTTGGCATTCAAGCAAAGCTTTGTGATGTATTTCCAATGCCAGAGTTTTTGTTTAAGAGGTTGCATACTGAGACTATCCAGTGGAGAAAGCCAGCTGGAGCCTCTCTTCACTGCTTAAAGTTTGCAGTAAATGTTTTAGTGGCTTGAAGAATGGTGCAGGTGCCTAGTCCAGTCACACCCAGAGGGGCACATTCAGGAAAGCATGGAAGCTTATGCTGAAGACCTGTGAAGCCAATTTTTGAGCGTGTTCCCAAAGAGGGTCCATAGGAGCTCTTGATAGCTTGAATTCTTAAGGGTTCTGTGATCTGGTTGGAGGAAGCCAGGCTAGGATGGTATAGTACAAGCTACTAATGAGCCATGTTTAATGATCTCTGTCTGTCTTTTAAATAAACCCAAACTTTCATGTGTTTTTGTGGTATGTGATTTTTGTTGTAACAGCATTGCTATATTTGAGTCTGTTCATAAGCATTTCAACAATTATATATTTATAGACAACAGTAGGACTAAAAACCAAGTTATCAAATAACTCTTCTGCGTGTCTGTTTAGTTTCCACATATTAGACATGAATAAACAATGAGCAACTTTAAGGCCAAGACCCATTGGGATTTGCAGTCCTCAGCTGACAGTTCGACCATCTGCCCAATCTCTATTGGCAAAAGTGAGAGCTCTTGTATGAAAAATGCTTGGACCAAATAAAAACTGCAGATATTTGACATCTGCCAGTCTTTATAAGCATAGTGAGTATGACAACGTTGTCTTATTTCTTAGTTGTAAAACAAAAATACAGAACATCTACCACCCTGTAGCTGACTCCATACTGCTCCTAAAATAACTGAAACAGTTACCCGAAAAGCACTGGGGTTCAGCTGTCAGTCAGAACATGCAAATGTCAGAAGCCAGTATAGAGAAAAACACATCCTGGCAAAAAATAAAAGCAGGATGAGTGGGCAATGCTGACAAGTGATGTGAATTTGTATTGGTTTTACTAATCCATTCAGGAGGAAAATGTAGTTGAAGTATCCTGGTATGGTACGTCTTTTTTTGGTCTTGAAAAAGAAGATTGATGCACGATTTCAAAACTTTCTGTTTAGAAATTTCCTGTGAAGTTATCCCTTAGAAAGTGGGAGGAAAGGGAGGTTAAAATTAAATGAAACCATTTTGGATCAAGCAAATAATTTTGTTCAAGATTAAATTAAATCATTTCATCACGTCCTTCTGTAGTATTGGGAGATAAGTCTTTTCTAATGATTAGCAAACACCACTAATTACTATTTTTGTGTTCTATTTGAAATACTTTATTATAACTCTTGTTTATTATAAAGAGTAAACAATCACTGTAGCTACTCCATTTAGCATGTTTGTGAAATACGAGATGTTCACAGCACTTGAAAAATACAGGAGTTAAACTTTGAAATTAGGGAGTTCAAATAAACAAAAAAAATGGTGCTGCTTTTCCATTAGCAACTCTTACTGCAATGGTATCCTAAGATTATAGAAAAGCTTGGGTTTAAGTGATCACTTGCATTTGAAAGAAAAAGATAAACTTCTTTGTACACATTTGCTTGTTGTCATGATGATTTCTGGAGGTTTTTTTTGTTTTTCCCCATAATATAACCAGCCTTGCAACTTCTGGTTGCAAAAGTGAAGAAATAACAGGGTATTTACTTACTGTCTCTATGTGCTGCTTGTCGGGTTGTTGTATTGACTGCGGTAAAAACCGGCTCATTGTAACACCAGACTGAGAGCCCTCCTGAGGGCAGCCTCCCTTCCCACTGTACTGTAATCCCAGTTAGGGAGGCCTGCCCCTGGGAACAAGGCTGGGTTTGTTCTCTTGGTCTGTTCCAGGCTTCTGCCAAGAAAAGTATCGACCCTGCTTCCTGTTCTGGTAGTGAGGGTTGAGTCATGCTGAAGAACATAATCATCAGCTACTCTGTGCTACTGTGGCATGGTTTTAGACCAGTGCTAAGAGCTGTGTGGTGTCACAGCATGAACGATTCCCAGTGTGGAAGCTGGCTGTAGCAATAGACCTTCAAGAGTATTTCCTTCTAGGTCTACGTTTGTGGAGCTGTTAAGAACTTCAGTTATTGTTAACCTGTACTTTGGAAATTGCTGCTTATATGAAAAGAGGTAAATTGTCATGGTGGTTCCTTGGGGAATCTTTCCTCACTGATCTCATCTTCAAATTTGGCTCCATTCTATGAATTTGCTATTGGTCAAGCTGCCGCAACCTGTGAGGTTCTGTGTCTATTCCATCAATGCTGTCATTTCTTGTCTACAGCAAGATGAAGAAACAAATGAGAAAAGCTCCTTGGGCTTCTTAGTATGTAAGGGACTATTTAGAGTAGTCCTATAGAATTGGGAGGTTCATAGTACAAGATTGAGGCATTCCTGATGGTTTATCCGTGGTCTGTCACAGGTGGATGGTGAGCGAAGGTCTCTTGGACCATTTCAAAATTCATTTTTCATTTTCCATTTTCAAAACAAAGCATAACTTTAAGCTTACATATGGCCATAATCCATTTGACTTTGAGTATTGTTTCAGTACTTCAGGTGCCTTCTGTGTGCAAAACATTGGTAAGAAATTTACAACTGAGTTTTAAATTAGCACTTGGTAAGGTGTTAACCTCTGCACCTTCTAAGCAATAGCTTTGAACCTCCTAATAATGCAGGATTAGAGCCTAGATGTAATTTGTCTCTTCTCTGTATGCTTGGTCTTTAGCCAACTCAACTGTGTAAACTTCACATAGTGGCTTCACATATATATCTTGCATATATAATATTTGCATATATACAAGCCCCCTGCCTCAAAATATCTTTTTGCGGCAAAATCCACCTTGCTGCAATGTTGTAATTCATCACTGGTGTGGGAGATGTCTATAGTTGTACCTTTAAAGAGGCAAGTGGGACAGACTGTGAAAATCAACTTTTCAGGTGCTGTGAAATCAGATCATGCACGTGGCCAAATGGTGAATCTGCTTCCCCTATAGCAAAAGGATTGTATTAAGTTGAGTGAGTGATAGCCCTTCTCCTTAAGAGCTCCCTGACAGAGCCAGAGCTACCCCTAACATCATCAAAACCATGTTTCTGTGTGTCCTCCTGCTACACTCATGTGCTAAGGCATTTCCTAAGGTACTTCAGAGTCTGTGGAGAAGAGGTCACTGCCTGGCTTTTGACTCCGTGGTTGCTCCGTAGCCCCTCAGAAAGCAGCTGTGCCACTGCAGCCTGGATAGAAATAATGTAGCCCATGGTGAAATTGTGACCATCTGCTCCTTGCTGCTGGGAATGCCCAATTCTCTTCCTTGAGAGTCTGGTTGTTTGTTATCACCATGGAGTCCAACTGTTGCCAGGGTCTGTTACTACAATAAATAACTCCACAGAAAGCTTTCTTCTTGAGCCCTGTCATACAGACATCATTGTTCTTGTCCAGACACTCCTCGCAGAAGATGAGGGAGTATGTTTCATCTGTGGAGCAGGGATGCTGGTCTGGGAGTACCAAGTCTGTATAGGGCATTCAGGGTGTCAGTGAACCTCCTGTGGGAACTCAAGCTGTGGGATGAACAAGATACTGTCATGTAAAATACACACTTTTCAGCATCTGGTTGAATTTGTTAAGCATTCTTCAACACCATTAGCCATGGAAAAAGATCAGTTCTAAATCTGGAATTCCAGGCAGTAAGGCTAGCTTCTAAATGGGAAAAAATGTCATGGGGAGACAGGGACAGGCTGTGACTAGAGAAAATGTTTTAAGCATCCTTTGAGATCACTGTACAATTTCTTGATTACTGTTTGAGTGTGTTCACATCCTTAGAAGTAGATGTCGGTATAAGATTTAAAAAAAGAAAAAAGCAGCCATAGTTTATGTTTTCAAGCGGTTGTTATAAAAGACAGCAGAGAAATGTTAAGTCAGTGCTATCAGTTGAAGATCATGTCTTGGGTCACTTGTGCTGACATCATCAGCTAGTTATAGTTAGAAGAAATAGAATTTTTCCCCCCTCAAATATTTACATGAAACCCACTCTTAAGGATTCAAAACCTTTTGAAGGGGAGCAAAATCTCAAGTAATTGTTAATAACAATGAGGGTTTTTTTAACTTCCTGAAACCCTGGTAACAAATTAATGTCACTTTTTGACCTTATTCTGACTTGCAGCGACAACATTTCTTTAAAACTTTTCATATTTTCTGTGTATATAAGAGAAACGGAGATGTTTATGTGACTAATGTCTCCTTTAAATAGTAAGGCCAGTGGACTTTCAGAATCAAATGAACCCCACTGCTGCGACAGTGTGACTCCGGCCTAAGCGCTCACTCTGGCCGGCTGGTTACAGGCAGCCTTTTGCCTTCCTCTTGTCTCCAGTCCAAGCTCTCAGCTGCTCTGGCTGGAAAGCTGAAGAAAGTCATTTGCATGGCAGGGAGCCCAAAGTGATCTTCCCTGCCCCAGTGCACCCTGCCTGACTGTGCAAAGCACTGCCTCAAGGTTCCTGAAGGGCTTCCAGGTTCTCTCTAGCAGGTGCTTTCGCTGAGCTCAGAGCACGTGTACAGCTGTACCCACCTGTGCCGGCATCCTGGCGCCGCAAGGTGCTCTCAAATGTGCACCTGCTGTCTCTTGAGACACAGCTGTCTTCCAAGACATCTTGTTCTTTTTTCATCCCTGATCAACAGGGACCTGACTCGTGTGTTCAGTCTGAATTCACACAGGATGCAAGCCAAGTAGCCTTTAGGTGTGTGGGTATTTTGTTGTTGCTGCTGTTCTGTTTTCTCTCTTTAGCAGATGTTTGCAGGTTACATGTAGTAGTGCTGAAATGAGATTGATGAAGGGCAGTACAGGATGTACAGGTTGAGCTTCTTTTTTGCATTTCTGATTAAATGCTTACTGTGATGGTGCAGCAGTTCTAAAACTTGGTTTTAAGTAAATAATAGGTGACATTTTAATCCTTTTCAAAGAGGTGACTTTTATTAGTTCCTTCAAACATAGATAGGATGATAAAATGGAAATAACATCACTTATCAAAGTAAGAAAATTGATTAAATACAAAATCATAGGCTGTAGCATAATCAAGAACTAGGTAAGCTTTATGATTTATGCTTTACAAATTGATTATTGGCACATAAGAGACAAGACAAGTGATAGTTTGAAGAAATAAGAGTACATGGGATGTAACAAGTGGCATGAAATTGGCCCTCGTTAATATTTATGGCAAAGAACTTTTTCAGATCCCAACAGTATTTGTGCACTTAGAGCCTGAACTTTTAATATCTGATGCACACAATTCAACTGACATGGTGAACAGTATGTTTTTGAACAATCAGAGCTAGAGGCTTTCAAGAGCAGACTGCTCTCATGCTGAGGCTGACTGATAGAAAATCCTTTCTCTCATTTTAGCAGCTTTTCATTAATATGTAACATTAGAAATAAGCACATTTCAGTAAAGTCAAGGTACCAAGATGCATGGTATGTGAAAAAAATAGCAGATTTTCATAAATACAAATTAAGATATTTCCCTTTAAGAAAACCCATGGAATGGTGCCTATGCGAACCACAACATGGAAACTGGAGAGAAAGTGGAGCTGGGAGAAAGCCAGTAATGGTGGGAAGGGCGGGACAAAAGTGCAGGTCTCTCCATGCTTTCTCTTGTGAGAATGACAACAAAAGCCAGTCACAGGGATGTGCATGCTGGGGAATGATCACTACAAAATCGGAAAGTTGTTTCCACAATTGCTAGTGGTACGTGGAGGAAACTGAAATGTATGAATACTTTAAAATTAGGAGAGTTGTTTTCAAAACTTCCAAATCTGAAGCTGGAGGGAGGGAGGACATCTTGGTATCTGTGACCTTATCAGCTGTCTCTGATTTATGCACCTAAATTAGTGAGCTGCTGCAGAGAGGGGAGAAAAGTACTATCCATGGAATGGCATTTCTGATACACAGCAAGGCTTTGCAGGTCCTGCTAAGCAAATGATTTCCCATTTAGTATCACCACGCTGACATGTATGCAGATCAAAAACATTATCCTAAGGTTTGGAAGCTGACTGTAGGTATTAACAAAGCAAAGGTTGGCTGATTTGAAAGGAGAGGCAAATTTCTGAGATTCTTAGTCTGGTAACAGTCCTGCTGACTTTGAACAACAGACAGTGATGGTGGATTTTTTCAGGAACTCTGAGCAGCCACATTTTGCTTTGAAAACAGGATTGAATAGTCAGGTGGCTAAAGAGGAAGCGCCCTGACAACTAGTGAGCATGAGTAGTCATTTGGAGGGGAATTTGAAGCCAAAAAGACTGCAAGACTGCTTCCCACAGTGTGCCTGAAGAGGGAAAACGGTGCCCATTTTCCCTGTGCTCTGGTGACTTTCCAGATTGAGTCTGGAGGCTGTTAGGGGCAGTAGACAAAAAATGAGCTGGCTTGTGGAATGAGCAGAAGGAAAGGGTGAGAGAGAGATGAGGATGCATAGGATGACTGGAAACCAAAGGTGTTGGACATGGACCAAAACTAAGAATTTTTGCAACTGAAGTCAAAGCCTCTACAGACTGTATAAGTGAACTGTACACTGACTGTACAGTGCTGCACTTCAGTGACTGGCTGCTTAGCTAAATCCAAACGGCCCTTCACACACAGGCACTATATGATGTTTCTTTCCCTGTGGTTTTCTTCTAGTCTTAATTTAAAATCATACCTGGGTGATGTTAGATCAATTTATGACTGCTTCTGTCTTTGTCTCTTTCATGTCGTGTCAGGCTCTAGGTACTCCCAGATGGACTAAACAGCTTGCAGAGCTGACCTTTAATGCAGAGCATGAATTTTGACAGGTAGCTTGATATTTGTAAGACTGGGGTGATGGCTAAAATGGTGGCTGTAGTCAGTGGAGACCTGACTTAGTTGTGTTTCACTAAACCAGCTCCATGGCTGGCTCTCTTGTGTGTGTGTTGTATTTCAGTGCTGTATGTGATCCAAATGCTGTACGTAATCTCTCCATGGTGACTGCACAGTATTTGTTTCTATTTAAGGAGAGAAAGAGGTCTGGGTTTTCTGCCAGAATTCCCACTCAGGTAATTACACTTCTGCCTGCAGAACTTCCCCGTAGCTTCAATTGTAGTAGTTGTTCTTCGCTCTCGCTACTAAGAAGTGTGAACATATACCTACTGCTGTGTTGTGGGAACACAGCAGTGGCTGCTTTGCTGAGGCAAGTGAAATGACCCTGCTATGCATCCTTTATGCTAGACTTGCCCCCTAGTAAAGCCTGCTGCATCCAGTCATGCCACTCTGCAGCTCTCATCTTTCTGAGCCTGACTTTGGCATAACAAGTTGGTCTTGATAGTGAGACAGCCAGCTGGAAGCCAATGAAAAGATGATTAAGAGCCAAGAGAAAGCCATATGGAGAGAGAGAGAGAGGGATTTCTCTTTACAGAGTTATAAGTAAAAGTGTTTATGTCTTTGGATCCCTCTAGCTGTTTTTTCCCCTTATTTGCATCAGTTTTACGGGTGGGAAGTAGTTGGAGTTGATTAGCAAATGCTACCAAATCTCTTTAGCTAGAACAAATGTTGTAAACAGTAGATATTTCGGGCAGCTCTGTAAATACTAAAAATCAACCCACCAACATTGTAATGGTAATAGCGCATATGTCATCATTATTATGCTAATGTTAACTACAATACTATATATGATACCAGCATATTATAAAAAGCATTGTTTTGCAAAATAAGATACATTGAATGAAGGGCCTCTTGCCTCAAGTTGACATGATGTAGAGATTTATTTTTTTTCTGAACTTATGACAGCAGAGCTAATAAAGTCCAGCTCACTCTGGAAAACTCTTCTGCAGATGCTTAATTATTTTTGAAGTCAAAGTAAACACAAATCGTGTTCAGTTGGAGCCTTACACAGATTTAAAACAGAGGATGTCCAATATCAATAATTTAAGACTCATCAAACATAGTGTAGATAGTAAACAGAACCAAGACAATTGAACCAAATTATTGATTCATGGAATTTATTCTTTCTCTTCACAGAATGTTCACATGCAGATTGTGTTCTCTTGAATGCTGTTCTTACTCAGATTTACCAAATGAATGATATGGTGAGTGTGTGGGTTTAAAGAAAAAAATTCTGTTAACTAATTCTGTATAGATCATATCCTCAAGATTCAAGCTATTTCACATAAGTTATTGTTTCAGTTTTCCTGACTGACTGAATGCTATTCAAGTGAATAGCACTGAAACTCTGCTTGAATTCCTACTAGAAGTTGGGGGTGCTTAAAGTGTTCTCTTTGGAGATGCAGGTTTCTCATGAACATGGAAGAGTCTAAGAAAAGTCTGACAAAATGGAAACGGGAATTTTTGCTAAAATGTGCTGTTTTCTTTCCTGTCCAGCCAAAAAAAGTTAATTCTGCTTATTAATAACTAGCAGATCAGGAATTGTGCTACTTAGTTGAGAGCAGGGGATGTAATGTTACTGTAATGTTCAAGGCAACTTTTGCCCAGTGCTGTCTTGAACAAGGATTCAGACTGGCTTCTCATGATTTTAGTTGTAATATGGTGAAGTATTGATTGTGTGTGTGTAGGTGGGGGGACACAGGTATCTGACTGTAAGTTTTGAAGGACTGATCTTCAGAACCTCTGTGTTGTGTCCCACCTTTGCATTCAACTCTCTGCAGAACACACCTTGCCTAAGAAGTACAAGATCTTTTTCTTTCCCATCCAACTAGAAAAAACTTCATAAAGCTGAAGGGTGGTGTTTATCTGAAGTACGTCTGCATCTCACTGTGTTCTTTTCCCCCCTCCCAAGCAACAGCAAAAAAATTCCTGCTCCTCTCTCAAGCTGATCTCGATGAAACCTCCTCATGGCTATTTTAGATCCTTTTGCTTTCACTCTGAATACGACAGGCCTTTTCCATCTTGCTGAAGTTTCCTATGAGTCTCTTGAATATGTCTACCGGTCTCAATAAGATCCTAGTTGAATTGGTGGATGTCACTGTTTTCTGCAAAAGCTTGTGTTTCTGCCACGGAAGAGTCATTGCAGACTTCATACCATGCAGGTATGTAATAACTCATAGTGGCATCTGTTCTCAAAAAACATTCAATGCACATTAATTGGGTGGGTTTGGAACAGCTCAGAAGTGTTGCATCAGTTTGGGCTGAGTCGGCCTTTTCCCCAGGCCTTTTCAGACCCATACCATTTTACCTGGAACACTTGATGCCAGGTTTGACATCAGATTTTAAGCCAATGAGTAAGTTCTCAAAGGTACAGTAGAAAATGCCAAGATTTTCCTCTAAAGCTGTTGAACTAAGCTGAAATACACTTTCCTAAGGGTATACAGGAACCTGGAAGTGCAAACCCCTACACAGGGAGCAAACCAAAGCCCCATCAGAATAGGGACAGCCCTTAGAATCATAGAATGTTGATGTTTGGAGGGGACCTTAAGGATTATTTAGTCCAAATACCCCTGCCATGGACAGGGACGCCTCTCACTAGACCAGATTGCCCAAGGCCTTATCCAACCTGGCCTTGAACACTGTCAGGGTTGGGGCATCCACAGTTTCTCTGGGTAACCTGTTCCAGGGTCTTGCCAGTACAGTAAAGAATTTCTTCCTAATCTCTAATCTAAATTCCCTCTCTTTCAATTTGTACCCATTAGTCCTTGTCCTATCACTACAGTTCCTGACAAAGAGTCCCTTTTTTGCTTTCCTGTAGACCCACTTCAAATACTGGAAGGTTTCTATGAGGTAGCCACACAACCTTCTCTTCTTCAGGCTGAACAGCCCCTACATTCTCAGCCTTCATAGGGCAGTCCTCTTAGCAACTTTGTGGACTTGCTCCAACAGTTCCATGTCTTTCTTATTTTGGGGACCCCATAGCTGGATGCAGTACTCCAGGTGGAGTCTCACCAGAGCAGAGTAGAGGGGCAGAATCCCCTCCCTCACTCTGCTGGCCATGCAGCCCAGGATTCCATTGGGTTTCTGGACTCTGAGCACACACTGTGCTCGTGTGAGTTTTTCATCAACCACTACCCCCCAAGTCTTTCTCTGCAGGGTTGCTCTCAATCACTTTTCTGCCTAACCTGCAGACATGCCCAGGTGTGGTCAGAAGGATATGTAACAAGAGAATCTCTTGGCGATATTTCTCCAATCCTGCGTACAAGCTACATGAGATGCTGTGCTAATGGGGAAGGAAGTGTGGATGTACAGGTAGCTTCGCCTTGAGATTCTGCTTATCACTAGGATAAGACTGTGGTTAGGGGCAAGTTATTCTGAAGGGAATTAAACTGGCCTGTGATCCCAAGTGCTTTTAGTTGCTGGAACGGACCAGGAATGTTCTAGACATCAACCTCGCTCTGTTGTGAAGTGATGCTGGAACTCCTTTTGTGGGACAGGGCAGCCCTGCTTCTGGAAGAGTGCTGTCCCAAGAGAACACCACCTGGCTCTCAAGTGACCCAGGTTGGTGGACAGCCCTGAAGCCTGGGTAAGCTGCTGTCCTTGCTTGTCCTGACTGCTGTTTGGGCTTTATGGAAGGGCTCAGGGGAAATGCCATTGTTTGGAATCTACATGTTGGCATGCAGTCAAGTCAATCTTCCTTTGTAACTTTCCTACACTAGGGGTGAAGGAGATTTGTGAAGTTAATTAGACTCCAGATCTGAACTTTCCTCATGGGAGTTGGAAATTGGCATTCTCCTTTCAGCTTATATGCATATAGAACTGCTACACATTGGAGTCGGGATGCTCCTGGAATGAGAAATGGAGTGTATGACATATCTATCTGCTTTCCAGGGACTGCCTTGTCAGAGTGTGATTCAGCTCTTTGCCTTATGGATTAACTGGGAGTATTCATGTACTTTTAAAATTTCTTTTTAAAACATTTTGCTGAGATGAAGTCTGTGCAGTTAATTAGAGCTCTGCCACTGTTCACAGAATGCTGGCTGTGCTGAGCAAAGCTCTTCAAACACCTTTTTCCTGAATTTGAACAGGCAAAGCACTGGGCTCTCAGGCTTTCTTGGCAGGCAGAAGTGATGAGGTAAGGAGCTACTTGTTCCTGGTGGCATTTCTGTGCTGCTGGGAGACTGGCTGTGCAGTGAGGTGGAGGCAGAACTCCTCATCTCCTGGGTCTGGTAGAAGCATGGGGCAGAGAGTGGCATACTGCTCTGCGAAATGCAGTCTGTCCTTACTGGGAACCATACATCAGATGTCCTTTTGGCACAGTGGTCAAATACCATTATAGCAGATGTTTAATGCAAAATTGTCAGCACTTCTAAGGAAGCTGGGCCACAACTTTGTTCCTCTGCTCAATAGTAAATTCCTTCAGATTTCCAGGCTCTTTTATCTGTAACTGGTTCATAGTCCTGTATCCATATTTGAACCCTTTGTAATCACTTCTTCCATCCCTTGATTCAGTGCATCCTTTCCCTTTGCCCAGGGAACATTCCTCCAGCTTCTGCCCTCTTCTGAGTGAGCAGCTTTCATACTTTGCCTATCCTTGCCCAGAGCCAGTTCTGTTCAGAAATAAATAGATTCCATTTTTTCATCTAAATGTGGAATGGTCCAGATTTGTATGTGAGAGCTAAGATCAAAAACTTGTTGTTTGCTTCTACTTAAACAAAATATGTTTTTTTTTAAAAAAAAATAATCTGAAGATGTTCCAAAATTTGTCCAGAAACATTTTTCACTTTCTTATATTTCAAAAAAGACTAGCAGAAACATGGAACTGCTTTGGCAGTTGTGGAAATAAAATTTAAAAAAACATGAGTTAAAATGCAACTGCTCAAGCCTGGGGGGCGGAGGCTGAAGAGTGTTTACTAGAAACATACTTGCTGTGTGGCTGGGACAGCTTTCTGTTTGGGAAATATTGTAAATCTATTCACTTTACATATGGACAAGTGGTGATGTATCAGCGTGCTGCGTATTGTGCGTGTACCCTGAGTACAGAAATGCCTTGTTCTCAGGAAGCTTCCTGGAGTGAAAGGCAGCAGCTATTTTTAGTAGTGTGCTGCAGCATTGCACAGGAGAGCATAGGATGATGCTGTTTCCCCAGCTGACTTCATGCATGACTTTGCTAATTTACTAAGTGAGGACCGACAACAAACTAGTACCACCAGAGGAGCACAGACACAGCTTCATGCTTTCTTGAGAAAAGTCAGCAAGGTTGTGCTGGGGAGCAGTGTAAAACCAAACAACAAAAATTATTTCATCGGACAAGAGCTCATAAAGCTATGCCCTATAACTGTAAATGATTGAAATTCCAGCTTTAGAAATAAACATTACCATGCAAAGCCTGAGCTGTTTCAGTCAGGTGCCCAGAAAAGTGGGCACTGAGATATAGTAGCTGGTAGTCAGGATGGAAAATGTCCCCTGCGTAAAGAAACAACAAAAGAGTTGCATCTTTACTCCTGCTCAAACCCCTTTCCTGAAGATTTAACAGATTCTGGCCAGCTACTGCCCTCTCTGTATGCAGGAGATGTGTGCTGTAACAGAGAACAGCAGTAACAACAATCCCACGCTTTCTGACATGCGCGATCAATTGGACATTAAATCCTAACGCGAAACCTGACAACAAAAGGTTGCAGTGGGCTTTTACACAGTCTTGTCAGGTTGCTGGAGTTCCAAAGTCAGCATTTTGCTCCGGTGATGACACCAGGACCATCAGGTTTACACTTCTCTTGACAGGTGCTCTGCTGATTTCCCTCTGCAAATGGTTTTGGGTTTTGCGAGTGTAATGGGTGAAGGGCCATGTGAGTGCAATGGAACAACTTGTTTCTGCAGTAAATAGAAAAAGCAAAATGCAAACACACAGCGAAATCTTGCCTCCTGCATTTCAATTGCCTCTTTTTTTTTTTTAATTTTTAAAATGGTGTGGCTGATGTTTGCTGGAATTTTTATGCCTTTTCCTAGTATGTATTTGTGTATTTCCTCTCCCCAGACTAGCCTCATTATTGTAAGAAAGAAGTTAGTGTGCTCAAGGAAATGCTGTTGTTGAGGGTGATAACATGGAATTTGGTGAGTTAGTTACTGAAGAACATTATTTCAGTAGTTACCAGAGAATAGATACGTAAAATGTAAAACAGTTTAAACTTGGCAGGAGCATCCAAGATCTGTATTTTCCTGATTAGAAGTGCTGGAGTTATTGCAAAAGCAAAGTATAATTGCAGCTTACTCCGTTTACCTGGGTTTTGTTTGTTTGTGTTTTGTTGTTTGGTTTTTTGGTTCCCCCCGCCCCCCTGAACTGAAATGTACATAGGAAAACATTTGAAAATTAAGGATTTTGATGCAGTTTGAAGACCTGTGAAGAACCAGGCTGTATGAATTTTATAAATGCCTTGCTGGGAATGTTTTAGCAATTTGTACTGTGCATTTATAACAATGCGTAGTGGTGTGTAGTTGGAGTATAAATCCTTGTTGTGCGTTTGTGAGCAAGGATTTTCAGTTGTATTCACTTTATAAAGATGAAAAGTCTTAAGTCATTCAGTCATGGTTTGAATTCTGGAACTCGCATTCTTGCAGAGGACTTCAGACCATTTAGGACTGTGATTTGGTTTGTATTACCTGTCATTAGATCTTCAGTGTTGTACATAGTTTAAAACGTGACCAGCATAATGGTACTAGCAATGTTTCTCTTCAGAGTGAATTAAGTAAATATTCAGCCTTTCAATATCCATGATAATTTCTCCTGTTATTTACAAGGGACACCCATTGTTGCCATTAAAAGAGAATATATGGATCCAAATGGCTTATGGATACAATGTCAGCCTCTCAAGGTTTCTCACACTCGACCTGCTCTAGGAATGTTACTTTTTCCAGAGTGCATATTAGGTATCTTTAGATGCCAAAACCAGTTCCCGGAGAGTCTCACAGCCAGAAAAAAGTAAAAAGTGCCCTTTGGCCTTTCACCATCAATCACCACCCCCATCCTCATGTTTTTCTTCTAAAACATATTGACTTATATTTAGCTTCCTCTGAAAAGAATGTCAAGCTTTTAATGCAGTTTGTTGTTTTATGCAAACCTTTACAACACGGTTTGCCCTTAGTTAGAGCGTGTCCATGCTGGGTGGTGAAAGCACTCTGTCCTTCATAAACTTCATGACAGCTTTTAAAATAATAGTGTTAGAATAAATTTCAAAGTGTGGCCTTAGTAGTTTTCTCTAAGAGCTCTGACAGGTAAGAAGTAGCAGGGTTTGCTGTAATCTTTTACAGCCTTATATTCTTGCATACAGCCTTATATTCTTGTCATAAGCTGCCTGTGAAGACTTCATAAAAGAGCAGTATTTTTCCACTCCTATTACAGGAGCAGTAGCCTCTGGCTGAAAGCAAGGTGGAGAATGATGAGAGTACAGTTTGGATTTACCATGGCTAAATTCAGCAGTGCCTGTTTAAGGGATATTTAAGTTTTTTATTAGGTCATTCTGGATGTGTATGAATTTTTTTGATTGTTTTTGTAATAGTTGCTGTCTCCAAATGCTCAGAATAATTCTGCTTTGCTTACCTAAAGTGGAATCTTGCTTGTGAAGTTGTTGCAGTCTTAGCCTGGCCTGAATCTGGAATCCATATTGGCATACTTAATGGAAAATATCTCAGGGCTTAAATAACTAAGCTGTAAAGATTTTCCTTCTTGTTACTCATCCTCCCACCCCACCCCCCCCCCAAAAAAAAAAAAAAAAAAAAAAAAAAAAAAAAAAAAAAGAGAGAGAGAGAGCAAGACATTGGTAGAGTTATGCTGTATTTTATTTCCATGGATATTCTGGTGCCCAAGCTGTTGTTTCATGTGATGAGGGGACCTCTGTTATGTGGCTGGCTCAAACACTCAAAAGTAGATGTGCCTCCCAGGGGTGCAGACCTTCTGGCACAGGTGATACAAGCCAGATGAATCAGCAGCTTCAACTCCAGCTCGGCCACAGAACTGAAATGAAGTCTCTGTGCATCAGCCACCAGTTTGTCATGGCACAGCCTTGGCAGAAAGACTGTGTTCTGTATGGGGGGCCCAGCCCAGTTGTGGGGGTCATCTTGCTCAGCCTTTTGGACCAAATGATCATCAAAATCAGTTTTAAGACAGGCTTCAGACATCTTACTGAAGGAAGGGAATTGGTTTTGATGTTGGTTTGTTTGATTTTTGGTGGTATGGTGTTTTGTTTGGCTGGGGTTGTTTGTTTTTAATTAGGAAATCAAACCAGGTTGGCCTTGTGAATCTCTGTCCTGCCTTAATCAGGTCAACACGTGAGACTTGGAATGGCACTAAGGTTCTGGACTGCTGGCAAGTAGTCTGCACCAAGAAGAAAGTGTTTTCCAGAAGCATTGTCTCTCCCATGACCCAATCAAATTCTAATTTTATTGCAAAGTACCTGCAGTATAGCTTTGAGGGCTGGTTCCTGTAAAACTGTCAGACTCAGCTGAGCTTAGCATAATGCAAACTTTTGTCTGCAATCCTGTTCCCTGACCCTGCAAAAACTGTATCTAGGGCTAGGAGAAGAGTATGACTTGTCCTGTCTTTAGTATATTCATTCTTGGAATACTCCTGTAGCTATTCCAGTGTACTGCTGAATCTCTAATACAGAGCTGGGCAACTGATCACCAAAGAAATGTGTGAGAGAGGTAAACCTCAAGCCAAAGACAATCTCCTGGGTGTGGGGGTGGCAGTCTCTCTTTGCCAGTCCTCACGGCTCTTGCCAAACCTGCCAGTGGCAAGCAGTGATTTAAAAATGCTCACTTCTGGAAAGCCCCACTCACAGCCCTGCTGAACAGCAGTTCAAAGATTGTTTTCATGCTTAGCATGTTTCACTCCTGCCTCTTCAGAGATCATGTTAATATTATCACCTCTCATCAAACATTAATCTGCACATCATTTGCCAGTTGAAGCATGAGTAGGTTGCACAGATTTATTCAGCAAGCAGCAATTGCTGCCTAGACTCTGTGGTCTAGTTGTTAACAGCTGGCTGTTTGGGTTGTGTTTTTCTTAAGTGGAGAGCCTATTTATAGGCAGCAGAACACATGCACATCTTTGTCTGTGCTACTGCAGATCCTGGGTAATCTCTGGTACAAAAGCCTAGTCTACCAGCTAGCATAATGTGTACTAAAATCAGCGTGGGAGAGTGTTGGGTTTTGTTGCATTTTTTCCTCTTTCTATCACAATCTTGAAGCTTTGGAGCAGACAGAGAGCACAGGGCCAGGCTGCTTGCCTGAAAAGTGGGGGCAAATGTTTCCCAGGATACAAAGGAAGCAATCTATGGTGGTGGTGTCTGACACAAAATGTCATTAAAAATATTCTTGTGGCAAAGGATCTGATTTTAAACAAGGTATTTAATGTGTGCATGTGCATCACACCCCATTCTTTACCCAGAGGAAGGCAAAGTTAGCTTTTGTTTGCTTCCTGAAAATTAGATGGCAGGCAAGGTATCTGTGGTGACAGGAGCCTGGGAGCTGTCATTCCTTCTCAAGGGCTGGAGGAGAAGAGGGTGTTGGCTAACACCCAGCAGAGGAAAACCTATCTGTGTCTGCACACTTGACACCATCACTGAGATGGGCAGTATGGCGTGGTGCCCCTGAGCACCCAGGAGTTTGTCTGGGGCACTCTGCTATTCAGAGGTGCTGCTTGCCCAAGTCACTCTTTGTGCTGAAAATGAAACACTGTGATTCTAGCAGCGCACTCAGTGAACTGCTGATTACAAATCCGAAAACAAAGTTAAAGAGAAAAATGAGCATAGCATAATTTAATATCATGCTAAATAGTTTTTGTTTTTTTCCTTGGTTGCTTTAGTCTCCCCACTATGAAGTGTTATGGCACAGAATGGGAAACAGGATTTCTCCCTGCCACATGCTTCTGCCCGAGTTCACGAACCTCTGGGCTGCTTTTCTCTCCATTTGTTCAAGAAGGATTTCCCATTATCTTGCACATCATTCTTTCATCTTTTTGCAGTGTTCTCTTCTTAACTCATACTTGTTTGCTTCATATGTAGGAAGTCATACTTCAATTCCATCACAGCAATTATTCTATCTGGGTGGGAGAAAAAAAATCCACCAGCTGCTGTTCTGTATTGTGAAGAACACAGAACAACCACCTGGTTTGTCCTTTCTTTCTCTCCCAGTCCCTTGTCACATGAGGGTTTGGAAATAGTTTCACTCGGTGCCTGTGAAGCAGGAGAATGAAGAATTCTGCAGGGCACTGGAGCGAGCACAAGCACAGACTGGACTCCAGTTAGAATGATGAGTGTGCAATCCAGACCGTGCACTTACTTCTCAGAGCACGGTCCTTGAGTGAGCAGCCTCAGAGACGTGTATGAACTTTTAAATTGTTTCAGTCACTGACCTATTTGTACCTCTGCTCAGGGGGGAGGTACTTTGGTAAGTACAACAAGCATCTGTCTGCGTTTCATATTCAGGCACACAGGCATAAATACTGATGCACTAATTCAAATATATATGAGTAGCATGCATGAGACCCAAGGATTTGTTTATAGGATTGCAGTACAGCATCCCCTGAGCATCACCTATGAGGAATACCGGAATGCGCTGGTGGTGTGTTCTACCCTGACTGGCAATCCACTCCTAGCCAAGGATGCA
Source organism: Hirundo rustica (assembly GCF_015227805.2). Taxonomy (NCBI): domain Eukaryota; kingdom Metazoa; phylum Chordata; class Aves; order Passeriformes; family Hirundinidae; genus Hirundo; species Hirundo rustica. The sequence goes on from NC_053450.1 coordinate 90,818,295, forward strand.
AATGGATAGGCTCCAGTGCTTTCTGCAAGGCGCTGTGCCAGCGTGGTACAGATGATGGGTAAGAGCTGAACAGATACTTAACATCTCTGTGTATATCTTCCCCATTCTGTCACAAGAGTACCTTGTATAAATAAATAAAAGAGATGCTGTTAAGTCATGCCAGTCAAAAAAAGTCTGAAGACAGACTCTGGCTGCCTGCCCGGTTGTGCTAGGTTTTCTAGGCTATGAAGCATGTACTTGTGTCTGAGAAAGTATTTAGCTGGTGATCCATGGACTTCTGGAGACCTGGATTTCTGATTTCTGAAGGAGATGCTAAAAATAAATAAGAGAAGAAAGACTCTTGTAATGGGACTTCAATCTACTCTGCAGGAATCAGCACCTCTGTTAAAAATGCTGAGGTCTCTTAGGCTGTAAGAAGTTGACACCTATTTTCTCATTTACAGAAAACTTCAGAAATGCTGTAGGGCACTTGATGCCAAGATAGCTCTGCCTGTTCTCTGTCACACTGACATTGTTGGGACTTTGGTTAGTAAATCTGCAGGGTCCCACTGTCAGTTAGACTTGGATTTGGTGTTTGGGGTTTTTTGGAGGGGTGTGTGTGTTCCTTTCTCTCCAGGTAAGGTCACTATTTCTTCAGTTAAGTGACTTCCTGTGGTTGGGATTCAGAAATCCGAAATTTTTGTATTACTTTATTCTGCTGTCCTTGACTCTCCTTTTAGGAAGTTGGTGTCTCTGAACCACCTCTAGAATAACTGGAGGGCAGACGTTCTGTGAAGCTTGTGCTTATTTAAACAGTAAATTAAATTGCAGGGAAGCTGTACTCGCTCACGGATATGATGATTATGATCTTAAAATGGTACTTATAGGCCCACGCCTCCTGCCCCATGGGAGTCCTTAATGGAAAGCAAGGAGCTGTAACATCACTGACCCTGTGCGGTGTGACCTTGGGATGTGTGGGGGAAACACCAACCTGCTGCAACCTTCCCACACTCCAGCATGGAGGGCTTCAATGAAAAAGGCAAACGGTACTAAATTTTGATGAGGAGCATGCACAGGCAAGTGTGGGAATGTTTCTAGAACAGAAGCAAGCACCTGCTGGCTTTCAAATGTTAGTAACTTTTAAATCAAAGTGAGAAATGAGCCCAAGCTGAATTTCAATTATTGTAAGATATAAATTAGAGTTGAAGCTTCAGATTAAAATGTTCAATTTTGACTACGTAGTTTTGACTTTGCTACGCGAGCTTTCCTTGTGTTTTGATATTGTCAAAATCACTTTACAACAATGGGTCCCAGTAGATTATAGTAACACCTTGTAATATTTTAGTTTGTTAAATTAAAGGTTTATAGCAGCAGGCTATGGTTTGAAAATCACACACGAGTCTGGGAGTGGGGAGAAGGAACTGGGCCGTTGGTTCCCAATGAGAAAGGACGGGCAGGGGAGTAGGGTGTTGTGGTGTGTCTTATTGTCACGTTTGGTGCCAGCCTCTGACTGGGAGCACAAGCTCAGGACAGCACAAATCCTGCTGGGGCTACAGCTGCAGCCTAAAAAACAAATTAATTCCCCCTTTCCGGGTGGGACGTGAAGCCATCCCAGGCTTGCCTCTATGCATTCCTACGCAGCATCTTCCCCTTGTCTGTTCGTCTGCCCTCACAGCCCGTTCTGCTTCTCTTCCCTTCTGACCACCTCTATTCGTCCTCGTCGGGGCTCGGACTCGGCACAGAGACGCCTCTAAGGCCGGCTGTGATCTCCCCTTCCCCTCCGCCGTGGTTCGGGGGGAGGAGAAGAGGGGGGCGCGGGGCTGAGTTCACGGGGTCTTTTGCTCTTTGACCTTTTTCTCGCCAGGGGCTGCCCTTGTGCCGCGGTCGGCGGGTTTATGCTGGGAGTCACTGCGGCCTCCCCGCCTCAGCCGCTCCGGCCCCGCTCGTGCCTTATCGCGGGGCGCGTCCCGCGCTGCGACCGTTGGGCGCTGTAGGGTGCCACCGCGGCCGCTGCGCTTGTGCCAACGGCGTGTGAAAGGCTCCTGTGCACAAGCCTTGCGTGCCCGCGTCGCGCGCTGCCGCACGTGCCTTGTCGCGCGCCGGTGTCTCGCGCAGGTGCGCGCGCCCAGTCACGTGCCCGCGTCTCGCGCATGTGCACGTGCCCTGTCCCGCGCTCTGTCACGTGCCCATGTCTCGTGCAGGGGCCTCGTGCTCTGTCCCGTGCCTTGTCGCGCGCCGGTGTCTCGCGCAGGTGCGCGCGCCCAGTCACGTGCCCGCGTCTCGCGCACGGGCCTCGTGCTCTGTCCCGTGCCCTGTCGCGCGGCGGGTCTCGTGCCTTGTCGCGTGCTACGTCTCGCTCAGGTGCGCGTGCCTTGTCGCGTGCTCGGTCTCGTGCCGATGCTCGTGCCTTGTCGCGCGCCGGGTCTCGCGGCCGGTCGCGTGCCCTCCGCTCCACGGGTCTCGCTCGCGATCCTGCCGGTGCCGGATGCGGCCGCCAGGGGGCGCGCAGCTCCCGCCGCCCACCCGGGGCCGCCCCGCGCGACGCAGGCCGCGGCTCTGAGGGGTTCAGGGGGCTCGGGGGTTGTGCGCGCTCCTGGCACAGCAGCAGGCACATCCAGTGCAATGTAATTCTAGGTTAAGACTAATTCCCCCCCCCCAAAAAAAAATTTTTTTTTTTAAGCTACTTTAACCTTTTCCCTACGCCCTCGGCACGGCAGCGGGAAGCAGCGCCCCGTGTGTCATCCCCTGTTCGTCGGTGGCCCCGAGCCCCCCGTGCGCTGCCGCTCGGGCCACGGGCGCGGGGGACAAACAGCGGCGGGAGGGGGCGCGAGCGGAACGGGCGGGTTCGGCCGCGGCGCTGGATCGGGGCGGTGCGGGGCCGGGCGGCGATCGGCTGCTGGACGGCTGCGAGATGCGGAGCGCCGCTGAAAGGCAAGCCTGGAGTGCCCTTCAGGAGGTCAACCTGTACGTCACCAGCTTTTAGGCAGGATCTGCACTTAAACTCTCTTGACAGATGAGTTTCTAACTTAAGCCACTCCAACGAGTAGGATACCACGATCTCCTGGGTTCTACTGTGTGATTATACCTAGAGTTGGAAAGGCTCTCTTCATAATACTTAACTCGATCTTCTCTACTGAAAATTGTATTTGTGGTAATATCTGTACAAAGGGTCATGTGCAATCTTTTAGTGTCTAAAAGCTTAGCTTTTTACACTTTGGAAACCTATTACCTTCTCTCATTTCTTCCTTCTTTGACTAAACAAACAAGTATTTTAATGTTTCCTCTTCATTAATGTTTTCCCGACCCTTTCAGCCTTTATGACCCTCTCTGTATTCCTTCCCATTTAGTCACACGTTCCACAGTTTGCCACACCGAAGTGAATGCAGGCATCAGGTAGTTGCTGACATAACGTGTAGTGATCACATCTACTCGAGTGCCTACAGTGTGCACTTATGAAAACTTTGGAAGCACTTCTACATTTAATGTAGTGTAGGGTTTGTTTTTTTTTCCCAGGCTGGAATCCTTACAACAGTGTTTTATGTTGGAGGGAAAAAAAGCTGAGCTTTTATCCCTAGACAAAGCCTCTTCCTCAATCACCTGATTTCAAGTAACTAATGAAATTAAAGTGAATCTCTGTCCTCCATGTGCCATGAAGGGCCTGGACAGGGCTGTTTCTGTTAAGTTAGTCTCTAGCATGTTAAAAAGGAAATTCTGGATTCCACACACCCCCCCCCCCCCCCCCCCCCCCCCCCCCCGCATTAATGAAAGTTTCAGCAAGATTTCTCACAGCAAAAGTTATAATACTGATATAACAAAGTTTTTTTATATATATATATATATATATATATAAAAACACGTAACATATGCTTATATATATATATAAACATATTGCATATATTATAACAGAGTTATTACTTTGATATGCTTCTTTGAAATTCACTTTGCAAGTAAGCAGTGTGAGCCTTGGGTCCCCATGGGTTGCTCCTGGTTGTTCCTCCACTCTCCAGACTGAGGATTCAGAATGCCTCTTAGAGATCCTTCAGTCTATTCCATTGATCATGTCTCTCACAAAGCAGAAGCATCCATATGTTGTGAGGGGAACTAAATTCCCTCACTCAGGGTCAATGGATGTCAAGTTGGCCTGTCTGCCTTGAAGGTCAACCTTGTCTTGCACATGGGTAGTGGGGAGGGTGTTAACTGGGTTGTAACTGCACTTAAGGGTGCTCTGGTAAGTGATTTCTGCTCTTTTGGGGCCGAATGCGCAGTCTGTGTAAATGCATGAGTGCTGAGAAGGGGAGGCTGCCAGCTACGAATGATCTGTCACTCGTTGGTTCCTCCTGCTCTTGGCTGCCCTGCCCACTCGTTCTCTGTGGGAGGGTGGACCTGGTTTTCTAGCTGGGCTTCAGCTCAGGCAGAGCCCCTTGTTCCCTGGGGAACTCCTAAGGATGTGCGATAGGGAAGGACATTGGCACTAGACTGTTGTTGAAGCCGGAGGGGATGGGAAGACAATTTGCATCCGCCTTTTCAACCTCCCAGGCCGGGCTAAACATTTCCTGGGGGCAGCTAAAAATGTGCTTGCTGATCTGTCCCCTGAGTGCATAATGGGAATTCCCCCCCAGTTCTGTGGCTGCCAGAGCTCTGCAGCAGGTGCAGCACAAAGCAATGCTCACAGTCGGCCACGCGTTGCCTCTATGTGCATGGAAGGGCTCGCACAGGAACGTGCACGCAACCCGTAACCGTGCTTTCTCTCTGGGTCCCCTGCTGGGATTTTGTGCTGCTTTGGCCACCTCTGCCGCCCCTCTGCATCGGGCCTGAGCTGGTCCTGCCCTGGAGGGCGCTAGCAGCATCTGTGATCACTCTGAGCTCTGTGTCCAGGATGCCCTTTGGACGGCTGGTGATTCACATGCAGAGTTAAGGCGCTTGCCCTAAAGCGGGTTGGAAGTGTCTCCATACATCTTTCTGGGAATTTTGTTTAGCACGTCCTTTTCCTACATGCTGAGCCTTACCTTGATGTTTGTAGCCTCCCAGATGTTCAGATGATATTTTTTTTTTCCCCTGTGGTATGTTGCTGTGTAACCCAGCAGGCACGATGCTTGATCTGCTTCCTCTGCAGCTTAAAAAAAATCTCTTGTCTTTTTAGACATTCTGAGTAGCAACATATCTGCCTGTTATATTCTCTCACTGCTTATACCTTGTGCTTTACTTTGGGTTTCAGTGTCTTATTTTAGCAAGCATAGATGCTGCAATGAGAAAATGGCTTGTTACTATCCTTGGATTTTATTCTGACACTGCAGCTGGTTGATTTGGTTTGTTTGTTTGTTGTTTTTTTTTTTTTTACTTAAGGAAAGAGGCTGGAACTTGCCCCTTAAAGGTGCTGCTTCAGAGTGACAGTGCTGTGCAGGGGAAGAGTGGGGATGAAATAACAAAAAAGAATGGATGCTGGATGGTTCCCTACGAGAATTGTTTCCTGATAATGTCAGGCTCACTTTTGACCTGAATGTGTTCCTCAACCACAACATCATAGTAAGTAATCAAGAGGGATAAGAAAGATAAAAATACGTGTATATGAGGCAGGTAAGGGGGGTGGTTTCTGAGGCTCCAACTTTCCAGTTTTCCTGTTAGCTCTCTGAAGTGTGAACTCTAAAACTCAGTTTGTTCAAATTTGTGGAAATCTGCAAACCAGAATGGTTTGTGTTGGAAGGGGACCTTAAAGATCATCTCATTCCAGCCCTGCTGCCATGGACAGGGACACCTCTCACTAGACCAGGCTGCTCACATCCCCATCCAGCTTGGTCTTGAATACTGCCAGGAATGGGGCATCCCCATCTTTTCTGGGCAACCTGTTCCAGTGCCTCACCACCCTCACAGTAATGAATTATGTGATTAAGGAAAGATATGAGACCTTGTACAGTTATTAAGCTAACTAATTATATAAGATATGGTGTGGATATTAATACAGCGTGAATAGAGCAACAAAATCTCTTTGAGTTGTTTCAGAGAAAAATCCTCAACTTTACCAATCCTGTAGAGATTCTTGGTGTACACAATTAATGGCTTAGAACGCTTTCCAATAATTGAATGAACTAAATAGTGTGTTTTATTTTCCCAAATGTGCAACTCTCCCCTCTGATCTGTGCAAAAGATAACGTGAACCCGATGGTTAAATGAAGTACCTTACATGATCTCCTCGTTTGAGATGACAGTAAAACACAGAAATATTTTCAGCTTGTTTCGCCACAGAATGCACTTGAACCACAGAGCTGCTTAGTGAATGACAGATTAAAAGATGTCTACTGAAGAGAAGTTATCTGACTGTGTGTATGTCTATGTACATTGCAAATTTTGAGATTAAGCTGCTGGGTTGTGATGATGAACAATCGTTGGCTGCAGTTGTATGTGCTCAGCTTGTGATTGTTTTGCACAAAAATATGGACAGCATGTAACGTACCTATTGTTATTTACTTTTTAAAAGGTGATGTCTGATTAGCTGACTTAATTATTTTGTGTCTGTTGAAAGCAACAATAAGGCTTCCAATGTATTGCCTTTGGGGTTTTTTCGGTACTCATTACAATGTTTCCTGGCACTCATCAACACTTCTAAATTACTGGGAAGAGTGTAATTAATCATTCACTTCCTTATGCTTCCTACTAGACAAACACAGATCATTGCAGGCAAGTTGAAGTAAGCCATTTCAGGTTTTTCAAAACATGCTGCAGCTCGTGGAAATCTTGGGGTAAGCACTGCTTCAAACATTCTATCAACAGATTATAGCACAAAAGGTAACTCAGTGCCTGATTGTAACAGGATCTGATGACAAACAGTTTATGAGTTGTCTTTGAGAAAGGATTTCTCTGTCACTAAGTCAATAAAAAATCAAGGAAGAAGTTTATGGGATTTGAGTCCAGCCCAAGTGCATCTCAAAGCAACTCAAGAAAATAGAGTTCAAGTGTTAGAAGCCCCAAAATTTGAGCCAAACCTTGTCAGCTGATAGTTCTTTTGCTGGGATTTATTTAGGTCTGATGTATTAAATCAGAAGTCATATACGTTAAAGTTTTGTTTAGGCCAAAAAGGAAAAGTAAACCAAGTAGACAAGTTCAGACTACAAAGATCAGAGTTTTTATCTTTATTCTGCAAATATGGAACATTTGGAAAGCATTGCGTAAACGGAACTTATGCCAAGTTTTCTGAAATAGTTACCATCTGATTTGTCTGCATGATATTTACTTGGTAGAAATGCATATTGCTCTGTTTTTGGAAGTGAGAGCTTACCCATGATCTGCAACCTGTAGAGACAGAAAGTACATTCTTGAATGGTTTGTCAGCAAAAGTTTAAATCTGCTGCTGTCCCTACCCACCCAAGCTGCTTCACAAACTCACATCACCTCTGGAATGAAAGCACTCGTAGCACTCGGAGAGCAGCAGCCAAATGTGTATAATGCGCTGCCCCGTGAGGAGGGGAGGGAACAAGCTGGCCAAGAGCTGAGTACAAGTATGTAGCCCAATTTCTTCTGAAAGAATGAAACAATCCTTTTATGTCCTTGTAGGAAAACAACAGCTTTCTGTTCTCTCCCTGCAGGCTCCTTTTCTAGAAAACTGTTCTTCAAAAGAGCGGAGTGCAGCAGCATGCTTCAGCCTCCAGGATTCACACCACTAGCTTTAGGAAGTACAACTACTTTTGAGTTATTGCTTAGAGAAATGATAATAATAAAAGCTGACTAGATTTAAAAAAAAAAAAAAAAAGGACCTTTGAGCACTGTCATGTAACTGCTGATAACAATGATTATTATGTTTATCTTGCCAGTTTTAACCATGTTGTCAATTGCCACATTTCACCCTAGATTCTGGTCTCTAAGAAATCCATGCTAAAATGAACATTTGTTTCAGCAAAGGCTCCCAGCTGAATGCAAGCCACAAGGGGTTTCTTTTAAGTTGGATATGAGTGGGTTTGGTTTTGTTTTTTTTCCTCCTCCCTTCCTCTGAAGGAGAGAAGACAAGTTCTGGAAGCTTAGTTGCTGGTCTAAAACATGAATAGCATGAAGTCTCTTCAGTGTTTCTGTGTTAAATGCTGCTTCAGAGCCATTGCTACTTAAGGGATTTAGTTGCTGAATGCTTACCTAAGACCTGTGTTCCCACTTAAACATAAAAATTGACCTTTCCAGGTATGAAATATATCAAGAGCTTTGTTTCGTTTGTTTATTTTGGTTTTTGTCTGATTAGTCTTACTGTATTAATGCTTATGATACAATTTCTTTATGTTTTGGAGGGGTAAAACCTGCCATAGCAATGGAAGTAAAAGCAATCAGATAAAGGAGAGTGTCTGTCCTTGCCTGCTGACTGTGGGAAGTGTTTGAGCCTGTTTCAGGCTACGGTGCTTGCACTCAGCTTGTTGAAGACACTTGGCCAAAGACCATCCCACACCTGCACTGTGAAGGCCACAAAGGCTTGCCAGGGAATGATGGGACGCATAGTTGCCTTGTTTAGTCCTTTTGTAGCCCAAGTACGTTATCTTCCTTAACCTGCCCCTTTAGAGTTGAATCTTGTTCCTTTATATACCTGATAGTAAAGGAACTTCAGTGTTTTAAGCACTGCAAGAGTCCTAGAAGTAGATTTGAGTGGATCTCCATATGAGGGAATTACAAGGACTGGGTCCTATGGGCTTTTAAAAAGGAAAGGAAAAAAAAGGGGGAATGTACTTACTACACTGGCAACGATTCCAGTCCCTGGAGGAGTGACTATTGCGTGAGTGCTGCCTATCGGAGAAAGTGAGTTTGTAATCTGTTTGTAGTGTCAAATTCCATGCTTGGCTCATTACATACCTCAGTCTGAGTTAATTATAGAGTTTGGGATTGGGGGTGAGGAGAAAGACAGGAGTGAAAGCCTCTCTCAGAAAACCTGATTCAAAGGAAAGCAGAGTGCATTTTTTTTTCTTCTGTCTGACGCTTCAGCTGCCAAGAGCGCCGCGCCCTTACTCACACAGGCAGTGCCGTCCCTGGAAGGTCTTGTCATAAGAACCCTGTGAAGCAACCTATTGTTGGGTGCTGTTCTGAGCTGGGTACCCCTCAGGGTTATAAACACCTCCAAGATGTTCCGGCATTACTTATTTTCAGATCACCCTCATATTGATGCATTCCCATGCATGTTTTCTGTTTGTGACCTATTTTTTGATGCATTTCACATCTGCTTTAGCAGCTCTTTGACAACCAGAAAATAGGGCTGTTTACTGAGTTCACAGCTGCTGCTAATATCCGTGCAACTAGCCAGAACTGACTGTTTTCTTGGTTAGCTCATCGTGTTGAATGAACCTCTCTGCAGGGTTTGTTGCAAGTTTGTTTCAACTGGAATGCTATCAAAAGTTTCCACACATTTGTGAAATTCTCGTACTTCAGCCTTCCTAGAAACCCAGAAACATATGCACCCTCACTAATTGCAGTGACTGTCTTTGGTTTCCCATGGCTTAACTGCATCAGCTTTTCACAGATAGTGAAAACAGCCTGTTGTAAATGGGATGAAATTCCTGCTGTCATTAGTTAACACTAATACTACTGACAGCTTTGCACTTGAACCAAGTCTTTAAGGAAATGAGTCTTCTCATCTAGTTTAAGGAACTATTACCTATCAGCTCACATTGCAGTGTTTCATTATGGTAACTCAATTACCTTATTTTTCACTTTTTTTTTTTTTTTTTTTTTTTTTTTTTTTTTTTTTTTTTTTTTTTTGTATACAGATGATGATTGAAGAGGGACAGAAATGTAAATTAATCCTGCAGCACTTCCTTGTATCACCTTCAGCGAGCGGCTTGCTCAGGGTGCGGCATCTCTCAATGAGGCTGCATTCTGTAAGGCTGAATTCCTACCTGTGCTGTCATCTGAGTGCCTCTGGGCTGTTTGCGGTTTGCTGCTCTTGCAGTTCATTACACTGTGAGTTAGTTACTTTCAGGGCACTCGTTCCCACCAAAGAAACATGTTGATGGACCTTTGTGGTGTAGGTGCAAGAAGTCACAGCTGCGTGCGGAATGGGCAGTTTGGTTTTGTTGTTGTTTGGTTTGTGCTTCAGCATTGATTAATAGCACAATATGGCTGGCAGCTGGTGTGTGTGCTTCTGGAAGTGAACAGAGGTCCTAGTCAGTCTCCATGAAACAATTAAGCTGGGGACACATTTCTTCAGTTCCAGCTGTTTGAGCCCCTGCCTGAGTCTGCCCTTCCTGATTTTATAATACTGTTCAGCACTGTTATTGATCATCTCCCAAGTGCTTATGCTTTTAGTAATTGTGTTTCCTAAGCCACATCGTGGATCTCAACTTTCAAGACTTTCTATGTCCTTGTGAGGTAAACGTTACCAGGTTAGCTGTGATCTGAATTACAGATGTGGATATAGAGGCAAAAATGATACAAAAGATCTGCCAAAGTCATTTCAGTGCATCAGAGACAAAATTAAGCAAAAAGATTTCTGACTCCCACCTGTGTCCTACTCTTCCAAGCAATTTTCATGCTTCATTCAATTTTGGAACTTCTGCTGTCACGGTCTCTCACAGGTAGCTTTCATTTCTTAATGGTTTTGAAGATTGATTTTCACCACTCCCACCCCTGGTTCATTTCCACTTGTTAATGAAGTATATTTTGAATTTTCTTTGGTCCATTGTGAAGATCCTGATAGTGATTCTAAAGTACTTTCTGATCCCTACCTGCTGCATCTTAGACAATGACAGAAAATGTGGTGACCATCTTCTACTCACATTTTACCAGCTGCAGCCAACAGGAAATACCAGACCATTTGTTTGGGCTCCTCATAGATGGACTAAAATATTTAATTGCTAATAGGCTTTTCAGTTTTCATTGCTCTACTTCAGATGGCCAGTGTTGTGAGGTAGCTTAAAAATATTTCTTGCGGTAGTTAACTAAACTTGGAATGTTTTATTTGTTTGTTTTGTGACAAATACAAGACGAGTGCCCATCATAGGAAGCTTGTGAACCAGTTTTCGGTACCTAAAAGTTGTTGTCCCCTGAAACCTAGATGCACAACAGCCTTCCTCTGTTTCTTTCACCTCTCTCAGATACTCTGGGAAGTGAAACAATGGTTTTCTCACACATCTGCTTGTTTTGATTTGTTCTAAGGGGAGCCTGGATCAGTAGCTGATACTAAATACTTAAATTTGTGATGGCTAACTCTGTCCAAGCAAAATCCCACCTCAGTTTAAGGCAAAATGTAACAGTGATGGAATAAACGGATTGGGAGTGGGCATTGTGCAGCTGAAAGTGGGTAATGAAATGCCCTCTGTTATTTTACACAAGTCGCAGTGTTGCTTTGCTGGACTGGGAGGCAGGAAGGACTAGAAATAAATCCAGTCAACACAGCTGTTTGTGGAGGTCATGGTATGTACAGAACTCACTGATTCATAGATTCCTTGCCAAAACATCACCTCTTCTACATCCGTGAGTGTTCTCTAATCTTTCTGCACCAAAACTCAGCTTTATTCCTTTAGCATTTTCTTCCTCTCAGAATGAATTCAGCTGGAGAGATGGCAGGTATTCATCAGGCCAGCTCTCCACTTCCTACCCAGGCAGTTCTGATGAACCCTTTGTGCCCTTCCATTTGGTCAGGAAAATTTCCTTCTAGGGCTTTGCTGATGTATCATTTTCCAGCTGTAGTAGGACAGTGTATGGATTGCTAAGCTGGCACCTGTGGACTTGACCTGTAGAGGCTCATTATGTCCCTGGGTGGTTGCTGGGGAGGACTGTAGAACAGTGCAGGCAGAACAAACACTAAAATACAGCAAACATCTTCCTCCATGGAGAGATTCACCCAGTTGCAAAACAGCTGAGACGAAAAGAGACCACTGGAAATAGTTCACACGCAGTGCTCAGCTCTGCCCAGGTACCTTGTCCAGTCGTGTTCTGTGTATCTTCAACCATGGAGACTCCACACCCTCTCTGGGTGACCTGTGCCAGTGTCCAATCATACCTGCAGTAAAAGTTTTATCTTAAAAGGGCATTTAAATGGACTTCAATTTGTGCCCACAGCAGTTAGAAAGGAACAGGCAGTTGTGTAGGTGGATTTTAGCAAAGTCAGGAGAAAGGAAACAAAGCATTAGACTGCAGTAAAACAGAATTCTGTAGCAAAAATGATGAATTTCCGTGACACAGTGCAAATCAGCAGACTCTAAAGATTGGAAGAGGGAAATCCTTCCAGCCCCAGCTGAAATAGATGAGGTAGTTCACACCTCTCAGAATTGCAATTTGAGGCAGCCTGAAACACGATGGAGAGTGAGCTATGTCAGCATATGCTTCGGAGCATGTCCTCGATTTTGTCTGTACAAGAGAGCAGCTCAGCTCTTATTTTTCAGAGCTGAGCTGGATTTCTCCAGCACAGTTCTGTGGCAATGGGCAAAATCCACAGGAAAGCTTTACAGCCACAGAACATATAAAGTCTGGAACATGGATAAACTGGTTAGGATAAAATAGAATCCAGCAGAACCCTCTGCCAAAATCTGAAGTGAAATGAATAGAGGTTCAGAAAAAGTTCATTCAGTATGCCTGGCTCCTTGTTTCCATAATTTAGGAATAATTACATTTTTGTCACTAACATTGTTTTTAAATGTCAATAGAAACCAGACAAGTATATTTGTACACCCAGCCCTGTCATATTGAATATATTAGGTTTTCCAGTACCAGCCTCTTTTAAGTAAGGCTGAGAAAGCATTAAAAGCTCAGTAACTCTCAAGTGTTAGGAGGCTATTGAAAGAGCTTGTTAGGCTTTATGACAAGCAGGTTGAAATATAATAGGCCTGGAACTTTGTGAAGGAGCCGGAAAGCTGTGGTTGAAGAGAGGACAGTGCCCAAGAGTTTGTAGACCAGATGATTTGTGCAGAGGGGATGTTGGAAGGTTCAGGGCAAAATAAACAAATGGGGCTACCCACAGGGACAGTGTTAAGCTGAGACCAAAGTGCTTCCTTAGCTTGGTTTCTAAACACCAGTTAGTCTGTCTAACCAAAGAAGGCATTTTCAGTTAAAGTTTCTTCCTGTCCACACTCAGGCCAAGGAGCCATTTTCTGTTGCCTAATTGAGCACATTTCTTCTGACCTAGCTTTCCTCAGCCCTTTACCTAGTGAGACTGTGGGTCTTTCTGCTAATCCAGAACAGTACAATTCTGTTCTGACAGTCCTAGATGGGTTTGGTTAACTCTGTCCTTCCCTGCTGGCTCTGTTCTTATCCCTCTGCTTTGGTATTGTGCTAAAATAGGCTACCTTCTTCACACAGAAATCATTCATTTTCTGGTGGAAGCTTTTCGGTTCTGATGTCTTCTACTAGACCAGCTTGGTTACCTAGGAAATGTAAGTTAGCTTCTGGCAAGATAGATCCTGCTGACCTAACAGATGTATTTTCCATGCTCTTGGATCCTCTGCCATGGCACAAGCAACAAGAAAAATAAATTAATAAAGGTTGTTCCTAGCATTTATTGTTTTGAACACAAAATTGAAGATGTGAGCTGAGTGCAGTAATAAATTATGTGACTTGCAGGCTTCTTTGAGCCATAGCTTGGAGGTGTGTTACTAGGCCTGTTCACATCACCCTGGGATTGAGAGCTCCCCAGGAATTTTCTTTTTAAAAAAACCTTTATCTTCAATGGAGATGCATAGTAAAGAAATGTAACTTTACAGAGACAGCTTGGCCTTACAATAATCACTGTATCCAATTCATGGGATCGAACAGTATGTAAGTCATAGGCCTGTCAAAATGTAACTGAGCTAAAGTGATCTGCCACTTTAAAACTAGGTTCTAAAGGCCCTGAGCATAGGTATTGTCACTAGAATGTGTCAGCTCAAGAATGAGTTCCTCAAGAAGTGGATCAGGAAGCTGTTACAGCTAAGCAGTTGTTATGGCTGTTGACGGCTAGCTAGAGAATATTACATTACACTAACTCAATTTTTTCCCAAAGGATAGGAATTTTTTAAGCTTACTTCCTTTTTTACAGACATGACAGATCTGGGATATGCAAAAGAGAAGAGAATAGGGAAGCAGGAACATTTTTTTAAAAGCTCAGTGGTCTGAAATCTTAGCTTTCTAATACCTTTTTGAATGATATATGTTCTCTCTCTTTTCCATAACGTAACTGGTTGGGGAAAAAAAATCTTCCCTGTTAAGGTTGTAAACTGCCAGTGTTTCCAGATCATCCCTTGTAAACCTAAGATTATTTGCCCTAACCCCTGCTGCACCTTAAACACATCACCAGACATTCACCAAAGAAAGGTTGTCCCAACTGCCTTTGCAAGCACATCTCTGAGTCACTACAGACATGCTCTGTGTAATTCATTGGTCCCTGAGCAGTTCCAAACAGGCCAGCTCATTCCAGCCCTACCAACATATTCCTTGCTGAGTCAGGAGGGACACAGAGCCTTTGCGTAACCCGGCTGCTATGCAGAAATGTCACTGTTTGTGAATAATACCAGATTACTCCAGATATAACCCCCTCTGAAGGGAATTTCATCTGAAATTCTCTGAATTTCATCATTAAAAACTAGAACTAAACTAAATGATAACATGATCTATTCTGAGCACCTGACAGATAACCGGTATATAAACCTACATTCCTCCAAAGTCATATACTTGGGGGTGCATGGAATCATCCTGTGCAGCAGTGCATGGCTATGCCACAAAACAAGGACAAATTTCTTCACTCTATGTTTATTTATACCACATCTCTTTGGATGTTCTCCTCTTACTGGGTACAGTAGCTGGAACCTGTTCTTCCAGCTTCACTATATAAAGGTGAAAGTCTCAGCTTTAGAAACCAGCTTCGCTGGACTTGAAAAACATTTATCTTCTCCCATTTCATGGCTCAGGAATTCATACTCTGCTATTGCCCAGCTCACTGACTTTCCTGTAACTGAAGTTTTGTTATGGTAAATTGAAGAATTCTGTGAAAATCTAGAATTATCATTTCTTTTTCACATTATATATTTTCTGGGACTTCTTTATTTTACTGGAGGGATAATGAAGTAATCTCAGAAGAGCATCTTATTTGCTGATTGTGTTGTAATCATTATATGCCCAATACAAAGTATGGATTTCTCATCTTAATAATATTCTCCTGGAAGGAAGGCTGGAGTCAGGGAAAACTCCCGTGTAGCTAACCTTGGCAGTACTCAGTGTGTCTAGTAGATGCCAAGTGCAATGTTCTGGAATAAATCATTGCTAGCTAAATCTTAGCTAATATAACAATTGAAATATATGAATGTGGTATTTTAGCAAATGCATGCTGTCAGATCTAATCCTGGGTTTCCAGCCTCTAAAAATGCAGGTGGTGCATATTAGTGATGAAGTGAACAGTTTGAGGAGGCAGGAACTTAAAAGTATCCTAAATTCAAATTGATGATTCTACTTGATGTAGAAACTTGAAATGCTTATATCCATGGGAAAATTTTCCTTTTTCCATTTTTTTTAAACCACTCAAGTGCAGACATACTACTTCCTCTTTTACTACCACTTGTTTGTGGGGAGCAGGAGGTTTTCGAAATTTGAGAAAATAACTTGTAGTTCTGTAGAACTTTCACTAGCTCTGTTTGGGCTGTAATTTGCACCCTGAAAGACATAGATATAAAGAAAACACTTCCAGGAAATAATGTGGCTTAGATTAATTGATGTTGCTGCACATGTTTAAGTCAATTACTCAGAGGAAACACGAAAATTCTTAACTGTTTATAGTACCTAAAACCAGTATAAATAAAGCGCTGCCCTCCAGAACTTAGAGAAGTTTTTATGTTAGGAGGATTAAGTGCCTGCACTTATTTTCTTTAAAGAAAACAAAACTAGTATTCTATCTCTTTTCTAATTTTACCAGGATAATTTCTTTTCTTTATAAATAGAAAGAAAATGAATGAACACAGTTGATACTAAAGATTAAAGTATCTTTATGTATTTGCGGGGCAGTAACTTGCTTGTTTTGCATACTGATAAATTTTGAGGTAAAATTTTATTAATCTGTGTCCATTTTCTATTTTTAGGTTCATATTCAACAGTAAAAAATGTATTGGAAAGGACTTAAGAAAGGCTGGTGGGGGAGGATGGGAGAAAAAATTAAGTGAACTTTAAGGTCAGTTTCATAAAGATACCACCTAACCTGATTACTGTCTGCCCTGTGGAGAGGGGAGAATCTTACACAGCTGCAATAAAGTTGAGAAAAATGAGAAGCTGAAGAGGAAAATGTGTTATTCTCTGAGTAGGTTGTACAGTTAATGGATGATGGCTACTTAAATTCCTTTAAAAAAAAACAAAACTTGAAGTCATGTAACTGAACAAGAAAAGGCAACTATAAAAACCTTGTGCCTTAGCCATGAAAGTGAGGTGAATATCACTTAGTATACAACTGATTTCTCTTTTGTAGGAAGCCAAAGGCTCTCCACTAAGAGGAGTGCATTGTTTACAGGTTTGGAAAGTTTTGTTCCATATCCCAATAGTAATCTTCTAACAATGGCATGGCAAAATCTAAATGGTACCTTACTGTTTTCACTAACTCTGCAGCTTTGCTTTCCTGAGGCCCCAAAGTTATTTCTAGGCAGAGGTTCATTTCAGCAAAGAAATTGTGAGGGAACAGAAGAGCAGGCTTCTCTCGTAGGTACCCTGCATCATCCACGTGAGCTGCAGGGCTGTGACAATCAGGGAAGAAGAGCGCTAGGAACGGTGTGACTACTGCTGGCTGGTGCCTCAGCCTGTGCCTTCCCTGCTGTCAGGCAGCACGTAGACTTTTGGACAGGGCTGATAGGGGTGCTGAGAACTGAGTATTGGAGAATGGAAGAATCAAGGGAGTGCAGCTTCACCTGATCTTTGCCATGATGGCTAAGGACAGAGGGATCTCACTCTGATTTTTCTGTGGTAATGTGCTTTTTAATCTCGAGTGGCCTACCTTTATGTAAAGCCTTTATCCTCTGACTTATTCAGAAGGCACAAGATGGTTTTTGATTGAGTCGCACTGAAGTGCTCACATTGAAAACATTTCCAGAGTTACACAGTGTAGAAGAAATATAAAATTAAAGTCCTTCAGTGTAGAAGTATACATGAAATGATGGATATTTCTGTGGCTTTGAAAAACAGGTTGTCCTTCAACTCCTTCTACTTCAGGTCCATTCTGGGAAACTTTTTCAGTAAATGAACACTGTTCATACCTTCAGTCTCTTTGCTGGGTAGAAGGACCAGCAACATTTTTACAAATTACTCTCACAGCTGAAATGTGCTTATTAACAATGCTTAAATTACTTGCCTGTTGCAAAGTAAAAATAGATGCCTTTAATCAAACTATTTTTCATGCACTAAATTCCCTGTTTTGACTTTTATCTATGCTTGGACTTCAAATGAAGAATTTTACAAGATGCTAATTTTGGCACATTTGTTTGAGAAGTAGCATGTACATTTCTGGTATGTACATTAAATTTTATGTCTAATACTTAGTGTATCTATTTTCCATAGTTATTAGAGGAGCAGGGCAAGAGAAATCCTGGACTCAGTGGCATGGTTGCTAACGCTTTGATTGGGTGCATTGACTGAGTAATAATACTGTTGGATTTCTTGAAAGTGTTTTTGGTGCAGAGTACTTGAAAATAATTAAATAGAAATATTACTGCACAAGAAATCATAATTTTTAGCTAAGCCTGATACAAAGAGAAATGAATGATTTGTTGCACTGCTTTAAAATGCAAGGACTTAAAATACAGGCATCAGTTTATTCTGCCTTTTGTTACACTGAGAGCTTTGGAAATGCGCAGAGCAGAGAACACAGACTTATTTTTCCCCCCTCTTTTAACGACTGAGGGTTTAGAGCGGCTGCTGGCACAGGAGGAAATGCCATTAGATAGATACAAGAAAAGCCAATATTCCATGTTATTCGTGCAGACAACTAACATTTGAAACTTGCACGAAGTGCTTCCACTTAAAAGCTGTCAGTCACATTGGTTATAAAAAGCCCAGAGCACTCAGGGACTGTCAATCACTTCTTAGAGAGAGCTGACATCTTAACATTTACTTTGCCAGTATTTACCAGATGCAGAAAACCAAAGGGTGAAAATTCAAATGAAAACACGCATTCTTGCTGATCATATAATACAAGGGAGACATTTGGATCAGTTACTGCAGCTGCTCACCTAGGAGCCTCCAATCCCAAGAAGGTTTTTCTTTTCTTGCTCTATGAATAGATCTGTTGCAGTCTGGTTCTGCCGTGTTGCAGGGAAAAGGCTTTTGC
Source organism: Hirundo rustica (assembly GCF_015227805.2). Taxonomy (NCBI): domain Eukaryota; kingdom Metazoa; phylum Chordata; class Aves; order Passeriformes; family Hirundinidae; genus Hirundo; species Hirundo rustica. Next base: position 90,836,500 of record NC_053450.1, read on the forward strand.
AGACAGTGTCTGTGGAGAGCTGCCACAAAGTCGTCAGGTGAGGAAACAGGATAACTCTGGCCCATTATGTCCAGGGGAGTAGCATGAAATGTGCAGAGGACTTGGAAAGGGCACATAAAGGGCATCTACCTTGCTTTCTTTCTTATGGTAATAGGGATGTGGGTGTTGTAATTATCAGGCTGATGACATATTCTCGTGCAAGCAGGGGATTGGCAAGGAAGGGAAGAGGAGGAACCAGTTAATTCAAATATATCTTCTGATCTTTTTCTGTATGTTTCTAGATCTAGTTATCCCTGGATTACCCTGATGCTTTAGATACTGGTGCTTCAATAGAACTGCAGCTGTGGGTAGCACTGTGAATTCAGCAGCTGGGACCTCTGGTCAGAACCACTGTTGTTGTTGTCACAGAGCAGGAGGTGTAAGAGCATCTGTGAGCAAGGTGCAGAGATGGTGTTCACACACTGTAGGCTTATACACGTTCTGCTCTACTGGAGGTAAAAGGAATGTTGTCCTTGAGGCTGCCTCCAGCAGTTCACTGGACCTGAGTACCCGGTATTGCATTCCCACAGCTGCATGCATCTGAAGGCATCCATGGGACTCTTGGTCCATCTTTGACCAGACTGTCAGTCTAAGTCAGCATGACCAAACACAACAACTATGGAAATGTTCAGAATCCTGCTTTAAATAAAGTCACTCATGTGAGTGCCTCTTTACCAGAGTCTTCTGGAAGCAAGCAGCTTCCAATGTTTATATCTCTTGGAATGGTGCAGCCAACATCTCACAACAAGTGAGTTGTTTACTGATTATCCCAGATTTTATTCACTGTGTGCATCCTAATGTTAAGTCTCACAATCCTAACACAGCCTTTGGTTCTACAAGTTATCTCCCATGTGCAGTTCCTCCTGCCATTTGGAGCAGAGTTTTATCCAGATCAAAACTCTAGATGAGGTTTATAGAGAACTACTGTAACTGTAGATACTTATGTATGAATTTCTAGAACCAGTCATGTTCCTATTCAGTTCCCATTGTAGTCAATGGAAATTAAATCCATTGAGTTTATGGAATCCCGTGATTTAGTTTACCTTGGAGCAGACACTTCTCAGCTGACAGCAGAGTAGTTCTGTAATTTTCATTAACTGTATTGAATAGGTCTCCTCTGACTGTAGTAGGAATTCATATACTTACTGCATAGTAGGTGCCTTAATCTTGAACCAAATCCCATCCTTGCAACCAGCTGCTTAAGTGACTCTGCCCATTTGGAGGACTTTCCTATTGGGATTATGGCCTTGTCTTGAAACTCATATTCCCACACACATGGAGCTGCCATATTTTCTTTCATAGCAACAAGGGTTGTTTGACAAGGTATATACATGCTTTAACCTTTCAGGCATCTTTAACTTGCATACAGACAGTCCTACAGCTGTGGCAACCCCAAGCCCACTGTGGCTAAGCAGACCAAGTATTTACCAGTTACTCGAGATCTTCCTCTGTGTATTTGTGTGTCAGGTTTATATATTAACCAGTGGTATGAAGAATACCAATTTAGGTTATGGAATATGGATAGACTAATTACATGACAATCAACAAGGTCTTGCTGCTGTGTGTTTGTATACATGCACAGAAGCTATATTATGGGTCACAGCTTACTGTAGGGTTCAGGCAAAACCTTCAAGTTTGATCAATAAGATGAAACAATGTGTTTAGGGACTTGACTGGAGATAAAAGTTTCCTCTGTTTTCCTCTTGGAAATGGGGGAGAAACTGGAGTAGTATACACCACTGCTCGTGACCTTTAGTTACCAATGGAAAAAGCTTTTTCTCATTGTTTCTTACGTGTCTTGTCTATCTGTTTAAACATGGGCCAGGCCTGTATTCTCTAGTGCTTTATTTTTATACTAGGAAGTTGTTTCTTCCCCTTGGGAGACTCTTCATCCTCCTTTCGAGGGTATATAAAGAATGCTATTCACCATAACAATAAGTCTAGAAAAAGTAACAGAAAACAAAATGTCCCTGTATACATTTTGAATAGCTGAAAGTTGATTACATCAATGCTCTGCTAATCATCTTCAGATTTTAATGCCAAAAACCAGAAGGCTGTGATTTGTATGAACCAGAGGCTGGAACTAAGAGAAAGATAAATAGCTTAATGTAAGAAAATGTAGACTGAATGTGTGTTGAGTAATTTCCTAATAGAAGTAACCACTGGTATGCAGAACAGACTTCTGTGGTCCACAGAAGATGTCAAATAAAATGGGTATTTTTTTTTTTAAATTATCTCTCAAAATACTACAGAAGTTATATGTGAAAAATACAGGGCAGAAAAGAGACCTTGTGTTGTATCCTCGTCTCCTCTATGTCCTATGGTCCCATTTCCTCGGGATCCTTTGTTGTACGACATTGAAGATACAGAGCACACAGAGTCAGGAAAACAGATTGTGAATTCCCATTTGTATTGGTTATTCCTTTGCTCCCCTCCTCTGATGATACAGATAGTTAGAAAACTCTTGATGTTGTAACCTGAAGCTCCACCGGATAAAGTAGAGATTGTAACAGAGAGAGTTTAGGACTTAGCTGCCTGAGCAAGATACAGTGTTCCCAGAAGTGCCGATTTCTTGTCTGTAGATCATGAGCTGGAGACCTGTTCCGTGCTGTGCAAGTTACTGCTACTAGCTGAATGCCAGCCTGTAGTATAGGGGATCCCCTTGTGAAATTTCTTTCAAGAACTAAATATAAATTCCATTAATTCACTCTTACCAGAGTAAGAGTACTCTTATTTAAAATGGGAGTGATATAGTTATGTGTATTAACTTTTAAAAACCCAGTCTGAGGGAGTTCAAAGAGCTCCAACAGCGAAATAAAAATAAGGTCCTCTTCACCTCAAATGTAGTGGTTGTAGGGTAAACTTCTGATATTGAATCATCCATTCCTTTGGAAAAGTGAATGATTCTGAATTGTAGGAGCAGCTCCCCTTTTTTCATCTAGTGGTCATAGCAGAATACAAGAGGAATTCCATTAATATTACCCACGTGAAGGAAGATAGGAACTGACCTAAAATATTCATGTAATGTTGCGTAAGTCGTTGGTGAACAAGGCAGCATGTACTTAGGACTGCTTCTTTCTCTGAGCAACATTCAGAATTTTGGACATGACCTTAAAAATAAGGAAATGCCTTCTGAAATGGTCATTTTACTGGATGCTTCTTGAGGATGAACAGAGTTTTACACCTTTTGGAAGTCCCTTTTACTTAAAGCAACTGTGACTGCCAGTCACTGCCAATGCTCATAATGTTTTGGGAAAACTGATTACAATTCTTATGTGTGCAGATATTAAAAGGAGGCAGAGTTTTCTCTAATCTGCTGAAAAAAAATTGCCTTAAAATGACAAATAAAATTAAATTCTAATAAATGTGGGAATTTGAGAAAACCAAACATATTATTAAAAAATCTTTGGAAAAACACACAAGGCAAACGTAAGTAATCCATTTGCAAATTTTAAATTATTTCTTTGACTGTTGCAGTAAAACGGAGTTAGTATTGCTACTGTGAAGGCATGACATGTCATGAGCTTGGCTTTTAAAGAAAGCTGAGGTAATTTCTTGTTTGTTTTATTTTGCCTTTTGATTTCTCCATGTTTTCTCCACAACAGAGCAAGGCCTATGTATTTTATAATAATTATATGTGTAGATATGTATGTATTTGGTAAAACATACGATTATTGGAAAACTGAAAAACTAAACAATTACTTGAGGAAAAGGGCCTTCAAGAGAAACTTCAGACACTCTGAGATAAAGTCTTAGGAGCTGGCAGCATAAAGCGAGGGAGTATTTGCAAAGGCTTCATAGCAGTAAATAGAGGGAAGGCCTCTGGGACAGTTAGGTTGGGCTTCTGTTCTGGATGATCTTGTTCTCCATCAGGGTCGCTTCTCCACTGCCTGTAGAAAGAAATATGGTCTCACCAGGCTGGAAATGTCTTTTGTGAACAGCTCTTAAAGGGATCATGAAGGAAGACTTTTAATGTAACAAGCTGGACTTGCAGCTCCCATGCATCTGTGGTGATCTCAGAATGCATGAGGGCTGTAATTCTGTCCTGAATGAGATGCACTGGCCCAACTTACCTGACAGTTAACACTTAGCATGTGCACAGGTCCATACTGAATAGTTGCTTGCTGGATACCTGCTGGAGTTTGGGAAAGGGTGATAAACAGGTTTGTGACAGCCCGTTTGATACGCTGTGACACTAATAGCTGGAAAGAGCGCTCAGTAGGTAGGGAACCGCTGTGCGGAATTAGTCAGTCACCAGTCTGCTCGCAGCGCCGTACCAGGAGTAGGCTGTGAATTTGAGCTCAGACAGTTGGTGCTCTCCTGTAGGCATCCAGACAAGCCCATTCTGAGATGACATTTGCTACACTACAGATATGTCATGGATCATTTTTCACAGCTATGTTGAAGTGGCTTATTTATTATCATCTGTTCTGGTGTTATATCCTGGACATGGGAGAACTGTTTACTGTACCACAGTGCCAGGAATTCCTTGTTACTGTGCAATCTGATTCCAGGAGAGGGCTTAGGAAAAGGCTCATCGCTTTCCTCAAGGCTGCAACTGCTACAGCAAGACACTCTAGACTGAACTGCCGAGTCAAATCCTAGGAGTTACAGCTGAAGTTAGTGGTTTGATATTTAAGTGAATGACCTCTAAGTGAAGAAGTACTGGGTTTGTCATCATTCCACTTGCCTCAGCTTTAGAAATCAAATACCAAAATTGTTGCCAGCAGAACAATTTGACCTTGGGTGTAGGCAGCTCTGTCATTAGTCCACTCGAGATTTGCTGAAGTCACATTATCAAGAGCAGTGATTCTCAGCTATGCTTCACAGATTGCTAGCGGCTTGCAAAACCATGCTGCTGTAAAAGGTTGATGTTACAAGGCAATGTGGTAGCCCAGAGTGCATTCAGAAAGTTGACAGTGATCCATGAACAGGATGCCAAGGAATTGCTGCCATTACTGTGCTAGAGCGTGAGGAGTTTTCAGTGTTACTTTTCACAGGGAAAGGAGTTAATGACTTTAAGAAATGGTCACAGGACATGGTTGTTGTGTTTTCTAGGCTTAATGTGTAATTCTTAAAATTTTCCTACCTTGCCCTGTATCAGAATAACACTTACTACTATTAAATATTGTAAAAACACATTTCTGGGCAAGTCACTCACTTTTCTCTGGGTTGCTTGTCCAGTTTGATTTGTGTTACTATCCTAGAATATTATTTCCCAAAATTTCTATCAGCGTGATTAATTAATTTATCGGCTAATACCTGTCATCAGAGATGACTCTTTTGTTATTAGGAAGGAATCAGATTGATCTTCATGGAAACCAGGCTAGTGCAAATGCCAGTTGGCATGGGTAAAAGTGCACTGCTGTATGTGCTGCAGGAAATCCCACTGAATCTACTGGACAACTTATATTTACTTACATTCACTACTTATATTTACCACTTATATTCAGTGCACAGGTTTTAAAGTGACCCAGCATAAGAATACCTTTACTTCCAGTTGTTATTTTTGCCATTATGAGGGTAGGATTGGGAGACTCCAAACAATATCATGTCCCCATTGCACCGGGTCTTGTTTACCGTTGTAAGAGTGTTGTGATGGAAACAGCAGGTAAAAGTGGTCATCTTTAGTCTGCAGCTGGAAGGTAGGCTAGATGGTTTGCCTGAGATGGCATGGAGGGGAACCCATCCCTGTTTTCCTTAAGTACAAAGTTTCAGCCATTTCCCTCTTCCTGCTACAGCCCAGCCTAGGACTGGAACAACACAAGCTGGGACCTGCTGTGGAGGAAGTTTCCCAGGACTTGCCTGCTAGCTTCCAGCTGGTGAAATTAAATGCCAGCAACCCACTTGATTAAGGACAAGAAGGTGAGCAGGCTGCCTGGGGGAGTTTTGTGTTCTTAGGACCCCTTAGGTCAGACAAGGAGAGGGTGCCAGTTTGCCCCAGCAGCTGAGCGCCTGCTGGGGTGCAACAGCACAAGTTCCCCCAGTTCACAATTAGGAGAAACTGCATGTCTGGGACTGGCTTCCCTGCTTTCATAGGAGGCATTAGCGCTGTCTTGACCAGCAAGGTGGCTTTCAGGGCAAGTGGAGGTGCAGTCCGTTGAGTCAGGAGGGGGCTCGTAAAGCTTTTTTTTCAACGTTGTCACATCTTGGTTTTCCGTTGGCAGTAACAGAGGTTTTCCTGTCAGAACCATCAGTGCAGAGGTAGAAGCAAGAATTCAGCTAACTAGCTAGAATAAATGATCTGAGGCCTGTGGCAATGCAGTGGTATAAAGTGTTAAAAAATGGGCTGAAGACAACTATCTGAAGAAGTGTTGTCATTTACTGAGAAATTTACTTTGCCAGCTAGTGTAAGTCCAAATATTAAACTTGTTAAGATTTTTATTTTTTTAAAGCAGCTGTAGCATGAAGAAGATTATAGAAGATGTTGAGACTTTGTTCTTTTTTTTTTAAATGGAGCCTTATTGCTGAGCCAGGATGTGAAAAGTGTCTGGGAAGAAAACTCAAATTTATCTGTTCTAATCCAATAGAATACAAAAGTAGGCATAAAACAATGGCTGAACAAAATGAACTCAGATTTAAAATTCTTTTATTATAATGTAGCAGTAGTCAGTAACAAAGGAAATTCATTTTGCTTTGTTCACTTTGTGATGTTTGTTAGATTAGCAATATCCTGTGACAACGCTGTACCTCAGACAGCAGAGTACAGCTTTTTCTAGGATATGTATAATATTCTTATTTCTGGTGTGCTACAAAAGAGGGAAAATTAAGACATGTCATACTGTACTCCTAATTCTAACCTGCTATTTCAGATGTTTTAATTTGCCAGACACAAGTGAGGAGTCCTTCAAAGATTTAATATGTGCTGCCCCCATTGTTTCTGATAAACATGCACTCTTGCCTGCTAGTCAGAGAACTGCAGTACTTAGGTGTGTATTTGTCAGTCTGGTTTGGTGCTTCAGGTTATTCCTCACTGTCGTTGAAGTTAAGTGGTGAATCAGAGTGGTTCTGTGCTTACACCTATATAACCAGAAGCACACGCTGGCCTGTAAGTGGTTGTTAATAGAGCTGGAACGTGCTTATATAATTTTGTTAGACCTGCTTCCTAATGAAAAAGTCATTATGCATTAGGACAGACTGTATTAGTTCTTAACCTCTCCTTCCACATGGTGAAACTAATCTTTTATGAACTCATAGAATGTTTCAACCAAATTTGACAGTGGTACAGGGTTTATTAAGTGTCTTAAGTTCTTGAAAGCTAGTGGTCAGGGAGAAGGCAGCAAGAAGATTTCCAGTCTGCCGGACCCAGAACCCAGAGCCTATCAGACCTCTAAGTGCCCATGGTGGAAGGAAGCCCTGAGATGCAGGTGCTCATGGGATCTGCTGCTCACAGAGCTATTTGTCTGTATGGAAGTCAAAAAGCTCTTACCAGTCCTGATAAATTCAGCTTCTGCTCATGGTTCTATATACCTTTGCATTTTAAAAATATCTGCTGCTTTCAGTTAGAGAGGGAGAGGAGAAGAACGCGTAGGACTTTGCACACACCTGTGCTACAGTTTTGTTAATGTCCGCACCAACCTTACCAGCGTGCTATCCGCAATGGGAAGTCCGCATTCTCAGCCTTCCCTCTGCTACTTTCCACCACCCCTATCCTGGCTGCACCAAGCTGTCTTCATGTAAGCTCTGGCCCTCAGCACCTTTCCAGCCTCTTCTTTTTAGCTGAGCTCATTTTTCTGCAGATTAGCGAGTTGAACCAGCACATGGAGATAGGAGTCAGTGTCCTCACTGCACACTTCTGATTTCACAGTCTGTCCCCCATCCCCACCATAGTAAGACACGTGAATATCATAGCTCAGGCAACTCTGCTGGCCTAGAATGGGAAACAGAAACAACCTATTTGGGATATTGTAAGGTCTGGTTTTGCAGCTATGTCTCACAGTTAGTTTGAACAGAATCCAAGTGAGCAGGAACTCTGAGGGTGTTTTCTTCTCTACCTCCTCATTCTTTAACAACGATTGCTAGAACCTGATGCACTGATGAAAATTACTCAGCTCTTCCAATGGCTTCAGAAATGGGACAGGGATTAACTGAAGCAGTGACAGCTGAAATGGCTACTCCACCAGCAGAAACAATAAGAGACACAGAAAGTGACCTGGGTTTTTCTGTGTGCTCTGTGCCTCACAGCTTAAAAAGCATCTCAGTGCTGGTTGTAAGATGCTGAAATAAGTAACAGTTCTGTCTGCTGTGACCTCACAGGGGTTCTCAAACAAAACATTTTACTATTTGTGTGATGTCTGTCCGCATGGTAGCTGTCTAGGCAAACCAGAGAACACTTTCTTTAAATCTGTTACTTTTGGATTCGTGTTGTAATGAATTGCCTTTGTGCAGCAATTTGCAGTACCTTTCTCATGTATTCAGGGAGCAATGTACTGCTTGTGGCTAATTTTAACATCTCTGTTCTTGTGCACAGAAAGCTGAAAGATTCTGCTTTCTTGGCAGAAAACAGCAGCAAGTTCAAATTCTATTAAATTGAGTCAGTAGAGTGATTTGTATTGCAACGGGAGAAGCATTCAGAGGTAATAATTGTACCAAGCTCACACTTAAGGCAGAGAAAAAGACTGGCTACTAAAAGATCTGACTGACATTTTCAAAAGTGCCTTAATCTCCTGGGTGTCCAGCAAACACTGGGAATCTACAGGTGAGATCTTGATATATGGAGCTCATTATAGCTTTAGGATGGGATGGAATGGAGTCCAGAGCTGCTATCCATTCAGCCCTTCAGCCCTAAATGTACGGATGGTCTGAGTGCTGTATCTGCTCTCTGCACCCTCCTGCTGTGTTTTTTGAGGCTCTCACAGGTCTGTCAGTGTCATCTCATGAGGAACTCTCTTGATCCTGGTGACCGAGCCACAACAAGTGGCTTGTTTGCAGCACCAGCCTTACCACCCAGTTTCCTATCTACCCTACCATCTTTCCAGAAGGATGCCCACCATGTAGCTCACAGACAAAAAAGCTGCAGTATCAACTGCAAGGGCATTTTAAGTAAATGCATGGCTTCAGTAATGCAGATTTTTGAACTATGTACACTGACAGTGCCAAGAGCAACCACCACAGCTGAAATTCGTGTACTTTTTCTTTTATCACTTTCTGACAGTGTCTCTAAACGAGGTTGTTCTCACAGTCCTGACTCAAAGCTTGTGTTTACGTCATAGGGCATGGAAGCATGTCACAAATTGATTTTGATGGAAAAAAGGGGATAAAAAAGTACTTGTTCTTGTGTTGTGCCTCATTGCTCTGGCACTATACTGATTCAGTCTCACTTTTCCCTGTTTCTGTTTTTTAATGTATTCCCCGTCCTCTTACTCTGTTTTCCTGGTTGGCCCACCTTTGCTGAACATCTATATTAATTCAATTGACAGGTAAGCCATTACATGAGGAATCCTGCAGTTTAAATTTGAAACTCTGATTCATATGGGAAGTGGGTTTTTTGAATTTGCTTTAATGAAAGCAGTCTCGGCAGCTCACAGACAGGAAAAAGAAAACAAACCCACACATGGAAAAAATGCGTAAGCTGTTTTTTCTTCAGCTTTGAGGAAAATGTTTATGTTGTGCCATGGTTAATACAAATTAAATTATTGTTGTTAAATCCCTAAATAATTTTGGGGTTTTTTTGTTTGAAAATGGGATAGGCCCGTGCCTTTCTTTATTTGTAGGAACAAGCAGAAGACAGAAAATGATCTTACTGAAATGATTTATTGTTTTGGTTTACAACCATGAAAGGGAATGGCATTTTCAAGGCTGTATGTATGCCCAGCTGTTGGCAGCTCACATTTCTATGGTCAGAGGATAAGATTATTATTCACAGAAAAAAATATTGATTTATCGTCTCTCACTCTTTAAATGCTCATTAGAAGTTAGCTGCCAGCACTACCACTCAGGCTTTGTTGTCTTGCGGGTGTGAAAGTGGCTGAGGTGTACATGCAACTCATGCAACTTTCCTTTTCTAAAACCTGATCATCATAAACATACTTGAGCACATTTCTTCCCTGTTTTCCCTAAAGTTTCTAACATTGCTGTTGAATTTCTGAGTGAACAGAATAGCAGTCATTCATAATTTAGTTTAAGTACAGTCTACCTTTATTGCTTCCAAAACTCTTAGTCTTGCTTAAAAGAATAGCAGTTTCCAGTTTTAAAACACTGACAGAGGTTGCTAGAGGTTGGAAATTAACATTCTATTTTTTCCCTTTTGCTTTGTGAATTCCAGATTCAATTATGCTTTCTGAAGGCTGAGTACAGTGACATTTTAAATTCGAAGACACAAGTACAATTTATGTGGACTGACTGGTTTCTGATCAGAAGGGAAGGATACCATTTCTAAGGGCTGTTTTCATTTTATTCTTTGCAGCTACTAGCCTCTCCTGTGGCTTTGGAAAGAAAACATTAGCAGCAGTATCAATATAAAAAAAACTGAGGAAGTGGCATTATTGGGAGCAGAGTAATCTGCTCTCCTTCCTACCTCTACTGTCCATCTGTCGTGGGCTAGAAGAAATTATTGGTGATAAAGATATTTATACCAAGAGAAACTTAAGTGCCTTTCTCATTTATGGGGCATATAGAAGTCAAGGTGAGTGTCCAGGTCACTTTTAGATAAACCAAGAATGAATAAAACATGCCATACTAAAGTAACAGTAGGAGCAAGCCATGTCACTATCCTTACCTTTTACCAGAAAGATGTGTGAGTCAGGGCAGCCAGGTAAACTTTGTAGCATGACCTGCAGTGTCTTTGGGGCCAGCACAGAATATTAATTCTGATACTCTGAAAGAATCTCTCTGTAGCTACTTCTTTGTCCTTCATTTTGTAGTAGTTTGCTGAACAAAAATCTCTAAAATCATGAGCTTTTCCTTGTTCTAATAAATTTTTCAGAATTGTGTGTGTGTGTATGTGTTAAAAAGTTACTTGCTTTGCTGTTCATTACTTCTGGCTCTCAATTTTCTCTACAAGCAGAAATAATCCAATTATCCTTTTTAGTAAGATCATTGAAATTTTTCCAAGAGTGCAGTAACTTATGATCTTGAAAAAAATTTGACTTGTTTAAAATTTCAGTTTTGCAAGAAACAGACTCCTTACACTTAGAGGTTTATTGTAGTAAGAAAAAAAAATTTCAATTACTGCTTTAAAAATATGTTTGATAGTGGTTTTTGGTTTCGTGGTTTTGTTGTTTTTTTTTATTATTATTATTATTATTATTAAAATAAGCCGTAGCTTTCAGGGCATGCATGATTTTATGGTGTAACAATTTGAGAAATTAATCTTCATTCCAATGAAGTTTAAAACCAGCAACGAAGGGTTGAGCATACAAACTAAGCAACACAGTGGAAAATATGGAATAATTGCTTTTTTTGATCTGCTGCACATGTGGAACTAGGAGACTACAGATCACAAGGGGTAGTGAATTCAGTTGTTGCTTCTAAAAAGGACTTCTGATTCTCAAAAGAGATGTGCTTTTGTCTGAGAGAACCCTTGGCATCTGCATGATGTACTGGAATGTATCGCCATACTTACAAAGCTGGAACTGTGTGTTATGTTCGAGATTTTATTTCATAATTTTTTTCCATGCTAGTTTTCTGTAAGTTTCAACCTTACATGATTATTCACAGATTAATTGCAAATAGCCTTGTATATCTTTTTATCCATGTATCATCTCCTTTAGCTTTTTAGGGGAACTTCAGTGTTCTTGTAGGATGGGATTTTTTTTTTTTTTTCCCCTGAACTCTGGTAGTCATTTCTTAAATGAGGAGAAAGTTGTTTCAATTTCTTTTGTTTTATTTCCTTTTCTTCTCCCTGGGTATACCTCTCAGTGGAATTTGACTAGCAGAACCAAGATTTTTGTCTCTATAATCATACATTGTCAACAATGGCAAGAGGTATAATTAGCTTCATAATCAGATTATATCATAGAATTGCAATCTCTCAAATGATTAATTCCATTGTCTGAGTGTCCAGACAGCTGCCTGTAATTGCCAAGTACATAAGTGTTTGCAGGTCTGTTACTGGTTGCCATAAACTTAAGTAAGACAGATTCGTAAAAAATTATATTCTCCTGCCCTAGATTTTAAATAGATGTTTTTCTGTGGCAGAGATTCAGTCCCTCTAAAATCATTATATATGCAAGTATCAGCCTCAGATTTCAATTGGAAGGGATTTTTAAGTTTTAGACTTGTTTGGAGTAAGTTTTCAGTCTGTTCTCAGTCTAAAGTTTCTGTCACTTAACAGGCAAGAGAGCATGAAAGAACACAGTTTACTGGATTTATATGAACAAGGCTGAGCGGACTGGAGAAAGCCTAATGAATTAAACAGGCTTTTGCAAAATTGCTGGTATTTTAAATAGCAACTTCGGGCTAGGTCATTTGCTCCAGAGACTTTAAGTGGTGTGGTAGCCCACTGTTGGCAGCTGTAGTTAAGAATCAGGGTGAAATCCTGGTACCATGGAAATGAACAACAAAAGTCCCACAGATCTCAGAAAGGGGCATGATTTGACCCAGCATCCAGCTTTTCTCCCTTGCCAAAGAGACACTGAAATGCAAAGTAATTGCAGGAGTGAGCAAAGGAGAGGAGAGAATTTTCCATGCAAACAGTCATTAATCAGACAGGCCATTTTATAAAGAAAGACATAGTACTGAGGGCTTACTCACAGTTAAGGGAAATTTTATGTCCCATGGTTTTTCCAGTTTTGCCAGATGCTAAGTCAAAATCAAGGCAGGAAGAAGAAGACCAATAGAGAGAAATACTTTGGCTACTTTGTACACTGCAGAGAATCAAGTTCTTGTGCTAGTTTTTAAGTATTATATGTCCAGAGGGGAATAGCTGAAAGAAGCACAGAACTGTATAATGAAAGTGTAAGTAGACCCAGACCAACAGGAAGCTCAGTGTGATTCTGAGAAGCTTTAATTTGCTAAAACCTTGCTTGTGCTGCAGTAGTTCCCCTGTATACCCACAGTGCAGATGTCTTTATGAGTAGGAGGCATGCTCCTCCCATTCCAGTTTCTTAGAAATGGATGAAAGCTTAAAGATTTCCACATGCGGAGGGTTATTTATTTATTTATTTATGTGTTTGTTTGTTTGTTTATTTATTTTCCTCCCACCACCAGACCTATTTCTCAATCAGAAATTTTAATTTCTTTCTCTTTTCCAAAGTCTTTTACAGTTCCTTGCCACTGGGGGCAATCCAACACAGGTGTTGCCGCGGCCAGCACTCCTTGTTCTTTGCAATTAAAGTCCTGAGGAGTTTGTAACATTTCAACCAGCTACCTTGAAGAAAGAAATGGATTCAGTAAGGCCATATAAAAACAACATCTACTGTCTTTCACAAGAAAATGAGGAGATATTTATCTCTGAGTAAGAAGGAAAGATGATAGCAACTTTAAGATTTAAATTGATCCAAGTATGTGATGCAAAAGATCCTAAATGGTTTCAAATTGCGGAAGATTATCTTGTAATTTTTATATATTGCTTCTGTAGGCTGCTGAGGAAACTAATTGCTATACATCCTGTGGTTAAGTTATCATCTTTCTCCATGACTGAAGATCATAATTTTATCTTTAGGTGAGTTTATTGCTACCCGTCTGTTCCGTTCATTTGTATGCTGGAACAGTCTGACAAGCCTCCTGTTGTTCCCAATACAATTTGTGTCAGCCAACCAGATTACTGAAAGATTCACCTCTATGAAACTACTGTATAGGAAACAAGCCCAGTCCCCTGAGAGAACAGGTTTTCTTTTCTTTTTCCTTCTTTTCCCCCTCCCCTAGCATGGCCAGTGAGTAGAGGCTGAGGCTGGAAACAGTGTCTTGGGCTGGGTTCCTGTGTATTCCAACCAAACTGGCTGCACATTTACAAAAAACAAAGAGTGTCATATCAAAGCAGGTGTTTACTAACTGCACAGATGCAAGTGGAGATGATATATCCCCGTGGTGTTGGGAGAAGCCGGTGATTTTATTGAGCAGCTTTCACCTTGATGCACAGTGACTCCATGATAAGAGCAGCCTACACAGGATGAGTGCTGAGAAGATGGGATTCCTGTTTGCCCCCATTTGCCCTCACCCCAGCCACAGGAGTTCTGGCACCTGGAGGAGCAGTGGCACACAAACAGCTTTGTTCAGTCTTATTCTGTAACTGGTGTAGTGAATACAGATCAGAGAGACTGCCAAGGAAACTTTTGTTTCCTTAAGCAGAAAGGTATGAAACAGTTTATTTGTTATTTATTAATCACCAAATGAATTTATTCTTGTGATATATGGTTAGCTTGAAAGACTATGCCAATTCTGCATATTGAGCACCCTGTTAAATGGTTGGGGACTGATGGTAGAGACAATAGGCTCTTTTCTTACCTTGTCTGCTTTTCCTTTTGAAATGTTCTTAGAGTCTTCCTTTTCTAGCACAGATTTGGACCTCTTGCATGTAAGACTCTTTTCTTAGCCTGCTAAAGGGAAAAGAACGTTTAGAATGACAAAGGAAAGATGCACATAACTACTAAGAAAGGGCAGAAACATACAAACGCCAGTTGTTAAAAAGACACATCGGTTTGGAAAAAAACCACAAAACCTAAACAACAGGCCACAATCAAGCCCCAACACAAAAAAATAGAATTAAGTAGATGTGTGTGGTTGTTTTTTTTGTATTTCTGAAGAGCAAGGCAATTCTGCAGAGAGTGCTCTGTAAGGAGTGAAATCTGAGGAAAAAAATGCTAGAATAAAAAGAAAAACATATCTTAGCACTTGGGTGCAGAATTGGTTTACAGGGGAAGTGAAACCAAACCCCTGTGCCTGAGTGCAGCCTCCAAAAATGTTAAGGACCATTTAGTTTGGGTTCAGACCTCACTTCAGAATGATTGAAACGCCAGGTTTTCTCAAAAAGTTTGCAATTATTCATGATAATTAAAGGTAAATGTCAGGGGTTGTTGTCTGTATTCATCAGGAGAAGACAAAGTGGAGGAAACTTTTCTTGATGCTCTCCTGAAAGTCAATAATGAGCTCTGATGTCAACACGCTCAAGCAAACATTGCATTTAGAGACTAGGTCAGGAGCATGGCTGGGCATCGAGCTGTGGGAATTAGGCTGGATAAGAGGCTGTTTCCAGTCAAGGTGGCCAGATGTTTGGGCTTCTGGTTGATGAGATATGGGCTGGATTTGGATGTGGGATAAGAAGAGGGGAGGTGACTAAGAGGTGTTAATTCTTGGCACAGATAGTGGCTGGGCATGACACCACTGTTGGACAACTTGTTGATGGGAATCATGAGATATGTTGGGAGAAAAGATTTCAGATAAAACAACTGCCTACATTTCTGAACCTCTGAATAGGTTTGGGGATTTTATGAATGTTAATGGTGACTGTGCTGTACAACAATTCTTGCTTTTGAAACATTGAAATGTGAGACTATGATACTTTCTGCTAATACACTCCATTTTAAGTAGCCTTTACAAATAAATAGGCATGATAATATGTGTGTGAATGGCGACTTCCCACACTGGCCAGCCCTCCAGGCAGGGAGAGGAAAGCATGGGAGAGACTGTCTGTCCTCACAGATGAGATTCAGTTAATGTACATGGGTGACCCTGACAGATGTACATTAGTTTGGCAAAAACTTTGGAAGCTGCCTCTGAAATCCAAGTGTCAAGGTTATTCCTGTGAAATGCGAGGTATCTGCAGAAACAGAAGTGAGCTGTTTCTCAGCCAAGTTCTAGCAATGTTCACATCCTGGGCTATGTATGCAGCTATGGAATGGCTGCAGACACGTTTCTAACCAGTTGAAAAAGCTGGACAAGCTCCTGCATGCCAGCTCAGCTTGCCCTAGGAAGCTGTACAGCATTTTCCTACATGTACAGTATGGTAGCTGCTCCAGGAAGTAACTGGAGCAGCTCCTGTGTTGATTAAACCAAAGGGTCCGAGGGCTTGCAAAGGCTTAAGCAAAACTTCACTGTACAATGCATTGGGATGGCAAAAATTCGGGGCCTTTCAGCTCTGGAATGAAAATACTTCTGATGTGGCTCTCTTGCTCACTGGCTGTAGCAAGGAGCGGGTTATTATGTGCCCTCCTGCCTTTGCTCCACCGTTTGGGTTGCGACACGCCTGGGCGGTGGTTGGAGGGGAAGGAAGCCGAGCGCCCTGTCTCTGACTTTGCACCACACGTTTCATAGCGCGGTCGTTCACTCTCACATTTTACAAAATCAATTTCCATTCTGTCATGGTATTTCACACATTTGTGTTCTGAATAAGTTAGAGAATATTCTACAACTTACAAAAATAACTTTAGTTTTAATTTTTCCTGTTACATGAAGAAACCTATCCATACTTTATCTGTTACAGATGGAAAAACTACATATGGAGAAGTCAGATCTATTAATTAGTTTATAGGCACAAAGTCCCCTTAAGAGTGCCATGAATCCATGTGTTATTCTTAAGAGCTGTCTGAAGTACTTGCACTGAATAATTTATTTCAATTTAGCCCTGTTTCTGCTGTTAATTATCCAAGATCAGATTTTGCTTTTTTTGAATGTTATTGTTTTGGGGTTTTTTCTTAACAATTTTTCCCATTTACCTAAATTCACTGAAACACTCTCTGAATATATTTCAGCCTACTGAAGTATTCAAGCCATCAACACTCATTGAGTGTGTTCTGTTTTTTCTAATGCATGATAGGATGTTTATTAACTTCTGTTGTTTTTAATCTTTCAGTCAGTATTTAAATCCTAGGAGAATGAAGAAAGGATGAGGAAAGCAGAAGAATTGGAAAATCAGCCACATGAGAACTCCAAACTGTATTACTGTCTATTTCATCTCTGAGGACTGTTTCAGGGCCCTAGCTTAGAATGTGCCTCTGTTGCTCTAGGAAAAGAGGGCCAAACAGCATCTTCCTGGTGCTGTGTAGGTCTTTGGTGTTGGAGAGAGTTAGAGTCCGTTAGTCAGGAGCATGTAGTGGGACCAGGGAGAACTTATTTTCATGCTCAGCCCTGATGACTTTCCCCTGAATTCAGCAACTTCTCTACTTCAGCATGAGAAGGGCCAGGGCGATAGGTTGGGAAAGAGCTGGGCAAACAAGGGTGAGGTAGAAATGTGGCAGTAGTTTGAGAGTTGTGGTTTTCGTTGTGGATTATTTTACATGTGAGGTTTTAGTTGGCCTGTTTATAAAATAAAACCAGCAAAATGTACGGTCTCTTTAAACCTTTGTACAACAACATAACAGGGTAATGTAATCTGTACCCTCATTGAATTGCTGTTAATTTTGCCTGCTAAATTAGAATTATTCACACACTCCATGCAAAAATGCTTTTTCAGCATTTCTGGTGCATCTATTGTGTGGTGTAGCTGTAGTAGTAGTAGTAATGGAAAAGCTATCTTGAAAAATTAAATCAAACTCTACTGAAATCTTTACTACTGTATCTTTTATTCTTCTGACATCACCCTGTGAAATACCAGCAGCCCTGTATTAGGTAATGTACATGTTGTTGGGCACTCATCATCCCAGAGCACAGGGCTAGATCTGGTGAGGATCTGAAGACACTTGGGGATAGTATTTACTTGCTGTTGTTCTCAAGGGCAAAATGAGGTAACTGATGGGAGTGGCAAGAGCTCTGGTTGTAGCTTTAGCAATACCTTCTAAAACCTGCCCTGATCCTAGATAGACCAGAAAAACAAAGAGGACTGTAGAAAAATATAACTGTGCGTTTCCCAGGGGATCTCAAACGCGAAAGTAACTTCCCCAGAATTAGCCAGAGAATCTGAAGCAGCATGGGACTTTGAACCCAGATCTTGCAGTATGTTGCCATAAACACAGAACATAGAAATGCTTTTGAACAGTGAATGGGAAGAAGGGTCAAAATTCAAAGTAGTTCATGACTGTGTCTGAGAAAATATTTGCAGACGCATCCTTTTACTCATTCCTCTCTGTCAGTTAGTAGTAAGTGTTGCATTTGGGACTCTGTGAGAGCTGAAAGATTTATTTGGCTGTGTATGATTTATTTATTCAGGTAACTCCCTCTGGTACTATTTATGTAGTTGTGCATTTTCATATTCCAGTAAGTTAGTGAAATGCAACGTGTTGATGCACAACTGGAATGTTAAGCAAATAAACAGTGTGTTGGGCCCCACTTTTGTTGATTAGGTCATGCTTCAATTAAGTTTTTTGTATGAATCCATATCTCTTGCTGGATATTAGGACAGGCAGCAGGCTCTTAATGGTGCCACATTTTGGCACTGGGACTTCTGGATTACTGCCAGTCCTTGTACACAAAGACTGTGTTGATAGAATTGCGATAAGGGCTCAGGGGGAGATAAGGGCTGTGTTTCGGCCCAATGGCTTGACCTTGCTCTTGTTGTTCCAACAGCAAGAGTCCTATTGATTTCAGAGTGATGGGGACACATGAATACATTTTCATTCTGGAGAGCTGTATGCAGGCAGATGGGAGGAACTGCTGGTGCTGATGCTGAGTGCAGTTTGTTGATACACAGGTGCCTGTTCTTGCGCGGATCAGTCCTTCCTTTGGCACGGCAGCTTTATGTATCCGTGTTTTGTGTGTGAACACAATGTTTGTCAGGCACTTGTTTGGCAGTCCTGGAGACAGAAGTTCTCTGTGCACTGGGTGTCTGCCTCAGTGGTGCTAATTCACAAGCTGTATTCGATGCTTGCCTGGGTATCAGAAGGCAGGTCCGAGACACTGGTGAGTGTTCACCAGGCCTGTTAACCCCATGAGGCTGTAGCCACACTCTTGAGTTTGGCATTCTCATCACCTAAATTGCTAAATGTACTTCTAAGGCACACTCCCTTCTAACACAAGCTGCCCAAACATCTGTGGCGAGACTAAGGAAAACATGGAGAAAAAGACCCGAAGATGAATATTTCAGCAGAAACGTGGGAAGGAATGCAATGTAGCTCACGCAAAACCTTCTGTAGTGTATGCCATAAATTAACACAATATAAATTTATACATATTTACACCACATAGACTAAAATATATAAATCCTCAATACTCAGCCTTCTGTAGTAGGTGTAAGCAAGCAGTCCATATGTTTAGCTGATTTCTGAGGAGCTCTAGGGAACAAAATGTATCTTTGTGGAACTTGTGATATTAAGGAGATTATAAACTAGGGTAATCAGTGCAAAAACCCTCAAAAAGGGCTGGCTTTTCTGCAGGCTGAAAACAAGCAGCCATCTCCTGATTTGCTATCTGAGGCTTTAATTCAGCCAGGTGCTAAAATACACATGTAATATTTAAGTATATGAATAGTCCTATTGATGTTGAAGGCCTAAAGATTAGTCCTCACTCGTTGGATTTTCCTGGCTTTAGGCTGCATGAGTCCATTTTCCTCTTACATTTGTGTACTTTTATTGCAAATAGAAGCTTGTAACATCTCATTAAGTACCAGGTGTTTCCTTTTCCACCATTTCACACTGACTATTCTAAGCCAGTAACATATTAGTCCTCTTTTATACAGCTGTGCAGCAGAGAATTGGATGTCTAACATTTGTTCTATCTCTTGGTTTTTTAAACAAGATGAGAAAAATTTTTGGTATGTTCAAGATATGACATCTGAAGTCCAAATGCCAGGGTTTTCTTCCCAACTATACCTACTTTCCAGGAATTAAGAGGAATCATGTGATTCATGAGTAATGTTTTGTGATTTGTATGCCTGAAATGTTGGGAAACCCTCCTTTTCACAGGGGTGCGAAGACAATGAGAATGAAGGAAAATGGGAGGAAGAAAATGGAGAATTTGTTTGTAGGTTTTATGATAAACTGTCCTGCCACTTGTTCTTTAGCACAGAGACAGGTTATCGGCAGCTTCTCACTTGGCCACCTCCTCATACCAGTGCCCTATGATAGTCTAGAAAGTCTCTGGAGATGGGAAGGAGCCCCTCCAAAGTACACTTTTCTGGTGCTGCTGTACCAACACACTTTCCACCTTACATCAAGGTTCTACTTCTCCATTAAAAAAATACCTCCAAAAGTATCTAATCAGGCCCAGCCTCTCCAAGCCACACCACCAAGGTGACATGGAAGGACATGATAGTGTGCAAGGTATCAGCACAGAGGGGTGCAGCCAGGGCCTAGTGGGGATTAAGGTCTTGTATGTGTGATGACTGTGTCCTGCTTTGTGGCTCTGCAACTGGGAGAATCTCACAGCAGAAATATGAGCAGATACCAACAAAACTAGAAGAGGCTGGGTTCATGCCAGCTGCTGTATGATGCTAGTTTAAACATCTAAAAATATCAAAAGCTGTGTACATTAATGAAAGTCTCAGAACCTAACCTGCACCAGGCCATTTCAGAAGGCAGGTCAGTGTTTCCTGCAGCTGTATACCTCCTTTGGCAGGGCTGCAAACAACAAGCTTCTCATCACCTGTGATTCTCTGCAGTCAGGGAGGAGGATCCAAGACCCAGGTATCCTTCCAGTCAGTTGGAATAGAGGCAAAGACCAAATGGAGGGGATACTCTTCATGGGTAGAGCATCCTGCCCTGCCTTTCCTTCCATTCCATGGCCATGGAGAAGCCATGAAGTGTGTGAGCAACAGACTGCCTTTCCAGCATACCACAGGACTGCAGCCCTAGCAAGTGTCCTAAGGTGTTCTTTCCTTCTGATGGAAGGTAGCGTGACTGGAGAGAAGCAAAGGCAAGTGGACTTTGATGAGGATGATATTGGAAAGAGTACCTGGCAGCCAGAAGTTAAGCATCAATTTAATTTTGGGCCTTGAGGGAACGAAGTAGTCCCTGTTTTATTATAGAAGGTGAACCATGGCCATTATGCTGGAGAGTCACAAGCCTTTTTTGTTTGCAAAGCACTAGGAGCCAGTGTCACTCTGCATTACAACAAACCTAATTTTCTGTGTTGCTGATGGCCAGTCAAAGGACATATGATTGCAACTGCCCTGTTACCTCCCAAAATACCTTTTTTCCCTTTCTTCTTTGTCTATATGTAAGAACATACCCTTATCCTTTGGCACATGTTCATGTACAGACCAATTATTATGGCTGCACTGTCCATACAAACTGAGATGACAGAATGTACTCTTCTGACTTAGGGGACTTGGACCTTGTTGGGACAAGGCTGGTGATGCAGCAGAAGTGAAAAGCTCCTCTTGCACAGACTTCTCTCCTCTTACTTGCTTATTTGTACCCAATAGCTAAGTACAAGATGTTTCAACAGGGCTGGGAGAAATAAGGCTTCTAGTTGCTCCCTCCCTTTGCCAGTGTTGAGAAAAAAACATAAGCCACTTGCTCTTTCATAAACATATGGGCACAGGACCTTTAACTGAACACTTTGGTTCTTCTGGCTCTTTATGTGGACATAAATGCTTTCCTTTACCTGGGAAGAAATCAACTAGAGGGGTGAAAAGACTGTTCAGTCATTTGTTTGCTCATCCTATCTGGAAAATTACATTTGGCCAGTTTTGTGGTATCTGGACACTCCTAGTCTGGTGTCATCAGCCTTTGACCTCCAGCAGAACTGCTAGCAAAGATGGTCACAACTTGGAAATTATTGTGAGGCAGAGATTCTGTCCCTGTCAGCTGGACTAACAAACTTGATTTAATGTCAGCACCTGAATGAGGCATGACTGGTAACCTCTTTTGGTAAGAGTCTGACCAATAGAGATCAATAAAGTAAGCTTATTTACTCATCATCTTATGAATCTGTTATAGAAGAGGATCAGTTTGACACTTTATGTCTAAGTGGATGCAACCTCCTTGAAGAAAAGCAAGCAGCACCCAATGAAAATGCAAAAGAGAATGCTACAGTGGTATATCTTCTAAGGCTGTTAAGGCAAACTACTTAACTTTTTTTTGGTTGGTTGGTTGGTTGGTTGGTTGGTTTTTTTTGTGGTTTTTTTTTGTTTTGGTTTGGTTTGGTTTGGTTTGGGTTTTTTTTTTGGTTTTTTTTTTTTTTTGGGTTTTTTTCCCCCCATAAGAAATATCTTTGGTGTCTTGCCAGGGGTACTAATGGTGTCCCAGAGGAATGAATTTCAACCGTGCAGTCTCAAGAGTTGGGCCTCCAGATGGCTACATACAGATATACTTAATCTAAGTGGTGTCCTTACTGGAGCAAGCTCCCCTTGGAGTGTTTCCCATCTAGCCTGTAGGGAGAACCCAACATCCAAGTGTGTTCCCACAAATGACCCAACATTAAGTGTCAAAGGATAAGACCCAGCAGCATTCAGAAACTCTCACCCCCACAAATTTCCCTTCTGCTGCCCATCCCTTGCCAAAGCCCAAGTGCTTCAGCATGACTCTGTTACCTGTGTTTAGTTATGATTTGCTGTTCTGTTGTGAGGGAGACTGGTAAGCAGCATGAGTTTACATGGAAAAAATGGGTTTTTACATTTTTTTCCTTTAATAACATTTCTCCCTTTTGTTTTGCTCTGTACAATTATTATGGTACTGTTTGATTACATTGCCCCTTTTTTATCCCTCTGTGCAGACCAAGCATGCTGAAAATGAAAGGCAGCATGTAACCTTCTGAAGTCTCTAATTGTAGTACTGCAGGTGAGTTGAATAACAGACTATGGTAAATTTTGGTCTGAAGTTCTTTCCTGATGTATAAATTGGACAACAGCAGGAGAGAGAACAAAAGCTATTTCCTACCTGATGTTCTTGGAAACCTGTTCCCAGTTCTTCATGGAGGATTGCTGCTGTACTTGAATATATTAAAATAGGGACACATGAATGACATTGATACTCTGCAGTGGAAATAGCTGAGCCTTTTGTATTTTTACCATTGTATGAGACTTATGATAATCTGCTTCTTTCTCTAAATGGAAACCCTCCAGGGAAGTTTTGTGTACTCTAAATAGCATCTCTGTGTGATCAGAGACTTGGCTTCATGTGCATGTAATGCATAATAGATAAAGATACAACAATATAAATGCAGATTAGAGGTTATTCAGTCAAGGCAAGCATGTTTTGGGGGTGGGAGACAAATTATAAAAATGCCAAACAATACATATTGCAGCTATCCTTTCTGGCAAATTTCCATATTTTGCCAAAACCTTGTTATAATTCTTAGCAGTAAACAGGATCTGTCTCATAAATACCTATGCCTAAACTACTTACTTTCCTTAAGTGTACACTCAGCAGATAATCACATTGACTTTTCTCTAGCCTTGTTGCATTGAATGTCATATAGCTATTTTGAAGTGATCGCAGTGCTGAAAATAGTCTTCCAACAGATATAGATATAAACTTCCATAAGAATATTTACATCCTCAAAGCAATGCATAAACATCAGTTGATCAAACCCATTAAAAGCACTAGGATACGAATAAGTAGCATTAATCTGCTTTCTAGAGTCACACAGAGAAAAGGCCACCACCCCTCTCAGCACAGAGATTGGTCTCAGCTTTGACTTTAGCAGAGCCAGTGGCTTCTTAGTTGGGTAAATAAACTCCATTTTTCTAGTTGTTCAAGAGGTGATCAGAGAATTTTCTATGCATTTGGGTTGTCTCCATAAAAAAAGTTAGTGTTCCTGATGCTCAGATGGAAACTGATAGCACATTAGCTGTGTGGACTAATTCTTACTGTAAGTTCAGTGACAATTCCCTTTTTAGTGGTAAGAAGGTGACCCCAGACTAATGCTCTTAGAGGAGCATATCTGTCATCTAACTGCTATTTCTGCCTTTTTGTGAAGATGAGTTTTCTTTTTATCTCTGTAAACTGTATGATGGAAGAACCAAAGATATACTTCACATATGGTCGTGAACTTACTGTGTTGAGTATGGAGGAATAAAAGTAATTTCCTCTCCTTAGATGAAAATTATGGTACGGTTATTAAAAAAAAAATGAGGGAGGGAGGCTTGCTTATTACTATCCTTAAACACTTCCCTTTTGACCCATTTGATGTTTCAGAGGGAATCAGCGGTTACAGCAAGAAACCACTTCCTATTTCTGGATAGGAGACTCTGTAATAGGAAAACAAGTTCTTTTATGACCAGTTGCAAGGGAACACACATCCATTCCTGCAGCAACAGCAGATGGACATGTTTTGTTTGACCCTAACTACATGAGACAGATTCTGGCAAGTAGTGAACTTAACAGTATTCCCTAGGGATACTACACTCTGAGCTCCCATTATTAAATCCTAGGCCTGGAAAAGTGAAAGTACCAGCATTAAGTATAACCAAGGACCTGCCTGTATGTTCACAGTGAACTGGCTATGGGGAGATAAATAAGCTGCTGTGAGTTTTCTCTGTTTAAAAAAGTTTGTAATCTCAAAAAATAGGCCCTTTTTTTTTTTTTTTTTTTTTCCCAGTTGAAACTTGTTTTGGCTTTGTTAATGATCTTGCTGCAGGAGAAAACATAGGCACGTCAACCTCAAAGCTTTGTCCAAGTCAGGGTCTCATCATAGACTGAATTTTGGATTTTCTCCCATTCTCTAAAAAGCTTTGAATTCTCAGCTTTTTACCAATTCTACCATGCTATTAGGCATTGCTCTATGAATTGGTACATTTGTTACCTTTTTCAAATATACGTAAACAATCTTTAGTGGAGCAAGAACAGAACCGTAAACACATATCCTCTGGCCACTGGCTGTCATTCTCTGTGTGCCCTTTAGCCCAAGAAGCAATTACATGTTTACAAGTAGCTAAAACAAGAGGCTTCACTAGAGCTTTGGATTCTGCTACTTAGAGCAGAGGCAGAAGATTGAATTGGTGTAGCATGCTGATGGTTAGGGCTCTCCTCTGCCAATGAATGTGTATTTGTACAAAGTAAAGAGGTGAGTTTGAGGGTACCCAGCATGGTGGCAGCAGATGGTAGGTTAGTGGCAAAGGGATGCTCCCAAATAAGGAGTCTCCCGTCCTTAGGCAGAGAAATGAATTGTCCTAAGTGCTTGGGTATTTTATAAATGGGATAAGCATAAGTAACAGTTTTGTGAATACTGAAATAGGATACCCATCACTAGATGAATCTGCCTGATGAGTTCAGCATACATTTGCATATACTTTGCAACAATCCAAACTACGCTCATTGGCTGAATTTGTTACTTGCAGAATTTTGTACCTAATTCATGTGTTATCTCACTTTATGGTAATTTTGTGCATGGTAATATTTTGCCCTTCTCTGTCAAAGTAATTTTAAAATGAAAGCAGGAATCCAGAATGGCCTTTAAAGCCTTTCATGCAGGCAGAGCCGACTGCCAATGCATGTGGGAGGCCAGGTTCTGTCTTCAAAAAAAACACTTTTTTTTTTTTTCTTTTTTTTTCTTTTTTTTCTTTTCTTTTTCCCCTAGTACTCTAGAACTTGTATCTTGGAGAAGAATTTACTGGTGAATAACCACCTCAGTCGTGCCCCCTGAGGCTGCAACAGGTGTAGTCACCACAAAATATGTCTTCACAGGAAACCAGGGGCAGATGAATGCAAGCCTGGTTTGCCACTTGGAGAGGCCAGGCAGGAGTAGGGTGAGTTTGAGTTAAGAGTCTCTTAGCACCAGTGCAGCCTTGAATGATGAAGAGAATTACAAAAGCAGGGTTCATTCATGCAGGTGTAATTGCTGTGTGCTTAAATTAGTTTTGAAGGTGGAACTTTAGCTTCTAGGTCTTGTCAGAAATTTTCAAAAGAACCTACCTCTCTGAGCTACTGCCAGTTTTCTATTGTGTGCATATACAAAAATCTCATTTTCAATCTTGATAAGTTCTTGGCTTTAATAATGTCTCAAGACTGCAGGTTTCCTAGCTTATTTATCATGCACTGAATAAAAAGATTCCTTTTGTTGTTGGTAAATTCACTGCCTTTCAATTTCCTTGAGTATCAGCTTGCTTTGTATTGTCTGAGGAGATAAAGGGGAGTACCCCACTTAACCTCGCAACATCATTCTCTGCTTCCTTTTCAAGTAATTTTTGTATGGCTGTAATAGTGTATAACTTGTATAAATGCTACCTTTTAAGAGAAAATAATGAAATCTCTCAGTATCCATACAATGAACTCCTCTGTTACATTCCACTGCCTAATAACATTGTGTATTTTTCCATTGAGGGATGCCTTATTCGGTTGTTCTGACAAACTGCTGTTTTCTTGTAGCAAAATTGTTCAACATAGTGTTTTTACTGTTTTGTCAATAAGCAAAGGAAATAAAAACCTTATGGGATTTGAACAAGAACATTCACACTCCGTATGTGAGCTGCGTTTGAATTGGAGTGTGGTGGGGAAGCAGAGTATAGTATGCAACCTGTTTACTGAAGTGCATGCCAGCAAGTGAGATTTCATTCCTGTTTGCTAGGATCTCACTTTAGACCCATTTTCTCTCTCTTTTCCTTTGTACTGCTCCCTCACAATATCCGATGCAGCCTTTTTAATTGCTAGTTTTGGACAAAATTTTTATTTTAATTTTTTTTTTCTTTTTAAGTGCTCATCCTTACCCTGGGCTTCCAAGATCAAATTATGCAGTTATCTGCTGTAATAAAATTACCTAGTAAGACCTGCTGTTCCTCGGACATTATCAGTCAATTGGGAGCTCAGCAGCATGAAAGAGGTGGATCTGTATCTGAGCTGAGTACTTGGAATCTCTCTAAATTTAGGCCATGTCTACAACTGAATTTCAGCTTGTTGCTGATGAATTAGTGAATGGCATGAAATTGTGAATTGGAAATATTCATTTTTTGCTAATCACACGAGGAAAAGTTTGAATGCAGGAAACCTGAAGTTGATTCAAGTGATGCAGTGTTACATAATATGTATTAAGCCTGTGAAAAGCATTGACATGAGCTATCCACAGATGCTTCTGGGGATATAAAGATCATCCAGAACTGCCTTAGATAAGATTTAAACTGTTTCAGGGGACTGTGAATTCAAAATGGAATAAGCCTTTCAGTGATTATCTGCTGTTCCTGTGTGCCGATTATTCATTAACTGACCATGTCAGGTAATATTACTTGCTTGTTTCTGGCCACTGTGTAGAAGCGCATCAAATGGAATAGATTTTATACTAGTTGTCTGCTATGATGCTGTGTTTTCTGTATTAGCTATCAATTGTGAGTTTAGACAGGTTCAAATTATGTTAATTACTCTATTTTGATGTCAGTGTTCCCTATCTGTTGAGACTGACACAGCTCCACCCACCTATTAATGAATATGTTAATTAACTCATATTAGACATCTAAATACGGCTTTGGAGCTACGGGAATAGTGACAGCTGATGGCCCTTCAGGGCATAAATGGCTTTTCACTACAATCAATATTCTCCACTGCTGAAAACGCTTCTTACTTTCTTGGACTTCCACTGACTTAACTCTCCCTCCGGCAGTTGTTTACAATACGGAAGTGCAACCAAGAGTTCAAGCAGAGTAGCCTTAAAAGCTGCCTTAATGACATCTATGGAAAAATCATCCAACTCAGCTTTCATCTTCAGACAGAAGGTCAGAGCTCACAGATTTTGTCATTAGGCAGCTTCCATTTTGACCCCCTTTTCCCATCCCCACGCCATCTAGCCAGTGGGTTAAAAGGCTGCTTAAAATGCCAAGTTTATTTCTTGGTGCATCAGAAGTCCCAGATACTCTGGAGATCAAGAAAGAATAAAAGCAGTGTTTCAGTATTCTCAGTTCCAGATGGACCTGTTTGCTAAAGCTGTTCACTCTCATTCATGGGAGGAACAAGCCCTTTTTGAAGCCGATATTTTATGCTTGGCTCAGAAAGGGACAGGCAGAGTTTGGGGTTCAAGTGGTTTCATCAAGAGACTTCTGGGTGGGTTCTGGATTAGCACACTACAGGTGTGGGCACGGACAGAAGGCGGGCTATGCTTCAGGCTGGTATCTCTCCAGGAATGTGGTCCTGTGTCTGCTGGGTACAGTGGTATTCCCTCTCTGAAAGAAACTTGGAAAAGGTGGCGAGGTGGCAGGAAAGGAGGCCATAGCACATGCTTTGTTCCCTTTCACCTATGTAATGAAAGTACAGGTAAGCAAATATAGCCAGGACAAGGTGGGCATCATTCTGGCCAGAAGCTGTGCCTGGCAATTTTAGCTGTTTTCATCTGAATCTGCTGATTTCATTGAAAAATTTTCAAACATACTCACACGTCTTGAACTCAGAATTTTTGTTTTCAGAGAAGCCTTAGGCATGCTGGACCTTAAGACCCACTGACAGAGAGATGTAGAATAAATTTTTTGTCCCTGTTATTACAACAGATCTGATTTTTCAAGAATGCTGCACATATAATATCTAAGTCCAGAAACTTCAGCTGTAGGGATCCCTATGTAAAAGTCATACACTGTGTGCAGCAATCCAGCTGTAGCTCCCCCAACTCTGTGTCCTAGAGTCCTTCTCTCTGCTTTGTGCTTCTTTTATGCAGTCAGTTCTTAGTATCTATTAAGACTCTAAATCCAACTACCCTTCATGTAACTGTAAAAATGTCTGTGGAACAACAGGGCCTGTTGGTGTATAACTGGGATATTCTGGCACAAGTGTGATACAAATACCATCTTGGAGGTATGTAGGAGATAAATAACAGTTTTCCTGGAATGTTTCTATATGGGAAAGTTATAGGACTGGCAGCACTGAAGTTATTTATTCATTGCAAGCTACTCTACTCAACTGTGTTTAGTGTAGCCTGAAGCAACCGCTCTGTCGTGGGAAAAGAGGTATTAGTTCCCTTTCTGTGCCACAGTAGCACAGGCTTTGAACAAAGACACTTATACACTGAACTGTGGAAACTTACAGCCTTGTAATCAGATGTTACACTATTGACAGAGATTTGGGGTGGGTGGGGAAGGGAGGTGTGGTTTGTAATCTCTTTTGGATGAGGCAAACCCATAAATGTGACAGTTAGTTGGTAACTGAAAAAAGGACCCAGGTACGTGAGTCAGTGAACTTGATGGACACAGGAGTTTTGGTCATTTTCTGCAGAGCTGACCTTATGTCTGAACTGACTGCTTAAGTTGAAGGAGCAGCAGAACCATAAGATGTGAAATAAGAAAGATGATTCATTCAGGACACTTGGAAGTCAAGGAGTGCCAGTGAAAGGAGTCAGGCTTTCTTGGCTGATACAGGCGCATTAATTGAAGAAGATGTGTTTGCTTTAGGGCATGACCAGTCAGACATCAAGCAACACATGATTTCTCATTTGGAGGAGGAAGGGATAGCATTAAATGTTCTTCACAGAGGACAATGGAAACCCTTGTCCTTGTGTCAGACCACGGTGGTATTGTTTAGAGCAGGGAAATGTAAAGACCTTATTATATCTATATACCCTTGACGTTAAGCTCTGGGGCGTTCTGTGTGGGAGTTGCTTTTGGTGCCAAGGAGCAGGCAGTGATTTCAAGATTTTGGCTAAGTAGACCTATCTGGCAAAAAGAGACTGCAAAAGAACGTAGGATGAGATGAGTGCAGTACTAGGAGGAAGAAGGAGTCTGTGAGTCCTGTGTGAATTACAGCAGAGGTAGGGTTTTCATAATCCGGTAAATATGTGGGCTGAGTATTTCTAGCAACAATTGTTTCCTCTTTGGTGCTTCCTGCAAAAATTTCAATACTTTGTGGTTAAAGCAGCAAAGCAGAATGGAAGAAACCTGTATGCTGCTCTTTGGAGAAACTGATGGGATGGCATTGTTTCATTATATACTGATCAGTTCCTGTTCAGGTTTTGACTTAAAAATGCCAGCATTTAGAGCAAAAGGCATCGGTCAGGCTGAAGCATTAAGTCAAGGAAGATGCACCAGTGTGAATACCTAACCAAGGACACTAATGTTTGACCTTTCCTACAGGAGAGTAAGAGAGTGAGTCAATATAGATCGGGTGGCCAAAGAGCACCCAAGCTTTGTCAAAGCCAAGTTACACATAGTGAGAAGGTCTACCTGATAGAGAAAGACTGTAAAGTACTACTTGTACATACCAGAGAATCTCACAGAGGTAAATATTAATTCACTTAGTTTTTTGTTTTGTTTTTTTTTTTTTTTTTTTTTTTTTTTTTTTTTTTTTTTTTAAATTATGACTGAGTTCCAGATCAGCTGATAGCTTTGTTCAGAGAGTTTTACAATACCTCTGACCAGAGTTAAAATTTTTGTAAAAGAATGTACATAAAATGCTGGAGACATGTCCAGTCATTACATTATTCATGTGGGGTATGTTGTAAAGCCAGAAGAGGGTGAAATTTTAAAGACATTCCAAAATAAATAAGAGCCTAGATATAAAAATTTTCTGAAAAAGAATCTGTATTAGCTTAGCATGTGAGAACTTTCATTTCTGCTTATAAGGATGCATGCATTGTTCTTGATACCCATGTCTGTATGTCCTGTTGAATCAGCTGTATAGGCATTTACAACTTGGAAAAGTTCTTTGTAATGTGTTTCTCTTGGCAGCCAATCCTATTTCCTTAATGAAGGCATTTAAAGGGGAAAGGACAATTTGTGATGAAGTCAAAAATCTGCTCAGACTGCGAAGATATAATAGTCCTTTCTCTATAAGAACAAGTTTATAACATACTCTGTGTATGTAGGTCATGCTGTAAAATAGTATGATTGTAAAAACTGTGTTTGCAGCAGGTTATCAGATAACCCACCTATTCTGAAAAGAGCTACTGTTAGATTTTTAGGAGATACTGGTATGAGTCTTGAAGAGAAAATTCAGGCAAAAGATCATCAGATGCAGAGAGCACTTGCATTAAAAGCAAAATCTGTGCTTTGTATCTCTCTCTTTTAGATTTGACCAAAAGTTTGGATGCATGCAGAACTGAAGATTTTTTTATAAAGTTATCATCTTGAGTCTTGCAGATTCTGTTCAATGAAAAGTCAGATTTATATGTGCATAGAGGTAGGTGAGAATCATTTTTCTGATGTCTTTTGAGTGTGTCTGGGAATCAGGGTGGTGAGATTCTTCAAAGTGCTTAAAGAAGTATTTGTTCGTAAGGAAAGCAGCAGTCCCAAACAGGATGAATTATGCTCCATTTTTCTTTGTCTCCAGAAACCACTTCCTTTCCTGAAAGCATCCAAACAGCCAAAAGGCACTAGTGACCAAATAGCATAATTACAAGTAGAACTAATTACACAAATTAATCTTCTGAGACTTACTGTAGACATGGGGGATACATATGAAGTTAAAGTTTGTATTCCCAAAGTTCGGATATGTTTGAGTCTCTGGTTTTGGCATAGGCCTGTCCTACTTCCAACTAACTAGTTTGCTCATATTTTCTTTGGATATTTTTCCCAAGTGTGCTTTTTCACTGTGACTCATGCGGGATAAAGCAAACAAGGTTGGAGTGTGTGAAAGCAAGCTTCCGGAAGAGTACCAAGTCACACTATATAAATCCTACTCATATGAAAAAATCTGTTGTCTTTGCAAGCCCATAGAAACATTCTCTGGATGGAGCAATGCCTACAACTTACAATCGTTTGGTGGGTGGTGGGTTGTTTTTTTGGGTTTGTGTGTGTGTGTGTGTGTGTATATGTTTGTGGGCTCTCTTCCTCCTCTCCTCTCCTCTCCTCTCCTCTCCTCTCCTCTCCTCTCCTCTCCTCTCCTCTCCTCTCCTCTCCTCTCCTCTCCTCTCCTCTCCTCTCCTCTCCTCTCCTCTCCTCTCCTCTCCTCCTCTCCTCTCCTCTCCTCTCCTCTCCTCTCCTCTCCTCTCCTCTCCTCTCCTCTCCTCTCCTCTCCCATTAGACAATGTGTTGTGCATCGCAGAGAAAGGTGGCTTGGAAAATAACAGAGAAATGCAGCCAAGTGGTTAAACACTACATGAATTAGGAAGGTGGGAAAACTGCAGATTTTTGAATAGCCCTCTTGAAGCTATTATGGTTTTTTCTTTTTTTTCAGCTAGTAGGGGAAATTTATGGTGGCATACAAAATGAGTCCGTAACTGAACATTTCAATGTGGGACAAAATGGAACTTCATTGGCTTTTTCTGCCTTGTCTTAATTTTGTGTTATTCTAAATGGTAAATGCCTTTTTTTTTTTTTTTTTTTTTTTGGCATCTTTTAACTGTTAAGTAGTGATTAGAAGTTTTATTGAGAAAATATTAGTGATATTTTAAATTCTCATTTACAATGTAAGTAGTTGCAATGCTCTGATCCTGCTGTAAGTATCTCTTAAGTTCACTAATGACATCTTAAAACTTGGTGTCAAATTACATTTAGGTAGTGGGATTTGGGGGAGGAAAAATGTGTATATTTTTATTAAAAATCTATTGATGTAGCATTTGTAGTCAAGTAAAGGCTATAAAAAACATTGGTGATTTTATCCTGTTCTACTGTACCAAACCCACCAATGACACAGCCATTAGACTGTGAAGTCTTCCCTTTATTTTAAAAATACATCATGCCCCTCTCTCTCTCTCAGTGATAATCAGGTGTTATGGGTTTTGTATTTGTTGGTATTCCTATAATTTTGGGAGTGTCCTCCCAGTTATTTGAATGCCTTCTAGCAGTACATATCCAGTGAATGCCTTCTAAAAGTACTTCCACATTAGAAGTGATTCTTGGAGACTTTGTTGCATTTTCCTTAAAGTTTGTACCATCTGGGATTGTGGGACCAAGGAAAAAAGCAAAGAATTAAAATTTGGGGGGGGGGGGGGGGGGGGGGGGGAAGGCCATTTTTAGTCCTTGTGATTCTGCTGAAAAAACTCTGAAACTCTAATGCTTCAAAATGCAGCGGTGGAAAAAATCAAGAACTCATAAAAATCCCCCAACTTCTTCTGATTTAAACCAGTCTCATTTGGTCTGTGTGTAAGTCGTGCTTGTTGAGCGCTTCAGATTACAGTTTCTGAGGTTTTCCAGGTTGTATTTCTTGGTTGTATTTCTGAATTATTTTATAACTTGTTGAGGTTTTTGGAGGTGGGAGGTTGTGTTGTTTACATTTGTGGATTGATTGTGAACAGTTTCCCCGAGAATATTCAGTACCTAAAATTTCAGCTGGGTTGATTAGCTGTGAATGCTCACATATGTTGTGTGGCTTTGTTCCAGTTCCTGGATTCAATGAGCATAACAACAGTGGCAGTCTGGATTTTGAAAAGTACTGATGGTGTCTGGAAGGCACCAGTTTTCTTCAAGTCCCATTGGCAAAGACAGAGAGAGGGGTAGGTCCCATTCAGGGACTTGAGTGGAACAGGGCATAAGGACACTAATGACACTTCCCTCTGCTTTCTCAGATAGCTGTATATGCTCTCCCAAATACAGATCCTTTATGACCTTGAGCAGCAAAAGGGGTTGGTGGTGCTGCCACTTGCTGCTTTTTTCCAAGGCTTACTCAGCTGTCACAGGTGAAGCCCCAAGACTGAATTTAAGCAGAAGGAACAGTGGGATTTATTGGAACTAGGGAGAAATGCTGTCATGAACACAGAATTCTGCAGATAAAAATCAAGCCCTTTAAGTACATGTTACTCTTTGAACATAAAGGGCTGTGTTTGTTAATTTTCTTTCTTTGGCATGATTGGCAGCCTATCTGTTGAGACAAGGCAGAATAACAGCCAGGGAGAGGTTTGGTGGGTCAGAAGAGTGGGCAAGCAAATCTGTTCAGCATATGGAAGCCTGAACGTTGCAGCACACAGCCTGGGACAGGCACTGCCTTCTTAACTTCCCAGAAATCCAAACATCAGTGCCCTTCCTTCAGTCCAAAGGAAAAGACATTTGGCCTAAATGAGTGGCACCTAACAACCCTAATCAGACTATCTGTGGATGTGTTTCCTTTTCTGGAGCTTACAGGCACATGTGTTGATAAAGGGTCTAAATGGTAAGTGAGCGTGTTCTAAGAGAGGGCAACCAAGAGCTTTTTATTAGAATCAGCAATGTTCTCCTTATTTCAGTGCAGAGATAGTTGCGTTTTCTTTTGTTCTTTCAACAGGTTAGTAATTACTGTTGCAGTAATTAGGCATGATGGAGAGTATATAAGACAATAAATGGTTATTCTGTGCAGTAGTGGGGGATATTTGGTGCCAAGCTTATTATTTTCAGTCAAAGCTAATTATCTCTATTATAATACATGATTCTCTTCCTTGAATTATGAGTGGGAAACTGCTGAATAGATTTTATTTTTTTTTTTTTCCAAAGTGCCCTGAACCATGGAGAGAAACGAGAATTAAAAACAATGAAAAGCTTGTTAGACAATGAGACGACTCATCTATAAAGCTATTTCTGATGGATTTTTTTCCCCTCCCCTCTCGTCTGAAGTTATATAAATATCAAACGCTTATCAGGAAATAGAATTGTTGCATTACACGTGGTGTGGGTATAAAAGCTTAGTTCAGACATCAGAGAAAGCAGTGTGTATTCAGTGGGTGGCAGGCCGGGAGCTGCATGGCCGGTTGGGGAGCCGTGAGGTCACCCCTGCATCCAGCTGCGCTGCCCCCGGCCCGCCCAGCCTCCGTGAGCAAGGGGTTTGCAGATGTTCCGATCAAGCGCCTTTGAAAACAGACTGGCTGCCCGGAACTGTTTTGGCATCTGTTTTGCTTGTGTTTAGGGCCTGCCCTGGAAATCTGAGCAGGGAAGCAATGTCAGAAGGGATTATACCCTCTGGCTGGCTTACCTCGAGCGATAAAGCCGGCAAGAGAGCGTGACTTTGACTGGTAGGGTTTGTCAGCTCGGCAGATGCTACCCTGTCACTGAGTAATAATGCAGCCGTCCCTGCTCCCCTTACATCATGGTTTCAATTTGTAGCAGTGACAAGGCCGATCACCTTTCCAGTCTTAGCCGGCTTACAACATACCCGGGGTCTGCTCTGCCCCACGCATGTGAATCATGCTGTAACTTGAGGCGCTGACTGGTGAAACCCGTACGAGAGCCGCAGCTCACTGCCAGCGCCGGCGGCCGCAGCTCAGCCGGCCCCGGCACCCCTGCTCCCAGCCCTTCCCACCGCCCGAATCGCCTTCCCGGGGGGACTGGGGGGCGAGGCTGAGTGGGAGGAGGTGGTACACGACCGCGCTTTGTCTGAATGCGCCGACAGCCACCCGTAGCATCGACAGCAAGAAGCTGAGAAGCGCTCCTGGGTTCCGTGTTCGCAAAGCAGTCATTGAAATATCCTCATCAGGCTCTGTCGGGTGATTGATGGGGCAGTGGGGAAGGCAGCTGGTTGCTGTTGCTGTTTGCTGTTGAATGTAAATACTCCTGTGTTAAGAGGACATGGGGCAGGGAAGCGTGTGTCTTGTGTGTGTGCAAAGTTCTGCCATTTCTTGCTTTCCACACAACTGTTCCTAATTTTAAAAAATTTTGGTTTTAATTGAATTCCCTACAGAAGAGAAGCAGTAAAGCTTTCCTGCGAATTTACAAGGCAGCTTTCCTTAGAAATTCTGTAGCGTGCTTTTCCATGTGCTACACAACAGATGTTTGAAGCTGATCGGTGTCATGTGTTGCATTTTGCGGTACTTTAATACGTGCTTTTGAGAGACAAGCAGTACAAAGAGGAACCGAGACTCTAAGATGGATATAATTTTCACAGTGCTGGCTTTGGTTACTTCAGTAAAACCACATCAAACTATCACTGTGCTGCTCATCTGCAGTCTAGGCTGAAAGCTGCTTTACTCCTGTCAGAAACTTCATCCTTTACCTGCGCACTAATTTTTCCAGCAGTCCCTTGCACCACACAAAAGCTGTTTATTGACTTCATAGATTTCCATACTTCTCATAAAACTGCAAATCAGACTTTCTCAATTTTCTTTGGTAGTGTTATTGTTAAACAGGGGTGATATCACTGAACTGCTTTTTTGATGATGTAGGTTTTCTTTATTTAAATTTATGGTGCAATACAAATTGCCTTTCTCAAATTAAGTGTGATCTTGTGACCTTTCTGCAGGGAACTTACACAGAAGATTAGTGTGTCTGATGTTCATCATTGTGCTATCCCAAATCTTAGTTCAGGTCAGTGATTGCATTTTGAGAGCTTCCTTTCAGGAGTGGCTACGCTGAGGCATAGCAAAGATACATTACAAATTCAGTTTCTCCGTGTCACTGAATGTCCAGTTTGATGAAAATGAAAGGTGCTTGTCACTAAACTGTAGATCCTGTAAGGCCATAGCCATATATTCAACAGGAGTGGCCGAGAATTAAAAATAATAATAAAAACAGGTGCTATTCCAAGCTGGTGTTTCAGATTTTTTTCATCGTGTCCCTGTCAGTTAAGATAGTCAGTGGGTGAGGAGGCATTCACATGTATTAGCATTCAATAATGATTATTTACATGAAAGATGGCTTTAAGATAGGACCCTGGAGTGGCTAAAGGCTAATAGAAGCTGTGTAAGAGCTACTTAGAAAACATTAGTATGTAAAATTAAGACAACACTGTCAGCTCTACTTTAAAATGCATCTAAATAAGGATATAAAATAATTATCTGAGGTGCAGGAGAAGCGTAAGCCTCTTGACTGTCACAAGGCAAATTTATCTATAGCACAAACACATGAAAATAGAGACAGTTTTCACATAATCAAATCTGTGGCACTCACTCCTTCATTCTTTGGCCTGAGAATCCAAAATTTAGTAGTTAACAAGTAAATGTTGTAAAACATAGTATTAGCTGATTGGATCTGGCAAGAAACAAAACTCCAGACTAGGAACCTGCAGTACCAGAGAGGAGGAAAATCCATTAAACATACACAACAGTAACTCATAATGATAATCTTGTAGAGATGTGTCTATAAACTGTAACTCAAAAAGCCAAACTAACCCATTTACATCTTCTAACATCTCAACAGAACACCTTTAGATGCTATTAGCCTATTTTTGTTTTATGTTTCTTTTGTGGTGGCAGCTTAACTGTTTTGAAGTATATCTCTGTGGGAATTGATGGACTTTATTACGTACGGTTTTTTACTGTTAGAAGGAGAATGATTGATTTTGTTTATGCTTATGCTGGTTGTTGTTTGGCTGTGAGACAAGGTTGCTATCAACAGAAGGGATGAAGCATGAGGTAACGACTACTACTTAAATGAGAACACTTGTCATACCTGCTTTTTGCTTGGACTGATCATCAAGTATCAGGGCACAGTCAAATGCCATGTGTGTTTCCTTTCATGTTTACAAACTGGCAAGCTTAAGGGAAGGTAAACTTTGACATTTCATAACAGTTTCCTTTGCCCTTGAAATCCAAGCTACTAGTACTGTGCTAAACTATTTAGGATCTACTGAGAGTCAGTGGAACAGTTTATATCTCCAGTTTGCTTAAGTATTCCCTGACCTGATTCTCCTCTGTTTAGGGTATATTTCACTTGTTCCAGCCTTTCTCCAGTCTCTAGGACATGGGATTGCTGAAGGCCAGTCCTGCTACAAGATGAATGCAGTTCAGTACTTTGGCCTTTTCCATGTCCCCTGTCACCAGGTCCCCAGTCTTGTTGAATATAGGCTCACATTTTCCCTAGCCTTCCTTTTGTCACACATGCACTTACAGAAGCCCTTCTTGTTGTCTTTGATATCCTTCACCAGATTCAGTTACATTCAGGCTTTGGTGTGACTTTGTTCCTGGGTGCTTAGACAATGTCTTCATATTCCTCCCAGGTTATCCTCCAGCCTCTCTATGCTTCATTTTTGTGCTTGAGTTGGTCTAGGAGCTACTCTTTCATCCATGCAGGCCTCCTGACAATTTTTGAAATTGTTGTGATGAACCTCTTTTGATCTTGGAGGAGATAGATGATCCTTTAATATTATCCAGCTTTCTTAGGCCTCTCTTCCCTCCAGTGCCTTATCTCATGGGACTCTTCCAAGCAGATTTTTGAAAAGGCCAAAGTCCGCTATCCTGAAGTGCCCAGGTTTGAGCTTGATTTTTGCCCTCCTCTCTGCCCTCAGGATCCTGAACTCCCCCATCTCATAATCACTTCAGCCAAGGCTGACCTTCGCCTTGGTTTTCACATTCCTATTTAATCTCTCCTTGTTGGTGGGCATGAGCAGCAAAAAATTCCTTGCCACTTCTTGTCATTCATGCTCTTTAGAAGCCTCCTGGATTGCTTATTGTCCTGCTGTGTTGTCTCTCCAGCAGATATTGGAGTGGCGTAAGTCTCTCAGGAGGTCTGGGCCTGCAAATATGATGATAAAGTTGCTTAAATTGTTAGGACAATCCAGAGAGGGAATGGAAAGAAAAATACTGATGTTAGAGAATGTTTACATTAGTGCAGAACTGTGGAAATACATTCTATCTTGCATACCGTCTGCTGAACAGGTTACTACAAATATTCCTCTCCATACTGGAGACTTATTACCCACTAGATAGTAACTAGAGTTACTATCCCCTCGGACCGCTCGGCTCAGCATCGTGGGAACTGCTTAAACCTGTTCACGTCAGAAAAAAGCTGAGTGAACAAAGACTAAATATTTAAACATTTTCAGCCAACTTCACTCCTTTTGCCTGAAGCACACTTGCTTCCTAGCAGGTCAGCTTGCTGTAACCTCTGGCAAGGGTGAGAGGCAGCTGGGAAGATCATCATCTTCAGCTGGCATAACTAGGTCTGTGAAAGGACTTCTATCTTTGGCTTTTCTCCACTCTAGACATACTCTGCATATGACTAATTTGTTTTTTAAAAGAAAGCCACAGAACGCTTACCCAAAAAATTCTGCTGCTGCGGCATTCCTGCTGAGAGGAAGACTGTGCTGTGGTCTTGTCTTGGTCTGGGAGGTGAGAAATCTGATGGTGTTTGCAGTTATTGGTCTAACCTGGAGTGCAAGGTCCAGTCAAGAATTGGACAAGGACTGAGAGAAATGCTGCTCAGGAATGAGACATTCAACATTTACTTATACCCCTGAACCTGCCTGAGCATTGGAATCATGAGGAAGAGATACCATTTGAAGAAGAGAGAAAATAAAGAAGAGAGAGGAAATGCTAAATCAACTGGAGTCTGTCAAATGCAAACATGAGAAGACAAATGCTTTGTGGAAGGGTCTTAAGTTTTTGCTCTTTTTTTGACTGACAAACAGTGCTACCAGGACCTAAAATCTTTATTCATGGACATGTGTGGACCAGAAGTGCTAGTTTCTTCTTTAACTTCTTGGCTAGCTGCAATTTGCTGAATTTTGCCTCAAGTTCTTACAATTAATATAATTTTTAATTCAGGAAATAGATGGACTCCATTGATGGGACCATATCACAACATTGATAAAAAATATACTCAAATACAGGAGAACTGCTTCTCATGTTAAGGCAACACCTGGTACTGCTACACCAGTTGCTGGATGAACAGGGACTTCCTGAGGACTCTGGAGAATCTGGTGTAAAGAGCTAAACTCCTCTGGCAAAGATCCATGACAAATTGCCAGAGATGAAAAGAGAACCACCCAGGTATGTTCAGGCTCTACACTGCAGGCAATTGAGTATAGGGCTCTCACTTCCAAAATGAACTGCTGAAGTGTTAAAAAAATCTTTCAGCTTCCAGTATCTGTGACAAACTGGGCACATTGTGACATCCTAGAAGCCATAATCCCCCTCTTTGCTTTTCTGTTTCATCTTTTGTGGATTGTGGATGCCACAGGCCTTAGAAGTTCACTTGCAGTTCACTTAGAAGTTCACTTCCACCACTGTCACCCCTACATCTCACAAAGCTGAGCATTTTTTCAAGATTTCCTTAAATTCTGTATTGCAAACCAGAGAATGGTTGGGTTTTTTTCATAATCTAGAAACTGTGTCTTAATTCCACGCTGTAAATCAAACATGCAGAATGGTAACAGCATTTGAGGAGGTGCCATAGCACACCCATCAGATGCAGAAATCAGATAATTTCAGAGTTGGGAGTTACTTTTTAATAGATTCATGGTGCAGTACTAATGATGGATGTTGTTGCAGTTATTAAATACACATTCTATGATAATGGAAAATAAGCATAAAGGGGGTCTCACGTGAAGAGCCAATGTTGTTATGAGAGTGAGAAATAAAGGGAGAAGCAATAAGTATAAAGAACCCATAATAACTCAAGCAACTGAGTTGTGCATTTCTGGATGTGTTGGAGATTTTCCACAGATATTTCCTATGGAAAGAATTTATGAATCAAAGCATAAGAGTTGTCCAGGGAAGATTGGTCCCACATGGATACTGTTGCTGTTTTAACTCCTCCAAATCTTCAAAACTATTCACTATGAACAGATTGTATTCATGAGTACAGGAAGCATTTGCATTTAGCATAGCTAAATTAGCTGAAGCAGAAATGAACACACTCCATGTAATGTTTAACCAGAAAATAGAACAGTTGTATGGCCAGAGTGAGACATTTGGAGGGGGAAGATAAAGCAAGCCAAATTTTGCTCCTGGTTGGAGTTATCATAGGACTGCAGTAACATTGTTCATAGCAAAACATGGCTGGATTAATTTGCTTTCTATTTGTATTGGCATTCTTGTCAGTTATTATTTCCTACTTAGGCAGAAAGGCAAGCTGAAACCTCCATTTTTAGCATCATGGAAAATGGCTAAGACTATTTACTCTGAAGGGACCTATCTAGTATATGTGTGAGGAAGGAGATACACCATTTATTGTATTTTATTTGAAATAATGCTGCCTGGGTATCAGTACATTTCCCTTCTCTTTTTCCTCTTCAAAAACTCCAAAGCAATGCTATTCTTAGGACAACTTTTGACTCAAGAATATGAGACTATGAAACACCTCGACTCTTGTAGAAGTTAGAAAGGTTTAGAAGTAGAGTTAGAAAGGTTTGTGGATACCTTTGCATTTTGAGACACAGTTAGCAATTCACATCACTGAAACTTCAGATTTAGAAAAAAAAAAAAAAAAAAGGCAACAAAACAAAAACAAAACAAAACACCCTAGAGTTTTCTTTTAATTATCTTTCCTGGAATAAAAATTTTGCAAGCAGCTTACTTGTATTAGAAATCTTGTACATCTTTAAGTTTATTAGATAACACACCTACTTGCAAGGAGATTAAGGATGGGCAGAAGTGTTACCAAAGTTTCATAATGCTTATGCAAATACTTTTCATCTAGAAATATCCTGAGTGCCAGGATCCCTATTGCTTCCTAGCTTCATCCTGGACAGATTCAGTGAAACACATCATTTTTATTACCAAACCTTTGGAAATGGAAATATACCTCAGTTTAGAATGCCAGGAGTTCAACTAAAATTGTTTAGTTTGTTTGAAACAGTATTCCCATCATTACAAAGTTCACTGTTTGTTGTCAAGTGGTGTAGAGAATTGCACTGAAAGGTTCAAGGTTGAAGTCTTCCTGGGGTAGAAGCAAATGTAGCTGATGCTGTCTAGCTCTGGTGGGTGTGTCAGTCACATTTTTAATACACCTTTTGTCCAACACTGGGCATTTTCACTCAAGACTGAATACGCCACAGATTTTTACTGGCCAGGTCATCTTGAACCGTCTGGGGCTATATGGATCCAACCATATGCTAATGTCACTTTAAGAGGAGTCAGGGAGTATATCCCTGCCCTGGTTCCTCTCTTCCTACAATCCCTCTTGCACTTTGATTTTCATGCCCAGCACGTGAGCTAGAAGAGAGTGGCAGTGCCCAGTTTCCCTTGCTCTGGAAAACAAGGTGATCAGGGCTGAAAGGAGCACTGCAGAGTGTGCTCCTACAGTCTCCACCACCTTGCGTTCAGTGTGGCCTTTCACAGTGAGGTTCTTGCATGCTGACATGCAAACATCATGGAGTATTTACTGCTGTTGCAACATGTTCTCTAAGACAAGGGATATCATCCAGTTCCTCTGGTTTCTCACTCCAGCATCTCTCCAAGAGGAAAAAGTGAAAGCCTGACATGGTCGTATTCAATTATTCTTACTGTACAAGGTACAAGCAAAACATCTACCATTAATCATGGATGTTTTAAAACCATAAACTCGTTGTCTATATTCTTTAACAGTTGGGGAAGAAAGTTGATCTTTCCTGAAAATACTGAAGCAGATGGGAGCGGGGTGAATGCCAGAATAACCCTACAAATTCTACTAACATGAAACAGTTTTGGACAGTTCAGGACATCTGGAGTGAATATGGGAGAGGGAAATGAAAAATTTCTTGAATGTACTTAAAGGCTGAAATAGAATTATAGAGGCACAGACATGCAGAAACTGAATGAAATACACACATGGATATGGCAGAAGGCTTAAAAGGAAGTCAGCCTGCTAGGAGCAGAACTATTTTTAGTCTCCTAATGAAGAAAGCATCTGTATTTGAGAAAGCCAGTCACTCACTACTTGGAAAATCAGCTGGATCTCTTTCTGGGTCCTGGTGTTCTGGTTGTGAGAGGAAAATCTTATGTGTAAGCTCTTTCAGCCCTGGAGAACCTTAAATGGCAGTCATCTTGGCTTTTGAAGCACAGTTGGGAGCTTCTTGGGAACAGATGCACAGACTTCTGTTGGAGCCTATGGTCACTCTGTGGTGTTTAACCATTCTTGGAATGAGTGTTTCTTCAGGAGACAGCAAGGATCTGGCAAAGTGCTCTGAGATATGCATTGAATATAGCATTGAGTTCTGCCTTTTTTTTTTTTTTTCTTTTCTCTCTCTTCTTCTTCTTCTTTTTTTTTTTTTTCCTTTTCTTTTCTTTTCTTCCCCCCCCCCTGCTGTACAGGTTGTTATACAGTGTTTATTTCCCTTCTTAATTTCCTCAGAGCTTTTCTGGGGTGCAGCAGGCTGTCCAGTTCATTGTAAAAACCCTGTTTTCTTGTCTGTGTAGTACTTGTGTTAGGTATGGGAATGGAAGAGAGCCACTTTATTTTACTGCTGTAGTGAAATTTGAATTGTGAAAAATGGTGTCACTGATCTTAATGTACCATCTTCTTTGTATAGAACAAGCCCTTTTGTAAGGTTTCTTTGATATAAAAGAGAGAGATGTCTTTTTCTGTCTTATTGCTGAGTTAAACAATCAAAGTGAGTTATGTGTGTCCTGGCTGTGACAAGAATGGACAATAGTTATCACCATGTCAAAACCATCAAATGTGCTTGCTGGAAGTAAAGGAGACAGTTTGACTTTTCCACTGGCTTGAGGAACCATTTCTGAACTAGTTAAAGTGTATGCATCATAAAAGGATAAATTGAGAGAAAGGGGATTTTAGCTTCAAGCCTGTGTGGGGGAAGCCTGACCACAGCCATCTGCCTGAGATGGCCTGGCATTTTTCAGTGAGAGGGTAGGATTAGTGAGGAGGGCAGCTTGGGTTTGGAAACCTGCTCCTGCAAGTGGTCAGTCAATTTCAGTCAATGGTCACCTGCCCAAACTATCAGGAATTGAACAAGATCTTATAGGTAGTAGGCAGGCAGGATATGGAAGAAGAAATGACATGGAGAGGGAGCTGGAACCTGGACTTCATGGGTATCCCTGCCCCTGGGCAGGTTTGCCAGGCTTCTTCAGTCACTTCCAGCTCCCAACTTTGCATTTGGTTTCTTTAAAAATGTTTTTTCTTGTCTGTCATATGCTTTAATACATGAAGTGTCTTACATAGTAGGGAACCATCTTGAATGTAGGTACATGAATCCTCAGAAACGGGAAGGAGGGGAAGGGCTTGTATGCACCTGATCTCCTTTTGTAGTAAGAAGTTGGTCTGTGGAAGAAGTTGATGCTCTCAGCTTCTTTCCATTTGCTTGTCATCTTCCCATTTGCTTGTCACCTTTGTTTGCATCCCTCTTCAATTTCCTGATGCAGTTTCTTGTCCCTTAATCTGCTCCTGCTTGAGCAATATAGTTTTAGAAAATTGCCTCAAAGTATTGAAAAGTGGGAAGATCACTGACTGAATTGCATAAGGGGCAATTACGTGAGTATTTATTCTGGCATCAATCAAGCAGCTTGGGGACAGTGACCAGCAGCTAGAGAGGGAGCAGGAGCCTCCTTGCCCGACTCAAGGGCAGTCAGTGCCACAGGTCTGACAACAGCCTTGCTTTCTGACACAAATACCTGAAGTTCTTAGATGGTTTCAGTAGAGGCTGTTTTGCATAAACCTTTTCTATTTTCCCATTACT
Organism: Hirundo rustica; assembly: GCF_015227805.2. Classification (NCBI taxonomy): domain Eukaryota; kingdom Metazoa; phylum Chordata; class Aves; order Passeriformes; family Hirundinidae; genus Hirundo; species Hirundo rustica. Next base: position 90,880,365 of record NC_053450.1, read on the forward strand.
CATATGTCCCTGTGTTAATAACATAATGTAAATAATTCTGTGCTGGATTTGGCATCCATTTAAACAGGTGTAACACTAAAGCAGTCGTAATTGGTTTCGGTGTTCCCAGCCTTCTCTCCAGCTGCAGTGTCCAAAGGGGTTTACTTGTTTTTGCTTTTGAAGGTTCATTATTACCATAATTCACTCATCAGTCTGCTGCTTTTCATGTTAATTCACTTTTATAACCTGGTAGGAGGCAAGATGAAATGTTTTAGGCTGCATCCTAAGGTTATTCTTTGAGTGGCCGGTGTTTAAAATGGTTGGGATGGGCATTGGCAAGAAGAGTTTTGTGGTATTTACAGTCTTCAGGAATCTGTGTAAAAGTAAAAAATGCTTATCCTGATTCTGCATAAATACCACATCCAAAGCACACCTGTCTTCTGCCATGTGGGCCAGCTAATTGGTTTTTGATCTATTTTTACTGTTCCTAGCTGAAAGGCAATTATTTTTGTTAAATTCCACAGAAAGCTCTAGAGCTGTTTTAGGGGTTTGTTGCTGTGAAAAATAGTCACGGTTCTGTTTTTTTAAAAAGCATTCTCAAGGCATAATTACAATGATTGAGAATGCTCCTTAAAAAAAACCCAAATGCATGTACATTTTTCATAGCTACACGTCTCTAAAATGTCTTTGTGGGTTTCTTCACATATTCAGAAAACTTTTAAAAATAAAAAGGAGCAAATCTATCTCTGAGCTTGGCAACAGCTGAAGTTTATATTTCACAAGTATCTGAAAATGGGTTCCTCCCCATTTGCAGACACAGATGCCAAAGTTTTAAACTGACAGCGCAAAGCTTATATTGCAAGCTTTGTAAAGGCACAAAGCAGCATTTTTCTGCTCTGTGCCAGTCCTGCACTTATGCATGGCTGGGATGAGGCCTTGTTGGACAGTGATTACTATTATTATTATTATTGCTGTTGTTTATGGATCCCTAGCCTTGTGGTCATACAGAGCAGCAGGTCGGCATTGTTGAATTGGGAACTGTAGACATGAAAATAGCAAAAAGGTTGCCCCTGCTGCTAAACTTTTGGCAGTTATTTCGTATTCCATTCTTGTCTGTATTAAAACACAGAATGTAGTGAATGGGCCAAACCCTGCAATCCTTATTTGGTTATTATGAAAAGAGAGAGAAAAGACTGTGATTCATAGGGAGAGAGATGAATAAGAGACTGCAGAGAAGGTCTGTGCAAGGTAGCTCAGAAGTTTCGTTTCTCTTGTGCTATAACCCATCAACACAAGGGTTGTCTGAGCACAGCAAATGGTGGCTCTATCAGAAGTAATGCTTTAAATAGTCCTCATGCTGAGGCAAACAGAGCAGTGATGTAAGGAGATGCCTGCTGCTTATGTGATGTGTCTAAGCATGTGTGTGCAGAGTCAGTTAGAAAAGCTGGGCAAATTCATGCCCCGGAAAAGATGTCTCAAGTGGAAATCATTACATGGGATGCTCCTGAAACCAACTATTTCAAAAGATCAATTCAGAAATTTATTCTTTTTTTGGTTGGTTGGTTTTTGGTTTGGGTTTTTTTGGTGTTGCTTGTTTGTTTGTTTGTTTGGGGTTTTGTGGTTTTTGTTTGTTCGTTGGTTTGTTTGTTTTTGTTACTGGGAGCTCAAAATACCTCGGGTTACCTATTATTTCAAACAAAAGGGGTACAGGAGAGGGAACAAAACCTGTTGTTCCAGCAGCAGAGCAGTTACTAAGTGGCAGGTCATTAATCCCACTCCAGGATGTTGCTGGGAGCAGCAGGAGTTACAGATGTTTGATTGCATCATCACAGTATAGTCTCTGATGATGGTGGTTTGGGTTGCTGTAATCCACAAAAATTATACTTTGGCTTCAGTGCTTTGGCCTGCCTGAGCATGACTGATTGTTATCTGCTCTTCAAGATTAGCTGAAAGTGCCTAGCTAAATGCTCTGAACTTTGTGGCAGAGGAAGATGAATTTGGGGGCCAGGTATGTGAAAATCTTGTGCAAAAAAAAGGCTGCTGTGTTTATTCCCTTGTTCTCCCCGGCCTAATGGAAAAATGAGAGCAGTGCAGAGCTCAGCTCAGATACATTCAGCTACTTAACTCCTGCCACAAGCCACTACAACCATGGTAGTCTGGATTTCAGCAAAGGCCAGAGGGTGGTGTAAATAGCATTGGGATGTAAATTTTTGTTCCCTTCTCCCCGCTTTCTACATCAGATGCCGAGTGAGTCTCACGTGCAGGTTAGTGAGGGGGGTGGTTCAGCTGCTCTGCCTCACACTCCCTAGCCCTCCCTGACCTTGTGTCCCAGAGAATCTCAAAGATAATTTTAGTAAAAGGCTGTTCTGGGTGCCCTTTGGCTCATCTGTTTACAAAGTCACAAAGCCTCTCCTCGTTATTTTTCAGGGATCAGAGGGGACAAAAGTTTAAATATTAGCTCAGTTATTTAAACCCTGTGGCAATGCCAGTCTGCTTGGCACATAGTGTTAAATCTAGTGATAAGATATTCAGCCGACTGATGACCCTCGCAGTGTTGTAAGAAATATGCTGATTAATTCTCTGCAAGGGATAGGAGGGACAAAGCGTCTTCCATGTTTTATGACAATTGCTAAAAAATCTGCTGAAAACCTGGGCTTAGAGATCTATGCAGTTGCCCTCCAGAAATCACTCCGTGATTTCCCGGAGTCTTCTAGAGTATTCCTAGATAAGCAATACTGCAGATGAATAACAAAATTTAAAAAGAGTTCTCCAGTAAAAGCTTTGTGCCTGAAAATATTTTCTGGTATATAATTACATTTTTGTCCACTAGATGGCTTTTCTCCCCCTGCCTGCAACTTGATAGAGCAACTGGAATTAACCAACTGTAATGTATGTAAAATGATATTACTTACAGCTGAAATCAGGTATTTGTAGCACTTGGGTCAAAATTTTCTATTTTCATAGAGCATGCAGGGCATATACATCCTGTGATATAAATTTTCCTACGTGGAGCAAATCTTCTGTACGTTGGCTCAGAGAAAAACACCAGTTAAGATGTTTTACCAAATTGTTTGCCAACAAACAATGTTTGCTTATTATATGAAATTATCAAAGACCACGGGGTACATTCTGTGGTTATTAAATCTCCAGCAGTTACACTGAAAAAATAATGTAAAATCTTCCAGACCTTGTTTTGGTTTGATTGGGGTTTTTTAGGAATCAGAAACAGAGGAGTTCCTCCCCTTACCCTCCCAGTTTGTAGTATAATATTAATTAAGGATGTTTGGAAGCAAATTTAGGTTCTGCAATCATTATAATTAAGTAGGACAGATGGACAGAACTCTGCATTATGCAGCATAAGCCAAATCAAATGGCTTGCCAAAAAAGAATTGTGCTATTTACATTGAGAGAAGTCCTGGTTTTAGTGATTGTGTGAGTCCCTCTGACCACTGATGAGATATTAGCAGGGATATTCCTTTCCTGTTGACTTTACCACATGGATGAGATAGTGGTCAAGAGAAGAGTACCCTGAATTAGTAAAATATGTGGTATTCAGGTTATGATAGCAAAAACATAATAACACATCTCAACAAGTATTTTATTATTATAATATTTACGCTCTTAAAAAACATAACATAGTAAAATTAAAAGTAATTACTAGGCTCATGTTCACCATTTCACTGAAGAAAATAAAAGAGAATTGGTATAATTTTATATTAAAAGGTTGTTCTCAAGAAACATACCAATGAGTCTGATGTGGGTAAACACACTAGATGAAGATGAATGAACCAGCACTTGGGATTTGGGGGATTTCTGCAAGGAAGTTACTTCAGGAGCCTGCTTGGAGATGCAGTTCCTCCTTTATAGCTAGTGAGTATTTGTTTAGTTGAAAACTCTCATTTTCAGCTGTTGAACCAGAGCTGCTCCTTTTTTTTCCTGTCAATTTCCTGATAGTCACGGGAGGAAAAAAGAGGTAATGTTCTCATTTCAGCATCCCTCGCCCTCCTCCTTGCTTCTCTGGAAGATGAAGCAAGCAGGCTATTTCTGTTACCCATCTTTTCCTTCAGCATCCTTCCTTCAGGATCTTTCTGTCTTGTGAATCATTCCAGTGCCCATTCCTGTCCCCAGTTCTAGTTTCTTAAGCTTCACCTTAGGGGGTTGTTGGGTTTTCCCTGCACAGCATGGGGCCCTGCTGGAGAATAGGCTGGGATCTTGGTAATCTCCAGCAGTGGATGCTGGCTGGTAGAATTGGGATGGAGGAGCAGAAGAACCACTGAAGTTATTTCTCTGTGATTCAGTAAGCCAGTGTTGCTACAGTTTGTGCTCAGTTTAAGCTTGGAAAGGTAGTTTTTGCTGCTTGGAAGTTTGTTTTTTTATATCTCTTTTTCTTCACAGAAGCTTAGATTATGTGAGGATCCATGACTGAGATAAGTGTACACACTTGCCAGGGAAATCTTGCAATTGCAAAGCATACGAGTGGATTTTTAAGCCCCATTTGACTAATACCAGAAGGATTAGTGTGCTATTTTGTTTGATGCCAACACAAGAAAAATGTCATGTGCTTTAAACTGAAGGGTTACATTTACTTGGGTGGTGCTAAGCTGAGGTGATGCAAGTCACTGCATTAAAAGCCCTGGTATGCTCATGGCCTTGGGTCATGGAGATCTTCAGGCTGAGCCAGCAATTGTGCTACCTGTCATGAATGAATGGGGTGGAGGAACAGCTCTTTGAGCTCAGGAGAGAGCTGACATTGTGAGTGCGGGAAGTGTGGAACACTTGGTAATCCTGTGGTGGTCAGCTAAGCACTTTGGTCAGAAATGGTCGGGGTAGCACACAACCTTGGATCTTTGAGCCTCTAAGCTACCTTCTGCTTTCAGTTACAGTAGTAAAAATCCATTGACTTCCCTAGCATTCCTACACCAGCCTTATTCCAGTGCTCCCAATAGCAGAGTTGAGGCAACTCAAGGGAGGAGAAAGAGGTGAACAGAACAAAATTGTACTCTGCAATTTCACTACGCACACTTTCAACCATTTAGCTTGGTAGAGAATGTTCTTTCTGGCCACCAAGAACTGTGAGGCCACCAAGAACACTCAGTGGCACTTCTGCAAGCGCATCAATGCTGACATGGAAACCCTTCTCTAGCATGTCAGCATGTGCGTGCTACTGAACATGCAGCAGTAACACCCCCATTTCCTAGCTCTGCCCTGCTCCAGTCTAGCTATCTGCTGATCACAGCCAGAAGAGACCATGTGAAATCCTCCAAGCCTAACTAGAGCATTCCAGAAACCATATTAAAAACAATTAAAAAGAAGAAAAGTTTTACCTCAGTTTAAAAATTGTCTGGGAGGTGATTTGTGGGGTTCCTTCCTGTCTCTGACACATTGGGTACCTGGAACGCTGCAAGGCCATGGCTTTTGCCAAGTGCAAAGGTAATTGGGAAGAGCCAGGTCATGCTGATCTTCAAACTTACTGCAGTAGCAGATCCAAGAGGCAATAAATAATAGCTTTAGTGCTCAGTCTTAACCTGTGCTGATCTTAAGGTACTTGGCATAAGGAAGCAAAGGTTGACCAAAGTCATCTTTAATCCATCTTCAGTCTTAGCATTGGCCAAAGATCTCCTTTAACCACTTTAACCAGCGCCAGTTTACTGGAGTTCTGCAGCACTTGTTCCAAAAAAATCCCAAACTCAGTCACAGCAAGTGCTCAGCTGAAGGCAGGCAGGTCATGTATAATCCAACTATATTAGCTCACAGTTCTTCTGTGCCACTGTGCACCCTTGTAAAGACCATGCTGAGGTCCTTTCAACTTCTTCACTGCGCCCTTGATCTCTGCCAGCTTTGTGCATTCTGCTCTCAAAGAAAAATGGTTTTTAAGACCAAGAAAATCTGTAAAAGAGATGTTACTAACTCAAACACCTTCGCTCTGTAAAGGAAATGTAGATTAGATTCCTTTTGTGCATCTGAAATTCTGCTGCCAAACCTGTGCTATGAAAGGTGAGGAAAAACATAGAAGGCTAATAAAAAATAATTGGTGACACCAGAGCGAGAAGATGTGCATGCCACAGATAATAAATTTGGCTCTGCACTGAACAAAAAAAGGTTTGCCAAAGTTTTTGCCTGTCTTTTCAATTCAGACAGGGGTTTACAACATTGAAAGTAGCCAAAGTAGCCAAAGGTTTGATCTCAGGTTGGCCCAAACATGGAATGACTCTGCTGACCTGTCCAAGCACATGAGCTTGGCCAATCCTCAGGACTGACTTTTCTCTAACTCCAGAGACCATCCCCCCTGACACAAAGATTTCAAACATACAGGACTTGCTGTGGCTGCCCTGCAGTATTGGATCAGCTTCATCAACACAGTATCACCTTGCTTTAACCCTGTTGAAAGATTACAGTGTTTGTTCTCTGGGTTTGATGTTATCTGGTTTTGCTTACACCCTAATGATCAACCATGAAAAAGCCGAGTGACATATACTTGTTATGAATTAGTAAATGCTTTTAGTTAAGCTTTTGAATGTGTGTTTAATTTTCAGGTGGATGCGTAATTACACTGTGACCTGTTTAGCATTGGAGACTCATTCCTTTCAAAGAGCAGAGAAAAAAAGAGGTCACATCCAAACTAAAATGAAAAACACAAAGGGTTTACGTTTTTTTCTGTATCACTTTAAAAAGATTTCCGAACAAATTTGTTTTCGAAGTAGTTTGCTCTCAGTCCTAAGATGACAACTGCCAGCAGCTGGCTGGGTAGAAGCAAAAGTTAGTCTGAAAACTAATAAAACTCATATGACCCAAAATTGTACAATACTGAGGCCATTTGTAACTACAGCTAGAGTTATTTGTCATTCTGGAAAAAATAGTGAAGTGTCTGGAGGTTTTCTTTGTTACAGATTTTCTTTAAAGAGATTTTCTTTTCCAGAGGCAGCAAGAGAAGGGATTTTTGTTGGTTACTTTTTTTCAAAGCTTAGTGATAACAAACAAGCAGTGCAATTTTGGCAGGAAACTATCGCATCCCATGTTAGAGAATAAATTGTTCCCTTGATGATGTACTGAGTGATAAACCTTCTTGGATTTATGGATTTTTCTGTATATTTGCATAGAAAGTCATTACAGCACCCTTTCAGCTGATAACAGTAGCACATCGTGGCCTGTTTCTGCGTGTCTTACAACTCCCTGGACAAGCTATTGATCAGGTAGGTCACTTCCAGTGGAGCAGACAGTCATTCTGTGCACTCTTTCTTGGATGGGAGATAAGCCTTTTTGCTAGTCTTCAAGGTCCTGTCTCCCCTCTCTCTTTGCAGAAAATCCTTCAGAAATCTCTTGCTCCCTTTTGTTTAAGATTTCTAGTCTAGTTTTTTTTTTCCCCCCTGTGATTAGAAATCACGGGGGGGGGGGGGGGGGGGGGCGGGGAAGAAGAAAAAAGCACAGCTTTTTAAATGGAGGAAAGTCATTCCTCTTACTTGTCAGACTCAAAAAAAGCAATGCTTGTCCAGCTCTGCTGTTTCAGTGTTGATTTCAGGGCTAAAAATTATGCATGCCTGTTATATTGGAGTGGATTTCTCCGGAGAGCATATTTTCATTCAGATTCATGTAACTATTGACCAGGAACAAGGTTAAATTGAGCCTGTTTAAAAATTAACCCGTTTAAAAAAAAAAAAAAAAAAATTACATAACGCCGTGGCACTCTTCAGGCGATCCTTTAGCTTTCTAGCATCAAGTAATCTCTGATGGTGTGCAGGCTGCATTTAAAGGCAAAGCGTTCCCAGCACTTCCTATGCCTGGGATGTTCAGTGGTGTTGCTTGAAACTGGTAATTCTCTGACGGTCTTTATATTGTTACAGTGTGGAAACGAATATGCACACTCGTTCCTGCATTTATTTTCCCGGACAACGTTTTTCAAAAATGCACCTTTAAATGTGCCCGTTCTTAATTCCATGCTCCTAAAACAGCTCAAGCATGGGATACAGGCAGATGCAGGAAACTGTAAGTGCTTAGGCATCCTCTGTTACACACAGCTACCTTCAAGGCTGCGTTTCGACCGTCAGAGCGGGGGCAGGTGACGGAAGCACGTTAGGAAGCAATAATCCAAAGCTCGTAGTAAATTTAAACCCCCTGGTTCAGAATCAGCTGTCAGGAAAACAGAGCTCGGTAAAGGTTAGATCTCTTCTCCTGCCGTATTTTCCTTCAGGTTAATGTTCAAGCCGTGCCGGTGGCCGTGTCCAGGAGAACACTGGGCGCTTGTACGGCTATAAATGGCGAGAGGCTGGCTGCGCGGGGGCCCGGCGAGCGCCTCGCCCGCAGCCGCGGCGCCCTGCGAGCGCTCGGCTCCCCGCTCGCAGCCGCTCGCCCATTGGCCGCAGCCACGGCCCTCCTCGCAGCCGCTGCTGCTGACAGGGTATCGCTCCTCGGCTGAGATTACTGCCTATGACCTACTTTGAAAATGGTGTGAACCAAGGTTCACAAATTGTCTTGGAAGGGTGCCACGAGGTTGGTGTGCAAACATGCGCGGTCTGGGAGGCTTCTGGCGGAGCAGAACTGGCTGTCTCCGTGTCCTTCCAGATGCAGCCCGCGTTCCTTTGCCAGCCCCGGCTTCACAATCCATCTTTGTGCTCTTGAGTGCGGCATATTGATTTCCCAGGCAGGCCTGCTAGGTTAGAGAGCCTCTGGCCAATAAGTCCTCCATGCCTTTTTGCTCTCAAAACAGCTGAAGTGGTAATAAAGACGAATAAAGGGTTTCGGGCTGAGCTGTCAGCTGAAGTCTAGCAGTAGTAGTTGTAGTAAAAGCAGTAGTGGTGGTATCAGAATACAAGTCACAAAGGAGAGCTAAGCAGTGACATTTTATTTATACAGTTCATCTGTTTACTCTAATCCGATTGTTTATAGTGTAATGTAAACTTACAATTACCAAAGCTGCTTTCCCTGCCAGATAAACAGTTTAACCTGTATGCCATTCCAAAATACTGATAGAGGAGAAAATTCCACAGAAAGGAACAGCCTTGGAGAATTGCAGTCTGAAAGCTGTACGGGTCTGGGATTTATTTATTTATTTATTTATTTTCTTCTTCTTCATTGTCTTCCTTAAGTAAGATATGTGCTGCAGAGGAAACTTTCCACGGACTCACAGAGATCATATGCTGTTTCAAATCTACTTGGAAGATAAGGCACTTTTTTTTTTTTTTTTTTTTTTTTTAAATGCCCTCCCCAAGGCTAATATATTACATACCTACTCAGCACAGGGCTGCCTGTTATCTGATAAGATAATTAGTGTCAGACACGAGAAGCAGCATATGTAGTTTCAAAAGAAGCACTACTGAACATTCACAGAGAGAGTTAAAGAGCATGCTTATCAAAGCTTTTCCATGCAGAAGACTTGTGCTAGTATTTGACTTTGGGTCAAGAAGTCCTTTAATAAATTAGCAATGCAAATGTGTTTTACTTTATACATGTGGGATTTAAGTGTTTGGGACAGGCACAATAGAGCACTTTGGGGCTTTTTACAGATTTGACATGAGCCAAGAGTTCTAACTCAGACTCTGAGTATTTTTTGTTTCTTTGTTTTATCTTCTGTAAAGACATCTGTTCTACACGGCTCTTCACCTTGGCTGCAGTTCAATTTTCACTGATTTCCATGAACTCCATTATGAAACCCAAGTGCAATCCTCTCTTTGCACCAGGATCAGCCCGTGACTCCTGAACACCGACCTGCAGCTTACAGATGCCCTCAGCCACCCCTCCTGAAGCACATGGCTATGGTGAGCAGCCACCACCTTGAGGAAAGTACACCTCATCCTCCAGCTTGCCCCTCCCCTGCCGATTGAGTCACAAGCCCTTGAAGCCATGCTTTAGTACTTTAAAAATAGAGAAAGCTGAGACAAAGACCTCTATCCGCTCTAAAAGCTGCACAACCACTGATGCTTACCCTACATGAGGTGGTCTTTGCCACTTGCTAAACAGCTCAGCTGATCCATTGATCCATGGTAATTGAAAGGGAAGAGGACCTGAAATGCAAACTTGACATCTGACATTTGCTGGTTCTGTTTGTGAAGCAGCTGGCCCAAAGGCAGGAGCTCCTGTCCGAGCATGCCTGATGGATCTGCTGCAGCAAACCCTTCTGGCCTGACAGTTGCAATAATAAATCCCATAAATGAGCTGACATTTTGGCCTGGCAGGGCCTTTTGTAAGCCTCAGCTGGGAGCAATTATTTAATGAAAAATTTTAATAGATTAGTTGTTTGCCCATGAGTTTGTAGCATAGAAGGCACTGGGTTGTTTTTAGTGATGGTTGTTTTCTTTTAATAGCATACGTGGAGCTTTCTGGGGAATGTGGAAGTGTTCTTCACCTAAAAAAAGCAGGGATGGGACTCTGAGAAATGTGTGGTGTCCTTGTCACTTTCATCATTTGGTGTGACTGTGCAAGGTGTGATGGCAAGCAGGGGAAACTGCAGTGAAAGCAGGGGTTCAATTCTTGCCCTTGTAACAGGAAAAGGAAACATTTTCAGCCTACCCCAAAGGGGGTACAGGTTGTAGCAGATAGGAGCATCAACTGCATGAGAAATACTTCTCAGAATGTTTTTCCAATAAATTTCAAAGGAAGAAATGATCACTGATGCAGGGAGGAGGAAAATCCTTCCCACCTGATAAGTCTCGTTAGTCTGATGGAAGTATCTAATGCATCAGCTCATCATGCTTTTCTGTTTAAGCAATCAGCCATTCTGTTGAAGGATGTAAAAAGCATCTGGTTGGAGTGGTACAAAGCAGGCCAACCCAACATTTCTTTTGTGTTGCCTATGGTTTTAGAAAACTTTTGGAGTTACAGAACAGATCAGGGAGGCAGAAATACAGCTACTGCCAGGCATGCTCAGCCTTCAGCTCCTGCTCTTCTGTATCCTCGTAGTTCCTCCCAGAAATGAGAGAAGGCTTGAGCAGAAAGACCTACAAGACAGTCAGTGAGAGTACCAGTATTAGAAATATTGTCTGACACAGACATGGATGCAAAGTACTTCAATGTACCTTGCCACTGCCAGATCTCTACTCATCTGATATTGCAGAAGGAGCTTAATATTGCTTTATACACCTCAGCTGACACTACTCACCTTGCCACATCTTTTGTACAAGGTATTTTATTTCACAGCCTCTGCTGAAACATCCCAGGCACCAAGCTAAATTAGGAGAAGAAATGTAAGACAGTCTTTACAGGTTTGAGCAAATGGACATGGAAATGGGGTATTTGGGGCTCCAGTAAATGGAGGTTGTGATATCCCCCTTTGACTTGAATCTTCCATCTTCCAGTTAATGTGTGGTCTGGTAAACTTCATTCATAGATCAGTTTTTCAAAGAGTGAAATCCTACAGCTACCTCCCGAACTTTAGCTGTCCTCTGCTACTCAGGTTGACAAAAATTAATCTCTAACATCAGCTGTGAGGCAGCCAGTAACTTGATCCCCATTACTGAAGTTTCAGGACAGCACAGGGTACTGTTACTGCCCTCGTAACTTTTGCCAGTGAAAAATGGTAGTGCATAATTTTTTGTTGGATCACTCTTCTTATCTGATACTGTAGATCATCAAATGCTGCTAATGTGTATGGAGGAACTGTGCATATCAGAGGAAGCTCTTTGAAAGCATTCTGTTCCTTCTCCTAAGGTGGAGTCACAAGGAGCTGTTGTTTTCCTATTTCCAAACTCCTCATCTCTGGAAGCTGACAAGGCTCTTCCATACACATGTGAAACCATTGGAGAGCTGAGGAGATCACATGGTGAACTGTAGTGCCCACTTTCCTGAAGATGTTATTTAAGTTTTCATATTCATTATTGCAAGCATAATTACTGCCTTCCCTAATTATCTCAGTAGCTACCTGAAGCTGACATTGCACTGCAGAGCAGGTGGCCAGAAGTGAACCAGACAAGTCAAAGATATCAGTTGTGTTAAACAGCTGTATCAGTGTTATTTAAAAATCACATGTAAGTCAAATTGACCATGCTAGCTAAAGACCATCTTATTTGCAAATACAGAATCAATTCCTAAAAGATTTAAGCTTAAACCAAACCAGACATTGTTTTACACTGAAACCCCATGTCTTCTACACTGGTTTAACCAAAATGGATTTGAAATTATGCCTTTAGAAAATCCAGGATACTTTTTCTCTGGCAGTTTAGACCTAGATGATGACTGTAGAAGCAGAGGAGTGCTTTGAAATGCTTCCTTTCATAACTGTTCCAGGTGCTGAGGGCCTTTGTTTGACATTTGTTGCAACTCTGTGAACTTTTGGGCTTTAGTATTTGCCTACAGAATATGCACAGAAATAGGAAATCTCCATCTCCATTTCACAAGGCCCAGACTGTTGTCTTTGCTCTGATGGGTGCAGTGCAGCTGCGATGGTCGACATAAGATGATAAGTGCATTGGCAATCACATGCTTGGAAAACTGGAGCAAATGGGAGCAGACTGTCAGTTTACCATGCACACATTGCCGTGGGTCTGTTCATAAACATCTCCCCATTTTTTCCCTCCCTGCTCTGCATGGAGGTTCTGTTTCATTGCACGGAGCCCTGGGTAGATTTTGAGATTTGATCCTGGAAGGCTTCCAAGGAAATGGCCTCCTTTGTTTCTGAGATTGGGCTGCCCTTTATGATCATGATAGCATATGAGTGCATTTCGCAGAAGCAGTGAAACTGTCAAGGAAAAGAAGGAAGCTTCTGGACACAGGACTTTCCCAGAAGTTTTATCTAGACTGAGGAATTTCTGCAATGAATAAGATGTCTCTAGACATCATCACTTTCTGAAAATGTCAAACTTCCTCTGTAAGTTATAGAAACACACAAGTGCAAGTGTAACCCCTACAGATTTAATCAAGCTCTTCTCCTATGGGGTGCTAAGGAAGGAAAAGTGGGAGAAATTATTGTTGCTATTTTTATATGCTTGGGAGCTGGTAAGCGATTATAATAATGGGAGTCATAAATTACTTCACCAATGCATTTGGAGATGAGACAGTGAACTGACTCCTTGGAGGAATACAGGATATGTAATCTGAGTGGTAGATGCTGCAAAGGAGAGGGCTCAGGCACTGAGAAAGGAAAACTATGGGTGAAACTGGATTTCTCTTCTGTTCCCCTGCTTTAATTCATTTGTGTTGCAAGCAAAGCAGGCACTGCATTTGCCATCTGCAAGTTCAGTGAAAGCTTTTGCACCTGCTACCTGAAGGATGGTTCAGCAAAAGAAATTCAAAAGTTTATTCAGTGTATTCTTTTTTCCTTTTGCTGTTCCCAAAAAAAGAAGCTCATTCATATGCACTTGACAGTGAGAGGTAAATTGCCTGTGCAGCACAAGGTGACTTAACCACATGATTCTCAGGAACAGTAGCGGGAATGCTGCAGCAAAATCCTCATGCCAAGGCATATGAAAACATCTGTAGATGGATCCACTGCCCTATGGCAATGGGAATCCTGGTCAATGAATTTTCTTCTGAGTGCTGAAACAAATAAAATCCACGACACAAATCCCCTGTCTGCAGCACTGTGATTCTCTGTCTTTGAGATTCTGTGCAGACTTCTTCCTGGTGCATTGCATTAATATTAAATTAACAACACGCTACTCACATGGAACTTACATTCTAAAAAAAGCTCACATTATGCTGTAAGCCTTTATTACAAAATAATAGCAGTCGTGAGGTTAAAGTTTGTTCATACAGTTTTCTATAGAACATCTGTACATTTTTTGTGGAGGATAAAAGCTACATTCTACGTGTAGCTTAGTCATATGAATATAGATAGATAATGAGTAGTTTATTGAATTTCCTTTTAGATTTTACCATTCACTTATATTCATATAAAGTATGCAAACCATACCAGATTTTTGTACGTGGTACTTTCTTTTCAGAAACTCGAATTTCTCTGTCAGTGTTCTGCAGAGGATGTGACCTGATATGAAAAGGACCTATTCCTCTAGGATTTAGCTTGTAGCTAGAGGCATATATCAGAGATTCTCTGAAGTAGATTGTAATTCACACTGGAGAGAATAAAGAGAAATCACTAAGTCCATATGGAGCAGGACCTTGAAAAGCTTTATGAGGACCACATTCACTGGAACAGTTACCCAGCATCCAAACCATGGAAGCCCACACAGGCTTCAAAACCAAAATATTTTAGGGCTTTTGTGGCCTTCCGTGATGCAGAAGCTGGACAGGATTTTTATTGAATCTGGCCTTAAATAAGCAAAAGAATTTTGTAATCAGTGCATGGTTTAACAGGAAGCCAGAAAAATTCTTTTATTATTGGAATGATATGGTGGGAAAGCTTAGCCCTAGATACAGTCCTGGCTGCTGAGCTCAAAAAAAATTTGCCTGCAAGCAAAACTAGCTGGGAGTAGAGTAAACTCCTAATTAACCTGAATTGGAAAAGGTACGTATTGCAATCTCGTGTTTTTACTTGTGTATGTAAGTCATACCTTACTTTACAAATGCTGACCCCTCACCCCACAAAAATGTTTCCAAGACCTTGAACAGGCCTGAACCTTATACCCTGATCCTCCTTCTCTTTTTCCCATATTGTAGAAGCACTTTCAATTATTGGTGGAGAACTCTGGAGACAGTTCAAGAGCTCCTTAATGCCACTACAGGTGTCAAACAGCAGGGACTATTGGTAAGCTATATGTAGCAATCCTCAGCCCTGATGGTATTTCAGCATTAAGCCTCAATGCTGAAGCCGTTGCTTGCTGTATTGCCAGGAGTCTTAAAGTTTTGGTAGAATGCAGGTGGAGCAGCAGATAAGTGACCGCTGCATGATGGCGTAGATTCTAAGGGGATTACTACATTATGCTGTGGTGTGAACTTGAAATTATCCCAGTGTTCTCCAGTGACATGTGCTGGTGGAGCCAGCAGGAGGGGACAGGTATTCTAACTGCAATTGTTTTTTCTCACCTTGAAGTTCTATTTTCATGTAATAGATGCAGAGATTTGGGCGGTGTTCAAAAATGTCCAGAGGGACATTAACCAACCTCTGAGAGCATTGTGGAGACTCACATAAGTGGACAGGGCTCATCTGGGGTCTAGATGTGTGGATCTGAGGTCATTCCTTTAGCTTCAGGGTATACCTGTAAGTGACAATGATTTCACCCAGAGCAGCGTGTAAGCATTTCCATAAACAGAGTGTGCATTGTGTAGCAAAATCAAAGCTATGCAGTAATAACTATCCTGCAGCTAAATGGATGCTTTTTCCACAGCTGAATCCTTAGAGGGATGATGTAGTTTTTAGTCATTCATTGCCATGTGACTTATTAAAACAATTAACAGGCAAAAAAAAAAAGTGGTTCTTTTGAGTGGTTTGGCAAAGGCTATGCAGTATGAAGTTCAAGCAGAGTGAGTTTCTACCTCTGTTGGCAGCAGTGTGTGAAGTGGCCAGGGCTGTGGTTCTCTTCTTAGCTCCACCTCTAGCTCACTGTTTGACCTCGGAAAAGTCTCCTGGCCACTTCGGGTTTTCAAGTCATTATGAACTCCAGACTTGTATCAGCTTCTCTAAAAGATATGCAGCTTCTCCAGGCAAACCTGGGTCCAGCTCTGGGGTTGGGTCTGATGGGTTTATAATTTGAGCCTTGTGTACACAAGGTTTGAGGTTTTGACATGAAACCAGATGAAACATAATGGTTTCAGCTGAGTTTTGCTTTGAATTCTTGGATTCAGCTGCCCTCCTCCCTTAAAAAGAAGGCCTGAAGGTGGCAGAGCTAAGTGAAAAAACTGTCCACTGAGGGCTTCTGGGAGAAAACCAGATAGTTTCACCAAGTCTGATCTTAAAGCTCTATGCGTACAGTTAACTGTGGTTTTATATCTAGTGCAATTGCCTGTACCCTGTCCTAGGAGGAGATTATGAGACACAGGTGCATAACATTTAAAACCTGCACATTGAAAGAACTACAACAAACGTGAAAACCTTGTGAGTGACAACACAGATTTTCCCTTTTTGAAATGCCTTGTCTTGCTTCCATTTCTTCCCTCCCAACCATCCAAACAGTACTGTGCAAACATAACTTGTGATTTTAACTGTGAGCTACCACCCCAGGACTTGCAGGACTTCTAAATTTCCTGCAAGGTGGTATATAAATCTATTGCTAGTCTAGTCACAGCTTCACTCAAAATGCACCTCGTGTCCATTGTTAAGTTTGCTGTGTTCGGGTCTTTCTTTGCTAGACCTATGCGTCTCTGTCTGGCCTTGTAGCTGTGTTCCAGACCTGCAGATGTTTTTGAGGTCTGTGAAGCCAGTGGAGCCTGACATCAGCTCTAGTTAGGCAGTGATTTAAACTCATTTCCGTGCCGTAGTGCTGTGGACACTCCAGCTTATATCCCACGCCTTGGCACACAGTTAATGTAGATAGCTAAATAACGCAGGCTTAGCGGAAGAGCTTTCCGCAAACAATTGTTATTTTCTTAGGCAACGTATTTCAAGGACATGAAGGCTGGGTGAGCTCTGGGTCACAATTTGCTCAGGCTGTATTTGCACCACAAGCATGGAAACAATTGCCAGTGCTAGATTTAGCTGGCCACACCATGAGCTGTGTCCCAGCTCGGAGGAAACCCGGGTACTTCCCTCTAGGCTCCTGTGCTGGAGGGACACTCAGGGGCTGGGCTGGCTCGGGCGGGTGTCACAGCCGATTCACACAGCCACTGTGCAGGGGAAAAGGAGCACAGGACCTCCAGGGCCAGCCGGCTCACGGGGATGTAGCTGCTCCCCAGCACTCAGGGGGAACTTCAGGGGGCAGAGTCTGGCACCGCGTTGTGTAACTTTATTTTAAAGAACTAACTGTGATTTTTATATGGAGGATTTGTGTGCCAAAAATGCAGCTCTTTTTATTTAGTGAAATATCCTTTGGAAAACTGTAAAATCATGACAGGTTTTCGTATTTATTTTACATTCAGTTCAGGATTATACACGATCAGCTTTAGGGCCTTGTAGGAGCCAAGAGAATATAAAGGTTGTCAGAAAATTGGAGGCTTTATACCAGGCTGTTCTGATTTAACTGGCAGACCATTTAAAGTTACTGAGATTTGGGGAGAAGCAGAGCTTTTCAGAAATGTCAGTCTTCTGAGTGCTGCAATTTCTGACTGGCACCCACTCTCCAAAGTACTGACCTCAGCACCGACAGGAGAACGGCAGCAGCATCTTTAAGCTGTATTTTATTATTATTGTTCAGAAGTTTTGCCATTTCTGAGTAGATAAGTTTCCCCTGGAGATGTAGTAGCATCTGGACTTTCTTGCAGCTGAGTTTAAAGCTGCCTGGTTCCTTGAAATGAAGTGACAGCTTTTAGTCTTCAACAGGAACGTGTGAATGTATTCAGGTTCATTTATAACACACAGAGAAGAAAATTGATATTGGGGGGTGGGGGGTGGGGGGGGGGAAGAGAGAGAAAAAAAATCTTTGAGGGCTTCATCTACCCAGGGAGGTAGTATAATGCATCCACATACTTCAGTCCACGTGAGTAGAGTAGTAATGGGATACACATGCACACAAGCTGGGATCCTTTTCAGTCAGTCAAATTATTTTTTTGGTCAAAGATATTTTTCTTAGTTCTAATAATAAACACTGAAATCTTGGGTTAGTGCAACATACAAAGATAGACTTTAATATACACAATGCCAGTTAGGTTGAACTGTTTCCAGTACACAATGGCCACATTGTTTCTCTTTTTTTGGTTCCACAAAAGTATAAAAGAGCATCATGCTACAGACAGCACATTTTAGTCTGAAGTGGAACTGGCAGAGGATTTCAATGGAAAGTTGATTTATTTCAAGGGATTATGGGAGTCCAGGGATAAAGCTGGCACCCGGCCACAGGGAGAGCCCTTGACCTAGAAGCAGGAACAGTTTTCAAAGCTGTACATGTACATAACTGAGCAGAACACTTTAATTTAGTGCAGAGCATAACCTGAATTCCTTCTCTGAGGGAAGATGAAAGAAAGAAATTTTACTTCTTAGTAGGACGTTGGAAGCTGTATCCAAAGCTCTTTGCCTATTTTACATCTTATTCTGCAGCATCGCAGGAAGCAATTGTTTGTGACAAAAGGCCACTTTCTTCCCTGCTTAACTGGGAAATCAAATTGAGCTGACACTCATAAAACCGTCTGGATACAGAATTAATTTGCTTTTCCTGATAGATGAAACAAGTTAACAGACCACTACAGGTTACTCTCTAAATCAACATATGAAACATAATTTCATTGTCTTTCCTCCCCCCTTCCTCTAGGCCTTGAGCGGTAATTATAAAGACTTCAAATCTCCCTAGTGACATCAGCTGGTTAAAAAAATTTGGATCACAGGAATAATGTAACCCAGAGCCTGCTTTCGGCAGCGTTGTTCACACTCCAGAGAAGGCAATGCTTTACAAAATACTCTTCCATAACTATGCTCTATTAATTTTAGTGGTAGTTTTCAGTAAGCTTCACACTGGGATCCACATCATCAGGCCTATTCCTCAGTCAGAAGGTACAAAGCGTAACAGCAACAAGACGTGTCTTTAAAATGCTATTTTGGAGCATTTTGTGAAGACCATGTATTATATCAAACATGCCATAGTAATTACATTTACTAAAACTTCCTAAACGATAATAGGCTTCTAGCTTGGCTGCCCTTAGAATCTGTCATAAACTTCAGCCACCTAATTAAGTGCTTTATTCTGCAGCTTCCAGTCTGGCCAAAGGACCGCAGGCATCTGTAGGTATCTGACCTGAATCAAGGACTCTGGGTTTGAGCCCTGTGTTTCCAGACAGTGCGTCTGACTGATACTGCGAAACCACAAAATGCCAGATGGTTTCAACATATTACACAGCTCCCTGTATGGGCATCCAGCGTCAGTGTGTGCCTTCCTGAAAAATTTCACATGCTGAAACAACTTCTTGCAGTGTGGAGACAACACTGCGCCTGAAAACAAAGATTTAACGACATTGGCGTTGCTCAGCCTCTTGTCAACTTCTGGTCTGGGAAAAACTGTCAGCTGTTCTAAAATTAGAAGACAGCACAACGTTGGCTATAATAGTCTGGTAGGCTTCTTCATTATCAGCTTCCTTGTTGAACTTTAATCCTTATTTTATGACCCTTCTGCTTGTTTGGGTATAGCTTGCATCATGGGCACAAGCTGCCCATCATGGCATATTTGCACAGTGAGTTTGTTTTGTGCATTACAATGAGACTGGTCAGCTCTGACAAGTGGGGACTGAAAGGCCTTCCCACCGTCCAAACTGTGGCTGACTCAGAGCCCACATTAGGAGGTCCTTTTGCTATGTTACCTAAAGCAATCTCCACTGAGACCACCAAGTGCCCCTGCATGCTGACTAGTCTGCTGCTTTCCTCCTAACTTGCATACAAATACCCTGAATCTCTAGGGAAATTAGAAAGAGCCAGTTCTGTGCAACAGAGGGAGCCTCATCCCTCAGTGTGTGCATACACCCTTTTGTCAGGCTCTGGAAGGCAGGCCCTGACCTTTTGCATTTTCTGAACTAAGTCTTTCAATGCTGTGAAGCTCTTTAAGCACCCAAAATACACCTCTGTGTGTACTCTGAGCTGGCATCTGCAAAACTGTTGGGGTTGGTGCCTGCTTCCCTACTTAATCTGTAAAGGAGGAAGAAGGCAAATTTGGCTCTCAGAGGAGAGGGAGATGTTCAGCTAGTCCTGCTTCTTGAACATACGCTGTTGAGATGTAGATAAAGTACCCATGTGTGCCTAGCTCCAGGTATCATAGGAGATGCAGGCAGTGCAAGTGCCTGCAAAGCTGCATTTGTCATTCTGCAGAGTTTGAGACTCCATTCCAGAAATCCCATGAAATGCAGGGGCATTAAATCCTGCCTACAGATAGCTGCCATGGTTTTTCCTTGGCCATACCTGTTTCTTCTAAAGCCGTAAGAATTGGGCCTTGCAAGCCTGACCCTGAACTGAGTGACACAAAGATTTCTCTGGCACATGCTGAAGGAAACAATGAACTGCCAGCTTGTTTTACCCCTCATTAGGTCATGGGGAGTTGCATGCATTTGGGAAGGCAGCTTTGTGCTCAGCATCCCTGCCATGGTGTTCAGGAATTCCTGAGAGGCTGCCACCTCTCAGGATGTGGCAGGAACCACTGTGCTATGTAACAGGGTGCCCATTCCTTTACCCATGCTTCCTCCAAATTCTCCATGTCCTTTCTGAAGAAATTTTATATCTGAGATATCACAAGTACTCCAGATGTAGCTACAGTCCTTGTAATCTAGGATATTATCCCTGAGCACACCCTTTTGGAGAACTTGGCACTGAGGTGTCATGAAGAGTTGGGGAGGAAAAAAATAATGCTTTATTTTTTAAAGGTTTAAAAAAAAAAAAAAAAAAAAAAAAAAAAAAAAAAAAAAAAAAGCATTGAATGCTTTTTGCAGCCAGGTTACCAGGGCCATTCAGTGAAGAAAGCTGTACTTGAAATAATTTTCAGCTTATGTTGTAACACCACTCCTCGGCATTAGTACTGGTAAGTTTATAATCAAATACATGGCAACTGCACCACCAGGCCATCAAGGTCACTTTTAATTCACAGTCCTGTCTGTGGTTTGGTGGAGAAAAAATAATTATGAAATCCCTTGGGAAAAGGCTGTCTTGATGTGGCCAGGCACATACCGCTAGTAAGCATTCATATAGCATTTTTTCTACTGATAGAAATTAATAAAAAGGAAGAACAGAAACATTTTATGTAGCTTTTCCATAGCAAGAAAACATGTAACTGATTTTACTATGTGTTGCTTATAATTACTCTTTTTCATATCTACCAATTATGGCAAAGAACAGGAGAACTCTAATGACAGTAATGTTAACTGAATAAAATTTTAGTTACTTTAGCTTTAGTGAATAATTTGTCTTCCTCAACCTGATTTACTAATATCTTAGTTGACAAGGCTCCCCATTCTGTGTATTCATTTTGTAGTTAGAGAGGGATTGTTTATAATTTACTGTTTAAGTCTGAGTGCTGTTATTTTGCACTGTCAAAGAGCATCTGTTACAGTAGATAGCTCTTCATATGTTAGTGCCACAGAAAATAAAGCATACCAGCCATGTTAGCAGCCAGTTTATGAGCACCCAGTAATGTTCAGCTGTGTAAAGAGGAATTTCTTTTGAAAAGGCAGAAAATAGAATTGCATAAGTGAATTCTGTGCAGTAATCTACAATGGGATGAGCTTGTGTAGGACTCATTCACACCAGCTGTGTGATCCAGGTTCAACACTGGTTCTCTGAGTGGGGCAAGATCCGGGCTAAAATTTGTTTGTAGGCATTTGATTGTTGCCTGATCATTCCTACAGGCTTCCCAGTGTTTTAACCACAAGTTTGCCAGAAGCTGGCCTACATACTTCCTGATTCCGTAAGTAGAATGAATCTAGAAAATCTGATTTAACTGTAACCTTACACAGGCAAATTCTAGCATGCTTTTCATGGTTGGTTTTGTCAGTACAGACAGGAGGAAGTAATTTCATAGCACATTGGAATTACTGCTGTTTGCCTTGTGACAAAACCCCAAACCTCGTCAATGAACCCTAGCAAGAGACTTATTGTATTTAGGGCTGATTATGAAGCTTTACTTCTTTTAAATTTGATTACAAGTCTTTAATTCTGCCTGTTCGTTTGCCTGCAGGGAACAGTGAAGCTGTAGTTCGTGAGGCTTCTCTTCACTGTACCTTGAGAAGGCAAGCAAGGGTTCTCAACAGTGCCACTAGGCAGCTCTCATTTGCACAAATGGTACTATACAAGGTTTTACCACTGCTGATAAGATCCTAACCCTTGATCAGTCATGCTTTGAACTCATTGTTCATACCATCACCACAAGTATTATCCTTCTCTCTACAGAAATATTAGATGTAACTTCATAGATCAAATCAAACCATGTACTGATTCCAAGTGCATAACCATGTTCACTATGGGCTTCCTGTGCACGTAAAATTGTAGCCTAGCCAGCTTTAATGGAGCTCTTTATTTCAGAATATAGCTGTTCATCCAAAGCCCAGAATATGAGTAGCCCAACTTGATCTCAGCTTTGGTTGCGGGTCCTCACAATTTTATGAAATCAGGCCTCACATTACCTGTTAGAGACCACACAGCCAGTCAGTGACATGTGTTGTACTTTTTCCAGCTACTCATGGGCTCATGGAAGTATGAGGTTTAAAAGAACGTGAAAAAGTGTCTTCAAACGTAATAAAGTTTAAACAACAAAGAATTGGACATTGCTAGTTACATCAAGCAATTATTGTTCCATTCTACCTCATGTTTCCTTTGATCTGTTTTAAAGTCATTGCAAACTTTGTTAAAATCCAAATTCCACAATCTTTCCCCACACCCCCCAAAGTGTGGGGACTTGGACTCATATTCTGAGAAGCCTACTCCTTTTGTGTTACTAAAATGCCAAGATTTTAATGGAATGCTTTATTAGGTTTCCAAGTGCTTCTGGCCAATAACAAGCAAAGTTCAGCTCAGTAGTTTTAATCTCACAAACATCAAATCTGTTTTCCCTGCATGTGAGAAGAGCCATGCAGCTCTTAAGAAGATTAAAGCTATAAATTCTACCATTACAAGGGCCAATACTTTCACAGTCCAGCTAGGGATGGGTTGTTTTATGTAAGTTTCTCCTCATGTGAATTTCTAATACTATTCCTTGAGTTTTGACTGGGCCTCCCCCTCCTCTTATCCCGCCGTCTACTAAGATGTGTTATTTGTAGAAGTTGAATATATTGCTTTTTATTTTATTTGGCCTCATTACTTTAATGTTAGGAGGTAAATTATATAATTTTCATTATCAGTGCAGCTCAGAAAACCATCTGTTGCTCAAAGACATCAGGATCAGCAGTCAGCCACCCTCAAAGTAAGCAGCTGTAAATCTAGAATGACTATACTTTCTAAATGCAGAGAGGCTTTTACATTAATCTCCTGGACTTGCTGAGTAGCTGGTACAGTGCCCAAATGCAAGTTAACTCAATTAGTAAAAATAGACATGGTGTGGCACTTCAATATACGGCGTTTAAGCTCGTGTTCTGAAAAGCAGAAGTGCTTGGTTCAAGTTCCAGATACTCTGCTGTTCTGTTCTTCACATACAATTCAGTTATTTTCCTAGTTGCCAGATACCTCGTAAAAAACAAGAGCAGCGTTTTGTTCTCACAAAGATGCAGTACTGCCGCCATTTACACAGGTGTAGGTCTGGAGAAACTCAGGCGACTTGTTAGGACTCTGGATTCTCAGCAACTCTGAAAAATTACACTTTACAACTGTCACTGGAAAGCGGCTGTGCAAACCAGCTTTAATGTTCCTGTGTTTTATATGTGCAGGGTTAGGTGAAACATACTATTACAAGCAGATAAGAAACGTTTGAAAGAAACATACTTTTTGGAGCTTTATTCTGCGTAACAGGGTGGGTCTGGGTACCTTAATTTGCAACTTAAGACTATGGGCAAGTTTCCTTCTTTACCTCCTTTAGCAATACAGCAGGCTACACCTCTTTTTTTATGGCAAGCTGATCAAAGTCAATTTATTCAAGTGCAAGTTCTCTAAGATCTCTGTGCTCCACTGTGTAACAGAAGGGCTTAGGTCTGGGTGTGGTGTTCTTGACCTTCTAGTCTTTTGTCTTTCCAGCCTGTTTTGCTTCCTCTGTCTGCCCAGTTTTAGCCAGAAGAGTGATCTAAAGAGACCCTGTTTGTTTTCCGTGCACATTATGATAGGCTGCCATTGTGTAACGACATACAGTATGCAGGATAAAACACCCTGCTTATTATAGTGTAGTTAAAAGGCCTGTCACTATTTCCATTTCAAATTCCTATTTTCAGGAGTTTACTACTGAGCCGTAACAAATTGCAGGCAGGAAACTTGGCAGTCACATTCCCAGCCTAAGAGCAAATGCTTTAACCAAGTTTAAATAAATAAATTAATTAATATTAATGGCATGTGCTTCCAGCATGCAAAAGAAAGGAGGTTTTGTTATTGTTTTGTTTGTTTTATCCTTGAAACAAATGATGACAATTAAGGAGGGTATTTACATACCTACTACCCTTATACAAGAGCTATACACCAGACCATGAGCAGTGTTACTAAGTGATGGAGATGATTATCTGGTGGTCATTCCTAACTCTCCTAAAAGGAATATCAAGAAAGAGAGGCTATTATTCAATGCATAAAATGTATTAATTACTAAAGATTGGGAAGGACAGAAGAGAGTTCTATATCATAAATACTTACAATGCTAACAAACCACAGCTGGATAACCATGGTGGGTGAGAGTGAAATTCTTTGGGGTTAGCTTAAAAGGAACAAACATCAAAGTAAACAAAATAGTAACACTGTGGAGTTGAAGAGTTTGAAGTAGAATAACTAGCAGGTGAAACATTTGAAGGGTAAATGTATTTTCAGTATATTTTAACAATCCAGATTTTAATTATACAGCCAAATATTCAGAGTTTGAAGTCTTGAAATAATTAAAAACCAACTTTTGTTCTGTTGTGCAGATAGCACAGATTTCAAGCTGGCAAATTCTTCACACTTATCTTTCTGTTCATTGAAGATTTGAGCACTAGAGGGAATCTAGAAACTGGTGACCATAAACTACATTAATTCGATGTGCTGCTAAGGGAAGGTGCCACTACAAGAGTAGCAGATTCAGAGAAAGCAATATACTGGAACTTAAGTCATCCATTTAACATTTTGGCTGGTAAGAAGCATTAAAAATGTGAACATGTCAAAGGCAAATCCTCAGAAAGCAAAATAAATAGGGAGTAGCAGGTCCTTTAAGAGTAAAAGGGCTTGGTGGTTGTGGGAATTTTTCTTTCATTTTGTTTTCAGGAAATTATAATTTTCATAGGTTGAACTAAGAAAACGCTGTTATTTCACCTTTGGAGAAATCTGTGGTTTTGCCCCACCGATTGTTTGCCATTTCTGAAAAGTCAGCTGGCCTCAAAACTGCAGTCTTTTCTCAGGAGGTAACTGTTCTGGGACATGTGTCATATAATGGAGTATTTCACGGAATCATTTATTGCAGACAGCATAACCTGTGTGCCTACGCTGTAAAACGCCTGGGAGGAAACCTGGCCCTATATAACTGACTAGAGCATCTAGTTTGAACAGGAAAGGAGTGCTGATCTGAGAGATTATTAGAATATAAAATAAAAAGGATTTTAGAAAATCACCAAAGGAAAAAAAATATATATCCAGCTGCAAGGAGATTTTGTGATCTCACTGGCAAGAACTTAAATGTGTGCAAGGTTGAGATAAATGTGTCTTGGTTCACATAAATGTTTTTGGAGGCCAGACAATGACTCCTGTACAAGTTGAGCCTTTTAGGGACAGTCGTAGAGCCTGCAAGCTCCTCTTCTGCAGTTTTCAGGATGATTGCTACAAGGGACTCGAAGAAACTCTTCAACTTGACAGTGACTCATGCTGAACTAAAAGCTTCTGGGAATGTTCCTGGGAACCTCTGATACTCTGAAGAGACTCTAATGAGAGACAACAGTGGTGCTGGGATGCTTGCCCAGATGATAAACTATGCAGCAATTTCTGTACAGCTGATAATCTCTGCTCAGGACCCTGTGAAGTATATCCATTGTGTAACAATACCTGTAGGCTCTCAGAAATACCCTTGGGGGCAGCAGCCACTGGTATTCACTAGTCACAAGGTCTGTCCCCTCTGCTCCCTCCTCCCAAAGTGGTACCTGGTTTGACTAAGAGTCGTTTGAGGAATTCCTTGCCCTTTCCCACCCCCCTGCTCCCCCCTGCTATGGATTTTTAACCAGCAGAGGTAAACAGAAAGGCTCAAGAATTAGAGGATAAATATATATATATATATATATATGTGTGTGTGTGTGTGTGTGTGTGTGTGCGTGTGTGATACATGATAAACACTCTGCAAAGAATATATCCTATCATATAAACATGAAAAAAAATAAGTCGTAATGCAGCAAGGGTGGCAAGGTCTCTTACATATGCGTTCAGTTTGCAAGATTTTGGGGTGTATTAAGAAAAAGTAAACTTTGAGCTGTGTCTGGAGATGGATCACTTTGGAGATGTGGGAGGTGGTGATGCCTCTATATGCAACTGTCACATTTACTGCAAAAGGAGCAGTGTTCAGGGAATAGCAGGAAGAGCAATTGTAGGGGGCAGAGGTGATCTTGGCTGAGACTCTCTCTGGGCTAACTTGCTTTGCATTTACCAGCAGGCAAAGGGTGTTAATCTGTGCAGTTATTGCAGGGTAGCTGGTGTCCTGTAAATCCACACCCTTGAATGCCTGACTACAACATGTTCATGAGGCCATACCCTCAAGCACAAAGCTCATTTTAAATGTATGATTCAGAACCATTAAGACAACGGGACAACTTGTACACCTTAAATTAGACACCAAGTTTACGCACCTAGATGAAGATGGGCCAAATAAGGGAGAGAAATGAACTTAATACTTATGTTCTAAGAAATGAGATAGATCATGGAAAGGGGAGAGACAGATTAAATGGCAGGAAAACCATCTGGCAGTCCCACTTTTGTAGCATGTCATATGCTTCAGACCTATTATGCATATAAATGTGTGAAATAATTGGAGATTGGTGGGAGATGTCCCATCAGTTCTGATTTTTTACACAGGAATGGACTGGTTGACAGAGGTAGTTTGTGAAATGGGAAGGGTTTTAATCAGTCTGTGTTGTTAAACAAGTATGAAAAAAATGTAGATAGAACCATGGGTTTATTTTTGTTTACATTACTACTGTTTTCTCTTGTCCTTGATATGTGGAATTGTTGCTTTTCTGAGTCCTTGGCTAAGCCTTGGGAAAAGAGGGCATTCCATATTGCCATTATAGTAATAATACTTGTATTTCACTGTGTCACCACTGTTCCATGGAATAAAAGGACAATTTTTACTATCACTTTTCTACAGGCAGAAGAACAGAGGGAGTGCAGATGTCTCAGGACTAAGACCAAGACAGAGGGACTCAAAACCAGGTAAGAACTGCAGCAGAAGCAGTGAAGACTTTGACTTTGGTAACAAGCTTTCCAGCTTGGGAGAAGGGGGAATATGATAGAGGGCTGCAAAGATCTGTGTAGCATTGAGAGTATGGGTAGGAACTGGCCATTCCCTGTCTCAGTGCAACAGCTAGGAACACTGAATGAAGCAGACAGGATGAGGGGATTCTTCTTGCATCAGGGACTTGACCTGTGCAATGTGACATAGTATACACCTACAATTTACAGATGGCAATGGAGAAGACTATACAAATCTTGGGAGATAAATCCATTGAGGGTCACTAAATGAGCAGAAACCACATTCTGCTTAGGAAGTTCCTTAAGCTGAAAATAGTGGGAGGCTGGAAAGTACATGGATAAAGTAGTTTATGGTGCCCATGTCTCCCTAAGCATCTCCTTATGACCACTGTTGTCCTATGACCACTGCGTGGCCAGGAGGAAACGGTCTCAAGTTGCACCAGGGCATGTTAGAATTGGATATTAGAAAAGATTTTTTTTTTTTTTTTTTACAGAAAGGGTTGAAAAGAATTGGAACAGACTGCTGAGGGAAGTGGTGCAGTCACTATTCCTGGAAAGTGTTCAAAAAATGTATGGCTATGACACTGAGGACACAGTTTAATGGTGAACGAAGTGGTGGTGCTGGGCTGACCATTTGGACTTGATGATCTTAAAAGTCTTTTCCAACCTTAATGATTCTATGATTCTGTGAAAGTATAAACTGTGAAAACTCTATAGTGAGAAATGTTCCAGAACTAGGGTCTCTTGAGTAGGAAAGCTAGTCGTGAGATAGTCCTGTCCCCAAGGTGTCCACTCTACTCTCTTGGCTATACTTGACCCCATGACAAAACAGTCCATGGATGAGCAAATCTATCCATATAGGAGAACCTACACTTCATAGGAGTTTGAGGCCCTGAAGCAAAACCCACTTTAGGAGAAGACTAGAGATGGGCTTTCAGGCAGGCAGGTGTTTCTGGTCTACCTGGTTGCCCAGATAAGTGCCTTTTGATAAAATTTCTTTCACATGGTTTTGTTTTGCTTGAACGTGCTATGTCTCAGGGCTTCTAGAGCTTTGAATGGGTATCTCTCATTACTTAAAATACAAATAAATTGATAATATCATATGAGGATGATTTGAGAGCAGACCGAGGACAGATCATGCAGATTAAGAAAGGCATAAATGGGAGCTCTTCTGTGGAAAAACTGGGTAGGGTAAAAGAGAGAGCCATGATATGACTTCTCGATCAATATGAGAACCTTTTTTGCCGTTAGCAGAAAGGATAGAGAGAGAACATGAGGATCTGGCAGATCTCTGAGGGAAAGACACTGCCTGTGTACAGTAAGAAGTCAAAGTGATGCCAGTCTAGTT
Source organism: Hirundo rustica (assembly GCF_015227805.2). NCBI lineage: Eukaryota > Metazoa > Chordata > Aves > Passeriformes > Hirundinidae > Hirundo > Hirundo rustica. The sequence continues at coordinate 90,908,678 of NC_053450.1, forward strand.
ATAAAATGGTCTGCACAAGCTAAAATAACTCTGATTTAATGTAATATCCTACCTCAGTCCTCCTGTCACTTTTCCAAGGATGCTTAAAAAAAAAAAAACAAAACCAAAACAAACAAAAACAAAACAAAACAAACAAACAAAAAAAAAACCCACCAAAACAAACAAACAAAAAAACACCAACAAACCACCACAACCAAAAAAAGAAAAACCCACAAACTCTGGAGTTTAAAACTCTGAGTTCTGTGGGTATGTACCTCTCACCTTGCAGAAGAAACATGAAAAATACCCTCTCAGCTTGTAATTGGATAAATTGAAGGTAAATGTTTACCATGCTCACTTAGGTTGTTGGTCAAAGCCTTGCAGGTTGAGGAATTCCTACCCTCCAGGCAATACGCTGTCATGCCTGTTGTCCATCTCTGTCTGGTGATTTTCCAATTATGAGTCAAATATAAGGGGATATAGCAATGATTTCATACCAAAATGATCCCATTTAAATTTTTGTTTGATGTTTAGAAACTGTTCAAAATCTTCATTCCTGTGCATCACGTGACTGCAGGTTTTTTTTCTATATGATACCTTTTGAAAACAAAGAAATACAGCTCTTCCCTGCATAGAAGATGCCAGTATTTCAGAACCATTACTGTCTTTCTGGTTAATACTGTCTTAGTTACTAGTTTTCTTTTTGAAGAAGATAGAGATACAAAATAACTTTGGTCTTGACTATTAAGCAGCTTGCGCTTCTCGCTGTCTTGAAACCCAGGCACGGGCCCAAACTTTACCAAATTGGATGAATTTTTGGTAAACCAAACTTCTGATTTTGCATGACAGCTTTGGGGGCAAGGCCCATGTGTATCATATTTTGTGAAGAGATAGAGACGGTGAGAGTAAAAAATAGCTGTCATTATAAATTGTGCATTTTCTCAACAAAACATAAAGATTTTTAGCATGTGAACAAAAAGAGCAGACTTGGCAGTAGGATTTAGCACGGTGGCTCTGGAGCTCTGGTAGGTCGATTATCCATGAGGTAGGAAGGATTTGTTCAATAGACCAGAACAGCTCAGTTGGGGCCATTAAAGGATTTAGGAGTCAAAAATCCATGTTTCCAATTTCTATGTCTGTTCAAACAGGTAACCAGTCCATTCTAGCCCATTCCCCTCCTCTCATAAAAACTCATGGCACTTATCAAAACTTGTATAGCATTGATCAGAGAGACTAACAGGCTTTGGAAGCCACAGTGCTTTATATGTGGGTAAGACATTTTAAGAAAGGTCAAGAGATATTTCCCAACTCTAGGTGTTTACAGAGTAGATGCTAATCTGTCTAGACCGTAGCACCCTTAAGAGACAGGAAAAAACCTGGTAAGTGAACTCCCAGATAAATCTCTGTACCGGGTATGATTTAAAGGGACGGGACAACATATGTCTCTTACAAGGGCATGTGGTCTCTGGCTGCTCCCTGCTAGCACCTGAGAGCCCTCTCCCAGACAGTGGCCAGCAAATTCTCCTGAATGCTGGTTGAATGTTAATCCTTGTTAACAGCACTGCCTTGACATCCCTGGAAACAAAGCATTTCTGCAGAGCAGAGCTTCCTCTTTGCGTCCTGCTGGCGTACTTTAACCCCAAGATGAAATGATCACTTCTAGGAATAAGACAGAGTTTAGTTTCCATTTGTGTTTGGTCCTGCTCACACCAGCCATATGCACAGCTGCAGTGTCAAGGGAGATACACGGAGGTCAGGACACAGATTGAGACCTCAGATGGCTGAAGAGCACTGGCCATAAAGCACCTAATAGGTCATAGTAGTTATTGCTTGATACGTGCCTACACTACTTAAGCACCCTTAGAGAAGGGCTGAGCACTTTTATTTTCCACTGGCTGCCACAGCTTATGGGGCTAACTGTGGCTGTGGTCCATCCTGATATGGTCACTGGTAGGCTAACTGGTCTCCACTTCAGAGCAGTGACCTGTAACTGACTGACTTATTCAAAAGACTAAATCGGACTCGATTTTGAGACTTTAGAAAAGTTCTCAGTTTCCTTAATTCCCCGATAAATTGCTTTGCTCAGTTTTAAAAAAGCAACAACAAAAAGACAGTATCTCATTTCAGATCTCCATTTAAGGACCTATTGTTACTTTAAAGCCATTGAAGCTATTGTTATTTAAAGAGAACTTGATTGCTTCTTTTAAAAAATCAAGACAATGATAAGGTAAACATTTTTTAACCTAAATATCCCATTACTTAAAGTGTAAAGCATGACAAATAATGATTTCTTCATCACCTTACAACCCCTACCTAGCCACAGTGTAATAAACTAAAACAATAAGAATAATAATAAAATAATGGCAGCCTTTCCATTTGAATTCACTTGCAAAGGACCACCATTTTAGACGATAAGATTTTTCTCTTTGAGTCACAGTGTAGTACTACATACTTGCTTAGTTTTCATGAATGCTTTACTCTCCTTTCACTAAATGTTAATTTGCATGAGATACTTGTGGCTTTAAAGAGACAGCATTGGCTCTCTGCGTCTACCAATCTAATTTCCTTGCATCTGAAGACAATCACAGAGTTCTGGAGAACATCATCAACAGCTCTGTTTTGACAGGGGATACACTCATTTCTAAGAGAATACACAAAAATTAAAGACATTAGTCATGTTTTGTTATGTTCACACAAGTAGCACTTAAAGAATATAGTCCCAATGCATTATTGTTCAGTTCAGATCATATACATTTTTAACTTTAATTAGCCAGCTGTAATCCAAATTAGAGTTTCTCATTTGTTAAAGCTGTAAAAATACCTTAAATCAGCTGCATATGTCTGAAATAATAACGAAACTAACTGCATTAGCAAAAATTATCTGAATGTGTGAGAGTTATAAATAGATAGGAGGTGAATTGGACAGTCGGCAGATTCTGAGTTGGATTAAAAACATCTTACTTAAGCCAAAAACATGGCAACCAATATTTTCTGCTATAAAAATATTTGAGATGAATTTAATTTTATGAAAGCTGTCAGAAGCTGAGATGAATAGCAGAAGTTCTCTGTTTATTTACAAGCCAATGCTATACCTGAAGAATAAAGTGAGGCACCTTATGATCAGTGACAGCAAATCTTCGATTGTATTCAAAAATGCTTTTTGCTGGTGGATAAGAATGACCTGTATGTTCATGTTCTCTCGAAGTAACCTCTGCCTTGGTAACACTTGTCATTTGAGCTAATGGTATGACAGGTCTGTGAGGTGGATTACTACTGTCCACTAGAGGCTGTAATGAGACCAACAATGTCATTTTACGACAGATTGAAGACTTAAACTGTAAAAAATCAATAATTGTGAGATTACTTTTCACACTCAATACACAGTCAATCACTGCATCGCCCTGAATGTTAGTGTTAAAAAAAAAATTCCAACTTATTACGCCTCTCATTCCCCCATTTTTTATAAGTACTATTCATTGTATAAAACATGCTGTGTAGATGGCACATTACAACTAGTGAATTGAAAAATAGATTCTTCTAGTCAGTGTGCATCTTGCATGCTAAATTGTTTAGTATCTTTTGGTCAGTACTATATTCTCCTGGGAGCCCTATCAGCTTCAGCACATCATCATCAGTAAATGAAAATACTTGGTTCTATGTGGGTTCTTGTGTCCCACTCACTTGCCTTCATCAGCACCTGGATGTTTTGTGGAATCCTTTGTGCAGGGAACATATTGAGGCCCAGTGTAGGCCCTTGGCAGGGGAGTTGCTGAGACACAAGGACATCTTGTGACATGGTTGCATATCCTGTGTGTTAGGCCATGTTCACGGAGGCATTGTCCCCTCATCCCTCATCTGTTAATGCAACCAACATGGATCAAGTCAGAACAAAATCACCTTTGAGTGGCTCACGAACCTGATGTGGCTGGTGGCCGTTGTGGCACTTCCCAGAGCCATGCGTTAAGTGCCTGGCTGGCTCAGGAAAGCACTATTGCATTAACTTCCAATGCACTTACATTGTGGGGGTCTCTTTTCTACTCTGAAGCAGGAACATAGACAAAGATGTAAAACCCTAGAGTATGCAGTGGCAAAAAATGAGGGTCCTGAGGCAAACGCTATAGTCACAGAGTGGAGGAACACACAAGCCTCTTACATGAGCCTGCTGCAGAAGGGAAAGTTGCCCAAAGCTTGCTTCAGCATGAATGTGGCTTCTCTTTCTCTGCGTGTGCCACACCTCTTGGCAAGGTGAATGTTTGAGAAGGAAAGATTCCTTTCTCCTGAGGTAGCACTCTATACTACTGGAATAAAAAAGGTGGCAGACAGAATGCCTTGTACTCTGAATTGAACCTTGGTGATGGGTTTTCAGTTTCTCCAGGGCTTTCACTTGATTTTCAGTAATCTCCAGTCTTTGTCTCTTTCCCTTGGTTCCTTTTATTAAATCAATGAACCTTACATTAGCTGGGTGAATACAATTTTGCTGTCTGCTTTGCTGCTGTAGATTTACTCTCTCATAGTACCAAGTGGAATGTTTGTCCAGATATCTTGGCCTGTTGCTGCTTCTGTCTCCAGATCACTGCTGGAACAGAAAATCATGTAGATTTTCATAGTGAACCTTCACTAAGGATACAGGAGGTGCTGTGATAAAAGATCCTTGTTTCATAAAGCTAGTCTGTATTACAGTATCAACTCTTAAATCCAGAATGCTGCAGCTTACAATGTTATTACCACATAAGCCAGTACAGTCCTTTATAGAAGGGACTCCTTTGCTGATCTGCGTAATGGCAGGCTGAGTCCTAGGGTACTTTGCATCTTGACTTGACATGCTAAACTTAATTTGCAGCTAAAACCTAATGCTATTATAAAACGGACACATAGGAGGTATACCTGCTAGAAACACGGTACTTTGGAGCTTATTGTCATGGCAAATTGGTACAAGCTGCAATAAACAGCTTGATCTGGATGGTCATGTTACATGGAGTGCCTATCGACTTCTGCCATGTTACATCTCAGGCCTTCCTTAGGCCTGGGACCCCACAGCATCCAGCTCCTTGGAGCTGGCATGTAACAGCCTTTGGTATTTATGCAACATTTTTTTGCAATGTTCTTGGGGTGGGGAGAGGCCTCTGTGCTCTACTTCTCTTCCTAATGCCAAAGCAGACAGTCAGTGGCTTCTTATGGGCCACTGCTGTGTTGCATGCAAACAGAGCATCCCACTATCCTTTGACTGTATTCATCCTATTCATTGCTTTCATAATTTGCTTTATTTTTTTAAGTTGTATCTAGCTTGGTAAATTGATTTTTTGGGGGGTGGGGGGGTTAGGAGTTGCTGGTTTCATTTAAAAAAAAAATTAACATGAAGACCAGACTGAGGCAGTCCAGAAGGAAGATATTTTCTCTGGTATCTGTTTTGCATCTGTGCTTGTTACTTGCCCATCACTGCAATTTATGACACTTGCAGACACCTGTGTTGAGGGAAGTAGGAGAGTAACTCACTGATGCTGGAGTGCCAGGGGAGTTTAAGTTGCCAGAGATGGCAGGGGGTGGGGGGGGAGGTTCGGAAGAGGCTCACAGTGGTCTGCAGACAACTGAGAGAGACGCAAAGGGATGTTTGATAAAACCAGTACTGAGGAATCCAGAGGGAGTTAGTACCCAAACATGCGTGGTTCAGCCCTGCCTGTCTTGTAGTTCACGGTATGAGTCAGAGTCTCTTTGGTCTGAATGAAGTGGAAGGTACTTTCTACAAAGCAACTCAAGTATATGCCAAGGATCTGGATAAATAAAACTAATTCAGAAAAAGGGAGTGGGATGCAGGCTCTTGCTCTAAATCACTTCACAGCTCGCCACAGCAAAATGCAATATGGCATCTTAAATAAAATCACCCTCTTCTGACTCTCGCAGAGGCTGCTTCAGAGCATTCACTGGTTTCCAGCACAGTTTTATTTCCTCCCTTGGAGAGACAGACCAGCCTTGACTGAGCAACCGATTTTCATGCATCCTTTAAAACAGCATTCCGTGCCATTTCTGAAGGACAGCACACGTTGCTAGCTGTCTGTTTCTTCCCCCTTAAACAATATAGGTTTGGGGTGGTTTTTTTCTTCTTCTTTTTTTTTTTTTTTTTTTTTTCTTTTTTTTTTCTTTTTCCCCTCCCCATCTCATTTCTTTCTGCCTGCAAAGTGATTTGAGAGCCCCGCGACGCAGCCTGCTACAGGAACGGGGACTTCTCTGAACATTGGCGTGCGCAGGGATTAATCCCACCGTAGAGAGCCAGCCTAGCCTTTGAAGTGTTACAAGGGTAAGGAGGAGGTAAGTGTCGAGGCGAGCCCCCAGCCCCCCTCCCCGCCCCCGGGCAGCGTGCGGCGGCCCGCAAAGGGTTAAAGGCCGCCTTGGCCCGGCGGTGCCGTGCGTATGCAATAATCTGTGTGGCTCTCTTGGCCGACTGCCAGAGTGTTGCCTTGCCTCCTCCTCCTCCCTTCTCTTCCCCCCCCCACCCTCCCCCCCCCCCCCGCCTTTTGCATGAAGTAGGATCCTTGAGCTGTTGCAGAGGCAGCCAACTGCTCCATATTTGGCTTCTATTACCCATTTACATGCTGGAGAGCGGAGAGGGAGCGAGCGCTGTACCGCAGACATCATTTCTACTACAGTGGTGGAGACATCCCGGACCTGTGTCACTGCAGGGGGAAGGAAAAAAGCCAAACAAACAAAAAGCAGACCCAAGCCCCGTGATCAGCTAGGAAGACATTTGTGAGCGAATCTCTCTGACCCCCCACCCCTGCCAACCCCACCTCCACTGACACTTTACAGTAAGTGGCTTTTTTTTCCTCCTCTGCTTTCTGCCTCGCCACCCCCCCCCCCCTCCCCCCGGCTTCTTTCCTTGTTTAGACTGCAAACCGCCGGCGATTTCCAGCTGGAAAAACACGGGGCCGAGGGGGCACGGAGCGCGCTGCCCACCCTCCACGGGGCTGCAGCCCGCCTCGCCGCGGCCGCCCCCGGCCCGCCACGGCCCGGCCCGGCCCGCAGGCGCTGCCACCGCGGGCCCGGCCCTGAGGGGAGAGGGAGGGAGAGGGGGCGGCCGCGAAATGGCCGAGGACGCCGCGCAGGGAACGGAGTGGGGATGCGGGACACGGGAGGAAGCGGCGGCCGGGGCGGCCCCGCGGCGAGAGCCGCTCGCACAGCCCTGCCCCCCCTGCCCCGCTCCTTCCTCCTTCACTCCCTCCCTCCCTCCCTCCCGCTTCCCCCCCGGCCCGGGCGGGGTGTGGGTGGCCGCGGGGACGGTGGACATTTTGCGAGTCACGGCTGCCCCCGGTGCGGCGGCCTCGGGGTGTGTGAGACTGCGCGTGTGTGCGGGGGGGGGGGGCGGTGTGCGGTGCCGCTGCGTGCGAGTGAGGTGTGTGTGTGTGAGGTGTGTGTGTGTGAGGTGTGTGAGCGTGAGGGCTCCGGTGCGTGCGAGTGCGTATGTGTGTGCGGTGCCGCTGCGTGTGTGCGGGGGGGTGCGGTGCCGGGTGTGTGTGTGTGTGTGTGTGGGTTTGCCTTGCGGTGCCGTGTGCGGGTGCGGGCGGGGGGTGCGGTGCCGGTGCGGTGTGTGTATGTGTGCGGGGGTGCGGTGCCGGTGCGGTGCCGTGTGCGTGCGCGGCGCGGCGCGGGGGGGCCGTGCGGGGGCCGTGCGGGGCGCGTACGCCGGGCGGACCCGGCGGGGCGCAGCGCGGGGCCGCTCGCCGGCAGGGCCGGTCGCCGCCGCCGCACGGCGTATGTAGTACGGGGCTGGGCGGCTGCCGGAGGGTGAATGAAGCGAGGAGGAGGCGGCGGCGGCGGGGGAGGCGGCGCTGGCGCTGGGATGTGCCCGGCAGCAGCTCCGCTCCGCTTCACTCAGGGCCCAGGCCGGCTGCAGACGCCACCCGGTACTGCCGGGAGGGACGGGGCGGGAGGGATGGGGGAAGGGGGGCGCCGGGGCGCCGCCGCCCCCGCTGCCCGCCCGCGGCTGTGGGGTCCGGCCGGCGGCTTCCCGAGGGGAAGCGGGGCCGGGGTTCCCCGCCGCCGCCCCGGGGCTCCGCTCGCCTCCAGTGGCGGCCGCTGCCCTCCTGCCGCTCGCCGATCCCCCGCCGCCTCCGGGTTTGCTTGAGTCGGGTAGGGGTGGTTGGGTTGCGGGGGTTTGGGGTTGGTTGGTGGTGGTTTGGTGTTTGGTGGTGTTTTTTGGTTTTTTTTTTTTTTTTTTTTTTCTTTTCCCTCTCTCTGTTTTTTGTGGGGGTTTTTTTTTTTGTTTTTTTTTTTTTTTTTTCGCTTTTACCCTAAGGCATCGTAATTACCGGCAGAAAAACAAATAAATGACCCCGTGTACGGTTGTGGGTGCTGAATCCGTCAATGTGATTCCTGAGAATATTAAAGTCTAAATTAAAGCGTGCTGGAAAAGCGTTAGCTCCTACTGTAATAGTAATAGCGATAATAATAAAATGACAGAATTGGGAGCGATTTACATGTTATTGAAGAGGAGGAATTACTGAAGAGTAATAATAGAAAAGAAAACAAGTCGGAAGCCCGTTATATAATGCACTGTGTAGACAACGAGAGCGACAGGCTATTTTTATTTTGTTTACCGTATGCTGTGTAATAGGGACTCCTCCGAGCAGCATCTCTTCCCTATGAGCCCGAACTCCAGATAGAATTGGGGGAAAATTTAGGCATTTCTTCTACGACCAGACGAAAAAATCTACGTTTGTAAAACCTTCCCCTTTACAAATGATTTCTCTGTACAGAACGGGAAGGGTGTGTAGGTAAATGACCTTTGCCGGAGACCTTTTCCCTTTCATATGGTAAAGAAATTCATCTTTTGTAACACAGCTTACACTTTAACCTTTAACGCTCATGGTTATGTATTTTGTGCAGGAATGGTTACTTTGCACGTCAGATACGGTCAGGCATAGTGAGTTACTCTGCTGACATACTGATAAGTAAAGGACTTTTAATTTCAGTTTCGAATGAAACCGTCCCCTAAAGGAAAATCCCGGCTTCATCCTAATCTATTTCTGTTCGGGTGATGGAGACGGTGCAGTATTATCATATGGAGCGAGGGTTATGGATGGGGGAGAGGGAAATTGAGAATGACCAGGGAAAATACTGCGCCGTAGTTATTTTTGTGATACATGCTGCAAGATAATAGTAGTAATTGTACGTGATTGCACCTAATTTGTTCATAAAACTGGCCCGGTGTTTTACGGGTAGCAGCTGTTTCGAAAGGGTGGCTGTAACCTCACTTTTTACGTAAGGCAGAAGTCGATAGGTTTTCCTCCGTGCTCGGCTGTCTGTCTGTCTCTCTCATCATGTAGCGACATGTCAGCGGTGCAGGCTTTCAGAGCGCTTACTCCAGCCCCGATCAGTCATGTAATTAGATCAGGCTGCCATGGTAACAGACGGGATTCACCGTATTCACCGGCCAGCCAGGTGCGTGTGTGGCTGGCGGGCGACCCAGCGGGCTACGGCCAGCCCTGCGTGTGCCGCCTTGGTGGCGTACGGCCGGCGCGGCCACCGCCTCGAGCTTGCCGAAAATTGAAAGATGCCGCTGGTGGGTTCCTAATGGCCGAACTTCTCGGGAAGGGCGTTCTTTGCCCGCTGAAGTGTCAGACAGATGGGACCGTACGTGGCAGGCTTAGCAGGTCAGCCGAATCGTCAGTTCCATTTGCGTGAATTATTAGCAAATTAATGAAGGTGTGGTACTTTGTAAATATGCTTTTGGCTTATACTAGCTGGCATGAAAAGTTTCTTCAGAGTTTTCCTTTTTTTTTTCTTTTTTTTTTTTTTTTTAATTTTTTAAATTTTTTTTTTTCTCTTCCCGCCCTCCCCCCCCCTTCCCCCCCGTCTGCCTGGTTTGACTGTTTGCTGGCTGTAGCAGTGTTTGTTAACAGTTCCCATTCCAGCACTCTCATCATAGGCCACAGGCTTGTTATTCTCCACTCCTGTACTGTACTTTATACCCTCTGGCCAGTAAGACGAAAATTGGTGATACTTGATGTCAGTATTGTCACTCTGGGTTTGTTAAGCCTCCTCATAGCTCTTAGCAAGGTCTAGGCCCTTTTGTGTGTTAGGTTAAAGCTGACTGCAGTTTCTCATGATAAAATCCTAAGTATATACTATTAAAAAGAATTTTTGCCTTAGCAAACACTTTGTTTCTAGTATGGATGTATTTTTTGCATTTGTGTTCGTCAAAATATTATAGCCATGGAGCCGGGGGCTTTGTGACATAGTTTATAATACTGTCAAAGGATATGCAATATAATTAGCGTTGAACTTCATGTTTCTCTTAAAAACATGTTTTACCGAGCAATGTATATTTGTCTTCATTCTCATTGTTTGAATATCACTCTTTTAAGCCTCTCTTCCTTAAATGTAGGTATAATTTTTTAAAAGCACCAAATTTGGCACTATTTTCTAATGTCATAAATCTGGAGCAGCTCCAGGGGATGGGATTGTGAGCCACTTACATGGGTGTATATCTCAAATAACTCCATTTATTGGACTTAATCCAGGCATGTAGTAGAGTAACTGAGCTCAGAAAGTGATCTGCTGTGCATCACTGTTATTTTCTCTATATTGCTTTTCATGGTAAAAAGCACTGTGGGCTTAAATAGGATTTTTGCCTGATTAAGGAGCTGCATTAAGTGTCTATAGAAGTGGGTAACACCCCTACTCCAGTCACTAATCTTGGGTGCACTTACACTAATGTTGAACTTGGCCCGGAGGATTTTGTGTCTCAGTGATGAGAAATCATCAGCACCCACAGCTCCTGAGCGTTTGTAGTACCAGGCTGGAACATAAAGTAATCCAGAAATATCTCAGTAAAATAGATATTTTAATCACTCTGATGGTAAAGCACTGGAGCTGGGGGAGGAGGCAATGAGAAATGCCTGTTGGTGGTTCAGCCCTTGTGGTGACAGGCAGCGGCAGTCTTGGGTTCGGTGTGATGAGTTTGCAGGTCTCAGCCCGCCTGCTGAGCAGGAGTGTTTCTTCTTGGAGGGGTGAGGGGACAGGGTATTTGCAGACAATTTCCTGCACTGAAGTGCAACTTCTCAGTGCCTCAACTGACTTGCCCTTCTGGCTAGGAGAGAATATCCTCTGCTCGGTGTGGCTGCCTCTGTTTTGGGCCTCCATTCTGAGGAGGTGGTTTGTTAGGAGGACTGGCTGGAGAGAGTGGAATAGTCACGAGCAGGATGACTCCTGTAGTGTGAGCCTTTGTGTGCTGCATACTGCTTATACATATTTTATTGTAAGACAAATTACCTGTGTGACTAAGAGTGTTAGAAAGTAATTATTTTCAAAAAGGCCATATATACATAGTTAAAAAAAAACTTTTCTGAAAAATAAACAGTGCAACTGTGCTTTTCTAGCCTGATTGAATCTATTTAGAAAGGTTGAAAAAGCTAGTTTTGTTTTAAAAGACATTTGCAAGAGACCTGGAATTTCACTTAACAAGAAAATTTTATGTAATAGATCCAGTGGCCTAGTTTCTCATTAATTAAGAAAATAGACACTTGAATGCAGTCACCTGAAAAGCAACTAAGGATTTAAACATTAGAATTTTAAAATAATTGTCTCCATAACATGGCTACTGAAACAAAATCAAGGCCTGATTTTCCCCTTGCTGAAGTTTAGCAGCACATTTTAGCAGAGGACAGTCAGGATTATCATTGCTGTTGTTCATATGTACACTGCTTTTGTTGTGTTGTACTAATTGAGGGGGAAATACCATAAAAAAGCATGGCAGGCTGTGAAGGAAGTGCTTGTCAGGATTGCATAGATGGTCTGAAGCACCGGCTGCAAACCTACTCCAGCGTGCAAGGCAGCTGACGCTGGTGATGCTTGAGAGAAGTCAGGCTGTGTGACAGCCTCAGCTATAACCACACAGGTTGTGAGTGATTTGGCTGTTCTGGAGAGCTGTACGGGTACGGTGTGTACAATTCAGAGAGTGCAGATAACAGATTTAGTTGTAGGTCTCTTCTGAGACTGCTGTAACCAGCTCTGTGTCAACAGATAACGATATAATTAGAACGAGAACCAGAAGTATGGCAGGCTTGGCACAGGTAAATATTTCATTGCAAAGAACTGACTTGCTATGTTCCAGTGACTTCAGCAGCCTAAGCTTTGCAAAGTGAAAATCCTGACCTCATCCTTTCATTTTACTTTTAAGCAAGCTCCAAGTGTGATAAATAAATAAATAGGTATTTGATCTAAGTCACTATATTTTGAAGTCTTATTCAGTGATTCACATTCTTTGTATGAGAAAGTTGAAGATTTTTATGTGGTTTTGGCTGAGGTGATGCATAACTAACATTTTAAAATGTAAGAAACTTTGTGAATTCCTGATTTTTGCAAAAAGACAAAAACTAGATCCATGACCATAACTCCTTTTTGATCTCAGTCCATGTGTTGAGAATGTAATGCTGCATGACTTTCTTTTTTTCTCTCAAAGCTGTAGTCTGGAGTGGTTGTACAACACATGCAAATCTGTATGTGTGCATTGGTCCCAGTCTGCAAAGTTACTTTAGTACAGGTCCCAGTGAGGGTTTTGCTAAATGAGAATTGATTAAAGAACCTATCTAGAGTTAAGTATGCGTGTAAATCCTTCCCTAAATAGGAACAAGTAAGTATGCTCATAAACTGAAACAACAGAAATGATTCTCAGTGAGGGAGAAATGGTCCCACTAAATCCTTTTATTGTACCAAGAGTGATAAAAATATTTGGTGAGATTCCAAGTGAAAAACCCAAATGTATTTTGCTTAATAGGTGATGTCAGCAGAAGTTCAGTGCTGGCTCATCATGATTTTGCTCAGCAAAATCACAGAAATAATATAAAACCCCCCAAACTGGTAGAGTTTTTCTTTGTTTATATTATTTGGGAATTTACAGTGATAGGCATCAACTGTAGCATGCCACCTTTAATGACAAAAAAGTGTACAAGGTAAAGTCACATTCCAGTATGTGGTAATTTTTCACCTAGTAGTAGTAGTACTAGTAGTAGTTGCAGCACTATGTTTCCAGGATGCTACTGCTTCTCAAATAAAGTATGTTCTGTTGGCAGTGAAGACAGTCATCTCCACTCGCTTATGATTCTTCACCTCATTAAGATCACATTTAGGAAAAGAGCACTCTGAATAAATGGGCTCTGCTCTCTACTGTATGAGCTCTGTCTGCAGGATTAAATCTATAGTTTATTTGTGCTTGAGTAATAGTAAAAGCGGTTTCTCTCAGTCTTCATTGGGATATCTTAGTGTGTTGTAAGTGACTGTAAATGTTGATTCTTAACTGTGTTTCTGTTTCTCTCTATTTTGGTTTCCATCTCTTCAACTCCCGGATCAACAGTCACATTGCAGGCCAAGCCAGATGGGCAAGCAATACAAGCTGTGAATTTATTCTTGACCCCGTAGGACAGTGACCACCGTCATTTTTGTCTTCACCATACAGTTATGCACTGCCAATAAGGTGAGAATGCAATGCTCTTTATTTCCTTCAGCAAGTGTACACTACCTGCTCTGGGCTTTAGGCAAAGTGGGCACCTTCCTGGTGTCTGTGTGATTACCTACCTGTGATAGGTTTGTACTTCCCTTGCCTGGCAGTAGAGGTCCTTGAGAAACTCTGCTCAGAAAAATTCCTTTAACTCCGGTGACTCAGTTCAGTGACTTGCAGAACAAGTGCATTCCAGATGAGTGACTTTATGCTCACCTGAGGTCAGAGTATTTTCAGTTACTAGAAGATGTTAGTATGAATGGAAAAGTTGGCAGACTTGGATTCTTGTTATAAAATGCCATGTGTAAAATTGTATAAATCCTTCCTTCACTTTTATGAACATTATCAGGATTCTTATTTCTTGTCGCCTGCTTGGATTTTCCACTGTCTTGATTTTTTTCTGTGCATTAAACTTTGTCTGGCATTAGAATAGTTCCCAGGATAATTAATCGCTACTGATGTATCTGTGTGTCTTTTGCTCCATTTTGAGGAATGCTTTCAGTTCTTCTGATTTTTCTCCCTGAAATGCTGTGGCCAGACAAGATGTAAAAGTGCGCATGCATTGGTCTGCTGCTGTCCCTTTCCTCTCTCTCTCCTTCCCATATGGTTGTGGAAAATAAGTTGAAGAGACCAAGTCCCAAGACTCAACAATCATACTGCCAATAAAAAGAACATAAATTTTTATTTTATTTCTTTAATCTGATTGTCATTAAGCCAGCCTGGTTTTTGGACCTGTTCTATGATTTTTAAGTGCTTGGGATTGGCAGTGCTGCTAATGCTTTAAGGAAAAAAAAAAAAAAATATATATATATATATATATATAAAAAGGATCATAATAAAATCGCCTGTGTCTTTAAATAAAAGAAAATGAAATATAGTGCTTGCCTGCAGAAAATCAAAGGGTTTCTTTTTTAAATTTACAATCTGAAAGCTTAATTACAGTAGCATTCTTATTTATGCAGGGCTGATCAGAAAGTCTCCGTTGCAGAATAACTTTTTAATGTATACGGTGTGCCATAGAAGAGTACGCAGCACATCATTTACATTTCATTGTGGCTGTGGGGAAGGGTGCTGTGGTTTAGAGGGAAGTTGCCTAGGCAAGTAGTTACATGCAAGGACATGCCTGTTAAAATTTCCAAATGAGCTTGAGTGATGGGGGTGGGTGGTGACTGCTGTAACTTCGGGCAGTAAGAGTTTTTTGAGAGTGAAAAACCACACAAAGTGCCCGTGCACTGACATACTTTGTCTTTCCATTTTGCAAGAAAACTGAATTGGTAGCAGCTATCGACTTGGGACATTGAATAAGAGGAATTTTTTTTGCTATGATGTTATAATTTCCACGAAGTATTTAATTTTTTTTTTTCAGGATTAGCTTGGGTTTTATAAAAACGTGTTTATTTGAAGAATTGATTACTGCTGGAAAAGCTTATATACCTTAATTAGAAGTAGTTGTTTATGGGGCATTGGTCAAATCCTAATCAGATTATGATACCCACAATGTATTGCTAAGTCCCCTTGGACATTTTTGCATCTGGTGTTTTCTGCAATTACATGAGAGAGTATATTTGATGTTAAGCAAACATTTTGAATAAAAAGCATAACTTAGTTAAGTCTGGTGCAGAAGCATGATGGGAATATAGTATTAAAATGCTGTTTTTCCTATACCAGCTTAGCTTGAAGTATAGTATTGTATTTATGGATCTTAGATTAGGTTGGATTTGGTTTAACTTCTTATTGGACACTTTAGTCGCTGAAGTCAACCTCTGTTGACTTCATTAGTTCTCATTTTCTCTATGGAACAATCAAAATCAGGCCCACTGTATAACTAAATAAGTGAAATAAAAGTTAGTGGGCTAGACACTGCCTGCTTACAAACTTCTCTCTGTTACTGAAGGAAACAGACAGGAGCTCACAGGAGTAACCTGTGAAAGAAACGTGACTTGGCACTGTGCAGGGAGCAGCCACAGAGAGAGCATTTCATACTCACATGCATCATCTTTCTGGCTTTTGCATTTGGTTTGGGATGAAGGTGGCAACTGCCCTGCTCCGTTTTAGGCAGACCTGGGTCATGACCCTGGAGTCCGTCAGAGAGACAGAACATGGGACACATGTGAAGGCATCCAAAACGGATCTCAGAAACTGTTCTTGAGGCTTTCCATCCCTACTTTCTTGGCTTCACTTGCGTGAGGAATTGTGGCTTCAGTGGGTAACATCTCTGCTGTTAGCTCTTCAGGTGTGCTTACCCTTCCAGTTCAAGCAGCATTTTCTGCAGAGCATCTTGCCTGGATAAGGACATGGGTATTACTAAAATCAAAATGAAAATAAATAAATAGGTTTGTTGGTTTGGTTTTTTTAGTTAATTTTAGCTTGCTCTCCAAAACGTAGAGTTATTGTTATTTGTTCAGAGCATGCGCTGCATCCTTCCCTGTAGGCAAATGTCACAATGCTTTCTTTTATACAGTTGTCTTGAGAGGATTTTTCATGAGATACTGGACATTTTAACAATTAAAGAGTTCTTTTTAATATTTTCTCCTGTCAAGTAACTTGATATTTATTAATCATAATACTGGGATGAATTTATGGCTGCAGCCCATTTGTAAGAAATTTTTTTGGCTGAATTTTCAGTAAGAATGTCTGTATACTACCTAATATAGCTTATTTTTTAGGTACGACTTAATTTCTGATCTATGCAGACTTCTGGCTACTGCTCTCTGTAAACAGGCAACGGTCTGCTCTTTTAAAATACTTAATAGTGAACATAAAAAGAATAATCTGTCTCTGTATTACTGTGTGCAGTGGTAGATTTTTGGTTGTCATATCAGTGTCCTTTTATCATAGCTGTTTTTATTTCTTCCCTTGTGCTGTTTATGAAGGTCTACAATAGCTGTAGGGCTAAAATAAGGTAGGCAGTGGAGATTTCTAATGTGTTAACAGCACAAGTGAAATGGAGCTGTGAAGTAAGCATAATTGGATAGTAATTAGGAATAATTTTAATTTTTTTAATTGTTTATGTGTGAGCAACTAAAAGGTAAATTAAATTAAGTGATGTGAGTGCTGACAGATGTCTTAAAAATGAGGCTTTGTGGTCCCTTACCTCAGCCATAATCTTTCATGGTTTTGCTCTGTTGTTCCTACAGCAGATACTGAAGGTGTGCTGTCTGACTGGTAGAAAGTCCCATAACATGGTCTGAAGTGTAAATGGCATTGGGTGTAGTGGTATGCCTACATAAAAACACAAGGCTGACATTCATAATGTGATATAAGGCACTACCCGAGGTTTGATTCACCTTCCAACTTGGTGTTTTTAAAAGGTGTATCTACAAATGGAATGTGACTTGCTGTCCCACACACTGCAACTTGTTAGCATTCCTTTAAAAGTGTGGGCTTTTTGGATGTTAGTGTGAGTGTGAATAGATGGAGAACTTCATGTGCTGGGGGCTGAGAAATGGTGAGGTGTCTGGGTGTGATGTGCAGTTGTGTGCAAGCCTGAGCATCTGTGTGTGCCCTCCTGCTGCCCCCTCCCTTGGCTGTGTGTGTTGGTGGGGTTTGCCTTGCCTTGAAACCAGGGCGGTGCTTTTGAAAGAAAGTTATCCCTCATTACCAGGAGTATAATTTTGGTCTGAAGTTAGCCCAGGTGGTAACATTTGGATTTAAATGTGTTGGCTGAAGTGTTTCTTCTCATTTGAGACACTGTGATAGAGGCAACCCCCAAATTTGATAATTGCCTCTTTATTTTCTCATCAGTTACTTATTTTGGAACTAGCTGTAAACCTGACTTTAAGATTTATTGAGTCACTCCTTGCTCTATAAAAAATACAAATGTCACAGTGTTTCTCACTTGTATTGGAGTGTGGTTGTGACTGTTACCACATTTTTGTTTGTCAGGTACCCACATGTGAAGGCCTTTGTAGTTTTGTACAGCTAACATTTCTGTGAGGCCAGCTACTTGAAAGAAAGTCAGGCTTAATGGAGAAGGATAATTACAAAAAGCAGGCTTAATCCCCCTTTACTGTGCTCAGAAATTTTGTGCTACTGAATATTTTTTCATTGGTGTGGTTACTTTTCAGTGGCATGTGTAGCAGCTGACTAGAAAGCGGTATTTTCAAACGTATATAATAACAAATGCATTCTTCCTCTTCCATAGCCCCTCTGCTTGGTACTGTGCTATATTCATAGCTTTCCCAAGGTAGTCTGACAGCAAGCGGATCCAGAATGGTTTGAAAATTCAATATATTCAAGAGGAAAAAAAATCCCAGTAGGTTATTATGGTAGAAGAAGTTGTCACTTTATTCTCCATGTACCACTAGCAGTTAAAAACTCACCACACTAATCATATGTACTGAATTTTTATTTACAGATTAGGAGGCTATACTTTGACATATGACTAGCAGGGAAGCCCCTCCCTTTAACAGTTGTATGTCATCTGCTTCAGAGAACTAATTACTTGGCAATTCCCATTTGATAATTCCCTCTTTATTTTCTGATGAGTTACTTAACAGTGATGAGCTTGTTGAGCAGAATACCATGCTTAATCTGTGCTTCAGAAACTACAGCATGGGCCTGGGGATATCATTGTTTCTGAAACGCTGTCTGGCCTTGCCATAGGAGCATTGAAACCGCACTAAGATACGTGAACAGTTCACAGTTAATGATAAGTTGAATGTGAGTGATGCACAGCATTTGCCAAAAAATAAAGGAAAGGTTTAGGTTACTGTTGCACTGCAAGCAGTATGTTAAATACGTAATTTCTCAAAAAAAACCCCAAACACAATGGAATTTAGATGCTCAGAAGCTTATGTCAAAGATATACTTTCTATGTATCATTGCTCTTCTCCAATGAAATAATAAATTTAATGGAATTTTTTAAAATAAACTGTTTATTGTAATACCTGTTTGACAGTTTAGATGATTCCTGGTGGTTATTATGTTCTTTTAATATGAGAGACTTTAGTAAGTTTTTACTGTGTTTTCTCTGTTGTTACCTGTCTTATTCATTCTTCTCCACTCCCTTTTCGCATTCTTTTACTCCAGTGGCCACAGCAACCCTGTTTCTGGCTGGGGAATGCATTACAAGTCTCACTGCTAATTACAGCATCACTGTGTTTCTAGAGGGTACCTAAGTTCAGCAGTGCTTAGCTACAGCACCAGGCGAGGGGATTTATGGGGTGAAATGACATCAGCCTGCTCATGACAGTCATGGTAAGGTCAAAGTGAGTCTCTCGTGCAGATCAGGAGTCAGACGGGTCCTGTTCAGTCCCAGTGTCTCTGAAATTCAACCATGCTATTGAATTTGAATAAAATTTTTTTACTGGTTTCAGTGGAGAAAGGTTTGTGGTTCATCTACAGTCACTTTGACTAGATGGTGGCATTATTCCGCTGATACTGATACCTGAAGATTTCCATTGTAGCTGGGTCAGTGTTATAAGCTGAGAATCGGGCTATTTTTTCTTTTACTGAATAAAAACACAGTTTTTTGTGTATTAGCTCACATGACATTGCATCATCAGTCTTGCTGATTTATTAGATACTCACAATGATGTCTCTTGCCCAGTACTGGAAGCTGTGTAACAGGATTGTTTTATCAATGAGAAAAAACTCATTTCTACATAGTTACATGTGTTTTTTGTAAAATTAATCAGAGGAACAGTAGTTTTATGAAACATATAATTCAGAACAGATTAATCTACTTTAATTGTGTTTGTGAAGTACACCAGCTATAAAATCTTTTGTAAGGAATATTAATCAAGTTGATCAAAGATGGCTTGAAGTACAGAATTCAAATATGAGCACAAGCGCAGCAAATAAACAGAAAGTAGCTTGGGAGTTTTTTTTTTTTTTAAGTAACTCCCATTTTCCTTTTTGGATTTTTTTTAAAGAATATATCATGTTTTAGAAGCAAAGATGCAAGAAGAAAAACATACAATTTGAGATTTTATAAAACGCAGTGAATAGGCATTTTAGATAGCATAATAACACAAGGAATCAAAACCTAACCGAAGGTCATTGAACCATTTTTCCGTTTTTCATTCTATTTAATTTTTTAATGACTCAAGGTGTCTCAGGGAGTGCTACATAGGCATTGCTGAAAACAGAATTAGACTGTAACAATTAGAAAAGAAAATACTTTCTTAGGATGCCCCACCTGTGATATGAAAGGTTTGCTTACACTGACAGGACTTGTTCCTTGACAAATCCTTGTACAAACCATTACAGCTTTTGTGGATGGACCTGCATCTTGAGCCATGGTATCATTATTTATTTTCCAGAGGCAGCCAAGAGTTATTAGATGTTGATTTAGACGGATATTCATCTGCCTTCTTCAGAGGTGTCTAAGATTGAACTTTAAAGTGTTTGGCCCCAGACACATGGATACATGCCAATACTATTTCTATCAGTAGTTGTGCAAGTAAAACATTAACATATGAATATTGTGACCATGATCTGCAGTTAACCCAAGGTTTTAATTACATGCTAATGTATTAAAATTTGGACTCGGCTTGAGAACAAAGAAAACCCAACTCACTAACATATGGTGGAAGTTTCTCTGTTCACCACTTCTGTTCCCTCCCTGGCACCCAAATAAAATGGTACCTGCCCTCTGCTTTGTTACAATGAAAGCCTGATACATCGTAGATAACGTGTTTCTTTCCTCTGGATTCTCCTTGCCTTTTTCCCACCAGCTACCTTTGTTAATATCGCTCTTCTGTAAGTAACACTTGCTGATGGACCAAGCAAGGATGACCTGGCTGGTCTGGTCAAACAATTTGTGTTTGCATCTCCTTGTATGCGGAACTGAGAAGCTGCTGCACCTCTCTCCTTAGGACTTGTCTGTCTCTTCTTTGAATCAGGGCTGAGTTTCATGTTTCCTTCTTGCCACTCTTGCTAAGCTTTCTTGGATCTCTGCTGTGATCTGGCCTGATATTTTTGTTGTTAATGATAGTCATGGAAATCACTTGTGATTTCCTTTGTGAACTTGACAGTTGATTAATTAAACTGGGGGGAGGTAAGTGACATGTGAGTGTGTGTAACATGTCTATGTCCTGTTTCACAGGGAAAGAGAATGATGGTGGAGCTTACAGTCCAATAATTTATAGTTTAAAATCATACTATATGGTGTTTGGATAGCTGAAAAATGCATTTGATAGTGTATTAAAACAGACGTGATACTGCAATACTGGAAGAACTTAAGGAGTTAAAGTCTGCATTTTGTTCCATATTTGCACAAGATGCCAGAGTAATTTATTCTTTGTGCATGATCTTTGGGTGTGAGTGTGACACAACCAGCACAGGTGTGTCCTGCCATTTGCTTGTTACCACTGGTTTATTTTGATTGCATCTCAGTAGCAGATTCAGAGGGAATACAATGTGTAGTGACTGAGCAAATTAAAGTAATTCCTGAGTGGAAGTATGACATTTGTTACATGAGGCTACCATACAGATTGCTGTTAGTGTACAGTGTACAGTGAGAAAGAACCCTAAGGAAAACTGAAGTGGGTAGAAGGTAAGCATTTGAAATATATTAAGCATCAACCATGGAGTACAAGTGCCTGTTACCTAAGGAGTCAAACTTGGTGAATGTCATGTTGGCTGTACGGAATGGGAGAAATGCAAACTAAGACACACTTCTGCTATGTGTGCAGCTCTGCTATGAAGTGCTTTCATCTGAGCTGTCAGCTGGCTGGCTGCAGTATTTGGTGCTGTTTATACAGCTCAGCCAGGGTGTCTTTATGAAACCAGTAGCACTGTGCAACCCAGGCAGCAGCAGCCAGTGGTTTGATGCCGCTCTTCTTATTTCACGTGAAGAGTGCATGTTGTACATCGCACTGGGGTGCTCATCCAAAGGCTGTTATGAAATAAGGGGTCAGGTTCCCACCTCTCTTACTTATTTGGGTAGTTTCAATGGAGCCACGTGGGTGTAAATGTGGTGTGATAGAGTCTGGGGCCTTTGGGGTGTGTCTGAGCCCCTGGGCTCAGAGCTGTCACGAACAGGTCAGCACTGCTGATCAGATGCTGTTTGTTTGACGGGAGCAGAGCAGTCATTTGGCTTTTCCTTCTAGTGGAAAGGGACTGAAAGTTATTCCTCACTCAAATGTCATCGGTCTTCTTTCCTTCCTGTACATCAGGTGGAAGTGTTGATGAATAAGACTAATCTTTCTTCACATAGCCAAAATAGTATTTTGCCTTTTTATTCTTCTGTTCTGTTTTTACCATTTCCAGACTTCTTTCTCTTGTTGCTGGCCAATTAGTTTTTCTCCTCACCGCCTTCTCTACCAAGATTCTCCTGTGCTCAGCAGTTCTTTGCTGCTGCATATCTGACCTACTTGTACACGGCTGCCTCCTCCCTCACTGGGTTTGTTACCGGCACAATACTTAGATTTTGTGTAGACCCTTTCTTCTGTTTGAATTCTCTGTGTGTTTCTATGTGTCTAAAATACCCTTCTGCTTAGAGTGTTTCAATACCTCAGTACTTTTCTGCAGAAATGCAAATTTGAATGTTGTTTCATCTACCTCTCTTCCTTCCTAGTTAGTCATAGCTGGATTCGGAGCTTTGCAACCCCAATGATCTGCCTGGACAAGCCTTTCACTCCATGCCGCCTTCCGCTTCTCCTCATGGGAAGAGACCATTATTTCTTCTCTGAAGCTTCTCTGTGGGTGCCTGTTTCCCTGGCTGAGCATTGGATTTTTCAGTCTGTGTGCCCCTGCCAGTCTTCCCTGGCTTCCAGCTGCAGTGTCTCTTCAGCAGACATCTTGTTTCTTAGGCTTGTCAGCTGATCTCTAACAAATCAGTAGCATATATTTATTTGTAAAATGTTACATGCTGGCATTGTTAAAAAGCCAAAAACAATGAAAAACCACAAAACTGAAACTCATTCAGTTATTATCTCTGTACCTGAGCATGAGCCAGGAGTCACACTCTTTGGGTCATTTGCTCATAAAATAATGGAGAACCTATTACTTTATTATCATATCATGTGATCTTCTAATCAAAGAATTCTTTTACTGTATTAATAGCAAAAAATAAATTGTTAATGTCAATTAAAAAAAGTTTAGTACCATTTTCACATGTATACTGATGGGTCAAAAGTAGGAGCTTGAGCACTTTTCTTTGGGCTTCTTTATCATCACTTCTTCTCATACCATGACTCTGCCCCAGTGATAAAGTTCTATAGTAATAGGTTGTGAAATGTAAGATAAATCAAAAAAGAATTTTTGAAAAGCACTTCATTCAGAAAAAGAAAATAAAGGTGACATAGTATGAATTTTGAGTGAGGTTCTTCAGAGAGGGAAAAATTCCTGGACTGCTGTGGAGAAGTACAAGAATGAAGCATCCACCAAATGAGTGAAGTTCACTTAAGGTGCAAAGTGGAAACATGTAAAAGGGGTTTTTAATTTTTTTTTTTTTTTTGGTGTGTGTGTGTATGTATGTATCAGCATGGTTTTGCCATGAACTGACTATTGGAATGATATTGTGGTTATAGTAGATTTAAAAAACAAACCCAAACATTTTAATAATTATTTTGGTTGATAATTCTGGAGTTGGTATGTTTTCTCAAAAAGGAGGCTTTTGACTACACAGGAAATCATCAAAAATTACTTCTATCTAGGAATTGAGAGCCCTTCTTGTTATAAGTAGCAACCAAAAAATACAGATTAAGGGATAGTAAAGGAAATACACATTTTCCAAACTGATTTACTCAATGAATTTAACAATAGCTTGAGTATAGTTAGTTTCACTTTTCCTGTATGTAGGCAGTTTCTCGAGGTGAGAAAAAACATCTGAAAAACCCCCCAACCACATGGTTTTAAGATTATAAAAACTGGTGCAGAGAGCTTGGAGTTATGAGTTACTACTTTTAAAGTCCTCTTTTAAAAACAAGGCTAGACTCCATATTGATGGAGTGCTTTTAAAGGCAGTGCCCTTTTAATCAGCAAACAGGTCCTCCGTGCATCAAATAATTAAAAATAGAGCAAAGTTTCTGAACAAGACGTCTGGCAGAAGCGTCTGTACTTCCATCTGTGCATGATTAGCAGAATGTTTCATGATATTTAAATAGCACAAGCTTTGCTCTCTTTTTTATTATTTGTTGTACTGAAGACCTGTTTGCTTGTTAAGTGGTCTTTTTTGAATAGTTGCTGGCAAGGAATCAGGAAAGTGTATGAAGACATCTTGTACACACTGCAAATGCCAAATTGTGTCCCTTTTTTCAGAGACAGTGCCCTTTTTTTTTTTTTTTTTTTTTTTTTTTAACTGGTGTTTTACCACATCCCTCACTTGTCGTTTAAATTTTCTCGAGAGCCAGTTAATTTCAGAGGGAGCTGAGCACGTATTTTCGGTGTCTGCCCAGGCACTGCAGTCTCGCTGCTCGGGGTCTCATTCTCAGGGCAGCGGCGCTCGGAGGCGCGTTGCCGTGTGAGTGCGCACCAGGGTGCACTTGCAGAGTACGTGTGTCGGCTCAGCTCTGCAGCTCCTGCCGGCGCTGCTGGGAGCCCTGCCTCTAATCTGCTGTGCACACTGCTCTGGAGCGTTACCCTTTCATGGGGACGTAATCAGCCAGGCAACAGCTTTCCAAGCGCTTTTGAGGCCTTAAGCTGCGACTCCTCCTTGCTGGCAGTCATTCAGCATCGGATTGTGTGCTCTTCGTCTCTGGCTAGCAGCACGGCGCTTTGCAGTTGTAGCCACTGGTTTCCCTCCATACTAGTAAAGATTTTGTGCGTGTGTTTTACAAAGACCTGTACAAGAAGGTATGGAATTAAAAGAAGCCGCTGTCTGGGTGCTGAGTGCATTGCTGTAGCTGGCTGAGGGCAGTTCTGTTACGTGCAATGCCCTGTTGTTGGGAGCCGGCAGGTTGGCAGGGAGCTGAGACACTCGGATAGGCTCAGAGGTCCTTTGTGGAGGGCCAGTATTCAGTCTTAGGACAATCTGTGGTCTTGGATGGGCATGGAAAACAAGAGCTTTTGTGGTGTGCGTAAGTGGTGTTTACTCTGTAGCTGGGCTTTTTGTTGTTGGGTTTTTCTTGTGTTTGAGAAAAGCTGTGTTGTGTGATGTGCGAGTACTGACCTGGGTCATCTCTTAACTTCAGCTAAAAACTTCAAAAGGAATTGTGGTTACTACTGAAAACAAAGCTGCTAACCTGTCAACATAATTGTATAAACTCTGAGTGTTTGCACCTTAGAAAAAACCACTGAAACACCTCGGCTGTGAAGAAAGAGCATGCTATAAGCCTCCACACAGAATTCACCTCACCTCACCTGGTTAGTGCTGTGTTACTGGTGTCCATTATGCTGCTTCTGGCCCAGGTTCTGCAGAGCACAGTGCTCAGCAGTCACAAAGCAAGTTCTCCTCAGCAGGTTGATATGGTGAAGTTGCTGAGTTTCAGGAGGGCAGTGGTAGGACTACTTGGCAAATACCTGTCCATTGCATCATTCAGCTTCTGGTCCAGGGAAGACTTGAAGATGAATGTGTATATACAGAGAAATACAGGAAGGGCAAGTGAAGGAACAAACATGTTTCACTGTAAAAACTGAGGGTAAGGTATGCCCATTCCTTCAGCTAAACCTCTCAACTAATGCATGAAGCAGTTGCAATCACATTTTACCCACATTGGTCTTAAAAACTGGTTCCCTCAATAATTGATTTCTTCAGAAATAAGAATTACTTCTAGAGCTGATTCTTGATCCATATGGTTTGGTGGGCCTCATATTAGCATCATTCCAGGAGCAGGAAGGAGAGAAAAGACTCGGATTCACTTTAGAAAGATTCATGAAGTTGTGTTGGTAGGTTGCTTAAACTAAGCCAAGGTTTGTGTTTTGCTCCTAGAATTTGTATTCCAAAAGTATTCCATAATGTTTTTCCAAAAAAAGTTTCAGCTTATCTTGTGAATGTGCATTAATTAACATGAGTAAAAATTTCATATTGTCCAACAGAATTTGTTTTTCTGTGTCTTCTGTCAGGCTCAAGGTGCTTCAACCACTTTAGAATAATGAGTTCAGTTATAATAGTGCTGAGGCTCTGTAGACAGCCATTTTTCTGAGTGCAAGATCAAATTCAAGAATGGTTTTTGTGATAGGAGTGGAAAGAATACCACTTGTGATGCTAGCATTACCCCTGGTATTTTTTCAAAAGCATTTGTGACAGGCTCCTTATTTTGGTAGACTAGATTTTGCTGTTTATTACTAAATTTATAATTCTCAATGCACTGTAAACAAAGCGAAGAAGAATTGCAGGGCACATATTCAGAAGCTGTTGTTCACACCTAGTTGTTGTATTTCTAGCTCTGATTATTTGACATCATGATATACTACATGAAAAATCTGGTAGCCCTTGATTTCCTGAAAGAAAACCAAAGCTTCCTTTGGTTCATAGCCCTGCAAAAGTACATTGTATCTAAGCAGGTAAGCTAGAATTCAGCCTAGGATGGTAGGATCCTGTTGATTTGTGTGAAAAATGATGGTTCTGTTAGTTGTCAGCAGGTCTCCAGAGGAGAGGGAGGGCCTTGTATCACTCAAAACCAATTCCTTTCGGCTGGCTGGAGAGAAGTATGGATAGCATCCAACATACAGCCATCTCCAAGTACAAAGATTATAATGGAGATGTTGATGACCAGTCAGTATTGATATATTAGGAAGTATTTACATAACTCAGAGTTGTTGACTACTGTAGAAATGTTGTTTTAGGCCCTGTTCCCACTGGCGTTCCTCCTGTTGACTTTTGGAGTGTTAGGATCAGACCCCTTTGGCTCAAATTTGGAGCAAATTAAGACTGAAAGAAGCATGCATGTTCTGCACTCACCCTCCACTTTTGGAGGGGAGAATGGAGGAAATAACTGACTTGTGCAATGGTACCAAAGTTCTTTATGGCATCATCAAGCCGTACACTGAAAATAAAGCTTTCCTTAAGCTATTTGAGATATTTCATTTTGATCTATGAAGTGTTCCCTGTTAATGGAAGGCTCAGTGTGGTTTTTAATGCTTTCCTTGTGAAGCTGTTCTTTGACAAGGAGAAAAATGTATCTAATTAACATGCACCTTTCTGTATGTGGATTATTATGCATTCATTATTTTAAGCTGGTGCTATTATATGAAAGTTTCTCCAGAACTTTGGCAACTTGGTAGAAAGGAGTGACAGTTCAGTGCATTCTCAGCTGTGCAGCTCTAAAATGTGTTGCTTTTGAAGACACCTACATGTTACAGTAAAAAATACCCTTTATAGCCAAAGATGCGTGACCACAATCTAGGTAATTACAAAAGAAAGAGATTCAACTAAGTACTGAAACAGGAAAAAAAAAGAGGCAAATTTTTTTTTTTTTTTTTTTTTTTGTGCAGTAGAAATGATGAAAGACACAATTACCGTTCTGTAAATATTAAAAAAAAAGCCCCCCCAACCTCACAAAGCTCAAGGGTTCATTATATGTAGAGTCACTATCAGTTGGGGGATGTATGTCTGAAATACTAAATACTGTAAATTTGACTGATATTCAGAGTTCTGTTGTACTCCAGAAAAATGTGTGGCTTTGCTAGAAACAGCAAGAGACAATTTGAGGAAATGCAGAAGTACCGCTAGAAAAGCTGAACACTACATTTCTATGTAAAATGCCATGTGACTAATATAAGTGCTGTTCTGTCCCAGATAGGGCTGCTGAAATTCTAAGCAGGTATCAAAAATTTACTGTGTCAAATTTCATAGATAATAATTGTTCTGAATGCTTTAAATAATACAGGAAATGTAGTGTGACAAATTTGACATTTGAGTATCAATATTGATACTGAAACAGTTCACCGCAAAGAATGCCAGGGCTGCAGGAGGAAGGACAGTATTTTGATCAGATAAAGACAGAAAAGTTATAAAGCCCTTCATATACACTGAAAAAAAGGCCTTGTGAAGACTGTGACAAAATTACCTTTCAGGATTAGACATTTTATATCCTGTTTTGGTAATATCTCTGCAGGGAAGGTTGGACGCAAAGAGATGTCTTTGCCATTTATGTCTTCCCTGTTCCTCCCCCACTTGCAGTTTGATGAAGACTATTTGAAATAAGGTTACGAGTACAGGGCTAGACAGCATTTTGGATTCACTTGTACAAACATGTGAGTGGATATGGGCTCAAGAAAAGACACATGGGCATGTATACTCTTAGGTGACCAGTCTCAAACTTGCTTGAGATGCACGGTAAGTTATCCTCTGTGAAGTTGAGATTTAGCAACAGGTTACTTTATTAAAGTGAGACCTTTCTTTTCTAAACATAAAATAGTGCTGGCAGTCCCTTTTTTTTAAACAGGCTAGCTTGCTTCCCCACGTGTGTGTGCACATGAGTGTGTGCACAGTCCCTTACTATAAATTTGTTATGGCTTGCTGGATTTTTGTCGTGAGTGGGGTGAGACCAGGAGAATATAGCCCTTCATGTACAAGTTTCAGCCTACTTACATGATGGAGCCCAAGGATTGTGTCCTCTTTGCATTCACCAAGTCCCTCAAAAAGGATACCAAATAAAGATGTAGACTGCTGGAAAGCTGATTATACTTTGCAAGCAAAAGAGGCCAGCCCAAGCCAAGCCCATGGAAAGAACAGGAATGTTTCTGTTCTGTTGCTCTCTGCAGTGCACTGCTGGTGTGGATGTGCCCCACTGTTGATAAATCTTAGTGGCTTTTGGCAGTTGTTGTTATATAGATGATTTGGTAAATCACTCAGCTGGTTGTGCTACTGATTGGTATGTTGCTTTCCAAAATTCCTTGCAAGTGGAGTATGTAGAGTACATTTTTGGCTTTGTACTAATAGTATAGGTTGCACCAGTTTGATTTTAGTTGTTTAGCTATATGCAAACTAGTTAAAGGCATTTTATTTTTTGAGACAGGAAGGAAAAGTTTGTCAGCCTCCCTTCTGAAAATGTTTTGGTAGCTGTGACCACTTTTTCCCTTCAGAAATATATCTTTTGCTTTCAGACTCTCTCATTTTCAGATGTGATTAATGGTAATTTTTATCTTTAGAATGCAAATGGAATTTTTAGCATACTTTTGCGCTGTATAATGCTTCTTTCTACACAAGCTGCTTACCTGCCAAATTAAATGCAGGTATGTATTTAAAAACCAACCAACCCAAACCAAAGTACTTTTACCTTCTGAAATATTTATATACTTGTAGTTGTAGGCGCCGCAACATATTCGTGTGGAAGTGGGACCATTCTGCTTTGCCAAGCTCCCTTTAGCTGTGTGTTGCCACTACAGGCAAGAGGAAATGTTGGTCAGTTTGCTGGAAAGATGGCAAAGCCTTTGTGTCTTAGTGGGGATAACCTATATGGGAACAACCCCTCTGAGGTACCTTTTGCAGGGGGCTGTTGGGGAATCACAGATCCCTGGCAGTTGTTGGCATTCCTGCAAAAAGGGTGGAACACGAGCACTTATATTAAGAAATGCAAATCCCTTGCTGCCATGTCCAAAGCAGGCAGACTTCTGACCCCTCGGTGATGCCAATGGCAGTTTAGCCTGCCCTGGTGAGTTCTTAAATTCGTTCGGCACAATCTCATTTTCACAAAGGAGACCTGGACTAAGACAGTAATGCTTTGGAGATCTTACCCTCCAGGGCTGTGCACTTTGTAGAGGTGGTTCACAGCATGTACAGAGGGAATAGAAAATGTTATCTTGGAAGCATCCCAGTGTGTTATTTTGAAGTCATTTTGCCCAGGCACAAATGCTGGTGATTGTATGGGAGCCTCTAGAGCTACAGAGTGGAAGGTGAACCTCCTACACCCTAGGTTAGGCTATAACTAGTAAATTACATTTTATTCTGTGGCCAGCTATTCACCTGACTATTCAGACCTCTGTTCTAAATAAAAACCAAGGAAATAAAGTACTTCTGAGACTCTGGCCTGTTGGGTTGCTGCTGCAGATGATCATACAGATCTATTTTACTGCCTGCTCCCCATGCCAAAATTTAGAAAAGTGTCTTGATTTTGAACTACCCAGAAACACAGCCCAAAATTGGAGTAATCCTACTGAAACAAATTACTTTTTTTACATCCTGTATTTTCTCTTTATTTTTTCTACTGTTTATCACAGTATCATCTACTTCTACTAACAGCAGTACAATAATAGGTAAAATTAATTAAAAAAAATACACAGTACAGTTGCTTAAAGGAACCTAGAAGTAAATTGTTATGATAGCATTTTCTGCTATCTGATTTACTGTCTGAACCTGCTTCCTTGATGTTAGGGCAAGTTAATGAAATTAGGATGATACCTTTAAAGAAATAAGAACAATAAAAAGCCCCCTAAACCCCAACAGTTGTATGTTTGAGCTGACCAACATATAAAATGTGACTGAAAAATTGTGACATAAGCCTAAACATCAGCGAATTGTCATGGTGAACGGAATAATCTTCCATGGAGCTGTGAGTGGCCAATGTGTTATTGTGCATTGGGGCCCTATTAATCCATAGATTGTTGACAGAGCATATGGTAGCTGCTCCAAAACATATCATATATAACATGCTTTTTGTACTGCTGTTTAAACTGCATTCTAATGTGTAACTGGGGATCTGGGTAGTCTTAAAAAGTCATTTTGCACTGTGGTATTTGCTAGCAATATGGTATATGGCAAGGATGTACAGTAGATACTCAAATTCAGTATGCTGCAGAATTTGTCAATTTGCATGTTAAAATACTTGTCATTTCTGGAAATACCCTGAGGTGTAACTGTCCACAACCTTCCTCTTCTAAATAATTGTTAAATATTTGCTTTCAAAGTCGAATCTTTGGCCATTTGGAGCATGAATTTCATACCTAGTGATTTTAAAGTCTCATAGTCAGGACTATGACCAAGAATTTTTTTTTTTTTTTTTTTTTACCACCATTTTTGATGTCCTGTTGATTAATATGTGTGAAGTTCCAAAGCCTGTGTACCTCAGTGCTGTGTCCCCTCGAGTGCAGTTCATTACCCTGCCTTTTGGAAAAATTAAAAATTGAGGAACAGCCAGGAAGAGATGCGGGCAGTACCAAAGAGCCTCATGTAGTTCAATCCAGAGATAATTTCTCCTGGCATCGCTTGGCTAAGGAGAGATAAATTGCTTGTGCCTCTGGTCAGAACTATGCAGTTACATGTGAACCCTTGGGACTAGGGTTTCAAACCTGGGAGATGTCCTTCCTGGGGGGACATTTTGGTGCCTCTGGGAAGGGATCATAGGCGTGCTGGGGCTCGTTCATCTCAGACTGCGAAAGCTAGGGCCTCACCTGCCTGTGTGCTGTTCAGGCACACACAGGGAACTGCCTGGGTGCAGGTGACAAGATTTTAATTCTTCCCGTCTGCCTCTGCAGCAGCTGCTCCTCATGGGTTTTTTTCTGCTGCTCTGTGCTGCTGCAGGGTCAGGTTTATCCTGACAGCATATGCTTGTGGGTGCTCCATGCTGTGAGTGCAGCTGAGGTATGGGGTCGAAAGAGGAATGAGGAATGTGGGGGCTGCCTGTGAACCTGCTCATCTTCTGCACAGTTTCAGGAGACTTGGAAAATAAGGCAGTTAATGGCTAAGCCTGAAGTTTGTTTAAATACAACTCAAATGTTGCATAATGTCTATTACCTAAATTTTTCTATCCTTTTGGAACGTTGCCCCTTATACAAGAGTGTTGCGCCGCGTGTGCATCAAGGTGGGAATGTTCCTGCAGGCTGCTGCAGCCCTCGCTGGAGGCTGTGAGCGGCAGAGTGTTGGTTTGCAGCGTAATGGTGGTTTTTAGTTGGTATTCTGTGGTGGCAGTAGTGACTGTGGTCTGTGAACCTGTTGACTCGGAGCCTGCCTCTGAAGAGCCAGGGACTCGGGCGAGCAAAGCTGACCGTCGGCTGGTGCAGTGGTTCTATGGCGGCCTTTGCTTTTATTGGGAAAACCTTAGGGGCCTTGCAAGTGGAAAAAGATTGAAAGCTTGCTTCGCTTTTCTGCAGGTGAAGAGAGATCATAAAAGTTATCTTTTTGGTATGCCAATTGTTTTTTAGAATATTAATTATACTGTTTCATTTTTATGCCACTTTCCTGTGTTGAGTCTGTTTTGAGTCAATTAGCATCTCTGTCTTTCTCTTTGACTATATGTGCAGTGGTTGATATCCAAAATTCTTTATTGATATAATTAAGTAGTTAAATGAGCTGACTTTGAAAACAAAATAGGATAGCTAAATGTATCTATATAAAAATTAATGTTTGACAGAGAGCATCTTTGATAAAGTTACCAAACATTCTGTAAGGATTGTTATAATTACGGCTGTTTTCAGAGAACTTGAAAGCCTTTGGGAAAACTCATTCTTTGGAGTAAAATGTTTTCTGCTTGTTTCTGTTATGAAAAGGAATAAAGTGTTACTGTTGGTACTTGTCAGAATCCATTCATTTCTCATACCTTGTAGTAAATAATAACACTTCGCTTCTTATTTTTGAGATACTGAAGCATGGAAGTGAAAAATGTAATTTCATTATTTAGATATAGGCAAATAATCCTCTTTTCCCCCCCTTTTCTTGCACTATTTCTGACTGCTCTTTAAAAATTCCACTGCACCCTTGGTAGATGGGCCTGGAACAGGAGAAACCATTCCTAAAAGTTTGGCCTGGTTCATATCTGAGCGTGCTGCATCTCTTGCTTCATTGTGAATCCACATCAACCCACTGGCATGATAACACGGACTGAGCTGCAGTCATCCATACCTTTGCTTCATCTTGAGCAGTCAGGCTGGCAAGAGAGTGGAAGATGCTCCTCAGCTGCAGGTTTGATGCTTAGGAAACTTGATTTGGGAGCAAATTCTTGCTCAGATGGGGACAGCCTTGCTCCTGTCCTGTGCCATGGGTGCTGTGGTGCAGGGTGACAGAGGAGGAGCAGCAGGCCATGCCAGGCTGGGTACCCCTAGCGTGGACCTTGCCTACACGTGGTTGCAGGGAGGGGCCAAATAGGGGGCTCTTCATGCTGCTGGGACTCCTGGAACCTTGCTGGAGTTCAACTGAACCGTATAATTAGTATCATTTTAGCTCACAGTCAGCTGTGATAGGTACCAGGAGGCTGCTTCTCTTTGCATAACTTATTAGAAAAGCTATTTTACTTTCCTACATGTATGCCTTATATGGAAGAAAAGGCGGCGTGGTTTTGTCAGGAGACTGCATGAACTCTATTTTCCAGTGTCACAACTAGCAACTGTGAAATC
This sequence comes from Hirundo rustica, assembly GCF_015227805.2. Lineage (NCBI taxonomy): Eukaryota > Metazoa > Chordata > Aves > Passeriformes > Hirundinidae > Hirundo > Hirundo rustica. Next base: position 90,941,304 of record NC_053450.1, read on the forward strand.
TGCATCAAAATGCTTGTATCAAGCATCCTTTAGGCCAGCTAGGGAACAGTACTGCTGGGTATGCAGGATGCTCATACCTGAGATCAGGGCAGATGCCTGCTCTGGTCCTCACTGGTGTCAAGGGAGTTAGTGGCTGAACTAGGGAAGCTGATCTGGGCAATCCTCCAGCCTGAAGGATGTGAGGCAGAAAAGGTTGGGAGGAACTGTAAATGATATGAGGAAAGCAGTAGGCTAGGAGAAGAAGAGTCCAATAAAATCGAGTAATAAAACACATTCATAAAACTGCAGGACCTGAAGTTTGAAACAGTAGCTCTACGCTTACATGCTTGGCACAACTTTCATTTCTGATTTGTCTGCTTCCTTCAGGCTTCCTCTTGCCAAAGAGGTGGTCTGTATGCTCACCGTCTGCAGCTGGAGAGTCCCTGGTCTGCTCATGCCAGTGCTGATAGAGGACCACGTGGAGATAAGAGCTTTCCCTGTAGCAGTCATTGCTCTTGGGTGGGTGTGCTTGCCTGGTTTTCCAGATCATAGACTTCAGGCAGTCAGGCATTAGAAATATTGTAGTCTATTAAATGTACTGTGGAACGTTTGGCTGCACTAACTGCTGCTTTTAATAGAGTTCAGATCTGACATTTTTGGGACTGAGAGGGTTTGGATGTAAACTTTGTTAAATTGGTTTTGAAAAAGGAAGTCCTTTCATGCTTTGAAGGGAAAAAAATATGAAGACAGAACTGCAAGTCTCTTCCTTAAATCAAAGTTTTCTGCCTGAAACGGGAACAGCTCAGCAGAACAGTTTAAGTAAACATGGCCATAACTGCTTATCTGAGACATTGGCATCCTCTCTTCTTACTGTGTTACATTTTTGTGGTATCCTGGCGTCTCTCAGTCACTGATGTGTTTGTTCTCACAGCACCTCCTTTGTAGGCATATACTTTTGTGTCCATTTGATAGCTGCCACCAAGATTTGAGGCTTTATCTGAAGAGCTGGCTCCAGGAGTGTACATTTTCTACACCTCTACAGATGAGATTTTGGAATTGCTGTCTGAACAGTCCTTCCTGCCTCCAGATCTGAATTTCTCTCTGTCTCTGTTGTGGCTTCTTTATTTATTAAGTAGGGGAAAAAACAGAGGCAACTGTTCCAGAGTCATCTCAAGTCAGTGTTCAGCCCAGGACAGGATAAAATCTAGGCCAGTGACGGCTGGTGTACAGTTGTAGCCTATGTGGGAGGTCAGTGAATGTAGTATAAATACTGGGAGATTCGCCGAAAATCACGTGTGGGTGAGAGTGCAAGGAATTAGATACCATACTCTAAAGCTGCTGCCTGATTGTGGGGTCGTGATTTTTGTCCTAGGTAGGAAAAAATGTACCATATTGCAAAAATGACTTATTGATACCTGACATTACAGCTTGGGTGGGCTTTGCCTGTGTGTGTTAAAATAATGTAGACCCACACTGGGTCTTTTATCCAGGAAGCATTGCTATAGGCAAGTAACTTCTGTGCACTTCACGTTCTTCCACTGTGCCATTGCTCAAAACTTCATTATTAAAATTAATTTTTAAGTTAATGCTTTGCTCTCAAGACCAACTTCTAAAGAAACAAATTTGTTTTAATTTGTTAAAATATGAACATGAACAACAAGAATATTGTTTTAGTTATAGAATGTAGGACTGTAATTTATTTGATAGGTCTAGTAAAGTAAAAATTTCAGTGATGTTTCATAGAGTACTTCTGTGTGTTCTATAACATCTTCTTCAAAGTAATGGAAGAATAAGAAATGAGAAGTAAGAGATGCTTTTTGGTTTTTCATGGGAATGAATGTGTCTGTACATTTTTGAGGCTCTAGTACATGTTCTTCCTCATTTGGGTTATGTTACACGGAATAAAATCAATTAAAAGAGAAAAAGAAGATTGTGCCTTTTGCTCAGTTTTGTTGTGATTTTGACAACAATGCATCAGGTCATGGGAAGTGATCTCAGACATATTTTTGGTTACTGGTTAAAACTTGGTATTTTGTCATGAAACAGTGTCCAAAGTTTTAAAACTAGTACACATGCAGAGGTAAGAATATTGCACTGCCAATGCCAGTCTAGTACATAAAGAGCTTCACAACTGTTTGGATCTGCTCTTCTTTCATAATGGGCTGCAACTTGTTTCCTAATGCTTGAAAGCATGTACACATCAAATAAATCTCTGGTATTTGGGCCATAGTGTACCAGCATTATGCAAAGGGAAGATTAACCACACTCAGTATTAAGCTATGATCCACTTCACTCTTGATTCCTCACCACACTAAATCAACCAAACCATCAAAGAACAGAATTAGTGGAAGGGTTCCTCAGACAATAGGTTTATTTTCACTTTTATTTGTATTATTGTTAAGAAAAGGGAAATCAGCAGAGCAAATCTGCCTGGGGCTCAGGGCATTATAAATTAATCAAAAGACATGAAGTGAACTTTTGGTGTGGAAAACCAGCACCAGATGCAAATGCTACGTAGCTGCATGATATGGTGTGTACGGTGTTGCTGCAACAGCTGAGAGCAACATGCCTGCTCTGACTGCTGCTGCGCTTAATAGATAGTCTTTAGCAGGCAGTATATTGTCAAATCTGACACAGAGTGAATTTGCAACATTGACTCAAAAGACTTTCTTAACATGAAGCATCTTTTATGCAAATCATTTTAGCTCTTTCCTGTTTTTACTCTGTTCTCTTTCAGTGAAAAGGTCAAGAAAAGCAGTAGCTCAGTGGCTGAATTTTTCTCAAGTGCTATACAGCAGGGAGAGTGGAGAAACCTCTTAAAGTGGTGTCTAATTCAGTAAGTTAAACTTTTTTTTTCTTCAGTTAATTAATTAATTGATTTTCTTCTTATTTTTAAAATCCTATGTATGAGAATAATTACAGTGACTTATAAGGTGTCCCAGGTGGGTGTGAAGCTCCTCATCCCCACCTTGGCTTTCCCTCTCCCCCAGGAGTAGTCTTTGCCAAATGAAACCTGGCAGCCCACTTTGGCAGATATGGAAGCGCACAGCTGTCTCAAACCCTACCATAACATGACTGTCCCTCTGCCCCAGCTGGGGCTGCTTGCTGCATTTCTGTTCAGAGATCTGCACTATCGAGTGCTCACCTCTTTCTTCAGCACTTGCTCTGCACGTGTGTGCGTGCACCCACACACTTCAGCAGTGCCCCCTCCTTTGTCTTTGTACTCGGAAAGCCATCCAGCTGCATTAAGGAGAGATTTTTCAGAGACCAAAATGGGAACTTTTAGGGTTTTCCCCCACAGCAATAGCATAGGTATATTTGATGTTGCTACCACTATCACTACAAGAAATAAAAGAGAGAGGACTGTACTAATTTTCTTTACAGTAACAGATAGGGAACACTCAGAAGATTTTCTTTAATGTAGCTAGAGGTTCAGTTAGTGCTGCTGCCTTACGTTGATTCCAATAGAAGGTCAGAGCCATAAAAAGTTTAGTGCTGAATATTCAAATTTAATTTGTAGCATCAATTTAGGATGGCTTATAAGTTTAACTAGCCTTAAGGGTGCTAAGTACTTCCAGCTGAGGCCAGAAGGACTTTCAGCTGGTCACCAGTTCTTGTGATTTGGCCTGATGCTACTTACTATCATTTTCTTGCACACTTGATATTTCTGCATTTTTTTGCAGGCATGAGTTTCTTTGCTCACATCTTTTATGCCTCATTTGCTAACTCTTCTGTTCTGGAAAATTGGCAGGATGACAGCAAGCAACTCCCTCATCCTTTTGTGTTAGGACTAATCCTCAGGTTTCTTTCTGATGTGTCTCCAGAAATATGTATTCAGCTGAGGCCGAATGCTGATTTGATTTGTAATACGAAAAGTGCAGATCACTTTCTGTCTCTTAAAAGAAAAAAAAAATCATGATACATGTGAAGTTTCAGAGCTTTAAACTCAGTCACATAAAATATGTTTCTAAAATACAGATGTACTTTGACACATGCCAAAGTACTTTGCTGAATCTGGATGTTTGTCTTAGTTTGTCAAGTTAAACTTGGAACTTTACAATTAACAATTAGATGACTGATCACTTAACAGGTTATGGTATTTTAGGGCTCTGAATTGTGCTTTGGCATGACAGATTTTTATTTTGATTTCAGATTATATGGCTTGTTTTTACTTTTTTTTTGCTTACCATATGATTTAATTAAAGTTTTATTGCAGTGATTGGCAGTTGCTTTATTTGATACCTGTTTATAGACATTTATTCATTACTTTTTCAGTGTACTGATATTTGTCAGAAGAGAATGGTATTATTTCTTTTGTCAATGAAAATGAGGCTATAAATTACTGTAATTTTGGGATTTGTTTCTGGTATGAGCAAACAGTATTCCCTTGGCGAGTTCTCTGCTGTGGAAAACTAGGTTATGCATAATATATTTTAGAAAAGACCTGTATTCCTCTGAAGAGGAATGGCATTGTGCAACTCCTGGAAACAGAGAAGAACCTAAATGTATGTATAGTCTTATTCAAAGTGTGGAAGCATCTGCAGTGTCGTTCCTCCTTGTTCACAGGGGGGACTGGAAATGATTGTTTTGGGGTTCTACTTAAGATTTTATTTATTTTTCTAACCCTTTTTTTTTGTGGGACACGGGTTGAAGGGTTCAGCTCTGACCACCTGCGTGCAGTCACCTGCCAGGCTCTTCCCAGAGCTGCCCTGCACCTGCCACTGGTGCAGGTGCGTTAGGTGCCAGGGTGACGATACCCACAGTCACCAAAGATCAAACAAAAGTCACCCAGATGTGTGGCTTTGTATTTTACTGACAAGTACAAAAGGATTTTGCAAAATTACAACTTGAGTAAGCTGTGGGAGTAGGGAGGATATGATGTATTCTTCCCTGCTAAAATCATTGTGTTAACACTCTTGGCACCGTCGCTGAACTGCACAGTAACTTGTGGTGCACACTTTAAAAACGCACCCATCAGCACACACTGTTTAATTCTATGTTCTGTTACGCAACAGAGCGCGATTGCCTCAGTGAAGCACATCTGCATTGCGAGAGTAAACTCTCCTGGGAAGCAAGTGCATCTTCCACAGAAGTAGGAGTGAGACGTGGGTTGGGCATTGCTATTTTGGCAAGCAGAGGCAGCCAGTGTTGGAAAGCTGCCTCACCTTTCACTTTCCATGGAACTTACCCTTTCTCCCTGTTTCAGGCACCAGTCTCTGCCACTTGCTTCTCCTAGTGGTGGCATGGGGCTGGGGATGTTGTCAGTGGTTGATTAAAGCACGTATCAGGGTTTTGGGAACCATGGTCTTTGCTATCTGTCTGGTTTGTTTGTGATCCTTGAGCAGAATAGGCTGTTAGGGAGCAGTAAAGAAAGCAATTTGGAAAAAACATCTGGAAGAGCTAAGAAAACATTTTGTTTTTACTAAAAAAAGCCAGACAAAACCACACCTGTGTGATAGTATCTTCTTTAACTGCTAAGTCGGCAGCAGTTGATGGAAGGCATAAAATTCCTGTAATTTTTATATTGTGTTTCAGTTCGTTTCTTCCAAGTCTCTCCTTTGCTGGAAGCAAAGTGAAGCTCCTGCTGTCTCAGTTCTGCTGAAATTCTTCCTGTCATCCTAAGCTTGGTTATCAACCCTCGTTTTTCTCCTATCAGCATGCATTACATTTTTATGGCAGTGTTTAGCAAAGACTTTCCAACAGTGCCTATGACAGTGTAATTGGACCCCTCTGTCTCACTGAAATTACTCCCTCTTTAATGGGGGGCTCTGGCTGCTTTCTAACACAGCTTTCTTTGAGGCAGGCTGGATATCTCGTTAGCTGGTCTGTAATGTAGGTGCACAGCATTTCACCAGGCACTAGTCAAAGTAGTTACTCACGGTTTGCTGTTAAACTGCAAGACTGGAGTGAGTGAGATTCCCCAGGGGTCTGTCCTGGCTTTGGTAATACTCACTGTTTTCATTATTGAAATGATTGATGGAGCGGAGAGAGCTGTTGTTAAATTTACATAGGATAAGAAGTGTGAAGGTGGGCTGCAGGCTCCTTGGAAGGCAGGATTAAAGTTTTGAGCTGCCCTGGCTAACAGGAGGAATAGTCTGGGAAAAAAACCTGAAAAACAGCCAGGATACAAACACGGAAGTGCCAGCTGCATGAGAAAGAATGGGGCTGACTCAGTAGTGGTTCTACAGAAGAAGGTCTGTGAGCTGGTGTCGGGCTGTGTTGGAGTAGCAGTTTGGCCTGGTTTGGTTGAATAGGGTGGTAAAAAAATCACAGCTGTTCCCAGACCAGCAGAGAAAACCAGTCTGTGACATGTCCCTCTCTCTTCTCCCCTGGCACCTAGGCTGCCAGTGCTCTGCTGAGGGGGCAGCTTTTCTTTTGATCCCCTGCCCGCTTCACTTCTGACTCTGAAGCTGGTGACTATCCCTCTAGGGAAGTGACCCAGCTCAAATCCTCCCAGACCATGTGCACAGGACAGCGCATCTGAGAGGGAAAGGGGTTGCAGACCTGAGACCATAGCTGTCGTACAGTCATACAAGGAACCAGGCTTCCCCACCCATGTTCCTCAAAAAAGCGCTGTTTTAGGGTGTGTAAAGAAAAGGCACAAAATAACCCCTCCGCTCCATTCAGTGTTTGAAATGGATTAACATCTAGTTTGGGGCAACACAGTCAAGAGCCAGCTGGATGGTGTCCAGGGAGAAGGCAGGAAAAACAATGAAAGATTTGGAAAACATGACCTGGGAAAGAAGATGAAAGAATGGGGATTGTTTAGTCTACAAGGGACAAGGCCAGTAACAGACATGATAGTAGTGTTCAAGTATGTGGAAGGTTCCTACAGGGAGGAGGGGAATAAACTGTCATGCCTGACTGTTTGGGGTTAGGTCTAAAAGAAATGGGCGCAATATGAAGGTGGCAATACTTAGGTAAACATTTAAGAAAGCTTTGAAATTATAAGGGTATTTTGGTCCTGCAGTTATTTGCCTTTGAGAAAGCTGTGAAGCATCATCACTGGAGATTTTTATAAAACAGACAAACCTCCTACGGGAATATTTTGGGCATTGCTTTGGGAAAGGAGGTGGAATACATGCTTCTGGAGGTCGTTTCCCAGGAAATAATGAAGGTTGTTTTTTTTTTTTTTTTTTTTTTTTTTTTTTTTTTTTTTTTTTTTTTTTTTTTTTATTCTGCAAACTTTGGTGATTAGGTAATCTAATAACCCAGCAGACAACTCAAGAGATAGTAGCAATTCATTATTGCAACGTACCAGTGGTAAATAGACAGCTGATTTATGCGCAAAGCCCAGTGATGATGATACCCTTCTGCTCTCTGTTCTAGTTTAAAAAAAAAATCTGAGTAAGCTAATTTTACTGGAGCGTTTCAAAAGGCTGTTCCTGTAAATATCTTACTTTATACAGAAACAGAGGAAGTGATGTTGGTTGACTTTGCTTATTGAAATATTGTGCAAACGCTATCAGTAGCTGTTATTGATTGTACATAGCATGGCCATAGTGAAGCCAGCAGTACTCTGTGAGGCACGGGAGTTAAACTGGAGCAAGATGTTGTGTTTTCAGTCTTGATGTTGGTGTGCTTGTGTGCTTCTTTTATGTGGAATAGGGAGCAGGCCCAGAAGAACTAAGCTTTAATTACCTTACTGCTATCTATACAGGAGTTACTCTCGGTTGTCTTGTTACATTAAGTGCCTTGAGAAATGCCCTGTGGTGTCCCCATAGGAAAGAAGAAATTTTTTTCTACACTGAAGGGTCCCTTCTATGTCTTTGAAAGTTCCTGCAGTCCCCTAAAGTCTTTCACCTCCATTTCTGCTATAGAACAAAAATGTACTTTTCTTTTTGAAACACAGTTTCCCCTGTTCTTGTCGCTATGCTTGACAGGGAAGAGAAGGTCTCATGTGGTGCTATGATGCATGAGAATAAGCTGGGTGATGGAGTTGCTACAGGACACCTGTAGGAGAGTTCCCCTCATTGGGAGGGCCAGTTTGCCTCCAGGTAAGAGCAGCCAGGCTCTTTGTGTCCTGCTCAGTGCAACCTCTGGCTTGACAGTCCTGAGGGATGTTTTGTCACCTTCATCCTGGGCCCAGGAGCACTGGCAGAGGATGATGCAGACTCACCATGAGCCCAGCATGGATTTAGCAAGGCTTATTGTAATCCTGGCAAGTATCCACACTAACCCCGAGCAGTCAGACATCACTGTGCGTTCATGTCCCTGGCTCTGCAGCTCTGGCCTCGCAGTGCTGTGTGTAGGCCAAGAGACCTGCTGCTGAGCCACTCCTGGTGCTCCTGCACCTCGAAGACTTGCCCTGAGCACTCAAGAATTGCTGCTCATTACCTCTTTGCAAGAGTTTCCTCTTCCTAGTTGGCTGTGATACAGGTTTGTGTCCTGATTGAGCTTGATAACAAAATGAGGACACGTATTCACACGTGCACATATGTGCGTATATTTTAGTCTCTTGCCTTTTAAAATATGGAATAGTAGTGTGCTCTTGTCTCTGTATCTGCTTTGCATCAGAAAACTAACGTTCTTCATGATCGTGAGTGTTCCATCTCATGAGAAATAAATCAGCACTGCTCTTCCTGTGGAGGTTCTTCGGGGGATTTAAATTGCTGATTTCAATTGTGACTAAAATCAGCAATCAGGAGAACTTAACAGAAATTATCAGCTTCTAAATGTTGCTTTGCATTTACTCTTTTTAGTTACAGTCCTTAAAGAAGTGAATGCTTTCAATACTTGAATTAAATTCATATATATATTTTTAAACTTGTAGGACATTGTATTTCTACAGATGTTCTACCACTGATGTGCTCCAACATAGATTTCTGTGGGCCTCTAATTTTTCTATTATTTTTTAAAAAGCAGTGGTGTGCTTTCTGTTCACTGTTGACTAGATTTTTCATGTGACTTGTATCAGGCTGTATTCACATTAAAATAAATGTTCAGCAAAAATGCCCAAAAAGGAGATTCTGAAACATTTCTGTCATGCAACTAAATGCTTCCTTAAAATAGGAGGGGAGAAGAGAAAAAAAAATTCAACTTGTTTTGCATTAAAATTAAGATAATATTTAAAAAGAACAGTTCATCGTAGTTAAATCACATTTGGTTTTTTGGTCACAGTATCTTAGATAAGAGTTTTGGGAATCATAGATCTTGAACTCTTGCATATCACTTCTGTTAAGAATTTTTTTAAACTCCTATTTCCTCACATCTACAACTTCCAGCTTTTTTCTTTTGTTTGAACCAGCTATATAGCTCAGCCTGCTAAATACACTGATATGACAGATACCCAGCAGAAAACTGCTGCTGCAAGCTGCTGCAGGCTGTTTGGCATGCCTGGTTTAAGAAGTGGAGTCAGTACCTGATAGCAGTTTTGAGGTTTGATTTTCTTTGTGACTTCAGCAGGAAACACAACCTTCTCTAAATGTTGCTCAAACAACAACCCTGAATTTGAACATTTGCAGTAGAAATGACATTTGAATGTAACATATATTGTCATAACCTAGTTTAGAATATGCCTTATTTAAGAGCATGAGAAAGAAATCCCTTGATATATATTAGCCTGTATATAGAAGGTGGTGACCCATCTCCACAGTGTCCAGAGGAGAAGAAGAAGAGTCGTGTAGCAGACTGAGGAGAGGAACAGAGTTTGAGGCTTTGCTGTTGTGTTCGCAGTCATGTTCTTGGATCTTGCCAAGGTGGTGCTTTCGGATTCTTCCAGCTGTAAATGAGGAACTGAGACTGAGGACTGTTGAGAGATTTTAGGAATAAAGTTAGTAATTTTGTTTTCTGATACACCACATAATCTCTTCCAGGAAAAGGCAGTGATGGCTCTTGGTCCCATGGGCAGCAGCAAGCTCAAGGCACATAATGGATCAAGTATGATAACACTGATCACTTGTGGAGTCTGTCAGTTTTCTTCTCAGAAAGCTTTGCAAACACGAACTGGAAGGAAAGATACTGGAAAAACTAATTTTCTTTCTCTAGTGTGTATAGACAAGACAGTTCTTGGAAACTGGGGAAGGAATGAATGATGTGGTGCTGAGATAAATCTTCAGAGATGGGCATGGGTGGAGTAATGGGTGATGGCCCCTCTTCCATCTCTCTTAGCCACACCTGTGGCTGCACACTCTTTCTGGCATTGCTCCTGGCCAGTTCATGCGTGGGAAGAAGTTGCTGCTCCTGGCATGGACTGTGCTGGTTAACTCTTTATATCGTAAGCTTTGTGCTCCCTCACTTGGACTCATCCCTTCTCCTCTCCTAGCTTGATTCCTATTCACAGCTGCCTCTGATGCAGGGTGTCACCCTTGCCTGTGTCTTGGAGTTCAGCTTAAAGGGATGAGTGCATCTGATGGGTCCTTTTGAAAGGTGATGCTCAAAAGTGTGTGTATTGCCAGGGGCTATGGCTGGGAGATGAGGAACCTTTTTTGCAGGACTGTCAGTCATGGTTTGTCATCCATTTGTCACTGTTTATCAGTTTCTGCACTGGGGGCCTGAGAGCCCTGTGGTGGGAGTTACATAGGTGCAGCACTGTCTCCAGACTGAGGTCAAGGGGGTCCTCCCTGAGTCTGCATCTGAGTTCTGATCACAGCTTGTCACTATTTGTGTTCAGGTCAGTCGACACTGTTGACTGTGGACACATGTCCACATGCAAATTGCACAGTGATTTCAGGAATCATCTGCAGAAGAAATAGAAGCACTTACATCATGCGTTCAAAGAAAATCAGTAAGTGTGAAACCCAGCAGTAAAATGAGCATGAGGGTGTTTCTGCATGGCCAAAACCCTTCAAGGAGTAATGGAGGTTAGACTGGGGGAAAAATTGTGCATCAGCTTCCATGAATCCTCACATTTGTCCTTTGGGAGGTGTTTTTTTGTTTGTTTTTTAAAACAGCTTGCTAGTGGATGCTGTAATCAGGAGTATGTTTGTTTGTAGACTTACAGGAGGAAGGCGAACACAGCAATTTGTGGTTGCAGACTGATTCAGTGGCTGCTACAGCCTGCGAATGGTGGGCAGGGTGGATTCTAGGAGCACAGACACTTAACTGCAGGCAGCTGAGGGGGACCGTCTGTGAGTGAGTAACAAAAGGAGTTCAACTGCACGAAGGCCAGAAAATATCAGCTAATGAAGCCTCCAAGATAAGATTTAAACTGACAGGAAATGAAAACTAACTACTGTTTTTCATACAGGCTGACCACCCTCCCCCTTTACTAACGTTCCTGATGACTGTAGGGGAGCAGTTCCTCTACCTACTTCTTGGAATATACACACTTGGGTTAGAAAAGTGCATGACCAAAGTGCAGAGCCAAACTCTGCCATCTGTGGAGCTGTAATGAGCCTTGGCTCTCAGTCCAGCTTTATTTTAGACAAGCCCTTGCTGTCCTTATCTCCATAAAGCTGCATTTGAGGGCAAGGACTTGTGTAAAGAAGGAAAGTACAACACTTTCCTGTCTCTCTCTCTGCCTGTAATCTGTTACAACAGATCTGTTGCTGTGCAGAGTGTTTTAGGCTCAGCAACTGCTCTTCCTTGGCATACCTGTCAAATTTTGAAATCCATAAATACGGATGTTTGGAGCAGGGGGAATAGACGCACCTTCTAACTCCATTGAAATGCTTGGACATAACAAACTTATTTTGGCAGGACAGATTGGGGAAAACAAACTCTATCTCTGTTTCTATATAGATTGCTAAAATATAGGGACTATCCCAGATAAAACAGCTGGTGTGTCTATGTGGCTAAAGGAGATTTCCTTAGATTTATGCTAGTCATGCTATGAGCTGCACTAAAAGAAAATCAAACAAGTCGTGTTTCATACCCTTTAGCTGCAGACCTTTGCCAAAGTTTGTTTCTTAGAAATTAGATGAACCTGATGAAGCAGGATCTTGTGTCTAAAAATAGAGCATTTTACTTTCCATCTTGCCCCTTACAGGCAGGGTATAATTTTACCTCATCCAAGAAGCGAGATGAAAGGTGATTGGAGCTTTGCCTTACGTCTCTATCCTCATCTGAGCTTGTGACAGAGGACCTTCATCTTTCCTGACCAGGTTCAAAAGTGGAGGGATCCTGACAGTGAGGAACCACCGTTGCAGGTTGTTTATGTGGCCAGGGCAGTATTTGCATTTTTGCAGGTAATGTGGCCTTGCATATGACCGTATGGCTTCTGCTACCCAAGAACATAGGGCTAAACGTTCTGCTCTTGCAGCAAAACAGGGTTTGCAACCCTGAAAAAACAAGATGCAGCTTTAAACCTGAGTTTTGCAAAGCCACCTGAGCTGCAGGTCCACTGGATTTGAGCTCTGCAAGTAGCCCCAGCTGCCTTTTCTTGAGACACGTCCGAGCTGTCCAGCCGCAGCTGCCTCCGGGCTCTGCAGGTGCACGCAGGGGAGCCAGGCCGGGCCCGGGGCGGGCCCTGCAGCCGCCCGTCCCCGGCACTCACCAGGAAAGCCGAGCCTGACTAGCAGGAACGGAGAAGCTGGCTGACGGCCAGGGTGAATGCCATGATCCCAGCGACAGCTTCCTTCCCCTCTTCTCTTCCTCCCCGCCCCGCCGCCTGAGTGGTTTGGAGGGTGGTGTCCCAGGCTCGTCAGGGTGTGTGAGTGTTGGGGCGGTGCTGCTGCGTTGTTTTCTCGGCTTGTTTTTCGCGTGTGGAGCTGTCGGCAGCTGTTTGCCTGCCGCTTTTCTAACCGTGCGTGGCGTTCTTTGATTCACAGGATCGCCAGTGTACGAGCCAGCGTGTGGCAGCTTGGCACGGCTGTTTCATTACAGCAAAGAAGGCCTGTGTCCTGCAGGGTTGTTTTAGTAAAGACATGTCCCATCTGCTGCTTCTTATCACCCTTTTTATCTGTGCTGCTGACTCATGCAGTGTGGTCTGCTCAGCTCTCCACCGCAGTCACATCACACTTTGAGTTACCTTTACTATGACTCATGTTTGCTTTTTCACTCGGCAAGTGTTAAGCTAAAAACAACCCAGTCTTGTCCCTCTCTTGTGTGTTGTGTCCTTTTCTTACCCCTACCTTCAAGTCCTTTCTCTCTGTCATAATCTTTTCTGTCCCCTCTAGTAAAACATTTGTACAAAAGTTTTAAGCTGTGTAATTTTGTCTTTCATAGCATCTCTCTACTGTGCACCTCAGGCTGCTGAGATTGCCAGTCTGTGCTAGAATAGGACAGTTCCTCTTAAGTTGCCATCACAGATACGTTTGGTGGAGAATAGTTTTTGTTTGCTCCGTTTAAACACATCTGTGTTTATTAATGTTTTGGTGTGAAATTTTGCTTTGGTACAACATGTGCATCTTTGTATTTTGATATGTGGTATATGCACACAGATCCAAAACCCCTTGATTTCAAATTTTGCAAGAGATCTCTTCGTGGACAGATTTGTGTGCATTTGGCCCTTTTCAGTGCTAAGATCCCTGAATCTTTTTCAAAGGAGTGCCTGGTGTGTGTTTCACTGAAGACAGATGATTGGCACAGGTTGCTGTACGGTTTAAATGATGCCGAGTTCTGTATCTTACTGTACTGAGTCCTTGGTCACGCCAAACTTCTGCCAAAACTGGCAGTCTGGTTGAGGTCTGTTTGCCCTGAATAAACCTTGAAGAGTTGTGCTTTTATAGTGCTGTTGTGATAACTACTTGGATATCGTAAAAATTGGCCTAGAAATGAAGGAGAGAAATTCTTGGAAGAAGATTTAGAATAGGAAGGGAGAGTAATGCAAGACTTTTTATTTAAAAGAAAAACAGTTGTTCTCATATTCTTCTAACAAACACCAGGCAGGTTTAGATTGCTGTGCCAGATTTTCTTTTCTAGGAACAAAGTTAGACTTCTTTTTTAAACAGGGCGCACGCAACAGATGATAACAGATGTCTGTCTCTTTTAGACTTGTGTGTAGAAAACACTTTCCAGTGTTAAACAGGTAACACTTGTTTTAGACCAAGCTGCTTAAAACCCATTGCAAAGGCTAAATGATTTATCTGTGCCTAGGGACACAGCCTTTGAAGCAGCATGACCTGATCAAGGTGACTCTCTAGTCCCATTTCTGCCCTCTTAAGATGGAGAAAAATCCTTTTGGTACCCAGTCTGTGGGGTTAGAGACTTGGTAGCTCCTTCCTGTGGAAAGCACCAGGCCATGTTTCAACATTTCTTCTGGTGTGTATGCTAAACAATGCCTTGGATAGACTGGGGACTTTGCTGCTAGCAGTTTAGCTTGAAAATACCTGGGGATATGTGGTAAGTGCAGGAGCTTTACCTTTCCAAGCTTGTGGGATGTCCAGTTTCTGTCTCTGGGCAGGTATGTCATGTCTTCTCCAGTTCCCATCTCTCCTTCCTGTTTAGCTTGAAGACTTGATGATTTTGTGAATTTGCTGTTGCTGGGTGTTCCTGGCAGTGTGTTTCCAAGCTTTGTTGGTCCCTGGCGTAAATAAATGGGGCTAATGATGATCACGAGCAGAAATATTCCATTGTTTCTGAGAAGTATCTCGGTCTCTTGTAAGGCTAAACGAATACAGTCCATAACTCCAAACCACAAATTTAGGGCCCTCCTGCTCAGCATGTGGCATCTGACTAGGAGATAGGCATTGCTCATGGGAGTCCTTCACCCTTGGAGATTTTGCTTTTCCAAGCCCGTGACCGTTGTTATAGATATACATGGTGCTGTCCCTGCCCAGCTGCTAATGGTGCTGAGTTAGGTCATGGGTACATCCATATGTGGAGCAGAGGAAATCAGTGCTTATGGACAGGTGTTCTTGTGCCTCACAGACATAGGCTGCACCCTTGGGAAGATGGTGGCATGTAGAAATATCTCTATCTTCTGTTTTCCCTCGTGGTGTGAGGGGGGAAGCGTGGGTCTGCAGGTGGCCAGTGCTGAGCCCTCCTGCTCACTACTGCAGGGCGGCTTTCCCTCAGCGGGAGCAAGGCAGTGCTTCCTGCCTCGGGACAGGCTTAGGTTTACTTTGCGGCTCGTTTTACCCATGTGCAAAATAGATGTGTAATGATACCTGCCTTTGATGTGGAATCCAGTCTTAATTAATTAATTAATTGATGTTCCCTAAATGCCTTGAGATCTGAGAATCACTGCGTATGCTCCAGAACAGCAGCATCACTTGGAGGCTGGAGAACCATTTTTGCTCTTGTGATGATGTTTCTCAAAAGAAGAAACTCCAACTCCTCTCCCATTTTTTTCTGGATGAAGTGATACTGTGTTGCACATTAATTGTATGGCTTGCTCCTTCTGACTTCTGCCTACATAAATAAATAAATAAATGAACTGATGTGCTTAATGCAGTCAGCACATAGGGTGCTTGCCAAAGAATTTCTCAAAGCAGCAGAGCTGGGTTGCCAAATGTCATGTCTTTTATATAAAGCATTCTTCAGGAAGTAAAGTTGCACAGGGGAAAAAAAAAGGAGAAGAAAATGTTATAAAAACTCTCACTGCTATAAGAAACATTGTCTTCCCCCACAGGGAGAATGTCTGGACCATGTCATGGTGGGATCAAGGGATCCTATTTTTATTTCCTCTCAAAGGCCCCTCTCTCATTTCTTTTCTGCACTCCCCTCCCAAGGAGTAGCTCTTTACTGTGCTGGCTGGGGGAAGTGGATTTCAATTACCATTCAAAAGCAGGGTTATGCGATGGTCAGCTTACATGTGGATTTTGCCAGTGGATTTTGGGTGGAGAAGAGGTTGTTTAAACAATGTCACTGTCAGAATATTTATTAGTATAATGTGATTAATGACTGAAGAAAGCCAATGGAATTTTTTTAATATATGTTTATTTCAGGGGGCGTGGGGGAGGTAAAAAAATTCAACATCAAAATATAAGGCTGTATGTTGTAAATGCATGCAGATCTGTTTTTACTGAGAAAGCTTATATGTACCATTGAAGTGGTTAGTTGTGTCTCTATTTAGGAGTGCATTATGTCATCTCAGCGAGTGTGATCTGCAGTGGTTTGACCCTGGGTTCTCCCAGGTGGAGGGTGACAGGTGGAGTTTTCCGTGGGATCTGCTGTGTTCAGAGGCTCAGCATCAAACCCGTCTTGTACTGCAACCCACAACTTGGTGTGGGCTTGTGGGAGCCAAAGGTGCCCTGGGATGAGGCGGCATCTGCCGTATTTTTCCAGGGGCAAAGGATGCTGGCGGGTGCATGGGTGAAAAGCTGGATTGGGCATTTTGGGGGCCAGTGTTGTGTCCCATGGGCTGTAGGCTGGGCATGGATGTCCTGGCTAGCTGGGCTGGGCAGGAAGCAGGGTTTTGCACAGTTTCAGGGCCCTGTGGGGGTCCCAGACAGCAACTGGCTGCTGCTACTCAGCTCACCCAGCTGTTTTTGGTAAAGATGTGGGAGAATGCATTTTGGAAATCGCTTTGTGTAGGCTCATAGAATTGCTTCTGCTTATTTGTGTACTCCCAGTTCCTATCTCTGGGTGGTTCTTATGACTCCAGAGGCTTTTTCCTCTAAGTTAAAGCTTTGTTGTGGCAACGTGTTGTCTGTAAGTGTCTGCAGGCCCTCCGTCGCTCTTAGTGTTGTGCACTAACTGGTTGACTTTTTAAGCCTGGCATGGATTTGCAATGTAAATGTGGTCTGTTGAATTGGTATCGATAACAGAGAGTTGGAGCTGTACTGGGGTTTACAAAACAGGCTTGAAATCGATTTTCTGAACTTCAGCCCTCTACTGTGTTTTATCTCACAGGAGTATTTAATCTAGTAGCATAATGTGTGATCATTTAGGCAGCAGTGCAGCCTCACAACTGAATTCTCCCGTGTTGTAGTTGCAAATGACTGAATGCAAATTTAAACTATATATACTACTGTTTCCATCCATATCTGTCACAGCTCCTTTGAACTTCCATCAGGGTTACTACACGGCACCGCAGAATAATTAACACAGTATGCATTAGCAGTATGTTCATTTGTCCTATATTTTGTCAGGAATAAATCAGCACCATTAGTCGGATAAGCAGCAAGAGCTTCTGCTTCTGGATTCTTAATGCCTGTATGCAACAATGCAGTAAGTTAATGGTAATGAGTCTTTTTCAGTTAGAGGAGTTAAATAATTTTAAAACATTGGGAAAAAAAAAAAAAACCTTCAATCCTCCTTCTCCTTCCTTTTTCCAGGAGGCAAATTGAAATTCTTTGTGATGAAAAATCCACATCTCTGGGTATGGTGTCAGTAGGGAAGTCCTCCCCACACAGTTAATTGTGACAGGTGCTGCTGTTTCTTCTGAGATGTGCTGTGTCAGAAATAGGGACACTTTCAATTGTACTTCTTTCTTCTTGTAATTACACAGTTCTGCAGTCCTCCTTCTCTCCCTGGGTTGCAAGCACTGAAATTCTCACTGCATCCTCAGCCACGTGTCTTGTGTTATGTTTTGATCTAACAATGAGGGAAAGAAGACCAATTAATAGGCTCAGATTTTACACATTTTTAACGAATGCCTTTAAATTTAGAGTGTAAGTGTAACATAATTCCCAGATAGGAGAAAAGCATTCTGAGCAACAATTATTGTATGTGTTTGAATGACTAGTGCAGTAAGAATGTGAATTAATATGCAGTGTATTATATAATCATAATTTTAGATTAATTTCTGAATTAATAAGTTATATATGCTCAGAATATGTGAAAGTGATATTTGCATGAAGAAAGAGAACATGATAGGTAACCCTTCCATTTATACTTAGGCATGGATGGGGTATGGTGATGATAATGGGAAGAGCCTGCATCAGTTGGAGTGTCCTAAGTTTGCCATGTGCCCTTACTTCCCACATTCCCTCTAGGTTTTTTTCCATCTTGCTTTTTCATTAGGGAATTATTTCTCTCTTCTCTTCTCTTCTCTTCTCTTCTCTTCTCTTCTCTTCTCTTCTCTTCTCTTCTCTTCTCTTCTCTTCTCTTCTCTTCTCTTCTCTTCTCTTCTCTTCTCTTCTCTTCTCTTCTCTGCTCTGCTCTGCTCTGCTCTGCTCTTCTCTTCTCTGGTCTTCTCTTCTCTGTTCTTCTCTGCTCTGCCCTGCCCTGCCCTGCCCTCTCTCTTCCCTTCCTTTCCCTTCCCTTTCTCTTCCCTTCCCTCTCTCTTCCTTCCTCTCTTTCTCTCTCTCTTCCTTCCTCTCTTTCTCTCTCTCTTCCTCTCTCTCTCTTTCTCTCTCTCTTTCTGTCTCTCTTCCTCTCTCTCTCTTCCTCTCTCTCTCTTCCTCTCTCTCTCTCTCTCTCTCTCTTCCTCTCTCTCTCTCTCTCTCTTCCTCTCTCTCTCTTCCTCTCTCTCTTCCTCTCTCTCTTTCTCTGTATTTTGTTCAGATTGTCAATATAGCAGTGTTTGTTCAGGAGAGGTATTTGATTTTGCAGCTGACATTTATTTACAGGGTCACCTTTTAGTCCCTGTGTTGGGTTGCCATTCCTTGTGAGCGATATTTCACGAGCAACATAACCTACTGTCTAAGAGGTTTCATAGAAAGCTGTCTCTTTCTCTGAGTCCCCAGAGTAAAAGGCAGATGGAGGCATGCTTTGGGCATTATGTTAGCACTTTTGTGGGAGCTTATATTGTTCTTTGAGACACAGTAAGTCTCCAGATCACACCAGGTCAAAGGATTTCTAGCAGTGTACTACTGTTTCTGAAGCCTGTAGCTCAGTTTGTGCGGCTAATTTCTGAATGGTTGGCTTTCAGCAATATAATCCAGGGAAGGTGCCTCTGCACATGGCAAGGGAGGTTTTGGAATAGCTCTTTAAATGTCCGTTCCAACCCAAACCATTCTGTGATTCTGTCGATCTCTGACAAGTTTTTACTGCTGTTTTTCTCCAGTGCGATGATCATCTTTGCATATTCTCAGCAGTTACTCCTTTACTACTAGGAGCAGAGGGTACTGTGTCTTTGAATGTTTTGACACTCACTGCTTTATTTCTTGACTCACGACTTACGTAAGTCTCTTGAGTAGGTTTCAGGTTGCTATTTAGAGGTGATGATATGCTTCTTGTGGAGAAAGCATGGAGGCAAGGAGCTTTAGACAATTGTCTTGCTTTCTTTGTCCTTTTCTTAAGATTTTTGGTACTTTTTTTGATTTGTGTGAATAGTCAGGGAAGGCAAAAAGGGAGAAAATAGGTTTGTGGAAAATGTGTCCTTAAATGCAGATGCAGGTACATAGATATTTATATGCAGATTTTAAATTTTTCTGGTTATCAGAGAGATTAAAAGAGAATAGAAAAATTAGTAGGCTTCTCTGGGTGAGTGGCCCCTTGAATATGAGAACATTGCTGTTAAGGTGCTCAGATATGAGTATAGAAAATATAAGTTCAGGTATTCAGGTTTTAACACTTTACCATTATAGAAATGGGAAGTGGAAAGAGGAAGAGTTGGAAGGAACAAATAATTCTGTGAGTTGTGGGCAAGCATATTCAAAAACTTACTCTAAGCTTAAAAATTTTCAGCTTTTAAAAATCAACTTTCTGCACCAATTTATTTGACTTTTTTTTCATAATCTTCACTTTTTCCCTCCTTAACTTTTTCTTCAGAGCTCTCTAAACTAGAAACCTAAGTGAAGCAGGGTGGGGAGAGAGAGCAAGAGACAGTGAGCATGATTTATGAGTCTCACATAATCAAGAATGTGGTGGGAGGGAAGGGGGATAAGATAAATCTGTGAATAATACCATGCAAAGAAGTTCAGATTGTGGAACCACTCCAGCCCGTGAATGATCCTGTGAAATTTCATGCTTTGTTTGTGTAAGATGGTCAGAAAGTTATTTTCTTCTTGTCTCTAAAAGAAAGCTGGCTCCAGATGTCCTTGAAATCTGGTGGGATTTGCTAAAAATCATGGGAATTGGTAGCAAAAGTCAGGGTGAATATAACAGTTAACTCTATGTAGATGGTTACTTTGGCTCTCGGTCTTCATACTTCAAACCTTATTTGCATGAAAATGCTTGTTGTTAGACTTGTAAAATGTCTTTTGAGTCTTCATAACATTTCTTGAAATTATCTGCAGGAGAAATATTAGGACCATGTTCCTCATGAAAATTTTTGAGATCCTTTACATTGTAGAAACTGTGTGTGTATGTGTACATACTTACTTTTTTTCATCAGAAGCCTAAAACTTCTCATCATGAGTACTTTGTTTTGCTCAGTAGCTTTCTTATCAGATAGGAATATGGATTTGAGATATACTGTGACTTTACCTTCATATTTTATGCCTGTTGTGCACTTGTACAATACTTGTTTGACTTCTGAGTGAAATGCTGTGTATGGTTGTAGGAGGACATATATTCAGCATTTTAAGGACTCTGTAACATGAAACCTGAACTTCAGCATGTAGCTTCTTACTGTTTGCTGCGGTGGAGGCAGCATTGCCCTGTGGTGCTAGAACAACTTTCCATTTTTTGATGGTAGTAGTGATCTTTGCTTGCCTTGCTACAAATACGCTGAGTGGGCTTTTGAGGGACGAGATTTACTGCTTACTTTAGCAAGTTCTGCAAACAATATCTGACTTAATAATTTTATTTTCTGCTTGTAATTACGTATCCTTCTTTTTCTGGTAATGCCTTCAGAACTCCTCAGTTCATTATAAACTCTCAGATCATAATTTTAGGAATAATGTGTATCCTGACTGGTCATAACGAGGCTGAAATTCCATCTTGGACTTATGGTGTCATCACAGAACTGGGATGAAATTACAGCTTTAATTTATGTACTATGGGGGATACATTATTTATTACTGTGCATTAGAAAATGATTAATCTCTGCTTGTGTTGCAAGGCTACCCTACTGTTCTGAGTCCCCAGGAAGTGCTGAGACATTGTAGAACTTCTTGTGTGGATTACATATGGTTTTGTGAAGCTGCCAGAAAGACCACTGCATTATTCAAAAGCTGCTAGAGGTGATGAAAATTTAGGAAGCCACTGTGGGTTTTTTCCTAACTAGTAGAATTCGTGCAAGGCTTTCGTTTGCTAAACCTGGGCATTTCCTTACCTTTAGTGGCTTTCAAGTGTTCTGTTTCACATAAAGCCATGATCAGATAACCGGCTTGAGGAGCACTGTGTTTTGGGGACCCTTGTTCATCAAAGCAACTTTAAATGTAGTCAAGCATTACTGAAGATCATGGAAATCAATTGTGTGGTTCATTGGTCTGCTGAGTTTGTTCTTTAATTTCTACTTCTTCGGTTGTTCATAAAACCGATATTCTTCCTCTTCCTCTACTTCCCCAAATTGTGTGTGTGTGTGTGTGCGTGCATATGCGTGTGTTCATGAATATAGTGAAACTGCAGTGGAGCAACATGAGCTAATGGAAAACTGCCTATCATAAAATTAACTGATTTGTCTGTACTTAATTTCAATGACTTTTTAAAAACGTTTTAATGTTTTCATAGCATTCCATTTTTATAAGCATTTTCAGTATTAGGAAAGTCAGTAATCAAGTTCTGATATGTAATGATCAGTACTGTGTAACTCTTTATGGTGTCCACAGCTATGGCTGTGATGAGTCACAGCATTCCTTCACAGCTAGTTTTCATTGGAGTTTAGCCTTTCTACATTAGCTGAGAATTTGTCTGGTTTTGTTTCCTGGCCTGTGGACATGTGTTTGTATAGACCTAGTAGCAGCCACTGCACCATACAGCTGTTGCCAAGTAACATAACTAATCTCTACCCCTTCATGAAAATAATTTGGTATCTGGGGGAGATGATTGGAATTTTGCATTTGCAATGCTGTGCCCTGGTTTGGAGGGGAGGAAAAAACGCCAGCAAAGCAAACAAACAACAAAATCTAACACACTATCCCCCCCGCCCCGAAAAAAACCCCAAAACCCCTCACCAAACCCAACCCTCAAAGGTTTGTAGGAATTTTAATTAATAAGCCCTGGAAAATTGTCTTCAAAGTACTCAGCACTACTAGATCTGGAAAAAAAAAATTAGATATTTGTAAAAGATCAAACAGATACAAATAACTTAAGAAGTCACTGATTTAAATTAAATGAATGCTTTATACTAGTACAAAAGTATTATAAAAAATTAAATACTCCCACTTTCTAAGGTGGCATTTTTATCTTTTAAGACTTTGATGGCATGTATAAGCCAGTCAAGTTTCAGCCTTGTGGGTTATATTGTCACCAGAAGCTCTGACTAATGATACAGGAAAGTCTTACAAATGACAGTTGAGTATAGTATGACTCTAAATTACCTTTTTTTGATTGTTTTATTGTTGTCATATGCTTAAAAAAAACAAACAAACAAACTGCAGTGCCTACTGATTAATTGAATATAGTGGGGAAGTGTTACCCTCAATTTAATTAGGGTGGCCATATTATAAATCACAGATGTGGAATCTAAAACCCAGTGACAAAGCTGATAATCCTTGAGGTGTAAGAATCTTGAAGCTGGTGTAGGGAAAGACGTGCGAAACATGCCAGCAGCTCTACCCCACGCAAAATTAAAATGATTGTCATTTTTGCAGGGAACACCATGGGAATCAGAATTAGAGACATCCACCCCTCTTCAGTTTGAAAGCTGAAGAGATGGCTTCAGTTTCTGTGCAGAGTTTCAGCCCTCTAGATCTGTATAAATAGATCTCTGGTGCCATGCAGATCTGTGTGGGACCAATCGCTTCTTCCTTTCTACATCACGAGGAGATGCAGAGAGCAGTGCTCTGCAGCTCCCTGTGTCATGCCAAGCACACTGACCACTGGCTGGGACCTCTGGAAGTGGAAAGGCTTGCTCAGATGATGTCCTCTACTCTGAAGGAGTAGGGAATAGAGATTTATGTAGATGTAGCCTGATCTTTTAAATCCTCATTTGGATTTTAAATGGAACATGGTATTTGTGCTTGCTTTCTGAATGAGTTGCAGCCTTGGGCTAATCCAGTATCATGTGAATCAAGATAGTGTATCACATCAACAGAGTGGAAACCAGCTGTTTAGCATTGGGGGAGTTTTAATTGTGCTGTGATAGATACATGAGACTGGAAATAAATACAGCAGCATGAATTTTATACATACACTGTAATTTCTTACTTTTCTGCCTTCTAGTACACTCTAAATATTATTGCCAGTTTTGTGTAGGGAGGGGCTTTAAGTGTGATAGGAGAGGTAGAAAGGAGGACCAAAGTAAAAGCTGAAGGGTGGATTTCTCAAGGTTCTTAAGCTACCTGTCAGTCCTGGTAGTCACAGGGCAAATTCTGTTGAGCCATCACAGCCCAAAAGAGTTGGATTGTACTCCTGCAAGCCAAGGGTGACACCCTGGATGT
Source organism: Hirundo rustica (assembly GCF_015227805.2). NCBI lineage: Eukaryota > Metazoa > Chordata > Aves > Passeriformes > Hirundinidae > Hirundo > Hirundo rustica. Next base: position 90,964,481 of record NC_053450.1, read on the forward strand.
TTTGCACGTATGTGTTGGACCGAATCCTCACACAGAGGACCATAAGAGCACAAAAGAAAACTGGAGGGGAGAGAGAAGGAAGAATGACAGACAATGGGTTTTGACATAGGATTGAGGTCCATTAGCCTCTTGGCTGAGAAGTCCAACTCTGGGAAATGAATCTAAAGGTAGAATTGTTACACATCTAGGAAAGTGTACAGTCACTCCTTCCTCTGTAAGTGCTTCCCTGTCACCTCGTCTGCAGATGCAGACTGGAAAGACGTGGCTCTGATCACTCTGGTGAATGTGTTAGAGCCAGTCCAAACTTCGTTCTTCAGAGCATGGGCTGCTTTATTGCCTGAGTTTTCGTTCAAGATCAATAAAAGTTGGGTAGTCTGGTTGTGCTGTGTTGTCACTCGGGGCTGGGTTGTGCCTGCCTTGGTGTACTGAGGGAGCTTGCCAAGTGGTATAATTGCACGTTTACTGTCACACCATGAATGACTGATGGCATAATTCGTATTTTCAAAATACATAAGCAGCTCAGCCTAATCAGGTGGTGTGGTAAATATTTCCAGGAGATAAAAACAAAGTATTACAGAAGGGAACAGAGTTAAGAACTTTCTTTAATGAGCTGCATATTGTTTGATCATGTTTTTTTCATATACATCAGCTTGTACATGCCAAATTCTAGTAATCACTGGCAGCTGCTTCACAGTCCTGGAGAAATAATACTGTAAATACTGGAAACAGTAAAAAAGAGCAGATGTGTCAGTTTGCCTCTCAGACTCCTGTGACTAACAGGTGATTAGTACAAATAGCAGAAGACCCTTTTAACTTTCATCTTGCTTCTGGAAATAAAGAGAAAGGGAAAGCTGTGGGATGGAGGGAACAAATTCAGCTCCTCCAGACAGTTAAGTGGTACTGCTGACTGGCTTGGATTGAACTCTGGCTGGGTGGGTGTTGTAAATCTGAGTAGTTCTGCTCACTTCTGGAGTTAAGCACCTCTAAAGTTAAGCACATAAATGTTTTGGGACCTGAAAGAGCCTCCTTGGCTTATTCTGGAGAGTTTTCTGCAAAATCTTACGATGTAGGAAAACCCCCAAATCATAAATGTTTTCCCACTTCTGATGAGTGGCTTATAATGTCAATGAGATGTGAAGTGGAGGGATTCCATTTCTATTTGTTTATGTGTACCAATCTTCATTGCTCCAAAAAGATGCAAAAAATGAGAATATCATGGTTTTATGTGCTGAGCAGCTGCCGTTATTTTCAAAGGCACAAATTTTAAATAGTAGATGCTAATTTAAGTAACTTTTTAACATATGTGGAAAGCACTCCTGAAAAAATACTGACGTTAGAGTGAAGGATTTTTTTTTTTATAAAACCTTTCTCTCTTAGTACAAACGTGTCAGTGCTTAGTGACAATCACACTCACTGGAACTTGGGAGAGCAGGGGGAACAATTCACTCTTTCAGAATGAAGAATGGTTTGTTTTTAATAATAATGAGAAGATCCCGGTAATAACTGTGAAAAGGCCCAGGAAAGTAGTACATTCACAGGTGGATGAAATACTTCTGTAGAGTTTAGATGTCTTTGTGACAGTACTACCCAGCAAATTTCTGAGCTTGATGCTACTCACGTCCATGAAATGGAAGGCTGTTTCCCACTCTGGGGAGGATTCTAACCTCAAATTTTATGTCTTATGATGATCATAAACCTAAAGGAGCATAATTGTCCTTGCTGACTTTCAAAATCCCTTTAATTTCCTTTTTTTTTTTTTTTTTTTTAAGTCTTAAATTGATTAATCTAGTATAGATTGCATTTAAATATATACCTATATATTGAGGCATATGCATTTTAGCATACGATCAGAGTCAGAGGACTAGTACAAGGAGGTGTGTTTGTAGCTTTTTAAACTTATTTTAAAGCAATTATGTAATGATCATTGATGATCACTGTGTTTTTTTTGTTTGTTTGTTTGGTTTTTTTTTTTTTTTTTTTTAGTAATACACCAGCTACTGAAAGTGGGTTCTTGTCTATTTCAGCCTATTTGAAAGAAAGTTGCACAGTTGGTTTCCTTCCAAATGTCGCTCATCCTGCAGAGACTGGCTGAAAAGTTACTTTCATTTTCTCCCGGACAGTGGTGACGGGAGAGTTACTTGGTAGTGTAGTTACTAGCTGTAGACACCAAAGAGAAACCTAGGTGTAAAGTCGAGGAACTGTTGGAAAAGACAGTATAATGTTAGAATTGACACAGGCTGGTGCTAGAAAATGAAACTGTTGAGCGCTATCTTTGTCATGATAAATATATGCAGGTTGAAAACAGTTTTGTCCTAGGTGTTAATAAATGCTGTAGAGATTAGACTGCCCTGCAGCCCACATTAGTACATGTGTATGTATGTAAAGAGGTACAATACCCAAAATAAATTAGGCTGTAAATAATTTTTCTGGTTACAAACTCTGTTCACTGAAATTAATAAGAAATGTAGCCATATGCGACATCGTGAATGTTCCATAATTTTAACGATATCTGTCTTATATTATGAATAATGTAAAGGAAAAACAGTTTGTTTTGATCCTCTGGGGAAAAACCCTTTCATTATCTCACCTCTCCTCAAAAACCCCAGACATCTACTTGTCCTCTGTCATTTGAAGCAGATTTGAATCTGTTATCTGTACTTTTCCTGTCTTGCATAGGAACAAAATATTGTCCTACTTTCTGTAATTGGAATTTAGTAAATCACAAATAAGATACATTAGTAAACTGAATGTGTAAAAGAAATGCTACAGAGGGCAGATTACAATTTAATTTCCCAGAAGATAGACCTAATATTATTCATAAACAGAATGCAGTTCACAGTAAGTACAAGTAAAGCTGTGTTTCAAACCAGACTAAGTAATACAAACCTCCCTGGGCAAGACGATGCTTTATTTTGTTACCCATGAATGTTACAGGACTGGCACTGCAGTTCTGAGTTTTAACATCAGATCCATTCGTTTACCTTTCTTGCTAGTTCAACATCATTTTTCTCAGGCCAAGATGAATATTTTCATTTTGAATATTTCCTTGTGGAGTACACTATCTTTGTATCTCCCCGAGTCTCTGCAGTAAGGTTGGAGTCCTCTGGCCAGCTCCAGTTAAATTTAACAGGCAGGTTGAGCTCTGAGCAGATTTGTGGAACAAGGATTTGGGTGCAGAACAACAGCAGAAATGGGTGACCCTTCTGTAGGAAAGGCTCGCCTGTGATATTACAGGTGTGAGAGTGCAATGGTGTGAGCCATTGCTCAGGGTTGGTTTTGCTCAGAGTGTACATCTCACTGTGTGTGGGGTCATGTAGAGGAAAGGCCACAGGGAGCCAGCCTTTCCACTGCATATGGGACTACTTGGTCTTTTAATGAGGGAGAATATCCCACATCCTTTTACTTCTCCCATGCTTTATTCATAAAGGTTGGATTTTAAGTTTTCAGCTTCCTCTAGACTAGCAGCACTTTCACTCATTTCACATATTCTGTATGAGTCAAATGGAGCCCAGGACAGATGGACAAGGTGATGTGACCAGGTCTGCGTGACAGACGGAACATGGTCTGTGCAGCTGAGCTGGGAGCTTGGAGCCCAGCAAACTTTTTCTGTCCTCTGCAAAGAGTCACCAGTGAACGCAGTTTAAACACAGAGATCACTTATTAAAGGTCCCAAACTTTCTCAGACAGCTCTCGAAAATGCAGGACAAGGAGTTAAGCCCCAAACTGCGCTGTTGAAAATTAACCACATTTGAAACCATGTCCCTGGCTGGTTTAATACATAGAAACCATTATCTCTGCAGGAAACTAACACAAGATCCACAATGCTTTGGAGGGAAGGGACAAACAGCATGGTAGCAGTTGTGACAGCTTCCCCTCCTGACTTGGCCTTTTTCATTCATGAAAATGGACAGTGGTGGTGAAGTTGAGACTGTGGATTTTACACGTACTTCCTCTGTGCTTGGGCTTCCTGCTTGCAGCGACCTCAGACCTTCACAGCCTGGAAGGCATGTGAAGGAAGAGAGAAGCTTTCAAGAAGGATTTGAGTATTAGGAGAGCATTTCACTTGGCCTCAGCCAGGTCCTCAGCACGGTGGTCAATGTCACTCTTGCTCATAAATTTGCTGCAAGGTCCAGAACTATTTAACAAAGTTGAATAGATGGATCAGTGAAGTTTAGTTGGTTTCCTGCATCTGGAGTGCAAGGAATTTTCTATCACAAGGTATTTCTTAGCAGCTTCCAGTGAAACTCTATAGCGTTATGCTCTTGCTACTGCTAGGGACAAATGGCTTATGAGGAATAGAAACAAGTATGGGGGATTGTGTACAGGTGGCTTTTAGCCAGTGGCCTGAAAACCTCCACAGACTCAGCAGGAACTTTTTAATGGGTGGCAAAAAGTAAAGCTAGACATCATACCATAGAATTCTTGGCCTTTCATGCACTGAAAAAAGGATGTGATTACTGTCTTATTAGTTGAATTAGTATGATAAGTGTCAAGATTTTGAGGGTCTATTTAATGACATTTTCAAAGAGAACAAACGATCTACTGTGAGGACAAAATACCGGAGGACATTTGACATAAGCTCAGATGACAATATATTAAAAAAGCACTGCTGCCTAAAATTTTCTGCTGGCAATTTTTACAACTAATGCCTAAATTTTTATTACTGTGCCTAATGTTTATTACCTGTCATGGAGTTTAATGGTAGTACTTTTTTTTTGGTCTTTTTATCCACTTTGGTTTACTTTTTCCCTTGTCTAATAATTCTTTACTATTTTGGTGCAAGATGAAGAGAAAATATTCAGTTTGTTTTACGTTTTCTCTTCTGTAACTTTTTTTACTATTTTAGTGTAGGACAAAGAAAATACTTTGAAGAGTAGAAAAGCTCATTGTAAAACTACAGAAATTAGGTTAGTTACTGTAGCTGAAATTACTTTGATCTGTTCTTTACATTGTTTACATCTTCAAGATGTTTTTGCTGCTTGTCAGTATTACACTGTGGCAATATTAGAGTAGAATATAATAATGACATATATTTATTTGTTGGCATAAAGATGAATGACAGCAGAATATTTGATTTTTATCATTATGCCTACATTAAAAAGTGTCCAGCTGGAGAGAGTATGTGTGAATACTGTGCTGGGATGCTGAGGTTTGCACCAGGCATGTTTTGGAGTTGCTTTCACTTCTGAGCCATCTAGTGCTGCTGGCTGCTCACTCTGGGGAATATGATGCTTCTAGTTAATTCCTGCCAAGAGGGATCTGCTCATGTGCTGCAGGACCACCCCACAGTTCAACTGAAAGCACATGTAGGATGGATTATCTGGAGACTTGCTTCAAAAGTTGCATGACTGATCTAACAAAAGCAGAAGGTAGCTTTGCCCTATAGGGATGTAGTGGGATGAAGGCATGGAAATAAAGGCATATTTCAGTGATCTGATTGTGTATAGTTGTGCCACTTAGTGAAACAGGTTTAATAATTTTTCTTTCTTTTAGTTCTTTCTTCCCTTTTCTTTGTAATTATTGCTGAAAGGGGAAGGTTGATGTGAGTAGGCTTCTGAGAAGGAAGGCTGTTTTGAGAAGTTAGAAAGAAGAAATCTTCTGCTGAAAGGATCGTATCTTCTTTAAGGAGGTTATAAAATGCCAAGTACACGTTAGATGCTTAACCAGTAATGACCCACGTCTAGTGGCTGGTACTTGACCTGCTGATGTGAGCATGTGCTCGTGTGGGGACAGTGCTTGTAACCTTCAGTCACAGAGGGTGCTCAGACAGACACTGCACTCAGCTGAGGCTCTCAGCCATCCTAAAACACTGGCTGGGCATCCTTTTTTTAAAGGTACAGTCTCTTTTTGGTGTGTGTCCTGAGACAGGGGTGGGGATGTGTAATGGCATAGTATTGCTAGCGTGACTTGGAAAAATACATGATGTTACCTGAGACATTGGGTGTGCGAGCCGTGGCAGATGTGACAGTCCTGCTTTCTGGATCTGAGAGCTGGCAGCCCAGGGAGCATACAACCAAACCTGGTATTTGCTGTCACGCTCGTGTTATGGCTTGTGCTGAAGGAAAGGAAGTAGAGGTGACAAGTAGGAGTACAGTGTTTCGGGCCTTTTTACAAAAGACAAGTTTGGAAGTAGACTTACAGAAAAGCTTTGTCTTTCTCAGTTTCCTGTCTCTTCTTGATTAAAAGAGTAGGCTTGACTACAAAAAAACCAACCAATCTTTGTAGCCAACCAACTCACTGAATCCAGACAGAGGCCAACATTTCTTCTGCCTGGAAGATTTTAGCTGCTGGCATAGTCCTGCTACTCTCAAAAAGTAAGACCAAACCATGGTGGTGCTGAGCTGGTTGTGGCTTAGTCAAATTTCTGTTCTAAAAACAGCTTATGGTCAGGCCTCCAAAGTTTCCTGCAACAAAGGTCATCACAGGTTTCTTCTGAAGTGTCCTGAATATGTTCTGTACTCTCTGTCACAGGAAATACATGATTGTATAAAGAATGTTGATTGTTCAGATCTTTCTAAATAGCAGCAAGCAACTAGGTCCGAAAAAACAACCTCATATAGCTAGAAGGTAGGTGAGATGAGTAAGTAAAGCAGAAGGCAACAGGAAAAAAATACGAGGCCCATCTGTTCCAAACAACATGGAATTTCTATTGTTTTTCTAGAGACCTTTCTTTGAAGAACCCAGAATGTATCTGCACATTGAATATCACACCTTATTTCATTTTCTTAACATCTCTTTCTAACCTATATGTGCTCTTTAGAGGAGGCACGCCTGCCTGCTGCTTTTTGTGGGCAGCACACTGAACTTCTACAGGAGGATATGTGTTACTGTTCAGAGCAGCTTGGCCAGTGAAAGAGTGGGTGGAGGGTATTCAGCTCTTCATCCACTGGCATTCCTTGTTTTCAGAGGTCGTGAGCCAAGGAGGGCTGTGCCTCTGAGCGCAGGCAGTCATATGGCAGGGTCGCTGCCAAGGGATGAAGCCACTGACTTGTGATGCAGTCTGTCTCTCTCAGACCTTCATGCTGGGATAAAGGAGGCACTTAGGGTGCCAGGGAGAGCCTGAGGTCAGCACCTGATGAGACTGGGGCTTTATGACTTGGAAAGACATGACACACCTCAGGGTAAGTGGGGGAGAGCATGGCTCTGTGTCACCTTGTAATGACAAACAGGTGGCATCAAGGCATGGGGGCAGTGAGCGTGGGCTGATAGTTCTAGTCCAAAAATCATGCAATAAAGCTACTTCGGCTGTTAAGAAAAGAGGGGAGTTCATGGTGTGTGTGCTTATGAGCAGAAGAAAAGGAGTAAATAGCATGTAGGAACATGTGCCTGAGCCTGCCAGACCCTTGGCAGAGGCAAGGGAGAGTAGTAGGTCCATTCCTATGAGATTTGGGGGGGAAGAGTTCTTGTTCCCATGGTGAGAGGTGTGCAGAGAGCCTAGCCTGGTGCTGTCATTTCTTCATCTCTCATAGCTCATTCCAAAATGAGATCATATTTTAGCAATCCACTGTTCTCAACTGGCCTTGGCTCTGTCCTGTCATGTGCAATAGTACTACTTCTGCCCAGGCCCACCCCAGAACCGCTTTCCCTGGGGATGGCAAGGGAGGCTGGCAGTCCCGTCTGCCCCCCAGGCTTGAAGGTAGGCAAGCCTGCCTAAATCCAGAAATAAGAGATGAGTCTTTCTCTGTAGCTTGTCTTGGGGTTTCATTTCTCTCTTTACTTGAGTCTTTGTTTCCATTGCTGTGGTTTTTCATCAGTTTTGATCACAGTCAAGTCATGCTAACATAGCGAACATGCAGTTTGCCTAGAATGGAAAAATCATCTCTGTCCATTCAGCTCCATCATCCTTTTGAGAGAGGCCCCACTGTGAAATGAAGGAATACTGGGGGAAAAGAGACATCCTACTGCTGGTATTTTATCAGGCTGCTACTCTCTTGGCATTTTTTTAAAATCCCAAGCTGGCAAAGCAAGGGGTAGTACTAGCCTGTCTCAGCTTTCACTGAAAAGCAAAATATTTCTGCCTTTGAGTGCAGAGCAGGACAGCACCTGTTGTGTTCCTGTGTCTCTGAAGCCAGAAGGCGGAGAAGTGGATCCTGTAACTTTTGTCCGATCTCGTTGCTCTGGAGGGATGCACTGTGTTCTGGGGAGATGTGTGCTGATCAACCGTCATTTAATTCTTGGGCGTTGGCCGTAGCGCACGCTGCAGCTGGGACAGGCTGCTGAATAGCCCTGGCTGAATTTGGCGTCTTTGCAGCTGGCAGGGTTAATGCTGTGTGTATGGCAGGAGGAAGGCAGGCTTGTACTTCAGGCCTGCCTCTGCTGGGTGCTAGAGAAGCTGAGCACTGCTTCATTTATTGCACCAGGAAGAATGAAGGAGCTGACAAAATATTCCTTTAATTTGTTTGAAGCTGCATTCATTTCTCCAGAAGGGGGAGAGTGGAGTAGTCAAATGCTGGGAGGGATGTGCCTAATTCAGGATTGTCCTTTTTCCCTGACTCCACAGACACTTTGAGAAAAATCAAGATGTTTAGAAAGGGGCTCTCAGATCTACTCACGTGTTTTGCAAAGTCCAGGATTATCTGGCTGTTGAGTGAGTCTTTGTGTTACCCAGTAATTCTGGTTTTAACAGTTTGCTCTTGGTTTTGATATTATTTTGGTTACTGAAAAAAATATTATAAATAGATGGAGGTGCAAGCCATGAGGAGACAGTGACTGCAAGAAGAGCACATGTGGATGGCAGGCCTGGTGCTCCTTTCTGACGGTGAAATTTGAGTTTGGCTCACAGATATTATGTTGTAGCAAAAAAGAAGGAAGTCAGAATGAGTTTAAAGTATTTTTGCTACGCTGAATTTTTAGCGTTTTAGCCTCTGATATATAAATTGTTGCTTCTGTTTTTTTTTTTTTAAACAGACTATTTCCTCCATCACAGTTAAATCTATTTTCTTTTGACAGACCCTGATTTGTTGCTCCTGTTTCTGTAAGGATCAGATGGGTAGTGGAAGCTGTACAGCAACTTTATGTATGCTACTCGAGATAGTAAAATGCAGGCCTACAATAAGCCTTTTTTCAGCAGCTGTAAAGCTGTTGTGTGAATACAGTGAATCCATTCAGTGTCCCCCACGCTTGCTGGGAGCACCCAGCAAGAGAGTTTTACTAGTAAAATGACTATCCAGCAAAACGGTTTCAGAGGGACAGACTGGTGACTCACTCCTTATTTAGGTTTGCAGGGTCTTTTTCTGGGTATGTGAAGTTTCAGCCTAAGTTAAGAGATCTATAACTTTCTACAACTTTCTTCTTGTTTCCAGATTATCCTCTAAATGATCATGTGTGTTGTGTTCCTTGCATCAGCCCTCTGAGGTGGGGGAATACTCTTATTTTTGCTGTAGAGGTTGGAGAAACTGAGGCGGGGGAAAATGTGGGTTAAGTGACAACGTGCATTAGGAGGCAAACTCTCATGCTGTAGTTGTACTATAAAAGCTCAAGTGTCATTCAGAGCTATTTCAGCCTTTCAGGAAGTGTCACATAGCATTTGCCCACAGGTCATGCAAAAAGCCTGGAGGATATCTGGGAATCTGTCCATCAAACAGCTTTATTTGACTCTTTAAACAGAGCATTAAACATGTAAGTATGTAAAGTGAGAGCAGGAGGATTTTATGCCGATTTTAATCTTTGACCGCCTTGTATTTGAGCTGGGAAAAAAATGAGAGGCAGAACCTTGTTGATTTGGCAGCGTGACGCTCTGGAAAATAATCTCTCTAACACTCTTTCTTAAATTAAGAATGGTTTCTAGGTGGCATGAGTCATGGACAGACTGTCCTCGTTTCACTTTGAACTTGCAGCCTTCTCTGGATTTGTGTCACAGAGTTAGAGGGCTTTGTCCGCTTCCTGCTGTGGTAGGCTTGGCTGTTGCAGCCTTGAGTGAGAGGAGGCTCCCTGAAGAAAGAGGCAGCACCACGTCTCCGTGAATAAGCACGGCGGAGTAGGGGCCCAGGCTAATTGAAGCGGAGTATTCTTTACCATAGGCAGCTTTGGGGAGTGGTGACATAGGCACAGCCTTTGTACAGGTGTCAAGGTCCCCCTTGCTTGTGCGTTGTGGTCTGCTTCAAGTTTTGGGTTGTTTTCCTCCAGAGTGTGTGGGGGAATACACTGTGGTGTAGCTAGCTGGACTTTTTGAATTTTTGACCAATTTTGGAAAAGTTGTCTTTTTTGAGGCTGTGAATATTGTCTTCACTTCTTAATTAACAGCAAGGGGAAGATTATTCAGGGCTGTCTGTTCTAGCCAGGGAAGAAAATCAAAGTGTTCTGGCTTGCACGCACACAAGGTCAAATCCTCTCGTCGTGTTGTGTAAATTTGCTGGCTTCAGTGGGGGTAGCCACAGGTGTAACCCTGGGAAGAGTTTCTTTCAGGCTTTTTACAGAGCAGAAATGAATGTGGCTGTTGGCCCTAAAAATTGTTTGTAGAGAAATAACTGGGATGCTTGTAATCCAGAGAGGCCATGCAAATGCAAGAGCACGCTCTCAGAGGGAACATGAACTCTGCACTGGCTGGCAGTGTTTTCCTGCTGACAGAGCCTGGTTTGGAGTCTTACGTACTCGGCTGGCTCTCGGCCAAGCCTTGCTGCAGGTATGGGAGAGGGAGGGGGGTGAAACGGGGGGCGGTGAGAAACTGTTCTGGTAGCGGCACTCGCTGAAAATTCAAAACCCTTCAGACCTTTTTTGGTGATGGTGGAGAACGTCAACATCGATTGTATTAGAGACCTGCCGCTTACTCTGAACTCATTTGCTTGGTCGCTCCTCCTCCCTTCCTTCCTCTCTCGACAGCTGGGCTGGGTTTTGTAGTGCTAATGCTGCCTTGCTTCTCCAGCACGGCTACTACTTCCCCCACGCTGCTACTACAGAAATACTACAGGAACGCAGTGAAGACTGAGGGAGAGGGCCGTATATGTTTTATTAGTGATAATGCCAGTGATAGCGATAATAAAACAGTGTAGCAGTTTAATACTTGACGTAATGATTTTTCCTCTGGTTTGTGTTCTGGGTTTTCTTTCATTTTCACCATCATAAATTTGTAGTCTGGTATATCCTGGATTGTGCTTTAAATGAATATTTTGTAGCGTGCTATCCTACAGATTTTTAAAATGCCATGTTTTTCAATGGTCTAAACCAGTGTTTTTTGGTTTGGGGGTTTTTTTTCAGTTGATTTTTTTTTTTTTTTCTTTTAAGTACAGCCCACAGAAGAGCTGCTGCTGGAGGAAGTTACCACACTTGATTTAGATAATGAAATATACATGCAAAAAAAGGTCAGGGATTTCCCCCGACCCACCCACCAATTGCTTGAAATGACATTTTCATTCTGAGTGTTTCTTTGTTTGTTTTTGTTTAAGATCCTGGAGCACAGGGGAAGAGTTTTAATGCAAAATACCAGAAAAAAAAGTCTGCAACATCTCCTGTGAGTGGGGGGGAAAGGAGATTAACAATTGCATCTTGAAACACCCATGATCTGAGGTAAGTGATTGAAGGGTCTTGTCATCAGTTACAGTTAGTTTGTGATTAAATTAATCATTATTTACCTCAGAGTGTCATGATCTTGTTGTTGAATTCAATAAAAACAGGCAGGAGAAACAGGGAAAGAACTGTAATGGCAAACCCAGAAACAGCAGTAAAAATATGTAATGCACTTATCTTTTTGAAAATGGGCCCCATGAGTTCCAGTCTCGCAAGCAGGCAATCATTCTGACATTTATAAGGGTTAAACCCTGTTTAAATCAATGAGGCTATTCTCCCTGAAAGTTAGGCATGAGCCTAAATATCTCCTAGTTTGGAATCTATATCATATGGGAACTATTGAAGAAAGCTATTGAAGAACATACAACACACTGCCAGAAAAATGCATATACAAATCTCCTACTGTTGGTGATAATGTCATGAGTAATCTGATTTTACAGCATTCTTAAGTGATATTTTTATATTAAATACATAGTTCTCATTTTTATGTTTAAACATTTCATTGAAATACCAAACTTCTTAGCAGAGCCCGTGAATTCTACACCAGCTTTAATAATATGTCTGCCTTAATTTCTTCATCAGTGTGTCTTGGAAAAATTGGACTTCAAATGTAAAAAGAAAATAATGTCCCCTTGGATTGCAACTGAACTAAGAGTTCCCTGACTCAGGCTGAATTGCATTGTCCAGAGTTTTGGTTTTTTTTTTAATAAAGACAATGACAAGGCACGAGGAGAAGCTCACCTTTTCCCTCTAGTTTTCTTGTTTGATTTCATTTCTCGATAGAAAAGAATCATACCTGAATCTAGTAAGGAGAAAATACTCCAGTTGTAAAACCTTCAATCAATGAAAATGTTGCATAAATGAATACGACAAAAACACCAGCATCTTTCTTAAATAATAATAATAAAAAAGTTATTTACTCTGTTCTGCCGCACAGTTGTGCTGAAAGAGACAAAACGGCTGTAAGGAATCTGCAGAATCAAAAAGACACATATAACCTGGAAGAGGCAGGGTTTACATTCCCACAAATGTGCAGAGAATCAAAACCTTTTGGCAAGTGGCATTTGCAGACATATGTTGCTTACCAGATTTCAGAAGAGAGGACAGCATAGCTGAACCCTGGTGATTGCACTGTATTTGCTTTGTAGGAACAGAGCTATTAAATTTCTTTTGAAATCAACAGGCCCACAGCAGGGAGCTACAGATTTCCTTTCTGGTCAGTGGACAGAAGCCATTGCATGGGAAATTGTAGTGGTCCTGTAGGTATTTGTACTGATTTTTCTGAAATGGTCAAAAGTTTTTCAAATCAGTATAGCCAACTCCTTTTTATGTGGAAGTCTTGCACTAGGGACTGTGCCCGAACAGGAATACAGGACTCTTTCAGCAGGAGTCTGAGGCAATTTTTGTAGTTGTGAAATGAGGTATTAATGCAAACCTGTTTGAAGGCTGAGGTGGGGAAATGCCTTGTTCTCTGGGGCAAGCCCTGTTTCAGGTGTAGGTGACAGTCTTGGCCAAATCAGTGAGAAAGAAGTGCTCCGTTGTGTGATCACCTGCAGCCCACCTTTGCTTTGTGTCCACCCCACTCTCTTGGAGGCAAGCATTCCTTCTTGGTTCTGTGGAGCAAAAATCAAAATGCTTTTATTGCTGCCTTTTTTTTACATTGACGTCAGGCCAGGATAATGTGCATGATTTTCCTTTCACAACTGCATTCTTGTTGCTCTCTGAGGAAGTGCATGTTGAGATGCAGGACAAGGTATTGTGTAGCATCTCTGTGGCCTTTATAATAATTTTATCAGCCCTGCGTTACACTCAGAAAATCATTCAGGTTGTTTTTAGCTTTCTTTGTATCGGAGCGTGCGGGAGCTCATTGTCAGAGTATTAGAGGGAACCTCTTTGGTGCCAAAAGATCCATTTTAGGATATATTGTACCACTATCCTCCTTTCTTAGTTTTTTCAGCATGTGAAGAAACAATGCTCCCATTTGTGTGCCTGGAGAAAGTCCTGTGGTATATGCCAGGGAGTTATGTGGGTGCTGAGCTGAGCAGGGAGAGAGACTGACTCTCTCCTGCTTTGTATTTTTCACTGGGAGTGAACACCGAGCCTGCTCAGATTAAACACACGCCTTTTTTGTTTTGCTCTTCGTTAAGCTGTCAGCATGCCATGTTCAGATGGCAGTGATCAGTCACAAATTGTCCCCTGACCATGCTCCTCAGCTCTCCTTGAACCATTAGTTTTGTGGAGCTCTTCAACAAAGATGGCACTGGTTCGATTTCCCCACCCCCTGCCCTGGCTAATGGAAGAAGACTTTGTTTGTATTTTCCCCTCAAATCAGCTGCATTAGATCCCAGAGTAACTTGTGTTAACTGGAAATGAGGCTTTAGTAATACGTGTGCTTTCTAGAGACTTGTTAAGGTTTTTTTCCCACCCCCTGTATATGGATCTTTTCAATGGGGTGCCGCTGTTGTGAGTCAGAAGGAAAGTGCACAGGCTGCCAGGCACATAATAGAATTATTCTTTTGTTTCAGTATATGTATGTGTGAGCCTTTGTAAAGAGGAGGTGGTGGGGACCTTCACTGCAGGGAGGCAGGAGAGTGCAGTGGCACAGTGCAGGGCAGCACTGTGGTGGGATGTGGCCATGCCAGTGCCACCATGCCCATTCTGCTCGGCTCTGGGCGCTGCCTGGGGCTCAGGCTGTCACACTGCATGTCCCAGGAAAATGGGTGAAGCTTGCACAGCCATTCACTATGCTGCCTGCAAACCACGTAAGGCAAAATATTCAAAAGCTGTAATGTTTCCAGTGCTTTCCCTAAGCTTTCGAAAGAGCGATGTTAAAATGAACTGTGCCAATACTGTCCTTCCTCACTGTGAGCTATCTATTATAAACGACGTATGGTATAAGTCATTTCAGTATGGAGTACGTACGAGCTTGAACCAATGCCTTGGATCCAAGCCCACCAGCAGCTTTGCAAAAAGCAGGATCCAGATCTGAAGTCACCGGTTCACACAGTTTCTAGCAGAGAGTGGTTTTAAGTTACTTCATGAAATGGGAGTAGCCAGAAATTTTAAACTGAGGCTTTTATACAAGTTTTTGACTTTCTCCTCACCCACCATTCTCCTCTGCCTTAGAAGGTTATTGCAAAAGCACAGCAGCTATTTTCTCCTAGCCACTGTGGCCAGGACACGCCAACTCAAGGAAAGGAGAAAGGCCTCTGTGGTGGTGACTGTTATGTAGCCATATGCTTTTTTTACTGAGTATTATTTTTCTTCTAAGGAGTTAGCTCTTCTGGATGGAAGTTTCTGAAATCACAGTGGGGGCTTTGGAGGTAGGACCCTGAAATTTCAAAGACGTCAAGAAATGGTTTATCACCCTGGCATGGAGCAAATCAGACATGAAAAATTTCAGCATTGTAGATAAGAAATCCATAAAGCCTAATTTTTTTTCTTCTTGCTAGATATATGGTTCTGGTTTTATTCTCTCCCTTTTCTTTTGCCCTTGGGCACAGCGTTTTTAGGGCTTTCCAGTCTCTAGCTGTGCATTTACAAGAGAGGCATCTGGTTATGTGTTGCTTTACACATCTGTTACATACGTCAGAGTCAAATCCAGCACCCAGAGACTTAATATGTATTTGCAGTACTCCCTCTGGGACTTTGAATCCTTAATCCAATGAATTGCTTATGAGGAGGCAAAAATGCAGTATTTCAGTTTAGTGCATATATTAAACTGCAGTTTACAGCATATATATTGCACATACATACACCACAGTCTCCTTCATATTTGGCAGAGAAAATCTGGTGTGCGAACGATGATAAGTGAAGGTGAACTGGGAAGTATTTAGGTATGGCAGTTAATTTGCTCCCTCCTGAAAACATCATATCTCTGTTTGGCTGCATGAGAAACAGTTTTCATCGTGATTCTACTATCTCTGGAAGGTGCCCCAACAGTGTTTGTGTATTTCAAACTTAACTTCAGGCTCGTTGGACTGTGGGGAGAGGCCAAATACCTGAGGCAGCATTGGTAGCTGAGGCAAAGCTCAGGTTTTGCAGTTTTGTCTGGAGAATCTGTACTATTTGCAGGCTGTATAGGAAGCATGAGTGCCCTGGCTTGACCCTAGATGACAACCAAGTACTATGCAGCCACTCACTCCCCATACCCTCACAGGGGATGGATAAGAGAATTGGGAAAGAAGTAGGTAGAACCCATGCAGTGAGATAAGAACAGTTTAATAATTATAGAAGAGTAACAATAACAGTAGTGGTAATGGTAATAATGATAATGATGTAATGAAAAGGGAGGCAACCAGAAGAGAAAGAAAAAGAAATGTAATGCGGGGAAGACAAGTGATACACAACTCAGTTGCTCACCACCCGCTGACCGACAGCCAGCCTGTCCCCGAGCAGCCATCAGCTCCTCCTGGGCACCTCCCCCAGCTGACAGATTGAGCAGGATGCTCTATTGTATGGAATATCCCTTTGGCCAGTTCAGGCCAGCTGTCCTGGTCATGCTCCCTCCCAGCTTCTTGTGTACCTCTTTGCTGGCAGAACGTGGGAAAATAGCAAATCCTTGACTTAGGATAAGTCATTGACTACTGAGCAACTACAACATGAGTGTGTTATTAACATTATTCTCATGTTAATCCAACACCCACAAAACTTACAAGCTACTAGGAAGAAAATTAACTCTATCTCAGCTGAAACCAGGATACTGCATTAGTTCAGGTTTCTGCTTTGCTTCTCCTCTGATTGTTTGTTCTGCAAGTGCATTAAGTTTGCAGAAGACATGTGACTTCTTAGATGGTCCTTTTTTATGATCCACGTAGAGCCCAAATGTGGTAGGTGGTATTCCTAAAAATGCTAACTTAGGGCCATTCATTAGTGTGCAGTGCATGTTGGTGAGCAGATGGACTTACCTGTTGCTTTTTGGGGTTTTCTGTTTGCTGCGGTGGGACTGCCCTCTGTGCCCTCTGGCCATCCTTGGGTACGGCAGTCGACACGAGCGTTGCTGCTGAATCTGTGTGCGTGTTGTCTCCCCTTTTGCTGATGTGCAGTGGAGCGACCGCTGGCTGTTGGGGGAGGTGGATGGTAGCCATCATGATGGCGGTGGATGCCAATCCCTGCTTTGGGAACCCCAGGCTAGGCTGCTGTTCAAACCTATTGGTTGGGTGTAGAGGGGGCTGGGTAACACAGGCGTCGGTGCAGGGGAGCTGGGATGGGGGGATTTTACTGGATCCAAGACAATGTGAAAATGCAGATTTAGCAGAAGGCACATTACAGCAAGAGGGAGAGTGCAGAGTGAGCATTGTGCTTCTGCTGGAGGGCTCAGCAGCTGGAGCCCATGTGGTAGCATTTTGCTGCGGAGCAGTGGTCCTTTGCGCCCTGATGGAGCTGTGGGTTTGAGGAAAAGGCATCCCAAGGGTTCATCAACCCTGTGGCCCACTCTCCCTCTGCAGTGGGGAATCCTTTGGCAGCCCTCTCTTCCCCTGGCTCTCTGCGACGTGGCTGCTGTGGGCAGGGTGCTGCAGCTGCTTGTTTGAAATGATAATATTTTATGCTGTTACTGTGGAATACTGCAGTATTTTTTGTAATTGTGGGCTGCAGGCCAGTAATGTACAATAACATTTTGCTCTTCCTGTGCTGTTGCTACTGTAAGCATTCATTCCAATTTTAGTTGAATTTGCAGTAGTACATGGTTGGTTTTTTTGTTTTGGTTTGTGCTTTGGCGGGTTTTTTTTGGTTGGGGATTTTTGTTGGTTGTGGTTTTTTTTTTTTTGGTTTTAGTTTTTGGGGGTTTTTGGGTTTTGTTTTTTGGCGTTTTTTTGTTTGTTTGTTTGTTTGTTTCTAGATGCTGCTTATTATCTATTGTGGATGTTTTTGGAGTATTCATTTCTATCTGTGTATGTCCATACAAATCTATCTGAGAAAGTACTTCAGAGAATAGCAGTCTCTGTTGAAGCAATTGTTATGGCTTTCACAGAATTACATTTTTTTGACAGTATGAGGCAAGAATAAGATGAAGATTGCTTTCTAAGTTTAAGAACAGTTACGGTTTTAAAAAATATTTGAAGTAGATAGAAAGCAAAGCCTTTCTTTGATTGATGGTGGGCATATTTAGCACTGAAGTCTCAGTCTGCCCCAAGCTGTAGGTGACCAAAGACCGAAATCTCTGGGATGGCAGAATCTGGGAGGCAGAACCTGTAATGATTCTCTGCAGTTTTGGTTTTAACTGTTAATTAAAAAAAAAAAAAAAAAAAATCAGAGGAAAGAAATCATAACTTGGAAGAGGGTCAGCAGTGTTCGTGCCAGTAATTGTTTATTAATGTGGTCATGGTCTGGAGATGAAACTTTTGTGAAAGGGAAATTCAAGTCCTAGACATCAGAGCCCACAACTAGTCAGTCTGCATGAAGTTTGTTTCTTTCTGGAAGGTGGAGGCTGAGTCCAAAGGAAACGAAGAAGGTACAACACAAAAGAGACAATTAATTTGTTTTTGGGTAAATTTGGAATAAAATACAGTGTGCTATACAAAAAAGATTGCGCTTTTCTCACATGTAATTTTAGTGTCCTGTTACTGTGCTGACTCACTAAATGACTTCAGTTTCAATCTACATTTGGTTTAAATTACTTCAGAGGCCTGCATTTGTATGCTGCTCTGTAAAGTAATTCTCATCTGTAATCCAGATTCTTTTCCTTTTGTTCGGCATTTCAACCGACTTGTCTCTTTTCATTTTCCAGGTCTCTGTTTTACTAACATTTGAAACTAATCTCTCTGTGCCTGCTTGGGCCCTGCAATTGGCAAAAGTCATTTTTCAGCAACAGACAGAACAAGGAATGAATCATTGCTTTCTGCCTTTCCATTAAATTACCTAAACCACTACTCATAAATACTGCTTTATGTATGGTACAGCAGCATGATTATCTCACTGCATTGATGGAACAGTGCTGGAAGTGAATATAATTTTTCTTCTATTACATCTTTAATGAGCTTCAATTAAAAATAGTGTGTTGGCGTGCCAGAGTAGATGTGTTATTCTCAGAACTTTATTGAAGTAGTTTTGCCCGTTAGATTTGGTTGACATCGTGTTGTTCTGAAAACCATGGTGGACATGATGTGGTTCTGAAAACCTTAAGAATTAAACAACAGAAAACCGTAAAAATTTGCTTTGCTAGGTGAAAGTTGACAGGACAGTAAAATCTTGTGACTGGAAAGATTTTGGTCTGTACCAAGTGGAAAAAGCTTGCCTTTTGTCTGTCTTTGAGGGTGAATTTTTTAACATGTAGTTGAAAAAATAATCACAAAGCAGCAGGTTTCTGCAGAGCTCCAGTTAAGTCCCTGATCACTTGACACCTGTGGCAGCAAGTCTGAGTCACAGATAGCAAAAAGCTGTGAAGCCTAATACTCTCAGTATTCAAAAACACACCTACGTAGGAGTTTAATTTCAAGTACCTCTTTTAGCTCTGGGTTCCCCCTCTAACCCAACAAATTTTAAGAGTCATTCTTAGAATTTTGCAGAGAAAAATTTTCCCAGCACTTGTGGATTTGTGAAGTATTGACATCACTTAGAGATCAGAAAATAGCTCTGTCAGTTTTAGCTTGACGGCATTCCATTCTCTGCTCCAAAAACTTGATGAATTACAATAGATGAGTCAAAGTTTTCTTGGAATTTTCTTCCCGCCCCTCCCCCCTGCCTTGTGCGATTCCATTGCCATTTTTAGCATTGAGGGCAGCTCTCCAAAGAATGTCTGTGTGCTTGAACTGTGATTTCTTGAAAGTCCAGAACAAAATAGAGTTGTGTCGGATGACAAAAATCATTCTATGTTTCTACACATTTTTGTAACATTATGTGAGCTTTATTGAAGAATGCACAGCAAAAGGCAGGAGATGTCTGATAGAGAGGTGTTGCATCTTCAGCATGAAAATCTCACTATCACGCTGCCTCGTTATATTGTGATGAGGTGTTTGCTTAATTATTTCTGTGTTTTATCAGCTGTTCTCAGGGAAGTTGCCTGACAAAACAAATTATCAGTGATTTGGGAGACTTGGACCAGCCTGAAGCACTTGTTGAACCACAGCATCCTTCTGTCTTTGCCTCAGTTTGAAAACCAAGGAAAATATATTTAATGTATTTTAGCAGGATGCTGAGAGTAGAAATACTAAGGACAAAGAATTGTGGGGGTATTACTGTTACCTAAGCGATGTGGTATGTTTAAGATAAACAGTGTTGTCAGCTGTTCTTGGCAAAATCCCTGGGATTACGATGAGTGAAATTTTAACTCTGAACAGGTTCGGTTTTTTTCAACTTGCGGAAGTGGCCTGTGTCATGCATATTCTAATGTGTCAGAGTGAATGTGTGAAATATGAAACTGCTGAAAAGAAATGTGAGGGGGACGACAGGTTAGAGTGGTGGTAAATGGAAGATCTGTGTATTTTCTGCACTAGATAAGTATTTTACTTAAAATTGGCCAGGGGGAAAAAAAAAAAAAAAGAGACAAGAAAAAAATGCAAGTGTCCCCTTAAGAGCTGCTGTGTCAAATTTGAAGAATGATTGGAATTGAGTCATTAAAGTGTGAAATGGAGGGATTTTAGTTCTGCTTTAAATTATGCATCTCAAATTAACCTTAGCTGTGGAGTCTCTGCTGACGCCCCCATAATGACACATTATTGGTACTAATGGCTTCTTTGTGACTTGAGATACAAACAGACATCCTAGACAAAAATATTTCGGCTTTGAACTAAACAAGACACACGGCATGCATTTCTGCCTTGGGTTTCAGTTGCAGAGCCCTGCTCGCCTGGTGCTCGTGAGCTCTTTTCAGTTTCCATGCAACGCTCCCCATCCTGGCAGGCGAGGGCAGCTGAATGAAAACCTGTTTCACAAGCTTTGAAGAGCAGGAGAGCAGTAAATCTGGACTGAATGTGAAGCCTGTCCAGACAGTGAGTGCTGTAGGGAGCCAGAACAAAGAATGGGATGTGAGTAGTGGTCAGGGAGGGGGAACTTCCAGTAGATGATAATCTCGGGAGGAAAAGGCCCCAGGATTGTGAGGGAAATGGAGAAGAGATGCCAGGGCTTAAGGAGGAAGTTGCTAAATAAGGGAGGGGTGAGATTATACCGTAAAATAAGCAGTAGAGGTTAGTCAACCCTTTATGTGCCTTCTGACGTGAAAAGAGACTGTATCTGTGCAGCTCTGTGCACTCTCTTTTGAAGCTCATTATCATAATTTGAAAAATTCCACCTCTACGCAGAATCACTCACGGGCTTTGCAGCTTTCTTTGTGCTGTTGGTGTCTCTCCTGGGACAAGGATGGTAGTTACTACTTCAGTGTAGCTACTGGGTGGGCAGAGTGAGTGTGGCTGTGAATGAGTGAGAATGGCATTGCCTGGGGTGCTGGATGCAGAAGATGCACAGAATTTTACATGTCGATGAAAAAGGAGGAGGGGCTTGGCCTGGCAGGCCCAGAATTTAGACCCTGACATCTCTTTCCAAAGATATTTACTAGCTCATTGTTTCATCCTAGTTTTCTCAGTGAAATGTTAATATGCACGATTGCGTTCCCTTTCAAGCTGCAGTTCTGGGAATTTGCTTGTTGGCTATGGCAGGAGTGATGGAGAGGTGCTTCTGCCCCGTGGTTGTGTTGTGCTGTTGTTACAAGGCTGTGTGACATTATGTGACTTTCTCTGTGGATCTGCTCTCAGCAGAGTGCTGTGGAGTGAGTAATCTTGTGGTATTCTAGACCTAAAGCAGGACAGCATTTGACTATATAGAATCAAATGCCAAAAAAGTATTCAGGGGCCTTCTTTGTATTTCTGCAAGGAGCCACATTCCTGAATTGGGACCCAAGAATTAAAAAAAAAAAGAAAAAAAAAAAAAAAAAAAGTAGGTGTGCAATACATCACATTTACTAATGCATTAGAGATACTTATATGAATAATTAAAACACCATTTAGAATTGCCACAGTAATAGAACAAAATGTGTTTTGTCATTTTTCTGTTCCTTTTTGTTGATTGATTAATTTATTGATTTCTTCCAGAAATTTCGAGTAGGTATCCTAAACATTACTGTAAATTAGCAAGACTGTGCTTTTTATTAAGCTGTTGAAAGCATTAATGGAATGAAAAGAAGTCAGAATTTGGTAATAAAGATCTGAAAAACAGAAACCTAGAACACATAGCTAGTGTTTTGCATCAAATAGGTTTGTAAAATATTAGACCCTTTGTTTGTTCTACCTGTTAATTAAAAAAAAAAATTATTTTATATTCATTATGGATAGCCTAATATAACATCAGAAAAAAGGGAAAAATTAGGCAACAAGCTACCTTAGACTTTCTATTGTATTTATAGTTAACTTTAGGCTGGTTGGAGGCAGTGGGAACGTGTGTGATAGAGGAGAGAATTTTACTGTTTTAAAGAGGCCATAGTCCTTCTGAATGCATGTGTGAAAAAAGTAGTAAACTTCTGAAACAGGTCTAGAAAACAGACAGGTGTTATCCAAGATACCAAGAATTAGGAATTGTATTAAATTTCACATACATATGCACACAAAATATTTGTGTATTTCTTAGCTCAGATTTCTTCTGGTTTATATATTTTTCCTTATTATTTACATTTAGTTTATTAACCTGTTTTGTCGTATTTTTTCCTACCTTCAAAAAAACCTGCTTTCTGAATATGCTACAATGTACACTTAACAAGAACCCTTAACAGTTTTTAAGTCAGTATTGTTCTGATCTCTTTTTGGGGCTGTGTTTCTCTGTTTTCCAGCTACAATGGACAATTTGTTGTACCACTTGGATTAGTATCATAGGTTTTGTTTGGTACTGTTGTTCTAACCATGCTTGGAATATGTGCTTTCATACGCATTTTTGGGGACAGTTTTGGGTGCCATCATAGGCTTGTGCTTGTACCTCCCATCCACTGGTGATGTCCAGACTTCACTGAGGAGAAAGAGATGATCTGGTAATAGTCACAGTCTGTTTGTCTGGGTTTTAGCTCTGGTTTAAGGGAATGGTTACGACTCCAGGCTTAATTTGAGGTGCCTTACTCTGTAGTCCTAATACAAAGCAAGTGATAGAAACTTTCTGCTGCACAAGGGGATATAGAATATCTCAATATGGAAAGTGCTGCATGAAATCATTCCACTTACTGTTCCACTTACTGTTATTACTATACACTTACAACTTATTGGTTGTCACACTGACAGTGACTATAAATGAAGGGTATTAGAGGGGGAAGAGTCATATTATTTAATTTGGTTTATTTTGTGCATACTTGACAGCCCTCTGCATAGAGTCAGTTACATGATTTCTTAGGATAGCCAGATTTCTCTTTATTTTTGTCTGGCTCTTTCAGCTATAGAGGAAAGAAAATATTTAAAGGATCAGAAGATGTGTCTATAAAGCCAGGAACAATTGTCTGCAACCTCAAGAAGATGTCTAAGAGGATATAACTGCTTTTTACTCGTCTTCCAAAAGCAGCTCAGTTCCGGAATAACAGTGCTCTTTTGGGCTATATTTCAAGATGGTATGATTATTCTCAGACAGGAATTATAAGGATCGATAGCAAACCCAACACATCCTTTCTTTTCATGACAGATTCGCTGATTGCCACCAGAGCAGTAATGCACTGGTCAGCATAAACACCAGAAGCAGTAATCATGGATTTTTGTCTCCATCCTAACATACGTTTAAGGTTACACAGTTTGTTGTGATGCGTTTGTACCCACAGGTCAGGAAGAAGGAGAATTGTTTGATCTGTTTATCTTCCTTTCTCTTTTGCTTTTATTCTTCCTCCTTGAGTTGGGGCTGGGCTGTTTGGTGTCTCTCCAGGGATAGAGCAGGGCAGAGAGAGCATGCCTAGCCAAAAAGATAAGAGGAAGGTCATTTTGAGATACCAGTGGTTTACAAGGTGCAATTTTTTTGCATATCCTACTTAGGAAGTAGTAAAGACTAAGATTTTTCATGGGTATGTATCAGGAGCCCTTCTGCATTGGGTGGTGGAGCTGAGTGCAGAGTTGCTTTTCCTCAGTGGAGGGCCCTGTGCTTTTGCTGTGTTTTGGCAGCTTGACACGGCAGTGGCTAGGTAACCTGGGTGTATGAGTTTCAGGTTTTATTTTTGGTTTTTTATGTGTCATCCTCAATTTACTGAAGCTCTGTGACTTTTTAACCTGCTGTCTGTAGGCCGTTGTTTTACAAGCTCATTAAGGTGGCGAGGATAGCGATGGCAGCAATCCTGCCCCCCTCATGGGTGCTCATTAGATGGCTTCCTTGTGCTGACATAAGCGTTGTGTAGTCATGCTCTGAGCTGGGTCTGGGAAAGGATCCAAGTTAAAAATAATCCAAAAAAAAAAAAAAAAAAAAAAGGTGAGTTTTCAGCAGGATCTGTTCCTGGATCTAGTTCGCCATCATTCTCATGCTGGCCTGGAAAGTGTGAGGGTTTGTACTGGCACAGAGGGAGGTGAGGAGGAGCAGCTGAGGCAAGGTGGTCAGGGGTGTACTGCTGGCAGCAGGGATGCTGCCTGCAAGTATGATGTCAGCCTGAGGAAATGGGGCTCTTGTGAGTGTGCTACCTATCCTTCCTTAAGTGCATTGGAGGCCGTTTTGGCCAAATTTGCCTGAAAAGCAGTGTTGAAGAGGTGAAGGTCCCCTGAGCTCAGCAGTTTATGGTGTCTGGTAGGCAGACCCAAATCAACTCTCCCCAGTGATCAAAAGTTGTCCTCTGGGGCTCAGCTGCTGACCTTTTCAGGCCTTCTCTTGTGCCACAGTCCCACTGTCCCAGTTTGGGTTGGATTGTGCCCATTTTGCTGTGGGGCCAAGTGTTGAATAGCTGGTGGGAGAAGAGAACAAAGTGCTCTCTGGGAGTGGCTATTCATTTCAAGGGGCAAGGATGGTTCATCTCCTGGATCCTGACTGCCCAGGGAGCTGCATTTCCAGTTGTGGCGTGGATTTTAAATTTGTTTTCTGTGTTAGTTTGGTGGTTTTTTTGTTTTGTTTAATTCTTCCTAGGTATCAAAATTTCTGGAAGCTGGGATAGTTGGGAGGCAAGACTCCCTTCAGTTTTTTTGGCGTGGTCAACTGTTTAACTGTGAGGTCAAAAAAGTCTTTCTAGCAGCAGCTTTACACAGCTTTGCTTGACTGTGTGGCAGCATCTCTGGGCCCTGCTCAGTCCAGGTTCCTCCCTGTAAGGCCGTGCTCCTCTTTGGTGGTTGTGCCCAGCCTGCCTTGCTGCATGGGCAGCCTTGCTCTGCACCACTGCTGAGGAGCTAAGATGAAGACACACATTGTGGTTTCCTGCTGTTTTGCTTTGTAACCAGTCCACTGGTAAATATAGCTTGTGTGTGGTTATAAATTCATTCTCTCATTAGGGGTGGTTGTTGTGCAATAATTATGTAGAAATTACAACCAAGAATTGTTGTGGATTTTTTGTTTTGTTTATTTATTTATTTTTGCGCTTGATATGCCCTGCAGTGAGAAGAGCAGGCTTTGGTTTCTTCTCTAACAAAGGCAAGGCCACAAGCAGGTGTCAGCCTTTGGCATGGACACAGGCACCATCTAGGACGCTGCTGACTTCTGTGTGGCTCTCTTTGTGTGGCAAGACGAGCACTGTAAGGGAAATCGGGACCTGAGCTATTTGGACACTTATTTTTTCTTGCTTTATTCTGCGGGTAGACAAGCTGTCCTTCCCTGCAGGTTTGGCACTCTACATGTGTTTATTCTGAAATGAAACGGTTCTGAAAGGAACCCATCTTGTCTCTTTGGAGGCGTTGGTCGTACATTTCCTGAAGCCCTTGTATCTCTGGCAGCTTCCAGCCCTGCTCTCTGGGCAGTCCTCTGGGTCCTGCTGCCGGGCTGAGGCTGCAGGGCTTGGGGTCTCTGCCCCCTGCAGAAGTGCTCAGGTTTTGCTTCCCGGAGGTCTTCCTTTCATATGTGGGCCCCCTCCCGTGATCCCTCCTTCTGTTCAGATGTGGAATTAAAATAAGTGTGGGGGTTTTGTTGATTTTTTTTCCCTCCCGTTTCTTTATTTAAAATTCCAGTCAAGCAGATCCAGAACAGTACTTGTCCCTGCCGCGTTCTCATTTTCCTCTCATCCCTCCTTTAATTTTACATTATTCCCTGCACTGTGTTTGCAGGCCATATGTGTCCTTTGAACTCTGAAGAAGCTGTGCCAAAAGGAAGCCTTCTTCTCCTCCCCTCCTCCCATCGCGGAGCCGCTCTTAGATAATTGCAATTAGCAGACAATGCGGAGCGAGCCCAAATGTGAAGTTCACGGGTGAGTGTCTGCAAATTTCCTGAGAGCTTCAGAAACGCTTGCGCTTGCTCTCTGCTTTTGCCCTTTAACCCCGCAGCAGCTCCCTGAGTCCGAAACAGCTCTAGGAGGTGTTTGTAACCCGCATTTTCCTACCGGCGTTCCTGGCGAGGCACGGCCGCTGCTGAAGCCTTGGCAGGGTGCCGCGGCTCGGGCAGGAATTCTGCGCGGAGAGAGCTGGGGCCGCCCGTCCCCGCGTACGGCGCGGCGCAGCAGCGGCTTCGGGAGCGCCGCAGCAGGACCAGCCCTTCGGCCGTGCCCCCGGGGCGAGGTGGGCAGGCGGGCAGGAGAGGGAAAAGTAAAACTCGCCCTGTAAAACAAGAAGTGGGGGAATTCCTTCTTGTCGTTCATGGGCTGCGGAGCAGAGGGGCGTGCTGCTGCCGGGCCAGCTGCTGGTCAGGGGGCTCGGCATCAGCTGCCGGCTCGGCCGGAGGGATCGCTGCTGGGTTGGGCTTCAGCGTTCAAAGAGGGTGTTCTCCGTGGAGAAGGGTGACAAGTGCCTTTTGCGTCCCTTCCTCCTTTAGCCTCTGAGAAGTGTCTTCTGTGTTAAACCAGGTTTCTGACCTCATTTCTCAAAGGAGTTTTAAATGGGGAGAAATAGGAGTATTAATTAGTGCCCCGTTAAGTACTTGTAGTCAAGTATGATAATTTTCTTGAAAGGATAATGTATTAGATGAGTAAAAATACTCTCCATTAAAAAATGAATACGAAATCATTTCAAACCACAAAGATTATTGTACATTTCTGAAAAATTAATGTGATTAAAGCAAAATATATTTGATAAATTAAAGACCCTGTAAGGCTGTTTAACTTGTTGGTCTTATTAATTATTTTCAAATCTAGTGCTAGAGAACTTCAACCTTACCTGCAGGGATGGGAAGTGATTTCTTCCCTCACTTCATTTTTTGGCTTGTAATTATTAGGTCTGAGTTGTGGGTGTGGTAATTTTCCCTTGTTTTGTGTTTGTTGTTGTTGGGGTTTTGTTTGTTTGTTTTAATGTTGAGTGGGTTTTTTGCTTTTCTGATGTCATTCTCAGAGATTGGCCACAGTGACAAACCAGACCCCAGACAGTGGTCAGAAAATATACGGAGATTTCCTTGATGGATTTAGTTAATGTGACCTACTCATGTGCTGCTGTCTGGATTTGGAGCTGAGAAAACTCCAGATAGCTGAATATTTTCAAGGATGTTTCCTCCTGTGTGGTTTGTCTGTGATGTGGTATAGATTGTGTCTGCTAGGATCACGTAGACTTCCTTCAGTTACTTAATGTGATTTCACACACGTTATATTAATTTTTTCCACACATAGTTTGCCCCTTAGGTTATTTTTGGTTTAGGAACTTCCTTAACTCCCTACTGAGCTTTTACACATTTAGCTACTTAATGAGAATTTCTCTGTACGTTGTGGAAGACAGTAAAGTAAATGGTTGGAGCTGGAGACATACCCCAGTCTGCAGGTTTGCCTGGTCATTTGCGAAGTTTATGCATTGACTTAGGGAGGACATAAACAGCTCATTATAAAACTAGGTTTTAATAGTAGCTTGTTTAAAAAAACTTTGGGTTTTGTGACATTAGGTATGAAGGCACTTCCTCACCAGTACCATCAAAAACGTTGCAAGCATTTTATCCCCTCTTGCTTGACATGTTCTCTTGTTGGGAGTACCTACAGGGCAGGTATTTGGCATGTAATTCTCCCCAAACTCTTGTTCCCTGCAACAGGTCTGTGGAACGGATTCAGAGAATGCTACCAGTCAGTTCTCAAGGTTTCCTAGTTTACAATTTGTTATGGTTTAGGTACCTGAAATCCATGTGACCTTTTGAAAATATTCTTCCAATAGACTAAAAAATAGAAGAGAATTTGGGTACCTATACAATATTCTCTCCGGTGCCCCCTGAACTTTCAGGCTATTTGATGATGTGACTGCCAACTGCCAGCATTTTTTTTTTTTTTTTTTTTTTTTTTTTTAATTTGAGGCACATCTTTAAGTATTCTCTGTCTTTAAGAAGACAGCCTTTGCATCTGATTCTCCACCCTTGTATTTTACTTTCAGCTTTTCCCTTCTTGTCCCGTTGCAGCTTTGACAAGTTTATGCAGCTGAGGTGATGATAGCTTCCTCGATTTCTGTTATATCTATCTAAAGTTGCTTCTCTCAGCAGAGCCCTTACAAGCTACACATGTGAGCAAAAGAAAGAGATTTTACTTGTCTTTAGGACACTAGCAGAGCCTTTAGTGGTTGGATAATTGACTATTGAAAACCTTGAGACATTTCTTCCTTTGTTTGAGGAGGTGGTGGTGGCTGGGGCTCCTTGGTGGTGTATGAGAATAGCTCTGGAATTCAAGGAGCGTGTTGTCTGCATTAAAGGGTGCTCACATAAATGTATGGAAGTTGTTACTCCTGTTGCTATACCAAGGGCCTCCCAAGGTGTATGGTCTGTACTGCCATAATGTTTAGAAGTATGATTAATTATTAGTCTTTTCTGGTCTTAAATTACACCAAATCTATCCCCTGAAGATTACCTCGAAAATCCTCTTAGTACAAATGATCTCGTTTTCAAAGCCACCTCCTCAGGTTACAACTCAACTAAGCACCCAACTGGCCGCCGTTGTGGCTGCTGTAATGACACCTGCAGGTGTGGCCGTGTGCATGTCCCTGCGCACAATCCGTGTTGTGTGGCTCCCACTGTGCTGGTTGGCTTCCCTTGTTGTTTGTGTGTATTTTCCTCACCGCTCACAGAGGACACAGTCAGACTTTTTAATATTATGACACTGCAGCTGTAAATCTGTCAACATTGCAAGGACAGAACAAAGACTAGATCTGACCGATGGCACTGTTATCTTTTTCTTTGCATTTCCCTGGAATTCTAGCTGACAGCGGTCCTTAATATAAATTCATTATTTGCAAGGAGCTCTGTTTAAGCTAGCAAATTATTGTGCCAATGTGTGACACTAACCATGCTGCAGAATAAAGTGCAGTGAAGCATTTATGATGCTAAAATAATTTCAGGTCATGTATTTTTTTTTTTCTTTTGTGTAGTTTTGCTTTTATTACTAGTGCTGAAATAATTCTTGCAGTGCAAGTGAGAAAACCAGACTGAACCTCCTGTTTTTTTTGTTGGGCTCCCAGCTGGAAATCCCTCCCTCGATTTTCCATTGATAAAAGTGTCACAAAGGGAATCCAGAGCAGAGGAATAGGCGGAAATAGAACAATGCAAAGTCTTGGACTTGAACCACAAAGAAAGTTAACTAATGTAGGTATGGTACTGGATGAGCTGCTGCTCCTTTCATGACCAGGTTCATTTACCTGTGGTCTTAGCATTTGTGGCTGCCCTCAAAGCCACGTAACAAATCAGCTATTTATTCTCTCTTTGCTGTGGAGGCTCTTTAAAAGCATATTGCACAGCGTTTTTTTCCTCTCCCTTCCTATGGACCGCTTTATTTGACCTTCAAGAATTCAGAGTCTCAACAGGAGCTAGAAAACGCACATACAAGAATGCTTTTATTGTTAATCTGTAAAATATCTTTGACTAATAAAATAAAGATGTGACATTTATAGAGCTCTGATAAGGAACATAGCAGTGGAAAAGGCCCAGGTCTCCTGCTGTTTAAATTAAGGGCAGCTGATTTCAGTGAGAGAAGAACCAGGCTTGTTAAATGTGCATTTTAACATGCGCACTCAGGTGTTCCCATGATGCTCAAAAAACTTTCAGGAGTATTTTGCAAGAATTGAGAAGTAACACCATGGAGAACTTCATTAATTGAAGTCACTGAAGGTAATTTCTGCTCCTTCAGATTTTTTTGAGAGGGAAGATTACTTGAGTTTCGTTTCATTAATTAGGTGGGTAAGTTTATACCTTTCCTAGACTTTCTTAGCATTGTACCACTAAAACAATGACTTCTGTATTGCTACTGTGCTTGACCTTCGTGTCAGGGTCAAAGAGTTGACATCATGACATTTGCCACAGTGTCTCTGCAGTCACTTCTCTGTCATGTGCTGTGGGTGAGGGTCTGCATGACAAAGGGGCTTAGAAGCCCCTGTAGAAGGCAACTGGTGGGCATGTCTTCCACATGTCTTGTGCTGGGGGCAGCAGGGAGTGCGATGGTCTGTGACGCAGACGCTCAGTCCTGAGTGAGGCAGTGACCTGCTTTGCTGCAGTGGGAGCAGCAGGTGCTCAGCAGCCCATACCAGTGCTCGGCACACAGCTTGTTGCAGACCTGGATCTCTTGACCTATGCTGAGAAGCACTGTGGTTGTCCTGTGGCATATCTTCCCGTGTGAAAGACTAAGCCCTGCTCTTGACTTTCCCTCCTGTTCTCCTCTGCTCTTTTTTCCCCTCTTCCCCTTTTCCTCTCTTTCTTAAACCTGCCAAAATGAGAGACCCATACACTGAGGTCTGTTTCCGTGTTCTGATGGTTTATTGTGATGGGGTAACAAGAACGTGCACAGTTATTGAAGTTTGGAACGATAATACAGCAGGAATTGGTTATGTAATGAGTAGATAAGTGGGATGCGCTTGGCCAATCCATATGTTATTCAGGGGTAAAAAGGAAAATACGCCGAACAGTGAGTGAATGAGAAGGAAGACTGGAAATAGTGTTTGGGTTTGTTGGACATTTCAAATCTCTTCCTCTGACCCTGTAAATCAAAGCAGCTATATTTTGTGCTGGGTTTGGTTTTTTAAATTCAATTATTATTGGCCCACCCTTCCTTAAAGCCAAAAAAAGATTTGCAGCAGCAAAAACACTTTTAAGTTGAGAAGCAAGGAGGAATAAATCATTGTGTGCTACCTTAATAATGCTATTAAAAAATTGCTTTCCACTGGAGCATACTAAAACTTAGAAGTAGTAACTGCTTTAAGTAATACAATTTAACTAGCATTTTGACAATGCAGGAGTTTTTTCTTCTTGTCAGTGTAAGAGTCAGAAAAGTTAGGTTTCTTACTGCCCCCACTCTACCCAACATTCTGTTTCCTTGCAGAGATGGACTCTTGATGCCTGTGCCTTTTCATCATAATGAGAATACATGAGAGATATGTACTCCGTGTATGAGTAAATACAGCAACCCAGGCCATTTATTTTCATCACTATTTTGCATAATATGCATGCAAATACCATATACAGCAGAGGAAGATGCTAAGAGCCAATTCTTACTAGATCCTAAATGGGATACTAGTTGGTGAATGATTGCAAATAAAGCCGCCCCACACTGTCCTTAAGAGACTCACTTTTGGAAAAGACATGTTATCTGTAATAGTGGGCAGAGCATCTACTGAATCACAGTGTTTTTGTTTAAGAAAGGGGTGCCAGACATTGAAGGCAGGGAAAGCAGTATTGTTTTTTCATGCTCTTGGTGCCAAAGAAGCAAAATAAGGTAACAGAAGAAAAGGGTAACATTCTGAAGGCATTTGGGGTTTTTTTTCTGTTACAAATAAAAAATGAGATGTTTATAAGAAATGAGGGCAATTTAGTTGAGTGTTCTGCTTTGGACAGTTGTAACACTAATGGGATGGAAGCAGTATAAGCAGTTGCTACAATTATAGCTGCAGTTACTAAGAGAAATACATGTTCTGTTATTTGAATGAAGCATTCACTGTGTGGCTGAAAAGCAGCAGTATCTTAAAGAGACAGGGAAGGAAAATTATCCTCTTGTTTTGTTTTGTTTTGTTTATTATCCATGTGCTTTTTTTTTTGAGAAAGTTTGTGCATGTGATTCATCCGAGAGTTCAAATCCAGTCTTTCCTTTGCACCCAAAGCAGTTTAAACAGTTTGAAAAGAGAGAAAATGTGCATTTTAAAAGTTTATATGTATACATATAAAAATGAAAGTATCTGGAAGAGAGTAAAATGGAACAATTGAGTTTGTATTCCCTGTAGCCCGGAAAAACTTATGGGTCATGCACAAATTATTCAAAGGGTAATTTCCCTTCCATTTTCATCAGGTTTCTTAGTGTTGTGAGCCATTATTTGCTTCCTTTCAATGATGTGTCAACAAACATTACTTTTCTTTGTGGATGCAGCTGAACTTTATTCATTAGAGAGATTACAACACATGAACAGTTGTGCCTTTAGAGTACTGGCATTTAAGCCGTTTATAAGGAGTATGTTTATGCTTTGGATGGAGATCACTTTGTGCTGGTGTTAGTCAAATTAGGGCTGAAGTAATGGAAATCTTAACTTTTCGCCCACTTCATGTATCTTTGACAATTTAGCATGTATGGTGGGCAGTTTCCAAATGCAAACAGATGGTGTGCTCATAAACACCGGGACATGGAAAGGTGTTATTAATACTGGGTTTGTCTCTTTATAAATGAAGGACGCAGATCTATGGCTGGTACAAATTAGCATATTCCTGTCAAGTGAAGTTATGCCAACAAAGATGGAATGAGAATCTGTCTTCCTGGCCACTATTTTTAAACACAATGCTGGAAACTGCTCATATAGTTGTCTCTGTATGTGTATTCTCTATTCCCTTACACTGTGTCTGTGGCAAAAGGTGTTCTCTAGCCATTATTTTTTTATTTTTTACAGATGACCAAACACGGTTTTTCAGCAGGTCTCACCCTCTTTTCCTTCTTTAAACACCTCTTATTCCTGTTTTTTCCCATTTTCCAGTTTTGAATATGAAAGTAACTTCTTGCATCTCTATGCTTCCAGATGTAGCAACAGGATAGGATGTCTTTACACCTCTTCTTTCCTGCTTTTCCCATCCCTATGGATTCATACATCCTGAGGAATTGCTTGAACTTAAGCTCAAGTTATGTCCTGCAAAAAGCCCAACAAAATAGTGTTAGTCATACCTGTAGAGTGCAGAGTGATTGACAAAGTTAGTACAGGTTGTGCTGGGGTTTGCTCTGTGCCTACATGGATGCTTTGCAAATCCTGCTTTGCTGGCTTGCAGCTGGCTCTGGACTTCCCAGTGGATAACACTGAACCAAATTGGATGAGCCCTTCCCATTCAAAATCTCAGATTTGTGTTCTTAATTTCTAGTGAGGATGTAAGGTGATAGCAAAATCGTTCTGTAAAGGGTCATACACTGTTTTACTGTCAGTTTGTGAGGCTCAGACAGAAGGAAATGATCAAAAACACTCGATGCTCATTATTTATTAATTGAGTTCTGGCAGAGCCTTGCTACATTCTGGCTTTTTGTTTGTTTCTTTGTTTACAAACAAAAAAAGACAAGCACAGTTCACAAAATAAATGAAAAGAGAAATTTGTTAGCAAAGATTTCTGACAAGGAAGAAATGGGATTTGGGGGCATTTGAGTGGAGGTCCCGTGGAATACTGGGAGAGCAACTTGGCATTGTCACCCTTTCTGAATGCTGCTCCTGAGAGAGAAGATGCTTTAGAGAAGAGCAGGCCATGAATCCTCTGTGTTGGCATTCTGTGGCATTCTGGGTTACCAGAAAATATTTACTCTGGTAAGTATTCTGTGGTGCTTTTAAGTGCTTGCACTTTGCTGCTTGTATGGATTTACTTTTTGTCAAAAAAAAAAAAAAAAAAAAAAAAAAAAGTCAAACTGACAAGAAGCTCCAAGTGTTTCTTTACTTTTTTGGATCTCTATCTTGTTTCTGTACATATTCAGGTAAAGAACAGTACATCAAAGTAATTGTGTCTTTCTTTACTAGCTGTGGTTTCTTGACTTCAAAAGTCCCAAAGCTACTTAGAGCTCAGCCTTTTCTTCTGCAGTGAACCCTATGCAGACAGACCCCTCCATAGATGCTGGGGCCCATGTGGATCTGTGTCAAAGCCTAGGGTGTGAAGTTTACATTGATGATGGGTCTGAAGATTCAGCTGCTGGCCTCCCCCACCTGAGAGTAAAAATTAACCCCATATAGGTGATATTTTTCCACAAGAAGAGCTAAGAACACATCTCCGATCAGCATAATGCTTCTGCCAGTTTTTCAGACTTTCTCCTGAAAGCCTGAAGCCATTTTTATATCTCAGTAATAGCAACAGCAGCAGCAGCAGAAGTAAATTTAACAGTCAGTGATACATACTTATTTGCCTGCTCTCTCCAAAATGTCTGATTTTTTTTCCTGAAACTTTCCCTCAAAAGATCAGTCTGAGGCAGATACCAGATGATTTAAAATAAAATATATTAGAATATGTTTATATTAAGTGTTTTTTTATTAAAATATTAATTCACTTACTTGCCAGAGTTGTAAATGCTAAAACCAAGGCTCTTGAGGAAGAGAGTTGAATAGTCTTCAGTGTCATGGTTGCTGTGAGAATTGCTCTCTTTGAGCTGCTGGTCTAAAGGTGTTGTGTTCAGCTGCAATTCTATATGCCCTGTCCTTGAGATACCCAATTCTCTGCCTTTCACTTTCCTCTACTACTGTTCGGTGGAGTGGTAGAAAAAAATGGTGCAGGAGATCATTCTTTCCAGGTCACTTAGATCTGCATTGTTTCAGCTCTCCTTTTCTTGTCTACTTGACTTCACAAATGTTTCTTTCCTTCCTTTGGATTAGAGATGGACCTTTAAAAAGGCAGAATACACAGCCAGACCTACTGGACTTCTGCTCTGGCCCTGTCATTATCAGTTGAGCCCCACGGGTTCTGCAGCTTACCCAGTAAACAAGAAGTCACTGTCAGCTGAGGAAGCTCCTGCTGCTTTTCTCTGCTTTTACACCATCAGTGCTTTTTGGACAGTAGTGGTACCCAGCAGGGGTCTGTTGCAGTTCCTCTTGCCTGGTTAAGTGGCTGCGGTGGCTTTTCTCGAGCCATGTCAAAACCAGGACCTTGGAGGTGCTGCACAGTGTACCCATGTCTGAACAACTGCCTTGTTGAATTTGGCAGCATAACCAGTCAGGATACAGAAAATGTTTGCTCTTCTGGCTCGCCTGAAGAGAACAGGCAGGTCTAGGAAGTTGGTCGGGGCAGGGCTACTCAAAGCCCTTGCAGACATGCAAGATTCCAGCTCTCCCTGGCTGTGAGCTGGCTCCCTGGAGCACTGGTAAAATCACTCTCGCTGTTCCTCTGTGCTCAATTCAATCCCAGTTGAAGCTGGGAGTAATATTTGCATACCTCACTGATTGTTCCGGCTAAATTAATATTTGTATAGCACACTGTGTTCCCCATAGTGAAAGGACGACATGAGCGCTGCTGTTTCTAGGCAGCTACATCCCGTGCTTGGATGTTGTAAACGTACTTAGCCAGGACAGACAAGACCCATTGCATTTGTTTAGAAAAACCCTGTCACTGTGTCCGTATATGTGTGAATGCACTTTTTTACACAGGTGATGTGTTTACTGTAAAGCTGAAGCTCTCCTCTGTCACAATAGCCATGTTTCAAAGGTTGGGGGTTGTGTTCATTTGCCATTTCTTATTCTGCTTGCCACTGCATTGCATGCTGGGTGGAGTATAGTGAAGTTTTTTTCAGGGTCTTTCCCTGCTTATAGAAACCTTCCAGTGCATGCATAAATCCCCTAGCAATGCTTTTTCTTAAGCTGAGAACATAGAGTAGATTATTATCTGGTAAAGCTGATTGGTATTCCTTAAATCTTGATCTCATCCCTTACTTATTCACACATCATCTGCACAGAAGATATTTCTGCTGTCTTCTGAACTCTGTTTCACACAGCCCAGTGAGATGTTAAAAACTAATAATTTTACAAATCTTTGCTAAACCAAATTAAAACCCTAAATGAAATCCGGGGGAAAAAAAGAAATCTTAAAAAATCATAAATTCAAGCTAATAAGTGTTCTGGTTATAGATTGTCAAAATTTTCCGTCAGTGTGTGAAAGAGGGTGATTTCCCCAAAGGTCCTGCTTGTAGAGCATCTGCTGGAGATGACAGCATCAGGAAAAATAGAACAAGCCATGGCATCAGTGCTCTTGCACAGTTGGCATCACGGCCTGAAGAGCAAAGCAGCACCATCTCCTGCAGAAAAACCTGGGCTTGTAGTTCTCAGTGCACAGGATTCTGCTTGTTGTGTCACAGTGCCATAAATCCTGAGCAGCTCTATTGAAATGGAGAGAATTAGTCCAGATTTATGCCAGTTTCGGTGAAAAGAGGCTTTCTGCTGAATGGATTGGGGCAGCCACTCGCCAGGTGGAAGGGAAAAAAGTGACTCAGCTTTCGGTGGTTGTTGCTGATTGCTGGCTTTTGCCAAGCACAGAGTCACAGATTTCTTTTTTTTCCCCCTTCTTCTTCTCCCTGCCCCCTCTTTTCTTTTTTTTTTTTTTTTTTTTTCCCTGGGTGAGTGTCTGCTTTGCACACTGCACGGAAAAGAGGACTTAATTTCTGAGGGAAGAAGGGATCCAGTGGCAGGATGAACCAGCCTGAGTCCTTGCTGTGAGCAAGGAGCCTGTGGAGGGGCAGATCACTCTTGCTAGAAGCATTTGGCCCCTCGTTTCAGAGTGTGCAGTATTGGCTTCTGCTTCTCGCCCTCGGGAGACAAACTTTGTAAGAGGAGATCTCTGTGTGGCTGGCCTCATATTTCTGTGTGCATGGCAATAACCCGCTAAGGACAGTGACAGCAGCTCCTCTCGCGGGGCACGCACAGGAGCAAAGCCTGCAGCAGAGCAGAGGAAGCTGCAGCTGGGTGCTGCCTCTTACTTTCTCCCATCTGCAGTCACCCTGCTCTGCCTCCCCAGCAAGCTCACAAGCCAGCAGCAGAGGCTGCATCCCAAAAAAAAGAAGCAAAGTGGGGGGAAAAAACACGTAGTTAGGTTCTAGGGCCATATGCTAGTTGAATGAATGTTGGGGTTTATTTTGGAGGACATGATAAGTGAACTCTGAGTTTAGAAATGGTGTTAAATTTCTGCCATGAAAAATGGGATTTAAAATCTCTAAACGGAGAAGACAATAGCATACTGTAGATCTCTGAAAAACATGGGTTGTTGAACTGAAGCTCCCTGAATGTTTCAGCCCATCTGTCTTGAGAGTTTCTGTGTCTTAATCACGGATTTCATGAAGTGTCTAATTTTCTTTTTTTAGCTTTCTGTCTTCCTCTTGTACAAAAGTTAAGACAGGGAAATCATCTTAGCTGGATTTACTTTTGCATTCGAGAGAAAAGCAGTCTATAAAAAGAAGTGAGTGGTGTGTGTGTCGGGAGACCAAGTTTGTCTGCTTTGGGTTTGGGGAGCAACATTTTCCCACCCTCAGTTCTGCTACTGTGGTGGTTATTGGGGCAGCTGGGGAGTGCCAGTCCAGGTGCCTACCCCATAAGTACCAGTGCTTTTAATTGCGTGGCTGTGGTCCTTGGGTGTCCAAACAGCATGGACTGGCTCTGCTGCAGTCACTGGCAAAATTTCTTCACTGCCCCTCCCACTGCTGTCACTGTTCCTGACAGCTGTCAAGATGTACTGGCAAGTCCCTGAGCCCTCTTGCACCTCGGGAAGTCTACAACAACTCTTCTGAACTGGAGAATTGCTTCCTATTCATAGCTGCGGGGTAAAAAGCACAAACCAACCAACAGAAACATCCCCCCAAAAGTCAGACCGTTGTAACTGACCCTTCAGTTGGGTCATTAAAGGAGGGTTGTGCATCTCCAGATCCATCACATAGAGCCTACTCAACTTCTAGCAAGAATGGAAATTTTTGCCCCTGCCCTGCATAGAGCACTGATAAGGCCATGTATATTTTCAGGGCGTACTATGCAGAAGATGCTGATTGACATTAATTAGGAGGGAGGTGTGAAAGTGTAAAAATTAAATTTCTTTCTGTCAGGTTTACTACTAGAAGTGAAGTACGTGGTGTGACATGGAGTGCATGTGAGTGTGTGTAGAGTGGAGGGTGTGTACTTGGTATTTAGAACAATAGTGGGAGTGAAACATGGGAGGTTGGAACATCTGTAAAAGTCTGCAATTACAACCTTTTTCTTGGGGGCTCCTCAGTGAAATGTGCTTAAAAATGGTTTCTTTCCCGTTGTTAGTTCAAAATGCTGTGCTAAAAAGCGCACAGTGCCAGAAATTGCAACTTGTGTCAGTTCAGCTGTCTCTGCCCAGCTTTGTTCTGCTACAGTGACCGTCGTGAGAAGCATCAGAAGGGACAATATTTTTGGTAAATGTTAGCAAGAGCAATACTTTGAAATTAAATGGATCTTTATTTAACAAGCTCTGGTATTGCTCTGATTAGTAATAGTTATTAATTCCTTCTCTGTGTGTGTACTAAAATGAGAAGAAAAAAGTGAATTCTGCTGTGTTAATGGTTCAAGAATTGTGTTGTTGAATCTGCCTGGCTTCCTCTTACAAAATAAATGGACAATCTCTGTGTAACTTAAAAAGCATATTCTTTGGATCTTAACTGCATTACAATATCTCAGCTCAAGAACTATTGTGTATGAAATTTCTTTAGTATCTGTTTTATGTGGGTGACACTGCCAGAGGGTTATCTATGGAGCTTTTAATAGCTGTCTGACTGTCCATCTGCTCTACGTGGCTGTTTATATTTATCCTTTATACGAGAAAGTTCAAAACATGGACACTCTGTCAGCCTAATTCATCTGTCACTGACGTGGGTGGCACTGACTGAAGACATCTTTCCCAGTGGTTGAGACCTTTCCATGTGGAACTGCAAGACTGTGTTTGGTCTTCACTGATTATAGCTAAAAGACAAATCTCCTTTTCCCGTTACACCTCTGAAATGGTGTGTGTTACCCTAATTCTTGCTTGCATAAATAAGCTGCTTTAAAGTGATCCCCTTTTTATTATTGCCCAGTGATTCAGTGGAAATGAATTGCTGGTCTCTTCATTTCCTAGCAGAATTTTTCTCTGGTGACAAACTGACGATTGCTGAGGGAGAGGGTGAGAGTGATATCTCAACTCTACAGGTCTGCAAGATACTGATAGTACATGCAGCAGGTACTGTGAGTTGTGGCTGCTTGTGCTGGGTCTGTGATTGAGATTCAGAGCTGGATATTCAGTTAAGATACTCTCATCCTCCTAGAAGGAAAGCACCAAGCTGACAAAACCATTTTCCACTGGCCTCACCAGCATTGGTGCTGTTGCTTTGTCATTGTGATATAGATGAATTGGCTCAACATCAATCCTCCCCCCACCCCCAAAACCAAATGAGAAAAAAACCCCCAACCCCTACCCAAAAAACTCACTCCTGGCTTGCTGAGGCTGATCCTTCTCCTTACTGGCTGATGCTTTGGGTGAGGTGTCACATGTTGCTGAGAAGGGGCATGTTGCTTTCAGGCAGGAGAGATTGCTGAACGTGGGAGCATGGAGCTAAGGGTAGTGCTGGTGGATATTTTCCAGCCAGCTTTGGTATCAGGTTTCCAGAGTGCATGTGGTACAGCACTTCACATACTGTGTCACAAAGACAGGAGTTTAGAGGTTTCTCAAAATGTGTGCCAAAGGCCCCTCTTCATTAACTGAGCTGCATGTGGTTTGTGTAAGGGTGTCTGAGCTCGTTGGACAGATGCTCCCTACGCTGTCCCCAGCCTCGGGCACACCTGGTCTTCCACAGTTGGGTGATGTGTGTGGGGAAATGTTCCAGTTAGCTACAGAAGCACAAAACCAATTCACAGGTACACTAATGCTGAGGTTTGCCCTTGAGACGAAAGAAGCTGTAGTTTGGTTAGGAAAACCACAAAGAGGTTGATTTCTGGGTTTTGGTTTTGTTTTATTTGTTTGTGTAACAACTTACTTGTGTTTGAGTGGGTTAAGCAGAGACAAGTTCATGGTTGAAGCTGCAGTGGTGGGCACAGGATGCGTGGCATCGCTGGTATTAAAGAAGTTGTTTGTAGTCACATATGTGTATGTAAAAGTATATTGAGTTTTCAGCAGTGCTTTTTTTCCCGGCTGTAACTGTGATGCTACTAGTAATTATTGTCAACTGGGTTTCATGACTGTGTTTTCTTGCTGTAAGCCTTAAATCAGTGAAGTGAGCATGTGAATTGTGAAGGGAAAAAAAAAAAAAAATAGGAGGGCAGAGTAAAACCACCATGTTTGAAATCATCTTCAGTCTGTTTCTGTGCTTGAGGCTTGGTCAAGTAGTGTTCTTGGGAGAATTAATCAGAGCTTAGAGAGTTCAATGCATATTCAGTGTTTCCTAGAATGAGACCTCTACTGATTGAAGAACATTTGGTCTTTGAGACTATATCTATAAATATATTTTCCTTCTTGGGGACTGTAACTGCTGAAGTCAAATCCAGCAGTATTTTGCGTTAGACCCACCCACAGGGTTTGATCTTCATACACATAAAGGCCACTTTACGCTCTTAAAGCAAGTAACAAGATATTGAACCAGGCGTAAATCATACAGTTCATTTTGCCTTTTTCCTCTTTTCATACTGATTAATATATTAGGCTGTCTAAACATAAAATACACAAGTAAAATGTGTGTGGGAAAACACTGTGTAGGTATATAGCCTTCAATGATTGGGTAGCTATTTGTAAGCTTGAATTAATTAGTTGGGCTGGTGTGCAATCCGTTCAGCTTTGTGGGGGCTGGACAGTTTGTGGGCAAGCAGGAGGGAAATCCTTTGAGAGATGTGTCATTGTAGGACATTCTATACTGAAGATTTTTTTGAGGGGGGAAGAAAAGTACTATTAGAATATCTGCTCATGATCCTCTATGACATGAACATAGTTTAAAATGAGAGCCTGTGTTTCGAATGGTTCTTCAGTTGTCATCATGATTTTCAGTTCTGTGTTATTAAAAAAACCACATCAAATTATTTTTAACACAAGCGCATAGAGACAGTGTTTGAAATAGTTTGTAATCAGCTAGACCAAGTCCTGGATGGTGCTTTCCTGTTAGTGTTTACAGAAGAAAACAGTGTTTGCACTGTTCAAATGCTTTTCATGTCAGCACTGATCGCATTTGTTTGCAATCTATGAAAACAGAACATTAGATTTCACCTCAAAGTTATTCTAAGAAAACTTTTCAATAATCATTGATTGTATTTCAGAAACATGGTAGTACTGAAAATGTTACCATACCTATAGCTTGAAGTTAGAACAGAACTGCTATTATTTTTTGGAGTGTGTCTGAATCGGTAATTTTTCAAGTGGAAAGGCTGGCAGAATTTCATTGTGCTTGTCAAAGTCAGAGTTACTCACTTCCTTCCAATTCCTCCAGTTTTACTTATCTGTTCACTGCAAGCACAACACAGACATGTGCACGTAGGGAGCCTGCATGCAGCATGTCAATAACGCCCTGTAGCCTCTCAGGCTTCCCTGTGCCTGTCCCGACCGCGCTCCCCTCAGATGGGGAAGGTGTGGTGCCTCTGCTGGTCAGATTGCAGTCATGTCCAGGTGTAGGCTCATGGCCAAAGGGCAGCACGGCAGAGAGCTGAGGCTGGATCTCCCAAATCCCACCCAAGGAGTCTCGGCACTGCATCATGCTTCCTCTTGTCCGCTTTAAAGACCTGTTTAATACTGAGTGGTGGTTGTGAATGTGCTTTTCAATGCCATTGACTTGCATGAGTGGAACTGGGAAAGGATGCCAACACAACTTGTCTGTGAAGTTTTCTTTACCGAGGAACGTTAAAGTGGCATTAAAGTTTTCCTTTTACTGGGGTGGTTTTTTTGCTGTGTGCATCAGTGATGCTTGGGTGGGTGTGTTCCTTTTTTCAGACTGAGATTTGAAGCTGTGCTTTTCATTCTTCACTTGCACTGAAATAGTAAACCAGTGTTTCATAACACCAGTGTTTTCAAATTCAGTGGTAACCGAAGTGTCCTAATGATTATTCTTGGGAGTTGAAATTTATCACTGTAATATCTTTGGGCTAAATGGGAAGGATAGTGCTTCAAGCATTTTTTAACAGAAAATAATAATAATAACTTGACATTCCACAGCATACATAAATTGATGAAAGTCAAAAGACGATTTGCTTTGAGGCTATGCACAATGATCTCATTTGTTATTATGTGGTCTGCATAGGCTACTCTCAAGATATGTAGGATTTCTTCCTTTCTAATGTTTCTGCATCAGGATGATAGAGATGAATAATACGTAGATAGGTGGCCATCTGGTTCTCCCAATTCCGCTAAATTTACCCAAAGAAAAAGTTACATATTATGCCTTTCTAAATATAGTTCTTTTTCCATGATTGAAAATTGAATCACTTATTCTGTGGAAAATTCTGATATTCTGTAGTTTCCTTTGTTCCAACTTGAATATTCTTAGGAAAAGTGAACCCTTGATTTCTTCATAGAAGTTTCATGGGATTTTTTAAAATTTTCCTTCTTCTGCTGTCATTTTCAGATCCAGATGTTCTCCATCTATACAAACCAAATAAAGGTATTAGTGACCTCTTCTGTTCCTCAGGTTATAGAAAAAATAAATATCTTTAAATGCCTTTGAAGGAAAGGAAGGCTGCATAAAAGAAGGTTAGCCTGCTGGGAAGAATAAGAAAGACACTTGAAGTACTTCCATAATGAAGCCCAAATTTAATAAAACTCTTTGTGATTGGAGTTTGATCTTGAAATTGTATTTCTAGTTTGGAGCCTTCCACTGGCACAATGACTTCTAAGAGGGTTTGGTGTGTGTTTTGGGTGAGTATGAGTGGTTTCTGTTGCTGAAGCGGTTGCAGGAGGCGTGTTAGAGACAGTTCAGACCTTGCTGTGAAGCTGTACAGCTATGTCAGTGAGTGAATATGTATGCAACCATCTTGGTGCCAGTAGGAAAAAGAGTGATATTAATAACAACAAGAAGAAGAGGGACCAGCACTTGATGTGATGACAGTTTCTGTTTGCTAACCAAGTAAATGTGTCAGAAGGTCACCAAAGAGTATCTATGGCAACTGAGAGGAGGATGGCTCTGCTGGATCAGTGTTGTTTGTTGGGTAGAACCCCAGGCAGTGAATTGGGATATGGTCTGATTAGGGCTAAGCTACTAACTGAAATTGATAATATTTCTCAGCCACGGTCTTCAAAAATCAGTGAGAAGCAGAAGGAAGAAAATGGTGGAAAGCAGAAAAAACAAGGACCAAGAAAGTCTGTCTGCTATCTTTCTAATTAAAAAACTCAGACTATTCAGTACACATAAAAGTGTGGTAAGCCTGAACTCTGGAGAAAGGAAAGTTACTTGTCATTTCTGATAGGAGTGTTCTTACTCTGCAATGTCTTGTTTTTTCGTTGAATTTACCTTTTTAAAGTTCCAGGTTTATCAGGAATCATACAGACCAACACCAGACTTGCCATTGGGCTAGCCATAAATTTTGTCAAGTGACATTTCTTGTATGGTTTTAAAAACTAAAAATAAATGAAAAATCACTATGTCTTTTAAGCCTTTTATGGAAATCCTGCAGCTTAAATATTGTTGAAATCCAGTCTGTGGGGTAGGTTAACTGAATTCCCAGTGTAGCAGCACAATTTAAGCAACTGTCTTAGATAATAAATGGCAATATGGTCTATGACTCACTGGAGGGGTCATTATTTTTGGCTGTTCTGAAGGACAGGACAGCCAGTTGTTTGCTGGGCTGCAGTGAAGAAGGTGTCAGCCTGTTCCATGTATGTGATCAAAGTGGTATAGTGGAAGAGTGAAAGTTTCCTCAGAGACTACTTGGGATGCAGGCTTGGGGAGAGGAGATGGATTCCCCTCCCTGTTTTACCAAAGCTGTTTCTTTGGCCTGTGACCTGCAGTATTAAAAGCTGCTGAAAAAATGCTATATGTTCCTTTCCCTTCACCACCCTCCATTTTGTACTGCAGCGTGGAAGCCTAAGGAGTAGTACGGCATGTGGTACTTCAGGATCCGAAGGGCTATGGAATTACATTATTGAGGGGATAGTAATCTCCAACACACATTGTAATTTGCTTTCTATTAATGAACATGCATGTAAATAATGTAGTAAAGATCTGCACATAGAATGTTAAAAATCTGCAGTTTGCCTGGGTGTTCTTTTTTCCCCCCACGGATCTGCTGTATCTTTTATAATTCAAAGCCTTGCATCTGAAATGCTTCTTGCTGCTGAGATAGTCTTCTCGAGCATGACCCCATGCTCTGATCCTTAGTTTGCTCAGAGCCAACCTCAGACCAGCTGCCTTGTGAGCGCTGGCTGCTCCTCTCAAACCCTCGTTTTAGTTTTCGTGTTCCTGCGTTTTGTCAGGTGCCAGCTGGCACCGCAGCTGCGCTGGTGGCACTCAGAGGAGCTCGGGGTCACTGTGAGCTCAGCTGGGCACTGGCTGCTGCAGGGGTGGCACCAGCAGCCACAGGGAAGCTGGGAGGCGTTTGTCACCTTGCTCTTGAGGTGATTGCACTGCATACTCATGGAGAGACACGAAGAGATTTCTAGTTCTTCTGTATCTCTGCCAAGCAGAATGTTACTACAGAGCATCATCATTCAGCTGGAATAAAGGGAAATAAAGGGTGAAAATATTTGCAGGATCGCAGAACTGTTGACTCTTTCAAACCCTTACAAAAGTAAATGATTGAACAAGTCTACAGCTTGGGTTCAGCTGTGGATGTGCAGCTCAAGCTGTAATTTTCTATTCTGAGATAAACTCTGGTTATTGTTTAATGAAATAGAAAGTCAAGGCTTTAAATTGTAAGTAATTCAGATGTTTTTCTTCCACAAGATTTTGTAGCATTTTTTGTTTTGTCTTCTGTCTTCTTGTGTGTATATCTAAAAGTTTACTGTGATAAGTCGAAGTGTCAGAGAACATGTTTGTGGCATGAAGAGAACAGCCAGGCAGTGTTTCTCCAGGTTCAGAAAGTCTGAAAGGAGGGGAGAAGTAAGTCAGACTGATGAGTTTGAAATAATTTCTTACTGATGCTTCTAGTGCTGTTTGCATCCATGCTTACAATGTCTGTGTAATGCATTACAATGGTGATTCTCAAAAACCCAACAAATTCTGTTCCTCTCAGTACACAGAAACTGCCCTAGAAT
This sequence comes from Hirundo rustica, assembly GCF_015227805.2. NCBI lineage: Eukaryota > Metazoa > Chordata > Aves > Passeriformes > Hirundinidae > Hirundo > Hirundo rustica. Next base: position 91,009,058 of record NC_053450.1, read on the forward strand.
TTTTTTTTTTTATTCTGTTTTTGGATCCTTTTTTGTTGGCAGCATGGTACAAGCTATAGCTGGCACCCGCATGATGCAGTGCTAGGCTTTTGTGTAAAAATACACTAGAGTGTATGTGGGCAGGGCCATAGCCTCTGCAGTTGCTCTATTTGTAGCATGGCTCCTTCATCTTTTGCATGTTTCTGTATGTGAAATCTGGGCAGATTTTAACGAACCTGGCTTAGGATCTGAAATAACAATCAGCATCGTATCAAAGCACTTAGCGTATTATGAAAGGAGCATGCTTATACAGCAGGAGTATTTTTAGCTAGCCCTTTTGACTGATGTAAGGAAAAGGTATTCCGAAAGCATTTGAACTATATACAGATTTTTATACCCTGTCAAAATGCAGTGCTTAGAAATCTCACCATGAAAGCCTTATTGATAAAAATGGCTTTCCCCTCAGTTTCTGGGGATATTTGTTACCTGAAGGCCATTATGATCAGATGCTTTCACACTGTGTTGTTGTTGGACTATAAAGAACAGTCCATAGGTATGGTATGTTCACCAGGATCTGGTACAGAGGGTCTACCCTTAGTAATGGCATGAAGTTTTTTAGGGAAGACAAATTAAGTGTTTCAGCAGATATGTTGTGTGTAACCCATGCAATGTCACCAACCTCATCTTCTGCTGAATTGGACAGAACTGTTTTTAAGAAGTAACTGGGTTTTCTCATACCTAAGCACTTGAAGTATTAGGGAAAATGAAAGTGGATTTTATTCCTCCTAAGTTCAAAAGAGCCATTGGAAATGTTTCTAGACAGGCAAACTATAGATTCAAAAATATGTGGAGCAAATTTATCACAAACAGGACATGATTATTTTCTCACTCGTTTGCTTCAAAGACATTTTAAACTAGCTTGTTTTCTGAGATTGTAAGTTACAGACATTGAAGAGGAGAAAGCAGAAGACTAATAGCAGTGGTGGCAGAAACACCACTTATCTACTTATTAAATAAAAACTGTTTTGCTTCCAAGTTCTTAAGTGCTATACTTATTTAATCTGGTTTAGCCAACCTCTCTTTTTAAGTCATTTGTTCTGCTCAAAATTGCAAAGAAATTTTTTGTCAGAACACTTTGTTGGTTTAGATAATAACTTTTTGCTTTTGTTCAACACATGAAATAAAACATTTTCAGATTGAAGGTTGGCCCTCATTAATTGGAGTTTCAGGAAGCAGAAAATGGGAAAATGCTAACAGAGTATCTTCAAATAAATCATGATTAATTGCACGCAGAAATACTCTGACTTCATTTGTGTATGCTTAACAAGCCTTTACTACTACAGTTTCTGCTGTTCAAGAATAAAACTGAGAGTGCATAGCATTAGTATCTGTTTGAATATACCCCTGGTCCTGCTTTCACTGCTAGAAAGCACAAGCACTGGTTCTACTGCAATCTGTTGTTGGCAGCTATAAAGGGCTGTTGATGAGAGCAGACTGGATCCCGAAACTGGGCATCCTCTGTACAGAATGGATACAGATCTTCCTCTCCAGAATCAGTGAGCATCAGTCTTTTTTGACAGAGGATTCTTCTTTGTTCACCTTTGTTTCCCTGATGAGTGCCATTTTCCCTGCTTTCTCTTTCAAAAACGGCTTTCTCTAATCCCCTACCCGTTGCACAAAGGTTTTCACAACATTATTTGGCCATATGTGAGTTTCTCGTTGCCATTAGAGCGTGGTGGATCTTTCTGTGCTGTTGGAACTGGTTGTAATATTTCTGCCTGTGCCCTGCCACACTTGGGACTTCGGAGGCCCAGCCATTTTGCAAGGCAAATTTCTTTCCTGCTCACTGCCATTGTGCAGTTCTGGTTTGCCGAAGGTCCTTCCTTTCAAAAGTCACCCTTGCCATGTTGGCAGGTGGAAGGTGCCCATTTGATGAGGAGGGAGAGGATAAAGGGTCAAAAGAGTAATTTTCATGCTTTAAGCTGCTATCACTGAAGTGATCCAAAACACTTGCTGTATCAGCTGTTGGTTAAGGCGCTACACCACTTTACTGTTCAGCAGCTTCATCAGTGTGTTCAGCATTTGGTGATGAAGGTTATCCAGGGAAAGGAGATTGCAATTTGTGGAGATGCACTCATGTGGAAGTGGTGGCCAGAGGAACCCAACTCCCCAGCCTCAGTAGAAAATGGCATCCACAGAGAACCGTTCCCCTGGCTCTGATTTGTAGCATTTTTCTTTAAGCAAGATTAAGTCAGAAAGCACAGCTGCCTTCTACTGCTTTGTCGTACTTCACAACTAAGGCAGGAGAAAAGCTTTCCTTTTAAACAGCTTGATGTAGTCAAGATCCAAGAAGCCCCAAATTCTCTATAGTTGTGTTGTTGCTGCCAACTTGCAGACTCATTTGGGGGCATTATGCTTGATCAGTCTGTGCTTCTTTTCCTTACGCTGTGTGGTTTAAATCCTTTCTGGTTTTGTGTGGAAAAGCTTCTTGTGGGAGTCAACTGGGTTTCGTTTTCCATGCTCCATTCTGAGCAGCACAGCCTGAAGAACTCTTAGTTTTATGCTGATAAAGGTGCCTTCTTTCTGAAATTGTGTAATATATTGAGGTCCTGTGAGTCCAGTACTTAGCTGGATGAGATAGAGTGTCAAACCATCTGTTCTGAGGTGGTTTTTTGGTTTTTTTTCTGATTCCAGTTTGTTTTTATAAATTTGATCTGTGTCTTTGATATTTTTCATGTCCTTCCTTCTAAAGGAAGTAAAGGCAAAGGTAGTGCTTTGATCTATTATCAGTTCCATAGATTCCTAGAAAGGGTTTTGAGTTTTTGGTATTAGGGAAAAAAACCAAATCTTAGGGCCTGTTTTTAAAACAGATTACCAGCCAAGGGATGGAGCAGTGGGATGGCTACCAGTGATGGGAAGATAAATAGGAAAGCTGAGTAACATGGGAAGGAGCTACATGTTGAGGCTCGGGTTGGGAAGCTAGTGTAGATGGGAGCTGGAGCATAAGCAAAGTACAAGAGTACAAGGTAACTGAAAATGTCAGACAGGTAACTGAAAATGTCAGACAGGAAAGAGTGAGAGAGGAGAGAGTGAAAAGCAAGTGTATTGGAAGATGCTGGCACTGGATCTGAGATGCAGGAGTCTCTGTTGTTGTATATAATACTTCAGCAGTGTAAAAGACTGGAGCTTATTCTTGTTGATGTGCTAATAAGAGCTCAGGGGTTTTTATCTTACGTCTCTGGAAACGGAGTAGCTGCATACTGAAGAGATCTGCCATGGCAGATGTAAACCAGTTGTTGGAAAGGTCTCACCTTCTGTCTCACTTGTGCAGTCAAGGGACTTGTAAAGCAGTGTGAGCAGTCAGAGTTGCATGCAATTTCTGTTCTAACCCATGTCCTATGCTATTCTTTTGAGTTTTCTTAAGCTTAACTAGCTAATGCTCCAGTGGCAAAATACAAATGCTATCATCCATGTTGCTAGGAAAAATGATGGTATTTTTGAGTGTGTTTAAGGGTATCCACTAGTGAGGTGCTTCAGGATAAAGATTTAATTCACAGTTTATTCCACCTCAGTTGTGCTCATGCAGATTGCCTTTCAGTAACAAGGAAGAAATAATGATCACTTCTTTCACTCTCTCCTGCATTATTTCTTAAATTAACAAATCAGAGAGAGAATTTGAGAGAAAAAGATTATTTTTCTTGGGTATTTTTTTGTGATATCCGAGACTAAAGTATCTCACTAGTAATTAAGAAATATGTTTTTTATAACCATTGTACTTCTTTTTGTGCTATGCATACATGTCTTCCCAACCTTTATCGTCTAGCAACTTTTCATGCATTCAAGCTTAATTTAATATTAGTTGCAGGCTTTTACATAGTTATTCTGATGTTAGTTCTCTTCAAAAGAAGGGCAAATTATAGAAACAACTCTTGTATGAGATACAAACTCCTAGATGATGATACCAATTTGCTTTTCACAGTTAGGCACAATAAATTACTTTTCATTGCAGGTGAAATGAGATGCACTGATATGTTTTTTCTTCCACAGAACACAGTTGGGTTCTGGGACAGGGATCAAGAGCTAGCAGTCATGAAACTGAAGCAGCATTTAATTTTTTATTTAACTTCATATTTATCTGCTTGAAAAGCTGTACGGAAAGCTGTATGGACAAGTTACTGTCTTTTACTTTCCTGTTACCTGTGAGGAATTTGCATTTAACTTTGTCATGAACTCAGAATCCTAAAGAGGTTGCTTTTTCAAAAATTCCTTATGTGAAGAAAAGTGTGTCTCTGTGTAGGAAACAAGGAAAAGATATCTCTAGAGTCAACTACATTTTTAATAAAGCAGATTATATTTTTATGGCATGATTCAGTATTAGATTATTGCAGTCTCGTGCCTTAATTTCATCCATCAGTGGAGTTATTTCAGCATAAACCCGGTACAAAGGATGGCAGAATTAGCCTCTCTGTGTGTAATTATTCTTCAGTCTGCATGGGTAAGAAGTACCTTCTGGAGGCCAGCAGTACTGCTCTATTAAATCAAATGCAAGTGTGATCTGAGGCTTTGAACACTGAACTTTAGGTACTTTAAACAAAACTTTGAAAGTAATGTTTTTTTTAACTGCAAATACACCAAGGATTTGTTGCAAGAGAAAGGGTCTAATGCCCTTAGCCTGTAATGAGCCCCACAGAGGCAAATCTTTCCTCACTATTTACTCCAAAGCCAGGGAGTTTGCCTGCCTGTTGGTGAGAGATATACAGGTGTAGGCCCTATCAGAAAAACACAGTTATTAACTACCTTCCCTAACCTGAAATAAAAACTTCTTCTTTAAGGTGAGTTCATTGTGCTGTCTTCTCTGATGTCATGCTTTTACTGACTTGTTGTGTTAAAGACAACCACGCTGTATCTCTTTATTTATAGGGAGAAGACAGAGTGATAGGCACTAAATATCCACTGTGTGTATCTGACAGTAGAAGATGGAGGAGGTTGCCTGTCCTTCAGCCAACCTACACCCTGCAAAATCAAGCGTTTTAAAAGCCTTTAAAAGCATTTTAAATGGCTAAGTCAGTTTTTGCCCTCAGAGGTACTGCAGGATGTGTAGCTGCAGTGTATGTATTTGCAAGATTCAGTGTTTAATTTGTGTTTTAGAAACATCATATTATTTTCCTGCTGGTGCTAATCTTGTCTGTGTTTCACAGCTATATCTGTTAAGGTCTGAGCTATCAAATCTGGTTAGTCCAAGCCTGATTTTCAGAGCAGACAAGTCTCGTGCAACCCTCTACTTCATTTTAATGGGCCTCTAGGTGCACACAGCACAACTGTGAAGGAGGCCAGCTATTTAGGTCCCAAAATACGAATTGGTACCTAATTTAGTGTATCCAGAGGTGAAAATGTTGGCTTAGTATGCTCTCTCCCTGGGACTCGTATTTGGTGTATTGCTTCTTGTATTGAGATGGGAGCTGTCATTCACTGTATGCCGGTACAGGAGCCAAGTAGGTCAGTGCCTCCAGGTACTGCTGTATATCATACATCCACCCCCACGGGTTAGATACCACCCTCTGACGAATCTTACTGTAAGTATTTGCCGAAACATTTTAGTGAAGCTCTGCTCAGGTTACCCTGGTCTTGAGGCCTGCTTGAGCCCTCCATGAGCAGAGGTGAGCAAAGCAAGCTCCTCCTCTTCAACAGGTTTCTGTAAGGGAGATCGAGGGAGTTGCCCCTTCTTGGAGACTTGAGCCAGAAGAGGCACAGTGGCAAAAGCAGCCAGAAGAGAAACTGTGAGTCCAAACTGCATACAGATCTACCCTAAGCTGATTTGCTGTTTGGTCCAGCTTCCCTCTCTTCTCTGAGCCTCTTCTACTCAACTTCACTCTTAACTGGATCATCTTTGTCCACCTCCTGCAGACCTTCCTTCATGCTTTTTTCATGGAGCTGATCTTTTCCCATGGAATGCAGAACCCTACATTTCACTGCCAAACCAGCTGCAGGGGAGCACAAGACTCAAGTGCATGCATCTTCCACTGAGACACAGGAGCTTGCTGCTTGCTTGCTCCAGGTCTGTTTCAAGGGAAGAGGGAACTAAAATAGCTTAAAACACTTATTGCTGTTGAAGATGAACATGTGACTACCTCAAACTGCATCACCACTAAAGGCTTAAAAATAATGTGATCTGCTGCCATCTGCTTTCCTCCACCCTCCATTACTCTTGTCACTTGAGGCTTCTGTAAGCTCTTCAAAGCAAAGATGGTCTTCTCTGCCTTTGCAAAAGGCATGCCACTGTGGCACCTGCCCTACCCCATCTTTGCTTCTCTTTCAGCTTGCACTGTACTACAAATAATAGAGTTGATAGTTTTATAATTTAGTCTTAATGGGGATGTGGATTGAAGCAAACAGGACTTTCATTTTGTGGTATCTGCCCAGTTGGAACTCATCCCTAACATGAATTTGTTGGTCACACTAAGATCTCAGGTATTGATCAATGATGTAATTGCCAACCCATAGTAGGACAGATGATGTAATTCTTACCCAGTGACTGAAGACAGTGACCTTGAGACAGATCAGATAGTTGAGTAGCATAGATGGTTCACTGATTATAAAATGCCTTTGCTTTAAAACTAAACTGTCATCTGTTAATTATTGGGGAGGAACGACTACAACAAAATGCCAGCATGTCACAAAAGATACAGCATATCTTGACTTTTACCAGCAGTTACATATTTCTGTTTTGACAGGTGACTTTTGATGGTTTTGTTGCTTTTTTGCTTTGGCCTTCATTTCAATTTACATTAGGATAGCATAAAACCTGACTTCTGTGAGCCTATAGAAAATACTTGGTTTGATAACCAGTCACACATTTAAAAAAAAAAGAAAAAGTAAAGGTGTATGTGATAGGAGAAACTCTGATAGATGGGAGGAGAATATATGGCAAAGTTTTGCCAATGGGAAAGCCTAGTTCAAAGTTTTGCCAGTGGGAAAGCCTAGTTCCTCCCCAGTTCCAAGTAGAGATGGCTTAAATTTACATTTGAGTAAGAGGTATCATCACTTTTCATTTGAATACTTAATAAAAAAGTGACAAGCATTGACCACCAGCTTTTGCATCTATATAAACAGTAGGCAAAACTCAAGAAAGTCAGGGTGATAAAAGAAATAAAGCAACTTGCTATGGTTGTTAATAACATGATAGGGAAAAAGACGTATTTTTCTCTGTGTGGAAAGAGGATCTGAGAGACCCCAGTACAAGCATAAGAAGCATTCAGTTATGAGAAGCATGGATCCTAAGAATAAAAAACATGTTTGAAAAGACAAACAGTTGAAGAGCTGTTTTTGGTTCTACTGTTGATATTTTCTTCTTAAGAACTAATGTTCTTCTGGCCTAACATTTGCTGGTTTGTGTCAGAATTTTTTTGTTTTGTCTTGTTTTGTTTTGTTTTGTTTCTCTCATCTTAGTCAACTGGCATGTTTGCAAGATAAGTATTGAATTGAAGAACTTAGCAAAGACAGCTTCTCAATCAGATCATTACTAAAAGTAGTGGAAGAAATTAATAATTTGCATGGATTTGTGACCTAATAAAGAACACTACAAAAGAGTGATCTGTCTAATTAATTATTGTGATGAATTGATCTTAGGAAATCATAGAGGCATAGCTCAGTCAAAATCTGTATTTTCCCCTTTTCTCTGAACCAGACTTTTCTCTCGTAGCTTGTGTTTGAAACTAATGAATGTTGCAGGCAAGAATTTATTTTTCCAAGTTCTATGAGCATGTACCTTCTATTGCGGTGATACACTTCTCTATTTTATGGACTTTTCAGGTCTTCTGTTTTCCCACAGTATTTGCTTAATATAATAATGTCGAATATCCTGGGGACTCCTAATGTGTAAGACCTTGTAGTCTCCTAAAAGCAATTAAGATGTCTGGTTCTTTATGTTCAAAGGACCTTGTGCTTGATAATCCTTCATGCTGTGTCTTAGTGAGAATTTCAAGTTTCAGAGGAATGAAACAAGAACTCTGATGGATGTGGTCCCTTCAGTAGTATTTCTTTTCTAAATGGGCAATAAATCTAGATGTGGATAGTTAGAAATTGTGAGAAAGTCATGAAAAAGAGGAAATTTCTTTAATTCTGTAATGCCAAAGGAACCAGAAAACCTCTCATGCATACTCTGTCTCAGGGAATTAAGCATGGGTCTTCATTTTTTAGCGAGCTTCTGTAGAGGGTTGCAACCATTTCTAAAATTAAGTTTCTTTGGCAGGCAGAGGTTCCAGTTGTGTGGGGAACCCTTCTTCACTGATCCATGAGATCTGCTCTCCCCTATGGTTTCATTACCGCAGCTTTGCTTGAGCTGGGCAACTGCCCTCTCTCATGTTTAGAATAACAGAATCATTACTGTTGGAAAGGATCTTTAAAATCATTGAGTCCAACTATTAACCTAACCTAGGCCACCACTAAACCGTGTTCTTAAGTGCCACATCTGCGTGTTTTTTAAATACCTCTGGAGATGGTGACTCAACCACTTCCCTAGGCAGACTGTTCCCATGCTTGGTAACTCCTTCCATGAAGAAGTTTTTCCTAATAACCAATCTAAACTGCCCCTGGCACAGTTTGATGCCTTTTCTTCATCCTGTCACTTTTACCTGGGAGAAGAGGTCAGCCCCGACCTGGCTACAGCCTCCTTTTAGGCAATTGTAGAGAGTGATAAGGTCCCCCCTGAGCCTCCTTTTCTCCAGGCTAGACACTCCCAGCTCCCTCATCGGTCTCATCAGACTCATACTCCAGACTCTTCCCCAGCTCCGTGCCTCTTCTCTGAACATGCTCCAGCACCTCAATGTCTTTCCCGTGTTGAGGGGCCCAAAACTGAACACAGGGTTTGAGATGTAGCCTCACCAGGGCTGAGTCCAGGGGGACAACCACTGCCCTGGTCCTGCTGGCAACGCTATTGCTGATACAAGACAGGATGCCATTAGATTTATTGGCCACCAGGGCACACCTGGGCACACACTGGCCCACATTCAGCCAGCTGCTGGCCAGCAGCCCCAGGTTCTTTTCCACTGGGCAGCTTTCCAGCCACTCTGTCCCAGGCCTGTAACATTGCACGGGGTTGTTGTGACCCCAGTGCAGGATCTGGCACTTTGCTTGCTGAACCTTATAAAACTGGCCTCAGCCCATTGATTCAGCCTGTCCAGATCCCTCTGCAGAGCCTTTTCTACCCTTCAGCAGATTAATACTCCAGCCCAGCTTGGTGTCGTCTGCAAACTGAGGGTGCATTCAATCCCCTTGTCCAGGTCGTAGATAAAGACATTAAACAGAACTGGACCCAATAGATGAACCATTATCATCCTTCTTGTTGTTCAGTTCCACTTGGATAGCCCCATTCCAGTTATGCCAGGGCACCTGGGAAGGTGGGGCAGTCACAAAGGGAATGCGCGTGCTGTGCTGGGAAGGAACTTGCCACCACTGCCCCCTGTCCCTAATGGGACTCTGTTCAGTCAGATGGAGAGAGGCCAGGGAATCTTCTGTATCATGTATCCTGTCTGCCTGCTGGGCCCATCTCAGGGAAGGTAGGTAGGATGCAGTTTCAGTATTCTCTCTCTGTCTCTCGCTGATACTCCTCAACCTACTCCTCCTCGAGCTCTCCCTAAGCGGAGGAGTTCCTCTACCTGGGCACAACTCCCACAGCTGTTCTCACTGCTACTGGCTGCTAGTGGCATAATACTGCAGATGAAGTACAGAAAGGCTGAAGTACAGGCTCATGAGATCAGTGGCGCTGAGGGTTGACTCCATAAATTAGCCAAATCATTTGCAACTGTTTTATCCTCTAGGTCACCCTTCTGCTTGAATCCTTTTCCCTGATTTTTAAATTTTGCTCTTTCATTCTTTTGTCATTCATTTGCTCTGTCTGCTCCCATTTGTTCAGCATGGTCACAGCTCAGTTAACTCAGCTAACTCGCATCCTTGACTTGGAGCCTTTATATGTTCAGAGACAGTGGCACAGAGACAGTGGCTCTCTCTCTGATTCAGATAGTGAAATTTGCCCTGGGGCTCTGGAGCAGACTTCAGTCTATGTATCAGCTCCTAAAGTCCAACTGTTTAACTTGCAGCAGACCCACTGCATTTTGCTTCAGCACTTAGTCAAATTGTTTTGTTGTTTAAAAACAAAATGAAGTGACAGTGCTTGTCCATGAAGCTTTCACTTGATGCAAATTCCTTTTTATTTTCTCATTTCTCTGTCAGCTACTGCCTTGCCCTCCAAGTTTAGATAGCAGTTGTCAGGAGATTTAGACCTTCAGGTGACTCTTCACATTAACTGTTTTTCTCTCTTTGCTGACTAGAGTGTTAAAAAAAACCAAAACACCAAACCTGTAGCAAAATCATGGGTAATAAATCAAGCTCCCAAATCCCTCTCCTCTCTACAGCTTTTAAAAGCCGTTTCACTGCATGGAAGTGGAGGTTAAACCCTGAGCTGGTTGTCCTGCACATGGAGTTTGTACATGGCTCTTCTCAACTGTGTTCTATGTATGAGTAGAGTCAAGACTTCTTGTTCAAGGTTGCTCCAGGTTATCTGGGAGAGGGGGAGAGCTCGAACCTCTTCTATATTGCATTCAGTGTGATCTCAAGCTCAAGGATGCTTTTTGCAGATGCTCACTGGCTCTTGCTGCAGGAAACCTCCCTTTCTTCAGAGTCCTTTGCTCCCCTGTCCTGTGAGCATTTCTGACTTGCTGGGTAGGCTGTGCCTTTGAGATGTCCTGTTCCAAACTTACTGATATTTTAGGGTATCTGCTGTGGCAAGTTCATAACCTTCTGAACCTTAAATAATTGTGTTTCTTTAAGTTGCTATAGCTCTTCAACCTAGAAAAACTCATACAAATTTGCACCAAAGCGCTCTCTGGTGAATTACGGTGATGGAAATCCTCCTTACACCCCTTGCTAGACCATATTTTTCATGTTTCAGTTGGAGAACTGGGGTTCTAAAATCAAACCATTTATCCTCTGCTTCCTAACACTCTCCTTCATAAAACTGTGAAGAGGTCTGGACACAGTCCAGTTAATTCTGGTTTATTTTCTTGCCCTGAATTTCTTCACTAGTGAGTGAATTTTTTTCCACATCTGTTCACTGATCTGCTAGCCAAAGTGGAACATTATGGGGACTTGTTGCGTAGTCCAGAGAGTGATGAATTGTGAGGATGAGAGATCTGTATATCTGATTTTCCTGGAAGACTCAAAGGAAAATCAGGATGATTTTTAAAACATGGAGACTGAGTTGTTACTGCTTACCTGCCTCAACCGCTGACTTCAGTTCCTGACACTAAGAGATGTGGATGCTATTAGATTGGGTATCCAAAATTCATGTGAATCAAAATTAACTCCTGTATACCCCATGAAATAAATATCAGGCTGTACATATCTCTGTCTTGTCTTGTGATCTGAACAGTTACACATTTCCAGAAAAGAAATACATATTTGGATGTGGTATGCTTTTTCTTGCAGCAGGTCTGTTTGAAAGTAAGATAATTTGGCTGGACCCTTTGCTCAGCCTGGCACTCACACCAGGTTGCAGCTACATTCTTTTGTACGTGTTACTCTTTCTCTAGTCAAGATACGTTCACCAGATGGAGGAAAGGAGCTCTCCAGCCAGAGCGCTCACCATGAGGAGGGTAGAACACTCTTTGTTCGGCTTAGTTTCATTTCATCTCCTCTTGGAGGAAGGTTTCAATTTTACTTGCTGCGTCTTTGGTCTTGCCTGACTCTTTAGGATTGCCATGAAAGCCTCATACTGATACATGAATTTGTGGTTTTCCCCCATATGTATTTACCTGTTCAGAGGAAAAAAAATTTGACTTGGTCCTCATAATAGACCTATGTAATAGATGAATGTAGAAGACAAGACGATGTTTGCTGAGCTTGTTGTTTGTTTTTTTTATTCAGTTAGGTGAGAGCCTGGAAGTCCAATTTAATACAGAATTCAGCAACTTAGAGCTCTGTCTTTATGGGAAAAAAACAACACACAGGCTTTCTTTGTGCTACAGCTCTCATCATAGTTACAAAGATAAGGCAGTAATGCTTCAGACTCTCCCAGTGTAGATGTAGTTTATTATGGGCAGTAAAAGCCAGGTGTTTCTATATTTACTGCTAAAAATATGTGGGGTTTGTGATGTTTGAAGACACGTGAACAGGACAGAGTTTGTGTCATACAGTGTGTGATGGGGATAGATGCCTTTTATCTTAGGAGGTTTTCAGAAAGTCTCAGCAGTGTTTTAAGTCCCTTTGAAAACCCATTCCCAGCTCCCTGGTTTCCAGTGGGGCGCCTGAGAGAACAGCCCATCTGTAACTTTGCTCCATCCCTGCATTTGGAGGCTGCCTGCCTGCTGCTCTTTAAGACTTCTGGTTTTTATATCACCCCTGCAAACTCATGCTTGGCCTCTCGTTTTGGGGAGGAGAATAAGTAGGAAGCACCAATGCCTGCAAGTAAAGTTTGTCCTTATAGAAAGGTCCCATCCAACAAGGGGAGGAATCCCATCTAAGTGGGACCTATTTTGCAGGGTTTTGTGTTTCTCTGCTTGTACACCTTCCTTAAAATCTGAGAGGTTTAGCATCAGTGTTGAAAAGATGCTCTGCAAAGCCCAGATCTGGAATGTTCAATAGTAGAATCTTCCTGCCTGCCTCTCTTTCAATAAAATAAGAAAGCTAGACCTTTTGCCTCTATTTCAAAAGAATTACTCAAGGAGACAGTGACTTTACAACTCCTCTCTGTCATGCCATAAAACTGGGTGGTAGTCATCTTTGAGGAAAAAACGTTTCATACCCGGTTGCTCTTTTCTTGTGAGGCTCAGCATCTGTGGTGGTTCCCTTTGCAGAGGGTTCAGGAGTGTAGCTGGCACCCTAGAAAATGAAAAACACTTGAGTCATTTGCATAGTGGATCAGAATCCAGCCCACCCGGCTGCTGGAGCAAAACCCACAAACTTTCACATTAGAGTCATCTGCTGAAAAGCTACATGAAAGAACTAAATGTTTGGTTTGAAGAAATTTTATTTGCTTTCTTGTAGCCAAGTCACCCGACTCTAAGATGGGGAAGGTTATGTATCAACAAGATTTTCGTGCCGTCTTTCTTTGTCTGCTGAACTACAGTGATCATAGATTGACCTTACTTTCAGATATAAGAACGGTTGTTCGATTGAAGTGTCAATATCAATGTTTGTGTCTACAGAAACCAATCAGCATTTCCTCCTAATTTTTGTAAATAGGCTGTTACTGTGACACTTAGATTTCCTGTCTCTTGCATATCTGAATCAAAAATTCACTGCACACAGTGTTGTCTTGTCTTCTGTGTTAGCAATCTATTGCCTCACTAATAGGCATCTTTATTATAGTCTGTAGTTCTCCTGTTGAGGTATGTCTAGAGCCTATAATCTTTCATTTTTATTCTACATCATGGATTTGTTTAAGGGACTTTCTCAGTAATAGCTGTAGGAAACTGCAAGTAGTGTAAGAAAAGCAGGTTGAACTGCCGACAATCAGCATTGCACAACATTCAGGATTTTTCCAGGATAACCTTTTAAAGTGACTTTTTTCCAAAAGCAGTGGCAGTTTAGTGTTGATATTTTTTTCTTCTTACGTTTCAGCGTGAATGATTCAGGTTGTCTTGAGAACAAGATACAAAACTCTGCATTTTTGTGCCTTTTCAAAAAATAGGTCAGCTGTTTCATTTGAGTACCTGTATAGCACCTTCACATTTGAGGGGGTCAATATCTGAAATTTGGCTGTAGAGTTGCCCCAGTGTTAGGGGTTTGCCTTCTCATTTGCAGCCAAACTTGTCCATAATCAGTCCAGGGTATAAACTCTGATATCTTTCATTTTGTACCCACACAGCAGGAGCTTGTTGGGTAGCGTTGAGTATGTTGTATTTTAGAGCTAAAGAACTTGCTTTAATATTTCTACATTGGTCTCCTGAGGTACGCTATGGTCCTGGGCATATAGGAGGCAAAAGAAAGGAGATTGTCCTCCCATCTTTTCAGCAAAGCTGTTACTTGCCCAGACAGGGTGCAGCAAAAGGAAAGAATGGCGTGAGAACATGAGCTGTGGAGGGATGTGCTCAGGAGTAGTAGTGAGGAACATGGCACTGTCTGAACCAGGAGATGGAGGAGCAGTTAAGGCCAAAAGCACCAAGTGTGGGGACAGCATTTTGGAGCTGGTGTGACTGTCGGGTGGATTGTGTGATGTGATTGGGATTAAGATGAGGAACTGAGAGGAAGCTGGTCTAGAGTCTGAGGAGGGAAGCAGCAGAACTTAAGTCACAGGAAAAGGAAATCTTTGTTCTGTAAATTGGTATGGAGTTTGTGATTCCTGAGGCTGCATTTGGATGGTGTTTGTCCTGTCTGGTGTGAAGATACAGGATCATTTCACCCGTGGTTGTTGCAGCCCAAGTGCTTGATGCAGCCTCATATCCCTACTGAGACAGCAGACTGACTCATGCAATCCTGTCCCTCTGCATCAGTGCAAAAACCTTGGTGTGAAAATGCATAGTTTAGCTTAAACTGCTGCTAAGTCTGTTCAAAGTGTCTAACTTGACTCTTGAAGTGGATGAGGAGCATTCATACAATTTGTTCGAGCAGCTCAGTGGTGGAGAAGCAATCTCCATCAAGAGGATGCTACAAGTGTGTTGCTGGCAGTTGAACCTGCTGTGAATACATCTCTTTCCACCTGCTCCCACACCTTAATGTTGCTGTCCCTGTGCTGTCAGCATGAATTTCTGATGGCGAACTGGGTGTCTTAACACTACAGCATTGGTTCATATGAGTTCCTTGATGGCTTGCAGTTATGTCTGTTCCTCCAATAGAAGAGGTCTGTTTTCATTTAAAAGTTTCAGCCCTGGGTAACGATTTTGACCAGTGTAGGTGCCCGCTTCTGGGTCTGCCTCTGTCAGCACAAGCCTTCCACGTGCTCACTGCACTTCCCCTCAGAAAGGACTCTCTTTGGTGAGTGCTCCCCAGCTGGTTGGAGGCAAAATTGGGTTAGCATAAAAGAACCTAAAGAGTAGTTTGTAGCTGCTCCAGTTTATTTTCACCATAACGGATTACAAAACGCTTTTACACCAGACTGCTAGCACTTCTGAAGGGAGACAGTCAGCACAGGAAGAGGGGCAGCTGGTGCCGAGCACACGTGTGGGAGGAAAATCTCATCAAGCAGCATAGCTGGGTTTGGAAGGGACCTTTGTCCACCGTCTCAGTCTCTCTGAGTCTCAGTTCTGTCTCTGTGATGGGGGAAAAAAACCCTCCTCACCGGGGTGTTGTGAACATGCACTAATTTTAGTAAACCAGGCAGTTAGGTAATATGGTGACAGCCAGAAAATAACCTAGAAGGAAATAGTTGTTCTGTCTTTAAAGCATAGCGTTCAGGGCCATTTTTAATACTGAGAATGAAGCAAAGTGAGGATCGCTTATTCAGTAATACCGAAAGCTATAGTAATAGCTTTACTATGCCATGAATGGCACCATTTCCTGTGGAAAAAAAACCCTTGTGTGATCACAAAATTAAAAATAAAGATTAAATGTTACACAATTGGCCACATTTCTGGTATTTCCTTGCCATTTAGCTCCTGGCTTAACAGTTCTGATATGTCTGTATATGTTTGTATGTGTAATGAACTATTTGTGACGAAGCTCACAGTTGCTTTCATTTTTTGTCCTAAGATGTTAAGCACTTTAAAGAGTGTTTAGAGGATATTGAAGCATCTTACGCTCTTTTTTACACTCTTGCCATTATGTGTCTTTAAGCACATTTCTGTCCCAAAAGTGCTTACCTTTGATTCATAAAGACGATTGCAACTTTAAGTGAAGGAGATGAGAGTGGGAAATATTCTTCTAAATCTGGTAGAAAATCATGGCTGGTCATTTTTTTGCAGAAGGGACATCTGCAAAAAAAAATTCATTTCTCTGAATTCGTAGGTCCTTGCTTTGTGACAGGTGAGCGAGAGGTACAAAAAACTAAAGTTATGAAACCACAAATGTTGTCAGAAGGAAACAGAGCCAGGTTAACTCTCATAACTAGGCTTAAATAATTTTGAAAATGACACTATCTGAAATTAATTTACTTGTACAGAATTGGGTGTCTTACTGTATAACAGAGGAAACAAGTACACTGATAAGTTAAAAATAAAGTTACAGAATACTGGGTGCTGAGTTTGCACCACTCGGGCTGATTTCATTTGGAGTTATGAGGATTAACCCTGAAAACCAAACATGCAGAGTCTAAGGTGCAAAAATAAGTTGATGTGAAAAAATGTTGGTCTTGGCAAGTTTGTTTGCCACAGAGTAAACGACATGTGAACCCCACGTGTAAGAGCAGTCCCTGAGTAACTGCCCTGGGCTGAGGTCTCAGGCCAGGGTGCCTTGCTGTAAACAAGAGGTGGGTCACCGTCACCACCCTGCCTGGAAGGAGCTGCCCTCCCTGGCGCACTGGGGCTGCCCAGTGGCACACGCCCTTCCTTGTGCTCCGCTGCCGTGTTTGTCACACGGGCTCAGCGCTCCGGCTCTGCCTTCGCAAGGTCACTCTTCTGCAGTATGGGTAGAATCAGAACAGCGATGGGAAATGGCTCTGGGGTTTTTTTCTATCTTGAGGAGGTAAAAGATGTTGTGCCTTTTCCGGGCAGTCTGTTTTTTGAACAGCGTTGGTGCTTTTGTTGCTGGGGCCAGGATGTTTGACTTTGCTGCTGTTCTGTTTGTTTTATTCAGCCAGGGACATAGCACAGATCTATTTTTTGATCAGGCAGCATTCCTGTACTATAATAATTCACAAGCAGAATTCACACACTAGTTCTGTGAAATGCCTGTTGATTACTTCTCTACATGTGCTTCTTGCCCTTGTCTTCCTTTAGGTACAGTTTACTCTGTGCAAGTTGTAAACTCCATGGAGCAGGTGTTTGTACAGTGCGTAGCACAGCAGGACCCAGGTTTCATCGAGGTGTCTGGACATGCTCTGATGTAAGTAAGGGTACTCTGTCTTGTGAGCAATTAGAATAGTTCACATTAGCTGAACTTGTAGAGTTTCCTGTGTGCAGGCTGAGGAGAAAAGGGATTTTTTCTTTCCAAGCGGAGACGGGCTTTGCAAATGCTCTCCAAATCACAGCGGCGGCTGGCTCTATGAGCATTGGACAAATTTGGAAATAGCTTTAAAGTTTTGAGATGGCCCTTCACATGCTAATCCTCCCGGATGAGTTAAGTGGAGGAAGTTCACACCTCTTGTGGTGCTTTTGTTTCAGTCTTCCAAGCTGTAGACTCAGCACAAGTGCAGCATGCAGGTTTTCATAGTGAGAGGTTTTGTCGCTCCCAGAAGTGCTAGAAACTTAATTGCTTTCAAAGGCAAGCATGGAATCTGGAGGACCCGGTACAACCTGCTGAGAGAACATAAATAATGAGATGCTATCACGTTTCTGTGCTTGGGCTTGTGTGGAGTGAGTTTGCTTTGTGAGCAAATGCCTTTGGAATACACCGGTGGTTTTTTTGTTGGTTCTTAGACATAGCAGTAATTGTTGTTGGCTTTGTTAACAGGCATCTGTGTTCTGTTCTGAAGTTACTGTTCAGGTCTTGTAAAAAGTGTGCAGACAAAAAGAAGTATTTGTTTGGCCTTGATATCACGAAAGCATTTCTGCGTTTAAATGGATTGATAGCCTTGATCCAGATTGTTCCCAGCTGGCGTCCCTTCCCATAGGCATGGAAAGAGAGCTGGTCAGTTGTCACTTGACCACTGCTGCCTATCTTCGCTTATAGACAACGCTTAAAATGCCAGTGTTTGCTTGTTCCTTTTCTTTATGCTAGTTTGCCAGCTACTTTTGTCCTTAAACAAATGAACCATGATGGCAACTGAGAAGAAACTGCCTTTTGTAGATAAGGAATAGAATTTTCAAATGGCCTTATATAGTATGCTTCTCTAGGTTTTGTTTTCCAAAGTAGTCCTTGTGAAAATTTGTGGAGCAGGTCCTTCAGTTGGTCTTGGAGATTTTTGGCATTTTTACCCACACCCCGTAGTTTTCCTCATCTTCTTAAATGATTAGTTGATAGGCTCTCCATTCATAGGATTACTGTTTTGATACATTTTGTGTGGAAACTGAAGCAGGAAAGGGTTTTAAGGTAAGCCACCCAGATAATCTAGGATCTTTTGATCAGTTTCCATTTGTATTAAACCAGTAATCTGCCCTATTAGATGTTAGAAAGGAAGCTCAGTGTTTAAAGAAGATAAACATGCCAACTGACATTCAATATGTCTTCTCAAGTCACCAGCAGAAACCTTGCTGAACCTTGTTGGCAGAGGTGCCTTCTGCAAGGGTTCCTAAAAACACCTCCCCAGCTCTTGGCTTAGTTTTTGAAGTGGTCTGGCGCTGCAGTGGGTCTGGTGCCAGCACTGAATGCTTGGTCTGGCTCCAGTTGGAGCTGAAGAAAGGCTGAGTTTTAAGACCTCTAGGATGCCTTCAGGTCCAGAAGAAACTGAGTGCTGGAATAATGTGTCATCCAAACTGTGGTGTATTCCTAGAAAATTATGACAATGCTATTTTAATTTGGGGCATTTATATAGTTGAAGTTACTGAGATGTTAATGCTTAGAGGAGAAAGTTCTGCAGCTCTTTAAGATTGCCTGGCACACAAACAAGCAAAGATCTAAATTGCTTTGAGCTGCTGACAGTTATCACAGCTTTGTGCAGACACACCTTTGCTGGTACTGACAAAACACTAATACCAGTTTCACATCACTCTACTCTCCTTGGCTGGTGTGCATCTTAAAACAGTACTGTGCCTTCACAACTTTTGCACAGAAAATTGAAAGAAGGGGTGAGCAGCCACAGTAGCCTCTTACTGAACAGTTGATTTAAAATGCTCTGAGTAAAGACAGCATTTTAAAACAAAACTTGATCTATTGCTTCAAAACTGGACATGTGATGCATTACATCGCTCTGATCCCAGTCCACTCTGCTGAAGTCACACTGGATGCAAGAGCAGGCTTTGGTCTGTGAGGAGGACAGGCGCAAGTGAAGGAAAAACCTAATTTTCTGTCTGTAACACTGAGTTCCTCCAAACTTCGTAGATAACTGAAAAGTCTGTTTTCAGAACATCTCTGGCCCTATATGCAAATAAAGTTTCTGTGATTTTGGCTTTTACTAGATTGTGTCCATTATGCATTTGTGTGACAAGGCACTGGTATATTAGTACTAAATGCTTCCTAAAGAAACTCATTTGAAATCCAGGATGAAAAGTGAAGAGATATTGAAAATCCCCCTAATCTATATCATGGACCACTATGTATTTCACTCAACTGTCAGTAACAGCCTACCTGTTGATGCAAGTTTCATGTAAGGAGTGTATTGACATTTAAATATATTTAGTCTCCTAAGACCACAGGTTGACATTGTGGTGGCTGTTGGCCACCTCTGTGAGCCCTTCCCTGCAACTATAGAGTTAGAAATGAACAGGCAGACTCTGGCTGGTAACATTGGTATTGGTACCATATATTAACTTCGCTAATTTGTTGGGAAAAGAGTCACAATTTGACACTCCAGTGGCAAAACTATCAGTGTTCCCAGCTGCTGTTAGCGCTGGGTTTACTCTCAGCCCTTTCACCATCTGCCACGAAGGCATTGCAGACTACTGGAGGTGTGGGAGATTGCACTGGCTTTGGGAAGCTTTCAGCAGAGCTGAGCAGATTCTTTGATTTGCCATGATCAAACATCCTGATTGACAGAGTGTAACTTGAGTTCCATTTCTGACTCAGTGACTGAAGTTTGCTGTGAATTCTTCTAATGATGTGGCATGCAGCCTTCTTGAATTAAAAATTACAATGGCTGTGCTCACTGGGTGCTGCAGAGGTGGCACAACAGCCGCACTGACCAAAGTGTCTGCTGCAGGTGCGTGTTTGCTGCCTGTATCTGTTCTGCTGGATGTTGCCCCTGCCCCTCCCCTTAAGGGCAGCAAGGCAGGCCTCACAGCAGGCACTCAGCCTAACCAACCCCTTTGTCGGCTGGAACATTTTCTCTGATTCTTTATTAGGTTTCTGTCACAATGTTAAAGGTGCTGTGATGATTTGGGTTACTTTTCTTAGCCTCTGACCTGTATTTCTACCATTGCAGGTTCTGAACAGTTTTGTCAGTTCTGGATTGCTTTGTGGCTCTCCTGGGATAGGTGATGGTCTCCTATACCTCCATCAAGCACTAACCTCCCAGGCATTGCTTGGTAAATAATGCCAATGCAAGGTAAACTTGCCTTGCTGCTGTTAAAATTCTCAGTCTTCTGAAAAGCCAGTAGATGGGGTGTGTGCAATTCCTGTGCAAAGTCACTGTGCCTCCCAACCCAAAGTCCCAACTGTAGTTTCTGTGTTTTTGTTGCAGCGACTTGTTGTTGTTGTCATTACTGTTGATGTTAGCAATGGCTTCCCACATGAATCACAAATTTAAGCAACGCTGAGTGGAAGCACCAAAAATTCTTGATGGATTTTTTTTTAAATTAAACTATTTGTGAACTAGAAAGGAACTGGATAACTGAAAACAGACTGGGTTACCACAGACTTCTGCGTAATTTGAGATTGCAGTATTAGGTATAGGTGCCATGGGGACAGCTAAGAAATACATCATGTTTTGTGTCTCCAAGCCCAGCATGGAAGAGTAGACATCTATTTGTAGACATGATTCTCTTGATCATAGATATAAAAATTGAATTTGCTAGCAGATTAAAATATTTTCCTCTTGTTAATAATGATCATGTAAATAATCATGTTAATACAAACTGTAGAAAGGGTCACCAGTCACATCCCAGAGTGGATTTCATGCCTATAGGTCAGTTATGGTAGACTTGAAATACGAAGGAATCTAAAACAGCAGACAAATGGCTTTGGGACAGATGAGTCCCTGAGTTGTTCTCCTTAGAGGTCACAACAGAGCAGAGCATGAACCAACATGGAAATAAACTGGCCCAAGGGAATTTATGCTGTTCAAAATGAAACTATCTAGAGATGGAGTCCTGTTAGGAAGGTCCTAACTGCTTATACCTGATTGGCAATGGAGAAGCTTTCAAATGGTTTGGTAATAGTTGACCAGGGGAACTCCACAATCCATATCTGACAGGTGTGAATGCAAGGTGGAAGTATCTTACCAAAAACTAAGTTAGAATTAAAATACTATATTGAAGCTATCTCATGAGAAGAAGCATGAACACTTATGGCAAAGATGCACGGGTGAAGTTCCCTGAGAGATATTTGGGAAGAAGTGTTTTGCATATGCACGTACACTCTGCTCCAAGCTATTAATGCAATTATGGGAAGGTAGAAATCTTCAAATAGCAGAGTACCTTCAATTAATTCAAAAGAAAAGGTTAATAGTGGAATATGACAGAGCCCTGAAGGCACTGGTTTTCTTCATGCCTGTGATGAAAGGGGCAAATAACACAAACTTGTTACCTGTTATGGTGCCTTTCAGAAGAGAACCACCAGAGCTGTGTTTTAATCTGGTGTGGTAAAGTGTGCCCATAATACTTTGAGTGTTTAACAGTTGCACAAATGATTCACTTTCCTAGCAGTCTGATTTTGTATTATAATCTGTTTCCCTTCTGTCTTTAATGTGCAATTCTGCTGAGCCCGCAGTTCACATTGGCTGCCTCGGGCAGACTGCAGGTCAGCTTTTGAATGTAGAAGAATTCATGAAATTTAAGTATTTTGTGTACAGCTAATGGCAGTTGTGCAAGTACAAAGACTTTGCTATATCAGCAGATGTGGTCTAGGTTTACATTTATGTCCACATTCAAGCCTTACGTTATTGCAGTTGAGAGAAAAAAATCAGGAGCTTGGTGCAGTCTTTAACAATCTGCTTTGGTCGCTGGCCAGTCCACTTACCCTTGAGTGAAGCATGTGGTAGGGTGGTTCTTTCTTCCATTAACTCTTTGAGGCTTGGAAACGGGGATGATTCACATGGTATGACGGGGAAGGGGAAATGACTATAAATGCAAGATTAGCAAAAACTTTGTACTCACCTTGTGCCAAGCCAGGAAGGGATTCATGTACTGTGGGAATGATTAGATGGCAATGTTTGCTGGACTGCTGTGGCAGACGAGGGATATTTGAGAAGGTGATCCAGCTCTGCTGAAGTCTGCATGGTAAGAGGAGGGCAGCCTTTCCACTTGGAAACTAGTATTGGGTTGGGCACTTTCTGGTTAAGTCAAAAGGGTTGCAGTTGTTTGCAGTAGCTCAGCTGTTTCCTTTGTGACATGGCCGTGTTTCCTCACTTCTTGCCTGAGCTACTGCTGGACTTTGGAGCAGACGCCTCTTTGCCATCATTGCTCCTGTCTGTTTAAGGGTTTGGGTTTTTTGTTAGTTTGGGAAGAGGTGAGGAGGAATCATATCCATGCATGGAGATATGATAATGAGCAGAGTGCAGAGGGAAGGCCACATACCCCTCCTTCTCAGGTGCAGAAATAACCCGTGCTGTTGCAGGAGCTTGTTTGTAGCACCTCAGCTCAGCCCAGCCCAGCATCCATCATGCAGGGAGCAAAGAGTGGGGTGGGACTTCCTTGCAAGGTGATTAGTGTGATTTCCAGATGATGTGGAGGGCAGTCATTCCCGAGCAGCGGTAGGAGCTTTTTTCTCAGGGTTAAGTGAGTAGTGTGCTGGCCTCCTTTAAACTGGGGACACAGCAGTCTGGGAGAAGGATATGAAAAATAGATAGTCTTAAATTGAAACCTGGCATCTAGAACAGCTTTAGCGGACCTCGAGATAGTACTTCGAAGTTGTTCAGCCCCACAAGGAACAGTATAATTTTCTGCTTGGTGAAAGTATTCTTGGGAACTGGAGTCATTCTTGAGGCCTCCTTGTGCTGGGCACTATCACACTAGGTAGAAAATAGCTTCTCCTGACTCTGAGCCTGCATGTTCTGAGCTGCTTACTTGCCTCTCTCTCCCCAAGAATTTAGCAGTAAACCTTTACCCTGAATTAGTTTTACCACACTGAGCAACAGAGGGTAAATATATCTGAGCATTACTAATTCTGCTTTTACTCCACTGAAATGATCTTCCATATTTTAAAATCATTAAATATGAAGCAACATAAATATTCTGTGTTTCATGACAGCATGAAAGGAGCATGGCCTCATAATTACCGTGCCATTCAAATGTGTGCAGGAGCACTTGGAAAGCACAAGGCTCCCTCAGCTCTCTGCAGTTTGGCAGGTATCTGTCTCCTTACGGGGCTGGGTTTGAACACTGAAGAGAAATTTAGTTATCTGTGATTTTACCATTGTGGCATCGATGGGGCAGTTCCCAGAATTTAGTGATCAGAGGCAGAGAATATTCTTCCACAGGCAGCTAGTGCCTTAGTGCCTGTAATTCTCACCATAGTTCCTGAACCTGCTTCCACGTTTGGTGGTTTTCAAGGAAGAAAGCAAGTCAAGCCTTGTTCAGTTGTTTTAGCCGTGTGTATTTGGAGATAATTCTGAAATACGATTAATACATGCCTGCACAGAGGTAGATTGTAAGGTTACTAATTGGTTTTGATGCTGTTTGCTGCTTGAATGTTGGTGATCTTTTTATCTAAGGTAAAAAGAGCATAATTATTTTTAACTTATAGCAACCCCCCATTTTCTCTTAAATGTCTTGATATGAAGTAATTTATACTAAATTTCTGCACAGATACTTTCCAAGAGATCGGCTGTCAAGTACAATAAAAAAGTCTACACTTTTGCAGGGACCCAATGAGACTTTGCAAATTTAGATTTATTCTCAACGTTAAATGTGGTTGAAGATGTCATTTCTTAAACAGCACTTTTAGAAGTAGTTAGCTTAAAAGTATAGCAATTCAAAGCACAGAGGGAATGATTTTGAAGTGTAAAGTCTTGAAACACAACGTGGAGGTTGACAGTTTCACTACAATTAGAAGCAAGGCAGGCACAACTCCCACTTCTAAAAACTTTCCTATTGCACTGCTTCCTCTCTTGGCCTAGAAAACCTCAACCCCCCCCTCGCCCCCCCCCCTTTGAGTGGCTTTGCTTATTGACTTAACATAGTTATATTCAATAGCATTAGGAGACAGAGCAGAAAGGGCTGCCAAATGTGTCTGTAAAGAATAATCTTTACAGAAAGCTTCACAGGGGTATTTTTTTTCCACATGCTTTCAATGTCCTGAGAACGCTTCTTTTTTGAGGAAAGCAAGTTTTAGGGTGGTTTGGGTTTTTGTTTTTGTTTTTGTTTTTTTTTTTTTTTAAACAAGGCTTGTTTTGTTAGGAAACCACTCCCTTCTGCTGCTGCGTTTAGACTCACTGCTAATTGCCTTTTGGTCAAAGACATTTTCCATGAATTGCCACATTCCCCCATAGTGTTACAACTTCACACTGATTATGCTATGTTGGAGGCACTTCTGCCTGCTGCCTTTGGGAGGAGTGGCTGACAGAAAGATATGGTGTACCTGGGAAATTGTGAGGTTTACAGGAGCAGAGGTTTGTAGCTGCTAAGACACAGCAGAGGCTGCTCCTCCCAGACTAAGATAGGTGGTACAAGGAGGGCATCCTGTTACTGAGGTGGTTTATGCGCTGCTCTGCTGTGCGCCACTGCTGAGGATTTTGCATAAGAAGTGGTTTGTGGTGTGTTAGGCTTACATTTTTCATCCTAGTTGCACAATGTAGTGGGAAGCCAACTCCAAACTGGTGCCAGAGAGGGTGTGGGAGGGGGTGATCTTCCAAGAACACCACTGGCTTGCTTAGCTCCATGAGGTGCCCACAGAGCCCAACCTCCAAGCTTGTCTTTCTCCTATAGCCTGGGAACAGCATAAGCTTCACCTTTGCCCAGCTCTGTCCTCTGCAGCAAAACCTCCTGGAGCAGCTGTATAAAAGATCACTGCTGACTGAAGCTCGAGCACTGAACGGAGGCACTGGATGTAGCAGAATTGTTCAGCACAGCTAATCCACTTAAACTATGGAGCTCATCTGCTGATCTGCAAGGGGTGGCAGTGCTCTTAGGTGTGATAGCTAAAGAGGCTTTGGCTTGAGCGACAGTTTCAGGGCAGGCAAAACCTACAGCTCGGGCTGAGGATCTGGTTACACCAGGTTGGCCCTGACCCAACCAAACGTGGTTAAAAGTGAGAGGTTGTGAGAGATAAACCCCTCTACTTAAGCCTTGTCCTAACTCAGGAGCTGATCAGTGCGTTCAAGTGCTTTTCCAGTCTTAACTGCTTTGATCAAAGGTAGGGCTTACTTGGTCTGTGAACAGGCATGAGCTTTACCAGTAAAAGCCCTCTTTTGAACTCAGATAATTGCACCCACAGGGCTAGTGTTAACATTTCTGCTTTAATTGTGTCACTGCACATAAGTGTACAGATCTTTTACAGGTAAAACCCCTTTAACTTCTAATGCAGTAAGCGTGGTTGGGTCTCACCTACACTGTGCCTGTTGGTCGTGGTGCAGGAGGAACAGCTGGTGTTGTAACAGGATCTCTGACTACATTAATCTGCTGTCCAGCCTGTGGCATATGAGAGTTTTCACCTCAACAAGGTGGTTTAACAGTCCAGGTCCATCCAATACGGCAGTGCTGGCTGAAGGCAAGCCCGGTGTGGCGTTTTCTGCCATGTGACAGTGAGCAGGGGTGGCTGCAGCCCACAGGAGCAGGCTTTGGGCTCTGCTCCTGCCCTGCCATCGTTTGTCTGGGATGAAACCTTTATTTGTTTAGTCGTACCCCTTTTTATTGTTGAGGGGAAGAGAGGGAGTAAGAGGAGCAGTGTGGCATACTGCCGAGTCCTCTAGTGTCCTCCTTGCTATACTAGAAGACATCCGGAGAAGCTGAAACTTGGTAGTCCTTTGTGAAAAAGACTTCCAGTGTTCCTTTTACCAAATTATTAGTAAATTATTACAGATCAAATAATTTTCTGCAGCTAATCCTCGCTTGCCACAGGGAGGTAGAAACAGCAGTGCTGCAATCCTGTTGATTCTGGTCCCACCACAGGCAGTGCAGCTAGGAGCCACTCTCACTGCACCCACGTACCACTCATACCCCTGGGTACAGAAACCCGCTCCCTGCTTTCCCTCAGCAGCAGAAAGAGGCAGAAATGAAGGCAGAACTCACTCTGAATTTCAGTAAAGGCTGAAACCGGTCTGCTGGCATAAAGAGAGAACCAGGAAACAGGAACACCTGTGTTGCATAGCTTTGGGCAGGTCAATTATCCCATCTCCAGTGAAATTCTCTTTTGCATAAGGTATGAATAACAGTACTCAATTTACCTTGCAGGGGTGTTACAGAGCGTGCAGTTAATTTTTTTTTTTCAGTGTTTGTGGTATGTAAAACCCTAAATGAGTGCAAAGCGTTATTGCGATTTAATTTTATTGAGGGTTAAATATTGGTGATGTGCCCAGCTGAGCACTTGCTGGCAGTAAGAGAGGCAAGTGACCAGCAGCAAGCAATGGACAAAAAAGGAAAACGGCACCAACTTATTCCAGTCATACCTATTTTTTTTCCTCTCTTACCGCTGTATATTTCCCAAAAAGCAGATGGAGATGATCAAAATATCAAATTGGAACTCTGTGGTTTAATAGACTTATATTTTACTGTTTAAAAGGCAAATAAAGGTTAATGACATGAAAATTTGTCTTGTAGGAGAGTGAGAGAGTGGAATTGCCTCCAAACATGCCCTGAAAGGTCCTTTAATATCTTTCAGAAACAGACCATACCTTATTAGTTAGGTGGCAGATTTTTCACTGGGTTGGTAACATGCCAAGGCTGCTGGTTCCTCCACGTTTCATGCTGCTGCTGTTGCGGGGTTTGCACTGGATTAAAAACATGGCTGAAAATGGCTTGGACAAGGTTGGTAGCTCATGGCGCCGGCAGGAGCCAGGGGATGGGCAGGGGCTGTGTGAAGGTGCGTGTGTTGTGGGGTGCTCCCGAGTTTGAAACAAGTGGGTGCCAGACTACAGCGTGTGCGTGTGTTAGAGCTGTGTAGGAGAGGCACGGGCAGCGTGTGTGATTTCTCTGCCTTGCTCTCTCCTCGTGGGAAATGGGGCCTTCTTCCTAGTGGTGGGGTTATTCTCAAGTGCCAGCGGGCTTCACCTTGCGCCTCGTCGTCCCAGGCATTTTGTTACTGCCTGCTCACTTTCGTTCATTTTTATTAGGTGTGAAACGCAGACGCTTGTTCTAATTACCACGGGTAGACGATAGCAGAATTGAGTAACAATCGTCAGGTAATCGGGGCTAACTTCTGCCCTCGGAAAATTGCACTCCAAGCGTGGTGGAGATAGGAATTCCTGGCTGAGAGGAAGGATTTGACCCTCACTTTTTCTGTGTTTGTTAATTCAATGTCTTTGCTCTGTGAGTGTCCTGAGAGACAGGTCCAGAGGTCAGCAAAGCAGAAAAGGATCTTTGCAGTGTCTTCTTTTAAGCTTTGGGTCAAAGCCTGCATCGTACTCTTATTCTTGTTGCATTTGGAAACATTGCTTGGCCCTGGATTTTTTCAGGGTTTTTTTCCCTTCGTTCCACAGCTCCAAAAGCTGCCGTGGGCACTTACACAAACACAGTGACAGCATTAGCTCCACAGCTAACTTCTCATTTAGTGGTGTTTCTGAAAATAACAATTGCTGCAAGAAAAACAAATGGTAGATATTCAGCATATGCTGCACATGATCTTAATTTATTGCCTTTTTTGAAAAAAAATGGCAGTATGGAATTGAGGGGGCAGATCTCAAATCCTGTGGAATTCATGGCACAATGCCAGTTTATTTGAAAGAACCTTGTATTTGTCCCTAAATCTTACAAGTCCTTAACTACAATTTGCTGTCTCACATGCCACTCACCTTTAAAGATGATAGTCCTTTTTTGGCATTATTAATTA
The DNA here is from genome assembly GCF_015227805.2 of Hirundo rustica. Classification (NCBI taxonomy): domain Eukaryota; kingdom Metazoa; phylum Chordata; class Aves; order Passeriformes; family Hirundinidae; genus Hirundo; species Hirundo rustica. The sequence continues at coordinate 91,036,859 of NC_053450.1, forward strand.
TCATTATTGTTGTTGCTGTTATTATTCCAGGAAATCTGTATGGGAGGAACGCTGAAATCTGGTTTAAAAATAGCATTTTCATGTCCTCCTACTCACTGTACTTTGTGCATAGAATGCCTTTTATAAATGCAGACTTGCTGCTTGGCTAGATAAAAGAGACTGTCACTTGATTTCCATAACGAAGTCATTCCCAGGAGGACTTCATTGTTTTAGCAATAAAATTTTTCTAAAAGGCCTTTTATTTTGCTTGAGAAAGATAACAGAAATGAACTTCTGAGTGGTTATTCCAGAAAACAATTAGAAGAAAGCAAGACTCTCTTGATTTGATGTAAGGAGATTTGTATGTGTATGAATTCCCTTTCATGTAAGATGAGAATAAATTCCCAACTGAAAATCAAGTTAGAAACACCCCCCGAACAACCTTACCCAAAACACTTTTTCCCCTCCTTGCTCACAGGCACGACACATATCTTTATCAGGACTCTCCTGCATAAATTTGGTCATATCCTGGAGTTCAGCCCTATTTCAAAAAGCCCTTGCATAACTTCTGATTCAGATACTTTCCTGAATTAGAGGCAGTCAAGGATAATCATTGCCAATTATTACAGTGCATTATTTTGTTACCAGGCATGTTCATATTCGTGGGGAGGAATGATCTCTGTGTGCTGTATTAAGGCTGAGCACTCCCTGAAGCACGGAGGGTGCTTCAGCTGTGGGGGCACGCACTGTGGATGGAGCACAGTCCCTCCTTGCTTGCATGCACCACGCTGCCCTGGCCTCTCTCACAGCATTTCTCACCCCTTTTCTCAGCTGCTCTGTGTCTCATGCCAGCATGACATTCCTTTTCTTTGAATGCTGAACGTGCTAAAGCTTGTCAGAATTACGGCATCAGAAAAGATGTAGAGAGCATATCCAGTACGTGAAAGGTCCTGCTGCTTGTATTTAGGTTTGGGGGTTTTTTTAGGGGGACGGGGGCTGACTCTCGTTTGGATGTATTTTGAGCTCTGCTTGCGTTTTCCTGAGTGTGAACCAAAGCAATTACCACTTCAGGTAATGTAGACAACCCACTAGTGTAGGTAGGTACACGCAATAAGAAGCAAAAGGGAATAGGAAAAAAACCATATTCTTTGTATTCAGGAAAGTCTTTATGGATCCGGCATCATACTTAAAATTGCATTGTATTAAAGAAGTGCAACAATTTCAGAAATTATTATTTATAGGAAGATTTGTGAATTCAGGATGTGATATTCTGACTCACCCGACAGCAAACATGTTTGCGCTCTGGCTGGTATGACTCACGCTGACATTTGTCTTAAGCGTGGCAATTGTTTTAGCCCTCTGCTTGGTGCAGGATGAATGAAACGGCTGAGCTCCACCGTTGCAGATTTACTATGTGCAGCCACCCGGGTAAAATTGCAGGCTCAGCTGTGGAGTATTTCCTGTCTCACACACACACGTGCACAAACATACACGTGCGCCCCCCCCCCCCCCCCCAGCAATGCTTTACTGTTAAATACCAAATTCATAGAAAGGAAATGCATAATTACAACACTGCCTTTTGCACCACATGAAGCAGCCCACATCAAAAGATGTTTGTCATTAATGTTTCAACAGGTAATCTCTGGAATTACTGCCAAGCCGTGTTCCTGTTACTTAGCGTTCAGTGTCGAAATCGTTGAAATCTTTGTTGTAAGCTAGCATAGTCATCTTAATCCTGCAAAAAAGTTAGTCAATAGTGCCTTTGTTTTCCAGCTCTGTATCACGTTGCATCAGCAGCGCAGAAGACGTGGCGGCTCTGGAAGCGGGGAGAAGGTTAAGGGTGCGTTCTGGGCTGGCTTCCTAAGGAAACAAAGCTCACGTGGTGGCATTGTTGTGCCTGTGCCCGTGTGTGTCCCCCCAGCCTGGCAGCTGGTATAAGTCGGGTCCTCCTCAACTCGGCGTGCTGTACGGGTAGAGGAGATGGGGAAGCTGCTCCCTGAAAGCTTTGTGTAAGTAGCAGACGAGTGGCTCTGGCCACCTGTGGCTGAACCCAGTGAGGCAAAGGCCATGGCCCAAACTCGAATCTTACTGGCACCAGGGAGTTGGTACCGTGGGCATCTCCTGGAAGTACTGCTGCTACCAGAGATCTGCTTCTTCTCTGGTTTTCTGGGTTGTAGCATTGGCAGTCTTCTTCAAGAGGTTTTGTCTCTGGCTACTTAAAGTACTGCAGTTAAACAGAACCTCAGCCACTGCTTTTGGTGCTGCTACTGTTTGCAACTCAGATCATTTGGATTTTCCCTTCAACACCATCTTTGCAGGAGAGCTGTGGCCATTGTGTGAGAAGTGTCTGTACATGTTACTAAAGCCCTTGAGCTTGCTCTCATCTGTAGCAAGTTAATAGGGTGCTGCAGTTCTTCAAATATGCAGGAGGCTCACTGTCTCCACTCAGGGCTGAGCTGCATTTTTTCCATAATAGCTTCCATAAAAGAAAAAGAGAAATATTTATGTCATGGAATAGAAGCATCCAGAGTGGTTATTTTTATTGCTTATATCTGTTCAACATTACTGGCTCTGGGCCTGAATTATTATGGACCATTTGCATTCTTTTCTCAATCTCTGCTGCTCAGAAGACCTGTAGGAGTGACTGTGTTACAAACATGCAGGCAATAGAGTTGTTTTTACTTTAAACCTCTGTATGAGAATGAAGAAAGTTGGCATCCTAAGAGAAATGTAGATCCGTGTTGAAATTTCCCCCCCCCGCCTACCAGTATTCTTGCTTTGATAGCCATGAATAAGTGGCAAATAGTGGGTGCTGATGTGAATAAGGTGATGGATTTTTATTAAGAAGTACATCACTGACATCTGATAGGGGGTATTTGTGAGGTATTTTTCTTCTTATGGTCTGCACTGTTGCCGCTTAGACAAAACAACCCGAACAAGCTCCTCTTAGTTTTCACCTGCCATTGTGTGTTGCACCCGCAGCCCACAACTTGACTTGCTATTTTAATACCTTATGCTGTACTGTCTTGCTGGGGGAAAACCAAATGGAACTTAGAAACTAACCCCACTACGAGAAGCACAAGGCTAAGCACAGTCTAACCTCAAGTCTTTTTGGAAAAACTGGGTATTAGTGAAGTGCAAATAAGAAGTATAGCTGTGATTGCTGTTATTTGTGTAAAAGTGATGTCTCTGAGGTCCTAGTTAGATTTGTGTTTATGTTGTTATTAGGCATCGTGTAAATGGAGAGTGTGAGTTGGAGCTGTTCTGCGTTTTTTTCCTAAGTACTGCTGTGGTGATGAACCTTCATCTGTTTTCCAATCACTTTTCAAAGGTGTTGAGGTCAGGGAATGGGTAACAAGCAGTGGAGATGGCTCTGGAAGCAAACTTGCTTCCATGGTTTCCAGATGAAGAGGTTGGGAATGGCAGATGAGTCCAGTGAGCATGGCTGAAAACTCTCAGTCTGTTCGCAAAGGTTGATGCTAAAATGAGGGGTGGTTTACCTGAGCCTTAAGTCGTGAAAAATACCTGCTCTGCTGTGGGTGAAGCAATGATGAATAATGGTCTTTAGATTAAATCTCGGGACACAGATTTCTAGATGACTCACAGCTAAAGTTCGTTGTGCAGAATCAGTGGCCATCTTCCAGTAGTGGCTCCTGCACTGGAGGGTGTGAGCTGTAGCCTTGCCCTTTCAGCCCCACGTGCTGCTCCCATCTCTGTAGTGTTTGCAGATAGATGTTCCTGTCCTGCATTTTCCCTCTGAGTAAGCACTCACATTGGAGATGCTTTTCACACAGGAAAGATGTGCTGGGCTGGGATGTTCCATGCTCACAGAGATGGGGAAGGCAACATAGATGTTCTTCCCTCTGCTACAAATTGTGAGGCAGGATGGATTGCTCCCTTGCCTGAACCTCATAATCTGCATGCTGTTTTTCTGGTTTAGGACCCCCAGGATATGCAAAGTGCTAACAACTTGATTTACTGTTCCCATGCACCCAGACACAGTTATTCACCCTGCAGAAAGTGGGTGTAACACCTTGTGAAGTTGGGCATTTCACTGTGGACCACATGCAAAGCAATGGGAAATGTTTGTTTACATGACAAAGCCATGGAGGATCAAGCTTCAGATGAGGAATGGATGCTAAAGAGAAATCAGAGTGATGCCTGCCTGTTTTATGCAAACAAAACCTCTTTTGCCCTAAGGTGATATTGTTTCACCATAACATTAGAGTGGACATAATTGGGATTTTAGGAATTTTTTCACTAGCAGAACATCAACAGCAGCCTTTGCACACTAGACAAAATATCAGAAGGTTTTCAGATGGGCAAAGTTTGGCATGGCTGGTGTAGAGAAATTTTTGAAATCTAAAAGTTAGTAAGTTCTTGGTTGGTTTTTGGGGTTTTTTTAAGTTATTTTTTTATTTCCATTAGAATCCTTTCTTGTTGTGTAAAGTCAGCTAAACCTGTTGAAAATAATTTAGAAATTTTTTTCCTGTCATGATAGATGATACACACATTAGGTAATTGAAATCATGCACACTCCAGGAAGATAAAACCTCGCCTTTCCCATTTGTGGTGAGGCAGGATTGAACCTGTCTAAAACTATTGCATGTAGAGAGAGAATAAAGCAGGAAATGAATTGCGGTTTTATTTGAGTTGAAGGATTAGTTGAGGGATAATAGCGAACAACGAAACAACTTGGGCACAAGACTGCAGTCTCTTTAACAGTTTTATTAGCTTAGGCTGATTTTTGAATTAGAGAAACCAAATTATGTCATGCAAGAGAGCAAGGGATGACAATTAAAAACGTGCATGAAAGGACTAGTAAAACAGTAATCTCTCACTGCTTGATCTTCAAAGCAAGATGGAAGAGCATGACCTTTTCTTGGAATAAATACAGGATATTGCACGTAGCCAACTTCTGGTTTTCAGGTTTTGCCAATTTGCAGTTGCTTGCTTGTACTACAGTCCTTATTTGTTGATTGCCCTGGGGTCCAATTTTAGTCTCAAAATACTCCAGAGAAGTACTTCCATGTTCTTTGATTTGAGATCTGTTCATGTCTCGATTACACTTCTAATCTGTCAGCACAGTGTCCCTTTTAGCTCTCAAAGACAGGGCTATGCTGTGATATTTGAGTAACCATAATGCTGTGGGGCCATGAAAAACAGCTTCCTTGGTAATGCTTCCCATTTATAGAGGAGATGTGATCGGTAACCATGTATGTGAAAATGATTTGTTGATCACATTGAAACTAAAGTCACAAAGTCTGGTTATGACCTAAATGTACTGGGAACCAGCTTTCTCTGCTGGTCCCTCCGAGTTACGATTGTTTTACATGTTCCATGTCATCAGAGCCTATCAGATCTGCATATTAAAAAGATTATCCCAATTAGGGACTAAGTGCTCTGCTCTTCAGGTGAGGGTTGTGCTTCAAGAAGCAGCATCTCTCCATGCCCCCTGAGTTTTGTGCTATGCTGTCTTTGAATCTTAAACATAAAAGTGCCTGGGAACATTTGCAGGCAGACATGCCTTGGCTCTCACAGAGTGAAGTGCCTGTGGGTAAGGTCAAGTGAGCAAGTTGTAGCAAACTAAACTAGCTTGTGAATTTATAGTGCATCATCTGCTTCATAATAACTGGTTGTGCACATGGTACAAAGGCACCTTGTTGTAAATACGAGGTCTCTTGCCCCTTTTTTGCCTGAGGCGTAAACTACCTTGTTTCATGTCATCTTCCCTCTGAAATGTGAGTGCATGGAGAAGGTATCTGCCCCAGAGTACCACCACTGCACTGTGTTGCACAGGTGCTGCTTGTCACCTGTTCCTGTGTCCCTGCATTGGGGTCTGTAAGACACATTCCAGGCTGACAGCAAGATCACTGCGTAGCTAGCAAGTAGCCTCACTCCTGATTCAGTGAGCCAAGCCCTGGTTTGGGCAATTGGAACCTTGCTAACTGAACAGAATCAAAATCCTAATCCCACTTGTTGGAGTTAGTAGAAGGACTTAGTCACTGAGCGTGGTGGGTGTCAGCCCAGGGTTACGCACAGCTGACTCTCGAGGGAGGCTCACAGGAGTCTATCCAAGCAGGAGTTCGCAAGGAGTAAACTTCCCTGCTCTTACTAAAAATAATTGGAAACCATCTATTTTTGTTGGAAATGTTAAATATTTTCTCATAGTCATTTGGACTCCATTTAAAGGTTCCCCTGAATGCTGAATGACAAGAGATAAGGATTAAAAATCGCAACTTTTAGGGTTGCCAAATTATTGGGGGAAAAGCCCCCCCCCAATAAATAATGTGGAAATGCTGAAGTCTTTCATTTTAACTTAGAAGGAAAATGGTTTGAATATTTCAAGCTGAGATGGAGGTTTTTTTAATTGTGAGATTCTTGTAATTAAAAAAAAAAAAAAGGCTTGAAAATAAATTGTTTTGGGTTTAAGCAAAGTTTCAAGAGCTTTTTTTAAATATGTCTATATTATTTTTCTCTCTTTGGTCTCCTTTCTAAAGTTAAAAATCTTATGAGACCATGCCTGATGTTGTGTCCCTCTGTCAGAAAAGCAGTGGAGTCCCACTTCAGTAGAAGAGAGAAGCTGTTGACCAAAGTCTTGGAAGTGTAGCCTGGGTCTGGGTATCTGAAGGCTCTTGAGGTAGCAGTGCCTCTGTCACACAGGAGTTGTAGTTCCCAAGAAACAACTGTTGTCTTAAACTGGGAAGATTTTTGTAATGGGTATCTTGCATTGCTGCAGTCCATCAGGGAGAGGATGAAGACTCATGTACCTTGAGACTAGTGGTCACTGTCATCATCATTGCCAGGTGCCTGCCTGAGTCCCAGCCACCTGGATGCCGGTTTACAGACACTGCTCCATGAGGGCTTAGCCTTAGCCAGTAAATCCAGGAGTAGTCTTACACCATAACTGGATCAGCTGGGCAGATACTGCTTTGGGCTTTGGAAGGTTTCATTGTTCTTGCTTTGTATGTTCAACTAAAAAAGCCACAGGTGTAAACTTCTTTTGAACAGCAACTTATTTTTGTCATTTCATTGTCTTCTTTCTGCTCTTCTGCCCACGAACTGCACTTGTCCATCTGTCTGACTTGTTTCCTGTCTTCAAGTAATACGAGATTCATCTGCATTCATATGTAGGCATCTAATCTGAGCTCAGTGTCTAGACTCACATTGTGGAGAGAACCAGACCTTTCTAGAGAGTGAATCATCCTGTCCTAAACCAGATGCGTGATAGGTCAAATAAATAATTTTCTAGATTGCCTCGTTTCCTCCAACAAGTGAAGAGAGTTTACACTGTCTGAGGTGTAGAGTTTTGTCCTGCACATGTTTTGGTTTTGAGGACATGGATTCCCCCATAAGGCTGGTAGGATGGGATCCATGTGCACAAATCCTGAAGTGACATGTGAAATGTTTGAGAAGCCTTAGATCAAGGAGGTAGGAAATGATGGTGGCACAAAGTGAAACTAAGAATTTAGGAAGCCCAAGAAGACCATGGGAACCTGGCTCAAGGAAAAAAATGTTCAATTTGGGGCAGTGGAAATATACACTCTATTTTAAGCATTCTCTGTGGGGTTCGCATAAAAATGAAACCCAACAGTTTCCTCAGACCCCAGTAAAAAGGTTGAGGATAGTCTGATATCTGGGGCAGTAGGTAAAAAAAGCCAAACAAACGACCAATGAAAGAACCACACTATATTAAAAGTCTCAAATATGAAAAATATTTCCTACTGAGGAACAGCAAGAACGTGTGTGTGTGTTTGCATGTGTGTGTGTATTTTTGGATTCAGTACTCCTCTGTTATAACATTGCAGATAACCATGGAAATAGATAGGTGTTTGCATTCCCTTAGAGGGGATAATTGAGAACAAAAATCTTCCTGTGTGGATCGCTCTGCACATTTTGGACTTTGTTTGCAGACACTTTTCTAAACAGCAGCTCAAAGTAGTTCTTTCTTTCTCTTGTTACAGCAACAGAAGTATCCAAGAATTATTTTAATTATGTATCTGCTTCAGCAATTCTGAACTGGGTTTTAATTTTTTGTAGTAATATGTACAGGGCAAATGACTCTTCCTATCCTAGATCAGTAATTGCGATACACTCATTTTGTAGTGGAATCTCCATCTTGGGAGCTCATTAAAAATGCATTTGCTTCAAGGAGATGTAGGAATCGATTGTTCATTTGTTAAACAGCTCTATGGCTTTTCCCCTTTTTGTTCCTTGCCTTCCCTTCTTACTTGGTTTTGCTTTTGTTTTTCAGCTCTGCTTTACTTTATTTGAAAGAGGAAAGCCAGTGAGGCCTTGTGAACAATCCAGCAGCTTCTGAAAGATCTTCATGCTAAAGGATAATCCAGAATTCCCTCAAGAGGAACATAGTGAATGTTGTGAGTTCCTAGCAGTGGTAACAAATACTTCCAGTTGTGTCCTTTGGGAGGTTGTATCTGCCCTGTAGTGTTTGGTCTCTTCTCTGTGATGCACTGAACACCAAAGACTTGCATTTTTCTCCCTCTTTTTTTTTTTTTTTTTTTTTCTCCTTTTAATGGGTTTAAGGGAAAACTAGTGTTACCTAAGGAAGGATGATGGGTTTCTTTTCCTTGGACTGCTACAGTTATTTGTCATACTGCTATTGCTTTTTAGTTAAGTATGTGAGCCTGCATTGGAAGGCCATGTGAATGTGTAGCCTAACAAGAATGAAAAATACTATGGATAGCAGTTCATGAATCTACAGGTCAGATTCAGGAGTTTTATGCATGCTTGTACGTACAATGGTTGAAATTATTTGACCACTTTCAAATTAGAGGAATGCAAATGTAGTTATTTCTGCCTGGTATTCTAAACTCCTGTGGGTCAGTTTGTTATACTAGTTTATTTCCAATACAAGTGCTCCTCTCAGAGGTTTGTGTTCATGGGAGTTGGAGTAGCACACCTTTCTGAGGGAAACACAGTCAGTCAACTGAGACCTTGATTCATCTGTGGCATTAATAAAAGAAAATGTTCCCATGAGGGATGGCTAAAGAGAAGGCATGAATATTTTTATGTTCATTGTTTTTCCTATGAAGCCCACTGCTTTTCTGGGTTGAAATGGGCAAACATGCAGATCAAATGCAAACATTCTCACAAAAAGAGGAAAATTAGTTCTCTGCCTGACAGGTTTTAGAATAATCCTTACTTTTTTTTTCTTAAGAAAGAACCATGGGGATTTCCAAGTTAGGCAAGTCAGTATTTAATTCTTAGGCCAAAAATATGCAGTGGTCCTCCAAGATGTTAGTAGTGATAAAACAAGCTGCAGATTCTTCCAGTTTGAGCAAACTAGTTTGTGCGCTTTCTATTAATGTAGTAAATATATTTTCTGGCATGCCTTCTAGCTCCCTCAGAGTTGGATGCCCTCCTTTGCTCTGCTTTTTCCTTTGGGTTCAGGCTTCGGGAAGCAGATTGAGACAGAGTCTAAGTGATGCTGTTTTCCCAAGAGCCAGCTCCAAAATAAATATTAGAGACGTCTCTGAAAAATTTTTAGTATCCCTTGCCTTTCCCACATGCTTTGATTTACAGTGAAATAATTAACAAAGCCAACATTTGGAATTGTTACTTACTCGTTACCACTAAGCTGCCAAGTTAGTAGCTCATTAAGATGAATGAGGGGCCTCTGAGATATGGAGCTTCTCACTGTCGGTGTATCCAAGCAGAGTGGCCATATCAGCTTATTCCCACACTTTGAAAGGCTTCTTTAAAACCTCAAGAGCTTACGTTGCATGCTGACATCCTAGAATGGGAGAGGACAGATAATAATAATAATAATAATAATAATAATAATAATAATAATAACCATCCTAGCATGTAGAGCTGTTGGGATAACAGGAGATATTTCTTCAAGATGTAGCAAACACCTCCACTGATTGCAACAGCAACACCACCTCAGGTGAAGAAGAGCATTCCCTGGGTTCCATAAGGTATGTGGTGTGCCAGATCAGCCAGATAAACTGAAAGAGGCAATCATCAGTCATTATGGGGGATGGAATATCTGTTGAAGATGCCGTTAGTGTTATCATTACATTCTGCCCTGTCCTAAATGGTTTAAAATCAGCCCACTTAAAGCACAGTGTGATGTTCTGCTGTTGTGGTGCCAAAACCGTGATTACACTCAGGAGGCCTGGGTTTGTTCAGAAAAAGCAGCACTCTTCTCACCAGGTAGGGATGGGAAGAAGTGTTCTTGAGAATTGCTCTTACCCTGGCATTCAGGACTGGTTTCTTTTGAGGATTCATTTGTAGGTAATGGAGAACTTTTTAGCAGTTCCTTGAGAGTGTATTTCATCACCTGGCTGCTGCTTGGAGGACACTGCTGCGTGAAGGAGGCAGGTAGCTAGGCTCCTCCTCGCCTCTTTCCTTTAACCTCTCAGGGAGACAAGAATACCAGACGTGAGGAGGTAGTGGTTCTCCTGAATGGAAATACTAGCATACAGTAATTTTACTGAAAAATATTGCTCTCTCTTCCCTGTTTGCAGGTTGTTGTCATGTTAAGGTGTGAGGAAAATGATCAAACCTTTCCCACGGCAAGTGGTAGCTGTTCTCTTCCATTCTGCTGCCTCCTTCTGCCACCCAGGCAAATTTCAGAGGAAGGGAGGTGTGAGGAGGGAGGGATGCAGTAAATTGGGACCAGTGTCTTGTATCCACCTAGAAACTGCCTGTTTACTAAACAGTACAAATTTCTCGCTTCCTTTTTCCTGCTCTCTTCGTTGGGTTGAAATGCATTTCTGGAATAGCTGTGCTTGTACAAATCAAGTCCATATTCCACTTCTGGAGAGACAAAAAGGGATGTTAGGAGGGTTCATTAAGGAAGAACGTTTATTTTAGCAGGGGTGAAAATGAAGCAAGACAAGACTCCTTTGCTCTTGCTGGAGGATACCTTGTGTGTTCCATCATATGGTTTTGTAATTTTTCTGGTAGGATGTAGGCATCCTGAGGGGGTTTTTTTCCATTCTGAAAACATATGCCACAACTTTTTTGGAGTGCTAGCCACACAAGCACAAACACATTCTAACAGGAGCAGTGAATAAACTCTTCATGTTCCTCACTTGCAGGCATTTCTTCACATTATTTTTTTTTCTGTGCTTATGTGAAAACCTCTGGCACAGTTTGTGGGAAACGGAAAATAAATCTCTAAATCCAGTATGTGTCAATAACAGAAACGTGTTTAGTTGATCTCATATCTATAACTGTTATTTTGGGCAAACTGCAGATGGTAGGATAGTAAACATCCCCACTTCTAGCCCAGACAGGCTTTCTATGCCCAGCCTTCAGTGGGAACCTGCTGCTGTAAGGGCTGACTCTGAAGAGGGGCTTGGGGGACCATAGTTGCGTTATGGCTTAGCCCCAGTTCCATCTCATTTTTGAGCTGCTGCCTTCTTTTTCTGTTCCTTGGCCCTCCTTGCTTCCTTTACCCTGGGTCCTATCTCCTATGTACTCCCCCCCTGGCTGCCGGCTGTTTTTCCTGGCGCGTGAAGCTGTGACGGGTCTGGGAGCGACAGCTCCTGGAGCTGATGTCAGTGCTGCTTCCTGAGCCGCCTGGCCAGGCTGGCTGCAGCCCAGGCACACCCTCTCCCCAGAGCATCACCTTCTCTGCCTGCCCGTCCTGCTGCCGCGGCAGCCCCTCGGGGGGGAGGTTTGTGCAAGTGGTGGAAATCGAAGGTTAGCGAGCCTTTCACGGCGGTTTTCTGTGAGGAGCCATCTCCCACGCCTGGAGCCTCAACGCCGGGTTTGTGGCGTGGTTGGAAGTGATGCCTCGTTTCTGCTCTGATCTGTACACACCTTGGAAGAGCGATGGGAAGCTTTGACACATGCAGACTTAATGATTCTGGATGTCTCTGCTTTTGTGTCACTTCAGTATTATCCGTGTGCTAAATCACTCCATGGTTTTCTATGGAAATTACAAGGCTGCTGAGAAAAGAGCAGAGCTGCGTGTGTCCGTTCTTCCAAACAACAGCCCAGTACATGCCACTCGGTATTAATAGTGAGAGGGAAAAAGGGAAGAAATGCTTTAATTTGAGAAATGTCTCTCAGAAACAGCAGTAATTTATTCCTAGGCATTATTCTTCATTAAGAGCTACAGACAGCTGCAGCTTCCCTTTAAATAGAAATTGCTCTCTGCAGGCGTGCTATACATAGGGCTTCAGGTTTCTGCCATTTCTCTGCCAAAAAACCAGAAGTATTTCTCACCAAATAAATGTTTATTCAGAAAGTCATATTTCCTGGCTTTTATTTCACGTCACAGGCTTCCAGCAGCCAGGATAGAACAGCTCAAGGCTGTCGTTCGGGAGAGGAAGCTGAAACAGTTTGAGTCTCTTGTGGGACTTCAGAAAAACGTCTCTGACCATGACTCTGGGCCTTCAGATTGGCAGTTTACTTTAGTTGTTCAACATTGGATTAAAATGGATGTTGCAGAAGTCCTGCAGGGCCAGTGTGCTTGTGCAGATGCAAAGTGGGTGGTAGTAGGAGTTTCTGTGCATCAGGTCAGCTCACCCCCTCTCCCGGCCTTGAAGCCACAGCCATCCTCAGGATGCATGGGTGGCAGACTGGCTTTGGCAGCTGGCAGCAGATGAGCTGTTTTGTTAGTAGCCTGCAGGCACCTGCCGCTCAGCAGAGAGGTGGCCAGGGTGGCTTCAAGTCCTGCAGAAGGATGGGCAGCAATGAAGCTGTAAGCTACCATTGCTCCAGAGGATTAAATACCTTTTTTATTCACATCTGTGCAGCTTCCTTGGATTTACCTTTCTCTTCTCCACATTCCTGCTGTCTGGCTCCTCAGCTAATGATTTCCTAAGCTGACTTTTCCCCACTGTCTTTTCCAGCCTGAACTGCTGAGCTTCCCCTTTTGTCTCCAGGACTTGTCTGCTGGACCCATATTTAACATTCAGTGTGCCAGCCCCTACCACTCCAGTAGATGACTTTGCTGTTGTAACAGCCCCAGCTGGTTGTCTTTTGTCATCTGTGGCTGTGGTGTTCCTGTCAATACATAATGTTTTCCTTCTCCACATCTCCTCCCAGTTCTCTATGTACTCCTGAGTTTATGGCTTATAGTATGCAATCTACGTATTAAAATAATTTTTAGTTAGGTCATTCATTACTCTCTTGCTTTCTTCTTGTCCGGTATAGGTTCCAGAGAAGTGAGAAGCTGTAATTTTTCCAGGGCTAAAATCCAAGCCTTTGATAGGCAGGCATGACGCCTGAGGCCACTACATGTTGCTACCGGTTGTCAGCTTTGTAGAACTTACCCTGCAGAGCAAAGAAATCTGGGCACAAAGATTGTTCTCCTCTCTATCGTGGCAAGCTGTAGCTTCCCAGTCTGTTCTGCTTTCCCTTCATTGTCTTCCAAGCAAATGGCTGTAAGATTATGACTCCCATGTTTGGACTGAGAACAGCTTTTGCCTGAGCAAACAGATTTCTCTTTGGCAGTCACTTTAACTGCTGCCCCAGCTTTTTGCTGTCAGCTTTGTTTCATGATTTGGCATTAGAGAAGTCCAGGCAGTCCTAGTGCACAGTGCATTGGAGCAAGTAAATGCAGCCAGGCAGGCAGGTGAATAATGCATTTGTTAATGATCACGGTACCAGTATGGTCCATGAGACCACAAAAAGCATCTCCTGTACTTCAGCACTGTATTATGGTTCCTTATCTTTAACCTGGTGGTGCCAGCTGGAGAATTTTCTGATCCTTGTTGGCAACTCTGCTTGGTCCAAGAGACTTCCAGTGAAACCAAGAAGCAGCATTGGGAACCAAGCCCAGCCTTCACGGGTTTATATAGCATGGCGTGAAAGCTGCCCTACTATTTGCAAGTTGTGTCTGGGGTGAAGCTGATCAAAACATAGGTGTCCTCGTGCCTGTGAGTAGTTTTTCCCGCTTTTCTTACGCTTCTTGTGTTTCACTGCTGCTTTCTTGTGCTGCTGTGATAGTTAGCATCACTGGTGAGCTGGTTTGCTGCACCCGTGACGACCCTAACAATATCTCATGACCTACCAATGCTTCTCTCAGAGCTGATAATGTTTGTAGCAGCAGCAGGAGGAAGAGAATATAAATTAAGCTGTTCTAGGAGGAGGTTTTTTCCCATTTTCTTTTTGGAGCATGCATTCAAAAAGAAAGGCTGCTGGTCGTTGTAGGTTAGTTGAGAGGAATCATGAGCCCTTTGTAGCAGAATATTCTTCTGAACAACTTGTTCATTCATATTTCTTTCAGGTTTGTTTGCAGCCTGCTAGGTATGTTGACCCTAGATACATATTTTGGGAAGGACTATCAGATACTTTTATTCAAACTGGCTGTATTGATGCTATCAGGTTTCTTCTCAGTGAGTTTTATGTTTCTTGTTGTTAATCAGCTTTGCTGTTTCCAGCTACAGACACTGATGAATGTTTCAGAGGCACCCGATGGCACAAAGGTCAAGAGGAAAAAGATAAGCAACATGACAGAATTGCCTTTAGCTTTTTTTCCTGTTGAGGTGTCAGAACTAGAGACAGACTAAGGAAACCAGAGGTACTGTTTTTTATTTATTTCTAATGAGTTTTCCTGGCAGCTCTTTAAATAAAAGAGAAACCCTCCCTACTATAGCAAATAAAGTTTATTGCAGTAGCGCAACTTATTACCAAGTTACTGCACTAGTAATAGAAGAAATCTGTTTGGAGAGTGAGGGGTGCATTAGATGAGAGGAGGAACATTATTTGTGGTTTTCTGTGCCAGGCAACCTTCAGTCAGAATTGGGGTGGTGATTTATAAATTCCCTTTCTCTCACTTCCAAAGTTTGGACAGCAGCGAGTCTTGCTAAAACATTACAAAAGCTGTGTTAGTTGAAAGAAGCTGGGCAAAATGTGGGTCAGCTTCCTGGACAGGGGTACATTTGTAAACAGAGGTGTGGAGATTCCTTGCAACAGAAGTGTCCTTAATGGAGGCAGTGGGAAAATTGTGCTTTAAGCCTTCAGCTCCTAGGAGTTTTTCTTTCTGGCAGATAAGACTTGTCTTCTTAACAGCTCGATTTATCGTTTCTGATGCAAACAGCTGACAAAAAGAAACTTCAGGTAACATGAACCTCTGGTGAGGTAAAAAGGAGTTTGATGCTCAGGGTGGAGCAACAGGAAGTGCACGGGAGGAGCTGACACTTTTCATATTCACAGTTAAAATGTTTTGGGCCTATTTTACGGTTTTTGAAAGGAGTATTTTTGGGTTTTTGTTTGTTTGTTTGTTGGTTGGTCTTTTTTGTTTGTTTGTTTGTTAAATCTGTGCTCTGTAAGCGACTTTGTTAAAGAATCAGCTTCTTAGGGGGAAAAGAGGCAAAATAATATCTCTTTGTCACTCAGTCATATACTGCTGCCTTTTGTAGTGGGAAGGTCCTTGTAACATATTTCTGAGTTAAGACATGTCCATTAATTCCACAGTACAAATTACCAGGATCCTTTTTACTTTTACCAGAACCATTAAAACATTTGTCTAACTATCTTTATTCAGCCTGAGGGATAGCCTGCAGAGCCATCAAGGAGATACAAGTAAAAGCACTTCCTTCTTGTTATTGACCAGTCAGACCAGTTCAGCTGAAAGGATTTGGCTTAGTAAGCAGTCCTGCTGCTCCTGATGGCATCCGTAGAAAGGGTGAGTGAGCTGTAGAGCTTTATGTGTCTTTATTATAGGGCAAAGTCTCTTCTTAAATTAAATGAAGCCGTCAGGCTTCATTAGCTCCGGGTCTTCTTGCTGTTATTATTCTAATGTAATTATCACTTTCCTTCAGTCAGCCTTCTGCTTGCCTACTTCCAAATGAACTCTTTCCATCTGGAGAGTAGTTTGAGATGGGGAAGGTACAGTGAAGTAGTGAAACTTCTCATCATTGTGTTCTTCCTCTCCTTTTCAACTACTTAGAATGCTATACAAGAAAATAGAAATCAACAAATACACAACAACCGTAAGAACCACAACAACCTCTTTCCTCAAAAAAAATCATGTAGAGGAAGACTGTTGAGTATCTGTGTAAGCACATGCAATGGGAGAAAACATCATATGTTGATAGATAAGTTCCCTGCAGTTCTTTGCTTCAAAAAAGCAACATTAAGAACTGAGGAAGCACCCCACTCTGCTCTCACATGACAAGACACGTTGCTTTGGCAGTAAGTAGTTCTTGGGCATAATGAAATACCTGCTGACTGCAGGGAGTAAGAAAGGCTCAGTCACGATGGGTACATCTATTTGTGCATCCAAGCTCTCTGCAGAGATTCCCAAGCTGACAAGGTGCTTTGCTCAGGCTAATTAGCCCCGCTTCTCTCCTTACATCTTCTCTGCTTATGCTAATTAGACTGAGCAGGGTGCTGCCTGACACTGGTGAGAGTCGAACAAGTGTGTCTGTGCAGCCTTGCCCTGCTGTGTACCCTCTGAATGCCTGAGCCCGCTCACAAACCCACGAGTCCGTGCCAGCGGCTGGGCAGCCAGCACAGGTATTGCTTGCAGTTTTGCTGTACGTGCTGTCAAGCATCACTCAGCCTTGGGTGGCTTGCTGGGACTGCGGTTAAGGTACTGAGTGGTAGGGAAGATCTTGAGCAGCTCATAGATCTGTAGCCTTGTTGCTCTCAGAAAAACACGTCCTGCTGGGTGTCTTCAGTCCTCTTCATTCTGTTGCAAGTGAATGGTTCTGGAGGTGGTGCTCTGGAGCCCTGAGGGAGTTGGGGGCATTGTGTGAGGGGACAGAAGTACCAAGGCAGACAACCAGAAATGGTGAAACTCAGGAGTAAAATTGCAAAGAACTTAGACTTTCTGCTTTTCTTCCCGTTTATACATGCAGGACTGACAGAAAAATGGGCTGGCACGTTGAATTAGATCGTGAAACCTTGCTAATTAGCTGTTCTTTTCCCACTCCACCTCTCCCTTCTTCTTTCCCATGTGGAGTCCTTACAGAATGAAATGAATGCAGGGATAAGTGCCTTTCATAATTTGGTATTTTAACATTCAATTCCAGCTAAGTTTTCTATCAAATATTTTTTCAAAGACATTGAGTAAGCTTACAGAAGACACAATCAAAAAAGACCTTGACAATCCCAAAATGGCAACAGATAAACCTGTTTTCCCTCATTATAGTAGAAGGGGCTTTTTACTCCCTGACTCTTCTTCCTCTGACTGGCACTTTCCTGGGAGATGCGTATGTATACACACATACATGCATGCCTATCTATATATACATTGATCTGAGCGAGTCTGGGAATGGAAAAGCAAGTGCAAAAACATATGCTGGGTTTGGCAAGTTGGTCCTTTTAGTTGCACAGTTTCCTGATTTTCTCCGTTTAAAAGGTGCGTTAATGTTCTGTGTATGATGTTCTGAAGTGTGATACTTGGATCTCGTCAAAAGATGGATGTTCATGTTTCATTCCATATTGTGAAATAGTAGTCCTCAAAATATCACGTCAAGCCACGAATAAATAGCTGTGCTGTATTATTTTGGGGAGTTGCAGTTTCTAAGGCAGTCAGTATGATCTCAACCATTAAGTGAATAGAAGGTGTTTTGAAAAACTAGAAAGAGCTTTGTTGACTGAAATAGCTGGGTCAGAGCTGAAAAGGAAGAGTTTGCTGTTTTAGAACATAGCAGACATTTTAGACATTCTTATCAGGATG
The DNA here is from genome assembly GCF_015227805.2 of Hirundo rustica. NCBI lineage: Eukaryota > Metazoa > Chordata > Aves > Passeriformes > Hirundinidae > Hirundo > Hirundo rustica. The sequence goes on from NC_053450.1 coordinate 91,054,452, forward strand.
CTTAAGTAACGCAGTTGTGTGAGAGACTGATAAGGGAATGTGCAGTAGCAGCCCTCATCATTTAAAGTGCCCAAACTTGGCACATTCTGTGGCAATGTAAAATAGCAATAAATATAAATCTCGTGTTCTGGAATTCCCAGGTCTTCTTATTAGCAGATCAGTGTGTAAACACTGGCTCAGTGTGTCTAGTACTAGACGGATGTGTTTTGTTCCTGCAAACAGATGTGTGCTGGCTCTGCACCCCCTGGCACATGTATAAGACAGAGTAGATTCAGAATGAGCTGTACTCCGTGTTTCTAGAGGAAGTCTGTTTTGTATAAACCACACATGAAATCAGCATGTACATAATTTTTCACTGCAATGCAGGTATTTAACCAGTTTTAAATCATGGCTTAGTTATTGGTTTCAGTCGAGCTGCCTAGTAAGAGCTTACCAGGAGCATTGTAACAAGACAGCTCAATCAGAATTTCAGATTTAATGCTGCTCCTTGGTCAGGTTGGGACTGGTAGTTTTCATTTTGCTCCCAGATCTGCACCAATTAAGTGCATAAAAATGGTTTCAAAGAGCAGGAAGAGCTTCGTTCACTGAAACTGGAAATGGGGAGCAGCAGGAGAAAGAGCACTAGACTACTAATGGCAGGGGACGAATCCCAATGTTTGCACCCCATGGCTCCCATCATAGACCTGAAGTAGCTCTTTTTTCTCTTACAAGCTTGAGCCCTGAACCTTCTTGTTAACTTTTCAGGCTGTCTGGCATATCAGGACTGGAGTCTCAAAGCAGTAGGGAATGGTGTTGATCCTTGGTTAAAGAAGGAAACGACCATGCCAACACAAACCTGGTTGTCTGATAAGACCAGTGCTAAAGGTAACATGTAAACCACTGGTGACTGCTTCTTTGGGAAAGCAATTTCAAGTAGGATAAATGATCCTTAATTGAATTGTGATTGGCATTTTAAGCTTATGACTTAAACTCAATGAAGGCATTTCTATTTACATGTTCCTTCAGGACTTCAAAATGTTGCAAAGACCACAACAAACTTTGATTGTGGTTGTGCAAAGCTGGCATTATCGGTGCAGCTGAAACTGAAATTGCACTCAGATGAGTTCAGTCTCAGTGCCTGTATTGTTCCGGAAAACGCAAGTGATTTGGTTTAGAAAAGATTTGTCATATTAAAGTGTCTCTTCTTGGTTCTATGGGGTTTTTTTATGTACTTTCCATTTCTCTTTTAGCAAAGATGGTGTGGGGGATGAGGAGTTGGAGATTGATGATTGTTTGTCTGTAAACCGTCTTACTGGAACAGAGACTGTAGGAGGCTTTCTCATGGCTCTTAGTCAGACCACTGTGTTATCCAAACAGTGCGTGACCCTCAACATGCTACATGTGGCTCTAACCCAGCCTTCCTGCCTGATCAGAGTGGATATGGACGTTTGTAGCACAGTGAGAGGAGCATTAATATGGGGAACTGTTCCCATATGTTCTTAAGTCTTTCCTTTCTGATAGCATCCTTACATCTGGTTTATTTTAATCCAGTTCACAGGTAGTCCAGGAAGTAGAATTTGATGCCTCAAAAGAGGAGGTCAAGGCTGTGTCCTGAATCACAACAGGGTACTTCTTTTGACATTGCATTAATATGCAATAACTTGTAGCGGTAGCAATGCAGCAACTCGAAACAAGCACTGCAAAACGTTTCATCTCAGACAGTGGGTGTCACTAGAAATGCAATTGCCTATGAGAGCCATCAGTCTTAAGACTAGTCATAGCATCAGTGTGGGACAATTCATGGAGTACAGTTTGAGGCATTTCCAGCCCATGGATGTCAGGTTGACAGCAGGTAGGAGACTAATGGCAGAGATCAAGACTTGCTGGGCATTACTTGACTCCAGTTTTATGGTGGAATAGAGAAGAAATTGTATCCTTGATATTTACCTGAAAACAGTAAGAAGGGAGGAGATACAGAGAAGGATATGCAATTAGAGAAGTAAACCAACTATTTGTGCTGACTTTTGTAACATTTCTTGCAGTAAAAACTAAATTCAGTAAGTCCTGTGTTCTTATTTTCTAATTGTTTTTAGATTAATCTTATAATGATAGGAACATTCTTCCCTTGGTAAGGATTAATTCTGATATGAAGAATTTGAAACCTAAGGGATAAAATAAGAGACATTTTTTAAATGAATAAGGACTCATTTAAATTATTCTTGAGCTACTGCCAATTACTTTATTCTTTAACATATAAAGAGGACAAAGGAAAATGGTAGAAATTAAACTTTGGTAAAGTTTGATTTAATAGTGCTATGTATGGCTGGATTTGAAGAGCAGAGGAAACATGGGTTTTTAAAGAGTGAGGCCCCCTGGAGTTTGAGAAGACACCTGATCAGAAAGCTTGTGTTTAGGTACTAATATATTAACTCCTGCAGCCCTTTCCTCCTGTGCAGCCTGTGGTTTGGGATGACTCCACTGGTAAGGCACTGACTTGCAGTCAGGGGTCAGTGGTAGAACCAGAAGGAACAGTTATCTGATGGGTGACTTGAGGCATGTCATGACCAGGCAGTGTTGCAGCCATAAAATGCAGATAATGATAGTGATAGCACTCCTTGGTAAAGCATTACGGAATGTTTTCATGAGTATTTTTGCTCAAGAGCCTGGGTGTTTTTAGTCTGGATTCCAAGGACGTGAGGTGTGTGTGTGGTGGTAACGATGCCTGTCTGTTTGATTGTCCATCCCCATTTCCCCTCCACCTCCCTATAACACTGTCTTGGCTAATTCCCAGCAAATCCTGCAGAAAGCAAAAGTCTCAAAGACAATTAAATTCCTACAATTATTTTTGTTGTTGCTGCTAAATTCAGCAGACAGGGGAGGTGAGAGGCATGAGCTGACATTGAGAGGAAAGAGACAGCCATGCTCTGCCCTTGGTACGTCTCCTTGAGGGTGGCTGGCAGTGAGTCCCACCACTGCATCCAGAGGATTGTGGCAGCCCTTGCCCAGGTGCAGGCCAGCATGGCAGGATGTGGAGAGAGGCTGCGCTGTTGAAGGACAGCAGAGCGAAGATGGTGCAGAGATGGATAAATGCAGAGGGATGGCAGAGCACAAATCCTGTGCTCTGTTCTTTGGGATGTGTTTTTCTTTGGGATGTGTTGCTCTGGCTGAATTTGCCATTTAAAATCCTGGAGATGTTTTTGTTTCTAGCTGTTTGAAACATGACTTTCTCATGTTTCTGGGATGTTTTCACTCTTCTGTACAGTGCTGGGTTCCTCTGCTACAGGGAGCTCTGAATCTTTCCTGGAACCTTTGGCAAAGATCTTGTGCTCCATCCCCTTCATGCTGCTCACATTTAGCTTCTGCACTGAATGTAAATTGAGAGCTGCCCTCTTTCCTTGTAACTGTGGGGCTTCTCCCCATGTATACCAAGTGCAAGAGCCTTCCTATTCTCATGAAAAAATTCTGTCTGTGTCCTCAGTATACACATCTAATGTCTGGCAGGCCCTGTGTTTAGTGACTGCTGAGTTTCTCCCTTGCACAGCTCTGTTTGTGCCTCTAGAGCCTTTTTCTGCATGAGCCCTCTCACTTACTTGACACAACACTGGTTTTGTATTGTTCTGTACATTGGAGGCAGCTACACGGTAGTAGTAAATTCACAGGGATGCAAATGTATTATGTCTTGTTTAGTAACTCAGTGGGACACATGTTTATCTTGTATGCCTGAGTGCTGTTTTTAAATAATACGATAGATAGATTTAAAGCTGACTAACCAAGAAAACATCCTCAAGGCTGAAAGAATAAGTGTGAAAGATATGCAAGGGTTGCAGGCTGGTTTTTAGCACTGCTTTGTGTCTGGCGGGCTGACGTACACGGCTGTAGCAGTTAGATGTCTCATTTACACACCCAGATAAAGCCAAGGGAGTTTAAAGCAATCAGATCAATCTTGTGTCTTGGAAGAACAAGTTTATCCTTTTCAAGAGAGGTTTCCATATTGTTGGTGTTTTTTGGGGTTTTGTTGTTTTGTTTGGTTGTTGTTTTTTTTTTTTAATAAGGAATGTTTGCAGAAGCATCCTTTCACTGGGAAGAAGGGACAGGTAAACAAGCAGCCAACTGACCACAGGCTCTGTGGCTTCTACAAAGGCAATTACAAGACTCTTAAGCTACCTTCATTCAGGTCAGTTGTTTTCAACAATGTTAGTTTAGGTGGGTTAAGAGTTCAGTTGCTTTGAAACGGCGAAGCCATGACCAGGAAGGAAACATGATTGGAAAAGCATCAATCATGGAAAAATACTGTAGCCTAAGTAAGTTTTCAAGTCTCCAAGTCTTTTTATTGAGTTGATAGACTTAAGGTTAGGCTTTCAGTAAAGAAAATCAAGATCAGATGTGTTTCTGAAATAATTTTCAGGGGTTATTTAAATGTAACATGCTTCTTTGCCATTTTAATAAGAATCTCTTGTGTTGTACTTATTACTGCTGTGGCTTTAGGTTTGTAGTCAAAACCCGTTTTGGCTGGGCATTTGAGTACCTAAATGTAACAAAAGGACTCTCCAAACCAAGGAAGTCATAATGTGCATGTGTGTGTTTGCGTGGAGAATGGGGGTTTCATACAACGTTTACCTTGGCTTCCAAATCCACCTATCTTTGCAGTCATTTTGGATGATAGTGGATAGTAGCCTGGGCTGTTGTACAGTGAACAGTCCAGGAAGAACACCTCTAACTTCTGGTTGAAGATCCCATCTTTGAATAAAAGGGAATTTACAGCCTGCAAATAGTGCCTGAATCTGTTTCAGATCTTTATCTATTAGCTTGTTTATTATTATTTTTGATTTATTTTCATGTACCTCCTCTTTGCATGGAAGTAAGAGGTGCAGAAGACCTATTTATATGCTTCATGCCATTTCTGTTTTCCTGACAGGATGGGACAGGTCACTGAAATGCATTTTTAAGGTGTTTGCCTTAGTAAGTTCCATGTGTCCAGACCTCATGGCTTCCTCCACTTCCCTCAGGGACTTGTTAATAAGTTTTATAACATTCACCCTAATTTTCACTTCTTAAAAATTTCCTTAAGTTGCTTGAGTTGCCCAAGATACCATCTTACATAATTCTAACTCACTTGTGATTTGGATATAACACTAGGGATGGAATCAGCAGTAATTGGATACTGGTAATCGACTGTTCCTTCAGTGCATGCTTGGAGATTCTCCTGGGAAGCTGCCCACATGATATGTCAAACTCAAAAGCAGAGAAAATGAGTTCTTGGACAGGCACTGAAACTCTGGGATGTTTGGGTTTATCTGAAGCGATGTGACTGTGCCGTTTTTTGTATTGGCTGATTGAAGTGGTGTTGCTGCACTTCAGAATTTCTGAAGGGCTCATTTCATCAATCTGCCTTTAATTTCCTTCTACTGCTCTCAGTTCTTTCTTATTTTACTGTCAGTCCTATATGCTCTCACAACACTAAGTTTTCATTTCTTCCTTTTTATTTCCACAGTAGATGGTGTAGTCACATCCCACATGGTTCTGCCGTCTGGAACAGCTTCCCTGACTCATATTCCTTTCAAGTTTCAACTTTATCCTTGGCCTCTATAATAATAGATAGATAATCTTCCTTCTAATAAAACAATCACATCTTATGCCCAGAGGCTTTCAGTTCTTCTCTGTTCAGTCTTCTTCCTCAAGACTTAGCTCTTGCTACCCTTTGATAAACAATGTATATTGTGATCTGTACTTATTAGACATGAAAGGCCTATTTTAGAGACACCTAATACATAGTTGTGTCTAATTCTTGTTCAGGACAACACTTCAGGGCACATTTACCTTTTTAACACCCTCTTGTCCTTTTGATTGCAGTCAGCTCGACTGATTGAAAGTTAGGTACATGTCTAAGTACTGTGAATATGATAAGGTCTCAAACCGTGAAACATGGTTTTTTTATTTTAATTTTTTAAAAACTCAACTAAAGCATATTGCATCATCAGAAAATAATAAAAGATTCAACAGAGAAGATTTCACATCTGATACTACATCTCGTTGTCTCATCTTGAAAACATCTAACATGCTGTAAAATCAAGCACAAATATACTTTTCAGACAGTTGACTTAAAACATTTTCTGCTGTACACCAAGATTTTCAGTAGTTGACATCATTTCTAAATTAAAGAAGTCTCATTCTTTGTGGGATTCCACAATACAACTGCTGAGCTGCAATACTTGCATAAAAATGGCTCTTGGTTTATTGGGTGGGTGGACACCACTTGCAGTGCTACTGCTTTTCACCTAGTGGATCCCTTAAAGCTTCCATGAGATGAGGGCAAGATATAGCTAATAGCAGCTGTGCCTGGGCATCACACAGTCCTGGCTTTGTCAGCAGTAGGAGCAGTGGAGGCACTCAGCTGTGTGTTTTCGAGTGCAAGATGTGGTCTAGCTCAGACTCACTGTGAGTTCATGGAAGGTCTGCTCGAACTTGTTTCAGACTGTAAGCCTTGGGTGTGGGGCACTGCAGACAGATAACCACTCACTTCTGAAATAAATGAGAGCTCATTTGCAGGGTCCTACCCATTATCCACCATCCTTACCCCTTTCTCACTATTTCTTAATTCTTTCCTGACAGAAGGTCTGTCTGGAGAGGACACACAGGAACACGCATCCTTCCTGATTCATAAACAGTAAGGAGCAGGGAACAATGCCTGGCTGGATAACAGCTCTTTAAAGGAGGCTCATTTAGAGTCCAGCTGGCATTTAAATTGGCTGTCCTTGGGGAGAATGCCTCACCTTCAATGTGTCTCTCACCAAAACCAGGAAGGGGAAATGTATTCCTGCCCACCCCCAGGAGTAAAGCTGCCCTGGAGTGTCTAAGTTGCACCTTAGGAAGTCGCAAAGCAAAGTGGCTTTGCCTGCTCTTGCAGCCCACAAAAGCAAAGCTACCAATTAATTTATTATGGAAACCTTCATGCTGTTGCCTTGGCCTAACTCTGGGCAAATCGGTACAAGGAAGAGAGTAGTAGCATAGCCTACAGAGTGCTTTGTAGGCTTCTCAAGGTTTTTTTCTTTGTTTTCATTTGGTATAGGTTTCTTCACTTGGTTTGCTGTCCCTACCTAAGCATACAGTTCCAGTTCTTGCTGTATCATCAATCCTCTCCTTTCTCTGGATCACTGGGAAGTTATGCAGTAACTTCTCATTTGCTTCTGGAGTGATGACGCTGGCAGTGTTGTAACATGGGAATGTTTTTGAGGCCTGAGCGTGGGCATATGATTGTCAAAGTTGAGGGGTTTTAATGTAGAATTTGAACCACACTGCTTCATTTATGAGAGATTTGCTTTGTCCTTCATAAAATGAGGAAAGTAACCAAAGACTGTGTGATGCTTAGTTCCTTGTGAATCATGGGGATTGCGCAGCAAAAGTCCTTCTAAAATGCATTGGTTTTGTGCCTTTCACATAGTCCAGACTCACTTGAATCAGTATTTTTTTTACCTCTCTTAAATGCTCAGTGGACGTGAAAAAACCTTCCTCTGTGTGACAGTGGAAATACCGGTGCAAGTTAAAAAGATGCATGTGTTCCTTTTTCCATTCATCACAGTTCCTGGAGATTTTTGTGGAAAATTCACCCCTGAGGACCAAACTAAACCTGGATCATGGGATTAAGCCAACCTGAAGCACTGCTTTGGGGAATTTCTGAAAAGTCCCTGATTCCCAGTGAAATCTCTTTTTTACTCTGCTTCTCATTTTGCAGAAAGCATATTCCTCACACCAGCGTTGCCATGCTCGTCAGTTCAGCAAATGTTTCCTTGGCATTGGACTTGCTGGTTTTGAACCATGAAATGCATTTTAGGTAAAGTTATCATAATATAAACTGAAAACTGACAGGCTGAATAGTTGTGGTTAGTATGTGCTATAGTGGTGATGACATGGGAAAATATGTTGTTTTTTTCCAGATGACTGTTTGAGGTTAGTTCTAGACCATTTTGTTCATGATGTGCCAACTAAAATTAAGAGAGCATGGCTTTGAAGTAAGCAGGTTAATTTGATTGTTTTTTTAAACCTGATAAGGGTCCTGTTGTCAGACAATAGATGTTGTTGTTATTTTGGGAATTTAAAAGAACAGTACCAGCCATTAAAAGGAGTAAAAGACTGATTCCCCCTTCCAAGAAATTTGTCTCGCTGCATAATCTAACCAAAGGTGTCTCACTCACAGTTCTGGCAAAGGCACAGGGTGTCCTGCAGGGCAAAAGTCAACAGAGTTCAGAAGCCTCTTCTTCATCAGGAAGTGGCAGTGTGAAGGGGGATGGATAGCAGCAAGCAAGCCGGTGCTTTCTGCTGGCAGCAGGAGCAGCATTTCACAGACCTGTTCTTACGTACCCCTGTGGTGTGAACAACTAGAGTGGTGCAGCATCCTGCCAGGATGGCAGCTCAGCAGAGCCATGGGTGACACCTTACACACTTCATCATTGTGGGACAATCTACACACCCCACAAGATGTCACAGGGCTGAGTCAAGCAGGCAGTGCTCTAAAGGACCACAGAAATATGTGCCCTGTTCATAAAGATAGAAGCAGAAAAGGAGCCATTAGGCAGGAGGGGATGTTTAATTTCTTCAGATCTAATGAGAAAAACAAAGGTGACTCAAATGTCACTTTCTTCCCAGACAGAAGTCTTTTTGGTGTGGGCTGCCAGTTTGTTTCAGGAGTGATATGCAAAACACACTGAATTTGTGTGTGGCTAAATCGTAGATTCTTTTACTTTCATCTGCCTCCGTGTCACTTTGTGTTGCAAGGTTGCAGCTGCATGTAAAAGGCTTGACATATTTAATTGAACTCTGAAACAACTCCAGTGAACTCCAGCAGAAAGAGAAGCAGAGGAAAGTAGAAGGTTAGCAGAAGACTCACTAACCAAACTCACATTTTGAAATAAACTGCAGTTCTGGAAAAGACCTAAATCCATCTGCTACACCAGTGAGTGAGTTTGGTTTAAATTTGCTCCAAAGTCTTTGTAGTGTTTGGGCACGGAGAGACAAGTTAGCTGTGGAGGAGCGGCAGCCTTAAAGGTGAGTGTGCTTGCTTTCACCCCAGCTGAAATGCAGGCCTAAAATAAGGCTGTTGAGACAGTCCACTCAAGTGAATATTTTTCTGATGTTTCTATTTTTTCTTTGCTTGTATGGGCTAATCTCAGCTCTTTTTGGGGTGTGAGGAAGATTGGGGAGTGGAGCGTGTTTGCTGATATCTCCCCTGCCCCTGAGCTGAGGGGCCTCTGAGGCTTCTTCAAAGTCAGATCATGCTGACTTTTGGGCGATGCCCTTTAGCCCCAGCAAACACTAAGAGCATACAGTATGGATGGCTTGTTTCTAAAACACTGCCAAAGAGCCAGAGGAGGAGATGGTCTTCTAATGTTAATATTCTCCTAATTCTGACAGTCTTCTAATGCATCTCCTTCAGTCTCCTGAAGGCACCATTCCCTTTCTCAGCAATTCTTTTTTCACTCCCTTGTGTACTTAGAACTGACCAGTACTCTGAGTAGTTTCATTTCAAGGCCCAACTCAGAAAAGCTCCCATTTTCCCTACTTCTGATGAAATACCGTAAAATATTGGAATCTGTTTGAGTTAGCACGATGATAGCATATTGATTAATATGATAATATAGTCTGACCAGTAGAGTTGTTCAATGAGGTTAAGCATATGAAATATAAATTAAAAGGCCAGCTTAGACAAGGACAGTCAGTTGTTACGATCGTCCGAATGGTGACCTCTCAGGCTTGGCATTTGTACTTCCAGAAATGAAGGCAGGCGGAACAGCTAGCTGCTTCTCTCGGGAAGATATCCTTCAAAGGGTACTTCAAAGTTCACTGCAAGGGAAAAATGTGTTTCTGCACATTGTGTATCTAAAGTAAGAGGTGGGATTTTGGCAGTTCCCTGGATCAGTTACTGACATGTATATTTTTTCTTTTCTGGGGCCTTTCACCCCTCATGGGATTTTTTTCATTCATTGGATGAGGGTCCTGTTTATAAGATAGAAGCAAGCAAACACAGCAGTAGATAAGAAGGCTTGCTTGTGTTGATGTGTTTAATAGTAACAAACCAAAGCGACTCAACAGTCGCTTTCTTCAAAAATAGGAATGTTTTTGGAGAGGGCTGCCAGTGCATGATAGGATGTGGTGGCTTAATGCACCTACATCACCTGTACCTGTTGTTTGCATGCCTCACTCCCTGTGTTTGGGGCAAACACTTGCATAACAGTTTGGCCAAACCACTAGTGAGGGACGGGGCCTTTTCCTCGAAATTATGCTGGGAGGAAATTCATGCATACGCAGTGGGATGGGAGCACAGTGGGATTCCAAATCTGACTGGGACCTCTGGGCACAATGCTATCGTGAATTTTAAGTAATAATAATACTGTAAAAAGTTAAATAAATGTGTCAAGTTAATTTTATGCTCCCCTCCCCTCAGGCAAATTAGCATAAATTGAATTTTCTAATAATCAGTCCAAGGAGTTATCACCGAATAGATATACCTGGTTTCTGTGAATTGTGCTAATACATGGATGACAGATTCTGCAAGAGCAGAAAGGCTCAGACTGACGTGTCAGGATCAGCTCCAGTTGTACAGATACTGTACGACTGCATTTGCCATTGATTGAGTTAGTTATAGGCTACACGTATATTGCCATACAGTTCAGATTTTGGTCACTTACATTTACAGCGTTGCAAAATAATACACTGAACTGTGTGCACTGGGCTTGTTAAACTATTGTAATAAAGCATTTTACAATTCCAGGAGGCCCTTCCCAAACGTATTGTAGAGCCTATTAACAAACACCTGTCAAGTTCAATTGAAGTGTCTGAGTGGTCTGATCTACGGTGTCTGCTGCCGTGCCAGAGAAAGCAGGGTTTGCACAGTGCCAGCCACGCTGAGTGCCCAGAGATGAGGTATTTGGGAGCTCAAAAGGTGGGCTTCAAGGAGCTCTTGGCTTGCCTTTCAACCTTTTGGTGGATTTTGGTAGTAAGTAGTGAGGACAAAAGAAGGAAAAAATAGGTATGTGTAAGGCAAAGAACCTCTTCGTTCCCTGTCACTTAGCTGTGACATCAGTCTCAGAGCATTTCAAGTTTTTCATTCTCTTGCTTTTTTCTGCAATTTTTCAAGTGTGGATACAGAAGTGTAAACAGATCTTTTTCTCTGCTGCTGACTTTAATGAGGGCTGGCCCCTGCTACACGTGTGAAAATTTCTTGGCTGGGAAGGATCTAATATTCGCTCTATGGTAGCTTTGGAGATAAAGTCCAAACTCCCTATTTGCTTCTCTTGACAGAGAGTGCTGCTTAGACACATTTGCTTCCAGAGACTTAGCTTAGAAAAGAGGAGAGAGGGAAAATTATCCCAACAGCATCTCAGAAATGTTTGTGGAGGGTTATTTGTTTTGTGTTTGGGGATTTTTTTCCATCTCTCTCTTCTTCTTTTTTTAAATATCATGAACGTGGAATCCAAGGAGGCTCAGCAATCAGCGTGTTTGAATGCCAGCCAAGGCACTAAACTGGCAGCCATCCATTCTGATATCAGTGTGAGTGAAATGTGTACTCAGTAACTGGATTCAGGCCCTTCATAGTTTGCAAGCAAATAGTTCTGCTTTTGCAGATCAGATAAAAAGCAGAAAAAGCTGTGCAGCTCTCGCATGAAAGAGAGGAGGAGAGTCTGCACCTTTGAAAAGGGGTGTTAACATTTCTGTGTCCCAGTCAAAGTTCTGTGCCTTCTGTCATTAAGTTGAAGGCTATGTTCTATTTCCAAAAGGCATTTAATTATCTCTTTTAATGTTTTAACCGTGAGGTTTGCCTTGCATAAAAGCTGTGAGTACCTCACACTGGTAATAAGCTGTAGGAAAGTGAAGTAAATTGGCATTTTGCAAAAAAGGTTGTACAAACCCGATGGAAAGCTATGCAAATCAGCTATGATACAGCCAAATTTGCATTTTGTCTTGGGTTTAGTGATGACATGCACAGCATGACTTTGGCAGGCTTGCCTCTTGGGATGATGCATGCACTGGTGGTGTGACCCTGTAGGGTCAATTTAACAAGCGTAATGTTGTGATTTTCCATGCAGTTTCTTCGAACCACCGAGTAATGTGCAGCAATAAATAGTGTCAGAGGAAATCGATTTTTAAGAATAAATGCATTCAGTAGGAGGAAAAAGTGTTATACAAATCTTTTCCTTTGCCAAAAGAACATTAGCAGTTTTGTTAGGAGCTGCTCAGCTTTCCAGAGTAACTCCCTTCTGCTGTCTTACTTCATTCTTTGTTACTCTTTGCTTGAGGAAATGTCAGGACTTGGAGGTGACACAGAGTTCTTGTGCTCAGATCATTAGAGCAATATATGGGGGAGGGCAACGTGCTACGGGCAGCTGGCAGTGCAGTTTCACAGCCTTTGAGTTCACTGAACCAATAGTAGCTCCTGAGACCTGTTCTGCCCAGCTGAGAAGGAAGGTGGGAGCATACTTGAGGTTTCTGGTGATATTAAAGCTATTCTAGGGAGGACAGTGTGCAAACAGACTCTTGGTGCCCTTTGCAGTCTGTTTTATTTTGGGAGAGACATGCATGCTTTTTACGTGCTGCTACAAGGCACCTCTGAAATTACCTTACCTGCCTTTTTCCTCATGTAATTTTTGGTTCACTCCAGGGATTCTTTTCATATTTCAAACTGAAAAAAAACCCTAAAACCCTAAATGAAATTAATTTGAATTTTTGGCATTGGCATTCACATGCTGCACACTCTCTCCAGCCACCTATTTGAACACAAACTTTTTTATCTTTTCTACTGCGAAAATGGACCAAATTAAAAATTCTATACAGGCTTTACTTGTCACTAGAGTGAATTTGCTGCAGCATCCCTTCCCAGTTCTTCGGTGCTGTGTGACTGCTCCATCCACAGGGGCGCTGGGAACCCAAAAGAAGTGGAGGGTGTTTTAATTTCCTGTGCCATGACCCTGCAGCCCTCGAAGTGAATGAAATGTCAGCCTTTAACTTGCAGTAGGGTTTGGGCTGGAGTCCTACCAGGGCTACTCAGGAGCAGCCTGATAGAAATATCTCTTTAAGGCAGTATTTAAGCAGCATTTCTTCTTAGGGCAGGGCTTACTAAGCTGGAATTCAGTATGTTTTGGTCAAGGCACCTGGTAAAAGGCTGTCCCAAGTTCAAGCACAACCTTAAGTACTCTCTTCCTGTGACCTCAGTGCTGTGTTAGTTTGCCTTTCAGAAGCAGAATGGAGTTTGGCTGCTTTCAAATAAAGTCTGCCAAAAAAAAACCCCCAAAACAACCAACCAACCAAAAAATGCAACAGCCCAGCAAGCATCTTCTTTTTCTCATTTTTTCCCTTGGCTTCTCTATAAATAGTCAAAACATTTTTCAGAGCGAGTTCAGTTAATGTTTTGCAATGGTGAGTGAACATTATGATGCTCCAATATGTTTCATGCTCCTGAATCTCCTAAGATTCTTGAGTGTAATTTAATTTTTATTTTTAAATGAGAGGAAGAAAGAGTGCTGTGAAGTCCTGTCTGAATTTTGTCATTGACTTCATGAGGAGTCCTTTGAGTGCATTTGGGAACAGTTTGGCTACATTGGATACATATTGAAAGTTTTCTTTTTTTATCCTCACCACACAGACATTCATGTCATTCTTGAAACTAGTGCTGCTTTTGCTGTCCATGTGCAAGAAATTATGTGAACATCTGTGTAAGCTGCAACACAGAGGAAGAAGGCGAATTCTTGGTAGCAGAGCCCTTTCATCCCCCTGTCTTCCAAGGGTCTGTGTGCAGCCATCACCCTTGTTCTGGCACCACACACTGTCAGTTTCATGTTCCACCACTTCACTACTAATAACAACTAGTGGGGGTTTATCTTGTTGGTTTTATGTTTGTTTTTTCTCTCTCTCATTTTTTTCGAGCACCAAATGTATAGGTTCATTTTGGCAGCTGGTTTTATCAAGCAAATGGTATTGGACTTGTGTGGGATTTTGTGAGTCATTAGCAGAAATACTGCAGTGGGTGGACTAACCCCTTCAAAGAGTGTTTCCGGGGTGGTAAGGTGCAGGGAAAATAGAGTCATGTCTGTGATTTTTTTTGCATGCACCTTTGGGAGTACCCTCTGCAAGGGTTGTATCCTTGTCCCATTGGCAGCTGTCTGCTGTTTCTTACTGGTACTAGAAGGAAGAAAGGTGATGCTGCTCAGTCTCCCTGCGAACAGAGCGTTTCTCGCAGCTGTCCCTGTGTGACAGGATACTGCAGCACAAAACACACGTGTTTCGGTTGCAGGGCTGTGTGGCACAAGCCTGTGGTGTGAGAAGTCAGGGCAGCAACACTTGCAGAAGCACCCAGAAGAGCACGCTTAGGTGTCTGTGCTTCAGGTGTCAAGGCTTTCAAATCAGCTTCACTGGCTGGGTTTATTTCAGTTGCTGATATCAATGCTTCTTCCAAAAGTGTTACTGCCTCTCCACCTACAAAATGCAGTCCTGTTTCCATCCCAAACCTCGCTGGAGAATGCTTTCCTTAAAGTAAGTGCTATCCCTTCACTTTTAATGGCACAGCCCAGCCCTGTGTATCTGGGCTGTTGCCATCAGCCTGCTCTCACAGGAGCAACACATCTTCCCAGGAGCAGCCTGTTAGTGGGACACTTTTGGAAACATTTGTTGGGCTCGTTATGTGTACAGATTTCTTGCTGAGGAAACCATTCAGGAATAATGTGCAAGACTTTTTCGGAGTCCTGGTGCCTTCCTAACAGAATTACAGGTCTTCAGAGGCCAGCATCAGGAGCTGCAGCTCTGAGCCTGTGCTGCCAGGACCCAGAGCACATGGGTTTGCATTAGCACATCCCACTGCCAATGTGTTTTCTCTCTAACGAGGTACTGAGGAGGTGTACACATGTTCGATTTTGTGCGCTTCATCTGAAGTATAGCAGAGAAATTTCTTACTAGAAGCGCATTTGTGTTGGGTTGAGGTTTTCCTGTTAACTCCTAAAGTATCATCCTGTTCTGTGCACTAAAAAAATATTTCCAAGAGACAATCTAAGAGACAATGTGAGAAGAATTATGAAATTGGAGAGGGGTTGAAGGAGAGGAGCAGTAGAGACCCCTTTCCTTCTAGTTAATGCTTCTGTTGAAGTGTAGTGCAGTGCTCTGACACACAGCAAAAACCTGCTTTGATGAGTGATAGCTGGTTGGGCCTGTTGCTCTCCTAAGCATAATCTATGAGAAATACATACGCAATGGCCTGCTCTTCCTATTGCTTGGCTGTTCTTTCTGTTTCCTCAGTTTAGGAATATCAAAGGAAAAAGAGTAGTTTTATTATTTCAGGCCAGCTCCTGAATCCTGGAGGAGCCATGGGAGGAGCAGGGTATGTGTAGGTGGCTGCTCTCCTGCCTTACTGTGTGAATCCAAAGTGCAGCTTTCTCCTTGAAATTCACCCAGGCAGGCACTGCTGGCCCCTGAGCCCCTCTGGACAGAGCTGCACGGAAGGCTGCAGAGCTGTAAGGAGCACTGTAAGGCGTAGCGAGCCGGCTCTCGGTGGTGATGAGCCAGGGCAGAGCACCTGGCCAGTGTCTCAGCTGCCTCCTCCTGAGCAAGGTGGGCCACCTTCGTCTGACATGTCTACATGCCCATAAAGAGCTCCTTTGGTAAGGCTGCAGAGTATCTAATCGTGCTGTACTGCTGACCTCGTGAAGCGTAACAGCTCTAGCTGTAGGTCTGGACTGAAGCAAGGGAAGGAGGCGTCCCTGGCGGTGAGATGGGTCCTCCCCTCCACACTTGGGCGCACATCATCACATGCACAAATCTCCCACGTGCATCACGTTAAGCAGCTGCTCAGTGTATTAGAGAAAGACCAGACTCTCCTACCCCTGCTTTATGCTTCTGGCAGGTCATTGTGCTGCGGGAAGGGCAGGATGGGAGCGCAAGGCAGATCCTGTTGCAACGTGCAGAGGGAACGTGGTAGATGCACTTTGTACCCAGCTCCCACTCCTGCATGCACGATGAGAGGAGCCGAGACGCAGCACGAGGAGGCACGGAAGGAACATCTCCTTGGTGTGCTGCCAGAGCTCCATGGCTTTGGCTGCTTCACCAGGTCAGGTTTCTCTGCGGCTGCACACGCCAGCAGTGACTGGGCAGCAGTTCTGGCATTTCCCCCCTGCCTTGATGTGAGTGGCAGCGAGATTAGGCTGCTCTTGATGGGAGGGGGGAACGGCTACCAGTCTGCAAAGATTAAAACCTCATTTTCAATGAGCTGCTGGAGCAGGTGTGGGGATTAGCCTGCCGTGGCATGGCCGCAAAGCGAGCTTGGCTGCAGCCTGCTGGGGCTCCTGTGGGTGAGGAGGAGGAGGAGGTGGTGATTGCCTGCATGCCTGTGCCTAAGATTTGGGAACAGTGTTTGCAAACTGAAGATGGACGGGATAAATCCCCCGGTGCCATCCCAGTTGTGGACGCACACTGAGGCCTGGGGCAGCACCAGCTCTGAGAATGTGGTTTGGCAGAGAGGTGGTGGCCCACGTGATCACTGTGGGAGAGGTTTTGAAATTACAGCAATGGTCATGGCTTTGAAATGATAGCTGCAAACTGCAGCTTCTTCAGGATGGTGGAGGCAGGGCTGGGCCAAGTGTCATCCTGGTCGTGACAGAAAGGAGACCTTTGTGCAGTAACGTCCTATCCCTTGTAGTTACATAGGCTCATGTAGAACTTCTATAAACGTATTTCCCCAGGAATATTTCCCTCTGCCTTTTCTTCCCACCTAGAGATTACCTGCTGGGAATCTGAGGGGTTATTTTAGAAAATAAAATACTAATAACAACAGGTATAATGATGATCCTTTTTTCTTTGTTCTGAGGATTTTGTGCCTTTGGTGGCTCAGTTCAGGCTATAGTACAGTGTCTGAAACTGTGTGGATTCAGATGTGGCAGTATGAGCTTTTCCCCCTCACAGATACAAACTAACTGCCTGGTGTGTATGTATTGTAGACCTGGTTTGTGACATTTTTTTCTATTCCAAAGCAAAGATGTGATCCTGCATTCTCATAAGGAAGGCACATACATGCGTACACCTTACCTGGCATGTCCTGAATAGAAATAGGACAGCCCCAGAGCAGTGAGTCTCTTCACTGAGTCCAGCTGCATGCTCTTCTGGAGCCAGGAGCTTCTCTGATCAGCCTCAGGGAGAACCTCTCTTGGTCTTACAGCAAAGCATTCCTGGTCCCTGATGTAGAACGGCATTTTATGCACAGGCAGACGTGTGTTATCATGTTGCCTTTTGAGTCAGTGCCGTGTTGTAGGGTGGAATATTGCTGTCTTGTTTGAATATTATTCTTAACAGGATAGTCAGTTGCTTCGTGCTCAGACGCACAAATGCACATGTGAAAGATTTGCAGAGGCAGGTGGTAGCCTGTATTTTTCTTCTGTTTGCAGTTTTTAAATAAAAAAGAAATCTTTTCAAGTTCTACACTGTCAAGAATGTGGGTGTCTGGCTGAATGAAAAGAAAAATAAAATAAACTTGCATAATAAATACACTAGTAAATTTGCAATTTTCCTAAACTGTTAGCATAAATACAACTACTTTGAGGGGTTGGTTTGCTTGGTTGCTTATCTGAGGAAGAGGAGCAGCTTTTGAAGAAAGCTTCCCAGAATGTCTTTCCTTACTATAATTATGTTAATTGCTAGCATTGTAAGTACTCCAGTTACAGCACAAAGTGCTACTTTCTGACAAAACCAGACGTGCTTTCTTTTACATCACGTCTTGTGTTGAGTATGGACTAAGACTCCAAAGACCTTGAGACTGTCCGTGTGTGGGGTTTTTTATATTATTTATTTAATAAGACTACTTCTTTTCTTTTTCAGCATTTTAAAAGTTGACTGCCTAGAGGTAGGCACCTGGATTTGTATTAAGGGGCTGAAGTAAGCGGGGGATGGCTTTCAAAGGTCCTGAGTACCTGCAGCTCTCAGAGTTAATTAAAGGCAGATGTTCTTCTTGGCAAGTTTGACAGAAACAAGCAGGAGATGCTGGGCACCTTTGAATCACTGGCAGCTCATTCAGATGCCTAAAGATGGAGTTAGGCGGTTAAATTTAGGCACCCAAGCTGGCAAGGTTTTGGCCCCATAATCATAACAATCGCTGTCCCCTCTGTCCTGAAGTGCTGTAGCAGAGATTCATCTGAGAAGCCGGAGGTTCGTACGTGGGAGTGAGCGGGGACAAAGTCTGTGTCTCGCTGCGGTGGAACGAGCTCGGCTGCCTGCCTTGTAGCACATGCAAATGAGGGTCAGATGGCTTGACAGTTGGTTATGAAACTAAATAGAAATTATGCAAAATGGGATTGATTTTGCACATATTTTTAGGTTTTGTCTTTTAGAAGCTCAAATCTTTAATTAAAATACCAAAGACAAGGAAAAAAAAAAAAAGTACAGGCAGCAACTGTTATGTTTCACATATATACTGGAAGTAAAGTAATAGCCTGTTATGCTCTTTTTAGGGATCACTTTTATCCCATTGCAACTGACAATATAAAGCCATCTTACAACTTGCCAGAAGTGACACCTGCTTTCATACTTCTCAATAATTACTTCAGCTTTCACAGAAAGTACTTGGCAGGGTGCATACAAATTATGACTCGCTTCAGGGTACAAATAACGTCATAATGACTTTAAGAGTTTTTCTTTATGCTCAGGATATTTGCATTTACATGTTTTGTTGGTATGAAACATGTGAGTAGAGCAGAGTTTTGGATATCTTAATGTGTACTGGATAGTGTAAGCCTACAAATAGACTTAAAAAGGGAAATAGGTTTTCAGTGGCTATTTGAGCAATTTGGGTTTTTGGCTTTTGGGGATTTTTTTTGCAACTCTCTGTTATAAAAATGCCCTAGGCAAATGCAAGAAATAAAATGACTTCTAATGCTAGATACTCACCCTAGTTGTCTTACTAGAGGAAAGAACTTGCCTGCAGGTAAGTGGCATCAACCTTCAAAGAATTCTCTCCCTCTTCTCCGCCTTGCAGTCAATGAATGTTCATTTTAAAGTGCATTTGAATGTCGTATGCACTCTTTTACCCATTTTTTTCCTCTTCTTGCTGCAATTAAGTAGAACTTAATATCACATGAAGTCACATCTGAACAAAATCAAGGTCTTTATTGTATATATGACCCTAAACTACAGCTTGGAAGTTAACCTGCTGCAATGGTTGGTAGTTACTGAATAGCCTTTAAAGTATTCAGGGTTAAATGCTTTAATATATTCTATATAAAAGCCCATTTTAGGAGAAGGTAGCAGATGCACAGAGATCAGTGATATACTTGCCTAAAATCTGCCCAGGATATCTGGTGGAGCGCAGGTACACTTCCTTATCAGGGTGGCAGGAGTTTTACTCCGGGTCCCAAAGGAAATTATACCTTCTCTTCATTGTTGTGTTGTTCATCAGCAACGTGAAGTCCTAAAAATCTAAGGAGAGGGAATGCTGAACTGGATTTCTCTATTCATATCTGTGTCCTGTCTCCTTGACCATTTTTTTTTTTTTTTTTTAGCAAAAAGTAGGCAAAGGAGAGAGTGAGGGATGGGTAGAGGTTGCTGTTAAGCAGCTCTCACTGAACTGTTCCTGAAGGTGAGACAAATGATTTCTGAAAACTGGAACATGAAGTTTTAATGTGAGATTCCTTAAAGAACTGGAAGAGGTAGGCATCGATAAATACGCGGCTTTTGCAAGGTGAAATGAGCAATTGTGGAAAGCAGTTGAGAGTCAGGCAGTTTCTTATCTGAAAAAAAAAAAAAAAATACAGTGTGGGACTTTTCCACCCCTGTGAGGGGACTTAAAAAGACAAATGCCTTTTTCTTCCTGCCTGGAAGAAGTTAAGCTCTTTTTATAGAAAGAATGAATTTGGAAAATGTCTGGTGTCTTTCTGTGCGCGTGCATATTAGTTCCATGTCTTTTGTCAGCACTTCAAAAGATACAAAGTTCATATGTGTGTGGGTCTTTCATTACCTGAAAGATTTTGGCAAATTTCAGGGAATTCAGACAGCTGCAACAAAGGTGATTAATGGACTAGAGAGGAGAAGAATGATCAAGAATTAAATACAAATGGTTTGTCTGAGTGAGAGACAAAGAGGGTGAAGGAACAGAGTGGTGTTGAAACTACCAGTGCTGCACCTGAGGGGTTATAAATACCTGAATTTGAAAAACTGTTTTGGGTAGTCCTATGACTAGACCATAACTAGGACTAGTGGGATAAATTTTAGTGTAGAAAATGTAGACTGAAATCCAGAAACACTTCCATCTAGTAAGATCTGTTAGACTGTGGAACAGTCCCCAGTGGGAAGAGGTGGAAGCCACGTCACTCAAGTCATTTGATCTACACCAAACAAAGTCACAGGAGAGGTCCTGAGATGAGCAGGGGTGTGAGCATCACCTTTGAGGCATCTCGCCCTCCTCCCTGTGCTCTCTGTGGGTGGTGCCAACACTGGCAATGTCTGGAAATCACACGGGGGTTTCTAAGAGCGCTGTATTTTAGCCCATATTTGAATAGGGATTTCCTTGCGGAAACACAAAAAACCCTCTGTGTTCAGCTTTCTGCCCTGCAACTGTTTCTGCTTTTTGTACAAAACCCCAAAAAACTAATGAAAGACAGCAGAAGTTGCCTTACCGTAAAACTATGTAGTGATAAACTTTTTTATACTTCACTTGGAACGGGCTCGTCAGGCTGTTCTCCGGGGCTGAGGAAGAGCTGTTGGCAAGCTGCATACAGCCATTACGAGTGAGAATGACTGAGCAGAACAAGCCTGTTTTACTCATTCACTTTTCTGCTGTGTCCAAGCAAGTCATAAGTTCTTAAATTCCACTTTTCGTGTAGGGGCTTGGTCTCCATAGTTATGTCTCTTGTTTCCTTGGCCATAAGGGTAATTTTCCAGTGCATGGCTAGAAAGCTGAAATATGTATGATGAAAACTAGGAACTTCATTTTTTTATTAATAAGCCTACTGAGTTTTTTCTGTCATTTATGTTTGCAGCACAATATCCTTCACAGCTTTTACTTGCCATTATGTTCTCTTTAAAAGAATGGCATGGAAATGTTTATCTCCACCTTCCCAGGCTGCTGCAGGATTTTGGATTGCTGATTCTTTATTCTCTTTGCCAATCCATGGAGAATCTAAGGAGAAAAACCTTTCACTTCCTTCAGCTCAAGTCCATGCTGCAAAGTTTTGGGGAGAGGGTGGGGTCTGTGGCTGAGATGGCTGTTCACCTGAAGCTTGCACAGGTTTCATTCTCAGATGCTTCCTGGGGAGAAGGTCAGGAAGCAGGGCACACATTCCTGCATGGTGCTCCCAATGCAGAGCTCTGCTGTGGTGTGTGGACTAGGCTGACAGCATCCTGCATCTGCAGCTGCCTGATGTTTCAGTGCTGTGTTTCCTCTTTCCAAGAGCTCCCTGAGTGAGAAAGAGGATTTGTGTGGCTTCATACAGGTTTAGATGCTACAGCTGGGTTTTGTACTCTTCCAGGTCTCAGAAAAGCAAGGTTAATGATTTCCTGCTGCCAGTGAAATACCAGAACACGGATGGGGCGCAAGACAGAGATATATATCAAGGTGTTGTGAAAACATTTATTTCCTTGGCAGGAAGTATCGATCCTGAAAACCGTATTCTATTACAATGATTTTATTTCTCCTATGTTAAATTACTGATACTGACTACATTTAATTAATTTGTGTGATGGCGGTGACCCAGTGTAGCAGTTGGTCACTGTGCACATCGTCTTCTGCTGCTGCTGGCTGGCTGCTTTCAACAACCCAAAACCAGGATTTGCCTGCAGATCAAGGTTTTCAAGGTTTATTTTGTCACTTAGTAATACACTGGGCTTTGGTTGCCTGATTTCCTCATTTTTTTACCAGTGTTTGTCAGCACTGAGTAATGCCTGCAAATAATGAACCATGCTTCTACTTGTTAATGTGCTTTTGTTGTTTTCATTGTTTGTAAGCCTGTTTCAAAGGAGCAGTTGGGGTCATCTCTCAGAGAGCATTGTGTCTTCCTGAATGTATGCTTGTAGAAAACAAAGATGGTTCAAAATGGTTGTGAACCTTTTGAATGAAAGGCCATGCTTGAGTTCTGCAAGGAAAGTAGTGATTTTTTAGTCATATTTGTGAGGTGTTCTTTGCCTTTTATTTGTTTTTTAATTTCATTTTGCAATCAAGAAGCAGCTGAATTGCAACAGTGGTAAATAATGATAGAAGCAGTAGCTGTGTTTTTGCTAAGTCCTGTAGAATTCAGCAGGAAGTATGATCCTCTCTGTGTTATCTTTGAGCTTTTCTATAAGCAGACCTGCTGGACTGAGATTCTGAGATATTTTCTGAATGGACCTGTCTGTCATTACAGTTAGAGCTCAGAAGAATTGTGCTGGTTTTGGCTGGGATAGAGTTAAATTTTTTCACAGAGACTCATACGAAGCTATCTTTTGGATCTGTGCCGAACACAGGGTTGATAACACAGGGATGTTTTCATTACTCCTGACCAGGGCTTGCACTGTGTCAGGGCCTTTTCTGCTCCTCACATCATACCACCAGCAAGTGGGCTGGGGGTGCTCAAGGAGTTGGGAGGTGGCACAGCCAGGACAGCCAACTCCAGCCAGGACAGCCAACCCTCATATGGTCTGAAATATCCCAAGGGATATTCCAGACCATATGGCATCATGCTCAGCTTATAAATCTGGGGGAAGAAGGAGGAAGGCGGGGGGGACATTCAGCGTGATGACATTTGTCTTTCCAAGTCACTGTTATGTATGATGGAGCCCTGCTTTCCTGGCTGAGCACATGCCAGCTGATGGGAAGTGATGAATGAAATCCTTGTTTCACTTGGCTCGTGTGTATGGCTTTTGCTTTACCTGTTAAGCTGTCTTTATCTCAACCCACAAGTTTTCTCACTTTTATCCTTCCAGTTTTCTCCCCTATCCCACTGGAGGAAAGAGAGCGAGCAGCTCTGATGCTTAGTTGCCAGCTGAAGTTAAACCACAACAGAATAAGCTATGAAATGCCTGTCTTTCCCATCCTTTGGTGTACTAATTTTAATCTGATGACTCAACTGCACCGCTGCCTTCCTCAGCAGCCGTTTCTGTGGCTCCTGCATAACTTTGTCTTTAGAAGCCAACCTCTTTGCCTCTGAATGAGTGAATTTTTTAGGGTATGACAAGACCTTTTTTTGCTCAGTGAAGAGCAGAGAAATCATTTAACTGGAAAGAGTGGTTTTGAAGGGTTGTGGGGTAGTAGCTACCCGTTACTGTTGCCCTTCTTGCTCCTCTAGTGCCACTTTCTTCTTCTTCTAGAATTAGATGAGGATTTCAGCATTGCTGACAGCAGAACTGGAAGGCCAAGATCCTGATTTTTTTCCCCTTCAAGGGCTAAATGGAGAGTCTTTTCCTCACCCAGAGGGGGAGTGAGAAGTGCGATGCTCACTCTCAGCAGCTGCCTTGGCTGTGTGGGCACAATTCAGCCAGGGACATTGTGCTGGTGTGCCTGCTTGGACTGACTGCTGGGAAGTCTCCACCTGGCTCTGCCCAGCTGCAGAGGGGTTTGTATTTTCTGGCTCCCTGTGGCTCTCTGCTGAGGCCTTTCTACATAGGCACATTGTCTAGGACTGCCTCTGTTCATCATCCATGGAGGTATGGGACTGTATGGAAGCAGAGAGCAACTTCTTTACCAGTGTAACTCATCCTGCTTGATCTAGGGATTTGAGTCCTGCCCTTTAAAGGGATTTTTGTGGACAGGTTGGATCTTGTACTTGCCCAGCCGTACATCCGTTTGGTGAACAGGGATTTTTCAGCAACTAAGGCAGATCCAGAAAGAAGATGCAGTTTTGAAGAGGATAGAGAGCTCACCTTTAACTTTTCATAGAGGAAGGGGGTTCTGCTCGGCTCCCCTCTCCGAAATACCTTGGTCTCCAAAGCAGTCAGTTCGACATTCTTCTCAGCTGGAAGTTACTTAAAATAGATAACAATAAAGGAGTGAGAAAGGTGCTTGGAGAAAAATTGCTTATGTTTTGCTAACAAACCGCAGTATGCAAGTGATTGGTTTATAGATCTGGGTAAGCACATAAACATTAAGAAGCACCAGAAAAATTTCAGCGGGTCAGCAGAATATTCAGAGATTCCCTCACAGATCTGAGAGGCAGAGGAAGTGAGCAACAGCCAGCTCAGAGCTCATCCTGACATTTGCGGGCGGCGCATCAGTGGGTCTGGGTTGTAACTGTAAAGGTAAATGGGACACTGATATGGATGAGGTGGCACTAAGTGTGGAGCAAATCAGCCTCACATGGCAGCAGCTCCCTGTAGGGCTCATCAGGTGTGCCAAGTGTGAGACAAGCATCTTGGATGAGATATAAATGGCTCAGTGGTAAGTGTATTTCAGGACTTAAGAGCAGGCACTGAAAGGTTACAGGAGAATCAGGCAGAAACAGAAGGAGCCAAGGGATGATTGTGAGGGTAGAATTGTGCAGCGGAGGGAAAGCCCTACACACCAGCCTCAAGATGAATAAAAACACATCTCTGTGTATGAGAAACAGTCTTTGCCTTTTACATGTGCACACATTAACACACCTGTAATTACCAGCAGACTCACCTCAAAGTGGTGTTACTTTTAATTTCATCACATTTGAGTATTCACATTTGTGAGACGAGCTGAGGAATTCTTCCGTGTTTCCTGCCACAGGTGTGTACTGAAGACTGCTTTAGCTGGTCTCTCCATCCTTCTACCTTCCAGTACTGTAACTGGGATTTCTGTGCACACCTGGGGACAGACTTCTTTCCCTGCAGGAATGACTTTTCTAATAGAAAAGTTAGCTTGCGTTCTTATGTAAGAGTGTATGTGTGTGGTGTCATCAAACCTGAGAATTACTTTTTTTATTATTATTTTTCAGCAAGTTTCAGAGTTAATTTTTAAAGCTTCAGTGCATGTTGGAAAGATTTTAAAATAGAAATTTTCAAGTTTGTGGATTTCAAATATGTTTTTTCTTGTATTTTTCTTTTTGTCTTAATCCAGTGAAAAAGTGAAAAAAACCTGCATCATATTTTTCTGTAGGAAAAATAATTATTCGATTCCTGTGTTTACTTCAGAAAAGATACAAATACTTCTGAACATATGAGAGGGGGCTTTTTTTCCATTGTGAGAGGGCTTTTTCAAGCATTTAAAAACCTGGAGGTGAAATGATTAATGTAGGCACTATCCTGTAGCTGTGGCATCAGCAGATCTCCCCTTTTAGTATCACTAGGAGCTTATTTGAAGCAGTATGAAGGGGAGAGTAGTGTTGTGCAAGTGATTTTCACAGAAAAGGAGATGATGTGTGTAGTTCATCCCAGCTCAGTCCTGCCCGAGTTCAGCAACAGCAGAAATCAACAGAGTTGGATGTCTGTTCCTTTCTGGGCTTGATTCTGGGAATGTTTCCAGGTGGTTTTACTGGTTTGAGTGTTACTGGAGCTGCTTTCCAGTATAGAAGGGGGAGGGCAAGGAGCATGTGCTCCTCATATGTGCTCCCAAAGTGAGTAAAAAAGTCAGGCTTTTGATAATTTGTGACAGACTGAACCAGATCAGCATCTCTGGCTCCCCACCTGTGGCAGCACAACAAAAAAGATTAATAAACAATCTGTCCCAATCTATTCTCTCACAGGAGCAGAGTCTGCAGCCTCTGACAGGAAAAAAAAAAAAAAAAAAGTCATCACCTGGTTTAACAGAGCTGGTGCCAGCATGACCTATCCACGTGATTGGGAAAAGTGCCTCCGGATTGAGAAGGAGGAGCATGTTTTACCCCTGACTGCAGTTAAAAATCATTTATCTTTGGCTCAGATGTAAACTCAGTAATTCTCATGGTTTGGCCGCCTGTCCTGCAGCCTCTGTGCATGTGCTGGAGCAGGGAGGGAGGAAATTTGTTCGCTCTTTCTGCATTTAGCGGAGCCGCCTGGGAGATTCTGCCTGCTGCACCACCAAGGATTAGTGCCGGGTGTGCAGCTCTGCGCAGCGCTCTGACCCTGGGCACCCCTCTGCTGCACCTTTTGGGGGATACTGGGGAAGGGAGTGGGGAGCAGAGGTGTGCAAATCCACATCTGTTTCAAAGCAAAGCCCAGTGTCTGATTGCATTTCCTGCCAGGTTGTGTTCTGGGCAGTTGAATGTGTCAGAGTTGCACGCTGTGGAGATCGAGTACCCTTCAGGCGTGTTGGACTGAGTTGCACTCTCCCCCTTTGTGCAGAGTTGCCGGTTTGTTAGCTGCAGATTAGAGACAAAAGCTTTTACAATTAGTTTTTTTAATGGGAGAGGAGTGACATTGTGACCCGTTTACAAATGTGGTTGAGATCGTCTGGATTTCTGCCTGCATTGGGGAGAGTGAAGTCCTGTTTCCCGGGGATTAGTGCAGAAAGCTACCCCTTGTTATCAGTTCTCGCCATTTCACAAGCCCAAATGAGCATGTTCTGGTATTCTCAGGTATTCAGTAAGCGTACATCTTCCAGTGGTCCAACTAAAAAAAAAAAAATCCAGATAGCCCGGGAATCGTTTCAGACTCTGATGAAGCTGAGTTTTCCTAAGCGCAGTATTTACAAGCCCTCCTGCTAGAGAAGTGGAGGAAGGAGCTTCTTTCCAAGAAAAATGTAGGCTGGGTAATCTGACATCACTCAGAGTCACATCACCCTACACCCACCAGAATTCAAAGATAGAATGGAAATGGCATAATCTGTTCTCACGGTAACACTAATAGTACTGCTCCCGCAGTTCATTGTGCACCGTCCCCACCCGCCATTGCCACAATTAACATTTCTTGCAGTGACTTTGAAAAGTGTTGCCATAACAAGGTTGCTGATCAGCAACTACAAAAATCTTAACGAGGTACCTAATGGAGCTTTTTGTTTCCATTATTTCTGCTTAATATATTCTGAAAAAGTCAGGAGGTTTTAACCTTGCCTTCAGCTGCAGTACCGTGGCATGTTTAATAGAATACCACTTCATTTGTACTGCAGCTAGTGTACACTAAAAGGGTTTGGAGACCCCTCTAATGTAGTCAGTCAAATTGGTGCCTGAAGCCAAAGAAAACGTATAGTTGAACACATGTTTTCGGTCTTGAGCTAAAAAAAATTGCACTTCATGTTGAATAGCCTTCTCTTAAGTGCCGCGGTTAATAAGCCATGTTGTGTTTTTACTGGAAAAGCATGCTTCTAGCCAAGCATTCTTTGCATTTTTCCCAGGATTTAGTCATAAAATCACTTTAGACATATTGCAAGTATGAAATGTGCGCACATCAGATAAAGGGCAGCAATTTTTGTTTTGCTGTAAAGCTCCATGGAAACATTTTATCCCCACCAAGAGCATTATCCCAAGAAGTCTGGCCCCGTTCTTTACCATTAACACCTATCTGTGTAAGAAAACGCTGAACGACGGAGACCCTGCTAACAAACTGCCTGGGGATCGAACACACAGCACCGTCTCCGTGAGTCTGGTGGCTCCAGGATCCGACTGCTTTTGCACACCGTCTTAGACTCAGGTATCCAGCTCTAATAGCCAGCCAGCACACAGAGGTACATCTCCAATCCTGGCTGCCTAATTCTGCATGCATAAAAAAGCAAGGAACCTGAAGACTTGCTGCACTATTTTAGGCATTATTATTTCGAGAAATGGTTTACGCAAGCGAGAAAAGCCTCTAGCACAGTCCGCAGCCTCAGCCCTTCAAGGCTGTTGCATCTCACAACACACTCTCGCAGCCCCCTCTGGCTGATGCTCGCAGCATCGTTGCTCTGCTCTGGAGCCAGCCTGAAAGTCCTGCTGATGGCTGGAAGAAAACCTTCCCGGGGGCGATTGGGGCAGAGAGGAGTGAGATTCCTGGAGTGAACCTCTATGAAAGTCAGCAGCAGCGAGGTTTTAAAAGAACAAGTGTATACACGGTTTTATGTATTGGAATAGAGTGATCTAGCTATCAAACATATGTTCACACATACAGAGTATACAGAGTAATGTGTATATACCACCTCGACGAGCCAATCTGTGTTCTGAAGAGAAGAGATATTTAAAGCAGCTCTGCAAACTTTGTAGCATGGGGAGAGACTAGCTGGGCTTGTCTCTGCAGGGATTTGCAGCAAAGCTGCTCCAATCTGCATTTCTTTGCGTATACAATCTCAGTATCTCTTCATGGGTAGCTATATAAATGCTAAGAAACAGGCACGTTGATGAGGAGTATAGAGGAAAGGGAAAAGTCCAAGGGAGAAGCAGGGTTACCCAGCTCAAAATCTAACTTGAACCCTGTGAAGATGTCATGGAACAAGGAAGTGTGGGAGGAGGTAATTTAAAAGCCATCCTGTGGGCCAAGAGAGCAGTGTGAGCACTGAATCATCACCATCTCACTTCTTTGGGACCACTGTCTTTCTGCTTGCTACCCATGACAGGCAGCTGCCTGCCAGTTTGAAGAGGTAGCAAGAGCCAGGAGAAAGGATAGACTGTCTGTGCCATGCTTGGCCTTTGCATGGAGGACCAGAGTGGAGGTAGCAGGGGGACACTTATTTGTTTGGAATTAGGAAGCCCTACTGTATACCAGTTGTGGTGTACAGTGCTCACCACCTGCCCATGGTGAGTCATACTTTTTGACAGATGAGTAAAACTTCAGTGCTGTGTTAGTCGTTCTTAATCATCTTGGGAAAAGATCAGCTGATAGGTTTGGAGCGTTTTGCAACTAGCACATTTGGTGGTGACATTTTTACTACAGTGTAATATGTCAGGGTAAATTTTACAGATGTCTGTGGATCCAGGTTCGTATCACCAGGTTAAGGGGTCTGTGATGGGAAAGTCCACCAAATGTTGTTGAGTATGCAGGATTCATACAGCGTACAACAGAAATGTTGGTCCTAATCTGTTCCTTCTGCCCTGGGAGCACGCTGTGAGGGAGCTGCTTCTGTGGTTTTCAGCTGGCCAACAGGACTGCCCCCCTCTACCCTTGTCTTCCTAGGAAAAAGCTGTTTTCTAAGCCTAGATCCCGTGAAACAGCCCCGAAGGGGAAGAAATGGGACATGGATCATCAGAGAAAAGGCTGGTTCACTTCAGTAATTTCTGCTCCCTGGCATCCTGTCTGGGATGTATCTGCTGGAGCCTTTGGAAGGAGGGCAACTCTCTTTCTGTTAGCCAGCCTACACCCATGGGAGCAAAGTACTACTAGAAGTCAGAATAAGGTCTTGAAGGCAAATGTCACAATTACAGTGAGAGTAGTTGGGTGTTCCTTCGTGGGATGATATGCTGGAGGTACAGTTGTAGGTTTGTGCATGCTTCACCAGAGATATCATGCCACATTCATTCTGGATTGGACAGGGCTGAGGTTTCTCCCATTATAAACAAATCTCTGAATCTCCTTACTAGCTGAGCATCTGAAATATTTGAGCATTTTGCCTTTTTTTTTTTGACTACTCGGCAATTTTTTGCTTGCGTGCACTGTAGCAGCTTTCATAGAGGAGGAACTTTATTTCACTGCTGTCTTTCCCAACGCCCTTTTTTTTATTGTACCTAATCAATCTTGCTGTGTTACTAGGAGCAACATCTCCGTCGGCCAGTCAAAAAGCTGGAAGTCTTACATGGCCTGGTGTGTAGCTGGGCACAAAGCTCCCTTTCATGGCTTCGGCTGGCTGCACTGCCAGCCGTGCCGAGATCACAGTCCTGATAAAATGGTGTTGAAAGCACTGAGAGTTTCAGGCTTCGTGCTCTCTGCTGAAGGGATAATTTTAGAATGTTCTTCCCCTTGATAATAGTAATTTTACAGCAACGTAACTGTTGGATTTTAGAGTTAGATCAGTGTAAATGAAGGCAGAACAGATCATTTCTTCTGAGGCAAAGAACAAAACTCTTCACATCAGCAGTTATAAATGTATAAAAAAAATCCAAATGTGCACACACACACAAAAATCTACATCCTCTTAAGACAAGACTGTAAATAATTAATATAATAATCTGCTTACAAATTCAGTCTCGGTATATTAAGTTAATCAAAACATTACAGATTAGTCCTTTTTTTTTTTTTTTTTTAAATCTTGTTTTGCTTCCTATACCTCCATAAATACAAGTAGCTTCCCACCTGCATGAAGGACAAGCAAGCATTTTTCCTTCTGGTTTGAGAACTGCATTTTCAAAAGAACGTTATACACTTCTTCCAGATTTCCAAACGTGTTTCTGTGGCTTTTGTTGTTGTTGTTGTTCTATTCAGATTTTTCAGTGTTTCCAGAAAAATAAAATGCAACACCTTATATCCATATTCCTAGGGGCAATTTTTACGGCTCTGCAAATAAAAGGCTTTAAGGCATCCTGCAAAGTGATTGTACTAAACAAATGTAGTAAATAATCCTGAAATTGCAATGCACCTCATTTACACTTGAATGCATTTACTTGAATGTGGGATGTCTCTGGTACAAGTGGCTCCAAGTAGTTGTTCGGTTTTTCGTTTGCTAATACAGGCAACTTTATCACTTGCTTGTATAAAAAGCATGACACTTTGAGAAGGATTGGAATCTCACTTGACTCCGCTGTTCTACGGGTGATTGAAGTTAGGGACCTAAATAAAACCGGTCCAATACTCAAAGGTGCTGCATACTCTCTGTAAGTAACAAGTAGGTGCAGCTGCCTGGCACATCTGAAAATCAAGAAAATTTTCAGGTTCCTAAAAATGGATTTAGAAGCCTGACTTAAATATAGAGGTTCAAAAATGCTGGTCCACACAAAGTATGTTTTTGGCAATGAGCTGAGCAGGGCCACAGATGTACTCTGATGTTTGTTCAAAGCTACCTATAGGCCCTTCAGGGAGTATTGAAGGACAGAAAGGGCCTTTGTTAAAATGCTGAATTCAGAGTTAGGAAAATTCATCAGGGGATTTGAGGACCGTCAGTACACAAAATCATTTTGTTTCTTGCAAACAGAGATCACAAGGTAGAATCCCCAAGTTCTGGTCTTGGTTTTGCTTCTCCAGCATATAATGGTTGCTTCTTACAAACACCTTTTTGCATCCTGGCTTGCTTATCAGGGTCATCTTATCAGGGGTGTACAGACAGAACGTGGCTACTAACAGCTGTAGTTTAGATAAAGAAACCAAGTTGAATTTGGCCTCCTGTACTATGGCCTGGATGCAGGATCTAAAATACCCTTGCCGCAGTTTACTCTGTCTGTAAAGGTATAGCAATTTCTCAGCAGTTGATTTTTTCTTTCCTAATTTCTGGGTATTTTTCAGTAGATGAAGGTACAGTATTACAGCACCCGAAAACGTCCCTCTCGTGGGCAATTCAGTGAGTGTCTCAGAAGGCACTGTATGTGTTTGCATGTGAGCTGTGGGAGTACCATGGTTGCCAGAAACAAGGTGAGCCAGCTGTCGAGCTGTCTTCGTGATCTGGAGAGGTGTTAGATCTGGCAGTGCAATGGCGAAACCTTCTGCTGTCTCGGTGATGTCCACCTCATTCCCTGCTCCTGCCAGAGGCTTGCCTTGGGCTGGGGACTGTTCCGTGAGCATTAAGGCAAGAGCGCTCAGTCCTCCAAAAATTAAGTTTACTAGAGCTCATTTATGTTTAAGGGGAGAAGAGCAGTGACTCCTGCTTGCAGCTACTTGTCAGGCGGTTCTCTGAAGTTGTGTTAGATTTATTGCACTTATCTGTGAGCAACCCTTGTGCACCAGTGACAGCAGCAGTTATGTGCCATTTGCACAGCAGTGAAGTAGGAGACAACATGACACTTAAATTAGCATTCTGCTCATTGATAGGTAAGGACAGATGCTGTAGTGTGTAGTAAACCCTTCCTGCATCTGCTGCATTGTAGGATGCTGTGGGTAGCGTTGTGATATGGCTGAAGTACCTGTAAAGTCGTACCAGATAAATTTGGTTAATAGCAGTGGCTTAGACCACCGTTTCTTTGGGTGTGTGCCATGTTAGACAGTATTTCCAGAGGTAGACCAGCAGGCTTAGATACAGTGGGTGCAGAGATGCACTTTGGGGATGAATGTATGACACTGATTTTGGGAAAAAGGTCTCTTGGGGACTGTACAAGTCATCATGCACTTAAGCGATCACTGTTATCACCTGTGCATTTCCGAATAACAGAGGAGAAGTGCTCTTGGTCATGCACGTGGGCAGGTTCTCAAACACCTACTGCTAACGTGTTGACATGAGTAAGTTATTCTGGTGGGGCTAACATTGACTTACTACCTTGTATTGTGGAGAAAGTCTTCTTGCTTCTGTGTTCCCAGAGGTAGTTCACACCTCCCTGGATTTTGCCTTTATTATGTCCTTTTTTGAAATTCATGCCCACTTGCGCATTTGGGCTTAGACAGGGTAAAATGTCCTCAGATCATAGTTAGATTGTGTGGAAAAAATAAGCACAAAGTTGCATGCACAGCTTCATTTTAATTTTAGGAAAAGAGTTCGGAAGATCTGAGAGTAAAATTCAGTGCAGAATGTTTAGATTAAAAAATATATATATTCTTTGCTTGACTTGCCTTTGAGCATTTTGTTAAAAGTACTAAAAGAAGTCTTTTAATGAAGCGTAAAAATTGATTGTTTCTTGCCAGGAGGGATCGTCTTCAATCTTCAGATACTAAAGACTTCATGAGAACCACAAGAAGAATATCTTCTTGAATCATTTACATTTTTCCCCTTTTGCAGGCTTATGTAACCATGCAGAAAATCTAATAATAAGTGTGCTATTAGTATCCAGTGTGGCACCTTCTGGAAAGTGAGGTGTCATGCTATTACAAATAATGGTGCAGAAATGTTGTAAATGTGGAGAGCTTCCGTATGTGGCTTATTTGAGTAATCTTTATCAAAAAAGACCTTGGGCTAATTGAATCAGTCTTTGCCTCTGATTTACTATTCTACCTTATTGTTCGAGGGAGGAAGAGCCTGGCTGCTTGCTTTTGCTTCTGTGAAGTCTGGCATGCTATTAATGGTGTTGGAAGGAATAGGCTCGTAGCAGTATTGAGAAACCAGGTGTCTTGTGGTCTCTTATTTTTACATATGTGGCCGCTCTTTCTTTGTTCACCCACCCACAGGCTCCGGAGGTTTAAACCTGACCTACAAGCATCTTTATCAGTTCTGATCTCATGTCCCTTGAGCAGGGATTGTCAGCCTGGGTAAACATTCTCTAGAGGGAAAGCTACCAGGGTGTTGTGCTTGTACAACCTTACTGCTGGTGAGTTCAAGCTCAGTTGGCTTCACAGCCCTCACTAATGGGACTGTAGGCTGTGCTTGAATATGGGCAAGCTACTCAGCAGCAGGAAGCAAGCTGCAGGGTCTTTTCTTCTATTGCAGGTGATTCTGTCTTTTCTATTGCAAGCAACTCCTTTATTTATTTTTTTGGGGGGAAGGGGAGCTGTCCCTGTCGCCCTCACACTCTGCCAGCAGCAATACCTACACCCAGAGCCTCACCTCCTTTTGCAGTGACCGCAGAGTGATCGATCTATAGGCATTTCCCTGCCTGCTGGCACCTCTTCACCTGGGTTTGTGCAAATGGCACACTTAGTTGTTTCTCCAGATGAATATTTAGAGTATAAGTCCCTTCCTCTGTGATTGTTACAATGCACCTTGAAGACATGATGAAAAACTATAGTAATGAAAAGAGTGATTCTGCTTTTGTGTAAATTGCCTCTCTAACGTGACCCTTGAAAAAAGGGAGAGCATAAGAATGTTCTTGATGTCATATCCTTGCTCCTGGAGTGCCAGTGTGCTTTTCTTACAAAAAAAAAAAAAAATTATGTAGAACATTCCCCTAGTCACCAAAACAAACTCCTGGAACCTCAAGGAACGTCAAATGTCGGTGCCTATGGATGCTTATCTTCAGACCCTCTGTTGTTCACTCAGGGATGGAATCCCTCATGAATATCCATCCTGGATTTGCTCAGCAGTGCTGCCTGGCATAGCTCAGTGTCTGCTGTCCCCTCATGGCTGCAGCGTCCATGCTGAGATGCTGCGCAGGGGTGTGGGCCGTGCCTCAGTGAGTGAGGCAGTACCGTGGGAGTCCTGCTGTGGCCATCCCACAGCCTGTCTCAGTCACAAGCATTTATTCTTACAAAGCTGACAGTCCCAGATTTAACAACACATTGAAATGCGAGCGTGGCCTAAGGAACAAGAGCTGTAACTACAACCTTGCCAGTATTGTCCCACAGCAATTTGGAGTAACCAGTGCTTTGGACGTGCAGGCTTTGCAAGGTGGTGATTGATAAGGGGTGATTTGGTGTAGGAGGTAACCCAACTGTTGTCATCAATGACTTTTATAAGCAATAAGTGACTGAAAAAAGGGGTAACTCCCCCACCCCAAAGTACACAAGAAAAAACTGGGTTGTTTGCTGTAATCTAGCATGAAACAGCGAATGAAGACAGTGCATTTTCCAAAAGCATTCAGTACCTTGCATCAGCATAAGAATTCCAGCTTGGGGTATTGAATGTATCTGTTATTGTAACAGCTGATAGAATTCAGTTACATGTAAAAGATTGCACACAGCGTAACTCTACAGGGTTGGTTTACTGTCATTTCCTCTTGTGTGTTTTCTTAGACAATTTAGTGTTTTTTGCCTAATCCTGCAAGTTACTGAGCACCATGAAATCCCATTAAAGCCAGTGCATTTAGCTCCTTGACGAATTGTAACTTTATTTGATGCAGGTTGTGGTGGTGCTTTGGCAATAGAAATAAAGCTATTTTTAAAGGTCGCTGTGTTGTAAGCTTTTATAAAGCTGTACTCACATAATGGATCTTTCTTAAATCTGTACTTCTCCCTGCTAATCCTGGAGACTTATTTCTTCCCCCTTTGGTATTCTTGCTTTGATTTTTTCTTTTTCCTTAATGATGTATTTTCTTTCATGGCTTCTCCTAGTTCCTTAGCTTTGCAGACCTTCTCCTACTTGGGTGGGTCTTTTTATATCTTTGTTAGCTGCGAATTGTTTTCCAGCAGTGGTAACTATAGGACTCCTGAGGTCTCTGCCACTTGAAATGCTCATTCAGAACCATATTGGATAATTTCCTGGCCCATTTCCCTTCTGTTTTACTTCTAAACAGGCAGTAAGTTTGTTTACAGAAGCTGGGGCATTTGTTGCCAGCCTAAAGGAGAGTTGTATTCACAGGCCAGTAACACGGTGGGAGGGCTGAGATGAGTGACCGTGAAGCTCACACTAACACAGAGGGAAGCTATTAAAGTCTTCAGATCTAGAGCCCAGTTCAATCTTGAACCTTTCTTGGGAAAGCTTGGATTTTTCTGTTTAGGAGCCATTTAGCATAAGGTATTTGTACTGTTGTCATGTGTTTCATTTCACTTTGTTTTCATGAGAAGCATTGCAACTCTACCTCAAAACTATCCTTCAGGAATCATTAGGAGGCTTCTTCAAGGCATTTCTTTGAGAAGAAAGCTGACTGTGAAAGCTAGGCAATAGAAATTGTTCTACTGAACTGGCGAAGCCGTTTTCCAGTGTCCAGTCTTTGGAAAACTGTCTTTTAAGGGGAATCTCTAGGGACAGCAGCGTGTTCCTTTCCTGTAGTTGTTGGGTATACAGACCTTTATATTGTAGATGCATGACTGTGCATGTGTTTGTGCCACGGGGAGCTTAGTGCTGGAAGTAAACAGCGGCACTTCTGCAAGGGAAGAGCCAGCCCCTCGAATGCTGGAGGGAGAACATTGCACTCCATCATATTTCTTCTCTGCTTCGGTTTTGTCCTTTCTGCTCCATGGTTAGGCTTTATTGGCAAGAGGAGTGTGGGGTCAAGACTGCTGTTTATTTTGCTTCTCAGCTAACTGAAAAATTCAGCCTTGCTTCTCAAGGCAGCCTGCCAGGGACCAAACTTAATGGTCAGTGTTTTAATTTAAGTGACACCAGCCGTTAGGCGAGCGGCGAAAAGGGAATGGTGGGTCAGCCCTTCCTTCCAGCCGTGTGCTGAACATCCGAGGCTATCGACCCCTTGCTCACAGACAGCACATGGCTGGCCAGTGGCCAGAGGGGAGCTCTGTGCCAGGAGACCTCAGACTTAGCTGTGCATCCGTGCTCGCTGCGGGAGTGGAGCTGCTCTGTGGTGGTGTGGGGATTCCGTGTCGCTTTTTCTGAGGAGACGAAGGTTCTGGGAAAGGCTGGGGACACTGATTTAGGTTCAAGGCTGTTTTTCCGAAAAGATAAGTACAAGAACTCTGATTGTACAGCAGAAACAGAGGAATCTCATAAAGCGTTTGTCTTTTAACTTGGTTGTGTTTCTGTGTTGAGAAGATGGCGTGAGACTTGCCATGTGATGGTGCGATGAGCGACACTGTGTGCCGGGAGCTCACAATCGCTGCTTGGAAGCTATGGGGAGGAGCAGCAGGCTCCTTCCCTTCATGACTTTCACAAATAAGAGCTTTTTTGGTACTTGGTGATCATCACATTCCCTCTCCCGTGACAGGGAAGGAGGCTGCTCCCCTTTCAGCCTCTCCCACTCGTAAGCTGTTTATTCACATTAAGTGGTGAGGAGGCTGCATCAGCCATACTTCTCTGGTGTCCTTAGTTAACACAAGGCTCTGACAATTGTATCTCTGATTATTCTCTCACCATTCCTACCTTTTAAAAATATTTTTCTTTAATTGCTGCTTTGTCAGCTCTGTAATTTTAAATAAGGGATTTGAGGCTGCAGGGGCTGCGCTGATCATTATGAGTCTGAGAATGGGACCTGTGATGCATGTTTTCTGAGGCCTCAGTGGATAGTTGAATCTAATGAATGCTTTTGTGATAAACTTTTCTTTCAAATGAATCAATTGTGTGAAAGCAGGGAGTAAACTGTAGCAAGCTGAATGGTGAGAAAGGCACGGCTGTTGCCTCTTTCCATTGCCACTAATGTGTACTTAAAGACTATGTCCAAGTGTTTCTAGATTCTTTGCTTTGTTTCATTGCCCTTGCTTAAAGGTGGCTCAGAAAAGAGGCCAATAGGCAGAAGGCATCAGGGAAACCGAGCAGGGAAGCAATGCTGTGCAGCTGTCCCAAGACCTGTGCTGTCCCTGCAAATTACACTCTGGATCTTCTTGTGGGAAGCAGGTACAGCTGTGGTTGTGAACCAGCATGCTGCTGGATGCCACACAGAGTCAAATGGTGACTCTGGGGCTTGCAGACCACACTGCCTCTGTGCACCAAGCTGAGACGGCAGGGCAGGCTACCTGCTGGTAAGAGAAGCAGGGAGCCCTGCTCCAACAACATCAAGTTCCTGCTTTGTTTGTTCTAATAGTTATTTTTCCAAAGACCTGTAGAAGTTGAATTCCCTTTTAGTTTTGCTTGATCATTATCTGTGCTTTAAAAAATAAAAAAATTGTTTCAGTGCCACCTCAGGTGAGGAGCAGCTTGAGCTGTGCCCTCCCAGGCCCACCTTGGCCTGTACAGCCACAGTGAGAGGGACAGCATCAGGCAATTGCAGCTCCATGCATCAGGATGGGTTCATCCACAGATTTGCTGTCTGCTGGGCTTTGGGAGGTGAGTTTTGGATAGGAAGCAGGTGAGAGGGAGGCAAATCTGGAAGAACTCTGGCGCAGTAAAAGACACTAGAGATTTTCCCTGATCTTCTGCATAGACTTCAGGTGCTGTGAGCTTTACCTTACTCACTGACTATCATCAGCAGTGTGAGCCCAAGGAGAAGGGACCTGGCCAGGGGACACAAAAGGTGAGGTGGAATATATAGTACTGCCCTGGGAGTGTGAAGGTGGTCTCATCAGCCAAGGACCGGTTGGCTTTACAAAGACCTGATTTCGCTGACTCCTTGCATCAGGGCCAATAGTATTTGCCTTGCCTCACTGGTGAGAGGTTATCATCAAGGCTGATTCTTGCCTTGTTTTCCTGAAGCACTATGAGCTATCCCTTTGCAAAGGGAAGGGGAACAATGAGCAGGGGTGTGGGAATGCCTTCTTCACCAGTGCACTTTGCAGGAACAAAATGCTATCTGTATGTGAGGTCTGGACTCCCCAGCGACTGCAAAGGATGTCATGGGTGGTAACACTTCCTACGTCTATTCTCTGTTGCTAATGGCCACAGTTCCATCATGAACAGACCTGACCCCTCTGGAGCAATAAAAGGCTAGTCGTCTGTCCCTTTAGCTGTCAGCAGTGGGACTCTTAAAATGTTTTGGTTTGCTTTATCATTGTTTTCCCCATGAATTTAGAGAATGCTAAAGTCCCTGTACACTTGGTGTGTGGGACACATATGTATGTTGTCTGGTTATCTCTCTCTTCCATCAGTAATTTAGAACAAGGACAGGTTTGTGGCACAGCTATGTGAATTCAAGGGGCAAAAATAGTGCCACTTGCCTCATGTTTTCCATTTCCATTCTGCACTGCTTAGCCAAGACCTTTTCACCTTCTAGAGGTCTTCCAGCCATGAAGGAAAGGTTCCAGGAACACAGTTTCTTCTATCTGTCCATAAAACTGGGAAGCCCTGAGATAAATGAGTATAAAGCATTTTACATCCATCATCTCTCCCCTTTTCTCACTTGGTATGGCTTGGAAGTGGCAGCTCTGGTTTTGCGTGAAAGGTTTTGCGCCTTGTGCATGAACCTGATTTCTGTCCATGGGTTCATAATCTGTGCTTCTTCTTCCTTTCTACAACAGTAGACTTTATTTTTCTGCTGTGTGTGGTTCCAGAACTATCTGGAGGAAAAATACAGTTGTTGGGACATGTCACCCCATGGCTGTTAGCTCTGCAAGATATGCCTTTGCTACTCATCTCTTGATGAAGAGTACAGGGAGTGTTTGACAGTACTTCTCTTCATCTCACTTCCCAGGAAATCAATTTGACTTGCTATTTTGAATTCTTAAATCTGAAACAATAAACAGCTCCTGCCTTTACTGAATAGTGAGGGGGGTGAGCATCTTGTCTGTGTGGTGGCGCAGGAGGCGATCGACAGAGGGATGACATCAGCCAGGCAGTTTGGAGGCAGCACAATTAATTAATTTTCTTCCCTGAGCTTTGAACCCTCTTGGTCACCAGAGCATCGAGACCTTCAGCAGCACGGTGTGCTACGTCTGCTCTTGAACTCTCTCCATGACTGCCTGACCCCCAGGGCTTTGCTCCTCACTTATCCCAAGTGTCTGTGGTCCTGCACCTCAGAAACAGCTCTGTAGCTTCAAAAGGTGATGACTGCAAACCTGGGATCTCCATAATTTCTGCTCCCCAGGCAAACAAACATGCATATGCCATTCACACTCCTGGTGTATTAATAGTGACAGAGCAACATGTGTTTTCCACAAGAGCTAGACACCTGTTGAGGTTGTTCAGGGTCATGGAGTGCTGCAGTGATGCTTTACTGCTTTCTGCAGACTCCAGCATGTGTTGAGGAAAGAGGGAATGGTTTTTACTAGGTCAAAAGGGGCTACCAAAGGGAAATTATCCAGACATCCAGACATGGCAAGCCCTCTCACTGGATTCATGTGTGCAGCCCAAGAAGGAGGGGAGATCAAGGAGCTGAGGTTGTTGCATGTTTTAGTCTAAATCTGGCATTTGTGATAAGGTAAATGAAAAGTCTCCTAGCAACTGAGGTCAGCATTTATCCTGTGGTATGTACAGCACCTCCCTGCAAGGTACTGCACTGATAAATGTGTTTTGTCCCACAGGTGCCTGATCTGAAAGTCT
Organism: Hirundo rustica; assembly: GCF_015227805.2. Taxonomy (NCBI): domain Eukaryota; kingdom Metazoa; phylum Chordata; class Aves; order Passeriformes; family Hirundinidae; genus Hirundo; species Hirundo rustica. The sequence goes on from NC_053450.1 coordinate 91,094,005, forward strand.
GGAGCCACTGCTGCAGTCACTCTCATTTTATAGGCTAGAAATGGATTTTAATTAAAGTTCCTCTGATATTGTTTAAAAATTATCAGATCCTCAGTCACCGGACAAGTAACTCAAGGGCACAAAGGCTGCCCTTGTCTGCATCATGTGGAACAACATGAACCAAACTTTGCCTGATATTAAGAGGCACTGAAAGCAACCCTTAGTAAATCTAAGCAAGTTACATGTGCACTCTCTTTCAGTGGCATTTGGGCCTCATAGTATCCTTGGGTCTCAGATGCTCTTAGATGCAGGTTCCACAAACATGATCCTTCATGGATTCCCTTCTTGCAGAGCAGTCTAGAGCCCCTAGAGAAACAGGTGTGGGGTGACCTTGCAGAAAAGAAGGGAAGCAATGTCCCATGTGTTTAACCTGGGCACCTTAGCAGTCATCATAAACTGGAAAGCCATTTCTCTCTGAAACACATCGGCTGGGAAGGAGCCTCATACATGGCTTCTGGATCTGGTTCTCCACCTAAGGGGATCAGAGCACTTGTAAGGGGCTAGATAGAAAAGGGAGAGCAGAATATGCAGCCAACGTCTTCCCACAAGACAGCAATATTTGGAATACTGTCTATTTAGAATACTGGGCCAGGTAAGATGTGAAGAAACTGAGAGGAAGTTGCTTGGTACACTCCACCTGCTAATGCATACAGTTTTGGAGAATTTTACACACGAATTCATGGTGATCCTATTGGCAGTGCCATCAATGACACCGTGGTCCTTGCAGAGATGCACAAAGGGAAAGGCATGGCCAGTGGAGGGCAGGCAACAGGCTGAAGGAGTGGAAATTTTCTCCAGGATCTGTAAATTTCATGTGAGACTCAGGCTTTCACTTCTAATTAGAGGCTTCTGCTGAAGGGCTGAGAATTCTCAGGTCCCTAAACAGGCTCTCTTAGCCTTTTTGTTTGGTTGGTTTGGTTTTATTTGTTTGGTTTTCCTTAATTTTGTTTTACTGGGTGGCACAAGATTTGACCTACAGAAATTCGGTTGTTTTAAGGTGATAGTCCGGGCCTTGCAGAAAATTTAGATTTTGCAGAAAAAATTGATGTTCAGCAATTTATAAATTCAGATCATCTTTTAGTTCTCCACAGACTGAATAATACAAATGAAAACTTTACTGCTTAACAAAAGGGAAACTAAGTAAACCCAAGAGAAAGAATTAAGAAACCAGATTAAGAGCATTACATTCTTTGTCGTTTCCATTCTTAACTCATGTGCCCATTAGAATGGGCACAGAATATGTCCTTTATATCCCAAAATGTTCAGCCTGGAGTAACTTTGAAAGGATAGCTGTGGGCACAAATGTATGCCCTGCATTCCTCATTGTGTTTTCCATTGTGGCAATCCCTGCTGGTGTTTTCTATTCCTGAGTTTTATCCATCTGAGCAGGTCTGTTCCTGAGGCTCTGCTGGAAGTCAAAAGGGTGAAAGAACGTTATGTCTACGGAAGTGTCAGAAGAATTTCCAGCGTGCTGTGGATCATTAATTTGGTTTCAAAGACGTGTTTTATACTTTGGAATTTTACAAAGCAGCTACATGGAGGATTTTTTTGCTATGGGCAAGGCATGTTCCCCAGAAGGTAGCCTTGTAAAGCATTTTCCCTGGTAACAGGATTGCAGACAAATAGTTTCTTGCCTTTATCCTCCTGTTTTATCTCTGTTCTCCCCAAGAATCCCTCTTAATTCTTTGGTTGCTCCTTGGGGTGACATAAGGACAGTGAACCTGAAGTGGGAGATGAAAGAAAAGCAGTGTTAAAGCAAACTAAAGCTGGAATGATTTGCCAGGACTGGGAGATAACCGATGTGATTGGGGTAATTTCACAAACATCGGGTCAAGGTTCAGGAGTAAAATCTGTTGTTAATGAATCTGAAAGACAGCACTGCCCAGAAAGTATTGAGTCAATCAGAAACTGCTAGAGTTTTCTACTGAGTGAGTTTTCAGTGACATCATCACCAGTACTATTATGAGAAGACAGAATATCAGAAATTATTTTTCAGTTTTGGGGGTTTAAAATGCCTGGTTTTCCTGTTAAATTGAGTTGAATAATGACATGGTATGATGTGCAAGGGAGCACTTCCTTTAAAAGATGACTTTTGGTGATGGAGGAAAATTAACTCTGTTACTTTGCATGCAGGTTTGTTTTTGAGGCTTTTTGTAGCGGTAGATTTTTTTTTTTTTCTTTTTTTTTTTTTTTTTTTTTTCTTTTTCCTGAATGTGTCATGCCAGAGGACTGAAAAGCTTGCAAGGACATTAAATAGAGTAGTGATGAGGGTAATAACTGAAATTCACTGCTGGTAACTGAAACGGTAGCAGCATCCAGATGTCCATACCCCAACTCCTTCCTATCCCCTCAGCCTGTTTTGCTGGTGTTTCAAAGAGGATACGTGCCTTTTCCTCAACACAACAGTTTTCAGTGTGACCTTTTAATGCAGCCTGCTGCCAGTGCCAGTTTGCAGCATCCCCCAAAGAACTCAAAGTATTTGTTCCCATCTGTGAAGTGAAAGTTATAAAAAGAGTTTGTACTCTGCTGGGGCACAATGAGGTTAAGTCATTAAAATTTGGAATAGATTTCTTGTGCTTTAAAGATATGTATACATGCTGTTGCCCTGTGAGCAAATGGAGAGTTGGAAACAGGATTTGAGAGTCCACAGTCTAACCACAGAGTCATTCCTTCCCAGGAGAAATTATTTCAAGTGCAGGGATTAAATGAAAGAAAAACGGACACAGGCATGACAAGATAAATATCAACAGCAAATACCAGAGAATAAAGCAAAAACTATCCCCTAGAGATACCCAAGGTCCTGTAAACATTTTCGTTCAGTTCTGCCCTTTCTCTGTTGGTTGGTTTTCTCTGAAAACCCAATCTGCAGTATTGCATTGCATGAAGTAGTTAAGGAAAATAAGCATTTGTTGCATATGTTTATTCACTTGAAAAACCAAACCAAAACCAACAAAAAACCAAAACCAAACCAAACCAAAACCCAAAAACAACAACAACAAAACCACCAACAACCAAAATGTACTCTTTCCAGCAAGTTTACAACATGCACCAGTCACAACCGCTGTGGCTTCCCAGGAAATAGGTCTGTCCCTTTGTTGCTGTAGTAATGCACAGTGTACCTAAGTCAGGCTGCTGCTTGGATAAAGTTGCCAGAGATCAGTTAACAAGTTCATTGCGGTGAGCTCACTGCAAAGCACTGTATTCACAGTCTCTGCCCATTTAAATGCTATTTCCACGCCTCCCCCGCCCCCCCCAATAGCTGTGGCTTGGCACAGGAGCAACCACGTCTGGAGTCTCAGTGGCCCAGTTCATCAGGGAATGTAAGCCTGCCTTCCCAACAAAGTTACTTAGTGTTCTCAGTGATTGGACTTTAGGCAGACTGGTTTCCCATGGTTGCACAGTAATAGGCACTCAACTGGAATTTTAGGTCCATACATAGAGAAACAGTGGCTTTGATTGCTACTCCAATGAGCTAAAGTCACTTGGTCAGCAATTTTGTGCACAGAGATACCCAGTGACTGGAGCTGTATTTAAAACATTGTGTTTTGGCACTGGCAAAGGTATCTACTAAGGAAAAGAAATCATTGCTAGATAAGGAAACTATGTAAAAATTAAAGTTGAGTGTTTATACTTCTAAGGACTGCTATTTACTTTTATAGATTTGTTTATATGAGTTTTGAGGACAACTGCATTTTTAGCATATAAATCTACCCAACTCCCAACTAACTCCCCTAGAAAAATTCCTAAGAATTTTGCTTAGGGCTGTTAAAAAAAAAAAAAAAGTGGAGCAGTTTAAGAGATGGTGTGGCTGTGCAAGGTTTTGTTTACTTTTCCACCAAAGTAAACGCACACTAGTAGTAGTAGTGGTAAAGTATGCCATATATAGGGAACAAACATACCCAGTGCTATGAAACAGGGATATAACCATGTTTTGAACAGTTTTAAAGATGCACAGAAGGTACTGTCCCCTGCTTGTGCTATCAGCACACAGACTTTCTTCCTCGTACAGTTGTTTCCCACACATAAGTTGAAATTACTCTCTACGGGATACCACATTCCATGCAGTTTTCTTTTGGACAGTGGATTTCCATCTGTTACATTATTCCTAGGACCAGCATTAATGGCATCGTGATCATAAGATACAGGGATGTAGTTTATATGTAGAAGTGTTACAGTCTCCTAGAAGACCATGTTTGTGGTCTGGCAGCTGGTAGTGTCTTGATGCTGTGAAAGAAAAGCTTTTTCTGGAGGTAAACCCTCCCAGGGTATCATCAGATGACTTCCATTCACATAAAAATATTGGTGGCAGTAGCCAGATAGCATGTGGCAAAATCCGGAACATGACAAATTTCATAGAGGTTTTACCTTTCCTTCCACTGGGGGCAGGATTTCATACGTGTTTCCAAATCCCACAGAGCTGTGCAGCCCTGGGGAGAATAGGAGCTTGGTTATGGAAGGTGGCCAACTGCAACTTCTGGTCGAAGTGTGTCTGCTCTTAACTGCAAAACAGGGATAACTGGGAAGAGGGTTTGAACTTGGGTCTCTGTCCCACCACTCACAAGTGCATTGTGTTCAGCAGCATAAGGCAAATGATTCCACAGAAATGACAGATGTAAAAAAAATGTTGTAAGCAGGAATGACTGCCTTCCCCTCAGCAGGAATTGCATGTACATTACACGTTGCAGCCCCATTTTGGTCATGCTTAGATCTTAAGTGGTGCTAGACCAGCTGCCACTCATGTGAGCAAAGCAACTCAGCAGTCAGGAGTAGAAAGTGTAGAGGTCAATGAAGTCTGTTTTTCTGTTGCTCTGAACTGTTTATGGATGCCTAGTTGCATTATTATTATTATGGTTGCTTTCATAGTTGTTGCCCTTCTGTGAGGCAGCAGGTGTTGTCCACTACCAGCAGCCTGGGAAAGCAGTGTGGTATCATTGTGTGAACACTTCATGAAGTGATCAAGAAATGGGTTCACTTTGTTTTGCTAGAGGTGTTGTGCAGAATGACTGCCAGATCATTCCACCATTTCAAATGCTTACGGTCTGAATGGATAGAACAAGAAAAGGAAGCCAAAGCTGATGCAACATAAGGCTACAGGGAAAATGGGCTAGGTGCATAAACTTGTGACCCTGCGTCTCCTTCCAGCTTCAAAGAAAGCTCTTTGTAGAATTGGCAGAAAAGCGCCTTATTTCAGTAGTTTGTCATTTGAAATCAGAAAATGGAAACAGATACATGAGAGGTACTACGGATTTCTTCTTCATTGCATGTATTCATATACCTTCATTTCTTATTGCGTCTCTTTGTGGTTTAAAATTTAGACAAAAAAAATCATGCTACTAGCTTGTCTGTGCAGCAAGTATTTAGTCACATTTCTGCCTTTGCTGAAGAACTAAATTCACCTCTGCAAAGACATTTGGGGAAAAAAGTGGTTGGTCAGTGCATGTAACTACAGTGACTACAGTGAGATCATGATAATCTGAAAAGAAATACCCTTGGGAATCCAAATACATTGTCTAAATAAAATGTAGGTAGAATTGGCAGGAAAGGATTAAATTGGTTTAATCTGATTGTATTGTTTCTAAGCTGATGCTATCCTAACTCATGGGTGAGAGGGAAACATAAATGTGAAGGCATTGTGCACAGCCAGCTGTGGTTCACAGGACTTCATTAAAGCGCGGAGACCCATGGCAAAGTTCTCTTTTTTCCTACATCAGACTTTGGTCTTGGCTGGCCTGGAAGAAGATACGTCCCTGGAAGAGGATAGTGAGACTTCTGCAGCTCCCACACAGTAAGGCTTAGTGAAGACCTGGAGGGCTCTTAGCACAACAAAATAAAGGACCTTTGCCCTGAGAGGCTGTTTTGAAAATCTTACGGTGGATGTGTTCAGCCCATTAAAATGGCCAGGTGGCTGGGAGTATGGCTTCTTTTCTTGCATTAATTAGATGAGGAAGTGTGTCTGTAGAAGGTAACTATAATTTTTAATCATAGTGGTTTACCCTTCCAGTTCCCAGTGGCACACCTCCAGGGTCTGATGGCTGGGAAACGCAGTTGTAGCCAAGGACTCCTCTTCAACACGTGGGAAAGGCTGGCTCTTTGCTCTGCTCTCAGTTCTCCAAACTGAGTGATCAGGTGTGTTTAATGCAGTGACGTAGGTGAGGAGAGGGCTTGGGGAAGGCGGTTTTGGAAGGGTGCTGAGTATCAGCATTGCTTGGAGATATAAGATTGCTCCCACACAGGGTGACGAGCTAAGTTAATATCCTGGTGCTGTGCTTAGGTCACTTGGGCTTCAGCCCTGGGCAGGAAGGGCAGCTCCAGCTGGAGGTCATTGTACTCGGCTGCAGTTAAATCTTTGTGATGTTAAAAGCAGTCCTGGAAAGCACTGGAGTAACATCTGGTCAAGAGGGGACCATGCACGGACTGGCCTGGACCTCCTCTGGCTTCCGGACGCAGGAGTGCGTCAGAGCGTGAGGTCCCCGCATGCTTATCAGCATCCACCACTTGCGCATGAAAGAAGGAAGCGAGAAGTGATTCAGTTTGCATCCGGGCCCCGCAAGTGGCCCGTGCTGCTGCTTGATCTGCCTTCTTCCCAGTTCCTGCCTCCCCGCTCTGCCTACAATAGTCATTCCTCTCTGCTGGGGAGACACCCAGTCTTCATTTTGTTCTGCAAAGTGCTTCGTCTGGCCCGGGAAGTGGGGCACGTTTAATGGAAACCAACCTGCACGCACAATCCTCAGCAGCCTCTTCCTGCCTGCCTGCCTGCCAGGCACGAGCAGAGTCACTGTTAGGGTGCGGACAGGGCCACAAAAACCATCAGCGGGGGACAAAGTTGCGCTCACCTCTGGCGGCCAGTGGGCAGCCGGGGATCGGGGGGATGCTGGGGAAAGGGAGCACTGCAGTTTCACCACGTGTGGATGGTGGGGCTGTGTGAGCAAGGACTGTCGGCTTCATCTCGCCAGCTGGCTCGCTCAGCAGTTTTTGCAGGAAGTGTGAAGAGAACACATTTTATGGGAGATATTTATCATTATCCTGTACTGCTTAAATATAGTCTGTGTAGCAGGTTAGAGCTTGTTAGGCTTTTATCTTCTCAAGTTGGAGGGTGATGAATTAATCCATGAGTGTTGCAGCCTCGAGTGAATTATAGAAAGTCATCCCCAATGAGTAAAGATAAATGACATTTGGAAATTAACCCATTAGATAGTCTCTTCCAATAAAGTGCTTACTGAATTATTAAATTGTAAATGAAGATGCTTCACGTCTCATTTGAAAGTCAGAAAGACACTTATTTGTAATTCCACTACTGATTTTCTTTTTTTTTCCCCTCTTGGATGTTTCATTTCTCCTGAAAGATTTGGGGCTGACAGCCCCAGAGGACAAAGTCTCCATTAATCCATGGAGCCGTCACAGCAGCTACAATGCAAGCTGTGCTGCCCTGTTAATGTGCTGCAGCCTCTGCCAGGAAAGGGGCAGTCCCGAGGGTGTCGGCTTACACTTTGCAGTATCCAGCCTCCAAAAAAAGAAGAGTTGTTCAACTCTTTATTGACCTGCACCTGTATTAGTTTAACAGGTTTGACTGCTTGTTTAGCTGGATTTAAGGTGACCTGCTGGGCAACACGAACCTACTGTAAACTCTTCGGCCAGTGTAGGTCCTGTAGATTCAGCCTGACCCAGGATGCACCTTGAAGCTGAGCCTTGCTCAGGCATTTTAAAAACGAGCAGCAATAATACTGAGATGCATATTCAGCCGTCAGTGTTACTAAAGTCTCGGCAGACCTCGTGGTCCCTGGGTTTGCTGCCCCTCACCAAAGTAATGGGGTTGCACAGGGGTAAAAACACCCCTGTTGCTGCAAGGCAAGTCGTTCTAGTTTTAAAGCAATACAAAATGCATGCAAGTTTCATAGTCACCGTTGGTGAGGTTTGCTTTGGCATAAATATCCTTGTTCCAGGCTAGGATCTATTTGCATGCTAACAAAAAGCCAGAGACAGAATGTTTTCAAGAATTTCCATCTCCAGGACAGCCAGTTGTTCTGGTGATGGGTTTTGTTCTGTGAATGTGGAAAGCCTTCGAACACGAGCTCACTTCAGAGAGGAACCCAGCAGGAATGACTTTCGCTTCCAACCTGAGCTGGCTCCAAACCAAGGACCTAGAGGGCAGAAACTATCCTTCCCATTATCAAATGGCATTAGAGCCAATTTCCCATTTTCTTTTAGTGCTAGCAGTTTGATGATAACAGAAAATTATTAAAGCCATATACTGCTAAATATGATGGTAATTAGATAATCTCCTATAACTGATTTTTAAAGACTGTTGATCTTCACTGGCTTTTTCTTTCTGATGGCACAGGACAGACTTTGTCTTGGATGTTTTGCAAGCACTGCCACTGCAGGAATACAACCCACTCTTATGAAGGGAGTCTGTTTCTGCTCATTTAATTGTGATTTGTCTTTTTAGTAAATTCCTAATATAAGGAAGGACTGATCTTGTTCCCATAGCCATAAACAAATTCTAGCAGTAAAGAAGCAAAACTTTAGGTAATAACTATCAAAAAGTGTTCCATTAGTTTTATTATCTGACCAGAATGATCCTGACTGTGTTACCGCCTCTTCCTCCAGTGTCTCCAGGCCACATTCTGCAGGTAGGAAATGAAGACAACAGAGAGGTTGTCTTGCATCAGCTCTTCTCTTTAAAGATGATAATCTGTGCCATGAAATCCAAACCAAATGGCAATTCACATGCATGTTTAACATTATTTAACACCTGTTTGAGATCAGTAGTTGGAGTTCTTACAGAAATTTTGTACTGACCTGCCTGTGAAGCGTGGCTTCTCTCCAGTGAATGTGAACAGAATGAACACCCCACCCCTCACCCCGCAAGGGTACAAGAAAGACCCTTCAGGAAGGCTTTTCCCCACTGGTTTATGTTCTTAAAATGGGAGTGATGCAAAAAACCTCGTCCTTAAGAACATGTTGAAGTGTGATTTAATGCCATATGAGTCTGCCAAACCCTCTCAGTGTTTTTTCTTTATGCCTAAAGTTGGGGTGTGGGATAAGACAGGAGAGAGTGAAAAATTTTCATGTAGAGTGTGACACAATAAACACTTCATAGTGACTGTATACATACTGTACTAGTGCAATTATTCTGTTCTGGGCATCAGTGAGAGGGCATGTAATTCACAGTACTTTTTTTGGCTTTTAGTAATTCTTTCCTAGAGTCAAAAGTGAGTGAGTGCGCAGTCTCTGTTCTGACTCAGTCTCATGCTGTTAGTGATAGTGGCATTTTAACTGATATTGAAGCAAGGACAGAAACTAACATTTAAGAGGAAGCAAGAATGACAGAAATGCTAAGATGAGGAGAATAAAGAGGAAAAAATGCTAAAACAGTAGTTCAGAAAAGAACAGAGTGTGGGGGGAAATAATTTTATACCAGAGCCGTAGAAACACTACTTGACCACAGACTGAAAATTGGTAAAGCTCCTGTTTCTTGTCAGACCAGCTTGATTTTCTGTCTAAGCTGCTGAGTGACAATTTTCCTCTAGTGTCATTCTGTGTCTTTTAATTAACCAGTGTTGTCATCCACATCTTTGAGATTCTGATGGGAGCAGCAGCTCATCTCTATTGATTTGCTCAGCACTCTGCATGCAGAAAGCAGCAGCTGCTGCTGGCGATCCCAGGGCTGATTTGTCTGTATGTTCCACTGGAAATATTTGCCTGAATGAAGTAAGCTGTGTGAGGAGGCACCTAGTCTAATTGGAGCATTAGGTCTGTGCAGTAGGTGGTATGCAGGTGGTTTTTTGCTGCTTTTCTGTCAGCTGGTAATTTATCTGTGACACGTATGGGGTTTTGATGGATGTAGGTACTGCAACTGCATGGAAGAGCCATTATGTGCTGGTACAGTGTGGCCGTGCTGTGGCTTGCAGTGTTTTCAGAGTGCTTTGGGCTCTCACACTTCGAGTAGCAGCTGCCACGGATCTCTGCAGGGCTCCTGGGCAAGGCTTTGGCCTGAGTGGTACAGAGGACTCAGTTGTGTTACCCCCACTTTTGCAGCTCCACGTTGGAGTGGTTTCAGCTGTGCTGAGTGGCAACACAAATCACAGCTGTCAAAATCACCTGCTAAAATCTAATTTTTGAGAGTCTTCCAACACTTCCAGTGAATAGGTGTAACAAGCGTATTCCCATCCTTGCCAGCAGCCCGTTAGGGAACTGGAATTGCACAAGGTTTCACTGATAGGGTTATAGCAATGCAGCCCATGGGAGATTATTACCCCCCACTATTTTAAGATTCCTATTTAGAGGTTATCATAGACTCATTCTGTGGTGCCCCTTGTGTTAGTCGTGCAGGCAGCTACACACAGCAGCTGAGGCAACATGTGTGTAAGAGACATCTCCTCTCTCCTCCCTTCCCCACTGAATGGAATGGACCAGCCTCTGAGATGCTGCAGCTCCTTCAACCTCAATTTACCCGACAGGCTAGCAGTGCCCTTCCCTCTCTTTCTTCTTTTCCCTCTCATTAATCCAGTGTGGTAGCTGTCAGCTCAACCTGGCTGTACATCAGAGAGAATACTGCGCTGTTTTGGCAGCAATTTGAACCAAAAGAAAAGATTTTGCAGGCAGAATTGAGCCTTTGGGAGGTGAGCTGAATGATGCTGTCACAGAACAAGAAAGACTCTTTTTCCAGTGTAGCTCATGTTTTTTTCCAGGCAAGAGCAACAATGTGAATTTTCATATATATATATATACATATATATATATATATATATATAGGTATACAACCTGGCAGTGTTTCAAAATGCTTGGGTAGGTCTTGCCCCAGCTAGGAAAGATTTAAATCTAATTAGAAATCAGAGATAAGAGGAAATGATATTTCTGCCCATGAGAATTTCCAAGATCTCAGAAAAACATTTCTTGCTCTAACAGGAGGAAAATTTAAAGAGCTGAGATAAAGTAAAAATCATGTAATAGGTGAAAATGTTTTACAAAACAGTACAGCAAAGCCTGTAGTCCTGTAGTCAAGATAGGGGGTGGATTTCATTTTAAACCAGATTTCTGCTGTAGTTACAGCATTTTTTAATTACACCTTCATTAAATGTTTAAAACATTTAGTTTTGCAACCGGCAAATAGGTTCTCTTTTTTTTTTTTTTTAATATTACTGGGAAATATTTACAAAGAAGTTCCAGCAGTTTTTCCCATCTGTAAAGGTATTCAATCATTTTAGCTTCCAACATGTTCAGGTTTGAAAACAAACATTTTCTAATGTAATTTTTCCTTGAAAAATTCCTGCCATTTTTATTAGACACCATTGGTTCTTACTTAATTTTAGCCAAAGGGCAACAGTGACTTGTGTAGTTATTTCGGTTTTATTTTCACTAACCTTATAGCAGAGTGTTGTCAAGGTTTTTTCTCCTTAAGAGCTGAAGAAATTCTGACCAATTATGTTGTTGTTTTAGTCATCCTGGTTGTATGATCTCATGATCATTCCATATTTTTATAACGTGTCCATTGTACCAAAATAATTACATATCACCTATTCCAGTAGTTACTTCATGTTTCTAAGAAATTATGTCATTCATCCATAAGCACAAGAACAAAAGGCAGAAGAAACAGCATTTTATTTCATATTTACCATAAAAGGAGTCTGCAAGTCACTAACCACATATAAAAAAGAAACCAAACTAGGTTAACAGATATAAAACCATTACACATTCACAAGAAACAGAGTAGGCAGAGAAAGTGATAAGCAGATCAGAAGCTGGAGAATCACTTGGTCCAGAACTAAACGGGCATAAATAAAACTAGGAAAAAGTCCGTTTTCCTTTTTGCTGTAGGAATGGCAATGGTGAGTAACGCTCTTGTAGCTGTAGGGGAAGCTGTGGAGCAACGGGGATGCATCTCGTCTGTACACAGCTATTGCTTCTGAAACTCTCAAGCCAGACACAGGGTGCATCCATGATCAGATCTGCCTGACTGTCATGGCAGAGTTTCTATTTGTCCTGGTTGGAGTGGACATCTTGGTGAAGTGTTTTGCAAGGGACTCCCCCAGGAGCTGTCCTCTCCCAAGAAAGTTTCTCCATTGGGTTCTGCTTTGCAATGGGAGGATCTGAGCCTGTTTTAACTATTTTCTTCTCTGGGAGAGCAGCACTTAAATTCTGGCTTGAAGGAGAATGCACAAAGGTTTTGAGCACCCAGATCCCAGTCTGAATCTCTTTCCTTCCCCTAATTTAGTTGGAGTGCTTCTGAGAGATCCTAACTGGTGTGGAAACCGAAATCTGGTCATTAACCTTGGACAGAGACATTTTCCTACTAGGTCTTGCCTTAGCCCCAGCCGGGGGCGTAGCACTTCAGAGCCGTGTGGGGAGTACCCATTGAAGCTCCTTGGCAAACCTCGGTGGGACGTGTCTGTTGCCACAAAAGGGCTAACACAGGTTTGCTGAGCCCTGTGCAAAAGGCTGTAGTTGGTAGGAGAGTTCTGTCAGTTCTGAGCTGGATTTGCTGGCATGGGTCCAAGGAGTGCCAATAAAGCCATCATTTATTTGTGTATGAACAGAGCTGTACAGCAAGCTGTACCAGCCACATATAAAGTGATATAATGAATTTTAAGGGTCAACATACCGGCCAACTAGTGTTAAAAATAAAACTTTGGAAAGGTGAATTTCTGTGCTTAGAAAGTTGTGGAGTCTCCTTTTGTAGCTGAGTTGCAAGAGAATAGACTTGAAACGTACCACTAACTTTTGTTTGCTTTTGCCCCACATTCTAGTTCAGACCAGTGGATAGAGCTAAAGTCACCAGCTTTGATGAAAAAGGGAATCAATGTTTCTCTTTCAGGTTTTGTATAAACAGGCAGCTGCTTGAGTATGCTGAAGTGTGAGGAATGTGAGCAGAGAAAGAGCAAAAGTGAGTGGAAATCTCTAAGAAATACCACTAATACATTGGACTGCAGTTCAGCATTTTGTTAAGGGCATCATTTGTATTTATACTGTCAACACAGGGTGGATGAATGGAGCTATAATAAATGATACATACAATTTGATTTTTTCAGTGTGCTTGAGACATGATTCTGTTCCTCCAGCAAAAAAGATGATGTTTTTCTGCCGTTTCAGGGATTAGGTAAATCCCCATGAGTGATGACAACAGACAGAACTAGGGCTTGCAGAAGTACAGAATGGAAAGTATACTTGACACTTGTGAGAAGTGAACTCTGAGCTGGTGCTGTGGTTAGACACGCAAGCCTCATTTCACAGTGCTGAAATACTGCCTTCTCATTCTCCTATCTTGAATCATGAAACCCCACACTCTTCTAATGATTCTTTCAGAGGGAGCAGTGAAATTATTCATATGAAGAACCAGAATTGCTCAAACCACATCCCTTTTATTTATCTAGACCAAGCTACAACTTCTGCCAAAGCTTGGATCATTTGGGATAAAATTCTCAGTGTTCCCAGGCTGCTTTTCTTCTCTTGCTCCTTTATGTTCGTGACCTTCTGATAGCCTGCTTTAAAACTGCATAGCTACTTCTGTTATCAGAAATCACACCTTACTGGATGCTCCCATGTATGGAGTATGATGCATGGAGGAGAGTCTCAGGAGGAGGAATTTCAGGTGATTTGTTGCCCTGGTGCCAGGAAAGGAGGTGACTGCAGTGAAGAAGGCTTGAGCAGCTGTTCAAGCCAGACAGGGGAAGTTAGGCCTGGGCAGAGGAGGAAGGGTTTGTATTGTGTCCTGTATGTGTGTTGAATTGTATCAGAGCTGCAAGAGAATGGAGGTGAAGTGAAAAGAAGGAGCCTCCAATGTTTGAGCCCATTTGGAGAAGGGTGAGAGTTGGGGGCAAGTAGTGAAAGAGCCAGAGTGCTTAAGAGCTTAGATAATTGAAAGGCCCTTAGCTCAAGACTGAACTCCAGTGAAGGAGGCTGATTCAGTGTAGAGTACTTTGAGACTGCTTGGCTGGTGTCCTGCACACTCTGGAGTGCAGGAGGCCAAGGACCAAGAAACAGGTTGCCTTCAGACACCTTTGCATCTCTTTTTTAATTATATTAATGCAGTAAGAGCATGCTGAGAGTTTTTCTCTCATAGTCAGCAAATGCATGGTGCTGTCATGTAGCAAAGAGATGATGTTCAGTCATACCTCACGGTTCACTTGCCAATGAGCTGCAGTGTGTAAATCTCACTCATAGCCCTTCCACGTGTCAACAGCTGGTTCCTCAGAAGCTGTGTGTTCGCTTGCCTGCTAGTTACTTGGGTGCTCTTCAGCACCATCCACCCAAAGAGAACTTCAGGAAGGGATCCTCGAGTTAGCCACGGGCTGCTGTGCTTCGGTCAGAAGGGGAGTCAGGGTCAGAAGGGGAGTCAGGGTCAGAGTAACAGGTTTTGGTTTGGGGTCTTTTAGCTGCTTTTGCTAAGTGCGTCTGAACTGCAGACCTTTAGCTAAGTGTTGGCCTTACATTAAATAACCCTTTTTGAAAGTCTTAGTCTAATTTGCCGTTCATATCATGTTTGGTGGTGGTGGCCATAGAAGATTACAGGTTTTGGGGTTTTTTTATCTGAAGAGAAATAGTGACTTTTAGGCTATCTGCAGAAGAGGCACTTGAAGTTCCTATGGAAAATATTTGTGCTTTCCATGATAACAGAGCATGGAGGGTTATAACATCTGATTTGCATCACTGGGGGAAGGTGGGGAGTGAAGATGCTCTTGTGCCATGTCAGCCAGGTCTGTGGCTGAAGATTTGCACCAGGATATATAATTTGCATTATATAACCATAAGCACTCTTTTGAAAAAGTCTAAATGCTTCATATTTCCATGTTACTTTTATGGACTTGCTCAGAGTAATCTGCCATCTGGTATTTTTTTCACACTGGGCAGAATGAGGTAAGGAGGGAAAGATGCTGACTGCTTCCATGCTGTTGCTCAGCTTCCGCTGAGGGAAATGTAACACCTTTCCCCTTTCCTTAATGTCCAGCCTGGCTCCTTGCATGAAGCTCTTCACAGCAAAGTCAGAGCTGACTCTCAAGGCCTGCTCTTTGGAATAGTTATGAAGCAGCTTTCTTGTAGTGTGCTGGAAAAAAACCACCGTGAAAGTCATTCTGATAGAATGACAGCTAGAGGGAAGTAATAACATTCTTTGCAGACTTACATGCAAAGGCTAAGAAAAATAAGTGCAAGTACTGTACAAGGGAGGGGGCTGTATTCAGTGCTTGAGTGCTACATGCTTGTAGGAAGTCTTACGTTTATAAATACAGAGGTCACGTTTATAAATACAGGAGTCAAACAGATTTCCATTACTAATTGTTTTTAATATTAGCTGGGTGATGCTTTACTTTTTCTTTTCTGTTTTTTTGGTGGTGGGTGTTTTTTCTTTTTGTCTGTTTGTTTTTTTTAATCCTATTTATGTTCTGCTTTGGTCCCTTCTGTCTGGACTAAGCTGTGACAACGTATGTGGTAAGTGCAGAAGACAGGGGGGAAGCAACCTTGCAGCAAAATGAGTTGAGCTGATCCTGCCACAATTCTCTTTTTTCCCCCCTAAATAATCAAATTGTTTAATTAGTCATTGCTCTGGGGAAGTTCTCTACTCAGCTTCCTGCTGGCTGCACTGACTTACAGGGCTGCTCTCGATTCCGCGGTCTCCGGCGCCAGCATCTGACCTCAGCAGAGCTCCCAAGCCCTTTGCGCTCTCGGGGAGGCCGTGGCAAAGATGTGTTTGTTCCTGGGCTGCGTGCAAAGCTAAAGCCCTGTTCAGAGCTTGAGGAATGTTAGATTATCCTTTTTCTTCCAGCCCCAGTGGCTGATGTGAGCATGCTCTATGTGTGCATGGCACTGGCTATTTGCCAGGTTTAGAGTAATTTTTTTTTTTTTTTTTTTTTTTTTGAATGAGTAAGTGAATGAATGAATGAATACCTGATTAAGTTAATGAAGCTGAGCCAATGGTGGGAGGGAGCGACTTGGCTGCTGCCTGCTCTAAGAGATCTGGCAGCACATTAGACTTGCATAACGCTTTATAGCTCCATGCTGCGCTCCATATGAGCCACAGGAGAGGGCTGCAATTACTCGGCTCTCCGATTGAAACCAGCTGCAGGTAGCTAGTCATCCTTTTGTCCATTTCACTGGTGTCGGGAGTCACTTGTCTTGTGCCGTGGATTTCCGGGGCAGATGGGTAAGGTGCTTTCACAGAAGTGATCGCAAGGGTGAGAAAGCATGTTCATGACTCAGTGGCTTTTACAAAAGGTCCATTCAGGTTTCCAAGCTGTAATTCACTGGACCCACAGGTTCAATGCAGGAATCTTTTTAGTTCCTGAGTTCAAAACTTCTGTATAAATAACCTTGATGGGAGCTGTGTGATTTTTTGTTTTCTTGTTCTTTCGTCACCTGGCTGGGAAAAATGGAGCAAAAGGTTTTCTTGTGTCTGTTTTTTTGTAAGAAAAGTAATTTTTAAATCCTCAGAGTCCTTTTTGATTGTTGTTTAAGGCAAGTTCTCCCTGGCAGCCCCGGATGGTACATACCTTTGTTTCTCACATACTTAAATTAAGAGTACTGGCACTGCCTGTTAGCACACCGCCTTCATTTGTCAACATTCCCTGCTTGAGAGCAACGATGATGATTTGCATTCTTAGTTGGAACGGGTGGGACTTTTAATTGCAACTGAAGCTTGTGACTGTGGAACTTGCTATGTTTGTATAATCCTGCATTATTTCATTTTCTTTTGACTGTTTTCTGTGTTGTCTAATCAGAACAGCTGGGGCAATCTCAGCCCCTCGCCATGCTGGCCTCAGGCAAGTGATGCTGGTGATGGATTTGGGCTCTGTGCCCATTTTATCTGCTTGCTCCCCATTAAGCAGGAAGGAGGCTCCCCTCTCACTGAGTCAGGAAGAGTAAGTAGTCACTTGGTTTTGTGGGCTGCAGGGCCTGGGGAGGCATTTCAGAGAGAGAGAAGGTGCAGAAGGGTTGATCTGACATTTTTCTTGCTCTTGTGTATTCCTACATGCACTGACCTCTACGACACTGCCTGTGCTGAGATGGTCGGCCTGAGGGTCTGTGCAGGATGAGTAGGTGGTGCTGCAGGCCACACCCAAATGTAGCTGACTGGAATGAAGAAGAAAAGAATTAAAGAGTTAGAGAAAAAAAAAGGTGCCTGAGGAGGATGTTTAACTTGTTCTCTGTCTGCAGAACTGGGAGTACGTGCTGCGTGCCTCGAGATCAGTAGGAGCTGCTGGCTTTTCTGTTTTGTCAGTAGTGATGGTCAGTCATCCTGACTTGGGAGGGCACCAAGGCAGTGCGCTGAGGCAGTGAGCAAGGGCTGGTGCGAAATGGCTTCAAGCTAAAGCTTTGCTGGATGAAGTCTGAGAGAAGGCAAGGTGTTGGAATCCATTTCAAGGGAAATTTAACATCAGTTCGTGTTTCACACTTTACAGATGGACTAATTATAGTCTAATTTGCTGGCACGTGAAATCTACCAGAGAAGCAGTCTGCAGGGAAGACTTCCAAGGAAAGGCACTGAGCATGCAGATGACCTTTCCAAATCTTCCCCTAAAGCTATGCTCTCACACTGTCCACTTATCAGCTAGGCTTAAGGGCACGCTTCTCCCCATGAGTGCCTGTGCTTATCTGTAAAATGGCTGCTCCAAGTTGGCTGCTGCTTGCTGGTGTTTCTGGCTGGATCTTCAAAGGGGTGAGACGCCCCCGGTTTCTGTAATTTTTCGTGGGGGTCTTATTCAAGTCTCCTGGCAGCAAAGCCAGGCGTCTATCTTAATTTGTTTTGCAGAAGGTGGAGAAAATGTTAGCGAGCATTTTCAGACACAGGGAAGGAGACCTGTGTGACATATCTGCAGTACAAATGTGTTCATACAGGCATGACAGTTTCTGTCACAAGTTAAAATGAGTGGCGAGTGGGTGTTGCTACGTTTATAGTCACTCCTGTGAAATTTTCAATGGAAAATTGTGTAGGCAGCTCCCATTGTAGCCACATTGTAGGCACATTTTAGATAAATGAAAAACATCAACAAAGTAATTTTTGTATTAGACTTGTTTATAAATGAACTCTATTCACTCATTTAAGCTGCAGAAGCGCCTCTAGGGGATGGGTGTGAGAGTAAAGGGTGTCACTGAGCACTGTCAGATGTCCTGCTCTTGCAGCAGTCACTGCAAAACAGGAGATAAAAGGTTGGAGGCTGTGCTAGCCACTTGCATAGGTGGGATCCCCCTTTCTGTCCTGGTGTCGGTGGAGTTGAAGGAGCACTTCAATTTGTGTGCGTTAGCTCCATGGCTTCCGTGCTGCTACCGCAGACTCTGGGTACGTGTGCAGTGGAGTGCTGACTCCCCGAGCCTCTTGGGTTGGTGGTCCTCATGGCCTGGCACAGCCAGCTGCGAGGCTTGTGGAGCAGGGCTTTGGAGGGGCTTGGCAGGCCTCTGTCAGGCCGTGAAGGCTTCAGCGCTGCATGGTGGTAAATCGTCAAGCTGCTGGAATGAGCTCCAGCCATGTGGGACTGTGGGACTGCTGGAATGAGCTCCAGCCATGTGGGACTGTGCAGCTGGCAGCCAGCCTGAGACCCCAGGCCTGAGCAGCCCCAAAACTTTCCTTTGTGGCTGCAGATGGAGCTGCTTCTTGTAGGGTCAGCTGAGGTGCACTTTCTGCTGTGCAGCTGAGAGAGAAAGCTGCGCGTCAAGCTGTGCACACTCAAATGGCTTTGCTCCAGGGCTCAGACCCTCACTTAGCAGTTACATGCTTTCCCTTCCCCCACAGAGGCAGAAGGCTCCAGAGTCCAGCATTTCACCCTCAAAAAAACCTCACTGTAATCAGCACTGTCAGCTCATGCATTTTTATCTGTGGATATCTGATGCCATTTCACAAAACTCCGGTTCCTGGTGTCAAATGATGAGATGGGAAATTCCACTTTTAGCTAAACTAGTAAGTTTCTGATCTTGTGGGCTGCAGGGAAAAGCTAGAGGCCTTGAGTGTGAAAGGCCTCACCCAGCAGAAGGGCAAGTTAAAAGGGGTGGTAGTAATAATAATAATAATAATAATAATAATAATAATAATAATAATACCCTTCACCTTTATAATTTTAATACATCTTTTATTTGTGAGCCAGTATCATGTGATTCAGAGGCAAGAAGCTGGGCCTGACTCCTGACACCTGAGAGCCCAGATCTGGCACTGCAAGGTGGGGGATTTCTGTGCCGGGGAGCGAGGGTGCTGCCGTGGGATGGGGTGGGCTGGGAGGGTGGCAGTATGGCCAACACAGCCAGCCCTCCAGTGTCAGCCCTGACATGGGGTCTGCTTGCAGCTCTTGGAGGAAATGCTTCCCTGCTTTCAGTCTCCCTGGCATCTTGTACTGCGTGCTGTGGTACCACCTCTCTGCAAACCGTGCTGGAAGAGGAGGGATCACTTTTGCTAAAAGCTTTTTTCTATATAAACAAAAGACGTAGGCAGCTGTGAATCTGTTTAAACCACCCATAGTACTCACAGTCCTGCCAGGCTTAGGTGTAGCTGCACTGCTGTGTGTGTGCACAGAAAGGTCCTGCTGCACACCCAGAGCATGAAGTGACTTTTACAAGATGCTGAAAATAAGGGCATCTCTCCTGTTGCAGAATGAAGTGATGGCACCCAGATGATCTGATGGCAGAAACCTGCAAACTTCTGAAAGTCAATTCCACCTCTTCATTCAGCAGTTAGCTTAACCAAAACCAAAGATAATTCTAGCACCATGTTCCTGTGCAGTTCATCAGTACCTACCAGGAATAATAACTATGTGTTGTTAACTAAGCACAATCTAACCATAGTAGCACAGGAGGTGTGTGCCCTGCTTAGGACATGCTCATCTCTCCTTATCCTCAGAATTCAGGGTAATTAGCAGAAACAAACAGCTAATCAGTGGAGTAGCTTTCTGATAATCAGTTTGTATGACCTGCGCTCATGAATGGCTGTCCTGGGACTCCATCATTTGTCCATCCTTTTGGGAATACGTCTTACAGTGTTTTTATCCTCCTAAACCTTCCTCTCTCAACTCTGGTAACTACATACTTCCATGAAATTCAAGGGAATGTTGAGCCTTTGGGCATCTCACATTTGGTGATGTGCTTGCTGAGGTTTGTTCATATCATTTGCTTTTTGTCTTGTGTGGAGTCTGTCTGACTGGGGACAGGAAGGATGTGCAAAACCGCTGCCCACTATGCCGAAACCTGTAGCAATTTGCTGTGGCAGATTCCCAGAAGTATAATAAGAACTAACAGTGCACTGGACAATCTGTCTTGCGGATGCAGCGTTGATCAGGAATCCTTTCCTTTTGGGAGGAGAATTTCAAATTTTATTAGAGGTTTTCATGTTCCTTATTAATGGATCTCTGCAGTTGGCCCTCCCGGGAATTCTGCCAGGGAGCTGTGAAATTGGTCGAGTTGGACAATAAACTCCGATAGCTGTTGTTGGCGTGCGCTGAGCTGCACATGGCAGGGCTAATGGAATATGTAGCAGTTACAACCATGAACATGTAGCTGCCAGCGGGCAGGCTGTGCAGCGGGGGGAGAAAGCTGGCGTACAGAGCTGAGAGCCAGAACGCAGCTGCGGAGCCCGCTGCAGTGTGTCTGTCTCGTCGTCTCTCTGAATCTGATCCTGCAAGATGCCAGCCCCCTTGGAGGGGAGGGGAGAGGTGGGACGAAGGAGGTCCGTCCCTTCTCACTGGTTTCCAGCGCTGCCGAAATTACTCACTCGTGATAGGATGGGCAGCTGATTTGAGGCGGGAGCGTCAGGCTGCGCTGCTGTATCTGCCCGGTAACACCTCAGACAAAAAGAGCCGCGTATCAGGCTCGACTCTGCGAATGTTGCCTTAACATCTGCGTGCCAGGCAGGGCAACAGTGTCTGATGGAGGAGAGACACAGTTTTTCTGGGGCACGGAGAAATGTGAGAGTGTGCTGGTCATACCTAGCGCTGGAAAGTGGAAGTTGAAAAGTCGTGGTACTCTATGTGTTTTTAGGATTTGCCATCGAAGAAGCCTTTTGACAATAAGTGACTGGTTTAACTGAATATCCCTGAAGTTGGAAACGGACGGCTGCCCCCCTTGGGTGTTTGCTTTTTGCGCCAGTCCTTCCTCCTGATGGCACGTGATGGTATGAGCATTCTGGCAATTGCAGAAAGGTCAGGGACCAGAGGACGATGAGGGACCAGATCTTTGAAGGAGGCTTAGAGACCCAAAAAAAGATGTTAGCTGCATCATGGAACAAAGAAAGTGCTTGATTTCTCAAGGCAGTGAAAATCCCCCCGTTTGCATAGCCGGGTGCTGCTGTAGTTTGTGGTTCTGGGCCCAACTTCCCTGCACCCCAAGACTCAGTCCTGCGGGGTGGGACACAGCATGTGTCGCTGTGTTGGGACGTTTGCGTTGCTGGTTTTGCCTTTGCTGCAGTGAACTCCAGATAAATAAAGGAGGTCAGCATCTGAAGCTAAAACGCAATATCCTCTCCTGTGTTTTAAATTTATTAGATGAAATAAGTAGAAAAATTCTGTTTTGGGAAACATAGTGAGATTTAAAGTGCCTTGCAAAGAGATGCTGGAGTTTTGCATGAAAATGCACATCCTGAGCTCCAGTGAGCAATCCCTCTGGGACCAGAGCAAGCCCAGATGGTGACTCCTCCAAGTGATTATTTTTCTGCCTTAAGCCTTTCCAGGAATTTGTGTGTGGGCAGACTGCCAGTGGACACTGGCTGTCCAGACAGTTTAGCAATGTTCCATGTGTACTCACTGCCAGAGATACCAAAGTCCAGCTGCTCTCCCTGATCTCTTTGTCCCTTTTACCTTCCCAGCCATAATTGCACATGCCTGCACGCACGCACGCACTTGTGACACACACAGGAGCAAAAAAATCACCTGGTGTTTCCTAGTCGTTTGCATTTCTTACGAATTGTGATTGACAGCTCTAAAGTTAAAGAGAAAGGAAAGCTCCAGAGTCAGAAAAATGTCTTAAATAAAAATAAAAAATAATTTAAAAACCCACCACCACCACCCCCCAAAAATAAACCAAAAAACCAAACAACAACAACAACAAAACCCGCCAGACAACAAATAAAAAACTCCATGGCACATGGCAGAAGGCAGGCGTTCATCTTTCTAGGACAGCCAGCAAAAAAATGTTTAATCAGGTCTTGTACCTCTTGCCTTTGAGACACTGTTGTTTGGGTTATCTCCCTTTCATTGCTTCCCAAGCAAAATCAGTCCTGTCTTATCTTTACTGTTGTTGGCACTTGAATTATGCCAAAAAGTTACCATTTTACTTTTAGATCTTGAAGTAGAAGTAGGCTGTTTTATGCTGCATATTTGCAGTTTTTGCAAACCCAATCCTATGTCTGTTAAGACTTCAAAGTCTCACTGTAAAGTGCTTGGGCTTGGAAAAGTGAGGCGATATTCACTGCCCTATGGCTGTCTCATCCCTTGTCTCCATTAAATTTATTCATTTCTCCCATGTTCTCCAAGAGATCTTGGGCAGCCCTTCTGTTACTGGTAAAGATGAAGTCAGTTATCTGAAAGATTTACACCAAAAAAACCAAAATGCACGACCCAGAAGAGTTAGTATTTGGTATTTTTGAAGGATCTTAGCTTTGACATTGGCGGCCACCCAAACCTCAGTGGTTCAATGCTGTTTAGCAGAATAAAATCTTTGCTTCAGCTCCTGCATAATGAAACCCCATTTCACAGAGCTTCATTGTACTACTTTCGATGCAGAGAAGCTGAACCCAGATGCCTCAAACTTTTGGAACCACTGGTTTCAGGGAGCCTGGTTTACCCATCACAGCAAAAGAGCATGTCGCTATTCAATCCCATGTAGAAGTTCCCTGCTCTGTTGCAGGCAGAGAAGCCAGCCCTCTGCCTCTGCTCCCAGCTTTTCCCTGTGGGAGCGTATTTAAATTCTGGATTTGAAGCTCATGTTCCAGAAGAGATTGGAAGCCCAGCACAATCTCCCTGTGGCAAGGGAAGCAGGATGAGCACCCCATGCTGAGGACGTCCCCCTGAGCAGCTGCCTGGGCCAGGATCTGCTGACTTACCTACCCAAGCCGATTGCCTGGGGCAGAAGGCTACAGGGAGCTAAAGTTAACCAAGGATGACTGCGCAAATGTGAGCTCGGCAGTTTTATTTTTAGTCGAACCTAAAAAGAAAAATCTGTAAGTCATGTGTAATATAATAATTTTAGCTGTTGCCAAGACACGCTGAGCAACTGTTAGGAGGAGGGGAAGGCCCGTGCTGATCCAGCAGGGACCCTGTCTCCTGGCTGCCCTCGTCGTCGCAGTCGCGGTGCCGAGGTGATGGCGCTGACAGACCAGGGCAGGTCAGGATAGTGCCTGGGCTGCTGCACTCCGGGTGTCACCAGCCCTTGCACATCTGAAGCTGCCCTGAGTTTTTTCATCTGCCCTATCTCCTCAAAGCCAGGGAATCTACCCTGAAACAGTGCTTTACTCTCCTCCCCCAGCTCTAGCTATTGGTGTTTCATTACTGTTTATCAATATTTAAAGAATGGAATAATTAACTGAAGACTGATTGTATCAAACTATTAGAAGGTTTGGACTTTTTCTGCAGGCTTACAGCAGCTTGGAGGACCATAAACGTAAAGAGTGCTTTTAAAGATAGGTTTAATCTGAGTCTAGTGTGTCTTCAAAGTACTTCATACACATATAAACATCAGGCTTATTGTTCATTAGATGTGAGGCAGCAGGGAAAGAAATCCCCCAAAGGAGTATTACTTGCCATAAGATAAGTATCATTACTGCTGCTCAGCATTCCCTTTAAAGTAGGCTATATCCTATTTCCATCTTACTTCACGTCCACTCTTAATTCTTTCTCTCTATTCTTCTTACATGTAATGCATGCTTTTCTTGTTGAGCTGCCATTCATGCGACCTAGGTGTGCAGTTTCTCATCACCCATTCTTCCACACCTTTCAGAACGGCCAGAAATGCAGATGAGAGGTGGTGGCTGTACAGGGTCTGAGGAAAAGTTTCACTCTCCACAAAGGCTGATTAGGATAGGCAAGGTAGGTTTCAGGAAGAGAGTAAATGTGTTTTAGTCACAATATTTTCTTTAGCAGGTAATAAAGGAATTAGGAAGGCTTTGTTGCCTTTGGATGAAGTGATGCAGAGAAAGCAACGTACTTGCTCCAATAGCAAAATCAGCCCAATATAAAACTGTGAGTTTTTACAGCAGTGGGGCTCATGATTTGGATCAGGAAGCTCAAACAAGCTTTTCCAACCAGTTCTGGGCAGGTGTCTCCGAGGCTGAGGAGTTTGCTCAGTGTTCAGACCTGTGGCCACGGCCGTGAGTGTGGTACCCACAGCCTCTGTGGTGCAGCAGTGGCTGAGAAACAGTGCGGTTGGATCCTGCCAGAGATGGATATGGTGCCAGCACCTGGCTCTGGCCAACCTGCATGTGGCAGGGAGCTCCTCCCAGCAGAGTCCGGCCTGGACACCTGAATGTGAGACATCAGTAGCAGAGGGATTTCAAAGCACTGGGTCAAAAAACCCCCACCAGACATCAAAAACCTGGCTCAGATCCATCCCTGGCTCCGGGCTGCTGCTGTAAATAGCTCACGCGGCTGAGGTTCATTGCCAGACTGGGAGATGAGGCACACGTGTCCCTGTAATGAGCCGTAGTGTGGGGACAGGAGGCAGCTGCTGCCTCCACAGCCCTGCGTGGTGTCACGTGAAGTCACCCTGCTGGTGCCTCTGGGGTTCAGGGGCTTAGGAGTGACCCATCACCTTCCCTCTGCTCCGC
The DNA here is from genome assembly GCF_015227805.2 of Hirundo rustica. Taxonomy (NCBI): domain Eukaryota; kingdom Metazoa; phylum Chordata; class Aves; order Passeriformes; family Hirundinidae; genus Hirundo; species Hirundo rustica. The sequence goes on from NC_053450.1 coordinate 91,118,768, forward strand.
CCACAGCGACTTGTTGCTAACACTATTTTGTGTGTGCCTGTGCCTCAAGGCTCCCTGCTTGCTCCCATGTTGTTTTAGGGCACGTTAGGGTGAAGGCAGTGTCATCATTGAAGGGGAAGAAGAGGTTGGAGGAACAAAGCAGGCACCGTAGAGACATGGCAGGTTTTTGTAGAGGGAGAAGAATGGGCCTCGGGAAATAATTGACTGCTGCTAAACATGCCAAGTTATGGCCAGGTTGTTTCTGATATGCCTAAATTTTTTAATGTTTTCCTGATGCATTAGCAGACATGCCCAGGATTTTTCTGCTGTTTACAGCACAGCTAGCTGTCAGCTGCTCCTTAATATGAATGGCAATGCCTGACCTTTTTTTTTTTTTTTTCCAAATGTCTTCTTCCTGTTTGCTGATTTGGGGTGTCTGCTTATTTGTTTTCATTTCTCATTGCTGATGATATGACTCCCATCTCCCTTGCCCACCCTTTCGTTTCAGAATCCAGAGGAGCTGTCGGAGGATCGTGCTCACAGGGAGATGATTCCTCATGAAGTCACTGGATCCCCTGCAGAAATCAAATGTGACTTTCCGTTTATCAGACTGAAATCAGAGCCAGCCAGACAGTGAAGCAAGCACAGTGGAGGGGGGACGGCGAAAGATGAAATCCAACCAAGAGCGGAGCAATGAATGCCTGCCACCTAAGAAGCGAGAAATCCCTGCCACCAGCCTGCCTTCAGAGGTGAAGCCGGTCCTGCCAAATGAAAACCACCGTGCAGATAACCTGGCATGGCTCCCCAGCACACCCAGCGGCCAGGGCGGCCTGGGGAGCCGGCACCGCTCCGGCGGCCCCTCCTCGGTGGAGGCTGGCTTGCAGCAGGGTTTGCACAAGTCACTGTCTGCAGGGCTGGACTATTCCCCGCCCAGCGCGCCCAGGTCCGTTCCAGCCTCTACCACTCTTCCCACGGTGTACTCGCCCGCCCTCTCCCAGTCAGGGACCCCTGTTTCCCCTGTGCAGTACACTCACCTGCAGCACACCTTCCAGTTTGTCGGGCCCCAGTACAGCGGATCGTACACCGGATTCATCCCCTCGCAGCTGATTTCCCCAACGGCCAATTCTGCGACCGGCGCCGTGGCGGCGGCCACAGCCGTTGCGACCACTCCATCCCAGCGCTCCCAGCTGGAGGCTTATTCCACTTTGCTGGCCAGCATGAGCGGCTTAAGCCAGCAGGGGCACAAAGTTGAGCCGCACCTGGTCAGGACACCTGGACTGATTGCTGCTGGGTCTCCTCCACCCACCCAGCAGAACCAGTATGTCCACATTTCCAGCTCTTCCCAGAGCACTGTCAGAAACGTCTCTCCTCCAACCATCCCGGTCCCCCTGCACCCACATCAGACAGTGATCCCTCACACCCTCACCCTCGGCCCTTCCTCCCAAGTGGTGGTGCAGTACACTGACTCGGGGGGCCACTTCGTCACCAGGGATCCCCCCAAGAAACCCGAGAGCAGCCGGCTGCAGGCGATGCAGGCCAAGGAGGTACTGAACGGCGAGATAGAGAAGAGCCGGAGGTACGGCATTTCGCCTTCTGCCGACATGGGTCTAGTCAAAGCAGGCAATAAACCAGCTCCCCATCATTATGAGACCAGGCACGTGGTGGTCCACCCGAGCCCCGCCGAATATGGCGTGCGGGATTCCTCAGGTGTCCGAGCCTCTGTCATGGTGGTCCCCAACAGCAGCACGCCCACGGCAGACATGGAGGTGCAGCAGGCCGCCAACCGTGAGACCTCTCCTTCAACCCTCAATGACAAGGGAAGTTTGCACTTAGGAAAGCCAACCCACCGGTCCTACGCCTTGTCTCCGCAGCAGGCTCTGGGCCACGAGGGGGTGAAGGCGGTGGCCACGCTGTCCCCTCACACTGTCATTCAGACCACCCACAGCGCCTCCGAGCAACTCCCCGTGGGGCTGCCGGCGACGGCTTTCTACACTGGGACCCAGCCGCCAGTGATTGGCTACCTGAGCGGCCAGCAGCAAGCCATCGGCTACCCCGGCAGCCTGCCGCAGCACCTGGTGATCCCGGGCACCCAGTCCCTGCTGATACCGGTCGGCAGCGCGGACGTCGAGCCGTCGGGAGTCACGCCTGCGATCGTCACATCGTCTCCTCAGTTTGCAGCAGTGCCTCACACGTTCGTCACCACCGCCGTCCCCAAGAGCGAGAACTTCAGCGCGGAGCCCCTCACCACCCAGCCCGCCTACCAGGCCACCATGGTGCAGGCGCAGATCCACCTGCCTGTGGTGCAGTCCATTGCCTCTCCTGCCGCCGCGCCCCCCACGCTGCCCCCTTACTTCATGAAGGGGTCGATCATCCAGCTGGCCAACGGGGAGCTGAAGAAAGTAGAGGACTTGAAAACAGAAGACTTCATACAGAGCGCGGAAATTAGCAACGACCTGAAAATAGACTCCAGCACTGTGGAGAGGATCGAAGACAGCCATAGCCCGGGCATCGCCGTCATACAGTTTGCGGTGGGGGAGCATCGAGCACAGGTAATGGCAATGCATGGTGGGCTCGGGGGCTTGGACTGGCACGCATGCTGTGGCCCCCCAGGGCACGTCGCAGCTCACTTGCTTTGGATCCACTCGGGCTTGGTCTTTCATCCATCTGTGATTCAAACTGTAGACCAGAAGTATCCCCCTGACTCTGCTTGGGGGAGCCATCAGGTCACACTGGTGATAAATGTAGACTCTTGGATATAAAATGGGTCTCTTTTATAACCAGAGAACTCACAGGCAGACTTATATGATTTTTTTGGGTTTTGATTAAAATACCAGATAATGTAAGGAGTATGAAAGGTTACATTATTCACTTTGATAGGTGATTTTTAAAAATCACACCAGAAGGATCGTGATAGAATCAGATCAAAACCTACCCTAAAGAGATAGGTAGGGCACAAGACAGTGAATTTCCATTGGCTTGAAAATTTGGAGGTGCCTGGGAGTGGTTCTCATGCACATAAGTTACTGAAACGCACTACAGAGTTTTACTGAGGCTTTGCTTGAACGTGGTTTTAACATTTCATGGCTCATGTAAATTTTGTGGTCAAGTGCAATTTGGAGGGAAAAAAACCATCTAGGTGTTAGGGCAGGCTGTGCTTCTGACCTTCGTTTCTCTGTTAGCAAAACAGGGAGAAAGCCTGTAACTTTCCATAGGTGTTTTTACGTTGAGAGTGAGTACATATCGATTTTAAAGCACTATCCTGATGCTGTCCATTTTCTGTGCGATTTAGATTCCGTTGGTTGATGCTGAAAAGTAAAGATGTACTGTGTAGCATTTGGCTTCCTAGAGGTACTCCGTTTAGGTAATCCTGTTGCAAATATTTTTGTTTTGGTGCGAGTGCTGTGAACTCCACCATCTGCACATCTGATGCTGCAGCCTGAGCGCTAGAGAAGCAGAATGGGAGAGAGGGAGAATGAGAGGAACTGGACACGGACACAGGTAGTAACACACCTCAGGCTGATGATTTGGAGGAGAAAAGCAAATGGTGACGGCACCGAGGAGCAGGTCACACAGAAAATTTCTTACGGTCTCAGCAGCTTGTGGCCTGTCCTTCCCCAGGTGCACATACGTGGTAAATCACTACATGTGACATGTCCTCCTTGTCAAGTCAAACAGGCAGATTCCCTGTGTGGGTTTGCTCGTGTATGTGCTTGCATCTGCACAGCTGGTTGAAGTCGAGCCTCTGGTGCTTTCAGTACAGAGACTCAATTTTTTTCCCCACTGCTTAACTTGGCTCATCTCAGGCATCATGGTTAGAGGAACTGTCCTTGGATCAGCACCAGTTACTATAATTCGCCATGGTGCCTTGAATAATGAGATTTCAAAACTATCAATCTCCACTGTGCAATTTTCATCTTGCTCACATTTCTGTGCCTGCAGCCAGGCCATCGGTGTGTGCACAGCAGAAGAGGTACAAATGAGCAGGTAGCGTTTGTGTCATGTCTCGGTCACAGCGCTGTCACGGCAGGCAAAGAGCTGCAGTCCTGGGAAGAGTTGCGCCTTGGCAGGGGGTGGAGTGCCATCCTCTGGCAGAAAGGGAGCGAGTCCGCGGCGGTACAGATCCAGGGCCTGGCACACGGGTCTCACCCAGCAAAGTGTCACCTTTCAGAGAAGCCTGTCGGCAGCGGGCTGAGATCATCGCAGCCGAAATACTCCCCAGCTGTGTTTCCCACCGGGGATGCTTCCAGAATGGAGGGCGAGTCACGTAGAGATATGATTAGAAACGGGGGTTTAATTTAGGTTTCCTGCAGATTCCAGGACTTGGGTCTCTTCCCAGATCAGCTGTGCCCCTGCATAGCAGGGACGACTGCCGGTTTTCCTTCGCCTTGGCGTGAGGGGAGAGAAAGAGAGAGAGAGAGAGAACACCTTAGCCTGCCGCGGCGCTCTGGAAGTATTCAGCCTTATTTGCGAGTGTGCAGCAGTCATTACTCCTTAGAAAATTGCCTGTGTGAAGAGGCTTAGTCTCCTTGCTGAAAGGGCAGTGCTCGGTCGTGCTGCTCTGAGCGCTGGCACGGTGGTGCGGCCGCACTGAAATGGAGCTCTTGACTCCGGAGTGCGGGGCGGCAGAGCCGCGTGTGTGGCGCAGCTCCACAAAGCGTTCCATTACAACTGAGTTTCACATGCGTACGTGCTTCTGCAAGGAGGGAGCTTTTCGAGTGGTACTGCCAAGGGAGTGTAACTTGTAAAGAGTAAGTGCCATACAAAAATAGTGTCGTTGTCATTAGCTTTGGCTCGCTTACTTACTCCTCCCAGGGATCTCTGGGAAGTCATTATAATATTGATGAATCTGTATTTTCAGGCTCTGTGCAAACATTAGCTAATTTTCTCACCAGCTGAGGGACAGAGGTAGGAGGTTATTTTCAGCGGAGCATATACCACTGTAATATAAACAGGGAGGCTACTGTTGTGTCGTGTCACTGCAAGCCCACAGCTGGCCCTCCCCAGCACAGCGCTTAGGCAGAAAGGGGTCATCTTCCCCCCTTTTCCAGTCCTCCAGTCACCTGGAAGATCCATCCCTCTTCCAGGTGTGGAAACCTAGAGGAAAACCAATGCACCTGAAGGCCTTAATAACTTAAATAGCTGAACTAACTGTCTTTATCCCTGGAGGGATGCTAGGTTTCCATCGCACAGCATCCTGGCTCTGCATTAAGAAGTCAAGTAAGTATCAGCTGGGCCAGAACCCAAAGTCCAGCTGCTATTCCTCTGCATTCAAGGTGCCTAGAAGACAATACCCATGGCTCTACATCTCTGTGGAATTCCACATATTATTTTTGTAATAAGAATTTCATCATTATTACCTGTCCATCCTTTTTGCTGCCAGGACACAGAAGCCAGTAATTCACCTCCCTTATTACTAAGGTCAAAGCACACAGGCTGTGCAATATAAGTTCTCTGAAATGCTCCATTTAAGTTCCTAATAATTTCTAAAGTATGGATTAAATGGGAAAGATGAGTATATAGTTCTTAATTTCCCCCTTTTTTAAAAAAACAACAAAACAAAACAAAAGCAAACAACGAAACCAAACCAGAATCATAACCACTTAGGAATGGGAAAGTCCCATTAGAGCTTGCAGTTAGTCGCCCTAACTAGTTTAGTTTAGTGCATGATTTTAGACCATCACCTAGTTTAGTTTTCCCCTTACACCTTCCAATGCACGCACAAATGGTTGCTTTTTCTTTGAGCTCCCCTTTTGATTATCTTTGTCACCATAACAGCCACAGAAAGAGATGCTGACTCAGTTCACTGCTGCAGATGGAGATCTCTCCCAGCCTTCCTCTCATGTGATCTCTATGTCCCCTGGTCACAGGACAGTAAGTCCTTTTGTCTCCCAAGTGACGGGTGGCTGTGGTCTGTCCTCACGTTACTGAGTTCTGGGAGTGCAGCAGATGACACAGCTCATGTGATAAAGGCAGCAGCCTGTGGTCTGTTGGACAAGAGGCGGCTTCTCTTGAGAAATTATGGGATTGCGTGACTGCAGAGAGCAGCATGCCCTGACGTTCTAGCCCTGCCTGCCTTTGCTATATTAACAGTGCACTGAATTGGGGTAGATGCAGCCCTGGGGCGGTGCCCAGTCAGACCACGTTCTGGAGAGTGGTTCTGTGGCACGGGGCGCTGCCTGCAGCCCCAGAAACCTCCTACAGGAAATCCACTCCTGGGAAGGCATCGCAGTGAGGGGGGAACATTAGAAGTCCTGAAGTTTCTGAATAGGGGAGGTTGTGTGGGAGCACGGCACTGCAGAGGCTTCCCTCTCTGAGGAGGAGAGCTTCTATTCTGTCAATCCATCCAGTTGTTTTTTGGGCCTGAGGAGCCTTTCAGCACCCACAGCAAGGCCTTCAGTGAAGAGCTCTGCTGCTTAATTGCACATTGTTTCCAGAACTGCTTCCTTCTCTTTGTTTCCAACCTGCCACTCCTAGTTTCATCACATTTTAATAGCATTATGGAGAAAAACACTTAATTGGAAAATGTATGTTTACATTTATTGAAATATTGTTCTCATGAGCCACTTTCATTAGGCACCTTTTGCTTTCATGCTTGTTATTTTGGTTGCAGCAGCGAGGCCCAAGACTAAAGTTACTGTGTTTCTAAATGATGGGAAGGGTGTTTCCTGGGCATCAGATCTGCCATCCCCTAGTATCTGTATTCCAGCTCCAGCTGGGGTTTCTTAAGCTGTCTTATGCCTGTCTTGCCTACTGAGTTTGGATGAGAAATAAAAATTACAAAGGGTTATAGAAAGTTGCAGATTCCAGCAGCTGCACTGAAGAGTTTTGGGTGTTTTCACTGGCCAGTGTTAACAAATAGAGATATAAATGTAGCTTGCAGTATGCTTTGAGAGGAACCAATATGTCTGTTTCTTACTTTATCCTCTTACTAGTAGGTATAAAAGTTCCAAATTTCCTTCTCTCCTATAATAATCGTGGCAAAATACTGGGGGGCAAGAGGGGAAAGCTTTTAAAATAAGGAGGTTTGTGTTTTAATGCAGTGCTCAGAAAAAAATTTGTCGGGGTGTTTTTACTTAATTTTCACACTTCAAAGGTCTTAAACTACTATTGTTTTTAGAGGATGGTTGCCCCAATTCCCTCCTTAGCTGAATCCAGAAGCAGACAGCTAAAACAGCCCTTGATAATCCATGAGGGAACCCATTTCAAATCAACAGTGTTACATGCACAGTGTGACTAGATCATGGACATTCCACATTCCACCATCTTTGGTTCATGATCACCACCACCAATTCTGGCATGTGTTTCAGTGATCAACCCTTCAGGCAAGTATTTTGGATGCTACATTTAAAAAAAAAAAAAAAAAAAGCGCACAGTGTGTGATGGAAGTGTGTTGACATCAAGAGGAACTTGTGTGTTGGTGAGCATGATGCACACAAGCGAGTACAATTCCCACAGATACAAATAGCTTTTGACAAGGATGTAAAAGTAGAAGAAGAAAGAAAGAAAAAAAAAAAAAAAAAAGTGGCAGGCAGGAAGAAAGAAAGAGGTGAGAAAAAGCAATATAAAGGAGAAGGCTATGTCTGTGATGATCCATGCCTGGAGACAGCCTACAGTTCTTGTGCAGACAACAGTTTCCATCTAAGTCCATGGGAGATGCTGGATACTCAGTACTTCTCCTGATTAGACTCCAGTTAAATTGAGATGCATATGTATGAAATAGGATCCCAAGCTCTGGGCAAATATTTCTGCAAATCCTGGTGCTGGAGTGTTTCTCTCCAGTGACATGAAGGGATGGGGCTTTCATGGTTACCTCACCCCACTTTCTTCAGAGCTTAAACCAGGGCTCAAGTCAGGTCCCTTTTCACTATTGCAGTGTGCGTAGTTTGACAGTTGGCAAGTAGCTCTGGTTGGAAAAGGTTTAGCATGACAAAACTTGATATAGTATCTTAGGCCTCCAAACTTCTCCTTTTGAAATTCCTTGTGCAGTGGCTGACTGTGTTGGGCATGTGGAGTGGCAGGATAATGGATGCAGTATTGCCCGCTGGCCTAGTTGCAGAAGTCCGTAGCATATATTTATAGACTCAATTAGTTTTTTTCCAACAGAATCAACCTTTTCATAAACAGCAGTTGGCTGCTAGCGCATGGCATGCACTTAGTCAGAGGCACCGTCAACATCCGGTGGGAATCGTTGGTTTCCTGGTTCTGGAGCATCTATCTCTGAGCTGTTGGACATTCCTGAGCAAGTGTTCTTGCCCAAAAGGGCTGTGGAGCTGGTGGGGTGTGAGGGGCACTACCAGGGGCCCTGCTTGCAGGGAGGGCAGCTGTCGGGGTGGCATTGCTAGCAGGGAAGGGGCCAGGGCTGCTGGGGGCAGTGCTTCCAGACTGTCCAGCCTCTTGTGTGAGACAGACGGTGCAACTTCATCCCAAGGTTCACATTTAATATTATGGACAAATGTGTTGGAACACTGGAGTGCAGTGTGCATCTCAAACTGCTCCTGTGTTGAAATGCAGTTTTAATGATGCAAAGCCATGCTGGGTGTGACAGCGTTACTCATCCCCAGAGCTGAGAGGTGGTTTCACAAGCCTGCTGTGATATTCCTTTTAAGTGAGTCCGTGGTCCTGGAGAGGGAAGACTCTCCAGGCAGCTGGTATAGTCCATGCCTGCTGAATGGCTCAGAAATGAGGTGAGCACATGTATTCAGGTGATATCCCACGCTTTTGCCCCACCAAGTAAGGGTTGCACCATCAGAGTGGGATCCTGCTCCCACACCTGAGAAGAGCTCCTGGAGGACATGAGGACCGTGGGAGCAGAGCAGTGGGTATCTGTCTTCAGCACAAGCCAGCCTCTTACAGTCGCAGACCTCACTGGTGTGACAGGCAGCAGTTAAAAACACGTGCCAAGTTTTGAAGGAGTATTAGTCAGAATTTCCTGCTCTCTTTGTAGTGTGCTGGGGAGCGGGGGAATCAGCCCCATGGGTTGAAAATCACATGAGTCCACCTCAAGTGTTTGAGCCTGCAGTGAGTGCTGGACTGCTACCACGTGCAAAGATAAGTGGGTATTTTATCATGTTTTTATCAGGTGTTTTATCGTATTGGGACCTCGAAGCCCAGCATTTGCAAGGTCAGGGAGCAGGGGGCACCTGTTATTAGTCTGTTCTGGCTGTGGCAGCTCCCTGTTAGATGGTTGGATAGAATTCCTAAGCAGATGTGTTTTTAAAGTGGGGTGAAGCAGGGGACGTAGTACAGAAAAGGAGACAGGCTGCAGCAACCGCAGGAGGTGGAGGGATGACCACCTCCCTGGGGAAGTGCAGGAGGTAAACTCTGCAGCAGAGTGGAAGACCGGGTGTGAGAAGGGAAAAAACTGGACTGGTGACAGACTGCTGCGGGGAAAGCAGGCTCTCACTTGCTGCTCTTATGGCTGCGACTCTGTACATGCTCATGGCCTTCCCCTGGCAATCAGAGTGTCTTCACCCTTTCATGCTGCTCAGTGAATGCTTTTTCGGAGAGAGGTGAGGATGACATTTCTGTGATCATTTAGGAGATCGTGTCAGAGCTGAGAACTTCTCTTGAGCCATCCTCTGGTTGAAAAGAGTCTTTAGATTTGAATTACAGGTTCTAGGTACCACAAGGGGATGGTTGCCAGACACCAAAGCAGTTCTCACTCTTACGCTTGTCTGAGTGGTGGGATAAAGGTAAAGCTTGATTCCCACTGAGGTTTGTGCTATGAAATACTGAGCTCAGAGAAAGTATGAACAGCTGGGTGACAAGGGCTGGCATGAAGTCTGGTGACCAATATTCTGATTTTGCAGAAGCTGAACATCGCCTTTGCAATTCCAGCTTTATCCCTGTTGCCTGTGCAAGCGTTGCACGTGTGTGAGGGCTCATGAAGTGATCTCATGCTCTCCCCTCTCTCTCCCTCTGTCTCCCTGTGTTGTCCCCTCTCTTTCTGCAGGTCAGCGTGGAAGTCTTGGTAGAATACCCTTTTTTTGTATTTGGACAAGGCTGGTCATCCTGCTGCCCCGAAAGAACCAGCCAGCTCTTTGATTTGCCATGCTCCAAACTCTCGGTGGGGGACGTCTGCATATCGCTCACGCTCAAGAATCTGAAGAATGGCTCTATTAAAAAGGGCCAGCCCATGGACTCAGCTAGTATCTTGCTGAAGCATTCAAAGAATGACAGTCTAGCTGGAAGTAGACACAGGTATGCGGAGCAGGAAAATGGGATTAATCAGGGAAGCGCACAGATGTTAGCTGAGAATGGTGAACTGAAGTTTCCGGACAAAATAGGATTGCCTGCAGCACCTTTGCTCACCAAAACAGAACCCAGCAAGCCCCCAGCAACGAGGAAGAGGAGGTGGTCAGCCCCCGAGTCACGAAAACTAGAGAAATCAGAAGAGGAGCCACCTTTGACTCTTCCCAAGCCTTCTTTTATTCCTCAGGAGGTTAAGATTTGCATTGAAGGTCGATCCAACGTAGGAAAGTAAAAGTTGTTTGGGGAAAGGAAATTAGGCTATCCCTTGTCATTTTTATCCAGATTACTGTACTGTAGACTAAATAACCCAGTATTTACATGTTATCATCTTATTTTAGGTTTATGTTATAACCTTGTTGTTATAGTTGCAGCTGGTATTATGCAGGAGACTGGTGCATATGTTTTTCCACAAGTGTTTGTCAGTGACTAGGTTTATCGAGAGCTACAGAAGGGGCAGTATCTGCTTCACACACCCTTAGTGGAAATGAATGTGTTGTCATGGCTCCTGTTTTCTAACACCTTGTGTAGGACAGGGTCCAGCTGTGATTTTGTTTCCTTCTCATTGCTTTTCTTTTTTTTTTTTTTTTTTTTTTTGCGTGTGTGTTTGTTTTGTTTTTTTGGTTCCTGTTCTAGGTTTTTAGGGGGGAGGTGAGGAGAAGGGAACTGTAGCAGAGGTGTGTATCAAACGTGGGGGGTGTGGGTGTGTGTGTGTGTGTGCGTGCGTGTGCGTGCGTGCCAGCCCCCTGGGCGGGACAGCCGCTCTCTGGTGGGTTGATGATGAGGTTTCCTCACCCCAGGTGGATGCTGAGGACACAACTCTTGGGTGTGTTACTGAAAAGGATCAGACAGTCTCTGATGTTTTCAACAACAAGCCAACTCTTACTCGAGGCTCTACTATACATATATATATATATATATATATATTTTTGTGTGTGTGTATATGTATATATATATTTTCCCCCATGGGGTCTGACTGCACTGATTTTTATTCCTAAAGCAAACTGCCACACCACATTTCCTTTCTGCTTGCTAGTGCAGTTCCATTGCCTGGAGTCGGCGACGGCGAGGCTGTAGGGACGCTCGCGCCGGTGGCCCTGCAGGGTTTCCCTCGACGGCGGTGGGGGTGGGTGCGTGCGTGTGGCGTGGGTGTGCGTGGGTGTGCAAGGAGGCCTCTGGCTCTGCGGATGCGCCTGGCTCAGGCTCACTCCTGTTTCTGTGCAGTGTTAGACAAATCGACCGGGTTACGCCATTGACATTTGCTTCCACAAGGTAGACGCAGACTGCCCCTTTGAGATCACAGGCATCCATCGTTTGCAGTTAGGTTGCAAATCTTTGTCTTTAACTCTAGTACTGGTTTTAGTTCATGGTTATGGACAACTGGTGCCACTTCTTTCAAATTGCGGTGTGTGACACAGGAATCCGCTGTTGAAGATGAACCTAGAATGTCTTTAAGCACTTAAAATGCTGTTCACACTTTATTGCTGAGCATCCTGGTCTAACACTCAGTACGTACTGTATATCACTTTAATCTGCTCGGAAAGCAACAACAACAAACAAACGAATCTCTTCAACACTGTAACTACATGCAACTGTGTAAAGTTTTTCTCACAGGCAAGATGCTGAAAGTTTTAATGTGGTTTCAAAGGGATGAATGTGAATTATTGAACTAGTATGTGACAGTCATTGTCCACAAAGGACTACTTAATAGGAGGCACTTTTTAAACTTTAATGCTTGAGAAAGAGTTAAAGGCATATGTGAGCTGACATAATAAAAAAAATACAAGAGAAAGGCAAAAGGAAAGAGGAAAAAAAAAATCATTGTCCAGTGTTTTTGAAAAAGATGGACTTTAAAGAATCTTGCAATTTGCACATCTTGAGTTTATCATTTGTGTGGTATTCCTGCAGTTTTTACCTAATAATGTTGTGGGGTGGGGGGGTCTGAAAGAGCATAAACAAATGTAGCAATTACTCACTAACCTGCCTACGCTCTAGGCCATTTCATAGGGTTACGTTCCTTTTCAGAATTCATTTTCGGTCTTTCTACCGTATCGGCCACACAGAACCAGGTCCTACCGGGACACCTCTGAGAATTTTTCTTCAGACTTGCTGAGAGAGTTTTCCAGAAAAAAAACCCAGTTCTATAAGTAAGCAAGGTGTTTGTTTGTTTTGAAAACAAACCGATTGTTATTTTTATTATTATTATTGTTATTTGTTATTTTAATTTCATCGTTTTCCTTTGGAAAGGCGACATTTCAAGAGTTTGGTACAAACCAAGTAGGAGCGGGGGGATTCACGCGTTCAGTCTTTTCTTTCCCCAGGTAGGGCTGGATTCTCTGAGGTGCTGTGCACCCAGCCTCCTGCACGAGCCTTGGGGAGGCGCGAGTGTGAAGTATGCCGGGGCTGAGTGCTAGAGCCTGTCGCTGCCTCTTTAAAGATCCCAGCGGGATTTCAGTGGGATCGTGCTCAGGCTCCCCGTGAGCAAGCGTTTGTGTCGTCGTTTTTGGTTGGCGAGTTCACATCCTTCAGGTAGTTTTGAAGAAGCTGTACTCACAAGGGAGAACAGGAAATCAAAGTCTGTCATTAGAAACACAGAAACCTAAAGTGAACAAATTTATTTAAAGTCTTGTTTTCCCTCTCCCCTGAAATACAGTGCTTTTCTTTAAGAGAAGAAATGTTAACCCCAAACCCCATCTTTGACTCTCGTTACTTGTTACTTGAAATTTAGCTCACACCAGACCTAATTGTTTTTATACCATATTCTGGGGTGCACCAAAAAGTTGAAATATGTTTAAAATAGCTTGAAACTTTTTTTGAATTTCCTTGAATTTTATTAACCTCTCAGCAGGCTACCAAATAGCTGAGTGGGTTTCTTCTCACAATCACACAGCTTAGTTAGTGCTTATTTGTTAATATTTCTGCTCAGAGAAATTGCTTAATCTTCCATATACTCTGCTCAGGGCACTTGCAATTTATTGTTTCGTTTTGTTTCTTGTTTGTTTTTTTTTAAGCTTTGATGGTAAAGGAATAGAAAGAATTACAGATTTTAGTTCACAGTCGTACCACTATTTCTGTACTTCATGTGTACTTGGAAAAAAAGAAATCTCAAATAAAACCATACACATACACATTTGTGGTTAATAAGGAAGCAGGGGCTATTAAACTGACTGGATCTATTCAACTAACACTAAAAAAATAAAAAAATAATAATAATAAAAAATACATTTGGAGCAATAGGAATGTATTAGTTCTGTGCTTGTATTTCAGACTGAGGAATTCTGAAATAACTGGTTCTTTCCAAACAATTGTCCCCTTCCATGCTTTAGCTTTTGTAGGATGTGCAATACTTTATGTGCCAACTTAGACTCACCTGTGCGGTGTTAGCTAAATCTCATACCCACTTCTGATTTCCCCTGGTTTTGTCTCTTTCGAATTCTTTCTTTTTACCTTTCTCCCTGCCTCCCTACCTCCATTAATAAGCCCCTCCCTGTCCTCCCCCCTCCAAAAAACCCACTCCATATTAAGGGTGGAATATCCCTTGCCCCAGGAAACATGAAGCCTTTTTGTATTTGTTGTTTAAAGAGATCCAGGAAGAAAAAAAAAAGCAAAAAAAAGAGATGTATTAATGTCTACATGGCATCCAGGCAGAGGGTGGCACTCTGCCATATGGCCGGGTGCCCCCTTCTGCCTGGACACACGCACACAGGAGCTGGCTTCCACTGGGGCCAAGTCCTTGCAAGGCGGGGCTTTGCCTCTCCCTCTGGCACTGAGCATCCCTTGCAGTGCAGCCCCAGGCCCGGGAGTGCCATCGATCCCAGGGCAGGTGCAAAACACCGCTCACAAGCACAGGGATGCTGAGGTGAAGCCAAAGGAGGAGACTCAGCCTCTGCTCTGCGTGGCAGCCACTTTGCAATAGTAACTAACAGCAGTTTTCTTTTTGTCTGTTTGTTTCTTACCTTTTGTAGCAGGCCTCTTTAGTTTACAACAAAATGCATACAATCACCAAGAAATTAGTCAGGGCAAATAAAAATAAAACAAAAACCTCTTTATAGGGATTTCTAAAAAAAAAAAAAAGATCTATTTGTCTGTCTGTCTATCTATCTATCTATCTATCTATCTATCTATCTATCTATCTATCTGTCATCTATCTATCTATATATCTATATATATAAAGTGACTGTTCCTTATAGTGTTTAACTTTGGCATTGTTTCAGTTTGTCTGGGCCACATCATGGGGAATTTGAGTTTGATGTCACTTACCTCGAGTCCTCTGGTCGAGACCCGAATCGGAGTCGCTGTTGACCTATTTTACCATTTTGTACCTTGCCCTTAGGCTTGCTTTCCCTCAAAGATGCAGACCTCGGGAGGAGGGGAGGGACACACGTTCCTTTTTCCATTCCTTTAATTCCTTCGTCCCACCGTCACTTCATTCGACCTGTCGTTCCCGTCATTTTCTCAGCATGGGAAAGTGACATCACTACTCTTGTTTCCCTTAAATCAAGGAACATTTAGAAACCTTTCACACCTTTTACTCAGGGATGGGGCTGGCGTATGTGTGGTACACTGATGTGACCAGAAGCAGCACTTTTACTGCTCCGGAGTAGGGATGTACAATGTTACAGATAAGTTTGGATTTCCTGCATCTCATGGTTTAAACTTTGTAGATCTCACTTAGATTGCAATACAAAAGCAGCAGGCTCAGCATGAACTGTAGCTGTTGGTTATCATGAAAATACACTCTCTGCAGAGATATAACTTCAAAGTGTGTTGCCAGTAGTAAAAAGGAAATGGTGAAATTCTGTTAATTCTTGCAACTGCTTAAAAAAGAAAAAAAAAAAAAAAAAACCACCCTGTGTCAAGGAGGGTGAATTCTCAATCTTTTTAAACACTAATAGTGTTGTTTCAGAGTGGCTCTTGGTGCAATGCTCTGTGTGTCATGGGACCCAGTTCTGCAAACACTTATACATGTCCCCGTGGGAGGTCTGGGCTGGCCTGTGAAGGCTGCTCAGGGGCTTGCTGTAAAGCACATGTATAAATCTTTGTGAAATTGAAGCATGGCTCAATCAGGGCCAGATCCTGACCTTAACTGGCAGCTGGAAAAATGTCAGGGTTCACCAGGGCAGAAGCCTTGGGCAGGTGGAGGGGATTTGGCCCATTGAAACACTTCTGCTGTCCCAGAAACTTGACAAATGGCAGAATGGGATATGCAGTCTTACAGTTTCCATTTCTCCCCTCCCCATCATCACAGGTAGCAGCAGAGTCCACTGTGGTCTCTCGCCAGTGCTAATGTGAAAAGCAAGGGGAATGATCATACCACCAGAGTGGAGGCAGTAATCTCCCTTCCTCTGGTCTTTCCAACCCTCCCACTCCTCCAAATCCTGTAACACATAGCAAAATGAGAATTGGTTGATGCAGATATGCATATGTGCACACACACCCCCAGGCAGAAGTGTCTGTTTGCACACAAAGTTATGTGTGCATTTTTTTTTTACATGTATGCCTACATGTCCACTTGATTCCCTGTCCTGAGGACAGCCTTGCTTTGTGCCCATAGGGAAATTCCAAACGCGTTGCACACTTCTACTCCAGAGTTCAATTTCTTTTACATAGACGACCTCGCTTCAAATGTGTTACCTTTACTGATAGGATCTTTTCTTGTAGCACTATACCTTGTGGGAATATTTTTTGATGTAAACCTAATTTGAGAAGCTTATTAAAAATAGAAACTTTTTTTGAAGCACTCACATTGAGGAGTACAGGTAATGTTTTAAAAAATTGCACAAAAGAAAAATGAATGTTGGAATGATTCATTCAGTGTTTGAAAAAGAGATGGCTCTGTTTGAACAGTGAGTTTCATACCTTGTTTGTAAAAAAAAAAAAAAAGTTTTTAAATACAAAAGCAGAGAAAGGTTGAAAGTTACATGTTTTTTGTATATAGAAAATGTCATGTCTAGATGATCTGATTTGTATTGGCTCTGGCCAGGAAGAATTATTACTTAAAAGGCTCTTAAAGAACAACTGTGCTTAATTTTCTGTTTGTATTACATGGGTCCCATTTCTGGGGAATGGAGTCACACTGTTTATTCCTGTGCTGAAAATACACCTTGGAGCAGCAATTCTTGAGTGCAGCTACCGGGCACTTCGAAGGGTGGCTACTGTGCAAAACTAGTTTCACTCTCCAGTTGTATTTTGGCTTTAAGTCTCTTCCACCTGCGCTGAGGGAGCCCTTGGCAGCCCAAAGGTCAAGGCCAGTTTTGAAGGAGGTTTGGGGCGTGCCCTGGGCAGGCATGGCCTGGCTGCCCTGAGTGTGGGGACCCTGCTGGTGCTGACAGCCCTTGGGTTGAGAGCTGCGGCTGGCTGAGCACAACCTGTGTAAGTTTGCGCCTGAGGCCTTTTGGTCCCATTTCTTTCTCTCTCTGGGGATGCTGTTTCATGTTTTTTCAGCACTTCCTGTTCCAGATGAAATCCAAAGAGTACAACCCTGAGCTAGAAGTGCTTGTAATGAGGTATCCTTGCCCAGCCCGAGCAGCAGAATGGCACCCGAGGCGGCCTGGCCTTCCAGCCCCTGTCACTGCCGCTCTCCCCCATGGCTGCTGCCAGAGCGCCGGGAGCAGCTGGTCACACAGAGCACGGTTCCAGTGATGGCCTTGACTGATGGCAGGCCTGATGTTTTTCAGAACCAAAAGGAGAGGATCCTGAAGCAGTTTCTGAAGAGAGGATCCTTTTCCTGTCCAAAGATTGAGCTGAGCAGCTGGGAGCTGGTGGCAGGGTGGAGAGAGCAAAGTTTCAGGCTGCTCCCATCCCCCTTTCTGGAGGTGACCCAAGCTTCAGCCCCCGGAGTGGGAATTCTCGCCCTGTGCAAGTGACCCCCGGGTGCTCAGAAACCAGCCCCAGTTGTGTTACAGTGAAGTGCATTCAGCCAACAGGTAGTATTTATACAATAACAGTCTCTAAGGTTTCTGTAGGTTTTTTTCCTTCTTGTTAGCTGAAAGGACTCAAGTCTTCCACTGAGGATTTTATGGAGGCTTCATCCAAGGTTGTTTCTTTTTTGTTAGTTTCTGTTTTGAGCAGTTAAAGCCCCTGTGCCCTTTCCCTCGACCACGCAGTAGGTGTGCATTGGAAGTGTTGTTTGCAGCGAGGGGAGTCACTTGTTGAAGCTGTCCTTGCTGTACTGTGGGATTGGTGATGGGCAGAAACTTCAGGGCCTAGATCCTCAGCCAGGGTGGAGCCAGGGTGGGACCACTGGCTCTGCGGGCAGTACAGGTCTGCCCCTTCACACCTGCTGGTGAGGGGATTCTACCCTGGCATTTGCTTTAAAAGTTCAGGACCCAGGTACTCTCCCGTTGAACAAGCTCTGCAGAATTCTTGTTCCAGTCCATCGGGTTTGGATCTGGGCAGCTGAGCGCAAAAACGGGCCGGGGGTGGCTGCAGGTGGCGTGGCCTGTGTCTTCAGCCGGGCCATCAGGCCGGGCGCTTCGCAGAGTTACTAATCTGGCAAGGCATAGATGCAACTCTTCACGACAGTCAGCTAATGTTGAAACTCACTAATGTATGTATTTGCTCCTTTTTTTTTTTCCTTTTTTTTTTTTTTTTTTTTTAATAATATATTAATTTGTTGAACGCTGTTCTTTTTTTCGCAGTGTTCAAAAGTGGGGGTGGGGGAATTTCCCAACCTTTTTCAGTTTGGGTGAGCTACTGAAATCCATTTTGTACTAGCTATGTCACCGCTCCCGGCAGCAGCTGGCAGTGGCGCTTGGCCGAGCCGGGGTCAGGTCCAGCCATTCTACATCAGTAGTTTTTAAAGTAATTTTTTTTTAAATTGTCTGGTATTACTATTGAGGGTTGTTGCAAATCACACTTCCAGTGTAGTTCCTAGTGTAGGCCCAGTAAAAGGGATATCGCAGCTTTGTGTTGGGGAGAAATTGAGCTGACATGGCCAGTACAAAGGAGAAAATAGGGAGGGAATAACGTTTTGCACCTTATTGAAAAGAGGAGAAGATTTTAAGTGCATACAGACATAGTTAAGAGCTTTTATTGTGACAGGAGAACTTTTTTCCATATGCGTGCATACTCTCTGTAATTCCAGTGTAAAATATTGTACTTGCACTAGCTTTTTTAAAACAAATATTAAAAAAAATGGAAGAATTCATATTCTATTTTCTAATGGTGGTGTGTCTATTTGTAGGATACACTCGCGTCTGTTTATTGAATTTTATGGTCCCTTTCTTTGATGGTGCTTGCAGGTTTTCTAGGTAGAAATTATTTCATTATTATAATAAAACAATGTTTGATTCAAAATTTGAACAAAATTGTTTTAAAGAAATTGTCTGTATACCAGTACAAGTTTATTGTTTCAGTATACTCGTACTAATAAAATAACAGTGCCAATTGCAAACGCATGTTTTGTCTTAAATGACTGAAGGGGAGAGGGTTTTTCTAGGGACATAATTTGCCCAATTTAATTCCCTGCACCATCCTCCTCCAGCCCCGCCCTGGCAGTGCATTGGAGAGCATTGGCTTTTATTTGCAACGATACCAAAAGGCGCCCGTACCCTCCCACCCATGGCCATTCAACACTCTGCAGCCCATCAGGGTGAAGCTCTTTATTGCATAACAAGAACTTGGGAGCAGTCGGGATTGGGCGGCGCACACAGGGATGCCACGGCAGAGGGAAGGGAGGCAGCGCTCTCATCACCATCTCAGCGGCCGAGCAGGGCAGCAAGACACTGAAAGCCCATCAGCTTTTTGGCCAATGACACAGAAGCACTTCACAGTTATCACAGGCAACGCCAGGGAGTTCTGGACTCCAAACTGCTGATTTATGTGTGAAAACTTCAGCCAGCAAACACTGGGTCAAATAAATTTGTGGAGGGCTTGCTTAAGCATCTGGGTGACCACAAATGAAGCTAAGGCTGCAGGGGGTGTCTGTCCTGAGTGCAAAAGTGTGCCAGCATCTACTCAAGACATGATTCATCCCACCGCCCCTGGCAGCTCCCAGCCTGCAGGGAAGGGCTGGCCCTCTCCCACCTGCTGGCCCTGGCTGCTGTGGAAGGCAAACAGCTGTTCTTGGGCCTTGGCTTTCCCCGCCACCCCCCCCCTTCCCCCCCCTTCTACACAAGGCCAAACCTGGCACTGGTTGCAAAAGCCCTCCTGGCTCCAAAACAAGATTTTTTGGTGTAAAACTGGTATTAGCAACTAAAGAGCACCATCCCCCATTGGGGGATGTGAGATGGTGATGGATAGACACTGTACATACAGTGGCAGAAAGCTGCAGCAACAAGTCTGTCATGAGAGTGGAGTTTCATAGGTATAAAGTAGGGAGTGCTTGGTTCAGAAAAGCTTCAAACTCTCATCGTGTCCTTGACTGAAAGCACCTATCCCAACACAAGTTGGGCTTGGCCAACAGCTGCCATGTTTCTTCCTTACCCCCATCCTTTCTACCCCTGCTATTGACTAGCTGAAAGAAGAGACAGGCACATTTTATATGGGAAAAACTCCCCCAAAGGCGAACAGAGGCTTCTTCTGATCCTGCTTACAACTCTCCGTATTTATAGGGTGTCCTCATCCTACATTCAACCCTACCATGCCCTAAGGGAGAAGAAAGCTGTAGCAAAGCACAGCCAAAGCCCCTGCCCCGTGGCCGATGGGTACTGGCTGTTCCAATGTGCAGATGGGAATGTGTTTCTCCCAGAGAACAGAGACCTGCATGGCTTGTTTTGCATCTGTCAGGATGCTGGCTCAAGGCCCAACCCCCTAACAACTGCTCACACCTACAAGGAGGTGTCCACATGCATGGTGCACTCCTTGCAGCCTCCACAGTCACTGGGGAGTGAGCAAGGCCGCTCCTGTGCAGAGCCCTTCCCTCCCAAGGAGAGTTCTGGTAAGCAAGCTCTGTGGGCAGGAGCCCACCCTGTAGAATGTGCTGCAGCAAAGGCAACCCCAGAGCAGGACTGGGAGCGCCAGGGGTGTTAGAGGTGTCCTTATGTTTCAAGAAGCCACAAGCAGACATGCTCAGCAGGGTTTGCTTAAGGATGTAATGTTGCCCTTTTTTGCATCCCCACTTGTAGGTCTTTGGTATGTCAAATTGCACCCCTGTGGAGCCAGTGGGAACCTCAACATTGCTCTTGGGAGCTCAACAATTGCCTGGCTGGGGGAAGCAGGTATGGCCCTGGCCTGTGGTACAGGCTGTCACACTCACAGCATTCCTCTGGACAGGACGGGGTTGGGTTGTAGGGTTAGAGAAGACCTGGTTATGCAGAATCACTCAGCATTAAGCATTATTAAGCACTGACAAATTTCATTTCCCACAAAAGGACACCAAGTAACAAAGAACCCAGTTAGATGTGCAGGTGAGGTAGATCCACAAATGGCTCATGGCATTTGTCAGTGGTTGTGGTCTTGACTTGGACCATCCTGCCAGACAAAGTGTGATCCTGGCTCCCCCTGCCTCAGTTCCTTGTGGGAGTTGCAGCAGGCTTGAGCAGGGTATAGGACCTGGAGTTAAGTGAAGGTCAGGGCAACGACTGCAGGACAGGAATAGGTGTTAAAGGGGACTCAAGTGCCTTTTTTTTTTTCTTTTCTTTTTTTTTTTTTTTTTCTTTTTTTTTTTTAAATTTTCCAGCCTGTCTCAGAGGTGCACATGTACAGTTGTCAATGGTGAGCACTGACATAGCTGAGGGTTATTCCTGACCAAAATTTACACATAACTGGACGACTCGCAGACATGCCACCAGTTCAGCCTTTCTGCATCTCGCTGCTCTCTCCTGCTCACTTTTGGAGAGGAGAAAATAAAAGAAAACATGCTGCTTGTCACAACAATAGTAAGACCTGCTACTCAGAAAACCAAACACTTAACATCAAAACTTTATCAGTCACCATTCATGGTATCAATGGCATTCACAGCCTGAAGAATTTGGAGGACAGCTTAAGAATAGCCTGTCCCTCTCCAATTAGTCACTAATCAGAGGTATGTGCAGGACGGGAAGGACAGCAGGTGTAAGAATGGCCCCATCTGCCACACTCGTGGAGAGGCAGCCTCCCCTTGCCCCCAGCACCTGCCCTTTGGAAAAGAAACTGTTCTGAAGCCATCATGAAGCTGCTCGCTTTGGTGTGCGCATGGTCTTTTAAAAAAAGGTTTACAAATATATTTATTTTATATGCATATGTATTTCTTAAATTCCACTTAAAAATGTAGCTAAAAAAAGTAGAAAAGCTTTAGTGAGAGTGGGCATGAGACCAGCAGAGTGCTGCACTTCCCACATGTGAAGGCACCAGTGTGGAGACACACCTGTGGTCAGGCCTGGGCAGTGGTGGTCTAACCCCACTCCTGACAGAGGTGTCCATTTGCTTCCCCCTTCCATCACATAAATGAGGAACAGTGCTGTCCCCCAGCCATACTGATGCAGAAGGGTCACGCTGCCCCTGCTCTGGGCCTCTGGGCAGTGGGAGCAGTAGCTGGCCCACGGCGCCTTTCTGTGGTGAAGAAGCCTGGCATTGTCTTAACATGATGTTTCCAGGCTGGAGGGAAAGAGATCAGGGCCTGGATTCACAGGGCCTGCTTCTCTTCTGCATTCACATTCCTTTATGATATGTGGGCAGGACAACTGGTCCTTGCAGCCAGCACAAACATAACCTGTGCTCACATCAAGGCCTCATCCACTTCCAAAGCAGAGGAAGGGATCATCCTACAACTAAGAAGTATGTCCTACATGTTAAATGGAAGACATTTAAAAACCCAGGCAATTTAGAAGATGTGCTGTGCTTTTTCTAATGTGCACAACACACTTAAAAATCACCAGGGATCAGCCTGTGGCCTGGATTTGCTTCTCAGCATGGTCAGTTGTACCAGTCCTTGTGCTTTTTGAGCAGTCCAGCGTATGAGTTTAATTCTAGAGTTTCTCTTTGCTATTCCTTTTCCTTTGCTATCACTTTTTTGCTTTTCAAAGGAAGCCTGCCTCTTTCCACAGATGTCTACAGGAGGGGAAAGACTCTGAAGTACTGATGTAACATCAGCTGCATTATGATCTCAGCAGCAGTTTAAAGTAAGTGGCCAAGCATTATTAATTCATTGGTGCTCACTTTTACATAATTTATTGTATTGAGCTACTGCGGTATTCATGTGGATGCAACGTGTATTTCCAAATACACGCATTTCCAAAGAAATTTTCATTGTAATTTATCCATTATCAGGCAATGACACTTTACTGAAGTGTGACCAAGAGTCTCAAACATTCTTTACTACCTTTAGAGCAAATGCTTTAACTCCATTGCCTGACAGTGTCCTGCAATCAATCTGGCTGTTCTGTCAAAAGCTCTCTCTTGCTTTACATGATGTCAAGGACTGCAAAGGAGTGGTACCACATAGCCAGAAGGCAATTTGATCCCTCTGGCCTCCTCCACCTGCCACAGACAATGCACTGCCCAGCTTTTTACATCTTTGCTAAACGGATGTGAGCAGGCAAAGGAACAGGGAGGACTGCAAGAATCATTCCCCCGTGTCAGGGTTACAGTTGCTGAGTTTCAATGTCTTAAAATCCTGTTCCCGGAGAGCAGGTAAAGGCAGGAACCCAGGTAATTCAATAACTGCATTCATGATAACTGCATTCACTTTTCAGGCAAGCTCTGAAAAGTGTTCACCCAAATGATCTCCTCAGATGGGGGCCAGCACCGTTTTGCTACATTCAGTGTCAGCTTCTCTGAAGGGGCAAGTCCATTGAATAGGGAGGTTTAAGTAAGAACAGCAACATCAGACTTGTGAACTGAAGGTGACAGAGATCTGGCAGTTTTAGTATCACATGTCACCAGCATCCAGGCCTCGTCAACCATCCACCTTTGACATTTTGCAGGCTGGCAGCTATGCCATAACATCCATTCTTTAGCCAGAAAAAAGATTAAGAGAATATGATTTTTTATTTCTCCATGCCATTCCTTGCATCTTGTTCTCTCCCAGCCTGCAATTTCTGAAAGGTGCACTGCCAGAAAGTGGTGGTAGCTGACAGGTCAGTCTTAAAAAAGGGAATGTGTGAATATGTGCAGGCGTTAACAGCCATGTCTGTACAAGCCAATTCCTTGTTAACTGAGGTTTCAGAAGCTATTTAGCAGAGGGGGAAAAAAACAGGTGAAGAAATGTTGATTAAAAAATTAAATAGGCACAACAATAAAAGATGAGGCTATTGCATTTTGAATCAATGGCACTGTGTTAATAGCATGACCTTCCCTTTCCAAATCCCAGCCATAGCCAATGGCTATGATACTGCCATTCTGAGAGAGAGAGAGAGAGGGAAGTCTGCCACTAACACAACATGGAGGAAAAAGAAAAGGAAAAGAGCAGCCCTTCCTGCTCTTTCCCCCATCCCTCTCTCCAGCGCCCGAGGCCTAGGCTAGGAGAAGACCTCGTTGTGCTGCTGGGTGACCCGGATAAACGTCGTTCTCTTGCTCAGTTCCTTGAGTTTGGCAGCTCCCACGTAGGTGCAGGTGGAGCGCAGCCCCCCGAGGATGTCCAGGATGGTGTGTTCCACGTCCCCTTTGTATGGTACCTCCACAGTCTTGCCCTCTGAAGCCCTGGAGAAGAGATCAGTCACTGTATGCACATCTGGATGCGAAACATGAGTGTGTTTAATGGAGCAATGTGTAGCTTAACTCTGCAGACTGCAGTTTACAAACATGCCCCCAGCTTTACTGCTTCCTGCTTGGTGCTGCTTGGTGCTCTCAAGCACTGAAATGCCTCAGGTCCACTCACCACCAACACTGAGAAGTAGAAGCAGACAGATCTTGTAGATGCTCCAATATCCCATGAGTTTATTTACAGATCTGCCCCTTCCTCCCCTCTACCATCTGCCTACAATCAAGTGGAACTTCCAGCTTTACTGAAAGGTAAATCTGACTGTGAGAGCTGCAAGCTTTAAAGTGTAAGGAACGGCCAGACTCAAACAGAAAAATGTTGGAGCTGGTTCTCTGCAGGCACCACCCAGCACAGCTCTGCAGAGGCTTCACAGCCCCTGGGCTCCATCCCGCATCACTGATCAGACACATATGGAAGTGCTCTGGCTGTCTCCTAACAGTGTGATTCTCCAGAGCTCACAGAGAGAGAGTGGGAAAGCGGTTACAGAAACCTGCTGCACAGCTGTCCCTTGAAGCTAAAAGGTGATCTAGGCACAATTGAGTGCCAGGCAAAAAGGCCAGAAAAATAGCAGTGCTGTGAATACTGTCAAGTGCTGGTGCATGCCAGCACAGACTGCACTGTTCCCAAAAAGCACATCTGAAGAGTTATACGATGGAAGAATCCAGGCAAATAACTTGCACTCCTCCTCCAGCTTTCTCCAGCCCCATGTTCAGCAATCCCTCCTATAGTGGAGACCCTTAATCAGCAGCTGATCTCACTGCACTTTAGAGTAAGCTCGTTCTGCCTGGCACACTGGCTCCTCTGGAAAGGCAAGCCTTGGGAAGGGTCTAAGTCAAATGTGGAGGAAAGAGGAGACACTTTCCTTCTGCCCTACAAAATGGAGGCAGAAATCATGGCAGCAGTCTGTCCTTGTTCTAAATGCGGCTTTATTTGCTTCTTCCTTAAAAAAGTTTCCAAGGGATAGTACAAGAAAGGCCATGCCTATTTGTAGGCTCCATTTGTGAATCATTAACAGCAACAGCTGCTATGTGGAGGTACTTCAGTGTGAGCCTGGCTATATTTCATTCTGTTAGTTTAAATGTGAGGTCACAGCCCTAGGGAGACAATAAAGGCAAAGTGTTGATATGTCATGTGAGTAAGGAGCCATGATTAATCTCCCTACATCTGATGCATAATTGACTCTTTCTGGAAACTCTTAAATAAACACTGCAGTGAGTGGCCAGTGGAAGACAGATGTGCCACTGGCATCTCGCAGACTGCACTGGGCTTAGGGGTCTCTTGAGTGGCCTGCACTGCTCAGAGTTCCCAGGCTTTTATTTTCAGCTCCAGTGCCAGCAAGAAAAGGCTGGGCCCATGAAATGACACTCATGCCACTGCTCCTGGCTTTTGGTCATGCCCACCTCTTCCAGGCAAAGCTGAGAGGTTGAGCTCAGACTCCAGGGAGCTTCCTGCTAGATTGTGAGAGACAGGGACTCCCAGAGCATGTCTGGGATTTGCGGAAACCAGCGCAAATTCTACCACATCCTGCCACCTGAAGAGCTCTGCATGCTGGTCCGGGCAAGAGTGCAGGGTTTACTGCATTTGTGCATGACCGCCCATTCAGTTCATGCACGAGAGGCCAATTATCTGATGCAAGAATGCACCATCAGTTCAAATATAAATTCCCTGTTAAATCATGCTTGAGCATCCTGTGGGTCATAACTTTTACATTGCTCCTATGAGCAGGAACACTTGGTGGTCCTTTTTCCAGTGAAAAATTACAGAAATAAGTGACGGTTACAGCCACTGCCCCAGGAGATGTCCCTGCAGTGGCTATGGTGGCATTAGGAAGGTGACGTTTGTGGGTTGCCACTTTGGAGACCAAGATCTATAAAAGTGGTGAACACCTAATGACACAGCTCCTAAGCTCTGACAGGTAAACACTCGCTACTGCTCCTCGAAGTGTCAGCTGATGAGCTGGTGGGATGTCCTGTTGATCAAGGAGTAACCTGCAGATACTGTACTGGGGAAAACAAGCTAGAAGAGAAGTGTGAGATTAGCTCCACAGCCTTGTCCACAGGGTTAAGGTGATGAAGTTCCTGATGAATATATACTCAAGCTCTGCTGACATTAACCCCAACAGTCTTGTCCTCAGAGGAAAAGGGTTTGTAAGAGATAACATGTTGCTCAGACCGAGCTGAGGAGTCATCTGGTACCCAGGGAAGCGTGGGTGGAATTTTACTACGTGTATACACACACTGGCGCACTATTAGCTGCTGAAGTCTGGCCCAGGGGTGGGATCAGTATCCATATGTGTACATAACCAAATGTTAACCCTTTTAACACAGCACTCAGGATGGAGGAGAGACATTTAGTAAGCGTACTGCTACAGTATTAATTCCCAGTGGCTGGTCCAAAGGGAGGAAAAATGGAGTTTTTCATTTATGTACATTAAGACTGTGATGATGTCTAAAGAATTCATACTGGATTAACATTCTAAGAGTTCCCCACTACGTGTCTTACCGAGGAGTGACGTATAAGCCATAAATTGCTGGGCTTGCTGTGTTCATGTGTGAATGCCAAATTAGTTCATGCATGAGAACTGAATAAATTAATGCATGAGTGCCCAATTAATTAATGCATGAATGGCCAGTAATTTTTGCATAAGCATCCAATCAGTTCATGCATGCATGCCCAAATTATTTATGTCCAAACACCCTGTTAGTACATTCATGAGTGCCCAATGTGATGAGCACCCAGCTGTCTTCCACCAGCAGCCACATGGGTGCTGTGCTGGGCAAACACCGTAGGGTTCAGGTGGCACGAGAGGCCAGTGCGACCTGTGTGGGAGAAGGCCATTACCTGCATCATGCCAGAGATGGTCCCACCTGGCTCCAAAAATGGTGTGAGCCACCAAATTTTCAGCGAGTCAGAGGAGCACATGACACCTCTCCTCAAGTGTATTTATGAAACAGCAGCAGCCACTGGGAGAGGAGACACACCTGGACACACCTGAGGAGACGTGCAGCTAGAGGCACCCTTGAAAGGAGGTGGTCCATGCCAAAGGTGCGCACTTCCAAAGGGACTGTAGTCCCTGTGTGACTCATGCCAGAACAGGGACAGCTGTGAAGGGACTGTGTCCTGTGGACAGCCCTTGATGCTGACAACACACCAGTGTTTTAGTTATTGCCAAGCAGTGCTTACTGCAAGTCAAGGACTTTCCTCTTTCTCACACAACCCCACCAGCAAGTAGGCTGGGGGCACAAGAAGTTGGGACACAGCCAGGACAGCTGACGCCTGACCCAAACTGGCCAAAGGGACACTTCATACCATATGGAACATGCTCAGTATATAAACTAGGGGGGAAAGCTGGCTGGGGCCACTGCTCAGGAACTGGTTGGGCATTGGTTGGCGAGTGGTGAAAAATTGCATGTAACTTGTTTTGTATACTATTATTGCTGTTGTTATTATTACCCTTTCCCTTTCTGTCCTACTAAACTGTCTTTATCTCAAACCCATGAATTTTGCTGGTTTTTTTCCAATTCTCTCTCCCATCCCACTGGGGAGTGGAGTGAGCAAGTGCCTGTGTGGTGTTTAGCTGCCTGCCGGGATAAACCATGACAATGGATTACACGGGCTGTCACAAAAGCTGGCACACTTGGCAGAGAGCTGCATAAGCAAGTCAGCAGGAACCGATGAGGGTTTTGCAGCTCTGACATCTCTCCTGGAGTTATGACCCAAAAGTAACCCCTTCTCAGAAAGAAAGGTGATGACAGAGCAATTGAGGCTCCCAGCAGCTGGGAAAGGTGCTCAGATGCTCTCAGCAGTAACTCTGGCACTTGCCAGCCACTGAATAGAAAGGGAGAACAATTTGCTTCAGACTTTTTGCACAGGGCCTGGTCTGTGGTGCCCCTCCTGGCCAGCTGAAGGCTGCTGCATGGAGGGATGTGTGCGGTTGGTGGGAATCCTGGCAGGCTGCATGGGATGAAGCACATGTGACGGTGCTCTGTCAGCCCAGCAAAATGTAGATCAGAATAAAGGGGTCAGGCTGCCCTGGCATGAAACAATCTTTAGAGTGGGGCATTCAAGAAATGGAGGAACTGGGGGCACATCTACCAGGCTATCATTTGGGATACACAAAACAGTAAGCAGCAGCCAGCAGCTGGTGCTATTCTGTCTCTGTGGACAAAATTTCATCCTGCAGTTAATATAAAGCGCCCAAAGCCAGCTTAGTAGCAGCTGTGAATTGCTGAGTGGCCACAATAGAACTGCAGCATTCACACAAAACCCGTGAAATTTCAGAAGGGTTAACAAAAACAAATTGGCTCGAACTGAACAATACTGCATGCAGTCCCTGCTTGCCTTATTTCTCTTCTCCCACAAAAGAAATATAAAAATTGCCTTTCAGAAATCCCCAGCTCTGACCCATATTCCTCATGAAAGGAGGTGAAAATGTAAAAATAAGCCAATAGAGAAATGACATAAGATTAATGAAAATGAGTACACAGATTAAATGGGATCAACTTAACATATTCATTACAAAAATAATTACTCTCATGACTTTATTCCCTGCTACAGCCATCTCACCTTATCTGTCAGTTTTAATGTAACTGCTGCAGGCTCAGTTTCTCCAGACACATGTAATTCTGAGAAGATGAAGTTAAGTGACAAGCAGTCTGATTCTGCAGGGGACTGAGCACACTGAGCTCCCCACTGCTCAAGTACCACACTGTGAGTGTTCAGGCCCTTTTAAAGACAAAACAGCTTATTTGGGTCACCAATAGACTTACAGGTTGCCTTTTAAAATGCATATAAAGGAGCCCCACTGACTTGATGTGTTTGGGTCAAGTTTGGGGTATCCAGGATTTAAAAAGCTAACTAAGAACCCTTTTGGTTCAAGCTTGCCATCAGCTAAACTAAGAAGTGATTAAACTTCCTGTAACTTTTACTATATGAGCAATTCAAAGAAAACCTGGTGCTGTTTCAAATCCCCCTTCAATGCCCAGTACATTTACAGTGTTGGATTTAGCAGCTGCTATTTTTAAACCACAGTGACACTCATGCTGGGACAGGCCAAGGAAATTTGAGCCCAAGGCTGGTACAGGTAGCCAGCTATGTGTCATGGCTGTAGAGTGAAGATGAGTATCAGCACTTTCCTAGTTAAGAGCCAAGGCTCACAGATTTAGTGTTTGGAGCTGTTGTATCTGGCAGCAGATTTGAAGAGTCCTTCTATGCTACCTATTAGTGGCACAGAAATGCAGTTATCTCAACAGGGACTAAAAATTTCAGATTGTGCTCCTGCTCCCTTGCTGCTGAGAAAGTTTCAGAATCTGGTCCCCAGAGAATTCTCAAATTGACGATGCAATTCAAAATACAGCTATGGATCAAGCAAAATTGGTATAGCATTGCCCATAATGACTTCCAAAGGTCTGTCTAGACTGAGCCAAATACGGCATCTTTCTGTACATCCTTTGCTCCTACAAGACAATATACTTGCACTTTATCTCATTTTTAAGAGGGACCAGTATCAATTAGTTCTCCTGCTGGCAAAAAATTTTATTGCCAGATCACACACAGCTAACTAGGTGGAACAGAATTTAAGAGCTGCCTTACTCCTTTGTCCCCCTGGTGCAGCCAGCTTTCTCAAACTCTTCCTGCAACTTTCACCAGCTCTGTGGAGGCCAGGCCCTAATGACTGGGATCCATGTAGCACGCCCAGGCTGCTCTGTGATCTCTACAGGGAGCTTCCATTCACTACATGCCTGAGCAGCATCAGGCCTTTCCCACACTCCAGCTGACTTAAGCACAGGGTAGCACAGGACAAGAAATGATCATTCAGGTAAAAGGCTGCCAGCACCACCATGCAATTGGCAGCTGCCACTTTTATATTATGAGACACTTACTAGTGCTGTTCACTCAGACCTTTTGTTTCAGAGGCTTTGATGACAAGCCCCCGTTTGCTGGGGGACAAAAAAAGAAAAAGGAGCCCCCAAACTGTACGCTGCTTCTGGGAAGTGGCATATGAACCCAAAGTGAATCAAAGCTCAGAGATATGCAAGCACACCTTTCTGGTGCATCATTTCAGCTCGTCTCAGATGCAGATGGCATCTTGTGCAGCTCTTTCTTCTGCAAATCAACAGCTGCATTTGAAAGCAAAAACACTGAACAGGTTGCCCAGAGACTTGGTGGATGCCCCATGCCTGGAAACATTCAAGGCCAAGCTGGACAGGGCTCTGAGCAACCTGATCTAGTTAAAGATGCCCCTGCTCATTATAGGGAGGTTGGACTAGATGAACCTTAAAGGTCCCTTCCAACCCTTCCAACCAAGATTCCGTGATGCCATGATTTAGGCCAAAGGAGATGGTTGTAAATGCTCTGAAGGAGGCTATGTTTTACCACTCTGTACTCCACTAAGTGCTGTGTGAATGAGTGCACAATTTTATGGTGCAGACAAAAACCACCACAGGAGTCAGTGCTGGAGTGGAGAACAGGTGGTGGGATCAAAGATCTTCTATCTAGTATGACATCTGGGATTGCTATCTATCAGCTTGTGCCAAAGCATGAATTCCATTTTGTTTAGTGGATCCCATCCTGCTTTACATTCTGTGCTGTCACCTTCACAGAGCTGCAACTCTTACCCATGGTAGCAGATGGACACGTTGGGAAAAACCTATATGCTGGAGTGGCTGTAGCAGATGGGGCCAAAAAAACCCATCAATACCGAGTGTCTGGCTGGAACTGCAGGTAAGGTCACTGTGTCTGAAACTGGCAAACAGCAGTTTACCAGATGGGACCAGAGCCTCAATCTATGCCAGCAGAGAAGAATCAAAAGGGACCAGTCAATAAACCCCTGTTTACTGTAAGACAGGAGTCATCCTCTAACAAAGTACGTAAGAACCATGCTGTCCAAGGGGAGTGATTAAGACCACCACTCGTAAGAGAAAAGACACAGAGGTTTTCTGATGTCATCTGCTTTTCTAAAAAGTCAAAATTCTCAGCACTTTCTGGAGTAAAATAGCAATGGACAACAGATTCCTTTGCAAAATCTGTCTTCCTTTCCTCTCCTCTGAGGATTTAGCTCAAAACCTAAGCTTCTGCATTACTTGAGGCTACTCTGGTACTCAGTTACCAAAAGAGGGGTGGGAAAACTGTACAGCAGGCTTCTGCTGCCTAAGAAGACTTCCCAACAAATGCAGAAGGGAATCCCAGAGCTGCCGCTGGTGACTGAGTACTTTGGAGGTGCTGGGCCCTCATCTCCGTACAGGGGAAACCCCAGCTGAGCTTCAGCAGTTCACCAGCACCTACGTTCTGCAAGCAGAAGGGAGCACGTGGGTTAGCTGGGAATCCCTACACCAACAAGACACCCAATGTGACAAGCACAGGGACAGAAACTGCAGCCTGGTACGTCATGTTCCAGCATTTAGTTCATACATATCCCGAAGGAGCAGTAAGTCAGAAGAGTGCCTAATGATTTCCCAGACCACACAGCTGGTGCTGCAGTGACAGCACACCACATCGGCTGCAAAAGAGTGAACATCAGTGCTCTCAGCTAGCCAACCCTAGCTCTTTCTGTCTGTCTCCCTGGCTGTCATCCCTCCCTCAGATCTGCTGTCATAAGTGTAGGCAATAGCTTCTTCAATGGGAGTAGCAGCACAGGCCTGTTTCCTTCTGCACAATTCTGCTCCAAAAGCTCCTGGATGGAAGGTTCACTGCAATTGCTCCTGTGTGGAATTCATACCTGTATTCAGCAACTCCTCCTGCATGCTTCTTCATGGCTGTATCAGAGCTCATTCCGTAGAACAGTTTCACCTTCTTGCCATTCTTTTCTATAATGTCTCCAGCACTCTGGTCATGGCCTGCAAACATTCCTCCAATCATGACAAAGTCAGCACCGGCTCCTGTGATCAGCAAAGGGACACATAAGAAAGCATGGAAAGGAGAAAAAGGTAAAAGCCAAAGCAGGAACACTGTGATCTCCAGAAACAATAGCCAGCATTTAATAGTTTGGTACAGAGTCCCTTCCTGTAATAGTCCCAGCAAACCTGGAAGAAAAGCTTTACTGTAGAACTGACACAGGCTGAATTGTATTTCTCTGGTACTTTAAATGTAAAAAAACCCCCTTTTCTGTTACAATGACAAAGATATAGGTGATTCTACTTTACCCCACAGTCTTTTATTTTCAAATTGAGTTTTAACCCTTTACTTCATAATAGTACCTAAGCATGATTCCTTATTAACTGTGACTGCAGCAACCAAAAGTCCTAAACACAAGGCTGGGACCTGTTGAGCTGTACAGAGAAATGGATGGTTCCTACTTCAATAGCTTTCTAGACAACAAGCGGTGAGTGGGAATGTACCCTGAAGGAAAGCAGACTCGTGAATGTAATGTAATCCTCCCAACAATGACATAAAACAAGCAGATTTTTAACTGAAATTATGGATTCTTCAAGTTCATCAGCTGTTCAATGTTGTTCTGGATGATTCCCAGTCAAAGAGATCTGGATGGGTCTGCATTTGGTTCCTGTTTAAAAATTCTGGACCAAGGACCACCACTCCTGGGTTCTGTGATTCTCAGCATGCACCACAAAGGAGGTCTAACTCATAGGTACAACTCCTAAATATGTTCCAGACACTAAACAGCGACACTGAATACTCAGTCGTGACTGTTCAGTCCTTCTGTCTCCTCTGGCTTTGTAAATCATGAAATCAGCTCCATTGGGAGTAAGATCAGGGAGAAGGTTTTTGGAATCATTCTTAATTTTCTACTGTGATCTCCAATATCTCCAGCTGGGCTGGAACTATTCCACCAGCGGCTCCTCCTGTGATATTTTGGCACATCTAGTCTTGCTTGGAAAAGTTTGGCTTTTAGTCTTTTATGAGCCTGTGGTGACCCACCCCTGAAACAAAGCATTTTCCTGTTCATACTCTCTGCTTCTTCAACATGTATGTGTCAGAACAGGCCTCCCCTCAGCTCAGCTTCTTCCTAGAACTGGCAGAAGAACTGAACTATAAACCACACTTGACAGAAAGCAGATGAACTACACCTATCCTCCTAAGAACACATCTGAACTCTGGGAAGATCTCAGAGTAGGTAAGTCTGGCATTAGAATTTACTCTGAGCTCTGACACTATCCAAACAATAGCACCAAACCTTGAAATCTGAAGAGTAAGTGAAATCCCTATCAAATCTGTTCAGCTTCTGCCAAACCTGAATTTGGGAATATTTTGATCTTAGAACACACGACAAGGGTGAAGTGTGCCAGTTCCTCTTTCCACCCTTTTGCCAAAGAGCAGAGCTGGCAGCAGTGCCTAAGGGCAGAGCACCCAGCTGCTCTGCTGACCTCACCTCCCTTTGCCTGGTGGCTGCTTGAAAGGAACACTGTGTCCATGGTAAAGGGATACTAAAAATGAAGCTTGTGCAAAGCACATCACAAGCAATATTTATAGCCAGGCACCCATTCAGGTGTCCTATCTTGTCAGCTACCTGGCAGACTTCTCCTGAGCTTTCTTGTTTCATATAGCTGAGTTTTAAAGTCTTGGTTCGACTCATGTCTGCTACTAACCTGCAAAAAAGGAAGGGAATACTCATCTTCTAATTACTGGTGGCAAATTCCTGTTGCTACCTAGCACAACCTTGCTCCATCTTTGCAAAAAAATAAGCACACTGAGAAACCTTCTTCATGGGTGGAAGAAAACATTAGGAAGGAGGAATAGGCTTGAGGTCAAGGCTGCAAAGAGAGTGTTTAAACAAGTCAAAAGCCTGCCAAAAGACATTTTGGACTCTGCCTTGTCAATAGTACCTCCTGATCCCCAATTCTAGTGCCATTTTTGGTTGTGGGTCTTACAGCCTTCAAATTAATAATGCAAAAGGCACATGAAATCTACACTTCAGAATCACAGGACTTTGTTTCCTGTGCACTTCAGTATCTATTTATCATTTTCATTTTAGCTGCATATTTGTGGGAGGGAAGCAAATATGTTTGAATTACAGGATTGAAACTCATCCAACTTGAGTAACTTTTGCAAACTACAACATAATTCACCAAACTCTTCCAGAAGAGAGGAGCTATGTTACAGCAGATGCAGCACGTCTAAACATTGAAACGACACATGCTTGCTGCCCTGCTGCTCCAGAAATGACAAGCCCATATTAAATATACTTCTCCAATGTTCTCCAGAACCTTCCACTGTGCTTCAGTTTTAAAGATATCGGAACGTTTCAAGTCTGTTCCATTATGTTTCCATCAGTTAATATCTGACTAGGAGGTTGTAGTTTTTAGCATGGTCTTTAACTTATGCATAGCTTCTTGTATAAACACCAGAAGCACTGGTGATGTTTGCAACATTCATCTGCAGTCTTTTGTTTTCAAGTACAGATTGACAGCATGCCATTATTTTAGGTTGTGTGGGAGTGGGAACACCAGGCAACAACCCCCTAGATAACACAGGATACGGGGTATGTTGCACACAAGCACCCCAGTAGCTCACCCAGAGCTGGCCAGACTCGTCTTGGTTTTACACAATGCCACTTCCGTGCACTGGCTTTCCCCTTAAGGCCTATGCTGTATCTGGGCTGATTTTGCTCATTCACATTTCACAGTGCCTCCTCTTTCATGCCATTACAGAATAGCAGTGCTGACGCCAGCTCAAGCTTGCAGCACTCACACAGTTCTGCTGGATCTGGATAGAGTCCCTCAGATGTCTTTTGTATGCCTGATTATACAAGTCACTGATAACCAGATTGGCTCTGCACAAATTCAGCTGGAGTAGGCCTGGATTTGTGAGCTGGGCAGCCCTCCAGGCAGATGCAGTGTTAAGTTTGACCAGAGCTTGCCCTGGAATTAACATTCACCTGTGCTCCAGCTGAGCCAGTGAGCCTTTGCAGCAGTAGGTACACACAGCTGCTGAAAACAGGAGAAAAAGCCAGTGCGATCTGGTACAACTTGGAACTAGTGTATGTCCCCAGTTGACTTTTCCATATGATTATCCCTTCCTTTTCCTTCCCTGCTCCTGCATCTCTTCTCACCACTGCTGTAAGGAACAGCAGAAATGTGTTAAAGATGCTGGCATAAGATTCAAAAGGCACATTTTTTCCTGGCTGTATCACCAAAATATATGTGACCTCAGGCAATTGAACTTGGTATTTCTTCTCATCATTAAAGAAGGAGACAGTAGTGCCTCCCTGGAGCATTCTGAGAAATGTTTTCAAGTTATCAGCCTTTCCAAGGGTTCAGTTGTATGAACCGTCTGAGAGCCCAGCATAAATTTCTTTTCATGCTTTCTCTCATGCCTGCATCAAAACATCTCTTTTCTTTCCTCTCGACCTACATCTTTTTCATTATCATCTCTAATATCTAGATGGCAGTGACATCTTCAGTTTACCGAATCTATACCAGGTTCCCATGCAGCAGTTCCAGAACTCCAGCAGTCTCCCCCAAAGTATGTGTCTCCCAGCATTTCTGTCCCTCACCTTCAATGCTTCCCTGTTCCTTGTGGTTTTAAATAGGCTTCTACCTTGTTTCCCTCTGTCAAAATGCCCAATTTGCCTCTGAGTCCTGACATCAAGTCACAGGTGTCACCTTAAATCTGCTCAATATCTATTTCTTGGTTCTTCACAGTTCT
Organism: Hirundo rustica; assembly: GCF_015227805.2. Classification (NCBI taxonomy): domain Eukaryota; kingdom Metazoa; phylum Chordata; class Aves; order Passeriformes; family Hirundinidae; genus Hirundo; species Hirundo rustica. The sequence continues at coordinate 91,154,217 of NC_053450.1, forward strand.
CTCACTCAAATGAACCTACTCCTCCTGTTTCCATTAACTTGCTTCCTCCAGTCACACTTTTACTTATTTGTCAGTGCTTGTCTTCACATCTGGGACTCCGTAACACTTCCCATAATTCAGATGGATGCTCAGTCACTGCTTTATAGGGAATCATCCCATCCCGTGAAGATTTTACAGGGATCCATCAGATAGCATAATTACTTTAACCAAAGTCCTCTTCTTGTCTCGTGACCATGCTTTGTCCAGGCCTTCATCCCTAGATGAAGCTGTAGGTCTGGGTGTTTTATCACCTGGTCTTTGTTATCCAATATATTCACATAACTCAAGCACAGAGGTCTGTACCAGACAATTTAGTATCAAGGCTTTGTCTGACTTGTAAATGTTGGGCATGGCGGCTACGTTCTACGAGGCTCAGTTAGCCAATCACTTCAGTAGCATTCAATAAACACTGACAGTAATGTTTTCTCAAAGCTTATTTTGCCACATACCTTTGACAAATGCATATGTGGGTCCAGCTTGTCAGATGTTCACAGTGTCTACCCCAAGTGTACATAACCAGATACAGTAAGTTTATTGCCTCAGGGTTATCTCCATGATTTCCAGCTTGTAGCTGTGACACACAGTCACACTGATCTGTCCAGGTTACTATCAAGAGTATAACTACTGCCTGGAAAATGTCAGCTTTCTGATGCTCCTCTGTCCAAGGGATAATTCTGTGGCAGCCTTCAGACATGTACCACTGGGAATCCCAGCACCTCTTGATGAACAGCCAAGTCAGAAGCTGTCTTGTCACAGGTTTCAAGCAGGTTCAGGTTCAGTTAGCCCAAAGAGACTACAAAGATCCGTCAGACTTGTAATACACACTACAAAGAAAAACATTTGAAACACTGTGAAGTTACTTCCTGTTGTTCTAACTTCTGGAAATGCTCTTGTTGAAGAAAGACCTTTTCCACAGACCAGGTTTCTGTGCAGCTAGCTGGGAATGCGGTGAGGTCACAGTTTCAGTTCACAAGGTCTCAAGGACCACACCACCAGTAAGAACTTGGTGAGCTGTGGAACCAGAGAAAAGGCAGAATGAAGACCTCACTGCAGGCAGCATGTCAGAGTGAGGGGAGGTTGGGCATTTTTGAATACAATCTTGTCTAAGAAGGTGGATGCTGCTGTTCAGCTATGTTGGAATCACCCAACTGGAAGTATCTATTCCCTGCATCACATCACCAGTGGGTAACACAAGGGTTATATGAAATCCTCTGACCAAGCACATTCCTTGCTGGTAGTAATCACTCCACAGCTGTCCTCAGAATTCTCTAATTAAGTCCTCCTTTTCATCTGACCTGTTGCAAAACAGGAGCTGTCTGCAAACTTAGGTTTGCAGACCCAGGTGTTTGCAGAGAGAGAAAAGACACAGAGGTTTTCTGATGTCATCTGCTTTTCTAAGGAGACAAAATTCTCAGCACTTTCTGAAGTAATAGCAATGGAAAACAGATTCCAAGCCTGTAATCTGAGTTTAGTCCTCCCTCTACTTTCCATACTTTCAAAGCTTCCTGCAAAGCAGACTTTCTGTATCATAATGTGCTACTTCTTGTTTTCATACCACCCTGAAATCCCAGTGAGAGACTGTGCTGTCCCACTGTATTGCAGGCATTACTCGACACCTCCAAAGAGTCTGGCTTTTTGGGAGGTGGGGGAGTACCTTTAATTGTCTTGTCATCTCAGAATGCATTTAGCGATTGCTTCCCATATGTTTCTGTAACAAGGTTATGGCTAAGTGACAATCATGAGTTTGACCCCCATACCAACATAGACTTTCATGACCAACAGACAATACCAAGATTAAATCCTCTATTTTATCACCAAGAGCTGGAGCAATTCCCTGAGCTCACTGACATGAAAGCAAAATCTGTTAATTATTAACTTAGATGTTTCAGACATCTGCCTAGCTCTAGGGGATACAATATAAATAAAATCTCATCTCTTCAAGTGGACAGCTGATCCCAAGAACATCTCCAGGGATCCGGTCTGCCTTTTTGTTTTGTTCTTCTGTCCAACATGCATTCCACTGGCACTTCTTCCACTCAAGGCTCCAGTCAGCCAGATCTGGCAATGTCACAAGGCATCTCTGAACCTTACTCAGAAGAAACCCTTATCAATTTTCTTCATATTACTCTCCCAGCAGCTGTATCTCCTACACAGCTGGCAGACAATTTCCAAATAGCAGTGTGACCACTCTATGTTTTGCACTGCAGAATTTGGACTGTCTGTTCCAAAGAGAAAATTCATGCCTGGTGCATTAATTTCACTGGAGTCAGCTGCAGGGACTAACGTAAGCTCCTGCTAATTGATTACACGTTCAGGGTCACACCGATTCCGGCATCCCTGCTGCCGGGGGCGCTGGAGACACGTGGGGATGTCACGACACACTGTCCTTACCAAACGCTTTGGCGACATCTCCTGGGCAGTTGCATCCTCCGTCCTGCACAAAGAAAAGATGACAGTGAGCGGCAGCGAGGTCACTCAGGGACCCAGTGAGCACTGGAGCTCTGCGACACGCAGCACTGTGGCCCCTGCTCAGGAACAGCGTGTCAACAGAGCTGACCGTGCACTTGGGATGTATCATCTTGGCTACATTTTCAGGGAATCGAGATAATCCTTTCCACTGCTTACCTCCTTGAGGCTCACCTACTCTGCTGTACAGTCTACTGATAATACTACTGGTAACAACAGCAAAGCAAATTTCCTGACTGCAAGTTTCCAAATCCCAGAAACCAGAAAACAAAGCCTCCTCTGATGCTCTGAATAATCCCCTGCCATTTTAATGAATACCACAAGCCTCTACCTTAAACCACCAAAGACATTTAAAATAACTTTCTCAGCAGTTTACAATATATTAAAAGGTCACAGTGGGAGGGGAAAGGGAATACATCATCAGTTATACTGGATTTTTATCTGGTAATCTCTAACAAACCTGGTTAATACAATCTTTGGTAAGTGAAAATGAGCCTCTCATCCTACTCCTTACTGTTTGTTATGGGCTTGGTAAGGAAACAACAGCACTCTGGACCTTTAGCATTTCAGACATTTCAGTTTCAGTGCAATGCAGTGGCTGATGAAGGGGGTTCAGTTGAGGGGAAGGAGGTTGTGTATGTGTGATAGAGCTGTAAAAAAGGAATGACACACAGCAGAGCTCATCATGTGCCATGATTCTTTAGGATTTATAAAGGCCTGAGCACCAGATGAAAAATCCTTTAGTCTACACATTCATTACACCAGGAGAGCTCCCCATTCCTTTGATGATCTGGATCGGTTGCAGACTGCCAACATCTTTCCTGCTTTTGAAGCTACCCCCAGCCTGGCCAGTTACTGCACGCTGTTTCACCTCCCTGCTGACAGAAATACATGGCTGTGCGTGACCTGCGGCCGAGCACAGCCAGACACCCCCACCATCAGCCACCTTAGAGCTGGCTTTGATGGGCAGCTGGCAGCAGGGCTGTGCATCAGAAACTCTGTGTGCCCAGAAAAGGATTCAGACACAAACTGAGCAGGTGGATCCAAAAGTGAGTGGCTTTTCAAAGGGCACCCCACTGCAAACAGCACCTGGTGGAACTATAAAGGCTTTTATTCCATTTGCTGATAACCTCTAGCACATTATGCCTTTTGTTGAGCTTAGACACCCTTGCTGTCAGCTCCAGGAACAAGTGCTGGGCTGTCAGCTGAATCTCTCTCTCCTTTTAAGGGCTCTGAATGTGCAATTCTTTCCCTTTAACAAATCTGTCATAGTCTGGAGGAGGGTGTGAGTGTGTGTGCATGTGTCAGGGGAGAAAGAACCAGGGTAGAAAGAAGGGTCTAATAATCTTCAAAGAACAGTTTTAGCATACTTACTGTCTGAGAGACACTGGCTTTGAATGCTCCCTGGTAGGTGGGTTTCAGCCAGTTGTTTTCAGCCAGTTGTGGCTCAGGATCTGACTTTTATAACTAACCCAGTAATGGCAGTGATGAAGGTTTTATGCTTTCACAGGAACCATGAGGATGGGGGGGGCTTACTGTGTAACCATTAATCACTGGCTTCAAATAATAACACTTTGAATGTTACCAAATTACAAAATGCTGAGTGGATTAAGAGACTTGTCCAGAAGCTCACGGGTTACCATTTAAGATAAAAGGAACCGACAATGATGATTCACGGTCCTTCTTTATCTTTAGATGTCTCCAGTTACTTCAGATAAGCAGGTAAATCTAGTGATTCACAGTAAGAGAAACAAAAAGGGAACATACTAAGCAGTTATGTCAGAAGATGCTATACAATAAAGCTATATGCAGTAAAGCACTTCATTCCATCTGAAAAAGCAGGTACTCTGTTTAAGAAGTAAGACTTTGCTGCTGCTGCATTGCCTTGGAAGCTTCCCCTTGAAATTCAGCTTGTCCCAACAGGGCTCTGGGTCTGGGTTCAAAATGACTTGTAGACAGCTGGGCTTTAGCTACAGAGCTTGCTGCAGGCTCAGCCTCTACCTCTGAACCCTGGGGAAATTTGTCTGTAAAAATCTGCCTCTGAGTTCAGGAGTACTAGAATAATACCAAAGTAAGACTACTGGAAAGGGTTATGGTCATGGAACCGGTAGACAGCATGATTCTGAGCCGAGTGGGGGCTAGGAAGAGGAATGGGGAAAGCAGCTTTCCCCTCAACAGAATTACTTTAATGTGGCTGAAGTAATGCTTTTGTCCCCAGTCTTGTTCTCCAGATAGGTAAGCCATTTCACAGCAACAAAATTTAGCCCAAGGAAAAAAAGCACAGCATGGAAAACCAGCATACACTGGTTGAACATTTAGTATTCTGTGCAATTTATAATTAACTTATGAGTTATGTTTCAAGCAACCTTTATAAAAAAATTGCATAGTCAGTGCTTTCTACAGTATCAGCAAATGGATAGCTATTTATTATGCAGAAGATATATAAAGTATGTGGCATATACAGCAGTAAAAACAATACATATGGTGCTTCATTCTGAACTACATATACCAGCTATATTTCTGTGTGGAAAGTGTTCTGTGTGGAAAAAGGGACAGTATGGCAGTAGCTGGGTGAAGAAACCCTTAGTCATTCTTTTCATTGAATGCTGGTGACCTATCACCCAGGCAGGGAGAAGGGGAAACAGGGATCTCTGTCAAATGATAGCCACATGAGAGAGGACACATGCAGGGCTGCTTTCCATTCCCCACATTGCTGGCTTACTAGAATATGTGACTGTCTGTCCAGCAGAGGAGTTCTCTGACCTACAAGAACATCTCCAGCAGGCCCCCTCCACTTGTAATTCACTGCAGCACTTTCTCAAGGCCAATGGATTAGCAAGAGTGAAAATTGACACTATTGGCTCCAAGACAAACAGCACAGGACAGAAACCATGCCTGTTTCTTAGGGAGGGTTTCCTCTCTGCTTTCAGTGAGTCATGAAAGATTAATTTCTGAGGTGAGCTTTGAGTCTTACAGATCATTTAGCATGAGGTAAGTAACTGGTGCAATTTTATCTCCTACTTCTCTATGTAAATGACTAGACAGACACCAGGTGCTCACTTGGACTACCATATTTGCCTGAAAATTGTCACCTTCCTGGTCAACGAATCAGTTCCAAAAATCATACATGATAACTTCAGTAATAGGAGCATTTAAAGCCCAGTTTGTGCTCCCATCCTAGCAGAGCTCCTGAAGATCAGGGTTCAGTTGCGCCGTGTTCTCTGCGGTGCCTGTATCATACTCAGCACCACCACCTCCTCATTCTGAGAGTGAGACTTCTTCTCCTTCACACGGAAATTGTACCAACATAACAAGAATGAGGATTTAATTTAATGAAGATATTGAACAAGACAGAAGTGGATACAAGAAAGTAGCCCAAGGGACTAATCCATATCACACCATTAGCTATCATCTACATGAAGCTAGCTGGTAGGCTTTGAATCTTTTCACATCCTTCCTGCTACTTCCACATCAACATAACAAAAATTGCTGGACATATTTTCTCCTGGGGAATTGACATAGATAGCTGTGGTAATACTCTGCCTGTTGGGATTTCTTTTGGCTCAGGTAGGGTGTGCTGCTTCTTCAATCCCCAGAAAGACAGCAGTGAGACATTCTGAGGGATGCCATATACGCTTGTTGCCACCAGACCCAATTCTATACTTAGAATTGCTGCCATATGGTGTTTTTCTGTCTTGAGGATACCTCTCTTCCATGACATTCTTGCCAGAGCTCTGGCAACAACCATGCAGTCCAGCTTTTTCTTTCCCTAATACACCAATACCCACCTGAATGCTCCAGAATTCAGGCATCATGTCCTCACCCTTGCTTTACTCTTCGTAGACTGGGTAACAGAGTTGAGCTGAAGTGGTGGTAGAGACCCCAGCCATAGGCTCAAGGTATTTCTCGTGGCCCAGATGTTGGAAGCAGACAGGTATCAAATTGCCCTCCTTATCCCCCCGTAGGAGGCTGATGGGTGCGGGATCACTGAAACCTGAGCAAGTCAAGAACTGATCCATTCCCAAAGCAGGAAAGGAGATACAGTACAGAACCATCTGATTTTTCAACAGTCTAAATACACACTCCCTGTTATCTTGTAAAACCAGGATAGCAGCATTCTTCTGAGGGCTGCTAGCAGAAAATGTTTCATGCAAAACTAAGATGGGTCTCTGAGCACCACTGCCAGGATGACATCTATAACTTATCCAGGCTTCATGGTAATGAGTGAGGCTTTCATGCTCTATTGTACACATTCTACTATCTGTTATCGACAAAAACATTTGCAATACTGCCCAAGTCACAAAAATCACAGACTGCTTCTCTCTTTTTTTTGCAAAATTCATATAGCGGAGCCATGGAGAGGAGGGACTGCATATTCATTAACAATACAGAACAAGAGACATCTGACTGTAACACGTTCCTGCTCCATTATACTCCAAGAGATCCAGTCAAACTCTTTGCCCATCCCCAATCAGTTTGTTTTCCTCTCACCTCCCTCCTCAATGCAGCACAACACTCCTCCTACCTCACATGGATACTAGTCCCAACTGGGTTGAAAAAACGAGGGCTTTCCAGTGATTTCACTTGGCAGCAGATCTAAAATCCAGTGTGTGGTGTCTCCTAGGGCGGCAGAGGGAGCTTGCTGTCTGTGAGCACAGCACACAGGTGAGCACCTGTGCCCTCCCCATGGGCAGCTGCCTCACAGGCAGCCTGCAGAGGCTGTGCCAGCCTGACATGGCCAGGACATGCCTGTGTGTGCCCACGCATACGGGACCTTTGGGCGCTGCAGACTGCACTCTAGCTCAGTCTGGGGCCATGCTTACCAATTTACTTTATCTCTGTGAGGTGAATCTGGTCTCGCTGACAAGAGTGGAAACTGCCATTAGCAGGCAATACAGGCAGATGCTCTTTTTCCTCCACAGGCTTGTTATTTCCCCAGAGTTTGGTAAGAAATTAAGTGGCTCACGTGCAAGCTGTGCTCAAAAGAGCCACCTCAAATACTCCTGCCCCTGTGCAGAGAGCTCTGTGAGGATGCCATCTGAATCAATCCAACTAGGGCACAGACGGGCTTCCATCACTTTACCTTGTGCTCCCCTCTACTGCCTGCCTGCCCCTCAGTCACACTCTGAGGAAAGTCAAGTTTACATTCCATCCCTTTTTCAGAAGCCTTTCACAGGAATCACTGTTTGCTTCAATAGTGAAAACACTACCAAGCTTCCTATTCTGTTTACATAACAGCTTGAGGAAGCAAAAAGCAGATTTCGAAAGTCATGAACAGGAGAGAGGTGCCCACATCTTTTTAATGTTAGAGAGTTGGTTTCTTTTGATCTGGATCTCCACTGACTGTCCTAGGAGCTAATACAGGAGTCAAATGGGGATGACAGAAGCACAGACTTTAACATACAGGGTGCTAGACTGATTCTCCTGTTCCAGAACCATTTGCACAGTGGGAATCTGAGAGTGGATGATAGTTACTTACAGAGATGATATGTCCTTTCAAGCCATGTGCTGAGTCTGCACACTCAATAACAGCACTTAGCTGTGGATAGCCCACCCCTGTCTTAATCCGAGTGGTACATACAGAACCTAGACAAAAGAACAAATAAACATGGCCCATTAGGGTGACAGAAATTATACAGAAAAAATGTGTTTCTATCAGCATTATTCTTCTCTCAAGAAGTCTCTGTTGCCAATGCTGGCTTCTCACAGATAAAAGGAACACACAGGAACTTGAGTTCTGAAATGCTCTCATGCCACTTCATGGGAGCTGTGGCTGAGGACACTAATGTTCCCTCTTTCTTCATCGGAAGAACTAACTGGGCTAGTCCCAGTTTAGTTCTCATCAGTAATGCTTCTCAGTGAGGGAATTAACTGCATCACAAGAAAGAAAATCTGACTGAGGTGCCTGAAGGGGAGGGACAAAAGGACCAGAATCACAACTTGCAAGACTCAGCAGCAGGATTTATTACCTGACTGTTACTTCTAATAAATATTTTTACATCTTTTCTGCATGTTTAAAGAAGTATTTCTCTGATAAAATCTGGGGGTTTTTTTTGTTTTTTGTTTGTTGTTTTTTTTTTTTTTAACAGTTTTATCATCTTTTATTTAACTCTAAGGGCAGAAATATTTGGTTGACTGCAGTTCTGGGGAATATAAAAAAATCAGCACACAGTGAGATAAGTAATCACCTGAAAGCTGTATACTGCAACATCAAGGGAAATATTCTAACTGCATTATTTATACCCATAGATTGTGCATGCATGTATGCATAGACAAAAATAAGGGTCTGTGCGTGTGTGTATATATATATATATAAAAAACCAATTTAATTACAGTTCAATATAGCAATTGGCTATAGAACTTTTGGAATACCTTCCCTATATTTTCCTTAAATTAAGAGTCAAAATGAGGACTGCTTTTTGCCAGTCTAGGTCCTATAATTTAGGATACAGATCTAAAAGGTCTGAATGATGATGAGAATTTCAAAATAGATTCTAAACCAAATGCAGTGAAATCTGGTCCATTCACTCAGCTGATATCAAGCTGGTACCAGTAAAACAAAGGTTACCACAGATCCTTCAAGTAACTGACAAAGTGAAAACACAGAGAAGAGTTCTTGCAAAGTATTAAGAAAATTAGTTTTAATATAATTTCCACAGGGCTTGTACTTTGCAGGCTATGTAATCCTTTATAATAAATCACTGCCATTTTCCACAGGATTGATCATTATTTGGAAAAAAAGCCTCAAAACCTGAGGGAGAAGCATTTGTTACTTGTGAGTTTGCATGGTTGACTTTTACAGATCTGTTCAGGAAGACCTTCAGGGAGGACTATACAGCATTTACTCATATTTCCATGTTTGAGGCTACAAACCAGAATTATTCTCTTAAATCTGAATTTGCCCATGACAATCACACTATGAAATCTCTGTTGTTTATTCTTCATGTATTCTGCAGTATTTATTGTTTGGTACCTTCCTGGCACTACTGCTACATTTATTACATCATTTTCTCTGCTCCAGTTATCCATTCATGGACCTTCACTATCTGGCACTGCAGAGTGAACAATCAGCCTGCCCTGCACTGGCTGATCACAGCTATACTGTCAGTGGCATTTGTGCTAGCCACTTTAAAATCTAACCCACATATGGTGACTCCAGCTGCAGCCCTAAGAAGAAAATAGCAAGAGAAGGAACAGGTGAAGGAAGACACAAGGAAGGGAAAAAGAAAAAAAAAAAAAAAAAAAAAAAAAAAATAAAAAAAAAAAAAATTATGGCAGTTTAAAACAGACAACAGTATTAGGGAAGGGAAGAAAGGGAAAACACTGTAATAAGTTCAGGGTCCTCTTGTTTATCCATGGAAATGTTAGCGTGATAGATAGCATGCAACTGCATAAATGTAAATTTTAGCTCCCAAGCAATAGTAATAGGTAGAGGCAAAGTTATCTGTATTTCACCGCTGATGCCATTTCATCTCTGAAGACAAGGATAGCCTCAGTTTCACAGAACATGAATCATAAAGCTATTCAGAAACCCATCTTTCCTTGACAGGAGTGGACACCTTTGAGCTTTAGCTTGGATGATTCATACTCTTTTCAACAGGCCAGAGAAGTGTTCCCAAACCAACACATGTTATTAGTGATAATGTCAGGAACTCAGGCAGCCCAGTGCTTCCAATAACAGGCATCTTCACTGACTGAAGGTGCAATATGCCACACTGTGCAGTATGAAACACTAGCACCCTCTGTGTGTATTTCTTAAACACACTGTGTGTGCAAGCTCACTGGTACTTTATTGACCTGAGTGGATCTTGGCATTCTAACAGGCAAGAAAATGGCATTATACACTTGTTTCATCTGGACAGCTCCGCTACCAATGGTACCAAAAGCCACCCTTATTTGACTTACCTGGCCCAATACCCACTTTAATAATATCTGCTCCAGAAATAATAAGTTCTTCTACCATTTCTCCTGTCACCACATTGCCTGCCTAGAAAGAAAGAACAGTATCACATGTACAGGAGATTTCAAGACTACTGCAGTGAAGACTAAAGATGATAATGTAAAGTTTTATCCAGAGCTTTTACAAGTTGAACTACACAGAGTATGGAAGACTATAGTTCACCATATTGCTCCTTGGACATGCCACCAAGAGTAAACCAGTCACACAGGTAAATTCTCCAGTCAAATAAATTTAGCAATTAGTCCAGTAAACCCTGATCCTTAGCATCCCATCAGGAGATATGCTTTCTCATCCATCCCCCTAATCCTCACCCAGAGGCTATCAACCACATCATCCCTAACCACAAGGGCTATTCTTCTCTCTTACACACAGTGAACTCCTCCACCTCTCCTATCCTATCGCTCCTGAACAGCCTAGAGACCTCCATGCCTTTTGCCTAACTCACTTTGCAGGAAGAAGTTCAGATCTTGTTTAAAACGCTGGAAAAGATACTTTTCCTTTAGGGTTCAGTATTTTGCCCACGGAAAATAAGGTACTATTCTTCTAATTTTGTGCATTGTTGCCAAAATTGGTATGTACATACAAACTACATAAATTTGAGCTTTCACACCATATATGTACATTTGGTGATGCCAGTGGTTAAAAACAGGGGTTTGTTTTCCTCTGCACGACCTTGGCAGAGATAGAGAGAGCATGCTGTTTAGGGTGACATCTTTGAAAGAAGTTCTGGATTGGTTTGTGTTCTTTACCATATTTTTCCTTGAACTTCAATAGCTCTTTTCCCCCTTTTGCATACATTGTTATCTTTGCTGAAAATGAAGGCAGCTCTCTCAGCCTTTGTCCTGTTCCTTCTAGAAAACTTCTATTGCTCCCCACACCCCTAATCAATTTCTTAGTCTTTGTTTGCTTTCATACCAGACTTCCTTGAAGAAGATGATCTTTCTTCCACCTGAGGAATGAGAACTGTCCACCATGGTACAGGTGAGTTCTCACCAAGGCTTTGCACAACGTTTGCCTTTTCTATAGAAATATCTTGCCTGACACACAAGAATGCATTTGCCTGTGTCACACTGGTGGCTCACAGTCACCTCGTGATCTATTTATGCCTCCAGGAACATTTACCTACTCCAAATTTTAGCAGAAACTTGTAGAACTTCCTCTAATACTGTGTTAGCTGTTTCAAAGTTTTTCACAGGTGGTTTATCGAAGTAGGGGCCCTCTTCTGTCAGAGCCTTGGCTGGGTATAGGGCCTGTAGTAACATACCATGAGATACAGATTTTTCTGGTCCGTGGATGCTGAGAATGCAGAGAATTCCAGTGTGATTAAATTACTGATACTAGAAACTACAAAACTACCTTCTAGCACACACCTGGTAATTGGTTTGCAAAACTGGAGCAGCAAGTGCAGAGAGCTGCCAGTCTACTTCTATTCAGTTAAAGAAATATTTTGATGCAAGCTCAGCGTGACAAGACAGGCCCTTGCATGTGTCCAACTGTGGATCTGATGGATCAGCAATCAGAGTGAGGCTAGAGATCAATTCCTTTGCCAGGAGTGTCCTCTGTCCAGATGATTTTCAGAGAAAAGACAGTCTTCAAAGAGCAAAGATTTCAAATGACATTTGAATACTATTCAAAGGAGATTTATGAGCTAAAACCTATGCTTCGAGTTACATTTGAAAACAAACTGTTAGCCAATGCATTTTAAGACCAGGCTTTCCCCTCTGCAAAGAGCTGCACAAGGCAAATGAATGCTGACACAGCACACACTGAACTGACTCACTACAGCTGTACTAACTGCATTCCCATACTCTGAGGGAACATTGTGCAGGAATGCAATCCTATAAATTGCACCCCACAGTTTCAGATGGATGTGAAGGTCTTTGAATGTGCCAGAAGAAGGTAGCAAAGCTGGCGATGTGACTGAAAGGCAGGTACTGTGGAGAGTGTCCAAAGCACTGGGTTCATTTACCTTGGAGAAAAGGTGGCCAAGGGGTGACCTCATTGCTCATTAAAGCTTCCTGAGGAGGAGAGGAGGAAGTGGAGAGGGAGGTGCTGAGCTCTCCCTTGGATCCAGTGATGGCATGCATATGAGTGGCTCAAAGCTGTGTCCTCGGGGTGGGTTCAGACCTGACATGAGGAATCAGTTCTTAAGTGAAAGGGTGGACAAACCCTGGAACAGGCTTCCTAGAGAGGTCGCCAATGCCCCATGCCTCTCTGTTCAGTTTCCCAGGTCCTCCCTCACACCCTTCCTGTAAACTGGAGTAACACTGTTTCACCTTCTGCCAGCACGAACCTCCCAAGACTCCCAAGACCTCTGATAGGGGATGAGAGGGGTCCTGCTCTAACACTTGCTAGCTCCTTCAGTATTCTTAGACAATTACAAACCAAGTTTGGTTTGTATCGCAGTTCTGTGGCTTGTCTCACGTCTACAGAAGATTCCTAAACAGAAAAACTGCACAAGATAAACTTCCAGTTTTCCACATAACCTGTTTTGCACTTGTGCAAAAGACAGGTGCTTCACTTCTGGAGATCTGAATTCAGATCTAAAGACGTTCAGAAAACCTCTTACATAATGATATTGCAGGACCTACCAAGTGTTTGTAGCAGTACTGACACAGGCAGAGGAGAAGACAAATTCTAAAGTCCTTACTTAGTATTTTCTTAGCTTTTTTTCAAATGTAACTACTGCTGAAGTCAACAGAAGGGTATCTGGGGAATACGGGGCAAGGCCTGTTCTCCACTTACTGATTTCTGACTCCTATTTCACCATTTATTTATTTATACTGAATTTTGTTTCCTCCTTTGATTAGCTTGAAACAGCTGACAAGCCACCACCTGAAGCACTTAAAAAAACAATGATAATATCAAGCAGCAATTTGTGGTCTACGATACAGGACCACTTAACTTTGCTCAAAAGAGCATGATATTGATTAAAAATGAAGTAAAATAGGACAATCAGGAAATAAAGAATATATAATAGGTACAAGTACTTCAGCTAAGTGCTGCTTCCTTTTTGCTCAGTGGTAATTTGTTATACTAAGTACTGTACATTCCAAGGTGGGGTGATGGAGAGTGTCCCACTTAGGACATGAAGGAAGCAGTTTACCTCTGGAAGGCACCTGTGCTGTATGACACACACCACATTACAACTCGGTGAAATACTGGAACACATCCAGAAAATTCACAAATAGAAAGGAGCAGGTAATCAAGTCAGTGATTCCATGACATTTGGGATCAAATATGTATTTAATTTAAACAGCAGTGCCTTCTTATTAGCAGAGCAAAGAGGGTTGTCAAACTGTCTCTTCAGAAATGTTAACCAGACGTTTACTGTTAAGTTACTGTTAGAAAATGTTGGAACTGCATATGTTGGTTCAAAATGCTCATCCTAGCAGGGAAAAGCACTTATGTCCCCAGTATACTTTTTTTTTCCTCGAATGCATGTACACACATCACTGATTTCTGTCTTTCTGAATCTGCAAATCCTTAAAAAATTTTCAAGGAAGACGTGGAGCTCTACATAGCAGGCTTCAACCTGCCAGTGAGAGACTTGCTTCTTTGAGGTACCTTTTGCAGACCTCGGAGGGCACATAAAAACCCAGTATGAGGGAGGCACAGCTATCTATATGTGAAGAGAGCCCACTATGACAGCTGAAAGGAAATCAGTTTACTCACATCCAGCTGAACTCTGCTGTACTGAAACCAATGTTTGCCTTTAACTTGAAAGAATAGAACACAACTGGAACATGCACAGTAAAGTCACTACAGACAATACACTTTGCAGTGTGTTTACACAAGTAGTCAGGGAGCATAGCAATTGGTGCAAGTATTGTAATGGACCATCACTCGGTATGAGGTTTCAAGTGAACACCACCCTGGGTCATTCCAGCACTATCCAGGATGACTGAACTGTGGGTCAATCCTGAGGAAAATCCTGGCCTCAGAAAAGTCAAAGGGAGTTTCCCTACTGACTTTAATGAGATTAAGATTTTACCTAACAGGATTATAAAGACTATGGCTTCTCTGACAGAGATACAAAATTAGTGAACACAGAAGGGCAGTGCCTCTGAATTTCAGTCAGACGTTTGATACTGTGCCTCATGAAAGCCTGCTATAAATATCAACTCATACTGCCTAAGACAGGAACACTGCTGCACTGATTGAAAGCTGCTGGCAAATGGCAATGGATTGAGCTAGGGAGAAGTGTCTATGACAACAGTTCTCAAACTTTCCTCATGTATCCTAGAGGAAAGCACAGTCTGTGCCTCCACATTATCAGGAAGACGGCCAAAGGACACTTCCCACCCACAAAAGCAAGGGGTGCTTAACCATGAGATGGAGGGAGATGCCTTTTGCAGGGTTGAGCCATACCCAGTGGGTGCCTGCACTCAGAACTACGACAGGCTCAGCAGCAACACTCTCTTCTGTATGGGGATCCTGCCTGGCCCCTGTTCTGAGATGTCAGCCCTGGTGGACATGCCATGACTGAATTTACTCTAGTCTGTGTTCCGGGAATGAACTGGGAGTACTCTGCATGGCTTTCTCTGACTGAATCCTGCCTCCAACTAAGGCCCAGAAAAGTTCTGCTACTGACTCCAAGGAGGAGCAACAGTTTCTGGCGCCTGCTGTTTCCCTCTGCTTCTGCTCTGCAATTCTACTCCTCTCCTTCTCCGGCCCACATCTTGTGGGTGGTACTGTATCTCCAAGTGTGCTCCTGCCTCAGTCTTCTTCCTGTCACACTCCCTGCTCCCCCCAGGGTTGCTCTTCTATAATGAACAGAGGAATACCACGAAAAGAAAAATTCAGGATAAAAACATTTCAAACTTTGCTGGCAAAGATAACTTAGCTGGTAGACAGACTTCCAGGGTAATGGAATAACCCTAAAGTCTACAATTAAACTAAATAAGGACTATGCAACCTGTAATATAAAGGCTCTGATCCTCCATTATGAATGCGGACTAAAGGTTTTCTTTAGACTTGAGCAAGCAAGCACAATTGATGCACGTAACATTGCACAATGGCAAAAACACCCCAAATGGGAGATCCTCCTCAGGATCTTCCTGGTTCAGGGAGGCACCTGTGAGACACTCAGAAGACTTACATACTCCTTCTTCCCCCATTCCCAACCTGATGAGTGATTTAAGACAAGTCATGTTGTACCTCTGTGCTCCTGTTTGTCTTCCCTACCCTTTGTGTTCCATGGAGAAACTGATATTCTTTGTAAACTCATACAAAATGCAGTAGTGAAAAAAACCTCGTGTCAGAACCAGTCAGAAGGAAAAAAGGTCATGTTTAAGTATGTGTGCAATAAAAGTAAGTATTTAAAAAGACAGAAACATGCATTTGAAAGGTTGTTTCACAAGAGACATCCTCCATCTGCAGGTGAGTATTAGCCACAGAGAGTACTACATTAACCACAGTTGCTTTGCACATCCCCTTTCAACCTCAGAGCTGAGCCCATTATGTGGCCCCTGGGAACACACATTCCCTGAGATCCAGGGTTGGGTTACTGTTATGTATTGAACTGCAGCTGACTGTGGAATGAATAGTCATGCTGAGGAAAGCAAACAAGAGGGAGACGTCCTGGAGATCACTTTCAGCTAAGAGAAAGCTTCTTTATTTTTATACCTCCTATTTAACTGCTAACCCTTCTGTTTGAAAGCCCCAGCAGCAGAGAACATACTGCAGGCATGGCACAGACACATCAAAGCAGTCAGAACAGGTAGCAGCAGGACATGTCTTCCACATTACCATTAAAAGGAGCCTAGACCAGCTCCTGCATTCCAGCCACGAACAGCTTTAAAAGGCCATTTTGGCACAGAACATGAATTCATTTGGAAGCAACGTAGAGGTGGGTGTCTCTAGCTGAATCAGAGACCTTCAGGGACTGAGCAGACTCTGGAGGCTTTGGAAAATTGAAGGTTTTTGAACCCCCCAAGTTTGTCAGCATGCTTTTAGGAGTGGAAATTATCGCTGTGCACAGATGAAAACCATAAGCCATATTAAGCCACACTGAGAGAAAGCAACAATCAAAGAAGGCAACTGAACGGGTCAGGGCTGTAAATGTGCTCAAGCAGGTGGTGCCATCAGGACAATGAGACCTGAAGTAACAATAACCTTAGCCACAAAAGCAGAGATACTAGGAAGGCAGCTGAACAGACATGGAAGGTAGATGAGACTGGCCTAAGAAGCCTGGACTAAAATCTGGGCTTGATATCTGATTTTGACATTGACTTCCTCTGCCTACTGGAGAATTCATCTTGGTTGATTTCCCTCGGCAGTCAGCAAAGTCAGCAATCTGTGGGGAGGTGGAGGAGGGCATGACACATAATTTTCTCTCCACTCCTGACAGAGATGATCTTTGGCTTTAACTATGTGATTTAAGCTCTCTCCAACAACTATACAAAGACACTGGAGTAATTGTGTCACTAGGGTCAATACTTCAGATCCAAAGTAAGGAAACAGCTTCCTCCCTCATTGCAGTGAACATGAAGCAGAAAGCTCAGAAGACCCATATTTAGCATTTCATAGTTCCAAACTCTCTCTCTAAAGCCATGGGAAATGTGACCATACCAAAATGGTTCCCACCTCTCCTGGCAGCTGTTGAAGAATGCCTTTTCACAAGCATATGATAACCCCAACAAGCATTCCAGCTCACTTCCGTTTTCCATCATTCAGAAGCAAGAACACTGCCTTTCTCCAACATGGGAGAAAGGAACACATCCTCCTCTGAGCTGTTTGAACATGTTATTCTCTATTGAACCAAGGGAGAATGTGCATTTAGGAACATTCTTACTTCAGATTTACTTTACATGCATGAAGCTTTATCTCTGGCATGGGAAAGCAGGCAAGTGTTGCCTAAAGCCGATTTTTTTCTGCACTGGCTAGAAGAAAAGCTGGTAGCCTCATTACAGATCTGCTGTTTGTTTGAGGATTTCTGCTATTCTCATGGAAAAAATCCAGACACATTTCTTCAAGAGCCCTGGGAAAGCAGCAGTAGCGCTCTGCTGCTAGGAGTTCCGTGTCCATGCAAACACCCTATTCTTAGTGCAAAAGGGCTCAAGGAAGCATGGAGTTAGCACTCTGAGATGGGATAGTAACATCACAGAAAGCACCATGAAAAGCCCCAGCACTGACCATTTTGCTCCCTGACAATGCTGCTCACAACTGCTCAACATCCCTCTCATTCTTATCACGGGCAAGGATTGGTCTGCACTGAGGTGTCTTCACAGTGATCTAACAGCCAGTGGTCCCAGCTGGCCAGAAATGTTGGCACATTCCCACAGCAAACCTCTGCTTGGAATCACCAAAATAAACCTATACACTTAAGGTCTCATTAGAGGTCTCATCTAGTGTGGGAAGGAAGACTTGAGTACGAAAAGAACTGAATTCACCCAGTCCTCTATGCCAACTTAATAAGACAGCTGTATCAGAGCACACACTAAACATTCCCACACACATCATCAGCAATGGAAGACAGACAATGCCAGACTGTTATTAAACATCCTTCCTTGCTTCCCTTCCTTTTCTAGCTTCTGATGCCCACCAGTCAAACTCTGTGTCCTGTTCCTGGACAGAATTCACACACACCCCCTCCACCCTTTCTACACACTTACCATAATGGTGTGATGTGGGAACAGAGCACGGACGGATTTCACAAACTCCACAAAATACTCTGAATAGCCGTTTGCCACATCCAGGCAGATGAATTTGATAGCTGGAATGGCCTCTAGAATAGCTGTTAATTTTTTCAAATCATCTTGTCCACTACCTGAACTTGCTGCTACATGCTAAAAAAAACAGAGGGAACAAAACAGAGGAGTAGGTTGCAAAAACTGAAATAAACACACATAATTTGTATCTCTTTTCCTGCATAGTCTTGGCAGGACTTGTGCTGGAAACTAGTGAAAAATCACACTATGTAATATGAAGTAAATACCTCCCTGGGAAAAGCAATGGGCTATTTCTGTCCTATTTAAATGATATAAAAGAGAGGGAAATTAGCATTCTAGCATTCATTCATTCACAACTAGATTGTCACAGGCATATATAATAATCTGAGATCAGTCAAGGTTCAGCCATACTCATATTAACATGAACACAGATGCTGATTGATATATTTCCAGGAAGTTAGGCAAAATGTGGGGCACTGTCAGAGAGTAAAATCTGGGTCTTTAAGTTCACCATGCACCCCTGTGATCTACAGAATCACAGGATAATTTTGTTTGAAAGGGTTTGCTGGAGATCTTGTATCCAATCCCCCTTCTCAAGCAGGGTCATCTACCATTGAAAACAAGTAGATTGCTTCTTCCTTTGTCTTCCAATGAGTTCTTTCCAAAAGAAAAATAGTTTCCACAGCTGTTGGCCTACAAAACTTCCACAGAAATCCAAGGCCAGAGTGCAAGTCAGTATTTAATCACCATAGGAATAGAAGATCCTATTCCAGTCATTATGTACCACAAATAAGTTAAGTTTGGAAGTGTTCAGACACAAGGACATTCCTGGGACCACTTTCTACCCTATGGTGGCATATAAGTAATCCTCGTTGGCTGAAGTGCTAGGATCACTTTCAGATAACTCTGTAATCAACTACCTTTATAATATAATTCTAAAATGTACCACAGGTAAAGATACAATACAGCTGTGTGGTATTTTTTTTCTATACAGAGAAAGATCAAAAACTGCACTAAACTTTGAGCAGGAAGGGGAGGTGGCCAGGCACACTTACAGCGCCTCTCTGGGTACAGGGGCCTGCCAGACAAAAATAAGTAGTCTGAATGTGAGAAAGTCACAACCTAAGTCAATGTTTAAATTTACTAAATATAATGGCTCAGGCTAGGACCCTGAGAACAAGTGGGATAGCACAGCCAGGAATAGCACAAAGTGAGCTGTGGTGCAAGAAGGTAAGTGGAGTACACACAAGGTCTGACAACTTTCAGTGCTCCTCCCTGCCTGGGCCCAGCACCTGGGCCCCTCAAGCCTGCAGACTCCAGATCCACTTGCACACCTGATGGCAAAGATTTTGCCTGGTACAAGGGTGTGCAGAGCCAGCCTGTGGTTGGGTGACTTGAAATTATTCACACTGGTGCAATATCACAGCTCCCAACAGCAACAGAAGCACAGCACTCATACCTACTCCCAAGTATTTCCTCCATCTGAGTTCAGGATACTTCTCTGTTTCCATTCCAGGCATTTATAAATTTTGCTTTTTTGCATCTTAATACACGCACTTTCATAATGGATTCACATGGCTGTTTTTTTAAAATCAGGACAATGATGAATTTAAGAACAGCAAATATCTTCATTCCCCGAAACCTCACTTGACAACAGTACTCCCAAGAGACGCCAGTAACAACTCACTCCCAAGAGGCAGTGAGTTCAGAACAAAGCAATAAACCATAATAATTTACAGTAGAAAAATGTACCTCGAGGCATTCTGGGTGATTGGCAGCAAACAGTTTCCATTCTTCCAGAGAATAATGCTTGTGAATTGCAGTGAACATTGCATGCTAGCAAAGAACCAAGAGAACTGATATTAATGTCCAAGTTAGTAATTTTTCCCTCAGCTGCAAAATAACACATTAGAAAACCCCCTTTTAAGTATCAGCTCATCCTGCTTGGAAGAAACAGTTAACAGTGAATAACAGATCAAGAAACTATAAACAGCTCTTCAAAAGCAACTTGGCATAGTTAGCCAACCTTTTAGGACTAGGTTTATGATATGTTTCATTAAGCTACTGTCAGTATTTTGAATATGACAGAGGTTCATTAACTGCTGCAGCTCTATCCTGTAACCTACACTTTCAAAACAACTACTCAGCTAACTTTTTTTTTTTTCTGGCAGGGAGCACAAAGGGACCTCAAAAACTAAGCTCTAGAAGCTCTACCTGAAGCTGAGCTACACCCAAGATGGAAGCTACCCAGTGGAAGCATCCTCACAGAAACTTTCTTATCCTGTTTGTGGTAACTGTTGTTGTAAAAGCACACCCACTTTTCCTTATTCTGGAGTTTTAAACTCATGTTTATCATGGGTTGGCACAGTTTTGTTTTCTGGCTATAGAGAAATGTGGAATGTTTTTCCCTGCCAGGACCGTGGAGTGGTTTTGGGAGGGGAGGACTGGGACTTATCAGAAAGCTAGCCAAGATATTGGCAGCTAGTTTGACCAATAAGGATGTCAATGCGACTTTGGAAAGGACATTTAAAACTCCAATCTGCAGCAGATCGGTCTCCTGCTTCGGAATCAGCCATGAGGTAACATCGTAGGTGGCAGGCGGGCCAGGGTCGGGCCCTGCTGCCCCTCTGGGTGGCCGGGCTGGGCCCAGCCGGGCCTCTGAGAGCTGCTGCCTGCATGGGAGCGGCCTGGGCTGAGCCCTTTTACAGCTTTGTGGTAGCTCCGAGCTGGACCACTCGAGACCGAGGAGTGGAAAAAAGGGCATCTACCAGCCTCCTCCATCAGCACAGCTCTGCATTTCTTTCAGCCCTGCAGACCGGGGCGTGCAGGTGGCCCTTGCAGGCCCAGGTGGGTTTAACCCCTTCCCAGCAACATGGAGCTTTTAAAGCACAACTCTTCCTTGAGAGAAAGTAGAAAGAAAACAGAGGGTTCGTAGAAACAGACACCAGATGAAGTCAGTGGATTAGAAGTGAAAGAACTAATAATATTGGAATAGGATAGAAGAAGTGGACATTTTTAACTGGACTTTTCTAAGGTAAATTATGGAGAAATTAACTGTTCTTTGCAGCATCTTAGTGTCGTTGGGTAGAATGCTATTCTAATCAAAACTGAAGACTGATGTAATTGAGATTTAATTGAGAACTTTAAAGCCCCCGCTCCTGGGTTAAAAGGAAGTCTCAGCCTTTGAGACAAAGATGATTTTAGAGCAGAAGAAGTATTCGTAAATACTACCCCAGATACACTGAGAGGCCTTGCTGATAGAACATCACAGTCTGTGAAAACTCTGGGAGGCAGCACATGTGTGACATTGGGAACACTGGACTATTTTGTCTTGTGGCAAACGTCTTCATGAAAAACCTCAAAGACACTCTTCTCCTAAAGTAATGAGTGATTATGTCTAAATAGTGAAACTGACTGACAATCCCAAGTTGTGTCTTTCTGTGTTGTTTAATAAGAAAGTTAATAGTTTGTAAGGAGAGAGAAGAGTGTTTTAGTGTCATTCTGTTTTGGTTTAAGTTTCCTTTTCTCAACTTTTTTTCCATTCTTTTAGTTTGTCTCAATAAAACTATTTTTGTTCATTTTTAAGCTTAAGCCTGTTTTGCTTTTTTCTCCTAATCTCTCCCTTCCACAGAAAAAGAATCAATACTAAAACTTCTACATTAATTAGTGTTTCTGCCCGGTTTCATTAAGACCATTACAAGGTTCCCCTGTTCTCCAACAAACTTAGCTTAGTTAAAAATTAACAAAGGATGCTCACTGTCACCCAGCAGCTTCCTAACTGTTGCAGAAATGAGAGGTGAGACTTACTTTTGCCATAACCACAGCCATTTCAAATGTCCCCACAGTGTCCATGTTTGCCACTATAATGGGAATTCCTGTGTACGTTTGCTTGGAGTTACGGAAGGTGAAGGTGCGCGTGAGGTCGACCTGCAGTGAACAGACACACAATTCTTTTACGGAACTGATCGTAATCTTACATGAGTTTTGCCACAGATTTCAGATACAGAACGTTTAGACACAGCTTCTCGATCTTCCTCATATCTTCTGTTCCTATTGTTCCACTATTACAGCATTAACTTTTTTCTGCCTTCCAAACAAGAAAAAAAATTAAAAGAATGTTTTCTGCATTAAATAGAGCTCTTACTTAAGAAAAAGAATCAAAATAAAATCAAAAAAAGAAATGGAACAAGGCAGAAGGGCTTGGAAAGAAAGGACAATGAGGGCTCTGGGTTACTGTACACAGAAGTAACTTCAGCTGTTCATATGGCTGCCTGAGAAAGTCAAGTTGAACTCCTAACTCCAAAGCAGTAAGAACTGCAACTTTCTCCATCTCCAGGGCATAGAGGACTTTGTCCCAGTCTTTAAGGTAAATGACAGTATATTAAAGTATGCTCTTTCGGTCACAGTTACCAGCACTCTTGCCGTACAATATGAACAATCATATCTTGGCTTGCTAAACCAAGAAGCTGCTAGTTCCTAAGGTAATGTCTTAAAACCGTATCCGCCTTCACCTTCAAAGTTATTTCTTCTTCAGCACCTTCAAATGATACGGTAACATCAGGCATTTTTTTCCTTACATCTGCAAGAGGTGTTACCAAATTAGATTAGTTCCCACTGGCCTACCTAGGACCTTCCTACTTAAGGGAAAAATGCTCAAAAGCTCAAAAGGAAAAAAAAAAAAAAAAAAAAAAAAAGAAATGCACAACTCTTAAGATGTTAGTTTAGTCTCTAGCAAAAATGAAGGCTCTTTCAGTTTCCACTAACCCTCACTGCAACTTTAATCCAGTAACATTTTGCAGACCTGAACTAAACTGAAATCCATCATGAGAAAGAAAGCAACAGAAAAAATAGAGGATTTTTTACTATTCAATTAAAACACATTTTGAGCACTTCCAAATTGCAGGCTAGATTCTGTTTAATATTGTGAGGGATTTATTACTGATTTGTATAAGAGAAAGAACTTGGTGCCTTAGTGATAAACTGTGAATCGGGTTCTCGGATAAGCTCGTAAGTGAAGGGTCACTTCAGTGAACAAGCTAAGATATATCTTAATGGAGCTCACCCGCCTCACATTTACTATCAGAGGTCTAATTCTCCAGCCATCATGGATGACAAACCATTCTCACAGGAATTTTAGCTACAGCTAACATTAGGAAATTGTATGAAGAAGATAGGTATGAAACAAGTATGAAAATTTAATTTACTTAACTCCCTCTTAATACAATGTATTAACTAGAATCCAAGGGGAGAGGGGAGGGGGAAACAAGAGTTTTCCACAACCAATTCCACATAGATACCAGCATCAGAACCACTGCCCTAGAGTTTTACAAAAGAAAAACATCTCTTTCAAAGGAACTTCAGAAAGGAGAAGAGTTATGTTTCAGAAAATACTGCAAAATAGACACGAGGCAAGAACTTGACTTGTAATTTTTTAGTCCTTCACACCTTTAGCCTCTCCAATACCCCACAGCAATAAGACAAATAATATGCTGCATAAAATCTATAACCTTTTCCCGGTAAAGTGCTTTTTCTTGTTCTATGAGAGACAATCAATAGTCACTACTCAGTTTCACCTTTTCCATTCCACTCCTCACTTTACAGACTTTTAGTATATCCTCCACAGCTGCTTCTTCTCCATACTGAATTACTCTGGTACATTTAGGTTTTTCCTCATGTGGAAATCAGTCAACACTGCTGATCATGCTGGCTGCCATTCCCTAGCCATTTTAGCAAGTTGTGCTGTTCTTGTGGATTTATTTACATTAAAAAAAAATTAATTAACAGCTTCCTACAGGACACTTGTCTGGTCAATTTGCAATGGACAGAGTGCATGAGTAAGCCCAACCAAGGCAAGAACAGGCTGTGTGAGTAAGAAGACCCCACAGACAGATAATGCTGCTCCCACTCCCGTCTCTGCTCTAACCAATCTCTATATTTGAATTTCAAGCATCACATTTTCTGATATCTTTCAAAAGGAGAAAGCAACCATGGAAAATGAAGACGGTGTAAGGAATCAGAAACCAGTACCAACACAACAAACCCACAAGAAGATCTGCAAACACCCCAAACTGTCTCTCTAGGAAGCTGACTTAACTCTAGTCACTGCATAAAAAGCTATCCTTGTGCAAAATGAGGCATTCACACCAGAGAAGCAGACGCTTCTTGATACAAGCTTCAAAGCAGCAGCTTTCTGGGTAACAGGCACTGTAGTGTGCTGCCTCTGTTCCTCTGCCAGAACTATTTATTTATATTCTTGTTTTGAAGCAGACTGGGGCTGTCCATTTCAGATCTGGCTCTCGCAGACTGTTTATCCCCGTTGCCACAGCCTCAGTGATGGTGTCCAATTTCTTAACCTTCATCGGTTTTCACTGACCCCCGCATGACACGCACTTTTTCTCATCTGCAGTGTTTTAACAGTTCATCATAGCCACCCGTTACAACCCTGCCATATCAGCTCATGTTCCTCCTATGGCTTTCCCTTCCCAGTGCCCTTTTTTCCACAGCCTGCATGCTGCTAAATATACAAAACACTGCACTTGAAGGAGCCATGTGCCTGCCACTCACTCGGTGGAGCACAGCTCCACCTGTTTGCCAGGCCCGCACAGTGAATTTTAAGGAGGGATCCCTAGTCTCAAAGCAAATGGCTCGAAAGTGCCCACAGGCTTTATGTGCAGTAATTGTATGTGATGAGGAGTTACTCGGCCGGGACACTGTTTATCATAAATATAAAATTACTTGCCAGAGATCAGCTTTCTACTGAGAGGGCCTCTCTGATCTCACTCCTTATGATGGCAAAGAAGTTTTGCTTAGTTGTTGCTTAGCCCTCAAAACCCCTGGCCATAGGCCCATAGTAAACACAGCCTCCCTGTTTCACCTTCCCTTACTACCTCAGTTTCTCTCTCTTGCAACTCCACGTCCCCTGGAAAAAACCTTAATCCTCTTGTCATCCCCCAACACAATATAATTCCTTCTTTAGCCAGCCTAAATCTTTTGTTAACCTTGGGGTTATGTGGGGTAAACGAGAAGGCACCTTCGACCCGGAGGCAGCCATTTTTTTTTGTGGAGGCAATCGATCCTCACGGGATTTATTTCCTGCGGTCTTTCCCGATCCCTGATGAGAGAGAACTACACAACTGTTCCAGCTAACAGTGGCCAGCAGGGACACGGAGCCCCACGGGGACTCCAGGGCCCTGCACACGCAGGTCACACGGGGGTTAAATCCAAGCAAGGGTGAAACGCACCCATCGCCCCAGGTTTGATGTGACTTCCCTTAGTACCCCCCACGATGGGGTCCCAGCCCGGGGCACCCTGCCCACTGCAGTGGAAGCGCTCCCCGGCGTCTTCGTGGGTTTCGATTACAATAATTACTTTTTTTTTTCCTTTTTTTTTTTTTTTTTTAAGAGCACACCAGTTACTCGGCACCAGCACCGCCCACAGCCCCCGAGGCTGAGAGAAATGCTGCCTGTCAGGTGGCATGACCGGCTTCTGCGGGCCCCAGCTGCGGTGCGGGTAACCGGACACTCGTGTCCTGCAGCAGCGCTGCTGGTTCGCCGCCGCCGCCCCCTCCGACCCCCGCTCAGCGCCGCAGAGGCACCTGCTAGGAGCAAGCAATCCCCCACTGGCCCCCTTAGATTTCATCTTGAGGAGTGAGGGAGGCCAGCGCGGCACCGGCCGCCCCCGGCTCCGCTGGGGCCGTGGGAGGACACACCGCGGGCTTCGCAACCCCGGCCCCGTCCTCCCCTCCCGGGAGCAGCGGCATCCCCCCGCCACGCAAAGGGCGTCTCGATCGGGGAGGGCATTGCTGCGCTGGACCGGGACATAAAAATAAAGCGGGGGGGGGGGGAGCCGGGTTAAGGAAGTTATGGGTTGAGAAGGGGGGAGGGGAGGGGGGAAGCATGCTGGGTTTGGATGCCCCCACCTCTGCTCTGCTTTTGAGGCTGCTCCTTTTAGGTCTGACCAGGACATCTTTAAAGTCCAGTTTGAGGTCTGCGTCTACCCGGGGCATCTCGCTGGGGTGTCGGGGTGCGGGGGCCGGGCTGTCCTGGCGGCGGAGGCGACGGCAGTGGCGGCCCTGCTGTGCTGGCTGCGCCGCCCCGCCTGCAGAGCCGAGCCGAGCCGATCCGCGCCGGCCAAAGCCCGCCGGCCGCGCACCGAGCGTATTTATAGGGCGCGGGCACCGGGCCCCATCGCTTTATTAGGCGAGGGCTGGTTTTAGTCGAGCGGCCGGCCGGGCCCTGCCCCGTCCCCCGCCGCAGCCACCCCCGCCTCTCCGCCGGGCAGTGTGCGGTAGGAGGCAGACGGGGACGCGTCTCCCGTCCGCAACCGCCCCGTGCGGGGCGAGGCGCCGGCGGTACCGCGGCGGCCTTAAGGGCAACGCAAGGGCAGAGGAAATGGCGCCTCCATGTGACCGAGCGGGCCCCGTCGCCGCCGGTACCGGGTGCGGGAGCCCGGCCGTCCCGGGCGGCCGCTGCGGGGCTGAACGGACATCTTGGCCTGCCTCCTTCTACCTTCCACCGCCCCGAGCGGGGGTTTGCGGCGCTCCCCAACGCTGTCAGGGCTGCTGCAGCACGGCGCAAAATGCTGCCCTCCAGCCATATAAAACAGACACCGCCCGGTCTAGCTGGGCTGTGGGAATCCTACTTCCCGGGGTGCTCTGCTGTGAGGCCAAACCTGGCCGGCCCCGTGCCTGCCAGGCATCCGGTACTACCGAGGCAGAGCTGGGCTCGCCGTCACTGCGGAGCACAGCAGAGAGCCAGAGTGTGGTTTTGGCGTTAGAGACGTTGAGAAATGTGCAGCTGGTTGGTGATAGGAGACTGGTCAGAGCACCAGACACCTGCAGCTGCCTCAGGAATTTCCTACTTCACTGCACTTAGAGAAGCAACGGGGAGTTTTTGTTTTCGTTTGGGGTTTGGGTTTCTTGTTTGGTTGGGGTTTTTGTTTGTTTATGGTGTGGGTTTGTTTTTTTTCCCCAGCATACAGGAGCCTGGTTTGTGACTATTTCCTCCATTTTCAGTAGTGCTAGCCACGGTTCAACACACAAGTCACAAACCACTGAGCGCAGCAGGACTGCCCAAGCTGAGTCCATCTGTATCTGCTGCCAGAGGCATCAATGCAGGGTTACCAGGCACCATGTGAGATGACTTCCACCGGAGCGTTGAGCCTTAAAGTCTACTTAATCATGAAGTCAGAGGGTTATAAGATTTGGACTTCTTTGGAAGACACACCAGCTAAGGCTTGTTAGTGACTGGAAACTGAAGCCTGGGACACTTCCTCAGACACATTGCAGGAGGAGGTAGTGCTCTCACCTTTATCTGAAAGTTGCATGCATCTGGTCAACACCCTGCCTCCCACAGAGCTCTTTTACACCTCTTGCCTGAGTGTCCCAGATAATCCAGTGTGACCAAGCATGAGCCCAGGGCTTTGCACAGAAGGCAGAGCATTTGAGTGTTTGCAGTCTTGATAGTCCAGGTGGAGAGGGCTTGAATCTGGGACTTTGGAACTCCAGATGATGTTCCTGGAGAGCCTTGCCATTGTGGGTATTTCCCATGGAGATACTCAGGAAAAAGGACTCTCTATAATTTGTTTGATCTGTATAATAGATGCCATTCATTTGGTGTTTTCTCCACAATATAAAGGAACTACTAAAACATTTTTCAGACAGACATATGTGCCACTATTTAAGTAATAAGAGTACTGATGAGAATGGAAGTGACATGTCTGTAACAGAGGACTGAGATTGAGAAAAAACAAATGTATTCTGTCTGTGCCTGGCACCATGTCTTCCATTTGCCCTCATGGCAGGCATGTGATATTGAGAAGAAAGAAAGAAGACACTGCATTGCACTGTGAATTCAAAAGGTCAGCGCTGTTTTGAAGTGTAGGAGATTGAGGGTAGCAGTGATATGTGTAAGCCACAGAAAATGCTATTTTTGATGCTGTTTACATTTTCCGGTATTTTAGTCTCCACTCACAGAGCTCACAGTATCTGCTAATATCCATTAATTCCCCATGTGCACATACCAGCAGAATAGCCAGGTGTCTCAGATCAGCTTGAGTGCACTTTAAAGTTTACAAAGTTTGAAATTCTCCAGTTTCCTACTTCAAGATATATTTTCTGTAATCAAAATTATGTTTTCTTGCTGAACCCCCTCTGTTTTTTTCATTGTCCTTTTTGAACTATGGATACCAGAGGAGACATGATCAATAATCACATTAATATCACAGCCAGAAATTAAGATACTCTCTTATGTATCCTTGTTATTCCTCTTTATATACCTGCTATACACCTGCCATAAGTGATCCCATATTATCTCATTCTGCTATGGAAAAAAGAGCTGTTCATCCAGGCTGTATGCAGTTTAGTCTTCAAGTGCAAATGAGCCATTACTGATTTCAAATTTAGCATATGTAAATTATTTGTTACTTTCCTTCAGAGTTCTTTTTTTTTTTTTTTTTTCCTCAACTTCATTGCTTTATATTTACACTTAAAAGCAGATGGAACAATGTACTCAGAAGAGAACAGCTTAGCCACTGTAGCTGAAAAGGCCAATGCCAATGCAGATTTGTAGGTCTTCTAAAAGTTTTCTAAACTTGGTATTTTTGAGAAGAGGAAAAAGTGATCATTATAATGCAAATAGTTGTTACTGTGTCTAAAGCCTATTATTAGCTAAGATTGTTGACCTTGTGGTTTTTATCCTGTTATTGTAATTGTAAATACTGTTGTATGTAATAGTATAAATTATTTCATAAATCTGACCTGGTAACAAAGGACATGGAAGAGGTTGAGATACTCATTGGCAGCTTCACCTTCGTCTTCCCTGGTAAGATTTTTCTCAGGATTCCCAGGCCCCTGAGACACATCAGAAAATCAAGAGTAGTAAAGACACCATCATAAGAGCAGGATCAGATTGGGAGGGGGAAGTCCTGAGGACTAGAAAAAGCAAATATCAGTCCTGTCTTTGAGATGAGCAAGAAGGAAGGAGGATCTGGGCTAGTCACCTTCACTTCAATGCCTGAGAAGGTGGTGGAGCAAATAATCCTGGAAATCATTTCCAAATGAATGAAGGACAAGAAAGACTGAAAGTAGTCAGCATGAATTTATGATAATAAAATCATGCTCAGCTCACTTTCTAAGATAATATTACTTGTTCAGTGGATAAGGAAAAAGCAATGGATCTTGTTTATTTTGACTTAGGCTTTTGACTGATTCCAAGAACATTTTTATAGGCAAACTGATGGGGTGTGGACTAGCTACAAGGACATTGAAGTGGATTGAAAACTGACTGAACTTTGGGCTCAAAGGCTTGTGATCATTGACATTAAGTACAGCTGGAGGCCAGCTATTTGTGGTGCACTGGGTTAATTGCATGTGGCATTAAAAGCACTTCTTTTTATCAATGCCTAGTATTTTTCTTACTTAAATAAGAACACTTCCTTAGTAACTCCTTGGTACTGAAAGAAGCATTCAGTGACAACCTGAAAGTATGAGCACTTATGAGCACCCAAAACACCTCTAGGGTGAATGCTTAATTATGTCATTATTTGTCAAGAGAAAATTCTGGTCACAGCAGATATACAGCTAACAGAACTGAAGCCACATGCTGACTTCCTTGCTGTGGTTCCTAGGAAAATACTATAGCCTCATATAGCTCCATACAGACAGTCTGTAACATAATTAGTGTGCCTGTTTAAGGAGTGAAAGCATTGCTCAGCTGGCAAGTGCTCCCACAAACTGTGTCACAACTTCCCAGCAAAATCCCATAGCTGGAAAGAACAACATGCTGCAGGACATGTGTGATGAAGATCTTTCCCTCTTAAGGCGAAGCAGTACATTTGAGGAAAGAGCCTTGTTTTTCTTATGAGAAATGTAAATTCCTTTTATTATGCTGTTTGAGGCCTTGTCTATGCTGAATAGCATTTCCCAGTGGATGGATCAAGAAACATAACTCATCAAACCCTGCAAATACAAGCAGATTTCCTTTCTTTAGTGAAGAAAAGGGTGCTTTCTGAACTATTAGTGTTATTACAGCATCTACATTAAGGCTTTTGCTGACCTTGATAGCCACTAGAAATGGGAGGAGTGGGGCTGACACCCTTGCCTTTCGTAAGTGTGCCAAGCAGACTTCAACTACATGCATGAAGATCACTTGTTATGAGGAAACTTGTATGCCATAATTATATGCATTTTAATTCAAAGGTCTTAGAGGAAAAAATAATCTTAGTTGCTAATCATCAGCTAAATCAGAGGCCCACACTGAAGTCAGTAGGACGACTTCTCATTCAGGGTACAGTTTACTTAGAAATAAGTGACAGTATCCATTCCCATTTGATTTCAGCAGGTTTCACATGTTAATTGTAAGTAATCACAGCAATCTATAATTAATGCAACTCTGACTTTCCTTGGCTTATGAAATATGCTTAGAGTCTGTCTGTGCTGATAACAAAAGTGGACCACGCCAATCTGTCCCTGCGAGGCAAGAGACAGGGTGTGGCTCACACGTAGCCCTTTAGATGCCATATGTGAGCTTCAAGGGGTCCCACTCAAACTGCATGTCGGAAACAGTTTGCTGCTGTTTCCTGAACTGTCCTCAGACTACCTGGAGGAGTGGTAGGCTGTCCAGGTTCTTCAACGGAGTATAATTCTAATTAAAGAGTGTGGACTATTGCATTGTAGAGCTTGTAGATGGGTCCAGGCTCAGGTTCAGTTTGGTTTACTATTGGACTTAGTGACAGGGAAGTGGTTTGTAGATTTTTTTTTTTTTTTTTTAATGGTCAAAACCTGTTGTATACTATCCATTGTGAACTGATACTTCTGTTCATTACAGAATTACAGTTCTACATACTATAAAAGGCAGTGAGATTCTCTCTGTGGAAGTATTAAGTCATCTCACAGGATGTAACAGGTATTCTGTTGCTGCTACATCACTTTACATTAGGAGTCATCCTCTCCTTAGCAGTGCCCACTGGTAGAACAAGAGAAATGGTCACAAGCTGAAACACAGGAAATTCTATCTGAACATTAGAAACCACTTTTTTTTCCTGTAAGGGTGGACTACATGATCTTGAAAGGTCCCTATCAACCTCAGCCACTCTGTGATTCAGTGCTTCCATATGTTACTTCATCATTGCAGGGTATCTTCCTCTGCAAGATCTCAAGGGCCTTTAAAAATTCTGATAATTACATAGTTTATTTGGTGATCATTTGGTAGTCAAATTAGAAAATATCATTTACATAAGAGAAAGGCATGGAGAGAAATTTAAGGATGAAACAAAGTCCTATTCAAGTTACACATCGGTAACACTGATTGTGATTTCCTACTGGCTTTATAGCAGTAAAAGCCACTGACTTCTGTGGACTTAACCCCACTTAATGGCACTGCTGGGAGAAGTAGTCTGGAGAGTAAACTCATCAGAGACAAACGTTGATTCTACTTTAATGCCACTGCTGCGAGAAGTAGGCTGAGCCTATGTTTTTGCATCTGTTTTCCTTTAAAGTTGTCAGACAGACTGGCTGCTTGGCTTCACCATCCCAGATTGAAGGGGTGAAGTTCTTTTGTCTTGGCTGGACATAGGCTAATTTACCAGGCTTTTCCAAAATACACTAGACCAAATAGCAACCCCAGTGAGGTAGCAAAACTGCCTCAGTAAATAATTATATTTACAGATCAATAAACAAAAGCAGGAATACACAATTGCAGAAGGGTTTGGGCAGAGAAGAGCTCAGCAAAAATAAACTTCTGGTGTTGCCTGTATACCAGCTGATGATTTTTTTTTGCTAGCAAATCACCTACTGTCATGCAGCACATAAGAATTTCACCATGTTACAAGCCAGACTCAGCTGGGGCTAGGCATACCTTCTGGCAGTGTTTGCCCAGAAACTCACAAGAATCCATTGTCTATTCAACCTGCTCATGTAAATAGTGGAAAATACCAAATTCAATAAGAAATTTTGCATAAATGTTTCTCTCACCAGCAGCTGGTTTTACAGTATGGAACAGAGCAGTCACAGCACTGCTCAGGCAGTGCAAATACTAATATTACTGTTTGCCTCTTTAATGTAATACCTAGATCAATGTGCTGCTTTCTTCATATAAACCTGTTGCGTGTGGAATTAGTGCTGTTGTAGGCTAATCCCTGAGTTTGTGTTACTCAGGACCAAGGTGCTTAGCACAAAAAAGAAAATAATGTCTACTTCTCTTGCACTTAACACCATTGATTTGCTCAGTCTCTTGAGCATAAGTCAGACTAAGGTTCTGAAAGTCTATTTCCTGCTTATGGAGAGGGGTCAGGAGGTTGCCTATTCTAATCCTGGCAGTTGTGGGTTTTTTGGCTTTCAAAGTCTGTTTGAATAAGCACACTGCCATTGCTATATGAAATAAATTAAAAGCACATTAATTTTAAAAACCCCCACCCATTGTATAACCATTAGGATTTTTTTTCATTTTGGGGGCTTTCCTTAACATTTTTATGTTGGGTGGAAATGTTGCTACAAATTGTAAGCTGGAAAAATGCTTCTGAACTGTGAACATCTGGTAATGAATAGCTTTCAAATCCAATTTAATCTTTGGAAAAACTAAACAACTTTGCTGCCCTACTGCACCATCTACAGGCAGAAAAAAACCATGCTCGTGTTACAAAATGTTTTAACTGTTTCAAGCACTTTCTGTAATCATTGCAATTATTACATAAAACTGGAACTTTTCTTTTTTCATCTTAATTAGTATGAGGGTTTATGCCTTTTGTTTGTACAATGATATTTCACACAGCTCTAAATACTTTGTGCACTTGGGCCAGCGAGCTTTGCCTCTGCAAACCTTGTGTTAATTTGGATCTTATCATGAGGATGTAGAAAACAAGATTGGCTTGGTCCTTTATTGCAGTTTAGGCATTTGACGGGATGCAGATAAAAGCTGTTGCATTTATCAGCTGTCACACTTTTTTCATAAAGGCACATACGTATGGATTACGGTTAACATCAACCACTGTGCCTTTTTTACCCATGATTCCTCACTGGCTAGAGTTAAAGATATTCTTAAAATGACCTAGAAAATGCTGC
This sequence comes from Hirundo rustica, assembly GCF_015227805.2. Taxonomy (NCBI): domain Eukaryota; kingdom Metazoa; phylum Chordata; class Aves; order Passeriformes; family Hirundinidae; genus Hirundo; species Hirundo rustica. The sequence goes on from NC_053450.1 coordinate 91,187,410, forward strand.
TTCCCTTTCCCACAGCAAATAAAACCCTGCTAAATATTCTCATATATCATTATGATAAAACGGGAAGGGAAAATGTAATGCCTGAGCTTGTAAAATATGCTCTAGTTTTGCAAGGCTGTTTAAAAAGTGAATATTATTAGCATGTGAGGCCACAGTAGCTGCACAGCTGTAGCTGCTGTTAGCTTAAATCTAACATGTGGTTTGGGTGACCACGTTCTTTAAGTAATCAAATAGGAAAAATACGATATGAAACTGATGGATCAAATCTCATGAACTGCCTTCCTCCTTTATAGGAAGAAGCAGACCTTTTTTAGTTGTTTTCACTTTCCTGAAAATGTATGTGTTTAAAAAATTATATCCAAATGAAACAACATCCTTAGCAATGGTAAATAAATATATGCATTCTGTTAATAAAATATGAAGGAATTTAAATTATTTTGTTCTGGTAGGAGAACAAAGGGCTAAACTCAAGATCACTTATCTACTTGGACTTTAGTCTCATATGTAGTGCCTCTGCTGGGAAATCTGTGGAGAAAGAACATTATTTGGTGCTGGATATGCAGCACCCAGAGGCAGTAAGGCATGGATCCCAATTACAGTTTTTTTCACTTACATAATGAAGAATCCTGAAAACACTGCATGTTTTTTGGTCTGTTCTTCCACATCTTTGCCTAGAAAATTATTATTTTGCATTTTGATTTGTGCCTACCTCTCTCTTTTTCCCTAAGCTGCTGTGTAGCAGTGATGGTTTCTGATGTTAGCAGAGTTGGCATGTTTCACATCATCATCCATATTCAGCAGAGGCAGAAGTCACTTCCATATGCAGTTTGTGGAGTGCTTTGGGATCCCTCAGGATGAAAGGTGTGATACAGATATTAGATACCGTTCATTTTTTTTTTTTTTTCTGCAGCACACACAGTACTAATAAGTTTTCCTTTCATCTTGAGCTCCCCTGACTAAATTGTCAAACATCTCAGTAATACCATGAACGTTTGCTGCAGGCACAGTCCTAATCACTGTTTTGTTAGTTCCTTACAAAAGGATGGCTATTCTCCAGGCACACAATTGACGCTCCTACTACCAAATGCCTCTTCTTATCGTCCTCGGTAGCTTCTCTTTACAATTCCCATAGAGTTTTCTTGCTTCAGTCTAATCTTCCAGATCTCTTTCAGGTCCCATTTCCCATTTGCCATGTCAATTCACCTGCAGTACAATTGTTAAGTCTGTGCTGATCCTGTATCGTGAGCAAATAGGACCAGCATAGGGATAGTTCTTTGGACTTCTGAGTCCTGCGACTTCTTCTTTCTTCCTTCCACTGTACTTAGATGGCAAAGGCTCTATCCTCTTTAGACAGATCACTGTGAGGAAAGCAACAATCAGCCTCTCCAAGCTACCTAAGCAGCACCTCATTCTCTTCTCAGAGAGAAGCGGAACACAATTGCTTTTCTGAGCCCTTCTGCCCAGCTCTGTGCGAAAGGGAATAATTAGTCTCGTTGAGCTACAGGGCCAGCAGCCCCTTACCTTCCCTGCCCTCTCCTCACTTGACCTCAGTGTTTTAAAGCTGCAGCAGTCCCTGGATAAATTACAGCTGAGCAGGCGGCTGCTCCCAGCTGTGCCCACCTTGCTGCTCCCTGCTCCTTCTCTGGTGCTGCCCTGACACCCACCCAAGGCTGCACAATCGGCCCTTGGGAGCTCTGATGGTGAAAGCACAACATGGAGGGGCACTTCCTCACACGCCCTCTTTTTCATTCCTCATTATTTTAGCTCAGATAATTTGCTTTCATGTTCCTGAACCCTCTTGCATTCAACTTCAGGCTGCTTTTCCCTCTGACACCCTGCTGTCATGGTGGTAGGTAATGTATTGCTCACCAGAGCAAGAACTTGTCAAGAAAATCAATGACCTGCAGTGTCCCTTTGGGGTCAGGCAAACAAGTCTTGTGGAGTTCTATGCTGTCGTGTGAGGGAAAAATACAGGAATAAATAAATGTCCATAAATGTTCAGATTTCTGATCTCTGAAAATGATCCACTTGAATCACTGTGTCTGGTACCCAAATTAGTAAAAAGACATCTTTCTTTACTTCTTATTACTTTCCCAAGCCACCATTTGGGCTGCAGTGTAGCAGGCTGATATGTATCTTGGCACACAATCTAGCTTCCCTCACTTCCCTAAGTGTAAATTGGGACTACATCCACGGGAGCCAGTGGTGGTATCATCATATAAAACTCATGAATGTATGATCAAAGGAGTTCTTGTTTTTCTTTCCCCGCAGCTCATAACAGAACTCAGAATTACAGAACCATTTTGATATTTAAAAACCATTTGGTATTTAATCAGAACAGAAGCTTGGCATATGAAGAACATAGGCGTATAGCTGAGCTGAGCTTTGGGAGACATTAAAAATGAATTATGCTGATAAAGAACAGCTGTATTTTTACATCAGAAACCACGGGGACAAATAATTAATTTGCCTTCATTAATTTCCCAATTCTTTCCTGGCAAAAAGTCCAGAAATGCTTAGACTACAGATCTAAATGCCATCAAATGAGTGTATGTATTAAGAGAGTGTTGGCCATCAAGGGTCTTTATGAAAGCCAACTTCTGCTCATGCAATGTTAACATCCCACTCACCTCCACCCACCCTGAGTCTTTTGTTGCCTACTAGCAGGAAGTCTGGAGAAAAGAAGGTGATAAAATGTTGATGATCATTTTCTTATTTAATAATAAGGAGCTGCACACAGCTGTGAGGTGGAAGAGGGAAGCAGGGTGCAGTGTTAATTCCCTCTTGAAAGACAGCACTATGGAGGCCACAGCATATTTATCTCCCTTGCCATTTAGACTATGAAAATAGTAATCCCTAGGTTTAAATTTGGTTGCTCATGTGTGGTTGAAATAAAATAATTAAATAAATCAAGCTAATTGATCAGATAAATGTGAGAGTTGAGTTGGGTGGCAGAAGAAAAGGGTACTGGAGGGATGGTGGGATTTGTGCCTAGTTTTTTTGAAGGGGTGACCGAGATTCACTCCCCTTACCATGCTGGAGGACACTTTGCCCTTGCTGCCATGAGGAGTGCACACTAGAGGGCAGGAAAAACGCCAAGACACTCAGCCGCCCCCGGCTTCCAGTGAGTCATCCCATGCAACAGCCTCTTCCAGGTGGGGCTTGCCACTGTCTTCTCTGCCCAGCAGTGGCCCTTAACAGGATGGGTAGCGGTGGGCTTGTCTGGAGGGAAAATACATTCAAAGCTTTGTGTGGCTTGTCTGTGCTTCTGGTGGAGCCTTCCATCTATGCCTTTGATGCTGGAATGTAACATGGGTTTACATTTAGAGAAAGATAGGGACATACACGTACACAGAGTACATATTAAAAATGCTCTGCATCACAAACACCAAGCTTACGGACTGAGGAAGTGCTTAGGAACTGATAGATATTCAAAAGATAGACTCCTGGGAAACACAGACTAAACCTCAGCTGGTGTAGCTCTTCTGAAGGATATAGACCTTATATTTATAATTTATTGAGTGTCTTTGAATGAGTCAAATTTTGTTTAGTGGCAGGCAGATCAGAAATCTTGGCATTGTTTTTTGTCATGAAGCAATCTTGACAAGTATGTATGGGCGGTACTTAAAAATTCCTACTGCGTTGTTGAAACACTTCCAGGCATCATTTAATCAGGTGAAAGAGATCTTAGCTCACTCCTTGTTCTCATTCAGTTTTGCCAATTATAGCTTGTCTAGAATTTTGTCTCCTCTTCCTTGCAAACATTTTTTCAATTTTCGCTAATTTCTGCAGCTACACCAAGTGATTAAACCCAACCTTTCTGGCAGGCGTAGCATCTGCTCTCCGTCTGTGCACCACACTGGCCGTGCTGGTAATCACTGTGAGCCCTCCAGCCTGGCTGGATGGAGGTCTGGAACTTTGTTTAGCACTGACTGTGGGAGGCTTTGGGAGGCAAGGGTGCACCAGCCCACACACCCCTACTCATGGGCAGGGGACTTACGTGCCTCGGGGTACACCAAATCAGACAGCCACCTTTGCACCACAGGCTGGGCAAGCTGAGAGCTGGCCTCTGTGTTTGGCCTTGCCTTGTGACCAGTGCTTGAATATATTTCATGGAATCATGGAATCATTTAGGTTGGAAAAGATCTTTAAGATCATTCGCACCAACCATTAAGCCTGGCACTAAACGGTGTCCCCAGTGCCACGTCTACATGTCTTTTAAATACTTCCAGGGTTGGTGACTCAACCATTTCCCTGGACAGCCCGTTCCTTGACAACCCTTTTCACGAAGAAAAAATTTTTTTTTGGGGGGGGATGTAATAACCTACCTAGACTTCCCTTGGCGCGGCTCGAGGCCATTTCTGAGGGATTCCGGTGGACCGTGGTGATGCCGCCTCTTCCATACTCTCTTTTGGTGTGGTTTGGTTTTTTAGGTGTTTGTTGGGGTTTTTTTTTCGATTAACATAGAATGTTAGCGGCACGGAGGGAAGCGATGTATTCCCGGACTCCCCGAGCCCCGGCGTTGGGCGCGGGGGATGCGGTGCCCGGGTTGGAGGCGGTGCCGGCGCCGCCTGCAGAGGGCGCTGCACCCCCGCCCTGTGCCCGCGGCTGCCGTTCCCTATTCCCGGCGGGAAAAAGGAGCGTTTACGCCGAGCAGTGTCTCCCCGCTCCTTTTCTTCCAGCCCAATCCGCTGTCATCTGCTTGGCTGAATAACATGCAGTTCATTTGCGTGGCATGTGATTACAAGGTTCTAGAGGACACTAATTAGGAAGAAAATCTGGGGAGAGAATAGGGATTAGAGAGTACCCGTCAGTCAGATGCCTGTCAGCCAGCAGAATAATAATAATTAATCATGATTAACAATACGTTCTGTGTCGGTAGTGCATCTTATCTGAGGACTCTGCAAGTGTTTTGTGTTTAATCTGTGCAGTTCCTTCTGAGGGGAATAGACATGATAAAATATTTAGAACTGAATTTGCAAATGGTATTTCTGAAATGAGACCCCTAAGGCAGTTGTATACAAGCGCCAAAATAAAGTGCCTAGTTTTGAGACGTGCTGAGCATCTGCAAAGCCCAGAATTGGTGTGCTAGTGTTACCTCAGATACAGCACAGGCGACACGAGTACCCCCTTTTTCCTTGGTGGAGGACAACATTTCAAGTCATGAAATGCGGGCTGTGCTGGGAAATGCAAGTCTGACCCTGTGGCCTTGCCTGGATTTACTGCTCATCTCTACTGCTTGCATGTAAGCATGCAGTCTGCAAAAAAACATGCAGGGCGAAATTCTTATGAGCAAACTGTGTACAGTTTAGGGATGTGCAAGGCCAAGCATGCCACAGGCCAGTTCTCTTGTAAATACTCCAGTTTCAATTCTTCTTAACCACGGTGTGGATGCTTTGAATATGTCTGGGGTACTGCCAGCAGTGCTGTTCGCAGGACTCATTGTACTCACGCCGGCTAAATCATCTCCCAAATCATTGTACAGGCATTGTCCAAAGCATAAGAAGTGTTCTGGTGAAAAAAATGCCAAGTTACCTTACAAGTCAAACTTCTGAGTCATAACAAAAATAACGGTGCTGAGGAAAAAAAATCCAACAGTTTTAAGAAATATGTTTTGGTTCTATACCTATGCATTTATTTCAGTGCTTTATGCCTCAGATAGGATCTAAGGATGTGAAATGCTAATTTTAGCAGCATCTGAAAAAGACACCAAACAACAAACAAAACCCCCTTCCCCCCAGAAAACTCAGACCAAAACAAAACAAAACAAATAAAACACCAGATTTTGAGCTCACATGTACAAGGTCTTACTGCCATGTTTCCCACACACAGATGATTTCTATCATTTTCATACTCAGCAGCCGTGAAATCAGAAGTATTATAGCCTTAAAGCTCAGAACCCTAATCTCTCCAGGCTCACTGGAGAGATACATGCAATTTCAGGTGAAAAGTGCTTGCTTTGTCAAAGTAATAATGTGGTTAAGTCACTTAATTGGATGCTGCTTCACCTCCTGCAATTTTTTAGCCAACATAAGTTAACTGAATAAAAGCAAATAAGCCTATGCCACAAATGACTCATTGCAACACCAGAGTATATAGCCTTCCTGGCCCGTGTTCAGCCTTTTTTGTCCTTTTTTTCTATCACCATTGTAACAAAGAACTGGTATTCTCTGTAGGGAGGGAAGCCTAAATTATGCCATGTGATCTCCTAGGTCTGTAGCACAATGGTAGAAATCCTCCAAGTTCTTTAACAAATGCAGATTAGTTAGAAAATCCCTTTTTAGAATTAAGTATGGAAAGAAAAATACATCCAGTGTTGCAACTCTAGTGCTACTTACTTGAGATCAAATATTTTTCCCTCTCTTTATTTTGCTAGTTCTCAAATATTCTATTTCTTCCATGCTGCAGTGCTTTTGAACCAGAATAACACAGACCTCTAGAAAAAAACAGATGTAGGACAAAAGGTTGGGAGTCCTGGTAGTGGACAAAGTGCAGTACATAGATTTGTAATGTTCCTTTTGAGTCTCAGACTTGTCACTACTTTGTAAGCAAATGGGAAATCTTCACAATCCTCCTAGCTGTTCTTTCAAGTTGTCTGGGAATACAGGCAGAGCCTTCTAAACTGGTGACAATCAGATAATAAAGTCAGTAATGATCACAGCTACAGGGCCCAGTGCATTTCCTTATCTTTAAAGATAAAATTCCATTATTCTGTTCAACACTACACATGAAAATGTTATTTGTAGGTTTGGCGATGTGGCTGGAGAGGTTTCTGGGGATACTGTGAGCCCACTGTGACTTTTCTCCAGCACTCAGCTGGAGATATGTAACTTAAGCTCTTGCAGAAATCTTTCTCGCATTTTATACAGAAGGGTCTTCTTATTTCCAGAGATGCCTTTTCTACCCTATAGGCAATGTCAACTGTGCTGTGACTAAATCCACTTAAACTGCAGTTACCCCAGTGCTTCAGAGGACAGTATCACTTGGGGCACAGAGTGAAAGTTCATCCCTTAGGAAAGAGTTTGCCGTGATTTTGCAAGGCACAGCAGTAACCTGGTAACCGACATATCCATTTCTGCTACATTTTCTAGGTCAGCGTGAATCATTCTTAAGGGAGAAAATTTAACCAGGGAAGTTGAGAGGACTGGAACTGCTCTGTGCTCCCCTTTCCCTAGCTTGTTCTGCCCAAGGAGAGGCTTTTGTGGCACATGGTGTAGTCAGGGAAATGCAGTCCCCATCCACTCCTCATCCTGTCAGGATGCTTTGGTATTGACAGCAAGGGTAACAATGGTTCTTGTTCCAAGGATCCCATCCCTGGCATACCACTGAACAAATGCATAATAAAATAAGAGAATAAAGCAATTTCAGTCTGAGTCAGGAGGTGTAGATGCAAAGGCACAAGGAACCAGTAGGAAGACACCGCTCAGAATGAGAGGCAGATTCCAAAGCAAGGTGCCAGGCAGAGTGGCAATTCTGGTATATACTCTAGTCAAGCCCTATACTTGACATATGAAGGAATCCATAGTCTTGGAAATAGTAAGAGTTCACCCATTACACACATTCAAAGATAGTGGCACATATGAAAACAATATTCTTCCATGTTCTGTGAACAACAGCATCAGTGGTTGACACTTTTTATCCAAGGAGTAATACTTAACCAGCAAGACAACAGTATGTAGCATGTAAATTTGACCCTGCTGCACCCTTTCTTTGGTGTTATCTCTGAATGTACTCTGGGCCACGGTGTTGTCTACTTTCAAACCTGAAGCTCTCATGCCATAAAGGTAAAAAAATGTGCTAGCAAGGGTCACAGACTGCAGTGATTTGGGCTGAGGACCAACAGGGCGTGACATACTGAATAACATTCAGTCTTGGTTCAGCAGTTTGTGGGCAACGAGCGTCTCTCAGCAGGAATAAACCATGAAAAATACAGAACACATATTTTTCAGTTACACAGAATATTTCTTAGCCCAGAGCTATTGCCAATAAAGCAAATTCTTTTCTCTAGTGATGAACTTCTTTTTGACCCTTTATAGGACACTCTGCTTCCTGGTGCCTCAGTTTCCACACAGGGCATAAAAATATCCCTTTAACTTGCAGAGATATTGTGCTGATTAATTAACACCCAGATGCACTTTCCAGGCTCTTGAGATGAAAAATGCAATGTATGTGTTTCCTTTTAAAGCTGTATTTTACTGTCTTGCTGAAAAAGGCATAATTTGGACCACTGCCAGCGTGGGAGTGAAGAGTTCTCAGCGGACACAAGAAATGAGAATGAAGCATATCTTGTTTACCCCTCAAACCCTGCATTTCCAGGACTTGCTCAATGCTCATTGTAAGACCAGAATATCTGCAAAATACCTGCTTTCTCTGTCTAGGTTTAATCTTGGCTAAATATTATTCAGAGAACAAATTGTGACAGCTGCTGTTCAAACACTGGGCCTTCTGTTAATGTCAGTAGTTGTATGAGAGACGAATTTGGCTTGCTGTCCCATTTTAATGAGTGCACACGTGTGTGTATCTCCCGTGCGTAATACTGAGACAGTGTTAAAGCAGGTCAGGATTTGGTTTAAATCCCTCAGTCTCTGGGGCTGTCTTATTTCCTGCTGAAGAAATCAGCTCCTCAGCAAAATGTGTGTCACCTCAGCAGAATCAGGGCTGCCATCTGCAGTTGGAAAGCTGGGCTTCACAAAATGATGCCTTTGCTTTCAATGACTGCATTGCATCTCCTCATGAAGCCTCTTGGATCACAGAATCACTGAATGTTCTGAGTTAGAAGGGATCCACAAGGACTACCAAAGTCCTGGCCCTGCACAGGACAGCCCCAAGAACCACAACGTTTGCAGCCATGGATGTGAGCCTTGATTTTGGAAGAGGGGTCCTGGTTTGTTCTGTCAAAGCAACACTCACTGGTTTCTCAGGTTGCTGTGCAGGGTAAAGTGAGTGTGGTTTTTCTTTTTATCCACCTCTGCAACATCCCCAAAAAGGTATGTGGCAGGGAGAAATAGCTCTACCTATTGGAGGACAGACGGCATCTAAAGAGAATTTTTAGGTATAGAGAATGTGTGGGTTGAGTGAGTAGCTGAGCAGCATCTGAGGAGCTATGGAAATCAGAGTTTTTCTAGATCTAAGAGGTTTAAAATTTTCAGTGGAAAATAACTGTGCCCTGTTGTAACAAAGCTGAATGGTTTTTTGGACTGTGTATAAACCCTTGATTTTGGCAGATATTGGCTGACTGGGAAGCTGGAAGCCGTGTGCTGTGCATGCAGTCTGTAAGCCTTTTGTCATTCTGAATGTTGGTTCAAGTAATCTTTCTTTGACAGCTCATTTGCATCTAAGCTATCCCCAAAGAGTCTGAGAGTTTGGAAATAATAGAGATGACATTTGGGTAAGTGTTTAAAAATGCACAGCAGCAGCATGCTCGGAGGCTTGCATTAACAAGCAGAATCAAATTCTGGAAGTGAGCTACAAAAAAAAGAAGAAGAGAATCTGTCTGAATGAAGTACATTTCACTGGGCATCTGATGACTAAGTAAGAAGTGTTTTGTGCCAAAACCTGGGCAGGTAAGCGTTACTTGCAAGATGACAGTGCCAGAAAATAAACCAACACCAATTGGCTTATGGCTAGAATGCAGGATTGAGCACAGCATATTCCCAACCTCTGTGAAGTACTCCATTGAGAAAATTGCTTGCAAATCAGGCTGAATGGCAATGGAAAAACAGGGCAACAGAATGATTTCAATGAGCCAAAAAAATTATGTGATTTTAAGTGTTCCTGTCCTCTAGCACAGGCATGGTGCCAGCAAATCTGTTCAAGCAAGCTTTGAGGATTAGGGCGATGCAATTTTGCTAGTTCCCAGGCAGCTGATGTCATGTGCAACTCAGGAGATGTTGCTGGATACCAGTAGGGTGTATCCTGACAGGAAAAGAGAGGGTGGCTGTTGTGTTTAGAAAAAAATGGTTTGTGCCAGGATGGGTACATTAAAACTGTCTTGGTGGAGGTAGCTCTGTGCAACCGAAGCACACAGAATTGTAGTTTTCAGGAGCATTAAAGTTCCTTAACTGGATTTACCACAGGTGTTTCCATGATGTGCAAATGTTCTAATTTCCACTCCTGTTGATATCATAATAGTTTGTAAAGACAGCAGTTCAGCTGAGAAGTTGCTTTTACAAACATATAATAATATTTGCCTGAAAGCTTGTTAGTCCAAATGGGGTAAAACTAGTAAAGAATTGAAGAAATAAAAAAGCAGGATGAGGGGAGAAATTGCAATGAAATAAAAGGACAGATTAGGGTGAAGCCAGAACTATCAAGTTCAGTATCATGCCAGTAAGAACTCTGCAGAGCTTCTCAGTGGATGTAAACCACAACAGGACCAGCTTTATTCATTTGCAAAGCATAATTGTCTTCATAAGGGAAGGCAATGTTACGTCCTCGGAAGAAAAAGGACGTAAGTGTGGCAACACCTCGGCTCTATGGGTTATTGGGGTATCTCTGCACCCTGGAGCTGCCACAGGAGTGTGGGGAACCGTGCTCCTGCAGCAAAGCCTCAGGACGCATGGAACCTGTAGGAGCAGAGGCACACTTCTGCAGCCTTTGGCTTTCATGAGGCTCAGGATGAAGGATTGAGGAGACCTTCTTCTCTTGGGTAAATACACAGGTTTATTTGTGAAGGGGTCCACAAGGGAAAAAGGCAAGAGCACTCACGTGCAAGGGGTTTTTAACAACAGGGGTGGAGACAACTTACAGCCAATTGGATTCAACTAGGGAGGGGCAGAAGGTGGAGAATACAACCGGGGAAATCAATGGGATAGCAGTGTGGGAGGGATTGCATTGTCTAGTCCAATGGGACTTTAAGGGAGGTTTGATGGACTTGGAACATGATAGGTAAAGGGGTAGGGTTTATAATAATGGACAGGAAGGGTAGGCAGCGTTTAGGTGACTAACAGGGAAAGTACTGAAACAAAGAGTGTGGAATAACCAAATAGGGATCAAAAGGGGTGTATACAAAATCTGAGATAAACCATTAACATATAAAGCATAGGGGAAACTGGAATGAACTATTTAAACAGAACACAACACAAGCACTCAGGAATTTGGCTTTAAAATGGGCATTTTGGGCTCTGTAATGTTACAAAAGTATATTTATTCGCTATGGCAGGATGGAGATGAAATTCAGGGTACAGAGTCAGGACCCAGCTATGAGTACCTGGACCTGATCTGGCTAGGGTTGGTGCAAGGATACAGGATTTGTGTGGTGTTCACTACAGCCTTGACCCAGGGCTCACTCCTGCCCAAATTCCTGCCTGTCGCTGTCTATTCTAAACAAAACTCAGCAGAAACTGTTGAGCTTTGGAAATTAGTTATAAAGGTCATTGATTTCAGCCATTCATCCTTGCCCATTTTCCACATGCTGGAACATACATGGTTTTACCTGGAGCCTTTTTGGAACTTTCTTTTCTTCAGTGGGATAAACAGCCAACCTGAAGTCTGAGCTCCTCTTCTTTGGCCATTGGTGTCATGCTCAGGAGCACACAAAGGCCAGAAACACTCGTATAAATTACCTGCAATGAAAGATCTAAGGCAGTGAGTGGGTGCTGAGTGTTCTCGTCTGTCTCAATGAGCAGCAATAGCACAGCAGAGCTCCCACAGAATGCCCGTGTAGCCTCCTCTGTTTCATTCGGACCTCTCAACCCAAATAGTTCCTGATGAGTATTGCTGGCCTTTAGATCCAGAGGAAACACTTGAATTATAATAGTGTTCTTCAGTAATATAGGAGCAGAAGAGTTTGATACCTGTGCTCCTGCCTGGAAAGGCCACAGGCCCACTCAAATCTAGATGCAGGCAATAAGCCAGCAGATGAAGCAGCATGAGCAGCGGGGATCTTGGGCTTAGCAGGACTGAGGCCCTAAGCTAACACAGCAATACAGACAAAGCCTCTCTACAAAATAAATTTCTTTTTTGCAGAGGTCAGTTAGCCATTAGGGGGCCTTTGTACAGAGAATCTCCAATAAATAACTCAGAAAGGAACAGGATTTTCTCTGTGGTGAGAAAGATGGAGATTTTGAGAATTTATCTGCTTCCTCTTATTCTTGAACAGAATCTCAGAGCTCTTTGTGCAGAGCTGCCTTCTTCCTCTGTTTCCCAGGCAGGCACCTTCTCCTCTTTCAACAAGAGCTGCATAGATACACAACCAAGTGAGGAACCATCTACTTGGACACTTAAGAAGCAGGCTGAAGAAACACTGCTTTTGATAACTGAAACACAGACCTTTTATCTTCAAAAATTTCTGAATTCCAATGGGGAATAAAATAAGTAAGAGCCTACCTCAGAAAAAAATCAAAATATCCTGTTGTCTTGGCTTGAAAAGACAGGTATCTGCTAGGAAGAGGCGGGGCCTCTCTAGGAATGGGGAATTCCAATCCCTTCCCTCCAAGTTATTGTAATTTAGAGGATTAAAAAGGCTTTTCAGTCAGAGCTATGGGGAAAGGAATAACAGTTCTTTACTAGTAAATGTAACAGGGCAAACAAACAACAACAGCAATAATAATAATAATAATAAACAGAACCAAGAACCCTGAGGGGCTTTGCCTCACAAGCCCCGGGCAGTCTGATCTCTCGGGACCCCGAGCGCACCAAGCCGAAACGGTGGGACACCCCGGGGCTGATGGCTGGAAATGGTAGGGTGTCCTGGCAGGCAGGGGGGTGTCCCGGCAAAGTGAGCAGTGCTGGAGAAGCCGCGATGGCTGGACAGGGTCTGACCCAGCTCCAGCAGGGCAGGCGAGGAGCTCTGAATTCCTGGGCGCTTCAGCAGATGATAGAATTCCCAGGACCGGACCCTCCATCAACAGTGGACTCCTCACGCAGCCAGCAGTCGCCTGACCGTCCTCTCCCAAACTGAGAGCAGAAGAAAACCATCCTCAGCTCCTGGAGCCCCCAAGCCTTTCCCTCCCCCCCAACTAAGTGTTCTACTTCTTTTGTGTGGGTCAAGTACCCTTTAAGGATCAGTACTTAGTCTCTTAGCAACTTATTGGGGGGAAAAATTCTATAGGAAAACTTAGTCCCCAACACCTGTTCACCCAACTGCTATTCTGGGATGGAATACAAGTAAAAATGTGATGAAAGACTCAGACAAAATAATCATCTAAAAGGGAGTTTCTTGTTAAACCAGCAAATATTTTTAAAGTACCATCAGGGTCCGTTTAAGGAGAAAGCAGCTGATTATTGATAGATTTTATACAGAGGTTGTAAAGAATCTCAAAGCCAAATGATTTGTCAAGTGAAAACTTTGTGTTCATCTACTAAAGCTACAATTATTTTCTACTCTTTTATTTTTGTCTTTTTAATCTTTTCAACAGGGATTTGAGAAATTTTGGGTTAAATATGCATGGAAGTCTTTAGGATTGGAATTTTTTTTGAAGATTTCTGACTGAACTCAACCAATTTCAGAGTATGGCCAGCTGTAGTGAGAACAAAGAAGTAAACAGTGGAGGACAATGGACCTGCTCCTCCCACTGCTCAGAAATACAGATATAAGTCACTGGAAAGTTCTGTGGCATTCCTGGGTTTTATCCCGGAGTGGAGAGATGAAGAAATATTTATTTTCAGACTTGGGTCAGGGAATAAGGAGCAAGTGAAATGACTCATAATATCCTAGACCTGCTAAATAAATCTTGTTTGCAATGACAGCCCACTGAAGAGCACAGTGTCTCTTGAATCAGTTTAGAGCCTCAGTGTATAAATTTTGTACTGACAAAAAATACCTTAAAAGGCTCTTTCATTTCCTTAGCACCTCAGCTCCCAAAGACAAGAAAGTAGGTGATTTGCTTGTTCTTCTGGACTAATGTGAGAAACAGACTATAGCTTTATTTTAAGAAGGTGGGGGTGGGGGTGCCTCTTTGGTCTACATCCTATCTGAGAAAATACCTTTGTTGTTTGGGAACAGGTGATTGCAAAATGCCTTGATGAATTTTGCAAAGGAACGGAATAGTCTGTTCACTTGCCTCTAACTCTAGCCCTATCTCCCTCTAGAGCAAGCACTTCCCACAAACAGGCTGCAGACTAAAACACCATGAAATCCATAAAATTCATTAATAGTCATTAACTACAAAGGGCTCTGGAGAGATTCTTGAATGCTTTACTACTAGGGTAATTTCCATATTTTTCTAGATTTTATTCCTTCAGGCTTCTCCACAATATTTCCAAATATCCCATGTCACAGATTTTATCTAGGGAACATAAAGACACCTCCAAAGAGCACAGTCCTTTATCAGTGTCCTTTTTTGTTATTTCCTCTTGTTTTAGTTGAAAAATGTGATCACGTACATGGTTAGTAACATGAAATGCCTTATCTGTGGCTGCATCTACAGTTGCATTTTGATTTGGTAAAGTAACATAGTGTTGAAATGAACCCCTGCTCATTCTCATTTCTGGTCCACAAAATTGCTTGGCACATAGGATCTAGGCTTCCTCTGAAAGAAACTGCACCAAAAGCTGTACTCCAGATTAGCATCACACATACCCCAGCTCTCAGTGAGGCTCTGGACCTACAACCCGTCCATCAGAGAGCTTCAAACCACTTGCCTGAGGGTGATCACATGGCACCCTGCATTAAACCAGATGAATTCAAGCTCTAGATGTAACTTGTGCAAAAGACAGAAGGGAGAAAAGCAGCCTAGACTGCCAAGTGAAGTCAACAGCGATGGTACAGATCACTCTCTTCCCTGGAGATACTTGCTGTGTGTCAGTCTTGCTGACTGACTGATTCCTTCTTTCTCTATGGCATTTGAGAGCCAAAAATAAATTAGGAATTTGTCATAAATAAATTAGCAGCTAGCACTGTTAGTGCTATGCAGAGAGGCCTGTAAAATCTGGGCTAAGGAGCCCTGGAAGTTACGCTGCTGAAGAGTGGGGCCTGGTCAGCCACGGCCTTCCCCTCACAGGGTGCTGATGCCAACCTTGCTTGGGCAGAATTTGGGGGAATTAAGAGGCCGATGTGGTTTGAACTCTGATGCCTGTCAGGAGCAAAGGTGCCTGACTGTGTCCCTGCCTTCTCATATCTGTCAATAAACCATGATTTTGCCACTTCTTCACCTGCCTGCTTTGCAGTCTAAACTATTTGGTAAGGGTAGCTCCATCTTTGAGGAGTAAGCTGAGTGCAAGCAGCTCCTATTTTGTTGTGACTTTGCCTGTGTTAAGCATTGGATTTCTCTTGGAAAAACATTTATTGGTTTGTGTCTTGCACATGCACTATTCCTCAAATACTTTATGGGGCCAGAGCCCCATACTTTATGGGGCCTCCTCACCCAGTGTGCTGGGTATGCTTCAGATCCTCAGTGTTTCTCTAACTCTGCAGTAGGAGACTGGCCGATTTATTTGCTATCTTAGCTGCTTTTATATGCTACGTGATTTGTCTGTGCTTCATGCATCACAGCTTCTCCTCATTCCATCTTCCTGTCATTATTCTGAGCACAGACGACACTGAGAAGGCGCATGGTGCACACTGGTGACGCATCAGGACAAGTGGTCACGGTGAGCTGGTTTCTGCAGCTGACAGCTAGAGGTAGGATGCATCATGTTGAGCTGCTTCTGATTTACCACCTGAAGAAACTGATCGTAGCTAGTCCATAAGGGACTGGCGTGTGTTTTGAGCCAGGTCTCTGGACCTGTAGCAAAAGGGTGACAACACCAGCAGGCCCTGCCATGGGTTTAGAATCATCCCAGATTGCATAAATCCTTAAAATAGCAAATTTCTGCGAATTGTCTTTCTTCCATTTCTTGTTGGTTTCTCAGGGAAATGTCTTACAAGGGCTTACTTTTTAATACAGTCAGAGCATCCAAGTATCTTTCAGGGAAGTCTCATTTTAAGCCTCTTCTCTTTGTTCCCACAAGAAAGTAAATATGACTTCCAACCCTCAGGTCTTGCTCTGTTCTCATGAGATGACAACCACCCATCAGGGCTTGGGATGCTGGGGCTGTGATGGCTGCAAGCTGGTTCTGTAGGTAAGATCACTGCACCCTGGAATAATGTCCATTAAAAACAGACTCCAAGAAAAGGGCAAAAACATGGCTATATTTATTTCTGATCTGCTTTAGCTACAACACTTAAGTATAGTGAAATGATTGTACAGCATGAATAATCATTATGGTCTTATTTGCCTTTCTGCTGTATTAAAGAATTTAGCTCCTTGAAATATTTAAGAACAATGTAGTCACAGTCCACCAAAAACAATTACGGTGGCAAAAGAACCTGAGACGCAACATAAAACATCTTTGATTTTTTTCTTCCTTTTTTCCTGTCCTTTTAGATTTCCTTAACACGGTTTTGCTGACAGCTATGTCACATTTTCTAGACAAGTTTTGTTGTGAATTTTGTAAAATTTTTTAGCCATACTTCAAGGCTGATGATAAGATTAATTACTCAAGGCATCCCATTGTTCTGCAGTTCATATCAACCTCATGATTAAATTATTTGACATGAATATACTCTTTGCACATTAATACACTATTTTTTCTATATATAAATCAAATGGGAATCAAAATAACAAAACAAGAAAACAGACAATGTGAGTACATTGTCAGGCAAAGCAAGCCACAAGGTTTCTACTAACAAGGATTATTGATATATTTAATAAAATGATTCTCCATTTCCGTCTCAATGTGCACTTGATTTGAATGTCATAAATTAACAGTCAGTTCTTGATTTTTGCAAAGCTAAGCATAAAATCAGAGCACAGAGAAACCAGCCCACACAAAATCCTCTGGCTCTTCATAGAATCACGAAATCCTGGATTGGCTTGGGTTGGAAGGGACCTTAGAGACCACCTAGTTCCAACCCCCCTGCCATGGGCAGGGACACATTCCACTTGACCAGGTTGCTCAGAGCCCTATCCAACCTGGCCTTGAACACTTTCAGGGATGGGGCATCCACAGTTTCTCTGGGCAACCTGCTCCGGTGCATCACCACCCCCACAGTAAAGAATTTCTTCCACACATCTAATTTAAATCTCTTCTCTTTTAGTTTAAAACTATTTCCCCTTATTCTATCACTCCCTGTCCACGTAAATGTTGCTCTGCCTCTCTTTTATAAGCTTCCTCCAAGTAATGGAAAGCTGACTGAGCTCTTTTGGCTGAGCTTAGGGTTGTCTGAGGTGCTACTGATGGGCAGAGATCTGTGTTGCATTCAGACCGGTTTCAAGCAGTTGACTTAAATAGTGGATCTCATTTCCTGAGAGAAGAAAATGGTGTTACTACTAATTGATTCTGACTGATAAACAAAACTCAATTCTTAGGATGGGCTTTTCATAGGAGCTTCTTTGCACTCACATGGTGAGCTCTGTCTCCTCCAGGCAGGAGCACAACAATCAGGAATAGTTTGAGTATTGTTTTTCATCTGCAGACTTTGAGGGGGAAAAAAAAGAAAATATTGCAGTGCTGGCATATCCAGGTAAATTTATCACATAAAGAACTAAAATCCTTAATTTTGATATGCTGTGCTATCCATGGTCAGCCACCTAATGAGCATGGTCTGGGTTCAGTCAAAAGCCAGCAGAAATTCTCCTTCGGCGTAAGTGGAAAGGACTTGCATCTTCACATCAGGATTCCACTGGTTGCCTCCAGGCATCCATGACTGGTGGTGCAGTTGTATCTGCAGATATACTGTGGCCATGGGATGGTTCTGCAGATATATTTCATAGTGGAGACGAAATGTAAAGAGGCAGCATGACAGGTTTCCAGATGGTGCTGCCTCTTGGCTGAGCAAGAGACTCCATATGCAAGTTGGCTGTACATGACTGTTGGCTTCTTCCAAAATAAAGCTGGTCATTAACACGATTCTGTTCTTTTTTGTTGTTTTTGTTGATGTTATTAAACAGAGAAATTAATCAAGTGTCTGTGGGTACGTAGGAAGGAAGGCACATAAAAGAATAAAACAGAAACCCGGAAAGAGGTAAACCCAGACAACACATGGCATGAAAGTACTTGCAGAATTAGGCTGTGTGTCTCTGCAGTGTTTTTATTTATTTTTCACCCTGACATAATATGTGGGAAAATATTATAATGTGCTGATACACTGGAGGGGTACAGTGGGCTTCTGTTCCTGTTCCTTGAGGGACTTTAGTTTATTGAGACTGCCTTTAATTACTGGGATTGAAATTATAATCAAAGAAGGGCTTGAATAGGGATGTTGATATTTCTTGTGTCCACAGAAGTGAGAAAAATACCTCAGGCCAAGGTTGCTTCCCCAGGGATGTGTTTGCTCAGTTATCTAACAGATCTTGCAGTTGGCAATGCCTATATTTAATTACAACTACAGAATCATGGTAATAGAAAACTGTTTATCCTTTGCCCTTAGACTCTTAGATGTCAGGCTCATCCAACTACTGCTCTTTTCCAGCTCCCTGATGGAACTGCAGTAATAACAAACCGGTGCTTCCAGATGCACTGTGCATAAATACTCCTGGAAGATACCCAGAAAATACCCTCCAGGAAAATTCCAGAGACACTCTTGATGATTCGCTTAGCGCTAGTGAACCACCTAACTGGATGTGAGCACTCACCCTGTCGTAAAGGGCTTAATCTAATAAGCAAAACAGGAGTCTTGACTCCCAGTCCCTTTTATTTCGCTTCTTCTTTCAAAGCCATCTGCTTCTCTGACCTATTTCAGAACATGCAAATTCACAAGCGAGGTGAAATTTCCCATGGACCAGTAGCCTGTGAAAGATAATTACTGTGCTAATTTTGAATTCCAAGCGGTCAGCACAGGCTAGGAGTGCTCGCTCAGCAAACACGTTAACACAATTACAATGAATATTAAAAAAAATGTTGAGATTTGGCAATGACTCTGGAAAATGACAGGTATCTTCTTTGGGGTCAGAAAACAGACAACAAAATGCCTGATAAATGTTTGGGTTGGTTTTTTTTATGACACACAGATGCATTCTCAATGGAAACAGTTGAAGGCAAAAGAAAATGATAAGCGAGAGCGCATCACATCCAGGCTGCCTTCCCAGCAATGCTCAGAAAATGAGAGGCTGTTATGAAATCTGCGCTCCCTTGTGAGATCTTTGCTACCTTGGATGACCTCTGTCAAGTTATGCGCTCATTCAGCACTGCAGTCTGTCTGTAACAGGGGCTAATGACACTAAGCCTGCTGGATAAATCCATGTGGGATTTATGACTGTGCAATGCACAGCATTTCAAGGTATACAGTATGCCAATTTGACAGTATCAGTGACTGGTAAGGCTGTAAAGCTGTTTCAAAAAATCTTAGAAAAATCCTGCTTATAAGTCTCCCATTGCTTCACAGTGGAATAAAAGAATGAGATTTAATCCTGTATTTTAATGTAAATAAATTTACTGCTTCCAGTAAAGACAGTACATGGCTGATTTTTTTTTTTTTTTTTTTTTATTATTCTTTCAGGAATGCCTTTGGGATTCACCTAGTATTAAAAAAAATAAATAAAAAAGAAAAAGAAAAAATGTGTTTTGGTGATGATAGCAGGTGGTATATTATCCAGTCTCTGGAGTAAATTGTACTAACACAGCCTTGCTAAAGTAACCAGGAATGACAGTTTTGCTCATTAGCACTTCTAACACCAGTGGTGGGTTTTGGTCTGTGGTGCTTTTGCAGAGGGAGCTCAGCTCAGTGAAGCAAAGCCCCAAATCTCTTCTGGGGAAGCAACACTCTTTGACCTGCTGTGCTGCTTACCTTGAATGAGGAGCTGCAGGCTCTGCTGGTGTGGTCATGGCAGAACCGGGGGAATCAGAGTGACAAGCGCATTGCACATTGTCTCCATGTCTTGGGAGGGCTTGTGTACGAGATGTGCATGGAGTGGAAGGGAGAATATGCTTCCCTGCACCCGAGACTAACTTCAATCTATTGTGGCATAGACAGAAGAATCTGATGCACTCAGCAGAAAATATATGGAAGAAATGCCTAATGCAAAGATAAAACAAAATGTACTGAGGGAGTGTGGGTGTGTGGAATTAATTTTGATACACATGCTTAAATCAAACAACTCAGCGGTTACGACACTGCTTCAGATGTAATCTGTCTTTGGTCAGCTCTGGCTGAAAATCTAGCTACAAAAGGCAATTCCCCTCCCCATTGGCACTGCCTGTCCACACTATAGGGTCTGGGGGCAGAAGAAGTTGTTAGGGGTGCTGTGAGATGGAAGTGCCAGGCAGCACAGGGCTCTCCTGCTGTAGGTACTCGTGGGAGAGTACAGAAGCTGCCCTGCAGGTTCAGGACAACCATCTGCAGTGTAAATGTGTTTTAACAACCAGGGAAAAACATCCTACATCACATGGCTGGCATGGTGTGGGAGCGCCACGAAAAAGCAGAATTCAAATCCAGCTCTCCAGCCCTGAGAATTGATGCTTTAAGCATAAAGTCAGTTTTCTCCTCCCTCCCCTATGCTGGCATGTTCTCCAAGTCAGAGCCATTTGAGAGAGGCAGGGTAGAAAGAAAAATAACCACAATGGAACTATATATATATACGTGCAGAGATGCAAAGATATATATGAATACATCATCTATATGATTTGGATCGCACACACACACAAGGGTTTTGCGTAAACAAGATTTTTTAGGATTGCAAAACAACATATTTTTCCATCATGTCATTCTTAGAAAATTTTGGTTGAGATTTAAAAAAAAACTCCATCAGTCTGAAACAGACAGGCAACACAGTAAAATCAATTCTAAGTGATGCAAATTGGCACAGTTATCTGAATAGTATTATAGACAGACATAATAATTGTTGCTGCCTGCCTATATTAAAACATTTCTGCTATACAAAGCCTTCCATGGGCTGCAGTTCTACTCTTTAAGTAGTTGTCTGAGCTTGTTTGCTATTTATGGTAAAACAATACTGAACATTTTGCTGCCATGTGGGGTCACAGGACAAACATAATGACAGACAAATGAAAGCACAGGCAGACAAAACTGAGGGGTCAGTGTATAGATGTCTGACATTATATCTGGCTGGAAATGATTCCAAAAGTCAACATATGCATGTACTTAAATGTGGCTTATATTTTCTCTTTGGTCCAGGGCCTTGACTTCCTTAACAGCAAACACTCGCAAACACACCATCTGTCGTTGAAGAGTGAGCAGTTTAATGAAGAGGATCAGATTCTTTCCATCTCACTTATTCCTTGGTGCCTGTTCCATTTTCTAGGCAGTTGTCTCCAAGTAATGCAGAATTTCCTTTAGTTTCCTTGAGCTGTTGTTCAGGCTTTTAGTCCATTAGATTGGTCATTTGGAATGCAATCAAGGGTGCCAAATAAATTTCATGATTTTTAAATAATTTTCTTTTAAAAGGAAAGAGAGCTGATGGAATCACTCAAGTGTTATGTTAGAGTAGCTGTACAGTGTTTTAAAACCAAAGGTGTAACACAGAGATACATGTATGTACCTGTGCATATGCTTTACCCAACCAGCAGCCACATTAGCAACCAGAGGGAAGCCCATGAGCCACCAGAGAGGCTTAGTTTCCATAAACCCAAGCCATTTGTTTCTCTAATCCCATTGCAGAGCTGAAGAAGCCTGACAATCCAGGTGGGGCAGCAGAGGCTGCCATATTCCATCCCTGTGGCAGTTTGGCCTTACACTGTGTTAGTGCCAAGGGAAATGCCAGCAGGGGCCGTGTCCAGACAAAGACATAACTGGATCACTCCAGGGGATGAAGATCCTCTCATGTCACTGTGACCATGAAATAGGGCCTCAGATGAGCCTCTTTACACAGTCCGGTTGGGTTAGCATCAGTTTGGTGGAACTGGGAATCCTGTTGGTCATAGCAGCATTGATGAGAATGTATGGTTTGGTGGGATAAGGGAAATGAAGCTCAGAAAATAACTGATATCTCATGCTAATTAATGTCCATGTAAATACTCCTACAGTAAAATGAGACATATGACTCACCTCCCTTAGCCCTAAGCAGCTCTGGAGAAAATGTTCACTTGTCAGAGAAACGATCACAAGGGAAGAAGCACAGTTAACTCGCCCACTGTGAGCATTCTCTTTTAACAGAAAGGCTTGTCTTTTGTAGGAGGGCACAGCATTTTCCAGAGGATGGAAATTCCAAGGTAATAATTACCTAATTCTTGAAATTAAAAACCAGAGGGAAAGAATAAGTGTCAGGGGGAAAAAACATATCTTGATATTTAGTAAAAACAAGAGACATGCCCATGTCTCTGCACAGCTGAGATCCTGATATAGGTGACAGTCAACTTTGAGCTCCCAAGCTGGAGGTTTATCTGGTTTTGTTTCAATGTCTCTTACAGATAAAAGCCCTGAACAAAGTCTAGAGAGTTCAAACACTGGCCTTGGGCCTATGTTTGGGCCAAACTCCCTCACCTTATAAGAAGATCACTAAGAAGAAATACAGATATCACAAAAAACTGTTAGGCAGATGGATAAGAAGTGAAAATTCCATTCTAGACTGGAGTCTGCTGCAGGCTAAGTCACTGGCAGCAGAGAGAAACAAATGTTTAGGAGGAATAAACAATTAGCAACTCTGATTTATTGGAGACTGTTCAGGAAACATTGCTGTAAATTCTTTCTCATCTTGGATGAGATAGCTAGAGACATGTTTCCTCTCAAAGCCTTTGTAGATTCAAGAACATCACTAGGAAAATCCCAGAGTAACTGACTGTACTTTTGGTGCCTATTTGGCTTTTTCTTCAGAAAGTTGTTAGTAGCATCACCAGTTTTGGACTACACATCTGGAAGGCCATCTGTATTCTACTTCCTTGATATTCAGTCCATCAGAGATCCAAGTACCCACACTGTGCCATCTCATGTTTTAAAAAATGCATCAATGTCCTTTTTAAAAAAAGGCAAAAGATCAGAGGAGACAGGCACTTTGTAGGAAGAAGCAAAATGCAATAGGTGTAGGGATTTGGCTTGAATTAAGAGTGGGGAAAATACTGCTATGTAGCAAAGAATATAGCAGCATGCAGGCAGAAGGTGATATAGAGTTGAGGAAGCTGGCATGCTTCTGGAATTTAGATCCAAGAGACAGAATGCAGAAAAGGACACTCAGAAACATGAGACTGAGCCAGGAGTGATAAGCAGGGAAGTGTTTTGTGGAGGGAAGGGGGACAAAGAGATTACAAGTAAAGCAGTTGGTGGCTGTGGAGGGCAGAATACCATGCTGAACCTAGACCATTACATTTTAAAATATTTTTTATGAAAGTATCCTTTCATTAAGTTATCTAGCACCATGGAAATTAACTTTCAGATAAATATATTTTGATAGGGATGCATTGGATGCATTGAAAAGGGAGTTTGCAACAATGTGGGGGAATCAGGAAATTGTCCTAAGAGACTGAAATGTTACCTTACACATACCTACTCACTGGTAGGTATCCAGTAAGATGGTGGTGAAGCTGCAGGATATTTCATTCAACCTTGCTGTATCCCTTTCACAAACAGGCTGTGCAAGGAAAGGCTCCAAGCATAAATGTGCCCCAGTGCAATTGTAAAGGACTCGAGTTTTTAGAAGAAATCCAGGGAGACAGCACTCATCTGAGGATTAGCCATGAGGGTTGCATCTACACCAAAACAATGTTGTTTTTATGTTACTGGTATTACATAAAGAATGGTTTAGCGGCTTGGGGTTGTTAATTTAACATTTGCATAGCCAAGACTGAGGATAGAAACAAGATATGGTGCAACTTATTATTAGAAACCACTGCAAGGTACTTAGTTTTGGGGGAATTTCCCTTTTTCTCCTTGTCACTTGTTACTTACCCGTGTTAGTTTCTCTTTCCACAGTTCCCCTCCCACTCAAGGACATAATTTTCAGCAAGAGCTGTGCAGCTGATTTTACAGTCACTAGACTGGGCTCAGTTTCTGGTGTTACTCTGCCTCTTTCCATGACTACAGAGCCCCCTGCCAGAGAGAGGAATTATTTGCAATCCATGACCGTGAAATAATGACCATGAGGTGGGCACAAAGATGCTGAGAAGGCTGGAGCACCTCTCCCATGCAGACAGGCTGAGAGAGCTGGGGTTATTCAGCTGGGAGAAGAGAAGGCTCCAGGGACACCTTGGAGCACCTTTCAGTGCCTAAAGGGAGCCTATAAGAGAGCTGAAGTGGGACTTACAAGAAAGGAATGCAATGATAAGACAAGGGGAAACAGCTCTAAATGGAAAAGAGGACAGGTTTGGATTAGATATTTTGAAGAAATTCTTTACTGTGAGGATGGTGAGGCACAGGGACAGGGTGCCCAGAGATGTTGTGGATGCCCCACCCCTGGAAGTGTTCAAGGACAGGTTGGATGGGGTTCTGAGCAACCTGGTCTAGTGGAAGGTGTCTGCCCGTGGGGAATACTACACCGTGGCAGATGGGGTTGGAACGAGGTGGCTTTTAAGGTCCCTTGCAACCCAACAATTACATGATTCTGTGATTCTATGACCTTGGCTTGCAGAACATGGCAGTTAATTTTGAGGGAGACTCTTCAGGTAGGAACAGGATTTGAGGGGGAAATAGCAGAACTTTCACAGTTGGGAACCTACCCAGCATCATGGTCTTTTGGTAAGAGCATCCATTGTGGCAGAACATTTCTGTCTCTCTTTTCCTTTCAGTTTTCCCACACCTTTTATTCCTACCAGTCTTCTCCAAGAAGAGGCTGGCAATTATTCTTAAAAACAGAAACTAATCTTTTTTCTCTCCCTCTCTCTCTTTCCTAGAAAGAAAGCCTTTTTCCTCCTGTTGTAGCAGAGGCATTTTTTCACCCAGGGGATGGAACAACTATTGTCATTTACTTCTTCATCACCAAGGGAGGTTCAAATGCTTGTCTCCCCCGGGGCTGGAGAGCTCTCCCGATAAGGTTGTAAAGCACCACTTTCCAGTGTGCTAAATTTAAAGACCCCGCACCTGCCCTTCAAGAGTATACACGTTGTCAGTGGGTTGTTCAGAGTGCTCTCAGGCCACTCCAGTATTGCTTCACTTCGTGGCTCTTGGAGAGGGGAAGCAGGAAGTCAGCTGCACAAACCACAGCAGAGCTGAAGGCTTTTTTAAAAAATTCCAGTTCAAACAGGGACCTAGGCAAGCAGTTTTAAGGTCACACACAGACACCTGGTGTGTCAGTGTACCTTCAGGGCCAGTTTGCTTTTTGCATTGCCCTTTTGGAACTTCAGCTTCTGAAGCAAAAATTGGTTTGGCTCTGTAGCGCAAGTCCAATTTTTGGCTGTCTCTGTGCCTGATTTATTTCAATCACCAATACTGCTTGAATGAAAGTCCTCTATTGACTATTTATAGTTCTAAACAAGGAAAACAAATACTGTCTCTTCAGATGAAGTGCCAATGTCTCTGTAATTCCCACAGTTGTAGTGCTATGATTGGAATTTGGTGCCAGATGCATGGATTCCTCAGACAAGCAGCTTTCTGGCAGGAGAGAGGAAGATCTGGCTCTGGCAAGCCTGATTATGTAAAAAGTTGCCATGTTACTGGCTCTGGTTACCTGCATTGGCTTGATTTGAAGAAGCAGAGAAGGCAGACACAAACCACTGGATAAAACGGAGCTGGCAAACCCCTTCACACACATGCACACCTGGTTATTCCCATTGGAACCACTAAGTGATCCTGACAGGGCAGCTACAGACAGTCCTATTTAGGCATCGTAGTGGTGAGAGGAAAGATTATTTCATACTGATTTCCTTTTGCTTGCTGCCAGAGATGGTGCCCTTTGCACTCCTGACAAGGCACAGAAAGAGGTGGGGGTGGTGTGTGTGTGTCATCATCACTGGACAGGATTGGCCAAAGCAAGTCAGATTGTTTCCTGAAGCAGAGTTTATGTGAACAGTTGCTAGATGAAGAAGGGTTGGCTTCAGAGCCTGGATTCCAGAAATCTCTGGTGAGAGAAGAGTCTTCAAGAACAAGGAAGGGTTAGCAAATAGCCAACATGCTAAATCCGGTCACTCCGGAGAGGGTCAAAGTGAAGGCAGAGAAAGGCATCAGCTTTCTGGATCAGATTGATTCCCCACCCAGCCCAGCTTCCAAGCAGCTGAAGTGAATTCTACCTTTTAGATGATGAGAAATCAGCACGTGACCTGTTATTAAGCTCTGGAAAAGCTCATATGATTTGTTTGCTTGACCGCTTTTTTTTTTTTTCAGGAAGTTGGCATGAGCATGAGCGCTTTGAGAGTTCACTGCTGGCCAGTCCCCAAAAGTCCCCTATCCTGGTATGAACCAGAGGTCATGCTGAACCCTGCTCTCCATCCCTGAGCACCCAGGAGCACCAGCCTATTCAATCTTTTGCATCCCTTGTGTTCCGCTCTCACATGGAGAGTTTTCAGAGTTGTCACAATTTGCATTTTCCTACTGCTGCACCAACCAAAGACTCCTTTAGCCTGGGTTCTGAGATTCCCTCCTCAGCATTCCTCCTGGTGCCTTTTCCTAGCTCACACCACCCATTGCAGGAAACCAGAAGACCCAGAAACCATGGTAGTTTTTACCACCCAGTGCTGTTGAAGGTCATGTTGAACCATGGGGCTCCAGCTGGTGGTTTACCTTGCAGTCATGTGATGCTCAGGGCTCCTTGCAGACAGGGAGGTTTGCCTGTAGCCTGTCTGGAGAGTGCTGCAGTGGGAGTTTCTCTGGGGAATTACTGGCCTGGCAGTGGCTTGCCTGCCCCAGCAGGCCTCATCTCCTGCCTGCCCTCTCCTGCCTCTCAGTCTGCATCCCACAGCCCTTCTTGCTAAGGGTCAGTGGTGCTCCTGCCAGGCCACCTATCCCAGGGGAAGCCACAGCCCTAGACCCCATAGTGGGAGCCCCCATCAAGGCTTCCTCCAGCAAAACTGTGCTCAGGCCCTGCCTTGGGAAGTCCACATTACTTCTAGCCGTGTACTTCAGATCGTGGGGTTTTTCCCCTCCACAGTTTTACTTTTTAAACCCATTTGTTAATTGCTACTTTCTGTTTTAACAGGCTCCAGCTGGCTGAATCTGAGGGCACAAAGCGATTGATGCATTTGCCTGGCACTACAGCATTTTTTCACTGAAAATGGTGGTGGTGGTGGTGGTGATTCCAGAAGGATGTTTGACCGGGCATTACTGAAGCTAAAATTTGTCAATTCATAATTTTAACACTCCATGGAGTTTGTTGTTCAAAAGCATACACAGGAAATCTGAGCTGTTATTTTCCCTGTCTTTGATCAACATGCCAGCGTGCTGCTGTGAAATGAAACAGCGTAGGCTGACAGATGAGAATTTTCCCCCAAGGGCATTCTCCTAGGAAAGGCAACACTGCTGATCTAGCAAGGAAATAAATCTCGACATATATGAATACTGCTGTGTACGTGCTTTTATGGCACTTGGGGAAGAAATCAAAATAATTCAAAAATACAGAAGCCTTCATTCTACAGTTCTTTAGCATTTGAACATTTTGTATGCAGCTTGAAATGAGCAACAGTGAGCTGAAGGATGGAGCTGTGCCTTTACAACAGCTGTAGCTGGGACTATCTCAACACGCCGCCTTCGGAGCCCCTCGCCAACAGAGCTCTCTGTAAACAGAGACCTTGGTGCAGCAAGGGAAGGATGAAACCCAGGGATACCTGTGGAAGTCTGGAACTTCACAGCCCTGTCTTATTTATTAATAACACTTGAGTGTAACTACTTTAGTACTTTATCTGTTCTCCAGATCTCCACGTAACCCTCTCCCCACAGGGCTGCTCTTAAATGCTGAGGAGGTGCATGTCACTAGCGAGGCTATGGCTCAGATTGATCCAGCACGTCATGGGGTCTCCAAAGGTGAGTTTTTCCCAATTAGGTAGTTGTGGTGGAAATGTGAGACTGTAACCCTTTAAAGTGACACTGCACACACCCAATGGGATTACAGTAGCTTGTTGGGGGTTAAGTTTTCCTGTGGAATTTTCTCCCCCATAAATTGCTAGGAGACTAAATACTGATAGTTAAAGGGTACTTAACCCGTACAAAAGGAGTGGATCACTTAGTTTAGCGGGTGGGAAAGGCTCCCGGGAGCTGAGGGCGGTGGGTTTTTTCGGCTCTCCGTTTTCCGAGGAGGACAGTCGAGCGACTGGTAGCTTCGTGGATTCCACGGTTAATGGAGGGGTTCGGTCCTGAGAATTCTATCATCTGTTGGAGCACCCAGGAATTCAGAGTTTTTCACCTGCCCTGCTGGATTTTGGGTCAGCCCGGGTCCAGCCATTGCGGCTTCTCCAGCACTGCTCACTTTGCCTGCCAGGACACCCCGCCGTTTCCAGCCATCAGCCGCGGAGTTTCCACCATTTCGGTTTGGTGCTCTTGGGGTCCCGAGAAATCAGACTGCCCCGGATTTGTGAGACAAAGCCCCTCAGGGTTCTTGGTTCTGTTTTATTATTATTATAATTGCTGTTGTTGTTTGTCTGTCCTGTTACATTTACTAGTAAAGGACTGTTATTCCTATCCCCATAGCTCTGACTGAAAAGGTTTTTTTTTTAATCTACCAAATTATAACAACACAGAGGGAAGGGATTGGAATTCCGCATTTCTAGAGGCCTGCGTCTCCCTAGCAGATACCTGTCTTTTCAAACCAAGACACAGCTGCACTGCAATTCTGCAGATAAATAAAAACTGAATGTTCCGTGAGTTTTCTTGCCAAGTTGTTCCAGCTTTGGGTAGTAGATATCGGTACAGGAGCTAACTTACGTGTGAGAGGTGCCAAGTGAAGCTTTGTGATTGATGTTCTTTAGGAAGAAGCATAAAGGACACATACTCCAGGTTACTCCCACAAACTGTGCCGCTGTTTTCTGCTTTGGGATTTTGGGTTTCTTTCCCCCCTCTGCCATCCATTGCAACATTCAAAGCATCTTAGGAGAAAAGAACAGCAAACAAGACCTGACTTTTTCTGCAGTATGACTAAATGTCATGTGGAGTTCAAGATTTCCTATTTTTTCTTTTACACTCTTCACAGCACTCAGCAGCTAATGTAGACAAGACACAGTTACTCCTTGTAATAAAGTGTACTCGACCTACAAACATTGAGCAACAAGAGTCACAGCAGTGTTGGATGGTTAAGCAAAACTTTTCTAGCAGAGCATGATCAACTACATTTCAAGCAATGCTTCTGAAGAAAGACAAACAAATCAAAGCTTTTCTTGCATTGTTTTCCATCTTTTTTCTTACATATAAACCAAGTGAGGCTTTCACGGTGACTGACAGCACTGTGAAGAGGTGAGCTGCTGCTCAATTCTCAGAACAGGTAACATCACTGCATTAAAAAAAAAAAACCCCACAAACCCGCACTGATCGGAGACCCCTCCTAACTGCCATCAGTCCTTCACTTGCTGCTGCACGCTCTGCTATGCCCATACAGAACCAGATTCCCAGCAGCTCCAGGCACAGCCTGCACCAGGCCAGGCTCCTGCCTGGACTCAGACCTCACAGCTTGGGTTGGTTCCCGGCACAGCTTTCCAACACTCAACAGGGTATGTTTACAGAAGTCACAGGATTTGGCCAAATTCCACCACAGCCATAGAACCGGTCTCAAACCCTACCCTGATTGGAGTTCTAACTACTGGAATTATTTTTATTAGCAAGGTCTAATTACACAGTCAATTTAGTTAAAAGGACCTAGAGTGCCTGCTTGCCTATTTTAACAGCTTGATCATGTTGCATGCTTTAAATCAAACTCTTGCATTACCATCTATTTGTATTAATTTATAATCCATTTCAGCCAGCTGCCATAAGGTAATGGATTAGATGTTACTAACATAATTTGGTTGGAATCTTGGGAAGCAAAGGTTTGCTTAAGCACTACTGTATGCTGGTACAGTAGCTGGATACAGTCTTGTCTGAACACACTTGTACACCCACTCCTTCCTTGTCACAGCAGAGCACAACCCAGGAAGTGTGGAAGCACCATCTCTTCAACAATGTGAAAAGAGAACTTTTAAGTTAGCAAATCTGAATAGCTCCAATCAAAAAAGACACCACCATGTCTGTAATTAAGAATTTACTAGACAGGACTAAGGAAACTCCAACTCTCTACTCACAAGCTGCATTCTTTAATTTCTCTCATTCCTCTGAAATATACCTCCAGGTATATTGCCCCACATTTGGGGCAATTTACTGTAGAAAATACTCTTCAAAAAGTCAGTTCCAAAGGCTGTGTTACAGTTTGAACATGTCAGCTGTTTTAAAGTTCACCATCTGTAACAAATGTCAGTTTTAGTCCCTCCTTTGCATGCACTTGAGAAAACCTCATTACCTCAAATGTGACAAAATAGTCAAGATTGTAAGCATGAAAATACTGCACTGGATTTTCAGTTCAGTAATGCCTCAGATGAATTTCAGAATTAAATCAGTCTTAGCAATAACACAAGGATTTTTAAAGTACTTTATTAATCTGAATATAAAAAGACAGAAGCTGCCTACAATAGAGGACAAAGCTCTTGCTTCATGAGGAAACAAAATTTTCTTTACAAAGTGAAAAAATAAATACCCTCTTAGAGTAAGGTTTATATGCTAATGTGTCATAAAAAAGTAGAGTTTTAATATTTTGACAAAATGTCTGTGCAAAGAAACAGATGCATAAACACACGTTACTGCTACATTAAGGCAATATGAAAAGTATAGTCAGAAAATTTCAGTAAAGTGACAGTGTACTTTTCTAGCTTTGATTAAGCCAGTATTGCACCCAAACATGGTCTCCAGTTCCCTCTGTACCCTGGAGAAGACACTAGGAAACCAGAGCCCAAAATGCCCAAGTAGGGGGGTGGAAATCAAGAACATTTTATTGGGTAGGTCATTTCCTGCTAAAGATGCTAACTGAAGAAAGCATTTAAAATTATACACAACCCTTAAAGATTAATGATGCACGTTTAATAGTTTAAAATCAGTCTCCAAAAATAAACCCAACTTGAAGGGCAGTTGCCTGCAGCTCCCAAGACCACCAGCCAAAAGCGGACTGTGGGAAACTTGGGGAGCACTCTGCCCACTGAGAACTGTAAATGAAGTCCCACAGCAGTGCTTCCACAGGACACTGTCAAACACAAGACCCTCCTGACCCACCCTCAACACCTGAAGATTAACAATCTTGTCCTCCCTTTCCAAAGCTATTCTCTCAGAATTGTTTTCTATTTAATAGAATTCTGAGTTAAGCACAGCTGCTTAGTGAAGCCTTGTAACTTCAGTTTAAGAACTAGTTTTTGAAAAAGAGATGCCTCCTCTTTAAAGCAGTTTACTAAAAGCAGAAGCTATGAGCCTTACTAAACTGGTATGTGTAAAAGCAAGTCTTACCATTAAAATAAACAGTGCAACTGTACTAAAAAGGATTTAGAGCATGTAAAAGAAAAGACTGCATTGCTTTCACCAGGTACATCTGCATGTGTACACCACATTTCTCCAGGGTTACTGTTCTTCGTGGCAACACTGCCGTGCTACAAACTTACGGATCATTCCTTAAGTAAAATGAATCAATTACACTTCTACTCTCAGAAGATGTCCCAAACCATTTTGGACATGCTGAACAAAGAATATTCATGTTAAAAAATGCAGTATTTTTTGCTTTTGATTGTGGATAGGTGCCAGAGTGATTGCCTTCTTCACAATCAATGGTTGCATTTCTTATTAGTGCAGTTTGAATAGTACATGATGCATTTAAAGTGTACGTGGATCATATCACAGTCAGATTGAGAAGACTGGTGTGGGTTGGCAAGTATACATGCTGGACATGCTCCACACGAGATCTGCAAACAGGACACGACTGGAAAGGAAAAACATTGGGAAATTATTTTACTTTGTATTTTGGGAGTCTCTGCACTTCCTGCAGACTTCACATACGCAGTAACAGCACTTTTTCCATTATCCCATATTTAAGACATGGTATGGTGAGAAGCATGCCACTCATTCTTAGCCTCACCACAAATTACATTAGCACATCATTCAGACAGAACGCCCTCTGAAATTAGTTTGCCACAAACAAAATTTTAGTAGCTTTACTAGCCCATCAGCACAAACATATTAATCCATGACCATCAAATATAAAAAACAAACCTTCCACACAAATTGGTAACTCATAACGTAATGGCAACTGCATTTACCTGTAACTGGGAAGCACAGGACTTGCAGCAAACTGTGTGGCCACAGGGACAAAAGGTCGAATTTATCTCTTCTTCACAACACACCATACAAAGCATGGACTCCTTCAGCTTCCGCAACTTCTCCTGCAGGGCTTTTGTTTGTTGGCAGCTGAGACCCTCACAGTTGTCACAGTTCATGCTGCTTTCTGAAGACTTAAGGGGGGAACTTGGTGGGGTTTGATCACTTCTTGAAACAAGATC
The DNA here is from genome assembly GCF_015227805.2 of Hirundo rustica. Classification (NCBI taxonomy): domain Eukaryota; kingdom Metazoa; phylum Chordata; class Aves; order Passeriformes; family Hirundinidae; genus Hirundo; species Hirundo rustica. The sequence continues at coordinate 91,219,699 of NC_053450.1, forward strand.
CACAATGCCAGCATTATAAAGAGCCCGCCTCGCATGATCATAAACTTCTTTTGATGTTCTTTTAATATCAAAGACGTATTTTTTACCAAGATTAATGTTTTCATTCAGAAATAGAGATGCTAGGTGACCCTTTAAGTCTCGACTATACTGCATCATGACAGCACTGGTGACAGTGTCACACCTATAAAGCAATAGGACAAATGCAAACTTAGTTAATTAATACCAATAGCATGACCCTACAGTAATTTGTTCCCAAAGTTGAACTAAGAGCACTGAAATTAAAGCAAATGAAACAGACTGAGGTTATATTTAAGCTCTTGAATGATTTTTGCATGAAAACTCCCCTTTGAAAAGTGTAAAATGGAAAGTGACAATTACTTTAATCTTGAAAATGTGAAATGTCTGGTAAAATGAAGCCATCAGCCTATGGAAGGGACTTAAAGAATTATGCTAACAAACAGCAAACAGTTGCTTAATCCACAGTTCAACCTGGCAACACCTGTTTGCATGGAATTTCCAAACACTGCCTTAAAGCATTCCAGTTGAGAGTCTCTGGCTCTCAATTTTTATCACAGAGTCAAGTAATGGTTTTAACCCAATTTCCACCCAATACTTTATATACTAGTATTATGTCATTCTGAAGGGAACCGGTGTGAATGGAGTGTAGAGAATTAAGGCATTTGTATTCGCCACTGTGCATTTCAGCTACCCTAACCATGCTTGTCACATTTCATTGATCCAGGTGAATCTTCAGAAGCCTATTAAGGCATGTCACTTCTCTAGGCAACACAGGAAGGAAACCCAAACACAGAACAGAAGGACTACAGTCTCACGGGGCCTAGGGTCCAAGATCTAAGCTTATTGCCAAACTAAAATTCTGCTTAAATTAAAATCAGCAGCTGTGAAGGACAGCAGAAATTACAAGCAGAGACAAAGATCAAGAAGTAATTGTAACTGGTATGTGGCAGTTAATTTTAAGAAAACACTGCTAAGGGTGTTTGACAGCTAATCTTACTGATCAGTGTTGGACACCACAGTGAGAATGAAATGGGGTTGAAAAATTGTCCACCAACATATGAGTACCACACCCCTACCTCAAAGAACAACAGGACAGAGACAATGGATAGCTGCTGGCATGAAGCAAAACCCTGAGCATGTGAGCAAGGACACTGTAAGGTTTAAATATATGGGATGGGAAGTTGGCATACAGATAACAACAACTGAAGGAACCAAATAAAGGATCTACACGTTCTGAATGACAGGATCTTCCCCACTGCTCTCATTCTCTCTCTTACATAGGAACAAAAAATGTACCTATTACATTTTTACATGTATTATTAAGTATCAAGGAACATAAAAAGTTGGCACTCTGAAATGCTGTTATTCATAGCAGGAAATTTTTGCTTACTTTTCTTGTCACTCCCACCCCACAAAATGTAAAGGAGCAAAAACCTGTTCAGCTTCTGGACTTAAGAGGAAAAGAGCAGCTGCAAAGACACTGGAATTTTGCAGAATATTTCCAAAGTGCAGTCAGACTGCTGGCTGTTTAAGCACTTAGCTCAAACACTGGAGAAGAGCAGCAGCACATGACTCTAGGGGCAATACTGACCTGTAAAATGCATGTGTCTCTGTAATTGCTCTGTAGAGTCCACTTGCTGCCCTTGTACTGATCATCTTAAACAAGAGAACCACACTATTACCAGACTCCTTGGTAACAGTCAGATATACATTCTTCCCAGACTGAGTTGCCATTTGAACAACAGGATAAGCAATCCTATAAATCAATGTTAAAAAAGAAAGGTTATTTAGTTGTTAAGAATTAGGGAATTTTCCACAAACTATTACAGTGCATTTTTATCAGAAATTACAATGATTTCTGATGGTAGTCAGCAATGCTGATTGAAGATGCTGCCTCAGAAATATATATAAAAATCAAGATTATTAAGGTCACTTGTTCATCTTGATTACAAGCAGGTAGTGTCCTCAGACCCTACATCCCAATAGTCACTTTTAGTAATTCTCAGAGCAGTTTTGTGTATTTATGAGAAAACTAGAGGCATGCTTCATACTTATCAAAAATTGATCACACAAATGGTTCCAGGAAACACCTACCTGTTGATTGGACTGAAGTCATCTTTACAGATGGATATGCCTTCAGGTCCAACACCAATAAGAAGTTTTTGCCCTTCACTATCTCTCACTGAGTGCCACTCTACCCCATAGTTCTCCAGTGTTGTAACAATCTGTAGAATCTGGTATTCAGCAGATGCTTGACTTAGACCTTCCAGCTCCTTGTGCTTCGTAATAATGCTGTTGGTAAAAAGATTAAGGATAGGTAAAATAACTCAAGTATCTGCTATTGCTGTCAGCAGCTTGTTTTAACATGGATTTTTAGATGACCTAGTTAAACAGATTAGTAAATGCTCCTGACCTGCTTTATTTGTCTATAGATTCCCAACAATTTTGAACTGGAAACAGTTGAGAATTACCAAAACTTCCTGAGAATGTCAAGGAGAAAATACTGTGCATTTGCTTAGAAATGAAAAAGCTACATGTAATCAAGGCTTTCCAACTAACACTACCTGCCCCAACATATTCCCCTGAGCTACCACTAAGTTCATAGCTAAACAAAACAGTTCAGAAAAGTATAACACACTGAATGTTTCCTGATATTCAGGAATTGAGCTATAAAGATGTTTCAGAATTCTGTTTACTTTTCAGAGTAATGGTACTAAGCCAGATAAATTCCTTCATTCACAAGTATAGGTCTAAGACATACCTACAATTTATATTTAAGAACCTGGAGCAGGGTATTTATCTCTATTTCCCCATGTACCAGAGCTTTCACAAGAAAAAACACCCAACCAAAGCCAAAAAACCTCAACCTCATATCTGACCTTAAAAATTTAACTGAAATCAGAACATCAAAGATTAAGGTTGGAGATTTTGGTCTCCAAAGCTATTATTGTTAAATTACTCGCTTACACTATAGCACCAGCAATTAAATGTGTAATAAAATCTTCTGTTCTTGGTCTCCAAAAAGGAAACTAGATCATTGTGCTTTTTACCTCTCCAAAATGGTAGTGGTGAGCTCTTTTGCACACAGCTCTTCGTAATTGTACTTGGCAGTGTTCTGGTTATAATCTCCAAACTTCATCTGTGCCAACAATGCACTAAGTTCAATTGCATGCTCTGAAGAACACTGAAGATTCCCAGCAAGAAGATCTTCTTTTATATGCAGGAAAAACATATGCCTGCAACACAATCACAAACATTTACTTACACAAACTGTTACATGACATCTGTAATCAAGATGGGTAACATGTAACATCTCAACTATGTTTGGTAATCAAGAATTTGCAATGAATGTACCAAGTAGATAAAGTCTAGCACAAGGGAAAGGAAAGGGCCTCCGTTGTCATTCTTTACTTACTCTTAAACACAAAGCTACAACTGAAGGTGGCATCTAAAATCACTGCTAAAAGAAAAGAGCACTTCACCATCATGAGTATCTCAAGAATGAGAACTGCTTTTACTCCTAAGGCCAATTAGTAATTCCAATTTAGTAAGTAAAATACCAATGAAAGAGTTTCCTATGTTTACATTTTGTGTTGCAGTTTACAAGTGATTCTGCATTTCACAAAAACAAATTTGGGAAGAGCATCTCAAAACATAGACATTTCTCTTATGCAAGAGGGGAAACAATAACTTTCTCTACACAGTGGAAATGCCCCAGCCACTACACCCATGGTGGTTTTGCCAGCAACCTGATTAACAGCACAACTTGAAACACCTGAAAAGGCACTGGGGAATAAAATGGAAAAACAGCTATTGTGCAAGCACTCATCAGACCAAACTTTGCAGTTGAGACCAAGGCAGGTTTAACAGCTTGCTGAAACTTCAAACAGCTGTTCTTAATTATCTAATAGGTTACTTGACAGACAAACCAGCATTTTCACCAACATTACCAGCAGCATGTTATTATCAGCCATGGGTTGCCCTAACTTCTATAGATCGTCCTTCTTTTCCCTCAGAGGACACAATATAAATTTCTTACCATTTAAGACTCAACATATTTATGGAAGCCAGATGGAGAATTATGTATCACAGAGTTATGTATCACTGAAAAAAATCTTTCAGTAAATGAAGCCTAGTACCCACAGGGAAGTGTCTTGGCTACCACAGGAACAGGACATTTACTTTTCTAAAATGAAGTCTAATCTACTTTTAAGAAAAGTTTTACTTAAGCTCTGTATTTAATATCTCATCACTGAAGTTAAAGATGCTAATAAGTGACAAGCTTTCCTTCCAATGGGAATTTTTAATAATATCTTACATATACTCTGTTGTACCTTTCTATAATTCCTTTGTGTAACAAAGCAAATAGGACTTTTTCTCAGCATTATGAGCAATTACAGAACTTGCAAAAGCTGTGTTCTTTCTTAGCTCCATTGGTAAATGTTGCAACTAAGAAGATACCAGCCCAAAAGATGCCTCATATCCACAATTCTTTCAATCAGGAAGAAAGAACTGGTATTAAATTATCCTGTAAGCTTTCCTACAATTCACTTTCTGCAAGAAGTCATAGCTTCAACACTTGCCTTTGCAAACTGTCTTTCATGCTAGAGCATCATGCTAGTTGCAATGCAAGTGTTTAATTGCATCACTCTCGAGTCTGAACATCAACCTACACCCTTCAGCAGTTCTAGAGGGGTCTGGTGGAAGCCAGTGTCCTCACACTACAGGACACGAGTTTAGGTGGCAAGAGGACCAGAATTTCACACAGAGTTGTCTCCACTGTCAGCAGGTTATTCCTCCTTTAGGGTCTTTTATTTTTTTTTTTAAGAGATAGTCAAACCTCTGCTCCTATGTGTTTCTCCTACCTTGCAGTCATCGCTCTTTGGGCTTGGGCCCCAGAAAGGCATATCTGTGGTCTTTTAAAATGGTGGTCAGCTCATAAACCTAAAGTATTCAGTATAAATTATGAAAACACAAGGGCCAAAATAAATTCAAATAGTAGGCTTTCCCTAACACCAATCACCATTTCATAAAATGAACAGCTTCTCATGCACTCTTGATCCTCTGACAATATCAGAACAGGATTTCCAGTTATTTTGAGTACTAATTACAAATACAGCATTTCAAAGAAAGATTAGACTTTTTTTTCTCATTAGCTAAAACACATTTACAACTACCACACCTAAATTATTGTATCTTCAGGGGTTTTTTCACATGACAGCACTGACTACACAGGGTAAAGTCAAGAGTTCTCCTCTTGCTGGGAAGACCTTATTGACATCTCAAGGGGAACTGAAAAACGAAATATTGCTCCTGCAAATACAGATGAATTACAGAAACAGACACAGCAGATGCATGGCTTGTCACATTCCATCACTACAAAGCCAGTAATGGCATAGGAAGACAAATAAGTTTAAGGCACAATGTGAAGTAGCATCATGTCAGCTAATGTGCAGTAACTTCCCACACCTGGCTCCTATCACATAAGGGAAAACATCTCACAAATACTCAGCTACTTTGCATTTTTATGATAAATAGAACAAACAGCACATATAAAGGACAGTTATTGCAAAGTAACTAGTTATGCAAATTCAGTCCATCTGCACCTAAATAACCTAATCTGCATAGGTTATTATAACAGGACAGTGAATGACTTCACACTGACCTGTTAGAGCAGCTGCTCTGAACCAAAGTTCAGGTAGCAAATTCTCTGCTGCCCTTTTTTTTTTTTTTTTGTGTGTGTGTTTGTGTTAGATTTTTTGTTTGGGTTTTGGGGTTGGTTTTTTTTTTTGGGGGGGGGGGTTTGTTTGGTTTGGGTTTTGTTTTGTTTGACTCTTTAAGTGTGTTTGATGAAGAAAAGGCACCTAGAAATTGAAAGACAGCGATGGTTACAAACACATCTGAAAAAGTGGTTTTGATTAATCCAGCCAGCTGCAGAGTGCACTCCTTCAAAGTTATATTAATAACCATTGTAAAATCATTCCTCTTCAAAGGTCCAAAACGTGACACTAGCCACAATCTGATAAAAAACACAGATTTAATTTCTTTTTTACAGAGAACTAAACAAAGTATTTTGATCCTTAAAGAAAAAGGCATAAGAATGTGGTTTTATTGCTGAATACAGTCAACCAAAACTAAAACATTACTATCCTTGATGCAGTTCCTTATCTAATTCTGCAAACTCCAAAGGACCTAATAGACTCTCTTGTAGAAAACCTGCTCATATCACAGATACTATTAGTTACAAGAAAGGATTTATCTAAGTCTTTGTAAATTAGATTGTGACCTAATCGCTTCATACACAATCCACTATCCCTTCTCTCTCTCTGAACCTTTAGATATGATAAAAAAAAAGTTAAGACTTTTCTCACCTCCAAAGATAGTCAGGTTGTACAGTAAAAGGATACTTTTTTTCAAGGAATTATTTCAGACTTTATGGAATTTTTATCTAGCAAGTCAGAACAATGAACTCTGAACAACAAACTCAAAACAGAACTTTTTGTAGGTTCCCTAAAGGTTGCATTTCCAACACTGATGGTAGAAAATCTAAAGTCTGTCTACCAGGTAAGAAACAAAATGTTTTTGTTTCTGCATCATTCACACTTCAGTTGTACTTGATACATTAATATTACATGTTAGAAATTTGAGAAGTCACTTAAGTCAAACAAAATGTTTGACTGTTCCAACCTCCTGCCCCAGGCCAAACATTCTCTTAGCACATTCTGCAGCTTTTTACTACCCTTTCCAAAGCTTAATTTAGTCTTTAAATCTTCACAACTCTGAACTTTGCCCATCAATTGTTGTGACTCCTAGTCATCTTAACACCTGCCAGACATGTTGGGACATTGATCAACGAGTGGCAACTTGAAGGACAAACAGAACTTCCCATTGCAATTGTAGCCCAAGTTCTCTGCACATGACAGCATCAGTACAAAAGACAGTCTCAGTAGCCCAAAATAGCCTTTTCCTCCTCTCTGAACCCCATGCTACCCAGACATATCTGTCTATTCGATTATGGAACTTTTCCTCTGACTTTGGTAGTTCAAAACACTACCTAAGAATACTGACTAGAGAGCAAAACATTAAGTTTGCCAAAGCTACACTTTATCGGTCACTGCCCAGACAGATTTCTTCCTTTCAAAAGAACAAAGGGCAGTTTTAGAACAGGATCACAGATTTTCTTCAAGCATTAGCTACACTGGTGATTTTATATTAATTTTGCATCCTTATATTTGGATCCATGTTTTGCATATAATTTAAGGTTTACGTGCATACAAAACACTCGGTAAAATCAAATGCAGTATGATTAATGTATTGCAGCCGGATGTAAATAATTTGATACAAAAACTGTAGAAAGGGGAGGTTGCAAGGAGATTTCAGCAGATGCTCCATTTCACAAAAAAGTTTACCTACCAAACCAAAGTCACAGACCCAGATATCCATCACATTAATTGCTTTTTGCCTTCCTCTGAAGCAAGTTATGCAGGCTGACAATACTGAACACCGCTGCCAGAAACAGGCATCAGTACTTCACTACAATGGAATTCCAAGGGGGGCAAATCACCTAGTTAGCATTCATCCAAATGAACTGGCAATAACAACTCCACAAAAAAATACTATTTAAAGTAGATGTAACACAAGATCTCATTTTCTTTTGTAACTCATTGAAGACAATCATGTGAATTAGGAATAAAGGCTCTGCACTACTACTAGCAGTTTCTACTACCTTTTCTTTTTTTAATCAAGGCAAGAGAAACAGAGCAGATAGGTAGCTAAAAATTTTAAGCTCTAGACTTAGCTATCAGTGGAAGAAGGGACAAACCCCAATCCTTTATCAAAGAGGTGCCTGCATATGACTAATGACCCCTAAACTAGAAGCATAGCCATAAGACCTCATCCTCTTGCCAGACTACTGGCAAGAATCCTAGCATACCTCCCAAGGAACAACCTGTTCTCTTTGGAGTATGATTCCTTACCACACGTTAAGGAGTTAAGGCTCCGTCCTCCTGTGGAGTAAATTTACTACTTTGTAGTCTAAAACCAAAATTAACAGACATAATTGTTCTCCCTAAAAATATATTGGTAAAGATTTCTAAATCTATAGTATATAATTCCATTTTTAAAAGCAGACAAGGCCACCCTAAATGAAAAAAAGCAACATTTTTTGCTTATTTTGTGCTCCTCAGTGTCTTTGTTCTTCCTTGCTCTCAGCAGAGTGGGTAAAAAGTTACCAATTGCAATTTAGCTTGACTTAGACAAACAGGTGCATTAAACTCACCCCAGTGGTTATCACACACACTTTCATTGCCTTGACAAACACCATGTTACTGCTGTGCTGACTACCCAATGCTATAGGAGAACAGGATGGTTTCCTCACTTTTTATCTACTACATGTATTGGATTCCTCAACAGATTTAAGGCCATTCTTAATTTTAACTAGTTCATCAATACAACTGGACAACACAGCAAAGAAGTGCACTTTGTAAATATAATTCAAATACTGGCAAACATCACACAACTTTAACAACCTCCAAAACAATAATTGCCACTTTCATGGCTGGCAAAACTCAGCTCTTTTGAATGCTTCACGATATTGTGTGGTTCACTAGAATCTGACATATTTTAACTTGTCGTGGCTTACATGTGAATATTTGATTTCCAGTCATGCTACACAAGACAAATAATGCTGAATTTAAAACCTACAGCCACCAGCCTCCCAGCCTGCTGCCAGGCACCACTGGCTGGCCTCTCGGGCAGCTCGGCAAACACTATTCCAGTTAAAAGGTGGGTGCAAGTTTCAAGACTCCTCTGCTCCACGTTCCACACCGGCCTGTGGCCGATGCCCGGAGCTCTCTATCCCGGGCAGGGGTTGCCATATCGCGATATCCCAAACCGCAGCTGGCTCCCGGGCCGCGCCACCGGGCTGCCCCCAGCACTCCCAGTCACTGCCCCTGGCCCCACCCCCGTCAAAAAGTCTCCTGAAAATTCCAATTAGCGATGTATAATCCTTTCTCTAAGCCCTAGCTCCTAACTGCAATCCAATCCTTCACAATATTTGATCCGTGAACCACCCACAAGTCACTCAGTAAGGAGGAGACAAGCCGGTTTGCCTTTTTTCCCCGCCCAGCAACTGTTGCAGGACCTATCAAAGAAATAGAGAAAACAGTGAACGAACACAACACAAGCCAGAGTTATGATCTTGATCTTGGACCATCACGTGTGTCTTTACACAAAGAGATAGCAATCCTTTTCAAGCCAATGTGATTTTCCATGCTAAAGAAAACTTACAGCTCTCTAAAGCAGCATACTGTTCACATCTCAGACTTGTTTGTAAAACTCTGACAGCAGCAGATAAAATTTGAATGACATTCTTGCACTGAAGCACTTTTATTCCATTGAAAACAATTCTAAACTATAAAACTATGTGGTACAATTCAGTACCAGGTAATCAAATAAAAAAACCTAGAAGTTGAGATCCAAAGAAGAAGAGAAATAAACTGCTTTTAACCCTGTAAAAAAGTGCAGTAGAAAAGGTTTCTCCATGCAATTCTCAGATTCCCAAAGCACTTAGTGAACGTGGTTTGTTGCCACAGTGGTCAAGGTACAATTATAACCTGCTCTGCCTTTGTGCTCTGCAGCAAGAAGGCTGCCTTGTCTAAGAATATTAAAATTGGCTGCAATGTTCCTCTGGGCTGATTATAGCGAAAAGAAGCAGAAGTGGACGCTCTGTTGCCAGATGAGCTTTCACAGCATGTAGAAACCTGAACATTAAATTGCTACAAACAAACATACACCCGCATTTTAAACTCAAGCACAAGGCAAGGGTCTCTAATGAAGCGCTGCAACTGGGGCTGGCAAAGCTTCCTAAGAACACAGAAAAAACCCTGGTAACTCAGTCACAACGCTTGCCATTATAATCATGATGAAGCACATCAACAAAATTTAGAATTACTTGCAGCTTCTCAGATTTCAAAAGCAGTCTCAACATGCATCTAATTTATATGTAAAAACAAGATCAGAGGCTGCAAGCAAAAGACTGGAAAACTTCCCCAGAGTTCTTCACACACAGGACCAAAAGGCAACAGCTCTGCCAAAAACACCCCATACATCAAATATGGACACAGCTGCTAAAGGAAACTAAGGATAGCCATCACTTTCTTCATTAAGACTTTGCAGATAAAGATGAAAATGTGTCAGTTTTAACTGTACAGCTAATCCTTGCAATTCTATGATATACCGATTGTTTTTTAGGTTTGACAACAGGTTTACAGGTTTTTCATCTTCTCCTTGACGCTTACACACAAGCTAAGTAAGAACTCACAGTTACTTGCACATGTAAATCCTCAAGCAGACCTGAATAGAAAAAATAGTCAATCTACTAACACACAGTGTCAACAATCCAGGAGAACAGACACCACAGGCACTCGAATTCTAGATTTGCTACATGTGGACTACTGGGCTTCTACAACTAAAAGGCAGTTATGACAACCTGACACAGAAGTTGCACTTGGTTTCAATAGACCTCTTCTGATGCCTAAGCCCGGGTTAATTTTTAAATAGTTTGTTAAAAATATTAGTTTCAGAACAGTCCTAACTGATACATAAAAGAAAGCTTATCCCACCTACATCCTTTAAACACATCTTTACAGTGGAGAAATAGTTGCTGCTCTGATGTAGGTGTATAAGCTCTGTTACATTTTAGCTACACAAGCCTCGGGGCACGTTTCACCAGCTCAACCGCCCTATTAACTTCCACCTCCTGCCAAGTCTTGCATCGACAGGGTTGAAGGCAGGGACACAGACATCTGTAAAAGCCTTGTGAAGTTGAACAAGCATTCATCAATGATAGCACAAAAATGCCACTTTTAGGTTTCCTCAGATTTTCACCCGGATTTGTTTTGTGAGCAGTGACACATCTGACATGCTCAGGGTAATCTCTTCTGCCTCATCAGGTATGAAATTGTGCGGCTCCTTTTGTTCTACATAAATCCCATTTGTTATTTGGTTTTATACTTATCAAGAATATTTAAATAAAAGTTTCTTTAAGGAAAAATACTCCACAATATGCCATGGATAGTAGAAATTATTTCCTAAATGAAATTATATCCGAACTGGAATTCAGTTTGAATGCATTTGCCTAACTGGAGCTATTATCCAGGACAACCATGGTCTACCACCACAGTATTCTGAAAACATCAACCATATTGATGAGCTGGAACCACTGCTCCTCAAAAGCCTCTCCCCTACACACTAGATCAAAAAATAAACTCAAACACTTTTTCCTATGAAATAAACACCAAATTAAACTGTCAGCTTCTGACCAAGTCCTTTGCACATTCTGTGCAAAATCACCATGTTGTACTCATGGTCTTAATTCTGAAAGTACTAAGTCAATGACTCTGAGAGTAACAAGTTCAGGTGAGTAGTGAAATGGGTTTTGGCATTATCAGACACTAGATCTCAACTGGCCCCATTCATATTAACTGTACTATCCAAAACTAACAGGAAAAAGTAGTTGGAAGGTCAGCATTAAATACATACGTGTACAGCATTCTTTAAAGATAATTCCGTTGCAATTCATGCAGTAATCAAGCTCAAGAAGTAAAAGCAAGTGTTTCCTGCTAATTTTAGAAGACTATTTCTTCTGGTTTAATAACAGTAAAACAATTTAGTTAAGAGGACTTGCCACAGAAGCAGCCAGACAGCTGTTCCTTTTGTAGCCTCTAAGTGCCTGTAGCTATATGAAAGTTACTGTAACATAATACCAGACAAAAAGGAATTCAGTAAGTTTTTTTTGCACTGTGGGAGGAATTGTTTCCTGCCTCTCTGTACTAGCGGTTCAGAATGACCTAGAGTAACACCACAGAACAGAGGTTACTATCGGACACACAAATACCATATAAAAAGTTTGCTACTGGTAGCATAGTTTCTTCCAGTGCCAGCACTAAGTGCTCACAAAATTACTCACACTCATTACTTACTGGTAGCTAAACAAAGCTTAATGTTGCCAATTTAACTGCACTTTTTCTAAAAAAACCCCAGTAATAAACTTCAAAAACACTAAGATTTTAAAGCTAGGTAGAAAAGTCAAGCAAAATTACCATACGATAAAAGAAATAAAAGAGTGTGCAATCACTTTCATAAGTTGAAAACAAAGTATTAAATTAAATGCACTCGTAACTACATTTACTTACCTTGTCTGTTCCTGTAAGATAAGATGTGGCTCAACAAAAAACTTGACTCTCAATTTCAGTCGATAAGGAGCCAAACCATCCATCTGCTGGGAGATCCTGTTCCTCAAATTCAGCCACAGATTCTCTCCTTTGCTGCCAGTGAACTGCAGTCCAAAATAATCAACTTCTATAATCCCCAGCCTTCTGCAAACCTGCAAGAATAAGATTCTTTACAATCAGGCTACAACATGACAATGAAAAGTAACATCTGAAGTGGTCTTTCAGACTGCTCACTTAAAACACACGCACAAAATCCTACTGTCAGCACCTCCATACAACGGCTTAATTACTTGGATTTTAGAATGCATACAAAACAGCTGAGAAAAAAAAGCACGAAGCAGGAACTAAGAATTTCTCCACTAGCCAAAAAACACACGGGCTTCCACAGTCAAATTTCATCCCCAGGACAGGCACTTCAAAGGGTCAGTGGATTTCACAAGAGGAAAATATCTGCTACTCAACATCACAGCCAATCGCACTTGCTGGGCAAGGAGGAGTAAAGAAGTACAGTCACCCACAAGTTTTATTTAGATGTCACCAGCAGACCGGACTGTTCGTGTGTCTCTGCCCAGCATGACCACGGCAGCCACCGCAGCCACACCGAGGCGGTGGTGACGGAAAAGCACCTGGACGGCAGCTGTAGCCCGCTCGGCCCCGGATGCAGAGGGTTGGATGCAGTGTGTGCTACACCCCCCGCCTGTGGCCCCACTCCTGTCCCCTCCCCGGGGACACTTCCAGCGGGATTCACTGGCGAGGCCCGGGCCTGCGCCTCCCACAGCAGAGGGGCCGGAGAGCCCCGTGGCGGGGGACGCAGCACTCTCTGCATTCAACACGGAGAAGGGGTTGGGGAAAATAAATAAATAAATAAAAATAAGAAACCAAAACCGTAAGGGAAGCCCATAAGGGAAGCGGGGAGACTGCGGCGCTCCCCGCCCCCACCGCCGCGGCCGCCCCCGCACGGCCCAGCCCCGCGCCACCGCCGCCCCTCGCCTGGCGTCCGGGCCCCGCCGCGGGGAGAGGGAGCGGGCTGGCAGGGGAGCGGCGGCGCGGCTGCCGGGCACCAGCGCTCGGCGCTGCCCCACGGTCACCGCCGCGCCCGTCACAGCCCCCGCCCCGAGCGCTGGCGCACGGCGGGCGGGCGGCGAGGAGAAGCCCCTCACCTGGTTGAGGCAGTCCTCGCCGTTGGCTTTCGCCTCTACCTCCACCTCCATCACCACCGCGTCCGGCCTGGTCACATAGCACAGCATGGTTGAGGACCGCCGGCTCCGCCGCTGCCGCCACCGACACCCGGAGCGGCCGCCGCCGCCGTGGCCACGGGCTGAGCCCCGCACGCGCCGCCCACGCCCGGACCCCGACAGCGCCCGTCCCGCGCCCCTCGCCGCCTGCGCGCCGCCAGCGCCGCTCCCTCCTTATGTGCCCTCCGCCGCCCCGCCCCGCCCGGGGCCGCACCTGCAGGCCAATCAGAAGCCGCCGCTCACGGCTGCTGGCCGCTGCCGCCGCCAATCAGCGCCGTCATGGCCGCGCGGGCGTGTGTTGTGCTTGCTCTCTGGCGCCCCCCGCCGTGCCTCAGCGCCCGGCGCCGCCCCGCGCCCTCGCCTCCCTCAGCCGCCGCAGGCCCGGGATGCTCCCCCGGCCTTGTGTCCGCTTAAATCAAAGCAAGGTGCGCTCTTCCAAGCGCGGGCCGAGGCCAAGCCTGCTGGGCAGGGACAGTCTGTGATACATGTGAGAGAAGGCAGCCGTGGGCCGTGTGACAACCAAGTATTGCCTTCCCAGAATCACAGGACCAGTTAGGCTGGAAGAGACCACGGAGATTGTCAAGTCCAACCTACGATGAATCGCCGGGATGACCACTGCACTGAGTGCCATGTCGAGTCTTTTCCTTAAACACTTGCCTGGACGATGACTCTACCACCTCTCTGGGCAGCCCATTTCAATGTCTAATCACCTTTTCTGTGAAGAAATTCTTTGTAATTCCCAGACTAAATTTTCCCTGGTGCAGCTTGAGACTGTATCCTCTTGTCCTGTTGCTGGTTGCCTGGCAGAAGAGGCTGTTCCCCTCCTGGCTGCACCCTCCTTTCAGGTCATTGCAGAATGTGATAAGGTCCTCCTGAGCCCTGGCTCATGTCTCAGCATTCAAACACTCCTTTTTGTCAAATGGAAGATAAAATCTAAATTGATGTTCTCACTCCCATACTCTCTTTGGCCTCCTCAGCTCTGTGTTACACAGAATGCAAAGCCCTGGGAAAGATGGAAATTTGAAGGACGACTGGCCAAGTCCTGTCACAGCCTCCATGCACCACCATGCCAAGGGATGATGGAGTTTTTACACTCATTGAACTCTGTAGATATGAATCTCATAGGTGATTCCTGACCAGGGGAAGAACACCTGCACCAGGCGAGCCCTTGGATGTATGCCTTTGTCAAGCATACTCAAGGTGAATAAAGTAGTTTATGGCTGGTTTAACAATGTAAATTGAAACAACATGTAGGAGTAAGTACAAAATGCACGCTCTGTGTGTTGCCCAAAAGTGCAGATCAAAGATGTACTGAGCAGTGCAGTGGTGAGGAACAAGTAGGCTATCAGGGGAAGAGCTATGAGAGGAAATGGGGATCTGAAAACAGAGTGGAGAACAATAGGAAGAAGAACAAACCACAGCACTAATGCAGGGTCACCACAGGGTTGAATATTAGCTTCTTCCCATGTGCATGGGTCACTTGCTTCTGTTTCACAATTTCTGCTATGCTTTTCAGGGTTGTTAGTATTTTCAATTTTTAATAAAAAAATGCTCAGAACAGATGCTTATTCTGCTGGGAACTGTTGCGCACACACATTATATGAAGCTCGATCCATTTTGTTCATGTGAACTCTAGAAGACCTCTCGGTTCTGAACCAGGCAGAACAGCAGGAGACAAATAAGAGTCAGGACATGAGATATAAAACCTGAGTGGTGCTACATTTCACCTGCACACTTCCTAGCTCAGATTTTCATGCTCAGGTCTAGAGTGTTTAATCTGAAGAATTTACAGTCTTAAAGGACCATACTCATAGAGTGGCGGGTTGAAAAAGGGAAGTAACATGGAAGATGGATGAACAAAACTGCAAAGTTAATTGCATCTCAACTCTCTGATTTTCTGGTGGAAAAAACCCAAACACTTTGGGAGAGGCTTAATTATAAGGGGATTAGCTACTAATAAAAAGTTACAAAATATTTTAGTATGGGGAAAAAAGCCTGTAGTTTCCACTTCTTGTTTATTTTTCTGTTGGAGTGGATGCAGATAGACTAGTTTAGGTTTAGATTAAAATAGATTTTGTTCTATTTTAGTTTTACTTCTATATATTGTGGTGTTGCGGTACTTTGTGTGATTTTCTGTCATAATCAAAAAGTCCTAGATGTGTTGGAGAAGAAACTCCAAAACCGTGACAATGGCTAATGCCATTTGTATCCTGATATCATCTCCCTGACAGTAGTTCCTATCAGATGTTACAGAGGAAGGTGCAAGAAATGTTTATATAATTGTGAGATAATAACATTCTTGTATATTTTCTCTAACACTAAACAGTTAAAGCTGCCCTGTACCTGATAGATTAGCCTTTACTTTTTTATCCATTTTTCTTATATAGTAGAAATCGGTTCAATTTATGCTGGGCGTTGTCCAGACAAAGAGAAACTTACCCTTTCTATATGTATTAATATCCATCCTGTGTTTTCCTTTTATCTGACTTAATGTAAATGCAGGTGTTCTTATTACGTCTGTAAAAGTGTTATCCTGCTTTGAAATCGGCTAAACTGTAAAGCCACAAAAATAGCTTGTGGCAGTAAATTGCGTAAATTGGTTAAGCCCTGTGTAAAACAAGCACTTGTTTTCAAGGGTGTCATCTGGACACCGCTGTCACAGAAACACATTTCATTTTGCAATCTCTCTGTGATATTTTATTCATGCTGTACAGGAGAGAGTAAAGGACCAAGCCCTGCGTTTGCACACAGGAGACAGCTCGTGTGACAAGTGCCCGCTGCAACCCTTTGGGCTCTGTCTGAGAAAAAGCTGAAATATCTTACAGTCTTCTGCCTGATGTCTTTGATGAATTATCAACACTCAGTAAGCTACACTGTCAAACTGCTCATAGCATGCATGTTCACCTTTTGTGTATCATAAAAAAACAGTGTTTATCAACATGTCATCTCAGTGCTATATTTCACAAAATGATGTGTGCTGTATGACATAGATCTCTATGGTGGGTCACCCATTTGCTATGGTGTCAGTTTGAGCATAAGTGATTCACCTTATATACATTTATATATTTACATTTCTTTGCCTAACACTGGTTAATCATTTTTTCCTAGATGTAATCTATCTACAAGGTTAATTCTTTGTCACATCCTGCTTCAAATAGTTAGTTATAGTGCCTCCTTGTCTTTGACACTTGAATGGAAATCCCATGAAAGCTCTAATTTCTAGGAGAAGGGAAATAATAATTTCCAGACCTTTGAATGTGGTTCCCATCATGACAAGATTGATCCTAATTTCCAAAGAACACTCGTTTCTCTTGTACAGATTTTTATTCTCAAGGTTTCCCAGGTAGTTTCCTCCAACCTATTGTCATGACACTCTGTTGCGTAAGGAATTCAGTAGTGTAGCTGTGGTCTCTTTACCCAGATGTTTGTGCAAGATCTTAGAAAAGATCCTCAGCTGTTGCTTGTTGTCCATGGGATTGACTCTGATCAAATTCAGGGTATTTTACTGCCACAAAGAAAGCCAGGGTAAAAGGTTCAAAATGCTCAGTGCTGCCCATGTTCAGGATGAGGCTTCATGGAGTATTTAAAAATTCCTATCACTTATCTTTGCTGTTCATTTGTGGCAGTCACATGAAAGGTGTGAATGAAGTGTTGCCTTACCTCAGCTCTTGGTGCCAAAGGTGTGCTCCGCTCACTGAGGGAGAGAATAACCCAGACAATAACCCAGGGCTTCTGTAGTCCTGCAGAGAAGAGGCCTGCCCCTCTCTAGGAATGCTAAGCACCAACAGACTTCTCACAGTGCTGCTGGTTTGTGGTGTCTTCTGTAATAGCAAGAATGAATGGCTGCATGAGAAAATATTTGTAATTGGAATCTCAGTTTATATAACAAGCACAAGCAGTATGTTGATGTAGATTCTGGCTTTCTGTTTCCCTGCTCTTGTACTTTATATATGCTCTTCTGTTCTTCGTTGTTGTCTAACTTTGGCTTAAAAAAGAAATATCAAGTAGGTTTAAATACATGGTTTGTTAGGCTACTGACACATTGATTGGTTAACAGCACAGCCACCGCTGGAGAGTCATGAAGGGTCCATCTTTGCAAGCCCAAAGGAGCACAGTGACAATGGCAGATAGGAAAGCAAAGTAAAGACTAAGGGGAAAAAGGACCCTGTCTGGTTCCCTCCCAGGGCTGGCCCAGCAGAGGCTCAGCCCTGGTGTCCAGGTATGAAACCTATCAATCCATCTATCTGTGATGGGGAGCAGCTTTCCAGGTTACTAAGGGGGCATGCTAGCTGGGGGTGTGGGACACATAATGTGGTGCAGGGCAAGAACTTTCGGGGGTTGCACAGAATTGTTCATGGATATTCAGAGGGGAAACCAAAAGCAGAGATTTAAGAGACTGGGTCAGTAACAAATGTGGAACAAAGGAATAAAAGGGTTCACCTGTGTGAAGGGTTGTCTGGTTGTGCTGTGCCCTGCTCCTGACCAGCCCAGTCTGTCTTCTCTCTTCAATAACCCCACCCTCAACAGCTTTCCAGTAAGGGGCTCTTTATTCCCTGTGTGTATGAGGATAGAGGATGTTGGCTGTGGTGCAGCAGCTGGGTGTGTGTGGGTGTGATTGCTGGCAAAAATAATGCAGATGAGTGGGTTGGGAGCAGGGAGGGTTTGGAGGTCTCTGAGGGCTACCTCTGGGTGGGGAGTGGCCGCTGGTCTCCAGGGGCAAGAGCACAGGAAGGGGACTATTGGGACCAGGGAAATCCCCAACAGCTCTGGGTACATGTGTGTGATGAGGGTCTGTACCAGCAGCAGGAATGGGGCTGTGGCTTTGAGAGCTTGTACGTCCAGGTGGCAGTAACTGTGGAGACCAGGATCCAGGAGCAGCTACTGGACATGCCAAGGCCTTCTGCTGGAAGACTTCACCTTGTAGCTGTGTATATATATTGCCACTTAAGGACCTCTGTTTTCTTCAGCTAGAGCAAAGAACAGGATGAGGCTGGAGGTGCTGTCAGTGTTGGTGTGAGTTGTCTGTGTGTCTTTACATGATCTGTACGGCCAGCAGTGTATAAATGTGTATTTTGTGCTGTATGCATGTGCTCTGTGTGTGTCATCTGGGAATACACGTTCAGCCTCATTACAAGTTGGACCTGGGGATGTGGAGTGGCAGCAGTCTTGCCTCTCTCAGGCTGCTGAAATACCTATTTTCCACTAACACAAATCCTTAGAGAAAAGCACTGGGAAGCACATATCATGCCACTGCTATTTTAGTCCTTTTTTTGTTGTTCTTGTTACATTTTCTGACTGTCTCTTTGTATTCTGTATCAAATTGAGTAACCACAGGCCAGGTCAGCACAAATGCAGTTTAGGATGATTTGAAATGAAGCTGAGCATGATCATATGATTGTAGTCAGTCTCTTCTGCTGTCTCCTCCCTGGGTAAAATTGCTTTGTGCATGAACACAACAGTAGTGTCATTCTTCCTTCTTGTCACTGTCAAGACTGCTGGTCATGTTGGAAATGTGCATCACTCGTGTGGATGATGATCTTCTGACTGAAGCATGGAGAGAAGCATAAAATTGAGAAGCTATTCTGACAATGATGATTGCTTAGGGGAAACACCATAATCCATCCATAAACACACAAACTTTTTTTTCTCCTACCTCAAATATTCTTTTAGTGCTCACACATGTATTGTGCCTTTTCCTGAACTGCTTGAAAAATATTCTTCTGCTCCACACTGTCCACAGTACATAATTGACTTCTAAGAAAAAGAGTTTGTCAGTGTTTGACATTCCCACAGTGCTGGTTCTCCCTTACCAAAATAATGAACATGGAATAAAGTGGTGGGATTGTCCATGAGGCTAACGGGCCATAAGCTGGTTGTTTTATGAAGCATTATTTGGTGGTCATCCCCAAGACTTTTGATAAAACTGGTCTAGGATGTCTTACGAATATAACAGCTATCCCGCCTGGTCAGACCAAAGATTCACAAAGCCCTGAATCCTGTTTCTTGGGAATTTTGTCCAGTGGTAGATGATGTGTAGCATACAAGAGGTACTTACTCTATGCTGTGAAGTGCCCAAGGCAAATACCTCATGTATTCTTACATTTTTATTCTTACTCCTCATAATCTCTCCCAGCTTCCACTGATTTGTAATTCAGGGACTTTTTTTTTGTATTAGATAAATAATTTTATCTTGAATTGCATTTCACACTCCAAAACTTTCCCAGTTGGAGACCAGACTTATTGTAGAAATCCTACTCTTGTTGTTGGGACGTATATCAGCTTCTCATGAAATCCATTAATTCAGTTTAATAACTAATTATTTTATAATTGCTATCAGAAAGAGATTCCTCAGTCTGTTTTTTCAGAAGCTCCAAACATCAAATCACCCTTGAATCTGAACTTGTTTTCTGGGTCATTGATTCCATTTCTGAGCATTTTGCTTCCTTTAGTGCTCGCAAAATGGAGTCATCATTGATTATTTTCACATTGTTAGAATGTGCTCTTGTGGTCTGGAATCAAAGCTTTCACAAATTAAATTCTCACCAACGTTTGTTCCTCCTACTGTCACTATAAGCTCATATATTAAAGCTGTTTGCCCTTCCTCACACCACCTTCAGAACTGCCAAGACATTCATAAAAATGAGCTGCAATTTGGACAGATTAAAATATGAAGAAAGGCTTGTATAATAGCTATTTTTCTATGTGTCAGATAACTGATAACCACAACATAAAAAAATTTACATATATCTCAGAAGGTTTTACATTGTCATCATAATAGTCAGTTTCACAAAATAGAAAAGAATATAATGATTATAAAAAAGCCTTTTTTGTTCTGGTGTATCAGACCTGTCAAACATTGATTTTATAAACCCTGTAGTATAACTCTTCTGTTTTTAACTGTCCATCAATCAATATAACTTTTGTAATGCACTTTTATTGCAAGTAACACCTAACAAAGAGACTTGACAAAATACATATTTCTCTATTTTAAGTTGAGTTAATCAGTGCATTTGAACTAACTTTGCCTGTACTCATTTCCATTGTTTCTTTCCTGCAAACCAATCAATTTTTTGTCTGAAGAAAATGCAAAATGTCATTACTGGCAGAAAAATTGAAACAAAACTAAGTGTCATTAAAGCTTGATATGATAATGGATAATATAAAATAGTAAAATAATGTAAACTCTCATAATCAAATCTACTTATTTTTATGGGTTTTTTTTCTTTTTTTTTTTAACTTTTTAAATTTTAGGTTGGTTTTTGATCCATGTACATTTTCCTCATTTCACAGACCCTGCACATCCTGAGCTCTGATCCAATCCTCAATTTTCAAGCATCTGTCTGGGCAATCAAAAACATGTATGATAGGGCACATATACAAGCCAAGTGAATACTAATAGAAAAAGATGGTTTTAATTGTAACATTTTTAAAAATTCTGAATTTGTGTCTTTGAAAGTTCAATAACTATTCAACTAATTATAATAATTTCAAATGGTTAACAAAAAATGTCCTCTCATAGCCTCTTTTTCTTCTTTTCCTTGTTGCATTTTGTACCATCAAACAATCTTGCTGTGACACTCTACAGAAACATTAACTCAACCACACTGGCCTAGCAGAAACTAATATAATTATTAATACCAGTGGTACTTACTTTACTTACAAAAATAAGAAATTATATACTCATTTTACAATTGGAAAATTTAGACTTCTGAGAGTATGGAAAGTTCAGATGATGTCACACTGGCTATTTGATTACAGAAACTGTAATTATGTGAGGTGAATTCCTCTAGAATTTTGATGAGACAAAAGGAGTGATTACTAATTCTGCTCTCCTGTAATAATGGTCTGTCCTTCTGATTTTAGAGATACTTATCAGATTTCATGAATCCATGTGCAGATCAAAAGTGTCATATCAGGTTCTCAAAAAAATAAACTAACCTATGAATCATTCACAAAAAGTCAGAAAGGGAAGTAGCTACTTTATGCCAAAAATTTAACAGTAGGTATTTCCCTGGCTTCTTTGAAATACTAATTCTGAGGAAAAGAAAATAATGTAGTTACCATTATCAATTTAGTTTATATTTTTATTTCACTTAGAATTTACAGAAATGTAAGAATTTTCTTTAACCTAGCAATACTTTTTTAAATGCTTAGTGTCTTCAAAATATTTTATTGTATTATTTTAGTCTATGTCCTAATATCCTTGTATAAGTTTGATTCACACCATTCTTTTAAGCAATTGAATACAAAATTTGCTTATAGCTCAAAAAGGATAGATAAGAAATACCTGGGCCATATATCTGTTATATGATATACACTGAGGAGTACTGTTTGCTGCTAAATATTGTGTCCCCCAAGCATTATTATTAAAACAGCTTGTTTGAGAAGATAGTATTTGATAGCAATCAACTGATTTACTCCAAAAAATACAGTCTTTAGGAATTAATGTTCCAGTATTTAGCCATTGAATGTCTGAAACAAAGGCACATGAGCACAAAAGCACTCTGATTGCACAATTTTATAAGCATATTTTTCAGGAAGGCATTTTCATGGACTATTATCTTTCAATTGCAAGTATTTGCAGTCAAAACAATTACATTTTGTTCTAAATGTCAGCCAATAAGATTGCCAACAAAACAGAAGCAAAGCTGGTTGCTCTTAGAAACAACATAACTCACCACTGTTAGTCATTTTTGCTCTTACAATTTCCTCAAACTAGAGTATCTCAGTAGCTTCAGTGTTCTCATTTCATAATTAGAATAGATTTTAGGGTCTACAGCTCTCATGATCACAGTAAAGGGTTCACAAACTAATTGGAGGGATTAATACTTCCATAATTTTCAAATGTTGCTCATTATTTTTAACAAAAGCAGAAGCCAATAACATATCAAAAGTTCCTTTTTAGGGCTTGAAGTGTGCAAGGAATTTGTTGTACATAGAAGAGGAACAGATACCAAGCTGTGGTAATTCCAGCTAAGTGGAAATACAATGAGCAAATTAAAATAAGTCAGAAACTTTCAACTCTGCCATAAAATGGGAACAAACCTTTTACAGAGGTGATTATTCTTTAGTGTGAATAAGCTTACCTTTTCCTAAGAAAGGTCACAGCAAGCAACTGTAGATAGAGTAGGATTGAAAAGTTAATGCAATGTGTGTGGGTTCTCTCTCCATACCATGTTTTAGGGAGAATTTAGGTCACAGCTGATGAATTTGTCACTTGACAGATCCAGTACTTATCACTTCTACAAATAAGGGAAGATCCAAGTGATACAGAATTCTGCCACACTGGCAGCACATAGTGTTCTTCTGTGGTGAGGTATGGAGTAGGTAATGACTTCTTTCAAATCCTGAAGGGAAATTAGCTCACAGATTAGCTCTTTGCCTGTGTACTTATACCAAAGACAGCAGAGTTATTGGGGCGGGGAAGAAAAAAAACAAAAGGAGAAAAGGTATCTTGTAATTTAGGTAAAGACAAAATATCAGTTCCTGCTAAAGATATATAGACAGGTGTATGTATACTTATACACATATATATGTGTATAGCTTGATTATTACCATCTGAGTGTGAGAGGTTACTTGTCTTGCATTCTAATTGTTATTCCAAAGGGTGATACTGATTGTTTAACGAACTCAATGAAAACATGGCAAGCTTCAAGAAATGGATGAAGTGTGACAATTGATTTTCTGACACATTTGTCTCACAGTTACATGACACATTTTTAGCAGGATCAGGAACTTGTTAGACAAGAGGCAAAGCTCGTGATAGTCACTGTGAATGAATTTGTTCGCCTGAATCAGCTCCCCAAACTGACATTTGCTCAGTGTATTCTTGAATGCCAAGGAAAAACAGTAATCATTTTCTCAAAGCTGTAGGTAGGTAGACTGCTTATTGCAAATGGTTTTAATAAGTTCATGAAGAAAGATATTTTATTCATAAAACACCCCACCTCCACCCCCAAAGTTAGCTGTTGTTGCTTTTACAGCGGATAACGAAAGTGCTAACAGTTGGTGGAAATAAGTTGTTTGATTAAACTAGTATAGCAAATAATCCAAACACAAGTCACAAATGTCATACTTAGTTGATATGTGTGAAATGCTCCAATAGCCACATCTGCAGCTGAAGGGCACTGCCGTGCTTCTCTGGTACAGGAGGCGTCTACTGTGGAGCATGAAAAGAACATTGGCCAAGAGAAAAAACCTGTGAGGGTTTGGGGAGGTGCATTTTGTAGGAGGAGAAAGAGGTTGTTTGCCTGGTGCAATTTGGGAAATAGCTTGAGCACTCAGTAGTGAGCGAACGATCTGGGGAACCAAGGGAGTGCAAAGGAGAGAAAAACAGACAAACAGAAAAATAGCATAAACAAGTTTAGGTATAGGAAGAAGCACAATGAAAAAGTTATGTCCTTGATGATGAAAGAAGGTAATTAGAATTTGTTTTTCTTTGGTTGTGAAAGACTGGAGAAAGAAAGGGGATAAAATTGAAAATATGAAGAAAGCTATATTAAAAAGATAAACTGGAAACTCTTTGGGGAGAGCTCTGTACAGTAACCACAAAACACACAATTAAATGCAATACTTCACAGACAATATAACCTCTTGATTCAGGATTATCAAAAACTTAAAAAATACTCTGAATTCATTTTTTTTCTGCATTTGCCTTCTTTCTAATTTAATTTCATGCTTGCTGAGTGAGAATGCCTCTCTGTAGAAAGCAAAATATCTTGATAACCTCTTCTGCCATAAGTGGTCAGGCTTTAATAGAAGCCCCAAAAAAGTGGCCCAGAATTGTACTTTTAACTTTACAAACAAAACAAAAAACACTCATTCACAGTTCTCAGATGACAGACTGGATATGCAAAAATGGGCATCCTGTATGAAAATATCTTGAAGTTATTGTTGATTTGCAGTTGACCATAGCTGTGAAGAGAACAAAAAGCAAATTGTAGCATTTTCTATAAAATATACGTGGCATAAGTAGAAGTCAGAAAAATTATCCCTATTTTCAGAGGCTACTTTGTGTGTCTACAGCTTGGCAAGAAAAACAATAATTTCCATAGACAGTTATTTAATCTGCAGTGTTTGTGGGAAAACTGTATGGCTCTGAATGAATTACAATGTGTTTTGTTGTAGTCTGTGTGAGTCATGTGTAAGTTGTCAAAGTCGGAGCCTGTCCCCTGTAAACCCCACCATAATTATGTAGGCCAAGGTTAAAGAGAAAATGTCTGGTTTATGATTCCCGTCACTCTTCTAGCTATATACAAATTCTTCTAATGAGAAAAAAAAGTTTTTGAGAAATGACAATTCTTTGCAATTTCCAACATTCAGTTCAAGATCCATTACACAGCATCTGTTTGCAGACTCACTTGGCTAAAATATTATGCCTGCACCTTGTAGCTCTCACAAAAATTGAAAGAAAAGAAAGCTATAAGACCACATGCATTGCTCTGTCAGCACAAGAAATGCTACATCCCTGTTTCTGCAGAAGCCCTTACATGTTCAGAAATTCATTTACAAAGAGGATCATCTTTATAGTAATTAGTATTTTTGACTGAAGAGAAAACTAAACCAAGCCAGAAAAAAAGTAGACTAATATGACAATGAAAGAGCACAGGAGTGTATCTCTTGCTCGAGGAAACCTATTTTTCATGTGCCATCAACATGGGCTCCTTCACTTGACTTGCTCTGTATTTTTCACAAATCTCTAACAACTACTTTAATGTCAACGTTCATTTAAGGCCAGTAGAGAAAAAAGCTGTCTTTTCCCATAGATTTTTAGATCCCTAAATGACCTCCAGATAGTTTTTAGAAGTTTTTCTGTCCCCATAGTGTCTTCAGAATCACTAACCCTGTGCCTTTTAGTATTGCCTTGCTCTTGTTACTGGGGTTTTCCAATTAGCTGGTGACTGGAAATATGTTGTCCTGTACATTTGTTTAATTACTGTTGTGGGAACTCATTCTCAGCAGGAACTCTGTGAGTCAAAACCTACATTTTGTAAGAACCCAGTTCCCTTTTAAGCTCTTACTGTGTAGGTAATGCAGCCCTCGACCCTGTTGTGCTACCCCTTATTAGATGTTCAAAAATGTTGGGGTTTTGTTTTGGTCTGTTGGGGTTTTTTTTAACATCAAACCACTCCCAGTTTTGTATTCTGTTTACAAATTATATTTTGGTAGGTGAAAAAAAAATTATGTTTGTGAAGTTGGTTTTGGCTATGACAGGAAGTCATTAAAGGGAGGTTTCAATGAGTGCTGGCCTCCCATAAATAACAACTATTTCCATGAGCATCAAAACTAATGAAGCCTATGGATTTTTCTTGTGGTTGGATTCCCAGCTGCTTAATAACTTGCTGCCTCTCACTGAAGGTTTTCCTTTTACTGGAGCATTCATAATGTCCCTCTTGTGGTTTCTCTGGTGTCTAATATAGGCTGAGTTTGTGCTGCAGTCTTTCCTCACTGAAGAGACTGATACTGTCTCTATTCTTCGCACAGGTATCCAGTTTTGCAAAGCTTATATAATAATTTGGTGTCTTTGAGACAACTGCTTCTCTGTCAGACTTAGCTCAGACTGGTCCGCAGTTTCAAAAGTTACTGGGTTAGGAGCCAGCAGAGACAGTGATACATGTATCATATTTACTTAGGAATACAGGCTCAGGGTTCTGTTTCCTTTATTGTGTTTTGTGAGCTTTTTACTTCCAGGAACTGAGGCCACAGGCTCCATGTTGATTCATTCATGCATGTCTGTCAGTTTTTGCTGATGACAAATAAGTTATTAGCCTCTTTGACTGACTATACAATTGTTTGACTATACAATTAAGAGGAGTGTGTTTGCAACCTTCTTGAACTATCCATGGCCATTTCTCATAGGACAGACTATAATTCAGTGTCATAAGTTCCCTTAAACTTTCTGTTCCAGGCATCTTAGAGCCCATGTTGCCTGGCAGAGCACTACCCTCATATTTCTTGTGAAGACAAACTGGGTTAGGCACAAGTTCTACAGCTTTTCCAGTGACTACTTGCACCCCTTCTCTGTTGGACAGGATTACCAGTGAAGACCAGTACCTCAGGGAATTTCTATGTATGTTGTGACATTTGCTAATTATAGCACGTTAATTCCATTATTATGGATTGACGTTTGCTCAGCTTTGGCCCAGTAATCTTGTTGCTACCCCGATTTTTATGTGAGACTTTTTAGACGGTCTCTCTTAGATCAAAGCCTCGAAAACAAACCATGACTCTTTCTGGTGAAACAGCCCTTGCCAAATGAAACAGATGTGCCAGTGTGTGGGGAACATCTTATAAAACAGGTCTTTAAGTGTACACTAATATGCACTCTGTTTTGCCAATAGAACCCGACAGAACCCTGCAGATACAAAAAGGAAAGGAAAATATTTGATGTAATTTCATCTAGAATTTCTTCCTGTAAAGATCAGGAACAGTAGAAAGTTTTTCCTTTTATATATTTGCTTATTTTTGGTCTGTGAAACATTACTTCCATGGAGTGTTTAATTTCTTCTTTAAATGTGAAAAGATATTCCCTCTGTTCCCTCTGTTTTCCCCATCACTTCCTGAGGAAAAATCATTTCAGACATAATTTTAGCATATGCTTCATCATGGGCTTTTGCTGGGGTCACAAGTTGTGGTCCAGCCATAACCCTTTCTGTTTGCTCTGCAGAGATCTTCCTTTTGCCTTGGAAGATATCCTTAACCTCTTCCTTAGTTGTTCTATTCCCCTGACCTTCAATTGAGATCATCCTATTGATTTGAGCAAAAAGTAGAAAAGAGAAAGCTCTGGCATGACCTAGCTGTGGCCTTCCAGTACCTAAAGGCGGCCTAGGAGAAAGATGGAGAGAGATCATTTACAAAAGCAGGTAGGGATAGGGCAAGGGGGGGTGGCTTTAATATGAAAGAGTGGAGGTGTTAGAATAGATACCAGAAAAACAAACCCCTGCTGTGAGGGTGGTGAGGCACTGGCACAGGTTGCCCAGAGAAGCTGTGAATGCCCCATCTCTGGAAATGTTCAAGGGCAGGTGGGATGGAGCTCTGAGTAATCTGGGGAAGTGAAAGGTGTTTCTGCTCATGACAGGGGTGTTGGAACGTCATGATCTTTAGGGTCCTTGCCAACCCAAATAATTCTATGATTCTATAATAATTTTAAATCCAGTAATGTGTTCTTTGAATGTAATACTATTGCAGATTAGCATGCTGCATGGAGACAGAGGTAGGGGCCTAAAGTAGTTTCTTGAACTGCTGGTAGTCTTTTCTTCATTGCTCCAGTACTTTTTGGGGCACTACACTGCCTTGTACATATTTGTCCAATTAAAACAGACAGAGAAGTATCCTATTTGCTGTCAGGTCTCCATCTTCTGCTGCAAGTATTGGCTTTTGCTATGGTGGTGATTTTTTTTCAGAACCAAAGGTATTGGGTTTGGTGCTGTTTCACTGTATTTACACCAGCGTGCTCTGCTAGTGCCAGCAAATCATTGTTGCAGTGCTACGTTCACTGAAATTCCTCTGTCTTATGTTATGACTAACAAGCCAAGCCCAGCTTGTGTTATTTACCACAGCATGTGCTGTTTCTTTGCAGGCTTACTTTGACCTCCATGTGTCCTTCTGCTTCAAGCTTCTTTTATCAAAACTGCTATCTGAGCTTTGTCTATTCTCTACAGCTGCTCTTCTGGACAAAATAATTTCTTGTTATCAAATCCTTGTTGTTTCATCATGGACTAGTTTTAGCCTGCCTGTTGCACTTATAAACAGTCAGTGAAGACACAGAAGAATTCCTTACTAGGAGAACTTCAGCATTTAAACTGGATTTTGAATTATTATTTAAGGAGCCTCCTTCTCTCAACCCTTCCCTTTCTCTCTCTCTTCATTAATAACATATGAAAACTATACTTCTAATTTAGTTACCTAATTCATAAGACCAAATTTAGACAGTCTGAGTAGTCCTAAATGCTCAGTATTTTTCCTGGTATGTTTCTTTAAAGTTTTATAGTTACCTTTTCTGCTTGAGCTAACTGGAAGCTATTAAAATAGTGCAATACTATTACCCACCCTCTCCCCGCCCCCCCCCCCCAAAAAAAAGAACAAAAAAAAGCTACTTTCTGACCAATCATCCTCGTTTTGCTGGCATCTGCTCATTTAACCTTCCCTGGTTGTCCTTTGCACTGTACCACTCCTGCAGAGATTTTAATTGCTCCTTCCCTTTGCTGAGGATATTTTCTTCATCTGTACCACTACTCCTGGTATCACATTCTGCAGTAAAAAAAGCACTCAGAGCCAAATATCTGACAGAGCTCTGCTTCATTCAGCATCTGACTCTGACTGATCATCCCTGTCTGCCATAAGTCTCTGAATAATCTCGGCATCCACTCGCAGCTGGCTCATGTCCCAGCTTTTTTAAAAAAACACAGTTGTTCAGAAACAGTGTGCTTTCCAAAACATTGATATTATAAATCCAAATATATTCTTCAAAGCAACTCCAAAGAAAGGTCCAGAACATAACAGTCATAGACTTTGAAGCCTGTCCCAACCCCAGCATGCCAGTTTCTGATGGCATTAGTCTACATTCAGCCATAACTAATAACCAAAATCAAAATGAAAAAATTTGCACTCTGCAAAGCAGATTCCTGAAGCACTTTAGCCAGATGGCTGTGCTAATCCACGAAGACTAATTTACAAAACAAAACAAAAATGTTCCAATGTTAAGAAACAAATCGCAAATAGTGGTACTAAACCAGGATGTGATTTTATTGAAAGTTATGTAGAGTTCCAGTAAATTGTTGCCTGTGCTCTAAAAGATGTAGAAATAATGCCTAGTTACTCTAGCTTTACATGCGCAATTCCAATTTTTGAAGGCTTGCATCAGTCATAATGAGACCAACACTCAATTATTGAACAGGGAGTGAGGGATTTTGAATGTGGAGTTTTGTGCCTACATCTTGCAGACAGTTATTGAAGAAAATAAGGTTTTCTTTTAAACTATTTTAGTTAACATGCCAATGAATCTTTTATGCTTTTAGAATTTGAATAACTTGCTAGGAATTTGACATGCAGTACAATCTACACATCTAAAAGTACCTAATACTATTGTTCTTTGTTATTTAAAGTACTCAAATATTTAGTCATCTTCAGCATGTATCAGAGTCCCAATGCTTTAGGTGCTTCGACAGATGGGAGAGCCAGGTTCCACTTCTCATATTTGTGCAACAGGTATGATTAAGTATTCTATGATACTGCTTTCATCATGTATTGAAATGGGTTGGCATCAGTGTGAAAATGGGAGGTATTTTTAATGGGTATCACTAACATATCAAATCACCCATTTAAACCAGAAATTTGTTCTTGAATCATGGGTACCTACAAACATGTATAACACAGTATTAGAGTCCAATATTTGGGAATTTGATGAAGTTTTTAGTAAAGCTTAATCACTGTTTCTGCTCCTGGACAGTACAAAGTGCTTTACAGACACTTGAAACAGATTCCAAGTTCTTCAACTACATTGATATAATGTGGGTGGTTGCTCTTTGTTATCCAGCAGATTCACCAGGATTTTTCACTCTTATGGCTCTAGATAATCTCATTATGGGCTAAGTTTGTAGGTGAGTACACCTCGATGTGGAAGGACAGAGGGCTGATAATGAGAGAGGAGATCTGAAGGATAAACATACATTTTATCTTCAGTGGTATTTATAGGCCAAAGGGCTTTTCATCCCTTCACCAGGATTAAGTAAAGAAGAATCAAATAAAACCACTACAACAAGCTAGGAAGTTGCATAGCAGAAGAAAATATCCTGAATCTGGCATGCTGCCACTCCATGCCTCTAGGTCCAACCAGTAGCAAGGACAGACTGTGCTGTTTAGTTGCAGGACATCACCAGACAGACATCTTTGCCAGCCCCTGTTTCCCATACAGCATCCTCTGGGAACTTCAGTGCTACTAGTTGGAGGATTTTGTACACCAAGCATGACAACTGTAGTTATCTATGATCCCTACACAGATATTACAGATTATCATCCTTACACCTTCTTTCCTTAAATAGCCGTGAAAAGTTATAATACATTATAGTTAATGTAAAAAAAAAAAAAAAAAAAAAAAAAAAAATCACTGGAGAATGAATAAAGTTATATCAAGTCCTGGAGGGAAAAAAAAAAAAAAAAAAGCTTGATGAG
Source organism: Hirundo rustica (assembly GCF_015227805.2). Taxonomy (NCBI): domain Eukaryota; kingdom Metazoa; phylum Chordata; class Aves; order Passeriformes; family Hirundinidae; genus Hirundo; species Hirundo rustica. The sequence continues at coordinate 91,250,354 of NC_053450.1, forward strand.
GGCAAGAAAAAAATTCTCCTTGAGGAAGGAAATGGCTGGACTACATCAGTGGATTATGCAGCAAACTGAAGGGAACACAGGGTGAGCAGTAGTACATAAGCTGGATCACCTCAAGGGATGATAGGTTTTTTTTGTATGTTCTCAAGATTTTAGATTTAAGACACTTACTCAACTTGTCTGCAATATGACAGCAGGACTGAAAGCTGTGTTTGAGTTTTCAGAAAGGTTTTACAGCTCTTGAAAGGACCATTCACAAACAACATTTTCAACTGCCTCCAGGCATTTATCTTGCTTAAATCATGTACATGAAAATAAGAAAATTAAATAAGACTTCTTAATAAGACATTCATCTGAATAAATCTGTAATTGTCTTGAACTAAAAGTGTTTATGAACTCCTGAATACAACATTTCATCTTCACAAACTGTTAGACAAAGAGAGAGTTTGACAAGCAATTAGGAGTCTCAAGATAGAAATTGTTATGAAATTCCAAGGTATTTTTGTTATTAATCATTGTGTAGTTCCCCACTACTGTAAATCAACACCAGTACACTGAAGTCAACTGAGCAATTGATGCAACATTGATTTTTCATAAGCTGCAAAGCTGACCCAGAGCATTTCAGTTTTATTCAGGTTTCCTTAAAGAAATATAGTTCTATTTTGTTATTTCTCCCCCTTTCTGTAAGTTGAAGAAAGTAAATACTAAAGCTAGATTACCTAAATGTTTAGAATTGAGCACATGAAAGGATTAAGAATTTATATTAAGGTCTTTTTTTCAGTCTTTCATGTATAAAATGTTTCTGTTCTTGTTTTGAACTGAATTGTAATTTCAGTTTCTGCAATGTACTTACGGAGCACTGCTAATGAGATCCAGCACTACTACTGAGATAAACAACTGACTGATAGTACTTTACATGCACTCCTGTGATGAATTTACAATGTAGCAATTTTTCATATCGGAAGAGTTTGCCAGAACACATTACAAAGATATTTGTGTGGTCACAGAATCACAGAATTGTTTGGGTTCAAATGGACCCTAAAGACCATCTCGTTCCAGCCCCCCTGGTATGAACAGGGACACCTTCCACTAGATCAAGCCGCTCAGAGCCCCGTCCAACCTGGCCTTGAACACTTCCAGGGATGGGGCATACACAGCTTCTCTAGGCAACTGTTCCAGTGTCTTGCCACCCTCACAGTAAAGAATTTCCTAACAATAACTAAACCCACCCTCTTGCAGTTTAAAGCAGTTCCACCTCATCTTATCACTACACTCCCTGACAAAGAGTTCCTCCCCTCTTTCCTACAGACCCCCTTTAAGTACTGGAAGGTTGCTACACCTGCGCTTGTTTTTCATTGGGGTGAAAAATAGATGCAATGGATTAATGAGAGGAAGGGAAGTTCGAACAGATACCAAATAAAATACTATGCTTGTTGAAAGTAAACTTTTGAGTATTGACTTTTCCCATTAAATATACAGGATATGTCAGCTAATACTGGGATACAAACCATTTACCCCAGTGTTATGGACTACCTAAATTTAAGATGCTTATTTTGAGCTATCACATTTCCAAAACCTAAAAAAGGGGAGCAGGGGAGAGAGGAGAATATCTCTGTATCAGCCCTAAAGGGGTGAGCGGGTACAACGCTGTCCATGTTTGCGCTTCCATGCCTGTGCCTGCAGTACAAGGTGGGACAGACATAGACTGCCCTGGAGTAACCTCAGTGACTTTTGACTTGCAAATGCTGTGCACCCCATTCCTTCCATCACATCCCCATTCCCTTCTCCTTTCCTTCTCCCAAGTTGCAAGTCCCCACTCTTTCGCCCCAGGTCTGCGCATCCCAGTCTGTTACTGCAAACCTCCTCCTCTCCTGCCTTTCTCAAAAACACATGCTGCAGCTCCTCACTCCCCACACCGGCCCACCTCCTTTTTGCTGGGAGCTCCTCCAGCCTTGGAGTTCTTCATTTGTTGCATGTCTTACACCTCGGCCTGTGGCCCAGCTTCCCTGGGAGCCTTCAGTATTTGTCACAGGCGCCCAGTCTCCTCCAGCTGTTGCCAGTCAGCTGCTGCTCCTGCTGTCCTTCTCCTTTCTGTCCACACTCTCACGGCTACCAGCACACACAGGTTCTCCTCGTGATTTCAGTGCCTTCCCTACAAAATCTTGTTTTTTGCAGATAGAAAGAAATCCAGGGACAAGTTGCATTTACCAAAAATCCACTTGGATGGGACACTTAAGGAAGAAAAAGGTATGTTCAGAAGAAAAGCCCACAGATGTATCATGGCCCTTGTAATTTCTCAAAATTAGCATTGTACTAATACATTATTTGTTTGAACATGGTGCTAAATAAATGCAGGTTCTGTTATGCAACATATCACATCACAGAGAATACAACGTACCATAGATTCATCTATCTGACATAGAAAAACCTCCAGCAATAGCTCAAAATGGAAACACTTTTGATTCTTACTGACAATTACCCCATGGAAAACATCCAGTTTTGAAAGAATGGGTCCAATTTGGAAGCCTGTGAAGCAATCCCTTAGAATCTCTGTGGGGTACTTTGCCAGATCTATATTTACCCAAGCCTTGTCAAACTGCCTCCAAACAGACATAAATAACTCTTGTCTAGAGTCATATAATTTTATTGCTGAAGTAAATGAACTGAGGAGGAGACAAAGAATGCAGAGCAGAATCGAAAAGGTCAGTGTTACTCTCTCCACAGTGACAATAAAACATGGTAAAGTGGGGGCACCGAAGGAGAGGTGAGAGGGGGGCAAGGAAGGAAGGAAGGAAGGATAGACACCACAGTATGATCTTGCAGTAGCATGTGATTCATAAAGCAGCAGTGCGTGAAGAGGAGGAAGGGTGATTCACCTCAGAAATTCACACTGCTTAGTACTGCAGCATCTCTCATTTCAGGGATCTGAAAGCTTTGACATTTCCATGCCACAGCCTTGGTGCTGCCCTTGGTACTGCACAGGCTTTCTCTGCAAGCTGCCAGTCTGAAAGAAAGGGACCTCATGTCTGATCAGCTGCCATGGAAATACAGCCAAAAAGTATTATACACCAACTCTCAGTGTCTTTTAGAAAAAGGAATTGTATTTTTACCCCAATTTCATTGAAAAAGAACTGAGACACAGATAGATCAACTGCCTTTCCTGAACTAAAAACACAAATAAATCAGTGGCTAAGCTTTCCTTAAAACCCAGATACATTCTCAGCTGTGTATCCTTCCCGCCCACCTTTCAAATGACCTCTAAAAGTCTAAGTGGCCTTAGAGCTCCCCTGAATGAGCCGAAGGGCAGCAGTGGCAGCAGCTGCTGCACAGCAGCAGCTGGTTAGGTCACTCCATTCCAATCTCCCATCACACCTTTCCCATGACTAGCTGCCTAAATAGGAACTTCGTACCTATTAAAGTCACATTTCAAAATAAATACCTGCAATTTTTAAAATTCTACTTTTGTGTTGGACTCACACTACATAACTCAAACATGTCTGCTGACACTTGAGCATTTCATACACACAGGAGTATCAAGCCTAGTAAGTAGAGAAAAGAGAGCTACAGGAGTAACAGCATCGACTTCCAAGCAGATTGGTTGAATTTAACAAACCATAAAGCACTTAATTTTGGGGTCAGCAAGCTGCTAAGCCTAACATATGCAGATTCTATTAATTTCCATGCCTGGCTCTTGGAAGGGGGAAGAGGAAGAGATACAGGATACACAGGCAGAGCTAGCTGCGCTGCTGATGAAGAGGACACAAGAAAGCTTACTCTGCAGCACCAAGTGCTCGGATGCCATCTGTCTCTCCTCCTCAGAAGATCCAAGTTCTGCAGCGCTGGACAAAGAGATGGGAGGGCTCTGGGTAACCCAGCCAGCCCTGGCAATTCACTGCTGCTTCTGATCTAGAAATAAAAGGATTCACTCGTCTCTCATTTGCATGCATGTCTGAGGCACGGAAAGGAGGATTTTGCTTAGGATGATTTCCACAGAGCTGATTGAATCTAGTGATAGGAGGGCAGCGTTGCTTTGCTGGATATTGAGAAGCAATAACTGATATTACATTGCAACTGATCTGTGACATGCTCAGCATAGCTAAGCGTGCCATCATCTGCCCTTAAAGATCAATCACCTCCTGGTGAAGGCTGTCCCAGGTTTATACTGAATTAAGGACACTATAAAAGTAAATAAGCCAAGGCTGGAAACTCAGTAATGTTTTTTCCAATTAAGAACACAAGAAGCAATTAGTTAGGCAAAACGCAGTTGGAATTTGGCCAGTAAAATCAAACCCTGTTTTTATAAGAAGAAGCACTGGATCCTTAAGAGCACAAATCTAATTTAAAGAAGGAGATAAGATGGAATAACTGCTCTTTTTTTTCCCTGTCATAGTATGGTTCTTTCAGTTTCCTGATTTTTGCTTATAAATTACTTAATTATATTCTTTATTCATAAACATTCAATGTACAGTTACTTGGAAATCTAATCCTACAATCGTCATGGCAAATAAACAGAAATGTGATTCGAAGGGCTATACATTGAGAATAATCCCTGAATCAGGAAATTAAACTTATTTTAGTGAACTGAGTACAGGTTTTATAATAAACACATATATTCTAATACAAATGTGAAAACTCCAAATATTAATCTGGGAACATGTTTAATTTTTATATCTGTATCAGCCACTTTTTGCTACTCTAATGATTACAAAAGCCAGAGAGGAGAAAGGTGTCATTTTTTATAGAGATGTAAATTTGTATTATATTGAACATTTATTTATTTGTGAAGAAAATTTCTGTTGCATAGAGTCTTAAGTGAATTTCTAAACAAAATGAAAAACAAAGCATAGTCATAATAAGCAATGTTCCCTGAAACTTATAGGGCCACAACTCATTAAAAAAACCCCAAACCTATGATAACAGAAAGCCATGAAGGTGGATAAAGGTTTGTTAGTAATATGAAAGGTATGAAAGCTGAACAAAGAACCCTGACAGGGTAAGATGATTTTAAGTTTTAACCGTACATATAAATATATATATGTGTGTGAATGTTACTGAGAATGAAAAGAAAATATTTCTTTGGATGAGTTTACCAAGAAAAGAGCTAGAAGGAGCAATTTTCATTTTTCTTTTGTAATCTAGATAGTGTAAAATTATTCTGTCTTCACAACCTCAAGGCAAAGAAGACAGTCTGCTTCTCCAGCTATAAAAAACAATCTGTCAGATTTTTTTAAAGGAAGTCACAACTGATTTTTTCATAAAATAAAAAGCAAGAGGATTAGAGCTTAGTGGTGACAATGAAATCTGCTCAAAACTCTTACAGTGAAACCCAGAGCTCCAGTGAGGTTGTGCTTGAGGCATTAATCCTGCAATAAATGAAGTTTAGATTCTGTAGATTTGGGGCTTGAGCTGTCAAAAATGTAGACCTTGTTTATCCGGATTTAATTTTTTTCCCCCATAAACTCCAATATTTGTATAGACCTAAAGATTATCAAAGTGAAAACAACCCACAGCACACTGACCCTAAACCTACAGCATCAACGCTATCCTCGTAGAAAAGTGGTCACAAGGCAGATGGAAAAGTATTTTTCGGAAAATACAGTTCTAAACAAACCGTGTCATGTAATGTGTCCAATTTACTATTCTGCTATATTACACATTGCTGTGTCCAACTGGCATTCCTTTTGTATACTGCCTATTTGCTGTAACAGCTGATTTCTGCCTCTGGGCTGATGCTTAACCATTTTTCTTTTAAAGATTTGAATATTATCAGGGTCTCCCTAAAGTTTTCAGAGGCCCCAGTATTTCGTTATTGGACTACTCTATAAGAAAAGCAATGTTCTTCTCTAAGGCCCACTCAGGTGCTTCTGAAAAGAGTGTGGTGAACTTCTAAACACTCAGCTCAGGTATCTGGGGTGGAGCCAAATGAACTGAGTCAAGGATCCAGGTTTTCTGCTTAAAATCATTTTGTAAAAGCTGGATCATAGTCTTATTTAGAGCTAACAAGCTCAATTTTTGCAATTAGGATGCAAGTAAATCTTCCAGTACCGCTCACATTTGGTCACTTGTCAAAACAAACCAGAATCTGTTTCCAAATTAGTGAGTACTTTAGATCAGGAATTATATGTCTGTGTTTGTTTCTTTAGTAGCTGGCATGCTGTGGAAGGTGTACAAACAATCAGTCCCAAACCTCCTGAGTACAGGCAGCGCTCCACTCTGCGCCAAGTCATTCAAAGCCGAGGGTAGCATTTAATTTACCAGTGTACAGAAATTGCACTTGCGTTACATGCTGGCTAGCGCAGCAAGATAGCACAGCTCTAGTGCAGATAAGAGAGATTCATAGCTCTCCCTGTGAGTTAGAGAGAGATTTTTAAATCAACAAGAGGAGCAGCAGCCTACAGCCAGTTGAAGGTCAGTTTCAAAGATGATGGAGCCAAAGTTCTCTTGGTAGTTATGGACAATGTTGTAAGAGGCAACTACAAGTCCATTTGGTTTAGGCATTAGGGAAAATACAGAGACGTGGTGGAACCTCTGTCCTTGGAGGTGTTGAGACTTTGGCCAGACAAGGCTATGGCTGGCATTAATTCTGCTTTGAGGGGATTTCCAGAGGTGCCTTCAGCTGGCATTTCTGTAACACAATGAAGCCACATAGAAATTTCGTGTAGGCTCACTTATGTAATCTTGTGCTTTTGGAAACCCCAAGTTTACAGGATTTTAACCTTCGCATTTTGTGTATGAGACAGGAGATGGGAGAAGTAGCCAAACTGATAGGAAAGAATGAATGCTCTTTGTGCATACCTTGACTGGTGTTTTCCAAGCCCAAGGGAAAATTTAAATAAGTATTTTGTTATTGACTGAAAAGATGTGTCATTCATGCAATGTTGAGAGAGACAACATTCAGCACCTTAAGCTGAATTTTATTTGGATTTTGTGCATGCATACAAAAGCCTTGAAAACCAAGATAACTGAAGTCTGAGGGGCAGAACCTGAGTCCATAGAACAGACTGGTGTTTCACTCTTAAAATAAAAAGTGTGTTTTTGAGATAGATACATTAGATACTTCTCATTACACTCAGTTAGTTTCAACAATAGTATCTATCACTGTGCAAGTGGGGTAGGTACTGGAGAAATAGATTTGTTTTGTTGTTTGTAAATGGCATTCTCCTTTTGCCTATTTAAATGGAAATTTCAAAATCAGCTTGCTAGTACCTTTATTACATTTAGAGATTTCTCTTCTATCAAAGAGAAGTTTGCATCCCCTCATCAAGAATAGTGTGATAATTCTCAAAGCCCAAGCATGCAACCTGTCTTCAGCTTGAAGTCATGCCTTTGAAAGCAAGCATCCATTTTCAGTTACTTGCCGAAGCTTTGGTTTGGGGAAAGGAGGAAAACTGGAGGCTGACTTATTTTTCTTGCAGTCAAGCGGAAGGAATCTCACTCCATGTTACTGTAATAGAAGCAAAGGGAAGGAATGAGCCATGTAGAAATCTGTGGAGTTGCCTGGAGGACAGAGCTGGGTTTACAGCAGATTGCTCACCTCTGAGCACAACAGACTGCAGCAACACCAAAACCCAAATATCCATGCCAGACTAAGCAGAATACCACACCTATTTACAAAGAAAAACATGTCAAGAGCAATTTTCTTTAGAAAATTCCTTATTACTCATGGTGGTATAAAGGCCTCCTGCACAATTTAAGGAGGCAAAAAAGGAAGGGGATGTGTTACAACAGAACTAGGAAATCACCTATCACACTCCCTAATGTTTCACTGGAACTGAAAAGGTACTCAGTCATTTCAAAAAATGAAGTAGCATTACTTCTGTTTTCACGTCTAGGAAAGGAGATGCTTGACATCTCCTTTCCTAAACAGGAAAACAGAATCACAAAATATGCTGGGTTAGAAGGGACACACAAGGATCATTGATTCCAACTCTTAACTCTGCACAGTACCTTCCCTAGGAGTCACACCATGTGATTCACTCTGGGAAGAACCTTTTTCTTAATATCCTACCTAAACTTTTCCTGACACAAATTCAGGCCATTCCCTTGCGTCCTGTCACTGGTCACCATAGAGAAGAGATCAGTGCCAGCCCCTTCTCTTCCCATCATAAGGAAGTCACAGACTGCAATGAGGTTTGCCCTCAGTCTCCTCCAGGCTGAACAGCCCAAGTGACCTCAGCTACTCCTCATACAGCTTCCCCTCAAGGCCCTTCACCATCCTCATGGCCCTGCTTTGGACTCTAGCAGCTTAATGTCCTTCTTATACTGTGGTGACCAAAACAGCACACAATATCCAAGAATAGTAAAAGTAAAATAGTAAAAAAGAGTAAAAACAGTAAAAGTAAAAATAGTAGAAGTAAAAATGGTAAAATAAAAATAAAAGTAAAAATAATAAAATATTGGGAATGCAGCTTGGCTAGGTGTCTTATACTTCAGATCAAATTCCTCATTTATAGTTTATAATTTCATGAGGCCATTCAGTTTGTAATTTCCTTTCCTCCCTTTTTTTATCGCCAAAATATGATAACAAAGACAGCAATAATGAATAAGAGAGAACCTTTTGCCTCTAGAAATTCCCTTCCCCTGAAAGTAGAAATCCTATTATTAATTTATACAGTAAAGTAGAACGAATTAATTAGGAAGGTAAATCACAGAAATACTTTCTACCTTCAATTTTTATGCATACACATTCCTATATGTATTACATATTTCATAAACTATGTGCCCACCTCAAGCACATTATGGCACCCACCAGACCTGTGTTCTGGGACAACAGTGGGTTTTCCTGGCCCTGCAGCCTTGTGGTGCTGCACAGAAGCGCTGCCTACGCTTGTTCTCTAAAGGAGACGAGACTACTTTTCTTTCTGCAGATGAACCAGAAGCAGCTCAAGCTTCCTTAAGCATGTCTGCCATGTTCATCCAAATAACCTGAGGCACGCCAGCAGACAGACTAGGCTGCACTTTCATGGCATTTTTCAGCCAGTCTAGATGCAGACAGCAGCTGAAATGTGTGATCTCACACTGCGCTGGCACCATAGATATTGCTGCTCCCAGCTTTGCACTGGCATTGCATTTATGTGTGAGGGAGAGCAAAAAGTGATCTGGCTGGAAACTATGGGGGTTTTTCTGGAGTTTCAGACAGAGCAGCCCCCTGATCTCATTTGCACGAGAATACATGAATGTGAGCGGAAATACAAGGAGGCCTGTGGAAAGCACCTCAGAGCAGAGGGGTGGGTAGCATCGATCTCTTGCAGCAGCAACTATTACTTAAATTATCTCAAAATAATCATGCAGTCACTGTCACGCCTACTGTTTTGTGATACCTCCTCTGTGGGGTTTGGAGCACGAGCAGAGGAGTGTCCTTCCTGTCTAGGCACCTTCCAGGGACGGATGGCAAAACCCCGCAAAGTCCTTTACCTTCCTCCAGGGTCTTCATCTGTGGCATGCAAAGCTCATGCTTCAACCTCGAACTGTAAGTGCTCCTATTGCCTTTGACCCTTCAGTATGGGCCAGCCAGAGACAGCACTTTCAAGCACAGCTGCCAGCAGGTAGATTAGATATCCAGAGGAAGAAAACATCCTTGTTTTATTTTAGGAGATACTTCCCAGCTTTCCAGCAGGACTATGGTTCTCAAAGACCACGTATGTGATATGGACCCTGGATTGTGCTATAAAAGACCTGGGAATGTGACTCCCTAAAAATTGTTACATTGGACTGAAGCACTGTGGGACAGCAGTACATGACAACAGCCAAAGGAGAGATGGAAGGAGCCTGGTTCCTGCAGGTCCTGGAATACTGTGTGGTTGTGAGATTTCAATACAGATGTCCTATGATTAAATGTGGTAAATCTTAATCAATCAGACAACATCTTTACGATGGATAAAAATCTAAGGCTGCATTAGAAAAAATGTTTTCTGTTCTAATGTCAGCTTCCAATTTGCATAAAACAGAATTGTAGAATATGCAGTTCCATAGGAATACCTGACAATACAGAAAAAGGTGTAATATTCTATCTGTTGTCTGTGGCACAAACACTGCCCATAGATTTGTGTGGCAAATGTATGTATGGTTAGAAGAGACTTTGTTCACATACATATCTGAATAGAAGGATAAACAATTATGTAAGATCAGCACTCTGGTTTGATACAGCACTTTAAGTGGATCTGTTCTGTTATGTCTTTATCTTTTTGGAAGTGTTGCATAACACTTCTTTTTTGATTTTTGTAAAGACCATGTACTAGTGTGGGGTAAAAAAGAATAGATTTAAAGTACACCTAGAAAATAGTGAGCTTTATAATTTTATCACCATTATTCCTAGTAGAAGGTCATTGAAGAACTTCATTGCTCTTAATATAAGGCATAATCTCCTAATTTTCAGCCTAAATCAATATTCTTCCGAAACCAGACCCAAAAATACAGTTCCAGGGCTGGTTATTTAGCTGAATTCTCCTTTGTTGCAAATTAACTAATTTAATTTTGCCATTTTCCTTAGCAGAGTGACAATTATACAGCAACAGTTTTTTTATCCATTATTTATAGCCATTTTTATATTAGAAGACATACATCTCACTTAAATTTTCTTGGATAGTACCAAAACCAGCCAGTTGTTTGAACCTCTCTTCATAGGTCCTATTTTCTGAACCTCTGGTTTCTGCTATTCTCTCTCACAACCTCCTCAGAACGTGGTGACCTAAGCCAGCACACACCTCCGGCCTCCAGGGGCCTCTAGAATTATCTCCATGGGCTTTACATGCCATTTACATACCATTTCCTGTGTTTGGCATCACATTGCTGGCTCATTATTTTGCCTGTAACTCTCTAACCTTGTTTTCTGCCATGCTGTTTCTCTGTAAGTTATTTCCCAACATTTTTCTACGTTTCATGTCCCTTCCATAGCTCTTTGTGCTCACCTCTCCCATAGTAGTTATGCAGGAGGTGACATCCATAATGCATATCATCAGTCAGCCTGACTCCTTTACTACAGAAGAAATACACGGTAGCTCTTCCAGGAAATGCTGCTTACAGGTGTGTTGATGATTACTTACACCTGCTTCAAAGAAAAGAGAGAGGCATATGGTGGAAAAACATTGATCAACAATTATGCAATTAAACAGTATTGTGGGTCCACCAGGCCCTCAAAGCTCTGCTGTGCTTGTAGATCACTGTCTAGAAGTGAGTGCACAGGTCTCCTGGAGAACATCACAGAAAGAAGGCAAACTACACAGTGGATTTATGACAAGAGCAAACGTATGCATTTGTGCAGCACCCCATGAAACCGATGGATTGCGGCAGAACAGCAGGGCTGCAGGAGTCATTTGCTAGTGAAAAATGTGCAGAGCTGGTTTAAACCTTTCAAAGTACAAAAGGGAACAAAAAATTCAAGCTCAGACATGACAGTTGCTATATGTCAGGGTTTTTTTGTATACTCTTCCTAAAAAAATACTGGGCGGGGGGGGGGGGGGGGGGGGGGGGGGGTTGGGATGGGGAGAACACAGATTGTCCTTATTTGCATTTAAGGAGGTGTGGGAAGAACTTTTCCATGTCCTTTGAACTCAAGTCACCCATGGAGAAATTCTAATACTTCAGAAACCATTTGTTTTCTCTGTAGGTTCTACTGCTCACCCCAGGAGGCGGCTAAACTCAAATCATCATCATAGTTCCCCTTCCATCTTCACCACCCTGCCAAACCTGGCAAGTGGAATACACTGTAGACAGTCCAGTTCACACGTTGCCAAGTGCACTTCATGAAAATTTTGAAAGCTCATTGCTGCCAGGTATCAGAGCTCCTTCTCAGGAGGTGACACTTCATGAAAGATTGTGCTAATTGTGACAACCCCGCCTTTGTTCAGCAATTCTTCTAAAGGTGACACCATGGAAGAATGGCAGGGTATTTTCCCAAGGAAACCTGAAGTACCCCTTTCTGTAGCCAAAACAGTTCTGCATCTGCTTGGCACATCATCACCCCACCTGACACTTCTCTCCCACTGTAAAGTGTATCTGCATGTTATCTCAGTTTACTGGTACAAACAATCTGAAAACTTAATATAGAAGAAATATCTAGGATAGTAAAATAAGGACCATTAGAGTAGCAGCTCTTGTGCATTACTACTCTGGGTCTGAGAAATGAAGAGTAAATTATTTGGCAAGGTAATGTTAAAATGAAATGGAAGGCGATAAGCAAAAATTTTGTATCTCAACTATAGACCCTGTATTAGTGCATCTATCAACAATTATTCAGCATGACTGACAGAACAAGTGAAATTGTCCCTGCTTATGCAAAACTTTTATGTTGTGTAGTTTGTACCCTTGAAACACTGGAACATATACTGGATATTCAGATTCTCCAGTGACATGAGTATATGCACACATATATGTACATAGATGTGCATCCTTCAGTATGTACACGTATATAATATATAAAGACACAGACAATGTTGCTCTTGCAATTTTTTTTTTTTTTGTGTGTGTGTGTGTGTGTGTGTGTGTGTGTGTTTGCAAAGTGTGGTTAAAACCAGCAGTTTAAAATGTCATACCAACCCTACCAAATATGTTTTTGATTTAAAAATTCCTGTGAAGTTGCCTTATTCAAAACTATTTCATTATTATTCTTCTGTGAACTTAATTTCCTTCTGATTCTTGAAATTAGTATTCAGCTTAAAACATGAAGCATTCGGAATTAAATATGAAGCATGGATCTCACTGAGAGCCTGCATGAACTCTGGACCAGTAAGATCACATTCCCTGAGTATTCGTGTCCTTGGTACTGAACAGCATTCACAAATACTTGATTTCCTCTCTCTTTAGGGCCCATGACAGGTTGAGGACACTTTGTCATTGAAATGGCCCTTTAACTCCTTGCTTCTTGTGAGAGGACCACTGACTAACAACTTAGAAGAAAGATTTGTCCTCAAAACTTTGCTTTTCATAGTACCAACTCTCAACCCGTTCCTCAAGACTTGGCAAAAAACACTTCCCAGGCCAGAGACTCTCCGATATCCTTGTGATTTATGTACAGTGACAAAATCCATATTCTCACTGTGATTTCTGCTGCTAAGAGCAAGTGCTAGGGAAGCTGAAAGAATTTTTCTTGTCAATTGTCAGTATGAAACTAATTTAAAGCTAGTAGTTCCAAATGTAGCAGATTATGAAACTGTGCATCTCCAGATTGCCACTGTCTCTGAACAAAGCAGTAAACGGAATACTTGCTGACATCCATCAGACTACCGTGGTCACAGTGGAGCAGTGTAGTTGTTTAATGTTTTAGTGGTGTAGTTTCACAGTAGCAAGGTGCCCTGGTGGCAGTCCCAGGTGACCTCCAGGATGCCTTGGGAAATGCATGGCCTGAATGCTGCCCATGTACAGGTGCAAGAGAGTGTGGGTGTGGCAGATAACCAATATGCCTTGCTCCTGTCAAAGTCACCCCAGTGTTTTTCTTAAAGAAAATAATCTTCAAAGGGGAAAATTCACATTGATTATAGTTGAATATAAAACCATTAAGTATTGGAAACAAAGTTACTGGGTAAATGCAAAACCCAATAAAATCCTATTGCAAACTACAGTAACTAAGGTATATTGCCGTACATCATTATGGATCTCCAAGACATAAGAAACGGAAAGAAAAATACAAAATATTCTACCCTTATCTTTAAGTATCAACTTTCTTCATTTTGTCTTGGTGATCTGACTTTGTGTCTCCAAGAAATGCTGCTAGGTATCTTTGTGTACACTCCATCTATTTTTTCAGCATTGAGCAGTTTACTTCCCCAGGTTCTGCCATATTCCTTTATAATCACTGTTCTTCTTGATTGTTTGCAAATCCTACAAGCGGTTTATATGAAAGGTTTTTTTCCTCTGTGGCTCCAAATCAGCAGATGCTGAGCCCAAACTGACTCTGCCAAACTACTCTTTGGATTGTCTTGTCAAGCATTATTCAACTGAAGCTGGATAAAATTATTTTGGGTAGGACTCCCTTTCAACATGTGTCATATTCCACAATGAAAACTCATTTTGTAGAGGGCTAGTATACAGGGATTATTGAATCAATTGCAGCAGCTATTACGTCAGATGACTTTCTTTGACTTTGGTCCTAGATCCTGTTTTATGCTTTCCATAAAATCAGCGCTCTTCAGTGCCCTTTCCATACAAGAAGAGGGACAAAGCCAGCACTTTTACAGCTTAAGATAGGCCATGACACTTCTGGCTGACAGACTTCCTACAGATGTAGTAGTAAATACAGACTCTCAGAGCCTGTGATCCAGCCCTCGGACAGGGACCTAAACTCGGTTTCATGATGTAATGCTCTATCTATAACTCAAAGCACTGCACCTGAGATCGTGACCAACCTCCGCCTTACTACTATGGATAAGGACTGCTCTCTGCAAAACAGAAAATCGTAAACAAAATAATCAGCCAGAATTACAGTAATTACTTGTAGGCAAAATAACTTGCTAACTATATTGATAAGCCACCCTTTCAGAAAGGGGTCTTATCTCATTCTGACTACAGCCTGGCTATCTTATCCCAGAGTCCGAAACAAATGACATGAATGTTTCCTTGTATAATCCACTGCCTGGTCCATATCTTTTACCAGACTTCAAAGTTCAGGGCCATCATCTCTCTTATCTCAAATCATGTCAATATGGAAAACTGGCAAGGCCAGCACCTGACCTAGGCCACTGACCTCTGAAAGAACTGTACTTTGAACTCTGCTGTTCGTCATGCTGCCAGCTCAGAGGAGCAGCAATGCAAGACAGGCTGATGCACCAAGGGTTCCTCATTGGCACCCACATGAAGAAAACAACAGCTTGTGTAGATAGAAACCAGCATGGGAGCATGAAAAAAGGGAATTATTTACCTTAAAGCTGCTGTGGTTCTTGATGTCATAAATGTAGAGTTCATGGTTAACCCTCTGTGCCCATTTTCTTGCTCCCTCCAACAGCTGCAGATCTGAATTATGAAGGATATGTTCCAGTGTTTCAAGGGTACAAACTACACAATCTTCACTGTTTTCACCTCTGCTTGAAAACATGAAGAGGTGTAGCACACTGTCAGCAGTTAAAAGCAGTTAAAAGCTCCTCTGTCACACACAGGACATGCTTGTACATCTGTAGGGTCATCCTGGACCTTGATGCCTGCTAGACCACTGCTGTCTTTTTCTAGGGGAAGAGTAAAATTCCACAACAGAGTACAGGAGTCAAATGCAAAATAAATCAGGAAAGGAAGAAAACATTGTTTAAAGGGTAAAGGATGGGTACACAGGATTTTTGCAGTTTGATGGATGACTTGTTTTATTTGGCTCTGCATACTGCTGATATTTTCTCCTTCTAAAATTTGTACTGAAAATTCTTTGTCAGTAACTTTTTGACACTATCAACACCAGTAATAAAGTTCATAAACTTTATTACGGATGGTGAGCAACACTTAACCTTTCATTCGATCATTCTCAGTACCCATTATTTCTGCTACCCAAGAGGGCAAAGAGCAAGCTCACGAATATAACTCTTGCAATTTTTTTACTTTTTGGAGCTCATGAACTTTACCTCTGCTTTTTTTTTTCTCTGAGTTGACATGAGGGTGAGTCATATGATCCCTGTTTCTGTTTTCTTTTTCCAGCTGTTCCAGGTTTGCTGGAAATGACTCACATGACCATAGACACATACTTGTGGCTCGCTAAGAGGAAATTTGCAAATTCTGTTTCAAGTTGCTCTTTTTTAAAGGGAGTGAATTAATTCTCCTGCCTCATGAATATATTGGGAAAGGGACAGACCAGTTTCTCTGTGTGGGTAGATCACCAAACTATGTCAAATCTTACCAAAGTTGTTAGATATCCATATAATCTTTGTCATCATTTGTACCATAAAGGATGCAGAGAATAGAATCAGTGATTTTTGAGGCTGTCACGGGAGAAACTGGGGCTCAATTGATGTGTAAATCCTCAACACTAGTCCTACAGTAATTGAAACAGTTAGGAAGTATCACACTCTTTTAGCTGTCTCTGAATGTGCCAGACTCAAGTTTTCAGCTGGCATTAATTTTTTCTTTATGTTGCATGCCATGGTCAGTTAGACAGCAAACAATATTTTTTTTTCCTTTGTTAACAAGCTTGCCAGCATGAAAAATGCCTCATTTTTAAAAACTAAGATTTGTCTATTTGTCTCTAAAATGTGTTTTTCAGTTCTGGAGGACAGAACCGTAATTTGAAAATCCTTTTATATTTTGTCATCTTGGGACCTGCTGGCATATCTTGTATTTATAGACATCTCACAGCAAATAAACTATACATAAAATTTAATTTAAAAAGTTGGTGTTCTGGCCAGCATCAGTGCCACAGTGAAAAAGAGACAAACTAGAGCAAATGCAAACTTTCAAGGATGAAAATGCTTCTGGTGTGGTCTGGATGATGAGATATGAAAGGAAAAAAAAAGCCAGTTTTTGTAACATGATGAAATCTTTTGGGGTTTGTTGTTTTGGGGTTTCTGTTGTGACTTTTTTTTTTTGTTGTTGTTGTTGTTGTTGTCATTACAGGTCTGGTCTTTGGGGATGAAAAGTGACTTATTAGATCATGGTTCCCCCTTCCTACTCCCTCCTTTCTCCCCAGCTCTGGGGATTTATGACAGCTGCCTTTCAAAATTTGGTCTCTTCAGAAGATATATACAGATCACTTGCTGGAAGTCTTTAATAGCAGGGGCAAGAAACAAGCTTTTGAAAAATATTCACTTTATATTTGTTCTT
Organism: Hirundo rustica; assembly: GCF_015227805.2. Taxonomy (NCBI): domain Eukaryota; kingdom Metazoa; phylum Chordata; class Aves; order Passeriformes; family Hirundinidae; genus Hirundo; species Hirundo rustica. The sequence goes on from NC_053450.1 coordinate 91,267,079, forward strand.
AAACATATAAGAACAATGTTCGTCGGTTAGAGAACTTTTGTTTCAGTCGCAGATTAAATATTTTGAATTTGAATATGGAATTAAGACTGTCCAGCCTCTTGCTTCTCCCCTCCTCCATTCATACCATGCCTGTGGGAAACAATTACCTTGTGTTCACTATCTTCAGCTACAATGAGAAATTATTTTACTTATAGGAACATACCTCATCTGGAACATGTCCAGACAGAGGTGATGGAGTGAGCAGCTATTCAATAGACTGCTTTATTCGTGCTTAGAGTAAAGCTCCAAGGTCTCAACATCGTCAGCCAAGCCCCAGTAAAAGGAGCATTATAAATTTTCCCAGGGGTTATCCCTGGCAGTCATCCCTACAGTATCTTGATGAATCATTAGCATGTTCTGGCCTAATTTAAGGTTTTACAGGTCTGATGTTTTTTGACTACTTAACTTTGTTACCCTTTGTCCCATTGATTGCAAATGTAATGCTGTAGCACTTCCACATGCCAGTTTCCTTAAACAAGGCACTCAGAAAAATCAAGAGTACAAATATGCAACTTTCTATGAAAGTGTTGACTCAAATTTTTTACCTCACAGGAATCTGTTGTATAAGCAAAACTGAGTTATTGGGGTAATATATATCTTTTACCGATAATTGAAAAAATTAATAAAATTGAGGTCAGTCAAAGCCTCCATCCATCCATCCATCCATCCATGCATCCGTCCGTCCATCCATCCATCCACCCACCCACCCCTCTGCCTTAACAACATATGAACCTGCTGGGCAGCTTCAAAACAGTTTCACAGAAGGTCAGTGCTGTCAAAGACAATTAATAACCTTCAGATTCTGCACACTTGGGCAGAGCTGGGGGCCTAGAATGGGCTCAGACACAACATGCAGACATTTGCTTAAGCAAATAGGGAAGTTACAGAAGTAGGGGAAGGAGTCTAAGGAATGAATGGCTGGAAACTATTGGAAAAGAGTTTTTAATGGTTCTGTGGTTCATGAAAATATTTTTCTATGGACTTCCTCATCTTCCAAATTTTTTAGGCAGGGCCCCTGCTTTTTTTATTATTCTCCTTCACTATACAACCCTAGTTAACTCCCAGAGAAAGCTTAGGCAAAAAAAGAGATAGGTGATGTCTTTACAGACTGTACAAGAACATATATACATCAGCAAGAAAGGTATGGATAGCAAATTATGCCTGCACAAGACTGCCTTCATTCCGCCATTTCTTCCCGTATACGTGTTTGATGCTTGAACCTCAGAAATCCTGCTTTAACACGGTGTTTTGTGAATCTAAACTTTACACATACACAGATGGGAGCTGCAGGACTCCGAAAGTGTGCAAAGCATTTCTGACTGCAGCATCACTCCTGCAACTGAGAGTTTGAAATACAGAGTTCTTGACATTGTCTTATTAGTGAATTGCTAAATCTGGCCTATTTTAAATTCATATTTCAAGCATATTATTTGAAAGCAGGAAACAATTACTGAATCCTCTTTTAGAAAAGTCTAAGTGATAGCAAGATGTATGAAGTACAACAGCTTTTTCATGTTGATGCAGCTGGGTCCTGAGTTTGAGAACTTATTTATTTTATGAATTTCAAGTAACACTATTAATGCCTTACATCTTGACAGAACTTAACAGACAGGGGTTCATTCATTTCAACAGACTAGCTTTTGGTATCCATAAGGGTAAAAAAGGTATTTGTGCATTTTTTTCCGGTATTCCATGTTCTTATAGGAAAAATATAATAGTTTTAAATATATAATTTCTCAATTCAGGAACTGGGAGAAAATTGACTGAAGAGAAAAAAATCACATAAGATACCTATAGTTAATCAATGTTAAAATATATGAGCCCATATATTGTCATTCTCATGTGAGAATTACAGGTCTGTGATTAAGAGGGAAACCTTGGAGCTGCACATACAAGGTACATTTGTATGGAAGCAGCTGCTAACTGCACAAACATTTGCGTTTGTCTTTCTCTTCATATATGTGTATGCACATCTTGTCATCTACAGCCATTAATTAGGAAAAATCATCCTGAGGAAAGAAGATTTCTAAGGTCCTGGATCAATGTCAAAGACAAACACTGACAGTCCCAGCTCTCCCAGGCTGCAGTGCTCTGGGCTCCCTGAGTCCAGGTCACTGTGACAAATTTGACATTTGCTAATGCAGGTCTGGAAGCCTAAGGTAGAAATTTGCATCTGTGCATGACTAGGACAGGAATTAAAAAAATACCAAGAGGATGACACAGAGAAAAGAAGTAATATGTTGGTGCAGGGAGCATCCAAGGGGATCAGGTAAAACACTTAGGATATATTGGAGGTGCTTTATTGACTACATGGGTTAATTTACTAAAATCCTTGATTCCTAACTTGTGGCTGAGGGGTTTGAGTCAATCTGCTGACAGGAAGAATGAAAAACAACATCATTCAGAGGCAACAAAATCATGTGTATCTCGGAGATTTGGTGTCTCCCATGGTGTTGCATCCTGCAATCTAGACAGGAAAAGTTGGTTTGAAATGCATGCTAAGCATCACCCAGGACTTTTTGCTTAAAGTTTCCCAACGAATCTGGTCTTGTCCTCTGCAACCAGGAGCCACACTTAGAAGTTATTTTACTCTTCTGGAAAATATGGTTTTGTTGCTCTGTTTTTCCACTAGCAGAAACCAGCATAACATGGAAGAGAATCATACAAAAAACGAAAATGTTTCCTGATTTGCTTAAGGAGAAGAAAGCTTAGAGGGTGTCCTAGAGTGACTTTATGATGCTTGTATCCCCAGTCATCTGTTGTGTTTGTGCTGTATATTGAGTTCTGTGCCTTTAAGACTGGTTCTGGAAGCAAAGGAGGAGCAAGAAGAAGCGCGGAGTTTGTTTTGAGAAAACTGCCTGACTCCTTCACGTTCTTCTTTTTCTCCAGACTGGGTGTTCGGCAGAGGCTTGGAGAGACTGCAGGACAGAGATCTTTTTGCTTTTAGTTCGTTTCAGCTAGCTAAGGGCAGAGAAGTTCCCTGGACTGTTTGTTTTTTTTTTTCTTGGAACTGTTTAAACCTGCTCTGGACTGAAAAGCCAGGGGAGCACTGGGGGCTGCACCTGCGGCCCACCGGGGCCTGGACCTCTGCATTTTCCAGCAGCGCCGGAGAGACTGGGACTGAGGAGAGACTGAGAGAGAGCCGAGCTGCACCCACGGCAAGGACTTTCTCAATTTGCCATCTCACTTCAGAGCGAAAGCTTTTATTGTTTCATATTATTCATTCTTTATGCTTGTATGCACTTTGTTTGTTAAGTAAAATAGTTTTTTCCAATTTTCTCCAAAGAAGTTTTTTACTGGTCCGGTTGGAGGGAGGGGCCACTTGGGTTTGCTCCCAGGAGGGATCCCATTCAGGGGTTTTCTCCCAAATTTGTCCGTAAACCAGGACAGAAGCCAAAACTGTCAAAGGAAAGGAGAAGTTGTGAATGGAAGAGACACATATCAAGGCACTTGATATGGCACTTAAACACTTGATGGTTTTAAGCCTCTGTGAAATTTCAGATGGGGATTTGAAAGCAAGAGAGCCTGCTGCCTGCAGCCAGGTCAGTACTTCATCATTCCTAATGAGGTGGGGTCACGGAACTGGACAGAAACTGACTGCTTCTCCATGGAATCTAACAGCCAAGCAAAATCCACGGGAGTTCCTTACAGTTCATAAATACAGCTAGGCTAGAAACCCATGATTTAAAGACCTTTGAAATCTTGATTATCCAGGCATCTTCTGTGATAAACTGCCACACAATTTAATTATCTCCTGCAGTATCAATTTAGTGTGATCCCTTGAGACATGTCATTGAACTCTTGTCTTCACACTGAGCAAATGGATCTGTTACATCCTCTTCAGCCCTTTGGACACAGAGGAGAGGCACCTTCAGCAGTCACATATCCCACTGACAGCAGTCAGCTTTGGCAGATTGTCCTCGATGCTGGGTTATTTATGTATCTGTGCCAGCTGTGAGCCTTACGTCCCATTAAAGAACAGAAACCAGGAGACAGGGAGCAGAGGGAAACTCCCAGCAGGACGCTTGTGCCGCTTGCTCTTTGCCATCTTCCTTGGTGCAAGCTCCTGTCCCTGCCTGGAAAACAGTTTCCAAAGGTAGGACACTTCCTTGCCTTGTACAACCCCATGGTGGTTATGGAAAGAATCTAAGAAAGCATTCAAAGATACTTTCACTTAAGTCAGGCTTCATTCCCACACAAAGGGACCAGGCTCCTTTTTTTTTTGATCCCACAGTGCAGCTGCATAGCCAGTACACAAGACCCTCCTTAAATTTTGTGATGACAGGAGCTCACAAAATCTTGTGCAAGCCCATAAGAATAGCATATGAAAGTAGCCCTGAAGATTAAAGCAATGCTGAACAAAAAAATCCAAACCCCATGCTTCCCCTTAGCTTGCAAGAGATCAAGGAAAAGCCATAAGGTGAACACACTCGACGACAGAATGCCTGGGATTACGAATCCAGAACAGTGAATGAGAAACCTGAAAGTTTTCTGTTGTGGAGAGGTTTATGAAGAAACCCTACCTCTGAGCAGGCCAAACTTCACAACAGCTTGGCTCCAGACCTGGTGCTGTGGCTCAGACTTATCTCTGTTTATGGCACAGTGTTGTTCTGAGAGAAGGATTCTGCTTTTCTGAGGTCCTCGCCAAGCTCAAGGTTATCCTTTAATCTTGCAGTGCAGGTTAATTCTGCCTGGCTGGAGGGCAGTGCCCCAGCTGCACAGCAGGTGCCCTGCATGTATGCTTGCTTCAGATATGAAAGTTGCACAGATTCCTGCTGGGCTTTTAAGAAAACCTGATCCCCCTATAAAGGGAACAAAGACAACACTTGCTGGAAAAATCATTTATAACAACCAAGGCCAGCAGGAGCTCAACAAAAGAGTTTTCACCTTTCCAAAATTCAGATGCCAGATCCCTGGAGACAAATGAACAACACTCAAGGAAGTGATGCTGAGCAAGCTACCCAGCAGCTCTGGGAGTGGAGCAGGCAGATGGATACAAGGAGATGGGTGCATTACATCTGCAAAGTCAGCACTGTCCTGCCCTCTTGCTTGATTGAATTCCCATAAGGGAAATTTTTCTCCTTGTACAATTTAAAAGACAGTGTCTTTTTCACTAAATTATTGTTATTAGTATTACTAATAATATCTTTAAAGTCTCTCTCACCCAAGCTCTGTCTCATACCTTACACAGCTTTCAGAAAATTATTTAAGTTTGCTATGTTCCATCGGTATGAAGCGCAGCTTGCTCAAGTGCACAAACAGTATGGCAAGGAGAAAAATCATTTATGTGATGGAAGCAGTCAATTACTCCATTGATGTGTGCTGCTTTTTTAGGCTGTTCACTGCCAATCGGTGTCACGGCTTTCCAACCCCTTTTACAAACCAGTGCACATTATTTCATGCAGTTCAACTGATTTTAGCCTGGCAGCAGTCTGTAAATAAAGCTGTCTCCTGTCAAACAGTTTCCCTTTGCACATCACCTCTGGATATCGCCGGAGAAAAAAGCCGCCATCAGTGGTTATGGCCCAGACAGGCACCAGAAGGCAATCTGACCATCTCCATTTCATGTCGAAATGCAACTGGAGAAGGAGCTGGGAGCCATCTCGAAGCAGAGCAAGGTTTACTGGATCCTTCTCTGGAGCCTTGGGGCAGGAGGTAAGCTCTGATTACTTGGTGCAAAGTTGAGTTAGTTTGAAATGTCAGGGCTGCAGAGGGATTGGGGGATGTGGGTTTAGTGTGATGGGTGGTTCTGTTTCAGTTTTGGGGGGTTTTTAATGTTTTTTTAAAGTAGCAAAGAAAGCACCAATCTAATGTGGAAACTGCAGCAGTCTCATCACGCTGGCAACTGATTTTATCTGCACTGCCCTTTGTTGCAATTTTTTCTTCCTATTGGTTTCAGCAAATGTCCCTGTTTAGCTAATAAAGACATAACCATGTAAGTTGTTGAATACCCTTCCCACTCCCAGTCTTGAAGCTCTAAAACACCTCCTGTTGCACCAGAGACATCTGTTTATACATCCTGACACAGGCTCTGGCAAAGGCTGTGCTAGAAACAGGAGATTGGTATGTCCCACAGACACAGGAAAAGAAAAGTAAAAGCAACATTCAACCAGAACATCCTCAAGAGGATCTTGCTTCAGTGAAATGGTGCTGGAAATTCCTAAAAGCTTTGCAACATCCTATCCAGCTGGGAAATGCACTCACTGCTCAAGAGACAACTTAGTTCATTCATGATGTACTGCAACATTCATATTTTTCCAGCTCAGTGACTCTGATATGCAGACATGGGTAAAGACAGACTTGAGAAGAAAGACATTTCAGCTTTTTCCTCCAGGCTTTTAGCTCTAAGACAACATTATTCAGTGATTAGGTTACTGCTCTCCAGACCCAGCTGCTATTTTTTCAATCTGCCCTTTTCCAAGTTTCTGATATCAAACAGCTGCTAAAATTCAACATGCCTCAGTTTTCTCACCTATAAAATGGGGATGAATATCACTTTTAAATCTAAAGGTAAATATTTTTGAAATGCTGGGCGTTTACCTATCAATGGCTCTGTGGAAAGACAAACTATGCCCATTTTACAGGCTATTGCCTTGTATTTTGACCTGTTGGCTCTCCAAAATCAAAACAGAATGTCGTGACAGGATAGTTTTTGTTACATCCACCAGGAAACCTGCTATCAACATTTCTATTTAGCTGCTTGGATCCAAACCATCAAAAGCTTTATCCTGCAGGTGGATGTTATCCAACGCACATGGAGTTATCCAACAATTCAACAGAGTTATTTTTTCCTCAAAGGAACTCCACATAGAAGCATGCCCTTAAGGTTCACATCTTTCACTGAAACCATTCAACAATATAGGATCAGGGCCCAGTAAAGTGCTTTGGAGGTGCTTCATAGATTGGTTTGCTCAGGCAAACCGTTATTTGATTTAATACAGAGAAATATCCTGTCCCAGCTCAATTCACACAGTTTCAGAGGGATGTCACAAGAAAATACTGTTCTCCTTGGAAGAAAAATAGAAAAGACAATTCATTTTATTTCTTTATAGTTAGAAACCAGTTTCTGCCTCTGACTCAAATTTTTCCACAGCTCTACAGAGTCAGTTGAAGCTCATAGGCTCATTTCTGCAGTGTGAGCAGAGGTATCCTTGGAAAGGGAAGGAGGAGCTGTTCCTATAATCCAAATACAATCCTGACCTGAAAGGAAGAAGTCAGAGGATATATATTTGCTTAACTCCATCAGCTCATTAACATAAAAATTTTTCTCACAGAATTTTGTGATTCTTGATAGTTGATTTGAGAAAAAAATAAAATTGTACCAAGCATGGAGAAAAAATAATCAGAATTTTTGTACAACATAGGAATGCAGAAATGACAGCTGTGCTGCTAAAAGACAAGTAAGACCACTTAAATGTGCCTTGCTAAGGTAGATGAGCAAACAAACTCCCCTCTACTACATAAGGTAGAAACACCTTTTTCCTGAAGGGATTTTCCTTAATTTTTTTATGGTAAACTGTTCAAATTGTTAGGAGAACTGCCTTTACTTTCCCCTATGATGAGCGAAACTTTGTCCTTCTGCCCAAAACAAGACAAAAGCAGTCCAGTTGGGGATTCCTACATATACTTAGATCAATTTTATTTCAAAATTAGAGAAAAGGGATGAAATTTGCAAACATCAAAAGAGAAACTGAATGTTTCCACACTTTGCAGCCTATTTAAGACATGCATGCTGAGCTTTTGAACTACAGCACCCAGTTAAATGGCACTGCCTCTGCCTATTTGACCAGTGTTTTAGGGAGAGGTAGGATGGAAAAGGATTTTATGAAGTGTAGCAGACACGGAAGAACTGAGAATCCTAGGATGAGATACTATCATACACATTGTTCTAGAATAATTCAAGAGTGTAATCAGTAGAGGCATTATCTGACACGGTGGACAAGAGGCAGTTTTGTTTTATTATAAGCTAAAAATCAATGCAGAGAAATCATAAGAATATCTTTAAGAAAGACAAAAGTAACACCCTGATCAAAAAAGATAAAGACAGTGGTTTGAAAACTGAGAGTTAGATGAATTGCTCGGGTGCATCATTTACCTGTAAACTGGCTCACAACATTGCTGAATAATCTCACTTCATAAAATTTCTTAATTCTGGAAAACTTATGCAGAAATTAATATGGTTTACAGATGAATATTTGCAATTTAAAAATCCAATAGATAACCTTTTCTAATCCAGTCTGCCTCTTTATGCCCATGGTCTTTTTGCTGCTTTATCAGAAGCAAAAAGAAATTAGAGAGCCTGCCAAGGCTTAACTTTCTCAGCAAGCTGCAGGCATTAGCATCAGCCTTGTAAGAAAATGCTCGTGCTGGCCTTATCTGGGGAAGATCAGCTCTCCAGGGATTGGGTGGCAGCAGCTCCAGCACTTATTAAATGCATAAGTTTTCAGTTCCTAGAACTGCTTCACAAACAAATGAGTAAATCCAATGTATAAGAAGCCAGCAAACACCCCAAGCTGATACCTTCAAGGCTTCCTGGCCCTTGTGCTCAGGAGCATCAAAGGTCAGTTGGCAAAGCAGGGTTTGGCAGACTGCATCAGAAAGTCCTCTTAATGTTTTCAGTAATGGTTTGAGTCTCTTTCACAATGAAACTTTAATTTCAAGTTCTTAAAAAAAAAAAAAAAAAAGGCAAACAGAACACACACCCCAGAAGTAACAGGAGAGATGTTCCAAAAAAGCATACTGAAGGTGTTGTAGCATCAGAGTAAGATGTCTGTGGCATAGCTCAGCTCTGCCCTACCCTGTGGCATCCAGAACACGTCTGGTTTTATCTGTTATTTTTCCACAGCTTGTCTCTTGGCTTCCTCAGCCATCACAGCCCCGTATTTACACAGCTGCTCTGAAGCTGTAAGTCAGCACAGAGATTGTTGCAGAAACAAATGGAACATGTGGATCTTGCCAAATATCACTTACCCCAGTTTTCCTCCTCCTTCTTAAGCAGTTTATGTTTTGGCACTAACAGATTCCCTGAAAGTTAAAAAGAAAGTGCTTTGTGCTGTGTGCCATGTATAATACATATCTGCCTTGGCAGAAAAAAAGTTTTGAATAGCTTTAGGATGGGAGAAAATACAAATAAGAGAATTTTCAGTATAAAGCAGCAAAATTCAGTGTCACACCAAGACCAGTGCTGAGGCTGCTGGGTGTAACACCCCATCTGAGCCACAGAGCCCCCCTCCACACAACCCTTTGGCTCTGACCAGAGGAACAGATCCTGCCAGGTCAGGCTTATTCAGTCATAGTGTGCAGTCTGACACACTGGGGCCAGGCTCAGCACTTGCTTTCTCCCTCCTTTGAAACAGATTATCCCTGACTAACCTTCAACGTCTGGTTTTGCTTTTTTTTTTTTTTTTAATCACACCGGTTGTGATAAATGATTTTCTGCTGTTGCTTGTCTCTGGAAAATAGGCACTATACATGCTGAATAAATGCAGTGCAACAGGAAACATCACACTGAGCATAGGAGACAGATCAGATGAAGAGAGATATATATTCTGAAATGAAGTCATCAAAGGTCTCCCAAGCTACAGATGTTGCTATAAATAGACTGACATCCTGCATTGCTAGAAACTTCAGAGAAGCCTGTTTCACGGTGCTTCATTCCTCCACTGCTCTAAGTGAAAATGCAAACAGGGGAAGTTTGGGCTGTAGCAGGTGGAATAACAAAAGGTGTGTTACTGAGCACAAGAAACAGCCAGATATCCATTTAGCAGCATCAAACTGAAGACTCCACAGAGGATTTTAGGCTGGGAGAAACCAGCTGAGTGAGGTCAGGTTGCACAGGGCCAGGTCCTCCAATGCATTCACCAGAGGCCGTACCTCCATTGGCATCCATGCCGGCGTGGGAGAAAGTTTTCTTCATGTCTGACATCCATTTCCCTTGACTTGTGGCTGCTGCCTCTCCTATCAGTGTGCACCTTCAAGAGAGTGATGGAGTAAGCTGAGATGGGAGGGACCCACATGGATCGTCAGGCCCGACTCGGTCTCCTCTGTGCCCTTGTGTGAGGTGGGGGTACACAGCCATGAATCATCCTCAATATACTCTCTTCCTTATGCTAAACAAATCCTGTTTTCGGGTAAATCTATCCAGCTGCTTCTACCATGGAAGGAATTCATTCTCTCAGTGTTCTGCTCCCCTCCCCAGAATGCAAAATGTGTTGAGACAGACTATTTGCACAGGTTAAACATGAAGAAATAGTGCATCTGGAGAAATGAGGGCCATAAAGCAGCAAAAGCACCCCCATATCACCCCCTTTTAGCAAATGGTCATGGGCTTTGCCAGTCAGAGCTGTACCAACCAAGGATAATGACAAATCTGAGCCCATTAAACAACACTAGTGCAGCAGAAAGCAGCCTACCTGCAATCCCACTACATTTTATTACAGCCTCATTGAACTACACAATCTGCTAACTTTTAGACAGGGTCAGTGTGTGGGCAGAAAAAACCAGAAGGAGCAAGTAGCAGCACCTGCTGCAGAGAGAGATCTCAGCTCTCCAGCACTTCAGCTCCTGTGACGAGGTACTGAAACCCCACTGCGCTCGCAGTCCTGCCGTGCTGGCAGGGATGTCCTCCATAGTTAGGCCTGGCTCAAGTCCAGCAGGTTGCGGCTCCTGTGGTCCACAGGGAGGTCCAGGTGCATCCCACGGCCCCTGCCCATGGTTTGGCAGCCCTACACACCCTGCCCAGGGAGCAGGAGGGGCGGATGGCTGATCCTGCTCCAAGGAAGCACTCAGATGCCGTTTCAGAGGCACAGGTTGGGATGTTGTCAGCTTCAGAACTTGCCACATGCCCCTCTCCTGAAACAGTAAGGTCCCTTCCATGCAGGGCAGCTCGGGCTTAGACAGGGATGCCTCAAACATCAGGACTTCACCTGGTAGAAGTCCACTTTCTGGAAAATATCTGTACGAGGAAATTCATTAGCATTGAAGATAAATGTGAGTACCATTCTTTGGAGAACTATAGGTTCACACAAGCCTTCATGAATTCTATTTCCCCAATCAAAAAAAAAAAAAAAAAGCTATTTTACTGCAGGATTTTCCTTTGAGGTGCTTTCAGTTAATTAAACTGCCAGTATCTGCAGCCAAAATACCACCATGTGTCTCTTTGTAGGTGGTTCCTTTTTCAGCTGACACTAAATGAGATTTCAGCCTTTGAATACACTTGGAACGGTAGGAAACAGTTGTAGCCAACAGCGGTAGCTTCCTAAAGGCACTGAAAGGACTGAGGAAAACATTTCTTCACTTTGAATTTAGACCAGGTGGTCATACCTGAATTAGCATTATTATTAAAGAGCACCATCCTTAGGAACTAATTTTCTGGCAGTCAGTTTCAAGCTCCAAATTAGAATACTCCCATATTCAATTTATGCAGGTAATTTTCCATAATTACTATCAGTGACAAGGCCTAGCACATGCCTTTTCAATTTACATAAAGAGAAACTGAAAACCTAAACCTCTAATGCAGTTCAAGATTCCTGGTATTTCCTGGACTTCCTTTGACTTCTTACTGTTAACTTGTGCCAGAAAGTCCAGTACAATCTGTCCTGTGCTGCTGAAGAGTAATTACTCATTCATGGTAACCCGTAAGGGGGTCAGACTTTATTAATTTTAATCTGTTTTACCCAGACGTTAAAGCAAATTAATTTCCAAGTTTAATTAAAACACAGGTTTTAAATATAGATTAACAATATCTAAGGAACCAAAGAGGGTAGCACTGTTCTTATTGAACTTACACCCATGGGACTTCAAAAGATGAAGAATCAGACCCTTTCATTTCTTCTTTAACTTCATGACCCAGACTCAGCAGTGTCTTATATGACTAATACGAGAAGAACAGACATTTGTCATCCTCAAGTAGGTTGTTTACAAAATGTACAACTTCATAAACCCAGCAATTTAATTTTTGATTTAACTGATGCTGTGTGGCCTTACAGTTGTTACACTTGCACTGCAATAAAACCTGAATATTCTTAAAATAATTGTTCTCCTTCATTTTTGGAAACAATGTTTTGGACAATCATGGTAGGAATAAACAAACTGATCAGAAATTAGAGACAACTGTTGTCATTATGAGCAAATCAGGTGATACTTGGGAATATTTATGCTGGGGAGAAAAGATGGGCTTTTAAAACGCTTGATTCTGTGAATTGAAAGAACCATAGCTGGATAGAGTTTCTGCATGACTCATTTGGTTTGCCAAACCAAGATGTGTTCGTACTAAGTGACAGAGCTGAATGAAAGAAATTCTACAGCTGAACTACAATAGCACAGGATTTCTGCTGAAAAATCTACTGGGAAGCCCATGAACAGAGCATACAAGTAGTAAGAATACACTGCTTTGACAAGATTTCTTTTCTAGTTTTGACACTACAAAGTCTTACCCACAGCAGATGGTATCCTTGAACAAGGTGGTGAAATTTCTCTAGCAGATATTCTTAACAAGAAATAATATTAATTACATACTAATCAATGGAAGTTTCATCATGCTATTAAAAGTGTTTTAACAATGGATAAGCTAGAAGCACAGTCCTGCAAGTCATTGCACACTAGAATCCTAAACAAACAAAAAAAAGTCTAAACGTGACCTCTACAAGGCCATGTAGTGCTTGATATTGCATGACAGGTAAGGAAGTGTTTTGTTAAGTACAGTCCAGATACTTACTTTAGTTGTACTACTGAAACTTAAAGCCAGCAGTGGAAATGACAAATTGTCAGGGAAAAAAAAAAATAAAAATCACAAGAACAGCAAATCAAAGATATAAAAGGAAAATCATGTGTAAAACAAGAAAACCAAAACAAATTGTCCAATATGTGTCACTTCCCATAGATTTTGCTTTTTCCTTTAGTGTCACACATTCTTAGCTTTTGTCTGCAGAACACACTTCAATTAAAGGAACTTCTGGTGATACTCTGAAGGACACTCAAGTGAAATGTTCCTTTGATGTATTGTACTCCTAGGAGAATCTCTGTTTGCATCACATTTTCTGAGTACTAATGAGTTAAGCCGTTATATTTCAAGTTATATTTCAATATATCTCAGAGATTGCAAGAAGTGATGTAAGCACTTAGGTTAGTCAGGGTGGTTGAGATGGGCCACTGATGGCAGGACATGTCCTAATGTCAGTATTTCCTAAGGATATGCAGGTTGTGTAAAGAGAGAAAGCACACAGCCTTTTTTGTACTCATGACTGACACTGAACATTTAAAATATGTTGTAGCAGTAGTCTCATTTTCCAAGTATTTATCCTGGGGGAATAGGTAGATTGATCCATTGAACTCTTGTTTACCAACAAAACTTCAAACTACTCATCCATGTAAATTGGTATTCTTGTAAACAGTGAATGGGAATTTTTTTTCAGCATGAATGAAATAATCTGAACTGTATACTGCCTTGAACATTGAAAGAGAACTGGAAGAATTTAAAACAAGAATAAAAATATGTAGAACATTTGTAAGATCTTTTGCCAATTCACAAAGCACCTTTAAAGCAAATAAACAGGAGAAAACTCAGCTTAGGGGTAAAAAAGCCCTGAACAACAAAACATGTACTAACACTCTTGTCCTGCTGTACAAAGCAAAGAACATCACTGTTACCTTGTCCAAACACTTCTCATTTGAAGTGAGGATGCTTTGTAGTTCCAGGAAGACTTTTTTTGCAATGCTGATTTTGAAGGATATACTAAGTTATTCCAATGGTGGCTGGCAGAGCTCAGAGAAATTCCATCCAGAGCAACTGAGGGAAAACTGATAGTACCATAATTTACAGCTTTGTTCTATTCTAGCCCATGGCACAAGAAAACAGGATAAAAGCCAGCAAGAGATTCAGCTGTCCCAGCTTCATGCTCTAGCATAAAGCAGGCTCTGACAGAGAGAAAACTACTTGCCTTTTTTGAAAGGTTAGTGCTTCTGGATACTGCCAACAGATGTAGCACGCATGTCATCACATATGTCATCAGTTGCGCAGACCACACACCCATGACCCTCTTCAAAATCTGAGGGCTGTCAACCTGTTTGGCAGTTGCAAGCCCTAAGTGGGGCAGAAGCCTTTCTCTTGGCATCAGAAGTCACCGGCTTCCAACCTTCACCTTTCTCCAGAGGCTGCACTTACCTTAATACCGGGGGAGAATATCTCCTGCCCCGCTGTTGTGAATGGGATTCAACTCTTCAAGCTGTCCATTTCAGAGAAATGGTACCTCTCTCTACCTCTCTTTCCTCTTCTCTGATGCTGTTCTCCTGTAATTCCTCCACTTGGCAGCACAGCTCCTGCAGGACAGAGGGCCATCTCTCCCGGCCTCAGAAAGAGACTCCGAGCATTCCCTGCAGCCTAGGACACTTGCAGGGCTGCATCCAGCATTTGCAACTTACTCTGTGTTAAAGCCTCTGCCTTGGCAGGGATAGCTGGCCAGGGAAACACTCTGTGAGGTGTTAACACCACGTCTGAGACTTTTGCAGCAGAAAAAATTTACCTGAGTCCCTCTTCTTTGTCTCTGTTTGTATAAACTGCCCTATCTACTAGCTGTGCTCTGGAAGCTGCGCTCCTATATATTTCTTAGTTGAGCACCAGCTAAAAGGCTGCTTGGCCCTCTCCAGCTGGGATCAGCTGTAACAAAGGCAGCTGATGCTGCTCATTGAAGCTGCTAGAGCAGCTTCCTTACCTTGTCCTTGCCTGGTAGCACCAAGTGCCTTAAATTTCTTAAAGTGTTCCCAAGCATTCCCTGATGATCCTGTCACAAGAAAGTCAAGAAGCTTCCAAAGATGAGCCTGGAGATTGCTGCACAAAAAGCTGCATCTTTACCTGTGATCTTGTAATATCCATTTCATAATATTCTCTTTTTAAACCATAAATGGAACAGTGGGTCAGTAAAATGACATGATTTATAAAAGATGAAAAATTATTGGGAACCATTTTTCACAGCAGGTCCAGCTCCATCTGTAGCTGCCTCTCACTGCAGAGAAGTCTGGGTGTTACAGAAGATGATGAAATACCTTCTTCCATTTCAACTTTAAAATTGAACTTCAGAGGCTGAAGATGGAAGATAAAACCTTGATTCACTACCACAATTAATGACACCAGTGGTTGTTTGTGTAAGATGTGCCTCTGTTCAGTTTTTAATCCTACTAAATTCTTGACCTCCATACTGTTTTATGTCAATGAATTCAAGTG
Organism: Hirundo rustica; assembly: GCF_015227805.2. NCBI lineage: Eukaryota > Metazoa > Chordata > Aves > Passeriformes > Hirundinidae > Hirundo > Hirundo rustica. The sequence goes on from NC_053450.1 coordinate 91,282,335, forward strand.
TGTTTCCATAGAACAACATGACATTTCCTAGGACCTATTGCTTTACAACCATTATCATGCAAGAATCTCTTCTCTGTTACTGCAAGTGAGAAATCTGGGTGTTATATTGATCCTCCTACTTCATTTAATACAGGCCTTAAAAGGAAATAGACACTCCATCCTGCAGCCTCCAGCGCATCTCTACTTCTGTGGATCAGTATTATAAGTCTCATTAAAATGCAATGCAGACCCTTAGTTACCTCAATAAAGTACCTCACCTCTTTTGCTTTTCTGATTCACCAGGTATAAAAAGTGATTCTTCTTATTTTACCCATATTGGGCATGAGAAAATATGGTTTATAGCATGAGAGTCAAACCAGCTGTACAAAGTAATAGGAACTTCTGCCTCAAGTTCACTACACTGTTCCACTCCAGCTGCAATGAAACTCATGAAACTTAAAACACAATTGAGTGAAGGCTTTCACACCTTCATTGCTTGATGTTGTTTCATGATTCATTATGTGGCTATTTCAGTCTATCTGACTACCATCACAATAGGGCACAAAATTATTATTCAAACAGGAAATTTCAGGTCCAGCAATTGGTTTCCTGTCTGACACGATTCACATGATGCAGGGTTGGGGATTTTTTGTGTTTTGCATCTTTTCCAGTAGAATATCAATATCAAAAAATCAATCAGTGGCTGATAGTGAATGCTAAAACCCCCGAAATGCTAAAACATAGTACCTTTTCAAAAATAACAGGTTTCTGGAGGCAGAGAGCAAGAAGACTCAATGGTCTAAAAAACTGTCAAGTTTGACAGAGTCTGGCAGTGCTTCTGGCACTTAATAAACCTACATGCATTTGTCAATTCCTATTTTAGGATTCTCTCCTTATTTGCCTACAAGTAGCAAATACATCACATGTTACTTTGTCTAACACCTTCACATCAAGGCACTGTTTAGTGACTGAGCATCAGAAGATGTTAGCAGATCACATATCACACCAATTTAATGCATTATAGAGCAAATCAATTATGATGGATAGAACTTTAAATAATAATCTGGTTACAGAGGGACAAACCCAAGAAACATCCAGGGAGCTCCACAATGTGGAAACCCAGCAGATTAGATCTGAAATTAATCTCAACTAGATAATCACTTTTGTGTTCTGGATTTGCACTCACAAAGACAACTGACAAAAATGTATGCTCCCCCAAGTGACATAAATTGGTAGCCCTTGGGGCTACCACCATAATCAGGGAGAGAGACCCCCTCTTCTTTGGTCAACATCAAGTTTTGCCATTCATTTCCAAAGGGCTTGCACGTATCAGGACCAAATTGAGCTTTATAGCTTTTCCTTTCCAAAGAGCATATTTCTGTTATGCTCCATAGATTTTGGCCATTTCAAAGGGTCATGATGAGCTCTTTTCAGGGAGACAATCTAAGTTTTCTATCCTTCATCTCCTTCTGTTTAAGTCTGCGAGTAGTCCCACTGACTCCTCTGGGATTACATGGATACTGAAAGTCAGGCATATATCAAGGAGTTGGCAGGATTGCTGCCTAGAGAGTGAGACACAAAAGGCTGTAGAAAAAATATCCCATAATGAGACTCTATTAACAAAACCCACAAACGTCATTAAAGTTTGGTTAGTTTGTTACTGGCGGGGATGTACACTGAATCTAGCAATGTGCATTTTCCCTATAATTTTTATTGTTTGCATACATGCTATTATGCATGCATACAGTGATGTTATCTACTCTAATATCTTTCAGATATTTTACTCTGAATGTCATAAGCACATAAAATCAGTTAATTCCTTCCATGTTATGAGTGCAGAATACTGATTGTGGAGCTATCAGTAATATGCATTCAGAGGATACACTGCACTGACTCTGAAGGATCTGCAATTGAATACTGAATAATCCACAAAATATGACAAAATGCAAATAAGGTGACTGACATGATATTGGAATGTTGAATTACTGGAGAAATACAAAGGAAGTATTAGTATTTTGTTCCTCTTGTGGAAAAATTACTTGTGAGACTCTGATTTAATGAATTTTAATTTTTATTAAAACCCTTTTCATTACTCTGACCCACTGCATATGACAGCTGCATTTCAAAATTAACGCTAATTTGCAAGTGCAGCTGTCCTCCCTTGACAATGAGCACAAAACATTGTTAAGACAGAAACTGAGGGTGGAGTTAGACACATACTTAATTTTATAGTACATATGTTTCAGAATAATTCATTATACATATACCCCAGTGACATCGGTGCCAATTTTGCATGGCAGTTCCCTGCTTCTGACATCCTATAAGCCAGACCTCTGCAGATCACTTTGGGCCAGGTGTGGTGTACCTTGCATTACTATTTCGTCTCAGGCAGCTGTTCCCTCCCTGTTTATCCCTTCTGGGTTGCAAACACAGCTGCACAGAGATGTAGAGTTGGAGTTTAGGGAACTGAAAGACTAGTTTTCCCTTGCTGGAGGCAGTGACAGCTTTTGGAGGGAAAGTTTCTTGCACTCTTGCAGCGGCAAACACCAGCACACCCTGCCCATTTGGCAATAATTAGTGTGGCACAGCAGGGCCAGCCCAGACTCGGCTGGATACATGCTTGCTAAGCATGTGTTTATCCAAAGATCTTGCTCGAAGATTAAATTTGATAAACTGGGGCCTTAAAAACACTGTTGGAGTTCTTTGAGATTTGCTTGTGCTGTATGTTAATAAAGTAGCAATAACTTAGACAGCAATTTATATTTTGAAATTCTAAAATATATACATATGTATATCTATATAAAATCATAGAATCATTAAGGTTGGAAAAGACACATAAGAGTCCCACCATTAACCCTGCACTACCCTGCTCACCAATAAAGCACGTTCCCAGGGGCCACATCCACATGCCTTCTGAACCATTCCAGGGATGGTGATTTCATCACTTCTCCAGGCTGCCTATTTCAATGCCTGACCATCCTTTCTGAGAAGAATTTTTTCTTCATATCTAATCTACACCTCACCTGGCACAACTTCAGGCCATTTCTTCTGGTCCTGTCACTTATTACCTGGGGGAAGAGACTGACCCCTACTTAACTACAACATTTTTTCAGGTAGTTGTAGGGAGTTATAAGATCCCTACTGAGCCTGAAATAGACCAATAGACAGATAGATATGTATCTATACATATAACTTCTAAATTCTAAAATTTTTAACCTTTACAGTATATCCAATTTAGCTTTGGAAAAATGTAGTATACTACCTTTCACCCTGAAAGCTTTCAAAAGGACTTAAGTAATCTAAAATCCATGTGCATGAAAACAGTAAGGAAGATCAGTGCAAAAAATAGTCAGGATTTAGGTATCGGCATTGAAGGATTCTTGCTGGTCAGACACTTATTTAGAGGTGTCTACATTAGGTTTTATGTGGCCGTTTCCAGAGCTGAGGGATTGGTAACGTGCCATGGCTAGGTTATAATTAGGAGATTTCTAACCTTCTCTGTCTTTCCCTCCCCCAGCCTATGACTGTCAGTCAGTTTGAGCTGATCTAAGTTTCTAACGTTTCTTTTCGGCAGCCCGCAGCAGTGACCTCTCTCATCCTGCATTTTCTGCCCTTCTCTATAAGCTTTTACTAAAAGCAAAGTCTCTTCTAGCCTCTTTAGCTCTCATGTCACACACATGTCAAACTGGGGCTCCAAGCCCCACCTCACCAAGGCAGCCCCTGTGGTATCACCTCTGTCTGCTGGAGTCAAATGAAAGAGCACCCTTCGTGCTTAAAAAGCTGAGGTTCACTGCATGGTGTCTAAGCCTTCACACCACCTTGCAGGCTGCTACACAACGTGACCCGTTCCCACCCGCGCGCTTTGTGGCCGTGTTTGGCTGCGGGCAACACCCGGCAGCGTGACACCGCACTCGAGGCCTGAGCCAATTCACTTCAGAACTGATCCGGGCACCCGCCGTGGCACCGTGCCTTGACAGGGACACAGACCTTTTCAAGGAATGAGGAGAATCCAGACAGGCAACTCTGGGGCAGTGCTGCTGCTGTGCTCACAAGCTACTTGGTGCTCACAATACGCTAGATTCAAACCTGCCTCGGTCATCACAGACTTCCGTGGGTATTAATGTTAAATAAGAATGGAATTAGTGGGAAATTTCCGCTCTTCATAAAATCAGATAGTCCTTCACATTGAACTCTGGCTCACACAAGAAGTGGTAATCTCTCTATTGTTTGTTTAACAAAATATGTTATTTGTCTAGCAAAAGAGAACATTATGATTTATCTATCAGCAGTTTGCTAAACATCTCATTCATTTTGGATTGCAAAGTGAAGCTTTAGGATGAGGGTGCTGATATTTTTGAATATCTGCCCATCCCCAGGGAAGCTGGAAAAGGTTTAAAATTTATTGCGGGCACTCCGAGTGCACTAATGTCTTACAGACAGCGCTGGCATTGATCCTTTCCCCTCTCCTGCTAAATCTTCCACAGATGAGAGCAGCTATTTACTATACATTGTGCAAGCAGAGCTCCTCCAAGAGAAATAAAATCTTTCTAACTTGGAACATACTGCTTGGAGCAGAGTTGGATTCCTGTTACACAACGTCTGATTATTTCCATCTTAGAAATATCTGGGGCAAAGAACATGTGTCTTCCAGGGCATCAGCTCCAGGTGAGTGGAAAAAGAACTGACAACCAGGAGATGCCTGCAGATGCACACAAGGCATTTATTTATCTGGGCACAGGCTGAGCTGGAGTAGCAGCTAAAAAAGTATGCCCTTTTTTTTTAAGTTAGGAAAAAATGGTGGAGAGTGTTCAACAAGAAGGAGGTTCAATTAATATCAATATAAGGAATAACTCAGTATAAAGACAGGAGTTTTATTGTGATGGTGAAGATAATTGAGGAGCAGTGTCATATCTCCCTAGGTATATCTGATACTTCTTTTAGCTGAGCACTTATGGAAAATAATCAAGCGGATTCCACTTCGGGAGTAGACAAATGTGTCTTATGAGTGCATGACACACCTCAGCTCTATCTTGAGAAATACTAGATTAAAATGGTACATGCTGCTATCAATATAGCTTCATCAGGATGCTACCAAATCTCATGCACTGGGGAATCTGCATTGAAAAATATGGAGAACTTCATTTAGTTCCAAATTTGGCCCTCAGAGATGTGTGTTCTTGGTTCTTGTGAAAACTAATAGAAAGAGTACATGAAATCTGGCGTTAGACCATAGCCCCTTATGAACTATGCTTCTGAAGCATTTCTTGTTGCTTTGATTTACAGCAGAAAGTGCTACAGTGGCATCTGAAGGTCTCACCTGAACTTAGGAGCCTTTTGAGCTAGGTACTATTCACATTTGTGACTGCAGGCAGTCTCTGTGGAGTCCTAGTTCAATTTGCTGCCCTCTCTGGCCAGCAGGGAGAGAGCCACAAAGTTGAAAGATGCCCTGTGATATTCTCTGCTTTCGTATGAACAATACTTTGTTAGGACATTAATGGGTTTGAGATAAACTGAAGATGAATTTACATCATAACTATAGACTTCTAAGCAAATTTCTTTTGAAGGGACTTGGCTGGCTAGACCCCAGCAGCATCCTTTTGCAAGAAGACTGGGTTGAAATGCAAAGTAAGACTAGTGTTGCACAACCTACAAAACTGGCAAATAACCTAATAGGAGCTGAAGATGTGCATCAGCCAGAGTCACTTGCCGTGTGCCCAGGTCCCAAGAGTGGTTCTGTCTCCATGCAACTGCTCTTTCCTCTGGGCAGACAATAAAATCCCAGCGACTTGCTGGTAGCACACAGTCATCGGAATTTTGCACCCAAAAGGTCAGAGTTGTTATCAAATACAGAGCTGATCTCGTTGTTGGCCTTTTATGCTTAAAGTACACATCCAGTTTTATGTGACTGCTTTAAGGGGAACACAGTCACTCTCAGCCACACAGCCAAGGCACTCAATAAATGCACACTAAAGATTCCCTTTTGTCCTGAATACCACAGTGCAGAAAGCAGCTGTGGAAGGGAAGGCAGTGTGAAAAAATATGGATGGTGTTTGCATGAATCCTGTAAGCCACAAACTTCATAGAGAAAACCTGAATGGGAGTGGTGGGATGGCTGGGATGGCCCAGGACTGCCTGGTTGTGGCTGTGGCCTGGAGTTACCTTCCTGACTAATCACCACTGTGCTTGCGCAGGGCTTGTTTGTGAAATGTCTCTGCACATAAAGCAGAGCTCTCTCACCTACATTTCTCCCTCCAAAGAACAATACTCCTTGCACCACAGGTTGTGCAACTGAACACTGAAACACAAAAAAAACATGCTCTCCAAGCATATGAAATCCAGGAAGGTTTTCTTCTTTCCAGTACTTTATTTTCCCAAGAAAAGGCTCTCTCCCTTTACAGGTATGTTTCTTTCATACCTTCAGACATTCTTCTCTGTGTCTCACTGATCACCATGTCCCCAGATTTTCACCATTTGTACTACCAGACACGATGGTGAGGATTGGAACTGACTTGCAGACTGCCTTTAACTTCAAAAGCTTTTTAAACCAAGAGCAGCTAAAGCACTAGAAAACCACTGATAAAAGACAGCTCTGCTCTGTTTAAGAGAGGATTATTGTGCTTCAGTTTAAACTGCTCCCTTAATCAAATTTCCATAAGATTGCTTGATATCTATTTAAGTTTCCATATTATTTTTTCTCTTGTTTAATTAAATCCATTTTGAATTACGCTTTGAGGCAAACCTGCAGAACTGCGTATGTACACAAGCTCTCAGATGGTGTTACCAACAGCCCATTTGGAAATGGTACAGCTCATTAGCTTTGCTGGCTCCCAGACAGTTCAGAACAGTTTGAATTTCCTGCCAACTCAATGGTATTATTTAGTTTGTACTTAAAAGCTCGTGTTTCCTTTTGACCCAGGATGGTCAGCAAGCACAAGCACTGAAGGGCCTGGTCTTTCATCAGCGTCTGCAAGAGCAGAAGAGCCCTGAAACTCTGGATGAGTACAGTGCATTGCCTTTTGCTTCCTTTTACTGCTGTTTCATGAAACAGAAGGAAGAGACAATGTGAGCTTTTGTACAAAAGTGAGGTGACCTTTCCAAGTTACATGTGGGATCTGCTGCTGTTTCTATAGAGACCAAACGCATTAACCTGAGTCAAGTGGGAATGCCTGAGGCTCATTGAAAGGGATATCGTTTCTCAGAGAAAGCTGGAAGATTTAAGTAAAAGGCTTGATTCATGTGCTTTACTTTTTAAACAAAGGGAAGCTGCATTTAAACTTTCTCAATTGGATGTCTGAGCAAAGACAAACATTTTGTGGCTGATTTCAGCTTCCAATTTCCAACTCACAACAGTCTTACCAAAAAGCTGTCCTACTTTAGGGTTCCAAATGCTTCTTTGGCTGAATAAGACTGCAGAAACACTAGGTTTAGACTGGTGAAATATGCTTCTTGTTCAGTCACAGAGTCTGCAAAAGTACTCTGAGATGTTGCTTAGTTTGTCCATCCTACATCCACAAACTCTTAAACTGAAATAAAGTCTCCACTCAAGGCGGGTCCTAAAACCTTACTCATTCTCTTCAGACCTAAAGCCATTTTGTTTCAATACTGAGTACTACTGTACAGAATAAAATACTTTGCACTATGTGTAAGAAAGATTAAAAAAAAAAAAATCCTAAGAGATCAGTTGCACACCTTTTCAGGAAGCTGACAAGAAAAGAAATGATGAAAATGATGATAAATTTCTGTACTAAGTAATAAAATTAATTATTTTCACTGATTTTAGGTGCTACGCCTATTCAATTTGCAGGTGGGTGGACATGAATCATGTCACAAGTACTGCTTGTTGTCATCTGTCTAGATATATTCTGTCTGATCACTGGAGAAAATTCAGCTTCTGCCTATGTGCCCAGGCTGTTCAGTTTTTTGGTGGAGGAACAAAAGGTAAAGTGAAGATTCTCTCCAAATCTCCATTTCTACCTAGTCCAACAGGTATATTTGATTAAACAAGACTTGTTCTCTGGAAAATCACCTCCAAGCCCTCGCCCTTCCAGTGGTTTCCCCACAGTGTATTTGAGAGTCTGAAAACAAGGGGGTTTTTAGTGATTTTTCTCTTTCTGTCTCTTAGGCATCCACTCCCATGCCAGCCCCTGGCTTTGGATAATGGAGTATGCCTGCTGGGCTGTAGAAGTTAAGAAAAATAAAACAGTAGTCAATACCAGCTCATTAAAAACAAAAACAAAACTCCACATCCAAATAAAAAACTCCACATAGTTACAAAATAGCAGAGTTTAAAGTAATCTGGCAAATGTTGCATAGGAGAGAACCATGTAACTTACAAATAGGAAGATTTCTAATTATCACCCATGAAAAAGAAATACTATGATTAGTTTGAACTGTGATGAACCTTTGACTACTTAAGGAAAGAATTATTCAAAAAGGCAGCCAGTACTCAAACAGCTCTTCATCTTTTACCTAGCTCGGCTGGCTTTTAGATCAAACAAGTCGGATCAAAGTTTGTTTTTACAAAGTCCCCTTTAGATGCAAGAGTCCCAAAAGTACTTCATAAAGTGGCCCTTTGAGAAATGTAATATCTCTTAAGCAATAAGTTAGGTATGCAGAATTAAGCAGAATAAAGAGCCATGCTGAGTATCAGCAACAAAATAACTGGTTTTGTAATCTCAAATAAAAAATTAGGTATTTCTAACTGACTTTCATTTTCCATTCTGCTCCCAGATCACATAACACACACAAAATGCTGCCATAAGGGCCTGAACACTTTATTGATCTTAACAGTTCTGATGGCACTGCTCACAGTTGGTGTTAGTGTTCCCAGAACGCTTGAGTGGTCAATTTTAGAGTGTCCTTTGAACTGTCATGTAATTGTACAACCCAAGAGTGAAGGTCGCATCCCAAACAGAACTCACTGAAAGTGTCTTCCTGTTTTCTGGCTTGCTGCTGCTGGGAAATGGGGACCAAACCCACCTGTACCTGTGAGAGGTGATGGAGTGAGGAGAGCACTGACAAGGACCAGAAAAGCTTTCCAAGGAGGAGTTGTTCCAGCCCGGTTCTCCCTGGGTAGGTGTTCTTTGTTTGATAAGGGTTAAGCTTTTTATTAAAGACGTTCATGTGGGTGCTGCGTGTACCTGCACAGTATGATACCTCCAGATAAATAAAAGAGCATTAGTTTTGAACAAAACCTTGGTTTATCCAGCGCAATAGCACATGCATATGAATAGACTGGAAATATTGACACAGATTAACGGAAAAGGTTAAGTCAATGTTTGCTCAGGGCTGCAATCCAGAAGTCATCTTGAGTGCAGCAAATTCTGAGATTCCCAAGCAGGAAGTAAACAAACAGGTCAAAGCAATTAACAGATAAGTTAGGCGAGCTCAGAGCACGCACAAACAGGCTCAGCAAAGCACTCTGTTCCAGTCTGCTACCCAGCCCGAACACTCTGGCAACATCTTACTGCCTATGGTTCTGCACTCGTGTGTTTCCCTCCTTGCAGGGGGCACTAAGTTCATGCTTACTCAGGGAAGTGTGGCAGCCTGCAAGGGCATTGAGGCCCTCCTTGGGAACAAGGAATAGAGGGAGGTACATTTGTGGGGGTTGTGTTTTATCGAAATAGGGAGCTGCTCCTGTTCATATTGGAAATGAATGTATTGACTTCCGCAGGAGCAGGACTGGGAGCTGAAGGAGTCATCAATCTTGTTACACAGTATTGAGCAGAAGTGTAATAGGCGCTCGATCTGGTCTGTATATTTTTCATTTGCAACAGCTGTGTGTCGGGGATAACACATGTTTATAGGAATTGATCTGATGGCCAGAATCTGTAACTAAGGACAAGAAGGGCAGTCCAGGAAGGCGGGATCTAGCAGGCAGGACAGTAGCAGGACTCTGAGTTTCCTGGCTAGCAGCAAGCAGAGACAGTAGCCTGGCCAACCCCAAGTCTGTCTCACTGCTGCAAATTACAGCATTGGAACCACCTCACGCTGGCCAGCAGCAAAGCAGCTGATGTGACTTTTGAGGGAGAGATACGAGCTCCTTACCAGCCCAGGTAAGTAAGTCAATATTACAAAGCAAACTCCATAAAGAACTTCATGTTCTCCGGCAGAGGACCTTCATTAAAGCAGCAAGCGAAGAAGTATGCTTATTTCCCAGGGGTCAACCACTTACACCTTAAACTTTCAAAAATTAAATTCATCTCCTGTATTCCAAACAACATTTTATGTAGTAGTGCCCTTTTGGGATTAAAAAATCAAAATCTCTGATATTTCCCTGAGATTTCTGTGATGAGAAGGGATCACGTTGTTAAGAGCTGAAGGACACTAGAGTGCCTCACAGTGCAAGAGCTCTCTTTTTGAATATCTGCTGTCTGAGATGGGGTATCTGCTGGAAGAAATCAACACTTGGGTAAGCTCTTGAAGTATAGATGGTTTCCAGAGAGAAACAGAACTAAAGTCTCGGACTGGAGCTTCTCAAAAGTCTGCATTGAGCTGACAGTGATTTTCAGATGAGGCTTATTCTGTCTGAAGTCTCTGTCAGGTTTACATGAATTTGCAGCCACAAATGTGAGAACCTCAACAAGCACGTGGCAACTGGAAGAAGGCTTCAGTGAATGAATACAGTTTAGTATTTAGGGCAGAAAAAGAAAAGGTTATCTTGGGACTTTTCATCCTTGACATGGAAAGATGAAAAGGGAACATCATGACTTCAAAGTGCATGAAAGACTGCTGCAAAAGAAGCAGCTTCTTTTCTTTATTTACTTGTCAGATGGGACAAGACATAATATGCTTAAATGGAAGGAAGAATCAGGTCAGGAACTAGTAAAATGAATTTTCTAGAAGCAACACACTGAAGCACAGGAGTAACTTCCTTTGATAGCTCTTGGGATCATCTTTGCTGGGGGTATTGAAGTCCCAGATGAAGCTAGTGACCTAAATATGTGTAAATATAGCTGTAGATAAACATTATCTTGTGATGACATGAGACCAGCCTTCTTCCTGAAGTCCCTTCAACACTGCTTCTTTTGCATAGGGTCAGGAAAACTCTACCATGGACAAGATCGGTCCCAAGACTTCAGAAGCACTTCAGAGAAGATGAAGGAGGGATGATGTTTACCTTGGCAGTGCAGTTTCAGGCTTTACTTGCACCACAGAAATGGCACTCAAAGCCTTGCAGTGTGCCTTTTTTTCCTTCCTCTTCATGCATGATTTCTGTGATGGTGTATTGGAGAGGTTTTTACACAGTTTGTCAACTACTTTCTTAGCTCCAAAACATGACAGCATGAGTCACAACTTGTCTGAGGGTAGAAATTATTTAAATTGAAAATAAATATCCAAGTTGAACCTCATAGAAGTCAAAGGGATATTGCAGACCAAAACAAACATTCAAAATTAAAAATAATATCTCTCCATATAAATTACTCCTCTAGAAAGCAACTTTTCTCATGCTACTTAATTGAGATGCTCAGGTAAATTTTAGAAATATGCCTCAGAACACTGAAAGTAATGCATATTATATACAAAGTTGTGCTGTTTTCCCTGGCTTCAGCTGCATTTCAGATTTCAGGAACAGCTTGTATTACCTCATTCATCAATCTCTTGTCTTGTTCTGTTCCCACATTATTCTACTTGAAGTATAAAAAATGTTCCTGTTTTATTTAACCATTTGTACATATATCAGACCACCAGGAGAACAAATGAAGTGAAAGATATGAAGGGCCTGTTAGGTATGTAGGATCTGTGAAATAGCTCACCTGGAGGTAAAATAAAATACTTGCTATGAAAAGCTTTTCTTTTTGTAGTTCTTCAAGAAATATTCAGATTTGAGATGCTAAATGTTAGACATTTCATAAAGATCTCTCTCTGTGCTCAGACTACTGAACTGACAGGCTAAGATGAAAAGGAGAATTAATTAGAATTAGTCTTAGTGGGAAAAAAGAAACTGCTCGATCAAATTCTTGCAAGAGAAAGGAAGAAGTTGTTTCATTACCGAAAAAAAAAGAAGTAAGAGCAAACGTTTTTTGATCTTTAAAACAGTTGATCCAAAGCAATTTGCACCTGACCAACAGAGGAGCACCTAACTAACTTGAGTCAAGCTAGATAAAAGAAAGAAGTGTAAATTAGCCAGAATATCCTCCTATTCTGACACGATTAGATCACTTTCAGTATTTCAGAGCAACTATTCCAATCCACCTCAAACCTCTTCACATAGCAGTTGCACGGGTTTCTTAGTTCTGCTCTTTCGTTACAGAAAGTTGTATTGTGGTTGAACACAAAATGTTGAATATAAGTGAATTCTAAGTAGATCTGAAAAGCCTTTTTTTCTTTTTTTTATTCCCCAGAAAAATGTTTTATACTTAAAGACTTTTTAGTTGTAATTTAATATTTTCTATAGCTTTTTTTCCTAGGTGGTTTTTACTCCATTATACTCCCCGTTATACATGTCTAAGTGAAACATTATTTTGAAGCAAAAAAATATGCCTTGAAAAAATTAATTTTAATGAGAGGAGGGCCTTGCTAAACCAATTTGAATTTGTTGGTAATTTGTGCATGCAAATTAGATAGAACTAAATGTTTGGTCATTAACATTTAAGTTAATGTAACTTTGCTCTGTGCCCATGAGCATTTTCAGTGTATTTACTAACTAAGAAAGTCCCTTAGTTATCCATGTGGATCTGCTTACCTGCACCACAGTGCAATCCTAACATCCAAATGGAATTTGACCATCACATGGCCCTGCTAAGAGAACCAAGCATGAGAAAATAACACATCCTTGCCTTGCTCTTTTCCCACTGCAGTGTGCTCAGGGAATGTCACGAGTAATTTTAGACTGCAAGACGTGCATCCACTTAAAATAATTCCATCTTAAGCAGACAGAATGTAATCTTGCTCTGCACTACCAAGGATGGCTTTCATATTCTACGTTATCTAAGAAATACCCAGTTCATCCTTTCTCTCTGAGAGGGAAAAAGATAAAGAGTTACAGGCCTTGGAAAGTCTTGTAACTACTAAAAGAGGAGCAAATTTGCATAATAAGGTCCATATGAGACAAGGTCATAGTATGTGTTCTTCCTAAAGAAGAAGAAACAATTATGGGATTCAGGACAGGTGAAGATTGTTGTCTTAGAGCAGCATCTTCTGAGCATTAGCCACAGAAAAGTCTATAACCAAACACCTGAATTATCCTTTCTGGAGTAAAATTATTTAAATACTACAGAATCCTATCCCAAACAGTGCTTTCCAACATGAAGATTTCAAAGGCAGAATAGTTTGCTTAATTAATTGGAAAATAGTTATTCTCCCTAGGAGTAACTGTACTTTCACCACCCTTCTTAAAACCATTTTCCCTTCCTCATTTTTAAATGAAATTTTAATTTAACCCAGACAACTTTTCATGTCTCAAGATACACGTTTGGACTGAGTGATGTTTGATGTGCTCCAAAGAGGTGAGATGCTCCTCTGAATTTCTCTATTGGACAAAAATTCAGGTTGCCACATGCGTATAGGGGAAAACAGTTTCAGAATGTAGGCTGGGATTTTTGACGGTAATTAAAGGGAAAGAGCTCAATATCGAACACTTCTGGTCATTTCACCATTACCCTGGGGACATATAGAGTACCTTGAAAAACAGTAGAGGGGACTGTAAGAAAAATCAACATATCTCAAGGAGAATAAAGTCATTAATGTTTTCAAAACAACTCTTAGCTGCTTTTAGGAAGCGTGCAAGGCTAAAAGAAGCACACCAAGTTTGGTGAACAGAATACCCAGGTGTTCCTTGCAGGTAATTAATGCTTACTGTAATGATCTGCCCCTTCCTTCTCACGTTAGCTAGGTTTCAAATGACTGTACGAAACGAGCCAAGGGAACAGGGCTGAAAGGAATCAACGAGCAATACTTGTCACCGAGCGAGGCAGACAGTGCCACGTGAGGGCACAGGCTGCATTAAAACATTTGCCAGGTTTTTAGACAGGCAATTATCGCCTCAGTCTTTTGTAGGCCTCTGATGTATAATGTCATATTCACACACAAACACGTTCTCTCTCACTTCTGCATTTGCCATTTTAACCACATTTCCCTAATTGAGCTCTTCTGATGGAGATTAGCAGGCTGCTTTCACGTGGCAGCTGCCGCAGTTCACCTGGAAGAGAGGAGGGTCAGCGGAGTCAGAAAAGCAGCCAGACAAGTTAATCATCTGCTGAATATGAAAATGACAGTGCAGGAAAACAGTCTTTTCTGTGCAAATAAAGACCTTTTCATGAGAGTAGCCGATCGAGCTCCGTACAGCCTGTCCACCACAGAAAGTGAGCAGTAAAGGATTGGGGGGCAGGGGCAAAGACACTCGCTGCGCTGCTGACAGCAGTCAGAACCGGGTAATTATGTCTTACCAGAAATAAGTACCCCGAAGAGAGAGAAATTTGTTACATATGGTTATTCCTGGAGGTGAACACTCAATGTCTTTTTTCACAAGCTCTGGAGGAAGCTTTCAGGAGTGAAGAACTCCTTTTTCCCACCCCCACCCCGGCACCAATTATTCACACCACAACTTCAGTGGCAAAAGATTAGCTCAGCAACGGCATCACTGAACTCTCAAGTGTTTTATGAAGCTCACAGTGCTTGAAGGTGCCCCTGCCCATGGCAGCAGGGTTGGCATGATGATCTTTAAGGTCCCTTCCAACACAAACCATTCTGTGATTCGATGGCTTAAACAAAGAGAAGGGACAGCACTGCAAAATTGGAGCTCAGACTTCACTGTCTGTCGGCCAAGGTGTAATAGGGCACACCTTAACACAGACCCATTGGATCTTTTCTTAGTAATGCAGTGTTATCTTAGCCATTGCAATGCAGGCTAAACACCTTGAAGCAGGTAATGAGAGAAGAAAACAAAGAGTTACACTCTTATAAGCTGATTCCATCTCTGCTTTGTTGCTTGATCTCCAGTCTTCCAAAGGAAAGCAGAACACCTTTAAAAATGGTGCATTTTATATGGAAGACTGAAAGGCTTCCCATGAAACATAAAATTCTGTGTGTTTGATCCTTGCATTCGTGTTATTGCTCTGAAAAGCACGAAAGACAGAAATGTTTAGGCATTAGACTGTCAGTCTCTGGGGTAGGGCTTTATTTTCTATGTACATCTATAGTGCCTAGCGCAATGAATACCTTCGCGAACGAAATAATTAGTGACTCCTGAGATACTTCTAATACCATCTGAGATGCCCCACAATAGGTGAGCTAACATTAAATACATCATTTTTTAATATATCAACCATCAGTACCAGCAGGAATTATTTATTTCTCCACCAGTAATTCTGAGTGGATACATAAACAGAAAATCTAGTCATGTGTAACCACGACGGATGTACCGAACACATCACTCATCGCTGTTCCTGCGCTGCTCAAAATGTGGCTGAAGGAGGCCACTGCATGAATCCTTCACACACATCTGCCAGTATCCGCTGAGGGTGAAGCTCAACTGTACATGATGGAGTGGATAATACATCTTTTGTTGCTATGTGGGTAAGAACAATAATCGAAAGTATTTAGAGGATAATTGGTGTGCTCTGTTTTAAAAGGAAATAATCTGGTTTCCAAGGGGACTAACTGTGAGACCTAAAGCCTGTAGTTTATCTCTGTGTAGGAATGGGATCGTTATGGAGGAAAACAGAGCACCCATCCAGTTCAATTACCCCAACTGTATTACGAATGTAAAAGAGGAAATTGTATGTATCCCAAAAAGGAAAGTTTCCCTCTCTTCCGCTTCCATCCCACTTGGAACCTACCCTGGAAGCATTTGGTCTCCTTCAGACTACAACAGGGCTTTTATGCTCAAAAAACTTGGAATGTTTGTTCCTTGCTGATTAGTCAGCTACCTCTTAAACACTTCTTCATCCTACATAGTCAAAATGCTGAGCTTATCAGGCTGTATTCATCCACTCAGTAAACTGCCGTATCTAAAAATCCTTGCTGGTGCTTTTGCAATCAACAAAAGAGCAATTGGAAAGAACACTGCTTGGAAGGGGCAGTGTATACATTTGCCAGGTATAAGTCAACCATAATAAAATATTTGAGGGAAAAACATTCCTTGGAATATTCAAGTAAAAAATGTTCAAAGTGGGGAGAGAGGGTAGGGTCCATGTTACCCAGTCCACAAGTTTTTTTTCAGTATTTGGGTATCACTGTGTTGCTGTCACTCTTCTGACTTGACCAACATCCACAGATGCCTGGGAGGCTATGCAATATGAACAGCTGGTCAGCATATGAATTCTGAAAACACTGCAGTGAGATATTAACTGCTAAGGCTCTGCTCACGAGGTGGCTCATGCCAGGCTGGGATATTCTGCCTGACCAAGAGAACTACCTCCTCTGCTGCTGGGCTGGTATTCAATTAACCACTGCAACCATCAGCTCTCTTACATGGGTTTCAAGTACTTTATGGGGCATGTCATCTGCTAATAGACTTCAATGTAAAGCTCTGCCTTTCTTCTCAACAATATTTATACATTCTCCCTCCTTGTTTACAAGTTTTCTTTTCTCTTCTTCAATATTCTGGAGTATTCAGAAACTTGGATCCTGTTTTGGTTATGTGTATTGACTGCATATGCCTGTGACCAGATCAAATTAAATACCATCAAAAATAAATGCATTTGCACCTTTTTTGCTATTCTCTTTCAAATATAGTCACACATCCAGGCCCACTCTGCTGGATTATTGAACTTTGATCAGTAGGCACTGGAAATACTTTGGCAGTCCCACTGTGACACCCAGAAAACCTTATCAGAGGGCAGCACCTGTGCATTTTAGGATGCATGTTGAGAATAGCATGAAGCATCAGACGTGTCATATTTATGCTGATCTCAGTAGTAAACCAAGTTGCTTTTGACAGGGGGCTGTGAAGCTATGATTGTAAGAAGAGAAAACATATATCACAGGGTGTCCAGGATATTCCTTGATTTTAAATTATTCAGATCTTGTAAGCAGTGGCCTAGTAGCACAAGTTTGAGAGCTGGCTCCTTTTCTTCTGAAAACTGTGAGTATGGTGCAGTCTTAATAATCTGTGCCTGCCTTCATCAGAGTAAGTATATAAATCAGTATGGTAGCTGGAAAAGCTCTCTGCAAAATCCTGTGCATCACTGCAGACGGGACAGATATCCTGATGATCTGCTGCCAGTGGTTCTGGTAGATGATGAAAATGAGCATTCATCAAGAGGGTCACATCTAATTTTGTGTAGATTTCCACTGCAGCCATGGTGCCCTACCATGGAGGCTGGATGGCTGTGACTCTCCTACCTTGCACTACAGTCACAGCAGCAACTTCAGACTTCAGTCTGAAATGAGCTGGAAAAAGCAAAATTCTCCCCATCGTCCTGTTTCACAACACTTGTAGGTGCAGAATATGGTGAAATAGTTATGATAAAGATTTTGCTTAATTTTTGTGGTTGGCAGTCTGAAAAACATGGATTGGGAGCTAATGAACAAGCACAAATAGGACAGCTCCCCCATACCCAGCCTGTTTATTCTTTTTTTAATGGGTAAAAAACTGGTCGATTGGCTGGGTCTGGAGAGTGGTAGTGATTGGCATTACATCCAGCTGGCAGCAGATCACCAGTGGTGTTCCCCAAGGCTCAGCTTTGGGGTTGGTCCTGCTTAACATCTTTACTGATGATCTGGATTTGGGAATCAAGTGCAGCTTCAGTAAATTTGCAGACAACACTAAGTTGGGTGCAAGTGTTGATCTGCTCGAGGATAAAAAGGCACTACAGAGAAACCTGGACAGACTTGGTCAGTGGACTGAGGACAGCTGCAGGAGGTTCAACAAGGTGAGTGCCGGGTCCTGTACTTGGGACACACAACCCTGTGCAATGACACAGGCTGGGGGATGAGTGGCTCAAGACCTGTTCAGTAGAAAGAGGCTTGTGGGTGCTGGTTGACAGCTGGCTCAGTATGATCCAGCGTGTCCCCAGGTGGTTGAGAATGACAATGGCATCCTGGTCTGTATTGGGAACAGTGTGTCCAGCAGGACCAGTGCTGGTGGTCGTTCCCCTGTACTTGGCACTGGTGAGACCTGTATTGGATTATGTAACTTAAAATGTGTGTTCTATTTCATCTGTTGAAAACTGTTCTTTGGGAGATCTGATCCTCCTCTTGTAACTCCAGGGGGAGAGGGGCAGATGCCTTCTGATAATGGCCCAGCCATTAAAACCAGGTGGGGTAGTATTTCTTACCTCTTTCACCACCCCTCTATCCTCCATGGGGGCATGTTCTGATAATGGGACATTAGGGCCCACCAATGACATGACACATTCCATCATCCCATTGTGAGATGTTCCACACAGTGGGGGAGGAGCCAGCTGTTCCTAGCTAGATAAAAACTGGGACTGAAGGACACAAGGTATCCTGGTTTTTTTCCACTGGATTCCCGGAGGAAGATCAGACCCATCTCATCGCCACTGGACTTTCAAAAGGACCATCTCCACTCCACAGAACCACATCTGTTACTCCAGGAAGACTTATTTGGACTGCTTCCAACACCCTGACCCACAGGGTGTCAGGTCGTATCCCTGACCCTGTCAGGGTTTTTTCCAGGATTTTTGTTTGTTTACTTGCTTGGTTTTTTATACTACGACATTTGTATTTTCTATTTTTTAATATTCCTAGTAATGAACTGTTACTCCTATTCCCATATCTTTGCTTGAAAGCCCCTAATTGCAAAATTATAATAATTTGGAGAGAAGAGGGTTTACATTCTCCATTCTAAGGGAAGCGCTAGCTTTCCTTGGCAGACCAGGGTCCTTTAAAACTCAGACAGACCACGCACTGAATACTATTTCAGTTCTGGATCCCTCACTTTAAAAAGACATTGAGGTGCTGTAGTGAGTCCAGAGAAGGGCAACAAGGTTTGTGAAAGGACTAGGAAACATGCCTCACGAGGAGTGGCTAAGGAGCTGGGTTTGTTTAGGCTGGAGAAAAGGAGGCTAAGGGAGGACCTCGTCGCTCTTTACAACCACCTGAAAGGAGGCGGTAGTGAGGTGGGGCCAGTCCACCTACTGTTCATGCAGTGAGAGGACATGGGGAAATAGCCTTAAACTGAGACAGTGGAGACTCAGATTAGATAATAAAAATGAAATTTACTCTTGGGATGCATAACAGGTGTTGGCATATGTTGCCCAGGGGGATGATGGGGTCATCATCCCTGGAGGTGTTTAAGAGGCATCTGGATGTGGTGCTGGGTGAGGTGGTTTAGTGTTTGGGGGTTACAGTGGTATTGCTGGGTGGACAGTTGGACTGCATCATCTTAAAGGTCTCTTCCAACCTTGATGATCCTATGATTTGTTCTCTGCCACCTGGGCCGAGCTCTGGAGGAACATTTAGTTCCTCATCCATTACAGATTTCAGCAGGAATTAGGCACTGTGCAGCTGGATCTCAATGTACATTTGTCTGCTACAGAGTTCTTTCATAACACTGAGTTTGCTTTGGGAGTATGGGATTCCAGGAGACCCTGCAAGCTGTCAGAACCAGTTCTTCAAAATGCAGATCATAGCCATTCAACAAATCCTGGTGCAGCATCAGGTGAAAACCCCCTCCATGTCTGTCTGCCTTCCATAAAGACACGTGACTGAAAGAGAGCAAGCCCATCACAATACCTGCCTGATACATTGCTTGTTTTCAGTCAGTGCTGTCAGTGTCTCACTTCCAGGGGAAATAATTTCAAATATGAATTAGCTTCCCTGGAAAAGAGTTTGCTATTAGAAAGGTTTCTAATGCACTTGTAACAGACCTCAATGGATAGCAAATTGTTTTATTTCAGGTGTGTAGCATCATTTAAGGGAATACAAGAGCTCTTACACCATATAGCTCTTGACAGCCCCACTTAGAAAAAGAAATACCACAATTCAGCCCAACAACAGGTGAGCAAAAGTTGCTTTTTGAAATGACAACTAGTAAATTCCAGGGGCAAGGTTACAAAGCAGTTTGTTAGCAGCTCAAGTGTACTCTAGTCACTTCTTTCTGTCTATCTCTCTCACAACAGGAGGCAATTTTAGACTGCAGAGCACAGATGTGTCTAGCAGACACATCCTTCTTCCTGCATCTTAAATAAGTGTCTGACAGACTGTGAGCCATTAATCTCATAAAAAACAGGTACTCAAATAGGATTAGAAAAAATATAGCAACAAAAATCACCTAAGAATTGTCAGTAGCTGTAAGAACAAAATGGATATCTCCTGCTGTGAAAAACCCCCAGTGTCAGCTATTGCTGTTATTACTCTGAATCCTGGAACAAAGGCTGGAGGAATCCATTTCAAACTTACCCCTCCTTGTGGGACCAAATGCCACTGCCAGGTGCATTCCCTTAAATATTTTATTTAACTACCTCACAATGCATGTTTGTTCCGCTGTCACAGTGCTGACTAATGTAGTAATTTTGAACTTCTGTGATTATTCTTGATTAGTGAGAGAAATGAACACAGCTTCTTCTCCCTCAGCTCCCCATGCTCAGTCTAGTACTCCACAGGCTGGTCCTTCCCATCTGCCACGGCATAAGCAGAGGAATATTTCACCCAGGAGTGAGTGAACTGAACCTCACTGCTTCACAGGCAGGGATTTTCTTCCCATCTCTCTAGGCCACTTAAAGTGGAGTCTAGAAGAAACAATATGAAAATATTACATACTACAGACTACATAAATGCCTAAGTATTACAGTAAGAATTTGGCAGATTCTACTGCAAATGACATGGAACTCCTGAGACTGAGAAAAATTGTCAACTCAATATGGCATTTTTGGAGACTGGAGCATGGATTGGCTTTAGTGAAACCACTGCACAAGAGTGCACACAAAGGCACTTGCTGCAGTGGGAGCTTTCTTTTTGTCCATGCCTTGAAGTTCTTTATAAATTGCCCTCAGACTATACTTTGTGTGCATCATGCATAGTAGGTAGGCACCAGATAAACTTAGGAGAAACAGTGTTTTCCAATATGACTCCTGAAATAAACAATGTTAGCCTTAGACTGAATCTTTGTGAAATGGTTGAAGCAAGGGCTTGAACATTCTGAAAGCCAGACTCTGCCCCTGACTGACTGTATGATCCCGAGAAAGTTGTTAATTTCCTCTATGCCTTTCATTTCTCCATCTGGGAAACCTATACTTTATCCTGGGTACATACATGGAGCTCAGTTACTTGCTGATTATAGTGCTCTTGACATGAGCATGCAAAAAGCATTTTGAAACGGAAGTTTTAAGTGCTGATTTTCAGTGAAAATATTTTCAGTGTTTCCAATTTCAGGTGAATTTCCCTTCAAGACTAAAATACTAAACAAGAATAAACCAGGACTTTTAAAGGATGTTTTACTTGTATAGCCAGAAATATGTGTAAAGTAATAAAAATGTTGCAGAAATGCTTTAGGTTTATTGTTTCACAAAACCAAAAAAAATTGCATTTTTCAACTATCCTACAATTTATCACTGTTATCAGAGCTAAGGAAAAGGTTCTCTCTGCACTCCACTCCTGAGAAAACCTTGAGCCTTTGCCAATCAGGGAAAACCATATTTTCTTGAGCACACAATTATTCTTCCTGCCAAAACAACTCGCGTCCTGTTTTATGACACACAGCAGTCCAGTGACGTTCTAGACACAGACATGAATCCATCAACAAGGTGAAATGTAGCACTCATACGACAAAACCAAGTTCACCTCTTGTGCGCATTTGCTCAACACAATTCTGAATCACTTTACCTTCTGGAAACCAACCTTTTGGGAAGGAGAAAAAAAAAAAAAAAGTTATGCTACCAAAATCTATGTTAATCCACTATCTTCTATGCAGAACTTCTCAGACAGATCTCTTATCAAAACAGCCCTAGCTGGCTTTAATGATTTACTTATGCTGCATCAAAACTCATATGGTATTTGATATAATTTACTTACTGCTTTCAGTGTAAGCTCTTTCCAACTTGTTTCTTTTAAATGATCGGTTGCTTTAATGCTGTAAATATTCAGCAAACATCAATATTATGGCCAGCACAATGTGGTTCAGTGTAGCAGTGCCAAGTTTTCATTGACTGCTGCTTGTATGCGCCAGTTTTAAGACAGGCTTTTAATAAGCTCAAAATATGTTCATGAGATTGGTCTCAAAATGTCTCTAGTGGAATAATCAAGCTTCTAAGAGGCTGCAGAGAACAAAAACAATTTTATTCAAAGAATTCCAGCTCAGACACTGTCAAAACAATTTCTGGCTTAGCCTCATTAAGCAGGTCACAGGCTGAACATCCAGATGACAAAGGTAGCTGTGAAGAACTGCTTAGGGCTTCCCCCGGCCCGGGGAACCAGGACCTTTGCAGAAACTGCATTGCCACCCCGTGGCTGCTCCCAAGTCCCCATCCCCAAGGCCAACAGAGCCTTTGTTGCTCCCCTTGACTCCACTGCAGTCGGGGATTCCAGCCTTTGTCCATGACTCTCGTCAGCCACATTTCACAGGTTGAATGCAGTCCAGCCTGCTCACCAGCTCCTGCTACTACCCAACATTTTAACTATAGATGGCATCTTCATCGTAGGCTTTGGGTCTCCAAAAACTGGGGTTTTGGCCATCCACCCACTGATGTGGAGCTCAAGAGTGCTGGGGCAGGGGAAGGTCCCCAGGCACTGGGTCTGGGGGACAACCAGCCTTCAGCCTGAAGGACACGGGCAGTAGCAGAAGGCCATGGCCCAAAGGAAATATGAGGAGGGGGAGAGGGGGACACAGAATGAGACACCCAGTTTTGGTGGAAAGAACTAGGGCAGAATAATATGGCCCTACTTGTCCAAAAGAGAAGCGGTTTGGGAGGTGGAATGCAAAGCTGAACATGGGTGAGAGCTTTCCACTGTCCTGTCACTTGATGTCAAACATAAGGAGCTTCTCTGCACTAGCAACCCACTATTTTTATTATCATATTTCATCAATTCTAACAGTTCTGCAAATGAAAACTGAATCAAGCCTGAAGCTTTCTGAGGAGAAAACAATGGAGAGAAATAGGACAAAGAGAGACACAAGAACAAATTTCAGCTGGGACCTGTGATTCTTAAAGTTTAGTAGGACCATGGAGACAGTGAGGGAAACTTTAAAGCCAGTGTGATGATTTGACTACATTAATGGTGTATATACTAAAGAGAAGAATATGAGAAAAAAAGTACTTTGGCAAAGTGGGAAGAAAATTTTTAAAAAAAGTGGTTGCCATTCCACAGACTTACAAGTTGACTTGAAAGACTTTAGACTAAAACTAAACCCTTTAAGTTAATCTTTCCAGACTTTAGGCAAAATCAAGAAAAATATCAGAATTAAGACCTGAAAGCACCTATGGAGATAAGTTACTTTTTTTCCTAACAACAATTTCCACAGAAAACAGAATAAATACAACAATATGTTCTAAACACTTCTCTTGCAAAACGTGAGCCGTTGTCTGAAGTTCAAATGCATTTCCCTGCCTCACCTTTACCATACACCACATTTCAAGAGTAATGACTCTCACTGTAGAATCAGCACTGTGCCTTCTGTTAGGGTCTCAGCCATGTTCCCAGGAGAACATTAATTTGACCTGCGGCAAAGAGACATTTCTCAGTGCAGTTCAAGCTGGGATAACTCAGATGTAAATGAACTGAAAAAAATTCAGTCTTTACTTAATAGAAAATATGCAGACCTAGAAAAAAAACCCCCCAAAAACCCCTAGAAAAAAATTTATGCAGCCTTTCTATGACATGATGAGAATAATTTTAGATTCTGGAGGTGGTGCCGGTTTTGATGTTCTGTATTTTTAAAGACCTGTCACCACACAAACATTGACTCTATTCACATATCATCCAATTGTGTTATTTCCCCATACCAAAGTTAAGAATGTGAGTTTGAGAGGAATGCGTACAAGTCCACACAGGTGCAAACCCTGGAAATGAATCCAGGTCTCTTGAGTCTCAATCAAATACTTTGTCATAAGTTTACCTTTCATCTAGGTGAGATTTCTTGCTTTACTTTTACAGACACCAGCACTAGGCCTGCACAGAAATACTGCTGAATTACAGGGATTGAAGGAAATGTCAGACCATTTTCCACAGTAATTGTCACCCTTTTTGTCACAGGCTAATTAACGTGTAAACTCAAAGTTCTGGAATAAGATCTAATCTGTTCCGTTTTCTTCCTTCTCCACCCTTTAAAAAACAAACTGTGTCCTTCAGCCTTGACTGCTCCAGGCTAAACTCCCACTTGAAGCACATACACAGGAACAAGCTCTTGCTTCTGCTCACATCAAAATCCCAAAGCTCCTGATAAAAAGAGATAACCATTTCTAAAAATGAATCAATTTAATGAATTACCTTTTTCAGAGCTCAAAATATATATAAACTAGTTATAAAGTTTTTGCTCAAATGTTTATTTTTCTCATGTATTTCTGGCTTTGCCTGAGACAAACTCACAGTGTCTAATATAATTCAGAGACTTTTTCTGTCTAAAGAGAACTTGAATATTTGAATGATTGACAGACTTTACAAAACTGATCATGATTCCTCCAACAACATTGACTGCTCAGTGAGCTGTCAGATATTGTGCAGCTGGAAAACAAAAAAAGCAAGTGTGTTATTTGCTGGAATCAAACAATCAATTAGATCCTGTGATAAGTTAATTGATATATTTAATGAAGAGTGATATTTTCCTTTGATGTGCAGAACAAATGGTGCCATGAGCACCAAAAACATTTGCTAAGTTTGCTGCAGCAGGCAATTGCTCGATCTTCTCTTTTTGAAATATTTTGCTTAAAGGGGGTGGGGGGGCGGGGATGTGAAGCTTTTGAACTGAAAAATGTTCACTGAGCTTAATGCCTCCTGTCAGGCTACATGCATCTGCCTCTCTGAATAACCTAAAATAGAAGTTAAACTGGAAAATACAATAGTTCTTGCACAACCTTTGGTTTTTTTAATTCATCTGAGAGGTAAAGAATGGGCAAAGAAAGAAGATATGAGGTCATTTTTCACTCTTTAATGGATTTTATTTTAAAAAAAAATCTCTGTTGAGGCTCACTTCCTTCTCCCTCTTTCCCTGGCAACTTTCATTCCATCTGTAGTCACTGCAACTGCTTGGATCTCAGAGCCCAATGGTAGCAAGCTATTGTTGAAACACACAGAGGTGGCGAATAAATTGAAATATTTCATGATTATAAAGGACCTTGTTTGAGTTCAATGCTGGCCATGACTGATAAGTAATTATGAAAAAACAGTTGTAGCAAATAATTGTGAGGGACTTACAGTCAAAGTGCAACACTGGAAAGTGCTCTGGTCTTCTCCTGATAGGTATCAAAGGAACTTGATCTAACTTCAGGCATGTTAGATTAAGTAAGTTTTTGATTGTTGTATTTTCCTCATAATCAACTCAGGATTCTTAGCTGTGGATGATAACCACAGCCTGGAGTTAGTTTAACTGGACTGATAAAGCAAACTTTCTGTTCTGGAGATGCTCAAGTTCTGATTTAAATTAAGTGTGTTGATTTAGATGCATCCCAAGACCAGACCAGGCCCAGTTCACATGGACTGTGACTAATCAGTGCCCAGCCCAAGAGAGAACTTAAAAAATTACTTTCCCCACTGCAAGAGGCCGTTAACAGTTCTTCACAGCTGGCATTCCACCTTTTCTCTATTGTTTACTTCTCCAAGTCTGATTAGATGGGAAAGAAAGGATGGAGTAGAAGTCAGGAGGAAAACCTAGAAAACTCTTCAGTCCTGTGCTCAGTTTGTTATTTTATTGATCCATGATTTTGTGTTAAAAACATGGAATAAATAATTAATAAACCACCCTTGTACAGAAATAAAAGCATCAAATTATACTAGTTGCTTACCAGTTCTATTGTAGTCTATTAAAAAAAAAAAAAGAAAATACAGAAAAATACAGCCCATGCCTAGAGCTGTTTAAATGGTTCAAAACAAATGTGTCGTAATTTGTCTTCCATAATCTTTTCTTTGCCCCCTTTCTCACACACAAATGGCTAAAGCCCTTTTCCTCTGTTTGAAGAATTTTGCCCCCTGAATCGCAGTTCCCTGCAATGCAGCAGGCCTTTAATGAAGCAAATAGGATTAGGCTACTGGAGGAATAGTTTATCCTGATTTTTGAAAATCTAAATCCAATATTGTTTGAATGATGCTGGCCCTTCTTTCATCAATCCTACTCCAAAAGATGTTTTGAACTTTCTGTCAAAGTACATTGTATAACAACAGGACAGTGATAAGGATTACTGGAATATCTCTGCTCTTTATAACAGAAAATTTAATCCTTCTGACACACTCTAACATTTTCCATTGCCAACATATAAATACATGCATTAGAGAAACAATATTTTGTGCTGTCCCACTCCAGGAAACTCCTGTCAGGCTAAAATGACCACTATATCCAGACCTGAGAGCCATGGGCAGCTCTGTGCAGGCAGCCCACAGTACAGCCACAGTGCAAAACAGAGGTATTACAAGCCTCACAAAACAAACGAGGTCATCCAGGTAACTGCGTGGTTCTGCCAAGAAAACTGCTTTGGAACTGGAGGCTGCTCCCAACTCGGTTATGCCGGTCAAGGTCGCATCTCATCTTTTCCCTACTTATGTAAGTGGATAAAACCTGCCAGAATAGCTCCGCTGGCCTGAGCCAGAGTGATTTGATGTGGAAGCCTGTCAGAACTGCCACTGAAAGGATGAACAAAGACGTAATCTCTGGCAGTCAGCACTGAAATCTGCCTTTGCTATGGCCAAATTCAGTGCTGCCAATTCCTCTTCTCAACTATGCTGGCTCTGCCTTTTGAACTACCCAAATACGAAGCCAAAAATTTCCCTGTGTATCCTGTAAACAATACAGTGAAGAAATATTCACGTAACCATTTCCTTCCTGGTTTCTACTGACCCAAATAATCCTGTAAATGAGACTTTCGAACATGCTGTGCTCTTCGGCTGATGCCAGGTCTGTGCTGTAATCATCATTCCCGATCTGCACGGGGCAGATTCCCTGCAGAAGGTCAGAGGTTGTTGTGAACATTTGTGCTGTTCCCCCAGATATTCCTGAGCTACCACATGCAATCCTGGCTGCATTTCTCCCTTCTCCAAAGGGGTAGCATTTGAAGAGCCAAGGGATACACTCTACCTCTGGCAAAAAACCTTCGGTTGTTCTTTGACTTTTTAATGGTTTCTCTATGGAGGAAAAGGTAATCACTGCAATATAGCACAGAGAAGAGATAATGCAGGTTTACAACAATTGTCTCTAGCACATCACATCTTCCCTCTCTGCTGTGCTCTCTGTATCATATGGTATGCATTTTCCCTTTTAAGGGTGGGAAATTGCACAATTGTGATACTGTCCTTCAGGGAATCATTTGGTTTAGTGGGTTAAATGCAGCTCTACTGCACTTAAATTCGGATATATTTCCAATCTGGTGTTGTTGCACTCATTTTTGAGAAATCTTTATAGCCTAATGGACAAGTGGACTTGGTGGTCTTTTTGGTGACAGAGGATGCAGGGTAAGTGTGGGGGTATGGATTTCTCACCACTCCCATTAGTTATGGCCATGGGGATGCTAGCTCATTGCATTTCCCTCCTACCCGGTGAACTCTGCTTCATCCCAAGCCAACTCACCTGAAGTGGGTTAGCAGTGCCAAGCAACTCACATGGCTGCCATCGTGTCAGGCATTCACTGCACTACTACTGCTGAATTGACTTTAATCTACTCCAGACACTTTTGCCTTTATCCTGCCTCTGTTTTTTGCCCATGCTTTTGAAAATATTGTATACCAAGTCAGATTTTCTGCTTAACCAGCTGCATACTATACGCATATAATACAGTCCACCACCCCTATAACCCAGTTTCCTGTTTGCTTCCAACTTCACAGTCTTTGTAAATTCACTTCCTAGAGAAACATAGCTCTGTCTAATCTCACCATTCTTTTTGTCCCACTCTCAGTCCTCATCCTTGGCTCCAGTACTTCACAGCACTTTGTGTCTCCACCTAGCAATCCTTTGTCTTTTCTCATGCCATCTTTATGGCCAAGATCAGCACTTGCTTCTTTGCCTGAGCTTTGTTCCTCATCCTACAGAGTGCTGCTTTTTTCTTATGTATGCATCAAATATGAACCTTGGTATTATGTCTGTCTCACTCTCAACATGAGAATCTCGGGTCACACAGAGCATCTTCCTGCATTACTCATAGCACCTATGATGTTATATAAATGATCCAAATGGGCACTGTATCAGGTAAACTATGTCATACAGTCTGGACCGTGGCCAGAGCACAGACGGAGATTTCTATTCATAGCACCAATCCTCTGCTTGTTCCCCTGTTCTTAGCATATTCTTTTTCTGAGACTCCAATTCCTGTATATTTTCCACTGTGACTCAAAAGACAGAGGCATTTTCATTTTCTTGCCATTTTCTCAATCTTTTGTGCATCAACAAAAAAACATTAAGGAATACATTGCAATTAGCACTTCCTCAGATGCACTCATCTGTCAAGAGCACTCATCCCAGAGCCAGTTTTCTGCAGGTGGGTAACTTAATGCCTCCTCTTACCACTTTTATTTATCTCAAGTTAATTGCCAGAAGTGGAAAGCTCTCAGTGTTCTGCATTGAATTCATGATCATGCAAATACTTAAGATGACGGATTGTGTGTCTGTCACAGCTATCAGTAAACCAGAGATAGAACAGGAATTCTCAGAGCAAAAAGAAGAGCACTTGAAAAAGCTGGTGCAGACAGGACAGAGAAAAAGACCTGAAGTTGATATGCATTTAGCAGCTGTTTAGACTCCTCAGGTCCATTCTTGATGCAGTACAGTCCTTGTTTGTAGATGCAGGCATTTCTCACTACCCTTATTTTTATCCCAACTGGGAACAATGGCTTACACAACAAGTGAAGTACACACCACCAGCACTAGCACATTTTCAGCACTGTAGTCAGTAGGGCTTGATAATAGGGCTGCGAGGTGTCCCTGTGACAGAGCAGAGCATGTCAGCTCTGTATGACAACTGTTTTTCAACCTATAGGTTTTTCTTCAACCTGTTCTAGAGCAGAACAAAACTTTTGCTGTCGCCCAGCAAAGTACCTAATCAAAGCCATACTACCACTATGACTCAAAATTATAGGAGGGTTCATCTTCTGCAAGGCACTGCACAAACAAAAGCAATTCCAAGTCCACAGAGCCAACATTCAGAAGCCTTCAGCCAACAGTCACGTTGTCCTTTGAGTCAAATGGTTGGCCCTGCCTTGCATAAAGCTATACACCCTTGTGTATTAGCAGGATGAAGCCCAGAAAATCAGGTGGTTATTACTGATGAGCCCCCATCAGTAATTTGCTAGTTCCTTATAGATGCCAGGGGGTGCACATGTTGTGGGGAAAGGCAGCGGTGCCAGAGCAGCCCCGCTGTGACGCACCAACCCACCGGGCTCTGCGCAAGAGGAGCCGCACAGGAGGTGCTGCATCGAAGCAGGGACTGCCTTGACTTTCTCAGCAAGCTCTTCCTAACAATGTTGCTGGTGCATGTACTGTTGTGAGAAGCCAGCTGGCTGCCATCTGAGAGCAGATGCCAAGTGGCTGTCAGATTGTCATCTTGAGTTTTAGTATTCAACCCGTCTTTCTGTGAATTGGCTTTTGGCCTTTATTCCCCCAGGGAAGAGTTGTGCCTCAGCCAAAGCACCTCAGATTTAACTCCTGTAAAAGAAATGAAAGCATGAGTCGCTATTACTTCTGGTGAAACAATTTATAAATCTCAATTCAAGTGCTTTAAGGTTTTTTTCCATATTTTTTTCCTGTAGTTTTGTAATATTTTCTCTGCTGTTCCTAAAAGAAACCCCACGAAAATACATAACAGACACTTCAGACAGTTTACCCATTCGATCTGTCCATTATGTAATTAATTGGAAAAGCTGAGAGAAATACAGTCCTTCAGTGTCTGAGCTCCTGATGGTCATATTTTAATAAAAAGGCTAGTTGCATATCGTCCTCAATATAGCACTGGTCAGGCCTGGAGAAATGTCAGCAATTTATCCAAAGATGTAAGACAAAAAGAAATGAAAACTAACTAAAAAAATACTCAAAATTAAACAGCAAAAATCCCTAGAACAATTTTTCCGTAAGTAGTGGTCCAAAAGATGCAACTTCAAGTACCCTTAAAGGATTGCTACTTTTATGAGAAGTGCTTCACTCTTGGTCTTTGGGAATGGAATAATTTTCAGATGTGTCATGGCAGGCAATTTAACTCACTGCTCTTGAGGGAAAATAATACCCTTAAGAGTTCCGGAGACTGGAATAGAAAGAAGTTGTTATTGCCATTGAAGCAAGAAAGTGTCTGCTGGGAAGATATGTAAGTAGAAAGAGCGTGTTTCCATCAGAACAACCAGCTAAAAAACATGCAAAGGCCCAGCAAAGAAATTGTTCCAAGAAGCCTGTGCCATTATATTGGATTTCCATTCTGCATTATCATTTGACCACCTGAAACAAATCATAATTGTGTTAAATCCCATTAATGCAGAAGTATGCAAGTTTGTTATATTATTTCTAATTCTGCTCAAAAAAAGCAAAACACTTATTTCCTTTAATGTTTTGGGCATTCCCATTTAACTTCCAACAATAAAATACTATTTAAGTTTATCCAATGACACAAAGCATCTGCTTGTTCACTGCCAGACCACAGAAACTGAAAAAAGGAAAAATGTTTCATAGACACACAGAAACAAAACCAGGTTTTAAGCACAAGAATCAGAGCAAAGCAAAATGCACCTTGCAGCACCTAAAAAGATCACAAAAATGTTGAAAAGTCCAATACAGAATGACCACTCCGGTCAGTGCTTCCAGCACATAGAACTAAATTAATAACGAGGAAATGCATTTAATTCTAGGTCTTTTCAAGAAGAGGGCTGATGCCCTGACATAGCAGAAAACCTTGGGATACTGCCGGCACTTGGCAGAGTAATCCTTTCTGTGTAGCTTACGTAGTGAGAAAAGGTGGCTTGGGTGAAGAACTCCTGATGTAACAACAGTAAGAAATTAAAACATTAAAGTAGAGACAGCAAAGGGGACCGAACCACAACACCCAATGCAGCAGCATGCTAGTTCCTGAATCTCAGTGCCTGAGCTACACAGGGTTCTAAAATAGGCATTGTTTGGTATCTTTTGCATGTCCTGAAGTACCACCTCATAATTTTCTTGAGGTTTCTAATTTTAAATGTTCTCTTGCTGGAAAGAGTCAAATCAGGCACCTTTTCCTTTACAGACAGGCTTCTAGTAAGTTTGTACCTGCAGGAATTTGTAATAGCAGCAAGAAAGATACTAAAGCACTTTAAACCATGGTTGAGATTAGAGGTATTGCAGCAGTGACAATGGAAGGCAGGCATCTAAATTTCTGTGTTTCGGGGCATGGAATGCCAGACAGGAGGAAATCCAAGCAGCAGGGGAATACCTTTTCCAGTACCCTCCCAATCCTGGTTATCAGAGAACCTGAAAAGAGGATAAAAACGTATTTGTCACATGTTCATTAAAATAAAAGGAACAAAACAAGTATAGATGTTAAAAATATCTGTCTGCTTGTAAGAACAAAATATTTTGTGTTTTTATAATTTGTTGTTTCTAATCTTCACATATTGTTTTTCTCCACATTTCTCCTCATCTTTTGTGCATTTGATGGAAAGCTTGTGCCATCTGATCAGGCTCATTGAAATGAATATTTCTCATGATTTTTTTTTTTTTTTTTTTTTTTTGTGAAAATGTCAAATAGAAAAGGGTTTTGAAAAGCAGGAATAAAAAAAAAATCTATTTTAAATAGCAGTCCTTGAAATGCCATCCATTTTTAAAAATTCAGTTTGGCTTGCAAGGAATTACACAGGACAGTCGAACAGAACACTCACTCTCTTCATGTTTGATCTCCAGAATTAACAAAAAATAATGCCAATAACGAGTGAAATTGTAGTCAAAAGACCTTTAGACCCCTAATGTTTTCGTTCCGATCTGGCCAGATTTCTGAAGGCCTTGCAAAGAGGGAGAGGGAAAAGATGCTTCTGTCAGCACTGACCACATGGCTCTCCACACACTGGAGGATGCCCCTAGGGCTGTGCCCAGGCTCTTCACCACACTGGTGGCTCTGGGAGCAAGGTCTCTTGGCACACAGTTGGGGCCAGCTCAGGGACCTCTGCCAGGCGCTCTGCACCACTGCACTTGGGTCATTTGTCCTTGACACTTCCCTTGTGTCACTGCCTGCCCTGGATGATGTGGCCACCAACCTATTTGCTTTCTCAGGCCATGGACACCCGGCCCTCTGCCCCTCCTGTGTTTCCAAAGGCATGCACCAACATTGCTTCACTTGGAGCAGCCACGTGTGTGATGACTGTGCTGGCCCGTGCACTGGTGAGAGGAAACCTGCTTCTCCCTGGATCCCCCTGGCTACAGCTGCTCTGCCCTGGGAGGAATGAGGCAGCACTCCGACCTCTTTTGCCTCAGGGGTGTGTGACCATACTGCTACCTCGCTGCCTCTCTCTACACCTTCCAGTGTATGGCAGAGTTGATCCGTCCCAGCACCACCAGCCAGGCAGCAGCATCCCTCAGCTCCCAGTCTCCTGAAAGAGCAGCCAGTCAGGCAGGCTGGGACAGGAACTCCGCAGTCTCTCCGGAATGGAGAGACAGCCGACTAACACTGTGTTGACTGAAGGTTGACCAAGCCACTGTCTGAACTTCTGGACAGCAGCACAAGCAAGTATTTGTCTATTCGACACCAGAGCTCTACAGATGGGAATTTCAAACAGTCCTGAAGATTTTCCATGGGATCTCCTGACTTGAAAATCTACCCAAAGGCAAAATCTGTGTGTATCGCTGATTTGCACCATGGGTGGAGGATCTGACCATATAGAAAATCCTTGGTTGTGGGAAATCAAGGCACAGAAAACTCCCTAAACCTTGTGCCTATAGGCCCAGAGTTGGAAATGAATACAGGGTTTGATCTAAGGCCTTGAAAGGGACTTCCAAACTTAGAGACCTGAAGCAAGAATGTGGATTTGTAGTTTAAGAAGAAGCATATTAAGCAAGATAGTATAAAGTTTTAAAAGTTTTAAAGTTTAGCTATAGAACTAGTTACAGAGTTAGTAAGAAGAATAAGACGTACGAATGTAGGTTTGTGTGACGTTACGATTGGTTGAGAAAATCTGCACTTGACAAAACTATGTAAGACAAAACAATTAATGATTGGTGTAAAAGACACTAACTTTGTGGCAGTAGTTTATTGGCTAATAAACCTATATAAGGCGTTGTAACTAGAGATACTACAGTCTTCTGATGTGAAGACATTCTCACCCTCTTGTGAGACTGATAAGAGCTATAAACCATCCTTTTACAACAGTGGTCCTGTATTGCTAATCCTGGTACTTTGTGTTGTTTCTGCTGCAAAACAGACCAAACTGATAGATAAGATGTCAGCATAAACTGCTCCTGCAGATGCAGAATCAGTCACACAAGGCAGTCTTGCCATATTGTTTAGACAGATGTTTTGCATGTAGTACAAGGGATGATGGATCCTGCCTATGCAGGAATGGTAATACAGGAGCATTGGACAGTCGGGAATGAGAATTAACATTGCAGATAACACAATTGTGAGCACTATACTGTTTTTGCAGCTTTTTAAAAGGCTAGTTTAAAGTGCTTTAAAGTCTGTAATTTTTGAGGCATGCACCCCCTCCTACAAACTGCTTTGAAGGCTCTGGCTATTTCAGAACCCCTTTTGCCTCCTCAGACCAAAGGCTTAGTCTGGCTTGGGTACTATGTCTGTCCATGCTAGGATGTACTTCACACTACCATAGTGTTTGGAAATCTCTTGCACACCCCCAAGCCCTCCTGCCATTGTGTGGTGCTGCACCACTTTGGTCCTTTAAAAAAACTTTCCTGGCACTTTTTGCAAGCTGAAGGCCTCCTGGCTTGCAGGCCAGGTTGCCGCTTGTTTTCTGCTCAGGCTGGCAATTTGCCTTTTAGCAGCTTCAAAAAGGAGATCTTCACCTCCTCAATTTCCTAAGCATATAATAAAGTCTTTTAACAGAAGTAGTGGTGTAGACATGTCTACTCTCATAATGCCGCTGCACACACATAAGAAATAAAACACTGGGCTAATTAATGTTACATTTTGTTGAAAGCTGTCTTCTGTGACAGTTGTCCTTCCCTGAACTCCTGTAGGCCTGGGCAGATCAGGGCACCCTTTTGCTTCCTGTCTCGTCAGTTTGTAGCCAAAACTTTTTTGAAAGTTTCTATAAGGTCATTGACCTACAGATGAGAAAATAGGTACATCACCAGCCTGCACCTCATGATGCATATGTGAACCCCCAGAGCCCTGAGCGAAAATGTCTGTCCCCGTGTATGCTGAAGTCTGGGATTCCTGCTCTGACATACTTTCATAAAATAAAAATACTTTCAATATATGGAAATACAAAGTCTTGTGTCCAGCAAAGCATTTGGGATCTTGTCTCCTAATGTAGGGTTTTAGCTCTCTCATAGAGTCCCAGCACCACATCAACGCCAGCAGCTATTTCATTGAAAACTAATGACCTAAAAACTTTACTGGATTTGGCCTACTGTTCCTGTTGGTTTCCTGCCCCGTGACTACAATCAGTTCTAATTTAAATGACTTTTTATCATCTTCATGGTAATCACAAGCTTACGACTAAATGCAGCATGTAGTTTCCAAGAAAGAAGGTTACGTGGAGATTACAAGAACACCTTAAAAATATTCAGAGCACGTAAAAATGTAAAAGATTTTTTTTTAAGTAAAATTAATTGGATGAAGTTGAGCAATGAAAAATGTAAGTCAGACAGTATCAGGAGGGATGTCTTGGCACTCTGTTAAACAGCAAAATAAACTCCTAATGGAAGGGGTTGGAAGCATCATTAATCCCCTTCATTTAGAGCAAAATGAGGCAAAGCACTGGATGGAGCACTGAATGGAGCGATGACTTTTCTGGCCATAGAGCACCAAAAGCACTTGATGAAATACCCTTGTATGGGCATTTTGGTTGAAGTTGTGGAACTGGTGTAATGGTCTGTACTTCACCTATACCACGTATACCCATTACACTCCCAAAGGAGGAGGTTAGGTTACCTGGAGCCAGAGCAGGAGGACCTGCAAATGCAGGTCTTGCTTTATGCAGAAAAACAGAGCAGGCATGAGGGGATTTGGCAGACATGAAGTATTTCTCTTCCTAGTAGCTTCAAGGCCCAGGGGCCTCTTTCATGTGTTATGAAGTCCTCTTTCCTCATAGGTGGCTGTCAAGATCCCTGGGAAAGACAGATTCAGAGGATATCAAGCAGAGACACCAGCTGTTAGGTAAGATAATGCATCGGATGCTTCTGAATTGTCAATGGAAAATAATTTTCTATGTTGCTCCGGAGCCCTGTCTAGTCACTTCAGGTAACTAAAGTGATGAAGTTTCCATAGTTTCTCCATAGCTAGTCTACTCCATAGATGCCCTGTAAAGAACTGATCTTAATACTGATCTCAAGTTATCCTTTGCTCAGATTTACTACTCAACACCCAATTAACATTCTTGATGTGACATGGCTGTCTGATTACCATCGCTGTTAT
This sequence comes from Hirundo rustica, assembly GCF_015227805.2. Lineage (NCBI taxonomy): Eukaryota > Metazoa > Chordata > Aves > Passeriformes > Hirundinidae > Hirundo > Hirundo rustica. Next base: position 91,317,893 of record NC_053450.1, read on the forward strand.
GTAATTGGGGTAACTTAAGCAACTGATGCCAAGTGGATAAGAACATCCCATTATCCTGCTTATAGTCATCTCCTGAGGCATTGCACTGTTGTCAGACCCCTCCCAGAATGACTGTAGACAAGAACCACCACGAAGATTTTAGGAGAACATCTCTCTGGCTGCCACCTCAGCAGCACCTAAGATGCAGATGCATTTAAACATCTGCTCCATGCTCTCAGGGGACAAAGACATATGAGAGAGATAGCAGGCAATTAAAATTCAGTTTATAAGTGGGAACACTGGTTCGGCTACATAGATCACTTCAGAAAGAAAGCTATTTTTCAACAGAACAGCAACACTGTATAGTTAAGCAAACCATAAACTCTGGGGTTACCTTGAGAAGACGGATTGCTGAAATCAGTGTTTTTCAACATTAACCTTTTCCTTCTGGAAAGGTCAGTTCATGCCTCTATTCCACTGAACATGGGAACTTAAGAGCTGGAATTAATGCATCTTAGAAGCAAGCATCCCAAGAGGGGGCCCTGTCAAAGCTGTAACAGCACAAAATAAGGGGATTTGTGTGTTTTTTCAGTCTGCCACATGTGGCTTTTACAGTCACTACTATAATGCTCTTTTGGAAATCCCTTAGTGACAGCACACTTAATTTGTTCTACATTTAGGTTACCACTTCTCAACAACTAATGGGGGGAAAGGTGCTTTGTTGTTTGTTTTTTTTTAGCTCCAGAAGTAAGCAGAGATATTATGGTACTACAGAGCAGCTCACACAGCATCTCCACACCTTAACCCTATAGCAGCATCCCAGATTTTTGAACATAAAGTGACAGCAGTTTGGAGACTTTTATTCTAAGGTTTTTGCTGAAGTTTGGAAACATTTTCCACCTTGAATAAGCATTTCTTTATACAAATGGCTTATTAGGCAAGTAATCCCTCATTTCCTCATCTAGGACTGATCTTATTTAACATCATTGGGTTATTGCTCCTACTAACAGAATAAAAGTGCATCAAATATCCTCCAGATTTGGCAGCAATGACCTATCTGCAAATTGGGCTCAATGGCCATTATGTTCCTGCACACATAAGAGGCAACTCTTTCAAAATGCAGCCTTAGATGATGATATTGGGAAACTGCTTACCCTACTATAAAACACACATGTAAATCATATAAAGAGTCTGTCAGAGTAATGTTCCTCTATAAAGTATAACTTAATCTTACAGGTAACTACAAGTGTAACTTAATCTTACAAGTACTAGGTGTACTAGTCACTGAAATTACAGGTTTTGAGTTTCCAAGCTTTCAATTATTCCACCCCATTGGACTTCAATGGCTTTCTGACCCAGGCCCTCTAACCCAAGCCCTCGCTCAGAGACACAAGGTAGCATAAAGAGTGAAAACAGCACAGGATGTGCAGGCTCAGGAGCACACTGATAGCATCACTGTGCAATCCTCCGCTCTGCTGTGACAAGTGCCTTTACTCTGTTCCCTGAAATATTTTGGATAAATTCATGAGATATGTTGATACTGATTTTTTTTTTTTTTTTTAACTCACTTAAAAGGTTAAATTTTTTGAGGGAAAAGAAAAGAAAATCAAAGAAACCTTTCAACAAGCTTTGCTACTTTTGACTGTGGTAACCTTTGAAAAACATACTTAAGAAAACAGTATACTTCTAATATGCCACATATCTCCTAGATTCTGTAAAGTCCATGTAAATATCAACTTTTTCAACAAGTATCAGGATCCACTAACTAAGTGATAAAAGAAACAGCAAGAACACTCCTAGAAACAGCAAGACTGCATAACAAAGTTCCTGTTATCTACCACTATCTGAAATTACAGAAGTGTCTCCCTTTTGATATGACTTGTTTAAGAAAATGCCTTCCCATCAGAGGAAAGCTCAGGCAGATATAAACAAAATCCCCAGCTGTTTCAGAACAAGTTAGTTTTTCACTTGTTCTGAGAAGCTGAAACATCAGTAAACTAAGAGGAAAACCATATTCTTTCTTTAATCTAGCTTGCATTATCACACAGACAAATTCTTAAATCATGATCTTTTAAGGTCAGAATACTCATGAAGATGCAACCAAGGCTCTGTCTGAAACTTGGAGGCAAAATTAGAGCAAAGTTATTTGGGGGAAATGGAAGCAAATTTTATAAAAAGTACTCAAAATGAGTCAGAGGGCAGAAAGATGATGGACCATGTTTGTTTAAAAATATGGCAACTGTACACAAGGAAAAATGTGCTGTGAAGAAATTTGTACATACAGCAGTTGGCAAGAGTTTAATAATTTTGGGTTGTCACTGGACAAGTAAGCTAAATAATTCAAGGCACTTTCACAGCTATTGAACTTAATTTATGAGCCTATTGCTAATCTTGCATATGGTTCAGGGAAATCTGCACCAGTCCATATAATTATCACCTTCAATTCTAACTCTCTTACAGTTACAGCAGTTTGGGAATGTTCAGTGTGAAAATTAAGTTTTTTTCAAAAGCAGAGCTGGTGAGATTCTGACTTTACACATGATTCTTCACTCTTCAGTCATTGCTGCCTTTGTTTCTAATTATCTCACATTACAGAACAAGAAAAGGAATCCAGAGCAAGTGGAAATCCACTGTGCTGAGTGCTGTACAGACAGCTAGAGACAGTCCCTGTCCCAAGCAGCAGGAGAAACAGCAGCAAGCTTCTAAAAGGTAGGAAAATAGAGTTTAAGAATATTTTGCAGGGCTGGATTGGTGAAGGATCATGTATTATATCTACTGGGGCTGCCTCATTTTCAATTAATAAAGCTACATTAAAATGAGACCTAGTATCACCACATTTGGAATAATGCAGAGCAAAATCGTGGAGGGGGGATGAGGGGAAGGCAGCAAAGCAACTGCTTACAATAAGCACATAAGCATTGGAAGATAAGAACAAAATACTAGGGGATGTATATCAAAGATCTATAAATATAACCCAGAGAAAAGAAAACTCGTGGGGTCATAGCTTGAATCTATAAATATCTTCAAAATATAAATATAAATGAAGGAAGGGAATTACTCGATCTCAGCAGATGCTGAGATGCAGAAGCAGGCTAACGAGGAAGGAGTCGAGACTAAGCCCAGAGCGCATTTCTGAATGCTAAAAGCAGTTGGAGCCCAAAAGACTATCAAAAAGGGTACCATCCTGCTAATACACAAAGATGTATCCGGTGAGGCATTACTGGGAAGAAATGCAGGCAGGATGCGTTCTTGCAAAGAGTAGAAAGACAAGCTGGCTGCCCAAACAACATTTCTAGCTCCCACATCTGTCTGGTGTCAGAAACGGCCTGAATGGATTCTCAACCCTTGGGATAGGTGTTTACAGCACTCAGGCTTCTTCAGTGTGACAGTAAAGTAGTAACTGGAGAGCAAATAACCTCAGTGCTAACAAAACAGACATAAAGACCTTTTGGAAGTCAAAAGACAAAATCCAAATTGACTTGGGGAATTTATGAGAGTTTTGAGGTCAACTTCACCCCAGAGCATTAAGGCTTTTTTTCTTTCCTTTTGTTGAGGGGAAGCTTACTGACATGGCCCACAGCCATTCTCACATGGAGCTGCTGTCCTTGAAAACTTAGGATACACAGTTGAAAATGCAATATTGCATGCTGGACTGGCAGTCCCCCACGCCTGCCCGCAGATTAGGCTGAAGGTAGCTTGTTTTGTGCACGTTCCTCAGGGACAGGGAAGTCTGGGATTTCCAACGTAGCATTTGGCTGAGTGGGAACAGAACCCTTTGGGTTTCTGTCAGTCTTCGCTGGTATTGACAGTTACAGAGGGGTCAGAAGGAAGTTCAGACTTTGGCCTTGTTTGGATAAACCTGCATGCAAGAGCGCTGTTAGCGCAACACCCCATGTTAGGAAATCACATACTTGTGGTGCTCCATGGTATTTTAGCCCCATTTATTTAAAATTTAATTTCTTCTTTAAATGCAGGGCCTATTTTTATACCTGAAAAAATGGGCACATCTATACTGCTATAGGACCAATATTTTATTCAATTTCTTGTGGTTTTTCACATCTGTATTAGCAACTGCAACATTGCAGAAAGAATATAACCTATTCAATTGTCTTGGTTAGTGAATCCTGACTGCTGACATTATTTTAGATGTGTTACTGATTAAACAGTGTTTTTGTAGTGCAAAATGCCAGGCTTGATAGAGAGCAATACAGCAGCCCCTCTGAGACCTGGCAATTCCTAAGCACCCTCAGTTCCTAGCATCTTCAATGATTTCCTGAAGACCAAGTCTCTTTAAAGGCTTTGGATCCTTTAAAGCTTAGCTAACTATAAACAGCATAGAAGAAGGAATAATTTTCCCAGTTAAGCCTCCCATGGAGACTGTTCTCTGTGCCAGTGTAAGGATGAATAGGCTTTGAATGCTAATTGTAACACTGTGTGTACTCTTCCTGAGCTAATCAGCTCACAGGGTACAGACAAGCAACTTTTATTATCAATTCCATTCCAGCACACAAACCCTCCTGAAATGCTTTTCCAATAGCTAATTTAGAGACCTCCCGTTGGCTTAGTTCAGGCTGTGGAAGGTTTGTAAACAAGCGGTGTTATTCAAGAGGAATTCGCTCTCTCTCACTGTCTCTCTTGCTTTCTCTCTCTCGCCTAAAGTATTAAGATCTAATGGAAATAGTTGCCTAAGAGAGGGAAGCAAAGCATGCTAATACCTATTGGCAAAGGCGCATGTTCAATGTCTCAAGAGGCTTCATGTGCAACAGACAAGAAAACTCACTTGCAGACCGAAGTAGCAGTGCTTGCTTTACAAAGTAAAAAATCACTCCAAAAAACCAAATTATTTTCTCCATTTGATAGTGGAGTAGTCTTCATCATTAGAAGTTATGTAGAATTTTGGGGTTGTCCCTCACTTTGAAACAAGATATTCTATATATGATCAAAGCAGTGATAACCTTCAGATATAAAACTTCTCCTTGGAACCCTGCCAACATGAACTGCAGACAGCATCAAGCTGAATGCTAAGAGATTCCCCACACTGGGTATGGCAGTTCAGATTTGTATGGAACGAGTAAAGAAGTGCCACTAAAATGGAATATTTGCCTTCGCTACAAGTGATCACAGTGTGGTGGAGTCACGTTCAGATGAGATATTCTCTGCATTTAAAACCCCAGTAAATGTGCTCCTAATCTGTTCAGAAGTCTGTTTTGCTAAACAAAATGTACAGTTTCACAGAAAGAAGGCTTCTAATGTTTCTGGCACTGCTCTGTTTTAAATCTTTGGGAAAAGAGAGTGTAGACTGTGGAAAAATGAGCTTCCTTTATAAGCTCAAAAGTGTGAATAGCTGGTAACAGTCCTCAGGTGAAAAAGAAACTTAAACTAACCCCTCCTCTCACTCATCTCCTTCTCTTCCAAAAAAAAAAAACCCCAAAACCAAAAAAAACCAAACCAAACAAAAAACCGCCCCCCAAAACAACAAAACAAACAACAACAAAAACAAAAGCACAAACAAACCCCAAACCCACAACCAACAAAAAAATCACCATCACCAGCCAGAGAGAGAACTCCTTGCTTGAGATGAAGGGAGTTTTGTAATTTAACAGTATTCTAACTAAAGAACAAAGTTCTTAGTGTAGTTCAAGTGGACTTTCAGAGACACTTTGTGTTCTCTCCTTGCTGGAAGTTCATTTGATCCTTTTGTGTCCATATTCCACTGTAATAGGTTGTTCTGAACTACACCTGGGAGCTGCTGCTCTTACATACTACAGTCTGATGACTTTTTAAAAAGACACATTGAGTTGAAGCATGGGCAAACATTTTTCTGTCATGGAATTCAGATGGAAAACAAGGACTTAGTTCATATAAGCCATTCACCCAATTCCCAGTTTATGCTGAGAGAGGGAAACCACTGAATGATCTGGTCTCTCTTGTAGCTGAACACACATTTATGAAAGCCACTTAGTTCCATCGCCACTCCCTGTAATCTATTTTGTTCAGCAGAGGAGCCACATTTTTCAAAGGTCTTAATATTTTTCTTGAGCAGCTTAATATTTTTCTTGAGCACTTTCATTTTGAAATGAGAAGTGCAGACCAAACTCCCCTTCTGCTGAAGTTGGTAGCAGACTCCCACTTCTTCAGCCAGCAAGCGAATAACTGTTGTTCCCACTGACAGTATGAGTACCTCAGGAAACAGTATTGATGTCCCACATAAGTGACCCCTTTGTTTCTCATCCACACTGATTGTGTATTGTCACACAATACACATAAAGAGATGAAAGAGAATTTTAGAACTGCATGTCATCTTGTCTTCACTTCAGACAAAGATCTCTTACGTACATTTACTTTGGCTTTTTCTCATTAGCAAGGAGATGAAAATCTCAAGCATCTCATAGCTCATTATTAATACATAGTCATGCTCTGCTGCTCACAAGGGACGTGGAGATACTGGCAGCAGGCCCCTTGAGACAGCAGCCTGACTATACAACCCCTGTACGTGGACAATCCCGAATGACTGCTCGGAAGAAAGGACCAGTTACAGATATTAACAACATTTGTTAGGCACTAGTAGTGTTTGTGGTGCTCTACAAGACAAACACTGTCCTACTTTATCCTGAAGAACAACAGATGTCAAAAGACTCTTTTGAAGATGCAGAGAAAGTGACAACTTACAATGTTCCTGTTGGGTTTGGGTTTGCTTTCCACTTTTTCTCTTATTATTAAAGGGCCTGTAAATAAAACTAGAATGGTGAGGACAGGCTAGTGACAATGACTGATAAAATGTGCTTTGAGGAAGAATTTGAATGAGAAAAAAAGAGGTACCCGCATGCTGGGAGAAAGCAGCCACCAAGAATGAAGAAAAGTGAACAGAGCAATGGAATTGGCAATGGTGATTACACAAAAGGAACCAAAGAGAGAGATTTGGCTTGGTGAGGTATTGAGATGAAGCATTTCAACTTGGAAGGGAGAACCAGAAGACCCAATGAAGTAAAAACATGTTTTGATTGTCAGGCTGAAAGTTTTGTAAGAACTGCATTTCTGACATAGCTGCAGGGAATAATGAGGGTGTGTAGAAGGCGGGAAAAGGTTGGAGGTTGTCATCAAATGCATGACACTCAAGATGAAAGAGAGTGGGATTATAATGACATTTAAGAATGTAGAACATTAAAATGCGTTTAGGACATGAATAGAAGGAGCCACCAGATGGATGAAGGAAGGGAAGGACGTAGTTCAGTCATGCTGTCACACATCACTGGGTAAGGAAAAAGACAAGAAAAAGACCAGGAACAAAAGCTGTTAGGAGAAAATAAGGTAAGTTAATGGGGAAAGCTTGTGACAGAGCCTTTCCATCTTATTGTTAAAGTCAGTAACATTTGGAGGAAGAATGACAACAAGGCAACTTAGGGAAAGAAATGAAAGTCTCAAAGAGGGACTTGATGGGAGCAGTGGGATTTCTGCTTGAGAAAGATTTGAAAAGTCTCTTGGAAATAATTAAGTATAGGCAGTCTCTCTGGCTTCTGAATGCCCTTTCAAGACATTTCATGGTGGAAGAAGCAGAAGCAAGATGCGACCTGTGGTTGCATGTACATCACTCAAGTACAAAGGAGAAAATCACAAAGTGAAACCTAAATAATTAGTGGAACACTTGTGAAAGCAAAAGGAGCAGGTGATAAGGAGACCAGGAACTGCAGCTGCACTAGATATGTCCATAACTTGTGGGGTGTACCTGAATGGACAAAGAAAGAGGAACACACAAGGAGCATTGAAAGTGGCTGGTGACCACTGAAAATTTTGATAATGAGCAGTCAGCTAACACAACTATGCAGGTGCTTAATATTCAGATGAGTTTCTTGGCAAAGGATGACATATCTAATGTTCAAACATGTTCTGGCTTCTTGGTAAAGAAGATGCCATGTGGCTCAACTATGAATTTAAAACAGAAAGAGGGGAAAGCAGTCAAAAAATAAGGCAGCCTACAAAACTGTATTTACCAGAGACAGGACTAAATAAATTGTTTCCTGGCATCATAGCTGAGAGGCTCCGTGGTTCATCCCTTCCTTTCTATTTTGCAGACTTTGACAAGAGTCAGCATTTGATCAAAGGAAATAAGCATCAGTATTAGATGCAATCAAAAGACAAGTTAATGCATTTGTTAGATTTACTCCATATGTGATGATGTAAAAGGCTTCTTTGAAGTAATCTACAGGGCAGTACCTAGCAGATGCCACTTTGGCTGAAATCAACAGCTGAGAAATCTGGTAATTACAGTCTCAGATACTTCAGCCTGGGGTTCCTGGACCCCAGAGTATATACGGATTACTTCTAAGGTGTCTGTAAAAGCAAGAATCAGTAGGTTCAGATTTACTGTACAGGATATGTATCTTCTGTGAGAAATTTTAAGGAATCTGTATATTAAAAGGGAATGTCCCTCTACATAGTAGTTTTCAGTCCCTTCTTGCCCTAGATCATGCGGTTGACATTGAGAAATATTACATAAATGTAATTAAGCATGCAATAGCTTCCTCTCTTCTTCAGTTTAAGGAAGAATTTCTCTCCCTTTTTCCCCCAAGGGCATTCCATACTATTTAGAAAGCATTTGTTGAAAGACAGATTAATCTGTATATAAGACCCTAAGAATGAGCTGGACATCTGAGCTCTCCATTATTCTAGAAATAGACCACATGCAGTACTTACATGTAGTCAAGTGACTCAATTTTAATGAGACTATCACTGTGGAGAATAAAGAAGGTATTTATATTTACTCCCCAAATAAATGGGCAATTGCTCCTTTTTCTTTCCAAAACTGCCAGTTTTATCAGCATTTATCCTAGTCCTGTATAGAATTCTCTCACTTCAGCAACTCCAAGGTTAATTCTGATGGAGAAAGAACTCAGACTTTTTTTTGCTTTCAGAAAAGAGGAAGGTTATATTAACCACACCAGCAAGTACTGACTATAAGGAAAAGCCATAGGAATAATGGATAACATGTTGGTCACAGAGGTTTTGCAGTCTTCGGCCTTGGAGTTTTCCAACATTCAGCTTGTTAAATCCATGAGCAATCTGTCTTGATCCCTCAGCTGGCTCTGAGCAGGTGGGGCCAGCTCCTTTGAGCAGGAGGTTGGACTGGAGACATCCTGTATTATCATACGATTTTTCCAAACATGACTACCAGGCTAGCCCCTGCACCATGATGAATCCTGAAGACTGCTGCAACTTCTTTCTTAAAACTGTGCTTTTAGAAAATGAGAACACTTTAACAGAACTTGCATGAAAAAGAAAGGAAGATGTCAGATCACAGTATCTTATATACCCTTCAGAGACACACAGATAAGTAGTGTCCAAGGCACCCAGCTTGCTAGATATTAAGGGAAATGTGAAACAAAACACTCCCAATGAAACAGCAAACAGCTGCTGTATCTACAAGGAATGGAAAACAAATGACATGCAGCTTTTTATTGCAGTGGAATACATACTTTTATTTCCACTCACAATAAATTTGGTAATATCAGCAAAATTTATTCTAGATTGCAAGGCTGTGCAAATATCTATATAAATCAAGTGTAGTGCTTGGACTCCTGGCAGTCAGCCAGAATAGCTCTCTGTGTAAACACGTTTGGCTATTTCTGTATTAGCCACTCACAGCTATACCACTCTCCTGGCTTATCAAGCCAGATTATCCTTTATTTTATGTTTCTCTGTGTGGGACAAAATCTAGCAGTGGAACAGCATTTGCAGGCAATATAATATGGAAATGATATGCATTGCAATTAAATAAATGTCCACTCTTCTGAGCAGGGTCCATTTAGGAATGTCCTGCTGACTTTAGAAAAGGACTGTAGTTCCTAAGTTCCCAGTTGAAACAATAAAGGAATGGTGTGAGTGGTTAAGTTAGCTGGAGAAACAGAGAAGGCTTGAACAGTGACATAAATTAGGACTTAAAATTATCTCAACAGTTTACATAACATTTGCTGTGCACCAGCCCATTGCATGTGGTGTTTAATATTGCATATATGCTTTGGCAGATCCAGTGCAACTTTACAATGAAGCAAGGACACAACAGATGACAACTCTCCACAAAGCAGGAAATGTGATAGCTGTATTCACATACTGCAGATGCAGTGAAATGAATCTAGGTTTAGTAATTATTTATTTATCTGCATGTGGGATTTTGTCTGTTTCTCAGATTTTGGGTAGGGTTTTTTTTTCGTTTTGTGTTTGTACATAGGTCACGATTGCCTAATAAGACCCTAACATTTGTGAAGTACTGAGTATATCACTTGATGTTTTGGAGTCCAGGGCTTCTTGCAACACAGCTGTAGTAATAAGGAGTAAATTTAGTCAGTGATGCTGTTCAAATCAAAATAGGAAAGATGATAACTTTGCAAATAGAATGGCATGCAAAAATGCATACGTGTTCCTCCAGGTAATTGTAACTCTCTGCAGTCCTTGTGACAGACTTCAAATATTTGAACTGAGGAACCTAAAAATGCCCAATCACTCTACACAGAACTTCGGTAAGCCAAAGACTTTCAAAGGACACCATAAGAGGCACATTACAGACATACTTCTTGTTCTATGCAGTCATCAAAAACTATTAAAATGCCAAGATCTATAATTCTGCTTTCTGCTACATATAGTGTCATCAGCAAAACCCATACCAAAAATTGGAAAGCAACCCTCCAAATGAAAAAGCTACCCCCAGAGGACCTGGGTCAAGGTTCTTGTTGCTATCAAGTCCTGATTTTGTCCTGACTGCAGAGTAGTAGGGGGGAAAAAGCTCTGTATGCAACCAATCCCTCCAGTATGTAGATGATGTGACTTCTGGAAGTCCCAGAAGGTGCAGATAGGGCATACAGGCTTGTACCAGCCCCTCTGAGCTTTGCATGCCGTTAGTGATAGCAGGGCTGTTTAAACACACTCTGCTGAAGAAATAAACATAATTTTCTATTCAAGTGCTTCAAGAGCAAGCAGCAAGTCATCTTAGCACTGAAGGAAGGAGTCTAAGGTTTCATTTCCAGTAAGGTTTTCTGTATAACAGCATTTATGTCAGAGGAGCAGTATCTAGTTTACACAACAAAATAGCCTTGCAACTATTAAGCTGCAGGAGAAGACTGCAAATCAAAATTAATTACAAGCATGTCTTGGCTACATAGAGACAGAAATGCTGCAGCCCAGTGGAGAACTAAGAAAAGTGGACTAGGGCACTCGCGAGCAGTTAACAGGAACTTTTATTTTGAAATGTGTGGACTACACCACTGTGAGGGTCAGCATTTAGCAGCTTTCCCTAATTTGGGGTAATTTTGGTATTGAGACCAAAATAAATGATTCACTTCTGTATTTTTTAAACATAAAGCTATAGGACACTCTCACAGGTGAGGATGCCAACCACCCTTTTTGTTTTAGCCATCTTAACCCCATTTTGAACATCCTTTGCCCTGCTCTCACCCCCGGCTGTTTATTGAACCATGTCTACATTTTGGGATAGGATTATCAAATGGCTGGGATAAATTCCACTGTGATTTTCCTTGGCACAGCATTTTAAGTGAAACCATTTGCCATTACAGACCCTGATAATGGCACCCCTAGGTACAATACCCTATTTCAGAAGATCTGTGTTAAACATTATGAATTCCCAAACAGTTACCTCCTCAGGAACAAAATCATTAAGCTGGGTAGCCTGACTTAATTAGACTTAAATGTCATCAGTGATTCACTCTGTTTTAATAAACTCATCTGTTTTCATGTCAGTTCTGTAATTTACACCATAAAGACCCAATCATGTTGTTCCAGTGTCTCAGAAGCACAGTTAGAGACTATGTGAAAATCTTTCAGGGCTGCCTTCTTGCAAGTTTGATGACACTGTAACAGATCCAGACAGTGTCAATGAAGGTAAAGTCTTTTCAAGGAAAAGCATCATAGAGAGCTTTTGTGGCTACTAGGAAATTTGGAGCAACAATACAAAAAAAGATACAAGTGCTTTGGAGGAGGAGCTACACTGAGAAATGTGCTTTGCCATAAAGCTCTGAAAGTGAACAGAGTGAGAAGAAGAAAGCATAAGAAAATAGGTGTTTATGTGAAACACATTTCAAAATGGTATTAAAATTTGCCTGGTAGCTTAGCAGGTCCACTGTCTTCCCTAATTCCTTTGGAAAGAAGTGTCAGAGATGTGACTTAAAGCCAAAAAACAGTCTTTAACAAATATACCCTATTCGTTGTGACCTTTCACTATACTTGGACTTTAATGCTGCCTCAGGAAATCTCTGTTGAAGTATTCAGTCCACCAGCAATTTAAAAATCAATCAATATTTTAAAATCAATAAAAATCAATATGTAAGTTACCAATGCACTACACTTTTACATGTGGGAGGGCAGGAAAGGAGCTGTGGCAAGGATCTCACCTCTGTGCACTAAACTGAGCAGTGCACAAATACCATCCTAAAGGGAATTTGAGCACTCTGCTGTGGATCTGCATGTGATAACCTCCAATGCACAAATGCTAGGAACACGCTCTTCAACTCTCTAAAGAGAGTCTATACATTCCTCTTTGATGCTGGACAGAGGTCAAAGCATACATAAACAACTATAGGTTACCTTAGTTTCATAAGGTTGGTACTTACCACTGTGGTGGATCCAGTCTAGGAACAGCGTTTGCCGGGTGGGAAGCCTGCCCCAATCTACTTCAAAGCACAGCTGGGAGTAAACAGGTATGCTAATGAAAACATTACACATGCTACTCATTTACCAGCTCCCAGAGGAACATTAATAGCAGAAGTTGATTACACATGCAGCAGCAAGAAGGTCCTGTACCTGATCAAAGACGTTTGTGGGCACAACACTCCTTTCTGTGCTAGAAACAAGCAGGACAGGGAATATACAGACAAAATTATTAATAAAGCACCTCCTGGTCAGATTAACAGGGTAAAGGCTCACCCTAGTTGGTGATATTTCTAATTAGAGACTGAAAGCACTTGACATAATTTGTGATTACATGAGAAAAAAACCAAATCAAAAGAGCATACAAATACCCTACATAGGTGTTTTTTTTTTTTTTTTTTTTTTTTTTAAATGTGTTTTCTTCCTCTACAAACACCAAACAGATTTATGTGAATGAGATTTACGTGCATGGCTGGATATTGCTGAAAGTGTGTTTGCTTTCCATTTTGTTTGAAGCAGTTCCACTGGAATCAGGTTTGTTTATTTACCTGGTATTTGACAAACTGTCTCTGACACCCAGCTATCAAGGGTTCATGCCCATGTTTCGTACTGGAAACTATTCTCCTAATTGTTGCTGTAAGCAGGACGGCACAAGAGGTGGTTTTGCCTCCAGGCTATGTCAGCTATTTCTGGTATCAGCCGTGTTTTATTACAACCCGTAAGACTGAGCTCTCTTTGACTGTCTTTTGTGAGACTTCAGTTTTCCTTTTCTTTTTTCTTGTTTTTCACTTTCACATACACTCTCACACAGAAGGTATATTTAAAGGAGTGTATTGATCTTAATGACCTCTCAAAATTTATCCCGGGGCTAATCAGAGGCTTGCTGTGTGGTGCTGGCTAAATCTATCATGGTGCTGAATAATTCACAGCCTGCCTTAAAGGCTCCAGACTAGGTGATTTACTCCATATTAATGTGATGCTTTTGCATTTTAATAGGCTTATGTTAATGTTTTACAAAATGATAAAGCATTCTTCTGAACTCTCCAGCGACAAGGGATGATGGTATGAACCACATAATTCTTGCAAAGGACAGCCAATAACATCAGATTTATGAGTGCTGCTACAGCATCTGTCACAAGCTCGAGCCAGACCAAACCATTTTGTCGAGACTTACCCCTGTACTGACTGCACAAGTGGCTTTTCCCAACCTGTCTGACACTTTAATGAAAGTAGTTAGGCACAGGAGAAAAGGTAGTGCGTTCTGAAAGCAGAACTAACCTTTCCAGAACTGTTTTAGCACGGAGGTTTTAATATCCCTTTGAGAAAAGACCTAGAGGAGAACAAGAGGGATTTCATCCCTCTAAGGCTGGAATTTCAGAGAGCAGTGCTCACAAGTGGGGTCGTATTTTTCCATTTGAAAGGGAGACTGTCAGCAGAGCTCAATGTGTTAGGCATATGTTGAATGCTGAGAACTGTAAAATGCGGGTCAGGTAACGAGAACACTCACACCACTTCCCTCCAGCTGTACTGCACCTTTACATCTCAGCTGCTACACAGATCACAGGAGTGCTTTCCCCAGCCTCTCAGGAGAAAAAACGAATGACATTTATCTCTTAAAACCTGCTTATGTGCTTATGTGAGAAGGGAGTTGAGGGTGGGGGGGAAGCCACAACGTCTCTTCAATAGCTGCTTGTAGTGGCATCCTTGTACTGACACAGGTTGGAAACAAAAGGGGAAAATACTCCAGCCCTTGGTCTTTTGGTAGATGGCAAGGCGGGAAATGAACTCCAGTTCTGCTAAATGGAGGCTAATGTATGTGAGAGGGTGGGGCAGGTGAACTGATTACCCTGCTGACACCAGTCAACTCAAGCCTTTGAGAATGGGACTTGCTGGCAGGTTGCATGGAAGATGGTGGCTTCCCATCTTCATGAAGGCTAGAGAAGAGGGAAAAAAAGGAAAAAAAAGACTGAGAAATGGGAATGAACAACAGCACAAAAACTCAGCATAAAACAAAGTGTGCGGCATTATCTGGAGTGGTGTACTATATCCTGCCACTGACAGGCAAAACAATTGCATTTATTGATTTAAAAACATTTTTTTTTGTTGCAAAAGGCAAAAAAGAATTTCTTACATGATTTCATGTTTCATTATTCCTCTTACAATACAGGGCAATACTTCACAGAGAAAGCCATGTAGAAATGCTAAGATATTGAAAGCTCAGGTTCTCATCTATCAAACAGAAAACACATTTTTAGCATGTGGTTTGCAGCAAAGACCTGTAATAAAAACCACTGTCCAAATTCAGTAAATCAAAATTTAGAATTTTATTTTGAGACTTGAACACAGTCTCCGATAGCCACAATTAAAAGGGACAGCGTCGAATCCCGGGATTTCGGCACTGGGTGAACACAGTAACCGACTCTGTCAGCCTGTTACCCACTCTGTTCACAAATTGGATCCAATGCTGCTGGTTTTTTTATACAGTCCTCTGCTGAGAGTGGACCGAGACCGTAAGACTCTTGCATCGGGGTAGCTTCATTAGGTATTCATGTTCGTGTCCGGGGTCTGTTGAATGGGTTCTCGAAGAAGAACAATATCCTGATTGCCGTGTCCGGAGAAGGTTTGGAAACGTTAACACCGGGCCGGAACAGATAAGATATCGATCTGATGTAATCATTTGATCGTCAGGGCACCCATCTCCTTTTCCCGTCTTTTTGTGTTTTTCCAAAACGGTTCCGGCAGGGATTCCTCGTGTCCCCAGCCCGTGCGGCTTTTCGTCTCAGTTAACCCTATACACACCGTTTTAGGTTTACTGATCTTACACCAAACTTAGAGTAGATGAATTTTACATGGTATATTATTACATTCAGCAGTGAATCAATTACATATCATATTGCTTAACATGAATTAACTTTAGTACATATACCACAGACCCAAGCCTTCACCTCACATACTCAATCCAGTTCCTCAAATGCCATGATGTAGAAAACTTCTCTACCACAATGAACATGCAATGCAGAGTGGAACATCTGCTGCTGGTTTTTAAATGGACTGCTAGCAATTATGAAATACACCTGAGGATTACAAAACCCAGGTTTTCATTCAGTGTTAATTTAGATAACCATGTTAGCCTCTGGCTTACTGGCTGCTATGAGGTGGGGCTGCTTGTTTCCAGAAAATTCAGTCCATACATGAGAGATTTTCATGACAGCTTGTAATAAATACGATAGACCAAATTCAATAAATCAAAATTTAGAATTTTATTTTGAGACAAAATAACAGTCTCCGATAGCCACAATTAAAAAGTCAGCGTCGAACCCTGGGGTTTCGGCGCTGGGTGAACATGGTAACACACTCTGTCAGTATGTCACCCCCCAAGTTCACATTTTTGGTCTGGGGCTGTCGACTTTTATACACTGGTTCGCGGAGAGAAAATCGGGATCCTAAGCCTCCCTCTTCTGAGGCAGCTTCATTAGATATTCATGTTTGGGATTTGAGCTGAAAAACAATGTCGTGATTGCTGTGTCCGGGGACGGTGTAGAGATGTTAATGTCGGGTGGGGACAGTTAAGATATTGATCTGATGTAATCATTCGGTCCTCCGGGTTCTCCATCTCCCTTTTCCGTCCTTTTGTGTTCTCCTCTAACGATTCCCGGCAGAAGTCTCCTCGTGTCCCTTTTCGTGTAATTCTTGGCATAGTTTTCTCGTGTCCCTCCCGTGCAATCTTTTAGCAAAAGAATTCCTTTTGCCCCTCTCTGTGCTGTTTCAGTCCCAGTTAACCTGTTGTGTACTCGATTAGAAATAAAACTTGCAGTTTACAGAGAACGAATTACATATTATAACATTTAACACGAATGAACTTTAGGACATATATCACAAGCTGGACAGTTTTGTTAAGATTGTGATAGATATTTTGGGATAAATTCATGTTCTATATGTTATAAACTATAAACTGTATTACAAGCAGAGGGATTCCACAGCTTGGTGGAAACTCTCCTGTTTGCCAAGACTGATTTGCAAATGTAGAGACTCCAGACAATAGCAGGGCGAAGCCCAGATTAGCAACCAAAAGGAATGGCCAAGCAGGAGATGTCCCATCCATCAAGGAAGAGCCACCTGCCTCCTCCGGTGATTAACACATGATACCAGTCTAGAAGAGGAAGACCCAGAAATGTCCCATCAGCATCCAAATACAGATTTCCCAGAACCCCATTCAGGCGTCCAACTCAGCCGGGAAGGAGCATTCAGGACGAAGCAGCCGGAGAAAGAAAACACATGAATAGGTATTTCAGATACAAACTAACAATAAAACTGCCTCAGGGGAGAAAAGCTGTATAAAACCTGACCACTGGATCTAGGCAATCGTGAACGAGGGAGAACTGGTTCATTCGTGACCGTCTCTACGTTCACCCAACTTCGATAACTCAGGATCAAGGTTGTCTCTTTAATTGTGGCTATTTCAGACTGTTATTATTTTAAAAATGGCAAAATAAAATTACTTTATATTAAATTGACTACTGACTTGTCCATAACAAGATTGTCAATGTTAACAATCGCCACTAAAGTATTCACCAGTTCTTCTGGACACTTCTAAAAAGATAATACAGAATTATTTTTCACACCACATGCAATATGTGGAGAGTGTGGTTACAGTTCAGAAAATTACACAAGAAGTGACTGAACATTTAAAAGGATAACAATACCATCTGGAATTTAAATTATTGCTATTAATACAGAAGCTAGAAGAAACACAACTGCATGCTTCAGATTTTAAGCCAATCTTAGCTACTAGATATTTGCAGCAGATAATCCTATCACTGCTCAATTTAGGGTCTCAGGAATCTGTACTGGAGCATCTGCTGCAGTCAGACGGGAAACTGAGGTACGAAGTCATGTTGGTATTCACATTCTTCTCTACCTATAGCATGTGCAAAACTTAAAAACAAGCTGTGAGAATCAAACCACGCAGGTGGCTGATGAGAACATTGTTACATATGCGCCTCAGATTAATACTTACATTTGAAAATGTTTGCCATAACATACATCTACCACTGTAACGAAGAACCCATAAGACCATTCAGGTACAATAACATCCTGAATCACAGAAAAGAACCTAAAGCAATCTCAGTGGAGGTCCTATTCCACCTCTTAGGCCCTGAGTGTGGAGTAGATCAGAAAGAGCAGCTGATGTGCCTTCTCAGGCAGGCTCCTTGTAAGCGGCACTAGAGCATTTTCCTTTTTTGCAACTGTTACCTCACGTTCAGCATGTGATCTACTGCATCTGCCAGGTCCTTTTCTGCAGAGCTGTACTAATGTTCAGATCTATCCTGTGCTTGTGTAGCTGATTCTTCTTATGTAAGAGCAGAATCTTTACTCATCCTTACTCCAACACAACCCACTCAGTTCTCCAAATTCTCATCTTCTCTCTCTGTTCTTCGTGGTTTCTCTTAGCGCTGCCTTATCTGCAAATGGAAAAGAAAAAAAAAAAAAAAAAAAAGCAGTTTCTATCCTAAAGGCCCATGACAAAATCATCTACACCAATATGGACACCTTATAAGTGCAAAGATGAACTAAAACTTCAAAGTTGAGTCATCACTTTCTTAGCAACTGCAGTCAAACCAGCTCAAACTTGCAATTTGGAAACACAGATTTTTTTTTGTTCTTCTGCTTGCTAAGCACTTGTTGCAGTTAAAAATCAAGCATTCACTTCATTCTAAAGTCAAATTGAGTTAATATCAGGAGCAAATGATGTATTTCTCTTTGAACACTAGCCAATTTAAACATCAGTCATACAAAAACAGATTTACAGCAGAAATGAGTTGCTTTCCCAGAATAAATGAAGCAGAAAGCCTGTTATTTCCTCACTCAATCTTTTGCATCCAACATATGTATTGTAAATATAACCCATGATTTTCAGGGTCTGCAAAATTTAAATGCATCCATATTTTGCAAAAGTATCCTTAAAACTTACTTTCAAGACAGATTGTTCTGGAGTAGGAATCATTTGGGAGTGTATTAGACAATAGGAGCCTGCAATGAGGAAGAAATTTTAGTCCATAGTTCAAAGATTTTTTTATCTTTTCTAACACCAAACTTTAAGGAAGTAGTTCTTCTCCTCATGGTAAACACATTTGACTTTGGAAATAAATAATTTTATTTCTTTACACTTATATAAAATTACAAATCCTCTCCACCAAGCTGGATAGAAAGAATGCTATATGTTTTAGATAGAGTTTCATAAAGTAGTAGAACAGCAACCATCATTCTGAAAGAAAAGTCAGAAAAATGGGAGTTTAAGAGTACAAGCAAAAAAACCTTCTTACTGGATCTTGTGTTCCTTGCTGATAAGAACATGATTAAGAATTTCTTTCTGTTCTATCTTTGCAAGTTCTCTTCAAGTGTAAGAATATATTTGGTGTCTCTGTACTTTTGCAGTCTTCTAGAATATTTTTTTCAGTATTACAAGGCTTAAATGAGAGATGCTGTAAAAGTGGAAAGCATGATGACAATAATTTTTGTTTTAATATCTCAAAAATGATGACTTAATACTATTACTTCACTCAATTTCTTCAAGCACTTGGTAACACTGTTCAATCATCTAAATAGTAAAATTCCTTATTTACAAAAATAAAACTTATCCAAATTGTCTTTCTTTAAACAAAGATGAACGATTTTCACTGTGGGTCTTCCACACTTTGCTGAAATATAACCAAGCAGACATCAAGAAATGGCAAGAAGCATCTGAAGAAGCTACTAAAGTTATGAGTGGGTTTGTGTAGTTTTAAATTTTGCATCTCTTCCATTCTGAGTGGCAACAGAGTGGAGACTTATTCCTGTTGCACGGATTATGCTGTAAGGAATCTATTTTTCATAGGGCCCTCCAAAGTAAAAGATGACTTCATTTAACACTTTATGTAAAACAAAGCCTAAATAGGATCACCAACTACTGCAATTACACTGCCCCATCATGAGCAATGGTTGCTTGAGAACCTGAAGAGACCTTGCTCTACAGCATTACCGAGCAGAAGGCCTTTTAGCTGTAATACCCTTGGATAGCTGTGCTGGCTTGTCTTGCACAGAGAACCTTTAAGTTATGCCTGGTGTTTTTTAAGTCCTACCACAGCAGAACATCAAAGATAGTGTTTTTTAATACTCTGAGTTGTCACTTCAGGGCAAGGACCATTTTTGTGTCACCTAATAAAACAGGACGATAATTGGATTAAAAGGTCAAAGAATTTTCAAAAACAAAATGATAAAAAATAACTGCTGTAGTAATGTGTTTCACAGAACCAGCCTACAGACCCTAAAGAACCTGGCTAGAATGGCTGAGCCAGTAGAGAGCAGGTGTTAATTGATTTCTTATGTATGCCAAGTTCACACTAGGACTTAGAGAAATCTTCTTGCTGCAGCTTTATCTCAGTATTCCTTTACTTAATCGCTGTGGCCAGGGAATGGATCATCCTTTTTCTTTCTGAAGCAGCCTTTAATGCTCTTGAAGATTGTTAATTCAAGTGTGTTCAGTCTTCTGTTTCTTGCTCTCAGCAATACCAATTCACTTGGTCTTTCTTTGAAGGTCATGCGTTGTAGACTTGTGCTTATTCTCATTGCTATCCCCCAAAAGACTTTTAAGTGTTCTTTTCCTTGAATTGCAATACTCTCTTCTTGACCTAGCAGGAACATTGCAGCATACTGTTAGCTATAAAAGGTTTCCAGAAAGCTGATAAAATACATCCTGTTAAAAGTTGAGCAGCAAAAGGAAAGCTAGAGGAAGGACAGTCCTTAGCAATGCTTAGAGTACTTTTTACTAATATTAACACAGCAATAGGAATATAGAACAATAAAATTTTTAAGGTTGGAAAATCTCTGTAAAATCATTGAGTCCAACCATTGACCCAGCACTGCCAGGTCCACCACTGGACTTGTCCAGTGTCCCCAAATGCCAGATCTACTCGTCCTTTACGTACCTCCAGGGATGGTGACTCCACCATTTCCCTGCGCATCTTGTTCCTATGCTTGATGACCCTTTCCATGGTGAAATTTTTCCTGATATCTAATCTAAACATCCCCTTGCACAACTTGAGGCCATTTCCTCTCTGTCACTTGTTACCAGGGAGAAGAGACCCCCAGTTCACTATCACCCTCCTTTCCAGGTGGTTGTGGAGAGTGATAAGGTGCCCCTAAGCCTCCTTTTCTCCAGGCTAAACATCCCCAGCTCCCTCAGCTGTTCCTCATCAGAAATGTGCTCCAGACCTTTTCTCAGCTCCGTTCCCCCTCTGTGGACATGCTCCATCCCTTCAGTGTCTTCGTTGTAGAGAGTGGACCAAATCTGAACACAGAATTGGAGGTGTGACCTCACCAGTGCTGAGTACAGGGGGACAATCACTGTCCTGGTCCTGCTGGCCACACTATTGCTGACACAGGCCAGGATGCCACTGGCCTACTTGGACACCTGGGCACAGCTGGCTCCTGTTCAGCCACTGTTGACCTCGCCCCCAGGTCCTTTTCTGCCAAAGATTGGCATGCTTGTGTGAGAACTGTCAGGTAAACACTCTGTCTACTCTGAATAATTTCAAGCCTCCTTGGGGGCAGTAAAGATAAGAAACCAACACTCCTACCCTAAAAGTAGACTCCAGCCAATTCAGTTTAATAGGTAGATCTCATCTCTCCAGTGCCTCCGTCAGGACTTGGTATAATGAAATGAGTCATCCCATAACCTACTTCTAATGCTGCCACCAAACTGCGAAAGCTTAGGTAGCTCAGAAGTTTCTTTCTGATGTTTTCCTAAATTTAACCATCTTGGAATTGCCTTTCAATGGGAAAAGAGTACAAACTGAAGGCTTCCTAGCAATATTTCAGTGAATAACAGAGGGAATTACTGTTATTTCCAAAAGAAGAAAAGTTTAATGAGATAAAATGAGTCTGGAAATTAAAAAAAAAAAAAAAAAAAAAAAAAAAAAAAAAAGCTGTTCCAGAGAGGCTACAAGTGAGTTTATAAATAGTATTGTTCATTGTATGCCTACTGGACAAGTTAATACAGCAAAAGATGTCTGAGGAGAGGAAAAGAGCAGAAGATTGAGATTGGTTGGCAGACATTTGAAAAAAACAGTGTCATAGCGAAAAGCCAGCATGACAGTCTGCTTTAAAATATGTAATCAGTGCATTTTTGTTTGTTGATGATAGTGATGTAAGTGGACAGCCAAGCTCACATTGGCTCAAGTGACTGTGAAGTTAATTAATACTTCAGATACCTGAGGCGGAGCAAAAAGAAAGGCAAGATGTAACTAAGAAAACAAAGAACACGAATAGTAATGCTTTTCATACCTGGTGAGAAAGCACGCATTGTTGACATAGTGTGATAGCTATAGATGGTACCTGGAGTAGGAAATGTGTGAGAGATAGTGCCAAAATGCAAGCATTTGTAGGACTCTTGTGGAGAAGACCTGATTTTCGAAGGTGCTTTCAACCCAGGAGTATTCAACCCTGTAAGTCAATTGGAGAAAGTGGGAGATGAAATTTTGGTCTTTAATTACAACTATGTTAATGACTACAAAAGGGAACTCACTAATTATTTAATCAGATTACCACTGCTCTAATATAAAGGTGTACTTTGAGATTATGTTAGGTAGTTCTCTTGTCTTAAAAATGAATTAGCAGTAAATTTCAATCTGTCTCATACTTTACTTCACAATTCCGGTAGATATTTAAGCATAGCTAAAAAAAATTGGAACAATGAGAACAATAATTAGGAACTTGAATTGTCTGAGAAATTATATTCTAATCTGCATAGAACACAAGCCAAACAGAGGGAAACAATTCATGTGTAACACCTATCAATGCACGCAATGACGCAATGTATATATCACTATGAGACAGCATTGGGGGTTCTATGCCTCTATGATCCCACTTCAGTTTTGTTTGCCTTGGAGTTAACAAAATATTAAATAAGAAGCTCAGTAAAAAAACTTGCATAAATACCTGCTCAAACTTTTATTCTAGAAAAAAAGGCCGTGATCTTTTTTGCCATTTAGAAAGGAATAAGGAACAACCTTGATAAAGCAGTAGCTTCTGCTTTCATGTTTGAGACCAGTGGCATTTAGCAGAGTCTCTAGATAGCAAACTAAAAAAAGAATTGTTGTTATAATTGCAGTCACCTTCAGCAGCACTTCCACCACCATCTCTTTTAGCCACCACCTCAGTTATCTCTCTCATGTATTCCAGCATCTGACAAGCAAGCAACCCCACAACACACATCACAGTCCATGCTTCCCATTTAATTTTCTGAATAACACTTAGATCTAGGTATGGTATAATAGGATGTTATGGATGTTGCCTCCTCAGGGAGGGAGTTACAGGCCTCAGAGGAGCAAAAATATCTGTGAGAAATAATTTAATTTGAATCTATGTTTTCCTGAAAAATGAACAGTTTGCTGTTTTAATGGACTACCAGCTTCTTTCCACAGGATCATTCTTAATACCAGTCTCTCAGCCTTGACAATACAGCAAATCAAGCTCCCTTTTGCTCCCTGCTTCACAGCAGCTCAGGGGCAAAAAGCATAATCTTCTTGAGCATTCAAAGGTGCTCCATTCCCACAGCACTTCTAACCTCTTATGAGAAAGAGGTTATTCCTCTTCCTCTATTTATTCCGATGACACCTTACATACACCACGTGCTCTAGTGTGGAGACAGGAACTAACCCATTAGGCTCTGATGCCCTTCTCAATAAATCAAAATGTTAGTATTCAGCCTTATTCCTTTTGCAATTCAGGATGAAATAAGTAATCCTGCAACAAAACCAAGCAAAGTTGTTGGAGTAAGAAAATTTCATGTGATTTTTTGCTCTCAAGAGCTGCTATATTGTGTGACTAGGGAAAGAAGAAGGGATTTTCAGGAAACAAAGGCTAAGTAAATATAAGCATAAATAACATAGCAAGCAAATGTCAGTATTTGTTGGCTTATTTCAACACAGGAATTTAAATTGATGACTTCCTGGGCTGCAGATTAAAAGGTTACAGAGGATGCAGATAATCCTTCATGCAGAGCATATTGGAGGCTGGGAATTTGACATACCAGAGTTAATCCTCATGTTAGCTCTTGGGAACTATCCAACCCAAGGTAAACAGCCTGCTTGTCTCTTAACGAGCATCTGGACAACAATTTACAGCAATCTCAGATTCCTGTAGGAGGGATGTTGCCTTAAGTAGGTGTGCTATTTTCTGGATGGAACACTGGAGCAGATTTAAATAAGTTTTACCAAATGAAATTAAACAAATGTTTTCAGCAAATTATAAAATTACTTAAGTAAGTTGAACGCCATCAGATAACTTCCCTAATTGATCATACACTATAAATTATTTTCATGCTTAGCCAAATCTGCATTTATACTTTCCAGGTATCACTCTCAGCAGTAAATACTTACTATATTCCTACACATAAATCACCATTTTTACTTTGCATGTTTCAAATTGCTTTGCATAATTTTTAGAACATTCTAGTGACATTTTTTCTTAACAGATACTTATTTCATACAAGAAACGTACCTTATGTGAGTGTCACTTATCCTGTAAATTCTGTAAACTAGTATGAACATCTAAAAATATTTAGTCCCTACTACTTCAAAACTAGCTCTTAAAATTACGCTGTTCATAAGAACCTTCAACATTGGATTCGGGTACATGGGTTAGAAAGGAAAGACCATTCTTTTCTCCCTTTCCTGGTGGATATATAGATCCTTTCCCTGATACTGCCTAGTTGGATTCTAGTTCTCTCAACTCATTTTATCTGGCTGCTATTGTCCCCAGAAACCAACATGCTCATAAACTCTCTGTTATTGTATCACTATTTTTTTTTTTTTAAGCAGGACTTGAAATAAGTTAGAATTTTAAAAATGGAGGTACTTTACTATTTAGCTGAAACTGGAAGGGATTTTCACCAGGCAGAGTTCATACCAGAATCCCCACTCACTTCAGGAAAATTAAATTCAGCAAGGACATAGTAAGATCTATGAGAAATCTGTATTTACACTCAAAACCACTGAAATTACATTCTTGCTGCCTTTATAGGAGGAATCAAGTAAACACAGAGAGAAACTCTAGATAAAAATACTCCTATGAATGCAAAAGTTGGTGACTATGATTCATAATTACTAATCACTTCTTTAACATATGCCTGTAATTCTTTTAAGGACTAAAGTTAACCATGGTTTGTAGCATTTCTTGTTTCCGGTTCTTTCATGAGATTAACAACTGAATAACATTTGTATCATTTTAATTGGCCAAAAAAGAAAACCATGAAGATTGCTCACCAAATACTTTTTTTCCCAGACTATAAGACAAGTAAGGTTCAAAAACAGGAGGAAAATTAAACAACAGGTGGAGGAGTATGAGGCACTGTTTAATGCCTTTGGCATTATTTCTTTCAGCAGTGAATGCTAAGCAATGCTTCAAACTGAGATTACAGTTGAGCAGACAGAAAAAGAAAATATCATTTTGTCTGTGAAGTTCTCAGAAGGATGAACCTGTCAAGAGATAGAGAAATAGGTCACATGAAAGTTAATGAAAAGTAATAAATGGAATACATTGTGCCACAACGCTTCATCTCAATTAAAAGTTCACTTGCTGACTGCCATTTAAATTGACAGATACCCAGCTCTTATCAACCTGCCTATTTATTGTCTTTGCATTTTTAAAGGCTGTTGTTTATTCCACTGGGTAGCCTCTGGAATCCTCCTGTTGCACTTCTTAGTCAAGAATAATTGAAGTGTAAAGAAGTGAAATGCCAGGATTCATAGGAAAATGCTTCATGTGAAAATGTTTTCTTATTACAGATGTTTGTGTGTGTCCTAGGTTACAATGTAAAATGTGCCCAAAGTATGTATTCTATCACCATCTACATGAAATGTTGTTGTGCACCACTGTTTCCCGTGCCCCCTCCCTCCAGACTATCTTCTGTTAATGGCCCATCAATACCGTCCTGCATGACTCATAGATAACTCTCCCCAGGAGCTATCTCTGTTTAATAGGCAATCAAGGACCCATTGCAAAACTGATAAAATGATATCAGTCCATTGTGAGATGCTCCGCCCAGGGGGAGGAGCCAAGCATTCCCACCTGGATATAATCGGGGCCTTGGGACAGCACAGGCAGCCTTACCCACTGGATTCCCAGAGGACAAGAGCTACCAGACCTTTCTGCAAGAACACTGCTTCAACAAGACCACCTCATCTGGACTGCCACCACCACGGTTTCAGGTTGTATTCTGACTCTGTCAGTGATCTTTTGTACCATTGCATGTGTTTTATTTTATTTTACTTTTTTTTTCCTCTCCTATTAAATTGTTTTTTCTGACTTGGAGTCTCTCGCTGGTTTTGCCTTCAAGCCAGCACATATATTTTGGCGCCCAACGTGGGGCAGGAGGTACTGAGAGAAGTCAGAATTACAATTTTGTAGTGAGGAAAAAAGAAACAGCTGTCCGCTATGATGCTCAACATGCTTTCATATATCTTATACCTAGCTCTCTACATTTTCCCGCACATGGGGCAGTATTTGCCGGTCTTAATGCTCATGTGTAGACCAGGGTATGGTACCAGAATTGCTGTATTGGTCTATTATGTTTATTGTATGATAACCTCTGAGGCAATGAGCATCATTCGGAATATATACTCTATTTTGTGTTCTTGTCCTGGTCCAGAATGCTACATCTGGGCTCTCAATAATCGCACCAAGCCCCTGTGGGGAGGGGTAAAGAATGATTTTTTCCAGTCTTTTAGGTATGGCACAGCAGTTTTCAAAAGTATTGAGTTCTCTCTAGGTGCCAAGGACAGCATAATATTGTTGTTAGTTCTGCTTTGCCTTCTCTGCACGGCCTGCACCATGCTCACCATGTTTAGAAATCAAACACTACATGGGGTGGTGCAGCGTCTCCTTGAGGAGGAGGGAAAAAGAAACAAATGCAAAACAACGGCATCCGTGTCTACACAAACTGTCGTAGAGGAAACAGGAACCGCATCTATGCAGACTGTCACAGAAGAGAAAAGAACCAAAAACAAGGCAACAGTTTCTGCATCTACTCAGACCATCACAGAAGAGAAAGGAACCAAAAACA
Source organism: Hirundo rustica (assembly GCF_015227805.2). Classification (NCBI taxonomy): domain Eukaryota; kingdom Metazoa; phylum Chordata; class Aves; order Passeriformes; family Hirundinidae; genus Hirundo; species Hirundo rustica. The sequence continues at coordinate 91,344,624 of NC_053450.1, forward strand.
AAGCAACAGTGTCAGTGTCTACACAAGCTGTCACAGAGGAGAAAGAAACCAAAGGTGCCATCAGCATCTCCACACAAACTGTCACCGAAGCAGAACAACCTAAACCAGTGGCAGTTGCCCCTGTTCAGAAGAAGAAATCAAAGAGCAAATCAGTCCGCATAATGACTGATGAGGATGTGGCAGGACCTTCACACTCAGCAGAAGAGACAGAGCCAGAGATCATCACCCGCTCTCTATCCCTGGGTGAACTGCGTGACCTGCGGAGGGAATTCACCCGCCAGACAAACGAGTCCATCCTGACCTGGCTGCTCCGCATCTGGGACGCTGCAGCCAATGACACCATTCTGGATGGAAGTGAGGCCAGGCAACTGGGATCGCTGTCTCGGGATGTGGTCATTGACCAGGGGATCGGGAGAACCCAACAAACTCTCAGCCTCTGGCGGCGACTGCTAACAAGTGTGAGGAACAGATACCTTTGTAAAGAAGACCTCCAGGTGCACCAAGGAAAATGGAGCACAATGGAACAAGGTACCCGATGCCTGAGGGAATTGGCTGTGCTAGAGATCATTTTCTCAGAAGACGAGAGATTTCCTAAAAGCCCAGATGATGTCCAGTGCACATCGCAGATGTGGTTGAGATTTGCACGGCTTGGACCAGAGATGTACTCCCGTTACCTGGCAACGCTGCAATGGAGGGAAGGTGAGGACAAGGTGGGCGTCTTGGTCAATAAACTAAGAATTTACGAGGATACTGTCACCGCCCCATTTCGTACCCATGTCTCATCCGTGGAAACAAGGCTGGCTGAGCAAGTCCGGAGCTTGATTGAAGAGGGCCATCAGAAACTAAAAAAGGAACTTAAGGAAGAAATTTACCACATCTCGCCAGAACCAACAAGAGTCTCTGCCATTAGGAGCAGGTACCCACCAGCCAGGGAGAGAGGATACACTCCACGGGGTAACCTCTGGTCTTTTCTTCGGGAACATGGAGAAGACATGAGGAATTGGGATGGAAAACCCACCTCCTCCTTAGCAGCCCGGGTACGTGAACTGAAGAGAGAGACACCTACCATGAAGAGCTCATCTAGAGCCAACACTGCTCCAGTCTCAAAGGCACAGAACCCCAGACAGTATAAGAAGAATGATATGACTGATCCACTTGAAGGGACCTCAGGAACATATTTACAAGAAGAAAACAACGTGTACCATGACCAGGAATAGGGGGGCCCTGCCTCTAGCCAGGTAGAGGAAAGGGACAATCGGATCTATTGGACTGTGTGGATCCGATGGCCTGGCACATCTGACCCACAAAAATATACGGCTTTGGTTGACACTGGTGCCCAATGTACCCTGATGCCATCAAGGTATGTAGGAACAGAATCCATTTCTATTTCTGGAGTGACAGGAGGGTCCCAGCAGCTGACTGTATTGGAGGCCGAAGTGAGTTTAACCGGGAATGGGTGGCAAAAACACCCCATCGTGACTGGCCCAGAGGCCCCATGCATCCTTGGCATAGACTACCTCAGAAATGGATACTTCAAAGATCCAAAAGGATATCGCTGGGCTTTTGGGATAGCTGCTGTAGAGACAGAAGACATCAGACAACTGAGTACCTTGCCTGGTCTCTCAGATGACTCCTGTGCTGTGGGACTACTAAGAGTTGAAGAACAACAGGTACCAATCGCCACAACAACAGTACACCGACGGCAATACCGCACCGACAGAGACTCTGTGACTCCTATCCATGAGATGATTCGGAAACTGGAGAGCCAAGGGGTGGTCAGCAAGGCTCGTTCACCTTTCAACAGCCCTATATGGCCAGTGCGTAAGTCCAGTGGAGAATGGAGACTGACTGTGGATTACCGTGCTCTGAATGAAGTCACCCCACCACTAAGTGCTGCTGTGCCAGACATGTTGGAGCTTCAGTACGAGCTAGAGTCCAAGGCAGCAAAGTGGTATGCGACCATTGATATTGCCAATGCCTTTTTCTCCATTCCTTTGGCAGCAGAGTGCAGGGCCCAGTTTGCCTTCACCTGGAAGGGCGTACAGTACACCTGGAACCGACTGCCCCAGGGGTGGAAACACAGCCCCACCATCTGCCATGGACTGATCCAGACTGCACTGGAAAAAGGTAAGGCTCCTGAACATTTACAGTACATTGATGACATCATTGTATGGGGGAACACAGCAGGGGAAGTTTTTGAGAAAGGAGAAAAGATCATCCAGATTCTGCTGAAAGCTGGTTTTGCCATTAAGCGAAGTAAAGTGAAGGGACCGGCCCAAGAAATCCAGTTCCTGGGAGTAAAGTGGCAAGATGGACGGCGGCAGATTCCCACTGAGGTCATCAATAAGATCATCGCCATGTCCCCACCGACCAGCAAGAAGGAGACACAAGCTTTCCTAGGCGCCATAGGTTTCTGGAGGATGCACATTCCTGAGTACAGCCAGATTGTGAGCCCTCTCTACCTGGTCACCCGCAAGAAGAACGATTTCCACTGGGGCCCTGAACAGCAGCAAGCCTTTGCCCAGATCAAGCAGGAGATCGCTCATGCGGTAGCCCTTGGCCCAGTGAGGACGGGACCAGATGTGAAGAACGTGCTCTACTCAGCAGCCGGGAACAATGGCCTGTCTTGGAGTCTTTGGCAGAAGGTGCCTGGGGAGACTCGGGGACGACCACTGGGATTCTGGAGCCGAAGCTACAGAGGATCTGAAGCCAACTACACTCCCACAGAGAAGGAAATCTTAGCCGCCTATGAAGGACTTCAAGCTGCCTCAGAAGTAATTGGCACTGAAACGCAGCTGCTTTTGGCACCTCGACTACCAGTGCTGGGATGGATGTTCAAGGGAAAGGTTCCTTCCACGCATCATGCCACTGACACCACATGGAGCAAATGGATTGCCCTCATCACACAGCGCGCCCGTATTGGAAACCCGAATCGCCCTGGGATTCTAGAAATTATAACTAACTGGCCTGAAGGTGAGACTTTTGGATTATCTTTTGAAGAAGAAGAAGAACAAGTGACACGTGCCGAAGAAGCCCCACCATATAACGAGCTACCGGAGACTGAAAGACAATATGCCCTTTTCACTGATGGTTCCTGCCGAATTGTAGGCGCTAACCGGAAATGGAAGGCTGCAGTATGGAGCCCCACACGACGAGTTGCACAAGCTACTGAAGGACAAGGTGGATCAAGTCAAATTGCAGAACTTAAAGCCATCCAGTTAGCTTTAGATATTGCCGAACGAGAGAAGTGGCCAAGACTCTATCTCTACACCGACTCGTGGATGGTAGCTAATGCTCTGTGGGGATGGCTGAACCGCTGGAAAAAGGCCAATTGGCAGCGCAGAGGGAAACCCATCTGGGCTGCTGAGATTTGGCAAGACATCGCCGCCCGAGTAGAGAAGCTGACCGTTAAGGTTCGACACGTGGACGCACATGTGTCCAAGAGTCAGGCTAATGAAGAGCATCACAACAACGAGCAGGTGGACAAAGCCGCCAAGGTGAAAGTATCACAGGTGGATCTAGACTGGCAACACAAGGGAGAAGTATTCTTAGCCCGTTGGGCCCATGATGCGTCTGGTCATCAGGGGAGAGATGCAACATACCGATGGGCCCGTGACCGAGGGGTGGACCTTACTATGGACAACATCTCACAGGTCATCCACAACTGTGAGACCTGCGCTGCAATCAAACAGGCCAAGCGGGTAAAGCCTCTGTGGTACGGTGGACGATGGTTGAAGTACAGGTATGGGGAGGCCTGGCAGATTGACTACATCACCCTTCCCCAAACCCGCCAAGGCAAGCGCTATGTGCTAACTATGGTGGAAGCCACCACTGGATGGTTGGAGACCTACCCTGTACCTCATGCTACTGCTCGGAATACTATCTTAGGCCTTGAAAAGCAGGTCTTGTGGAGACATGGCACTCCTGAGAGAATCGAGTCAGACAATGGGACCCATTTCAAGAACGGCCTTATAAATACCTGGGCTAGAGAACATGGCATTGAATGGATATATCACATCCCTTATCATGCACCAGCTGCCGGGAAAGTTGAACGGTGCAATGGGTTACTTAAGACTACCCTGAAGGCGCTTGGTGGGGGGACTTTCAAAAATTGGGAACTGAACTTAGCAAAGGCCACCTGGATGGTCAACACTCGAGGGTCAATCAATCGAGCTGGTCCTGCCCAGTCTGAACCCTTGCACACAGTGGATGGAGATAAAGTCCCTGTGGTACACATGAAAGGCATCTTAGGAAAAACTGTTTGGATTAATCCCACATCAAGCAAAGGCAGACCCATCCGTGGGATTGTTTTTGCTCAAGGACCTGGTTCCACTTGGTGGGTAATGCAGAAAGATGGGGAAACCCGTTGTGTACCACAGGGAGACCTAATTTTAAGTGAGAACGGAGTGTAGGGTTTCATTCTGTATATGTGTATATTTATCTATCTAGCTGTAAGAATGTATTAATTTAGGTATAATGTAGATGGTCATAGAATAAGGGGTGGATTATGTCCTAGGTTACAATGTAAAATGTGCCCAAAGTATGTATTCTATCACCATCTACATGAAATGTTGTTGTGCACCACTGTTTCCCGTGCCCCCTCCCTCCAGACTATCTTCTGTTAATGGCCCATCAATACCGTCCTGCATGACTCATAGATAACTCTCCCCAGGAGCTATCTCTGTTTAATAGGCAATCAAGGACCCATTGCAAAACTGATAAAATGATATCAGTCCATTGTGAGATGCTCCGCCCAGGGGGAGGAGCCAAGCATTCCCACCTGGATATAATCGGGGCCTTGGGACAGCACAGGCAGCCTTACCCACTGGATTCCCAGAGGACAAGAGCTACCAGACCTTTCTGCAAGAACACTGCTTCAACAAGACCACCTCATCTGGACTGCCACCACCACGGTTTCAGGTTGTATTCTGACTCTGTCAGTGATCTTTTGTACCATTGCATGTGTTTTATTTTATTTTACTTTTTTTTTCCTCTCCTATTAAATTGTTTTTTCTGACTTGGAGTCTCTCGCTGGTTTTGCCTTCAAGCCAGCACATATATTTTGGCGCCCAACGTGGGGCAGGAGGTACTGAGAGAAGTCAGAATTACAATTTTGTAGTGAGGAAAAAAGAAACAGCTGTCCGCTATGATGCTCAACATGCTTTCATATATCTTATACCTAGCTCTCTACATTTTCCCGCACATGGGGCAGTATTTGCCGGTCTTAATGCTCATGTGTAGACCAGGGTATGGTACCAGAATTGCTGTATTGGTCTATTATGTTTATTGTATGATAACCTCTGAGGCAATGAGCATCATTCGGAATATATACTCTATTTTGTGTTCTTGTCCTGGTCCAGAATGCTACATCTGGGCTCTCAATAATCGCACCAAGCCCCTGTGGGGAGGGGTAAAGAATGATTTTTTCCAGTCTTTTAGGTATGGCACAGCAGTTTTCAAAAGTATTGAGTTCTCTCTAGGTGCCAAGGACAGCATAATATTGTTGTTAGTTCTGCTTTGCCTTCTCTGCACGGCCTGCACCATGCTCACCATGTTTAGAAATCAAACACTACATGGGGTGGTGCAGCGTCTCCTTGAGGAGGAGGGAAAAAGAAACAAATGCAAAACAACGGCATCCGTGTCTACACAAACTGTCGTAGAGGAAACAGGAACCGCATCTATGCAGACTGTCACAGAAGAGAAAAGAACCAAAAACAAGGCAACAGTTTCTGCATCTACTCAGACCATCACAGAAGAGAAAGGAACCAAAAACAAAGCAACAGTGTCAGTGTCTACACAAGCTGTCACAGAGGAGAAAGAAACCAAAGGTGCCATCAGCATCTCCACACAAACTGTCACCGAAGCAGAACAACCTAAACCAGTGGCAGTTGCCCCTGTTCAGAAGAAGAAATCAAAGAGCAAATCAGTCCGCATAATGACTGATGAGGATGTGGCAGGACCTTCACACTCAGCAGAAGAGACAGAGCCAGAGATCATCACCCGCTCTCTATCCCTGGGTGAACTGCGTGACCTGCGGAGGGAATTCACCCGCCAGACAAACGAGTCCATCCTGACCTGGCTGCTCCGCATCTGGGACGCTGCAGCCAATGACACCATTCTGGATGGAAGTGAGGCCAGGCAACTGGGATCGCTGTCTCGGGATGTGGTCATTGACCAGGGGATCGGGAGAACCCAACAAACTCTCAGCCTCTGGCGGCGACTGCTAACAAGTGTGAGGAACAGATACCTTTGTAAAGAAGACCTCCAGGTGCACCAAGGAAAATGGAGCACAATGGAACAAGGTACCCGATGCCTGAGGGAATTGGCTGTGCTAGAGATCATTTTCTCAGAAGACGAGAGATTTCCTAAAAGCCCAGATGATGTCCAGTGCACATCGCAGATGTGGTTGAGATTTGCACGGCTTGGACCAGAGATGTACTCCCGTTACCTGGCAACGCTGCAATGGAGGGAAGGTGAGGACAAGGTGGGCGTCTTGGTCAATAAACTAAGAATTTACGAGGATACTGTCACCGCCCCATTTCGTACCCATGTCTCATCCGTGGAAACAAGGCTGGCTGAGCAAGTCCGGAGCTTGATTGAAGAGGGCCATCAGAAACTAAAAAAGGAACTTAAGGAAGAAATTTACCACATCTCGCCAGAACCAACAAGAGTCTCTGCCATTAGGAGCAGGTACCCACCAGCCAGGGAGAGAGGATACACTCCACGGGGTAACCTCTGGTCTTTTCTTCGGGAACATGGAGAAGACATGAGGAATTGGGATGGAAAACCCACCTCCTCCTTAGCAGCCCGGGTACGTGAACTGAAGAGAGAGACACCTACCATGAAGAGCTCATCTAGAGCCAACACTGCTCCAGTCTCAAAGGCACAGAACCCCAGACAGTATAAGAAGAATGATATGACTGATCCACTTGAAGGGACCTCAGGAACATATTTACAAGAAGAAAACAACGTGTACCATGACCAGGAATAGGGGGGCCCTGCCTCTAGCCAGGTAGAGGAAAGGGACAATCGGATCTATTGGACTGTGTGGATCCGATGGCCTGGCACATCTGACCCACAAAAATATACGGCTTTGGTTGACACTGGTGCCCAATGTACCCTGATGCCATCAAGGTATGTAGGAACAGAATCCATTTCTATTTCTGGAGTGACAGGAGGGTCCCAGCAGCTGACTGTATTGGAGGCCGAAGTGAGTTTAACCGGGAATGGGTGGCAAAAACACCCCATCGTGACTGGCCCAGAGGCCCCATGCATCCTTGGCATAGACTACCTCAGAAATGGATACTTCAAAGATCCAAAAGGATATCGCTGGGCTTTTGGGATAGCTGCTGTAGAGACAGAAGACATCAGACAACTGAGTACCTTGCCTGGTCTCTCAGATGACTCCTGTGCTGTGGGACTACTAAGAGTTGAAGAACAACAGGTACCAATCGCCACAACAACAGTACACCGACGGCAATACCGCACCGACAGAGACTCTGTGACTCCTATCCATGAGATGATTCGGAAACTGGAGAGCCAAGGGGTGGTCAGCAAGGCTCGTTCACCTTTCAACAGCCCTATATGGCCAGTGCGTAAGTCCAGTGGAGAATGGAGACTGACTGTGGATTACCGTGCTCTGAATGAAGTCACCCCACCACTAAGTGCTGCTGTGCCAGACATGTTGGAGCTTCAGTACGAGCTAGAGTCCAAGGCAGCAAAGTGGTATGCGACCATTGATATTGCCAATGCCTTTTTCTCCATTCCTTTGGCAGCAGAGTGCAGGGCCCAGTTTGCCTTCACCTGGAAGGGCGTACAGTACACCTGGAACCGACTGCCCCAGGGGTGGAAACACAGCCCCACCATCTGCCATGGACTGATCCAGACTGCACTGGAAAAAGGTAAGGCTCCTGAACATTTACAGTACATTGATGACATCATTGTATGGGGGAACACAGCAGGGGAAGTTTTTGAGAAAGGAGAAAAGATCATCCAGATTCTGCTGAAAGCTGGTTTTGCCATTAAGCGAAGTAAAGTGAAGGGACCGGCCCAAGAAATCCAGTTCCTGGGAGTAAAGTGGCAAGATGGACGGCGGCAGATTCCCACTGAGGTCATCAATAAGATCATCGCCATGTCCCCACCGACCAGCAAGAAGGAGACACAAGCTTTCCTAGGCGCCATAGGTTTCTGGAGGATGCACATTCCTGAGTACAGCCAGATTGTGAGCCCTCTCTACCTGGTCACCCGCAAGAAGAACGATTTCCACTGGGGCCCTGAACAGCAGCAAGCCTTTGCCCAGATCAAGCAGGAGATCGCTCATGCGGTAGCCCTTGGCCCAGTGAGGACGGGACCAGATGTGAAGAACGTGCTCTACTCAGCAGCCGGGAACAATGGCCTGTCTTGGAGTCTTTGGCAGAAGGTGCCTGGGGAGACTCGGGGACGACCACTGGGATTCTGGAGCCGAAGCTACAGAGGATCTGAAGCCAACTACACTCCCACAGAGAAGGAAATCTTAGCCGCCTATGAAGGACTTCAAGCTGCCTCAGAAGTAATTGGCACTGAAACGCAGCTGCTTTTGGCACCTCGACTACCAGTGCTGGGATGGATGTTCAAGGGAAAGGTTCCTTCCACGCATCATGCCACTGACACCACATGGAGCAAATGGATTGCCCTCATCACACAGCGCGCCCGTATTGGAAACCCGAATCGCCCTGGGATTCTAGAAATTATAACTAACTGGCCTGAAGGTGAGACTTTTGGATTATCTTTTGAAGAAGAAGAAGAACAAGTGACACGTGCCGAAGAAGCCCCACCATATAACGAGCTACCGGAGACTGAAAGACAATATGCCCTTTTCACTGATGGTTCCTGCCGAATTGTAGGCGCTAACCGGAAATGGAAGGCTGCAGTATGGAGCCCCACACGACGAGTTGCACAAGCTACTGAAGGACAAGGTGGATCAAGTCAAATTGCAGAACTTAAAGCCATCCAGTTAGCTTTAGATATTGCCGAACGAGAGAAGTGGCCAAGACTCTATCTCTACACCGACTCGTGGATGGTAGCTAATGCTCTGTGGGGATGGCTGAACCGCTGGAAAAAGGCCAATTGGCAGCGCAGAGGGAAACCCATCTGGGCTGCTGAGATTTGGCAAGACATCGCCGCCCGAGTAGAGAAGCTGACCGTTAAGGTTCGACACGTGGACGCACATGTGTCCAAGAGTCAGGCTAATGAAGAGCATCACAACAACGAGCAGGTGGACAAAGCCGCCAAGGTGAAAGTATCACAGGTGGATCTAGACTGGCAACACAAGGGAGAAGTATTCTTAGCCCGTTGGGCCCATGATGCGTCTGGTCATCAGGGGAGAGATGCAACATACCGATGGGCCCGTGACCGAGGGGTGGACCTTACTATGGACAACATCTCACAGGTCATCCACAACTGTGAGACCTGCGCTGCAATCAAACAGGCCAAGCGGGTAAAGCCTCTGTGGTACGGTGGACGATGGTTGAAGTACAGGTATGGGGAGGCCTGGCAGATTGACTACATCACCCTTCCCCAAACCCGCCAAGGCAAGCGCTATGTGCTAACTATGGTGGAAGCCACCACTGGATGGTTGGAGACCTACCCTGTACCTCATGCTACTGCTCGGAATACTATCTTAGGCCTTGAAAAGCAGGTCTTGTGGAGACATGGCACTCCTGAGAGAATCGAGTCAGACAATGGGACCCATTTCAAGAACGGCCTTATAAATACCTGGGCTAGAGAACATGGCATTGAATGGATATATCACATCCCTTATCATGCACCAGCTGCCGGGAAAGTTGAACGGTGCAATGGGTTACTTAAGACTACCCTGAAGGCGCTTGGTGGGGGGACTTTCAAAAATTGGGAACTGAACTTAGCAAAGGCCACCTGGATGGTCAACACTCGAGGGTCAATCAATCGAGCTGGTCCTGCCCAGTCTGAACCCTTGCACACAGTGGATGGAGATAAAGTCCCTGTGGTACACATGAAAGGCATCTTAGGAAAAACTGTTTGGATTAATCCCACATCAAGCAAAGGCAGACCCATCCGTGGGATTGTTTTTGCTCAAGGACCTGGTTCCACTTGGTGGGTAATGCAGAAAGATGGGGAAACCCGTTGTGTACCACAGGGAGACCTAATTTTAAGTGAGAACGGAGTGTAGGGTTTCATTCTGTATATGTGTATATTTATCTATCTAGCTGTAAGAATGTATTAATTTAGGTATAATGTAGATGGTCATAGAATAAGGGGTGGATTATGTCCTAGGTTACAATGTAAAATGTGCCCAAAGTATGTATTCTATCACCATCTACATGAAATGTTGTTGTGCACCACTGTTTCCCGTGCCCCCTCCCTCCAGACTATCTTCTGTTAATGGCCCATCAATACCGTCCTGCATGACTCATAGATAACTCTCCCCAGGAGCTATCTCTGTTTAATAGGCAATCAAGGACCCATTGCAAAACTGATAAAATGATATCAGTCCATTGTGAGATGCTCCGCCCAGGGGGAGGAGCCAAGCATTCCCACCTGGATATAATCGGGGCCTTGGGACAGCACAGGCAGCCTTACCCACTGGATTCCCAGAGGACAAGAGCTACCAGACCTTTCTGCAAGAACACTGCTTCAACAAGACCACCTCATCTGGACTGCCACCACCACGGTTTCAGGTTGTATTCTGACTCTGTCAGTGATCTTTTGTACCATTGCATGTGTTTTATTTTATTTTACTTTTTTTTTCCTCTCCTATTAAATTGTTTTTTCTGACTTGGAGTCTCTCGCTGGTTTTGCCTTCAAGCCAGCACAGTGTGCTTCAGAATAAACTGATATTAGAGGAAGGTTGGATTTTAACTTCTGGCAGTGTCTGGCATTACACTGACATGAACTAATGATTGCTTTTTGACCACAGCAGCGCCATCACTTCAAGAGGCAGCTCCAACACCCCTTTTTAAGAATTCAAGACCAAAAAAAAAGCGGTTTGGAAGGCAAGATAGGGAACATGTCATATCTGTATGACATTCCACACTGCTGGACAGAATCACAGAATGTCTAGGTTGGAAGAGACCTTCAAGATGATCGAGTCCAACCCATGCCTAACACCTCAACTAGATCATGGCATCAAGTGACACATCCAATCTTTTTTTAAACACATTCAGGGATGGTGACTTCAACCACCTCCCCAGGCAGACTATTCCAGTACCTTATCACTCTTTCTGTGAAAAACTTTTTCCTAATGTCTAACACATATTTCCCTTGACACAGCCTGAGACTGTGTCCTCTCGTTCTATCAGTTGCTGTCTGGAGAAAGAAACCAACCCCCAGCTGTCTACAACCATCCTTCAGGGAGCTGTAGAGAGTGATAAGGTCACCTCTGAGTCTCCTTTTCTCCAGGCTAAACAACCCCAGCTCCCTCAGTCGTTCTTCATACGGCTTGTGTTTCCAAGCCTTGTTGCCCTCCTCTGGATGCGCCAAGCATCTCAAGGTCCTTCCTAAACTGAGGGCCCAGAACTGGACACAGCACTCAAGGTGTGGCCTCACCAGTGCCAAGTACAGGGGGAGAATGATCTCCCTGCTCCCGCTGGCCACACTATTCCTGATACAGACCAGGATGCCATTGGCCCTCTTGGCCACCTGGGCACACTGCTGGCTCACGTTCAGCTGCTGTCAGCAGTACCCCCAGGTCCCTTTCCTCCTGGGCACTGTCCAGCCACACCGTCCCCAGCCTATAACGCTGCAGGGAGTTATTGTGGCCAAAGCGCAGGACACAGCACTTGGACTTACTAAACCTCATCTTGTTAGACTCTGCCCATCTGTCCAACCGTTCCAGGTCTTTCTGCAAAGCCCTTCGTCCTTCCAATAGGTCAACACACACTCCCAGCTTAGTGTCATCTGCAAATTTACTAATGAAAGTCTCCATGCCTTTATCCGTGTCATCAATAAAAATATTGACCCGAGCTGGCCCCAGCACAGACCCCTGAGGGACACCACTGGTGCCTGGCCACCAGCTGGATGCAGCACCGTTCACCACCACCTCTGGGCCTGGCCATCCACCCAGTTCCTAACCCAGCCAAGAGTGCTCCTGTCCAAGTCACAGGCTGCCAGCTTTTCAGGAGTGGGAGACAGTGTCAAAGGCCTTACTGAAGTCCAAATAGACACCATCCACAGCCCTTCCTGCATCCAGCAGGCGGATCACCTGGTCATAAAAGGAGATCAGGTTAGTCGAACATGACCTACCTCTCCTAAACCCATGCTGGCTGGGCCTGAGACCCTGGCCATCCTGAAAATTCTGCATGATGAGACTCAGTATAAACTGTTCATTATCTTGCCAGGTACTGAGTTCAGGATGACTGGTCTATAACTACCAGGATCTTCCCTACCACCCTTTCTGTGAATGGGTATCACATTGTCCAGTTTCCAGTCATCTGGAACCTCACCAGTGAGCCAGGACTGTTGGTAAATGATGGAGAGCAGCTTTGCAAGCTCATCGGTCTGCTCCCTCATCACCCTGGGATGGATCCCATCTGGGCCCATAGATTTATGGATATCCAAGCATCTCAGCAGTTTTCTGACTGCCTTCTCGTGGATAATGGGGGGACCATTCTGTTCACTAGCACCATCAACCCACCCAGGAGGACAGTTGTCTTGAAGGCAAGTTGTCTTCCCACTGAAAACTGAGGCAAAGAAGGCATTAAGCACTTCTGCCTTCTCCTCATCTGCAGTTACTAAGTTCCCTCCCTCATCCAATGGAGAACAAAGACTGGTCTGACCTTTCCCTTTACCATTAATATATTTGTAGAAACATTTTTTATTATCCTTTACAGAAATCTCTATTTTAAGTTCAAACTGAGCTTTGGCCTTCCTAATTTTTTCCCTACATGCTCTAGAAGCCCCCTTAAATACTTCCTGGGAGACCTGACCCTCCTTCCAAAACCGATACATCCTCCTTCTATTCCTAAGTTCCTCCAAAACCTCCTTGCCCATCCAGGCTGGAGGTTTACCTCATTGACTCATCTTTCGGCACACAGGGACAGTCTGTTCCTGTGACCTCAAAATCTCTGTTTTGAAGCACTCCCAGCTTTTCTGAACTCCTTTGTTTTTAAGGGCTGCTTCCCAAGGAACTCTCTGAATAAGTCTCCTAAATAGGCCAAAGTCTGCCCTCCAGAAGCCCAATGTAAGAGTCTTATTGATGTTCCTCCTGATTTCACCAAATATCGAGAACCCTATAATTTCATGATCACTCTGCCCCAATCGGCCTCCAGCCACCACATCTCCCACCAGCCCATCTCTATTTGTAAACAACAGATCTAACATACTCCTTTCCCTGGTGGGCTCACCCACCACCTGCTACAAAAAGTTGTCCTCCATGCACTCCAAAAATTTCTTGGACTGCCTCTTTTCTGCTGTATTAAGTTCCCAGCAGATGTCTGGCAGGTTGAAGTCACCTACAAGAACAAGGGCTGATGATCCTGAAACATTCTCCAGCTGCTTATAGAATAAGTTGTCCACCTCTTCCTCCTGGTTGAGTGGATGATAACAGACTCCCAGTTGGACGTCAGCCTTGTTGGCTTTCCCCTTAATTCTTACCCATAGGCATTCAACTCCATATTCATTACTTTCAATACCTATGCCATCAAAAGCCTTATTAATATAAAAGGCCACTCTTCTCCCTTTCCTGTCTCTTCTGAAGAGCTTGTAGCCATCTAGTGCAGTGCTCCAGCCATGTGACTCATCCCACCACATTTCCATGATGGTGACTACATCACAGCTTTGCTGTTGCACCATGGCCTCCATCTCTTCCTGTTTGTTACCCATGCTGTGTGCATTGGTATACACGCACTTCAGCTGGGCTACTGATTTCACCCCTAACTCAGGCTTACCACCCTTGGGCCTGCTTCCAGAGAGCCCAGCTGCATGCCCTTCCCCCTTCAAACCTAGTTTAAAGCCCTTTCAATGAGGTCTGCCAGTTCATGAGCTAAAATCCTTCTGCCCTTAACAGAGAGATGTATCCCATCTGGTTCTAACAGAGCAGGTGCCATAAAAGTTGCCCCATGATCAAGGAATCCGAAATTTTGTCGATGACACCAACCCTTAAGCTACTTGTTAACGATGTGAGTTCTCCTATTTCTTTCATCATTTTTCTCAGCCACCAAAGGGACTGAGCAGAACACTACCTGGGCATCTGTCTTATCAACCACTTGACCCAGTGCCCTAAAGTCTCTTTTAATCACCTTGACATTCCTCTTTTCAATCTCATCACTGCCAGCTTGGAGTATGAGCAGTGGGTAATAATCAGAGGGCTGAATCTGTCCAGGGAGTCCCTCAGTGATATTTTGTACCCAGGCCCCAGGGAGGCAGCAGACCTCCCTGTGGGATGGGTCTGGGTGACATATGGGGCCTTCTGTTCCTCTCAGAAGGGAGTCACCTACCATGATTACCCTTCTTTTCTTCTTGATGTTAGAGGTGGAGATTCGTCTTATAGACAAATCATAATTGGAAGGCTCACTGGGCAGATAATTTTCCTCTAAATCATCTAAATCATCTGGCTGGCTCTCTAGATTCAGGCCCTCATACCTATTCTGAAGTGTCACCTGGCTAGGGGATGGAAGTCGGGAGGAATTTTTATTATTACCTCCCCAAGCAGGGACCCATTTCCACTCCCCTTCATCTACCAGGTGCTCTTCTATTTCCTGGGAGGGGGATGCATATGAGTCCTCTGAATCTTGATGGGCCTCCCTTAAATATGGAAGGGCTGAACTCCACCAGTCTGTTTCCCTTTCACTTGCCCTGATACTTCTTAATCTTTCAACTTCCTCCCTAAGTCTGGCCACCAGTGAAAGGTCATTCACCTGTTCACACCGCAGGCACGCCTCCTCCACAACACTCCTGAGACAACGGATAAGCTCAAACACTCCAGGCAGGAATGGCTCTGTACAGACGCATCCCTTTTGGAGGGCTCCACTTGGCCACATACACTTGTATCGACCACAGTTTTCGACCGTGTTGAAACCATTCCTAACAGAAACCCCAAGACCAACCAGCCAGCAGAAACACCTCAAACAACACACAGCACACCTTGCTAGCAAGAGAACTTGCAACCCTGCCTGTTTGCCCTGTGTAGGAGTTTTAGTATTTATTCTCTTTTTGTGGGAGGGAGAGAATAGGAGAAAAAAAACTAAAGCAGGCTTAAGCTTAAAAATGAACAAAACTAGTTTTATTAACATACACTAAAAGAATGAAAGAAAAAAAATGAGAAAAAAAGAAAACTTAAACTAAAACAATGACACGTGGAAACACGCTTCTCTCCTCTTACAAACTCTTAACTTTCTTACTGAACAACATAGAAAGACACAACTTGGGATTTTCAGTCAGTTTCACTATTTAGACATAATCACTCATTACTTTAGTAGAAGAGTCTTTCTAAGATCTTTTCATGAAGACGTTTGCTACAAGACAAAATAGTCCAGTGCTCCCAATGTCACGCATCTGCTGCTGCCTGGAGTTTTCGCAGACTGTGATGTTCTATCAGCAAAGCTTCTCAGTGTATCTGGGGTAATATTTATGAATACTTCTTCTAGTCTAAAATCATCTTTGTCTCAAAGGCTGAGACTTCCTTTTAACTCAGGAGCGGGGGCTTTAAAGTTCTCAGTTATATCTCAATTACATCAGTCTTCAGTTTTGATTAGAATAGCATTCTACCCAACGACACTAAGATGCTGCAAAGAACAGGTAATTTCTCCATAATTTACCTTAAAAAAGTCCATTTCTTCAATCCTATTCCAATGTTATTAGTTCTTTTACTTCTAATCTAACTGACTTCATGTGGTGTCTGTTCCATGTACCCTCTGTTTTCCTTTCTTCTTTCTCTCAAGGAAGAATTGTGCTTTGAAAGTTCTGTGTTGCTAATGTGATATATGTCCTAAAGTTAATTCGTGTTAAAAAGATGTAAGATGTAATTCAACCCCTACAAATATGTTTTGTTTCTAATCCAGTATACCAAGAGTTAACTCAGACGAAAGCTGCACAGAGAAGGGTGCAGGAATTTCTTTTGCCAGAAAAGACACAGGAGGGACACAAGAAAACTATGATAGGAATTACCCGAAAAAGGGACACGGGGATACCTCTGCCGGGAATCGTTAAAGGGAGAACAAAGACAATGGAAAAGGGAAATGGAAGCCCGAAGAACCAGATGATTACATCAGATCGATATCTCATCCGTCTCCTCCTGAAATTAACATCTCCACACCACACCTGGACACAAAGATTAAAGGCATTGTCTTCTCGAGCAACTCTATTCAGAACCCCAGAACTGGAACATGAATGTCTAATGAGGCTGCTTCAGAAGGAGGAACCTCGGAGTCCCAAGTTTCTCTTAGCGATCCAGTGTATAAAAAGAGACTGCTCCAAGCCAGAAATGTGAACTTGGGGGGTGACATACTGACTGAGTGTGTTGCCGCATTCACCCAGCGCCGATCCCAGGCTCGACGCTGTCCTTTTAATTGTGGCTGTCTGAGACTGTCATTTTGTCTCTCAATAAAATTGCAAAATTTTGATTTATTGAATTTGGTGAATCGTATTTATTAGACTAAGAAAGGGTTAAATCCGCCCGGGCTTGCAAGGGCCACGTGCACACACGCCAGGCTGCATGAGGCTGATGGAGGAAGCTGGTAGATGTCCTTTTTTCCACCCCTCGATCTTATCCAGGGTGGTCCAGTTCGGAGCTACCACTTAGCTGTAAAAACACTTCACCCGGGCTGCTCCCATGTGGGCAGCAGCTCTTGGAGTCCCAGTGGGGCCCAGCCCGGCTGCCCACGATGTTACCTCATGGCTGATTCCAAAGCGAGAGAGAGCGATCAGCAGCAGATTAGTTTTAAATGTCCCCTCCAAAGTCCCATCAACATTTCCCATTGGTCAATTTAGCTGCCAATATCCCGGCCAGCTTTTTGATAGGTCCCTGTCCTCCCCCCCACAAACCACTACACAGTCAGGGCAGGGAGAAAACATTTCACATTTCCCCATAACCAGAAAGCAAAACTGTGCCAACCCATGATACCCCGTCTGCCATGGTCACGCCCCAGAGATGTGCCACACCCCTGTTTGCCTGCTCCTCTTCTCCACACTCCAAGTTGCCGCGCTCCCTAGAGGGCTCTTATAATCAGTCACTCAGCAACTAAGGAAGCTCCACCCCTCATGCCTGAGTGACTCACAAATGGGCACCACAGCTTCCCACACAGAGGTGTGATGAGAATAATGAACTTGCTGAAAGGGCTATGATGTGCTCACTGCTGGGTTACAGCTTCAACACTGCATTACCCTGTTGCAAGAGGTGGGTTATAGTTTACAGAGATTACTTGAGCCACTTGTAGATGAGACAAAGTTTTGTAGCTTTTTTATGGGAGAGATGTCTTAAGGCTGAAGGTGAAACAGAGAAGAATACCATAGGTACTACTAAAACTGGGAATACAACTGCAGCATGCTGAAGAGAAAAGGTGAGGCATCAGAAGGATGCACTTTTCGAGTTGCATGTGAACTCTCATTCTCTCCAGGTCAGGTGTCTGTCTTAGATCTCCATGTTTAAGTACTTCATCCCTCTTAGGTTAAGAGTTCACAAAACTCACTTTTCTCTCAGTGGGAGGCAGTGTCTCCATAACTGATTGCCTGTAAGTCCTTGACCTTGCTCAGGAAATGAGAGCTCTGGTGTGTAGCTCTCCTTCAGTGCCAGGATCTCAACTGTATTTCCTTCAACTCCACAGTAAATGCCTGCATTGTGTAAGAGTTGTGGAGCACATTTCACTTCCCAAGTTAGAGCTATGCCACTGAGCTGCCTAAACTGCCAGCTACCAAGAAGGAGGCTGACATTGTAGGAAGGGGCCTCCACTACAAGGTGGGAAGGAGGAATATGGATCTCTGTTTTGTGATACAAGGATGGATGAAGAGTGCCACAAGCACACCAAATACAACAGAAACACACTGGGTGTTTGGGAGTTTTACTGACTAGGAGCAGAGCTGTGGCAGACACTGATTATTTTTTTGCATAGGATGGGAAACTAGTGCGCATGTGCAGAAGTCTAAATGTGAGCACCAGACACTTCCACTGCCAAAGTGTTAATAGGATGCTTCATTTTAGGCAAGTGTGCAAGGGTTTCAGGCATGGTGAGAGGCTGGAATACATGAGAGACTTTCAGAGTAGCCTCACCTGGGGGGAAACAATGCACCTCAGTGGCTAAGAACAAAGCATATCTCAAGAGATTCATCAGTGAAAGAAAAACAAGCTCACACTTCCATGGCTCCAGTTAATAGCAGATCCAAGACAGGTGCTGCTCTGACAGTCAGGCTGGCAAATATCAATCAAATCCAGGAATACCCCTCACAACTTGTACAATTGCACAAGTATGCAGACATATTTTCAGAGAGATTATATATGAAAAGGAGAGCTGTTTATCCTTACCTCACAAACAAATGTGCAATGCTACCAGGCAAACTAAAATATCTGTTTGGGATTTAAAAAAAAAAAAATAAATTATACCTGTGTCTGAAGGTCTGAACCTGAATTAGCTGCTTACATTTAACTGTCCCAATGTCTTTATATTTTAAGGACTTGAGCAATAAGGATTTTGTACTGAATTCTTGCTGATTCTTACTTGTTCAACATAGTTGAGAAATTGAGCGCTTCAGGTAGCTGTCTCCTCTTCTTACCCAAAGCCTCAGACTGTTAAAAGTGTGGAAAAAAAAAAAAAAAAAAGCATCAAGGGTTATTTTTAAAATGCTTCTAAGTGGAATTTGTGCTCAGTTAATATTTAAGTACTTCCTACAATGCACATAATAAAATGGGAGCATGCTTTAGAAAGCCCTGATTGAATGTGTATGTCGGCTGGTGCTCTGCTAGCCTAATGCAATTTGATTTTGACATAATGTAATGGAGCACAGTGATGAAAAACAGCAACTCTAATAAGGCTTCTCTTTTCACAGCTTATTTATTTTTGGCCACTGAAGCAGTGTGCTTCTCTATCCCTCTCTTTCTCTCAGAGCATGTAATCTCAAAATAATTAGCTAAGATGACTTCTCTTTGTGTCTTAATTAAATGAAATCTAAGTAACAGACTATTACTTTTATATTGCAAAATCATAGGGGAATTTTTTCAACTCATATATACTGGCAGCACAGAATTCAGCTGAACAATGGGAAAATCTACAGCGGCAGCAACTTTACTGAAGGGAAAGCATTGGACCAACAGAACCTGACTGCCCTGTAGGTGCTCAGAAGAGAGCTAGCTGTGTTCATTGTTTCAGTTGCCTGCTCTTTAGCATCCAGGCAGATCAGACTGTGCTGTGACTGGTATAAGGTGAATTAATGTTCAAAAGATAATTGTATCAGGTTAACAAATTAATTTCTGCTTGCTTCTGGTTTTGAACACAGGTTTCTAGGGTGAAAGGCTAATGCATTAACTCAACACATCAAGCACATCTCATTATGCAGAAGTTAATGTTTCCTACATTTCCTACTCAATTTCCTACATTTTTAAGGATCTGATGCTTTTGGGGACTTTTTTTCTTCTCATGCTGATTGTATGATCTGCATCTTTTATATAACATGTAGTTTGTGTCAAAAAACTCCTTTCAACAAAACAACCATCAGGCACTCATGAGATTTCAGATCATCTAGGAAGCAAGGGAAGTAAGTTGTGGCAGAATAGAAGAGGATGCTATTCTCAGTCCCAGTGGGCAGCAAAGCTAAGCAAATGAGAGTTACCTGCTGAATTGTGTGCATTCACTCTTGGAAGAAAACTGCTTTTTCACTTTAGACATGGATGTAACCATCCTCTTTCTCTCCCATCCACATGCATACACACCTGGCGATAACCCTGGCCTTTACAGGATGCTTTTTATGTCACAGGGGGGAAAAAAATTAAGGAAAAAACCCTGTAAATGTCCTGAAAAAGCATTCCTGGTTTAAAAGTGTTAAGCCACCAGTATAGTGAATAGTCTGTGACACTCAAGCCTCAAAGACTTCAAAGGATGCTTCCAAGGCCATGTCTGAATTACAGTGTGCTGAACCAACTAAGATGGCTGGCAGCAATAACTTCACATCAGGTATAGAGATGTAGGATGAAGTATAGGGAACCTTGATGAAGTCTTTTGCTGACATTTAAATAAATTAATGATGTACTCTGTATACAAACAAGAAGCTGATATTTCAGCAGTGATGGGCCTGATTAGTTTTTAATTATGATGAAGCCAGCACTTTAATGGTTTGTGCTAAGCTTTTAAAACCAAATTTTCAGTAAGCCAGTTCATGTGGAAGCATAATGCTTTTATTAGCATGTTCAGCTATGTGAAGGTATGTAGAAATCGGTTAAATTTAAATTGTTTATCAAAAACATGCTCCTGGACTGTCCCACCAGCAGGCTTCATTCAGGCAGCAAATGTGACCCTTCACACCTACACACCTGCTTTCTTCACAAATAAACCACAAATATGAAGGAGGACAGGAAATGTGTATGGGTCTCTCATGGACATGTCACAAAATGTCTAGCAGCTTAATACACACAAACTGCGAACTGCCTCTGGCTCAGTTAATCTAGACACAGCCAGTGCCATTTTCCTGTCTGCTGCACTTGCAATGAAGGGTAGTTTCTGTCCTTCTGTGATGGTAGCTGTGAGGCAACTGCTATTTTATGAGAGCAATTGATGCAATGTATTAAGAGAGCAATTTTAACATGGATACATTACTGTTGCTCTTTTTTTATTTATCGCTTTTATAGATTTTGATATTGACAGTCTGAAAAAGAATGGGTATTTTTTGTGTTTAGAAAAACCCATCTATTTCCATATAGCAAAAGGAAAACAGGAATGTTAACCCTGTCTGGTAGATTCAAGAAACTCATTGAAATTTGTATTATTTTACAATGCTGTGTTGCTAGGAAAGCATCAGTCTTGACCAAGACTGCAGAGAATTGATCCCCATGTCATTTTTAAGTGACTATTAAAATGCAGATAATTTGTCTTGTTGGTGAAGTAATCTCAAAAGCTCAAATGGAATAAGTTAGGCCAAATAAGGGAACAGGTATTAAGTTGCTAAAAAGGCAACAAAATAAAATAATGTTCTTCTATTTACTTCCCTTGCCTCTCAAGTGTTGCTTTTAGCCCCTAAAAGCTGGTACAGACAGAAATAAATTAGATGGTTTGTCATTAATCAGAGAATCATGGAAGCATTGAACGGTTTGGACTGGAAGGGACACTAAAGACCATCTAGTTCCAACTGCCCTGCCATGGGCTGGGACACCTTCCCCCAGACTGGATTGCTCAGAGCCTCTTCAAGCCTGGCCTAGAACACTTCCAGGGATGGGGCATCCAGAGCTTCTTTGTGAAACCTGTTCTCACCAGAGTCTCACCACCCTCCCAGTGAAAAATTTGTTCCTGATGTCTAATCTAAATCTCTCCTCTTTTAGTTTAAAACCATTCCCCCTTGTCCTAACACTACCTGCCTGTGTAAAAAGTTAGTCTCTCTATTTTGTATAAGGCTGCCTTAAGTACTGAAAGGCTGCAGTGTTGAGAAGCTCCCCAGAGCCTCCTCTTCTCCAGGCTGAACAATCTCAGCTCTCTTAGCCTGACAGAAAATATTAATATACCATTTGTGCTTATTTGCAATAAACTGCTGTATTAAGGTGATAATGTGGAATTTTAGTGTTATATTTCTATATTACAGCAAACAAAGGTTCTGCGATAGGAAAATTGCCAATTTACCTTCCTGTCTGGAGGTTGGTCAGAAATAATTTTTCTCTCTTACTCAATAGCAAAAGTCACAAAGTTGTTCCCATACCCCAAAAAATACATCTAAAAACCTCACATTAAGACATTGTGACAGGACAGAGGCATGTTACACTGTGATCCACTTTAAATAAAAAAGGTATTTATGCTTTGAACATACAGGTTTTTGCAGCATAACATTTATAAATGCTGAGATAAGGATAAATGTCATTCTTGGAGGCCACTCCCACAGGGGATGTTGGTTAGAACCTGACACAAAACATATTTTGCATTTTGTAGGTAGTGAAATATCCCCCTAATTTAAAGGCTATATTGAAACATGCCACGTTTGGAATCAGGATCTTGAGTTTTGTCCATCTGAGAAACATAATTGTTTTTTTACAAAATTCAAAAGTGACAAGAACTATGAAACTGGACTTTATAAGGATGTCTCTTGTGACTGGATTTGCCAGCACCTCACACAGGGTCAGTTCCATCTGAAAGTCTTCCCAGCTGATGTGCTTCCAACATATAGACTGTCTCATACAGACTCCCCTGTGCCCCATAAGGGTAGAGTTCCTGTTACAGTGGGCACTCCTTTTACGAGTGCCTCTTCTCTGCCTGCTGGAAACTGTGTAGAGCATAATGCATTTGAGACAACTACCTCTTCCAAATTTTTAATCATTCAGACAACTTCTGCTAAAGTCAGTAGGCTCAGATCAGACAGACACAGAGAGGGACACTGTATAAGTCTTGTTATCTTCTGAAACTAGTTAAAAAGAAGCTGCCATGCCCCAGTAGGATTCTGACAGGACAGACTCAGTTTTGTGCTCCTCTGATCAGCTGCAGCACATATGTCACTCGTTCCTGACAGACACTACAGCAATGCCATGAGATGGTTAATTAAAGAACGTGCAAGACAAAAAACAAAAAAACCCAAACAATCAAACAAACAAAACCAAAAAACCCCAGCAAAACACAAAAAAACCCAACCAAAAAAACCAAACAAAAACCACCCTAAAACAAACAAACAAACAACCAATCCCCCCAAAAACAACAAACAAAAAACCCAAACCAACCAACCAACCAACCAACCAACCAACCAAAAAAAAAAACAAAAAAAAAAAAAAAAAACAAAAAAAAAAAAAAAGAAAAAAAAAGAAAAAAAAGAAAAAGAAAAGAAAAAAAGAAAAAAAAAGAAAAAAAAAGAAAAAAAAGAAAAAAGTATCTTTAGATCTCAATAGCACCATTCCCCTTTTCCCTGTCTCTAGCAGTAGAAGCGTACATTGCTAGCTCACACTCAGTCCCACTCTCAAACCGTACAGGACAAAACACTGGTGTTTTGAATGGTGTTATCTTCTTCTGTTCTTTCCTGGTGTACCATGTTACCTACCCAGCCAAAAGAAGGATCCCTTTACTTCCTGCTCTCAGGTACATACAAAGCATTTAAAATGTATTAATTTGCGTGGTTGCAGATTGCAGCACATTTAGTACACAAAGAGAATTGCACCTGTGTGAGTAAATCACAAATGTGGTGACAGATACTTTTTAAAAGAACCATGTAAGAGTGTGTCAAAGTATTCTTCTTTTACGGTGCATTAAAAGAAATCCTAGCCTGGAAGTGCTGAGAAAATAATTTATCCTGATTTTTTTAAAGCCTGATTCAGTCCTCTTAACATAATTTTCTGAGCTTTGAACTCATTGAGTCTTCTAATAGTGTCCTTAAATGAGAGAAGGAGGTAATTTTCTCTCTCGCTGCCTTTAGGAGATCATCAATCATGCATTACTCATAAGTGTTAGCATTGCACCATTCTGACTTTTTTTTTCTTCTAAAGAAGCCTAATCATGCATGGAGAAAGTGCTGTAGTGTAAAAGTTTGCATTTATAAATTGCACAGCCTTTGTGCAGAATTGCTGTACCTCCTACAAGGCAATTTTAGTATAAAACCTGACAATGATTCAAATCTCTAGCTATAATACATTTTTTTTATAACCTTTCCATCACCTGCTGCCACAACACATTTCTGTAACAAGCAAATTCCATGGATGTTATCATGACAGATTTGTAAATGAGTTGTGCTGTGATCGTGTCACAGAAGATGAGCTTATTAAGCCAAGGGGTGATGCAAGTATTGAGCTATTTGAAACACTACGCCACTTCTATTTAAATCCCAAGAAACAGGCTCCAAGATATTAAGAACTGGTTTGACTGAGCAGTTTTCAAATTTGTATATTCAGTAAATTTCAGTATTAAAACAATGTCTTTCCACTTGAAAAGCGGAGTACATCACATGAAATGTGATGGTCATTGTCGAAGTTCTCAACTGACTGTCCCTATATTAGAAAAATCAATATTTACTTTTCCAATAAGAATTGTAATTGACAGTAGGTGATTAGGAGAAATGAAGTCTGAATTCTAACTGTTTCCAGGGGCAGTAAATGTCCGTGAGGAAAGCATGAAATAATTTCTGAATCTCACTGTTCATTGAAAATGAAAAGCATTTCCATGTTAGACATTAGTTATTAGTTGTTTTTAGTTATTCAGGAGAATAAATCAGAGCTGGAACACAATACCCCTGGCGCGTTCCTCCTTATTTACAAAGTTCTGTTTCCTGAATACACCATTGCACAGCGAGAGACAGCATCTATTTTCGCCATTCCAAGGCCCCAGAGCACAGAGTTACTGGTTCAGGATCCTGCTCCCAAGAAATTCCCACTTTCTCCTTCCATTACTTCCACGTACCTTTCCACTCAAACAACACCCTCTGAGCTCCATTCACTCCTGTACTACCCATTTCTAAATGGCCTTAGCTGTGGGCAGTTGCATGTCTATCTTTTGCCAGGGAAGATATTACTGTTTCAAAAGATGCTTATTTGTTTCCAAATACTTGTGGAAAAGGAACACATCTTTTCCCACTGTGGTTTCATTATGCTTTAAACCACTTTCATGGGGTATATATAGCAGCAGCAGCAGGGAGCAGCCTACACTTGAGGCTAGCAGTCTCACAGAATTACTGTGCAAATACAACTTAGTGCTTTCTCCTCTTTCATCCAAGACTTGAGTAACTGGCACTGCCTCGTGCCTGTCAAAAGACTGCTCTGTAAATCCATTCTGTGCAAAAAAAGGAAAATATAAGAAAAATGCACATGTTCACCAAGTCTGTTTTTTAACCTTTTGAACTCTAGAGAAGCTTTTTAAAGCAATCAGCTCCGAGTGCAAATGATACCCTGCTGCCGTTTATCCTCCTTTCCCAAGAAACCCATTTGCAAAGTATTATTTGTTTATTTCTCTCAGGATAGAAATAAGCACTGAACATGGGAATGCTAATACACTTCATGATGGTAAACCAGGGGTTTAAATGAGCACAAAAATTTGCTGAGGCAAAGCAAATGATTTTAAAGCTCTAATAGGATTCCTTGCATGAATTTGAAACATATGGACATAAAGCACTGACCCAGGACATTGTCACTCCCTTTTCTATTATCATTATGACTTTGCAAGTTGTGTCTTATTAATGAGCATTCACTGCAGTGTTTTCTTATTGTGAGAGTTGCTGTACCTTCCACATCCCCCCTTTCTCTGAGAACTATCCCCTATTAAATATAAAACTTCTGTAAAATAAAGTAATACCACACAGAAGAGAGCAAAAGATCTGCCTATTGACAGGACAGTGCATCATAACACAGAGACACCTGTGCTGCCTGAATGATCAGTAGCAATCCAGCATGGGCCAGGTGTGGTACCTCCCTAGGCAAAGAAGCGACACTGAATTACCCCTGCCAGCATTGCATAAGAGGACTCACCTCAGGCAGCTGGAAAACAAGAGAAGTAAAGAGTCACTGTATATAAGCACGCAGGTATTTGGTGTTCTTTCCCTTTACAGCCAGCCACCCAAATATGTACATGGAGAGCACACACAAAAATCTTCCTCCTTGCAGAAGAGAATGGAGAGGATATACTGGTCACTGCACCAGGCTAATGATATGTAAGCACTCAGGCTGCCCAGGGAGGAAGGTAGAGGAGAGCGAGCAAACAAGTTTTGATTCTGTAAATAGATGCCACAAAATCTCATGTACACAGAGTACATCTCAGTTAAAGTTTAGATGACAAACATTAGATGACAAACAGCAGATAGTTCGGCTTCCTACTTAAAACTTGCAAATTCAACTTAATTCCTGGGGTCCCTGAGGACAGGACAACTTCCATGACTCTCTCTTTTCTTACTCCAGAGGCATGTATCATGCAAGGCTGTATGCATGAACAGTCCAAACTGGGCTGTGCTTTCAGCTGCACAGGTATTTTCTCTCTCCTGCAGTGCCGTCAGTCTCCCACAGGACGGCTGATGCCACCGGCACTATTAATGCAGTATCTTGCCCAAATATGTGTCACTTCTATCTGAAAGTACAAGTCAGAGAGATTTCCTGGAAATATTAGTGTATCTATGCAGAGACTCATGTGCCTGGTCCCATGGAGGGAAACAATTTACAACAGTACACAGGATCCTTATCATGAACACCTCAGATCCACAACTTTTTTTCATGGAACTTTCTCAGTTCTTCAGATCAAGAGACAGTGTAATTGACCCTGCCAGTCAGAATTCCAATATTTCAGGTTTCTTCCTTCAGCTTTTGTTTGGCTCCAAATTCATATGTCAGGCAAACAAGGATGAAAAGAAAAATAATAAGAACTGCTTAGCAGTAAATTTTATCCATTTAAACCAAATCTTCAAATAGTTATTAATATGAAAGCTTAGCTTTTCTTTCTTTCTGTGGCACAGAAGCAGCCTCAGTGAGAAAGTGATTATTGCCTACTTATAGAGCATATTTTTTCCAATTCTCATGTTAATTTGCTGTTCCAAGTGCAGCATATAATCAGTGAGCAGTTAAATTTTGTGCCTGTTATAGAACTCTTAAGTGTTAAAATCCCACAGCACATTTACTGCTAAGGAGCATACTGTTTCTAGCCTCCATCCAAACTGATAATCTTTGTTTTCCACATCCATATTCTCCATCACACATAAGACTTTGAAGTTTTCTATTTATATAAATGTTAATTGACTCTGCCTCACTCAAAACTTAACGCACAATTTCAATGCAAAGGCTTCCACTGACCACATGGATCAGAACTGTGATGTACAAAAAAGACTCGTAATGGTAGATGTACCTGAATAAAACCTCTGTTTAAGTGAAGTGAATAAGCCATCTGCCAACCAACTTTACTAAAAAACTCCAAGTGTGCAGGATGATAGCTTTATGGACCTATTCTTTAGCCACAAGGTTTCAGGCTGACAGAGGCCACAATTACTTATCTGCCAATCTCCAAAACATTTTTCCCAAGAAAATGAAATAGATAAAAAAGGCTGACTGCATACCTCACAAAGTTTTTCAGATACAGGAACCCATAAAAGCATGGATATTTATTATGGGAACCTGAACAATGAAGTGGTTTTACCATCTAGTAAGGTGGTAGTACTTGAGAGAACTCCTACTGCTCCATTTACTAGTTTATAGGCAAACAGAGACTGCTGGCTGTTGCAGGAAATGTGAAACCTATTTGATTTACAGGTTTTTTCTGTTTCTAGGAGTTGTGAGAAGTTTGCAAAATTGGAAGCTGTTTTTCTACCTCTCTTGTTGCCATGAGTCCCTAGTGTAGGGGAAACCTGCAGTTCTCAGAAAGAACAGGTGCCAATGGTACATTTTTATTCTTCTGACTTTTGCACGGCAATTTTCTTTAATTGGAATAAGCGAGAGCACCACTGAGAAATATTCTAATCAATCTGTGTTACAAGGGCCCTTCTCTTTTTTATGTGTTCGCTGAAGTTTAGGGAAAAAAATACGGAGCCATCCAGCAATATAAATGTTCTGAATTTAAAATTTAAATAATTGTTAAAAAAAAGTTGAAAGAAATGCTGTAAATGAGATCTTTAGGAGAATAAAAGCCAAATTGGGATCAGACTAGGAGTTGTGCTCATGTAGAGTCTCATCCCATTAAGAATTAAGAAGTTTTGACTTCCAGAGAGAACGTGACATAAATGACTTTTTGTTGCTAGAGGACACGAAGATAAAATGATACACACTCTCTGACTCTAAGAAGATGGCTGAAGATCAACTTTTATTATTTACAAAAACTTCGTTTATATAGGTTGTGAACAATGAGCAGGGATTAAGAACAAGGTTACCACCTCTCCATCCCACTGGCCAGACTAGAAGTCAATCAGTTGACTCTCATCAGAAAGGAATGTGGAAAACATGATGTTTACAGAGAGTGACTGTGAGAATTCAGTTACAGAGCAGTAAACATCTCACAAAAGCTCACATAATATGACAACTTCTTATGTGTCTACTTTCATTAATTTGTAATTGACTGACTGACTGGTCCTGCTTGGCCTCTCTCATTCCATCAAAATTTTTAACTACTGATTATTTGAGCTAATTTATTTGTAACCAGTTTTCTCTTTCTGAAAATGTACACAAGTAGCATACCCATACCATTTTTCAGCATTTTATTCAAAGACACAGTACTCACACCCAGAAATAACACACTTATGTGGAAATCTGTTCCAGTACATGTGGCTATGCTAGCAGGAGCTTTTGGTTTGCGTTTTTCTTTTTTTTTTTTCTTTTTTTTTTTTTTTTAAACACAGATTAAGTCATTCTTCTTGAAAAGTATCCTAACTTTCTTTGCTAAAGCTTCATAAACATAAAGACAGAATATTTTCAGACAATGTTAATTCCTTTACTGCCCTGCAGGAATCAACCTCTGCAAACATATTACCTAAAAATACAGTGTTGGATGAGAGGCTGGATATGAGTCAGCAATGTGCACTTCCAGCCCAGGAAGCAGACTGTATTCTGGGCTGCATGAAAAGCACTGTGGCCAGCAGGGTCAGGGAGGGCATTCTGCCCCTCTGCTCTGCTCTGCTCAGACCCCACCTGCAGTGCTGCACCCAGCTCTGGGGTCTCCAGCACAGGAAGGACATGGACCTGTTGAAGGGAGTCCAGAGAAGGCCACCATGTTGTTTAGAGGGGTGGAGCATCTCTCCCATGAGTAAAGACTGAGAGAATTGGGATTGTCCAGCCTGGAAAAGAGAATTGCAGCCTTCCAGTACCTGAAGGGAGTCTATGAGAAACACAGACAGAGCAACCTGATCTAGTGGGAGGTGTCCCAGCCCATAGCAGAAGGGCTGAAATTAGATGATCTCTAAAGTCTCTTCCAACTCAATCTATTCTATGATTCTGTGGTCATGGCATGACTTGGTGTGGTGTGCAACTACCCTGCTGATCTGTTGGGGAGAACTTTCACTCCCTTAGTGAAAATCCTGAATCTTGTAATCTACTACCTCCCTCTTCCAAGTATCCCAGCACTTTATCCTAGTCCTTTCTTGGGAGACAGTCTAAGAGACAGAAAAGACATCACTGCACGCATCCAGATCTTTATGTATCAGGGAAGGAGGAGTGTTCCACTGCATGCTACAAGTGCAGCATTCAGCGTGAGGAAGGAGGAGAACAATGGCAGAGCAGGGCTCTCTGCCTATTGCCTGGTTACTACTGACAGACAATTGCACCTTACATACAGTGAACAAGTTCTGTGCTGGTCAGTCTCCCCAGCCAGGATGTTACTGAGCAATAAGAAAATATTCTACTCAGTTGCCTATGTGCCTATGTTATAAAGATAGTTGAAAGCATAGACTGGGCAGCCTTTTGCTGTTGATCTGCAATAACACAACACATGACAGGATTCAATTTCCAGCACACAAACCTGCATATCATTGCCCCACAAGCACACCTTTGAATGTCATTCTTTTGCAATAGACCCTTTGCAGACTTATCTCATCTTCTATTCTTTTCAACTACTTTAATTCTTCAAGTTTGGCTCAGCTCAGCTTTCCATGCAGTACATGATCCAGACAGATGCCTTCTCTTGTTCTTATTTCCAAACCCTTGGATTTTCTCTAGTTCAACAGACTTCTTTTCCCTCTTCTCTTTCTTTTGCAGTTTAGAGCCAGGCTTCTTTCTGTTCCTTCACACTTACTGCGCTTGCTGTAAACACCTTCTCATCTGTAACCTGCCATCTGAAACAGATTGCCTCTTTCTCTCTGCTTCATCAATTCATTCTCTCTTTTCAAATCTCAATCAAAAGCATAGATTTTCTCACTATGCTGTATCTTTTAATTTTTTTTTTCATTGTGTTATCAGCTTTATGCCTGAATGCCTTAATTATCTCACTGTAGAATGCCCTAACACAAAGACTTTCTGTAATTTATAGCTCTCTGTATGTATGAGGGACATTTCAGGCTGTATTATTTATGACATTTTCTGTAAACAGAGCACAGTAGTAATCCTGTGGTCTGCCAATAAATCAGTCTTACCTATAACAAAGTTATGAGCTAAAAAGAAAGACTGCATATCACGCCTGTACAATAGAATTAATGAATCAACTGCTTGAAAGCATACCAAATTTTCTTTTGTCTTTATTCAAGTATTTGGGTCATGTGAAGGGTAGAACTCATTTCACGTAATAGCAAGATATTTTTACCAAATTAAATGAGTAAGACTTGTGAAGTTAATATAAGGGCTCTCTGCTTAATTTCATGAGCTATTGGTAAATTTACTGTAGGTGCAATTCCAATTCCTACTGAACAACCGACAGCCTCACAAGCAGTGCCTTTGCAGAGACAATCAAAGGACAAAAAGCCAATCACAATCCAAAGCTAAAGATGAAAAAGATCAGCTGTATCCCTTAGGGAGCCACTGGTACCTGCTGCACACTGACAAATTCATGGTCAATCCCAATACGTCAGTAAATTGCACAGACTATGAAAGTACCATCCCAGAAAAAGTGTAGACACTGCTTTCCCCCCCCACTCAAATTGAAATGGGAATACATTTTTACTCACTAGTTTCTGAATTAATAAATCCAATTTATTTTTTTCAGAGAAAGCTTAAGAATTACAAAAATTTTGAATAACTGCATTTATATTTTATTGAATTTAATCATGCCTGTAGCATAGTAACTGATAAACTAAGTACTACTATTCTAGGTCATATTCCCTGGCAGTAATCTTTCAGGAATACATTCTCAGAGAAGGAAGCAGGAGAGAGAAGATAAGAAAATCAAAGCAGGAAAAAAAAGAAACCAGGCCACAGCATACTTAATAGAGACAATAAGGTCAGACAGCTGAGCAAAAGACAGGGAAAAGGAAAAGCAGACATCAGTGTAAGTGCAGTGTGGAAAAATGATAGGTGAGAGAAGAAAACCTAACAGGTCCTGAAAACTACTGTAAATATTTCTCAAAACGAAGGAAAATAATCCCTACTCACCTTGTGTTAGATAAATGAGGTAGCTATGATTTAGATAATGCCCTTAGACAAGCTTTTTAGAAATGCTTTAGACAAAATAGATAAATGTATTTGCTTTCCTTCTAGTCTTAGTTTACCATATCACCCATTGCTGTGGCTGACATATGAATGATGTGTCTGTAACAGCAAATAGCTTCTCTACTAACTTTTGATCAAAAACCTGAAAATGTGAGAGGCCCTATTTTATGAACACATTCCCACACAACTCCTTTCTCTCTGTTGGATGACTATGATGTCTCTTTTATAATACAAAAAATTTAAAAGAACTTAAAAATGGTTTGCTGCCCAGTTTGGTAACAGAGTCTCAGAGTCATAAAATGATCAGGGTTGGAAGAGACTTTAGAGACCTTCTCATTCCAAGTCCATTGCTGTGGGAAGGGACAGCTTCCACTAGATAAGGTTGCTCAGCAGTAAACAGAATGTTTGAGTTTCTATCAAATATGTAACACACATTACCATCACATAAAGTTAAAATAAAGATAACTATACATTTAGCAGTGTTTCATACCACATAGCTCAAAGCACACACAGGACTGGGTACAGCAAAACCACCTGCAGCTGTTGGGGTGACAGAAAATGCCTATGGCTGTGGGAGAAATCTATTTGGCAACTGACAAAAACTTGTCTTGACCTGTTTTGCTCATTTTCTTCTAAAGACAACATTTATTGTCATAGAAACTCAGAAGAATTATGTTTCTACGATCTTTAAGCAAACAAGACTTGAGGAAGGAGGGAGAGGAGTATGGCTCCCACAGCGTGAGAAGGCAGCTCCCTGTCTTTGGGTGATAGAGGAAGGAGAGCAGGGCAAGTTTGAAGGCTCCCAAAGAACAGGAGCTGTTCCTGCCAGTGCCTTGCAAGGGAACTGTCCAGTTGAGTTAGGAATGACAGCCCTGTCCTTCTCATTAAAAAAGCCCACTTTTTTCTGCTCATTAGAAAAAAGCACAATGTACAGACATTGAGCAGTGGTAAATAAGTAAAAGTGAGGAAACTCTGTTCTGCAGAAATTGAAATCCGCTGCATCTCCGTTGCCTTCCCTATCAGTTATTCCTCAGGATCCAATTCCTCTTCTAAAAGGCCATTTCAATCATAAATTTTCTGACCTTAAATCAGGTAGCCTCCCTGACCCTGTCTCACAGTTTTCTTTCATGATGATTCTTGGCCATGTAAAATACAGACTTCAAAAACTGTTTTCCCTGTAGCAATAGCCCATATTTTGTCTTCCGTCATTTGAATTAATCTTTAAGGCCTAACAAACTCAGTGATGGCATTCTGCAGAGCATATAAATTTATCCTGGCATTCCCAGCTGACATCTGTAAAGGTAAAGCTGTAATATGTGCATTTAATGCTTAGTATACAAAATGGAGTCTGTAATTTAATACAGATTTTAATAGCAAAGAGAATTCATGGTTTTAGATCAGGGTTTTCTGAGATGCCACAGAAACTTTGAGGCAAAGTTATGCAGTTTTGCCACAGAATCCATATGAGAAATGTACACAGAACTTAAACCATGTGATTTCACTTTCATTTTTTATTTTTATAGGAACTACGTGTATTCACTGGGAGTAGCTTTACCCTGAAGTCCTGTCTTTTATAGAAGAAAGACTGAGGCTGATTTAACAAGGTTTATTAACAAGGATCTGTGCATGTTTGCACATAATTAAGTTCAGAACAAGTCTTCTAGATGAGGACTCTCTGTTAGCACTTGCAAAATGCCCACACCATGTTTGTAGTGCTTGTGTTTGGTTTTAGTTTACAGTTTTCTTAATTCACTGGCATCAATTACTATTTCCAGGGACACAATTTTTAATAGATGAGCTCAAAATAATAATTTTTGCTTGCCTTTTCAGTTCTATTCTCCCATCTACTCCCACCCTCACTCCCAGAGATGCATGATTCCACATCCCTGGTGGGAGAGCTGTGGCTCACAGAGAATGTTAACCAACATGGCACGATGGACACTGACAAATATGGACTGTTTGGTGTCTGGAAGAGCTCAACAGAGAGACAGCCATTTCACTTCATGAATTATCTCTTCTGAAGACATAGCAGACTCACTTTTTATCATTCACACCATCATGTGTTTTTCTTCTGCTTGCAAATCTATCATATTATAACACAATACATCATATGCCAGAAGACATTTCAGGGTAGTTTGATTTATTTGGATGAAATACATGTTCATGAAGAGAGCTGGAACTCTTTAGAAAGGCACTTTTTTTTCATGGTTTTGTTTTCAGAAGACAAAACAATTAAGTGATTGTTGAATTTCCTGCAGGCAGACAGCTATATATTTTAGACTTTCCCAGCTTTTGGAACTTAATAAAAATTCAATGGCCAGAGAGGCTGGAAAATGGTGAGACATTTTTCTTTCACATTTCTTCCAGCCTTCAGAATGGTTCAAAATATATTTTGAATATATAGCTTAGGGAAAGCTGTTGGCTATGGACTAATTTCTGCAAGTACACTCTTCGTCTGGTTTCCATGTTGTGAACGGCAAGTGAAATGCAAGCTTTCTCTCTGCCTCCTTATGGCAGGTACTAAAACAGGAGAGAAGAATAGGAAAGCAAGCATATGAACAAAGATGGTCGGGTTTTTCCACACAGAAATACAAAACATGCTAGAGGACATCCGCCCTTGGTCCTCCAAATAAACACCCATCAACACAATCAGGAAGTCAAAAATAAAGCATGCAAACAATCTCATAATATTTAGACCAGAAGGTACTTTTGAAAAGTCGTTGCACTTCCTCAGATTTTTAATTGGCTGAGAATTTTCTACTTCACTATTTCTAAGTATTTGCACCTGGGGGATGGGAATAGGTGAATGCAGAACCACACTCCTAATGCAATGGGGGAAGAAAGTGGTGAAACAAGAGTAAGGAGAAAGGAATACCACGACCCTATTCCTGTAGCAGTGGGTTATACCAAGTGCATGTATCTATGTATGTTATCCCAAATTACTAGACAGTGGAGAACATCCTGAAGTTTCTTTAATATTCTTCCAAAATTGTACATTATCCCATCTTTTTAGCACATACCTGCAGACTACTCATCTCAGCCTAACAGTTTCTCAGAAACAGAGAGAGGAGGGGTGGAAACAGTCTGCAGCAAAAAAAGAAATTCTGGAGTTACTACTATTACTGAGATAAAGGGATGGAAACATAATGTAAACAAATTGTAAGAGTTTTGAAAGCAAGCTCCCATCTGTTCTAGGCACACAAAAATACTACAGAAGGGACTATAATTTATAGCATAAATGTCAGTATTGTTAACCTCAATTTAACAGGAGAAGGAAAACTGCTATTCATGTCAAACACCATAGCATTATATAAATGATCCACACAGAGCTGGAAGTTTGAGACACAGAAAGAAGACAGTATGATCTATTTTACAAGGAAACCAGGGGCAGAAGCTCACATATACAGGTATGCCTGATACACTTTGTCAAACCAGTGCTGAAACATACACTGTGGTAAATAAATAATAAAAATTCCCCAAGTTCTTCACATCTTCTAAAAAAAAACCAACAAAACCAAACAAAAAACAACCAACCAACCAACTAACCAAAAAACCCAAGAAAACAAACACAACCCAAAAAACCCCCTTTCAAGTATCTAGTAATTATTTTGTCAATAACCCATATTCACTCTATAGAAGCTGCTGTGATTTACTGTGTTTCGCTCCAAAACCAAAATGGCAAATAAGGCTGTTTGGGAACAGAGGTCCCTTCCAGCAGAGTTGTGAGTGGTGTGGCATTTGTAACGGCACTTTAGATGATTTGGGAGCACAAGCCCTCCTCAAAGTCATGGCACAGACAAATGAATTTAATCCACCATCACAGATGCAGGATTCCTTTTCTAAGTGGATTGGTGAGGAGAGCAGCTGGAATTATAGGCATCAGAAAAAGTCATTCTGTTCTGCTAGTTGAGAGGAAAGAACATTTTCCAGTTCTTTAGCAGAAATCATTTGCTGAAGTCATTAGGATGAAATCGGTCTTACCCTTAGGAAACTGCACCAACTACAGGGATGTTCATTTGGCCTGTTTCACAGAGGTGTCTTTTCCTGCAGTTACCTAGGAAGAGGAAAGAAAGGGAGGCTTTGATGTACTGGGAAGAACCACGAATATTATTGACTGATTTGCTGAATAAAGTTTGATATTATACCTAAAAAATATTAATTTTCCTTCTTTATAAAACAATTATTTTTGTTCCAGTGCAGTTGATGCAGTTTTCCTATTGATTGGATTACTGTTAAGTTTAACAGGTTTGCCCAAAGAATATTCCCTGTGAGGTTATACAAAAATCTTCAAAAGGTACAAAGGCATTTACACAGGTAGAAAAGTTGGAAACACATTGCAGCTAGAATAAAATACCTCCCCATCAATGACAAGCAATGGTTTTGCAGCAATAGGGCTCATTTGCAAGGACTGAGGTTGAATTTGGTACTATCTCCACACTGCCAAAAGTTACAAGTCAAAGTTACAAAACCCATTACTTTAAAAAGAGACATTTTCTCCTGTGTTTAAAGCAAGAAATTGGAACTGAGGAACTTCCACAGAGTTGAGGGGGGTTTTGTAAGTATTTTAAAGACTTTTTTTCTTGCATGATACCCCTGTTATATCATACCTGTTATGATATTCTCCACCATGTGCTAGAAACTGGCACAGGCTGCCAGGGAAGTTGTGAGCTCTCCCTCCTTGGAGATATTCAAAAGTCACTAGGATAAGGTTCTGTGCAAGTGGCTCTATGCAGTCCTGCTTGAGTGGGGATGCTGGACCAGATTTCCCTGATCTTAACAATCAGTGATTCTATATTTATCTCTCACCAGGAAAGGCTGGTACTAGCTTTCTTCCCACAGGTGATGTTCACTCACACCAGAAGACTCTTTATCATGACAGTACCATATACAAGACTTCCAACTTCTAAATTATTTCAATTTCCATGTGTACTGCCATTTCAGCAGAGCAGATTTGTGTTTTCAGAACCTTACATATTTTGACACATGTTGCTTCTAATCCCAATGTGCAAAAATTTGTTGAAAAACAAATACTGCTGGAGTTTCCTTAGGTTACTACATTTAATCTTAAATTATGTTGCTTTACAGAGACATCTAGCATTGCAATGAGCAATAATAGATGTGACTGGTTTGGCTAAGTACCAGTCATCAGACAAATACAAATTCCCAGAGGATGCTTTCACCATAACAAACTTCTTGTTGTTTAACAGAAGATAGTCAGTGACAGTAACAGGCTGCTGATAACTGCCCATTAAATCTTTTGACGTACAGGATGCAGACACAGCTGCTGAGTGCTGGACAACTTCATGCGTGACAACTAACTCCTGGAAGTCACTGCAGGACCATGTTTCTGCCACAACATAGATACACACGCACATACTGTGTGTAGGATAGGAGGATGCCTGAGATAACTTATTATATGAGACCAAACTTCAAGTCAGACTTAAAAAGTTCCTTCAAAAGCATTTTCAAATATACTTGCTGAAATCATTAGGATGAAATAGGTCCCACCCTTAGGAAACCACACTTGACTGCAGGGATGTGCATGTGGTTTGTTTCATAGTTTAGAAGCGTCAACGAAAACAGAGAAGGAAACTGGCTTATAAAGGGTGATGCATAAGGGAAAATACTGGGAATGACCAAGGGATAGTAGTACCAGAGAAGCCAGGTGATCCCTGTTCCAAGCAGGGAGGATGGGGAAGGTGCCTGGGGTAGCCTCCACTCACAAGACAGACACAGGGCACTGCAAAGAGGAGCTATGAGAGGATATAGCTCAAACTCTGAAAGATGTCAGCCAAAATCTGCCATGAGTAACTGCTGGCAACCTTACCAGTGGAAACTGGTACACTCACAACATGCACATGACACTAGAAGACCATCTCATATTACTGAGAAATGTAAGAATTTCTGAAAGTCATTCCTGTATATCAACTAACGGAGACTGGATACTCCTTTCTATATGAGATGCCATTTCTCCCAGATTTCTTGACAGTGATAAATAATCACCTGACAGTGAAATCACCAGAGCAGTCCCAATGCTTTCTTATCAGCAGCAGAAAGTTTGTGTGCTAGATTATGAAAAACCTGATTTAGAGAAACAGTGATATCAAGGAATCAAAACAGCAGCTAGAGAATAGACCAGGGAAAATTAGGTGCAGGTATTTCTCCATTGTTCCTTTCTTTTAAGAACAAAGCAAGTTCTTTATCAGAAGACATGTAAGGCCTTATTTAAGAGGCCATGGTGATGGCATCAACAAAGTGCATTACTACAGCTAATTTATATGCATAAGAATTACTATACCTGCACAGACCAGAATTTGAATATTCAAATATTTATATATCTGTTTAAACTATCTTAGACCTCTAACACTGTCAGAATGGAATAAGTTGACATAAATAAAAGATAACCCACTACTGTGCAATTTGCTTAGGCAAGAGAGATGGGCCACAGATACTATCTATGCAATTAAGAAGAACTGTACACATTTTTGTCAAGAAATGCAACAACTCTTCTATCAGAAACAAAAAGTAGAAGTAAAGTAAAAACCACATAGAAAGAATTGTTCTGCATTGCAGCTCGATCCTAAAACTTCAGCACTTTGGTGCAGTATTTACTATATATCTTTTATGGTTTCTACAATATAAAGCAGTCATATTTGGAGGCAGTCCCTAGCTTTCGAGGCCTGATTCTCTGCTCTGTGAAATTAGAAGTACCTCAGTTGAAAGAAAAATCAGTCACATAAAACCTGAATCTAAATTATATTGAAACCTTGGAGCTATGCTCTTGGCTCCCCTAAAATAAACATAGAAATGCATGCTCAGATTCCTGCAAGCATATCAGGAACATTATTTAGGTTACATGGCAAACAAAGTACACTGAAGATAAGACCCACAAGATCCCAGAAATTTTATTGCTGCAGACCTTATTCTCTGGGGAAAAAACCCAGAGAATTCTACTGACACACACTTAAAAAAAGTAAACACAGTATTTTATGCTGGGTATGTGGAAAAGGGAGTAAAGTTGATGGTGTGAAAAAAACAAGTGCAATATCTCATAACAAGCGAGTTTCTTATTATCACAGCCAGCAAGAAAAGGCTATTATGTGTGGGCATTTAGGATACAAGCAAGCACAGCATCAGAGGGAGATCATACGAGGGCAAGATGATTGTGATATTACCCTAAAAGAACTTCACAACGCAATCTCTCGCCATGACAAAAGAGTTCAATGAACCGCTTGATCACAGAAAATAATAGAAGAATGTGCATCTGGACAGAACAATCTATGTCATAATTCACAAAGAACAGCATCTAGGAACAAATGGAGCAAACCGGAAAAAAAAATGCAGTTCCCGCTTTGCATTCCCTTCAGCCAGATGATGTTTTCTTGTTACAGTTCCACTGGCAAGGTAATACTGGGAAGCTGTTATTACACTGCCCACCTTACAACACATGGCTGCAGTTTTACCACCACACTGCTGCTCATAAGCTCTTTTCTTCACAAATCTGGTATGAGGAGGCTAAAACATGACACATTAGCAAACAGTGAGGTGCAGCCGGGGCAGATCTAAACAGCCAAGTAGTGAGACTGACACCCTGCAGTATGTGCATCTGGTTTATCTGTGACGTGATTCCAAGGGCCAATGCTCACTGGTGCCTGGAATAATTTGAAATCTTTATGTACAATCTCAAATTTGACCCAGAAAGCACAGACAGGATTTGGGGTTTGTCTCCATTAATCCCATCCAATTTGGGAAAGTTTTGTAGTTTTGCTCCTTTGTTGGTAAGGCCAGAAAATGATCCAACCAAATGGATCACTCAAACCAGAACAAGAAACAAACATAAACAACTACTGAGTAATAACCTCTCAATAAAGCAGTCCATTAATGCCAGTTTTCTCTCTGGGAGGAGGCGTGATATTATATTGTGCCACTTTGATAAAAAAAAAAATATAGCTAATATCCTTCAGGAATACATTCAAACGTGTGATGTTTGATCACAGTAACATGGTGATCCTTCGTGATGCTAGGGAAATAATCACATATGCATTTATAAGATCTCTCCATTCCTGCCAGCAAGCAGATACCCAATGCCTGACTAAAAAGTTCGTTTTCTAATTAGTGAACATGTGTTTTTACTATGCCTTGAGTCGGCCTAATTATTCTTAATTAATTCTTGCCTTGATCCTGTTGTTAAACAGAGTAGGTATTTGCAGAAACTTTTTGTGCTGATTTTAAGGAAAGAGAGCAAAAAATATTAAAAAAACCTTTAAAATTGGTTTTCTGGCATAGATACATAATTTCTGGTTATTATGGCAGCTGCATTTTAACATCTAACTTTTGATACTTGAAAAAGTAAGGAAGATCTTGTTTAATTTTAGGACGGAATTTTTCTCTCATCATTGACACCTAAAGAGAACTTCAGAACCGTGTCATTAATACAATTCCATGGTTGTGGGGAAAACACATTTAGATCTTCCCCTGCAGCACAAAGCCAAGCTTGGAAAAAGCTGCCCCAGCAGGCACTTCAGTAAAGGCTTGTACGTTGACAGTTGGCTTTTCCTTCTTTTTTTTGAGACTCAGACTGTCTGAGACACTCAGACAGACAAACATACAGTGTCTGAAGATGACTGTACACTGGGTGGGAAGCATTTTCTAGAAACCAAAGCCAAAGCCAGGTTATCAATTTAAAACTATAACAGTTAGATTACTGAGATTTGTTTGTGTTTTCTAATTATGATGGGCAGAATAAAAAGTAATTCTATCTATAAAATATTAACCACATTTAATTCCTTCAGGCAAGAACACAGTAATAATTGGCATTTCTTTTTTGTAGATTGTTGTAATACTATTGCCTTCCAGTTATTTCACTCTATGTTGAGACCATCCCCCTGTTATTAAATCACAGCCAGCATTCAAATTACCATTTGCATAAACTTTGCCTGCCTCTGGCAAGAAGATAGGAGAAATGCCTTTTATGAAATTATCAAACAAGTACTTTTCCAAAAATAAATTGAAGATTGTAGCCATTTTTTAGTTTCTGAAATAAATGCAGCTTTCAGCCAATGTATCAAACTATTATAAGTAGGGAAAACTTCAAGGAGAGCAAACTGCATTATAAATACAGTACTTTTTAAAGTGTTGTTAAAGGGCATTTGAATTGGCACGTTAAACTGAATTAAAATGCAACAACATCCGGACATAGGACTAATTCTTGTAAAGGTGTTCTCTAAGGACTGATGTAGGAAGTCAGCCAACAAAATTGCTGATCTCGATACTGCATTTTATTCTATCTCCATTTTTTGCTTCATGTTAACTATTCATTATTGCCAGACAGAGCTCATTCTTAAAATTATGAGCTGCAATGAGGGAAAAGTAGAATTACAGTAAAACTGCTTCAGTGTATACACCTTGATAAAAGAACTTTGAAAAATAAATATATAGCTGTGTTTTGCCCCATACCTTCATCCCCATTCTACTCCTATATAATATTTTGTACAGTATTTTACATGTCTCAAAAGCCAATGACATTTTTCTCCATTTCTCTTCATGTTTGCCTGTTACCATTTAACAAGAGGTATCTTTCATATAATAATAATAACAGTAAAAGCTCTTACTTGTTCTGGACTGAAATAAAATGTTAAAGCGTTTCTAGATTATGGAACATTTTCACAGGCAAATGTCTAAACTGAAAAAAAATACATTTCTCTGGATTTACACTGATATAATTGAGATGGGAAGCAGATGCTGTTCTGTAACCAAAAGCCCAATTATGTCAATCAAATGTATCTTCAGGAAGTTATAAAACTACATAAAACTTGAATCTTCCTGCTAATATATGATTAGTTAATAAGCCCCTACAGAGGGGAAGTAATTTAAAAAATTGTTGTGCTCACTGTATTGCATTTTAAAGACTAATGTCACTCGTGAAAAGGTACACAACTGTTTTTTCAATTTACATTTCACTACCACTTTATTTTGTAGCCAGCTTAGTAATTCATTTAGAGCTCTAAAAAGATGAGTTCAGCGAAAGAAATCACAAGTCCATTATATATATTAAGTAATTTGTCATCATGGATATTTTATGAGAATTTTGTGAAGCTGTAACAGATGGTGAAACTTTTACTTGGGCTAGAAATAATTTTTAAAAGTAGCTCTATTTGATTTCATCAGATATATTTTACACACATGAAGAGATTACAAAACATCTTTAGTCTCTTGACTTTCTGAAGCTCTTGGACATGTAATATTTTGTCAGAAAATTTTGACACAGAGTGAAAGCCAGCTGAGTAGAATCAGCTTATGCAGAAAATGATGCATGGAATCTTAAGCTATAAGAAACTCTGGACAATGTTGTAGAGGGTAATAAAATAAAAGATAGAATAAACCCATGGAAATCAGGATTTGTATCTAATTACAAAAGAAATGCATTTCTCTTGTAAAAGGGAGAATAATCAGTTCTCAGTGAACACTTTTAGGCTTTGGATGTAGTACTCTATCTCTAGTAACATGGATATTAACATAACATGATTTAGTCAATCAGTGGATCTGCTATTCTTTAAAGATCACTGTGTGCATTCACGAGCTTCCACCAACAGAAGTTTTTTGTCTAAAGAATTCTTTTAGGAGACTTGAAACATTTTTTCCAGTGATGCTGTGTTTGTTTCAATAACTTTGCTCATACTTTCCCCAACTCTAACAGCTGATAGACTGACTGGTGAAGAAGACGTGAAATGGGAGACTTAGAAGTACCAAAACTGTTCAACATCACTTACCAGACTGACTCTACCATGGGCTTACTTTTTTATATTTACTCTTCTTTAAAAGATGTGCTTCCTCCTTTCATATCAAACACCTTGAATTTTGAAGACACAGAGAAAGAAACCTTTCCAATTGTCCTGTGAAGACACATAGAATTGAAGTCTTTAACATCTTTGGTGTTAAAGGCTTCAACATCGGATTTGACAACTGCTTTTAGTGACAAAACCTGGATAAATGAATGCACCCTCTAGAAAGAAATTAATTAAAACCATGACACAATAAGGGAAAAAAAAAAAACAAACCCAAAACTGGAGGACTGAGGTAGGGAACAGGTAGATAAAATAAAATAAAGGAATCCCTAATACACTGTCAATAGCAATAACATCTTCTCCAAAGCAGCTATACTACTGCTTTGTGTCACAAATAGTCCACTGATGTGAAGCCACCCAAAAGTAGTTTCTTTGGTGCATGAATCACAGGAAAGCAGAAACCTGACCTAGCTCAAAATACTGTTAAATACATAAAGCAACCCTGAAACTTCTGAACTTTGCAAAGAGGAGAATAACTTTGTAACTATTAAATCCTAGAAACTTCTAGAAATAGCATGTGTGTTTTTAGTAGAATGAGAAAAAGATATTTTTTTCCCTAGAACATGCCTTTGTCCACACTATTTTAGCTTCATCCAATGCAGCTTAGCAATTAAATCAAAACACAAACTTTGATTTGGCAAACACTTGAAGTAAAATCAATTTGATTGCACATGTTCCTTCTACTTCTCCCAATAGAGATTACAGTGTAGAAAAACTGCTTTCCTTAGGACTTGTGTGCACACAATGTGATGTTATGGCATAGAGAGAGAATCACCTTAGAGGTGAAAGTAACCACATTAGAGTCTTTTGAATGCCCAGCACCACTCAGGCCAAGGCACTCCAGGAATATTCCTGGGCTGCTGTTCTCTGCTATACTCTGAGAGAACACAGCAGCTGCTCAGAGCCAGGTCAGGCACTTCAGCCTCATGCTGTGCGGTACAGGAAAGGTAGGCGTTTCACTATTTTAGCCTTTTGTTTAAAGCTCTTCCTGATTGAATTCTCTTGCAAAGAGACTGTCACAGTCTCTTTGCAAGAGGATTCAGCAAGACATTATACTTCTAATCTCTTTGTCAAAGCGTTCAGCAGGTTGTAATATTTCTAGTCCTTCTGTTTTGCAAGTCTAAAAGATCCAAGGAATTATTTTCAGTTCAGCTCAGTTGTCTCATTGCCATGTAAACCTATACAGTTTGGAATTTTGCATCGCAGTTCACATATCCAGTGAGACACCACAAACACTCAAGTATCTCCATAAACTTGTCTCCTGGTCCTTTTTCAAAAGAAATCTCTACGGACAGTGAAATCTTGCAAGAGAAAGAGAGCTAATTCCCACACAGGCTAGAATATATCCAGCTGTCCTTTTAAAACTGCTAAAATCACAGTCATTTCAGATGTTTTAAATTTTTGTTGCTTTATTCTATTGCTATTAAATGATAGTGTTGAATTTACAATAGGCTTGTAAAACTATTTTGCTTTACAATTGCTCTAGGGTAGAGAAAAACATTATTAGTCTAGATTAAACAAGTGGATGGAATCCATGTCTCCACAGAAACTTGAAAAAACATTATTAATTATTGTGAGCCAGGAAAATTGACCTAAAAGATGAGATAGAATAAAATCCATATTAAAGGGCTAATCATTGCCTTCCTTATTCATATAAAGATAGATCCTTCGAACTTTCTAAAAACAATCATGTGGGTAAAATTGAAAGTAAAAGTGCGCAGTTTCTAGGACACTTAATTTTATGAAATTTGGAGTGCTATTTTCTATTTACCCTTGGTAGTTGCTCTCTCTGTGTAACTCCAACAATGCAAGGAGAAAAAAATACTTGATATGGGATGCAGGAGTCTAAAGAGTACTGTTTACAATGACATGTGAAGAAAAGTGAACCAGCCAAACCTTCACATGTTCTTGCACTGCCTAAATTTCACGTTGGCAAACTGTCTATGAAGGTTACTCTCTCAATACAACGGCCACGATTTTGAAACACTGCTCCACCTGCTTTAGATCATGCTTATTAATGAGATCAG
This sequence comes from Hirundo rustica, assembly GCF_015227805.2. NCBI lineage: Eukaryota > Metazoa > Chordata > Aves > Passeriformes > Hirundinidae > Hirundo > Hirundo rustica. Next base: position 91,388,639 of record NC_053450.1, read on the forward strand.
AAAGGATGTATCACATAAAGAAAAAATCAACATTTATTTAGATGCTCTTCCAATCCCCATATGAAGTTCCTTTTCAGATCTTCTCCTATTTTAACAGTGTTTATTTTGTCTGGGTCTATTATTTACTCTCTGTTTGTAGATTTTCAAGTTTGTCATCTGGGAGCTGGACTTCGATGATCCTTGTGAGTCTCTCCCAATCAGAATACTGTAGGATTCTATGACTTTATAATTCTGTGTTTCTAGTCAGAGATGCAAGCCTTTGTTTCTGCATGGGACTAACAGAAAACCACTATAAAAACCTTGTGAACTCTTTATCTCTGTGTTAATCTTATCTGAAACAGAAAGTATGTTTTATATTATTTTCCTTCTTATTCCTCTAATTGTTTATGGGACTGAAACATTTCTTTTGTTCTGTTTTATGAAGGCATTAATACCTGGATTATGATCATGTTCTCTTTTCTGATCCTATCGTCTCTCACACTGTACAAGTTCCTCCTCAGATGGAAATAGGAAACGCCCTCAGGAGATTTTGTGGTAGGCATATTCCTGTATACTGCCGGATGGTTTGAAGAAGATCCTTTCTTTGTAATATCCTTAATTCACACATTTTATATTTTTCCTCCACCTCCTAATCCCGTTCTTGCTCTTCACTCTCATCTTCATTTTTACAATCCTCCTAGGATAACCTAACCTGGATGTTTAATAGAAAAATTCTCTTTGCATTGTAAAACTGCCACGTCATCTGCAGCCACACCTTGGCTTGTCGTAAATGTACTAATTCCTTCTCATCCTTTCTTTTTGTTTTGTGTTTCTAGTGTGAGATCATCAGCTAAAAAGTCTACTGTGTCACCTTTGCACAATGTCTGACAGTGTGGCCCTGCTTTGAACTGTCCACACTAATTGATCTTTCGGTATCTACCTGCTAAGTCCACAAGAATCAACAGACATACTGATAACATACTTGGGAGAGGAAAGCACTTTACCCTGTGCCTTTAGAATGGAGAGAGGCAATGTCCCAGATATTCTCTTTCCTTTTGCAGCAGTTCCTGAGTTTGCTTGCTTTGAGGCTGCTTTCCTGAAGCTACCTGAGCAGTCTTAACTTTAGCAGGTGGTGATAGATAAAACATGGAAATACATTATATTTCTGATTTCTTTGACCTGCTGCCCTGAGACACCACCTTACCCTATGAGGTCTGATGTCATTAACCTCTCCCCAACCTAGGTCTGACAAATTCTTTGCAAATTCTGCTTACTGAGAAGTCCACTGATCGTGGAGTTTTTACATGCTGCATACTTGGCATCTTCCACTACCATCTGTTTTAGTTTGTCATCATACCAGTCAGCCCTTCAAAACTTCATGGACAACTTTTTTTAACATTAAAATGCAAAGACCTCCATGCAGCAATAAGGAGGAAGGGAGAATAAATTAGGCAGTGCTTAGAATAGGAAAGACAGCAACCCTTAGATAAGCTATAGATACATTCTCATTTGAATGTTAGCATGTTGCTAAGGAGATGGGCAAGGAAGAGAATTTGCAAGGGGTATCTACCTTAAGGAGCAGGGTGAGAGAAGTAAGTTGCCAGCTTGCCATCAGCTAGACGTCAGTTCAGAGCTGAGAACAACATCCACTGTACAAGATATTGCTCTTTATCCCAATCTTCAGCTCAAAGCACCTGGGATACATTCTGGGAATCCTAAGCGAAAGAGACTGAAGATCTGTAACAAAATGTCAATTTCACACACATTAAGACAAAGAGAAATGAAAAATCTGCTTCAGGTCACCCACCAGACCATGACATGTAGCAATGCCTTTCTTATTCAAATAAACTATCATATTGAAACAAATCTAAATAGTGGCAGCATTAAAAACATGTGGGATTTGGTCCACAGATTACAGCCATAGGAGTGGAGTTATACCACAGATATTCTACCGAGAGTCTCTGTTACTAGACTGTGATATTTCTGTTAGAGACAGAAATTAAGACAAAAAGAAAGCAAATGCCAGCTACAATAAAAGCTGCTGACCATTCCAAACTAATTTAATCTCTTGAAACACAATTCTTTCAAAATAAAGATGTTTAGAAACAGCAGTTCAGCAGTTCTAAGCATGCTACCGCCATTACCAGAGAGATTCATCCTCTGGGGAAATGGAAATACTTGTCTATGCTCCCTGCATTATAATCAGCCAATCTCGTTATGCCTTCCTGCTTTATAATTATAGATCTTATTAACAAAGATGAATTAAATGAAAAATAGGCATTACAAATTGCATGGTTTTCAAAAGAAGAGGGAATAATTTAGTTTTGGATGCCAGTGAGATTGTTTCTTCATTTAGATAGAAAGTTTAGGTTTGGCCTCAAGTTCCTTTTTAGCTGCTCTTTTTTGTGTTAAGTAGGATTGTCAGGATGTCAATTATGGCATGGGGTGGCCAGAGCATGTGGCATTTAAGGTGTCACTACTGCAATAGCACACTGAACAGCTCATCTCTGCCCAGAAACCCCACAGGCTTTTTGTGCAAGCTATAGTAAGCTGGGAGGTTTGGAACCACATAAGCTCCCACTGCATGTACAGAACCAAGATATGACCACTGTCAAACAGCGAAGTGGGTTGGGGGAGCAAGTACAGTTTATCAAATCTCTGAGAATCGGGCATTGGTCTGATGGTTTTTCACTACCACAGTTCTCCTAGAAGACAGCTATGACTGTGACTGTGAGAGTATAATCTCCCTGAACCCCTCAAAGAATTCTTTGAGTCTGTGGGAGGGAAAGGGATCACTTACATAGTGACTAATCAGTTGGTTTTAAACTTGCTAAAGACATGAACTGGTAGAGCAGGGAATGGACCACAGCTTGTGTTTGGGTTCCATCTTTAAAAAGGAATCTCACACTAAGTTCTCCAGAGGAGAGACCAGGAACTAGGAATCCTTTTTATGTCAGTTGTGAGTGTCAACCTTTAATGATAAAAACTGAGTCTTAGCAATACCCTGTATCACGCTGAGATTATTCTCTTAAAGCTACTATTCTTACATAGTGTTCAATTATCAGTATTTTAGTATTAGAGGATGAAAGATAATAAGAAACTGGATTTAATGTAAAGTTTTTAGCATGAGCTGTTGGGATAGTACAAAAGGTAATGTTTTTAAACTAAAATAGAGCTTTAGATTAGGTACACAGAAGAAATTCTTTACTGTGAAGGTGGTGAGACACTGGAACAGGTTGCCCAGAGTGGTGGCAAATGGAAGTATTCAAGGTCAGGTTGGATGGGGCTCTGAGCAATTTGAAGTTGAAGATGTCCCTGCTCATTGCATGGGAATTGGACCAGATGACCTCTAATGGTCTTTTCTAACGCAAACTTCTCTATGATTCCATGGTTTGATGAATGGCAAAGAGAAATAACTGTATACTGGCTGTAATGCACACATCCATCCTCACTTGTGCCCCTCCAGGACAGAGGAGTTTGGTATAAGGGAGAGAAGATCAGCCTGGGAAAAGTGGGAGGAAAGGTGTTGTAACATTTCTTTCTCACTAGCCAAATATATTTTAATTTGGAATAAATCAGATTAACTTTCACCAAGTCTATTTTGCCCACAACAGTAAATGGTAAGTAATCTTCCTGTCTTTATCTTGACCCATGAACTTTCCTGTGCCTGTTGCTCTTCTTATTTTCTCCCTCTGTCCTGCTGAGGAGCAGGAACCAAGAGAGAAGCTGAGTACAAATTTGGTCCTTAGCTACAATTAACCCACCACAGAATCACATTATTAAACCTCTTTAATCCCAAAAATCAGCAGGAGTCTGTCACTTCAGCTCCAGTGTATTTCTGAAAATCTTTTGTAATAGTTACTGCACCTTAATATTGCTTTGATGAAAGCAGTCTTTAGGCAAGACAATGCATAATTTTCCCACTATCAACAGGGAGTCCTTTTTCAGTATGCCACAGATCACTGCTACAGTTTATAGGCAATAAAGTAAATTTGTTCATTTGAGAGTTTCTTACATCAAATAACTTTTAAGTTGATAAATGGAATGAACTTAACCAAGCTGTAAGCTGGATGAAGAGGAGAAAGTGAAAAATTCATTTCTTAAAAGAAGGCACCACGACAAATAAGCAAATTAAGGAGTGTTAATATTCAGCTCCACACTTTCTTTTTGCAAGAGCTGGCTTGAAAAATTCTTGAAAAACAGGTTTCAAATGATAAATGCCAATTTGACAGAAGATAATTGATGGAAGAATGCATCTATTCACTGAAATGGCTCAGCAGGAACCTTGTTCACCTGTCAGACTCTGCAGGCTGATGAATTTCTGTTAGACATGCTCCAGGGAAGATGAGGAAGACTTCCATGTACTTCCACGTCTGAAGTCTTTGAGCTTTGGACTTCCAGGCCACTGAGGCAACGAGAAATCCTTTTGCAATGTCTGGAATGTATCGCCTTGAAATCACTTAACACAGATGCTGTACTGTGAAAATAAAAGTCGGGCCTTACAGATATAAAGGCTCTCTAGATGCAAGCTGGCCTTAGACAAAAACGTGTACTGCTTTGGCATTTCAGGTCATAGTATCCTTAAAGAAAAGAGTCCTGTTCAGAAAAATAGGAGAGTCTGCCTTGTGCCTGTATATCAGTGGATCTGATCATCTACCACCAAGGTTTTAACCTCATGAGACTGCAAAAGTAGTTTTAGAGATATAGCTGTCATTTTATAATCTGAGCATTTTGCTTTCCTGCATCTTTTCACTTGTTCTGGAAGAGACAGCATAATAGTATTTAAAAACTTTAAAAAAATTCCATTAAGTTACACTCATGTAATCTCCTGCAAATGGTTCTCCCTCTAACAACACTACAAAATTAAAAGACATTCTGTTTCCTTGAGTAATTTTAGCTAGATCTAACCATTCTGATAATTTTATTAAGTTTGACAGACTTTGAGATTCTTTTTTTCTGAGATGTGAGCATTATGGGACAGTAACTTTGGACCTTTTTTCCCAAGGAAGTGAAGAAGGAAGTTCACAAGGCCTCCCCTTCCTAAACCTGTGACTCCATTGAGCATTTCAAACTTCAGAGAGATACACAGTTCTCAAAGACAGCAAATTCCCATACATTTTGTGTAAACTGATTGCTGGAGACGGATTGGAATTAGTGCTCCCACTAAGGAAAAGCCAGTTGCAGTTCAGCCAGTTGGCCAATCACCATGGATATAATGAACAGGCAATCGGCACACGCTTATTTCAGCCGCGGCATATGTTGCCACATTCTCAGCCAAACTGGCAAAAGACATGAGAAGGAGCTGGAAGAAGTACTTGAACACTGAGAATGGAAAGGACTAAGGAATGTGGGAGACAAAAATAGTTTTTAAAACTTCATTAGTTCCACTGTTCACAGAAAAACTTAACTTTGGTATCTTAAAACTGCAGATTTTTTTCTTGAATAAAGGAATGTATGAATCTCTTATGCAAAAGACATATGGATTCTGCCTTTTAGTCTGTATTTCTTTAAGTGATGCTATATTTATAATAAGGTGCATTTTATTAAAGCCTATGTTTCACTTGTGAATAGCATGAAAACCAGGTTGTTCTCTTCTATAGTACAAAGGAAATGTAAAGTGAGAGCTGTTGAAAAGGATTTTCTAACAGGAGAATGAAGGTGATGCATTCTTATTCTGCTAATGACAGAATGGACTAATGGAATCATCAATACCTGTATGTAAACTCAAATCATATGAACTCAATAGAATCACTAAATTTTAGTTTCAAAAAGCTGGATTGCTTTTCATTTTTCAATGGCTGTTCTTCAGCCTAGCTTACAATTTGAAGATACTGAATTGTCTATTTAAAATAAAGTAACTTTTCTAAAACAATAAAATGGTCTGATACAAATTAGATATCTAGTATTTTCCTCTGTTACTGCAAAAATGAAAGTATTACAGCCATTACATGAAATCAAAAAAGTACACACATGTATACCTACATACATAAAACATTATGTATATTACATTTCTTTTTCTTAGTCATATTTAGATTTGTCATAGTAAAAAAAAAGTGCAGGGAGTCTCATGCTGAAATGAATTGCTGGACTAACACAAATATATAAGGCTAAGAATCTTGATGAGACCTGATTTCTAGTTATACGACAATTCCATAAGTAACTGCTGCATTTTTAAATCTCGTATGTTTGTATATAATTGAATCCTCATTTACTGATATACAGAAAGCATCTTCAGAACTCTCAGTATCAAATGAGCTAATTTGAAATTACTGAATCACTCCTAGACTGATGATTAATTGGAAGCAAAAAACATATTACTGGCTGATTAAAGCAATACAGTAAAGTCATCACAGCAAGAATCAAAGAATTGCCATTTTAGCCTTCCCTATAAAATCTAGGGAAACCTCTACTTTCAAAGTATAGGTGTATAGGTTACTTCCAAAAGTTGTATGTATGAGTAAAAAGGAAGTACCAATGAATCAATAAACAGTCATAAACTGAAAACTTAGTATGGTATTTCAAGAAAACAAGATTTTACAGAGATCAGTGAATCACAGAAGGGTTGGTTTGGGCAGGGACCTCTGGAGTCCATCCGGCCCAAGCCCCTCTACCCATGCAGGGTCACCTGGAGCCAGTCACCCAGGAACATGTCCACATGACTTTTGAGTATCTCCAAGGAGGGAGAGTCCAACACCTCTCTGGGCAACCTTTGCCAGTGTTTGGTCACTCTCATAGCAAAAAAGTGTTTCCTGATGTTTAGAGGGTATCTCCTGTGTTTCAGTTTATGCCTGTTGTCTTTGGTCCTGTCACTGGGCACCAGTGAAAAGAGTTGGGCTCTTCTCACTCTTCCTTCAGGTATTTGATACCTGCCTGATAAGATCTTGATAACATCTTCTATGAACCTTATCTTTTCTAGGTGAAACAGCCCCAGCTCTTTCAGCCTTTCTCCACTGGAAGGATTCCCCAGTTCCCTGATCATCTCTGTGGTCGTTCACTGGACTCTCTCCCCTATGGCCATATCTCCCTTGTACCAGGGAGCCCAGAACTGGACACAGCACTCCAGGTGTGGCACCACCAGTGCTAAGAAGAGGGGACAGATCACTTCCTTTGACCTACTGTGACTACTCTCAGTGTGTCTTCCTAGTGCAGTACAAGGTTCCATTAACTTCCTTTGACATAAGCGCACACTGTTGGCTCAGGACCCGCCACATGCAGTTATATTCATAAAATATATTTTCTTCCTGTTCAACATACTGTTTAAACACATAGGGTGATTTTGCAACATCAGGGCAGAGGTGAGCAAAGTCTTTAATACGTACAGACAGTGCCAAGATGAACAGCAGCATTTGGATCTGTTTACTGCTTACTCAGTAAAAACAATTTCCTAGTGGAAGCTATGGCATGCAGGATATAGCTAGGAAAAGAATAAATAAAAACTTGATATTTTATGAACCTAATAGAGATTCAGAGATGGAAGAGCAAAAGGCTCTAAGCTAGACTTAAAGCTAGATCTTGAATACATATCTTTGGAATGAAATCAAAGTATTTTTAGTTTAAAACCTGAGAGCAGTTCAGAGTTCTTGTATCACCCTGTCATACTGCTTGAGTACACAATGAATGTATACAATTAAAACCATGCTGAATGGCACAGAATTGCTCTAAGAGAACAACTGGATGTTTGGCTAGTAGACATGAATATTATTGCTATGTAAACAATAGTATAGCAATATTAACATTAAAAAGTTGAAAGCTGAATGCATGAATTACTGAAACAATGTTTGATACACCGTACTGAAAGAACTTAAATCACTCCTGAATGTTGCAAGGGCATGCTGGAAATACTCTAGGTTTATTTTTATTGTCATTTCCCAATAGAAAGATGCATCAACATATGATACATTTGAAGGCCTCTGACTACCTTAGAAAAGTATATATAGTAGGAAAGCTTTCTGGTTATGAACAACATTTATAATGTTTATACTCTTCTGAGAATAAAATATTCTTACATGTTACCTAGTTCCCTTACTCTGCTACTGGGAAAAGGCAAGGTTTCAGATGCATTTCTCAAGGCAATGTATTTCCTCTTTCCCACCTTAGTACACATATTTTGCTGAAGGTCCTTTAAGCCTCCCATGCTGACATTCCATGTCAGAGTCAGTCCTGGACATTCCAGGAATAAGAAAGTGTGAGGTTACTGTTGGTCTGAACAACATTAACCTCACACTCTCTCATTCCTGGAAAATCCATACAATGAAGAAAGCCAAAACTATATCTCACAGCAGGATAGCATCAACAGACAGGTCCAATCCAGTTTTTTCATTTCGTGTGCTGGGTTATGCAGGTCAGAATGACAAAACCAAGTAGCTTAAATTTGGCACTGAAATGTTTTTATTTTCAGATGTTGCAGAATGGATACATCCCACTTTAAATGATCTCAAAAGCATGTCATAAATCAGGCACATAAATATGAGCATTTGGTGTCTTTGTCTCAGTGTTTTTCATACGAACAATATTTGTCTATGTCTAATGGACCTTGATATTCAGCAATGATAGCTACTTCCCAAGTGAAAAGCACACCCAAAAAAAAAAAAAAAAAAAAAAAAAAAAAAAAAAAAAAAAAAAGAAAAGAAAAGGAAACTGAGAGAGAGGAGAGAGCCAACAGACAACATTTTAAATCAAAACTCGCCTGTACAATTCACAGGTCCAGCTTGAAGCCATGTAATTTGAAAGATGGAGTACTTTCCAGGAGGATGAGATACTTTTGCTGTAGCTAGTAAAGCAACTCTGGATTGTCATAACAACTGTAAATAGAGAGATAAAATAAATCAAACTGAAAAAATGTACTGTGATAAGAAAGTTCTGCAGAAGTACAAGAACCATTCTAACTATTTCATTTCACTTCATTTCATTCAAACTGAATTATGTTCAATAAATAAAATACAACATGATGATAAAAACCCCCCCCGGCTCTATCTCCAGGCTACTTACAGCATAAGTGGATTAGATTCTATGCATAATGAACTAGTAAACAGCAGATCCATATAAAATGAGGAAAGAGAATTTGATTTCAAACACTGAAAAAGTAGGAAGTTGACAATTGCACAGAGTTATTAGCCAAATGCTAGGCAGTCAGCCAGAAGGCTTCAACAAAAATTGCCTTAAGCAAGAGCAGCAAACAAGGGGAGGAGTTAACAGGAGAAAAAAATAAAGGAGGAAAAAATCCATTAAAATCACTCATGGGATGATATTTGTCACCAGAAAGACCAGAATGACAGATGATTAAGATCTTGATGATGGAAAAAAAGTGCAAAAAACAAGAGCAGATTTAATATAAGAGGAAGTCAGTGAAGTAAGCAGTATATTACTAAATACAAATCTAGAAAATGCCTCCATTAACAGCAAAAGGACAGCCATTTTATTCTGTTAGTCTGTTGTAATTCCCTTTAGAGTTCACTCGGATAATGAGTGATTAATGTCTATGTGCCTAAAACTAAAACTGTGTCCTAATTGGGTTTGGCTGAGCTAATTGCCTCTGATCAATAAAACTGACACATAATACGCTTGTCCTTCAAGAATCTCAGTCTGGGTATCATTCCACTTCCCTCAAACCACGCTTCTGACATCCAGGGGAACGGAAATTGGTCATGTTAATAGAAAATTGGAAGTAACACAGAAGAACTTAGAGCAGTAAGCACTGGGGAAATGTATATTTTATTTGACTAAAAGCCCCTTGTGCTTCATGACACATCCCACCCACTTGCAGCAGTTTCCTACATATTTGCAACCCCTTCTCTCCCATCAGCATTTCTGTGCCTCCCTTACACCTTACACAGCTCCAGCAGAGCTCCTTAGTGCAGACTGGGAATACAGCAATGGAAGGGGGGGGTCCCTCCCAGAACACCTCCGAAACATACAGGTTCTGCCAAGGTTCTTTCACACCCCAGTGTCCCTGTAATCGTGCTCCTATAGCCACAACAGCATTTTCTGGAACTGCAGTGACACAGAAAACACACAACTTTTTCCTCAAACCAACCAATTATGCTTTATAGCCATGGGGAACATCTAATCATAGGATACAATGCCTACTCTAGCAAAATTACTCACAAGTGCAATAAAAACAGCAGACACGATGTAACTACTTAATACTACTCCAAATACCATTGTAAGGTATTCATTCATGCTTAACACATCTTTTTAATTTCCTTGACATCAGGGTCAAGGTTAGTTACACAAGCTATGCAATCTACACAAGAATGATTTCTTAAGCCAGTTCCTACCAAGTGCAGCCCCTCAGACCATTTCCACTGAAATGCCAGTGTGAGAGTCATTTGAAATGGCATAAACTAGTATTCCGCTAGGAGGCAGGGACAGGAGATCGCCTTCTGCTTTGGTTCACGAGGATTGTCTACATAGTCCTTAAAATACCAAGGGAAACAGCGTAACAGAGATCTCCCCACCTGGCTTAACCAGCAGAAAGGAGCTAATGTAAACAACCCTGCAACTATGTCAAATACCAGCCCGCCACTACACACCTGAGCTTTGTGCCACTCAAACCAGTGGTGGTTTTTCAAGTGCCCTTCTGAGATGAAACAAGCCATGAACTGTACATAATACATCATCAGTAAAATTTTGCTCATCTGAGACACATGCCCTTGCAGAGAAATAAGTATTACCACATCTCTGTTTTGCTTTTCTATACGCAGCCGTGCCCTCTAGTGGAACTGGCTGGTTCACTGAGCACACTCTAAACTACATTCACCAGTGGGAACTATGCTCCTCACCTTATTTTTGGAAGCTGCTGTACTCTTAAATTTGAAGAATTTAGTTGTACAGAAGTTTCAAGATACAGAGAGAATCCAAATTATAAAGTTTCAAATGAAGTCCTCATTTTTGAGGTGGCCTTCCTATTAGTTGTTTGTTTGACAGAAGAAAATCCTGCTTTGTGGTCTTTTACACAATGACAAAGTCAAGTCAACTAATTTAGGAAGAGACAAAAGGAACTGAAGTAATCTGGGACCACTGCTGACCTATTCCAATACTTTCACAGCAAAAGCACATGAAAATGACAGAAGACTGCAGTAACAGTAGAAATTACAGTTTGAGGCTCAACTTCCACTTGCGAGTTCACTTGAGGAGAAACACCTAGAGCTCACAATCTCAAGCAGAAAAAAATATTAAAGACTAGGAAAAAAGTGAAGGCAGAAAAGAAGATGAGGAGAAAGATAACAGGAGCCTATATCCTGCTTTCTAAACAGTTTTCAGGGTCTGCCAGCTTCAATGGTGACAGCAGAATTTTTATCAATATCTCCATGACTGCACACAGCTGTGACTGAAGATTAAGAAAATAAAAAGACATCCCACTGAATTAGGAAAGGAGAGTTACAGCAGCTATGTTGAGATGGTCACTCCCATCACATCAGGACATTACCACCTCATCCAATCAGGTATAACTGTAGGCTGCCCTTGGAACCGTCTGTCCCAAGGTATGTGCTCTTGTCCTCTCCCCAACAGCAATTAAGGTCCTGCAGAAGGGGGATCCTAATTCCTGTTTAGATTCATAACTCTGTTTAGCCACTGATTCCCTCCACCCCCAGTTTCTCCCTACAGTTCAGAAATGTAGGAATTCATCATGTCTTGATTCACTAGACACAATGTAAGGAGAGTGGCAGGTGAGGAGCAAGGAATTTCACCATTACTTTTACCTATCACTACAATGATAGGTAAAAGTAATGATCTATTTCATAGAAACAGTGTGAAACTGAAGCAAGATATGATTTGACTGTTATTTGAGAATTACAATTCACTTTCATGCTGTCAAAAAGGTAGTTCGTCCAAAAGGTAGTTCATCAAAAAGTAAACATCTTTGAACATATATTAGCCTGGAGATTAAGTCCCATAGCGGTTCTTGTGTGAACTGAATTAAGAATATTTTTACTTGGTATGCAGAAATTATTCTTCCAGTTCTCTTTAGGATTGGTAACGATTACTGTTTCTTCTTCTGCTAGTTACAGGGGGAAAAAAATTAAATTCCCAACCACACAAACAAACAAACAAACAATCAAAACCGTCTCCCTCCCAATCTCCTTTGTTGAGGTTAAAAAAAAAAAAAATCTCTATTCATGTAACATAAAAACTTCATGTCAGCTGCAGAAACTATTACATAGCTAAATCCCCAAGAATTAGTACAGGCAAGAGCAGAAATTAACTCTTATTAGAAAGCTATAAAGGTTAATTTGGAAATGGAAGCTCTTAGAAGCTGCTAGAAGTGGTAATGAGGCCTCAGGATAAGTGAGACTATGGCAGAGAGTTCTTAGAATGTAATGCTTAAATTTAGTTTCCAGTGATATAATGTAACCCTGCTGAAGCTTTGGGCATATAAAACTTTTTGATACGTGCCAATCTTTCTTTTCAGCATGCAGTGGAATTCCTGCAAGAAATGCTGAATCAGAACTTCAGACACACTTTCATAAAGTCTTTATCAATTACAATGGTAGTAGCAGATTTTTAGTATTAAGGTTTGTCTCAGATATTTCTAACAATAAACTTTATATCAGTACAGGCCCAGCTAGCTAAACAAAGTATGTATAGAACTGAAGAGCTATAATATCCACTAGTCAAGTTTTAAACATATTCTACAGATTATTAAAACCAAAAAGTTTTAAATTTCCACCCAAAATATAAAGATTGTTAAACCATACTATCAGCAAGACTTAAGGAGAAGAGGACAAAAATTAATTCCACAAACCTGAGAGATTCTGAAAGGGCTGAGAGTTTTGTTTAATATTTCTAGTCAGTTTGAGAATGTAATATTGGAGGTTATCAAGCTAACTGCACTCAGAAGAAGAGATCAAGACATAAACCAGACAGATATCTAAACAAACTACATTTCACATCATATCAGCATAATGGGAAACTATTTAAAATCATCTTTCACTGAAAAGCTCAACAGGCCTGAGCCTGGTGTCTGCAGTATCACTCTTTCAGAGCAGACTTCATCTAAAGTCAATCTAAATGGGGGTCACTAAAGCCTAGGAAAAGGTAGAAATATGGAAAGGCACAACAGAGATGACTTTGTGTCGCATAATCTATTACAGAAATGTAGCCTAATTTTTGCCTCTAAGGGACGCTGATAAAGAAAAAGAAAAGAAAAAGAAAAAGAAAAAGAAAAAGAAAAAGAAAAAGAAAAAGAAAAAGAAAAAGAAAAAGAAAAAGAAAAAGAAAAAGAAAAAGAGAAAGAGAAAGAAAAAGAAAAAGAAAAAAGAAATCTTCATTTGACACAAGGGTTATACAGTCAAATACATTTCTGTGCTTTTTGCTCTAAAGATTTATTGCTACTGACTTATATCACTGTTCTTTACAGATGTACAAAGCACAGAATACCTATGCATTTTTTGTACAGACCAGTATAGCCAGTTACAGAGAATTTGCAGAAGATATTACATGTGCTTGTATCAGAGAAGCAGAAGAATAAACTAGGAAGTCCTCACTCAAATTCATGTCAAAATTAATATCAAATAACCAGCCCTGAACTACTAAATTACTAAAAGAGCAGAACAGGTCATTGATACTAAAAAGTTATTTAGCATTAATTTTATCTCTAGAAAACTTGACCCAAAGCCCTTGGCAGAATATTAGGTGGCACCGTGCTGAATTATCACCTGCAGAATCTGTTCATGTCTCAGAGCTAGCTGTTTGTTAAATTAATTCCTATTGTACATAGATATTAAAAAATTAGTGTATATGTGTAACTTGTGCTCAAAATGAAGCCTTGTAATTCAGCTTTAGTGATGGAAATGCTATAGCTCTGCACTTTCTGGACAAACTGGGGAATGTCCAGATCAACTGAACACATATAAAAGCTTGGCAGATGACTACAAGGGGAAAAAAAAAGAAACCAGGCCTATTCACTCTAGAAAGAAAAAAGATCAAGCTAAACATGTGAACTGATAAGAAGCTTGCAGAATCTCCTCAATTTTAAATTCCTAAGAACCAGTTAAACAAAAGTTTACAAAGTGTGTTTTTAATTCATCACAGCCCTTGAGCAGGGCATGTGCTTTTAGACGTTTCTTTGAGTCTTGTACTTCTAGAATTAGTGACTGTTAATACTATCTCAACACATTTCTTCTCCCAAATTCTACACAGACATGGGAAACAAAACTGTACAGCAGTTTATGAATGTTTTTTCTAACTGTAAAAGAAGCAATGGAGTCTAAAAGTGCTTATTCATTGCAAATTAGCAGGGCCACCACTGACAAAAAGTACTCACAAGAAAATTGAAAATATGTAACACTGAAGAAATTAATATGATTTCTCAAAGGAAAGCTGAAAGTTAAAGGTTAAAACCCCTCCCTTGTCTTCTGAACACTTTAATTCCTGTAACATCATATATTACATGAGGTCAGATTGCACAGCTTTTGTCAGCATTTGTAATGCATGCTTGTGAATACATCAGAAAACACTCGATTCAAGGCCTTCCCCACCTTGTCTGAAGAATTAACTATCCCGGCAAGTGGGAATTCTCTATTTTCAGATATTGTTGTTAGGTCAAGCATGAGAAAAATACCTTCTAAATGTCATACATTTTTTTACAGAACTCTATATTCAGTCTGCCATGAATGTTGTTATTCTGACCTCAAGATAAGGCAAGCTACATCAAACTCAATGTTTGGAATATCACCCCAACCATTTTTCTTTTAGCAGACATTTAGCTTTTAACTTGTATTTATGCCACAGAGCAACACTTTTTTTTTTTTTCATAAGCCAAATCAGAAACAATCTATAGGTCATATAGTCTTCTAAAAGCACACAAGCTGTGTTGGGGTTATGGTATCAATTTTCCAGTGATTCAAAGTACCTCCAACCACTCCTGAATATACCTCTGCAGTATCAAATGGCACATCCAGCTGTTGCCCTCTGCATATATTCTCCTTGTAACAAATTATTTCAGTGCTCTTCTCTTCATATTTTTGGAACTTTCAACCAAAAATGAATTGGTTAGAAAATAAAATGTTTTGACTTTGAAACCTCAGCTTCTTCTAAAAGCTGAAGTCTTAATAAAATGGAAGTCTAAGATTTCCCAGATCCATCTAAATCCTAGGTCCATGTCTGTCAAACATTAACTGAAAACACAGGGTGTGAGACTGTCTTCCTGTTGCTGTAATTGTAAATATAGCCATCCAGAAAGACTGGCCAATTGTTCTGAAAAGGTCTTGATTCCACTTAAACTGTCTAAAGATTTGCTGATTAACTCCTAACAGTTACTATTTGAGCAGAGAGTACCTAGAAATTTAATTTAAACTTTTCACTGCATTAATTACTATTTGTAAGAACAGCCTTTTTTCTTTTAGGTCATTGTTTGTAAGAATCGCCAGTATCTATAAAAGTCCAGCTGTCTCCAAAGAAAATAGGGGTGGCACCCATAGACAAACAATTCAACTACCTGCTTTGCAAGGACTCTGAAAGGTTATCTTCTATCCCTTACTCCAAGAACCTGGCAACCCCAGGGACACCCAGTGATTTTGCTTTCCGTACTTTTAAGATTTATCATGAAGACTGATTCCCTGAGTTCACAGGATGGGTCAGGTTGGAATAGACCACAGTGGATCACCTGGTCCAATCTCCCTGCTCAAGCAGGGTCATTCCAGAACGCATGGCACAGGATTGCAGGCAGATGGATCTTTAATATCTCCCAGTAGGGAAACCACAATCTCTCTGGGCAACCAGTTCCAATGCTTGGTCACCCACATAGTCAAGTTCTTCCTCATATTCTGGCGGAACTTCCGGGGCACCAGTTTATGCCTGTTGCCTCTTGTCCTATTGCTTGGCATCACCCAGAAGAGCCTGGTTACGTCCTCTTGGCACCCTCCCTTCAGACACTTACAGACATTTACAGAGTCCCCCCTTCAGCTGCCTCTTCCCAAGGTGGAACAGGCCCAGCTCCCTGCGCCTTTCCTCGTAAGAGAGATGCTCCTGTCCCTCGATCAACTCTGCATCGCTAAGGAGGTCACTCCTACGCTACCATCGCTGAAGTCAAAATCACTCTGCTGAGGGTCCCAACCTGCCAAGGGGCTTTCCTGTGGTCTTTAAAATAACCTCTAAAAAGCCACGACTTCAGGGATTCACACGCTGCTCAAGATCTATCCCCGATGCCGCCGGGGCTTTAAGCGCAGTTCTACCCTCGCACAAGGGGGGACGCAGAGCGAGGCGCTCGGCTCCCCACACAAACCCCGGCGCTCCCAACCCCGCCGGGACGCACAGGGAGCCGGGAGGGCGGAAGGACGGGGCGGGCTGAGGGGAGGCGGCACCGGAGGCGGGAGTTCAGCCGAGCCCCGCCCGCGCTCCTCCCTCCGGCGCTGGCCTTCGCAGCCGGGAAAAGCCGGGAAGATGCTGGAGACGCTGCGGGAGCGGCTGCTGAGCGTCCAGCAGGACCTCACCGCCGGGTGGGTATCGCCTACGGCACCGCGGGGCTGGCGGGGGGAGCGGGAGAGAGGCCCGCTGCCCGGCCGGGCAAGGAGGGGGGGGAAAGCAGGTGACCGGGGGCCGGGAGGGGCGTGGACTGCCACAGGGAGGGAGGAAGAGGAGGAGATTGCGCAGACGGGAGCCGCTGCCGGAGCTGAGTCTGTCACCCGGGGTGCCCTCCTGTGCGGGGACGGGCTGGAAACGCGGCTCCAGAGTCCCGAATCCCCCCGTGTTCCCTCCTGGGCTGGGCGCCTGATGGCGGGCAAGCGAGCCGCCCTGGGGAGGAGGAGGAGCCCGGGAGGCAGCTGCGGTCAGGGGAAGGGGGGAGAGAGAGAGGGACAGACAGACCGCTGTTGTGAGAGAAGATGTGAGTGGGGTCAGTTAACACGCTTGAATTTTTTATGAAGTTACCGACCTTCAAGGTTTCATGGAACAGCCTAATCCCTTGAAGAGCATTTCTGGGCGCCGCTTGGTGTGCGGAGGAACTTGCTTTTCCTTGGAGATGAGTTACTGTCACTTGGGAAAAGAAGCGCAGGATAAGCGGGTGGGACAGCCCCACGCTTGCGCTAGAAAGTAGGAAGATACTCCTCCTACGTTGCCTCACGAGGTTTATTTGGGTAGGCCCCGTGTCGATGCTGTTTTTAGTACAAGCAGGTGGCCCAAGTGAGTGTCGCTGGAAGTCAGCGAGTGGTGGGAGGACAAGGTCGTGCCTGTGCTGCAGAGGCTCATGATGAGCCACAGAGGAGTATCGTGTTGTAATCATTTACTTTTAAAAACTGTGTGGTCTTTGACAACGTTAAAGCTGCCTTATAATACCCCCGTGGTAAATATTTATATATAGTGAGGAATTTCTGTTCCCCAGAAACTTAAAATAAGTAGTTTATCATTACTTACTTGTACTAGTGCATGGTGGTCAAGAGAAAATGATAGAAGAGGCTGCCAATCAAACAGATAATTTGCTTACATGTTATCTGTCTCATGTTACCAAAGAGCAACTGAATATTAAACTGTCTTAAAAATACAGACAAAAGCATTGCTTTAATTCTGTCTGACTTTCTCTTTTGCTTCTCAGAGGAGTAGATATCTCAGTACAGTGTAAGGCTCTTTTGAAAAGGGTGTTTTTCACATGGTGAAAGAGGACAGTAGAAAGGTCATAACATGCCAGATCTGATGGTCATTTAACTCTACGTTTCCCTATTTACTGCAGTGGACTCAGTATATTTCCATGAATTTTGCTTTCCTCATGGTGTTTCAATGTTTTGTTCTGAAAACAATCCCTGATTTCATAATGTCCATCTTTGTGTTTTGGCAGCACCATTAGTGTGCCCTTGTTCCAGTGTCCTGTCTTTAAGCGGTATTTTCATCTGTGGTGTAATCTCTCTCTCTCTCTTTTTTTTTTTTTTCCCCCATCGGGAGCCTGTATCTCAGAACCTCAGTGGCAGAGGCTGTGGAAGGCATCTTTTTTTTTTCTCTTTAGTGTCCCCATGTAGCCAGGACACAAGCTGACCTTGTTTGCCCCCTCTTCCTTCCTAGACCATGCAACCTAATTTCTTGGTGTTCTGGATTACTCTGTTCTGCACTCCACCAAAGTGGTAATAGAAATAATTTTGTGACGTTGAGACTTTAGCTTAAAATTGTCTAATTCTCAAAACCCAAAGAAAGCATTTTTGGTGTTAAGTTGGGGCCAACTTGTTAACTACACATAAATGTTTGCAAAGTAGAACAAGCTGAATTTCATGAAATTGCAATGGGGAAGGTATTCCAGGGCTTCTAAGAAAATAATTTCACTTCCTGAGGAGTATGGGGACATGTATGTATCACTGAAAAAGATTAAATCTGGGTTGTGTGGTTTAAAGAGAGAAATTTAGTGTTATTAGCCATTTCTGCGGCCTCCTTCCTTGCTCATTTGTGTCTGATGTCTAATTCTGTGTGTACTGTGAACAAGGCATCTACATTTTGACCCATTCACCTGTTAGCAAGCTTTTGCAGGAGGAGGAAAAACAATGAGAACAGATGCAGAAGTGTGCTGCTGTTTCAGGCCAGGCTGCGTTCTGGGGAACGTGGCGGCAGAGAAGGGCAAGCTGCACAGCTTCCTTCAGCAGTGAGCTTCTTCCCCCAATGTGCTGTGGTTGTTGCTTGGCTTGGCTGTTGTAAGCAGCTCTCCGAGAGGGAGTGGAGACCTGCCTTGGCATGTCTTTTCTCAAAGTGTCAACCACCTGGTGTGCTCTGCAGCTTTGGTATTTCTTTGAGTTCCTGGAAAACAGTGGTCGAGACCGGGGGAGTGATTTGACTCCGCCTCAAAGCAGCCTGAATATCTGTCTGTGTGTTGGGTTGTCTCTCAGGATTACAGATCTCTCTGTCATCTCTGGAGGACATCTTTGGTTCTTGTAGTTCATTTCCATCTTGCTTATGTCTATGTCATTATTTCTTCCTGACTTTTACTGTCTTGGACTGTGCCCATGAAGAGCCTAGAAACCGAGGACAGCCATTGCCTGGGTGGTCAGGGAATAGCTGACAGGATTGATTCTCACTACTTTGTCAACTTGACTAGCATATACAGGTTGTCTGAAAAAGAGTGGACAGTATTGGGAGGGAGGGTTGTTTGGTTGGTTTGGAGAGGGATTTTTTTGCTTCTGAGGCGCAAGATACCAGTCAGTTTGAAATGGACCGTGCTGCGTGAAAGAAGCCTCAGATGCGCTCAGTAGCAGTGCACTGTGGTGATGCTGCTGGAGGTTCTGAAAGCAGAAGAAAAGTTGTGCTTGTGCAGGTTTTGTGTTGTCAGATTTATGGCAAGTGGGTGCATGTGTATGTGTGACTGTCATGCTTTTCCTGCCATGAGAGTCTTCCTGTAAATGGAAGACTCAGGGCTGGATTGGTTCTATGCAGGTCTTTAATTCCTGTCTTCTAAGGAAATTTTATCAAGAGGTGGATGACTTGTATCCAAAACTCTCCTTAAACTTTTCATACTGAACTGTCTGATGTGCTTCTGCAAAAACATCTCAAGATTTAGCAGCAGTGTCAGTGGAAATAAATTCATATGAAGGTCTCCAGAAAACTAAGTGAAATTCGATTTGTTTGTGAAACAATCTGAAACAAAATTAACTGTAATAGCCTGGAGTTAACGCATTGCATTCAAACAGTTCCTTCTCTGGTTTTGGTGTTGTAAATGTCTGATGGATTTGTGTTTTGATTTGTAGGTTGAAGACTTTGGGTGACAAATCAAGAGATGCAAAGAAAAGCAGGCAAAGGTACTTCTGAATGTCTTAATATATAGCATTAATATAAGATATTCTTGCTAAGGAAAAAATTGAAGCGGCTCGTATATGTGAGCCAATTGCAAGAACATTTGCATATAATTTTATAAAATACTATTTTGACAACAGAGAAGCTTAACTAAAGCAAATGCTTTGCTTAATACAGCCTTCATTGGTAGGCCTAAATAATTTCTAATGGCTGTCAATGAGTTCATAAATTACAATTTAAATGAAATGAATATGCAGTATTATTGTAGTGCCTCATAGAAGATTGAGGTTGCCGTACACTGAAATGTAATTGTTTACAATCTCTGTGAATCTCCTGTCCTAAAATTGTAACTCAGGGTTTTTTTTAGTGTAAAAACATGAATAGGAACCTTTTTTTGTGGAAAATATGTTTGTAATGAAATACTTCATCTTTCTCTTTCAAGAAGTTTTGAGAATTGTGCTGATTTGGTTTTCTTTCTTTCATTGTTTTGGGGGTTTTAGTCCTCTGCATTTTAGTTCTCTGCTCATTCTTTCAACCCATATGAGCTACAGGGAAAGACTACTTGATGTCTGTAAATTACATCTGTGAGAGTTACTTCTTAAAATCAGCTCCGATATGCTTTAGTGTAGAGCATGTTCTTATTAAAAAATACTGCGGAGATGCAAATCAGTATAAAAACAAGCCAAGTGCTAAAAATAAAGTATCTGAAATAAACAGTCCTAAGTTCTAAGTCTTGATGTTTTGGATATAGTTGGTTTTTAAACAGAGGACCAGTTGTATGGTCAAGGCATGAAGGCTAAACTAAGTTTGGGGGAAGGTCTGAATAAAACTATTTTAGGTAACTGCCTTCTCTGTGTGTTTCCACTCCATAATATTTTGGTTCTTCTGGAGTACTGTTATAAATATCCATCGCTTTTTGAGAAAAGCACCGTGGGTGACCCAATTGAAGTATCAGAAACGGGGGAATGCTGGAGTGGCTTCTGCTTTGCTGATAAAGTTCAGGGACGCAGCTTAGCTTGATTGTAAGGATGGCTGAGGGCATATGGATGGGAGCCAAGGAGAGGCCAATAAGGGTGGTGTTGCAATGGGAATTTGTCACTGTCCATCTGACCAGGGAGAGAATTATGAATTCTCCAAACAGCTTGAGGAATCCTCTTTATCATTAAAGCCCCATTCTTGACGGGGCCTTCAGCTTCCAGCTCCTGAAAGGACAATTAGTATGCAATCAAGAAGTGCCCTGGAAGGGTGTCAAGGATAACTGCTTGATGCCTCTTCATAACTTCTTTGGCATGCTGAAATACCCTTAGGAAAGCCAGAGCTCACCTGGCATTGACATTTACAAGAGATCTCAAGGACAATAGGAGCTGCTGGCCTTGCACTGGTAATAAGAAGCTGAAAAAAAACCATGAGATTGCTGATGAATGGGGTGAATTACAGCAAATGTAAAGTTTGTTGAGTTATTTAATGCTTTTGTGGCTTCAGTGACTTGTGCTTAGTGGAAGGGGTCAAGGAGACTGACCAGTAATGAATGAAGATGGATTGAAGATACTCAATCCCTAAAAGCCCATATGTGCCAAGAGGCATCTACTGAAAATCAAGAGGTACAAAGTCCACAAAGCATCCCCTGCAACAATGCAGACTGGGGCTGATGGACTATCTGGGAAGCAGCTTTGCTAAAAAGACCCTGGAGTTCTTGGCAGACAGCAGGCTGAATGTGAGCCTGGGACATGCCTTGCAGCAGGGAAGGCCAGCAGCTAATGGGGCTGCAAACAATACCCAGACAGTGGGATTGAGGAAGATGTTTGTCCCCTGCATTCAGCCCACCTTACGCCACTAACTACCCTGTCCACTTTGGTCCCCAGTTTGAGAAAGGTGTTAATATTTTCGAGCAATTTAGTGGAGGGCCCCCAAAATGGTTGGGGCAGGAACTCTGTATGAGGAAAGGCTGAGATGGGCAGTTGTTCACCCTGGAGAACAGGTGACTTCTAGGAGACCTAGCAGCAGCCTGTCATTACACAAGTGGTTATTGAGGAAATTGATGTGTGGTGGGAACACAAAAGTTGATAGGCATAAGGTGAAACAAGAGATGATCAGACAGGAAAAACTGAGAAAACTTCCTGAGGAAGCTGCTTTGATCTTATAGGTGATTTTAACAGGGGATTGCAATAGAAACTTCCTGAAGCCCCTTTCCACCTCACTAATTCTGTCACTTTTCCCTTGCCTTAAGGACAAGAAGGTTTAATTTATTTTTTTTTTTCCCCCTATTCAAATTATTTGGATGATAGTGCAGCACAGTCGTATTTGAGTGAACTTCCAAGAGACAAATTTTGGGTGACATCAAGATTTTTGCATCCTTAGAAGTTCTGCATTGTTAATATTCTATGACTTATAATAAGATATCTTTATACTTCAAGCTGTTATTAATGGAAGTGTATACATTGAATAGGAGACCATTAGAGCATTAAACTGGCAAAAGTTCTTTAGCTCAGTATTTATTTTTAGTGTAGAATACATTAAGTGCAGTATCTGTATTGGGGCACATGAACTTATGTAGTAGTGGGGTTTTTTTCAGAATATTTCTGTGCCCTTTTTTAGGTTAAAATGATGTTTACCATGTACCTTTGTTAAGTGTACTTAGAAATTATTTAACAAAACTTGGTTTTAGTGGACACGGTTGAAAAGAGGTAAGAATAGGCTGTCATAAAACAACAAGGGAAAAAAGCAATCCTAGCTTTGGAATATTGCGGTCAGATACACCATGTAATGTATTTTATACCAAAATTGGCAAAGTCAGTATCTGTCAAGTGCAGATGTGTGTGCACACATCTTTTATAGCAGCCTTCTCTTCTTTAACAATTTTGTACATTTGCAATTTGTTTTATAGAACTGTTCAGTGTTTGCCAGAATTTTCTGCTGGATTGGAATTACTAAACAGGTATGACCTTCCTTTTCTTTATTAGTGTTTGTTTCCTATATTAGATTAAAAAATCTAATTTCTTAAAAAATAAAAGAAGATGATCGAAGTATTGCTAATAGGTTTTTGGGTGTTCTGCAGTTAGTAGTGGGGGCGTGGTTACCAAATGATAAATGTGTTTAAAGCTTGCCCAGTCCTGAAGTGCTGTCACAGTAATGAAACAGAAGTTCTGGAGGAAAAGCTGCATTTGAAAGATGACTTTAGTCCATATCCTAATGCAGAGGGGTGAAGGAGGCCAGCACTGAGCCCCAGTCTGTGGTTTCATAACTTTGGCTAATTACAATCTTGGTGGTTTTTTTTTTTTTTTTTTTTTTTTTTAATGTTTTCTTTATTACATTGAGTTCCAATTGAAGGTTAAGGTGGTGAGTTGTCTTGTAAGTATTGCTGGGTCCGTTTAGCTTTTAATGTCACTTAGCAGGTTAAAAACCATGAATCACTTTTTCTTTAAAAGACATTATTTCTCACTGCATATTTGTGTTGGCAGAATGGTAAGCACTGGAAAGAAGTACACAGCTTTTTAAACTGTAATTTCTGGTAGTACCTGTAAGTATAAGCACAGGGACATCCATGAATTCCTTTGTAAGGAGAATGCAGTACGAATAGTAATTCTTCTTCTCTTCAGATATGAAGATGCTTGGGCTGCCCTTCATAAAGGAGCCAAAGATTGTGCAAAAGCTGGAGAGGTAAGAAAAAATAACAATGCCGCACATTCAGTGTTTTAAGATGCGTAAAGAATTTGAAACTAAAATTTTTGGTACCAGCATACAGGGTTAACCGTGGCCCTCAAGTAAACACTCACACAACCTTGTTCACACTCACAGTAATGTAAACAACGTCATGAAAATGTGAAATAACAAATAAAGTGGTGCAATGGAAACAGTTGCAAAATGATGTTGTATGTTACTGCTGTAGCTCTTTAAAAGCAGCGTGGCTGGGAAAGTACAGAATGTGTTTGGGGTTGAGGCGCCTTAGTGGTTTTTAGCAGGGCAGGGCTATGGCACTGACACTGCTGCCTACTCCTAGTGCACAAGAGACAGCAAGATGAGCTTGACCAGCTGAAAAGATGTGGGAAGTGTTTGTGCTTTCTCCTAATTTCGTTCACTATTCCTGCCCTGGAAGCAAAGTGACAGGTTGTGTGGTTTATTTGTGGAATGAAGGGAAAGGAAACTTCCAGTAAGTTACTGGTGCATTACTCATCGCCTGACTTTAAGTTTCAAGCCATGTTTAAGGAGCAGACAGTGTAATTAATGCGCGTGGCCACGATGCAGAGCAGGACTGAGCTGTGGGGTTCTCTGTCCTGGCTGAAACCTTCATTTTGGCTAGGTGCATCCTTCCTGGCTCTTCTCTTTACTTAGGGACTTCTCTGTATTGTTTTACAATGGATAAATAACTCACTGTGTATTTACAGCAAGAAAGAAAGTCTCTTATGTTCTTCTTTCTCTTGCCTGATGGTATGGCCCTGCTTTTCCCTGCATTCTAGTGAAAACCTTCAGGCGTTGGAGATGGTGTCCTCCTTGCCTGTTTGGCACGTTTTACTGCTCATAATGTTCTTCTTTTCTAGAAAATCTCTTAAATGTTGTGGTCACAATTTTGTAATACTTGCTATAGTTTGCTTTAAAAATTGTATTTTTGAAAACTGTGTGAGGTTTCATATATATTAAACTAATATAATCTGATCTCACATATTGTGGCTGCTTGGGAAGATGAGAATGAAAAGCTTCCAAAAAGACTTAAATTTTCCATTAAATTCAGATATTTACTTTACAAACAATTTAGTGTATGCATTGTTTGCTGAGTTTTGTTACTTTTTTTATAAAAGGGGAAAATAAAAACTGTGTAAGTACAGAAGAGTGACTGTACTGTAGAAGACCTAAAGGTCCACTTGTCCAGTATCCTGTTTCTGCTTACTTGTGCTGATATATAAATGTTGAATAAAGTGAAAATTTCAAGCTTTATTTGCAGCTTACATATTAATTGGTAGATGTTAACTACCAGTTCCATGTACAAAGATCCCCTTTTAGATGATTGCCATTACAGCTGCATTCAGTTATCTCAGGGCTGAAATGATTGTGGTGTTTGTCCCCATCTCATGGTAGCTTGTTCTGTTTTTATTGTTTGGTTTACTGTTTAACAGATATAAATAACATATCCCAGTCTCAGAAATAGACCTGGCTTTAAGTAAGACTGTTTAGTCTTCTGAAGTGTTCTATTTTTCACTGGGCTTTGGAATAAGTTTTCAAAATTTGTGTGGTGAAGCAGGATGTTTTTTTAACAGGGATAGGTAGCTGGAGGAATTTGCAAAAGATAGAAGTTGTTCTTTTAAAAGAATTGATCTAAGATGGGTAGAATTGGAAAGCTTTGTGCATTGCTAAGACTTTTTCAGTTTCTGCATATAAAGGCTATAAAAATTGAGGAATTCAGAATGCAGATAGAGCCACAGGCTGTAGTTGTGTGCAAGAGGAAGAATGGGTAATGGTATTAAGAGCAGGGAAGCTAATTGAATTGTCTCAATTATATATATAAGGGAAACATTTGTTACCCAAGATCTCTTGAGCCTAGTATTTTCCATAGGAAATATAAGCAAGCCTTTGAAGCAGTGTATCCTTTTCTCATTATATAAGAAAAGTTAGGAAGAATGAAACAGCAAGAATTGAACTAATGTAGAAATGTGTTCATAAACACTTGGCACTTCTGCAGTTTATCACAAAAGCAGAAGGGCAGTAATGTTATAAGGGCAACTTTTTTCTAAATGTCATTCCTTTTACTTTATTTTCTAGACTACTTTGCATGTGCAGAATTTTAATTTTTATTGTTAAGATGGAATTGGTATGACTGGCAACATTAAACTATTGATCTAAATATGCCCAAAATTGCAGCACTGCAATGTTGTTATTGTGGACTAGTGCAACACTGCTGCCAAAATTTCAGGTACCTCCTGCTTATAGTTAATAACATCCATACAATACTTCCTGCCTTGATTAGTATATTGAGAAATAACTTTTTGTCATATTTTTGTTCAATGCATTTTGATATAAATATTCCATACTAGAGGGGATTTTTTGAGCATGTCGTGTATTTACTTGAGGAGTGCACAAGTGGCAGTGCTGTAGGGTTGCTGTGCTGACCTTATGCTTCCAAATGTATTAATTATAAAAACTAGTCAAGATGCTCATAAAAAGGTACATAAATTTGCAATTAAAGACTTGTTTGTTGCAGCTGGTTGATAGTGAAGTTGTGATGCTTTCTGCACACTGGGAGAAGAAAAGGAACAGTCTGGTGGAACTGCAGGATCAGCTTCAGCAAATACCAGGGTTTTTAGCAGATTTGGAATGCCTCACGGCAAGCCTAGGTAAGTTCTTATAAATGTAACAAGCATTCAGGTCAGTACAGAGGATTAGACTGAAGTTCAACTGTTGTGAATGCTGTGATTATAAAATTTAATTTTGCTTTCTGTGGTAAAACTGTAGTTCTTAAAGAAAATGTTTTTTTTTTTTAAAAATTGACAAGTAGCAGTGGTTGCTCTCCCAGCAGTTAAAATTTTGTATGTCCTGTTTCTTGGGGGGAAAAAAAATTGACAAGTGTTTGAACAGGTGAAAAATGCTATTCTTGAGGTCTTACTAAATTGTTAAGATTTTTGATAATATGAACACTCATGTATATTGCTGCTTCTTCTAGAGTCTATGTAATTTTACTTAGTAATGCTCATTGAGGTGGGACAGGGGGAAATTGACGTGGCTATGGAGACTTTTAAGGCAGAAACCTTTGGTTGTGAGTAATTGTTGGTTCCAAAGGTAACATCCATAGTTTGAATTAATGTACAGGGTTAAGATATTCTGAAGTGATACCCGGCTTTTCTATAGGTGAATATTAGTGCTGCCTATTAAGATAGCAAACACCTCATGTTTATTAGGTGGGTGGCAATTTTTAAAACTTTACCAAAGGTTAACCCATTCAATTTGTTTGAAAGATCAAAAGATGAATGCTTTGGTGAACTAATTCTGGAACCTCTCATACAAAACTGTTGATCAATTGTTGAAAATTAAATTAGAAAAAAATGCTGGGGACTCTTAGTCTCTGAAAATCTCTACTATTGCTGAGCCTTGAAGTGGGCCAGCAGCATTTGACAAGCAGTAACCCTGTCTGTCCACAGTACATCTCTTGATGCTTCCATGAAAATCTGTATGGGGTGCATCAAATTAAGGCTTTAAAAAACTGCTATCTGCACGTGGATTTTAGGTAGCTAAGTTTCCCAGGGACTGTGCCTTCACTTACAGCAGCTGGGAAGCAGGCTGTGCTGCAATCCTCATGTGATTGCAGCTTTGGGTTGGTTTGTTTGTGTGGGTGTGGGGTTTTTTTTGTTGTTTTTTGTTGGTTTTTTTTTTTTTTTTTTTTTTTTTTTTTTTTTTTTTTTTTTTTGGTGGGTGTGGGGGTTTTTTGGGGTGGGGAGTTTTTTGGTGTTTTTTTGTGGGATGGGCTGGATTTATGTGCTGACATGATGTGAAGAAAAGGAAGGTTCTTTTCTGTCTTCAAGGACTACTTTCTCATTCTGCTATGGTCAGTGGACGTGCACAAAGCAGCTTTTATTCCTGGGTAGACTGGTAATAACTTTGCTATTTATTTCTGAAGCAAGGAATGTATTCTACTTTTTATTACAAGTTTCTTATACCATCTTGTTTAATAAGGCTTTATCATCTATGCTAACCATTTAATATTGACTGAAAAAAGAAATTCTAAGGAAATGGCTGTTCAAGTAATGATTTATTAAAATACTGGGTTTAGTATTATTGTGCAGTCCACTGGTAGCCCTAAGATAAACAATAGAAATAGAAAGCTGATAGAATTGCCTTTATAGTTCATAACTGCAAATGCTCTAAATCCTGATGAATTTGGGCTACTTTCTGATTCCTGATACAGTTTTATGAACTAGAATTAATCTCACTCTGATTGTGGAATTTCTTGGAGAGGTATGTCTCTAGTTATTTTTGATACTGCAAAAGTTGGATTTAAGGAAGCCTTCAGCAGCCTGCTCAGGGAAGCTAATGAATTTTGAAGTATACTGCTCAGGTCCTGAGATTTGAACCAAACCTCCTAGCTTTACCTTTTGTGTGAGATTTTAAGTAATTTATCTAAAGTTTCTTATTAGTTCCTCCTAGCAACTATGAGTTTTTTAAAATTGTTTTGGCTTTTATTTTTTCTTCTAATAATTTTATGGAGTCTATTTGAAGAGATAGGTGTAATTTGAAGAGAGAGGTAAATTTAAATTCTGGAGCTGATTTAACAGAAATTTACTGCAAAACTCCGCTCACTGTTTGTAGTTTTTATAACTCGCTGCTTCATATAAACTGTATTCAGTTTTCCAAGAGATGACCATTACTCTGTCAATTTTCAATATGAATGAAACATTCTGTTAAAAAAAAAAAAAAAAGTGAAAATAGAGTCACAAAATACTGGGTTATGCATCCAAGATGTTATTTGGCTAACCATAATTTCAATAAAAGTTGTTTCTTCTGACACGATGTGGTTGTATTAAATCTGTTAATGCTTTCATTTTGAAAGTATGCAGGGAACCGTGGCTACTTTTGGTAAAACAAATTTCAGATAATGGAAATGAACCTTTTTAGTGAACTACTTAAAATTGGTATGACACATGTACAGGTGCTTTAGCTATGTACTACAAGACACGTTTTCATTAGCAATTTATTATAAAGTTCTTTAGCTTAGGTATTCACATTATCGGTCATCCTTCACTTGAAGTAGAAAGTGTCTTCATTTGATAAATTTACTGTATTATGCAATATCTTGTAGCTGCTACCAAGAACTTTGAAGAAAAAATTACTCTCATGTAAAAGTGAAAAGGACAGTTACTGCCCTTTCAAAGTGCAGAATTAGAATCATCACTTAAGAGAGTTTTTATTTGAGGCATTGTAAAAAATACCTGCTCGCTGATATCTGGCATACTTAGTATGAAATGTGTTTTCATGTTTGAACAGTGGCATTTTGCTCAAACATCTGTTTTGGTTTCAGTAAATCAATACACACAAACATTGATCCAAATCCACTTTTTCAGTTTTTATCCTTTTGTTTGTTTGTTTGTTGTTTTTGTTTTGTTTTTTGTTTCTAAGATCAAATGTTAAAAATTAAGTTGATACTGGTTTCAGAAAGACTGATCTTGTATCTTTGCCTCTTTGTCTTTGGTGGTGTTTTTTTTTTTTTTTTTTTTTTTTTTTTTTTTTTTTTGGTTTTTGGTTTTTGGTTTTTTTTTTTGAAGTGAGGTCAATAGGAGGGTGTGAAAATTGATTGGGGAAACAATCTTTTGCACTGCTTAGGAGAAGTATACTTGTTTATATCTTGAGTAAAAGGTCAGTCTTTATTTCAGATTGTGTATCAGGTGTGAAAGTTGCCATTTTCTAGCTTTGCAAAATTCAGTCCAATTTTTTCAGAATTTGAATTTATCTTTTACTGAGAAAATCAGGGGAAATGTTGGGAAGATTTATGTAAAACCAGGGAATTTGAATAATACTGTGTAAAGACAGCTATGTCCAACAGGGAATTTTTTCTCTGTAGGCTACAGGGCACAACACTTCAGCAGAGGAGGTTGTTGTATTAGGTAGAGATACATATGTACAAGAGGCATACAGTTTGGTGCTGTAAACTTGGAAATGTCTGAGGATTGAATACACAAGGAAAGTGATCCTAGTGTACTAGCTATGTATATGTAGTTTAGCAGAGAAGGTGCTTTAAGTTCATTTAAGTGGTATAATACTAGCTGGGTTTAAGATCCTTTCTGTAGAAATAGATAAAAATTGAGCACTGGTAGAACTGCAATTATATAAAGTTGTTGGTTTTTTTTGTTTTGTTTTGGGGTTTTGTTTGTTTGTTTTGTTGCAGCTGAATTGAACTCTTCCTATTTATATATGTCTTTCACTGCTCATTTTAAACTTTTACTAATCTCTGCCCCTGTGTGGCCTAGAGGTAGAGGGAACATCTTTGATGTAATTGCTTCCATCGTTTCTGCCTTTTGCTTTTAGTCAGGAAATAAATGAGCTTTGTAGAAATGTCTTCAATACTTGTGTGTGGTTTCTGTTCTTCGAGTGGCTTGGGACAGTTCAGGAAAGCTACATCTTTAGTTAGTGGGAACCTATTTTCTGACATACAGCTGCGATTTAGCTATTCTAACAAATTTTGTACTCATACAGAACTACAGATAGCATAGGTTTCAGCTAGAAAAATTATGTGGCAAATTTAAATTAGGTGCACTTTAGAAAGAAAGTGTTTTCTTGATGAAAAAACCTGTGGTTGTTGAGTTCTAGGTAAATACTTTAATACCTGATAGCTGGTAAGCTAAGGAAAACAGTGTATGCTGATGGAGGATAATGCAATGTAATGTCATCTGGCCAAACTTTAAACATACTTTGAAAGAATTAAAACTAAGAATTAAAGTTTCAAATAATGTTGTTATATTTGTGGTGATGTAAGAAATACAGCCCAAGCTGCTATAATTGGAGTGATGTGACCCAAAGAACAAGGTTTGTTGTTTGGGATTTTTTTTATCTATCTAATAAAAAATACTGTTGCTATGAAGTGTGGCATACTGCTGTACATGAAAATTCTCAATCTGAAAGCAAATATATTCTTTAAAATCTGAAAAATATTTAGAGGAGATGGGGTTTTTTTAACAGCCTAAGTTTCAAATTGATTAAATCTGTAGTTTTGTTTGGCATTGCCTTTGTATGCACAGTGCATATATTCTCTTTTGGGTAATAGAGATGTTAATTCTCAGCTGTAGCTGGTGCTGCTGCAGTGGAGCTTGTCTTCAACTATTTTTTGTGAAAAACTATTTTTTCTTTCACTCCAGAAAGGAGAAAAACTTCTGAAACCTCTGTTGCGGTAAAACAGGATTGTTGCCTCCTAGAGAGCTCTCTAGTGTCCATTCCTGTTCTTCAGGAGCGCACTGTTTTCTTAAATTCCCACTAGAGGCTGCTCAAATGCAAGTGCTAGGAATCAGTTACCCTCTAGAATTCACTTTTCTTCGTCCTGTTTATTTTCCTGTCCTTTGTTGTTGTCTATTAATATTATTTCATCAGCAAATACAGCAAAGCAGGTGGTGGAAATTTTTTAAGTGGAAAAAACAGTGTTTGATAGGTACCTTAGTAAATTATCTTGAGTCCTGTTGTGTTTGAGAATTTTGCAGATTATTAAGGGAGCAATTATTCTGAAAAGCAAGTTAGCACAATACAGGTATTTAGAGATTTTAATGCACTTAGAGAAGTCCATTCCTTAAAAGGGCCTACCAATCATAATTGTAATCATTATATTACACTTTGACTACATCTGGATTTTGTGAGAGAAAGTTGAGTATGTGGTAAACAATGAATGTTCTACATCACAATATCTATAACTGAAAACATTTTTTTCCCCTCAAACTTGTTTCTGCATTAATTGCCAAGTGCCTTTTTTTGGTTCTTTTTGGTTTTTCTTTTCAATCTCTTCCCCCTTCCCTTCAGTGATCTGTGTATCTGAGAAAAATAATTTAGATAAATAATTGCTGATTATATGATTCATGTTCCCCTTTCCTACTGTTGTGGATCTTCCTTGTTAGGAACTAAAAAAATGGCGTTAAGTGAAGCTGAACATATGAATATGCATCCTAGGACATTTGCTTATGGAGTCTTAACTTTTGCCTTTTTAGGGGAACCACAAGGATGGCTATTTATAATGGAGCAATGGCTAAGGAAGTTGAAATTATGTACTGTCCAAGATAGGCTTCAAGTAGAATGGCCAAGCCAGAATGGAGCATTTGACTGTTTCCTTCTTTTGAGCATCTGCAATACATTAACTTTGACTGCTGTTCGTTTGTAAAAATGTGAATAATTCTTGCTTCTACAATTTGACCTTCCCTTTGGTATAGGAGAAGTCCTGGCAAAAAGATGAATAATATTCCTGTAATTCACAGTTTCATCCCAGAGTAAACAGCTGGTTAGGGTTTGGGAAAATAGTTTTTCCACTGTGGAATCTGAGGAAAGACATGAAATTTAGCATTAATCACTGTTAGGGAAAGTGATTCTTTGATACAAGGTTCACATGGGTTAATTCAGATAACGAGGGACCTTAGAAATTGTCTAGTCCCAATTTCTACTCAAAGCAATGTGAGCTATGAGATGAGATCAGTTTTCTCAGGACTTACCATAGACAAGATCTATTTGAAGTTGAGATTAAGCAATTATGTTTAAAGACGAGATTAAGAGATGTGTATGTAAAATGGGTAGAGATCTAACTGTAGAATTTACATTATGTATGTAAAATAGGTAAATCTCTATATTTAGCTATCAGTAAAGGGTCTGTCTTCAGAGCCATAAATAGATGTTCTTTTATATTACCATGACATCATGTGGAAGTTAAAATTCTTTCTGTATGCTTTTTTTTTTTTTTTTCCCTTCATTTGAATAAATTAAGATTTGACCTGGCTTTGGCCAGTGCAGCTTCATTCCTTGGATTGGTACCGTGTAGGAAGCACTAAACTAACAGTCTGCTCAAGAAGTATGAGTCCTGAATGCTTCTCTTCCTCAAATACAGGCCAATAGCCTGTGACACCACAATGCTGGGACATCAGAGTGGTTCAGCATCTTACTACAAGAGAACCTCAGATAGATCTCCCCTTAATGTGGCCCTGCTGCCACTCTTGACTGTGGGATTTGGGCTGAGATTTGTTTATCTTTTGGAGCCATTTATATGTGTGTATTTATCACCATGTTAATTATTTACCTTTACAAAATTATGTTTCTGTTCAGTTGAGTTGTCTGTCTGTTGATGCAGTTTGGAATTCATACAAGTCTTTCTTACAGCCCAGCTAGAGGCAAGCTTTGAGGAAATGGAGGATCATCTATTGTGTCTTGAGGAGCTATGTGAGCAGTGTGAATTGGAAAGATACAAACGTGTGCAGACCTTACAGCTGGAAAACTACAAGAAGACAAAAAGGTAAATGAAACAATAGTTATAAATATAAATTAGCATACAATATAAGCCTTTTGTAATTAAGGCCTCCCCTATATAGTATAATCCCCTTTATTTTCATCTTCTGAAGAAACAATAATCTTTAACAGGATGTTGCAAATTTGTAGTAGTCATTGAGTATCTTAGTGATGAACAAAGACTACATGTGGTTGGAAAATTATCAGGACATTATTGTTAGGATGAAATAATGTTTATCATTCTCTGCAAAGAACTGGAATAAGGGGTGTTGTTAATAAGCACAGATAAACTGTTGTTTTTTGGGGGTTTTTTAATCCCTCTCCTGGGTCATGGATTCCTTCTTTTGTTTTTTTTTTCCTCATGTACCTGTCAGGTTAGGAAATGAATTTTCCTCTATCTTCCTTTCAGTTCTATCAGTATCCAATCCTATAAGTATCTTTCACTCTGTATGAAAGGTAATAATCTCCTGCCATTCTCTTACTTGTAAAAGCGAGGCATTAATTCTTAGAATCAAAGTTCAATTTAAAGCACTATGGGTAAAAATTCAGAACTTTCAGGTTTACCTAAAAGGTAAAGTAGCAACACAAAAATATCAAGCGCTTAAATAACTTGAACTGTTGACTTTCTTGATTTCTGTTACTGCCAGTGCCAAATATAACCTAATATAAGGAGACAAGAAAATCAGTATTACGTTCATTATATAAATTAGGAAATGAGGAGTTGAATTGAAGCAGTTTGTCGAAGACAGTGTCTGACAGCCTGTTAGGGAGGGGTGGGTAGATGTGGATGCTGGCTGACGTGGAGATAACCAGGTTACTTGATCTGTCCAGGCAGGAGTACTGCTGTTAGCCAGGGGAAGCACCCTGACATCCTTCTTGCCTCCTTGATTGTGGAAGCAAGTTTGATGCATGTGGTAAGGTCAGAACAACTGGTTTGTCTCACAGTTCTGATGTTGATTAAGGGCAGGACTGTGCCAGACAGCACTGGCCACATTTTGCTTAGCTTATTTCTATTATTTTTCTTGACCTTTATTATCATTCTTGTACCTCTTTCTATTTTTTTTTTTTTTATTTTTTTTTTTATTTTTTTTTTTTTTTTTTTATATCACGGTCTCCTCCCAAAAGACCTATTCACCCCTGATTACTTTTTCCCTATTGGTCCTCATTTATTTTCTGGGGAATCTTACCCTTCTGTGGTGTTACAGCTCCAGTTACTGAAGGAGTGCTGGTGTTGCAGGTTCTACCTCCCAAAAGGTCTCCAATATCTTAAAGTTCCCCTTCAATTTTCTGTGAAATTTGGCTGTTTCTCACATAATTTCCCTTTAAACACCTGTGAAATCCAGTCATCCCTCATGGTGCTATCTGTGGCCTTTGTCGGTATCTTATTATGTTACCTGTCACATCTGGCAATTTTCGTGTCATGTCACTTTAGTTTTTCATATACTATTCCATTGTTGTAACCTCAGGCCAGGGCCTCAGCAATGGTCTGTAATTTTCCTGCAGTCTGGATTTTCTCTTTCCCAGGTCAGGGCAGTTTCATATTTCCTCTCCAGGAAAAGTCAACAGCAGACAGGCTAAATATTCACTTGTTCAGACTTACTAGAGTAATTTAAATATTTGAGTAATATTTCCAAAATTCCAAATACCTGCTATTTAACCAAATAACATGAGTTTTAAATGTGTATAAAGCACCAGATTTGGTCCCGTATAATTCTGTTTCTACAGTTTGCTGAGTGGTTCTTGTTCCCCCTGCCATCCTTGCTCCCTTTCCCCTAGCCACTGCTTTCAACATCAAAATAAAGTGTTAAAACATTGCCTGCTCTGCTTAGCATCTAATCAGTTTTATAAATAGTATGCTAAGCAAGCTACTTAGTGTAATTATAAGCTGATTACATTTGGTCAGACCTAGACAAAACAGGAAAAATGCAGGTAATTTCTGGTTGATCATTACCACTATATTTATTTAGGTAAGAAATTAACTGCTAGCTCATTACAGGGAGGACACTTGCCAGTGTAGGTGCTTGAAGAGCGAGCAGCCGTTGTGAGTGTGATTTGTGGTGTATGTTTGGAACTTGTGTCCTGTCTTCCTCTCTTGAGCGCTTGGGGTTTTCACTGTGAAACCAGCTGAAAGAATCAAGGGCAGGGGAAGAGTCAGGAGTCTATGCTCTCTCTTTAGCACAGAAATTATTTTCTTGGAGTGAGTGGTTTGGTGTTTGGAAAAAAAAAAAGTATTTCATGTGTTTTGACAATATAGGGATGAAAACTGAGATGAATATTAACTACTAAGCATGTAACAAAAGGTAATTTAGTTAGAAAGTCACTGTAGAGCTTAGGCTAGAAGCTAATGTATTTCAAATCTTTTGAAAAAATCCTGTATGAAAGACTTAGAAGAAGGTGCTTTAGGTCAACATTAAACCTATGAAATGCAACTTATGGTAACTGTGGGAACTTATTTTAAGAAATAGGTCTCTCTGTATTAAATAGAGCAACTTTATTTCAGTTCAAACAGATCAATCTTTTCCCTCTTGTCATTGTATTGAGTGCTAATATCAAAGTAGATTAATGAATCCAGGATGTTTTCCAAGTTATTTAAAAGCCTGGTGTTTGGGGGGATTGGTTTAGGTTTCTTTGGGTCTGTGGTTTTTTTTTTGTGAGCTTATCTCTGGAATTTTAATATTCTCTTTTTTGTGTTTAAATCCATTGATCCATTGATTACCAGTAGTGTTGCATGACGTCTAGATTCCACCCTTGTTTTCTCTGGTTAGTCTCTCTGCAATTGTTTGGATGTATGTTAGCATTAAACCATGTCATTTTGTTTCCTGTATTTTTTCAATCAAGCACAATTCTTCTTTCCTTTCCTTCATTCTCCTACTGAGGATATTCTGATTGCAGAAAACTTTGCATCTCTTTGGTCTCGTGTGGCAGTTCTTGCTTTCCCAAGTGCTGAGTGTTCTTTAGGAAGCACTGTCAGGAGCTCACTTCTGTCTCATCTTTTTTTCTGCCCTGAATGGCAGCCTTGTGGTAAAATAAAAAAGTTTCAGACCTGAAGCTGTACTTCTATGAAGCTCTTGGTACCATTTGTATCCATTACAGAGAGATCACCACATTTGGCAAAACAGCAACTCCTGATTGTTTTGTCAATTCAGCGTTTTGTAGAATAGCAGGGTCCCTATCACTGGAAATGAGTGACTAGATTTTACTGTATGTTATTTGACTTAAAACAATTGTCTGAATGATAATTTTTTTTAGGATGTCTTTAATAACCATCTCTGTTTTTTGGTATTTGTCAGCTTTGAGAACAGACATAGAAGGAAAATAAATGTGAAAATCTCAAGTCCAAACCTTAGTGGGACTGTTGTTTTTCCTTTTTGATGTTATTTAAACAAATGCTTTACTTGAAGAGAAAAGAAGCTCTTAGAATTTGTATTTATTCCTAATTTTTGAGTTTTAAAGGTTTATTTGTGGTCAAATAAAGTGTAACCCCATGCTTTTGTAATTAGTGCAGTAGGTGGGGAGTTGGACGGATTGTCATAGTTCTTGGGTGCATTGCCATGCCTTGATGGGGCTTTAGTGCCTCTGAGGGAGGAGAATGTATGATTTACTCTCTCGTTCAGAAGGGCATGAAATTTATGGCAACTGTGTTGTGTAGATTAGAGATGTGGGTGAGAAAATGCCTTAATTACTGTTGTTTTCTTCTGTAGACTTTATCCCTCTTTTTAATTACTTTGAGAACAAAAGGAACAGTAAGGGTTGTTTGATGTAGATACAGTGGCTTATCTTAGGCCTGAACAATATAAACATTTGAAAAGTAAATACAAAAAAATCTTCCATATCTGTAGCTCTTGTTTAGATCCTATAGCATTCCTCAAATGATAGGCTGGAACAGTACTCTGTACTGTGCAGCATCCTCAGTAATGATTCCCTTCCACCTGGCAGTGATAAATTTAAATTTTACCTTCATAACCCTTTCAAGCTTTACATGTAATATATAAAATTTTATTTTTATATGTAAAAAAGTGTATATGCGCCTTTGTTGCAAATGTTTTGAGCGAGTATGTTTCCTTCTGGTGTTAAGTGTACTCTGAATTATTTCTGAGACTGCAGCTACGTTTCATAGGTCTCATCATAGTGTTCATCAATGTACATTTTCATGCCATACTCTTTTTGATCAGTCTCCTAGTGGTATAGGTTTGAAGCTGCTATACCTCTGTGCAACTGGGTATCTAAATAAACATTTTTGCAAGACTGGATGCAGAGCTTTTGTTATCTTCAGGACAGTTTTCATGGTAGATGTGCAGTGGATGACTGGCTTTGTATTTTCATTAGGCGTTGTGTAAGTTTCTGTACTCACATTGCAAAGATGTTTTCTATCCCGTTTCAGGAGTTTGAATACAGCACAATCAGCAGCAAGTGTTTTCATGGTGATAACTGGCTGGAATTAATTTTATGGCCATCAGTTGTTGCAATTCTTTGGGCAGACACATGGAATGAGAATTCCTATTCATCCTAAAGAGACTTGCACAAGCTTTGGGAGAGTTTAACGGAAAATTTTGCTTTCTTTTTTTGTAGTTTGAGAGCTCTGAACTTTCTTTTGTTTGCAAGAATTCTTGCATTACAGTATTCTGCATACGCCAAGCCCAAAGGAGTATGCTGCTTCATTATTAGTGAATTTTACTCCCATCAGCACTCCAGTATTTGGAAACATTGGGTAAGACTGAACACCCAGCAGATTTGAAGATTGCAGGGGTTTTGGCAGTTTTTTCTCTTATTTGCAAAGTGTGAGTGTACGGTATAATTTATGTCACTTTTAACTTGATTTAATTTTACCTTTTCTCTGTTGACCTTTGCTTGATACAGAGAGACAATGACATTGTTACAAAGAGATTTGCTGCTTTCCTTCTCCTTATAGTCTTGTTTTCTTTCAAACAGGCAAATAATACTTTTTTCTTTGGTTTTTGTGACCTGTGGTTAAAGATTGAATGTTTGTGTTGGATCCTTTGTATCCTACAGCACCTTTTAATAACGTTATCTAGAAAATGTTAAAACATTATGTCAATCCTGCATAATTTATCTCTACCTTTATGTGGTGCTTGTTAGTAGGTATAATCTTCAAATCCTGTCAAGCTGTTAATACCAGGCATTCTTTGTCCAGACTTACTGTAGCAATAATAGGAACAGATGGTTTAGGATTGCCTTAATCATCATTTTGTACCCTCCCTCTCTTCAAAAATGCATTATTTATATGTGTAATTAATTCATTGTGGCTAGTGGCAGAGGAACAGGGCTTAGGTGCTTGTCATTACCGCACTAAAATTCATTCTCTGTGCTGTGCCTCCTGATAAATTCTGTGTTTCTTCGCTATGGATTATTTCCTGAGAGCTTTAATAACTCCACTTACACTGAAAACCAATTCATTTAGAAGTAGTTTAAAGAAATTTATTAAATTCATTCATTGACAACACTTCTGTGAGGGAGATTTTGCATTCCTGCGTTGAAGGGACATGTTGAGGATGCATGAAGAGATACAGGTTTTCTCTCTGGCACAATTGCATTCATGCTGCATGCAACCACATTGAGCATTTTAGGTAAAGATTGCACATGAAGTCACAAGCTCTTTTTACTTGTTTCTGTGAGTTAGGACTGTACTGTATGTTGCTTACTGAATAAAGTTTGTCCAGTTTTTGAATACTGTCACTTCTTTTTAATGCTTATGGAGAAATTAATGGCCAAGTTAAAAGAGGGTCTGCAGTTTTTGCACCTGTTTACCAAAAACAGGTTTGGAGAAACTCCTTTTCTTTCTAGAAAAAAATGATGAAGTTAATGGTGGAGATGGCCTTTGATGATGGATTGTTTGTACCTTCTCTTAAACTTCACCTTCTCTTACATTCTTTCTAGTTTCTCAAATTGTAGCTTCTCTTAATTTTCTACTCTCAAATTTCAGCTTTAAACTTTGGTTTCTAGAATTTTGGTTGTATAATAAAAACAAACTGGGTTGATTCATGTTTTAGTGACCCAGTAACATTGGAAACCAGGATAAAGGTTTAAAAAAATGTAAAAACTGCCAGGCTTTTTGGATAACAACAGGATGAAAGCAAAAGCATTAAAAACTGTGTCCTCTGCAAAATCCTACATCTGAAGGCATGAGCTTTTAGAGGGAGCTAAGCATTTTTTCCACATTTCAGATTCCCATTTGGAATGGTTCTAATGGTAAGGGGCCTGTGTCAGTCTCTTAGAAGAGGACAAAACTTGCCTTTAATGACTTTACTTCTATCATTTTCTTATGATTTTAAGGCCATCTCTGTTATTTTTTACTCTTCTTTTTAATGATAGTGCCTGAAAGTTGTCTCCCCATGTTTTTAAGATTTGTTGGGGTTTTTTTGAAATACTGAAACAGAAGTGCTTTCACTGTACCCTGAAACTGCTGAGTATATTAGGGTAGTGGTTGTTTTTGGTTGTATTTATTGACTTGATTACCAGTTAACTTTTGTAATTTCTGTTGCAAAAATTCGCTGGGATCAGTTCCATCTTCTGGATTGAAGTTAACACAGAAGTTTTGCTGGCAAAAAAACTTCAGCTATTTCTGTGTCTGCCTGAGTATGGAAGCAAAAAGGTCTCCATTGTAATATTATTGAAATGCCTTAGTTTTCTGCTCTTCTCTTCTAGTGAATAAAATGTCACTTTGATGATGAAGAATTCTGACCTGTCTTCAGTGTTTTGTCAGATGAATAGAAACCCTTGCCTGCGGTTCAGTTCCAGCAGCAGTTTATTAATAGTGTTGGTTTTTAGCAATTTTTCAGTACTTAGAGGCTTTTCTTTGCTTCAGTCTCAAATGTATTGCAAAGTAATGTAATTTGCCTAGGTATCTCCAAGGGGTGCTCAACCAATCTCAGGGGTGGGGAAAACAGTTTTGTGTCAGGATTGACAAAAGTGCTAATCCTAAGTACAAAAAAAAGTACTTGAATTATTTTTGTGCACCATACAAGTGACATAGGTTTTGAGTTCTCAGTTTTTTGGCTTTTACTTTTGATGATGTCCAGAGGAAAGTCCCAGAGGAGAGATCTCGTGGCTTTTTAGCTTACTAAAGCTTGAGTCAGGTTATGGAAGAATTTTAAATTTTTTTTTAATATGTAATTTTGAAAACTGTATCAGACATAACAGAGGAAATGCAACATTTCTCAGTTTCTGGGTTGGATTGTGTTACATGTCATAAATATCTTTAGATTCATTTGCTGATAAGCATCTATACTTTCTTCAATGATATTTTTTGTAAATAGTACTTACAACTAAACATTTATTAACAGATATAATTGTAAAATCTTTCAAATTAAATCTTCAATTTCTAGCATTCATATGCTGTTTCAATATTGACTTTTGTTTATATATGTGTAGTAGGTACTGACTTACTTTTAGAGCTTGTGTTATAAAATTGTTCCTAACATTAACTTAGGACTTTGTTGCTTTCTTATCTGCTTATTTTCTTCTTGATGAAATACAAACCTGTCAGTTCTGGCTGGTAACATTTTTGTAAGGAGTGTGGTGTTTCTGTAGTCTCCTAGGTATTTAACTAGATTCCTTGATGTTTAGTTATGCTTAGGAAATTGATCTTTGTGTTACAGTCCATTGCAAAATACAGTAGAACCTGAGGTTTATTTTCTTACTGTTGCTGAACAAATTAAATTCCCTTTGATATCAGTAACTTAAAGCAGGATAGTTATGCCTCCTGGTCCTCCTATTCTGTTTTCTAGATTAATTTTTGTTCTTCGGTGATACCAGCACAGTC
Organism: Hirundo rustica; assembly: GCF_015227805.2. Lineage (NCBI taxonomy): Eukaryota > Metazoa > Chordata > Aves > Passeriformes > Hirundinidae > Hirundo > Hirundo rustica. The sequence goes on from NC_053450.1 coordinate 91,429,041, forward strand.
TGTAGTCCATCTCATCTGTTCAGTGGCTAGAGCAGGGTTAATCCAACAATGCAATGAAAAGCCTGAGGGAATGGAAAGATCCTTGGGAATTTTTATCTGCCTTCTAACTAGATTGTAACTCTACCCTGTGGGACAAGTCATCTATTGTAGATGATTTGTTTCACCTTTTGTCTCCACAATTACATTTTCTCACCACAAGCCATGAATCTCAGCTTCTCTTTATATGAAGAATTCAAGACCACTGACAGCATCATCATTAGAACAGCATCATTCCAGTTACCGTAAAAGCTGGTAACTTGAGTTTGATGTGTATAGAGTTTCACACAGTAATTAAGTGCCCACTCCACCCCCCCCCCCCATCTATTTTATGAAAACAAGCAACTGGGAAGGCAGGGATTAACATTATTGCCTGTATGTGTGGCCAGGTAGTTTTCATGGACATAACTTCAGTGTAGGAGTCTCTTGGCTCTCAGGAAAGAACTTGGGGTTTGTAAATTGCTCTGCATACAGAACAAGCTTACTTTTGAAACGTCTCCATGCCTTTATAGTCTGATTATGTTAGACTTTAGCCTGTTATTTTAGCCTTTTTTTCTTGCTCAGAGGTGCTGAATTTCAGTCTTTTCACTGAAAAGAGCTATTTATATTATAATGTGCCTCCTAATTCAGTCCTTTCTTCTGAAAGCTTACTGTTAACTATGAAAGGGTAAAATGTATTCTTATATGAGTAACAAGCCAGGTTTGTTGTCTGTAACCTAAAATTTAGTAGCTGAAGAGGATATAGTCAGATGCCAGGTAGTTGTATTGATCAGTGGTCAGACTCAGCATGGGAGCTCCTTTAATTCTGGACAGATGCTGAGCAGCCCACGCTGGGCTTCTCCAAGAGCCTTCGTGTGTAGTGAGGCCAGTGGCAAGGCAGGCGAGTTTTCCTTCTAATAGTAGTAGAAAGGGTTATCTCGTCCATCTGTAGGGTGCATGAATGTTCTTTTGGGTGAAAACTTTAAAATCCTTGTGCATTTCTCTATGGAGCACTTTCAATTGCCTTGTTTCTTCCTGCTTGTCGTTTAACCTTTCTTTGAAGGCCACTTTTCAGAAACTGCTTTCAATTTAATCTTTTTCATTTTAATTACTCTCACAAATTGCTGTTTCTTTACATTGTTCCGAACATGAAGCTCAGTTCTTAATGTGAGGTCAGTGTATTCTGCAGATGACTTTTTGTCTCTAGACTCTTAGAGAAGACATAGGAGGTATCTTCTTTCTGTCAGTTAATCAGTAAATACAAAAACATTTATTTACTTGTAAAGGAGAGAAGTAATATACTCTATTATACATTTTTCTCTGTGCATCTATGTGCCAGGTCTTAATTACCCAACTAGAAAATGTACTGATATGCTCTTAAGCCATCTGTTTTTCCAATGTCATCACAAGTCAGTTTCTTTTCCACTTCTCAGTTTAGTGTCATGTTCTTACCAAAGCAACTGATAAATGAGATTAAGGATTAAAATTTTTAAACTTCCAAGGTTTTTTTTGATAATTTGACTTAATTAAAAAAAGTCTTCCATGCTCCTGATGCTGAACATGGTTTCAATAAGCATGTATTTCAGTGTGGCAGCCTCTCTCTCTTGGAGCCCTGGCTCCGTTTTTGCCTCAGCTAGCTTGAGAGACAAACCACAGTTGGAAGGATTTTTTCCTCAGGGCCGCAAAGATCCCAGAGCGGCTGTGAACCTTTTCCTTTAGAGAGAGCAGGTCTCTGTCGATGGCAGAGGAAGGTCTGCACTTGATCTGGGGGAAATCAGGGCTTTATTCAGTCTTCTGTGGCCCTGCCCCCACCTGGGTCAGGAGCCCGGTTCCTGTCCCCCAGCCAAGAGACCGATCCGTGCTTTTCCTGGCTTTTATCCGGGGGAAGGGGCTAGAGGCAGGGACAAGCCCCTACCCAATCAGGGATAAGGTGGGAGGGGAGCAGAGATGGATTACATTCCAGTGTGGGAGAATGAGTGGGGAAAAGGAGCAGGGACAAACCTCGGGATGATACATTTTCCAGGGGAACAGGGGGTACAGAAGAAACCATTACAAAACCCAGTATCAAAGTGGAATACAATATAAACCCAAATAATACACAACAACATTTTAGTATGTATTTCTAAATAGTTTTATTGAAAGTTTTGTGAGAAACGGCAAGATACGATTAATTCATGCTTTGTAAAACAAAAAATCTTCGGTCTTTGAGTCTGAATTGGTATGAGGATACTAGGAAGTAGAGATCCTTAAATTTCAAATCTGTATTTTTACTCTATGCTAATCATAGATACTTTTAATTTTTCAGAAGGAGAAAAGTTTTTGTCAAATATTAATTTCCAGCTTTCTTAATGAATGGTAATTATGTATATAGATATAGGGACAACATCTTAGTGCATCTCAACCCTAAAAATATTGATGGATTTTGAAAAGGAAAATTCTGGGGATTTAGACAAAATGAGTGATTGATACTTGCTTACTGTATTACCATCTTGTTCACTAACCTCTTTCAGCACAATAGCAGTAATTGTTTTGTCTCTCCTCTTGCAGACAAGTGTCATAAAATCTCCTGATTTTAGGTGCAAGTAATGTAGTTTTTCCCCCTCTTACTTTCACAAGATGTTTCCTCCAGTATGGTTTTGTTACAGTCCATGGAAAAGGAGCATTTCCTGTGATTGTTGTTTCCTCAACTACTGTGCCATTATTAAAAAATAAGGAGGGCAACTTCTGAGAGTGTTTAAGAATTTTGTAACTCTATTTAGAGTATACAGGGTAAGAAAAAATTTTTGCGTTATGAACCTGCAAATCACAGGTATTGTAAAATAGCTTTTTTCCCTTGTATAAAAGGGAGAAACTAGCTTGGGAAAGGGATGAAGGTGCAGCAGGAAAGGAAATAAATACTCACAGGAAGCTGCAACTAATAGAATTCTTTTCTGTGAATCACACTCTAGCTTATTTCCTGGTAAAGCACCCATTCTTTCAAAGACTTGTATTTGACATTTGGTGACAAAAGCGGGATGTTCTCTGAAAATGTAGAGGTAAATGCATTCTCCTTCTTTTAGATTACTTTATCCTCCTTAGAGAAATAAATTGTTTCAGCTTTGAGTGAGTTTTGTCTGTTCTTGATGCAAGAATAAATGCTGAATTGCATCATCTGTTAGGGGGTAGAAGGAGTTATTATGGTACAGCATCTGTATTGTGAAACAGTGTCTCTGGTAGGTGACTAAAGAATGTGTTAGTCTGTGGATAGAGAATAGAATAGTTTATCTGGACAACTGTGAATTCATTCTTTATTTTTCTTACAGTCAATTTTGCTTCAAAATTCAGAATTTAACTAGGCATTTTGCGAGGCGCAGACAGAAAAAATGTTTTATGTAAATGAGTGTTTTGTAAGGCCAGCATTCTGCCTTATCTCAGTTATTACATCGACTCTTCTTTAGCCTTTAAATTCCTGATGGATCACTACCTTGTAGTAATGACAATTGGAGCATTTTGCAATTTCTTTGAAGCAGAAAATATTTCTCTTTGTTTTATAGCATCTGCATTCACACTTGCATAGCTACTAAAAGTGGAAAGTGGCCTGGTATGAAGACAAAAAAGATCTTATTATCTTTTACTTAATTTCCTAGCTTGCTGGTACATGAGTACTATGGGTTATCTGTCATATTCCATACTTGAAAATCCTCTCCTCTGAGGAACTGTGTGTCTCCTTTCCTGTATCCCTGTTTTAACTGAGTGATGTCAAATTTTTCTCCTTCGGTGTTGCCAAAATGTTTTTGAATAGCATTGGTGGAAATGGGACACAAATTGTTATTCACTGTGCTGGAAATTGGTAGATCTCTGCTAAGCAAAGGATGCTTTAGTAACTAAAGCCTTAAGAAGAAGTCTTGGTTATTTTTGGAGCAGTGTATCTGGAAATTATGTAGCTAGATATAAATGTGCAACATTTGTATAATTGTACATGTTTATAAAGAGGTGGTGGCCTAATTTATAAACAAGTTGATTTTGTTTGCATTAGATAAACACATGTAGTAATATTACCATTATGTATGGGGACAATCAAATTCTTTGATTTTTGTCTTCTAGTGAGTTTTAAAGCCTGTAAAATAAATTCTGTAGTTCTACATGTGGTATTTCTAATTATTTTTTTTTTTAATTCTGCTCTTCTCCAACAGGAAGGAACTGGAGACATTCAAAGGTAAATTCTATTTTTAATTTCTACTTGAATATTTGTAAGAGTTATGGTAATTTGTGTATTAAGTGAAACTGCGAAGGAACTTTTGCCCTTCTCCGTTTGACAATGTTAATTTTATGTTGACCCAGCAGGCTGTGTATCTTTCATTTTACCTGTTCTTGCTACTGTTTTCTTTGGGAGTGTCCTAAGTGTGGGGAGAACACAGATATTTTTTGTTGTCTTACCTAGGTTTCAGATATTCCTTATCTAATTCAAGCCTTTCCCTTGGTGTTCAATTTTTGTAGTTAAGGGCTTTGTCTTCAACTAGTCTTTTCTAGCACAGATATATTTTTGGCATGTGTTGCAGACTGTTAACATGTTAGATTTTTGTCTAGCTGTTTCCAGGGAATTTTCACGGTGTTGTGCAAATTTTAATTTTTGTAGCTTGACTTGTTGGAGATACTCGATGATATATACAAATATTTGTCCAATATATGATGTAAAGTCTGGAAACTCTCATTGCTTTGTCTCTGGTATGTAGTTAGAACACAGTCCCATTTTCAGGAAATCCTAAACTGTGGCTTACTCTGCCTACTGGTCTTAATGTTTGATCAGCTTGAGAACTGCTATTATCTCTTGCTTTGGACAGGATGTGACTGGTGATTATGAGAATGAAGTCAGGTGCATTGACTTATGTCAATCAGTTGTCTCTTGAAATTGAAGGAGGGATGGAAATTTCTATGAGGTGCATTCCTTTGCCTTTCAGTTCATTACTATCTCATCTTTGTAATGCTACAAAAGGAAAACAACAGTTACAGCAATAGATAAGCAACACAGATTATGTAAAATGTCACTTTTTCTGTAACTTACCAAACCAGCCCTTTTGCTGATTGATTTGACAGCTTTCAACATAGAGCAACTCAATACAAAACGGAAGATAATGCCAGGCTCCTTTTGATTCAAAGCAAGGCTGCAACTTTTTAGTACCTGGTGCTTGTGAGAGCTGTGAATCCTGGTTTTCTGTTTGTATTGATCAAGTGTTTAAAGTGAGTTTCTGGAAGCTAGGAGAGTGGTTTCCAAAGTAATTTATCTCTTGGCTCCTTGTTACTTTAACAGAGACTTTAATGTTATTTGACAGTAAGTATTTTACAAAGACATTTATTTTGATTGAAGAGGAACATGCTAGCTGTGTGTGACCTTGAAATTTATACCAAACCAAGCAACTGGTTCTGTAATGGATACAGAGGCATACAGATTTCCAATACTGGTTATGAAAGACTTATCTTGGTAGCCAAGAGAAGGTTACATAAGCATAGAGAGATGAATTGTGAGAAATGGATATTAAACATCTCTCAGCCTAATTTGTGTGGGTTTTTGTACAGTGAACTGATGGACAAGCTTGTACCTGACAGAAGAGAAGGGGAGTAATAGCTAAGAAAATTTTTTAAATGGTCTTGTTAAGCAAGTCTAATTCCTTTCTAGAAGATGACAACAAGGAGGTTTAAAATAAACTGTAGATTCTGTGTTTTGATTTTGGCAACAATGTTTACTGTTTTTCCTGACATTTCTCAGGAAATTTGGATTAAACTGCTAAAAATCCGGGTGCACAATTGAAAATCCGTGCTTGGAGGAAATGCTCTTGGGTACTGACTTACTAAGTTCTCAGGTCTTGGAAATTTGTTGTCAGCCTGAATTGTGAAGTAGAGGTATTTGTTATATTGGCTTTTTCTGGCCTTTTGGACCTTACATTAGTATCTGGCATATCTTTCATCAGCTGGAATTAGGGGGTGTAGGAGATTCCTAGTTGTGAAGGATTCATTACATAATAGCAGATGTTTCAGTTCTAGGACAGCTTTGCCCAGTCTAACTTGGGGCTGCTATTTGAGTTTTCTGTTTTGGGCTGCTTCCAGGGCTCACTAGATTTTGGGAAAAATGATCTGTCACTTGGTTGGCTTTAGTTCTGGTTGATAAAGCATGCTGAGATAACTCGCTGGATGTCCATAAGAATCCTGTCACAGAGGAAGGAAGAGAGGAAGAGGCAGCAGCAAGGACAAGCAGTGTGTCCTAAGTTAACAGCCTTACACTACTCTAAAAAGTGAAAGAAGCCAGAAGTTGGTTCCAAATGAAATGTTAGGTAGTTGAGTAGATGGTTCTTTGCATTTTAATACTGCAAGTGTAGACTACATCCTCAACTAATTTATCTTTGCATAATTGTCCAGAGTGAAATGTCTTCCTCAACATTCTGTTCATGAAATACCCAGTGCAGGGTCTAGGAAGGAAGTGCTCTTTGAAATACTTTCCTATACTCTTGCATCTTTCAATGCATTTGCACTTGAGATCGTTGTACATTAAAATCTGTTCCAGTGGGAAAACCTGAAATGCCATTTTTTATAATAGTAACTTGTTATTTATGAGTTTGAATACCATATGCTAAAAAGTAATAGCTTCCAGGATATAAGGATGGTAAATGTCTTGCATAAAAATATCTTTCATAAAGATACAAGATTGTTCTATCTGAATATGCAGGCATTAAATTACCAAAAAAAAAATCCTTCAATGTGTTTGCTAGAAGGGTTAAAAGAGTGTTGTATGCACTTTTTTCAGTGTCCAGATGCAACTCTCACGTTCACCAGTGATGAGTGCTCAGGATAGAAAGTAGGTTTTACTGGAATTGAGAAACTGAATGGTTTAGTCTCAGATTCAAAATAGCAGAGCACTGGAAACTTGCATTCTGTGATGCATCTCATCAATTACACAATGAATACAGAAAAAATGCAAATCTTATGTTGACACCGACCCTGAGAGTGCAGATGTGACTCACAAGGCCACTGGGTAGCTTCACAGATCTCTCAGCTCTGTTTTAAAACATTACTTCCCTGTAGTTTTGTGGATGTGTAAATACAAATAGATACAGAGGTGTAGTGTGTAAATTTGTGAAATCTTCAAATGTCTGTAACCTTAAAAACATTTTAAGTGCTCTTGTATGTACCTAGTATTTATTTACTTTAATGTTGAAGCAAAATCTACACAACTAAGAAATGGAATTCTTTCCGGTTTCATTTACAACTTCCCAATGTTGTGTGCCAAGGTACAAAGTGTTAATTCATTGATCTTTCAAGTGTATTCTTTGAAGATGCCAGGTTGTCATTGTAGGACACGAAAGAAAGATGAGAAACTCTAAATATTTCAGAAGGCAAAGAGTATAGAAGGCTTTATTGTCTAATTCTTACCACCTTTTATAAGGTGTTCTGATACAGACTTAACATGGTTGGTGAATAGGAACGACACCTCTCTAATCCCATTGGTGAAACCAGAGAAACAGCAAAACACCACCTGGGGAAAGATTGTTTTGAGAAGGGATAGTTGTTTTGCCAAGAGTGTTTTGAGAAGAAGCTTTCTTGAGAAGTTTTCCCTTGGAAAAAGGTTAGCACCTGCTAGCAGACTAAAGTCTCTTCAGACCCACGAATACCAGGCCCACACCAGGTGTCATCCAGAAGAGGCCCTAACAAGGAATGTGTATGTGCCGGTTTGCAGTGTTGGAGTGTCGAGAATCCACAAACTCTCTTGCTCATTGATGTTAGTACTTTAAAGGAGCTCGAAATTATGAATACTACTTTAAGAAATTATGAATTATTTTTGTATTTGTCAATGTTTTAGAATTTGCTTCTGCCATTTTCATGTTGGTATTGCAGATTGTACTCCATTTTATTGTGAGGAATAGATTTTACTATTCTTTTTGCTTTAAGACTTATTTTTATAGGGCCAGACATTCTCCTTTGTTGTTTGCTGCTCCTGCAGTGTACCGTGTGCAGGGGCAGGACAAACCTTTCCAGTCTCTCTTCTTTCAACCACAAATGTTTTCTATTACAGAATAATTGAAATTAATTATTGTTTAATAATCTGTGATGCTGAGAAAATGAAGGTTAGAACCTTTCCTGCTTTTTTGTGCTAAGCATCTCTCTCTGAAGTAGGCAGGGAAGGAGTGTGTGATGTCTTTATTGACATTGCTGCAGCACTGGCATTTGTGTACCTGAAGTGTTAGGATAGAACATCTCAAAGGTTGTCCAGTTCCTTATCCTTTTTTAGTACTTTATTATTTTTTTTACTTTCAGAGGTCTTTGTTACAAAAGGTGATGGATTTATGAATGGAGATGTTGTTATGCCATGTGGAGTAGCCTGCAAGTTTCTTCGTAGTGTGCACCAGTTTCAGTCTTGGGAGAACTGCTTATAGGAACTGGCTTATGCTCTGTGCTCTCCTGTCTTGGCTGAGACTCATAAAGATGCTAAAAAAAGTGTTCTGTTCTGAATCTTGGCAATTTCTTGCAATAGTAGTTTATTTTAGTTTATATTTGTGTGTGGTTTTGATTTTAGTATTTGATGGGTTGTGCTCTTGCATCATTTAGAGAGGTATCATTTTTCATTTTACAGCTGAGAAACTGGAAATTAGATATCGTATATTTGGTTATTTGCTCCTGATACTTGAAACCTAGTGCATTTAGGAGTGCACTGAGATATCAAATCATTCCATCATCCTTCTAGGCACATAGTACCATTTTTTAATTTGTTTTTTTCTTTTTTGAATTAACATTCCTTTAGTTCTAGAGCAGCCCAGATTGCATAGTAAATAGTTACAGAATACTCTTAATCTCATTAGAGGATGGAAGAGTGGAGCAGATAATGGGATAGGTAATGAGCAGTGAGAGAGTAGGAAAAAAAAAATTAAAGTACTAGAATTGCACAATGTTGATAACATAGGCTGTTGAGCTTCTGATTTATCCAAATAGGAACTATATACATGATAAATTTTAAAATTGTTTGTAAAAGTCCCTTTTTATTAAAAGCTCAGGATGCATTGTTTTGAGCTCATTTCTGGAAAAAAACCCTAAAGCACTAGAGGCTGTTTAGAGATCAGCAACACAGCACTTTTGGACAATGAAAGGTGGCAGCATCTTTGCAAGGGCAGATATGCACATGGCTTTGGCTACTGAGTCATGCATATTTCTAGGCTTTAACAGGATTAGTTTCGTTCAAGCTCAGAGAAACAGGTCATATGACCATTTTCAGCACTTCTGTTTACAATACAACAAAATATTTTCAGCCTTTTGAGTCAGAGGTCTTTCCCAAACAAGGCCTGATAAGTTTTAAGAGCATTATCAAAATATTCCTTGAGAACCTGACCTCTGAAGTAAAGAGGTGTTTTTTCTTGCTTTTGCCTTCAAGGTTAAGTCATTGGGTTACATTTGATATGCAGATTTTTTTTTTTTTTTTTGTCATCCCTATTCTTGCATCTAAGATGGTGCTGTTGAAATTGCAGTTTTCCAGATCTTTTATCAGGAGCTTAAATATATTTATATCCAAACTTTAATTTCCTCACTTTCACTGTTCCCACTTCTAGGAGCACACAATATTTGGAGCAGTCTTCATCTCTTTGTTCTCCATTTTCTGAAATTACTCACTTTAGCAAATAGCATGTCAAACTGATTTTTTTTTTTTTTTTTTTTTTTTTTTTTTTTTTTTTTTTTTTTTTTTTTTTTTGTCATCCAGTCTTGGGATCCTCTTTATCATGGTGTCTTCTGATGGCTGTCAAAATAAAACTCCTTTTCCCTACTCGTCATGTTGCCTTCCAGATGCGTGAGCAATATGCAGTGAAGGTCTTTACAGCTCATGGTTGACAAAGCTCATACATTTAATGACGTAGCTGCTCTTGAAGTTGAGCTGTCAGTTTGGGCACATAATCCTGTATGTTTCTTCTGAGGAAGAGTAAGTTGATTGTGGTAGAAATTAATTCCAGCCACATGGAGTTCAATTACTTAAACATTACTGTGGTCCAAAACTTCAGTGTTTAAACTTTGTAGCACAGACAACTCTTGCTTTGTCATACCACAAAATAGTTGGGGAAGGATTGCTTAATTCTTTTGTAATAAAGCTGAAGTGTAATTAAAATTTCAGGTTTATATTCAGATATCATAGGGTTTCCTCATTATTTTGCTATGAGCTGAAAATAACCTGATAGATTTCTAGTTAGTACTGTGTTTTACTAGCTTCTTTCCCATGCAGGCTGTGGAAGGAGAGCCTTGCAACTTTGGATGTTCTGTATTGTCTGTGGCAAAAATTGACCAAGACTCTTATATATGATTACCATTCTCTAGGGACCTGAAAGATTTGAGACTTGGGCACTTCTGGTGAGTGAAAGGCAAATAAGTTTAACTACTTACCTACTGATACTTTAGTGTATTAGGGTGAGACAGATGGAGGAGGAAACAAGATTCAGAAGTGTCCTTCTAGCTACCTTGCTTTTGATTTTGCTTTTTATGTTTTCAAGTTTGCAGACTCTTGCATCTCTTTAACTCTTGGGACATGTTTTTACAGTTTCTAGGTCAGTATCTAGATTTTTGTATCTTCTGTTTTTTCTATTTTGCTCATTTTTTGCCTTCTTTAGAATGATATGGCCTTAAAATCCATAAAATTTTAAAATTTTAAAAGCCTTTTAAAAATTAGTGATTTTGTTTTAAAATCTTTGTAAACAGAGGAATTTAAGGAAGTTCACTCTTGGTCTTTCACTGGTTTCAGTTCTCTCCAGTAAATCTTTATATATCTGGGCAGATATTACTAACACTGAAACGTATGTAGGAGCCCACAGGTGGATGGTGCTGAGATGCACGTCTGAATCTGTTTGGCCAAGTTATCAAACTTAATGGTGTACTTTGAGAACTTGTCCTGTCTATGAATACATACCCAGGAACAGTGGAAGTTTTCAGTTTTCTGGGGTAATACAATTACAATACCAAAGCAATTGCTTGCCTCTTACTGACCCTCTGAATGTGACTTTGTTCTCAATTGACAACACAAACTGAACATGAGGTATAATTGAAAATGTATTAGCTGCCTTTGCCAAGGCAGCAAAATGTTTGCTGGATTAAATAAGACTGGGAGTGAAGCAGACTACAATGGGTAATATCTTGTGTATGTATTTATTTTGCAGATGATTGGAAATAAATTAATCTAATATGTTGATAAGCACCAAGCCTTCAGGACAGAAAATATTTTCTATACAAGAAATAGAATTTACATTTCATTGGAGGAGGAAAAAAAAAGGGGAGGATTGGTGTATTTCAGTTGTAGAAATAAAATTATCTACAATTCTGCCTTTGATTACTACATCAGAAAGCCGGTTTCCATTGTGGTTTGTCCAAAGGAGGGCTGCACTGTCAACTAACTCAATATATAATGGTTTGAGCTGAAAGGCACCTTAAAGATCATCTAGTTCCAAGCCCTCTGCCATGGCTGGGGTGCCACTCACTAGACCAGGTTGCTCAGAGCCCCATCCAGCCTCAAACACTTCCAGGGATGAGGCATCCATAACTTCTCTGGCCTATCTGTGCCAGTACCTCACCACCCACTGAGTGAAGAATTTCTTCATAATGTCTAAGCTAAGCCTGCACTCTTTCATTTTAAATCCATTGCCCCTTGTCCTATCCACCCATAAAAATAATCCCTCTGCCTCCTTTCTATAAGCCCCCTTAAGGCCACTGTGAGATCTCTTTGAAATCATCTTTTCTTCAGGCTGAAAACCCCCAACTCTTAATAATTTGATATGATGAGGAATTATTTTTGTTTTGCCAATTTTTTTAGTAGCTCTCAACTGGAGAGGTGAAAACAGGGCTTATTTTGGTAGTGTCAATACAGCCTTGGGTGGATCTTAGTGATAAAATGGCCTTCATAACTAAGGTGGTTATGTATTGGAAAAAGGCCTGAATTTTCAAAGCTGTAAACAGGGAGTAGGGTTTCTAAAGGAAGTCTCAAAAGGCTGCTATGAAGAGACTTCAGATTATTTATGGGCAAACTAGATAGTCAGATTTCCTTGGAATAGATAGTGTGTGCTATTGTAACTTGGCTGATCAAAGATAAGTTTTGGTTTTGTCACTTCTACTCCAAGCTACTTCTGGTTTAATGCTTTAAATGCCTTTTTATTTATTTATTTTTATTTTTTTTGGCTGTGGTGTGTTTGGCTATAATGTAACTTTTTATGTTGCAGATTCAATAGTGCAGTTTGTAGCCTCCATGCTCAATTAGATTTCAGGATTTTGGGTGATGGCTGTCACCTGAAAGCACTATTCAGAAAATGAATTAGCATAACCCATAGAGTGCTAATGTTACCAATTCTTCTGAAACCTTCTGTTTATCAGTTGTTTTTTTCAATGCTAGTTCTGACTGGGTAAGAATGAAGAGCAGGAACCCTCCTTTCTATTAAATTCTGCTTAATCTGCATATATTTTTAGAGAATCTTTTGGGTTTTATTTCATGAGACACCCCCATGCCCTCTCCACTTTTCTTTGTATTGAATTTGAGGGGACTGGTCTATCCTCCCAACAAATTTTTAATAGTGATGCATTTATGTAGTTCTCTCTTTTTTTTCCTTGATTCCTACTCTTTATAATCTAGTATTGCCCTAAGTCAAAAGCCCTTTCAGAGGTCAGATGTATCACAACAAATCTGGCATCACTGCAGCTTAAAATAGGATGCATCATGGGTGTGCAGTTGCACTCCTGTTGGCTGTGGTAGAAGTTTACTCTGTGCTGGAATCAGCCTTGAAAAATCTTGGTTTTGTGAGGAGTGGAGGAGGCCGGGGTAACAATAGGGATTTCCTTCAGCCATTGCCAGGGTGAATAGCAATCTGTGTAGATAATAGGAAACAATTTCATGGGAACGTAGGTCCTGTCATACTCAGTTTATGTAGAAAATAACATATTTAAAGGTATAATATTTTAATTGTCTCTAATGCTTAAGTGAATGATGTGGAAAAAAATAGAGGCCAGTTCTGTCTACAGCTCTAACGGGAATTCATCCTTTAATTACCGAAGTCCAGACTGAGGGCAGGATTATCTCAGGATTATTATCATTCTTTTAATCTTTCACGTAGATATTTTTGGTGTTATTTTCACCAGATGAATAAACCCGAGTTTGGTAGGCCAAACGTTCTGGGTATTTTTACTTTTAATGATGTCGATTGGGGAAGTATTTGTTATATAATTGCCTTTTGTCCCTACTGTGTATTTTGATAATTGGCACAGAGAATGTTTGCAAAATGTGATCTTTTTAAGTAAAAGAAAGGAATTGCTATGGCTATCCTGGTTTCCAGCGGCGCTGCGCACCCTCCTAAACTGAAGCGGCAACGTGTGCCAGTGTTCCCAATTCTGAGGAATGCCTTACAGTTTTTGAACATAAATGCACTGTTGTGTAACTGCAGCATCACCAGAGCCAAAGATTCTCAGTCATATGCTGTTGCTGTATTTTTTTCCTCAACTGCATAAGGTTTTTTATTTTGGTTTTTGATGAAAATGTAGCCTGGATATGTAATACAGAAAATTCAGTTTTCAGTAGAGAATACTGTTCTAATTTATTGTAAAAATCACATCCAAGGCTTTCAATATTTTATGTGTGAAGTAAGAATAGTCTGTAATCTGGTTTGTGGGGTATCTGAGCTAAGCCGTGGTAAGGAAAGGCACTTTAAGGGGTGAGCCTTGTGAACAGTGCCTAATATAAAAAGGATTCAGAACCCTTCTGTACCTTTCCCCTTGCTCCTGAATCATTTTCAGACGCTTCCAGCTCTCTGCCAAATAAACACATGCTGTAGCTGCGTGTCATCAGATTACATCCCGCTGGGAAGATTTCAGTCTCTGCAGCACCCCTTGGTTCAGCAGCGTGTGGTATCTTCCCAAATACATGCCTGCGTTTCTGGTGGAGCCCAGCTGCTGGGAGCTTGTGCTCAGGTTCTGGGGAGGCGCTGAGTTGAAGTATCCATGTGTGTGCAGCCGCATCTGCGTGCGAGTGGCCCATCGGAAACTGCCCGTCGCGGTACCACTGCTTTGAAAAAGCAGCCTTCTGGCAAAGGTCTTTGTTCTGCATCAGTGAAGATGCACATCACTGGGGCTGCTTGGTAACTGGAGCTTTCACTTGACCAGTGCTGGGTTTCTTTTTACTTGCTTATTTCTTACTGCCATGTCATCTCCCGGAGGCACTGAGAATACTCAGAAGAATTCACGTAGGTGGAACTTTATTATCGTCTTTGTTATTTGTCACCTTAACTTGCTAAGCTAATGTAAAATGCAAAATGAAATTAAAGTTAGCTTAATTAATTTCCTCAATTACCACTGTTGCCTGATTTGCAAAGGGTGTGCTGTAAATGACAGGATAATTATCAACTTGATTTAGCAAATTTGAAAGAAATGGTGATTTATGTCTGTTTTTTTCAGGGCTTTTGTTTATTGCTTTGCTTTTGTCTGTCTCTTTGCATTATTGTCAAGGTAATATTAATCAGAATTAGTAAAAGAATTCAAATACACAGATATCTTGTTAGCTAAAATTCAAGCAGGCGTGTCTAAGGGTGGGGTGATACCAGAGTATAAGAGGAGACAGAGAATTATTATCTGAAGATAAAACCAAGAATCAAAAAATAGAGCAGTAAATGTTAGCATAGATAGTCATGCTAATTTCCCTTAGATGAATAAAACAATAAGTAAATTTTAAAGGTATATTTTTAGTGAAGCAGCTAGTGCTATTTACATCCATATAAGCCCCCTTTATCATATGAAACAATGTCCTTAATCATGCAACCAGTAACATTTTTATGCTGTTAATTTGTAAATAATGGTGTTTAGAACTGTGCACTAATTGCAGTAGAAAAAAAAATAGTAGATTCCTACTCTGATTCTTTTTATATTCTTTTACATAACCACTGGAAGAGTTTGTTTTCTGTTACCATTCACGTGGGATTTTTTTCGGTGGATGTCCAGGACCAAAAAATAAGAGTGAATGGAACTATTTGCTATTTTAATAACCTGTTGGAACATACCTTTATCAAGGCTCTACCTGTGAGTTGTAATTTTGACCACTAAAGTTGATATTAGTGTTAAATAATTATGTAAAGTTGAATATTTATTTTAAGCAGTTCATCTGATATGGGAGAACTCTTTACGTTTGTGTTGATTAGAAATACTTAATTTGTAAAAATACTTGTTTTCCGTAAGTCTAGTCAGATCAGTTGACTATTTACATAAAGATGGCAAAATTTACCTGCTTCTGCTAAATGTGGTGTGACCACTCTGCACTCAAAATTGTGTAGTGTTGCAAGCTATATATATACACACATACACTACTGGTATAATCCATTTTGTATTCTTAACTACTTTGTGCATATTGGCAGGAGTCGTCCCTCTTTAATTGTTCTTGTTTCCTGAAATTGCAGCGGAAGAATGGGCGAAGAGGGGCACAGCTGCAAGTATTTCTTTTTTCCTTATTTACCGTCATATCTTGGACGGTAGAACAGCTGTTTTGCTTGTGGGGTGGGGGTCAGCCTTGGAACTATATGAGGAATAGGATACGAAATTGGAGAATAGTTTGAAATGTAAGCTTTAGTAGTATTACTCCAAGTGCTTCTGGGAAGAGGTAGCAGAAAGTAGAAGCCTTAGTAAGAACATTAATATTGGAAACTTTAAAACCCCTGTGGTAACCAGGATTTTTCTAATCTTTTTTTAATCACATTTTCATCTCAAGGTTTGTGACAGAAAAAAAAGTAATGCAAAACATATTTTTAGATAATCTCTTTGCTCACCACCTGTGTAGGCTATGGTTAATGACAGGTTAAAAAATACTCATAAATCTACTTTTAAACTGTCTAACAAGGCCACCCCAACATTTTGGGGTGCTGGAAGACCAAATGCTGTAGCCTCTTGCTTTATCGTGACAATCATGGTGCAAATGAATTTTTGAGCAGTTTTGTAAAGACAGTATTCTTTCTTTTGGCATGCTGCTTCTGTTTTATGTTAGAAATGTGACTGTAAGTGCAGACATTTCATCAGTTTGATTTGTAACTAAATAAATGTACAGCAGTAGATTATACATTTTTTATGTTTCTCCACGTGATGCCATTTCTTTCTGTAGCAGGACTCTGAATATGATGCTATGCTGATTCTTACAGCGTTCAAAAATAGTAGAATTGTTTTAAAAGCTGCAGTAGAAGTAATTTATTCCTTCTTTATAGCATGTTCTTACATAAATCTGAGCCCCACCTTTCCCAGCAGTGTGTTATCAAACTACTTGTTCTGCTCCGATTCTAATGATGTGTGTGGATGGCTGAGGCGTGCACGTGAGCATGTAGGAATTCTGAATGCTTTTCTACTCCTTTCTGTAAATGGAACAAAAATGTGGATATTCTGGTAAACTATTCTGCCCGTTTTATTTGAGTACTAGGTATGTCATGTGAAATTGTATCAAGGCAGTGGAGCTGAAACTGTACAAATGTAAATCTTTGATACTGTAGCTTGTGTAACATCCTTTTTGGGGATGTATCTGCTTTTGCAGGTGAAATATTGCATAATAAAAACAGATATTCAAAATGTAAGCTATTTTTAAAAGTCAGCAGCACATTTTTATATGTACGTAATATTTCTAAATTTCATATTTCTAAGAGTGTGTGAGTTAAGGCCAAAAGAGGCGGTTTTCACTTACACATTGTTTCATTTTTAATCACTTGCATTACTCTGTGGATTGGGGTGAAATAAGAATCTTGCGGAGGTGTCACTCAGCCCTTTTTTCCTTTTATGTAGAAGGAAGCTAGTGCTATTTTGATGTTGCATAAATGAGTCTTGATCAAAATGTAGTTGGCTGTGTCTCATTTTAAATCAAACAGGAATGGTACCATTTATAGGAGTAAGTTTCTGTCTTAATTAGATGATTATGTAATCACTCCAGACCTTGCACATCAGCATTTCCATTGGCTCAGGAGGGTTTTCCCTTGAGCGTAATCTTAAATCCTCATAGATTTATTCTCTCTGGTTATTGAACATTAAACTGGAAGCCCACGTCTTGTGGAGAAGACACACTGAACACCACACAAGTTACTTTCATTTACCTTGTGCGTTCATAAGGGTAGGAAATGAAACTGGTGGTACTTGATAGGCTCAGGGTTTGCAGGTCACCAGCAATGTGGGAATTGCAGTTTTGCTGACACAATGTCCTGAGCCTTTGTTTTAAAGATTTACCTTTATTTTAAAGAGGGCCATTGTCCATGTGGTTACCCTCGGGTGCAGTGTAGTTTCTGTCTCTTTATGGAGAGCAGGGTCCTCAAGAGGGACCTGTGGCTTCAGCTTCTGCCTCCACAAAACTCTGTGACTGGAAGAATTAATCTTTCCACATTATAGGTTTGGATGACATAGGTATCTTTTTTGCTTGGTACATATTTAGAGGGTTGTGCTGCCAGTCATTTAGTATCTTGTTCTAATTACAACTGAGTGTGTTTCCAATGCAAAGCTCTAGGAAAGCTGACAGAATAGAAAGCCAAGTCCTTGATTTTCAGCGCATTTGGGAAGCCATAATGGGTATGAGAATGTCCACTAGTTGCAGGGTGGGAGAAAGTCTGGCAGAGGTACTTCTGTCTCTCTCATGATCTGTCCCAGTGTAGAGCTCAGGGTGCTTTTGTACCAATGAAGTTTTCTCCTGTGTATTAGTGATTATTCAGTTTAATAACATCCATGGAGTGAAAACTAATTTGGTAGGTGAAAGAGTTGTGAACTAACTCTAGAACGGAAGAGGAGACAGAAAAGGTTTTATCTAGCACAGACAAAAATAATAAATGGCAAACCAAAAAGTTTGGCAAATGACAGGTTATTGAGTGAGAATGATTTAGGAGGAAAACAATCTCAGTTATGAAGTCTCTTTTGAGAAATGAACTATTAGGATTAATTCAACTGTGAACAGGGTAAGTAACATCCAGGGATGGATCAATCATGAGATTGCCAGCAGACAGCTGCAAATGAGGTGTTAGAGAAACAATTGAGTTAGAAGCAGAGAGCTTATTTCTTAAGCTGTTAGGAGAACCTGGCTTGCTTGACAGAACAGGGGATATGGAGACTTTTACATGTAAACATATTGCAGGAGTTAGCATCAGGAAAAAGAAAAACTCCGGAAAGGGCTTTGGACTGTGGGGAACTGGGGAGGTTGTTTTGTAGTAATTAGTATGCCTCTGGCTAATTGTTAATTGTGTAAACTGTTCTACTATTAATTTAGCAAAGAGGCTTTCTTAAATCCCAAGTGTGAAAATACTGTCTGCCTATATTGAGACTGCTCATTTTTTAATTTTGTCTGGCATCAGTTATTTTCTGCCCTACCATAGCCGTCAAGTTTTGCTGGGGAAGAGGAACACAGGAGTTTTGAACAGCACATCTGGAGTGCCGTGTCCAGTCTGGGCTCCTCAGTACAAGAAAGACAAGCAACTCCTGGAAAGGTCACAAAGATAATGAGAGGTCTGGAGCATCTCTTGGGAGGAGAGGCTGAGGGAGCTGGGCCTGTTTAGTCAGGAGAAGACAAGACTGAGAGGGGATCTCATTAGTGCATGTAAATATCTCAAAGGTGCCAAGAGGATGATGCCAGATCCCTTTGAGTGGTGCCCAGCGACAGGATGAGGAACAAGGGCCATAAACCGAAAAACAAGAAGTTCTACCTCAACATGAGGAAGAACTTGTTTACACTGAGGGTGGCAGAGCTCTGGAACAGGCTGCCCAGGAAGGCTGTGGAGTCTCCCTCTCTGGAGACATTCCAAAACCACCTGGATGCGTGCCTGTGTCACCTGCTTTAGGCGACCCCACCTTGGCAAGGGGTTGGACCGGATGATCTCCAGAGGTCCCTTCCAACCGCAACCATTCTGTGATTTTACTGAAGTCTGTTGGGCAAAAAAATCTGTTGGTTTTCTGATTCTTGTAATCTGCTGCTCCTCTGTCTACAGAGGGTGAGAATTAATAGCTCCGTGGTATAAATTTAGTCATTGATGACTAACCTGAAACTTTGTTATATAAATGTCAATTTTGCCATATTCTGCTAATTGGATCCATGTTCCAGTGATGTCCTCACTTATCATTCTTAGTTGCTATTTTGATATGGAAGGCAATATGGCATCTGTCTTGCTGGCAAAGGCTTCTGTAAAGAGTTCTGTATAAAGCCAAGAAATTATATGGAACCATTAACTTTGCTTAAAAGGGCAAGTCTGAGAAAAGTGTGGGGAAGGTTTTTTGATTTTATGATTGTCTGAAGACTTAACCACATCTCAAGGACCAAAACAATTGGGATTTCTTCACAGAAGATATAAGCTCCAGATACCACTTACTAATGTTAGAAGTGAGCTGATCTCAAATTTAGTCTGGTCATTTCAGTGATGAACATGCATACCTTTTCATGTTCTAAGCATAGGGGATGGGATAAAATTTTATTAAAATGTTTGGGCTTTTCTTAATTTCTCTTAAAACTTCCATTTAAAAACATCACTGTTTGTTAGGATTGCCTATTTACCATGGACAAAAATATGCTGCTTCACCCTTGTTTTTCAATTCCACATGATGTATTTCAATTCTACATGATATTTTCTGGTTTATGTTTTACTGAACTCTGTTGAAAGTGTTAGATAATTCGTGTAAGCATGAAGTTTCTGTGCAATGTAGCGCTTTTTTTAGAAACGCCTTCCTTTTTTCTTAAAGTGCAGGTTGCTGACTTCCCTTTGCATTTGTAAATGAAGCATTAGGGGCCATCAGTATGATCTCTTATGTCATGACCTAAAAAGAAAATTTGAAAATCTGTATTCTCTCCCTTCTGGAGTCCTGGATGATTGCCAGAACTTTGCATTAAAGCCCACAAGCAGTGGTACTGGGACAGTTTTTGCCTTAAAAGATAGGTGGAGTTACATGCGGATCACCGCACCAGCATCTCCGGCAGGACGGAGACAGATTTGCTCTGACAATATAATGCACTTTGCAAGCTTCTATTTTAAGAATTCTTTGTGCTACGACTTTTTTAAGGCTATATTGAACAAGTATTTTGTTTCTCTTAAGAGTCTTACACTTCAGGAGGCTCCAAGTTCATACAGACACTGTTAAATTCTGCGAGTCAAAAGGTTCATGTACCTAGGGAAGTATTTTTGAGAGTACTTCCAATCATAGTGCTTCCATATTTCATAGTTGAGCTATTTCGTAGTGTTCTTTTGCCCTGTTACCACTTAGACTGCAATCCAGTCTGTGAAGCACCTGAGAGCCGATTTCCTACAGGACTTTCATCACTCCACAAATATCCTGGAGCGATCTGCGGACTTCTACATTCATCCTCAGCTGGGTGAAGGAGGGGCAGTGCAGGTGCCAGTGGCACGTCATTGTGCTCGACACACCTTGGATCTGTCCTCCAGATCTCTTCTTGAATGAGCAGGTAGCTCAGTTTCTGGGCTCTGACTGTTCTCCTAGCACTGAAACACAGATATAATTTGTAATGGCTGAGTAGCTGAGTGGTTTGTATTTTGGGAGGCAGGGAAGCAGTGGTATTAATTTGCTGTGTCAGTTTATATAACCTTGGTGACTCAGTGGGTGCACATTATGCTTCCAGTACTGCTGATTTAACTAGTTGTCTGCTGCCTTCCTCTCAAATCTGTCAGGTCTGTTCCGATAGGTTAATAAAGGTGAAGGGTGAAATATGGTTGACTGTTTAGAATGTCTAAAGAATATTTAAAGCAGAAGTTAATGTGGAATGTAAATGAGACTTTGAAATGGGGTCTTTACAAATATGTATCATCAGATATGACCTATATTATTATAGGCTACCTCACTGTAAATTTATGTTCTTCATTTTAACTTGTGGGTTTAAGAATAACAGTTCTTGTTTTATTTTCTATATACATGCTATACATGCTTATAAAATAAAATCTCTTCCAGTCTGTTTTGTTATGTTTTTTTCTCTAGGCTGAGTATCCTCATTCAGTTTGCTGTTTAGAAAGCATTAGACAGGTGTTAGGAAAAGCAGGCCATCAGACTTTAATAGCTGCTGATGTGATTACTGTTTTCACTTTTTAAAGTGGATTATAATAGCAGTGTGCAAGTATATAATGTCTGATCTATTTTGAATAGTAGAAGTTTGCTACCTGGCAAGCTTTTTCATCAGAATGCAATTTATTACAGCCCTTTAATACTTCATATGTTCATATATGAAATTATTTGTAATATATTGGCTATTGTATTGGCTATGCATATGTATTTAGCCTGGAGAAAAGGAGGGTTGAGGGGACATTATTGCTCCCCACAACTGCCTTGAAAGGAGGTTGTGGTGGGGTGGGAGTCAGTTTCTACCGCCAGGTAAAAAGTGACAAGAGAAAAGGAAATGGCCTCAAGTTGTACCGGGGGAGGTTGAAATTGGGTGTTAGGAGAAGTTTCTTTGTGGAAAGGGTTGTCAAGCACTGGAACAGACTGCCTAGGGAAGTGGTTGAGTCATCCTCCACATATTTGTAGATGTATCCCTGGAAGCACTCAACAATGTGGATATGGCACTCGAGGACTTTAACAATTCTGTGATTCTGTATTTACCAGTCTTATTTCAAAAATACATCGATGTATTATCAAGTGTCAGTGCTTTGTTTTCTTTCTTCTTGACCAAGATTTTAGGCTTGTTATGATTAGGTCTGTCTCTTATGCAGCAGCTGTTTGATGTACATGGAAACACATGTATTGTCAAGGGAACTTGTTTAATACATAAGGCACAGATGAAAAATAATTTAGAATGAATAATATCAGCAAGGATTTTTCAAAATAGGAGGCTTTTTAACCAAATATCTACAGTTTTATAGAGCATGAAATTATAATAATGATGTTACTTTGATTCCTTATGCATGTTCTCATTAGCCTTGGATAGTCACTGTTAGAAACTGATTTAATAGTGTATAAGAGAACAACAATAGGTTGAAGTTCAGTGCTTGCTGAACACCTTGGTATAGCATTCATTCCATCCTAGAGAGAAAATGTGTTCCAACAGAACAGGAATGTTCTTGGTTAATTCCCACCCCCATCCCAAGCTTTGTTTATAATTTCAAGTATGTTTAGGAACTGATATTGAGATATTTGCCAGATGCTGTCCCTGGTGTGTTTGTCCCTGCTCGTGGAAGACCTCACAGTCTTTGTTTGTCATGTTCTACTGGTTTTGTTGTTACCCAAGGCCCAGGATTAGATTGGTTTCAGTGTTAGTCTTGAGAGGAGTTTTTTTTTTCTTCAAATTCTTTTGGTTTATCCCCCTTTGCCTGTTTCATTTGTGTTTTAAAAGGCATTCCAAAGTCTCTGGGCATCAAATGTTTAGACCCTCTTTGTCTGTAACCCACTTCCATTAAACTTTATTTTTTACTTAAAAAATAAATTTTGGTCTTCATGACTGTGAACAAAATTTTCCCTGCATGAAGCCAGTGAAATCAAAGGAGGTGTCATCTGTTGTAATCTACAGCAGCAGTGAAGAGATGAGAAATATTCTGCCTAAAGCCGTTGAAAGCTTAGGTCTTAAAAATTGTGGTTTTTTTCCTGCAATAGTAACGAATAAAAATACTTTTGGTTGCTCTAAAAGGAGGCAGCAAATCCCTTTTGCCGTGGAAGTTGGACACTGTTGGGGCTGACAAAGCAGATGTAGGATGACAGGAAGAAAGAGAAGGAAACAGGGCAGATATAATGGTGGCCTGAAGGCAATGTTTTCCCACTGTCATGCCAAATGTGTTGTGAACAAATAATTCATATTTAATAAAGGTCATATTGTGTTCTAATGATACCCTCCTCTAAAATTAGTTGATGTTCAGATTTCAAGCAGCCCATTATTCAAGCTTAGATGTGAAAGAGGAAAAATTGGACACTGAGTAGGATAAGTAAACTTCTGCTTATAGCTTATCCTAATGCTTCAAAAATTACCATTTCCACTTCTATTTTAGAGTCACTATGCAGTAGGGGCTCTTTGAATTGGTCCAGGTATGGGTGGCTATGTCTGTTGTAGAGATACAGTGTGGGATTTTTGTTGCTATAGAGAATGATACCTAGTAGATAGGTGCTCTTTAGAGAAAGAGAGTGAGAGTTTTGAAATTTTTTTCAGAGATCAGCTGCCTGTTTGCCCTGTGGAGGAAACGTGCATGCATTTTGTGAGGTTTAAAGTACTTGTGACTAATTAGTACTAAATTACTCTGAAGAACAAAATCAAAAATTAGGTTAGTAAGGCCTTATACATATTCAAGAGTTAAGGAAAATATTATAAATTAAGTGTTCTGTATTTTTAGCTGGCCTAAAGGTGAATGTTTTAAGTGGCTTACAAATGGCAGAAGTTGATTGATACAGATGTAGGGGAAATTGATTCCTCGTTTTATACTGTATTGCTGCACAGGCACAAACCAGTGTTTGTTGTCCCAAGGTGTGGCAGGAGACGTTGAAGACTTGTGTAGCATCCCTGTGCTGGAAAAAAAGAGGGTGAGGGGAGGAAAGGCTGAGAGAGAGATTTCATACAGCTGTGTGTATTGAAAAGAATAATCTTGCAGGAAGTGTTATTTTACAGGTTTCACAGTCCTAATTACACTGGCTTCCCTCTTCAGTCAACACCCTTCTTTTTTCCCTTCCCCCTTGTAAGTGCTTTTATCAGCTTCCTGAATTTCTGCTTTTTATTCACTCCTCACTGTCACTTTGATGTCTGTGCATCCTTTAGGTGGATTTTCTTTGTTTGCTCACATAAGATACTGTATCCTAAGTGTCATCTGTCAGGTCCTTTTCACTGTAGGCATAGGGTTTTGTCACTGATGGTCGCAAAGCAGGATGCGCTTCCTCACTCAAACGCAATTGTTCCTGCAGCCTCTTGGGATTTTGTCTGTCAGAGTAGCTTTAGTAGGGCAAATTTTATTGTACTGGCTTTTTGTTTGTGGTGTTTGGTTTCAATAAGGCAAAGCCTTCTCTGTCTCTATTTTAAATTTCTTCCTCCCAGTTAGTATTGTTTATCTCTCTACAACTCATTTAATCTCTACCAGGCTGGAGAAATCCAGGATGAAGGGTCATATCTCATTTGTTATCACTTTTGGGAAACCTGTCAGTTACCCTTCCCATCTCCCTCTGCCCTATCCTCATTTCTCTTCCTTTCTATCTCCTTCATGTTTCTCGTGTTTGATGCTCCACTGAAGCATCAGTAACATCTCCCATCTGCTCCACCCTCTCCCTTGCTGCATGGATTTCTCTCATTTTGTTGCATATATTCATTGAGGTGTTGGGTTAGGCCACTGAGAGACCTAGGAATTTTTGTCCTGTTTTAGTGCTAACAATTCCTCCCAATGAAAAGCAGGTGTAAAACTGAACATCAAATACGACAGAAGTCTTAGCTGTTAATTGTACTCTTTCTTTGAGGATACAGATGACCTGGTTAGTTATGTTAACCAGTGGAACTTTTCTAGATGTATTCAGTAATACATATATTAATAAATCACTAATAAATTACTGTAATTATTTCCATTAGTCTGTTAATTTATATGTATTAAATTATTTATTTAAAATAGTCTATTAACCTAATTATGTTAAGATCTTAGATATGGCACATGTGATAAATGATCTGCCAGTTTTTGTACTACCTTTAAACCAGCCTACTCCAGTACTTAAAATATTAATTGTGTCATTGTTGAAATCAGTTTGAGTTGAGTAGCAAATTTTATAATCAATTTATGTGTTACTACAAGCTAAACCAGAATAAGCACAGGTTTAAAATTACACTGTTAATTCATGCCTAGTGCTGCCATTGATGAATTAACAACTAAACAGCAAAAACAGTTTTGGGTGAACATGGTTGCTGTTGCAGCTTTAGCCGGACCTGGCAATATGGTGGCTGTTGGTTTTACACCTGATGTCAGTTCTGTGCCAGCTTCAGGAGGAGAGATGGTGGCTGATCCTCCACAGAAACAGTCAAACACACGCCCCCAGAAGGGTTTCTGTTTTGGAACTGTTGGGTCTAGAAGAATTGTTTTTGTTCCTGGCCACCAATGCCTCCTCAGTATGGCAGTGCCGGTTTGATCTAGTACCAAAAAATGAAGTTTTTTGTTTGGTTGACTGGTGGTCTGCCTTGACTTTGCCAGCATTGATGCACTGGTTTAGTCTGGTTGTCTTTAAAGACAAAGCAGGGTAAAACGCGCGTGTCAGAGGAAAAATTTGAAAACTACTGTATGTTGAGACCTGATGGCTTCCCTTATTAGTAGCAAATGTTGGCTACTACCTGAAATCCTGTGAGATTTAGAGTGTGAGCCATTCCTCAGGGTTGAACAAAAGAAGAAAATAAAGCCAGCCATACACTTTCCTGTCCTGGTTTACAGACTGTGAAGAAGGAAGGGTTTTGGTTTTCTTCCCATGTGCCCATGTTATATGGTTTGCTCCTCAGGGTTTGTCCTTAAATCCTTTAGAAAGCAGACAGATATGTCAAAGTTGCAGAAACTGTTCTGAAATGGCAGTAAAAATACGGAAGGGCTCTGACACTGTAGATAAAGATGTTCTTTAGTCTACCTTCAGTGTTGCAAGTTTGAAAAGTTTGGAAGATGGCACAGAAATAAGTCAGCAAGCCAGTGGGAACAGATCATCTTTCAAGACTTTTTTTTTCCACTTCAAAAGATTTATCTCAAATATTCTTCGAGTTTATTGAGAGAATTTTATTCTTTTAATTGACCTATTTAATGACAGCTAATATTTTGCAAGTTGGAAGTTCTGCCAGGGCTGCTTTTTTTGTTATTTCTGAGCTCTAGACCATTTAATATTCTGTAAAAAATGAAGAAGCAAGTGAAATGGGTGTGAGTATATGAAAACTAGATGCATGGGAGAAAGCTTAAAAGGTTTCATTAAAAATTTAAAACTCAATGTCCTTTCTTTAGAGCTAACACGCTGAATATTGCCTTACCTCTGAATCACAGCCCATGTGCTAACTAAACTGTTTTTCACATTTTAATTTTAAAGATAAAAAGGTTCAGTGGAAAAATCACGCCGTGTATATTTCTTCACTTTGTGTCAGATGCCCTGTTTTTTGCTATATAATGCCTTTCCATAGCAGAAAATGAGGCATTTTAACTGTGAAAATATAGTCATATATTCTGAAAATATAGCTTTATGTGCAGCCAGATTGTTCTATTTGAAATATAGTACATTTTTTGTTTTGGTTGTCTTCCTTTTATTGTGCGTATATAATTGTTACTGTCCAATTGAATTTAAAAGCAACCCATTAATTGAAAAACACTTTTATAAGAGACTGTTGTAACGTAGCTTGCAGAGATCTGTCTTACAGTATTATAAATGTATGGAAAAGACATGCCATTGCTAATGTTGCAAATCGGCTTTACTAGCAAATAGCACTGGTACGTTTTCCTTTTTTAAAAAAGAATGATGGCATCTTTGCTTTGACTTTAGAATAAATATTCATTTTTAAAATAATCTGGTCTGTCATAACTTATACTCTGTGCATAATGAATATGGAGGACTGCATGTAATTTAAAATTCCTCAGCTGGTAACACATCTCAGCTGTTAGTAAATCAGTCCTCTCGTGTTTGGATGTTCATGGATGTGGGTTTGTTAGAGGGAATGCTATTTCAGATATTGTTTCACTAATGATATCAGACAAAAGTGTTTGCTCATCACTAGGATATCTAAAGAAAATCTGTAGTGTGATTCATTTGGGACATTAACCAAACAGTGTAGAACTGGACTAGATTTGTAATCTAGTGATTCTTTTTCTAAGAAACAAGCTTATCATTAATTGCATGAATGAATACCATTTTTTTTTCTTGCATTGGAGAAATTCTTCTGACAGAAATTGCATAGGAAATAGACTGAGTTGTCAAGAAATAAATATTTCAAGTATGTTGTGTATGCTACTGATACAATGATTGGCTTAGGGTCTTTTAAAAATATTTCTACATGTGAATTTTTCGCATAAACAAAAAGGGTTCTTCTACCTGTGGGAGTGTTATTTCACTGGTAGTTCTGCAGTTCGGACTATTGAATATTTAGTTTTAGTTTGTAGATATGCTCATCTGTTAATTAGCTTAAAATAGAAAGGAAGTGATTTCCAAGTCCAGGGGAGGCCACCAAGATTAGAGGGATGGAGCACCTCCCCTACTAGGAAGGATAGATAGAATTGGGGTTGTTCAGCTTGGAAAAGAAAAGGCCTTTGGGATGACCTAATTGTGGCCTTCCAGTACCCGGAGGGAGCCTACAGGAAAGACGAGGTGAGAAAGATGAGGAATGGCTTTTTACAAGAGCATGTTGTAATGACAGAACAAGGGGCAGTGGATTCCAACTGAAAGAGAGTAGGTTTAGATTTGATCTAAGGGAAAAATTCTTTACTGCAGGGGTGGTGAGACACTGGAACAGGTTTCCCAGGGAAGTTGCAAATGGCTGTTCCTTGGAAGCGTTCAAGGTCAGGTTGGATGGAGCTCTGAGTAATCTGGTCTAGTGGAAGGTCATGGCAGAGGGTTGGAACAAGATAATGTCTGAGGTCCCTTCCACCTCAATTCATTCTGTGATTCTGTGATGTTTCTGTGATCTGTTACCAAATAAAGTCTACATAATAAATATAGAAAGCTTTACCAAGCATGTCAAAAAAATCAATTTCTCTTTCAACTAGTTATGTGATTGTCTTGTAAAAGGTAGATTTTTCCTTTTTCCTTTTTTTGTTTTGTTTAGTTCAGTTTTGTTTCCTGTTCTGATTTAGCAGTTATTGGCCGTGTTAACCTAAGACTTGTATTAAAGTATGTCTTCCAAAAAGCAAAAATCCCTCCTCAGATCTAAAACATTTCACTGTCAGTGTAAAGTGGATGAGGTTAGACTGAACTGTAGTGAGACTATAAATCTTGAGCTCGTTCATTTTGGCTCTGAAGGCCTCTAGGACTGTTTGACAGGATCTACACCTTGCTCTGAAGAGGGAGGTAGAAATTGCATGTTCAGACATAAAGCTGTTTATTCTGAAAGCTGTTTATGGAGTGAAACCCTTTTTTTGTTTTAGTTATTAGGAAAGAAGGCAAAAATTGTTTTGCTTTGAATTTTGAGGCAAGATTTAGTTCAGCACTGAACAGTTCTGTGTGTCTGAAATGGTTACAGTTTGGGCGAGGAGTAGTTCCACTGCAGCAGGAGTTTGGAGTTGGGTGTTATTCTTAAGGACAAGTAAAAGCTGATACCTGCCAGCTGATTTGCCATGTCGTGGAACCCGTGTTTCCAACCTGTGCACAGCGTGTTGTGACAGCAGAACAGTATCTCATCATTAATTTACGTGTCTGCACATGCACATAATTTGATCTAGAAGGCAAATAGCTCACAGCTGCACAGAGGTTAAGGCTGGCACTATTCTTGTGGTAGCAGAAGCTACTTGCCTGTCTCTGAAAACCTTCTAATTCCAAAGCAAGAGTGGTTATCTTTTTGGAATGGAAAATAGTCATTAAATTGTTCGATGGATCAATCTGTACTCGGACAATGGGGTGTTATTAATCTTATTTGGGACAGTTTCATGGACCTTTGGAAACATGGATAGAATTCTGCAGTGCTGTGGTTTGTATTTTAAGTACTTTGGGTTTAGATTTGCTATCAATTAGTTTTTCCATTTGAAAATTAGTATTTTTGAGGTAAGGCTGAAAAAACAGTAATTGGAGAACATATGCATTAAATACTGCATTTCATGACAGAATTGTGCTGAATCATTTGAGCTGTTTTCAGGTACCATTTCTATAATAGTAGAATTTCTCAACCGTGTGTGAATTTTAAAGCCAGATCGTCCTCATAAATAAACTTAAATGTACTGAAGGTACATGTGACTGCGCTAAGGAGGTTCATCTTAATGTTATCCTTCTTCCCTTTCAAGTCACTTTTTCTTCTCTTTCAGTTGGGTAGGAATCTGACTAAAGGATAAATCTAATTAAAGGGAGGTGGAAGGCCCTCTTGCTAACAGAGCCTGTGCTTTTGTAAGCTGAGGATGGCTTGTGGTACTCACATCCCACCAAAGTCACGGTGCTGAATTCTGTCTTCTAGAAAGACACATATTGTCATTGAACACCAGTGACCATAAAGGACATTGAACCAGAAAAATGGGAGGTGGTGGATTGCAGGTTTGTTAAGCCAGGAGTAGTTGGGCATGTGCCTGAAGGAGAGAATCCCCCTCCAAAGCTTTTGCTGTAACATTTCCATGCTTTGCATGACATGAAGTAAGTGTGGAAAAACCTCACCCTTAATCTGCTGTAGAACAGTATATCTGTGGTGATTTTGACTGTAGTTAAAAAGAATTAAAACAATTCTAAAGTCATTTCTGCTTACCACATTTGCAGGCATAAAAATGTATCTGCTCTTATTTTTTTTTAAAAAAATTGCAAATAGACAAATGCAGTCAGGTTTTGGGAAATTTAGTGACAAATGAACGGGGCAAAAAGCATTTTTGCTGTTTCTGAGCTATAGCAAATCTAGTTCTAAAATGACAATCCATTATGATGCTATGGGCTACCTTGCAGAGCAGTCCCCTCAGCCTGGTGTATTTTTAATCACAAATGTGATTTTTTTTTTTTTTTAAAAATCTTCGATATATTTACATTTTTAGAACCCAATTTGCGCATTTGCTCTTTGTTGGAGCATATTTTTAGCGTCTCTTAACTATGATGATTTCCTGGTACCCAGATAAATTTTGGAGCTCTGTGGAAATCTTTTCCCAAGCTGTTTCCTGTCACATTGGTCGGAAGCTGCCTCTTCCTCCAGGTGCTGCATTAGTAGCTGGAATCCTGGCATAGACAGGCACCTATTTTCTGTGGTTTGGTCTGATATTTATTTAAACTTATACTTTGTATTCAAAGGATTTCAAGTAAGCCTTTTGGTTTGGTTTGGTTTTTTGTTTTTGTTTGAAGAGAATTTTTATGGTCAGCCAACTTGTTGAAACTATGTGCTGGGAAATGTTAAAAATAATCTCTCTGCACTGGTAAAACCTCTGCTTTTCTTCTTGACTAGATTGTGGGCTACTTGGAATTTTCATATTCTGATGCAATCTATAAAAACCCTAGTTAGATATCATCAAGGAGTACGTACAGTCATTTTTAATGACTGATTTTTTGGATAATCTTAATTTTAGTAAAACATTTCTTCATCAAAGTGCAGGCTTGTGAGAGTTGGCAGACAGTAAATCTCATTTGGAGCAGTGAAATCCTGACTTCGCGTTCTGGTGAATCAAGACTTAATTTTTTTGATTGCAATTATTTTAATATATCTTTAGTAAAAACAAATTGCTTTGTAAAGTGACTGTTAAATAAGAGTTTGAAAACACCTAGGACTTGTAGTTTTCACTTGTTTTCCTTTCGTTCTTCTGTGGAAGAAAGACTATGTGCGCCTAGATCACTTATTTTACTTTTTTCCCCCCGAGTTTTGCCAACACGCTCTCCCCACCTGTCAGCAAACTATGGTGCAAGAGTGCTCTGCACATCCTCCCTTATAGTATCAACGTGCATTCCAAATTCTATCAAGAATAATTTAAACATTTTTGAGGAAAACTGCATTGTTTGAAGCACTCCCCGGTGTCTTGACTTGCTTTGATATTTTTAGTTGAAAAGGTCTGTAATGAGGCAGTTTGCAGTAAAAGTTGCTAAGTCATAATGCGCTTGAAAAGCTGCTTGGCTGTCTGCCTTCCATTGTCTGCTTTTATGATTTTATTCTTCTGATTTTTGAAGGATTTTGGTTGTTCAGTGGGTAGTAGCCGTCCTACTGGTAGGTTTTGACAATCTCACACGGTGTTCCCGCAGCCAGGTGATGATGTTACAGTGTGGATGGATGGGCAGCAAGGCAGTGACAGCCTGGCTGGGAGGGTGGTGCTTTGTGGGTCATTCCCTGCCTTGGGGCTAGGACAAGAAGCCGCAGCCCTGTCCTGGAGGAGGAGATGGAGGGCTCTGGCACCGAGTTTGGAGATGACCCCGGCTCCATGGAAAAGCCCTGGGGGTCCGGTGGGCAGCAAGCCGGGTGCCAGCCTGCAGCACATCTGGCAGCAGGGAAGGGCACAGCACCCTGGGCCGTATGAACGGGAATGTGGCCAGGAGTTCAAGGGGAGGGTATCCTCTACCCAGTGTGTCTTCAGGCTGTGTCCAGTTTCAAGCTCTCCCAGCACAGGAGGAACATCAAAAACCAGCAGTGAGTTCAGTGAAGGGCTGCTTGAAACTTTGATATCTGTAGCAAAAGCAAAACACCTGAAAAAAATGTGTGCATGCATTTTATGGTCTGGTTGGATGAGTCTGCAAAAAGCAAATGAACTGTAGAGGGAGGGAAAAGGGGCATTTTTTTGTGTTCTCGGTGTCTTTCTCTCTTTAGTCCAGATGCATTTATGGGTTCTACTTCACATGAGATATAAAGTAACATAATAAATTAATTGAAGGGAAGTAACCTGGTTGTGTATGAAAGCACCTAAAAGACATCAATTGCAACAACTTGCCATCTTTCATTTTGGGTCTAAGGGATGTGCTAGCCATGTAAACAGTCAGTGTGTTCAGTTCTGATATTTTTTAAAAATTTCTTTTTCAGTCATTCTTTCAACTTATTTGGGAAATCTGCTGTAAAAAACGTTTTCGATTAAAGCATAAAATAGTCACTTTGTTGGCTGGATAGAAACCTCAGGTACTGTGGCAGTTTTAATTTGTAGGAAGTGTCAGCCAGGCCTAGGAGTGGTATCAGGAAGTGGTGTCCTCTACACTTGAGGTGTGTAGTTACCATCTATTGTCATTTGTTCTTTGCAGTATGGATTCTCCTGGTGTCTGGGTCAAACACTGAAGATATGGGGCAGGGGAGTCAGGCTGTGGGTCGTGCCCTGTGGCGAACAGGGTGAGCCATGGGGCTGCTCCTGGACGTGGTGCCTCAGCCCTCAAGTGTTCATTCTTTTAGAAAAAAATTGCCTACTTTTAGTGTCTGTTGTCTTAAAAGTCATTGCTGGTGGGGAATTAGTCATCTTTTATTTGGGTTATTGTGGCGACTCCGGTATGTCCACATCTAATTATGCACTAGCATTTTCTGTGTAGTCTTTTTTGTTTGTTTGTTTTCTGTGCACGGCAGTGTGATAGAGAAATAGGTGCCACTGCTAATTGAAAAGTACAATTTTAGGGTGAAGGGAAACATACAGTAGTATTTTAGGTGTGCCAAGTTTCAGTTTGCATCCTGGGAGGAATTCTTATCAGCAGTGTATGATGGCATATCTTTTTTCTTTCTTGGAAAAACTTTGGTTCTGTCTCTATTCAGTGCTTTATAAACTGCACTTGGCTTAGGGAAAATGTAATTTTGAATAGCTCTGTGAAAGAAACAATACACCTGTTTTCTTTGGTTTCATGCTTGACTGTTGGCTTCACCTCCCTTCCTTAGCATTTCTGACAACAAACAGAAACCTAAATGCAGCAGTTTGGTTTTGCTTTGGTTTTGCAAGTACCTCTTATTACACCTGGCAGGGTGTGAAATTGTGCAGCAAGGTTCTAGATGTTAACTCTCTGTCTAACTCTGGAGAACAAGTCCATGACAGCTCCTCAGGTCACATATTTACAGTTTCCTGTGGAACATGCCAGCACAGCAGGCAGCTGTTGCCATTCAGCTCTGGCCAGTTACAATTTCAACGGTTTACAGGACATTTTAGGCAAAAGTTAAGAACAAAGAGCTCAATGTCAAGAAAGAGGTTGTATCAGTCTCATGTCACTCAGATGCCATCTCTGTTTTGGGGTTAAAAATATCCCAAATTACCAATCTACAGTGCAAAACCGTCAGAATATATTATGAGAGAGACAGAAAATTCCCATCGTCAGTGAGAGCTGCTGGCTTTTATTATTACAATTGAATAGCATTTCTGCATCATAGACAATGTTATTAGTAATTGCTCATCATCCAGGACTGTGGTGAAGGAGTTGCTCCAGGGGACACAGAGTCATTGTACACCACAGTGTAATTGATAATAAAGACATGTTGCCTTCGGGGAAGAATCTTTCCTTTTTATACACCGATGTTTTACTTCTGAAATCTCCTGTAAGGAAGAGATTTCTGCTTATTTACTGATGTTTTAATGAGTGTCTGGTGTGTCAGTCCAGTTTCGTGGCTTTTTTTGGCATCTAGCACAGTTCAGTTGCTTCTGTGTATGATCTGTGACCTTGATGCAGGCAACAGTGAATTAACTGCTCTCTGATGTTTTGCCTGGTTTAATAAAACATGTTCTGCATTTGTGCATTAATCTCCATAATAGTAAATGCTTTTAATGAATGTCCATGTTGTAGAATATCATTAACATAACATTTTTCCTGAAAGACTGACACTATGCTTGTCCTAGAAAACCTTATGCTTCTTTAGCATTTATCCATGTGGATGCCATATTCCAGCTGTGTCTGTCTGGCGTCTGAAAACTTGGATATTTTTCACCCAGTGGTATTTGTTGGAGCTTTCCCTAATGGGCAGAACGGAACAGACCAGCAGCCCTTCTCGCCACCCCCGTCCCTTCCATCAGTAGCTCAGCTGGAAAATTCCTTTTTTATTGTAAAGCAGAGTGCTCATGAGACCAGAAAAGTGAACAGAGAACTCTGGGAAAAGGGTTCCAGGTTATATATTCCTCCTAGAAAGCGATTTTTCTGAAGTATATTTTAACAATCTGGCTGCAGTCAGTACTGCAATAGCAGTTACATCTTTTTATTCTAGAAGGTGTTATTCTGCAATAAACAGCACAGTTCATTTCTCCTCTGTCCAGTGTAGAGCAAAACAGAGGGGAAGGAGTTCATCTTGTGATACTCTAACATTTGCTAATTCTGTCTAACATTTCCTTTGCTGCACCTACATGTAGGATTCTTCAAGGAATTTTTCCATCCTATCTGGAGGCTGGCAAAGCCAGAATCTTAGGCAGACGTGTGTGTACACACGTGTTATGTATGTGCATTTATATGTATGTACATGGAAGTACATACATATATATCTTGCCACTTGCATTGTGGTGGAAATGTGCAGCAGTGTTCAAATGAAGAGTGTTGCTTTTGTGTGCATTGGGTGCATATGACTGCAGAAGCATCATTACCTGAGTGTTTTTGGCAGAATTCTGAAGTCTCAGTTGTTGATGGACAGTGCTCTCAGATGTTCCTGTTTATACAGCTCATGAAATTTGCATCTTGCCTCAAGATAAATAGATATGACATCACTTTAATGTGAAGGTTGTGCTGCCTAATGTGGTTTTCCTATCCTGGTTTAAAATACAGTTGCAAAGCACAGAGACCTCCTTTTATTACAGGCTGTGTTAACAGCCTGTAGTAACAGTCTGTCAGAATTTATTGAACTGGTTCTGTAGGTTTTAAGTGCTGAGAGTGGAGGGGATATACCTGCAATATTTGATTTGTCTGTTTGTTTTATGCTCAGCTGAACTTGATGCTGAACATGCACAGAAAGTTTTGGACATGGAGCACACCCAGCAGATGAAGCTAAAGGAGCGCCAGAAGTTCTTTGAAGAAGCCTTCCAGCAGGACATGGAGCAATACCTTTCCACAGGATACTTGCAGATAGCAGAGAGGAGAGGCAAGTTGTAAAATACCTTTTGTACAAATCCCCAGCTTGGAGAGCATTGTTGAGCAGGCAGAGCCAGCAGTGCTTACAGAGGAAGCACAGCAAAACTGTCCCAAGTTCTTCCTCAGTAGAACTGGAACTTCAGATAAGCCTTTTTAAACAAACTTTGTCTCCCAGGGGTACTGGATACCTTACAGTACCAATCAGGCTCTGCTCCTTGTCTGAGGAATTGCAGAGCACTGAACTACATCTGGAAGAGCATTTTTCCCTGCAGCTGGAGTGCATCTATGTAAAAATATGGATGGAGGCAGCTGCTTTGACCACTGGAGTTCCAAAGCCTGCAGTTGTCATTTGGCAAGAGGATGCCTCAGAAAACTTTGCAAAGCGCAGAGGAAAGCTCAATGTAGCATTTCCAAGCACTTCCCAGGTGGCAGCTATTCCCACTGGGTGTGATCAGGACACAGGAGGTCACATGAAGTGCTCTCCTTATTATAAAATGGCACAAGCCTGGCATCTCTGGACTGGTTAGAGCACAAGAATGCCAGACGTTACAGGGAATTCTGTGTGGGAGGTTTCCATCTGTTAGGCCAAAATACAGGGATTGTTGGACCAGTAAGGAAGTTAGTGGGAAATTATGCATTCGTGTGGCAGGAAAAAATGTAGATATTCTGTCCCTGCTCCAAGTGCAGTTCTGCTATCATTTGTAATGTCAGAGCACGGAATACAATCCAAGGTTTCCATTTCTCTGCATGAGTGCTATAAATACTCATCTGCAAGATGCTCTGCATGGGTGGCTGAGGAGAGGTGGGATATGTAAATCTAAATCCACAGTCAGGGCAGGAACTGAGTTTGAGTCTCCTGCTTTCTGTAATATTCTGTTTTCTAGACTAAAAGTGGACATTGTCATGGGCTGGTACTGGATATGCAGCTCTGTTAGAGTGTTAGGCTGCCTAACATTTGGAACGTCAGCTTTTTAGGATAATGTGGAACCCAAGTGTACCAAAGAAACTCTTTTAACGAAAAATTTGGACCTTCAGTACATGTAAAACTGCAGGACTGTAGCATATTTGAAAAAATAAATCCCCCAGTCAAATTACAGAATTTCATCTCACTTCACCTATGAAGGCTTTCAATAATGTAATTGTTAAATTTAGAAGAACAAGTGAACTGTTCATTGTAATAATTTGATATTATGCAGCAGCTGGACTTAAATATGAGTGGCCCTGAACTTGTTTCCTGTTTGCATGTTTTACTGTTCAAGGAAGAAGCTGCTCATCCAAGTATTTACTTCCCTTGCAAGTTGTCAGTACTGTATTGAGAGTAATAAGTAATTTGCTTGAGTAATTAATAATGTGAAATACCCATGCTGAGAGAAGATACTGGGCATGAGCCTGGGTTTTACAGTAATTTCTTAGATTAAGTGAGAGAAGAACAGCTGCTTTCTGTTAACATTAATCCTGGTTTCTGAATTTTTACATCCCTTGTATATTGACATTTAGTGACTGTGTGCTTAAATGTGTTTGTTTTTCTCTAAAAAGACTTTTGCTTGAGAAAATTGAAAAGGAGAGTTCCGAAATAGAAAGTTTCAATCTTTGCATCCGAGTCCCATCTCAGCTTATTTCTGAGAAGGTTATTGCTATAAATACTGCTGCTAAAAATGTTTTGGTTTACAAAAGCAGTAATGGATGTTAGTTTCACAACAAAGATTGCACAGAGTACTCTTGGATTTGGGCTGAGGTTGCTGCTGAGCAGCTCCTGTGGGTGGGCTCCTTCCACGCCTAAGTCTAATTGTTGCTGATGCAGACAATTACAGCAGCCTCTGGAGCCTTGGTGGGTAATAACCTCATTGCGCTGTTTCTCCTGCAGAACCCATTGGAAGTATGTCTTCCATGGAGGTGAATGTGGACATGCTGGAGCAGATGGACCTAATGGACATGTCTGACCAGGAAGCACTGGACGTCTTTTTAAACTCAGGAAGCGAAGACAATAATGTGCTGTCTCCCATGCTGGGTATGGTACTTGTAGTGACAGCCTGCTCAGAGACAGTGATAAACCACCAGAACTGCTCTCATTTGTAATGGGTGCTGTTATCTCATAAAACACCACACTTGATGCAGATTGAATGTTCTTCATTAGTGCTTCTCAAAACATTAACATTTAGTTGCCGTACAAAGGAGTTGCTGCAAAACTATGTGATATTTCTAGACAATCTAATTTTTCTTACTGCTGTTCCCTGCTGTATTTCATCACAACCTGGGTAGGTGATGTGTTACATACTGGCTTGAGGGGCATTTATCCAATGTAGAGTTAATAGAGGACATTTTGACAAACGTCAACAGCATGCTTGCAGTAATTAGGCTTTTATTTTTAATGCTGATGCTTAGAATTTGTCCAGAATGTTGCTTGTCAAACTTGGACCAGTTGTATAATGCAAGATCTTCAGTGAGAGATACTGAGAGACAAGGTTCAACCCAGCAGTTTACATATACACTGAGAATTAGTGTCTCAGTACTGGATCTTTCTGCCATGGAAGTGTATTCCTAATTAAAAACTTAAGTGCTAAAATGCCTTTTCTCAAAAGAGCTGAAACGATTTTTCTTGTGGGAGATGATGAAGCTCCTTTAAAGGTCCTTTTGATTTCTTCTGAAAATAGATTGAAATATTTTTTATGGAAGTACTTACAGTACTCCCTATGTGAAAGTGATTAACACCTGCTGTGAACATGAAAAAAATGTTACTTGTGGTAAACGCTCAAGGCACACTTGACTACTAAAGGTTTAGGGTTTTGTGTTTCATTGCAAAAACTGAATTGAGATGGGTGGTTTTGGATAGGCATCCACTTTGTGCATTATTAAAGCTGATGATCATTTGAGCTTGCCAGCAATTGCAGAATCTAGAACTGTTTTCCCCTTGCTGGCTGTTTGGCAGATGTTGTACTATGAAGCTTTGTGTCTTAACAGCAAACAGTCTCAGTTGGATTATTTAAGGAAGTGTGGTAACCACTTTTTTAACTAAGTAGGTAAATGCATTAGCTTTTGGAAAAAACCCTACATTTTTAATGTAAATTTTAATCTAAATATTACGGCATATACGTACAATGTCTGTATGTGGTCATACACTGCAATATAATGTACCTGTGCTGTAACAATGTTCCAGCACTGCAACCTTACTGCAGTGTAAGTCTCAGGAATCTTGATCTGGTGGTTCCAGACATTTTATTTCCCTCTGATTAAGGAATTTTTGAAATTGCTTTAAGAACCTGGCATCCTAGTATCAAACCAGATATGCAATAGCCTTCATTCTCAGAAAAATGAGATGGCTTAGAGGTAACTCTTCATTTTGCTGTCAGTGGAGAACTGGGTTATCAGGGCAAGGTTTGTTTCACAATTGAGCCAAACACCACAAAATACAGGTAAGTTATTAAAGTAACTGGTAAAAAATGAGAATCAGCTCAAGACACTGAAATGTTTCCAAATTTACCTTGCTATAAACATTGCCAACTTTTGGACATTGGTTTTGCAACATTTCATGACAGTAAGTTAAACTGCAAAACTGGGTTCGCTCTATCACTCCTGAAAACTCCTCTGTGTGTTGTGTAAATTGATTTAATGCATGCTGGTGTACACCACGAGGCAGGCTCTCTAAAATTTATAGTGTTAAAATGTAAGTCAGGTATTTGAGGAGCAGGCATAGACAATGTGGTTTGAATTGCTCTGCAAACAGTCTGAGCAGTGATAAGGTGTAGCTCATACCCATCAGACCCTCCTGAAAAACTTAAAAATTTAAGAGAATTTTCTCACTGAAGTTACTCACCAGCTGACGTTGGATGCTCTGATCATGGAGAAACAGTTGTTAGGTAAAGGAGAGAAGGAAAAAAGGGCTTTCTTTGGCAGATCATGTAGTTTGGATGTTTTCTCCTTTTAACTTTTTTGCTGTTAGGAACTGTCCGGGGAAGAGGATCTAATTTTGAAACCTGAACTCTCAAACTGCAAGAAAACGCTGTTACACTGAACTTGGTTATGAGTCTTTTTTGCACAGGATAGGGAGGAAGCAGTCTTAAAATCCCACTCGTGTGCACTTGAGCTTTGGTATAGCTCTACCAAAGGATTGCTTTCATGCTGAATTGAATTTGTTTTGATTTTGCATCTTCATTTTTAGTCAAAACTGGTAATGGCTGTTACTGCCTCCTTCCTAGTTGTTTGGTTTTAAATTTCCAGTTTTCGTACTTCTGTTACACTGAGTATATTGGGGGATTTTCTTCTTGGTGTCTTGCAACAGAAGGAAAACAACCTGAAAGTGACTCCCTAACCAGTGCTGAGCTGGTATTAATGCATTGACTTCTCAACCCCCTTGCTGAGCCAGAGCTTGACTGTTGCTGATGTTGTTGTTTTCCCAACTCTCAGGACCTGACTCCAGCAGCTACGTGAATGAGATCAGTCTCCAGGTGCCAAGCCAGTCCGAGTTACGGCAGAAACTCTGTTCTCTGTCCTCGACCTGCACCGACTCTGCCAGCCAGGATGCGAGCGAAGGAGAGTCCCCCGTTGTTCAGTCTGACGAAGAGGAGGTTCAAGTGGACACTGCCCTTGCTGCTGTAACTGAGAGAAAGGGTGCCTCGGATGGCAGTGATGAAAGTGACTCTCAAACTATTTGAATCTTAAAAATCATATCCTTTAAGAATGACTTCTGAATGAATGAACACATGAATGAAGAGCTTGCCTGTGTAACAATCTGCTAACCAAGCATAACAGCCAGATCTTTTTACTTAGTAATACTGCCTTTTTACAAAATTGCCAGTCAGGTGGAGGTTGGTTTTTAAAGAAAAAATTATGCCTAAAGCACACACACTTTAACAGTAGTCTTGGGGCTCAGGGGAGCAGTAAAACTGTTGTATATACTATGTATAAGAAAATTTAAGGGGAAAGGTAGAAACTTTGACCACTAACCTTTAAATGGCTGATTGGAAGTACTTAAGAGTTGATGTGTAATATTGAACCCAAATTGTTCTTTGCATGTTTTCAGCTGCTGCAACTGAAGATTTAGGATCCAAACCAAAAGGAAAAGTTATTTTCTACTCTTTACTACCTACTGTCTGCCTCCTGCCTTTGTCTACTAACGCAGCAATGTCTACTGTTCTCACACTTCTTATTCAGGACCAACTTAGTTATAGGTGTTAAGGAAAAAATAACGTGAGGAGGAGGAGAGATGCATATGGAAATGTTGCACTCCTTGTGGAGCAGGTATCTTAGCTTTGTGTACTTAACTCCTCTTTCGAGATAAAATAAAGAATTTCTATCCCAACCATGTCTTTTACTTGATTACCCAGGTATTTTATCTATGACAAGTGAACAGGAGCCTAACTCAGGAAAAAAAAAAAAAATGGTTATTAGAAGCACCAGTGTAACGTGTTTTTCCATGGTAACATCTATTTTGCTACACTAGGGAGATAAGCCAGAATTAATTAAGTGCAGGTATTTTAGAAACCTCAGGACCTATAGGCATCATCTCATTCCCATTTTTTCTGCAGTCACTTTTCTCTCTGAACTTGAAGTCTGACCATGTCTAACACCTATTGCTTGTCAAGTCTCATGCTCTGTTTTCAGGGATCTCCTCTCCTTTGAGAATGCTCCTGGCTCCTGCTCTTCTGCACTGAGGGAAGGAAATGTTATCAGAAGCAGCGTAAGTAAAAGGATGAGCTGGGATGTAGATCCCCTCCAACGATCTGCCCTGACAAAGCCAGTGGCTGGGAACAAGGTATCTCCTTGCTGCTTGCCAGCTGGGCGGTGGCCACTTTGGTTAAGGATTCTCCTGTTAGCTGACAGTGTGCACGTGCTGACCCCTGTCTGGGAAATGAAGGCTGGAGGCTCCTTGCCTACAAATAGAGATTTACTATTCGACAAGGCAGCTTGAAAGAAAGTTGAAAGGAATTTATCTTGAAGGAGCTTCCTTTACTCTCTTGCTTTCCAGAAGACAGACAAATGTCCAAAAAAGTTTTGTTTTTTTTATTAAACCTTGTAGTACAAACCTGGAAAGTAAACAAAAAACTGGCAATAAACAACATGAAGTCTTTCCTTACAAGGAAAGAGAGCAGAGCAGCGCTAATAAATTAAATGTCAAACTGTAAGCCATAGTCAGAAGTTTACTGTCAAGAGGGAAAAGTACACAGCAAGGCCATAAAAACCAGACAACCACATTTGAAAACACTTGACTCTGTTTATGTATTGTTAAATATTCCAAAACAGTTCAGTCTTCTGCAACAACAACCAACAAATTGTATTATAGGACTTTCCTGACAGTCACCACTGGCAAGCTCAGTGCAATATGGGTAGCTACGGTATTGTTGAATTCAATTACGAAACAAAACAGTTTGTGAAAACATTTTCCCTTTTTTATTCCACACATACTGTACACACAACCAGAAAAGGGCAACAGCTACTCCATTATTATTTTTTGTTGTTGTTCAGTGATGTAAGCAGCACTTATAAATGTTACAAGAAAAACCCTGTAAGCATCCAATCCAACCGATGAAGAAAGTGAAACGTAAGGCTTTTCTTCATCTTGTCTCTTTGCCATCCCTCCCCCCACCCCAAGAAAAGGCTCAAGTATTTAAAAAAATTTACAGGCATATGTACAAAAGGTGTGATTTTTTTTTTGTTACAACATGAAGAGAAAAAATAGACAAGATGAAAGCAAATGCATTTTCACATTCAAAAGAAATATGCAGACTTGCTAGTGGCTCTAAATGTGATCATATAATGAAACAAATTCAAAACAAAAATTAATGCTTGACTGTGTAAAGGTGTGAAAAACAGCAGTGGAATGGAAATGGAATGTTAGAAAGATTGCACGTCTATGACAAAAGAAGCACTTATGGCTTCAATCACTTTTTTTCTTTTTTTCTTTATTTTTTTTTAAAGGATGCTATTGAAGGGTTTTTGATAAAGTAGCCAACAGCACCAAAAAATAACAGAATGGATTTCCTAATGAAATCAGGCACAGTTTTCCCTCACGTAACTCCTCAAGGCAGGCAGTCTTTTTTCCTCCTTTTTTTTTTTTTCTTTTTTTTCTTTTCTTTCTTTTTTTTTTTTTTTTTTTTTTTTTAAGTTTTTATTTTTCCCCCTCAAAACAGATGCATAGTGATGTGCTGGTAAAAGAGAACATACTCCAAATCTCCTCCTTTTGCCTACAGTTAGGAAACAAAGTCCATCTTCAGCTGCCATAACCTCCCAAAGAAAGTGTATATTCTCCAATTTAAAAAATTACAAAACTCATCTTGCTGTGACAGAATAAAAGACAGCCAAAGTAAAGCAATTTCTTTCAAGTTTTTGTCTCCTATCCCTTTTCTCTCTAGAAAAATCTGCTCACATGACTGGAGAACAAATTATAAAACACATCAAACTTTAACCTATTCAAAAAATGGGTTAAAAGCCTTTTTTCACAGTTACCAAAAAGGCTTTTTATTCTTTCAGCCATAGGGACAATACAAATTAATATTTTATCAGCCCCTTGCCGGTTTTAAAACAGTGAACATACGGCAGTTCAAAAAAATCAGACTGCTGTATCTATCTATCCTAGAGTACAAAAAAAAATTTTTTTTCAACAGTTTAATGCTAAAACAAAATTAGTTCTCTAAAATCAGAAGAAAATCTTCTTTAGAGCTAGTGCAAAGACAGCTTGTATTCTACAGCAAGTACTCCAAACTATGGTATAATAATTACAAAAAATATATATAAATTGACAAAATGAGAGTGTTGGCATCTTCGGGATTAACTTGAAGCACTTTTGGATGAAC
The DNA here is from genome assembly GCF_015227805.2 of Hirundo rustica. Lineage (NCBI taxonomy): Eukaryota > Metazoa > Chordata > Aves > Passeriformes > Hirundinidae > Hirundo > Hirundo rustica. Next base: position 91,471,364 of record NC_053450.1, read on the forward strand.
TGGAGGATGAAAGCCTGGATGATGGCACGTCCACTGTCGCTCTCTTACGAGGTCCTCTTTTTGGTGTAGGCTTGCTGATACAGTTCTCAATGCTGCCATTTTTACCAGATACTTTTCCACAGATTTGATTGACAAGACTGATTATTTGTTCCTGTTCAGAAAGCGGGAAAAACAAAACACAGATCAGCATCTGCTCTTTCTCCAGAGTCACTTAAACAGGACAGCAACGGAGTGCTCAGAAATGCTGAGAAGCCCATCTTAAAAAGCTGCTTGTACTCAGCGCTGCTCTCCAAGAGCTGACGTGCCATTTCTCCCACTGCTCTGCTGTTTACCTCTGGGGCCGAGTCCCCTCACAGGAAAAGAAATGGAGCCTCAGCCCACAACCCAGGCACAGTCCCAAATCTCCATCTTGAGTTCTGGGATTATTCATCATCACATCTGCTTGGAGCCATTACTGCACCTCTCATCTGCACGTGCTCTCCAAGTCTGCCCTAAAGGATGCTCATGCTGGACTGGAGTAAGTCTGCTGAACTTCCAGTTCCCAACAGAGGGAAGGTATGCTAAAGTGCAGAAGTTACCATAACATAACCAGTGAAAGCAAACCCTCATGTTCCATCCCAAAGCATTAACTGGCTTCTTATGTTCTGCAGCACATACTCATGCAATTTATACTTCAGGTTTCATCCGTGTCATCGTCTTCCCTTTGGTGTTTTTTTTTTTTACTTAAATCGCAATGAAGCACCTTCTTCCCGCATCAAAACCCAAGCCAAAACAAACCGCAAACCCAAGACCATTTTCCTGAGGCCTAAGCAGGACAAAGGCGAAGTTAAGTGTTCTCCCAAATGTTAGGTACACAGCCCTGGGGTGGTGTCACGCTCACCTCATCGTAGCGGTACATCATCTTCAGCCCCCGGCACGACTTCTGCTTCTCCACGTGCCGCAGGGCACACTCCAAGCAGAAGACAACGTTTTCATTCTCCTGTACAACCTACATAAAAGAGCAGAGGTGGGGGAAGGAACAAGTGCAGTTAAGCTCCAAACTCCACACAGTATTCAGTTATGGCCTAAATTACTACACCTGGATTTCACTGCAAGGCAGGGGAGGAGGTGTAAAGCACATTGTGAAATCATTCAGGACATGTCATAAGTAGAAAAAAATCATTTGAGTGCTAATGTTGGCCAATATATATAATTTTTAAAACCCTAAACAAAACCCCCCTCCCCCAATAGTAATGAGGGCTAAATCCAAACAGTATATGCATTTATTAGCATCTCCTATGCAGTCCTGAAGATCTCCTGTAAGGAGTAGTTTCCCATCACTTAAAATGCTGTTTTGAACAAGGATGTAATCAGCTTAGCCACAGTATTCCTCAACTACTGTCTTGTTCGGCAGAGGTCACATTTGTTCAGCTGGCTGCCTGCCAGGCCTGCACACTCATCTTGGAAGTCTAACAACCAAGTTGCTTCTTTTTGTCTCCAGCTACTGTTAAAGAGTGACACAGAAAAATCCTTCTCGTGATTAAACTTATTCCAGAGCAAATGGACCAGAATTAGGAGGTTCTGGTTAGTATTTTTTTTTTTTTTTTCAAATAAACTAATTTTAAAGTTACTTCAAACTAACGCTACTGAAAAAGTGACATGCATAAACTCAGCATATTTTTTCCTAGGGAAGGAAAGAGCTACATCTGGTTATATGCAGTTACATTTCATTTCCATTAAAAACCTAACACCTATAGCCAAAAAAAAAAAATTCCCAAAAGATGACAGAGAAGAAGAACTCCCAAATATGGACCCATATGCACTGCATTATGTTTATCTGAATACCTGTTCCTGGGATGAAATGGTATATAAGGTTGTGGGAGGGGCTTCTGGTATTTTTAATGGCATTGCTGTTTGTAGGTGTTCTGCATACAGCTCTAAGCCTGGAAATGTCACTGCCGTGGCCAGCACACCTTCAAAAGCCAGTAGGCAACTCCCCCTTGAAACAAAGTTTATGGACTATTTTTGGACAGGCTGGCAAACAGCTTGATGGATGGGATACATGTCCCCTGCAATTTGGCTTGCAGGGACATTGTCTCAGCATGGGCTGTGTGGCTGCATGCCTGAGGCTCATGGCGTGTGTCTGAGCTCATCCTGAGACCTGCTCTGCCACAGCTTACTGCTGCTGGCAACCTGCAGGTGTCTTTTGTTAGCCCTGCTAGTGCAGTGCAGACGGCTCATAGGTCTCTGAGGGCACTGGTTCATCCCTTCTGACAGGGTGGGAAGCAGCTGACACTGTTTGTCTTCTGTCATCACTGGCCAAGGCAGTAAATGCAACATGAACACCTCTGTCTCTTGCATGGAGTGCAGGGAGACAGTACCCCAGGAGTGGCAAAGGATTGTACCCACCATGGAAAGATAGCACAGGTGCTGGCAAATCTGACACCTCCTCTCTGACGTTTCTAACTGCAACCACTTTCGAGGCTTTTTCTTGCCATCCACGCCGGTGCTGCTGCTGTCGTGGCTGCCGTAGCGCGCCGAGGAGTGCAGACCGGCCTCGTACAGCTGCCGCCGCTGCCTCAGCTCGGTGTCCCTGTGAACAGGGGCACAATCAGACACTGGCACTGCCTCCAGCCACCACAGAGCCACACACAGTCACCCCTTTACCAAGCTCATCACTGAAAACTGAGATCCACACAGCAAAGCCCTGAGTGTTGTCGGAGGTTGGTGCCATTCCCTAAGCATGGCAGACGCAGCCAGCGCCTGGGAAACGCTGCCTAATGCCAAAAGCTATCTCAGGATTTTAACAGCGACCACTGTTATCAAGCCAATGGTTCTCAAACTGCTCCACAGAGAAGTGGGGACTGCCGAGGACTTCCTGGAGGTCGATGGTTGCTCGAGCCATGTGGAGAGTCGGAAGCTGTGGCTAACATGAATGTCATTCCTGAAGTTGCCAAAAGCCACCTTGAGGAAGAGGAGCCGTTGTTGTCAGGAGTAACAGCCCCTTCTTCAGGAGGCAGAGATGAACCAAGGTTCTGCTGCCATAAGGTGCTTCAGGCAGGAAAGGGGGAGCAGGGCAAGTGATTGTGCCAAAAGATGAAGATCTTGCTGTACACCCAGGGAAAAAGAAGGAGATGTCAATTAAGGACAATCACCAAGCCCTCCGGCCGCCCTTCACCCGCGGCATCTCTAAGGGGGACAGTACCTCCTGTGCTGAACTCTACAGCTTTAGGAGAGCAGGCTGGGTTGGAGCTGAGTGGAAGACAGCAAGTGTGGAGTGAGCCAAGCAGATGGAAGGGGAGGATAAAAAAGTGCACCACCAGACACAGCTGAAGATGAGTGGAGAGCCAAGCTAAGCAAATGGCACGGGCAAACTGAGCAACCAAGGCAGATCAGGAGAAGAGGCAGCAAGAGACACAACAAACAAGCAAAACAAAACAAAGGGAAAAAAATATGGTACAGTGTTCCACTTCAGATGGCTTTTTTTTTTTTCTTTTAGATTTTGTTGTTTGGGCTTTTGTTTCCTATAAGCAGCGGCAGGAAGGATCCATATCCTCCAGTGAATTCCGACCTATGCATAAGAACAAGTTTGAGAACCACTCTGATAAAGGTCGATGTAATGGTCTAAGAGCAAGCACCAACATTTTTTTGCCTTTAGTACTTGCAGACTTCCTCTTCAAGGGGAAAAAAAGGCACTTGAAAGTGGTTATTCCCACAGGGGAGACACTGCAGGTAGAGCAGTCAGCAAACCTCTTTGCATTTCTTTCTGAACACTAAACAACACATAGGTTGTTCTCCCCTTCAATATGTCACTGGAAATTTTCCAAATGAACATGCTAGTTAGTTAAATACAGTTTGTAGACTCCATTCATCAAAACTTTCTTGACATCTCGAGTATCAGTTGTCACAAACTTGAAAGATAGGTAGCAACTACATGGTAGGGAACAAAAGAGAAGATCATTACACAGGAAGCCAGGCAACATTGTATTTTCTCACCTATCTTAAGAGAAACCCTGAACACATGTCTTTAATACTGCAGAGAAAAAGGAGTGTGAAGCTTTTACTCTTTAAAACACTGGAGTTCTAATGCCAGATGCGTTACCGTGCATGCATAACTGCTCTCTTACTCGCTATTTAAAACCAAGACAACTTTCTGTAAACACAGGACCTTTTGCACCTGTAGTATAACAGTCTTGATACTGAAGACAAGGGTTCCTGGTGCAAAACCCACTACAGACATGGATTGACAGTGACTACTGATGCCAAGAGGTTGAAAAACTCAAGGAAGGTGTTTGACCACTTGGCACCACATAGTTCACATAATGCATCAGGAAATCTCAACTCTCAGCACCAAGAATTAACAAAATAAAAACCCAGTACAAATTGCAGTTTCAATTTTTTAAGGTTTCTAAAGTAGGGAATTCTTGGATTTAAGACATCCCAACTTGCTGTCACATCAGCTAAAGCCAAGGAAGCTGCTTCTTCCATGGGTGCCTGTCTTCAGGTACATCTGCTGGGCTTTTGCTTGGACAAGTAGGGGCAAGGTGTGTCTGAATGGGTTACTTACATCATCCACCTCTGGAGTCTGTCAATGAAAACAAAAGAGGTAAGCAGGCCCCCAATTCGTTACCTGAGCTCTCCCAGGAGCGACGATATCGTACTCAGAGTGGGTCCATTTTCTTTTTTTGCTTCTGCTGTTGCAATCTGATAAAGCAACTTTTCCATTGAAAATGGTTTGGCTATACGGCGCCGCTTCATTTCCTGGGACAGGAGGAAATTGCCACATTAATTCCCGAGCAAATTTCAAAATAAGATGTTACCAAGAATTAATGAAAATTAATTAATATTATTGTTAGTAATAAATTGAAACAAAGAGCCTTTTAAAACAACCACAAATAAAATCTTTCCATAGTCCCAGTTAAACAAAGTGTTTGTGTTCCAAGCACCTCAAAATTCTCTCCCCTAAAGATTAATTTTTCCTTTGGAGGCCAGGAGGAGCAGCACCATCACTCGAGCTCAGTAATACTTGATGGCTCAGAGTAAAAACAGTGTAAGATCTGTACACACGATCTGCTTGAAACCCAGGACTGGTGTTATTTCGCATCTTTTAAAACAAAAACTAGCAGAATGGGCAGATGCCAGGGAAAAGAGACTACAGGCAAAAGAAGGGGATACAGTTCTGTCTGTTACTGGTTCCCCTCTGTGAAAGCTTTTAAAGTTATGTTTTTCACTCAATACAAACCAGTTTTGGTAGCTGAAACCCTTTTGATAACTCTTAGGTAGGCAAATTCCTTGATCTAATGTGCAGGTAGGGGAAGTGCAGCATTTTCCCAGTACCTGCAGAGGTCTGTTCTGGCTTATGTAGAGTCAGAGAGTTCAAATGAGCTAACACTGGACTGTCATGTGAGTGTGACATTTCTGGTTAGTGGTTAAACCTGCCAAATACCTAGGCAGCACACAAAACCCCAAAAACCTGCTGACCAAAAAGGGTTCCAAAGAGGTTCAGAGGTAAGAAAAGTGTTCTTCAGAAGCTATTTGCTCTGCTAGACCCTGCATGGGGTTGGAACAGCTGCACTGTTAAGAGTGGAATGGGAAAACTTTTCCATGTTAGGTTTGCTTAGGCTGAGGCTATGTACACAAGAACAGACTCAAATCCAGGGAAAAATCCTGCACAGGCAACACACACAGCCAGGATAAAAGGCCACAGTGGGTGGCTGGAGAAGAAAGCAAGATCGGCTCCAGCTGGGTGACAGCTCAGGGACACCCTGAGCCCAAGCTGGATTTAGCACAACTTGCTGTACCTCTGCATTCATCTGAATTTCTGAATCTACATACATTTTTCTCTTCCACACAGTACTGAAATACACAGGTAAGTATTTTACAACAGACTTGTACTGCTGCCTGATTACTTCTTTTAGTGACGCATTTTTCAATGTCACGAAAGTCAGTGAATATTCACATTATAATTATCATCAGCCTGGCACTTGTGATCTCTCTTGCTCTCACACATCTCTTGGTCCTTAATTTTTCAGGCTGAGTAGTACTCTTGTATCCAATGCAGAGGCTAATTAATTTTAACCATTGATCTCTGCTGTGCTTTTTCTAGTTCCTCTATTTTCCTTCTGCAATTAGGGGCTCAGAATTGCACAAACCACCAAGACTACACAGTGCCAGAGCAGTTTCTGCTTGTTATCTATTTTCTCCTTGTAATTCTTAACATTCAATATATTTTTGTTATGTCACTCCAGAGCACCTGACTGACAGCTCCACAGGAATCCAAAGACCTCTTTTCTCAGTAGCAAGAGCCCTTCATTCAGAGCCCATCTCCGTATCTGTCATATTAGAATTATGTTTTTAAATTTAAATTTAGCATTTATCAACACTGAACTTCATCTACCATTTTCTCACTTGGATCACTCGGTATCATGGAATCTTTCTGTAAGACTTTGTAACTTTAATTTTTGCTGCTATTACCAGTAATATCCTCAGCATAAAGGATTAGTTTTGCTACTAACTTCCCTTCCTAGGTTATTTATGGATACATTAAACTGTGCTGTGGGCCTGACATTTCTAAGTCTGAAGAGATTTTAGCCTGCTAGCAGCTACTAACTCTTTCCCAAGGGAAAACTTCTCAAGAAAGCTTCTTCTCAAAACACTCTAGGCAAAACAACTATCTTTTCTCAAAACAATCTTTCTCCAGGTGGTGTTTTGCTGTTTCTCTGGTTTCACCAATGGGATTAGAGAGGTGTTGTTCCTATTCACCAATCATGTTAAGTCTGTATTGGAATACCTTATAAAAGGTGGTAAGAATTAGACAACAAAGCCTGCTATACTCTTTGCCTTCTGAAATATTTGGAGTCTTTCATCACTCTTTTGTGTCCTACAGCGACACTGTGCTAGTACAAACTCCTGAGGAATGCAGAAAGAGATTGCCTCCTTTCATGAAAAAACCTGCCATCCTTTTCTTTAAATCAGGTTTTTTTTGGTGTGTGAACTTCACCTCTCAATTTATTTAAGAGCCTTTTCTCCCAAAAATGCTCACAGACTCTGTCAGCTGCAACTCTTGTCCTTACCTACCTCCCAAAGTTCCGAGGGCTGGAGGCCATGACCTTGCTGCAAAACCTACCATGGTGGTTGCCCTGTTCTAATTTTTTTGTACTTCTTCCAGTGATGGCTATTTTGCATTTCACTGCTCTTCCAAAGTTCTTAATCTCCGCTCTCCACCACAGCACAACTCTTTCCTAGTGAGGACATCAAGTACACTTCTGTAGGACCACTTTCCCTTTGGTTTCATCTGAAGGAGCCCCATGTGCTCCAGGTGGGACAGCTCCATGACAGGAGGCAAGGAGCGGGAAACCTGTGGCGTTTTAAAGGCATGTTCCTCACCCCAACTAAAACTGGAGATGGGGAAATACCTGTCCAAACCCTGCCAGTGTCTTCCATGGATGGCCAGGGAGTACTGTGCTAATAACACAACTTTCCTATTTGGGAGATCAGAGCACAGGGATTGTGTCACTGGTAACAGAGTTAAACCTGGCTTATGGACTGTCACCTCTCCTGTGCATGCAGCAGTGCTGCTCCAACTGGAACACTAACTCCAGCTTTCCTATGTACTTCTTCCTCTCATATTATAGTATCAGCTGAATCTCTTCCCACCCAATTTCTGGTGGGCCCTAGAGCAACAAAGCCCTCCTTTAAAACCAAACATTAAGCCTCTAACCCAGAGTGCCTTCATTTAGTCCAACATTCTGTACTTTGGTTTCCTAAAAGAGTTTCACTGACTTTGCCCAATGCCTTATTTGAAGCTATGGGGTTATCCCTTTGCAACTCCAAACACACACTCTTCCACCACAGCTCTAAATCTTCTCATCCTTACCTTAGAATTTCACGAGCTCTTAGGGTGCTTTTTAAAAATCAGCATCCTTGTTCAAGTATGGTCTAGGTTAAACCTGACCGACCTTTTACACAGGTGTTTATATAAACTCTTTTATTCCAACAATTTTTCCAAAGTGCTTGTAAGACTGAAATCAATGCAATTTCAGATGCAGAATTTCATTTTTCCATGTATTAAACGAGATTGAGCAGTCATTCAATACAGAAATGAAACAACATCATTTTAGTAATATAAAGAGAATCACTATTAAAAAACCAGGTCACAGTATCACAGGATGAAAACAAAGTTAATTTATCAAACGCTAAAAACTGTCATTATTGCTGTGAAGAACGAACAGACAGAAAGTACAGTTGCTTATCAGAGAATTCATTTCACAGTCCAAAAGGGGAATCTTGCCCAATACACAGAACATCTCACCACCTCTGGAAAGTACAATCCTGGCCAGCATTGTGGCAAAGATGGCAAAGTACTTTGTCAAAGTGGAGGAACCAAAAAATAATTTCCAAAATTAAAGGGAATTAAGAATATGACAGTTTTGAGGACAGAAAGGGAAGGGAAAAAAAGAAGAAAAAGAGAAATAAAAGAACAATGCAGTAGATGTTTCAAGTTATTTCGACATAAACATTATCTGTGGTTCTTTGTAAAGTTTGTGAGAGCTGTGACTTCAATTTCCAAGGCAGGTTATCGTAGACTGCAATCTGCTGGATTTTCAGTCATCTTAATTTACCCAATGCAAAGCTCTTAAAAATCAATCAAAAGAAACTGTTCTTCAAAATTTGAGGCACCAAGAGCTGTTTAATTGCTGCATAGTGATTTCTGTCTCTTACAGGAGTAGCATTTTCATGATATCAAACAAGTGTTCAGCAGAGCAATAAATACAGCACAAGGAGTTAATATAATCATGTACGTTCGGACAGGAGAGGTTACCTCAGGATTCTTATGCCTTACTTATAGATATACATGATTCCCACCTTGCCCCAAAATAAATATATAATAAAATAATCTTTTATTTCAAACTAAGTTAATATACAGTTAGTATAACCAGGCTGGAAGAATTCCATTTATCCTAAAGAAGCAATCCTTAACTGAGGACATACTACAGTTAATTACTTAGTAACTTGGTATGAAGCTGTAAAGGATAATTTACTAGTGGCTTAGCTATAAAACACTACCAAAATAGTATCTGTAACCGAGAGTGTATTTCAGAGGTTTGGGAACACGATTAGCGGTATATATTCTTTGTCCAAGAACACAGAAATGTATCCAGAATCATGATGACTGGACAAATCGCCTGTTTCTGCAGGCAACCTGCCTTGGTCAGTTGTGTGAAAAGGGAATAGGAAGGTTATTTATTTACATCTAGTATTGGAGGGGCCGGTCAGTGAACCTAAGGGTTTTCAAGTTGATTAAAATTGAAATTGCCCTGATCAACAGCATTTCCTGAATGAAGGAACAGAGAAAACAAGCAATACAGCCGTGAGTATTAACTGACTGCCTACCGTAGGATCTAATAAGCACAGCTATTCAGATATTTGCACCTGAGATTCTAATGGTTCTAGAAAACATAACTTAAAAAAAAAAATTAGTAAGCATAATACAGTGTATAATCATTACCTCTGAAGGGATTTTTGAAAAGCTTCCTTGCAAAGTGGTCTGCAGGCATAACAATCTTCTGAATTTTTTTATTTATACACAGGTCTTTAACTGTTAGTTAACAAATCAGTCACTTTCTGAAAACACTGAGCCGCCTTATGCCTTGCAGAACTTTTTCCTATTTTTTTGTTTCTTTAGTACTTCATAAAAACAGACGTAGTTGCACTACTCTCAGAATGCTACCAATCCTGGAATGTCTGCTGTCCTTTTAGGTGGCAGGGCCGTGAATCCATTTTAACTCCTTTCCTCAACTTACCTTGGCTGTTTTAAAGCCCATACTTGTCCACTGGGTGGTAGCAAAGTGCACCGATTCGGAAACACTATAGCCACAACATACTTTGGACACAAAGGATCCAGGAAAACAGACAACAAACTGCCCGCTCTGCTGTACAGTACGGTGCACCCTGATCCCCTCCTTGCACAAGATCTCTGGGGAGATCTGGAAAGACAGAGAAAGAAAAAAAAAAAAAAAAAAAAAAAAGAGGAAAACAATCAATTGCAACTTTCTTTTACAGTTCTCTGATCCTCCTCCTGCTACTGCCTGTGGAGCAAAGCTGTGCTCTGCCAACAGCTCCGTTCTGGGCGCCTTCCCTCTCCCACTGTGCACGTGCCGAACCTCAGCGTTTGGAGTGACAACTGCAGAAGTGCCTCTCCTCCAGCCAACAGTTTAAACTCTCATGTGCCCAAGGACAGAACACTCTCTGCTAGTACAGAAAGCAACGCAGATCATTCAGCTTTCCATCCCATCTTTTCTGACTGGGTGCTGAATCCATTGTGCTACTGCACTTCTGTGAGATGTTAAGATGGGTAGCTAAGGGAGGGGTTTTTGTAATGGGCTCCCCAATTATGCACTTAAACGCACTAAAAAGAAATTGTTATCCAAAAGATAAACAAAGGAGGCAAAAATACCTAAGTGTTAGGTTTCTCCTATCCATGCTGGTATCATAAAATATCAGTGATGGCAGAGGAATTGATTAAATCCCACTCCCTTTGTGAGGCTAAATACATTCTAGACAGTATTAAAAACATTTATTGCACTTCCATGTTTGTTTTTATATTAATACCTAATAACAGCCTTGTTAGAAAAATACCATGTGGTAAATACTGCAAACAGAAAGTAGCCCCCTCTGCATCACTGCAGTGTAAGACAAAACCAAAATAAATCCCCAAGCAACCAGCCCCCTGATTAGCCTTGGGTTCTCAAATGGGAACACCTCTCCCAATGTTAACCTACCATTACATTACTTTCAAGCATTTCCAGCCCTGGAGTGCCATTGGCTTGCAGCAGGGTATGTACCACATCATCAAGTTTGTTCTCCTCCGCAGCAGGAATGCAATACCTGTTGTTTTGTCAGAGGAAAAGAGAAAGATTTACTGTGGAGCAAATAACGGTCTACAGCTACATAGTAACAGGCAATTCAGATCAGCACATTGACTAGAAGAAAGAAATTCAACACAGAGTTTCACACACAGTTGTTTTGGTAAAACACTGAGGATTGAAGGGAAGTTGTTTATTCAGACTCAGTCTGATCGTGTTCAGCAAGTACCAAGACATAAAATCCCCAAAACAGAAATGTGAGAACTCTGGAGCCAAGGGAGAGAAACCAGCAATAGATTGATATTCCTTTTAACAGCACCAAACCAGCTAATCATGAGCAGAAGTTTGCATATTGTGAGCATCAATATATGTTATTACCTTTACTATAAGTTACTGTATTTATTATCTGTGCATCAGCCAAAAGATCTTCACATTTAGTAACATTTTCTGGTTTAGAGTCAAGACACCACAAATCCCCTCTACTGTTAGTGCATGAAGCTGCATAAGACCTTCTTGCCTTACTTACTGAACAAATCCCACATCCCTCCTCTCCCTTGCAACGAAAGACCTAAGAGCAGCCAAAGTGGCAGGAGAGGTTTCAAACTCTGCTGGGAACCTGCCAAGTTGCCTATCCTCCTCTCCTCAGAAGTCAAGAAGCAGCTGTCCTCTTGTGTTCACTGCCAGCACTGGTCCCTCAGCAGAATGCCAAGAAGGAACATCGGAGTCTCAAGCCTTAGAGCCACACATCCAGAGATCTGCTATTTTTCTGGATGCAGGGAAGAGATACGGTGACAACTGATCACTGCTCTTGCCTGTAGCCTATCCGAGGGGTGATGCTCACGCAAGTAAAAAGCATCTCCACTTTATCATGACTTACCCTTTCTCTTTAGGCAATGAGACCTCAACCTGGAGTCCATCTGCCCCCACACCAGAAACACACACACACACACATATGCAACCGTTTTCCCAAACTTGGAACAAAAGAATGAAGCTGGAAAGATTTTAGGGAACTGGTACAATATTGCTGCCATTCATCGGATCTCTCCAGCAACTTCTGCTGGCCTTACAAGCCATGTCAGGGTAATTGCTCATAACATGCACTAACCCCGTGTGCAATGCACTGTCTGTGTGAAGAATCTGTAAGAGGCTGCACTTCCTATGATCTGAACACCTCATCGCTGTTCACTGCGCTGATGATGACTTTGATTTGTGTTTGTTGATCTTCAAGCCAAGAAACAGAAGACATGACATAATCTGCTCATGCAGCCACAATAAGTTTTACTGAGCTGGTTGCCCAGGTGTATGAAGACCAACTCCTTACATACATACTGACAATGGTCAGGACCTTGCTAAGAACTCCCAGGGTTATATAGAGGTGAAGTAGAACTTCATCTTGGTAAGTAATTATCAAGTCCCAACTGCAATTTTAAACGTATGCCATGTCTTAAATACTTTGTTGCTAACAGTGACAGCATCAGCACAGCTCCCCATATGTCACTCTACTCACACTGTAATAACAGATTTGAAACAAGGATGAAAATATTTTAAATTTGAACCCAGATCGTGGCAGAACCCACTGTTCTCTTTTAGAGTCAGAAAATACGGCTGGAACTGAGCGAAGATTCAAGCATGCAGTCCCTCACAAGACAGGCACAGGAAAGTGCTCGGGAAGGATGTGTGAAGAGAGGGGGCAGCACAGAAGTGCATGGAACTAACTGAGCACCTGGGGCAGGACTGAGGGGAATTAGATCCTTTGCAACTGCACTCATCTGCAATCCCTGATGTACCTATAAAAATGGGAAGTGAGCAGCCAGTACAGACTTTTGACTGTCTTGGCAGAACAAGATTTCCTTCTCTCTTTTATTGGGCACCGAGGATCCCTCCAGAATAAAAAGGTTTAGGTCACTGACCTCTGCCCTGCATGCAAATTGAGTTCTCCCCTGTTTAATCTCCGTGAGGTAAAACCTGAGAGATTAGAGAGTGACCTGAACAATCTGCAGGTAAGCAAAGTGGTTTGAGTAGCGCAGGGATTTGTCCTTGGAGATTTCTGAGCAGTGGATGGACTTGGCAAGACAGAGGAAAGGTTTGGAGCCCAGTGGCCCCTTTGCTGTCCCCAGAGCAGCGACCGAAGGCAACGCTGTCAGGGCTACTCCAGGTACTGCACCAGACCTGCAGATACTAAATTCATCTTCTCCTAACACAGCTGGGTGCTTTATTGCACTATTAAAAACTGTAATGAGCTAATGAATACTAGCCTGACACTTCAGGATGGCAGCCTTGCTGAAGAACAGCTTCAACAGACAAAGCAGTTTCACTTCCTTCTTATGAGTTATACTTGCCTGCTATCCCTGTTTCATCAAGGCTATCATTACAAACACGCCTTAAGCTATGTACTCATCTGTGTAAGTCCATCAAGATAAAGCAAATAGCTCCTTTGCTTTTATTCTTCTTGGATTTGAAAAAGAGAAATAGTAGTCCTTCGTAAAATTTGAGCTGTCTGCATGCAAGCCTGCTCAATCCCAAGAGTCACATATTGACACACTGTATGAAGAGTGGCCTCAGAACTTAATTAGGGGATTCCTTTTGTTTGGAATTTACTGTCATTTAAGACTAGATTCATGTTTTAGAGAGAACCAGACTCATGTAAGGTTGAGGATAATGTAGCTTGCTCAGCAATTTGTCCTGATAGTACACTATTATAAAAGATTACAGATTCCTAAATCACAGAAGAGGGAGAAGAACCATGAAATGCCCAAGACAGAAACTGACAAACTCTCAGGTCTGCAGCATAATCCAGCAGTTACCTTTACCCCTTGAAAGGATCACACACAGAACATGGCTTCAACTTAACACATTTAGAGAGAGAGGAGATCCTGCTTTAATGATTTTCTCCAGATTTCAAATCCCTTCTGTTGGGCCGTATCCTTTCTCAGTGACAGCACCCCTGACATCAGCAGCATCTGAGAAATGTGTGAGAACACACTTTGCATGTGCATCAAGAGCAGTTCATGATGCCACTGCCACCATGGGGCCATCAGGACACCAGAAAAGACCACAGAAAACCAAGTGTAACTTTTCTTCCAGGAAAGGGGTTTTTTGTTTTCATCTCATAAGCTTATACCACATTTTCCCATTAAAACTGGACCCTCCCCCTGACACATACATCTCACCATCTAGGTGAGATTCCCTCATGCAAAAGTACTACACAAGTTGCTACTGACACCAGCCTACATGCAGCCACCGTAGGGAATGTCGAAGAAAACCCAAGGGAGTACCTACCAAATGCAATCAGCACCAGTGTGTAAGTAGTCAATGTATGGAAGGTGATTTTGGTCTCGAGACCAGCATGAGGTAGAAAAGACCATGCCAATATTTAGCCAAGGAATTGTCACTCCTAAAACAAAGAGATTGAAAAATGAGTTTTGAGCAACTCCGGTTTGTTCAGTACAAGACAGTTTGAGAAGGCATTTAAATCTAAAATCTTATTCTCCCTGTAAGCTGACCCTTGAAGATATAAGTCTTCCTATCAGAGTGAATAATTCACAGGGAATAATTTAACAAATTCAGCATTTTCCACTAAGAAAATATCTACCAGCCAACTGCAGTGCCCTTGAACATGTTTGTTTTCTAATAGCTGAATAAACTTTTATTCCTAGGAGAATTTACAAATACCCGTAGTTCAAGCTCACTGCCATTGATCAGAGGAGGTTGCTTCATGTTGTCAAGCATGTAACTTTTCAGCAGGTATCCTGCTTCCCAGCTGGTTTGTTCAGGCTCAACACCTGATCTCAACAGGAGGTTCCACACTGTTTCTTACCAGTAAACTGCAACAGTGTACAGGCAGCTGGAGAATTTGTGTCAATTCATTTAAAAAAAATGTATGTGCTGCTTTTCCCAGTGCTACAGATGACATTTTGCAAGTGTGGAAGTTGCACAGCTCTGTCCTGACACAAAAGAACACTGACAGCCTGGCAAGAACAGCAAGGGATCCTTGCAGGTACAACCGGTTCCTCCAGGAATAGGGTCTCAACTGTTCATTAATCCTTTATCTGCATGGCTGCCTTCACCCCTTTAAGTACCACCAGCAGGTGCCTGCAACAGCATGTCTGCTCAGCCAGCTGGGGACCAGTGGGGCCAGGAAGAGGGAGAAGCCTTTAGTGCCCACAGCACCACATTCACAGGACGCTGACACCAGCTGGAAACACAGAGAAGGGACTTGCTTACCAGGCACAGCACCAAGATGTCGCAGGATGGATCCTGTATTATTAGGAAGGACTGTGAGGTTCCACCCATGCCTGTTTGAGGGGTGACACCGAGGGAGACACAGTCAGTGCACATTCCCCATGCCAACACTCCCAGTGCCAAGCTGCCCTGCTGGGCTCTGCTCGGGAGCGGGGCAACCAAGAGCACGGATTTGGGGATCTCACCTTGAAAATGGTTCAGATTTTCCCACAGGAAAGCCACTCCCGTGGGTGTTGGTATCTACTTTTCCACAATGCACTGCTACATGGCAATCTTTCTGTTCCACTATCCGCCAGTATTCTTGCTGTGGTAAGAGAAAGCAGTAACACATTTTTTATTTGCTGAACAAGGTATTTCTCATTAAAATATAAACCCCAGAAATTTACAAGGCTTTCATGACCTCAGTGTAATTCAACATAAAATATTGCTTAAAAATAAGAATATAAATAACTAAAGTCAGAAAAAGGCAGGCAAAATTTAGACCCTCTTGGTTTCTGCGTTTCAGCACGTCAGATTAAGAATTCTTTCTCATCCTGAGTTCATCAACACTTTTATTAAAAATGTTCAAAACATTTAAAAAAAGGAAGAATCAGCACCATGTCTATTTAACCATTTTTTTTAAATTCCAAACTAGACAGCCTTAAACTAATTACAGAAATGCTTGAAAGTCAACAATCCTGAATTCCCAAATCCCCATACTCAGTAGAAACCTTTAAAAATATAAATTAAAAAAAAGTTTTTTGAAATAAAAACCTCTACCACCCCTTGAGGTGGCCTCACCTCTACTTCAGCTACTGTAGGCTCCTTTGTGAAGCACATGTTCATGATGTTTCTTGCTGTTCGGTAGAAGGTTGTTAAAGAAACAGACCTACCCTGTGGAAAAATAAAATAAAATTAAAAGTGAAACCGAAAAACCACACCTACATTCCCCCATGTCTTCACTCTTCTCCTTATAGGCTTGATCCCAGATGACTAGAGAGGGAAAGAGGACAGTCTCTGAAGAGGTATGGGTCTAAAGCTCATTTTGTTGCTGAGAGAAAATACCTCAGAAGATGCAGAAATTCAACCACATCGACTTCCCAAACCTTTACCATGTAAAAAGGCCAACTGAAAGTTCCCAGAAGGAACACTGCTTTGTCCAGAACAGCGCTCAGTGTTTGATAAATACAGATAAATACATGGCCCAGCTTCCTATGACAGGTGGCAAAGACCCCAGTAGGCAGCCAGTCAAATCCAACACATTATCCATGGACCATGTGGCCATGCTCTTTATTCACAAGGAGCAGGTGAAAAAGACTTAGAAAATTCACAGAAATGCACAGCATCAAAATGTTGTATGTGGTGGAAGAGGGTCACAACAAGCAGAGTTTGCCAGGATTACTGTAATCACTTGCTTTCAAGCACTAGTTACGCTCAATTCAGTAAAAGCAGTTCAAACGCCAAGGAACCAAGACTTGTTATTACATGATTCGGAAAAGTAAAACACAGTAAAATTGCTGAGTAAGTGCATTCCTTCTTGGCACTGCTGCAGAATCTGTACAAGAAAAAGCTCTTGACTTGGTTTTTCGCTTGAGCTACCCCAAAGTTTCCAGGCACCTGCTTTCCTGCAACCTACACCCCACCAGAAGCTCTGGGGAGCCTCGTCTGATGGCTTTGGAGACAAGAGCACGAGAACTCACTTACTGCTTTCAGCCCAGACATCGTGGTGTGCCCAGACAGGAACACCTGTGTTGCCTCCTCTGCTCCAGGGCAAAAGCAAGATGCTGGGAAGCTGTGTGCCACGGGAGCTGGCAGCACCACACGAGGTCTGAGGGCACTGCTGCAGGCAGAGACCAGCAGCGCTCTGCAAACGCGGAGCACAGAACGCCTCTGCTCCTCACCACATCCACCGCTCCTTCCCACTGCGCGCCGAGCGCTCATCTGAGCAAGCACAGCCTTAACTCTACAGAAATGAGTTTTATTGTTTGGACTGCTACCTTGCTAGCTTTTCAATTACGAAACAGATCTGCCAAACCAGCTCAGCTTTTTCTTGTGTTTAATTTATTTAATAACTATGTCCAAGAGTAAACTAGAAAGAACTATAAAAGCAGCTTTCCCCCAGAGGCCAAGTCTATCACTCGGCTCATACGGTTGTAACGTTGTCACTTTTTAAATTGAATGCTGCGTAATTAGCTCTAGCAAAAAAAAGTTTGTGAAATGCCCAGGGCCCTGGGGCACTCAGATTCCCATAAACTTCAGAGCTGGATTCTCTGTGATCCAATAAGCAATTTCCTTCAGCTTTTAATGCCCTCGTGAATGGTTTATTGAGGCCGCCTTTTACAACAAAACCTCTCGTAAAGCGCAGGGCCCGCACCAAGTCACCGCGCTCGGGCACAGCCTCTGCCGGGGGCAAACCAACGCTGCAGCAGCTGCCTCCTCTCACTTACTTGCTTCTTCCTCTCATCTTATGCAGAAAAATAAAATTAAGACCTCATCTTCCAAGATTAGTCATGTCTTTCCATTTTTCAGATAGACAAGGAAAAAAAAAAAATAGCATATAGCAAGCAAGAAACAAGAAAGTGGTAAACTGGAACAGTTTAACCCTCTAAAACTGCATATACCCATTTCTTCCTCTGCCAAGAATTTAGTATTTTTTTATTCTCCTAAAAATTGTAAAGCAAATTAAATGGCTGAGGCGTTTTTGTTACCTGTTTGTGCTGTTTGGTCATTTTCTTTAATCTGAGGAATCTTGTAACATTTTCTGATGTCAACACAGAAAATAATTTAAAATGCTTTAATGGAGCATTCTAACCAGAACACAAAATTAATTCCTGAGGAGCGAAACACCCTTTCCAACACCCTGACAAGTATCTCAGCAGTTCAACAACTGTCCTGGGAGCTTCAAGCTACAAAGCAGAGTCTTTCTGTCTGTGACAAGAAGAGAGAAAGGTTTAAGAAAAGAAATTCCTGTTTCTTCCCCTGATTCTTCTCATGTCTGATGCAGGGACCATGAGAGCCAACCCAGGGGGAGCACCACCACCACCACGCCGGCAGGGAAGGCAGAGGGAAGGACACTGCAACACTATGAATGTTAAAGACATTGAAGCAAACATAAATATGAGCTGAAACCAGAGATTTCACAATAGCCACAGGTGGGAAGGAAGGGCTTCTATTAAGTGGAGTATGAAAATGCCAAGCCCCTGGGTGAAGAGAGCTCAGCATAGAATTTCCATGACGGTTTTATGAGAGGGCTGGCAAAACTCGCATTGTGATTTCTTCTGTGCGTTCCTCTAATGAGCCTGCTAATATGCCTTCAGTTTGTTCTGGATGGAAACAAATGCTGCTTTCAGTCAGCACCAGTAAAGATTTTTAAAATATTTTCAGAGATAAAACTGGGGAAAGAAGAGTGAAAATCTTGCACCAGATCCCGCTTTGATGTCAGCAGTTTACTTCACACACTTAGAAATGACAACATTTTAATTGTCAGGTAGAAAAGCCACTTATTTAGGAGTAAAGCAAGCAAGCACAGCAGCCTCCAGCACACACTTAAAAGCACAGCAGGCCTCACAGTCTGGGAAGGAGAGACACTGAAAATAATTTGGGAGTCCTGGCAGAAAGTCAGCCTAACACAAAGGAGATTTACTCTAACCCTGACATGTGATATGATGGTAACTGCTCCTGGAAGATTGGATGTCTCTTGCTAAAAACTGCTCAAACATGCGCTGACTGCAGAAATTACTGTGAGAAACCCAAACTGTATGGCCTCTTCATAGGCTGAAGAACAGACTTGATGGCCTAAATTGGACTACAACCATTGATTACAACATGCTCCCTCCAGTCCTCAAGATATTGACCTCGGCATTTTTCACAGGTTTGTTAGTTGTTTTTTTGTTTTGGGCTTTGGGGGCTCTTTTTTCTTGTTTATTTTTTAATTTGTGTTTATCATTTTCAATTAGAATTAGCAATGTCCTTAAAAAGGAACCAGTAACAATCCCATCATCTGTGGAGACTGTAACATTAGGGCATGTCCTGTTAATGACATTCCAATTTTCTCAGAACACGTTACTAGGTAAAGAACACTCCCCCATCCACACACACAGGATTAAAAGACTTGTTTCATCAAATGCCACAAAGTACTCTGCTTACAACTGATGCCAGCACCACCTTCCCTCAGTCTTTTAAAGCCTAGTGATGAACTACAGCAAATTCACATCTTGTGGGCTACCCAGGTGCATCAAGCTTGGTGCATAATTTCTGTGTCTTGCAGCTTGCTCTAAGTGACATAACCAGTACTAATGCACCAGTCCTCCTACAGGGCTTTACCCTGAGTGCTGTGAAAATGAAGCTTCATTCCTCTCTCTGCACTCAGGCTGACCAGGCATCCCACAGAGTGCTCCACAGCAGGGATCTCTCCAGAAATCCATCAGAGATTTGCTTCCCTCAGCCTTCTGCCCAGGCCATCATCACCTGTGACAGCAGCTCCCAGTCTCTGCACTACAGAGAACATGGGATGGGATCAAAGCAGGCAAGCCCCAGTGCCTGGGAAGCTGCTGGTACCACAGCGGACATCCCAAGGCATTCTCTGAGTGGTTCCGTGTGCTGCAGCTGCTTTGGCGGGTGGGGAGAACCCCAGCCCATGAGCTCAGTGATGCTCCTCTCTAACAGGCTCATGCTCAGGAAAAAAGTGTTTCTACCTGGTATTGTCAGACCAGACAGGGTCTGATGCTCCCAGTACTTTTTTTGGTGACCAAGAAGGAATTCTGGGAGCTTCCTGCCTTTTGCATTAAAGGCCTGGTACTCAGCACACTAAGACTGTTTATATCAGCCACACTTTGCTTGCTTGCTTTTTTTTTCTTTTTACTTCCTAAATCTGACTGGGATACTTGTCACAAATCCCAGTCTTGCTTTTTGAGTGACTTTGTATCTACTGAACTTGTAAGTGGGACTTGCACTGGAAGTGAAGAAAAGACATTTCCCCTCTAAGTTTGAGGTTGTTCATGCAGCAGTCAGGGTAAGGTAGATCAAGTTTTTCAAGTTTTAACCATCATTAAGCACAGGATATTAAGCACAGAAATGCCACTTCACAATTCACAAAAGATGCTGTCATTAGATAGGCTTCTCTCCAAGGGCAGCATGGCAAAGAGATTGTTTTTCAATGGTGGGATTGAGGCCAGAATCCCCAAGAAAAAGAATTTTTGTGCTGACAGATCATAACAGGCAGCAAAAGAAAACTGAAGCAAGCTTTTAAAGCCCAAGTCATGAGCTCATGCAGTCCCTAAATAGCTTAACAATAAGTCATTTTGGGCTATCTGGCTTCATTTCCTGGTGATGGAAGTGAGATTGGAAGGGGAAGAACAGCATATTCCTTTACTGGGCACAGACACTCAATGCTATATTTCTCTCAGAGTGCGGCTACGCCATTCAACACAACTCAAAATTGTACTGTGAGTTGCAGTGCCAAGTCTTGCTCCAGAGCAGGAGACTGCCAAATAAAATACAGTGAAAGAGTCAGCATTCCTTTGTAAATGGATGCACTTAATATGTGGAGGACTAAGCATCCATGTGACTGTTAGTGCTGAGCAAAGTCTGGCATCGTGGATGAAAATGTTGTTTGCATTTCAATTTGTCCTTTCTAAATGTAGTAGTATTTCTAGTAATGTTCATTTTGATGTGCAGCACTACTTCACTCACAGAGATTTGCAAGAAGCAGGAATGAGAAAGCAGAACATTACTTTAAATGTCACTAGAAAATGAAAATGCAATCTGTGTCTGCAAGGATAATTGGGCAGAGATATTGAGGGAACCTCTCACAAGGAGATGAAGGGGGGCAGAGCCCAGCACACCTTGTTATGACAATAATGCCTCCCAGCTTTTCCAGACATCCTGCAAGAGCCAGGCGTATCAGGATTAAGCCACCAGACTGCCTGGCCGTGATAACCAAGGTAAGTGCTGCCTTGGGGATGCCACTGCAACCCATCAGCTCCCCTCAGACAGCTGGGTGTGCACCCAGACACCACCCACACAACAGCAGCATCGGCTCTACAGACCACAGCGGGCAGAGCCAGCCTCATTACCTTGTATATACACTTGTGTAAGTCGCTAAGAACTCCCTCCTCCTCCTCCTCCTCGTCCTCCTTCGTGGTCTCCTTTTCCTGAGCAAAGAGCCGCCGCCTGCCCGTCTTCAGTGGGACATCGACCTCTTTTAACTTGTTGCGGAAGCCGTTTTTGTGAACCACGCCATTGATGAGTCCATTTTTGGGCTCAAACCGGGGCAAGGAATGGAACTTGTAGGCATTCTCTGAATGTCCCTCCAAAGGTCCTTTCCTCTTCTCCAGGATTTCCTTTTCCAGCAAGACCTCCTTCTCCAGTTTCTTGTGCTCCTCGGGGGAGAGGGAGTCATAGGAGAGCAAGTACTGGCAGTAGGCTTCTTGTAGCTTGGCCAGCCTGTCCTGTGCAGTTTTGGGGATGCGCAGCATGTCTGCCAGCTTGTTCCATTTCTTGAGGTCAGTCACTTGCTGCATCCCCCCCATCTCGTTGATCAGCTGGACGAAGCAGGCCAGGTCGAGCTCGCAGCCTCCTGGGGTCCGCACGTACCAGGCAGCAGAGGAAGGGAAAGGGAAACACAGGAGCAGATTAGAAAAGCTGTGAGCAGCTCATGTCAAATGTGCTACAGACTGAGCACACAGGGGACATGAAACTCCAGGCACCTGGGCACCAGAGCAGAACTGTCCCTCTCTTGTATGCCTCCTGCCAAAGAGAGGCACGTACCACTGTTCTGCCAGCTTAATTCATTCACAGGCCATATTCTGCTACTTGCATCAGCCTTCCCTATGATTCAGTTTGCGCTCCTCCTCGAGTTTCACGCCCTTCTCAGAGCACCCCAAGCTATCTCCTTGACATGCATCTGTGCCCTGGTCATTACCCAGTGCCTGGGCAGATGAGAGTTGCCCAGCTCTGTAAAACCCCACACAAGCTCACCCACCACCAGTCCCACATCTAGCTCATACCCGGAATACAAAACCACTGTCAAGCTGGGGTACTGGCCATTAGAAAGACAAATGCCTATGCTTTCTGGAAGTGAAATAACAATTATCTAATATCTGCACAACACCTTGAATGAAGTTAGTATTTAAAAGGAGCACAGTAACATTATTAATTTCACTATAGTTAATAAAATCCATATAAAAACCAAAGGGAGGCAAGGGGTTGTTTTTTGTTGCAGACTGCAACCGCATAAAAAGTTCCAGACACATTATTCTTCCAGTCTGAAGCCATCCATATTTTATACTCCATTCTGGTTTTGTATGTTTTAAGATGACTAGCACAGTTCACACTCCAGTCAAGGAAAAAAAAAAAAAAAACACACAAACAAACAAACAAACAAACCCCCACCAACCAACCAACCAACCAAACCAACCAAAAAAACCCCCAACAACAACAACAACAAAACCAAACAAAACAAACCAAAACCAACCCCCCCCAAAAAACCCAAAACAAAACCAAAAAACAACAAAAAAAGGATTATACAAACTGCAGCATTAAAAGCAGCCAAACGGATGAGGAACAATAAAAGAAACATCATAAATACTCTGAAAGCACAGAAATAAATCATAAGTGGGAAGGGCGAAGAAATGGCCCAAAGACCACCTACAATTCAACAGTGTGCTGTACAAAGAAAAAAGAGAATTAATGCAAAACCAGCGTCAACATCTCTGACGCCACACTGTCTCCTCTTTGCCTTGTTCTCTGAGAAAAGTAAAAGCCATTATGCCACAGCCATTTCAGAGCACTCAGAAATGCTGCTACGACAGAGAAAGGCAAGCAGCAGCATTATGGTAAATATTTACTGTAGGATGCACAGCTACATCATCTTAACTTGTATCATCTTGCCTGCCAGCACAAGCAGTACTACTTTTTTCAAACTACTCTGCGCTGCATCTCAGATGCTTCACTGCTGATTCCAGTCTTCCTCCTTCCCTCTGCTTTCCCCTCTTCCACTGCTTGTGCCAATACAGCGATGAAGGGGGCTCAGCAGTGTAAACCTGCGTGCAACGTTCTGGGACACCGAGGCAGAGCAGCACCAGAGGCTGCTGACATTTATACTGGCAACTGCACAAGGCAAAGGTGTTTGGCTGCAGACAAAACCAAGTGTAAGGTTTTGAGAAGAACTTGGTAAGGGTGGAGGCAGCACCAGGAGACAGCAGATTTATCCTACTTAGTACATTTAGGAATGGGGTGGGGGAGATTTTAAAAAGGTCCTGAAGCTGCGAAAAAGTAAACACCATTGGGAGAAAAACCAAAATTAGTTTGGAAAATTTTCTTTCTTTCTTCTTTAATCCTCCACAGATAACATAATATAAATGTAACTTTAAAGATGGCTTCTGTTACTTTTTTGGTCAGTGGTTTCTAGGCCACAAATTAGCTGAAGGCGTAATTCAAGATGGCTTTCCATGCCAACCGATTCAGCAAGCTACATGAAAGTGCGTAACGTTCTCCTAACTTGAAGTGTGGCCCAGATATACCATTATATGTTTTCTCCAGCACACACCCAGTTTAAGGTCCTAGTTTCAGCACTGTTGGAAATTCAATTTTCTCCCGCATCATGGAATGGTCACTCATAATCGCTCTGCAATATTAGAGCTCTAGTAGCACTCCATTCAACCAGAGCCTACAGCTAAGGTTTGCAAAATGCTCTCAATTATAATTCCATTTCACACAGTCATAACTTTTGGATGCATTTATCTCTCAGACTGATGTTTTCCAGGATCAACCTGGAAGCTTGCTGCTTAAACTTTCCTTGAAAGACTGAAGGGAAAAAAAAATATATATATATAAGGGAAAAAACCCAACAATAACAACAGAAAAGGAGTTCTAAGCTCTTTAAAAGCACCTATAGCAAAATGGCTTAAATGAGAGATCTGGCATGTTATGGAGAGACAGTATTTATTTATTTTTTTTTAACTGCCCTAATTTTCCCTAAGCTAGGAATATTTTTAAATTGCTCATTTTAAAAAAAGAAAATCTTAAATCTTCAGGTATGCATTTAATACCAGATGCTGGCACTACACAAGCCATTGGCAAAAGTCCCACTTATTTCAATGGAAATGTGATTTGGCCCAGAGAGAAGGGCTATGTATGCATGTCTACTTAAATAAGCGTGCATTTATCACCACAGATTATTTTATATGTTTCCTGATAGAACCAACAGTTTTTTCCTCTTTGTGCACCGATGATCTGCAGCTTCTTTTCTCCATTTTGTTTTTGATTTTAAACACAGGATAGGTGGGAAACTGACTGCAGAAAGGATACACAGGATGCAAATTTGTAAGAGGCCACTGTTTGCTCTGGTTATATGGCACCCAGCAGAATAGAACCCTTGCCTATTCATTAGGCTCTTAGGTGCTTAAATAATACAAATAATTAACAGTAATGCCATCTTAATGCTGAGTTAAGGTATTTCATTAAAAAGTTAACATTGTTCCAAGAGTGTTAATCGAGCTGTCTTGCACATTTTCTTCTCTCTCTTGCCAATGTAAATGTAATTCATTATTCTCTTCTATTAGCATACAACCATTGCATACATTAGGCATACAAAATGTTCACTTATTGCTGCTTGAGTGATTTTAATTTTCAGATTTCCTTGAACGTTTTTGCACGGCTATTGCAACAAAGCGCTAACCCCTCATTCCTCCTTCTTAAAATTTTGTTATTTCTCTGCAGTGCCCTGCATCAGTTCACCATAAAGTCTGCAATCATTTTGTGTGCTTTTATGCGTTTTCCCTCACTTACCATATGTGATATAAAACAAAGTTTAAAAAGGAGGAGGCGGGGGGAAGGAAGCGTTGTGAATCGCTTAAACAGAAAAGCGTGTCCTTTTATCCAACCAGAGCCGAGGGCTGCCTCGGGTCGGATAATGCCTCAAAGGCAAAACTCTAGCCTCGAGTTGCAACGTGCAGTTCCTGTGAGCTCCTGACTCAAAACACCTCAAAAACAAAGGGAAGAACTAACAAAAATCAGAAACATGGGTTTCTTACTATGCGTGGCTGCAAAGGCAGTAGAGATGGAGGTAGCTTGTTCAACAGTTCATTTGTATGCTGCTGTTGTCATGTTTTTACAAACTATTGTCACATTTTTGTCACGTGTCATATCTGACAGCAGACCATAAACTAAGAATTCTGTTAAATAAGTGATTCTCACTCAGGCATTAGCCCTGGCAGACACCTGCTGGGAGAAATAATGAAACCTCCATTTTGCAATCAACTACGTTTTACTGCCTATTCTTGACACTTAATGGTTGTTAAATGTCAGCAGGTCACTGCAAATTTGTGATTTTAAGTGTCTGAGTACCCAAACACAAGTCAGTTCTGAGATATTTTCTTTCCCCTCTGGTTAAATGTTTTTAAAGGAAGAGGCGGGGAGAAAAATGTATTAAAGCCTGGCAGCATTGCAACCTGTTAGGAAAACATCTTTGGAAAGGTCCAAAAAAATATTCTGAGACAACCTTTAAAACAAGGCTATCAATTTACTACAATAGTCGTACTACCCACGTAAGTAAACAGCAGGGAAAGAAGAAGATTCTGAAATCTGCAGACGAAGGTCCCGGAGAGCGTTTCTTTTTCCCTCAGATCAGAGAGGAAAATGGCAATATCAGGTTGCTCTGGAAAGCCCTCTGAAAACCTACCTGCATCGTGCCTGGCCAATGGAAAAAGAGAGAGATTCAGAGCTCTGCAGTGTTAATTGAACAGGGATTTGGTTCATCATAAAGGCAAACAGAGCATAAAGTCGTATACGGACACTTACAAGCAGCGGCAAAAGGCCAAGGAATCACAGCCCTTACCTATGAGTGGGAGTTCATCCATGGTAATGCCCTGAGATTTGAGGTGCTTCTTGATACAGGCCAGCCGCTGCACGTTGGGTCCCCAGCGCCTGCCTAGCTTGTGTATGTGCTGAATCTGTGTCACAAACCGCATTTCATCATTTAGCTTGCACTCAGGTCTCCAGTCTGGAGGAGGAATCACCCTGCACATCCCATACTTCTCTACCTGAGCTCGGACTGACTCAATGTATATCAGTGGGTCATGAAATTCCTTGGTGGAGGGCCTAAGGATGGGAATCTCCCCCAGCATCCCCCACCCAGACTTACTACTGCCCTTTTCGTGCTTTCCCATTGAGTCTTGTGGCTTGTGCAAGGACTCCGCTTGAGAGGTAGAACGATTTTCACAGGAGGCATTTTCAGTTTTGCCATGTGCTTGTTTCCCTGGCGTACTCTTTCCAGCAGTGGCTCTTTTCGGCCTATTTCTTTCCAAACTCTTCTCTGGCACTTCCTTTCTAAGGTGTCCATTCAGCAAAGGCTTTTCTACTGCTGCCTTTTTGCCAGCAGCTTCTGCCAAGTTGACGGCCCCTTTCATTCTCTTGGTGGGCGACTGTATTTTGTCTATGTGATTCGTCTCTTCCAGCCTCCTCTTCGAATTGCGCAGCCCCTCCCTTAACTGTCTCCCCACCTCCTTAGTGCATGTCTTTTGGTTCAACTTGCCATTGACTTTTACACCATTAACAGCGGTATTGTTAGACTTGGATGCTCCAAGGGATAGCACCTGTTTGCGGGTTTTTGCATTGCTACTTTCTATTTTCCCTGAGATTGTGTGGTTGACAGGTGAACTGGGTTTGTGGTGATTTAGTTTGGTTTCCTTGACCAGTTCTTTCTTGGCTTTGGTGTATGTGACAGTTCCCTTTGTCACTGTTGCAGTGTACTTCACAGTTTTGGACGGTGAAGGTCTGACTTCTCTCATCTTTTTGGCACTGGCTGCATTTGCACTCGGAGATGACATTCGAGTGACCCCGTTGACTTTAGAAACCTGAAATGTCAGAAGTGTAGTAGGAGGAGCAGAAGGAAGGAAACAGAAAACAGAAAAGTAAATCAATAATGTGACCACTCAGCCCCAATTTCCCATTTCCTGGACAACCGTATTCTGACTCCTGGCCCCGTCATACAATCTTCGTATAATGGTTTGCACACAGGCAAGAGAGGGGACTAGGTGCTTCTAAGAATAAAATAAAATAAAAAATGTGGGTTGTTTGGTTTTTTTTTGTTTGTTTTGTTTTGTTTTTTTGGGGTTTGTTTTTGTTTTTGTTTTTTTTGGGGGGTGGGTTTGTTTGTTTTGTTTTTTAATTTTTGTTTTGGTTTTGTTTTAATTTACCAGAAAGCCCCCAGTCCTGCTTTCAATGGGTACAAAGTCTCTGGCATTACGAAGGGTGAGGTCCCTTGCTTGCACTACCCTCTTCCTTGCCTATCAGAAAGCTGTTAAAGGATTATGAAACACAGTCTGATCTACAAACTAATACCTTCATTACCTCTTTTGCTGGCACTCAAGGCACTCTCCCTCACCCAATCTCCTTCACGTACACACAGATTTCACTACTTCTTAGCAGACAAAATAGGCAGCACATGTTATCTAACTGGAATCTGCACATTTGCAAAAAACACAACAAGATTCAAATCAATTTACCTTCTATCCAGGCATACATATAAAAAGAGAGGTGGTACACATTATGCACCCAACAGATCAGCACAGCCATGAAGGATTCAGTCTGTCACACTTATTAAATCTTGGGCAGCATGCTGTTGCTGAAGTTGATAATTTGAAATTTAAAAAATGTATACAGTAGTCCAATGTAATTTTTTTTTAAGTTTTGTATCTGTGCAAGTTTACTGACACATATTCTATTGGATCATATTGTGTCAATGCAGCTTAGAATTGCTGGACTCTGCTGCTTTCTGTTAGACATTTAAACTCAGTTATGAGACTAGAATTTTTATTTTAACTACAAGATGTGCTAAGGACCAAAAGCAAACCTAAAGGGAGGTCTACAAAGGGAACTGAGACAGCTCAGCACTGACAGCTAAACCCCACTACTAAAAAACAAAGTTCAAGTTCAAAACAACTTTAAGTGTTGTCTTCTCACCCCCTTAAATGACTGTGAGCATAGAAAAAACACATCCAGAAGTAAAAAACATTGATTAAAGAGCTCGCAGTGAAAGCATACAGTACAATCACCCCTTATCAGCACTCAGGTGAGTAACACCATTTCCTGCACCAGAGTTGTAAATGCTTTCTCCTGTGGGATTCTGAAATCCTTCCCGAATCAGTAAGCATGGCAGCTTCTCTCAAATCAATGCAAGAACCTCAGTCACTTATTATATAAGGATGATATAAAACAGGGATCAAATAGAGGTTGAAAATACTGTGCTACGGTTTTGCATGCAGCGACTCGTGGAAGGGGAACTGGAACCTGAAGATTCTGCATACACACACACACACACACGTGTGTATTTGAGTGTTTACGCACATTTTCTCCTCTGTACTCCAGAAGTTGGAGCACCAGTAATGATCTTTTAAAAACCATCCATACTCTTGTCTTTCCTGCACTTGCAAGGTAGAAACAGTTAAGGAAATTCCAGTTAACTGATGAGATGAGGTTTTACCTTGAGCTTTTCAAAGATCTGTGAGGTATCATCTGGAAAGCAAACACTTGCAAACAGAAATGCATTTACCCATCTCCCTTGAAATTTAAGCAGTACTTCATATTTGAAATGCAGGCCTGGATTTAACTTTTACAGCACTTTTTCATGCTGCAGAACAGACACAGTAGAGAGCTGCTGAGACATTGCCTCTTGCCCGCAGCAGTCACAACAAGCATCGAGTATCCTTGGATTTATAAATAACTAGAAACATTGATTATAGATTTCACCTAGACTAATAGAGAAAAATTGATTGAGAACTGGAAGGGGGAGGTAATCTGGGTGACAGTGATCATGAAATGGGTTTTCATTTCTAAGATGTGACAACAGACTTAAAAAAAAAAAAAACCAAAAAAACCAACCAACCAACCAACCAAAACCAACAAAAAAACCCATACACAAAAACAGAAACAAAACAAAAGAAAAATCCACACTAAAGCAATTTCCACTCAGAGGAAAGGCATAAAGCACAGACCATTATGGCTGTTCATGAAGTTCTCTAACGACTGGAAAATTAGAAAATGATCACATTAAAAAGTGGTAACACAATTATGTGACTAAGGGCAACCATATAGGAAAAGAAAAAGCATATATTAAATCAGAAAGGCCAAGGAGCTAAAGACACTTCAGTTAGCGAGAGACTAAAACAGAAAAAAAAATTATAAATACCTTAAAAATACAGGATAACAAACAATGGAAGTGATAAAGCACCACACAAGGAAGAAAAACAAATAGCCTGACTAAAGTGTTCCTGCTTCTTTTGCATTAACCTTCACCAGAAGTGCCACTGACTAAATATTTATCGGGTACAGAACATAATCCATTTCAGCAAGAAGACTAGGATAGCAACCCGAGTAAAGCAGAAGACACCTGAATGACTTAGGGCATGGCTCCTGGAAATAAACTGGGGGCAGACAGCGAGTCTACCTAATTTCAAATCCTAAAATCATTCTGCAACAAATCAACATCCAACAGCTAATTTGCAAGCATACAAATGATTACAAAATAATGTTAAAAATAAAACAACAAAATCTACCCAGGGTTTTGCCAAAGTAGCAAATCAAGCAATTTAATCATCTTCCAACAGAAGCATTTACCTGACTGAGGAGGTAAAGAAGCAACTCCGCTTGTCTTGTGGTGAGGGGTCCAAAACTAAACCCAATCCTGCTGGCCACACTGTTGCTGACACAGGCCAGGATGCCATCGGCCTTTTGGCCACCTGGGCACTGCTGGCTCTTGTTCAGCCCCTGTCAACTAGCAACCCCAGCTTTCCTGTCCCTCCTGATCCCTCTGCAAAGCCTTTCTACCCTCAGCAGATCAGTGTTCCTGCTCCTGCTCCTGCTGGTGTCGTGTGTGAACTGACTGAGGTGTCCTCAGTGCCCTTGTCCAGGTCATTGATGAAGATGTTCAACAGGACTGGCCCCAACACTGAGCCCTGGGGAACACCACGGGTGACCAGCTGCCAGCTGGGTGTAACTCCATTCATTACCACTCTCTGGGCCCAGCCATACAGACAGTTTTTAACCCAGCTAACATCCATCCAAGCCTTGAGCAGCCTGTTCCTCTGGGAGAATTGTGTGGCAGGTGGTGTCAAAGACTATTGAAGTCCAGAGGGACAACATCCACAGCCTTTCCTTCATCAACTAGGTGTGTCACCCAGAAGGAATAAAGTGACTGACATTAGCCTTACATGATCCAAAGTCTTGAGCCAAAGGTGAAACCAGGGATACGAATAATCTTATCTTTGCTTTTCAGCTATGTTCCCAGTTTTGCTGACCACTCTTTTCTCACCTTTACTGAACACTTCCCCTTGCAGTAAAACATGCTACTGATAGATTTTAAATTTTCTTGTCTTTATAAAAAACACCTGGGACCAGCACAGTCTTGCAGCAAATGGTTTGTTAGATTTGAACTGGTCTACGTACACACCTCTGCACAGCACCTAGGATTCAGCCTCCAAAACCAGACAGAAAAAATAAACAGCCTGCTAGATAGCCACCACAGTGATAAGGGCAACATTAGTGACACTGACAACAGTTTTGGTCCCAAACAAATCTAAGTTACGCAACTGATCTTGAATTCATTCATAAAAATAGTTCTGTGCCTGTACGAGCTGTGCAGAGGTAAATTACCATATTAGGCCAAGAGAGGGCCCCATTGAACAACATTTCCTTTGCTCACAACCCTTTAAAGTAGGAAGCCTTCGG
Organism: Hirundo rustica; assembly: GCF_015227805.2. Classification (NCBI taxonomy): domain Eukaryota; kingdom Metazoa; phylum Chordata; class Aves; order Passeriformes; family Hirundinidae; genus Hirundo; species Hirundo rustica. The sequence continues at coordinate 91,502,155 of NC_053450.1, forward strand.
AAGATGGCAAAGGAGAAAGCAAAAGAGATAAGGAACCTGGGACAAATGCAAGGGCGCACCAAAAGAAAGACAGAAAAACAGAAACAGAGGAAAAAATTAAAAGCACCTGGTAATTTCTGGTGTTCTGCCTTTATTTTCTCTAAGTCTTAATGGAACAAAAACACACACAAATAAACCATGCAAATGCAGTGAACAAGGAGCAAAAATATAGAAGGAGGAAGAACCTGTGGCTGGCACCCTGGGGGAAAAAATCTCCTTGTGGAAAATACCGAAAAAGTCAAATGCTTGGGACAACAGCAAGAAATTTGGCAAAGGTTTTGTACAAAACTAAATCTTTCTGCAAGCAAAACATATAATCCACCTTTAATTAGCTGGAGTCACATTTTCATTAAAATGTGTAAGAAAGTACTTATGCTACTGTGGGTTGCAGAAGAAAAATTAGGCTCCTAACTGTTTTTTAGGAAGGGAGAAAAAAGCCCACATCATCTTGACTTAAACTCCCCCTTATTTTCCGAAGCCTGGGGACCACCCTTGCTGATGTGTCCATGTGGTGTGACTGCTGGTTGTACTGCATCGCTTTAAATTTTTCTCCATTGTATGTCACACAATAAAAAACATTTAATACTCTATGAAGCAAAACCACTTGGATTGTGGACAGAACTGTACCACACTTGTCTTTTTCCTTTCAGAACTACCTTAGGAGTGGCAGCAGTTGACTTTAACAAAAGTTCTAACCAATCAAACTCTGATGATACAACTTTAAAGCATTTCACCTAAGTGTTCCAGTAGGTTAAAAGAATTAAGAACTGCATTCTTATGTTTTGGAAAACTTGTTCAACACCATGAGCTCATGACAGAGCATGTCACAGCAAGGACCATAAGATAATGCTAATCACAAAAGAGAAATCCAAAAGGATGCAAAGCAGACATTCACACTTATGCCGAGATAAGGGCAAATCACCATGGTGGAATAAAGAACTCAAGTCTTACAGAGGTACAGACACACTGTGAATAGCCTTCAGGATCTCAAATCTGATTTAGAAGGTAATATAAAATTGGTGGAGGCATTTCAGGAGAACTTAAACCACCGCTGAAACACATAGCATTAAAGATTTCCTCAGCAAGAGCATCACTACTTTTCTTTTTGCCATTTTTAATTTCCAAGCCTGTGACTCAGAGGTGCCATTTAAAGGCCTCGACAGCCCTCTACAAGATGGCAATTCCAGCTCCACTGAAGACCAGGTCAGCTTACTCAGAAGAAAAATCTTTATGTGTCAGCAAGTAAAGACTGTCTCCAATCAGCCCACTGAGTATTCATCACTGCAAAACAACCAGCCAAGCAAAAACAAAAATCCCAAGCAAACAAACAAAAAACCCAAACCAAACCAACAAAAAAACCCAACCAAATCAACATCCCACAGCGCCCCCCTCAAAAACCCCCAAACCCCCCAAACAGCTTAAGTGCAGCAAGCTTTCTGTACTGCACTGCCCTGGTGCAGGAATTCTGCTAACCCAGCCCCAGCCTGAATAAGGACAGTCACAAGCAATGAAAGACTGCTCTGCTAAACTTCCACGCCCAAATTCAAGTTAGGTTGAAACAAATCTCTTTGCTGATTTTTTTTGCTGGCTTTCAAGCAAGTAACATGGAACTCTTAAAAATGTCTCCCACCAGGAACCTCCACTGTGAAGGAAGCAATATTTTGCAGCATGTTCTTGATACACCAGGCAAAACATTTTTCCCAGACTCTGAGGTCTGTGCTGTCCATGTGCAAACCAAGGCACGTGAGTACAATGTCAGGTTCTCCAGAGCATCAGTGAGCCCCCGAGATAAGCCACACAGACCAGCTCCTTCTTCCATGTGCTTGGAAGCACATGGAATGCTCGCCAGCCTTGTCAGCAGAAAGGTTTCACAAACAGCAATGTGAACTTTACTCTTTCATATGAATATACCAAGTAATAAAAAGACAGGGTTGTAAAGCACACTTTATCATACTGACTTCCCATATATATTTTTCTTTCTTCCTTTTTTATTTTTTATCGCTGAAAATTAACTCCTTGCTGCTCCAGAGCACGCTTTTAAGGATTGCCACGTCCAATCTACACCAAGCAGTGGAAAAATGAGCTTAGAACCTTAAAAGCCTTTGTTTCCTGTGTGTCCACAGCGGAGTACAACTTATTACCTGTTTCCTTAAGTCCTGAGCCGATCTGTGAAGAGCGTGGTGGTTGTTAGCCGTGAGCCCTTTCGTAGAGGAGCCAGTGTTTGTAGTAGCGTGGTGATTAGCAGCAGCCTGGTCTTTTCGACTCTCAGCCTTATGTTCGCTGTTCCTCTCCTTCCCTGGGGTGGCCTCTTTGCTTTTGTGTTTCTGTGCAGGTTCTTTCTCCTTCGTTGATTTGCTGGACCCATTGAAAACTAAGAAGAGAGAAAATCAGGTTATTAAGGGAAAAAAAAAGAAAAGAAAAAATATGCAAGACCAAACACTTCATTCAAAACACCACAATTTTCTCTGCTCTCAGTGTTGGATATTTAGTGAATGCCTTCTTACATCTAAAGCTAAATCAATACAGAAATAGCACTATTTTGCATATTTCTTTAGATGAACAGATTTACTGAAGTATTTCCTCTGCTTGTTAGCACACATTATCTTCAATATCCAAATTAAAACATACAAGGTATATACTGTTTTGACTGACCTAGATTTACAACTATGAGTTTGATTTTTACTTATGACAGTTTTAATTATCTTTCTTTACTCTTGCAGTGAGGGAATTCTAAACATAACCTAAACAGAAAAAATATTTATTTTTATACCAATGTAGAAGAAAAGAAACGTTCCATGAAAAAGCATGTTTTGTTTTCATCAATACCAAAACTGCTGAATCAAACTGACAGCAGTTTGCCTACAGCAGACAAGCTGCAAATAGAAAAAGGTACTTCTGCAAAGAAAGGAGAATACTAAAACCATTTTGAAACATGTGACATGAAGTAACACTGGGACCTGTGCTGAGCACCCTAACCTTTGAATGAGGGGATAAGGAAGTGTGGAACAGATACCTTCATTTTTTGTACAATAAATATTATGCAAACGTATACAAGCAAGTTTTGAGTAATCTGTCTCTCAGCTGAATTTATTTAAGAATAGTCACTGCTCTTCTGTTGTCAGGAGCATGAAGAGCTGAAGCTAAAACAAAAAATCACATCCTATTTTTCTGTTTGCTGACCACAAATGTGCTGAATTCATGTCAGTGATGCCCCCTCTTCAACGTGGCACTTGACAGAGGTCCACAAGGGTTATGATCCAACATCCACAATGGCAAATGCCCTCCTGCCTTTTACTTTTGATTTCTACCCGTCTTTCTTTGACATGGTTTAGGAAAGGATGCAAACAAGAAACTTCATAAATACTAAACAGCACAGCTATGTGAAAATCTTATTTATTACACACAAGATACGCCATCTGTTTGGGAATAGCAACTAAATGCATGAAGTTACTGTTTTCTTGTGAAATGAAACCCTTCTTTTGTCACTAAAGGTGATATTCCTACAACACTTTACCTCTTATCTAAGTTGTGAAGCTCAGCTGTCTCTACAGATGTAGAGTATTAACAGCAGGAGCAGCAGTAAGAGGAGTAATAAAAACCCAACAATCCTGCTGGACAGAAGAGGGGCAGCTAAGCTGCTTCTGAGCAGACCCTACTGCCAAACCTTCCCAAGCAGCTATCCAGCTTCCTGCAGCCGGAACACCAGCAAACTATTGACAAATTTGATTTTCAGGTCACTTTTCATATTTTCAGTTCTCTTATCATATTCAGTCAGTCTTAAAAGCTGAAGCAGATTACATAAAAAAAGAAAAAACTGCAATTGCTTTTCCTCCTCTCTTCCTCCTTCTCTTCCTTCTTGCATAAATGGAGTAAGAATGAGAGAAAAGCTGTCAGCAGCGGAGTCGCCACGAATTTCCCCATGGTTATGCCACTCCTGAGCTCAGGAGCAACTGGTGCTGCCCCAGCCAGCCAAGGATTTCTCAGTGATTTCTGCAAAAATCACGTAACCCTTGCTGTCTCATTTCCAGTGATGGAACCGGTAATAACTGCGAACCCCTCTCAGGAAGTTCATGACAATACACTCATCCGCCTTTGTAAGGAATTCTCACATCAGATGGAAGGCGCTACAGATGAACAAAGCACAACTATTTATTTTTAATAAGACATAGCACAAACAACCAATGGCAGCTTTGCTAATATGTAGAGTGGTATCTTCCTTTGAAGGGAACAAACTGTAGATACTGATCTGCTCTTACGGAAACATTCAAGTCAGAGAGATTAATTTTCTGCAATCATTTGCCACGTTGAAAACCAAAGATTACTAAAACAGAAAACACAGCCAAAAAGCCGAATTGTGCACTTCTCTGGTTCACACACACGCACAAAAAAAAAAAAAAAAAAAAAAAAAAGGCAAGCTAACATGAGACAAGGTATATTTTATATGCAACAGCTCATTAAATTTAAGTGTCGTGGGAACCCTGCCAGTTTTACCCTCTGAGTAATTATCTTTTGTCTTAATTTGTAAGATTCTTGAAAGGGGGAAGAGAGAAACAGGAGGGGAAAAAATGTTCAGTCTCACAGGAAAAGCTTAAAAAGCTTAAGTCTGAAAACACAACAAAGGGAGATGTAGATGCAAAACAGTTTTTGCCACGATGTCTTCTAGTTAAACAGTAGATGGTATCAGTTTCTATAAAAATCAGTATTTGTTTCTTCCAACACCTAGATTACTGTTATATCCAGCTATTTTATATCCAACTCTAAAACCTTTCTGCAATAGTAAGTTCTGAAAAATTCACAAACATACTATGTGAACAACTATCAAAATGTTTACTTGATTAATTACAAAATGCTATCACAAGCCAAGCATTTGGGGGGGGGAGAAATCCCCGAGACTATGATTTTCCTCCCATCTCACTAAAAATGTTGAAGTAAGTTATTTAGGCAATAAATTCATTTAGTACAATACAGAATTAAACTCTGGCCCCAACAGCTAGTAGACGATTCAAAGAAAAAAATGTATCACCAAAAAAAGACCAACCCTCCCCTCCTCAAAAAATCTCATTGTTGCAGAGTAAGTGATAATAAACCAGCAACACCCACTTCTCAAAGGAAAGAAAACAATAACCCCCCCAAAACTCATTAAATATTACTGAGACCAAATCTGATTAAACAATGAAATGATTACTAATTCTTTTGTGCCTTCTTATGCAGCAAATTGCATTCTCTTTCATGTCTGCCAGCTCTCAAATATTTCTGATGCACTCAGAACATCAGGAAAAAGGTGTATGTTGTGCTTTATGAACCACAGACAGACATGTTCAGGACAATCTCCCATGTTAGAAATAAGTCTGACATGCCAATATCTAATGTTCTGTTCCCAGTCTCTTCAGTTCCTTGTAAAGAGTAGTCAATAAACATTTCACCCTTGAAGCAGTAATTCCATTAGAAGACAGAAAGACAAAAAACCAAGTCCAACCCACACGAGTGGTGAAACTTGCATTCGTGAAGCAGAAATGAGATGTAGAGTCTTGAATTATGATTATTTTATGCTACCTTAATCAACTCTGTATTTCCAGAACAGTTTTTAGTTAAAGGTAAGAAGGGCTACTAACAAATAATTAAAAGTGTAAGTAAATTAGTAGTGTTCAGACACTCCAGATAGAACAAATGGGTATCATTATACTCGTATACTTCTGAATGCTTATTCTCAAAATGCCGCATCCTCCAAAGCTATTATTATTACTATTAAACTGAAACAATAAGAGCCCCACAGTGAAATACTTGTGGGTCTTTTGGTTAGCAGTGATGATCAAATGCAAAGAAACTGAACCACTACATTCAAAACTCACAAGCACTGGGGGTTTTTAAACCACTAATATAATTTATGGCAGCAGAACAAAACCTTATGGCAGGCACAATCCCCGTGGATTCAGCACAGTGCTCCCTGCATCCGGGGAACTAGACCCCGGGCACCAATATTCACCCAGGATCCCATACTGGGACTTTGGGGTATCTCATTTGAAACTGTGATAAAGAATCCCTACACAAACCAATGCAAACTGTGCAAACTGTGCCTGTATTAGGTGCAGCTTTAATAATGTCTAAAACAATTTCTGGTCCAGTAAAGCCACAGATGTGCTCAATTACTACAGATTAACTAAGCATTTACTACAGGAATTGACACTGTAGTGGGCAATAAACATAATATGTTTTCAGCAATTTTTGGAAGTATTCCTACCAATTAATTTGCACACAAACACTTCACAGGATACAGCCAGCCATTCAGAAGCTGCTTTATAATATGTACAATAATATGTACAATAATATGTACAATAATCAGGCCTTCACTGTGGAGGCAGCAGAACTACTGGACTGGGTTCAGTCAGCTATTGACTCCATGGACAAAGCTTTGTTTTCCAAGCCTTCCTGGAGGTTACTCCTGCACCTGATACACTTTTTACCTGAGATAACTGGGGAGGTTTAATATGGACTGCACAGTACTGAACCCCTTTGCGGTGTGCCAGTGGCTGGGAGATGAAGGCATGGACCATACACATACACACGTGCTGCACGTTGCAGAACTCGCACGGCATAGGGCAAGCGATTGCGCATTCATAAAACAATCCAGGAAAAAAGAGGAGAGGCAGAAGCGAAAGGGAGAAGTTTTGTTTTTAGAAGGAGAAAAGGGAAGCTTGCCAATATCGTGAACCCGAGCCAGCTATTCCAGTGCAAACCTCATGTTGTTACATAGATCATGTTTGGGAAGAGATGTAGTATTAATCAACTTTCTGGCATAGAGTATCTGTTACTGTACAAAAACATTCTTGCTCTGGCTTTAATTCAGTTCTAAGTCACTGTGAAAACATTTATGTGGCTCTCAAACAGTGTTAAAGGACCCAGGCAATAATTCTTTTCCCCTCCCAAAGGAACTAAAACAACCTTCTACTTCCATAAAACACAGTATTTTAATATTGCCAATTGTTTTCCTTAAATGTTGGGTATGTTCTGACATCCATAAATCATTTCCAGAGACAGAAGCTGTCTTCTGGAGCCCCCCAACACGCTCTGCCTAATCAGTCAGGAGCAAAGGCGTACTTCAGAAGAAAAGGCCGACACCGCATCACATGAAAATATGTGGTATTGCTGTTTCCACACTTCCCAAGCCCTGAAGCAACACCACTCAATTTCTCAGTGGACAGCACCACACGAAAATTTCCATAGCTGCATGATAGCAGGAGTCAAACAGGAGAGCCATGGCAGAGAGGTAACACTGAATTTGTTTTTGACACCATCAATAACACAGCTCAAGCCCTGCATGCACAGGAATATATTGGGCCACCGGGAGAAGCGTTATTGGTATGAGACACCGCGCCACCGCTTGCAAAAATTCAATACCAAGTGTCTCGTCTCAGCACAAATTCATTACTCTCACCTAACCATTACGACACAAACAACATCAAAAGGGTCACTCACTAAGCAGCAAGTCCACACAAGAAGTGTCTGTCTGTTATCACGAGTCTCGCACCAGGATAACAATTCAATTTTTTTTTTTTTTTTTTTTTGAGCAACTTCCAGCTCCCCTATTCTTCTCTACAGGTCATACATCTCACTACTGAAAATCCACAAATCCACAAATGTGTTGTGTCTGATTTGCATATTTAAATATGCAAATTACTGCAAACCGGGTAATTTTCGTGTTACATATTTTTGCAGGAAAATTAAATGTGCAAAAATGTTTATTGCAACAATTACTGGTTCCATGGTCTTTCAACAAAAGGCTGTAAATCATCAAAATAATTGCCTACCCATTAACTATTGCAGCACTCTGCCTGAAATTTTCTCATTCTTCAAAATACATTTTTCTTCTAAATGTTTACCTCTTCAAGATTAGTTTCACTAAAAATGATGTACAAGCCTAAGGCTCTGTCTCATGTACCCATCCACAAATTGAGTTAAAGCCAAAACTAAATATAGAACTGCGACCACAAATCAGAATTTTCTCACAGCACACTCAAAATGTAACGTATGTAAAAGATGCGCCATTCAAGCCCAAGATACACAAACGCTGCATTGAACTATACGCTGAAATAAGGAAAAAAAGCTATCTACAATCTTTTCCTGCATCATCCTTGTACTATTACACACGTAAGGAAATTACGCTGCTAAATTACCCATTGCAGATTGAGAAGTGAAACGTTCTTCTGTGTTTCTGGTAAGCGAGTAAGACAGCACTGAAGCACAGTATAGTGTTTCTTGCAATGCTTGCTTACTATGCACTACTGCCAGGTCTGTTTTGAAATTCGAGCCCCGAGGAAAAAATAAAAAAGAAAAAAAGCGTCTATGCAATTTTCTCCCCTGCTCATTTCAGGCAGAAGACATGCAGAGCAGTTTTTATCTCGTCATGTTAACAAAACACAGCATGAACAAGCAACCACTTCTGACCCTGTAGGTTTTCTGGCATGCTGAAGCTGGTTTACTCCAGCTAAGGACACCAGACTCGCCCTTCATGAAGCAGTCTGCTTACAAATAACGATGGTTAATTCTGTTTTCGTAAAAGGAAATCGGAACTTAATTGTCTGTCTCTGGCATCCAGAGACAACAGGACATTCCCAAGTAGGCTGACCCAGATGTGCACTCCTCTCTGCCTTTGAGCTGCTGTGCTGGTGTGAGAAATGGCTAATTCCCCAATCATTCTTCCTGAGAAAATTAGCCAATCATTATCAGAGGAACTGTAGCCTGCTGCGGGCGCTGTCAAAGGTGTCTACACAACTGTATCTGTGCATGCTGCTCCTCCTGAGGCACTTTTCCAGCCCACAAGCCCTTTCAAGTAGAGCAATGCCTATCCTCCTTTGCTCCTGAGATGGGGCCGATAACCCAAACACTCCCCGGCTCCACCTTCCAGCTCTCTATCACGGCCTGCCTAGCAAAATGCTTGGCACCTGCAAACATTTTTCTTCAGGATCCTGCAGAGAAAACCTTCCATTGTGCCACAGAATGAAATCAAACTAGGATTTATTTAGTTGGGAGGAATTCAAAGAATTAGGTTTAAAGGAACAAAGACCTAAGCCTAGCCTCTTCCCTACAACTTGGAAATTCCTCTGAGCAGCAGGGAGATGCAATTTAGACCCAATAACCCCCTGGAAAGACTTGCACGCTCCCTTTTACACACTCCCATGAATGCAGGGAATAAACACTTCTCCTGCCAAACTTTTCACTTTGCTCTTTTACAGCTGGATGTGCGTGCAGCACATCAGCAGCACTATGAAAGGAGGGCGAAAAGGCACAGGTAGCAATTTGATGCTTTAAATGTATCTGTGTAAGCACTAAGGTTGGAAGGCACAAGTCAGCGGAGCTAATTACTGCACCTGGTGCAGCAAGCTATGCCATGTGCTATACGTGCTTCCCATTCACACCCAGGCGCTCTCGACAGAGTTAGCTCTCCAAAAGGTGGCTCAACAGGCTCAGTTGTAACAAACAGTTTGGTGTGCAACCTTAATAATGCCCCATATTGGCGTCAGAAGAGGATATTGACAAATGACTTCGCCCAGAAAAATTGTTCTGGCACCCACTGAGCAGAAAGCAATCATTTGACACTGTCTAATGACATTAATCAAGCTCTGAACCTTTGTTGTTGGTATGTCATAGCAAATGCTTAGCACTTTCAGGTCCAAAGTGCTTGACTAGACATTGTATATTAAAAACAAAAGACTTTAATTCATTAAAAATAGACTCTCACGCTAGATTAAGTTCATTTGCTGCACCCGTCCTTGGTCTGCCTTTGTGTGTGGTCTCATTTAAAACAGACACACATGAACCAGAACCCACTTTATTCACAAGAAACAAAAATACTATTGGCTGTCAACCAACATAACAGACACTGAAGAATGGGAATACCCCTGGGTAAGGAAATTTTAATTAAAAAAAAAAAAAAAGAAGGAAAAAAGAAGAAAAAAAAGAAATTACAATGACGAAGAAGCAGCAGCTGCCTTCTCTGGGAATTCCTGTTTCCTTCACCTTTGTCAAAACATCTCACATTGTCTCCTATGTATTTTATAAAGGTCTTTTGCAGCTCTATTAAAGCTGCAGCTTCATTTACACTCTCTCTGATCTATATTGATAAAGATTATGAAGCCATTATATGGCTCATTATGTTTGCCTTTACTTACCCCCAATTAAGATTTCAGGTGTCTCTGGTTTTGAGCTAATTTCAAAGTGGCTGCCATCTGGGACATTCTCAAGGAACACGATCAGCTCCTTCTGCAGTGATGTATCACATTTAAAACTCTGAGGGAGCAGTTCTGTTACGTGCAGCCTCATCTTCCATATGCAGAGTTTTGTGCCTCTTTATTTTGGGGGGGGGGGGGGGGGGTGGTTATGCAGAAATCAATCCTAAGTGCCAAGTTCTGATCTATGGCTGTAAAGCATTAAAACTCCTGGTCACAGCTGACAGTTGAAATGCTATTAGGCACAACATCCCCTTGCAATTATACACAAATCATTCACAAAAAAATTGAGTTTTTGAGTTTGGGTGTGCAATAAAAACAGATTCAGATGCAGTCATGAAAAAAACCACTTGGCATATGTAACAAAGGCACCCTTTATAGAAAACTCCCTTTTGAAAGGCAGGGATGAGGATCAGCACAGTGAAGTAATTGGGATCTACTAATCTCTTCTTTGGAATAAGGTAGCATGAAAGAACAAACAGAGCAGGCACAGGTCACCTCTCAAAAAGTGCACTGTGAAGAGACCTTCCTCTCAGTCGTCCTACTAAAAGGAGAAGAGCTGAAGGGGTAGTCACTAGAAAGAGGTTCTCATGGAAAATTTATAGTGAGGAAGGGAACAGAGAGCATACACTACATTTTGAAATTATGTCAGGCAGAGATGGCATGGAGTTATGAAACAAGAGCTCCTGCTGGAGCAAGAACCACATCACACAGAGGCTGGCAGGGGCGCATTACAACAGAAACAATTAAGAAATTTTCAGCACGGCTTTAAATCTTCCATTATACGGCAGGTAATGCTGCCATATAGATGGATCCATTTTTCAAGATATGGCACAAGGACATCATGACACAATTACTGTGTAATTAAGGCAGCTTTTGCTGATTTGCAGAGAAATAACTGATTTGAGAAAGTTTCCTCCATAAATTTTTTCAGTCAACAACATGAATGAGGTATCAACCTACTGCAAGTGTGGTCCCAATACCACATGAGAGAAATTAAGTGTTGCCCCTGGCACGCATTTTGATAACACTTATCAATGCTTATATTTAACTTTGGTAAAATAAAGTCATTCTAAATTAAACATCAGTCTCAAAAAAGCCAGAGAGCGTGACTGTGTGTCTATACATGTGTGTGTGTACATACATAAATACATCTCACAGAATCACAGGATTTTTTTAGGTTGGAAAAGACCTTTAAAGTCTTTGAATCCAACCATAAACCTAACAAAGCCAAGTCCATCACTGAAACATGCCCCTAAGTGCCACACCTACATGACTTTTTAAATACCTTCAGGAACAGAGACTCAATCACTTTCCTGGGCAGCCCTGACAACCCTTTCAGTGAAGAAATTCCTCCTAATATTTAATCTAAATTTTTCCTGGTGTAACTTGAGGCCGTTTCCTCTGGTCCTGTTGCTTGTTACAAGGAGAGGAGATGAAGCCCCACTTCAGTACATACGTGTGTATATATATATATACATACGTGTGTGTATGTAATTCCAGCCCTGCAGTAGTTCTGCCACAGAGAGAGTTCAGATTGTCAGAAGAAACAGGTTAAACCACAAGATGCTAAAACTGCATCTCACTCCACTGCTTTTTCAATCAGATCAAGAAGAATGGACAAGGACTGAGCACATTCAGCTCGTAAATTTCTTTACTAGGGGATACAGGAGGACAGCACTATTTAGGACCTACCTTGCCCATTTGGTACATGTTTATGCGTTTTTCCTTTCCTAGGGGTTGACTGGCATGATGATGAAGCATTGTTTGTGGCTGTTTTTGTGTCCTCTGTCTCCTCCTCTTCCTCTTCTTCATCCTCATCATCCTGAGAGCTTCCAAAATATACCATGTTGCTGGGCAGGGCTGGAGAACCTGATCATTATAAAGAAATGGCTCATTAGCATCATTCCATTCACTTGCTGCACTAACCTTATCAATCACAGCCTACTTCAGTGTCATACACAGCAAGGGGAGAGTGGGACTCAGAGCTGGGAGGTCAGACCAGTGCATGACTAACTAGAGGGTTTTTATTTATTAGTTTTTACCAACAGGTGATACACATGTGCTTGAAAAGCAGCGTTCTCCCCCCTCAAGCACATTCTATTCATACTTCAGACAATCAGTCTTGCTACAAGCCCTAATTAATAGCTCTGTGTATTCAGAAAAGGACTAATGCACATGCTTGATTTCAAATGCGTGCTCAAGTGCCTTGCTGAAGTCTTAACACACAACTAGAAGCTTACATCTTTTCCAAACAGAAGAAAAAAGAGCAAAAAACCAGTCTGCTCCGCAGTGATATTTTTAAGTTATCGTTACAATAAAGCATTTAAAGTTTACAATACTTTGCAGACCTCTACAATACTGTACACAATGTTTTGTGGTATTCTGCACTAAGAAATAAAGAGAAAAGCCAAGACATTGAAAAGCTTATTTGCCTAGAGGATTCCTGGCAAAGGAGAAAAAAGAGGAAAAGCTTTCTGATTCCCTGTGTACTCCTCTTGAGGATGTTGCTTCTCATCTCTTGATTATTTCCCATGACACTCCCGTGATTTTTAAATGTAAAAATACTGCTGACAACTAATGGGCACTTTCCCATGTGCTCAGTATCACTTTCTACTTCAAAATGAGTCTCCTGTCTATCCCCTGGAGGGATGGGTACCCTAGGAGCCTTCCATTTATTCCCAAAGAAAAATTTCTTTTAAAGAAAGTTAAAAAAGTATAGTCAACACACTTGGATAACAGCAACTTCAATTAATTTCCTGCAGCTAAATAAAACAAAAGGACAAAGAGAACTGGGTTAGAGACCAGCACAAGGTAGTAGCTATTTGGCTGGTGCTTCCTTAGGAAGCACTTCGGGCTTCAAGCTCTTCAGAACTGCAATTCAGCGTCTGGTTTTGAGCTGTTGGCATTGCCATTGCCAACAACTAACTAAAGCTTATTTTTTTGATTGAGTATTTTCTGCTTCCACCAGGTTTGCGTAAAATACTCTTAAAAATTTACTATTTAATGAATGAATTACCTAAATATCGCACAAAACCTAGGACAGGCTGTTTATGCAATGAATCATCCATTCCTAGAGACACTCGTTTTGATTGGGATGCAGTTCATTTTCTTCACAGCAGCTAGAATAGGGCTGTGTTTTGAATTTGTGCTGGAAGCAGGGTTCATAACACTGGAATGTTTTAGCCATTGCTGAGCAGTGCCTGCACGGTGTCAAGGCATTCTTTGCCCCTGTTTTTCATGCTGCTCTGCCAGCAAGCAAGGCTGAGGTGCACAAGGAGCTTGAGGGGACACAGACAGAACAACTAGCCAAAGGGATATTCCAGACCATAGGACTGTTGTCAGCAATAAGAGCTGGGGGAAGGAGCAGGAAGGTGGGGACATTAGGTGTTCCACCATTTGTATTCCCACAAAACCATTTTATGTGATGGAGCCATTCATCCTGGGGATGGCTGAACACCCTGTGAGCCTGCCAACAGTGAGTAGCAAATTAATTCCTTGTTTCACTCTGCCTGCAGTTTTGCTTTGCCTATTAAACTGTCTTTCTATCAGTCCATGAGCGTTCCTACTGAAAACTGACCCTTCCAATTCTCTCCTCCATCCCACCGAAGGCTTAGCCCCCACCTGTAAATATGTTTGCTTCTGGCCTCTGTAACAGCCCCTTTGGAACTCTGGCTGCCTCGGGGAGGAGCAGAGAGAAGCTCCTCACCAGCATCCCGTGTTATGTGTGAGTGGTAGCCCTGGGGCATCCAGGAGAAACACTATAGCAGCATTGATGGTGTGACCATTCTTCCCCCCTGAAATCGTGTATTATTCCATCCAACCTAGACAGAAACGTACGGACACAGATGTTTATCCTAGGGGAAAAGGCTTTTGCATGCCACAGGTTTCATGTTTATATAGACTGATGATCAAATTAAGACTGCTGACATATTTCATGGCATGGAAGCCGTAGCAACTTACAGAAACAAAAACCTTCACATTTTTAATGCAAGCCCAGAACTTTCTGGCACAGTCTAAGCAATCAAACATAGTAGGTAAGAGGCGCTGAGAGGTACATTAATTCTTCTTCTCGTGGGGGAGTCTTAAGTCTCAACAGCAACTAACTAGAAGACTCTAAATAGTTACTCCTAGGACAGTGCTGCCTGAAAAAGAAATTGGCTTTTTTCTTCCATCTACGTACCCAAATGTGTAGTCTGGATTCAGAAACTGGATGCAAGTGCATCAGTTCTTATCAGAATCTGAAGTCTGACACCGTTTGACACCATTGTGCATTGACAAACAATGGCATAAAAGAACCTCACTGTTCAGAACCCTCAAAATTAGATTCAAACACAGACTGAAATCCCCCTCTTGTAATTAGAGAAATAGTCAGAAAATTTATCCTTCCGAGACACTAAAAATAGAAGATATACTGTCTGGTCTCTCTGATTTGTCTTCCTTAGCATTCCCCATCTCTGAGCTTTTTTTGGCAGCTGCTTTAAACAGCAACCAACAAAAATGTATCATCTGCAAGGCAAATGTTGTTATTACAACAGTGATCCTTTTTTTTTTTTTTCTTCTTAAAGCAGAGATTAAAGTACAGTACTGTGTCAGTCTGTTTAGAAAGGAGAGAGAGTCGTACCCAAGTTCGACAGCAGGTACAAACTCTACCTAACTCCTGGTATTCAATCGCTGTAATCTCAGTGCATAAATCTCCTGTCAGAATGACAGTTTTTAATTCTTTCCAATTGAGAACTATGAACAACAACAGTTAAACTGCATTCCTGGGACAGCTGGGACTGTTTGGGAAGTACATTTCCAGAGAAATTAGACTAGCAACATGCAATAACACAGGAGAGTCCTGCTAACCCTCACTTTATTGATCTAAGTGCTCTGCAATATGAGACCTTAGAGAAAAGCTGGCGTTCAGTCAGGGTCTCCTCCCCTCCTCCTTCCCACCAGCTTTTCCTACATATTTATTAAACTTGACTTGCCAAACAGAAAGAAAGAATAAAAAGTCTGGACCTGCACATTTTTGTTCTATTTAACCACTGTGATGGATGGAAGACACTGAAAGAAATTTAAAAGCTCTGAGTTTTTTGCTTAATTTTTATATTAGAACTATTTTTTTGCCTCATCTTTTATAATACTACTTCAGTTCTGGAATAGGCTCAAATAATTTGTTCACAAACATGTGTTGAACTGGTTAAAACCACTTTTACTTTAAGCCTATGTAGCTAAACATGTCCAAAAGGCTGAGAAAACACTGGTTTAAAATATTGAAAGAGGCTGGCAAAGCTCACGACACTGGAAATTCCCTTTATGAGCAAACAGAAGGGAAGATATGTCTGCTACTGTGATTTCATTCAAGCTGAAAGAATGACAATTATGTTTATGAAATAACACCTAACGTGTAAGTAAGTACTTTATGTGCACTGCTGGTACACCAAGCAAAGAGCTAAGCAACCTCCACTAAGACTCCTTTCATGGAAATAATACTTAGATTTCTCATGACTGATGAAATAATGAAACTCATATGAACGAAATGGTGAAATAATCACTCACCTTTTTTAATACTGTGTAACAATGATTCCTGTCCTAAATATCCCTCATTCTCTCTGAGATCAGAAAGGGATGTGCATGTGATGCCACAGCCTAACTCTACAGGGGACCCCATTTGTTTCTCAAAGCTACTGATTTATATAAACAATACTACGAAGTGTTACTGTAGCTATAAATGTTCAAGACCATTGGAAATGTGAAGAAGAATGTGCGCTCAAGAGCTGATTGGTTTTTCCAGCTGTATAAGTGGTCAAATAAAATTTATTGCCCTTCCTCAAAAATCTGGCTGGTCTTCACTGCGAGTTTAGACCATGGTGGTTTTTCTTCCAGAAAGAATTTGTTGAGAGTTGCTGCTTTCATGTCTAACAGGTATTTACCATGAAAATTATGTAAGACAGAAAGATGATACAAACCCACCTAAACAGCACGAGAATAAGGAAAACTGCAGGTTCAACAGACACATGAGTACACACACATTCACAGAACATAGTGTTGTAGGGGCTTCCTCGATATGTAAAATTCATGGATCACTATTCTGCTATGTTTGTCTTTTCCTGGACATACTCAGGAACAGAAACCCTTGGGTAGCTATGCTGGTTCCTTCTTGCACGTATTTCCCAGCCAGGCAGGAAGAGTTAATAACGATGAGCAGTCATCCTTCCTCTTCCTCTTGCCCTCCCCAGCACCAAAGTGTGATTCTCAAGGCCTACCAAGGGTTATATAAAGAGTGACACTGGAATTAATAACCAACAGCAAAAAAAGAAGAGCAGCAATGCCACAAATAAAGGGCAACAGCTGTGCCTGGGAGGTTGAGCCTGCCAGGTCTCAGCACTCTAGGTATACAATTCCCCACTTCCTCACTTCCCATCCCCAAGAAAACAGCAGAAAAATCGGAGAGAAAGAGAGAGGGAGGGGGGGAGAGAGAGAGAGAGAGAGAGAGAGAGTTACAAGAGCCTGTGGATGTACTGAATTTTACAAGTCTCCTTCTGTGCTGGAAGCCCCCACATTGCAAGCAGCTGCTACCATGGGCACTGGAGCGGAGAGCAGGGAGCAGCCCTCTACCCTGAGAAACCCACCCTGCCACCCATCCCATCAGCAGGTGCCTGAAAAGCCCGCTCACTCAGCAAATCTGATGGCAGCCTAGAAATTAAATTTGACTTCTTACCGCTCATTTAGAAGACATTTCATGCAAGGAACCATCTAGGCTGTTGGTGGCTGTGTGGACATTTTTCTTGGCATCAAAAATGGCCTACAGAACATCTGCCTCCATCTGGCCTCTTCTTATTATACCTGTGCCACCGCTTCAGCTGTGGCAGTGTAATTTTTTTGTGGGGCCATGTGGCGAATTGGATCAGGGAACTGATTCAGATTAAAATCCCAGACTAAGGAAATTAAAGTCCATTAATAAACGCTGTAACTGCAATGTAATGTTACAAACTCTCAAGAAAATATTTGGAAAATTTCTATGCACACTTTTTCTATTGAATGTGTAGCATAATATATCACTTTATGTTATTAAACAAAACATTAAATGCAGTTATGTTCCCAATCTCGTGTAGGAGCTGCACATTTTTCATTGTGTCCTGATGATGCCTAGGCACACAACTCCTAAATGCTTTCCCTGCTGATTCATTTCACAGCAATTATTTGCATAAAAGCATATCCCATCACCAAAGATCTGGATGGGGCAATTGTAACATATTGGTAAGGAAGGAGAAGCCATGGCAGCAGGGGTAAGCTGTAAGAAAGCAGCAGAGCAGAAGGGAGGAATAATCCAGATGTGCTGGGGCTGGAGAAAGGTGAGTGGTGAGAGGGACGTTATCAGATGGACACCAGCTGCGGGAACACCGGGAGAAGGGAGATACGGAAGGGAAGTTACTGACATGAAGTAGTAACAAATACAGTAACGTAGAAAGGACATTGCTTTTACGGCTGGCTCAATACAAGGCATCCATCTGATAATGCAGTCAACCTGCTGCCCTGATCCAGACACGTGCCTGCTTAACGTTTCTCACAGCTGAGAGCAGAAAAGCCACGGCCAAAGTCAGGCAGCAACCTGGAGGGAACTTCCCAGTCCTCTCCCCCTCCTCCATAACACTAGGGAAAGGCCAGATCACCAAAGCTGGACCTCATAGGGAGATTTTGAAAGCCTAAAAAACTTCTATGTCTGACCAAAGGATTGCAAACCACACAGAAAGTTTGGACAGCTAACACAACCCCAAGTACTCTCTTCCTCGCCATTACAAGAGCTCCTAGGATCAGATACTACTGTGTGTGGCAAATTTTCAGAAAATCAATTTTGGTGAGTTGTTTTTTTAAAAATCACTCATCAAGGTTACAATTAGCTATGAATTATTACAGAAAGGAAGGACAGACAGCTCTTTTAAAAATTAGATTTGAAGTATGTTAGGCAACCGCTTCCATCAGTACCTACAGTTTCATTATTGAAATTCTCTCTTGAGTATTTTTGTCTTCCCTCCTATTGTGAGAGCAACACAAAAGAAAGCCTAACTATATGGGAAAAATGATTACCACAACTACACACTAAGTGTGGCCTAATGCATATGAAAGAATGACAAATATATTTTATGTCCTCTGTTACAATATTTTGGTGCTTATACAACAATAAGTACAAAGTAAAATATGGGGGGGTTAAGTCATGGTGCTGCTTTTAGCAATTTTCTAGGAAAGATGTCACTCTGTGCATGTGCAAAATTCAGGCTCACTACTAATAGCAGGCAGAATTGATGGTTTTGCAACCAGTACATACAGATGTGTTGACCTCAGCAGCAAGTGCCTGATTAATAGAATGAACTATACTCTTTTTCAGCTATTTTATTTGACTAATGAGGTTATTACTTTTTTCTTTTTTTTTTTTTTGACAAATGTGTAAAGTTTTCTCTCCTAAATTATGGTTATATTTTGTTTCTCATTAAATTACATTAATTTTTGTCTTGGACTAGCTAAGCATGTTAAAAAAACCCTCTGAATTTGGATCTGAAGAGTGGAATCAGAAGTATGGAAAGTGCATGTGCTTTGCCAAAAACACTATTTCATTACTCTTCAGAATTAGCTGGCAGTGCTTCTGCAGTATTTACTGAAGTACAAACCAAATGTTTTCATCTGGACAGGATTCAAACCCTGGTATGTTACAACCACAACAAAAATCATCTCAGTTCAAAAGCCTTCTCTGTAATTTGGGCTGTGGTTTCTGCAAAATTGGAGGATTCTTCTCCATGAATTATTTACACCAACTCCCTCCTCTAGCTCCTTTGTTTTTTTTCCTCCTAACAATTAAACACAACCCAGATGTGCTTTAGAAAAATCTTAAAACAATTTAAGACAGATTAATTTAAGCACAGGGCAGGTCAAGGTACGCGGGACTTCAGCCTGCCCCAAAAAAGCACACGGCTTTGCCAAGTCCTACAGTGAGCCACGTTCAGAAGTTTGGCTTCTCCTCTGACACATAGCCCCATTTTGTGGCTGTGTACAGGTGGAAAAACCTTGTCTTTCAAATGCTCCTAATGTGCTGTCATCTCAATGCTTAACATTTAGGGCCTGCTTCTCATTTATCATATGTCCCATTTACTATGTTTTGGCAGGACAACGCCAAATCCCTGAAGTGCAAATATATGTAATTTATGCCTGCATCTTAAGGTTGTTTTACCAAGCCAGGCTAAAGGAGCACAAACTGCATAAACTCCAAAGGGAAGAGCAATTGTACTTCACTTGTCTCATTCCACCTGCAGGAAGGGTCCCAGAGGGAGCTCCGTGGTGCTTGAGCCAGAGGGAGGAAAAGGCTATCTCAAACATGGAAATAAAACTGAGCTCCAACTCTTCCCTCTGCTGCCACTGCACGAGTCACAAGGTGCCTGGTGTTACAGCTAATTTATTGACTAGTGTAGCTACATAAACCCCATTTTCTTCTCAGTCCATGCAGTAGACTTTTCTAGGGAAATGGAGCAAGGGTGGGGAAATGCGTGAGTCTGCAGGAAAAAAAATAAAAGGTCTACTTTCCAAACTTAGCAAAACACTCCAGAATAACAGAGTACTCAAAATTTAAAAAATAACAAAGGAGTGCTTCTCACGTCTACAATTCGTATCTGACAATCTCAAAGCAAATGAACATCACTAGCCTGACTGGATTTTACAGTGAACCTCAAAACCAACCCTTTCCGCATGCGCTTCAACCCCCAACTTTATTTTTCCTCCTATCAAGAACAAAACCAGTATGGAAGTTTCAAACCACCACGATGACATTCCCAAAAAGCTACCATGCTGCGTCTCATACCCAGGCTGGGTCCCATCCCTAGCACAAAATCAGTCATTTGGGTAACACTGAAGCTTTGGTATATTCATGGGTTAGTTAGAGAAGCAGGATCAGAGGTTTTTGGCTGGGATGAAGGCCAGGAATTGCCTTTGCCAGAATACTCTACATTGCCCACCTGGGCAATGAGGCTTTGAATTGCTTCTGCCATCGTAGCACTCAGATTTTATCCCAGTAGCTCATCCATAATCAACAGCCAGCTACAACAATGTCTATATACAGAGTTAAATATTTATCCTCACTTTACAAAAAACTAAGCAGCTCGCTGAAGGACTCTGATTGAGTCTGTGGCAAATACAAGAGCTAAACCTCAAGATTAGTCTCCCATTTCAATCAGTTAACTGCATCCTGTGGCTTTTTACAGGGGTAGATACTGGAATCATTAACATCAGAAACAGCCCAAAAACCAGAAGGGCAAGAAAAAACGTTCGTTCAGCTGTACTACTACACACAGGATACTCTATCTTACTTCAGCACCTTTTCCCATCTCTTAAATCTCCCAGTAGGCACACACTGGCATGAAATTGCATCTTCCACTGGATGCCTGGAGTTTTGGCACTCCAGCAGCACTCTGTTCCCCCGGGAAGGAATAATGCCATGGTGGTGGTCGCCAGGCTCTCTTCTCTCTCTGTACTTCACACACATGCTGTTCACTCTGAGCCTGTGTAGCCACCTCTCCCTGCCAACACTGATTAAATTGCTCTTGTCTAAACCACCACAAGAGTTGCATAGCAGCTCATATTGCATTGGCGGCCTTAATGGTTGCATATATGAGAAACAGCTTATAATCTACACTTCAATGTTTCCCCTAACTTTAAAAAAGAGATTAAAATTTTTGAGCTTACAACTACTAAATGCAAACTTATTTTTATTAAATGGTTTGTGCAATTAAAATTCAGGACCTTAAAAGTATACTCTTGAATTTTCAATCCTAAAATGTTAGTTTCAAATACGAAATGATTTAGTAACAAAATCAACAAAATTTTTTCTTCCAGCGTTTTAAACAAATTATTGTATGTCTGCATGTTTTAATATTATTTTGGAATTATAAAAACTAACCCAGACAGCAAAGAGGCTATTACTTTTGGACAGTGTCAGCATTTCACTGCTTTGCTTCCAGCCTAATCAAGCTGCTGTGCTATTCAACCTGCTGACTCTGATGTGGTGAGCCAGTCTTCACAGTGCCAATGGCTGGTGCTTCAAGAACATGGCCAATGCAAGTCAGCAGCACACGTGGACTGCAGAACCTACTGACACCAAACTAACAGGCAAGCATAGCTGTTGCCTTGCTGAAAGAAAGGCAAATGAACAGCTGTATTCTAACATGGCTAAAATTAAGAATGCCCAAGTCTTGGTTCTAGGGGCTCTCCCATTGTAATCGAAAATCTCTGGAGATATGAATTGATACAGTCAACCTCTCCTATCAGGACTTTAAAAAGAAGACTTGGATTAAAGGCCCCTGACCCCTTCTACCACCCAAATATGGGTGTTTAAAAAAAAATAAAAAGCCTGTTTAAGAGCACACTACACTACAAGTTCCTGAAGTTCAGACCAACAAGCTATAGTGAAATTTTCTATTTTGATTTTGCCTAATTGCAATAAATCAGATTATTAAGTCAGTACAGCACTCAAAGAAAAGAACAATCACATGTTTTGCAGAATAAAAGAGCCTGAAAACTCCATTTGTGAGATCTCAATTAAACCATTTTTATTTAGGAATCCCTGAAATTCTCTAGCATGTAACTCCCAGAGGCTTGGCTTAATTAGAAAATTGATCATGGGAAAACTTCTTAAAATGTACTCTCCTAATCATAGCCTTCCTGTTATCACCTTTTGCCAAAGATCTATTGCTCACAGGGAGTTGTTTCTCCTTCCTCCTTTAGCCTGGTATTTGACTCACAATATTTTAACCTGTAAATAATTACAGAGAGCAGAGATAACTTAAATGCATTGTAACAGAAGCTATTAAGAAAAATATGATCAGAGGCAGAAAACATAGTAAAAATGAGAGCTGCTGTACAACCACACAGAGTTGACACACTCGAATCTACGCGCTGCTGAAAGATACTAATTATGCCTCTGGCAAAGGGCATATGGGCTCCTTCAAAGAAGCTATTTAAAGATAAGAACACTGCAGACAAACACTTCAGAGATATCTGTACTATTCCCCTCCTTGTGTTGAAAATTCTAGGTCACAATTTAATTTTTTTTTTTTTTTAAATCTTCTTAAAAGGAAGATTTTAAAATAATAGAAAGCAGAGGAGCCTTGCCAAGTTTGGTCAGTCTAGAAATGTATTCTAAGTTGCTCAGATATTCATCAATTGTTACAGCTTTTTCACTGTGCTCCACTTACCTCTTAAGAAGTAATTAGTAGAGTGTATTATCAAATCAAGAGTTTGAAAAACAAATTAATTAAAATATGTCTAAAGCCTTAATGTTCTGGATAATGAAACTAAGCAGGTCATCTTGGCTAAATTACTTCCCTTTGAAATTACAGGGTGCTAATGGAGTCGGGGGGGAGTTAAAATTATTTGAATCATTAGGTTTTCTTACACATAGCAGGACAGGTAAACGGGACAACTTCTCCTAAGTATGGGATCTTATGCAGAGGTCAAGGGCCTTTCTTCCACACTGTAGCATGACAGTACTGCTCCTTCACTGACAGAATTCAGCTGCTCCCACTCAAACCCCGCAAGAACAATGAAGAGTGCACCTGTAGCAATGACAGGATGCTTAAATTTCTCTGTTTAAAAACAGACAATAAAGTACACACTGACATGCGAATTCACGGTGGAATTCAGTCAGAGGCTGGACTTGGTGATCTTGAAGGTGTTCTCCAAACTCAGTGATTCACAATTCTATGGTGTGACAAATTTACACTGTGCTTCTGACACCACTGCTAGGTGTGGTGGGACAAGGGCAGAGAAGACCACTGAGCTGCATTCCCACCAATCCAAAAAAAAAAAAGCTTTGATTATGAGTCCAGGGATTATATCAACAGATCATTTTGAAGGACTAGGACGTAAATTAGGACTAAATGATTTTTTTTTTTTTTTTTTTTTTTTTTTTTTTTTTTTTTTTTTTTTTTTTTTTTAAATTAAACAAACATGGGGATTTACTGTCCTGGATCTTATCACTACTACACTTATGATTTTTGAAGTGCTGAACTTCAACCCTGTAAGCATACTCTTTTTTCCATGCAATTGCATGTTGTATTTCATGGTGAAAGCACAAAGAGCCAAGGCTGGACACATTCAGCTGGACAGAAGTCAGAACAACATGTCCCACCACACAAACAATTCCGAAACCCTCAACACTTCAATAAATAATGGCATGGAGGTTTCAAATCAGAATAACACCATCCAAAAAAAATCTCAAGTTTTCCCTGTGCAGGGTCTTAGTAAGTGCTGGCTCTTTGCTTTCCAAGCCCACTAGGCACCACCAGAAGAGTAGCACCAAACTAAACCTACCAATGCCCTGAAAAGTCACTTGTGGGACCTTTCTGGAGCTGGATGTACCAGCACACCGCTACATGAACTCCTGACCAGCATAATAACAACCAGCTTCCATCCTTGTTTTGAAATGGGCACATCAAAAGAGACAACTACCTGGAGCTAAACATTCCCAGAGATCAAATGGATACAACTTCAGGCAGCCAGGCAGGACCTCTTGAAGGACACAGCAGTTCAGGCACAGAAGCCAGAACCATGCTAGTAACAAGTCTGAACAACTCACTCCTCTCTCCAAGCCGCAGCACCCTCCTGCTCCTCCACAGAGAAGCATTCAGGTAGCAGATTCTCCTGCCTCTTTTTATGTTTTATACAGGGGTAATAGAGTAATAAGCTTGTTGGGGTGCTGAAACACAAAGCTGACAGCTTTCGATTTCTGCTTTTCTTCAGACTGTTCAAGCAGACCAAGAACATGCCATGTGTGGCACTCAGAGCAGACTTTCCCTCGTGGCTTTTAACGTAATTTTAATTGTGATCTTGCTGTCTGAACACATGTGTTGTCAGAAATGTTCGAGTACTCCTGCCTACTGAAGAAATTGGGAATGAATTACAAGTTCTTAATTGACAGTACAAAACATCAATTATGCCACAGATGAATAACAAAGGAGAAAATTACAGGTGCAAGAGCTAAACAGCCATTGATTTAAATTAAAAAAAAAATAATAAAAACCTTAACAACATGAAGCACTGGAATAGGACAAAAGTACCTGTGTTTCCCATTTGCACTGTTAAACCAGAACACTAAGAGAGAGCTAAGAGAGTAGGAAATAAAAGTGGAGATAAGTGACACTCCCACACGGGTTGCCTTTCTCGAAGTGCAAGTGCCTTTAAAGCTATAAATAACACATGCTTAGTTAGCAAGCAGTGGAAACAAGTGTGTGAATGCAGCCATGTGTGCTCACACACACGCACAAGCCCCACCTGACTCTTCCCACCAACAACTGTGGCAGTTGGCCCAGATCACAGCAGTGACATGCTGCCAACAGACTGGATAACCTCACAGCACACGAAATTAGAAATACATCTCCACAGATTAAATTTCAAAGGACCATAATGCCACTTTAAACTCCATTAGATTCTGCTCCTCTCCATCCTTTAAACAAGCACAAAAGCTAGCAAATCACCCTCCTCTATCCCCTCCACCCACCCATTTTACCAGAAGTCCCAACAGGACGGAGGCTCTATACTGGATGTGAAATAAGGTGGATAAATTAGCAACCAGTCTGAAGGTCCCACTAGCCTAAAGTCTTACATAAGAAAAGAAAAAAGAAATCAAACCACACTGCATTAAGGTGAGAAAGTCTCAGCGGGAAGCTATGGATGGTGTTGATCACTGCTGTCCACAGACACAACAGAGACCTGAGAAAGGGGAACTCAAATGCAAGCTCTGAAGGACTGAATCCACTGGGTAAGACTTTTGCAGACAAGCAACAAGTAACAAATGCAAACCCTTTCAGCAGGTGATGGGACAAAACAAAGCCAGAGGCATCATCCCAGCACAGAGGATTCCAGCACTTAGAGCTAACTAATGAGACAAGGGACGCACCAACAGAGAAACATACAGCAAGAGATAACAGGATAACTGGGGGATTAAACTGGAAGATGCTATCCTCAGTACATGACTCGGGACACAGGGCCATGGAAAGTCTTAAGAAAAATGACCACTCGAGTAATAACTCCTTTTCTAGCTTAATCCAAGCAGTGAACTGCACCTCATGTTCAGGCCCCCCAAGTCTGACGTGCAGTGCAGGCTTGCAGACACACAGCCCACGGATCCCTGACACACCACACAGCTCCAGCCAGGCTCAAGCACCTGTTACTGTGAGGTAATTCGAACATTTCACTCCACAATTTCAGATGCCTCATTTGTACTTGGATTGCTGAGAGGAGGAGCTCACCTGTTTTAATTATGGCCACAGGAACAATCCAGCTCCTGAGACAAGAACAGTGGCAACCCCTCCACCCACTGTCAGATGAAAAGCCTCACTCAGATTGAACAATAAAGGACAGTGAGTAGGTAGAGAAGGGGAATTTCCAAGCAGATTTTCTCTTGCAGGAACAAGTACTCAAGCAAGTTAAGCACTTCTTCAGTTTATAGTCAGACAAAACAAAGGAGGATGGGGAGGACTTAAGAGAGCTAGACAAAAACCCACTCAGGGTAACAAGAGAGCCAAGCATAAAAAGAAATTTCTTTTTGCACTATTACCAGCCTCATTTTATGATCTTTAGAACCATGAACTCGAATGCTCCTGCTGCAGATACAGTCAAATTACTGAGAGCTGAAATGCACACAATACCTTCAAGTGCAGCTCCAGTGTATTTGTCTGGCTGCTGCTTGCTGTGCAGTGCTACAGCTCCTTCTGTGAATGAGACTGTGCCCCAGCGCTGCTGCCAGACACCTACCTCGAAGACAGAGGAAAGTGAGAAAATCTTCTGTCTTGGGCTTCCTTTTGGAGAGGTCAGAAATCTGAGTGGCAGGAGGGGGTAACAACGGCTCCACTATCTTTATTGGAGTTGTGCTGGGACTGTTTGGCTGGGACTGAGCAAACTTCCTTTGTGCTTGCAGCCTTGGCCTGTGGAAACAAGAGAACATCAGAAACACATTAGGCAGAACTTGCTGGACGTGAAAAATCATAAAAATTCACCATTTAGGAGAGAGAGAGATAGATCTGAATCCATATCCCACCAATACCAAATCCCTAGCTGGGTCAATGAAGACAGTATTTTGTTTGTTTTATCCTTTGGTGTCTTCCGCTACAATTTGGAAAACCAGAAAGGGAACATCTTGACTGCAAAATCTGTGACTACTATTTCATATGTTCTGAGTGTCTTCCTGCACATGATACAATTATAGTCTACCATTCACTAGTTTGGAAATTAAATCTGTATTTTGCACCACAAAAATGCCTTTTTTTTTTTTTTTTTTTTTTTTTTTTTTAAAGTGTTAGTGCTCATTGCTTTCTGTTTTTAATTAAATTACAAATTAGGTCTATTTTAGCCCCATTAAGGCATTAATTTATTCCAATCTGCTAGAATCTTATTTTCATAGTAAAATATATATTAATAGATAAGGTATATATATATATATATGTGTGTGTTTGTGCCCAGTTCTAAAAAAATAAAAACTTTAGGAAAAGTTATTTTTGACAGGGAAAACATCAGGTCAAAACCTTCAGATTTTTTGTTTCCTTGGCCACAGCCCAGAAGAGAGCAAGCAAGGAGGCCAGCAGTGGTGTTAAGCAAGATTTGGGATAAATTTGTAAGACTGAAGGACACGCATGGAATGAATTTGTTCAGTCCTGGTATTGGGCAGAGGACCGACACTCCCTGATTAGTTTTAAAGCATGCCTGGGTAGGGCGACAGGAAATGAACGGCTGCAGGTGGTTCTGGCAGTTGGCTGCAAATGATTTCAAGCCTATCTGAAGGCTCTGATTAACTGCTAGGTAGCAATGAATATGATTTTCTTTAATATGTCTAGAATGTAAATTGGTATTAGGGAAAGCATTTTGGGGCAGGAGCAGGACAGACACCCGGAGGGAGTCTCGCTGGGAACCTGGCTCAGCTTAGCATATAAGAACATGTTAATTTCTCACTTAAGCAACTGGGATTCTAATCATGATCTTTATTACAGCTTCAAAAAAGAAGAGAAGCTACAGAAAGAACTTAAAACCTTGTTGAGAAACGATGCAATTTTATGTCATTTTATTCCCTATTAGCAGAGTATTTACATAATGTCAAAATGAAACATATTAAATAATACTGAAGGGAAGCCCAGGTCTTGTCACTCCATGGCAGCCTCGACTGTTGTGACTTAAGGAAAGCACAGTTATCATTCAGTAGGGATGAAACACATAATTGCCAAACTTCCTGTTTTTCACAGGTGTTAACCTAAAATATTTGGGTAACAAGAATTTTGTTACCGTATTTTAAACTTCTGCAATCTTGTCGCAAAGATAGTTAAAAAAAAAAAATTGAAAATCCCAGTAATGTTTGTATGAATACGTGTTGCCTAATGACAACAGAGAGCAAAACTAACATTCAGCAGTTTTCTCCCTAACCTACTGCATAAAATTGTCCTTGTCCTCACTATCCAACCCCCACCACCCCAAACAACAAAACACACCAGCCATTCCTACAGCTTTTTTTAATCTCCTCCATGGCAAAAATAACCTGGTGTTTACAATTTTTTTATCATGGTGCTTATAATTTGTGAACTGGAACTAAGAGACTATTTAACACATATATTTCCTCATAGCTATGAACAATTATCTTTCCAGAATGAAGATCTACTCGCAGCTCCAAAAAATTACTCAGATTGCTTTGCAAAGCCCCATCTCTTCAAGCAGACTGGGGACTCCCGTGCAGGGTGAATGGGATTTTAATTTCAAGCAACTACATTTCTATCACCAAAACCATACACGCAGCCAGAGAAAAATGCTTTGTGTTGGCTTCTGTTCTGCACAAAACATATGCTCTTTCGGCAAAAAACGGACTATAAAGGTTAGCGAGCATCCCGGCTTTCTGCACAGCAATTTTTTCCCATTGATGTGCTTCACCAGCCAGGCTGTTACAAACATTAGCCCACCCACTCTCTGCATCTCTGTACCTGCTCAAATCTCATGTGATCAGTGATAAGCAAGGAGGAGTACCACCCCACAAAGTAAAAGTTAAAGCCTGTTATATGGTTCAAAATTAACCCTTTGCAGCCAGGACTATCCATGCTGGTTTGCACTCTCGCTGTTATCAGCCCCCTGAGCACCAGAACAGGATTAGAGGAATGACCTGCAAGTTTGGCATAGATGTGACATGAATTAAGGAACCAAAAGTACTTTTGGTTCTGTCTTTGAAAGCACACTGTCTGCTAGTGATCTGTTCTGGGACAAAGAAATTCCCATGCGGGCACAGAGCCTGGCCTGGCAGCATCACAGGCTCTTCACTATCCATGGGGCCCTTGATTTCAGCAAGGACAGAGAAAATTCCAGGTGTTCTCTCCACTTAAAACCATGAACTTTTGCTGCTTCCCCAAGGAGGCTGTGGAGACTTGCAGCTATACGGTCAGATGTGTCCAAGATGCTTCTCCTCTCAAACCAGAGTTGAAACTGTCCTTCCATCTGCTCAGTTCGACCTCACCAGTGCCGTAAAACCAGGCCCCCTTATGAAATATCCATCTTTTATTAAAGCCATGAGCAGTTACAGGGTGTAAATATCACTGATTCAATTTAAGAACGCTAGTAAATGAAAACACTCTTTTATGACTGCAGCAGCCATTAGGTTTCTGAAATAACTACTGCTCCTTGTATGGATATGTATATGCTCCACAGGCTTCTACTTCAGTGTCTGAGAGTGCATACAAAGTGAGCTGCGAGCAAGAAATAAACTATTCCATAACTACAGCATACAGGGATGAGGAATCAAGATTAGGAAGCAAAAGACACCTTCTTAAGTAGCCCTTGCTTCAGATTTATGCAAACATGACCAGTTTCAAAGGTGGGCCAGCAAAAAAACCCTCACACATATTTCAAAACAGTGGCAACAACTAAAGCTGTTTCCTTTTGAAGGCATGTATGCACCTTAATAAACTTGTATGTCCTCATGAAAACCTCTAGCAGCATAAAGCCAATTATTTCAGGTATGGTTTCACATTACGCTTAATCCAATCTAAGTGTGAAGCTGCTGCCAGGGAAGAATTGTACCCTCCTTCTTAATTACAGTTACATCACAGGAAGCAGAGCAAGCTGTACTTACACACCACTTCTAAACAAGGAAGAACAGAAGTGATAAAAAAGTGCTCAGAAAGACACCGTGTGCGCATCTACAATGGTGCCTATCTAAAATTTAGAGAGAAGCAGTGTAGCCAGCAGGACCAGGGCAGTGATCGTCCCTCTGTACACAGCACTGGTGGTGCCACACCTGGAATCCTACGTTCACTTTTGGACCACTCACTACAAGTAAGAGATTGAGGCGGTAGAGATGGAAACGGAGCTGGTGAAGGATCAGGAGCACAAGCCCTAGGAGAAGTGAGGGAGAGAGCTGGGAGTGTATAGTCTGGAGAAAAGGAGGCTCAGGGGAAATCTCATTGCTCTCCACAACCACATGAAAGGAAGGTGTAGCCAAGTGGGGGTCAGTCTCTTCTCCCACATAACAGGTGACAGGACCAGAGGTAAAGGTCTCAAGTTGTGCCAGGGGATGTTTAGATTGGTTATTAGGAAAAGTTTCTTCACAGAAAAGGTTGCAAAGCCTTGGAATAGTCTGCCCAGAGAAGTGATTGAGTCACCATCCCTGGAGGCATTTAAAAAGACACATGGATGCGGCACTTAAGGACAAGGGTGGACTTGGCAGTGCTGGGTTAATGGTTGGAGTCAACGATCTTAAAGGTTTTTTCCAACCTAAATGAATCCATGATTGTTTAAATGCATAACACCACCACCACGGCTTTGCTCTTTGCTTCTTAATGCAAGGATTTCTGCTGGAATGACCTATTTAGCGTGCATTTGGCAACAACAGACAGATTGGCATGAGCCGCAGAAAGAACAAAAAAAATCCTATTTCCGTCCTCAAAATAAATTGCTCACTTTATCCTCATTGAAAGGGTACACACTATGTAAGGCTTATAAATACGCAAACAGAAAAAACTTCGCAAGATGGAAGAGGATGAGGAAAGAACTTAAAATAATCCCACATCTAAACATCATGCAAACACCCAACACACAGCCAGAAATATCTAGACTATTTAAAAATAAACAGTAAACCACCTTCTCTCAACAGAATGTTATTTTCCTTCTACTTCTTTTGAGAGACTTAAAACACATACCTATGACACAAAGTTCAAAAAAGCCTCAGCCTGAGGAAGTCTCACCTCCTTTGGGTATGCTTCTCTTCTACAGAACTGACTGTTTAGGTCTAAGAAAGTAAATTTCAGCCAGGGACTAAAACTCTACAACAAAAATATCCTGATTGCAAAAAGTCAGACTAGGCTACAACACATTTCTCTCCTGGCACAAAATACACTTTTTCAAGCTTTTTCAGAGTAAAATTTCTTTTTAGTTGAATATTTTAAGCAAATTGCATTCTTTGTAATTGAAACACTACAGTTTGTGTTAACTAAAAGTGCTTCAGAATGTCTTTTAAAATAGCACATCCTAGCACCATTCCTTTTGCTTGCAAAAAAGTTCACATTTAGGGGAAAAAAAACCCTTAATACACAAAGGCAGTGTTCTTTGCAAAGCAAAGTTCAGGCTAGTAGTAGCAGTCTGTGCTAAATTTAGTAAATATTAATATTCTAGATAACAGTGCATATTGTGCCAGCCACAAATCAAGTATTAAACTATCAGTATGTGAGATTTTGTTGTACATCCGTACAAAATCTGGTTCTTTTCAGTTTATTACTTCATAACTCCTAAGTGAAAACAAAGCATTAAGTACTAAAAAACATACACAAAACTAAATATGCACAATCAGATTTGTAATATATTTGCATGCATATTCATCGATTGAAAATTCTGGGTTTTCATGGCTACTCTCGTACCTAAGCATCTCAACTGGGAAACAATTTGCAAAACAATCTTCTGCGAACAGTTCTCTAATCTCCAGCAATCTGCAGGTTTCCACCAAACTTCCTGCTTAGTCTGTGCTACCATATGCCCTTGCTGTTCAGTCTCGTTACCTCTCATTTACTCCTTGAACTCCACTTTTGCTTTTACTTTTCCTGCTTTTCTGTAGCCTGATATATCCTTTTGCTTGATAACAGCAGGACAAGGAGTTAGGTTTCCAAATACTACAGGAACCATAGCTGAAGCAGCTGCTTGAGTGGTACATTTTTGTGACTAATTCCCATCTTCCTTCTCACTGCAATGTGCTTTTCACTTAAGAATTAAGGGAAGGCTCTGGCATGGCTGGGCACTCCATCTCACACAGATTTTCTTCTGACCACTCCATGCTAACATCATTATAGCTTCCCCTCTGCTGAGTACCTTGTGTTATTTACTTCATTGCTATGACATTTTGCTGGCATGGTGAAATACTTATCTCTGAGGTTTGCTTAGCTCTGTACCCCTGATCTTGATGAGGCCTGATGTGCACCATCTTTTGGTCTCATTTGAGGTGATAAACCAAGTATGTAAATTGTGTAACTGCACTTGGTCTGGCAACACAGCGCATCTGTACAGAAAAATTCACTCATGTGTGCAGCTTTGTTCAGTAAGGTAAACTTATCTGAATGTCACAGGCTGCAAAAATGTTCTGCCCTCATTTAAAAATAAAATTAAAAAGTAATTTAGGCTTTAATAGCCAGGTGTCTGCTGGAAATCAGATGATTATCAAGTGTGTAATTTCCACCTCAAAGTCGACCATATTACAGGCACTTCTAGGCAAGCCCAAGATGAGCATACAAAACTTGTTGCTGGAGGTACCATTCTTCGCAGGACAAGAAGGAAATCTTTATCAGTATCACATGTGCCAGCAGGAAGCATGGCTAAGCTACATTTTACCCTTTCAATTCTCAGAGTAAGTCTAAGACATTCCCTCCCAACAGCAACCTCCCAGAAGACCATCAGTTCATGTGAACAGGGCTCCAAACTTCAACAAGTTCTCTACATCAATAATGTCAAAACTTACATGAAACATATTCTTTTTTCTTCAAACTGTGAGGGTTAACATTTGGATAATTAAAAAAATGGTGTGGGAAAAAATTCCCCTCAGAACACGAGATCTTGTTCGCTGTCCCTGGAGCACACCTGAGTGCATGTCTTCGCTCTGGTGGCACCAGGCAGTGTTTCTCTCCGTACTCACACACCTCTGCCACCGTGCCCCAAGCTACACTGTCAGGTCAATCAACGCCACCACACCAACAGCATGAAAGAAGGCGTGCAAAGGAGTCCCTTGAACTGCATCTCCTCTCCCACACACCCCAAAGCTACTGGGATAGTATTTTTTGCCCCATCAGTGGTATCTGTTGCCCATTTGATAGCACACGGCTCTGTCACTACTGCCAGCAAGTCTGCAGTAGTGGAAACGGAGGTTGAATCAGCATCTGTGTCCCCACACGTGTTTGTACCTGGAAGGGAGTAGAAGTTAAGAGACCTAGTTGCTCCCATCCATGCAGCTATCAAGTGCAGGTAACTGGTGCAAAGCATGGGGTCACTCTCAGATATGGCTCCTTCAAAGTAATTTGCAGGACAATGTAATCCAAGACACAACCTAGACCTGTACTACCAGGTAAGGGTATAATTCTTAGTCCTGTCATGTGATTAAAAGGATCTGGGGTACTTTACAGTAAATTAAACATTCCAGAAAGGCTGAATGCAACAGTTTTCAGAAGCAGTTTTTACTAAGACCTTTATTCACTCAATCTTTTTTACTTTCTGTGGGCCAGTAAATCAAAACCGAGCCTAAATTAACAACACAATTTTAAACCAGGCTTAAATTTTCAAGTGACCCAATGAAAGCACAATATTAGGCCCATTCAGCCCTTGATTGTTGAGCCTAACAGGGCATGTTTCCGTAAAAAACACTTCTTGCTCTAAAACTTTAGCCACAGTGAATGCATGCACATTTTCCTTTGAGATATTTTTGTGTGTGTACGTTTTTTTTAAATGGGAAACGGTTGGATTCTGAGAACCTCCTCCCTTGTTAACAATAGAAAGGTGTTTGGGAATGGCATTTAATGAACAATAATTGAGCTAACCCATATGCTTCACGACAAGTTCAAAGTACAGCTAGACACAAACTTTTTCACTGAAAACTGGTCCAATTATCATTAATTCTGGAACCGCCTGTTTTTCCTGGCAATGCTCACTGATTGCAAGAAGGTACTTGCAGTCTCCAAACCCACCTCACGTCACGCAGTTTAGCAGAGACACTTACACCTACCAAGTGAAACAGCTGGCTGTTTGAACAACCCACAGATAGCGTTGGGTGGAGTGGGAGTCCTTAGAAGTCGCAAGACACTGCCACCATTCCGCACCACTTTAACTGTGTTAGGAGGAACTGGACAACTCCAGCCACCATAAATGAGCCTTGTACATACTCCACATTGCCTATATAAGCAATCACAATGACACAGGTACGGAGAGCTTGCCTGCTAGACTGAGGCCCCTACTAGACAGCTTATAGAAGAAGTTGTAGAAAACTAACACTGCATTCAGGTTTCACCTGTGGATCCAGTAAGTGCAGATGCTTCAGTGGCCTAGATGACCTTGAGAGGGCTAAATCACACTGGGTACTAAATACCCTGGGGTTCTGCCCTGAAACATCCACAGTGGTCAGGGAATTCTGACACTCCTCTTATGAAGCAGTGGGATTTCCCAGTGTGAACTTGAGTGCCATTCATGGCCTTCAGGATACAGGGAAGCAAAGAGGAACAAGAAATGATCCAAAAACCCCAACACATAATTAGTCAAAACTGCAGCCTTTCTCACCTTACTGCTGCAACTGGTTTTAACTGGACTTGATGCAAGAGCAGTCGAACCATGCTTATCGCACACGGTTTGCATCACTGCAGCTCTGCAGGCAGGGTCACAACCTCCCATTGTGCTTAAACCAAAACCTAACTCTGAGTTACCAAGGTGCAACTCCAGCACAACACAATTACAAAACCACACATCCATCTTCAAATATCTCAACAATGGCATACTTCAAGCTCAGACTCTAGCAGCTGGAGAAAGTCTGATTGAAATACATTAATGACCATCAAATATACAAACCCTTCCACCCGTCCCACGTGCCAGTGGTTGCAGCAAGTACAGGAGGGTTTATTAGCTGCTGTCCAGAGAGAAGCAGCAGTGGGAGTGTGACTAAATGATATGGCAGCTGAATGAAGCTCCCAAGAAGCAGTTTTCTTATAGCCTTTGTCATGAGATCACACTACAGCAACTGTCCTACAGATTCGTCTGTAAAAACAGGACCAAAGCTTTATTCCTCTGTAAGTGTGGGATCTGGACAATCAGAAAAACAATGATTCTTTTAAATGTACTTTCTCCAGGGCTGTAACACCTGAGATTGGACAACATTTTTTCTTCATATAGACATGTGGTGAGCTGTACATGGCAATAGATGGCAGAAGAGATCCTTCTGAATACTGGAGACAGGTGGTGCCACCCTTCCTTTGTCCTGCAACAGTTCTTAAAAATTCTCATTCTGGAGTAGCTTGATTTCTAGTCAAAGAACATAAGCACTGGTACTTCAACCTTTGACTGCTCCAAGTTGTACTCCAGCTGCGTCTACACTGTACCATATTGCACACTGCATAAAGCCACTCAGGCTATGCCTTCAAATTCATCATTCTACATGGAAATTAATCTAACAACAATGCTGCAGACTGTAAGTCCTACAAACGCTCCTCCTAAGGTCCTGGTTATTGCTGACACCCTCAACACCACCACCAACAGCACTCAGCTGAGCCATCTCAAATATGCCCACAGAAGCTACAAAGGTGCATAGTAACGCAAAAACAGCCTCATTCAGAAGGAATGAGAAACAGGAATGTATTCCAGAAGTCCATTTTGGAGGGGGCTATATTCTGGATACATCTCTTTTCCTGCTGTTCTTTGGGCTATGCATGCTACAGAGATTGCACCCTAGCTTATGACACTTGACTCTTTGGGACTAAGCTGTGGTGGGAGTCACCGCACTGGTGAGAAGCAGTACCAAGCACCAGCTGATGAGCACTGACTTCCAGCTGTACCATAAAAGCTACAACAACGTCTGACTCCTCCCCACACTCCCACCTGTGCACAGCTTACTTCTGCTCCTGCATCCATGTTCTGGAGGCACTCCTCTTCTGCAGCATTTCACATGTCAGGCTGCTACTTGGTTCTCTTCACCAGAGCGCTCTGCAAGCTGCCTACAAAGCACAGCTGAGCACAGCCACCTACAGAAGCACTTGACAAATGGAAACTAGGGTTTCCGGTTCCCGCATCCAGAAATGAGGGCTGCCCCTCTGTTCTAGCAATGCGACCAAGATTCCTACTTTTCAGCTTGAGCCAAAACCACCATGCCATACCAGAAAGCATGAACATCACCAAGGAGTAACTTTAGGCCAGGTCTGCCATTTTATGCTGCGGCGCTGCACAGAGGAAAGCATCACCATGTGCTAGAAAGTTAAAATGCAAAACCACAGCAGCAAAAAAAAAGGAACTCATTTATATTTGCTTGGTTTTTAATAATCACTACCAGATGTCTGAGTGCATACTATGTCTACGAACTTCTCTTCAAGAAGAAAACCACAAGAACAAAGTTATTTTTTCGCATTAAACCCTGTCCCTTGTGCTGGAAGTAAACAAGGCTGAACTCCATACTAATACACACCTTCCTCACTGGAACGAGGATGGAATTCCAGCTCACTTGCACCGTCTCCACCTAAGGAACCTGTCAAGGTCCTGCTGCCAGCACTCACTGAAACTGGAAGAATGAAGCAACCCTCACAAGCTTTCTGATATTCAGGTAAAGCCAAAGTGTGGAAAGCCTAGGGGCATAAAATGGTCTCCCGCTTCACTTCTCTGCAACACCATGCTGTTGTCTGTGTGGAATTGAAGGCAACTTTGTTAACTTGGTTACCTTACCCAGGCTGGGATTTTTCAAAAGCATTTCTGACACCTATAAAAATATTTCTCACCCTATGGAAGACAGCTTATAGAGTGTTAGAACCTGCTCATTTTGAGAAAACTTGAGCATTGCCCCCTATTTAATTACAGAGAGGCCAAAACTACTACTAGCACAACACACTGTGCAGCTTCAATATTCTTCTATTATTATTTTCAGTGTTCTCAGACATCTGAGGGACATCTGCAAAACCTGTTCACTTCCCAGTTCCCAAGCAGGAGGCACTAAACAAAACCAGCACGGTTCAGACAACTGCGCTTCCCACTTCCTTACTCATGAGATGCCTGGGCACTACCCAAACCCCTGGTCACTGATCAATTCAGAGCTGCTCTTTGTTCCCTATGATACACCAAATAATACCAAACATATCAGCAACTTCCCTCCCTAGTAATTTGACCAGCTGCTAAAACTCAAGAGGATGCAAGATCAAAGCCATGCGACTGAAGGAAAATTCTCTTTTCCCTTTGAGCAGCCTTTTCTCTGCAATTCTGCTTTTTTTAAAAAAATGTTTTACAGACCATTTCATTCTTGTTTTCCAGTCTCAGAAAAACACATGCACCTCAACTTTAGCAATCGTTCACCTTCGCCCTAGAAGCAACTTGCCCTAGCCAGAAAGCCACAGATTACTTCTGGCAGAAATGTCAGAAATAACAGTGTATGGATCAGTCTAGCCATCATCTGAATGGCTGAGAAACTTCCTGTTCAATTAAACCCTGCATTAATCCCTAACACTTGAATAAAATTTTCCATCTACTGGCAGGAAGTGATAAAAGTCAGTAGGTTGTGGGCATTTTTAACCTCTTGCAGAGGTTGCCTCTTCCAATTTAACCACACCTGAAACCATGTATCTGCACTTCCCACGGGACAGCCTTTAGAAGGCTCCGCTACCATCTGGCTATTACCAGGAACTCAATGTTTCTCTTGTAAAAACTACAACGTTTAGACGCACAGCAAGGGGGAAAAAAAGAGAGAAAGAGAGAGAGAGAGAGAGAGAGAGAGAGACAAGACATTCTGTATCTGCTGCACAAACTTTACTCTGATAAACAGCAAAGTGGTCACTTTTGCATAGAACACCTATCAGTCACACTCATGGGTCCTGCCAAAAGGATTACTAAATGGAAACATGCAAGTGAGCTATCAGGGGAAGAAAATAAAATAAAAATCAGTATATTCCATTATGTAAATCCTATACTATTCCTATATAATACTGAATTCCTTTATGTTAAACCTATGCTATTCTTATATAACTCTGAAGATAAAAGACAAACTTTAGCAGGTGTTGTTCTCTACTTTTTGGTCTCTTTTCCTTCATCATTGTAATTTTTTTTTTTTTTTTACATTGAGTTTCTCTTGGAAGAAAACCATGACCCTCTCCAGGCTTCCTCCCCAGGAGTCAAACAGCCCATTCTTGCAAGTCAATCAGGCAGATGCAGTCAATTGTCCCAGTAACTCTGTTCATGCCTTCTTTCAAGCCATGCCACATCCTGCTACCAGTCAAACTGGCCTGAAAAGGAAAGGGGCCATTCACCTCAAACCTCTTCTTTACATGGATGCTAAATCCTATGAGAGGGGGCTGGCTGGACTGCCAGAGCATGCTGTCTTTCTGTTCCTCCTGAATGCCAGAAAAAGTAGTTGGGAACTAATGATATGAATGGAAACTATGGTAACAATTCCTGTGCCATCACAATCTATAGCCTTCCCTGCAGACTCTCTTTCTTTACCTGCAGTAGTAAGTATTCAATACTATCTTGCTTCCCGTCACGTGGGTCACATTCCCCTGCCCCTGGAGACTCCAGTAAAAAGATACGGTGCATATCGAGCTCATTTCAGTACCAGGAAATCGTAGTTAAAAACCCTCACAGACACATATTAGTTGTGCGTACACACCACACATCTGTCCAGGAAGTGAAAAAATACAGTCCCTCTGAGAAGACTTTGTTCACAGGAGAGTGAGATTTATCAGTGCTTCTTCCCTAACACCCTCCTTAATTTTACTTTTAGGATACACAGTTGTACGTGAGCAGCGGGCCACCTGATATTTGATGACACAACTCAGATAACCTAAGAGCTTGCTGACAGTGCAAGGAGAAAGTCATGTTCATTCTGGTTCTGCATCCCACTGTGCACTCTGACCAGGAAGTAACGGGAGGGCACAGTCCAAGGGGTAAGGGGGGACAAAGGGAATGGGACCACACCTTTCTGAAGCAGCAACTGCAGCATTGCCTCACCTGCATCCTCCCACCCTGCATGAGTGGGTTCAGTTTGGTTTAAACTGATCTCAGAGACGTTGCTTCAGAAAAAAGGTGTGGTATATGTTCTTCCCTTCACCTCTAGCCACACGTTCCTGCTTATGCCAGCACTAGAGCTCCGGAGACCCTATAATCAGCTGGCTGAGAAAGTCAGTCTAGCTGAAAATTAATTTATAGGCCGGGTTTTTTACTTTTTCAGGTTGGGTTTCATAAGCACAGAAGTGCTGGTGCTGGCACAAAAGAGGTGCCATGAACACACTAGAGGGAAGAACAGGACTGCCGTTTCCACTAGCAGCTCGTATTAAGATCACCCTAAGCTGACTGAGAAACACATTAGTTACTGAACCGTAAAATTTTAACAGAAAATGTGCCTGGCAGCAATGCCAGTGTGGTCCCTTTCACTGTCAACCCTTTTGCAACAAGGAGCCTAGTTTCCACCAAGACAAGCAAGGAAGACAAATTTGGGTGGGCTTTTTCACTTGATAACCTCAGGGGTTTTTTAAGTTTTTTCTGAAGTAATGAAAAGGTCTGATTTCCATCACTTCTGCCTCCATGAGCAGATCACTCACTACTTTTCCCTGTATCACCACAAGCAAAGCCCCAGCTTACAAACATTCAAAACAGGAAGGAGATGGTGGCATCCCAGATGCAGTCTACACTGACGATGACTCCGCATCGAAGTGCAGTGAGCACTTTCTAGGTGCCCCACGGGCAAAGTCCACCGCCTGGCACTGTGCTCCTCTGGAAGCGTCCCTGAGGTGCGGTCGCTGACAGCGATAAATCACCGGAGCAACAACTAGGCACGGGAGATCTGTCTGAAAAATCCCCAAATCCTGGGATGCTTCCCGCCACCTTCCTTCCTCCTCACTTTCGTTGAGGCAATATTTGGTAACTGATTTACCGGCAGTCCTCAGACAAATCACATTTCTATCATTTTTCCGGACTGAAATTAGACACCGACTAAAAGAGGGCAGGCAGAAGGAATAAAATCCTATGAAAAATGCTACGTGCACACCCACGACCGCTTGCATCAGATGAGGACCTGAGGTCAGTTTGCCACGTGGCCGTATAAAAGTTCGTGGCAAGAGCGCTCCCACACAGGGGAGGCAAGAAATTAGCAATTACTTCAGCTGGGATGGCTAGTGAACATCTGATGAACTCGACACCAGTTCACATAGTTCTCCAAAGGCTGGGCACCTAAAAGGTAATTGGTGAGAACACCATGCAAAATTCCACTAAGAACAGAAGAAGTGAAATTGGTAAGAATGCTTGGGCGGCAAGAGAAAGCAGGGCAATAAGGTCAGGAGCAATACAGAAAGTAAAATATCATGAAGGGATGCAAAGAGCTGTTGGTACGTTAAGGAAAAGTGGAAGTCATGCAAAAATAAAATGGAAATCCTCTGAGGACCAGATGACTAAGGAGAGAGAACGGCAATCCAGCCACAACATGCCTGATTAGAAAACTGCAGAAATCTGAAAAAACACACAATCCTTTTCATTCACAGCCAACCACTGAGCCACAGGTAAACAAATATGTGTAGGATTTCACAAGCCCCTTGAGTATTTTCTTGGTTTAAAATTATATTAAATATGGGTTCAGTAGCTCAGGATACTGTTCAAAATAACAAACAAATGCAACCACAACGGGTAGTGTGAGTGACTGCCCTTAGCACTAAGGAAATCTTAATAGCTTGAAGGTGAGAATTAAGTCAACAAATAAAATAAATGCAACTTTTATCACACCATTACCATGGGAAGACAATGCCAAAAGGCAGAACTAGAGATGTTTCTCCTGAGGCATTGCTGGCAACACAAGACTGCCCCAATTTAATTTTTGTTAAATCAGTTCAAATCCACGTGGATTGTTATGGGTTAAGAGTAGGTTAAACCAGTGTCTTGTTGACAGATAAATCAAAAAGACAGCCTGTCCATACAGCCTCTTGTGCCAGTTTAACTTCATTAATTTAAAAGCTGCATCTTAATTTACCTTAACGTAAGTAGTCCAAAAATCTCTGCAAAGCATGACCACTAAGACCTGGATGATTTTGGATCAGGAAATCCAAAATCCCTCTTAAAGTTAACCAGATTCCAGCCCACCTACCCCCCAGCCTGCTATTTTCTGTGGTGTTTTCCTACTGCAGACAGAGGGAGACTTTGCCTTTAGAAGAAATTTAAGCTGCAATTCCTTCTCCAAATATTCAAATTCTGTACTTTGAAAAAGGTAATGACTCCAACTCCACGTTCTGAATCTATATGGGGAAGTATTAAAACCACAGCAGAGACATCCCTGGTCTCATACAGGGTTCAAAATCCAAGTAAGAATTTTGCCGAACATGCTAATGTGTATTTTTGTGCATTCACAAGAGGTCTCTCCCTACCCACAAGGGATTCCTCAGAGCCAGAGAGCTTCAAAAGTGTTTCAGCACTTCAATGCATCATTGTTACATAAATCTGCAAGATCAGAAAGCTACACTAGAAATAACTGGGTCACTAACAGTATCTCTCTTCATAGCCACTGAGTGACCTTAGACAGCCTGACATGATTGATGCGGTTAACAATGCTTTAAGCCAAATAAAATAAAACTACATAGGTAAGTTTTACTTATTCAATGCTTTATACAAGCATATACATGCACACACACATACAGATACGTATGTATATTATCTGCAGTGAAAAGCCATGACTGGAGACAAACATCAGAAATATGAATAGCTGATTTTTAGATTAGTAAAGTAAGTTTAGCAGAAGGTATTTCATAATTTAATGAGATAATAAACTGACATAATTAACTGCATTTTAAATACCTTTCCCCTTCCCCAAGGGGAAAGAAAAGATTTAAAAGCGATCAAAAATCAAAACTAAACACTCCTCCAGATTTAAGAACCTGTGCTACCACAACTGGTAAGCCAAAGACCGTAATACCTACAAAACATGGTTCTGAGGGAACTCAAGAGTTTCAGACCATTTCAGGCTTTAGCCCTTTAAGAAAGGTTTTCTAAATCCAAAAGAAACCAGTGGGATGCCAACACCCTCAAAGTGCAGATGCAAAGCAAAGCAGCTGTTGTAGCTCACACATTAACTCAGCACTGGAGTGTCAAATTAATGACTACTCAGTTTTACTGAGCAGTTCCTTTAGAAGGATTTAGCAGCCAATTATTACATAAAATCATTTCCCTGAAGAAAGGAGGTTTTAGGGGGAAAACCAGAAAGCGGGAGGGGGGAGGAAAGGGGAAGAAAGATAGTAAGCTTTATCATCTTTTACAAGCCAAATGCAGCAGAGGTGATCTGTGGTGTCAATCCCCACCACAGTGGCCATGAAGTTCCCTGGGTCATAGTGAACAAGCAACAAATCAGTGCAGCTCTTCCTCTACACCCCTCTCTCAGCAGATAAGAGGGAATTCTCTAGAAGTATTTTTGGGCAAGGTTTTAATGTACTGCATTCTCTCAACAGAAGAAAATCATGCTCAAAAGGCACTGTCTTTGGAACAACTACAGCTGACCCAGAACATCAACCTCCCCCATCTAGACAGATGCCATGAAAAGTAAGATACGTCAGAAGTTAGGGTTTATCACTATTTAAATGAATAATTTGAATTCTACTACAGAGCAAGGTTGTACTCTCCCCTCCATCAACTTACATGCTTCTAGACAAGAAAGATGAATAAAAACAATGGCACCTCAATTTACAGAATTTCAGAAACAATTCGGGACTGGGGCGGAGGGAAGGAGATGAGACATGCCCTCTTGATCCACAAGTACCATACAAGTAGCAGTATAAATAGGAAAATTTAATTAATCAGCTTCATAATACAGCAGGGTTACAGCAGCTACATATGCTGAACCCAAGTTTCCTCATGCTAAGAGCAACTTGATGCAGACGCTGTGGCACTTAAGAGAATTCAGTCATGAAGCAGAGGACACTCTCAACCTGCGGAAATGTGCCATTTCTGTATCAGGTGGTGGGATGGAGCAGAGACAGGGAATACTTCAGGAGAAGCAGTGAGGAGTCTACAGCTTGTGAAATGCTATTCCAGAGAAGTACTGATGGACTGTAACTGTTAACAATGGGGACTTCAGAAGGCTAAAGTAATCAGCTGTCTGAAAGAAATACCTATGGCTTTTCACACTATCTCCAAGAAACGAGTAGCTATTCCCTCATTCTTATTTATATTATTTCTTATCTTATTTATATTTCCTGTTGTGCAAGAAATATAAATCTGCAAGAAAAAATAAAGCCTGAGGGGGAAAACCAAACAAATCAAACCCCTTCAAAACCTCAAAGTCTCACACCGTGAATTCCAGCAATTCTGCCTAACACATTGCACTGGGGGGCTCTGGGATGCCACCACTCAAGGGCTGGTTGCTGCAGATGTCAGTAAGCAGTTTGTTTTCATCAATAACACAAGATGCCTGCAGCATCACCAGTT
Organism: Hirundo rustica; assembly: GCF_015227805.2. NCBI lineage: Eukaryota > Metazoa > Chordata > Aves > Passeriformes > Hirundinidae > Hirundo > Hirundo rustica. Next base: position 91,545,072 of record NC_053450.1, read on the forward strand.
TTACTATGTTCATTGTTTATTAGAAAACACAACTGTCTTATTTTTTATTAGCTGGCATTTCTCAAGGTTCCCTGCCTTTATTTTTCTCTCCCTAGTATAAATGAGCACACTTGCCAATAACACAAATAATACAGTCTAAGGAGAAAATGAAGCTCACACAGTGGGATGTTCATTGTGTGAGGCCAGAAAATTTGAAGCAGTGATAAATGCATTAAGTTACATTTCAAATATCATTAAGTAATGCTGAATTCTATCCTTAAAACACCCAGCTTGACAATGCAACCCTCTCAACAGAGGAGCAGTCCCCCAGCAGACATGGCAAAGCACCGTGCTGCATTATATAACACCATTTTCCAGAGGAATGAGCAGAGCACTTTCTGTGATGCACAGGGAGTGTACAAGCTGTTACTGTGCACTCAGCAGCCTCTTCTACAGGGACTGTGCAGCTGAACCAAGTTGCTTGTAGGTGTATTAAAAGAAGAATAAATGACATTCAAGTAACATCTATGTTTTGAAATGCAGGTAGTGCCCAGCATCACTGCATGGCCAAATTAAAATCCACAGGACGTCAAAGCAACACCCATCAGAGGTAAAGGACTCTCACACATGCACCCTGGCTATCACTTCTGCCTTCCTATCGAGCTGGTGGAGCACTGCTCTGCACTGTGACATCCGCTTTCTGCACCAGCTGAACACCATGATTTATGTGTGCTGGCATTCATACAGAGGGAGGGCAGGGCAAAAAGAAAAGAAACACAAAACTCCATCTAATCTTGTATCTCATCCCACTTAAGAACTTTCAAGGGCTTGTCAGCTGATGAGGTGTGCTGCTGGCATTGAGTACTGCCAGTGCTCAGACCTTCTTGCTCTGTGTTTCATCCACCCCAGTAACAGAGCTGAAAACCTTCATAAATCCTCCCTGTTACATTCAATCTGGAAAATAACCACTGTGACACAGTGCTTTGGAGCTTTTCATTTCTATACTCATCAAAATAATTAAGGAACCGAGACTGACATTAGTTTTTTTTTTGGTGGGGTTTTCCACGTCCTTGTTAAGAGATTCCATGGCCGACATGACTCAGAAATTTAGAGCTCATTATAGAGAACCACTGCAATTAGTATTCCGTTCATGGGCTTAATAGGTATTTAAGCAATGTAAGAGACAGGTTTTGTTTTGTTCTTTTTTAATTGATAGAATAAACTGTATTCAAATGCTCAGAAAGTCTCACTTGTCTGCGAAGCACAGAGAGATGAATGAGCCAAGCACAAACAGTTCTAGGGCCCTTTGTTGCCAATAAGTGGGTTTCCTCCTCCATCTCCAAGCCTTTCGTAATTAAAGATAGCGGCTCACCTAATGCTCAGGAAACGCCGTAAACATTTGTTTTCATTAAAGCTCATATTGGGAAACCACGCAGATTTTGTTGAATAAAACCTAGCAGAAAAACACTTCAGTAGAAAAGGTTGGGATGGTCCAAAGAAACAGCAGAGTAAGGAACAAACAAGGAAGGAAACAAAGCAGAAAAGTCAACAACTAATTCATGCATCCTGAACTGACTAATGATCACTAAAGAAGTAGAGAACAGCACAAACAGAAAATGGATTTCTGTTTTAAGGATTAAAGGGTTCCATGCTTTTCATACAAAACCCAGCCATTTGTCAGAAAAGGTTACCTCAGAAGAACAAAGCATTCTTCACACTACATTAAAAAAAATGAACCTGAGTAAGAAAAGCAAAAAAGGATTCTGCTACCCTTATTAGTAACTTGGGTGGGAGTGTGTGGGGTGTCCAGGAAGGCAATATTTTCCTATAGTCCTATATTTTATTTGGAATCATGAATAACACTGCCCTACATCTTCAACACCTGCCTTCTTGATCTACTTCCTCGAAATATCTTGCTAGACTGCTCTCCACAATTTTGCCCTCGCCTCTCCCCCCCAAGAAAGGCATCTAACTCAATAGGGTATTCTATTCGAAACGGGAAAAAAATATTACTGAATGTGTGTGTCCCCTCATGCCTCAACTTACAGAGTTTTTATCAGTTTGCTTTTTAAGACGGGAATGTCAAGCTCTAAAAGACATGTCCCCCAAGCAGTGAGAAGTCTTGGGGAAAAAGAACACCCAGAGAAAAGGATAGGTCAGAACAAGCACATAGTATCAGGGTCTGGAAATCTGCCCAGACACTGAAATACCATTGCCTGTTCTCATGTCAAACTTTACTTCAGGCCACAGGGCCTTTAAAATCGTTATATGAAGATATGGTATTTGAAGATTACATTTACACTTCCTTTTAGAAGACAGAGTAACAAGAAGTTGTAACGAACTCCCTTTCAACTTGCCTTTTTCATGTTAAAAATCAGAAATAATGATGTGACAGAGCTGCATTTCTAACATCAGAGCTCCATCTCAGGAAAAGAAACTTCATCTCCCAGAGCTGAGAAGAAACAAGAAACAGCAAGAGACCCAGACCCTGCCTTTCTCACCCATCCCAGCCCAGAAACTTCCTCCCTCTGCATCAAGAAGACCAAGAGTTTCAGTAGTGACCTGTGAGTGTTTTGTTCAAACTGGGAAATTAGCATGCAGCTGCATCCCCAGGCTGGCAGAGCAAACCAATCTGAAGCCTTGAACTGCAGACAGCAGCTAACACCACGGAATCATACCCACACCAAAAGGCTAAAGCAGTGAAGCTTCCTGATACTGAGCAGTTTCAAAGCAAGGGGTTGGGAACCAGCGCTCAAGAAGATGCAGCTAAGAAGCTGAAAATAATGACCATAATTTGGAGTAAAGTTCCATAATGAGAAGTTTTTATGACTTGAAATAAGAGGAACACAGGATGGCTTAGGATACAATGGGGTAATTTTGTTATAAAATAGAGATAGTTTCAGTGAATTACTCTGTAACACTGGAAGAAAGTGTAAAGGAGAGATTATTCCATTTTTACTATGAATGGCATATTCTCTGAATCCACTGAATTGGTAACCCTGCACAGCAGTTTCGGGGCAAATGATGCAACACAGGACCACCAGCGCAGACTCTGCGCAAAAAGGCTTCGAAGGAACAGTCCTGCGGGTGAAGAGGACGCCTCTCTCCGCCACTGAAATAAGCAAGCACCCAACAAGAATGAAACCCAGGTCAGCAGCCTTCCAGTTTATGAACAATTTCTCAGACTTCACACTGACCACCTTGAGCAGAGGCAGCAAGATGACACAAGCCAGGTAAGGGCCTGGGGAAATACACGGCAGAGGGTACACGGCATCGCTTTCTGATGGCTCGTTCTGTGGTGTAAAACTCCAGCAGGCATACACAGAGTATGATAATTGAAAAGGAAAATAAACAAGACTCTTTGAAGGGCTACTCCAAGTGCAGACAAAACCACAGGCACTTAATTTACAGCTTTCTTCAGCCTGCAGACATCTTAGGAAAATGTCCAATCTACTGAAATCAATAATAAATAAGCACTTTCAGTGGATGCAGGTATTAACTCTTGTTATTTAAAAATGGATTTGAATGCAGTTGTGCTGATAAAGCACTCTCAAAATCCTCCTTCAGGGAGAGAAATTATTTTTGCTTATTTATGAATATCTATGTTAATTTAATATCAGAAAAAGGAAGAGCAATAAATAAAGCCCAAAAGAGACACATATTCAAAACAGATACAAATAATATATTTACTTATACTTTGCTCTTGAAAACAATACACAACTATTACTCCAATCTTTAACTGCTCGAAATTCTGCCAAATAAACTTGAAGATGGCAGAGACATAGAGAAACTAAGTACAGTGCAAGGCCACACAAGAATCTGAACACAAGGCTACGCAGTACCTAGGCTACTTAGAGATACTATGGGTTGTACTTCCCAAAGAACAACAGATGTTTGAATTTATGTTTCAGAAGGGTCCTGCAAACAAAAGCTTCAAGGAAAAAACAAACTTTTTTTTTTTTTAATTACTTCAATTGATTCTTCTGATAAGAAGAATATGACCTTTACTCAAAAGCTATTTCCCTTCTTTTTCCATTTCTCATCTGATTCACCTTTAAAGTTTATTTTGCAGTGCATCTGGAAACTGGTAGCAATTAAATACTCTCAATCTGGGATGGCATATAATGCAAGCATCAAAAGTGAATTTAACAGCAGGATTTCTATATAATAGAAATGAAATAAAATGGGTAAAAGTCAAACCTTGCTTGCATGGTAACATTTGCCTAGGTATTACATATATACTTTAATTTTCAGGTAATGAGAGAATTTCACAGGCCTAGAGACATAAAAGTGAGAGTTTCAGAAACTGTGCCACACTTAGTTTGTCTTCTTGTTCTGTTACAAATTAACCAGGTGGGATGAACTAGCTTTCAAGAAAAATCAATACTAGTCAATTTTTCTAGTGTAAGCCAAACGTAAGAAGTCCATGCACACCAAGATACTGCAATTAGAGGGCCATCTTGATTTCAGGCTTCTGACCTAAGAATCAGGGAGGCTGAAAGATTTCTCAATCTGTTAGAAAACCTCATGATTTTCAACGTGCAGGTGTAAAGAAGATGTCACTAAAAATAGAAGTAATCAAGGAAGTCCCAGCTGCTTACTTTAACGGCAAACGAGATATATGCAAAAGAAAAACACGAGACTCCCTACTAAAAAAAGAGTTGATTAAAATTTTGAAGTAATTTATTTTAAAATGCACACTTTGCTTGACAACTTGCAGAACAAACTGTCGGCAGGCCAGAAATAATCTAAAGCATAACAAAAGAGTACAGGGGACAAAAAGTAAAGGGTTTCAGAGTCTCTCCCTTGCCTCATGAGGAATAGGAATGGCTAAAGGAGATGATGTTGCTTGCTTGCTTAGAATAAAACTGAGAGCAATGTTATCCTGGAGGGCTGAGTTGATCAGGGTACTCAGCCACCCCCCAGAGGGATTGATGTTGCTCCTGTTCATCTTTTTTCCCAGAGCCGTCTCTGCTGTGCTCCCTGTGGTGCCCAGGGAATCTGTCCAATAACTGTCCCACGGAGCCCTTGGAAAACCACTGAACTTTGCCCTGACCAGGTGACAAACTGTGCCAGACCCAGCACAAATGGGCTCAAGGGAAGGACATGCCCTCTTATTATGTATCACTCGTGGGCTTTCAGGCTCTAATTTCAACCCAACACTCTCAATGGAAGGCAAAGGAATTTGCATGATCTGACCAACAGCCCAAGGTAGGTTATTTATGCAATTGTAAAACAGAGGGTCTTCTCAGTAGGCTCCTGGTTGTGCAAAGCCACAGGTGACTGCACAGCTCTCAGCAGGCCAAAGGAAGACAGTGTAACACTGTAATAACTCCAGAGAAAGAGGGGAAAAACTTCTGAAGATGCAGCTACCATAAGAAACACATCCATCAAAAGAGCAATGCAGCTACACTGGCTTTCCAGGTGGGATGTCTGCTCAGACAGGCAGTTGTGGTAGAACTTCTTGATTGGAGAGCCCATCTCAGATCTAAGTCGTCATTCAGCAAAGCAGTGATATCAAACCACAGACACCAAGTGAAGCGATACTTCCCCAAGAGAAGAGGTTTAGAAATACAACAGCACACATGCAAAGGAAAATATCTGCTTGCAGAATAGCTGACTTCCCAAACATCCTGTATTTCTCTGTTAAACTGGAACATATAAAGCTGTATATAAAGAGCCATCAAATTATGATGAGGTGCAAAGAAAAGTCTCTCCAACTTAAAAGGCTAACGATGTGTTGTCTCAAGTTTTCATTTTTTCACCCGAGAAATTTTAACTTGCACCAGAATATGTTTATATTAAATTCTAAAAGCTGCCATTTAAAATAAATAAATTCCAAAAGCTGTCCTTGACACTCAGCATACATACATCCAAATGTTACCAGTTAATTAATTTTATAAAATTATGACTTCAATGAACATCTCTTCAACTGTGAAGAAAAATCAAATCAGATAATAGCTCCAGAAGTGACGCTTTTAACTATGGACCTCCTCATTCTCTGCTCATATCCTAAATTTTTCGTCCATATAAACAAACACCTACAGGATTTCACGAAAATGGAAGCACTACAGGCAAACGACATGTTGCAACAGAAGAGCTAATGGAAACAAAGTCTGTACAAAGTCTACGTACTTTATTGAAAAGATAAATAACAGCTGCAGGAGCTCCTATGAAAGGAGGAGGGCAAGGGAGGAGAAGAGGAAGAATGGACACATCTCCATAGTAACTACAACTATGAAACTCAGGGGAGAACTTGTCTGAAAGCTGAAAGAAGGATGCCACCAGAGAAAATAGATTGTAATATAACTGGGGAAAAAAAAGAAACTTCCAAATCATTTTCCACATGGTCAAAGGTCCCTTAAGCTTTAGTTTATTTAATCAGAGCCAAGAACAAATACCAAGAGAGAAAAGCAAAGGAAAAAAAAGCATAAAATCAAAGCATAATCATGACATGACCATTACTGTACAAATTATTTAACAATAAACACGCTGCTAAAAAAACCTAAATATACAAATGATCAGGTTAAGAAGAAAAAAAACCAATTAGTTTCCCTCAAGAAATTTTGTGCTACTGGACAGAATAATGGAAGAAGAGAAAGGAAAAGCACTATACCAGCATAATCTAGGTGATCTATGTAAAATTCCTGAGTGGATTGCATTATCCAATACAAGAGACCTGAGAAGATTCTAGAGGAGATATTTACAATGTGGAGATTCATACTTTTCAAATTCAGTTCAGACTTAGAAAACTCCTGCAATCCCAAACTGAGATGCTAATGACATGGACTGACCTATTACTGAGAAGCACTCATAAACCTCCAAGCCTGTGTTACCCATCTGGAAGTCTCAAGACCCACACCCTTACCTGGAAACTTGATCTGACCTGTAAAAACACTAACGCCCACACTGCTGTCAGTTCTTGGTGAATCGGAAGCAGCTCGTGTTCACGCTGTCATTTGCAAGGAACATGTCAAGAATATACTCATATCACCTGTATATTGTCCATATCAGCCACAGGAATAAACACAGAACAAGATTTTCTATAGTGCAGTGTATGCCAAATCAGCACACAGTATGAATACAATCTTCAAACTTATAAAAAAAGCCCCCCAAACCAAAACGATAACAAAACAAAAATCCCCCACTACCAATATTCTTAAAACTCTTCATATAAGGACACACTTCCACTTTAAAATACTGGAATGGCTCTCTCTTTTGTAGCATAATTATCTTGGCAGAGCACACAGGACCACGCCAGATGTAGGCAGAAGTTATGTTAGCCCAAACATCAGCATAGTCTTATAAAAACAATGGCGTACTTGCATTAAAAAAAATTCTTTCACATTGGCAAACAAGTTTTCTTTTCAAAAGTGTCTTTTTCAACTATTTCCTACATCAGTTTACAGAGACCTCTCCGTGGTCTTACAGCAATCAATATCTGGCCTGTCATACACAGGCTGAGACATGGATTATGAGAATCACCGTTACGGATGGGTTATCAGGCAGCTGAAGGAGTGTTTGCCATAGACAGAACAACAGAAACAACTACACCTACCCCGTCGGGTTTGGAAGCTGCCTTGATCCCTCAGTGAGGAAGTCCAAACTCAAAGGTCATGAAGACCTTTCCCTGCAATTCTGACTTCTTAAAAGAAGGTGGTGGGTGAGAACAAATGAGGCGGAACTGGACATGGCATAACACTTCTCAGGTTGCTACAAATCATACCTTCATAATTATTAAATCACTACTCAAACAAGTTGTTTACATAGCTGCCGACCCACAAAGTTCAAGTGTTCCCGGGTTATTGTACCTTGTTATATCTTTGCATGTTGGATAGAAGAATTCATGTCACAACTTCTGTTTGTTCCTTATGAAAATACTGAAAGAACATTAATCACCCGATTTCTTCCTTTTCAAACTACATACAATGATCTTCTTGACTTGCATTATAAAGCAGGTAATCTGTCTTTTTACTATTCCTCTGCAAATCCACTCCAATGGACTATTATTGCTTTGTTTATAAGGCTTGTTATTTAAATATAAATGTGCAGGACTAAAAATATATTCTAATCATATCAGCATTCCCAGAAGGGGGTGGTGGGGTGTTAAAAAAATTATTACACATAAATCTCATTGCCATTTTGGTTTTATTGTGGATTAATGTAATTCTTCATACACAAACAACTAGTGCAGATTTGCACTGCCTACTGAAATTAGAAAAAAATAACAGAAGCACCTGGTTGATAAGTGGGCCTACATTGTGTTGTAGCAGGCAACAGCTGAACACAAATACATTATATAGTGTTCCAATTAGTGAAAAGACTATTCACTAAAAAGGTCCTGGAAAAACGCTTTGATATTACGAGCAGCCTCCTGCTTTCACACCCAAGTCACAATACACTGCTCTCTCCATCGCTCACCTACAATACCAAGCAGAAATCCCTCACAAACTTACAAATGTGGGAACAGGATTGACCTTGTTTTACATCTTGCATGAAAGGTGCTAAGTCTAGTGCTAAAGAGACTGTTCATTATTAACTATAAAAACAATTTGACAAAAAGAAGAAAAAAAAAGAGAGAAACCCCTCCCATCCCTAAGTCCCCTCAACCTTTTGACAGTTCTACTGCAACAGTCCTTTCCAAATCAAGTTGAAAAGGATATATCACTAAAAGAAACCACTTAAATTAGCAGCTTGCCTAATATGCAAAAGCTTGCCTACCCGTGACTGGCTTTTTTTTATTGTGCTGAGGGTGCAAAAGCTCTGCCAGCCTAGCAGCTGTGCAGCCACCAGCCAAAGGAGGTCAGCATGCTTGTCTTCCCCTCCTTGGACACATACTCCCACCTTTCCATCTGACAAGCCTTAACCCTTCTGTTGCTCCACAACGAGCCATATCAGGGAGTTAAACTGCCATCTAAAAATAAAATGTAAAAAAGACAAACGGGAAAAAGGAGGATGCAGCAGGGAGCCAGCGCAAGGCAAAGAGCAGGAGCACATCCCATGGGCTGGCCTTGCTGTAGTGCACAATCACACTTCTGACTGTCACATGCTTGAGACCATTAGCAGAAAGCTGCTGTATTAATTAAAGGCCTCAGAAGGTTCTTAATAAGCAATTTTTGGCCAATCTAGCTGTGACAGCTTAAAATGCTACTGCTCCCAGTGGGTTTTTTCTCCTGCAGCCAAGAGCCTTCCCTGCAAAAGAATTGGACAGAGTGTCTTCTCCCAGGAGCTCTGCGCACCCTTGGCCCAGGGGGCACTGTCCATCCAACTCTGATGATACTACAGGAGAGGAAATATCTGTAACCCTTTTTTTTTTTTTTCCTAAATGAAGCCAGTATCACTTTTTGGCCTTAACACAGAGATTATTCTGACGTTAAATTTTAAAAAACCCTGACTTTGAAGTTTAACACTTATCAAAATCAGTCAAACTCTTCCCACCTTACACAACCCTCTATTAACACAACTTTACAATAAAAGATAAATGCATTTATGCATCTGGCAATTCCCTGTGTGAATTTCTGGGAAGGGGCCATATAAATGAGTAGCCACCTGATTAGTAATAGGAAGCAAGCAATAGCCTACTATCACCAAAGATCAACAGACTGTCACATCAAGTCTGCTCTGCATGTCTCTTCCTGGGTAAGGTGGGCAATTCGTTGCTAGAAAACCTACAGCTGTCTCTGCAGACTGTTATTAATTGCCAGTGGTTGTAGTCTTTAGAGTTGCCCATAAAAATGTACAAGCATGCAGCACAGAGATTAAACACCTTTGCCCAGTTACCTATTGATTTTCTTAACTGAGAATCATAGCTGGAAGCTGGACATCTACAACAAAAACATGCAGCTACATGGAAGCTACACTTCTCCTTCAGCAATAACCTTTTGTTCATAGGTTTTGAAAAATGGGAGATCCTTACATGGTAAAGACACTCCATCTGGTAGTTCATCAAGCCCATCTACCAACAGTTTTGTTCAGCTCTCCTCAAAGCATTGAACAAACGAGCAACTTTTCTCATTTACATGGCGACTAGACAGCAACCCATTGCACAACAGATTCAGTGCAACATTTGAATGCTTGGCTTTTGCCACATGTTAGACTAATGCTGGCACTTTTCACCTTTACTGGCTGAAAGTATTTACTATTAAGTAGTATTTACTACTTAGGATAACCCTGCTGCTTCCCATCAGACTTGGCCACGGGTAATACACACAGCTCAGATGTTTTCCATCCTTTTGAGTGCAAACTCAAACAATTTAAAGTATTTTGAAGTACTGAGCTTGCCACTACTGCCACTGCCAATCCTCCCCAGCCTCCATTTACTTTGTAAGAAGGGCTTACAAGTTTCTGGACTTATCTGGAGGCTGTGAAGGGGCAAAGCTATACATGTACTCCTTCTCCTCTTTATCACCACCACCACCAGCGGAAATCTGTAGCACCACAAAAGGCAGGCTGCAGACTTTTAGAACTGTTCCAGAATACTGCTGCAATATAAAATGATACATGAAAAAAGAAAGGGATATGGGAATTTTTGCATCGGGTGCAAACCTGGTTGTGTAAGAAGCTTCCTCTACTTGGAACCTTTTGAAGCCTAACAGGGTCAGGCCACTGCATTCAAAAATCCTGCTCCATCAAACCAAGTATCTAAGTGAGTTTCTGAACAAAATCTGCAGTATTATACTAAATCTGTACACTTTCACCATAACCATCACCCATCTTCTTCCTTCCACCACACTGTTCTCTTTATGGCTCTTCAGTCAAGCTACATTACTATAAAAGTGGTTGAAACTAGAAAATAAATAGATATGATAAACCTTAAGCTGTGCTTGGCTGGGGGTACTACTGATGTGTTATTCTGTTTGGCATATCTATGTGAAATAAGGAATACTTGTCAGTGATCTCTTCACTGGTCTGCAGCCAGGCTGGTAGAGACTTACCTCCCCCACAGATGCCTGCCAGCACCTACCTATCTACAGCTAAGTCCAGTAACTCGTTGGGAGCATCCACTATTCTAGTTTTGACTCACGGAAAATCTACAGTAGGGAAGGTTGGCACAGTGAGACCACAAGGCAATGTTCACTGCTAGGAAATTCACCCTCCACTCAGTGTGCTACAAGATTCTACACTTGCTGTTCACCCAGGCTCTTGTGCAAATTATCTCTGAAACTGCAGGAGTTTGGATCAACTATAAATGCAAACTAAAACCACACACATGCTGCACACATGAGTGAATCCCTGTTCCCTTTCTATAAGGTGACCTGCTCTACGCAGGGGGGAGGAAATGCTGCCAAGGTTAGTCCCTGAAATGACAGACAGGGGCCAGAAGACTGCCAGACACAGCAGCTGGGAAGAGGCAGGAAGAAGAAACTGGGAAAAGATTGCCTCCACAGTACCAGCCTGCCATTATACTGAAGAACTGAAAGGTCAAACCAGAGTCTTACGCTACTAAAGAAACTGGAGCCCCACACAACAGATTCCCTTATAAACTGGAGCCCCACACAACAGATTCCCTTATTTACTATGCTTATTTGCTTAGCACTCTGTTTCCATCATGAGTATGAAATACAGGTGACTTATTCCTTTAGAAGATGACAGGTTCAAGCTCCTGAAAGACCACTCCTGCCATGTACTGAAAAGAAACAGAAAAACCTACCAAACCCCACAAGCCATAAATAAATAAATAGTTTACCTATAATGGTTGGTTCAGAGTACATTGCTAAAGCTACAGTCTCTAAAGGTGTATTTCATTACAAGAGTGTCATTAGTTATACACACAGCTGATCAGACAACTGAAAAGTTTGATTTTGAGAAACCCTAGGGGAAGACAAGGAGGACATAACTTCTCAGAACTTAGTAAGCTGAGACAGTCAACCCACAGATTCCATTTGCCTCTTCATAATCTTTCTACATGTCTTTTCTTTCCCCAATATTCCTGACACAATCTTTATGGGATTGCAAGATATGCAAGATAACCTGAATTGAAGAAACATTGCATATTCAGCTAAACAAAAAAAAAAGCCTAAAAGGAAACAAAAAGACAACATAAAAACACTCAACATGCTCCATTACAGCTTAAGAGAAGGAACCCAGAAAAGGTCTGTTTGCAAACAGAAAGCTCAGGGAGGAAGAAAAAAATAGGTAAAAGTCTCTGTTGGGTGTAAATGGAAACAAAACAGGAACACTCTCCTTCACAGCAACAGAAGTAACAACTGTAATATTATTTTTACAGTTCATGATGCTTGAAGAAGTAGTGAAATGATGCCCTGCCTTTCATGAAAGCCAGAAAAAGTTTTCATGTTGGGGCTAGAGTTTTTTGTTGTTTTTAATCTGAAAAGTACCAAAGGCACTGAGTTCCCTATCATTATGCCTGCTGCCTCTCAAGGGTCTGAATTCCCTCAGCCCAAATCTGCCAAATACTCTTCCAAAAACATTTCACCCACAGCACTCAAGCGCAGTTTCTGGAGACTGATCACGTAGAAATCTTCTCATTTCTGAAGCTGGACTGTGCAGGGCACCAGGAGCAGGTACAGGGTAAGGGACACGCCCTCTTGCCCCTTGCCAGCCCCAAGAGAGGAAGATGATGCCCCCTTGGTTGCACTGGCAGCTGCTCCTACAACCATCCTCTGAACAAGAGATAAAAGTCTCATGCAGGTTGAAAATGTTGAAACCTGGCAAAAAGCCTCAATTCATCTTCTTGCTTTTATTTTTAATCCTAACCAACTTCTTGAAGTTACTTCATGGTGTGACCCTGCAAGCCATTATGCCAGCGAAGTGGAGGAATGGGGGGACAAACTAAGTGTAGAAGGAAGCAGAAATTCTTTAAGACAATGTGCAAGCAACAGGCTGGCCATGAAACAATTGACCACGGTCTCCCAGGATCACACCAACATTAGATGTCACCTAAATGGCTCGGCAGAAATAATTTTCAATCCTCTGTTGTATCTCACAAAGCCCAAAATCAGAATAAAAATATCTTTGCCCTGACCAGCAGCAGGATGCAGTAAGCCTTGCAAAATTTCTACCAGTATGGAAGATAACATAAATTTTACTCTGATATGCCCGATAAGCTAAGCGGGCATATTAGTTAGAATCTGAGTTTGTGGCTTGAGCGTACAGAAAAGATTGTGGTAACCAGGGATGAGAAGCACTGAAACTGGAACAGGAGGATGTCCAAGAAAGCACCAGTCTCCTCACCCCATAAGGCTTCTCAGTGGAATTATAAGGTCATACAGAAAACAGGAATACTTCTTTTGTTTGAAAGAGAACTGTTGCTACTATTATTATAACTATTTGGTTCATTTTGGTTTGGAACTCATATGGGAGAAGTGAGGAGGAAAAAAGGTTGAGGAAGCATTTCTGATTCTCTCTTTTAAGTGGCATTTTTTACACAGTCTGTTTTCGTTCTTCACAGAGAGGACAACTCCCAGGGCCTGCATTCTCAGCATATTTTCTGTAATTGGTTGGCTTGAGGTCTATGATTTTAACCCACATTTTGCACATTCAGTGACTTCTAGGAAAGAGAAGGCAGCTTGCTGCAGCAGTATCTCAAAGCAGTCCTTTGCAACTGATAGCCACCACAATGCATTCCTATGCAGTTCCTCTTCTCAGAAGCATCTGGTTTGCTTTTCTATCTGTTTAACTTTACACGGTTTCATTCACTGAAAACTAAAAGTAACAACAGTAACAGTAACTACCTTCAGTGACACTTTCCTTGAAACTGCACACACATACATACTGACATGACCTGAGAGGCAAAGCCAGAAGAGGAGAGAGTCTTAAGGCATTTAAATTAAATTCATCCACTGCAAAATAACAACTGCTTTTCCATGCTTTCCAAAACAGAAATGAGAACAATCTATATCAATGGGTGAGGCAAAGTTTGATATATCTTTGCTATTCTAGAAGGAATCCACGCTGGAAAGTCTGTTTATAATAAGGCAGTAAGTGCAAGCATACCCTACTGCTAACAAAAAATAACAGTCTAAGACAGAAGAAACAAAGAAGAAAGTTTCTGCTTTAGTCATAGTTCACTACTGACCTTTTCCTTGAGGGCCCTTCTTCAAAATCTGAAGAACTAACATCGTTGCTCGTTGAGGACACTTGCGATGCATCGTCCTTCTCATTCTCCAGCTGTTCTGATCCTGGTCCTAATCCTTTAGATTGGCCATTAGTGAGAAGTCCTGCAAACATGACAAAGGAGTACATAAATTCAAAACCTGCTGTGATTTTATAAAAATTCACAAGTGACACTTACAATAGAGCCGATGTCCAAAGCAACTGTCTTGCAAAGAGACAGACTGATAACATTGCCTTTGCATAGAGGCACTTCGATAAAAATGTGCCAGCTTGTCTGTTTCTGATTTGGTTAACTCGAAGACCCCAATCTCAAATAATTACAATGTGAGTGTTTGCAATAGTGTTTATAATCTTGTCACATTTGAAGAAGGGACACAGCTTAGTCAAATTCATCCATGATTTACAAAATTCTTATGACTAGCATAGATGAGAGTATTTTGCATTTATCTGTGGATTGATATAAAATTAAGCTGCTATTTGGTTCAATTTGACATCATCTCGCTCTTCATTCTGGTGCTGCTAACTACTGCAATTTATGATCCTTTAAAAAAATCCTAAAACCCAAAGAAGTGAACATTAAATGCCCATTTCCTGACTTTGATTCTTCTGGCCAAGTGTCACTCATCTACAAAAACTCCAGACTGCCAGAAAAAGTACACAGGGCAGCAAAGGTACATAGGCCACAGCTGCCTTCCCTTGTGTGCTTTTTCTCTCCTGGAGCAACAGCACAGCAAGCAGAGTCACACAGTCACACAGATGGAAGACAGCAGTGGACCTTTGCAAGCATAACATTTAACAAATTTTGTATATTCTATGCCACTAAGTAACTACAATATAATAGGACTTTTGCAAACAACAGCAGATAGGCAATGAAACCACTCATACTTAAGGAAGAATTAAAATAGTAACATTATTCTTAAGCAAGCTCTAGGATGAGAGGGAGGAAACTAGTTGATTAGCTCACTATTTATGTGATGTTTTAAGAGCTTATTACCAGAGGAGCTGCAATTTTATCCAGGAGAATGCGTTCTCATCTCTCCACCCAAATAGTTTTAGAAATGGCATAACAAAGCTTTATTTCACAGCTGTATTTCCTGTTGTATAGGACCTATACTGCTGTATAGGACTTCCCTCCCTTAGCCATTTCAGTCTCTCTGTAATTGCACCTTAGAAAAAACTTGGTGGGGAAGGCGTGGGGTGGGGCCTGTGCTGCCCCTTCCAAGACAAGCCAGGCAGTGCGGCTGGTCAGAGTACTGCACTGAAAACACTTACTAAGAACTGCAGTTCAAGAATTTCCACCAGCACTGTATCAGTGCCACAGCATTTCAGACCTCTGTTTTCAGGAAAATCACCATCCAGCATCAGCAATGCACTTACTCATTGCATAACCAAGCATTCAACCAAGCTCAGCTCCAAGGTCACACCGAAGCATAACCAGAGCAAGAGCAAAGACACCTCCCCCAGTGAGCTGCTGTGTCCAAGTACTGGAAGCCTGGCCACAGCTGAAGCCAAATGTTCCTTCCCCACAAGGCCATTTATTCACTGCTTGCTTGGGCATTACGACAGTGGGCTCAGAACCACCCCAATTCCAATCTAATTGGTCTGATTGCCCATTTTTAAACAGCCTAATCCAAAGCCTGTTTTGTATCTCTCTCTCCTTTTCCCAATCAAAGTTTGCTCATATTCATTCTGAGCTACACCAGATTTCTCTGGTCTTGAGCTATGTGGTAGCCACACACTGCAGGTTTTTTGCGTACGCTGTTTTAAAATCTCCACCCACAAACCAAAAGCTTGTTTCGTTGTTTTTTGGGTTTTTTTCTGGGGAAGAGTTGATGAACTGGTAGGTCTTTTTTTTTTCCTAATACACAGCCCACAGAGCACAAGTTGAAACTACACACCAATTTTTGCATTAAATTGTCTCTTCTAGCCTGCGTAAGACTATCAGAGAGAAGTAAAATGACCCAATTTACACTTTCTCCCCCCTTTTGTTGAATCCCTTTTGATATTTCCTTTTTATTAAAGGGATTTCAAACTGTGACCCAATAAATAAAACAAATTTCAGTATCAGCACATGATACTACAAAAGGGTTTGCAGTGTAAAAACACAATATGACGTAGGGTGACAGCATCCCTTCAAAGCATTCCTAAGGAAATGAAGGCAAACTTCAAAAAAACATTGATCAGATTATATTTCTATGCTTAACTCACCCCCTCTAAGAGCCCTGGTGCCTAAGTTTATTCTTATAAAAGTTTCAATTTTGCTTTGCATTTTTCCATGAAACCACTGCTGATAAAATTTACAATTTTTGAACTCCAGAGAAGTCTAAATCAAGCATATCATTTGAGGCCTGACACTCAGTAACTTAACTCTTATGGCAGGATTTGATTAGCTTTTCCAAAAGCAATATTTGTTCTGGAGACTTGCCATACGTAAAACCCAGGAACCTGAAGTATATGAGTCAAGAAAATCACCTTTCAGGCTGTCAACTTGCATGCATTTGGAAGGCAATTTTTATTCATCCTTTCACCCTGCCAAACCATCAGCTCACTTGGGAGACAAGCATGATTTGTGTTCCTCAAGGAAAGAAGTATTGGTTTGCCTACCATTATTCATCATAACCAGCACCATTCCGAGATGCAGTAATACTGCCGATAACTGATGTCAGCTATCATCCACTGGAACCAACTAAAACAAGTGTCCTAAAAGAGAGGCATAAAGCTACAAATGAGAGATACTGATAACTACTGGGAACGGGTGTCATGTTCTACAGGTTTTCAGGGCCAGCATAATTTCAAAATCCACTCTGAAGTGATGAAAGGCACAACCCAAAGCCTCCTTTCAAGCACTGGAAAGAAAGCACATGCTGAAGCAGGTTGTCGTAAAGTTTATTGCCACTCAATCATTTTTATATCAAATGCATTCAGCCTGCCCCCAGATACCTTTTCCTTCAAATGCCATTCCTGTTATCTCTAACTGCAATAAGCCACATTCTTTACTGCTGCGCATCATTTGGGAGCAACGAAAGGTCTGGAGGCCCCAGGACAGGATGGGGACTCCAGAGTTTTGCCAGGTGATACTCAGGCACTCCAATCACCATTAATGAGTTGGCACCAGTGCAGTGGACAGGACATACAGGTCTGCTGGTGTGCTTAAGGAATGCACGTGGGTTTGACTCTCCAAGACTAACCACACTACAGGAAGCAGCAGGCATTCATTTTTCTTAAAAGCCAAGTACTACAGTTGTGTATGTATATAAAGAGAGAAAAGCAGCTGAGTGAGAAAACCCTCTTTTTCACAGTCTGGAAAGCTGAACCACACCAAGGACTGGCTACTTGAGAGCACCCAGCAACAGACAAGGAACCAGCAATCCCTCAAGAGCCAAATCACATCGAAGGGATAAATAGCTCCCTTACTGCTTTGCTGTGGCTGTGCCTTTCAACCTCTAAACCACGATGCCAGCAAGCCCTGGCTCCTGTCAAAGCCCATGACATTCTCAGCTGCTGAAAAGCTGGCAGAGGCTACCTGTCTCTTGCCCACTAGGCTCATCTTAGCCCCTGTTCTCACTGCCTTCTCTCCTGGCAGCTGGACTCGCGACCAACCACCAGCCCACCAGACTGAATACCTATGCTGAATAAGTCAGGGTTGAGAAAAATAAGACTTTGTCTGCAATAGAGAGTGTTTGTTTTAAAAGTCAAATCAGATTTTTTTAAAAAACCTAAACCTCATTAAAATTAAATTTGAAAGTACAGCAGCTTGCATTATAAGTCAGTGTACAATTTCTTATATTAAAATCACTTACATGAAATAATAATTTATATACACAGAGAAATAGTGCATATTTGCTGCCAAAGTTTAAAAAGAAGTGAAACACTGAACGGTTCAAAGTCACTGAATAAACACTGCCTTAATTAAGTTAGTAATAATGAATTATTTAATTAAGTCACAATATAGGAACTCACATATCAAATGACATCTATGATCCTTAAATACACTGTTCTGGCTTTAACTGATGAAGACTAGATACCTTCAGAGAAAGGCTAATTACTAATTCCTAATAATTAAAAAAGGTAGCTTAAAGCCAAACCATGGTGACCTTAACATCCTCTCTAAAATGTCTCTTAGTCACATAAATATCAACCTCACAGTTCTGCTCAATTTGTTTTTAAACTTCCACAAATGCTGCAACACCAAATCACAGTTTTAGATACATGCTGCTTAAAAAGATTTAAAAAAATATTTTCACTTTTCAGTATTGAAAAAAAGCAGCAAATGTCACTTTTTCACCCACTCCGTTACAAGCCAGAGAAAGCACAAAAGCCCTTTCTGCATACTAGTCATTATTACAGAGACTTCTACCACTTTCTATTTATTTGCTTTCCACACTGAATGTTTTCCAATCTGTCTGTGGTTACAAGTTTGTTTGTTCTTTCACGTGCAGGAAGGGCTCTGCTATGAGAGCCCAGCCATACCCTCTAGGGTGATCCACACAGAATTCAGATATTATGGCTTTACAACCTGCACACAGCGTTCCCACTGCAGCTTGCTAGCCTCTTTGCTTCTTGGCTGTAGCTGTTAGCTGAGCAGAAGGTCTCGCTCCTCCACCAAGAACCTACTCCAGCAACCAGAGCATCCTGCTCAACAAAAACAGTGTGTAAAGAAGTTAAAGTTAAATCTGCTTAAATTAGCTTATTATAGGGGCTTGTACTGACTCATGTGTATCGCTTCTATTAAGAGCCCATCAAGTAAGACTTAACTATTCCAGCACAGGGTGGATTTAATTTACATTGGTACACATTTGCTGACCTTACTTCTTTAGGTGATACACACACACCATTAGCAGCAATCTACAATTCTTTTCAAGTCATGATCTAACTCATCTCTGGTCATCTGGAGAGATGACTGACAGGCACATGCAGGACAGGTCTTGGGAGCATCAGAAGATGTGATGTAAAATCCCAGTACCTGGGAATGCACAGTACAATAAAACATGATGCTAACCATAATACACAGAAGGAAAACTGATAGGGAAGAGAGGAGCAGAAAGCAACAACACATGAAAGACAGCAAAAATGTAAGGGAGGGTTTGGGGTTAGTTGCTTTTAAAAACAGATGAGATTGCAATTACTGGTAAGTTCTTAATTATTAAAGTTATTGAATAATCAGGAAACCAGAAGAGAGCATCTGAGCAAATTTCAGCGTCATGTGGTTAGTTAACTAAATGGCTGGGTGAAGAGACTTTCACAATGTTTCCAAAACAGCATTTCCACATCACTTACTCTAATGCCAACAAGGCATCTCAGCATGAACATTTCCATGTTCTTACAATAAAGCAACACCTATTTTAGCTTGCTGTTTCCCAGTCGTAAGGCAGCTTAGGAAAAAAAAATACATTCAATTGTATTTCTACTCAGTTCCCACAGTCAGAGGCAACCCACAAAGCCATTATGTTAGGAAAGTCAGCAGTCAACACCCCACAAACACAAGCCAAAGATATCAAAACCATTAAATGACCGAAACAATTTCAACATGACCATATTCACAGCTTTCTATACAGGATAACATCAGAGGGTCCACAGTCCAGAGGAGTCATCCTGCTGATCTCAACAATATGCGAAATACGTACTCTTCTCCTGGGTGTTTCTTGACAACACAGGGATACTCTCTCCTTTCTGCCAAGACATTCTGGGTTGGTTTCCCCCCTGGCAGCCCTCTCCCTGCATTCCTCCCTGATCCCTGCAAGCTAAACCGCTCTGGGCTGGTAGGAAAAGTCCAGTTTCCAGGGCAAGCAGCAAAACAAACACAATCTACAGTAAGTAAAAAAAGGGATTTACTCAAGACAGCATTCTCACCATGCTAGGATGACAATGTTCCTTATGAGAGCATGTAATAAATAGCAGGGATTGTAGTTATATAGGCATGGAGCAAAAGCCATTCCCTTATGGAGTAGCATGTTTGTCCAAACTTCATCTGCACAATCTTGGGAATTGTACAGAAAAGCTTTGTTTTAAAATATTTGTGAGGTTTTTTTTTTCTTTCTGCAACATCTCACTTAGGAGAGCTCATACTAAAATTAGAAAGCAAAGGATTTAATTGCAGAGTTATAAAGTCTGAAGGTTAACCATCCCACACCATGGTCTGGAAGTCTAGCACCACCTGAACACACATAACCACATACTGAGCACCATGAAAGACCACCAATATGAATTCTAGGACTCAAATACAGAGGGGGGCGGGGGACGAAACATATCTTCATCTCTTTAAATATTTACTCTGACCATCAGTTTTCACATAGGTACAGAATGTTTCACACATATTCTGTACAGAAATCAAAACGAGCAATAAACTGGGGTCTCATATACACGTCTTGTTTTCCTTCAATTTTGTAGATATAGCCTACCTAGACTTTAGTATAGTCTTTCACACCATTTCCGACACATTTTGCTGGAGAAACAGGCTGCTTAAGGCTTGGATGGATGCACTCTTTTCTGGGTAAAAAACTGTCTGTATGGCTGGGCCCAGAGAGTGGTAATGAATGGAGTTACACCCAGCTGGCAGCTGGTCACCCGTGGTGTTCCCCAGGGCTCAGTGTTGGGGCCAGTCCTGTTGAACATCTTCATCAATGACCTGGACAAGGGCACTGAGGACACCTCAGTCAGTTCACACATGACACCAGCAGGAGCAGGAACACTGATCTGCTGAGGGTAGAAAGGCTTTGCAGAGGGATCTGGAGGGACAGGAAAGCTGGGGTTGCTAGTTGACAGGGGCTGAACAAGAGCCAGCAGTGCCCAGGTGGCCAAAAGGCCGATGGCATCCTGGCCTGTGTCAGCAACAGTGTGGCCAGCAGGACCAGGACAGTGATTGCCACCTGTACTCAGCACTGGTTGAGGCCACATATACCAAATACTGGGTTTAGTTTTGGACTCCTCACCACAAGACATTGAGGGGCTGGAGGGTGTCCAAAGAAAGGCAACGGAGCTCGGGAAGGGTCTGGAGCACAAGTCTGATGAGGAATGTCAGAGGGAGCTGGGGTTGTTGATCCTGGAGAAAAGGGGGCTCAGGGGTGACCTTACTGCGTTCTACAACTGCCTGAAGAGAGGCTGTAGCCACGTGGGAGTTGGTCTCTTCTCCCAGTCAACAAGCAATATGACAAAAGGAAATAGCCTCAATGTTTAGATGGATATTTGGAAAAATTTCATTATGGAAGAGGGGGTCAAGCACAGAAACTGGCTGTCCAGGGAAATGGCTGAGGGAACATCCCTGAAGGTATTTAAAAGATGTCTATATTTAACACTTTGAAACACGGTTTAGCGGTGGACTTGGCAGTGCTGGGTTAATAGTTCAACTTCATTATCTTAGAGGTCATTTCCAACCCAAACAATTTTGAACTACAAAGCATTACACTTTCTTATAAGCTATATCTTTATATGTAAGTTTATTTGGAAAGTATAATTAATTAACAGTTTTCACCGCTTCACCATTCAACATTTTTCTTAAGTAACAGACAACCAGCTGCAAGGCAATACAAACCTACTTGCGTTATCTGTAATCCTAAATTTGAATTCTACCAAAACCACCCTTTATGTGCTAGACTATGTGCTGAAGCACTACCAAAATCTCGGTAGGCATGCTAAATAAATACATTAGTCATTCAATGCTAAGTTTAAACACACCGGTATCTCTAAAACATCTGCAGTCTGCATTAATCAGCACACTGTACTGAGTTACTGTATTTAGCTGTTGTATAGCTATGCACAAAAGATAATTTAGTTTTATAGTGCAAATGCCATCTGTCACATTGTCACAGCATGACAAGGTATCACATTACATATTAAACAGACAACATGCTTCAAAAATAAGGCCTATTTTCATGCTCTGGTTGTCTCAGAGACTAAAGAACCGGGTTTTCATGATAGTGACATAAGTTAAAAACAAAACAAACCACATTTTTCTCTGGGATAAGAGATATGAATTCCCCGTCCACTTTTTTAAGGTTAGTTGTCATAAAGGCTATTTTCATCTAATTTGGTAATGCAAAATCACAACAATTTTCTGCCTCCAAGTAAAAAAGCCACAGCACGAAACCATCATCGTTTACGCCACATGATGCTCTGTGCTGCCACCATGATGATAATTAACAGTACGTGGGCTTTTCAGATGACAAGCCAGTGGACATTAGGCTGATTGTGGTACATAACAGAGCATATGCATAAGGCAGTACCATTATGCCAAAGACTGTTAGCAAATAGCTTCTAGCCTTCATAACTGACTAGAAGAGTGCTTTTATATGTAGAAATACATCATTACTATGGAAGCCAAGCACGAATGACATTACAGCACAAGATGTGTTTGTCAGCCTGTCAAAAGGCCAGATCACCAAAGAGAACTGATTAAACACAGGTTTAAAGAAGTCCCTTACTCCCGTTACAGCTCCATCCAAAACCACTCTTATGCAACCAAAGACATTTTGTGACTTTGTGTCCTGCATATTAGTCCTGCACCTACGTCAGCAGCATTAAATGAAATTAACTGTTCTGCTGTTTCAATACAACACTTTCTAGGGTGTTTTGTTTTCATCTGGGGGAGTTTGGATTGAGGTTGGGTTGCTACTAAACTCATAGAAACAGGAATACAACAGTCAAAAATGAACCTAATTTTTAATTCTGCTAGGAAACTACCCCAGGCCGTATGACATACTTCAAGCCCCAGTTTGATTTATGAAGTATGCATCTGAAAGAAATTTAAAACAAAAGAAACCAATAAAGCACCCAAAAAACGCCTGCCAATGTCTGCACTGTATGAATCCAAAAAAACCCTCACTAGATATTTGTCCATACCTCTGTTATTCTAGGTTCAGTTTTTTGGTTTGTTTTTTGGTTGTTGGTTTTTTTGGGGTTTTTTTAAGTATTCAAGAGACACACCTCTCTAACTGAAGACATTTCTCCACTTTTAAAGACACAATGAAAATTCTGAACCTCTCATTCCTCCAAGTAAACACTTTATACTATACTGTATTTCTGGCACTTTATACTTCATAGGGCAGAATGGAAGCCATAGCCCAGGCTCCATGATGGCCTAGATGAGGAAGGGAATAGGAGCATCAAACAGGCTGAGCAGCAAGGTATGCCTTCACTGACAGGTGAAGCAGAAATGCTGACCCAAAAAAAGCTGAGGGAACAAACTCATCTCTCTTAAATCCCCTTCCTACAAAGACAGACAACTAAGTCGTACCTTAAAACCACGAATGGCTACCCTTGGATTTTTCCAATAATTTTCTTAATTTTACAGAGGGGAGGTTGGGGAAAAGCAAACCTGAGTAACAACTGTCCCCAAACCCAAAAGCCAGAGCTGTCCTGAATGAAGCAGAATGTAGAGGAGGAAAGAGACCTGACGATCACCACCCTACCAGGTGCTCACTGTGTATTGTACCATTGTGCTATTAAGCACCTACCAATTGCCCCTGGAGCTGTATGATAAGGGGAGAGCAGTAGCATTTCTGGTAAGTTGATACCAGGCTGTGTAAAGACCATTAAGTTTTGCCAAACAAACATAGTCAATTTTATGGTACCATAAACACGCCCATTAGCACCAGGGAAATGAACACCATGTACTCTTCCTGTACTTCGTCAAGGAACCACACTCTTGGATGCACACAAATCTACCTCAGTCCCTCAGCCTCCTTTGACTGCAGTCAGAAAGCTTCAGAGGAACAAGAGGACTCCAAATGCAAGCTACAGACCTTTGTTTTTCAGATATATGGTCAGAAAAGGCATGAAGCCTTCAACAGAAAAACAGGAACACCAACACCAGAACAAGAGCTTGGTTAGGATGCAGGGACCTGGACTCTGTCCAGGTCCATGGCCAAGCAGGTGCTTCTGGAGAGGCCACCTCCTCTCCAGGCACCTCAGCTCACCCAGACGTAAAATAAAGGTAGTGAGTTCAGCTCCTACAGTGAAACACAGAGAGGCGTACTGACAGCAACCATGACATGAGACACAGGCTTGGTGTTATTAGCATCCCTTGGTGGCGTGCGATTTCGTGTATATTTTGGTGTTGGACAGAGTGACTATTTCTGGAGTAAAGTGCCCTTAGATTTACATCGGTCCTATAAGACACCTTCTCTCATATGCAACCTGGACACAGTTAAACATGCATTTTATTAGAAATTACAGACACAAGCATGTCCACAAAAAATAAAACTGATCTCCATTTAGTTCAAGGGTATCAGCAACTGAAATACCAGCAAAACCACAGAGAGAGAGAAAAGTCCTCAGGTATTAACAAAGTTATCAGTGAAATACAAATAAATTCTTTTTTAGTTTTTATGCCAAAACCATCATGTCTTGTTTATCTGCTTTTCCTGGGGAATTTTACAGCTTAACGGAAACCCCATGGGAGAGAGTAAAGAAAACCCACAATATACCTGTGAAAGAAGTAATTTCATTTTAAAATGTTTTGTTCTTCCTTTTGTTTCCACCTTTTTTGTTGTTGTTGTTTTCTGTTTTGTTTTATCCATTTGAGAGCTATCTGGAGAAAAGTTACTGATTCTATTTCCGAAACATTTTTACCTGTCCTTCACAAATACCCCCCATGTGAGGGAAAGAGCATAGATTACACTGCTAAATAAGAATTAAGAAAAGCAAGCTAATCATTATTTCAGGTCCTTGTCACAGTTATGTCAATAGGTGAGGGCAATTCCTCTGCCTCCTGAAGCACTTTTACAGAGCTAGCTTAACTGTAATATACCACAGCAGTCCCAGTTTTCAGTCGAGTTATCTCCCCCCTACCTCAGCATCACAGGGCCATGCCTTTAGATTCATCCTGTTTCAGAGTTAAGTTACCACTAGGTTTGGATGGACAAAGGAACAATAAATCCACACTGCAAAAATATCCATACCTTGGCACCTAGGGACTAGACAGATTAGTGATGATGAAAAAGGAAATTAAAAAAAGACATTCTGGTATTTTAAGTAACATGAGAAAGAAAGCTATGCCAAGAGCATGTCTCTAGACAACAGCTATTCTACGCTAGAAAGTAAAAATTAGCAATTGTGTCTCCACAGAGTATAACAGAAGGAGGAAGAAAGAAGGTGAAGGCAAACACAGTGAAGCAAGGAAGAGCTTGCTAATTGGAAGAAAATACAATGTATGAATGTGAAAATAAAAACAACAAGGGAAATAAAAAGGCATGCAACGTCCAAGTAACAATGAGTACTTGTGAGCCTGAAAAGGAATAAAAGTGCTGCTAAAACCCAGAGGCTTAGCAAGGCCTGGCTATATTTGTTAAGATTTCTAGGAAACCCTTACAGACTGTGTAATTTGAAAACTGCATATCTGCATGAAACTGGCAACAACAGGAAAGCAGTGTCTTGATGAACACTTGCTACGTGCTTTCCCTCTAAAGAAGCATCGTTCCCAGTGATCTGTGTGAGGGATGGCACAAACAGGCTGGGCTTATGATCTGGGTTGACAGAGACGAAGAAAAGCCCATTTCTGGAACTGGTGTCCTGGATAGCCAGCACCTACCCTGAAAAAGCAGCAGCAGGCAGGGGCCAGGCCAGCCCTCTGCTGCAGTCTCTGGAGAAGCCTGGAGAGCTGACAGCAGGAGCTAAGAATGCAGTGTGGTTCTTATGTAACATCCACGCTGCTCTGATGGACTGGGACGGCCCACTTCCATTTCCAAATGGAAAGCAGCATGAACAGAGTGCCTGAGTTACTTCTTCCTTAAGTAAACTGAATTAAATAAAACTATCAGAGACATAAATGTATGGCTCGGCTTCTACACATGCCTCAAAAGTAAACAAAAGAGATTCTGAAAGAGTAGGAGGGCTCCAGCAAAGCAGTGAGCTCTAAGAAAAAGGATGGGGAACAGACAAGAGAACTGCCAGAAAGCAAGCCCTTTTGGGGAGGTTATCCTCTGCCTAATTGTCTCTAATTCTGCACCTCTGTGACAAAAGCTGTGAAAAGCAAACGCTGAATGACATACTTCTAATTGCATGGTCCCACTTGATATTTTAATGCATGTCATTGAGGATTTGCCTTTCATGACTTTTGCCAGGAGCATGGGCAGCCCTCCAGACAGATAGAATTTTTTTTTTCTCCCCCAATGTGACACGAGTGATGAGGATCCTTTTTGCTGCAAGAAGGCACAGCCTGTCGATGCAGCAACTGTGATTGTTTCATGCAGCCAGCAGATAGAAGCATGAATTCAGCTCTCTCTTCACTGGAGGTACTCTGAAATTTCAGTCAAAGAAGAGAAAAAGTCCTCATCCTGTCCTGGGAAAAATTAATTGAGCTAAATGCTAGGTATTCTACATTAACTCAAGTTACATATGCCACATATTTGAATTAAACCACATTAATTACTTTTGCTCCACGTTTTCAATAATTTTTTAGTGAATGTGCCCTCCCTAACTCTGATATCATCCGTCAGTCAGCTCTAGGAGTCAAGCTGTCGACCTCTTTTGCTGGCAAAGATTTTTTTTTTCCCCCTCGGGCATGTCACCTCATTCTACTAAGCACTTGAATTACGATCTCTGAGTTTACAGCAATTAAATATCCACTGACTTAAAAAAAAAAAAACTGGTCCTGGACACTTCTAATGTAACACCCCAGCCTCTTCAGCAAGGTGCCAGACAGCGCTCCCCGGTGCGAGGCCGGGCAGTGTGGCCGGACCGCAGGCAGGGCGGCAGGCTGCCTCGCGCCAGGCCGGGCGCGCATCGGCACTGCCCGCGGCCGGAGCTCCAAGCCACCGCCGGCCCCAGCGCCCGCACGTCCGTTCAGAGCCTTAACGCAGACCTGACAACCGGGCCGGCATACGGCCCTGTGACATCCCAGAAAGAAGGAGGGGAGAAAGCTGCCTGAGCAATTCTCAAACTTTTTTTTTTAAGCTGTTGATTTCAAAGGCTTTTGTCCCTAACACTAAATGTCATCGATGATGCTCAGCGCCTCACTGCTAATAGGGAAGTGGAACTCTCCTCAGGGGAAAGCCAGAGCTGCTTTTCCTGGGGGAGAGAGAACTCTTTCCCCTTCTACTCGCCGTTTATTTCCTTTCCTTCACAGAAAGTATCTGCAAGGTATCATAAAGTGACATGAAAATTCAACCACCTGGAAAGCTCCCAAAAACTCAGCCATTAATCTTTTAGGATGCCTTCCTCCTAGTCACTGGTTTCTCACCTAGCTTGCTAAATTGATTATAAAAATATATTCTTTAAAACACTTGCTGTTTCTAAAACATGAAACAGCAATGTGGTCATAGAAAGATTTTTTTTTTTTAACCATACAGTAAGTAAACCTATTCTGACTATATTTGCAAAAGCAGGATGCTTTAAAAAAAAAAAAAAAAATCAAAAAAATCCACCTATATTACTGTTGCTTATCTGTATTTTTCCCTTCCCCAGGGAAGGAATTTTTTTCTTCCTGTTTTATTTCTTGTAGAGGCAGGCAAGTGAGTAGTATCATTTCCTCACTTTTTAAAATTAAAGGTCAGAGGACTACACTCCATGCTCGGGATGAAGAGCTGCTCTGCTGTTGCACTCAGTCCCCTGTAATCTGTTTGCAGCGTTATTGACAGAGGAGGGGAAGCTCATGACAGTAAAAGATTGAGACCAACTGCAGCAAACTGAAAGCAGAGGTGCAATATGAAAGCCCGACACAAATGAACAAACTGTTCTGCCACGGGCGTGCACGGCAGCGATGACATTTCACCTCTCTTTGAGCACTAACCCCTCGCCTAAGGTAGGGATTGCAGCCCATTCCCGTGCGACACCGACAGCAGAGGTTGGCAGATGTCTCTCCGATGCACTGCAGCCGCCTACCTGCTGGGAACGTGCAATGGAAAAGTACGTGCCAGGAAATCAATCTGTAGCTGGAAGACACCTGGGAGAAATCCCTCCCCTTGCAGACCAGATCCAGCACTGCAGCGACTGGAGAGCAGGTGAGGGTTTGATAAAGCAGGAGGATCCTATGCTCTGCCATCAGCTGAGCTCCGAGGATCTTACTGCAAGAATGGTGCATAGGCCAAAGTGAGCGTGCTGCATCAGCTAACACCAACTTCAGCCACCTGACAGACTGTATATGGAGACTGTTCCTGTTGTAATTGTGGGGACAACTGATTCCTGCCAGCATTAACACAGATCTCTAAAGCGTCGGCACAGGAAATGTCAGTGCTGTAACAGCCTTTAAGGAAACGCTCCTCACAAGCCAAGCGATTTCCATCTCTATTTCCCGCTCTTGAGACCGGCAGCTTAACCTTTCTTTCACCTCCCTTTTGTGAGCTCTACAGGCAAACCACAGGGGGAAGAGATGAGAGCTAGGGTAGGGGGGTGGCCACTTGAAAACCTGATGCTGGAGAGAAGGCTTCTGAAATGTTAAGGAGACTTCCCGACACACCAGCCCCCAGAGGAGTTAAATTCCACCACCATGAAACATTCTGCTGCTATTAAACAGCTTTTTTTGCTCATGTTTCAGGGCATCAGAAGAGGAAGTGAAACAGCATTAGCTGCTTCCTGACTTAATAGAAACCTTGGAACAGCCATCAACACGCACTTATACAGTCAAGACTGTACAATACACTGATGTGCATTTAATGATTTTATCTTTCCAAATAAGCAAAGGAGATAAAGTACTATATTGCAATTTTTAAAGAATGCCGTTTCCTCCTCCCCAACCAAGAACTCATTACACAGAGCATTCCTTTCATGCATTGGTGTAATTGAAGGCTAGCACCCATTAGCATATTTCTTGTTTTAAGTACGGCATCAGAGAAATGGGAGTGAGGGGGTGGGAGTAACATGCAATGGAACAGCATAGAAATATATGCTAAAGAGGTAAATGAGCTTTCAAAATATACCCAAGAGGCTGCGAGTATGCTGAAATTCACCACTGTATCACTGCAATAAAAAAAAAAAAAAAAAAAAAAAAAAATCTCTTGACCCAGGGCCAAAAGTGCATTATTGATAGTCAAAACACTGCCTAACTCTATTTCAATATGACGTGGAAGAGAGAGGGGGGAAAAAAAAAAAAAAGAATCCCTCTGTACATGCACAGTACCCTGCGAATGAAAAGCTAGAGAAACATTTTAAATTAAACAGTTCAAAGGAACAGTCCCACCCTACAATGTTTCTCAAGCTGCAAAGACTATTAAACAGTGTTAATGTTTAGCAAGTATTTAGCACTTTGTGTTCAGAGTGATAACAGGCGCACACACACACACCAGCCACCACCACCATCTTACCTCCCCCCCCTCCCCCGCCAAAATACCCAAACAAACGAAAAAAAAAAAAACCCACTGAACAAAAGGCAGAAGAATTCTCCCTGTTCCCACATGTGGCAAGGCTATAATAGCGACATTCATCCTGCAGCTGGAGAAGACGGGACATAACCCTGTGTGGCGGATGAAGCACAGGGGATGGCATCAGGCACGCTCTGTGTATTGGAAATACCTTTTGAACAGGGAAAGACAGAGAACCATTAGATTAGAACCAATCTAATGGGAAAGCAGCACTGACAGGCTTTGCTTCTGTGCATGTTCAGGCCACCCAGGTTAAAGCCTAGCTCCCATGTAGATCTGTTCACTGGTAACACCAAACAGCTACACAGTAAGGGTGAGAACCAATGGGAACAAACCCAGCATTTTAAACATACCATCTCCCCACAAAACAGACAAACAAAATAAAAAAAAAAATCATGTTTAATCATAAAAAGAAAATTTAAGATTAAATGCAAATGGAGAGTAGGATGCAAGAAGGAGTGAATGCCCGGTATTTTTTTTTTCCTAATGCCATGTCAAATCAGGAAAGGCTTTGGCAGAAGGAAGATTTATGTAAGTGGAGCATAAAAGAATAGGTTGGACTTTTTACATTTAATTGCCTTCTGAACCTAAAATCTGCCTCAGAGATACTATGGAAAACACTTTCAAGTCTTTTTTTTTTTTTTTTAAAAAAAAAAAAAAAAAAAAAAAAACCAAAAAAAAAAAAAAGTGGACATGAAGGCCTCATTGTTTTCCCCAAACTTTATATGTCAACACATACACACACATTAAAAAAAACCAAAACCAAACAAAACCCACCGTACCACCTTACCTCCCTTCTGAGATATTAAATCCACACAATGTTTCTTGGAGAGGGTATAAAGAAAATGTAGGTCAAGATGTTGAGATAGGGATTGCTTCTGAAAGATGAAAGTGTAAGAGGACTAAGCTTTCATTCCTTATGTTTCTTTGAGATTTCAAACAGGGTGTTATTTGATAATGGTTCCTTTCAGAAAATTGGAATTTAATATAGCTAATTATAAGTTAGAGAATTAATGAACAGTCAGTACTCCAACAGAGCTGGTATACCATGCTGGTGCTTTTTACCAGCACATCCCCAGTGCTTATAATAGAACTTTTCTCCAAATACTAAGGCAAATCTGTTGTCACATTATGCTGGATGGCCCAGGAGTTGGGGTGGGGGAAAGGAAAAAAAGAAATCTCCTTGTCCGTAGAACTGAGCCTCTGCAGCAAGCAGCCTGGAGTTGCCAGCACGGCACAGCACTGTGTGGCACAGGAACCTTCACACTTCAAAGGGAGCCCAGAAAATAAGAGGACAAAGACACAATAAAAAACACGAGTAGCTGTAGAGGAAAAGTACACTGAGAAACAGCAAAACACCTTTTGCCCCTTCCAACTAAAAGGGAGGAAAAAGGTTCTCAACAGAAGATTAAGAGCTCAGATAAATAGAGAAGGAGTATTCCTAATTGTGCAGTATTAACATGGAAGTATCTGAAAATTATTTGTCCTATCAGCAATCATAAGCTAAAAATCCTGACCTACATTTCACAGAGAACAAGGGGTATAAATAGGAATAACTCTCACGACAGGCACCGGCAGCAGATGCTGCTAGATTTGGACCAGGAACAGTTTCCCTGCAATTCTGAAGGAAGCCACTCATCAGTGTTCCAGGGACCTACACAGGTTTGGGATGCTCTGTTTTTAGAGATGGGACAAATGTGTTCAGCAACATGTGCTGGTTAGGAAGTACAGCAAAACTGCAACTTGTGGAGACTTAAACATTGATTGTACTTTAGTGAATTCTGAGAGGCAAGATGTATACTGTGAGAAACTCTTGCAATCCATGAGGTTCCAGCAACTTTCCCTTTGCTCTTCACTGTAGCTTCTGACAAAGACAGTGTATTTCTTTAAGTTCTCAGATGAGCTCTGTGTTGAGGTGTCAGTCAGAAGGGCCATATCCCAGGTTTTCCTCAAAACAAAACCTACAGTCACTTGAGCTGCAAGCTTTGGCGGGGGCAGAGAGAAATGTGCGTGATCTTGAAACAGAGGTTTCTTACACCTTAGCAAATTAAATCTGCTGAAGTCATATTTTCATTTGGCATGTCCCCACCTGGTTTTAGAGCAGGACCTATGTAAGCAGTGCTACCCTCCAAATAATCTGCTCTTAAAAGGCCACATCAGGAAAAAAAATCTGCCCCTATAGAGGGTACCTTTCCCCTCCTCATACTGCAAGAATTCCCCAAATCCTGAAGAAATTGCCTCTACCACCTGCTCCCAAACCTTGGGGTTGAGATCCTCCTTTGAGCGGCAGAATAGCATTCAACTTTAGAGCAAACAGACACACCAACCAAAAGCTCAGTGAGATCCCTCCTACTGTCCTCAGCACTTTAGGGAACTAAAGACTTTTTATGACAAGTGGAGACCAAACCGGTACTTTTCCATTGCTTTGAACCTGAGTAAAGGGAAACAGCATGGAAAACACCATCTCTTTCAGTCTCTTCTCATTCCTGCTGCCTGAAGAACTACCTAGTCAACAAAGGTCAGGAGCAACATCAGCCACGAAAAAAAGCCTGTCAGTTATTTTCCTAAAACCTTGGTAAAATTTCTGAGCCCTTTGTCTGTCCTGGCAGAATCTCTCCTGAAGTAGGAAAGCACAGACTGAAAAGCAGACTCTTTCCCAACAAGTCTGTCCCTTTCTACGTGTCCCTGCAAATCTCGTTTTCACAAGACTATCCCCACTGAGGCCAAAATTATTTGAGAGGCTTTAAATAGAAAATTCCTAGGCAGTTGTAAGTTTGATCCTCCCAGAGAGCAATCAAGCTCGATATCCAGCTATGCCAGACAAACTGAAAGTCTACAAAACTTTCCCCATAAACCCCAATATTCAAGTTTGCATGAAGTATTTTTAAACTAGTTTTTCTAATTAGACAACTATTTCTAAAAAAAAATCTGCTTTCCAGGTTGTTAATGGCAGAAGCCTAGACCCACAAGAGAAAGAAAGGTGGTTTTCTGTGCTACGCAATGCCTTAGCTAACAGCCCATTTATTCTACTTTATGAGCAGAGTACTTGTATATAACCCTGTGTAATGCTGTGGATGTTAATCAACCTTCACGACTTTGCACGCCAGTTTTATTGGAGCGCCTTCCATGCTGGCATAAAGGGGACTTTGTACCAAACAGTCTTCCTCCAGCCTAGCAGAGATCAGCATCAGCTTGCAGCTAGAAAACCTCTCTTTCACAAAGAACATTTACTCTTCAATTCGGGTCTCTTGTTAATCAGACTTTAAATATTCAAGGACTGCCATACTGTTAGAAGGTAATCTATGAAAGAGTGCATTTAAATCTACAGTTGCAAATGGGCTGTGTTTATCTACTTAGATAAGACAGCCTTGTTCATTTCAATTAGAAAAGGTCAGTTCCAGGCAAATGTAAACTGTCATTTGAAGTTCATCCCTGCAGGACAATGAGAGGAGGTAAAGCTTCTGGGACAGGTTTCCATCTAAATAAAACTTGACAACTAGTCCCTAACCACAGGCCTCATTGGTGCACAAAAGGCCATCTTCAATTGATTTTGGGGAGGGGGAGAAGAGCAGCAAAACCCCATGTTTCAAGAGGATTTGGAATTCAAGCCACATTCCTGTAACTTCTATCCCTTATTCATGACTTCCACCTGAAGGTAAATTGCTGCTGACCTCCCAAGATGCAAGAGGCAGAACAACTACTCTAGAAAGCATCAGATTTTATTATCTTGGCAAAACAGAGTTATTTGCTTACTGCCCTGTCAAATAGATTGTCACATTAAAGAGAAAAGCTAGGTGTCCTCTCCTTGGAAGAGAAACAGCATGTTTCTAGACAGATAGACCACAGGAACAAAGAGGAGGGAAGAGAAATTAAGTCCTGCATGCAGACTGTGTAACAGGAATATGCCTCTCCCCAGCCCCAGCCCACTCCTGTACCAAGCCTCACATTTGTGGCTCCATGCAATCCTATCACTTCCTTTTGGCATATGGAGCCACAGACTGAGACAGAGCCTGAGGCTCTGAAACAAGATCTCGACATGCCAGCAAGGGAGCAGGGGTCAGGAAAAAACAAAAGCGGATGAAATTCCTCTTCAGCCTTCTCCATCTGATACACCTGTATGTGCACATGGTAGTACAACCAGGATGCCTTTTCTCAATACAAAAATATACGGATATGAAAGGATACACTGCTATCATGGCACCCTCTTGCTAACATTGTGACAGCATTTCCACCCCAACAGAAAGAAATTTTCCGTTGTGAAAAAAAGGAAAAAGAGAGTACAGTTTCTGTGCCATTTTCGTCATTTTTAAACTTCTTTCAGTCCATCCACATACACAGGAGGCATAACTTAAAAACACTGGGGTGCTTACAGAGCATCGTTAAAAACAGTTGGCCATGGCACACTTCACCTCTCACAGCACCAGAGACAACAACCACTGTCTGAGGGAGGTATTTTAGAGAGAACCTGCTTTTGGGACAACTCGGCTGGAAGAGAGCATGCCAAGATGCGATTTAGATCTAACGTGCCTGTTTAAGCACACAGATGCACGCACACACAAAGACTAAGAAGAGGCTGAACTGAAATATGTTTCAGGTCAACCACTGCTGAAGCTGAGTGAGGGATGAAAGGAAGGAGGAGAAAAATGCAATTATTAAATGCTGCTGCGGTCTTTAGGCATTACTCGGAATGGCTGGCTGAGGCTGCCAAACCTTTAGGAGGAAAAGTGGCTTATCTCCTGGCTTTCCAAATTGCACCAGAAGTCAGCTGATGAGGTTTCAGGAGTTTGCCAGCTCCATCCCTCTGCGGGATCTCTGGCAGATTGCTCCAGCTGGGTTCCTTCCAGCTCTTCCTTTTTTTCCATTTTAGCGTATAGCTTGAATAAAGAAAATAAGATGAAGGCTTTCAAAGATAACACAGTCTTTCACAAACAGATGCAGAACAAAGCACAGGAAATTCTGAGCAAAGTAAAAAATGAATGTTGTCAGTTCAGGGCTTATCTGGAACGAGTTAGCCTCTTAGTGGACAGATCTGAAACATCACATGGTCCTGACTGGGATTGCAATGCTCACTAACAGTCTCATAAGGGGAGAGAAAACAGGATGGATAAGGGTGGAAATTCAGCTACCTTTAGCTCTCAGAGATGGAAGTTCCTTCAGATGTTTTAGAAAAAACATGAGTCAAGCTTGCCACTATCCCTCGCAGCCCTAAGCCCAAGGCTTCTGTATCTATACCTCTGACTTGACCAGCAACACCCCCCAGTATTAAATTCATTTAAATTGGGAAAAAAAGAGCATCAAAGGCAGATTATTGAAACCACATATTCAACCAATTTGGAATACAACATCACCATAACTGCTTGTAATAAATCCGTGCTAGTCCGACACACACATACACACAAAGATTTAAAAATGCAGGAGCATTTATTACTATAGAAAGCAATCTGCTATGACTTAACAGTATACGTACTAGGCTATATTTTTTGGAAGACATTCACCCACAAGCTCTGGAACGTATCTGCTATGTGATGAACTTATCATCGTCATCAGTTACTTAAAGCGAGCAGTTATTTCAGAACGGCTTCTTGCAGATTTTAAATCAAAAATATCCAAATGAAACCAAACCAAAATGTGGAGGCCTGCACTCAGAGCACAGACCAATCTGTTATGAGCCATGAAATGAATGTGACTAATTCCTGAAGAGTTTCATTGCTCTAAAAAGGTGACTGATTTTCTTGCTCTTCACATCAGAAATTCTATATTCAGATGTGGATCAATGACACTTAAAACACTGTGACACCAATCTACAGGTGCTTTCAGTTTACTCCACATCACTAAAAGGAGCCCCAAACCCATTTTCATTGGCATGCCATATTCTTTATGAGTCAAGGCCTCCGAACATAGGGCATTTGAGGTGAAGAGTATGGCACATTGGCAGCTGTATCAGGCAACTTGCTGAACTGGCTACTGTGCCCATCATCAGCTACAGAATCTCTGCTTCTTCTTCTAAACTCACTTTACTGCCAGGGCTTACAGCACACCGTGACACCTGCTCCAATTAAACACAGCCTAATGGCCTTAGAAATGTCCTGCTGGAGCAAATAGTTCTCAAACTCTTTCTAACAGAAAGTAATTTCTAAAACACCCCCACATCAAATAAAAAGGGCTGTGGAGGTTCTAGGGCACAAGACAGCCCTTTGAGGTCTGAAAACATATCCTTTCTAATACTCTGAAAGCATTCCACAAATGTAGTCTTGCACTAAAAGCTCAAAGCTGCAGTGTAAAAATAATTAGCAAAGGCCTTATTCAAAGCCAAGCAGTAAGAGTTTCAGAAAATACAGTTCCCTAGGACTGACAACAGTAAACTGCATTACACAGTCTGTATGAGTGAAACTTCTCTCTGCACTTACTTGTAATACTCATTTTATTTCCCATTACATTCCTATTTTCTTAATAAAATGGAGTATGCTATTTTAATGACTGATTTAGTGGTATGTCTTACTCTCATTTCTAAACTAGGCAAACTAGATTTGATAAGACAGAAGGTACAGGTTTTGACAGAGCTGGCAATCCTGTGATGTAAAAGCACCACCGCTCTTTTGGTTGTAAATACCAGCCATGGTACAAATTAAAGCTGGAGACTTTACGGTTTATAAAGAGAGAATTAAAGAGTTTGCCTGTCTACACTCAAGGGTGCTCTCCAGACTGCTGATAGAGAAAACAAACAAGACAGCAGCTATGCAGAATTACCCTGAGTCAGGGAAAACAAAATTGTTTTCTCTGTTAGTGTTAAGGCCAAGTTTTGTATCATGAAGAGTCAACGCAACAAATTTCACCACTAGTAAGAGGTGATTTGGGGGTTTGTTTCAGCTGGAGCATTCTTTGTGCATTTGTTTATGGGGTTTTGGGGGTGCTGGAGGTGGTTGATAGAATCATAGAATATCCTGAATTAAAAGGGACACACAAGGATCACAGAATCCAACTCTCACCCCTGCACAGCACCATCCCCAGAAGTCACACCATTCCTGGGAGCATTGTCCAAATGCTTCTCAAACTCTGTCAGGCTTGGTGCTGTGATCATTTCCCTGGGGAGTCTGTTCCAGCGCCCAACCACCCTCTGGGTCAAAAACCTTTTCCAAACATCCAGCCTAAACCTTCCCTGACACATCTTCAGGCCATTCCCTTGAATCCTGTCACTGAGCACCACAGCGAAGAGACCGGTGCCTGCTCCTGCTCTTCCCCTCACAAGGAAGTCGCTCCTCAGTATCCTCTTTTCCAGGCTGAACAGACCAAGTGACCTCAGCTGCTCCTCATATGGCTTCCCTTCACCATCTTCACAGCCTCCCTTTGGATGCTGACAGCTTCATGTATTTCTTACATTGTGGAATTCAAAGCTGCACAAAGGACTAGAGCTGAGGTTGCAGCAGTGCAGAGTAGAGTGGGACAACCACTTCCTTAGACCAGCTGGCAATGGGTTGATTTTTGGTTTGTTTTTAAGAGAAACATAAACCTAACAACTACAATTGTGAAGCACTTCTCACTGAACTTTTAAGCTGAATCGGTTCTTGCTCATATTCCTGGCAACTGCTGTCCCTTCCAGCATCTGAGGCTGTGGTTAGATGAGATGACTGTGCCAATCCTAAGGCTGTGGTTAGATAAGATGCATGTGCCAAGTCAAGCAGCTTGCTACTATCAAAATGGATGAAGAGTCTGATATCCTCTTCCTCCAACTTTCAATCAAGGTACTCTATAGAGTCCCCCACTTCCACCAAATGAGCATATGGCATTCATCTGACCTTTTAATGAATGTGTGTAGTTTATTAAACTAGAAAAAAATTACTTATTTTTCTAATTTTTTTTTTTTTGTGGGCGAGTTTTCTGCCACCTTAGTATTCTTTACTGGCTGCAGACAAACGGCAGAGCTGGCACAAGGTGAAAGCAGGGGGCCAGACCCACCAGCCACCGCTGAACTCTTTCCCACCTTTTTTCACCTTATTTATTTTAGGCCTACAATAACTCAGGCTGCCACAGAAAATGCACATGCCTCTGCAGACTCTTCATGGCCATTTTCATTTCCTATTACTTACGATTGGCAATACGCAAGGAGGCAAGATTATTTTTAGAATTTGTTTGCCTAGAAAGGCATTCAGGAGCAACAGAAGCTTTTTTTAGATGGTCATGGAATAGGTTTTAAGGAAATTAATTATACAATTTCTCTGTTTCACAGGTTAAAGAAATATCCATCCCTGTTATATCTGAGAGGAAAAGGAATATAGGTGTCCTGTCAAAGTAAATTTTCTATCAGTCTTGCCAACCACTGAAATTTTATTAAGACAGGAGCACAATTTGGATGGACATAATCAAATTCGGTTGACATCACTGAGGGCATAATTTGGCCTGCAAAAATTTTTATAAATGGTAATGATGGAAAAGACAAAGAAAAACCTGTGTCAGACAATTAACAAGTCCCTGGCAGGCTCAAAATTAATTCTATTCTAGAAAACAAAGAAAGGAAAAGAGATTTGGAAAATTTCAATGAAGCCAAACTCAAACATCCTGTTATTTATTTGTTAATCTTTAAATTCACTTGACAGCAAGCACCAAAGTGAAAGTGATGTTGAATGCCATGACAAACTTGCTCAAACGCTTATTTTCTGAACCTTTTAGTTGAAAACATCTATATTTAATCACAGTTTAGAACTAGCCAAAAAGGCTGTTTACTCTGAACGTAAAGGGAAAATACTGCAAAGTTGAAAGAGGTATTTCTGTTTCTGTAAGTGCATTTTTAAAATCCACTTACAGGCAAGGGTCCTTGGCACAGTCACAATCTTCTACTAAAGCTTAGGAGACAGACAGACATTACCCACTGTCAACAAAAGCAATCTCACATCACTGATGGAGTGAAAAGCTCCCTAGACAAATGTTAGCATAAAACCTTCCTGCAGTACTTAATTGCAGCCTTCAGAAATAAGAGAGATGAAGTTATCAGTATATTTGAACCATCACAATGAATGAAGAGGGCTGCTTGCTTGTTCAAAACTGAAAGCTGAGTAGTGACCCAGCCAGGGAAGGAGACCCACACCATTCTGGGCACACAGAGGCACAGCGGAAGCAACAACAATCCCCCAAGGGCCGCCATTGTTTTCATCTGCAGGAGTCAGAAGAGAGGAGATGTGGTCTAAGGAAAGACATGGTGGCACAGCTGGCAACTGCTGCCATCCCCTCTTAATTAGCTTTTGGCAGATAACACACGGCACTGAGCTGAAGCACCCGGCTTAGCAGCGTTTAGGCATTTCTACCACATCTGTTTTGATTTTCATGCCATACGTGGAGTACCATCTACACAGCCAGCGAGAAGCGGTTTCACCAATAAGCTGAAGTCAGGTGAAGACAGTCCCATGCCACCCTAACACTGGGCATCTTCCTTTCAACACGGCTCACTGGGGAGCATGGACAGAAACCCCCATGCAGTGAGCAGGAAACATTTGAAAATGCATGCATCAATGACAAATCGAGCTATTTTAAGAATACACTGCTGCCTGCCCCAGCTGGCTTGAACAGCCAGTGTGCAAGCTCAGGGATGGGTAGACCCAGGAATCAGAGGCTGGTGCTATCGCTGGGTCTGGACCCACGGAACTGTCTCACAGCCTCCTGCCTCTCCGTGTGGAGAGGAAAACCAACTCTCCAACAAAAAAAGTCATGTGAACTTTTGCTTGGGAATGGCTGAGGGCAGAAGCAGACCTGTACAAAGTGGTGCAGTCCCCACCCCTGGAGGTGTTCAAGAAACAACTGGTACTCACTGCTGTAGTCTAGTTAACAAAGTAGTGATCAGACAAAGGCTGGAAGCCTTTTCCAACCAAAATGATTCTGTGATGGGAGAAAAGGGGCACCAGAGACTTTATGGTTCAACGATCATCTCCATCCACGTGCTGACATGGTTCCCACTCCTTTTAAGGAACATACATAAAATTAAGTAAGTTCCTTTAACCACCTTAAATATAAGGTGAAATCTCTCAGAACAGCAAAATTACTTTTTTTTTACTCGTCTCTTTATTTACTTAGTGAACAAGACTTCAGCTTTTGCCTTGAACTAAAGCATTCCCTCACATACATGTGATTTTCCAAATTGATTATGCCTACTGTGAGCTTAACGTAGGTGACATGTTTGCCATGACACCTTTCTAGGACAAAGTATAGCCGGTGAAAACAAACTATCTGCTTGAATAATTCTAACGTCTGGTCTGTCATCTCTGTAGATTAACTAACCATCTTAAACAAATAAGGAAACTTTGTCACTTTTTCCATTCAAGAAACTTCTGCATCACAAATTTCTTTATTGAGAGTTTTGAAAAACAGAACTTAAAATCTTAGGTCATAAAAGTTTGCTTTATTATTATATTGCTATATTATTATTATTATTTTGAGGGTACTGGATTTACTCTCATCAACAGAATGCAAGCCATTATTACATCTTTCATTGCCTTTGTTACAGACCTATCTCACATTTTAAGCTATACAAAAGGAAAACAATTTCCTGAAGGACTTAGTTCTCCTTTTAGATGAAGATCTCTGGAAATTGGTATCACTATCCCGAACACCAATCCTTATTCTTAAAACCCTAACACAAATGACAGGCAGCAGTAATCAAAACCACTAAAGAGGTCCCACTGGGTTTTTCCAGCACATGACCTTGTTTCCATAATCAGAGTTCCAGTATCCCTTTTAGGGCTGCAGAGAGTTTCTTGACAACCAGCACAAGCCCCTCCTTCAAATTTTATATTCCCAAGGGCTGAAGAGGAACATGTAGGAAACAAAGACATACTGTAGGGTGTTGTTCCATACTCTGCAAATATCCAGAATCAATATAAACACACAAACAATATAAGCACTGATACGACAATCAAAATATGACCACTCGCCTTTCTCATTAATCAGAGCCACTTAAGTAACAGGGCTTCAGACACAAACTGAAAATGGCATTATTATTTTCAGGATAACAAGTAGATTTACTAGTGAGACAGAGACAGCTAAGCTATTATCATACATAAAATTGTCAAAAGTAATTTCAATTTTATTTATTTTGAATTTTTTTTTATTATTCAGAGAGGCACAGAAGTCAATTGTCTCTGCGTCACCACCAGCACAACAGAGCTTGCAGAAACTTTAATACAGAAAAGACTTCTGTTAATGGGTTCACCTTCCACATTTAAAATTAATTTGCTTTTCACACTATCAATCAAAGCTGCACCATTACTCCAGCTATCAAATCATTAATGATACTACTGAATTCACCAGATGAAATACAACTGACAATCATTTTCATACAAGTTTAGCTGCAGCTTCACAAACACTGGCAAAGGAACTTGTTTATCAAACTTCAGCCATCCAAAGGCCCAAAAACTTCTTAAAGACATGAGTTGCAAGGACCTGGGGTACCTTTTACCTTCCTCTATTGCTACAAATAAATATTTTCTACTAAGACAATTTACAGATTTCAAGAGTATGAATAAATAAGCTTAAGGAACGGCAGTTATAAAACTAGACAAGAGAAAGTCTCTCTGCATTACAGAGGGTGGCACCAAGATGAAATCCTGCTAGCCAGCTGCCTGCAGTCTCCTCGGCTACTAGAAGTGCAAAAGACCACAGTCCATACTCCTGCACAGAGCAGGGGGTTCATTCAGAGAGCCTGAATCCCCCCTCACATCCTTCCTTTCCACTATTGAAAATGATTACATTTGTCAGGTATTAAAAGGTGACCATCTCGATTTTCAACAGTTTCATAAATAAATGAATAAAGAAATGGGTCACCCACATAAAACTATATTTAACCACATGCTACCCTCTGGAGCAACATGCAAAAAACAATGGATGTGGCCTGAAAGTTGGATAAAGGATGCAAATAAAGAAATTTTTTTTCTTCCCAAGAGTATGAAATCTGGAATCTAAGACTCAGCCTTAAAATACTACACATTTTCTTGAATTCAAAATAGCTCAGTAATTTCTCTGGATGACCTGCTTTTTTTCTCAGTCCATAGAGACCCATGGATTTGAAAATACATGGCTACATTTTTCTTAAATGTAAAGAACAAATTGCATGTTCAAATTGATTTTCTTGATGTCACTGCACAATATCAATCCTCCTCCATTTGCTCTTTTTTCTCTGCATAATGAAACATTCTTCCAAATATCCATGGTTTAAAAAAAAAAAAAAGCCTTTGGACAGAAATGTTGAAACAGAGCAGCGCCAAGACACGACTTTTAAAGAAAAATCACTTAGCAGACAGAAAGAGCAACATGGAATATCATTCTGGCTCAAATAAAAAACTCAACCCTCAAATAATTGGTCATCTATTTCTGTGAAGGAGAAAGGCTCTGAAGATGTGAGCTCTGCTGCTGCCAGGGGAAGCCAGGGGCACACTCCATGTCTGGTACCTGCATTGACAGAGCATTCCCAGCCAACTCACTTTTTATCTAAGCTGCCTTTGGAGAAACTAGACACCATGAAAACCTCAGTCATCCCATAACCTGGCACATCATCAAAGCCTCCTAACACACAATTACTGAGCTCCATGCCTTTGGACTTTTATCCTTTGACTAAACAAAAACCCCACAATGGAAAAAGAAATGTTCCAAGAGAAATTGTGTTTGACGGAAGATCAATGATGCAGAGGTGTTGGAGGGAAAAAAGCCAATGCTGTTTTCTGTACACCTCCAAGCTTATAAATACCTTCCTCTGAAAGCTAGATGCCCCTTCCCATCAGATCAGTATTTGATATTATTACTGAACTCTGAAGTCTGAGGTCTTCTTTAATCACATTAAGGAGTTTGCAATTTCTTATGCAATCCAGTGACTTTATCATGCCGCCTGGAGTTATCTGGCCATTCCCCTAGTTTTCTGCCTTGTCGGCAGTAACACTCAGTGGAATCTGACTCACCACGTCAACAACACAAGTTACAGACAATATGAATAACCTACCAAGCAAGCACCCAGCTGCTGCTTTAATGCATTAGCACATGTATAGCTATGCACATGCCTAAAAGGAACTGCCATAAACCTCCACAGAGAAACAAATAAGCACTTGTGAGTGAAAACTGTAAGCCTGCCCAGAAATCTGAATCCTGCTAGTCATCACTTTCAAGGCTCAAGCCAGCATGACAAAGTCTTTTCAAGTAAGGGTCTAAGTGAATCTGAAAAACACACACTTTATATTCACCACTCAGGACACCACAGCTTTTTTAAACAAGCTTTAAGGGAAGGGGAAGCAACAGATAATACCTGACTAGAGCATTAAAGAAATAAAATTCAATTCCTTTCAAGCTCCTGTCATCTAAGCTTGTCTGCATCTCCTTTTAACACCTTAAACAACTGCTCTGTGATCTACTAAACTAGGGGAGTCCAATGTCACGGCTCTTGTGTCCTCTCAACCCTTTGACTCTGGATGTGGATCCTCTGCTACTTCACCTGCGGACTTGGATCACTCCAGAGACAGATGCTAGTAAGCCAGTTTCTTGCATCTAAGTGACAGTATGTAAAATCTGTCCAAGTGCACTTCCCAAAGGTAACTGAAGCCAATCAGCTCTAAATGGCTGTTACCTTCTCTGCTGACATACTCAGCACGGAAGCGGACTGATTGGAAGGGCTCCTTTTCCCCAGACTGGCAGCCTGTCCCTGTCCTCCCACCTGCCTTCCACTCTGATGCCCATCTAAATCAGCCAGAAACCAAAACATATAGATTCTTCAGCCCGGGCATT
This sequence comes from Hirundo rustica, assembly GCF_015227805.2. NCBI lineage: Eukaryota > Metazoa > Chordata > Aves > Passeriformes > Hirundinidae > Hirundo > Hirundo rustica. Next base: position 91,588,163 of record NC_053450.1, read on the forward strand.
TCAAGCACACCACAAACAATTTCCTCAGATCAAAAGGGCACAGTGTATGCCAGATGCTACACTGGTCTCCCTCCCTGCTAGAGCATGAGAAAAGGACTGAGTCCTTTCAGCAGTACCACAGAAGTGTCTCACCGTTCACTGCCTTGAGGCTCCCGCTAATGCCATCACTGTGCTGCCGCTTCTGTGCATTCTTGAACTCCTTCAGTGATAAATAAAGGACCTTCCGCACCACCCTCTCCTCTGACCAGGGAATCCCATCACTGTCATCCTAAAGGAGATGGAAACAGAAAGGAGACATTAGTTGCATGCACCTCAAACAAAACAAAAAACCAAACAAACCCCCAAAGCCTAAGGTACAGATTATTTTTAATTCAGAGGGGAAAAAAAAACAACCCAAAAAACCACACACACAAAACCAAAACAAAACAAAAACCCCAACAACGACAAAAAACCCACAAAAAAACCCACAAAGAAAAACTGAAGAAAAATACTATGCAAAAAAATGCAACCTGATCAGCTCTAACAGAAAACAAAAACATATGTATTATCATCAAATAGAGCATTAGTCCCTTTAATCCTTTATTCTGGAAACAGCAGTAGGCATGTACCAGGTGTTAGGCAGGAGGTAAAACCTAATTGTTAAAATCCTTATAATGAATCCCTCACGGAGAAATTTATCACAACCAGGAAGTGCTCTCCCTGGTAACTAAGAGGAGGGAAAAAACCAAAACACTAAAATGAATGCTGCAGAAATTGAAGAGCCAAGTTTGGTGAACCAACTTTACTTGTTGCCATTTTGGCCTTTGTGTCTCTTGGCTCAGGTTATTTTTCTTTCCTGTTTAGTGATTTGCATTAATTGCACTGTTACAATGAAGTTGCATATTGATAGCAATGAAGTTATTATGAATTTATCTCAGAATAAAGCCAAGCGGAATTTGGCATACACGGGGCAGTTTTCTACTTTTTAGGAGACATGCTATTTTGTCAAAAGGAATACTAGTCTATGTCAAATTTAGTACTCGCTTTAGTTAGAAGATAACTCCCTGGGAAAGTAATTCCCTAAAGCCTTTAGCATTCAAATAAATTAAGTCAGCGAATTGATATAAAGACGTAAGTGACACAGGTAAGTAATCATATTTTCATAAGCTCCATAATTGTCTTGGGGTCTTTGGAAATCACTATTTGAGCATTCTTGCCCTTTAATTCCTCAGGGGCTATGTCACTGCCAAAGCAAAAGATTACATTTCTAGGCAGACCTTAAGTGCTTAAGTGTACCACGGTGTACAGTCACAGTCACCGCAGGATGGAAACTCCACAAGCCTGATCAGAGATCCCCACCAGGAGGCAGGAGAGCTTAGACCATCCATACGCCAAAGACGAGACACACCGCCAACATCCAAAAAAATAACCATAGTTTAGAGTGACCAGCAATAGCAAAATTCTTTGCTCCTCTAGTGACATATTGGCATTCAGCTGCTGAATTGCGATCAAAAACATTTTCATCCCTCACCCTCCCCCGCAAAAGATTCTAGGACAAATTACTTGGCAGGGGTTAAAAAACAAAATAATACAAAACAAACAAACAAAAATACCCAACAAAAAAAGCAATACAATGAGTGCAGTGAAAGCAACCAGCATTTTGGCAGCAGGATGTGCATTTCGCACGAGGGACAAGCTACTACACTTTGAAGACGGCTGAGCTATGCCCAAAGAGTTTTAGAGTACAGGCAGCTCTGGGCCAAGAAAGCAAACTTTGCAACCAAACACCCACAGCAACCAGAAAAAGACGAAAAAATCTCTCAGCGAGCATTTTAAAAAGACTAGTACATCCAGTTATTTTGTCAACAAAGGTTTACACAAACGACTCCGGCTTACCATTTTGCTGCCAACAGCAGCTTCAGCCCCAACCAGAAGCAACACTAAACAGGAGAGGGCTGCAGCCCAATTTTAACAAAGCTTGCCCAAAGACACCCTCATTTACATTCACACCAACAACAGCCCAATTGGACATCATGCATTTCTGTTTACAGGGGAACTACTTAATAAATCTTTAAGGAAGTCAGGCTCAGTTAGGAAACAGCCCTAAGTACCTTCAACCCCTGCCCACGTTAAGGAGACAAGCCTGTGAAACACCACTCACTCCCTTTACTGGCATCTGTACGGGAAGCTGCACAAAAACACCCAATGGTTCCTGATCTCACTGGCCCATTTACCCTCATTAAAAAACCCAAGAAAAAACAAAAAACCCCCAAACAAACAAACAAACCCAAACAAACAAAAAAAACCCCACAAAACCAAACAACAACAACAACAAACCACCAAACAAACAAAACCCCACCACAAAAGAAATTGAATCCACTCTGCCACAACATCTCACTTCAACAGTGACAGGGTGAAACCTGCTGATAGCACTGGTCTTTAAATTGGCATGTGCTGACCCCAGGACCTGTGTCCTGGCACCAGCAGGCTACAGGGCCTCCTGTGGACAGGAAGACACTCACCACTGCACACCAGCGGCCTCTGATCGAGCCACCCTCCTGTGAAGAGCCTGGAGTCATCTCCATCTCCCCAGGCAATATGCTGGATGCAAAAGAAATGTCATGCATCCAACTGCCAGCCAATTTTCCAGCAGCCAAGGTGTCTCCCTGGTGCCAGCTGGAGGCCCCAGCAACGTGCAGGACATGTTCCCACCGGCCCTGGGGGCTGCCTGGGCATTAGTGCCTCCTGGGAAGAGATGGATCCCAGAAAGTGAGAACAAAGATCTCAGCGCCCCATGAAGCAACTTCACACCACACTCAATTCCTGGAGCTGTGTAACTCCAGATGAACCATACTGGCTTCATCTGCCCTGCGAAACAAGCGGTGCTGCCTCCAGAAATACACACGGCGAGTCTCTCCACACCAGAACCCCACCAGCCCAGCCGTGCCCAGGCTGCAGCCGCTGTCCTGCCTGCAACCGCTCTGCTGTGGGCTTCCCCTGCACACACCACCCGGCTCAAAAAGAAGTCCTCGAGCTCTCCAACACCATGTGCTATCCAAGGTCAGCAAAATAAGGGGCTAAGCTGCTGCAAACGCCTGTATTCACACGGCTCCATATTGCAGGAGGAATAAAAAGGTTTCACAATTGCCAAGTGCATCTTTCCTGGAGCCTATGGTGCAAAGGCAGTCACATACTGGAGAGCGGCTGTCTCAGAGCCCAGCTGAGCTGCAGCTCCACATTTTAACCAAAATTACAGGGGTCAGATCATCTCTACCTCGTCACCCCAGTCGAGGGAGAGCTGTTGTGTGCTTGTGTGCCTCCTCTGCACTCACATCACCACCAACTGCAAGAGTTATCTCACTTTAGCAAAACATACACACACCCAGAACCGCTTAGAAATATGGTCAAGTGAAAGCCTTGAGGAATTTAATCTATGTAACTTCTCAACACCACCCTGTCACCCCCACCCCAAGCTAAAATGGACTGACTCAATTGCTGCCTTTAAATATTTCCACAGGGAGTAGAGATTTGTTAATAGATGGCTCCCAAGGCTGGCAGAGAGGGGTATAATATCATCCAACAGCTGGAACTTGACTCAGAAAAATGTAAGACGGAATTAAGGAACAATTTCTGCAACTGTGCAAGTAATTAGCCATTGAAACGACTTATGGGGAACAAATGGATTGTCCATTATTGACTTAGACCCAAAAAAGGACTGAATAACATCTTAAACTGTACGTTCATCACCACAAGCCCACAACCTTCCCTGTGCAGGTTAGCTGAGATGATTTCTGCCCCCCAATATGACAGTAAGATTATCTTATAAACTCAGAATAAAACTAACAGATGCAAACAACCAGGGAAACCCTGGGGCAGAATTAAGAAACACAGCTGCATCACTTCCTTTAAATTTAAAAAATAAAAAATTTAAAAAAAAAAAAAAAAAAAAAAAGCCACTTTCTTGGTTATGCCGCTTAACCACACATTGTACATTTATGTCTGAACTTCAGTGATCGTAATACATGTTTAATCAATATATAACAATGATATATATAATACATATCGATACATAATGTGTGTATTTTTGCAAAGAAATTAAAATGTGCACCCCCTGTACCTCTCACCATTCACCTACACCTTAGGTGCTTGGTCCCTGCAGTCCAGCCACCTAGTGCGCACATGTGGCCTGCACACAGCCTTCCTATTTCCAAAATTATACTGAAATCCTAATTTGTAAAAAGCAGAAGCGAGGGGATGGCTTAACACCACCACCTGGGCAGGTGAAATGTGAGCCTGAAATCAGGAGAGCTGCTGAGCTCCTTGGGCAGCAGCATGACTCAAGCTTCTCCCTTCATTCACTGCAGACACAGCGTTCTTCAGCCTGGCCCAGCCTTGCCTTAAGCAAACAGGAGTCGTAGCTCACAGGGTAAAACAAAGCTGGAACAAGGGAGAATGCGTGCAGCGCTCCATGTTATTTGCTTCAATTTTTATGTAAATACTTTTACAGCAGTGATGGTTTTATTTGAAAAGTCAGGACTTTGTAAGGTACAAAGATACTTATAAGCATGTGTGTTATGACTCAGTGTGACTGGCATGTTTCCAGCTCTCTCTGGGTCCTTCCCAAGCACACATCTCCTGACCTCATTCTTCATGCCAGGTTGCAAAAAGCAACGCAACCAAACATAAACTCCTTCTTTTTTTCTTTTTCCAGCACCGCATCCAACACTCAGTTAAAATCACTGTGGCACCCAATGCCCTAAATGAATATGCTTTCATGGCTCAACAGCCCCCAGAGAGTCTTTCCTGCAGATGTAAGAAGGTCATTTTGAAGCAATGGGAAAAATAAACCACAAGTTTCTACCCTTTCCTCAAGGATATTTTTGAAGGAGAACTATTTCAAAGGGTGTTTTTTACTGCATTTATAGCAACATAAAAAACCCATGTCTTTTGCATGAAAAACAGACAACACATTTTCATAGATCATACAAATTACTTTTCAGCTAAAGGACCGAGATAAAAATGTTTGTTTACTAGATTCAAGACTTGCAACAGATTTTTGCCTTTTGGCTGTATATCATCAATGGAAAAGAGTTATACCTGTTTTTCTCTCAAAGTCAGACCGAAGAGGAAATGGTGGAAAACTCAGATTCACCTTCCATGCAGTCTCAGGCAAGTTACCACTGTTAAGTGAGATTACCGCTTATTAGCAATTACCTTACTCATTTACAAAGCCTTATTTTTCGGTATGGTATGGCACAGAGCGATCCTCATGAGAAAGCGCTCCATCTTACTGCTGTATGAACACACTTACTTCCCCTGCTGCGTTCACAGAGTTCCATCAGCCTCCTCACCACCACCCCAAATGCACATCGCGGAGTGGAAACCCCACGGCTGGCCCTTCAGTGTCATCTCCCTCTCTGAGCTACCTGCAGGACCCAGGGGGCTGTTCCACGACCAGAGAGCGGAAGCTCTTCTTGGCACAAACTCCTAGCAAAAGTTCGAACTTTCAGGGTAACAATTTGAAACCAGACTGCAATATATTCAACTGAAGCTCCATAAATAAAGATTTTTGGCTCCTTCTGGCAGTTGTCATGCTGCTTGGACTTCTTACAGCCAAGCAGAGCATGGTGCAAACTAGCTCCTCATATATATCCACAAACTAGCTACTCATATATATCCACGGTAATATCTTTGTAGTCTTTCACTTACTATCAAGGTCTCTCCGCTCCCTTCTCTCAGAATAAAGTTCACACTTATTTAATATTTAACCTTTTAATCAAGTTTAACTATCCAAAGAGGATGTAGCAGTTTCTCGTTTAAAACAAACTGCTTATATTCAGTGAGAAAAAATAAAATCTCATGAATGGCTTAAGTTGATGAAGATTGATACAGCTTGGAGACTTTATAGTGGAGTGACTCATGCCTTCTGGAAAATGTAATCTGTTCTGTCTAGTTTAGGAAAATAGGTCATGTTTTAAAAATGTGCTAACTAACATGAAGAAAAGGGGAATTTCCTTTATTAATGGCTCTATTTTAGCAATTAAGTCTCTCTGGTATTTACAGCTACTTTTTCCCCTCATACTTCCAGAATACTTCCCCAAAGAACTCAAGTTACATTACAGCTCCCAACTTGAAGGACCAGAGTTATCACAGCAAAGAAACAATGGAAGAAAACAAAAATGTCTCTTCCTCCTGGTTTTAGCACTTCTACAGCTTTCATCCCCTGCCATCTCCTATTGGTCTGTGCTCTTTCACTGCCTTCTGCTGCACCAGGGACTGCATCTCCTCCTTTCAGATGAATTCTGAAGAGCAACATGGAAGAGAAACGCTCTGGTTTTTGGGTCACTAAAAGCCTTGGGGCACTTTTAAGCCCAGTGAGCTTCAACCTGCTCTTGCAAAAATACATGATGGTAGAAGAGTTACAGTCAAAATCTCCAAATACAAGTCATTCCCAGAAGTGAGGCATAAAAAATAGTTCCTAAACTTACCTTAAGCCTAATAATGAAATACTTAAAAACAGTTATTTCGTATGCTGATTGTTTCTTTTACATAAACTTAAAAGGCCTTGATCGTGTTTCTACATCTCTAGAAAACTATTACTCAGTATGAAAGTAGTGAAAGCTTATAAGTTGTCAACTGTTTCCCATATCGGTCCGCCAAAATAAACGCTTTAAAAAAAAAAAAAAAAAGGCAAAGCCCAAACAAATCCGGAGTAAAGACAGATCTAAGGTTTCTTAATTTGTCAACCTGTACTACAACTTCAACTCAAGCCATCTCAGTGATAGCACTAACTCCACAGCTATGACTTTCTTAGGCCAGTTTAGGAACCTAAACCACCATTTTGCACCTGAGCTTTGGGACCTGACATGAACTGAGGGTGGTAGTGTGTGGGTAGAAAAAGGTATGGAGGTATAAGGTAATTAATTATTCAGACTGAGAGAGGGGTTTTGATAATCAGCTTAATTCACCTAGCACCACACCAGATGCATCTGCTCCAAACCCAATGCCAGCATTAGCCCTTACATACTTATTCAACCAGTTTGATCAGAAGAGTTAAAATCTCATCTTAAGAAAAATTACTGTCTTCATCCAGATCAATTTCCTTATTTCTAACTACATGACCAAACGGTGACTACTGCTGGGGCAAATAAAAAAGCGGGACTGCCCCTTTGCACAGCAACTTACACTAGGAGGGATGCAAGCCCATCATGGCACTGAAACATGACAACCATGATAAAGGAGGGAATCACAGATGGCATTCAGGAAATGAATGCAACCTTGCCATAGTGTAACTACTGAGAGCCTCAAATATCTCACTGTGTTCTGATGAACCTTACCCACTTCTTCAAAAATGAATTATGTAATTTAGAGAAGTGAAAGGGAAATATAAAGGGGTGCCAGGGCATCTGTTACAGGGGCAGGGCCTGCAACGATTCAGGTAGGTCACAGCCTGACAAGGTACAATTCCCTGTCTGACCATCATTTATAGACAATTTATGCTGAGCAAAAGCTCGGACTTGATATATAGGTTCTTACCTGGTGCTCTCTTCAAATGAAGGGAACACCTCCTAAAAGGTACACTGAATGACCTTTGAAAAGGTATGCTGTATACAAACACATCCGTCCCAGGCAGAAACCAAAATAATTTAAGCATCATGTGTTGGTGAATTGGTCTGATTCCTTCTTAAAAGAAAAAGAAAGAAACCAACCTGATGGGTGATGTTTACACTACACGTCTTCACTTCTCTGAAACACTATGAAATAATGTATGTTTATCTTTGATTACATAGTAGAAAAAAAGAAAAAAATACAGCTGAAATTGGATTAGAAACTTCTGCTGAAAAACAATTTATTGCATAACACAACTCTGACAGCCTGGGTTTCTGGCCACCAACTGAGCCTTTATAAAAATCTGCTGGGCAGATGCCAAATCAGCTCTTTGAGTCTTGGCATGTCCGACATCTGAGACAGTAGTCAAGGCAGCCACATGTCCCGTGCCATCCACAGCCCCGCGCTTTTACGGTTAAATCGCACCGTCAAAGAACAGAGTAGTATGAGCCATTAAACACACAAAGGTAAAAAAATCTCCTGCAGCTGCAGATCTGACAACTCTGATCACACTGCAGAAGACCAAGAGCCACAACAGGATTTCTCCTTTTTCACAATCTGCTATTAATTTGAACATAAAAGTAGTTTTTGAAGAGGGGGGAAAAGAGAAGCAAGAAAGGTAGCAAGCTCCAAAAAGTATCTACACTCCTAGCTGAAAACCACTGCCATTTATAAATTTTACATTCCAAATATTCTTACTGTCTCCAGTTCTATTTAAAACTCTCCACCAAATACACTTCAGATAGACAAATAAAACCCAGTATGCAAAGTGTATTCAGCAGCTCAAAATAATTAAATTCAAATATATTCTTTTTAATTAATTTCAGTTTGTATTTTTATAGAGGTGTTCAAGCTCCAGAATGCAGCCATATAAATACAGTCCAATAAAAAGCATTTTTTGCAGTTAAATGTCTGCTAATAAGACCTACAGATATGTATGGCTAATCCTGCTGCATACTGCTCATTATATTGAGACTTTTTTCCACCCTCAACCAGAAAGCCTGATCCTCAGCTTGATAAATACTAACACCTTTCGCATACCAAAATAGTGTATATGTAATGGGGAAGAGAGAAAGATAAAACTGGCGTGTTATAAATTTGCCTTCAAAATTTAGATAGGAATTAAAAGAGATATAATCTTTTAGTGCCTCACCGTGTCTGAAAGTTTGGTCAGTGGCATCAATACTTTAGAGAAGCTGAAGAACTGTTAACGTGTTTACCATCTAACCTCACACATACAACAGGAGGTCGGTGCTTAAACCATTTCTTTTGTGGGACTGTTATCTGGATGCTGAAGCCTTGCCGATAACACAGGAAATGACTGGCTCATCTATTTGCTTTCCAGAAGTATGGGGGGGGGGGGGGTGGTGGTGTGTATATATATCTATATATATCTATACCTCAGCAAAAATGTGCAAATCTGCAAATACAGAACTCAGATTGCTCCCTCAGAGAACTAACTATAGCGGCCCAAAGCCTATGTAGTTTACCTATATTGTTTAATATAGCTGTGCCCACCAGGAACATGACGCCTCCTAAGCCTGAGGCTGGGGATGAAGGTACCCTTGAAAATATGGGAAAGACATATCCCTGCTGGATGACCCTGTACTCACCCCCATTTAAACCTTACCAGTAGGAATACGTTTCACTGGTTTAAAGGAACCAAAGAGGAAATTTTGGCTCACCTGACTCACTTGGATGGCACTGCAGCAGCTCATGCCTACATGAGTAGCTCCACCACCAAAGCCCTGCAAGAGGACCACGGCCAGCAGTGAAGTGTGACATTGCCCAAGCTGGGGCTTGGCAAACTCTACCCACAAAGTAACCTGCACTACGATGGACCTGCAAGTTTGCATAAATGTGACCCAAAGCAGGTCTTGGGCAATGCAAGGAGTCCTTTGTCTTAGCCTGGAAATGTTGATTTCTTCCACTTTCATGTAAGCCTACTGGACGTCTGTGTTTCAGGCAATCATCGGGTTTAAAAATGGATGTAAAGAAAGGGGGGAAAAAAAAGAAATCTGGTCAATCTTCTAACCCAGGGAGGAGTAATGACAGTTAAATATGCTGAACACATCTTTTGCTGGGAAGCCTCAGGATACTGGTGCCTGAATCAAATTTAATGAGCCTGATGGGGAGCCAAATAAGTTTAACTGACACAAGCTCCTGGAATGGGCACACCGATATTGCACTAAAAGTGCGTCATGTTGATTTTGCTTGATGTACTACCCAAAAGGGAGATATCTATCAGAATCATTTTGTCCTCGTTCATATTCCCAACTGGAACAATATCCTTTAAAGCTAGGAAGGAAGTATCCATTGAAGCCGGGAGATGGAAACTAAACCTATACTCTTTCCTCCTAAGCCAATTAAAGGACATGTATGAGGAGACACTAAAGCTGCTCTAAATGTATTTTCAGATCACTGCAGTTCTATCAGGAAATCCTCTGCAAAGATAAGCTACATAAGCAGTGGACACCCATACTCTAAGGCTTTTCCAAGCTTACCCTTCAGTATTAAATACGTCTGACTTCCAAAATATCACCCAGCAAACAAGCCAAGAATTTCAGACTGAGCAACACCAAAGCACTGCTTTGTCACTCACAAGCTCCATGAGACCTGTTTGGGTTGGCATTCAATCCTCTCATCCCTCCTCCACTCCCTGATCAATGGCAACAGTCAAACTTTACTGGAGATATTAGAAGTACATCAAAGACAACCATTAAGCTTTTAAGTGCACTAATTGACATTTTAGCACTTACAAATCCATCTATGTGTTCTATCACTCAATTTACAAGACTTCATACCCCACCTGGTAAGAGTTCCCTGTGTTTTTAGAGGGTAAGGGGGGATTTTCAAAGCTGTATTCTTTTCCCTCAGACAGGATTTTAGAGAATTCAAATTACAAATATAATGCACTTCAAAAAGTAACACATTTCACAAATTTAAGAGCTCTTCCATAAAAGCTGTAAATGGCATCACAGCTATAACTCACAGGCTTCGAAGCTCCAATGAATTCTGCAGCTGTTGCGGCACGTTGAAGCCAAATCATTGTTACCTTCACACCACCACAACTGAAAACCCCAGCTATGATATTACTAACTGCATGGTGCTACATGAAAAAGAGGAGGGGAAAAAAGGAACCCCTGCGTGCTTTTGCAGCTCCTTCTTTCTTCCTTCACAAAGCCAGCATAAAACAGATGCTAAAACCATGAGGGACTGCCTCAGGTTTTCCTACAATGACTATCCCACAACAGGATCCAGGGAAGCATTTCAGAACAACCGTCCCCACAGATGCTGTAACATCAGAGGATACAGCACTCCCCTTCCCAGGTATGGTGACTTAGAGCAGACAAGCCACTACCCACGGCCAAGCCTAGCCTCTTGATTATAGAAGAGCATCTCAATGACAGCAGGTCTGGACCCTTCTTCTATTACTGTCACAAACCAACATGTTCCCCTTCTGTTCTGTTAGAGAAATTCTCATTCAGTCCCAATATTTAAAGCAACAAGAAAGATCATATTAAATTCCCGGGGTTTTAAGCCGTTCAGTTCATTGCTAGATCTATTTTAGGGTCTGAGGCTGCCAGCCACCCCCACAGAATCTGCGCATTAAACACGGCTTTTGACAGGCTTGTTTATACCTTCTGCAGCAATCAAAGGCAAAACACTACAAATCAAAGAACCAGGAGACAAATACAGTACTGAGCATAAGGGAAACCTCAAAAAGCTAGCCAGCAGCAAACCTGCTGCTCACCGAGCCCCACGGAACAACACGAGATAACACAGGAAAACAGAAATGGATAGTTAAGTAAGAATATGCTTGTGCTGTACGTATGCAAACATCTGCAGGCAGGACCTCTGAAGCAGACATCTGTCAAAAGAAGTGGATTCAGAATCACAAGAAAAGGAGCAGGAGGAAAAGTATTCATTTTCTCCAAGAGTACCATGGAGGGAGGCCATAATTTAAGAATTCCAGTTTAAAAACTGCAGGGGACTTTAGATGCTTATTGGTACCAGAAAAACAACAAAGAAAAGAAGCAGGCACAGACAATGTACAGTATTTCTGAGGCTGGGATTTAAACAGAAACAGCAAAGGCTGCATTTTGGGACCCAGGGCAGTTACGCCACACAAGGCAGTTGTCTCCAATCCATGTCGTTCCACAGAGAAAGGAAAATCACATTTTCCATTTAATTCTTTAATTCTCTGTGGAATATGTGATATGGATAGAGTCCATTTTACCTAGTGACACACTCACTATGAACTGCACATGCCATACTTCAGCAAACGTGCCATGTCAGGGAAGCATCTAAGGTGTATGTTAAAATTACACCCAGAAGAAATTCAGCAGTACACCTTTGCTACTGTGTTCCTTTAAACCTTTCACCTCTTAAACTGCAAGTTCAATGTCAGATTATAAACATTGTAAAAGCTCATAAAATCCAATCATAAACCTGCCAGCTCATTTCAAGATTATTTGCTCTTAGCTTTGCAAAAACATCATAAGCAGTACGAGAATTGCATCATTTCTCTGCAAACTCTCCAACCCTTCAGCTGCATCAAGCTAAGGGACGGGCAAATGTTACAGCCTTACCTCAGAGAAAGACCTTTGTGATTTTCACAACCGATCACCTGCCTGCTAAGCCATCCACGGCTACATCCCCAACATCAGCTTCTGATGAAATCACCTTCCTTCCTCTTGCAAAATCTAGCTTTGCCTGTTACCACCACAACTGATCGAGACATGAAAGCCTTCTGCAACTGCAGCAGGAGCAAAGGCAAAGTTGAGATTTTGGGACAACTCTGTGGGGCCCCATGCAGCAATGCCTACCTCCAGCCCTCCCAAAGACTGAGCCAGGCACCAGTGCAGCTGCCCAGGGAGTGGGCAGAAGCACAGGCTGATATACACCTCCCCACACATTAGCAGCATCAGGTGCTGGTTGTTTACATTAGGCTGCTGTAGGAAAAGAGGGGGCACTTCATTATGTGGGCTGGATTTCCTGCATGACCAGCCACATCATTTCAACCCTCCCAAGGGAAAACACTGTGGGCTTGACAGAAGCTGTTTCTTCTCTGTGGAAAAGGATGGTTTTAGTGGAATGAAATTGTCATGGGGGTCTAGACAGAGCAGGGCTTATCAAAAACAGGTTTCTGCCAAAACATTGCAGGAACTGGCTCAATCTATCTAGCAACACCACAGTGATGGTTATGAAGGCCATTTGCAATCAAGTCTGTGATTTGACCGTACCCACAGCACCGACAATAAACTCAACCTGGACTTCACACTTCAAGCGCACAACAAACCACTCTGGTTTTTAGCTTTGCTGTGTGCTTGCAGAAGGCAAAACAGGGTACACAGAAGAGGGGAAGGGAAAAAAATGAAGACTGGGTTAGAACAGCCTTACATTTTTAGGTGTGGATCAGCTCTTGCAGTCTCTTGGCAAATGAGACGCCAACAGAGAATCATAAAGGCAAGGTGTGTTTCTGTTTATTTTAATTTGCAGTCTACTGAGTCTACTGCTTTGTTAGCTCATTCATGAGTAACGGTGGAACTGGAGGCTGAATGCAATGATGGACTGGGCAAGGCAGATATATCCACTCAAAGTGGGAACCTCCTCGGCTACCAGCCTCTGCTCGCCACAGAACAAGCAGACCTGTTAGAGCCCGGCGCTATTCCCGTGGCACTGTGAGCAGGGAAAAGATAAACCATCTGTAATTTCAGCCCACTGGAAATCCTTATCAAAAGGCCATAACAGATACAAGGAAGAGGAACAGAACAATGATTACACTCCATGTTGCGGGCAGGCACAAATTTGGTAGCTCCATTTTCCTACTGGAGCAATCTCAGATGCACTGGGCACGTGATCACATCCAGTCATGTTACATGAAATGAATGCAACACCCTTTGAAAGCAACAGGATACAGGGATGGAGCTATGTGCGCTTTGGGAGAGCAGATAGTGCTGAATCCTAATTAAAGAATAAATAAATAAATAAATAAATAAAACCAAAACAAAACAAAAAAAACACAAACACACACACACACACCCCCCCCCCCCCCACATTGTAACTTGTTTAAATGCCTTTGCATCACTGGGTGACCTACTCCTCCCCATGACTCCTGCATCCTAGCCATTACAAGTCACTGCATCTGCATACAGATGTAGCAGCAATGGTACGGCTTAATCAGTCAATGTTTTCACAACACATATTTCAAATATTAAGCACTTATTGAAGACTTAGAAGTTACTGTGTAAATATTTGTATTATATTATACTGCTAATGCTTCCTCGCCAACTGTGGAATTTTAAATCTATCTCGTCTGATAAAGCTTTATTTACATATCACACTGCTCTCGATACTCAACAAAGTGAACTGACTAAATTTACACCAACTCCATTGAAGGAGTACTCCTCAGGAAAGAGCAATTCAATGATTTTCTGTCTCTGTTGTGTGACCAAACTAAACCACACGCAGTCACATGGCTTGTTTTGGGTTGATGTTAACTGTTTCCACTAAGCAACAATGCACCCAGGGAAAGCATTGCACAAATTCAGCTTGCTCTCAAAATACAACGCAAACCAGCACAGTCCACACTGAGAGCAATATACTCCCAACACAGAGTCTCTGCTCAAAATCTGGGAAGCTACTGGTGCCCACTGACCTTACATCCACAGCACTGCTGCAGTAGCTTTAGCCCTCTGAGACACTCCCAACATACTATAATTGGTGCTCAGGCACTGAAATAGTCCCAGGGGTTCTGGACCGAAGAAGCAGGACTTCAGCCACCAGGCACTGGGGGGGAGGCAAGCAGAGTTCGTTGCTTATTTATTCGGGTCAGATTATCACCGTCCACTATTTTACAAGAGGGGAAGGCCATAAGAAGCTGCTAACGCTCAGACGAGGAGTAATGCTTGGCAAAACATGATCAACACACAACCAACAGCAAATGCAAACACCATTATTAGTCCCAAAGTAACTTACATGAAAAAAAATAACAGCCACCAAAATGTGGTGAAGGTTTTTTCTATTTCTGAAAAAGATGACAGATTTAAATGGCCTTGGGTTTCCACATAAGCTTTAGGAAATAACCTGTGCCTCCTTTTCTCCCCCACAAAAACAACAACAACAAAAAAACACCCTAAAAAGCAAAAGAAAACTTATGGAACTTCATATCAACTCCAACAGTTGATACCAAGTTTATCATCACATCATCTTTGAAAAAATCTGAGTGTCTAAATCACTGACAGTATTGAAGAAAACCCTGTAGTACAATAATAATCTTTTTACTCACTGAATCTAATTGCAGATTTATTTGTTTTACAAATGGAAGGAATATTTACTCTCTGATGAACTCAGTTAGACTTGCACAATCATATGCTGAAAAGGAAAAAAAATGGAGCTGAAGTTGCATGCTACCTTTCGACAGCTCTGCCAGCTGGAAATATGCCATCAATTGTCTGTTCCCTACGTGACTCGAAAGCAGAGGACTCTCTTAATAGAAATTCACTCAATTTCACCTTGTTTACTTCAGGTTTAAGAAAAAGCTGGGAAGAAGGTAGATTAAATATTTTTCCTTTTACGAATATCCTCCTGCCTTTCTTAGTAACAAGGTTTTAGCTTCAGACCAAATTTATGACATTTCCAATCTTAAGTGTTATGGAAATTGGAAGAACAAAGTAGAAATGGATATATTAAAAGAATTTTCCTTAGTTTCAAAATCTTAACAGTATCATGCTAAGAAAAAAGATGTACCTCCAAGCATTCTGTATGTGTTAGTGCCAAGCTATGCACTCAGTCAGTATATGTGCATTTCTGTTCTGGAGAAATATGTTCGGCTTCCACAGAAAGTCACAGGCACACATAAACAAATAGCAGAAAGCAACAGTTTTATGTCAGCCCGTTTATTCAAGAAAAACAAAATTCAGCATGTGTCACTTTTGCACAAGCATTTACCCTAGCTTTTGCTACGCGCAGGAAGGACAGACAGACATACACACAAAGTACACAGCATGTACTGCCCATGAGCTGCTGTGTCTCCGGCGGCACAGCTGAAGCTCTCTGTCACTCACAGCCCCCTGACAGCGGGCCAATGCACTTGCCCCAGCCTACTACAGATAAATAAACACAGAGCACGTTGTATACAGACATCTGTCCTTTTTTTCCACCTTACCAGTCAAGAAATGCTACTAATACAACAATTACTTAACCATGTAAATCTGAGGTTAATAAAAAGACCATGTTTTGAGTGACAATATCTACTTTGCCATTGCAGAACTCTTTTTTTCCCTACAAATAAATGGGTAATAATCCAGAAATTGAACCCTGAGTGCTGAACTAGTAGCTTTCTTTCTTAGACACTTCAATACATTAAGTGCTTTGCATTATGGACAGATCAACTGCCCATTCACTACAGAAGGTTACCAAAGAGATGCTGTAATCTCATTTAGCTCCCCCTGTGTTTACCTTCTACAGCCAGTCTTGGATAGCAGGGGGAAAAAACAAACCATGCAAGAATAAAACTGGGACATTTCAAATGTGGAATGAGAAAATATTTACTTCTCAGGTTAGAGACCCTTTTGCTACAGCTACCTACTAAAGAAGTATGGTGCCAAAACTATGAGAAGATAGAAGGAGATTTACAGATTGGAAATATTTTGAAATGCAAATGAAAAAGGTAGCAAATCAAAACGCTGTGAAATTTATTTAACAGTTAAACAATCCAGTGCAGTTTACAGCAAACGTCATTGTGTAAAAATTTGGATTCATGACCAAAAATACACACAAGACCAATGCAAGGATAAAATGAGGATAAAGAAGACATAAATCACAAAGTTTGAAACCAGTCATTCCGTTTGCACTTTTTTTTCTGTGTTTCTGGTCTGTAACACTTGCCAGGTATGGCAATCTGGTAAGATTCTCACAAAAAAAACCCTACTTCCTATAATAATAAACCCTCTTAATTTCTGTTGCAGAAAAAGTTCTGAGCTGAAAACTACTAAAACTTGGAAAATAGACAGGGAAAACAAAAATTTCAAAATTCATCTCCAGAATGGACAGTAGGAGGAAAAACAAAGTTACCAATGCAAAAATAATATATTTTGCCTCAGTCAGGTAAAAAACCATGAAATACTAAATTAAAAAATACAGTTAAGAAAAACAGGACAAAAAAAATGGCAGTGAGAGAAGGCTTACCAGAGTGTTCACTTTAGGCAAGACACCAACCTGAGGAACAATTTTTATCTCTGGGCAATAACCAGCCTTTGGTGTACAGTGTGCTGTAAGTGGAGATCCATGGAGAGGGGAAGAGTGGGAGTGGGAAAGCGAGGCTGGGTGAAAGGCACAGTGTTAGGAAATTCCCAACGTGTATCTTGAATATGCAGATAAGCCTAAAAAATGAAACATTCACAGGCCTCAAAGTCTTTAATATTGCTAAGGTGCATACAGTATGCCACCACTGAACACCATGTCCAGTCTCACCCACAAATAAATCATTTTCACATGGACATTGCAGAAAGTAATGCATGCTTGTCTGTTTGTACTGAAATCAGTCCTTCTCTTTGCACTGCAAACATGCCGGACCAGAAACATGGCTGGCCCAGTATAAGCACTCAAGGACGCAACACCATCTACCATGCAGATGGCACTGTGACCTCGATCCATAATAAATCTTATTTTAATTTAGGAAACAGTTTTAAGATCCTGGACACGTTACTGATTAAGAAGAGATGCTCAGCGAGAGAGACCCGTCCATTGCGCCTGCAGGTGTTGGCACCCGCACAAGAGGACCCTGCATACTGGGTGGGGGGCAAATGGGCCAAGTTCAGAGGGGATCAGTGACCACTCAGGCAGTGGGATGAGTTCATGACAGATACTGGCACAGATGGAGGCAGTTGGCATGACTGCTTATGTTCATTCATGCTGTAGAGTGCCATGGCCAGGGACGGAAGAACAGACATTGAAATGGGAATATAGAAAAGGCTACCAAACCATCCTCAGGACTGGGTTACAGAAGGTAGTGAGGCCGTAGCCACAGTAGTAGTCTTGGACCAGACTGGAAGGACATTAAACACAGAGGGATATTGAGAAGAAGACCCATGTAGAACATGTTTTTACCGTTTTTTCTCTACAGTGCATCTCAAACACCAAATGGGTTCACTCCTCAAATTTATGTTACGGAATTTCTCTTACATGAAAAAGAGACGTTTCTGCTTGAGCACTAATTCAAGATGCCAATCCACCTTGGCACCAGAGCAGTGAAATTTCACTTCTCAGGGAGAGAAACTTGCTAACCCCTCAAACAATGTGTGCCTCCACACCAACTCTGCAGCAGTCAGTCCCAAGAGCCACCACGTCCAAAAGGCCCCTGTGTCTGACAGCTAGAAACCAATCCCACTGCTCAACTCCAACACTGCTCTGCTCCCTAGCCCATTTGCGTGGGGCAAGGAGAGGCAGGGCACCCACCCCGCTGAGGCACGCGCTCTTGGGGAGGGAGGCTCACAAAAACCTGCCCTATGCATGGAAGAGCCCCCCCGCAGAAAAGTCCAAACTGGTACAGGGGAAAATCAGCCCAGAAAGGAGAAGACAAAATGGGTTTACTTGATTTTTATTTTGTTTTCCCCACTTTCCCTCTTATCTCTATAGCTACACATAGCTGAAAAAAAAGGGAGTTCAAAAGCAGAATCAGTTAGGAAATTGAACCACCTTGTCTCCATTTTAGCCAAGCATTTAAGCAATAAAGATGCTTTAATTACTTGTTTATCAGAATAAAGTTTGGATGCTACTCTGGAAACATCAGCACTCTTCCACTCGCTAGCCAGGATGACGGTCTCAGAAAAGCTTCCCCAGCTGCCACACCAAGTGAAACACAAGTTGAAAATTCAGCTTACTCTCTATGTTCACAGACATAAATCTGAGTTAACCAAACAAGCTGCTTTGTGAGCAGCTGCATTAATGAGATCTGACTGCATGCGGACTCCTGTGCTCAGCTTCATCTGCGTCGTGCTTGCTGCTGGCCAGGACACAGCACCCAGTGGCCAGGAAGGGCCATCATCTTTCTTCCCGCTCCTCAGTTCAGCTACACCACTTGCAGGAGCTACCTTTGCGAATCCTACCCCTTTGTGCAATTTCCTGGACAACTGCTGATAGATTACAAACCAGCTGGTGAAGGGCAGAAGGGTGATGGGAGCATACTAGCCTACTCCCCACGCATGATGCTCTCTTTCCCTTCATGGTATCCTTGCCTTGCTGCTCCATGCATTCAGCTTGGCCCCAACCCTCACACTGACCATCAGCTCCTCAGGCCCTTCACCAGCTTTCCTCCTTGCTAACAGAGCACATTGGATTTCTGCTCATGTACTTCCAATCTGCGCTGAAAACAACACTCAAGATGTCTGTGAAGCACCTTACACTTTTGTCTTCATTTTCCCAGATTTTCTTCCAAAGGCTTGGCAGGCATCTACCAGCATTACAACTCCAGGAAAGAGGAGGGAACAAAGAGAGGAAAAGCATGCAGATGCTAAAAAGCTCACAAACCCAATGAAATTATTTCAGGTCACCTGATCTCAGCATTATCCAGCCCCTACAGAACAGATTCGTGGTCCAGCCCAAAATGAACAGCACAAATGTAAACAATACCTGCAAGTGTGTGCTCTTGCAAATACCTAACTGCGAACTAAGTCAGAAATCTTATGATTTTATGAATGGAGGCCACAAATTTCCAGTAACTTGACATTCTTTTTGGTGTACACTTTTCTAAATGCAATTTATGGCTGTTGCTTTTTTTACTTTCAGCTTGTGCAAAATCCAGCCTTCTTCTCCTCAACAGAAGGGAAGAATACAACGTTTAAAATACTACCCTAAGTTTATGAGTAAGGTGACCTAATCCTACAAATCATGTACTTAAAAACCAGTGTTCCTTTTTCAAATGTTTCCTGCATATTCCAAATCATCTGACTCACCTTTATGGACACAGTACAAGTATTAGAGACATCTTAGTTCGTCTAAGATGCAAAGTGCTTAGACAGTCCTTAATAAACTGAACACACAAAAAAATCCACCGCAACAATGATATCCACTTTAAAATGCAGCACAGTGCTGAGGTCAAAGAAACTGGTCAGTTATGGAGAGGCAGCTCTTACCCTTGAACCTGGATGAAGTGGAAAATTATATCGAAATACCAGGACACATGTAATGTGGAATTCATAAATACTCTACATAAGGGAACTGATGTACATTCTGTCTTGCAACAACTATCACAGTCATATTACTTTTCAGAACTTTTTTTAAGGTTTCAGAGCGGCTGAGACAAGACAGTTTTCAGACAAGATTATCTAAGAAAGTCAACTAACACAAAACTGAACAATGCGTGTGTAGCACAGATGAAAACAATGTTCTAGAAGGAAACATAAAATAAAAGGTTTTCATCAAATTGTGGTCTCCAAAAGGGAGAATACATCAGGTTGCTTTCAGTGCACTGATTAGAAGAATGGCAAGTGACATCAAAATTGGTGTGCAGAGCTCATTACCTGCTTTCCAACACCTACCACAATGCAATAAATTTTCACTTCTCATAGGCACTGTGGAAATTCTGAAGGCCTTTGTAACAAAACCAGGATTCATCTTTCAGTTATGACAGGTCCAAACAGTTTTCATTTCCGCAACACTGGAAATGTAGGGAGGCACATCTCAAGCGGTCATACTAGCAATCTGACATCCAACAACAAACATCGCAAATTCACCAGGAATGATTTACTAAAAACTCAAGGAAGCAAACAGCCAGCTACCTAAAAATACGTCTTTTACACTCTGTAAAAACTTACTGTTTTCAAAGATACACCTTAAGTATAAGAAAAAAGATTTTTAAAATTATTTCAAGAGAATTTAAATCAAGAATCACCATGACTAGCTGAAATGTAAGATTTTATTTCAGTAAATCAGAAGTCTCTTCCCAGTCCTTTTACCAAGAATAAATTATTCAAAAAAAAAATTTTAAAGGCCTTTCTCTGCCACCCTCCCTCCCTGGTTCAGTATTACCAGTGAACAGCACAGCTTAGGCATTAACAGACTTGAGCAATATTAACTAGCTGGATAGCAAGATCAGGAATCAACTGGTTAGTGTGACTGGAGAGAAAAGTAAAAAATCTAGGGAAATCAGGGCATCTGTCAAGGCCATGGAGAAGTTAAACATAACCTGTTTCAAGACCTCCTTTCCTTCTGTCCCCATTTCCCAACCCTCTGCTTCAGCTGATCCCAAACAGCAAATTTGTGGGCTTCGCTGTTTGGGTTTTTTCTTTAAATAAGGATGTACTAAAGCTGATTTCATGCTGCTACTCCTGATAGAACTCAGGTTCATGACAAACCTGTTTCTTCCTTCCATTTTGGAAAGTACTTGACTTGTAAGAAAATGCAGAGCATCAGTCCAATCTAACCTGAGGACTGAGTCTTACATCCACGCAAGGGCTGAGAGCTGAGTCAATTTCTCTTTTAGATACAGAATGAACTAACTCCCTTCAGACCCAGATGTACGGAAAAATTCTCTTACTGTAAGCAACTTTCAATTAGTGTTTCACGTGCCTAACTAAAAGAACCTTTGAAACAGATCCTCACTATGTCTCTGTCTGGTTTTGTATAGGTTTTTAACAAATTTAAGTAAAAGTGGCATTATGGATGTGACAGCACGGGCTTCAGCTTTAGCCACCAAACCACCATGACGTGCTTTGGGTGTATCCAGAAGGCTCATATTCTAGTTGCTCACTCAGGCTCAAACTCATGCTGCTGCATCCTCATGCATTTTATTTTCTTTCACGTATTTACACCTTTGCTGGCAGGCTGAAGCAGGGCGAGCAACACCCACCTGAGCTGAAATTGCCCCTTCCTGTTACTACATAGACACATGTCATTACAAATGCAATCAAGTCTTCGAACGCAGGCACAACAGCCCAACCCCTCATGTAAACAGAACTGTAAATCATTCCCTGTAATCCACCTCATGTTTGAGAATGATCCCATCTAGGGCTTGCTTGGAACAGTGGTTTCATGCAGACTGAGGACTCTCCAGCCCTGGCATAATGGCTGCAGAATGAAGGTTGCTTCTCACAAGCGTGTAGAAGCCAGATGGGCTACAGAGATGCTCAAGACGCACCATGGTATGCAAGCGAGGAGATGGAGCTACAAGAGCAGCAAGAAAAATGATGGAGGTAGACAACATTATCTGCAAACCTGATTAATGTTCCTGATCCCCTGAATAGCAATGCAAAGAGATTTCTTACTGTGGAAACAATGTGATTAAGAACAAAGGAGGAGCCTGGAAAGTTGAGAATCAATTTAGCGATTTTGCAGTGTGGTTGTGACAGTCCTCTACTATCTTACTGCTGAATGATCATGGGCACTGCCAGAACAGACAGATAAAAACAGAAGTCCACAGAGTGCAACAAATTTTGTGTTGTTACACTTCAATTCATCTGCAAATCCTTACACATAGTGTAAAATTAAACTCACAGGCACACCAAGTACCACACACACATTTATCACCTTAATGGCTGAGGGTGGGAGGAGATGCTTTTCATTTTTCTAAAATCGAAGGCATATACATCCAAAAAATGCACAGCATAAAATGACAGATTCTTTGGAAGTCAAAGGCAGATGTCAAAAAGACTTTCATCTGTTGGGGATTTCACTGAGAAGCATCTATAATATTGCCACGAAGTCAGGGGAAGCAGATATGGTGGTTATATTCAAGTAGTTCAGCAGGAAGCCAGGCTGAAGAGAAGCAGGGAGAGTTAAAAAATTATACTCTTCTTCCCATACACTTGCTACTCAGAAGCAATAAAGCTGACTGGAAAAAAAATTAAAAAGCAGCAATGAATTAAGAGGATATCAAATGCATTTTATCTGCCCAGTATCCAAACTAGCAGGAAACAACCTGTTAAAAATGCTGCATTCAGAAGCTGCTGCAGAAGGCAGCCTGGCCAGCTCTCTCCTCAGCCGGGCTGCTCCAAGGAATCTGCACACCTATCCAGGACAGCACACTGATTGCTACACACTGCACCTTAATGATCCCTGAGGACGCCTATCATAATATGGCTGTACAGCATTCACATCCCAGAGCAGCATTTCCCTAGGTCTGCATGGGAAGCAAGAGAGGCAGGGAGGAATTCAGCTGAGGAGAAGCTGTTAAAGCTTTTTTTGCCTTGGCAAGTGTGACTTCATCAAGTGAACCTGGTTACGTATGATTACTGCCACTGGAAATCCCGTGTGCCTTAGCACTTGTGAGGCCTCTAGGTGTTGGCAAGGAAACACAGAAGGATGCACAAGATTAAAACCAGAGCCGGAAGTTGAAAAGTGCTTTTTTGAGTCCTTTGCATATTTTTCCCCATATTGTTTAGCTGATCCAGAACTGCGGTCTGCAGGGGGGGGGGGGGGAAAAGTGTTAGCATTTTCTTCTCAGGCCTGATTTCCCTTTATGGTATCCTTCCTCTCCTTCAGCTGTTCCACAGGAGATACTCTTTGGTCTGACAAGCCAAGACATATAAACTTGGTCCAAAGCTACACTTTTAAAGGCAGTCAATGCCAGAATCCTGCTCTATTTCTACAACAACTTTACTCTTACTATTTTTTTTTAAAGTCTAGTCTTTTTTAAAGTCTAGTCTTTACATCAAACTATTTGCTGGAAATAGACAACTATTTCTAAAAAGGATACATTTCATCTCAAGGCCTTTCTTCACAAATCCACCAAATTAGGTAGCTTATTATGAGGAATTAACCAGGGAAGTATGGTCAGCTAGAGATCTGGGTTAAAAGGAAAGACATCTGGAATCACTCTGGTTCTTCCAGAAGTATTCTGAATTTCCCCTAAGGCTTCTGTAACTCCAGACACTGCTTTATTAAAAAGAGTACAAATCAATCCTCAAATGTCTTTACCTTCCATCAGGAGTTTTATGCAACAGCATAATGCCACAAGAAGGTCCCTGGGAAGTCCCACTCAAAATGTTTCTGTCGGCAAGGCGGGGAGTCAGCAATTGCATAGGACAGGAGCATCAGAGATCCCAACAGACAGGTTGGGGAGTGGTGGCATTGCCCCTTGTTACAGCCTGAAACTCTCACACGGATGTGGAACTGTCCCCCAAGCCAGATCACAGCATGTACTGGGGAAAAGCCCAATAGAGAATGTATCTCCTCTGGAAAAGACTAGCTAGGCTTGATTTTTACAAATACTTTCATAACCCATCTGTGAAACAGAATATACAGATTTTTTTTTTTTTTCCTTTTTGGTAAAAGAGTTCTTGTCATTGCACTGAGGGAGCATTTTAAAAAGCCTGCAGTATTTGAAATTGACACACTGTATTTCTGACACCAGAAGGAAGGAAGTTATCTACCTAACATCACTGCCTAAACCAGTTGGAAAGAGAAAAGGTGATAAATAGATTTTAATTACAATCTAATTATTCACAGCTTACGGCCCCCAGCCAGATCCAGCCAACCAGAAAGGTTACTCATTTGGGGCACCACAGTATGTACCCTCTCTGACAGGGTTAGCTTTACTTAGCAGCCCATGAAACAAGCAGGACAAATATAATCAATTTATTACTAGAAAAACCTCGGTGATCACAGAATTGTAAGATACATCCAGCTGAAAGGGATCCCTTAGGATCATGCATACTTTTTACACTTTTAAATATTTTTTGTTTTGTTTTCTACAAAAACTTGTTTCAAATACTCACATCATTGCAACTGTCTGACACAAGTATATGTGACACATATACTTGAGATTATTTTTCCATTCCCAAAGAGATACACTCTGTAGATGACTACTTTTCACTCAACCTGAAAGTGGTCAGCTGTGCCTTTCAAGTCCAAAAAAACCCCTTTCACCCTGATTAATGAAGCTAAACCTTTCCACTTCATTTTCCTTTCAGCACAGCTGCTTCTCTTATCACTCCAACTGTACTTCCCTCAGAGCTGCAACATGATGCCCAGGTCTGGAAAAGCTTAGAAATATTTATTTTTTAGCACATAGGCTTGGGATTTTTTTTTCCAGTAGACATAAAATACCAGACTGGAATGATCCTTTACCTCTTTCTTCCAAAACACTGATTAACGAATAGCTCTTTGTAGAATTTTACAAATTTTCAGGGCCAAAATTTCTGCCTGAAGAGGTTAAAAGACTGCAGAACTTTATCAGGCAATTTCTGAAGTCACAAAGTAACATGGGAGCAGCTACGAGTAATTTTTAAAATTATTATCAAAATTATCCATTCTCAGTAACTTTCTGTGATGGGAAATTCACTACATGGTTAATGTTGCTAAAATATACTTAGATCAAATAAAGCCAAAAAATGACTGCACCTGAAAATAATGCCTAAACAAGTTGGAGAAAATAGCCACAATTTCTGGTAGGCTTTAGAGGCTATGGGGCTCTTAGCATTTAAGTTGAGAAAAATGTTTCAAGAATTTTATGGAATACAGAACATAATGGCAGCAATTTACATTTTGGAGTTAAAAGAAAGAAGGCGATGTATGTTACACAGAGGGAAAACACAAAGAAAAAATTACTTCAACAGCTATGAAAATCCCTTGGGAAAACAGTATTTTGGTTCAAATGCGTTCTTCCTATTTCCTTCCCCTTATGGAACGAATTACTGCTTTTTTTTTTCTTTTTTAACAAGTATACATATATAATATACACGTATGAACCGCATTTAAAATTGTTCAATAAAATTACTACATTAAAGAAACCACACACATTTCCAAGAGAATCAAGAAAGACAGACAGACTCCGTTCTCACACACCAGAAATACCGCCAGATACGCAGGACTGCCCAAAGTCACAGAACAAAGAAAACTCACGCAGATGAGCAACATGTGGCAAACCTTTAATCAGACATTTTTTCTGTGCGTGCTAACACCAGCAAAAGCCAGCACCCGGAATGTCAATATTTCACAGAGCAGAACAAAACCAGCCCTGACAGCACGGGGGCATCTCACAGCACCAGCAAACCACAGCACCGCACAAGCCAAAGAAGAAACACCTTTGAAAATCAAAACCATAAAGCATCTTGGATGATGCGTTCAGACGATCCGGGATCTTAAAGAAAGGAGAAAAAGAAATCAGTTCTATTGTAATTCGAACGGGCGAATGGCAGGCAGCCATCCCCGACTGCCTGCAGAAGACATCTATTGAGACACAGAGAGATGGCTCTTCAAAAGGCATTGTCTGGCTCTGCTTCTCCCAAAAGAGGAGGACAGGTCAGCCTGATCCCCGAGGGTCTTGCCATCTCTCCCCTGCGCAGAGGTGGGACGGCACAGGGCCCACACAGAGCACGTGCATGTCCAGGACACACGAAGGAGCGAGCAGGCAGCACAGCCTCAGCCTGGGAGAGCCGGCGCAGCCCCCGGCCCCGCGACGCTCCGGTCTCTCCTCACCTCCTCGGCGCTCCAGTCAGCCACGCAACAGAGAGCCAATGCTCGTGCTCCGAAATTAGGTTACACACAGTGGTGGCTTCACAAAGAACAGATCTTCCTGCTCCCTCCCCCGCCCGCTCCAAAGCGGACAGAAAAAGGGGTTGGGGAAAGTACTTCACAGATTTTAAAAGAAAAATAAGAGCGCAAGGGAGGGAGGTATCTGCAGCCAAACATGAGTCAAACTGGCCATGATGACAGAGAGAAATATTTCATAAAGCTGCTGCTGGAACTTTCATTGTACTTTTAAAAATTCTCCTGAAGGCAAGGCTTTGTTCAGTTTTCGCTCATTAGATTTCTGCAGTTTCTACCCTATATTGGGCTATCAGACATCGTACATCGCTCTAACCCACACAGACATGTTAGCCCTGCATTAGAAACCTGAAAGGAGTGGCAAGATCAGCCTAAATCGGTTTTTGTGCCGCAGCTTTGTTCTCTCTTTTTACCTCTGATCTGGCAAATTAAATTCTGCTTAGCCTAAGAGTCGATACTGTTACTGATATGCACATACTTATTACAGATGCATATTTTTCAGAGTGATCTGATGAAGATTACGGTAATTTCCTTGATAAATCCAAAAACAAGCTCAAAAAATTATTTAAAGGTATATTTCACTGTCAAAGCCTTCATATTATTTAGATTATCATCTATGTATTTAAGCATTAAGTAGACCTGCATTTTCAGACTGCACGTTTTCATCTTCCTCTTTTCCTCTGCCCACTCTCAGCCATACTAAATTCCTTGGTGAGAGCTTCTGCTGCCCATTTACAGCTCAGTGCACAAGATCACGGAGTTATCACAGCCATTTTAGCCAGCACAAAATCAAAGAACAGTGCTTTAAAAAACCCAGAAAACCCCAACAAAAGAGGGAACCTGATTTATAAAAAATGGTTTAACATGCCTTATGAGCTTTTGTTTGTCTATTATAATGAACAATGCATTGCAGGGGATGAAGGCTGATTTACAAAGAGACACGGATGTTCCTGCACAGAAGGCAGTCAGTTCCCAGTTTAATTATTCACTGTGAAAACAGAACTCCCTTTAACCATTTCAAACATGGCCTCTTCATTTTGACTTAAATGCCTCCGTGCATGGCATTTGCCCCTGCCCTAGTTAAAGGATCCTGGCAGAAGTCTTGCTGGAGCCATGAGAGAATAGGACGACCTATTGCACAGCAAGGTTAAAGACAGCAGTGCTCCATTTACTTCTCTACTGCTTATTACGTTGCACACTTCTGCCATTTAATTTCTACTCATACGTAAGTGGATTACGCATTCCTTCATTAAATCCACCTGCCTACACTTTGCAAGCATTTTACTTTTTCATCTCAATCTCTTAAATTCCACCTCCCCATCTACTTAAAAAAAAAAAATAATATATATATATATATCCCTTTATTCATTGCATGATTCATTTCCGGCCAGCTTTTTATTTCATCCGTATTCTGAGATGAGCAAAATTAAACAGTTTTAGATCTGACGTCTGACCACCAAATTCTGTAAAAACAACAGAGAAGTTTCACAATTATATTTCATTCTGTTCTATTTTATTATATTTTATTTCTGCCTGACTATCGTCACACTGTGACAGAACATGAAAACGTTTGTGAGAGCTGGGCTGGGTGATGCCCGCATCTTTTTTCCTCAGTAGTTACTGTTAATTTATAACCCAGTAATGTGCATGTCTCATTCAGATTATTCCTTCCAACGTGCATTACTCAAAAATTAATTTTATCTTCCAGCAAGCTGTCCATGGAGCCTACAGGGGCTGTATATCACATAAGAGAGGAAGGCAGACACTTATTTGGTCTCTGGGCTACAGCTCATAACTGCACGTCCACAGAATCCAGCAATGGCAAAGGCTGCCTGCAGATAAGGAGAGTGGGGTGCGCTCCAAAGCCGTTCTGAAACAAGCATGCTTTATGTTTATGGCACATGGTCCCTCCACGCCTTTTCTGTTGAAGAGGGGATGGAGGAAGGCACACTGCAGAGATGAGGCTGCAGGCTGGCAGGAACCTCACAGATGAAGAGCCCCTGGCCAAAGGGGCCACAAGCTGTCAGGGGCTTGTTGATGTGATGGGGTCCGAGCCCCATTTATAACATTAATCCCACTCAGCTTTAAAGCAGGTGAGCTCAGCTTGCTGCCTTTTTTTTTTTTTTTTTTTTTAAGTAAATCCATGTATACACTTGCAGAGCTCTATAAATAAAAAACATGTGCATTTATCGCCAATTAAATTCCTATGTAAATTTATATGCAAATTAAGTGCAACCCTCAGGCTGCTGGCAAGGTGCCAGTTCAGCTCAGCCCCTGGTACAGCAAATTCTGCATCACTGCTGGGATGTGACCTGCCACTTTTGCGTTTAGCCACGAGAAGGCAAGCTTGGATGGTCCCATCCAGGGGAGAGCACAACCAGGAGGGACTACGGGTTTCAAAACCGCAAAACACATCGGTGCATCCACGCTGCCGGAAAAAGCATGCCCGTCACTCAATGCAAGGGAAAATGAGACTGAATGTGTCATTCTGTGACGAGAGAAGAGCAGATTTCTCTCGAGCTCCTCGCCTCCCCACCCTTGGCTCTTTGATGCTTCACCCAAGCCTGCACAGTAAGAGTCAAAACCTTTTTGTAAGGCTTTGTATACAGGTGCAGTAGCAACACCCCTAACAAGAAAACCATCAGGAAGACAAGCAATATAGGGGAAGGGGAAAAACCCCCGATTTTAAAAGCACATTAATTTGCTTGACAAGCCATGAACCACATTGCCACTTTAATTAGAAGCAGAATCTGTGGAAGCAGAGGGAACACAGAGGTGCAAGCATTTATAACAAAAAAGGGACTTGTGATTTAATGACCTCCTCTGCTGGTTTAAAAATTAATGGGGCCAAATCAGATTAAAGCATTTTTAATACAAACCAGGCCGACATTTATCACTGCTGCTAACTCTAAGGTGGTTCCCCCATCATTTCAGCAGAATAAGAAATTTGACTCCTTTTTCATCTAGGCTGGCTCCAAAATTAATTCTTAAAGCCGCCTTGTATTTAAGATGTTTCTGCTGCGGTCCAACACACACTGCTGACTTTCAGTCTCAAACCCCAGTTATTTGGGATGACTTCCCTGTCTTGCTGCTTTAGGTACAGCCTGGGAAGGGAGATTGGAAAAGCCCAGCCCACCTTCAGACTGTAATGCCAGAGGAGGTAGCTCTCCGCATACCTGCAGGTCAGGGGGCTTTTTCCTCTTCCTCACCCCAACACTTCTTGAGGGGCTTTTTTCTTTGCAATGCTTCTTTTTAAGCCAGGCCAATGCAACACTCTGTTCCACAGGACAGCCCAAGAAGTAATTTGTGGGCACAAGTAGGAAGCAGCAGACATGGGGCTGGATGGACACAGACTGATTAATGGTGCCCACCTAACCTCCGGGAGACACCAAAGCCCCTCACACACCACTGGGCACTTCCCTGCATCAAAACCTGCCTTTGATTTAGAGTTTGTGATTTACCACCACAACTATGGAGAAAGGGAGGAAGCACAGCAAGTGATAGCCTGACAGGGGAAAAGAAAAATCTTTTCAAATGTGGCGTTTCTGCAGTGCTTTGAAGGCAGAGTCAGCCTGGAGAGATGCATGTGCCAAGAGTGTGGCTTTCCACATTAAACCTTCCAGAAAAAAGAAAAAAAAGGGAAAAAAAAAAAAAAAAAGAAAACAAAACAAAACAAAACAACAAAAACAACAAAAAAAAACACCCCAACACCACCTTGCAAACACTGGTCAATGGCAAGGTGATGGAAGGGTCGCAGTTGCAACACACTGATGCTCTTACGCCTCTCCTCCTGCCTCGTCACTTTGGTTTGGTTCCAAAGAGAAAAAATGTGAAAGAAATCATCTGAATATCACTCTCTCAGAGAAAAATTGTACCTTATTCCTTAGAAAAGTAATTGTCTAAATTGGGCATACAAAATTTTGGGACAGCAGGTTAAAACACTGAAAAAGTCAGCCAACCGCAAACAAAAGTTAATTTCCTTTGGACAGGTATATAACAACCTATACAGTCTAAAGGCTAATGTTACAATTTTAAATAACTCTTTCAAACCAAGTTACCAAGACTATAGAAATGAACCTCATTTATAAACTCAGGTGATTTATTTCTCAAGCACACGAAATTTACATTTGCTTCCTTAACGCTGAGGATCAAATTTTCCTGAGGCATGAGCTGTTTACAGAGAAATAGTCTTAATTTAAGGCGCAGCATAACTTGAGTTTTACTTCTTGCAGACGTATAGTGCCTATGAAGAAATGAATAGCATAGAGGAGGCTTTGAGCTACTGAATGAAAACCAGGTTAGATCAATCCAACACATTCCCGGGGTGTACAAAATCACTGATGAGAAACATAAATGAACTCAACCCCAAATCTGGTTATTTTGCTCTCTCCCCCACTCAGGTATTGTTATGTCTCAAGCCGGGAAAGAAACCCCTATTCCTGTCCCAGCTGTGGCATGGGATGGACTCTGCTTCCCAAAGGACAGCTGATCTAAACACACTCACCCCTGGCACACCTGGACACCTCTGTGCAGCTGCCTGTGCTGCATCTGTAAAGCAGTAAAATTAAACCTATACAAGTCTATTAAACGGCAGCAAGTAGTTATGCTGCAGAGAAACAGCCCATTACACCACTCCACTTAGCAGGTAAATGATCTTATCGCCTCCACTTGCTTCCTTGGAAAAACATGCAAATCTGGGAGAGGAGGAAAAAGCACAGGGAGTGCAATTTTTGACAGTGACGACTGTCAAAAGGACTTTGGTTTGAAAAGAAATATTAACGGCTTTTCCCCACTTGGACCTTAACAGCATGGAGAGTGCTTCATGTTACGTATTAAAGCAACATCTATTTTTCAAAACCTAAGAATATAGTATCAGTACATACTGCCTCGGGGTTTACATCAATTTCCTGCTTATTAATTAATTGGCTTGCTAATACAACAATTTGCAGGCCTGTACTGCCTAGTGAGCTCAAGGAGCCTGTGTTCTCCCTGCCAAGATCAATGTGCATTAGTCTTAACTCTCTGATGTAGAGCAGACTCTGCTTCTGTCAGAGATAACTGAGAAGCGACATTAACTCTTAGAAACATCTGCTCAATATTGGAGGGATGAACAACAAACAAGGCATAAAGTTTAACTCCCAAATGCCATCCTTTAAAGGGTCGAATGAAACACCACTTGCAAGATCAGTAAAAAAAAACGGGGACCAGGGGAACCCAGAAATATAACACATATAAAACCCCCTTCTTTGTCAGCAATGCTATCAGTGAAATGTGAAAATAATGTGAAAATAAAATCTACAACATCCTGCAGATCAGACATAAAACCCCCAATAACTCCTACATTCTTTACAATCTGGACCACTAGATAACATGAGCCTCACATTACTGAAGTGTATCAGTAGAAAACACTCACCTGGCTGAAATGTGAATACAAATAATCCATCTTTAAAGAACTTCCCCAACACACAAACTTTGTTCTTTGGGTCACATTAACATTAGCCCAATTAGGTTCCGTCACTGAGCACATACCAATTCGCAAATATTCATGGATAAATTTAAGAGGGATCAGGATATGGCATATTTATGCATTGTTTGCCCCTCTCTTTTGAGTGTCCTTAGCCCTAATCAAGTCCTCTCTATCAGTTCAAACTAGCCACCCCCACTGATGAATAGAACGAAATACCGAACAGCCTTCTAGAAATCAACAAGCTTAAACTCCACTTGTTTATAATTGTTGTTTGCAGCTGGGGATTTTTCCCCCCCATTATTTCATTCTATTACATAAACACCTTTGAGAGGAAAGCTTCCAGGGATACTAAAACTTATGGTTATAGTTTCACGCTTCACTTAAACTGATCTAAAAGCAGACCATTGGTGATAGGGGCACTCCTGCTCTCCAACTGAAATATTCCTACGTTTATCTGTAGCCAAATGCTGATTACAAGACAGGAAGGAGGACAAACTGCCAGTGAAGAGGGGAGAAGAATATCTCAAGCTAGTATATTTCAGATGGGATAATGGCATCCCAAATCCTACACAACAATTCTTGCACCTCTTCCCTTTGGTTCCCCCATCCATGCCCAACCAAAACGAAATTCCAAACAACTCATACAGCACCTCCATGCTACCTCTACTAATTTTACACCTCCAGTAGCAACCAGATGTTTTCTAGGTCAATTCCCCAGTACAAAACTGCCAAACAGGCAACAGCATTTTTTAAAAAGACCTTGGCTTTTATAATCTGCAATCGTGCAGAGCACATGAGAAAATCCAGAGCTGGAGTACATGGGGCAGGCAGCGTTTCTCCAGGTGACCCATACTGCAGGGACATCCTGTTGAAAAGAAAGAAATTTGGGAGGCTGGATTTGGGTTGTAGAACCATGTAACTGTTGAGAAAAAGCTGACAAAGAAGAAGCATGTGCACATATGCATGAAAACATCTCTCTACAAATGCCTGTATATACACACAGTTATCTGCTCAACAGGCTTTCCTCCAGATTATGGGGGAAAATAACTACAGCCTCCTATGAACATTTTTATCAACAGCAGAGCAGGAATTAAAATATCTTACCTATTTAGATTTTAAACTTCTCCAACTCTGGAGATACACACACACACAAAACTACCAGAGTTCTTTCCCACGAGAATCAAAAATCTAACTCACAATCTTAAAATTACGCAGTGGTGAATAAATTTCTTCTAACTGCATGACAAACTTTAGTTTCCAAAAGGTAATTTTATGGATAAGGCCAAAAATAATCTCTAATATGAATTTCAAAGGATAGCACTGCAAAAATCAATTATGAAGTCAATGCACAGACGCGCAGACATGTTTGTTTTACAGTATTTCCATTATCTTCCTCTACATTAAAACACAGAACATACAAAAGAATTGCAGATTGTCCTGGATTTCAGTCCCTCTAGGCCAGTGCTTCACCAGACAGTGGAGGGACCAAACACTGTTGTTTTACCTTTGCAATACCATGAAGACAAGATGCAGGAGCTCTTTCACTGCCTAACTGGAAGAAGGAGCGGGCCAAACCACCGGCCCTGCAAATTTCATGTGATGGTTCCTTGGAAAAGGACAACAAAATGGAGTGGCACTGCAGTCCACAAGAAATGAAACACATTTAAGTGAGACTGAGCTGTATGAATTGGATACTGACCCAAAGCCTTTACTCTTCAGCATGGACTTCCTGCACTCAGAGGAATGAAGCTCCAGAGTTTCCACCTCGGGTTTCAGCCAGTCAGTGAGGAAAGCACCATTCCCTGGCCACCTCCTCCTGATCAGAGCAGTTACCACCACCACCACTTTTTAGCCCATTAAAGCCCAGACCTCTAACACAAAAACTGTAGCCTTAATAGGACTTGGTAATGCAAGTAGAGACAAATGCCAAATCTCCAAGTCACCTGAAAAAATCCATACTGGGGAGATGCAGCCTCCCTGCAGAGTCCGTGAGAGAGGGACAGAGGAAAGAAGCCAAATCGTTTTGCAGTCAGAAGGAATGGACTTGCAGGTAAATACTGAGATATGAACTGAGGCAGGGATCACTTCAAGGATGTGAAACTGTACCAAAAGTGACCTGAGTTTCTAAAGTAAGGATTATTAGGCATATACTGCTTGGCTAAATAAGGCCAAAAAAAGAAAACTGTAAAATAAGAAACACTGATGACAAGTCAAATGGCAGATATTACCAAATGTTCTGCCAAAATTACCTTTTGCCATCAGCTGGAAACAAAGGGCATGACCTGTCCTCTCTGGCACATACATTGCAATTCCTTTTCCCCTATTATACTGTAAATGAGAACCGGGGGGGGGGGGGGGGGGGGGGGGGAGGGGCGCAGAAATCACTCCAGTTGACTGTTGTGCCCCCAACATGGAAACTCAGTGGATTTGTGAAGCGAGCCAAGCTGTTCTTCAAGCATGAAGCAAAGTTTTAATCAAATACAAGGTGTGCCAGCTTAGTGGAAGCCGCTCTTCCCTGAGATTACGTAAACTTTTTAAAACACACACAGGAAAACACCTCAGAAGATTTACAGGATTTGTAAATTGAATGCCTGATGATGCCCTGAAGGGAAGGAGGACTTACAGATGTGAGCTTGACCTTACACCAAAGGCATCCTCCAGCAGAACAGAAAGCTCCCTATTTGAGGGAAAGCAAAGAAAACAGTATTCCCGACATTCTGCCATCAGCTGGGATTAGTATCACCAAGAGTACATTTCACTTGTGTACTTACAGTACAGAGAAATACAGGCATGTTAATTCAGCCATATCCAATAAAGAGGGAAAGACATCACCTCAGCTGCCCTGGGTGTGAGCCCCTACCAACTTCTTTCTCTTGAGAGTTGGCCCACCCACACTCATGATGCAAGGGCTGCCAGGAGCAGCGCAGGAGTCTTCCAGCGGAGACCAGCACAGCCAAATCATCGCCCTGCCTATGGCCCAGACAGTATCTATAACCAGAACATAGCACCTTAATGACAGGCTTTACTTTTCAAAACATGTAATATTTTCTCAACAGGGATGAATTCAAGTGTCAGGTGTTTCAATGTCCCATCTCCTGCCAAGACTAACTTGCAGTGTTCTCCCTACTTATTGAAGAGGTTAAAAAAAAAAGTTCTTTTAGGGCTGTCTTACAATACATCCAAATTCTCCTTGGACAAGGCAAAACCAGCACTTCTCATCTTCAGATCTTGGGCAATGTCCCCAAGTCTTCCTAAGGAGAAAAAGGCCTGAGTGAAAGTAGAAGCACGCACGAAAAGTCCAAAGTCACAAAGGGTCACTCTTCAAGCAAACTAAGCAAAGCTGTATTTACAAAGTAACATGGAAACCAGAGATTTTAAACACTAGAGCAGACAAACCGCAAGTACTAATAAAGTTTGTGTCATGCCAATATTCCCCTTATAAAATTTGTATTTTCAGGGCTATGTTCCATGTCAAGCACATCATTCCTGATTTCAGACTGCAGCGCATCCAGCAATGATGCTTCAGGGTAGCAAGGAATAAATATTTCCCAATTAAAAAAAAAAAGGGGGAAAAAAAAAATTGCAATCCTTATTACCTTTCCTGAATGCCCAAATCTTAATTATTTAACTACAGTTGCTACAATATTTTCAGGGATGAAATCTGACTTCAAAATTAAGGTTTAAGGATAGCAAAATGGCAGATCAGCTGTTGTGATACTACACTACTGGGCCAGGAGCAAACTGTTGAAAAGGCAAAACAGTATTTTTAGTGGAAAGATACAAGAGAACAAATGAGCAATATTCCAAGAAATACTAAATATCTTCTGGTATAATAAGAGATAATACTTGCTGTTTTCATAGTTTTCTTTTAAAATACCTGAAAAGTGGAAACATTTGTTTGGACAAAACAACATGCAGGATTTATATTGTCAGATGTATCAAATATTTTTATTTTAAAAGATTAATTTACTGAGGACACAAAATTTTACCATTTAAGATTTATCTAGCAGCATACATAAGGACGTTTCTGAAACATTCAAAATACTTCTTTCCAAGTACTTCTCCTTTCAGTCAGTGTACACTTGCACCGGCTGTTGAAGTCAGAGGCCTGGAGCCTATCTATACACAGGGTTGTTAAGTTGTAATAGATCTCTCAAAATGAGAAAATCCAAGGCTTTTTAAAACTAGCCTATGCTTTTTAAAGTAACTTACGTACCTTGCAACCTCTTGCAAAGAAAAAATTAAAAGTTAAAAATTAAGCTGATGGGAGAAAACAGGAGAAAGATTTGTCAATTATATCGGTTTCAAAGGGAAACGGCAAGAGGTAGCTTCTGCTGAATTCAGTGAAAAATTGCCCAACAGGAAGCATGCATTCAAGGTGCAGTACTTAAAACAAACAAAAAGCCCACCTAAAATTGACCTAAAACAACCCCCAAACAAAAAGATCGAGCCAACAAACAAAAGCACAGATGAGGACCCTTAACATAACGACACATATGAGACTCGTAACAACTCAAGAAATGCCATGAAATACCTTTTTCATCCAAAACCACACCTGAATTATTTTATGGGAAATAATGATTATTCATGACCCCCACCTCTTTACTCATCGTTCCCCTCAGGCACAGCCCCCTTTCTCCCAGCTGTACCCTGTTTCTGAGGGAGGTGCTGAACACATGGATAGAAGGAAGATTAATTCACCAAAACCTGGTTTGCATCACAGGGATCTGCAGAGGCGGTGTGAGAGAACTCAGAAACCACAAACACTTTTGGATGGGTGGGGTTTTCTTCTGAAATGTATGCTGAAGCCTACACTAAACCTCTTTGTTAATTTACTGAGAACATGTTTTGGAGTTTCCTTGTAACACAGATTTGTGCATTACACCATTCACGCAGTTCTCACAGGAACTGTGTATTCATTCACAGCACAGCCCGGGCTGCCTAACTCAGACGCAGAAGTCTGAATTTCCTTCATGTCCTATCATCAACCACGAAATGTCCAAGGGCTCTACAACATGCTGATGACGTGGAGAACATTCTTTTTTACATGCAAAAATACTGCTTTCTTTTCATTTTCTTTCCTCCCTTCCACATCTCTGAATATGGGGCATATGAACAGCATACTTGAGAAGACGTCTGCTATTAAATAAAAAATGAAAGTAAATATAAACATTTAAGGTAATATTCATTAAAGAAGCCCTAGGAATTTGAGCTATTGAGTTTCCCAAGAGATAAAAAGAAATTTCCACCATTTCAAATCATAATTTGACAATACTGAACTCGCAAAGACACATCCAGAGGATTTATTCCTTTTGAAAGGGCCTTCACTATACATACCATTTAAACAGTGACTCAGAAGCCCTGCAGTGACTTGGGAGACACGGCAGCTTAAATCTTGCGAAAACACAAGCAGCTATTCTTGCTCTCAAGGTGCAACAAGTCCATCCACTATCCCCAGCGTGAACGAAAGAAGCTGTCTCTGGTGCAGCAGCAGCTGGAAGTAGAGCCAGCTTTAACAGTCCCAGCCAAATTCAGTGCACAGTGCCCCTAATTACCACTGTTTTCCTCCAGCTATATCCCCTTAGGGTTTTTTTTTGTTTTGTTCTCTTTTTTTGAAATCAAGAAGCACAATGGAAACCAGACTGAAACAAAACCCTGTCCAGCCCTGTTCCTGCATCATACCAAGCTGCTGCAGCGCTGCTGTGTATCAATAATTAAGACAGCGAAAGTATCTTTGAATCTGCCACTTATCTGCTTAGATTTGGAGGCAGGAGTTTGCCTGCCTGTGACAGTCGGATGGGGTTGCCTTTACCACAGGACTCCATCAAGGATGCATAAAAACTTAAGTCATGTCAAACATCTTGTAGAGGCATTTCCAGCTTCAGTGCCCAGCTGCAAGTGTTTGCTTTGTCTATTCAAGTGAAAAATGATCCCTTGTCCAAGAAGCTTACAAAACTATTTTTCTCATTTGTAGCTTCTGCTCTTTCCTCAAGTTTTACACCTTTTCATAACCCTGTTGAGTTTTACAAGGACTTGAACAGGATTCCTCCAAACTGGAAAAGAGGCTCTTTCATAAATACAATTTCAAAATCTAAATGAGCCAAATATACTTCTGGATCATGGAATTTTTATGCGTAAATTTTTAGCAGGACTTCAGTCCTGGGATAAATTGAACTTTATATAGGTAATTACCATCTCTGGAGAAAAATACAGGATAATCCACATCTTACAGCTTCCTCTTATAATTGTA
The DNA here is from genome assembly GCF_015227805.2 of Hirundo rustica. Lineage (NCBI taxonomy): Eukaryota > Metazoa > Chordata > Aves > Passeriformes > Hirundinidae > Hirundo > Hirundo rustica. The sequence continues at coordinate 91,625,956 of NC_053450.1, forward strand.
AATACTGGCCACTGTGTCGTATCAAGAGCTGGCCACACAAGTGGATAACTCAACCATTCCTGTACTCATGCAGGCAGGATGTATGCAAGGTGGTATTAATGAGAGCAAGGGCCTGTAGTAGAGCTCACCAGACCAAATAACCTCCTGACCACACAAGTAGAAAATAATTAAAACAACACACCGCTCTCATTTGGATTTTAGGACCAGATGGCAGATGCTCAGGCAGCCAGTGGGTGAGACAGCAGTGATGCTACGATGGGGATTGAAGAGGAAAGGTAGCCTAGTCCAGGCTGGGCATATGTAAATATGGATAGGCTGAAGAAAGCAGTGTCCTCTTCAGCACAAAACTTTGGAGGAGAAGCCTATTTCAGGGCAATTGATTTCACTCAGACATGCCAGGTGGGAGCTGGCTGCCTGTTAAACCAAGCCACAAGATCTTAAAGTGAGGAGAGAAATGCATGTCCTACTTCTGAGTTTGTGCTTTTAGAGCTGAGTATTTAACAACGTACAGGTAAGTACAACAAAGGGGATGAGTGTGGTTTTAAGAAAAATAAAGCCTGCTCATTCTGAAAAAACACTAAAGAGTAGAAGAGCATCCCTTGAGCGGAGGAGGAGGAGTGGGGTCAGGCTCAGCCTTTGCATCGGGGCTACGTGATCCTTCCGCACCCACTCCTGCAGGAGGCTCAGAACATGGGGAGAAGAAATCAAAATGGTAGTGTGACCTTCACAGGCTATAGACAGCTTGAATACAGTTTAACCCCAGCACTAAGGATGAAAGCCTGGGCTCACGAAAGGCAGGAAAGATTAACTAATCTGCTTACCCATACGAAAGAAAGCCACATATGCACCAAAAAGCACACTATGGCTCACGGTAAGCCTGCCAAGAACGTAGCAGCATAATCATAACAGAGTTTACTTCAACACATCGCCGCAACCATGCCTAAACGCTGTTCTTTGTCCTGGATCAGGCACGCTGCCAGTCATCCCCCTAAGGCCGATCTGGGAGGCGCTGCTCCTGCAGCCACCGCGCTCCATCCTGCGCTCCGCTGAGCCTGGCCAGCGCCAGCCGCTGCGCTCCCCTCCCAGAGCCTGCCCAGCGTCAGTCAGAGCCCGGAGCCAGCCACGAGAGAAAGCGCGTGGGGAGGAGCGGTTACCGAAACAAAAAGTAAAGAGCGCTCGCTTGTACGCATCTGCCAACTCAGCTGAAGGAGGAGGAAAACAAGGCGTGACAGGAGGAGAGACAATTACTCTTCTCCCCTTCGTAAGTATTTTCCTTCCCTTAGCGACCGTGTTCCTTCCCTGCCCTCCAACTCTTCTGCATCCTACATCCCTGACAAGGACATCCCAACTAAAACCCAGTTTTTACTGACAGATTTTGGCACAGAAGTACGTCGACATGGCATAAACATATTAAGTAATGTTCCCTTATCTTTCTCACATAGAAATCCCTCACCCTCAGTCTCTTCAGTCTCTAAATGAATTTGCTTTCGTCTATTCAGCAATGCTTTTTGGCTCGAGTTTAATTAAAATTTCAACCAGCCTATATGAGTGAGATGGTATCTTTCCTTCCAGAGACAGAAGACAATATCCTCTAAGTATTTCATATCCTCATTTCTTAAAGTCAGCTCATCAGAAAACCACGCTCCTCAGCAACAAGTGTTAGATTATCTTTAGCCACCAGCATCAGCGTACTGAAAGACTGAAGTAATTTTATTGCCTGTGATATTATTGTACATTTCTCTGGCAGATTTCTCTGCCTCCCCACCCCCTCCCGCCAATGTTATTTTATTACACCAGTTCACCTGTTCAAAGGATTCCTTAACTATGCACAAGCTTTAAAACTAATACTGCATCCCAAAAACCTGAAAATATCCTGGGCTCTGCTCTGTGTGTTGTTTTTTCCACCTTTTCGTTCAGCCACAAAGTTGACATTTTCCTCTACAACCACAATACCGGGTAATGCTGATTTCAAGACGAAATCTGGTTTCCCCACACAAGTGAATAGTTTTGGGATCCAGAAGATTCTAAAAACATCCACACAAATACCATGCAAACAGCCGAAACTGTATTCCCACTAAGCAATTTTGCCTCTCTGCCCAGAAAAACCTGGTATGGGTGTACCAAGGAACCAGGTCTGAGGAATTCTTTCAGGTTAACCTTATCTTCTTCTTTGCTAGTCTCTCCTGCATCCCAGGGTACATCTCTTGAACTGAAGAGAAACTCCAGGATCCTCTCCTGAGCCACTGCAGCAGGGCATCTCTCTCTTTGGGAAGAGAAGGCATAAAGGCCAATAAAGCCATTTGCACAATCTAACTGGACAGGGAATGCACCAACTTAGAGGACATGCTGGAGTCCAAATCCAAATGCCTATTTCTAGCGGCATTTAGAGGAGACAGTGACAGGGGTGAGGAGAGAACTGTGGTTACTATGTCCCAGCTCCAGAAAGAACCACACAACTAAAAAACTCTGGCTTTTAAACACTCAACTCACTCTTGTCATTAAATGCACTTAAATTTGGGCAGGAATGACTCAACGGATGGACTCACCCAAGTTCAGTCAGAATCTTCTACAAAAATACCCAAAATCCCCCAAAAAACTTCAACAAATCAAATTATTTTTACACATACTCATGAAGTTCACTGTTTACTATTACAAAAAGTATTTGCATATTTGAGTAATATTTTTAAATAAGACTATTTCCGCACTTGACAAGGCAACTTAATTATACTGCATAGCAGAAACTGCATGAGAGGTCACAGGGTTAAAGCTGTTCCATCAATAGTTCATTATCAAATATACAATTTTCTCATTTCTACTGTTTATTTTAGAGAGACGGAAGTCAATGGATTACACCACTACTAAAACTGAACAAATACATTTGCCAAAGATGACAGTGGCTCATTCATGTGACCAGGATCCCTCATCAGGACGTTATCTGGTACTATGGGAACTCCTACTGACACTTCAAGAGAATATTCTACACACAAATTAGCCATTAAGATTACAGACCTAAATATTTTAATTTTTTTTTTATTCATAAACATAGTGGAAATTCCTCATGAAGTAGAAGAAAAAAGCCTTATATTTGCATATAGGCGTGGAGGTTTTTAATGCATTCATTTTTTTAAGCACCTTCAAAGCAGTTTTCTTTTCCTTAAAATGGCGCAGCAAAAATTAAATTGAATTTCAGGTGGTTGCTACTGTGATCTTAATCCTAAAGTGGGCAGGCCTCCCACTCATGCAAGTCTTGTTCTTTTACCACTCTCATCACAACTTTCTGAAAAAGTATTAATATTTATCGTAAGGCAGAGAAATATGGTAAAACTGTTTTTCTCAGAGGCCCCAGAGTCATTTATCTGCTTTTCCCACCCCTCCCTCCGAGGTTCTAGACTGCATCCTGTGGCTGCTGTAGGGACACAGACCTACAGGATGGACACATTCAGTTACCATCTGCTGCTGCTTCTAAGAAAGATCTCATGCAGGAAGCTCATACCATTGACCTCATTTGATCCAGGCAAAAAGTAATAATGGAGCTCCTGTGGTTAATTGCCAGGGGAGAAACACGCCAAAGGACCTATTTCCGACATCCTCCTCTCCTCTGACGAAGATCTAAACCACCAGCTCAAGACAGGCATCCGATCAGATCAAAGTAAGAAACATTCCATGTTATTAGCCACATAGTTTCACCTTGTTTATGAACCACACCATAATGGACCCCAGACAAGTCAAAATACAGTAGCTTGCAACACCCATGATTATTATTAGAATGTAATTACTCACATACAATATCTATCTTTCTAAAAAATGCTTGAAATATTTTCTGTCCCCAACTTCACTGGAATTCAGTGCAGGTTAGCATCAGGTCTTCTAGTTTACAGTGTCCCTGATACGTGGAAAGATTGCTTCTGTAAATAACCAAGAATGTTTAAGAAACCAGTTTACTATATTTGCTGTAAAGACATGATATTATCTCTACAGGAAGCGACGGTTTTTCATAAACTAATTCCCCCATATCCAGTTGTCTAAATAACATAGGAAATGTCTTGTATATAAAAAAAACATCCAAACAACTAATTGTCCATCTACCAGCGCTGACATTGTGCTGTGTAAGGCAAGAGACAGCAATTCTAATTTATGAGAATTGAAAGCATCTTAGAACAATTGCAGCACTGCATTTTGAGAAGCCATTTGTCCTCAGCTGAAGCTAGGTCAAGCAAAATTGGCTCTCTTTGCTCCTCAGAGGCTATGGTTTCAAACTGCTGTGACACAAGGCAAGGTAATCATCCAGCAGCAAAGATCCTTATGCTTATTGATGGTGCTCTCCCTCCCAAGGGACAGGAGGCAGAAGATGCAAGGACCGGCCTTGAATGAGAGTAAGGAATCCAAGTTTCTACACAGGGCAAGGCTGTACATATGGGTGACATCAGAAAGCCACTTCTGCCTCCCCGGTGCACAGCAGGCAACAGCATGCTGAGACAAGGTGCTCTTTGTTCACCACTAAATTGCTTCACCAAAAGCCAGAGATGCTTCTGTCCCTTAGGCTTCAGCAACTTACATCTTTGAAACATTGCCTCCATCTAAATCCTTATTTAAAAAAAAAAAAATAAAAGAAGAAAAAGTAAATTGAAACTATTTGTTTAAAAAATAATTCTATGCATGCATTATCTTTTGTTATTATAATATTTATTTAAAAGAGTTCCCTGCTTAAGCTGTGCAATGCTTTTACATGCAAGTTACTTCCTTCTCTGCACAACACACGGGCGATCTCCCAGTATTAACTTTTCATTCAGGCTCTCCAGTTATGCAGGCACTTTCATCTCTTTTTCCCTTCCAAAGCATCAGCCTGATGTTACACCTAATGAGAGCCAGTAGCCGGCCTGAGCAGGCAGCGAGCAACAACAGGCTCCCATAAAACATCTGAACAGACCAGAAACAAACACGCTCTCTAATTCTCCAGCGGCAACAAGACCCTAAAGGGAAGCCTTGTCTGAGCTGCTTCCTTACACCTCCTTAATAACACCAGCCCTAAGCCAAGTAACAGCCGTGGAAAACAGGATGGAAGGTGGGTGATTTCTTGCCACTTGCTTCCAACATCCTTTGGTCAAAGCAAAGGCATCTCTGCAGCCCTTCACAAGATCAAAAGGCAACAGCTCTATTTACAACATCCTGAGCAATTTAGGCATCCCACTCAGCATTGTTTCCTACCTCCCGCCCAGTTCCCTTTTAAATTGGACGGTTTCTAAACGAAACCTCTACCCTTTGATTTTATAGCCATGGTGAGCCAAGGAGTCCCACGCAGATAATTTTAAAAGAAATTAAGAAAAATTTCTCCATCTTAACCTTGCTGCATGTGAAATGGCAGTGCATGAAAAGGCACAAAACAAATTGCCTGGCATTTTTTAATTACTAACTTGAAGGATTTATGCTGTTATGCATTTTACGGTCTATCCTCATTTCCCAGTGACGTGTCTGGTACTCGTGAGTGTGGAGCTTCTAAAGCAGTTCTCTTTAAGGGAAGAGGCATTTATGGGTAAGGAAAAAACCCTTTAAAAATTAAGTGTTGGGTAAATGCACAGGATGTTGTGCTTTATTTGCACCTTCTTTCCTCCTCCCCTCTTTTGTGATTCTTTTTTGCTTTCTTTTTTTCACAACCTGTATTTAAAAATTTAGGGCCACTATTATGCCTGTCACTATTAAGCGATACAACCCATAAGGGAAGGAAGGAAGGAGGATATGCACATGTTAAGTAGTCCGCTGGAAGAAACAGTGAAAGAAATTTTCCAAAATACAGCATGCAGGTGTTAACAAGCCACGTGCACACCACACTTCTCCCCCAGCAAAGAAGGGAATCCCAAGACCAAGGACACAAACCTGTGCCCAAAGGCAGGGCCAGCCCAATGCAGGCTTCTGGCCAAAGGCTGGGACACAGCATCAAAGCCCAAAGCCATCGATCTCCTCCCAGCCCATGATCCCAGCACTGCACCTACTGAACATATGTAAGGGTTAGATACTCATATGTCCCCTTTCAATCAGAATACATTAGGCAGAGGGACTACCCCCATGGTCCTCCAGAAATACATTTTCCTCATCCTAAGTCATATCTACTTGTAAGCATTAGACACTTTTCAAAAAACAATCTTACTTCTCGAACATGTTATTTGTTTTTCTCACTCCCTTTTCTATCTTAACTAGAAGTTTAATGTGTTTCATATATTATCAAGTAAGATGTGCCTGTGTGTATAAAAGCAAAGAATTAAAAATCCCAAAATATTTTACTTTACATAAGAAAAAGTTATGATTACAGCATCCTATATAAAACTTCTAATTTCATCAGCTTATTGTATGTTATTCTTCAATGCAGAGAGCACTCACAGAATAAAGAGTTCTTATGTTGGGGAACAATCTTCATTTTAATGATGGTTAATAAAAGGGATTAAAATATTTTTTGAGTCAGAGTTTCCACTAAAAAAAGGCAAGACAAAAAAAAGGGACAACAGTGATGAATTTGTTTGAAAGCGTGGGATTTATTGATTAAACACACTAGGAAAAAAAGTGTTGGGGAAGAAGGAAGCAGACATCTGAAAACTTATATACTGCATTGTACTTTAAAGCACCAACTACTTTTCCCTTAATTGGCTTCTGCAAATCCCAAGGAATCTGAAAACCCACCAGAGCTCCAAAGCACAAGCAGCCGCTGTCCTGGCTGCTCCAGACAGGGGATGAAAGAGCCCTTCAATCTAGAGATCTATTTATATTCCTTCACATGGCGACTATAAAAAGGTTTCCTTTCAGGCTGAGGTTTCTCAGCATTAAAGTTAGTAACTGTTTGAACGTGAAAAACCCTACGTACACAGATTTTTAAAGCAGGGGTGACACCTTTGTGTTTGGGTAAATTTGGTTTGAAGCAGCAACAATGCAATCTCGCACACCTACAGACTTCCTCTGTAGTGCCTTTGCAAAAAGAATATGGGATCCAGACCATACTGTTATAATGTATTAAATAAATGATGCCACTGATTCTGAACAACAGTAATTTCTGACCAAATGTGCTCTATCCCAGTCACCTTGGTATTCCCCCTGCCTCCATCTCCCCACCAAGACAGCCAGCCCAGCATGACACACCAAGCCATTCCCAAGGGCCTAAGAGGGGCACCGGGTGCTGGTGCTTCTCATCTGAGCCTACCCTGGCTCTCCTGGCCAGCCTCACACAGAACAGCTCTGTGCTTCCACTTCCTCGTGTGTAAACACCAATAATTATATTTCCATACCTCACAGCATGTAGAAAGGAATGACAGCTCATACCTTTCCATAAAAAAGGTCTCCCACTCTGCCATGCAGGCTGCTCCAAAAACAGACTTGTAGTGAAAACAAATTGTTTAAAAATTAAAAGGCATACAATAGAAACTCGGAACCAGTTACTACAAATCCAGCTCTACCATGGGAAAGGAAAGCATCGCTTTTAGTCAGCACAGAAAGAAGCACTGTATCTGGCAAATGTGCAACGGTCCTGTTCTTCTTTTAAACTTGCCCTAACAACTTACTCTTTCCATTAGTTCAAGAAAACAAGCCTAAAAGGCTGATTATTGAGGATCAGTATTTTAAATTTAAAATAGAAAGCTTTAAGATCGAGACTAAGCCAAATCCAGCTCTCAAACCCGCACACTTATTCCTCAAATCCACCTGCACCAGCGAGGGTCTGGTGAGGCTTCCTGTAAGCAAATGAAAGCACAGCTTATGTCTTGGGATGATCGTGACACCATCTTGGTATGAGAATTGCTACTTTTTTTTTCCCTCCCCCAATTCACACTGCAGTGAAAAGAAACCAGTGTGAAAAGGTTCACACGGCTCCCCACAATAATACGCACTCCTGCTCTGCCCACCACCATCTCCATGGCCACTGCACACCATGCCCTACACCCACCCTGTGTGGGTTACCTACAACCTCTAATTGACACCCGAACTGCAGAACAGCCTTGCCCCCAGGGCAGTTACTGCTACCCCAGGCACCAGACCTGCACGGGGAGCAAATGTCAGAGAAGGGGGTGTAAGCTGCTATTATGGCCAGAGACGTAGTTTTCCCAAAAGTTAAGTATTTTCCAGCTTGAGTGATAGAATTAAGAGTGGGATGGCTGGGCAGCCTGACCTCCAAGCAATGGCCAACGCACCTGCTCCAAAGCTCTGGGGTTCTGTACCAAGCTTAGCTATACCAATGCTGACCAGCTACAGCAGAGGAAAGGCCACATTCTGATCCCTAAGGATTACTGCCAAGACACAGAACTGCAAGAGCAGAGATACTTGTTTTCTGAGTTGTTGCAAAACATGGATGTTTCAACTACAAAGGGATTTTAAAAGGAGTATGTATCCAGTTGGCACAAGTCTGTCCTAATTCTGTTAATCATACCAGAAGTAAAAAAGGCAATGTCCATACAGTTTCTCCTAATGGCAAAAGATGATTTCTCCATTAGTAGCACATTAGTTAACAGAAATTCAAAATCACACAGAAACTGAAATCCTCTGTAATCACACTGCAGCCTCCTTTTGCAATGAGTGTTAGCAAAAGCTATAGTTGCTTCCTGGTCTTGCACATCATACCCACTGCCGGGGGAATGTCTTTAACAGGAGCACCCAGTAATGGGTCATAATAAACAAGCCAGGAGCTTTCATTCCAACCAGAAACATAAATTATTACAGGGCTTTAAATACATACCCTGTTCCAAGAGCTCTTTTATTAGTTATGCATATTTTAAATCAAATTCTGTGGAAAGTAACTTAAAGGACATTGCAGTCGAGAGCTGTGCTGGTCCAATAAGGTACATCAATCTCCTGTATTCAGTGAATTAACAGCAGGTAACAGCTGTTATGCCACACAAAACTCTTTTCTGACCTAGACTGAACATGCAGTTGATCAAATTGTCTCCAATAATGCCAAGAGCACTGCCAACCAAAAGATTAAATATTCTGATTTCATTTTAAAAAAAGAACCCCCCAAGATGCGATAAATATTTTTAGCTCCAAAACAGAGGAAGAACGTTCTGCTATTTCCATTCTTTAAAGTTACATTCAAACATTAAAAAAAAAAAAAAAAAAAAAAACACATCTGTCCTAATATCCAGATTATGTAAATCCTGCTCTGCAAAGACACAATGCTCACCCAGAACTGAAAAAATGAAAATGGAAGAAATATTCTGGGTCAGTTTGAACTTCCACATTATCTACAGGGACAAATTAAAGAAGCCAGTTTTGCATTTTTTTCCTGAAGCAACAGAAAAACCTCTTTCTCCCAGCAGGTTCTTCTAATGACAGAGATGTCCAGACAGAAAGAAATCCACTTTACCAAAGCCCTGGCATGCATCAAAAGCAGTGTCTGAAAAGCAGGTTTTGTCAGAACTTGTAAATCGATGGAAAGCTTCGCTGACTCACACTGACTGATGCCAAAATGCCTTCCTTCTAAAACTGCCTTTAAGGTAGCATGCATAGAAAAAGAAAATTGGCAGCATCTACAAATTAAATTATGCCCTTTGTTTCTCTTCAATACACAAAGAAACCTTGTCAATAAAATTTTGAAGATTTGTGTTTAAGCACACACAAAATGTGAGGTCTCGTTCTCCCATAAAAGGCTCCTGGTGATTACAGAGTGCAGAACAGCAGCCTATCCTGTGAGACTAAAGCTGCAGGAACTAGGAGAGAGTAGTTTAATCTACATCCATGTGCTTCTTTTTTCCCCTCTACTGGTGACTGATGAAGGCGTAGGAGTATGAATGCCTTCACTGAAGGCTCCATATCCCTCCCATTATTGTAAAATGTTTGAGAGGTTTCAATACACATTTAGGTTCCTACCACAATTTTCTGAAGCAAAACTAATGAAAAATCTGTTTGACTTGATGCTTTGGGGACTATTTTTTTGTTGCTGTTCATAGCGCTTTTTTTTTTTCCCTAGGAAAAACCAAAGGAAAAACTAAATATGACTCCCTTCTCATCAGATACAAGGGAGAATGGCGCGCAGAAGATCAAAATAAAATCTTCCTACATAAGGTATAAGGGACATGTTTTAATAGCCTATGAATGTGGACTGTAAGGTTCAGCCTTTCTGAGCACTTCAGAGCATTTTTAAAATAAAAGCTTTCCTGGACTTCAAAGGAAAATCTTTGAAAATTCACAAGCAACAGGGGATAACCACAGACAAGAACTATGAATACAGAGGGAACTGGTGTTACAGATAAATTCCCTTATCAGGCAATGGGACAGGTATCTTAAAAGCAAGAAATAAAAAAAAAGAATGGCAAGTTACTAATTTTCTCAGTACACTCTGAATCTCTTTGCTAATTCTGATAGTAACATAGGGAAGAATCTTACAAATGTCTCCAGCCCTTCTGCAGGACAGATGAATCAATCAACCATGCTGATGGATGCCTGAAAACTTGCAGCAGAGAATTTCAGCTTTGAGGTATTAAGTAATGATATGATTCATCACCTGCTGAAACCTCCATCGAGACCAAGTGTAATACCTCCTGGACGTGAGCCTGGGAAAGGTAGGATGGTGCACGTGCTCCCTTGCCAACCTGAGGTGCTCTACAGAGAGAATGAGGCACACAGTCTTTCCAGGAACAGCGTCTCCAACACTGCAATTGCCCAGTACTCAGTGAACTCAGAGCACCAGGAAGACATGGCAGGGAATGAGATGGAATGGCCTTAGGAAGTGAATGGCAAAGCACAGAGGGTTAACTGCAACCTTCTTGAAGGCAGAAGAAAACTGTAAGCAAAATGCAGCTCAATACTCCATGACCTCTGAAGATCCAGAGTATTTCTCCCTGCTTCTCTGCCGACACACACTTCTTTCACACATACCTTCCTTTTTCTAAACCAAGTAGTGGTAACATCCCTGGTGAGAAGGACTGGACAGGCCACTGGGGTGGGCTGCAGGAGACAGGACTGACTAGCACAGGGACAGCAGGCCTTTCACAGGACATTTTGCCAGCCTGCCACACCAAATACCCTTGGAAAAGAAAGCCCCATGCTTGGCTGCACAGGTGGCTACCAGGTAGAACCCCAGTTACTTCTGCACACATAAAATGATGGGAGCCAATCCTAAATCTGAGAAGTGGAAATGACAACGCAAACCAAAAGCACAATGCCTCTCCAACAGCACCCTGAAAGTCTTTTCCACCCATGTTTTTTGGTAAAATGATGACACCATGCTATGTGATGGCTGGTCTATGTAGAGAAACAATCAAAAGGAGAGGATGAATTTGAATTAAAAGAGGGCTCTTTAGACTGATTCAGCAGGATTGTCTGAGTTGCACGCAGACAATGTAATATAAACTCTTTAAACAACTAATATACCGGAGTAACAGTCCTAAAAGAAAAAGGCTCATGCTGTCCTGAACAAGAGTTACTTTGTCTCTTCTCCTCCTCCTCCTAAACCACCCAGTTTTCTTAACACGATTATCTAATAACAGTCCTTGCCTGTATGTTTGGCTACACATTTTACATACAGCACTGAAGAACAGAGAGGTACTGAGGTAGAAGGTATAAATGTGTGAAGCTAAATTATACATATTCAACCAATCACATGCCTACCTGAAAATCTTGCAATGCATTCAAATTCACATTTTGTAGGAAAGGCCTGGAGATATTTGGTCTGCTTAAATAAATATTTATTAATCTCAATATAAAAGATCAGACACCAAATTTATACGAGCTGAGTACAGTTCAGGCAGAAGCCAATAATAGCTGCTTTCAGAATTTGCAGCATTGGAGTTTGCCAAATGGAAGTGACAAGTCTGGACCACTAAGAAAAATGAAGCCATTTGGTAAGTTATACGCTGCGTAATAAACAGTCTGTCAGTTTGCTTCTAATCCCCCCTCTTCCAGAAGGGTGTTTTTTTGTGGGTTTTTTGGTTTTTTTCTTTTTACTTTTTTTTTTTCCTCCTTTTTCTTGATGCACTCTACAGAGCCCGTACATATTATAAATTAAACAGAAGCTACTTTGGCTCTCGGGACCACACACCATGAACAACTTATGTCATTGTTACCTAAACAGAATTTGGTTTTTTGTTTGCATTGTACATTTCCTTTCTGTTTTGACAGCAGGTTTTAGAAAGAGGATGTTACCCTCCTTAGAGCTTTGAATCATTTACGAAGAAAAGAGAAAAAGAAGAAGTTCTGTGACAATAGCACAAAAGTAAAGCCTCGCAATTTTTCGTTTCTTCCCATGACATCTGTGGGTAGTCCTGTTCATAACGCCTTTGTTCCAGACTGATTTACCACAGTTTGAGACAAGACACCATTCAGAGGCTATTCCAGGAACCATGGAGGAAGTAGAAGGAGGATGCATCTAATTTGTTAGCTACCGTGACATCGCCGCTTATGATTAATACACAACATTGAGTGAACAGAAAGTATTTCCTCCAAGCATCCTCCATCTCAGTGCATGCTGAACAGGGTGGGGAGAGCAAAACTGCCATGACAAGTCTGCCCCTTGCAACATGGCTTGTCAACTGTGCAAGGAAGGAAAAGACCTTGTACTTCAAATAGGCAGCCAGCTGCCTCTACCTGGAAGAGAATTACTGGAGTAAGTGGGCCAGCCAAGAGGGACTGCTGGAGGAGAAGGTCCTGCATGGAAAACCCAGGAACAAGAAGCAAGCCCACAAAAAGTTCTTGCCTTGTTTGCATACAACTCCCAGTAAGTTACTGTGCACACAGGACTCCTTATTTACAGAAATAAGTCATACTTACATACACAATACAGTCATACTCCTTCCTACCTGACAACATCTGTGGGAGAAGGACTTAAATGTCTGCAAAACTATTGAAGATCTTTTCATGGCAGACATTGCATAAATACAAAGTTTTGAACACTTTGAAGAGAGGAGCTGGCAGAAACCATTCAGCTCAAAATGCTAAACCAAACAAGAACTTCTCAGCTACTCCTTATTCCTACTGAGTCCTCCCTCTGGCAGGCTATGAGACCTTAGGTGATGGAGAGCCACGCAGCTCGCCGTGCCCACCCACCCCACCAAACCTACACACATGGATGTGCTAGAAGCATTAAACTTAGGTGGTGCATAAACCACAGAAGTTTTGTTTGCAGCACACACACAGGTACTAGAATAAATTCCCACCCACCCACAGATCTCTGGGGGTACCAGCCAGCCAAAGGAAAGTCATGCTGCTAGACTAACTCAATCCTCCACTTTTTTGGCTTGCCTTGCCCCAGGGTATCTCTTGTAAATGGCTAGGAGTAGGCTGCAAGCCAGGTAATTTGCTGAGGCGGTGGGAGCCTGTTCCTGGCACCTACCATTCCCACACACCACCATCACAACCAAAAAGCCCTCCAAGACAGCTGGTAACATGTAAACTGCTGTCCCTATACATCTCATCTGGAAAAGTGCACTTCTGCTGGGTCTTCAGCACAAAAGTACAGGCACCTTGAGGCACACACTTAGGCTCACCTGAATTACTCTGCAATTTCCATCTACTGTAGCCATCCCTCCCCAATAAGCAATGTCCATGCTACAAATACCAACACCTCAGGTTGCCCAGCTGATGGGTCTGCCTCCCATAAAAAAATCCCAAAAAACCAGAGCACTTACAGTGGGTTTATACTGGTCTCAAAGACAACAGAATGCAACGCAAGCTTTGTAAAGTAACAACCCCCGCCCCCAAAATTGCAAAATAAAGCTTTTAGAAGTTCCTCAACATAACGTAAATGGAGTAGAAGCTTTCTTCTGCTGTAAACTTTTCCTGTTTTTTTTCCTTTTTTATGCAGTTACTGCTTCTAGGAGCTTATCAAGAAAAAAGCCTGCTCACATTGGCAAAATCCCAGCTCACTCATTTTCTTAAGTAGCACGTTATCAAAACGTAACGACACAAGCTGTACTTTCTGGGTACAAAGGAAGCCCTTATAACAACTACAGTAACATCACATTTGCAACCGGTTAGGTCAGTCCTGAAGCCTTCCCTTAGACTCTTCCCCAGCCTGCATTTAGGTCAACCAACTCCTGACATGGAGAGGCTGTCAAAGATTCAACAGCATCTTCCCAGGCTCCTGACTGATCAGTTCAGTGGATGACCCTGTCTACTCCTATTTGCTGAACACAACCCTTGTCAAAATATCCTCTAGAAAACACCATTAAGTATTGTATTTTTTAAAGGATGAACATGGTTTAATCTTCAGACTTTGGCATTATTTCCATAACATAAAACACTCCAGTTTTGATGGGAAAAACCTAACTATCAATTCTAGAATAAATTATATTCTCTACTACATCAAATTGTTAATATTCTCTACTATATACTTCTCACTTTTTTAACACCTGCAGAGCAACGGCAAATTCGGGACAGATTTCACCTTCACATCTCTAGCTCATCCAGGCTGGGTTTGATGCCCAGTCCCTGAAACTGCAACACAGCCACAGCTAATCGTAAGAGTCTGGAAAGGAAAACTGGGTAAAATCACATTTGCGCGCCCAGCCGTGTATCAGTGTCAAAACAAGGCAGAGTTTCACTCTGGCATTCCCTGCTGCTTCCAGTCAGCCCATGTGCCCACTGCTTCTCAGAAGGGCTCTGCAGCCTTTACAGTGAAAGGCCAAGGGATGATTTCTGGCAGCCAGAGAGCGCGTGTTTGTCCAAGGGTGTGGTTAACAATCTGATTGAGCAAGCTCCTGCCCTTGCCGGCCAGTCAGACACCCTCCTCTCCATCCCCCCTCTTCCCGCATCGATTTTTTTTTTTTTTTTTTTTTTTTTTTTTTTTGTGTCTAACAAACCAGCAAGTTGATCATGTTTGCTGTGCAAACAGATGAAGGGCTGAGGTGATACAAAGGGCAGAGCAGAAGCCAGCAACTGGAAGCTTACGAGGAAGGAGGAAGGAGCACGACTCACCCCTTTACGTGGAAGCAAGCTACCAGTCTGGTTCAGACAGTATCATTTAACTTCAAGAACTGTATTTACAATTACTAATCTTTTGGAGTGAATAATACAGCATACACCCCAGAAAAATGAACTGTTTTAGGCACATGCGTTATCTCCTGATCTAAGCAACAGCATCCACAAATTCACAACATTCACGAGCACCTACTCCAGAAGTGGCTGCCATGCAGGGTAGACACTACAGAACTGTTCTACAACAAAGCAGGAAAACCAGTGCCCCCCAAAAATTCGCAGAGGTTCTCTTGGTGCTCCTCTGGCAGACAAGGAGTGACTGTGTTCAGGATTCCTTTTTTCCTGCACATTGCAACACCGAAGCATTTCCTGACAGAACTGAGCCACAGGGACAGGCTGTATCACTCCAAAGCTGAGATGTAGTGGAAGGCGTGGGAGATCAGCACATCCTGCAACAGCACTGACCAACACACAGAGAGCATGAATACCACCCCCCCATTAAATGTTTATTTAAAGTGCCTGCTGTAGCCGCCTTCTTAATACACACACAACCACAACCTTTGGCTGAAGCTCTTCCTTTCCCCTCAGGGATGATGCACCAGAGCCTTTACTCCCACCACCCTCCTTCCCCTGGGGCTGCACCAAAGCCCAGCCTCTCTGACTCAACTAGCCCTCTTTCACACAGCTGGCACCTTCAACAATTTCCAAGACATTAGCATTTTCCTAAAATAGTCTCAACCTTTGGCATTTCAACCATGTCTTTTGTTTTCAATCCCTCTGACATCTGAATAGAATGAAGTCCCGTCGAAGTTTAATAGCAGTGGAACAGAAAGGGATTGCTGGATGGGAAGAGTGGGGTTCTTCCCTGGCTGCAAGGCCTTTGCTCCCAAAGATCTTCTGCTCCTCTGGCTGCAGCAATGACTTTTTCCCTCCATCCCTGCCAGCTCTCCCAGCCTCTGGGCCTGAGGCACGGTTACATTGCAACACAGAGACAAACTGCTGAGCTTTGCCTGCCTTTCTGCTCACAGGGTCACCAGCTCAGGATCACTCTAGCTCACTTCCATGTTAAAAAAAAACAAAAACAAAAACAACCCACCACCACAGAATCAGCAAATTATTCATAATACTCCTAGTTTTCTTCTGGTTAGGAAGTGAAAGACAAGTTTCCAGAGCAGGGTGACAGAAACAAAGCTACTGTACATATCCTGTTTCCCTAAGAAACTGGGCTTATCCATCCTCAGCGTGGACTGCTGGACACCTAAATCGGGTTGTTGTACTACACGTTTACTGTACTAACAGCATGCAAAAAAAAAAAAGTTCAAGGGGAGCCTTTGTCATTATCCAAAACTAAACAAACTTTACTGTTTAAACTCATTCCAGATCTCCAACAAAGAAAGCCCCAAGTAGCAACTCTGCAGCTCTGCTGATCCCTGCCAAGAAAGTTCATCATCAAGTATTTGGATGGAGTAAGCACTTGATTCCAGTGGGAAAAAAAATATTAAAAAAGGAGAGAAACACAGTCACATTTGGGAGCACAAGAGGTGGAAATTAATGCGAAACAAAAAAGACCAAACCAGGCAGCAAGTTATAAACACCAAATATTGAAATTCCAAAGCTGACCTGCAAATTTCACGGTTAATACGATGCAGATCCCTTTTCTGCAGTTGGGTTAAAAGTGCACAGCCCTCTCCTAGGCAAATCTCCAAGGAATTTTAAAGCTTGAATGAAAATACTAATTACAATGTACTAAAAACAGAGCAAGGAAGTGTGCGAGATGACTTTCAAGCACTGTAAGGAAGAGAGGAGGAGACAAGTTTGGTCACTGCTGAAGCCAGAGACACGCAGCAAGAGTGGCCCTGCAACAACATTAACTCCTTCCTAGTGAGACCTGGCAACTTGTAAAGGATCCAAGTGCTTGCAAAGCTTTGTGTTGTACCTGTCATATGATGAAGCTGCAGCACTTACACAGGTAAGAAATGAATGCTTAAAAAGAGTAGCTATCCATGCCCAATATTTGGCATGACTAGCACAGCAATCGCTTTTCTGTAATTACAGGAAGACCGTATCTTAGCAGCTGGTTTTGCAGGGGGAAAAAAGCAGATATTTATCCCTCCCAAGGTTAACTAGAAGTGTAAACTGAATTCCATGTTAAATTACCCCCTGTACGCCAAAGCCACAACATCTAGTACTCCTTATTACTCTTTCAAAAGAAACAGTCCAAAGTTTACATACACGTATGTTCTGGGGAGAATATTTTATAAACCCCACAAAAACATTTACACAAAATAACTCAATTTAGGCCAGCAGAGCAAATCTCTCACATACAAAATGTCAGCCAATTAAGCTTTTAGCAGAGCACCAGGGAGACCGATTTTAGAAAGCTAAGCAGGTTTCTCAGTCTAGGAATGCCTGAAATCTGTTTATTCTCAGTCAACAATGTCTTTCTGCCTTCTGCCAATTACTAAAGTAGTGGGGGGAAAATGGATTTACTCTCTGCTTCTACAGATCAGTTGGCTTAGCAAAATCTAAACTCATATACGGGCACCTCAAAACCCCTCTCATTAATGCAAGCAGGCGACGACAAAAAACTTGCTTTACTTTCCCCCTCATTGTCCTCAATCTGCTAATCCTTTTTTACCAACAAGGAAATGGCTAGTGCTCCCAAGGCATTCTTTCCCCTCCCACCCCTCAGGTTGCAGGATGTGGCAGGGATTTCAGGAAGAGCTGGCATGCAAGGACACAACCATGGGCTGTCCATCAAATCCAGCAAGCACCCTCAAACTGAGGGACCTCATAAGCAAGCAAACTTCAGGCTTGGAAAAACCCCCAAGATGAAGCTTCTCAAGGTCGTAACACCCTGCTGCCAAATGAGGAGGGTACACTCCTCTGCTCGCTCTTAGCTTTCCTGTTTGCTTCCCCTTCCACAGAGTCATGCCACGCATCCCACCTCTCCCCCCCGCTGGCTCTGGTCTCACCAAACATCTCTGTGGACCAAAGCAATTGATTAATCTGACCTACACCACCCATTTTCATAGCAGCAAAATACATCATATCATCACATTTTTCCCAACAGCAGCCAAACTCTCCCTCTCACCTGTGCACCCTCTCTGGCTCCAGCCCTCAGCCACTTCAGCATATTTATCCATCAGAAACCTGCTGCTCCCACACAGACCTTCAACAGAGCCAAAACCACCAAACTGCTCTTGGGGTCGTGATAGTTCATTTACTGATGAACTCAGAGCAGCACTCTGCAGGCATCTTGTACTCATTAAAATAATATTCTTCTTTTCTGTGTTTCATTCCAGACTTAAGAAAAGGTTTGAACATAACCTTATCTTGGAATAAGTCCCAAATAAATTTCCATTTCCCAAAAGGCAGGTTTTCTCCAAGGCAAGTAGTGGAAATTTGCAACAGTTTATTAAAAAGAGGCAGCTTTACCTCTGGCCAATATCATGTATTATCTGGATGTCATCAGAGGTCCTGGAAAGTAGCTTATTCCTAAAACCCTGGAGGCTCTACAGTACATATGATGCTTACCAAATATTCCAAAACACAGTAACTTATTTAACTTTCACTCAGTAACATGAGCTTTCAGAATTAAAATAAAAAATGAACCCCAAACTTAACATATTTAATCTTCTCATCATAACACACTCAGAAAGCCCCAGAGCTAAAAAGCAAACAAATAGATATGCACACACAGTCCTTCTCTTACCTTTGCAAAACACTGCAGAGATGATGCTTGACCAGGTACAATTGTGCCTCGTGTTTGCATTTCCACCTTCAATTATTATGGGTATCCTTCCCTAGGAGCTTTTTTTTTTTTTTTTTTTTTTTGGACTGTCAGCATCCCCCAAGACTACTTACACCCACAGGAAAAAAACACTGAGCACAAGTTAGCTAGCAACTACTAGCAAATATGGGGCAAACAAAGTCTGTTTTTCCCCCAACCAAGCACTGGCAGAGGAGAAGATCAAAGTTTCTCTGCATGTTCTCCACATGTAACACACAGCACTACCACACCACAGCAATGCTGCTGCTGACGTAATAACAAAAATGCCCCAGCTGCTGAGGGTCTACATCACTAACAAGCAGAAACTAACCCTCTCCAATCGTGAGGCCAATTTAGTGGGCTTATGAAATACAACCAAGACATTTCTGCAGAGATGATATAGGATGAATAAAACAATTAATCATTCTGTTGAAGACTCTAACAAAGAACTTCAACAAAACTAAAAAATAATCTAAAATTCATACTACAGATTTCCATGCAAATTTTATAAAACTATGGTTTTTTTCCAAATAAGCAAGAAAAGCTTATTTCATAATAAGCTAGGGAGCTAAAGGCATCATCCCAGCTCAAGTACACTGTCATGCTGGGTTTGAAGGGGCAAGTCCTTCTCACAGCACTTTGGAGTAAGGTCAGGATAAACGTGGAGCTCAGTGCCTCCAGCTCCACACTGAGGACACACAGGGTTGTGGGAATTAAAGAGAGTGTTTGCAGATATTTGCATGGCATAAGGTGCAGCCAGGACCGCCAAGATGATGACTGGCCTACAGTACTTATATTAAATACAACTGAAGATAGATACTTTGAGGCACTGTGCATACCACGTAGTTTACTGATACCTGGCATTTTTCCACTTGAACTACTCAGCACTACGAAAACAATTCATACTATGGAAATTATTCAGCATTTATGAAATGTTGTAGAAAGCAAAAGGAAAATCCAGTTAGTCATCTGCCAATCCTCCTGTTGTGAAAACATCACATACTTGCAGACTATGGGGCTGCTTAAAAAAAAAAAAAAATCATACTATAAATTTCTTCACTTTCTGAATGAAGGCAGTTTCAGTAAACTCCATCTTGGGGAGGATAAAATGCCTCAGGATAAAGGAAACTAACTCAGGAAGAAACAGCAGTATATTTCTATACAAGGATTTGCTATCCAGATATGATAATTTCTTGAGACCTCAAACAAAACACCACAGCATGCTAATCTTCTCTTTCACAGCAGGTAACCTCAGACATCCTATAACTGTACAGCGTGTTCATTCTTGCCTTGTTTCAAGGCTCTGACGAGTGCAGAAACCAGCCCCAGCCCTTCCTCCTGCTTATGAACCCTGTGCCCTAACATCAACTTTATTTCATGTTCCAGATTTCAGAAGTTACTCCATTTCTTCCAGGAATATGCTTAATCTCCCTGAAGTCTTATTCACTTTCTAAATAAAAGAATACCATTTTTTAAAAAGTGTTGTTTCAAGAGGGATTTTAAATTTCACTGGAGTCGGGAAATTAACAAGTTAATTTAACACAACTCAGTTCTGCCTGGCAGCCACCACAGTGAAGTCACCCCTTCCACCACCAGCTTGAATGACATTGTGCAGCTCAGGCTCACGCCGCAGCCCATCCCTCACCCTGCCAAAGCCACAGCTGCCCCAGGAGCAAGCCAGTTCAGAACTGCTGGACTTTCCTCACCCTTCTGCAAATCAAGGTTGGGTTCTTACAGCTGCAGTAGTCAGCACTTATATCATTTCCCCTCTCCTTTACACAGATGACCTTTTGCCTTCCAATACAAGAGGAAGAAGATGGAGACAGCGACCACACAGTCACAGTGTTACGGAAGCAGAGGAGATTGGAACGACGCTTATCCTTCCAGAGCAGGATCCTCAGTATTTCATAACACTAAGCAAGAGCTTGGTTAAACCTTTCTCTACAGTTGAGTCAGAAACTCCAGATCTCAGTAAAGGAAATTGAAAAAACACTCCTTTTTAAGGGAGAGATAGAAGGACTTTCTCAGAACAACAGTATCCTGGCCCTCACTGCTCAAATATAAAGGCAATGCTTGCTGTAAAACACAAGCCCAAATGCTGCTTTGGACAGGGGCAAAGAAGCCAGAGTTTATGTTTATAGGCTCTAATCTAATTTCATGCCTTTCTCTCACTCTCACTGCCCTGTCTTAAAAATTCATGTTTTATTAGATTCATGAAACAGCTTCAGCTCATAATGAGACAAGTCAGCTGATACAGTCGATGGGGTGTTTTGTACCAAACATTAACACTAATTACATAAACTTTCCACTGCACTTTGTTTGCTGAACCCACACACTTAAACTGCTTGCCGTGTTACTGCAAACAGTTCATTAGCAATAAGTTTACAGGCCTGGGCAGCATTAACCTTTCCTCAAAATTGTCCCAAGTGGAGAATGTGGGCCTTGTGCTGTTAATTACAGGAGGCACTGCCAGACTCCCAGGTGCTGACATCATGCTGGGGTAGCACCTCCACCAGAATCTGGGAGAACCCTGCATCCCCAACACCATCCCTCCGAGCCCCAGCAGGGACATGGACGGGCAGGCTCCTCCATCCCATATATGGTTCATAAATTTTGAAATAGGGAGGCATCAAAACAGGCTATCTGTATTTTAAAGGCTGTCATAACCTGCCTGCCTGCACACAGTTAAAGAGAACATCATGCTGGGTCTCCTGACTGGGAGAGTTTATGGTTCTATGCAAGAGAAATGCAGCCAGCATCTCTTCAAAATGGGTTGCTCAAATGCAGGATTCCTGGATCAGTCACAAATTAACCAGTGATGTAAAATGTGCACAGTCCTGGTTTTCAATAAGCTACACACATCAGTTCTGTAGTTTGGGAATAAACTTATGCCATAGGCAGTGAGTATGTAAAAATAATTTTAAAAGTGACAGCAGGTCTGTATTTTGTCTTCAAATTGCATTGCATGTATAAAAGAAGTGGTAGGTGAGACGTAAGTATGTGATAAACCCCAGTCACCTACTGTCCCACAACCCACCAAAAAGAGCTTCTTTAGACAACCAAAAGAGAGACCCAAATATGAAACAATACGCATTCCTGACCAGAGCTGTGTTCATAGAGAAGATAGAAGAAATGCATTAACAACAACAACAACACAAACAAGACAAAAAAATCCAAACTCATAAATTGCATTTCAGAACTTGATTTCACTGATATGCTCTGTGGCTTTAACTAATGTGAAGGATACTCAAAAATTATTCATAAATACTGAAGCAGAATTCTTCTAAAGCTCTCCATACAATTATAGTGAGTCTAGAAGAATTGAGAAATCTGCAAATTTAAACCCACCACAAAGACACTGATTTTGAGCAGTTTTTCTCACATATACACCAGTCCAAACAGGAATAAGCACGTGGGGAACAGAAGGGAAGCCCAAGGCAGAACAGAGCTGGGTCAGGCACACTTTGTTAGCAACGGGCAGAAGGGGAATTCACTTTGCTGATAATAAAAGAGAAGTATTTTAATCTCTTTCACAACCATAATCACGGATACAACTGAAAACCATGACGGACCAATTGACGGTTTGTTATAGGGAACAATGCTTTTTGTTCTCTAAAGCCTGCTTTCTCAGATCTTCCAAGTAAAGGCAGACACATCACATATTTGAAAGGCAAGGAGCTGTTTAAAATTAATTTCACTTCCAGTTACTGCAGCAAGGGAAGAAAACCCATCTTCTCCTCTTCAGCCATTTCCTTCAAGTGCTGGCTCGCAGAAGTATGTTTGTCCCTGAGACACCTGGGCTCCACTGTCCAGAGACTTGGCCTTGCCCAGGTCAAGAGTAGTTTTGTTATCAGTATGGTTTAACTTCAGGAACTACTTCAGGGAGACAGATACACCACGCACTAAGCACACGTTTCAAGAAACCTATTTTGCTGTTTGCAAACAGCTATTTTGTATTTCAAGATCAAAACACAAGCAAACAAATAATCCAGGCAATCTAACGGGAAAAATATTTTTTATGGGAGGAAAAGACTTCGCTAATCAACGATTAGAGAATGCCAAACTGTCTAACACTCAATTCTAGTATGATACAATAACATCCTAAGTTAAAACAAATACACGTGCACTTTTTTCACTGATTTTAAGTAGTTCAGTGCATCTGTTCTGCAAAGGTTTACCCAATACCTTCCCAACGACATTCATTCTTCCGGCAGGGCTGTCAAAAGCCTCTATTTCCTCAAGGGACGTTATCCATAATCAAAAATGTGGGTGAGAGATGCGTGTTTGTTTAGCAAATGCCAGCCTCACTGGGCATCAATGCACAAACACTCGGAGGTCAAACAATTCCCACAGTCCTGTCCCACAACAATGGGCCATCTCTCCAGCCCCATTGAGTCCCGGGAGCAATCTTGAGCACTACTGATTTCTCACTAAGAAGGCAGCACAACAGCCTGTAGCAGCGCTATGGCCATGCTAACCAAAGCTGCACCTCTGCAGAATAAATCAGTAGAGCACAAGTGCTCTCAGTCACGCTTCCAGCACACCACAGATCACCCATTTCAACTTCTGGTGCAAAGCGATCAATATGAACCTCCTAAAAAATTTCTTCTGAAATGCATCGGTGCCTTTGAGTTTCCCTATTTAGTGCTCGCATTCCTTTACAAAAGATTTGTTCATGGTTTTCTTGACAAATAACAACATAATCATAAACTGCAGTATTATAACAGGGTTTATGGACTGAGACCTTCCAGGGTATTTATTGTGCTGCTGCATGGGAGAGGTAGCTTCCTTTTTTTACGTGCCCTTCCAGGAATGAAGTCAAAGGCAGACCCCAATGCTAAGGACAGCCCATCCACTGGAGAGCAGCAGGAATGATGCAAAGGCACTGCCAAAAAGGTGTTAGTTCATTCTGCCAGGTTAGGGTGCCACGAACCATCCCCACTGATTCCAACAAGCCGTGGTTGCTGCCTTGCTCATACTTAAAAGGAATTTGCTAGCTTGTGACATAACAATAAATCCTTTTCAGAGCATTTCAAAGCACCCTGTTGTGCCTGACAACGCCCATAAGTTTGTAGGGCTCAAAACCTACAAGGTACATTCCAGGCTCAGGACAGTGGAAAAGTATCCCTTCAAGAAATTCAAGACAAAGATAGAGGCATGAAACAAGAGAAAAAAAACCAAAACAGAACAAAACAGACAGGAATTATTGCAGGAATGCCTATTGACTAATTTTAATTATTTTTAATGACTTAACATCTTTTTAAAATATAAATGTTCTACGCACACTTCCCTAGTAGCCCTCATAAACCCAAATCCACCCCTTTTTGCTTGCCTTTTTAATTCCTCTAAGTCTCTGAGAAGCTTTAAAATATTGCATATAGAGATAAGAAACCTGTATATTTGGTTTCCATTTATTTTTTCCCTTCAAGTAACAGTTTTGTGAAGTGTATTTCCAAAAACTTGAGAAACTAGGAGCATGACTAGCAGCCTCTTGACCTGAAGCACCCTTCATTCCAGACAGAGTTGAAAAACCCCAGACTGAAAGGTTTACTTACTGGGTATTTAGCTCAATTTAGATCATGTGGTAGCAGGAGTTTTCACAGAAGCTTTTGTACAGTGCTCTCTATGGCTCACTCTTTCCAAAATCATCCCATCAAAGTGAAGAAGTCAAGAATCTGAATGATGTGGCTCTACCGAAAGTGGCATTTATGTCAAAGTACAAATTAAAACCTCTATTAAAACCTCTAAGGATCACAGAGGCCTGATATATTTTAGCATAGAAAAAGAGACAGTAATGGTTAGTTGGCTACCTTCTGTTTCTCTGTCATCCCCATTATTAAACCATGGAACAAGCTCTTCTACAGAGGAGGGCCTAATGATCACTAAATATACCTTTAGTCTTTAATTTAAGCAAAAACTCTGATTAAGTGCACAGAATTAGCTGAAAATAGCAATACAGCTGGCCACCTTTGGCAGATTCACAACCAATATGCTTCTTCTATTTGTAGCAACTTCCTTTTGACTGCACCACCTTCATTTAGCTGCCAAGTTGGAAAGAAGAGCAAATGTTGTTCTTCTTTTTAGAGACGGTGGAATTAAGTCTTTGTATTTTAAGATAAACAGGCCTCAGTTCAAAAAGCATATAGAGTTTTAGTCATTTAAATCTACCCATTATTTGCTTAAGAAACTCTCCAGACTGAATTTACAGGCTGTGACCAAGCAAAATTTTTCCTAATGCAGGCTTCCACCCAGACTTAGTCCACATTTCAAAGTATAGGAAGAAAAATGTAAATGAACAATGTAAATTTTTTTTTCCAAATCCAGTCATTACAATAATGCATATTTTCCTTTTAAACATTTTTGTCTTTAAATGGAAGTAAGGTTCCAAAACCATTACAACATGGCTTTTTTTTACCCAAACCTCATTTTACAAATGCAGCATGCATGAACTACCATGCCCTGAGATCTTCAGGTACAAGCCCGGCAAGGATGGAACCGTGTCCTGTCAGTAAGGAGCAGGTACTCAGCAGTGCTAGGTACCAATAGGAAAAGTTTTGTTAAGGTACAATGCTGCAGCAGCCCTCTCATTAGAGGGCAGAAATGAGCTGAGACACAGACTTCTTGCTTATCACAGCATGAAAAGGGTCCCGGTTTATTCCTCTTTACAGCTCAGCCATCCTGACTCCAACTATTCACTGACTCTGGCTGCAAAAAGCTCCTACTGTAGGTTTCCCTCGGACGGCTGGTTATTTCCTGCTAAACTATGACTGCATGTATCAGTTTGCAGACTCTGACTGCAGGCTTTCACCTAGCTAGACTACGGCTGCAGATTCCAACAACAGGCCCTAACTGCAGACCCAGACTGACCTCACAGCAGTAATTCTCTCTCCCCAGAAGCAGCCTTCTTCATCATCCTCCTCACCAGCTAACCCACTCCCTTTTATCACACTGATCTTTATTGGATATAGCTGTGACTCATCAGGGGTGAGGCTGTATCGGGTAATTAACACAGCTGTTGCTTATCAGGGACGAGGTCACCTCTAGTCCCTTCTACAGTACAGGTCTCACAGAAAGAAACGCCCCAAATAATGCTCAATTTTATTCACAGAAAGTCAAACAAAACAGCTAAACGCACACAGCAAATGTCACTATAACTTTTCTCACAACTCCAGTTGACTAGTTCTGGCAAATTTTTGTGCTATTTTGTCTCTGCTCTCCCTTTCAACACTTACAGAAATAAAGTCACATAACATACTCAGCAAAAATTAATGAGCTGTCTTTACTCCATCCAGATCATGATGCACATGGTTGAAAGCAAAACCACTTCCAAAGGAATCTGCAATCAATTTTAAGACATTCAACAGGTCTGTCAAGTGAAGCATGTAAGAAATTGCTTCATCTCCATTCGTAAATATAAGGTGGCTCAGAACAACGTAATAATACTCTATGAAATAAATACTCTATGAAATATAAGAAACACCACAGCTGACAGCCCAGCCCAGTTAGGTGTGGTCCGTCACCCAAGAAGCCTTGTGGTCACTGAGAAAAGAGGTGAAATTAACTGTGATTCAGATATCGCTGCCACTGCATCTACTTTGGAAAGCCAAGGCAGACAACCCTGTTATAGCCTAGCAGAGCAAGGAAGTGGGTTAGAGGGGCAGCTCCAGTGCTGGAGTGGTACACAAGTAATTTCTGCCAGTCACTCGGGAAATTAAAGATGCTGTCACACTTTACTGCAAGCCTCGGAAAGGACAAACAGATCAAAATGCACTTCCAAATTCACAGAAAACAAAATCGTCCTGCCTTTACATGCCATGAAACCAAGTAAACAATTTTTGCCAACCCGTGACACTTGTCATGCCTCATTGCACAGCACATGGTGGAATTCTTTCTAAAGCCTCTCTTTCTACCCACTGCAGAGCCAGGCACCAGTAGCTGTTTGGAAACATCCGCAGTTGTTATTTTTCTGAGACAGAGGCTTATACCTTAGACACAGTCAAGACCAACCTTAACTCCATCTGGCTGTTGTAAGCAACATGAATTTTGGCATCCATACCACAGGAAATCACACATAATAGAACATATGTTCTCAAATCCTCTATTTAATCATATATTAATTGATAACATACTAGCACCTACATATATGTCACTTCTGACAGGTCATAGAAACAGCACAGCCAAATCGCATTCTGCCTCAACGACCCACATTTTGTCTAAAAAACAGGTTAGTCTTTGGCCCCAGCACACCCCTCAGCCACAAGATGCACAACTTCAAATTTATAAAATTCTAAAGTGATATTTCCTGCTGTATTTGACTTGTGCAAAGTTATGGCTATGAAAAAACAATATTTCCATCACCACCAGAAGATCAAAATCACCAGGTAGTGAAAGTAAAGTTTTCAAAGTAAAATTTCTATTGCAGTCATAGGAGAGGGTAGGGGGAGAAAGAAAGAAATAGAGGAAAAAAAAAAAAAAAAAAAAAGCTGTTTGCAGTTGAAGTATTACTGAATTGTTTTAATATGCAAAATAGAAATAAAAAGTATAAAAGACACAAGAACAACTTTCTCCTCTTCTGTCAGGAGAAAGCGAATCTGAGAAAGTAAATAAAAGGAAAGAAAATACGCTTTTTTTTTTTTTTTTTCCTTTTTTTAAGCAACTCATTTAGTGTCTTCCTTACATAACAGCAATAATTTTCTGGCCATAATCATGTACAGCTTCACTCCAAATATGATCCAACATTCCCTGAAACCGCTTCTGGTGCAGGAATGCACTGATTATAAAGTTGCATGTGACTTGTACCACATAATACAGAGACATCTCTTCCATGCTACACAGCTCCTCTGACACACTGTCTAACAGGAGAATTGCTGCAGACCAAAAATCAGATTCTGAGTTTTGGTCCTCGGGTCATTACACTTGGGGGTTTTTTGCAGCAGTAAGAAGCAAAGGGAAGGAAATTAGAAAACCAGACTTTAGGCTAAAAAGCTGGACAAGAAGACAGAATTTAACATTATCACACAGCTGAAGAAAGCCTTTCACTCAAGTCTTTGATACCTACCTACCCATCTATCTATGAAGGAAGAAATGCAGCTGAACAACAAGGCTATGCAAACATTTCCAGGTTCTAAAAAGATGGAGCCAGTCAAGCTTCCCCCTTGTGGTTTGCATGTCGTCATCAGCATTGCTCCGTGTTTGTATAGCCTTATAGCTCAAATATGTTTTATATGTCTTTGGAGGATGAGTGCACATATTTATGAGTTACAGAGACTGCTTCTTCGTGAGCAGCGCACAGACATGTGCAAAACAGAGGTTCCCAAGACTGTAATCCTGCCTCCAACAAGAACACTGAAAAGAGAAAGAGAAAGGCAGGAAACCGAACCAACATACAATGGTACTGACACATTTTATTAGGAAGGAACATATATAAATTAAACAATACCACAACAGCACAGCCCCAACAAATCCTCTCTGCTACAACTAAATCTTAAGCAGCAACATTCTGTGATGCTAAGGTAAATAATCTAATTTTCTATACTTACTTAATAGCCTTCAACTTAAATATCCCGTAATATAAGTGGTATTTTTTAATGAACATGTGTCTCTCAGTTGCCCCCTTCTATTCTTATTCTTCCCCTCCCTCCCCTCCAAAATTATGTTGCAGTGTTGGGTATATAAACTGGTATAGGTAACTAAAACCAAAGAATCCAATGAGAAGAAACGTACTCAGCAGAGATCCATTAAAATTCAACTGCCAGTTTCTATCAGATTAAGATCTCACCTCCCAATTAACTGAAGTTTGAATGGAATTAAGACAGAAAGGTGCACCAAAACTACAATGGAGCAGGAGTACAACACCTGTTGTTCTTGCAGCTTTCCTATGCTTACACATTAGAAAATCATAGCCATCATTTTCACACATGGATGCACGATCAAAGGCATCTTTGGAATTTCTGTTGGCATTTTATTTCTAGCCAGGACCAGGTCAAGCCCAATGCAACATCTGTGAGTCTACCCTTAGACGGCCTACTACAATTTTTGTTTGCTTCTAATCAGATGCTTGGGTTTGTAACTGGTTGATTTCCAAGGTATCTTTTGGTTGCTAAGGACAAATAGATAGAGGCAACCAGAGCATTTGCTAGGACAATCACAATATTTAACCCAAAACCAAACAATCTCACATTTACCTTCATATCTAATAGCCTCTTGAGGATATCTTCTCCATTCAACTCCACCTTCCCCTACTTAATGCCTATGACATAGGAAAATCGTCACTATGCATTTTTTAAGACTAGCCCAGACTTCCTTGGCTATCAGTTTAAAGGAACTGAAAAGCAGCAGGAAACCTCCAGCACAGTGAGGGTATAGCCACCACCACAGCCACAAACAGTGCAGTGCAAATATCTTTCCACAGACTGCAGTCAGCCCTTTGCTTTAATTACAGACATTTCTCTTCCTCCAATCCAAAAAGAGACCAAATAGCTAAGATTTTAAGTCACGTCTATATGCGTTTCAAATTTAGAATTCTAAAAATGGTCTTTCTTTTCCCCCATGTATTTCAGAAGCTGCCTATAAACAACTCCTCTATTCATATAGGCCTAAAAGCAGAAGAGTCCTAGCTGTAAGTCCAGATGTAAGCTGAACTTATGCCCATGAACTCAGAAAGAAAGCCAGAGTCAGATACCAAAGAATCAGACAACCACGCCAATCTGCATTCTTCACACCATATATTTTTAAATTAAAATTATTTTACCATGCTACTATTAAGTTTCACATTTAAAACCAAAATCACACCCCCTCAGATGCCACTTACTCCCTTCAGTGTCATGCACAGTATAAACCCGTGTTGCTGCTGCTGAGCCCTGACCTGACCCACTCAGCTCTGCTAAGACCAGGGAAGAAACGGAAAGGACAGGGAAATGGCAGACCTGAAGCACCCTAGAAGCAGCAGAGCCAGCGCTACTTAGAAACTAATTTTTCAGCTTGGCCCCACTCTCATTTAACTCCAATGGATTGACAAAAAAGCTACATTAACCACAGTTGCTTCTGAGCCAACTTTTATTCTGGCAGGCTATCATCAGAGCTATTGAAGTTTTCTCTCTCTTTTTATCCTACTGAAGTGTTATAATAGGAGCAATAATACATTTACATTCACTTTATTCTTCCTTAGCATACAGTTCAAAATTCTATAAATGACACTGATGTAGGTAGCAGAGGCATTTGGGCTGTACTGCTTACATCCTCCAGGCACTCAACCTCTCCACTGCAGGCTACAGCAAGGACTAATCCTGCCACTTCATACCAGCTACTGGAGCCTCTGATTAAACAAAGCTGCCTACAGAATGGGTTCTCCACCAAATATTGAAATCACCCTGGTCCACGTAGATTGCTTCAGGATCAGCGAGATCCACTCCCATACACTCTATTAGTAACGGAAATAGGGAAAAGGAAAGGCTGATCAGAGAAGATGCATCCTTTCCAGCTAAACCCAGATTTATTCAGCTCAACCTACAGATGCTAAGTAATCATCTTCTCAACTCATGGCAATTACAGAAGTTGCTGATGACTGGTGCTAATCAAGCATTTGACTGGCAAGCCAGTCAACAGGAGCATCCACCACATGTAAGCCATCAGCTTACATATAAAGGAATCTCAGATTAAAACCAACATGGTCACTGAGATGCAAGTCTGTTTACTACAATAAACATGCTATTTTCTTGTGTTCCTAAAGATGCTGCCTGTATCACTTCCAAACATTTACTTTTTGTAGTCAAAATGAAGACAGATGTTTAAAGAGCTGACAATCTCTTCCCCTTACTGTTGGAGAGACTCATAACAGAACCAGCCCCCACCTTTCTGCACAGAACTGCATGAATAGTTTTGTAAAAGGCTGCAACTTGCTGCCTGACTAACCGTCACTCAAAATACAATATGGCTATCAAGTGTTTCACACCCCTCTGCAGGCACTAGTGCTCACATCAGGGACAAATCTTGCCAAGTCTTCCTGCAAAATGTCACAGACACAAATCTTCCTCAGTGCCAAAACGCTTTGTGAAGGACTCACACTCTTTTCTTTCCCCATTACTGCAATATTCTTTTACTCCACAGTGATGAATTCCATCAGAATATTTCACAGAAATCATTTTTATAACTACTGTGTTGGCTCGGTCACTTCTATCTCTGCATTTCTCAACTAATTCCCTTTTCTCTGCTGTTTCACACTTTAAAGCCCTCTACAATCTATCTCCATCTTCCCTGTCATCTTTGCATGAACAGTCCAGATGTTGAATCACACCTCTGATTAATCTACTGCCTATTTTTCAAGCCATAAAACAAGCAAATGGGCCCAATTAGCTTTATTCCTTTTTTAAGCTACATCAACTCTACTCCTGAATTTTAATCTCTACTAGAAGGAGAATAGGATTAAGGCAGTACATCTTCTTAGGTATGTTTATATTCGGAAGCTTTGGCAGCAATGCGGAGTCCATGTTTGACAGCTCTCCATGGCTCCTTCTATCAAACAGTAAAGTGATTTTTCTGCAGCTCTGCAAACTGCAAATACAACTGGTTTTCCTGCAACAACTCTAAGGTTCACGCTTATTCAACGCTTAAATGAGTACTAGTCAAAAAAGAACACTATTCCTTTCTGTCTCATCATTTTAACAAATGGAAATGCATCCAAAACTAGGAATTATACCTGAGCTTTCTAATGTTGCACATTTTCTTGATACAGATATGCCCTTACTCATACATGTACCAAAGCAGTAGCTACACGTAGCTTCTGCAGGAGGTGGAAGTTGCAAGATGTTAAGAATAAAACAGCTAATAAAAATTAGCTCTGTCAATGCAGTTAATAGACTTGACTCACAGAGATTTCGTTACATGACATATTTCACACAAGGTTAAACTGTTGAGTTCTACTGGGCTATTTTTACATATGCACTCTTTTGACTAAGATTACTCTCTTGATGAAATTGAGAATTGAGGCCTACATGAGCAAACCCCTATTCTCATTACAATTAAACCACAACAGGACCACCATGGTAAAAAAAAATTAAATTCAAAAATAAACTAAGGATATTTCAGGTATCACAAAGACAAAGCATTTTCCTGACACTTTACTGATTCGACTGACAAGTGAAAAAGGCTTTTACACTTAAGGAAAAAGGATATAGTTCAGATCGATTCTGACATGAGTACTGCTGAATTCCGGGCTAGGCACCCTGTAAATGCCCACATCTACCCTGGCAACAAAACCCAGCTCCGGGGCAGCTGCTAAAAAAGCCTTTTTGGGAAACAGCGTTTAAAATGTGCTCATAGGGTTGGGATACCACACAAGAATAGCAATCCAGAAGTAAAGCAATTTGCTATGATGTTTATGAATTAAGCATTCAGAGGAGAAAGTTTTAATCTGGCCACATGTGGGAGTATGTGTTTTTTTAAATCCTGAAAATGTTTTTTTTTTCCCTATCAGAAGAAAAAAATTTAGGGTGGAAGGAAGAAAAAAAAAGAAAAACAGAAAAAAAAAAAATACCAACCAAAGTGAAAAACTATAAGCACCAAAATTGAATAAAATTGAAAATTTGTATCACTCATTTTCCAATGCAGTTAACTACATTCCTACATTCAGTCCCAGTTCAAATGAGAAAGGGGGGGTGGGGGCGGGCCTGGGAAGGGGGGAGGGGGCCATGGACAGAAGCTTCTGTTCCCTTAGGTCCTGTTTCCTAACACTCTAACACTGCATTTTGTTTTAAATCAACTTCCCTGTTATTTCAGAATGGTGCTTCCCTTCTGCAGAATCCTCAATCCTCTTAAAAGGAAAAATGATACTTGACTTCAGACTTTATCAGAAAGACAGTTTCTTCTGCAAAACCTAAAACCTTGTACCCTAATGCACAGAAGTGCATCAGCTTTCACCCAGGATGAAAAACTGGATAAATACAAGGGAAAGAAGGGAATTTCTATTACCCTCTAACATAATTGCCAGAACTCCTAACTACGCTCAGTTCCTGATGAATTTTTTCTGCATGATCTCATCCTTAGAGCATCTGGATTTGGAAGACACTCATTCAAAAAAACTCAGCTTTGTCAGTGTACAGACAAACTCAAGTTACTACTTTATTTATTTTTCTAAACTCCTGACCTGAGAGACCTTTCTCCTTGCTTGTGTGTGCAGCTCAGACTGAGTGCTAACAAGACAAGCACCCACACCTGTAGGAAGTGGAGAATTTAACCTAAAAATTCTGACTGACATTTAACTTCACATCGTAATACTTCTCTGGGGGAGGGGAGTTTCCTATATCTGCATTAATTCAGGCTAAAAATACCCACGCTGACATGCTGTCATGCGAGAATCTCTTTGATTCCAAGAGTTTATTCAGAGCCTTCGTGTTACTTTGAACTTTTTTGTTGTTTAATATGATCATCGCTCCATTTGTCATCATATGACAAGAGCAGACAATTACACAAGCTGAAGATATGTCTGCCAGTCATAGCATGCCATCTTGCTGCTGTCAAGCAAAGAGATGTGCCTCTACACACCTCTAGATTGAGTTCATTAAACCAGCCTGCAGGATATCCCTCGGTAATGACAGAGATGAAAGACCAAATTAAAATTGCTTAATTCAGATACACAATCTCTAGCATTTTCCGCCTTGCAGTCTAACTGGTTAAGCTGCGTGTTTGAATAAGCCATCCTAACACAGAAGCAGCTCTAATTCTCCACTTCCACCACTTTTAATTAAAGCATCTGAAATATTTTCAGAGTTTGTTTTGCACTTCCCTCAGCCTTGAACGACAGCTAAGCTATTTAAAAGAAAAGCAGACGGGGTGGCCACACATTAACATGCCTTCTGCCAACCGAAGCAGGAAAGCAGCTCTCCCCTGCGTTACAATTGCCACAGCACGCCAGCCAGGCTCGCTATCAAGCGAGAGAGAAGCTGTATCGCCTCAGAGAGCGCGTGTCAGGGTTTGCAGGGCTCACCACTGCTTCCCCAAGGCAAATGTGTTGCCTCCAAAGCCTTGGTGCTTTGTTAGTAACAGCACACTACCTCCACATTCCTCACCCAAAACCCAACTTCCCAGCAGAACATTCCGAAACACTGCTTTTAACCATGCGCTCCTTGAGGTTTTTTCCATTTCCTAATATAAAATATGATGCTCTTAGTGAACAACAAACAGTATAGAAGAATCATGCCTAAAAAGCAAGTATCCCGGAATTTTGCACTAACACTGTAAAAAGTCCACGGCCAAGTAGCACCTACCTCAGTTAGTAAAATGAGCCATGTTTTCCAACAAAGCCTAATTAAAATAAGCTCTTCTGAATCTCCATCAAGAGCCAATTCACCAGCAAGGAGACAATTGCTTAACACAGCCTCCTATCATGAAATACATTCCTGACACTGGCAGAGCAAACAATCCCATAAGCACTGCAATACTATTTCCAAAGCCAATGCATTTATGAGTCAAAATAAAAAAAAATAATAATAAAAAAACACGGGAATCCCAGCTTCCATTACTTCCTCATTAGTGGCTTAACACATAAGAGTAGGGGGAGCAAACTTAATAAGAATAATAAAAATGCTTATTACACCTAAAACATTACACTTCATTTTCCAGGACAGCTACATGTATCCAAGTTTTTATGTAACTACTAAAGTGTTTTCTTTACCAACATGACTTGGCATGTTACCAGCAACCCAAAGGGCAACAGGAAACCACAAAGATGATTTGGCTCAAAATTTGCCTCTTCCTAAAGCCTGGCTCTACAGCAATGTCTGTTTCTTAAAAACGTGGAAAAAAAAGAAAAAATATACTATACATAATTTGGTTTAACTTTTAAATCATTCCCACAAAGCCACTCTATCTCTGCGCTTGAACTGTAGGGTCAGATGGGACTCAGAGCTAAAGCAAGGATGCTGTGGTATACAGAGATGCTGCAGCAGCTGCTCTTGGAAGAAGCAGCGCAGGCTGCTAACAAGCCTGGCCTGGGAAAAGTGGAAAAAAAGTCTCTTCTTTGCTGCTCCTTCTCTCCCTTTTGCATTTAATAACTTCCTTCTTTCTATCACATCACCTATAGAATACCAGAGAGAGGAAAACGGGAGGAAGACCTTAGGAGACAAATCTGCAGGACTCCCATCTCCTCACAGAGCACTTGCAGCATTCAGGACAGAATGTGGCCTCTTAGTAGGGTCACCCACAGCGTTTGCTTTGACTTCCATCTGCGCAGTGCAGAGATGGGGCATGGCAGCAGCCACACCATGGGTACAAACCTCACCTCCTGACGCTGCAACACCCTTTTCTGCCTGAGAGGACTCCCTGTCTCTCACAAAAGCACGTTTCCACTGCAGGGGGACAAGAGTAGCTGCACATCCATCATACCATGAACACACCAAAACCAGCAGCTTCCCAGCTCAGTCTTTCCTGCGCAGGCATCACCAAAGACTGCTCGTAAACGCACCATGCCCCCAAAATACAAATGCCCCATGTGTTCACTGTATTCCTGTCCACATTTCACAGCCGAACTACTGCACCATGAGGCCAAGCAAGGCCTAAGGGCCTACATAATAAAAAAGGACAGACCTTTGCAAGGAAGTTTCGCTTTTGCCTAAAACGGCCTCCTGAAAAAACATTCAGTGCATTTCCACCATTGTTGAGAGAAAGCATTATGCTGAGGATCCTTTAGCTGCAGTCCACTGCCTTTCTTCCCTTGATCTATGGGCCATAGGGATGGAGACAGCACTGCCGGCACAGCTCCTCCAGGTCCTGCCTAAGCACCTGCTGCCGCTGCACCCCAGCTCAGCACCCCCAGGGCAGCCTTTCCATGTGCTGCCAGTCCTTCAACCGGCAGCAAAGAAAACAGAGACTCCAAGGGAAATAAACGGCATCACTTATGGCGACTGTAGATGAGGTGCGGGGAAGGGAGGGATGTAGGGCACTGGCTGCCGGGTAGGGATTTCTTTTGGCTGGTGCTGCTTTTCTAGCTACAAAGTGCTAACAGAGGGAGAGCTGCAAGCAACCTGCTCCTTGGAACAGCATGAGACGGCCGGTTGCCTTTTGAGCCTCAGCCTAGAGATAATAGAGGCCACGAGAGCAGCAAGAAGCGCAGGGAGGAGGTGACTCTCTCTCGCGTCTGCGGTGTTACACCAACTCATGTGCCTCATGAAGCAGTAAATCTGGAAAAGAAGCTGAACTCCCTGCCTTCCCACTTCACCTGGCAGGACTTAAGAGTGTCTTTGTCATACGTCACACCTGGAGAAGTGCTGCTTTAGCCACAGATCAACAATTTAGCCAGCAAACATAGATACGACTGGTCGTACACTGAACTAAACATCATTTGCCCCGGCAGAGGAATCTCCCTGCATTACGGCAGAAGAGCTTAAACAAGAACGCAGCTTTGACTCGCCGTGTCGACCAGCCGGAATAAACCTCATCATCTAATTTGTACATGACTGTGCCTAAGGTATCCTGCACTCATATTGTTCAGCTCACCCATACATGGCCAGCACACACCAGCAGCAAGCATGCTATAAACCAAACTTGGCCTCTGGGGTGACAATATCGCACCCCCAACCAGAAAAGCAAAGGCTGCCTGAACATTTCAGCAGCAGTCTGCACTGACACTATTTAGCTCATTTCGTTTCCAAATGCACAAGACAGGTCTCCTACATACAGACAACAAATCCGCACTAGCCCATTCTTACATTCAATTTGCATAACAGATCACTCTACAGCATTAGCAAAATTCCACGCTGCAAGCACATTTAATAAAATCATAGCGACAACAGCTTAAACGGCACGTTAGTTAAAATTCCTGCAATGCCTATTATCGGTCGAGTTACATGATATGGAAAGGGTGGTGGGCCCTAATGAAACCTCACACATGCAGCCAACAGACTGCAACAAAGACTGAAAGATCATATGAGTGCTCCCACAGAAAAACAATTTAAGACCTGAACCCAGTCACCCTTGCCTCTCAAAAGCCAGTCTGGCGTCATGTAAGTAAAAGCCCTACTTCATGTTACATTCCTGGAGCCGCAAGCAAAGGAAAGGAGAATTGGTAGAGGAACTGTGTGCTCGGCCCCAGCACAGAGGCATGCTTTGCATTCTTAAGCAGCCCTCTCTGAAACCAATCATGGTTACTTGCTAATTGGCTGGAAGGAGCCTCGATCAAGCCTTGACAGCCAAAAGTACTCTGACTTCTGGTGACCATAGGAGACAGCACAACTCCTGTGGCTGACAGCTAAGGGGGGGGGGGGGGGGGGGGGGGGGGGGGGGGGGGGGGGGGGGGGGGCGCGGGGCGCAAAAATCTGCATTAAAGCTGTGCAGTTATTTAACTGTGACTCCTTATGACAATCAAAGTACTAGCAAAAAAGATGCACAAGACAGGAGAACTGAATTACTCGTGACGAAGGCAGGTACAGTGCAATAATTCAGATGCACATTTACACAAGTCAGGGCAAATGCTGTTAGAAGCACGGAGACTAAATTGCAGAGGATCCTTAAACCATCTTACTCCTAAAATATTTTGCTCTAAGGTAAAACATGCACCATGTATTTTAAAGCATTAAGACACTAATTCTATAAACAATAATGCCTCCAGCATGCACACCGTGCGCGCTGGAATGGATTCCTCAACTTGGCCTCATCATTTATGCATCTGATGAAACAAACACTGACAGCTTTTTTGCATTTGTAAAGGCCCCACAGCAGCTGTGGTGATCCCACCATAGAGTAATGAATTAAGCCTGAAACCCAGCTGGGTCTGCACAGAAGCCTTTTTTTGCACAATACAGCAAGACTATCATTGTTAACCTAGGCATTATTGCAAAATATTCTGCATTACATTAAGAACAGAGATAGAGATGCCCTGGAAAATTAGCTTTAATAGGCAATTTATATCATTTTAAAATATGGATACTACATTGATTGCTAATTGACAACAAATTTCATAGTTTCATTTACACACAACCAGAGTGAATCAGGTAATTACAGAATACCACTTAAGCAGGAAACGAGGCAAAATTAAGAAATAATCCACATTAAAGTTATAAACCATGTTACAAACTTTTATAAAATAAATGTGTAAACATATGTATGAATTTAAAATAACTATCAAAATTACAAGCCTTGAA
The DNA here is from genome assembly GCF_015227805.2 of Hirundo rustica. Classification (NCBI taxonomy): domain Eukaryota; kingdom Metazoa; phylum Chordata; class Aves; order Passeriformes; family Hirundinidae; genus Hirundo; species Hirundo rustica. Next base: position 91,663,738 of record NC_053450.1, read on the forward strand.
ATGAGAAGGAATTTGAGACAAAATCTTAAGAGGAAATGGACATAGGCGTGTTTTCAGCCAACAGAAATCTTAAGTTTCTTTGAGCACTAAAGCAAGCAGCTTAATACACTGCGTAGCAATACTTTTATTTTAATATTTTTCCACTTTACATGGACACAAATATGTACTGAAAAAAGGAATCAAGAATTACCCAGGAAAAAGAATTTGAAAGTAATTAACTGAAATTTTTTTCAGACAGAATACATCTGCTTAAAATTGAAGCTCTAGTCTTTCACTGCATTTAACATTCTACTTAAGAGGCCAAAAAATCAAAATAGAAGTTGCCTACTTCATAAAATAGACTATTCAACTCATCCTACCTAGTTATTAAGAACACTTCTTCAAGGCTGAACCACAAAAACATCTATTTTTCAGGTATACATAGAGACATTAATAAAATGAAGCTAAGTATAAAACACTTAGAAGAATTCAAGGTGGTACCCTACTGACATGAAAAAATTTTATGCCTGTCTCACAACTGTTCAATGTAAGGAAACCATTTCTCTGGGTCCCACAACAGAAATACACGTTCTGATTTTCAAGTAGTACATAGGCAGATATTACACATGGTTTATCTTCCCCCCCTCATTTCACATTCATCCAGAGGATTACTCAGCTGAGCGCATAGACTCCTCAGTGCCAACTTCATACAGGCTTACCATGGAAAGGTACCCAAATGGAAGAGAGCACTGATGAAGCAGGAGGAGGAAAACAAAGTCACAGAGCACAATTTGGAAGTAAGCAGCCAACTTAAAGGTAAGAGTATGGTTAGTAAAAGTAACAAGATGAAAAATACCTTCCATTTACCATTTTTGAAACACATGCATTTCTCCACAATGCAGAACTATCTAACCAGAGAAACTAAAGTCTTATTAAGAGAAACCAAAATTACAGGCAGGAACAACAAAAACCCTAATTCCTTTTATTTGTGGCATTGCCTCTGTTCCCAGATGAGTTTTATTTTCAGCAGGAGGAACTGCAGGAAAAGGAAGAGAGCAAAAGGTAAAAAAAAGTTAAGGGGGTTAAAAAAAAAAAGCAGAAGGGATATTAGGGTTGAAATGCACTTCAGACTCTGTGCCACATTTGGCTAAAATGAAGCAAGATCCAATTGGCAGCTTTTAAACATATGACCCTCCAAAGGCAAGCTGTCAGCTCGATAACAGTCAAAGGAAATAAATGAACAACTCTGCAGTGTTCTGAAACTCTTGTGTAATGAAGTTAGTTTCATCCTGGAAGATGGCCAAAAAGCACAAATCAATGAGCAACCAACCTCCTCTCATTTTTATCACAACAATAATACTCATCCAAAGGTAGGTTGTTATTAAGTCCTGGCAATATTTGCATTGGTCTTCCACACCACAAAGTCAAAAACTGACAATAACAAGGAGGCTCACTGTACTGAGAAAATGTGGGCAGAACCACTTTTCAGAAATGACAATAAAGCAGCTCTACAACCTAGTCCAGGAAGAGCCAGACACATGAATCTTCTACAACAAGAGCTGTGAGATTACCAACCTTGCCAACACATAACTGTGCTAGTTTGTTTCAATAGGCATTACACATGCCAGGCACTGGGAAAATGTATGAAATGAGGCTGTACAGCATTACACTCTGCTCCAGAGAACTTTCTCATGCTGTGGCATGAACCAAATATGAAATACATCAACGTAAGAAGACGCAGTTTTGAGATGGGTAACCCTGAGAGCAGGCACTTGCAAGAACCTAAAGGCCACGTCATTGTGGAAATTCTCTTGGTTTCTCTCTAGGGACTTCCTCCATGAACAAACCATCAAACCAATTTACAAAAAGGGGGGAAAAAAAAAAAAAGCCATGCAAGTCACAGCAACCTGGAAGATGCAGATTTAAAACCCTGTTTTTGACAGTTTTAGTTTCTCTTATCTATGTCAGGATTAGAAACCCTGATAAGAGGTCCACTATAACTGAGATTTCCCTTACTAAATGTTGTCCTACCTTCTAAGCCGAATGGTAGATCAGTATTAGCATTGTTCTTATAGTATTTGTCTTAAATAATAACCGCTATTCAATCTTCCTTCTTACATATTTAAAAATTTATGATATTATTTCTGGTTTCAAAGGATTGCCTCTAGAGATCACCTATTATTTTGTTCTCCTTAACTAGACTAGTTTATGCACAGGCTTAACATTATTCACATATGTTGACATTAAACTATGTATTAAATCCCCCAGATCACCTGCAGATCCTTTCTTTTATTGAAGATTATCTAATCACTGAGAAAGTCAATGGATTGGTTATTTCAAAACCAGCTGAAAGTCTCTTCAGTGGCATTCTTCCACAGAGGAGTGACCTTTTAAAGCTGAAATGCTACACTGTGTTGCTTCAGCACTGTAACACATGGGTTCCTGATTAAAATATTGGGTCTTCTCTTGTGGGGAAAAATACCTGGACATAACGAGAGCATGAAATTAAGGAAGAAGCAGTACAGCACCATGAAATCTTTTAAGAAGAAGGGATAGCCTTTCAGATGTGATTTACTGTTCCATGAGAACAAAAGAATGGTGATAAATCACCCATACAGAGGATGGTTGGGAGCAATTTCAGAACACCTTCAAAAGCATGACTGAACAGACACCTTCAAAGTCTTACTCCAAAGGCAACAGCACAGTGTGCTCATATATATTCTTCCATTGTAAAAGATGAAGAAGCATTTCCCTCCTACGCTATCAGATCCATCAGACAAGCTGCAGCTGACCTGAAGACACAACCACAACAGAATGCTGAGAGAGATGATACAAGTAAAAGCAGCAAAAACACCACCAAGATGGCTAAAGAGAGGGACAGTGGTAGGACCTAACCAGGAACTCAGGGCAAGCCATTCTCCACATGAGCGGGACTCCAACCATGGATAAATATCCTGGCTGTTTTCCTCACATTATACTAACCTTGGTTTCACAAACACTGCCAGAGGGCAGGTTAGCTCTCCCGAGCTGAACACACTCCTGCTCCCAACAAAGCCACAGATGAAGCTGCAGTCATACTTGTAGAGTGCAAGCAATAAACTGACAAAGATTTGAAGCACCTCTGAAATGGCCTCAAGTGAAGGAGCCAGATTCTGAGACTGCTGATAACTAGGCAGTCCTTCAGTCAGTCAGTACCATCTACTTGTGGTTATGCAAGGTGAAAATGGACACAAAAAGGGGAGAAAGAAATAAAAAAGTAAGAGAGACAAAAGCATATCCAGAAAAAAATGTTCCAAAAAGCAAGAAAAATCTCTGACCATTTTGTCAAGTAATCCCTGTGGTCAATTCGATGCTACTGCAGAGAGGAAAGCAGGACAGCTACATATAGGCATGTGTGCAGGAATGCTGCTTCTGATCCCATTCAGGCCAGGAAGCAGAGCCTAACAGGGATGGCCTGAGGTGTCATTGGGCATGAGGACAGCAGTGGTTATAATGCCTTAGGAGATGGGCAGGATGCAGGGGGAAAAAAAGACAGAGCCACAACTCACAGGATCCGAGCAAAGCTAGCATAAAGTAAAGGAAATAATAGTTTACCCCTTCACTTTCCTCTATCCAAATGAGAGAACCAGTTATTTCCAAAACTCCTCCTGGGAATTAATCTTACTGCAACCCTGACTGCAAGAGTGACGGGCATAAATTTACACTAAGAAAAGAAAAGGAATCAACAAGTATATAAGAAAATATGCTGGGGGGTGGGGGGGACACACATTAATTACTTACATGATAAACACATTTCCTTCTTTTGCATGATAAATAACCAGCTTTCACAGGAGCCAGCTCAAGTAGTATGATAATGAAATACTAAGTATGACATCAAGAAATTATATTACCCAGAAGACTTTAGGAATTTTTCATATCATATTTCTGCTTAAAATTGTATTCTTGCTCTCTAAAGCAACAGGGTCCAGAAATGATTATACCCGGTCTGTCGCCCAGGCTGTAAGAAGTCTGACCATTGTTAGTTATTGTGGAAGATCATTCTCAAATGAAGATTGTAGAGACCCTTCCAATAATGGAAGCGATGCAGTGGTTTTAATGATTAGTCAGTTGTGTCACAAAATTATACTCTTGACTGAAAGAGCATGAATATTAATGGCTTATAAATAAAAGCCTTTAATGTATATGAAATATAAAATAAGCTTTTCCTGAATGCTCATATCAGCAGAATTTGATTTCCCAAAAGTTCATAAAAAGGACTGTAAAACGGAGTTAGCAGAGCCAGATTCTACTTTCCTCCACAATATTTGTGCATTAACAGTTTGGTGAGCTTTGCAAAACAAACACACAGCCAGTATTTTCTATGAACAACACTCAAATTCTGCACACACGCTCGAGAGACAAGTATCAACAGTACAATCCCCCACTGCCTTCCAAAGTCTTTCCTATGGAGCTGGCCCCTGAAACAAGCTGCATGAACCTTGCCTCATCTCCCTGTCTGGCCTTTAGGAAAAGAAAATACTGCAACGACAGTTCATTTTGCTTTCTTGCAAAGAGATAGCAGTAACTTTCTATGAGCTAATTTCCTTAGACAGGGACAAAGTGGATAGAGGAGCTCAGTCAGAAATACAGAGAAATGAGAGAGAAAAGCACAGCAGTGGAAGACAAGAACAGAAGGGAGAGTGAACTGTAAAAATGCCAGCACTATGCACACATGCACACTTATAATGAAGAGTAAGAAAAGAAAAATAAGTTATTACCTTTAAATAAAATATTAAAGACACTGAAAAAAAAAAAAAAAAAAAAACCAACCTGAAATGTTTCACAAAAAACTCCCAAACAGGCAGTATTATATTTAGCAAAGCCATTAAAATCATTAAATAGCTATCACCCTTCTAGAAAACTAACATTCCTCATACTTTCACACACTCTCACACAGGAACAGCAAAATCTCAAGCCCTGAAAAGCACTTCGGCATGTGCTTAACTCATAAGCTCCAAGTACTTCAATTGACGTCAGTAAGAGTATTCATGCATTTGAGACATGCACGTGCTTCAGTGCCTTGCTGGATCAAAACTGTGGGTGCCAATTCCACATCTTTTTAATCCACAGCAAAGGCAAAGAGAGGTCCTTGTGCCTCGCTGCTCCCTTAACCGTGCCACTAAGAAGTCCTGCAGGCTTGCACTGAAACCAGACCATTTAAAGATGAGTAGGTGGAAGAAAAAAGAGCCTGGACATAACTACTCTTTAAGTCTTGTAATTTCAGTGACCCTATTTCACATGCAGCTCTTTGGCTGTATTGATATGGCCAAAGCACCATACCATGAAGGAATGATTCATAGGGTCACCACTGCTGGCTTCAATGGTGAGAAAAAAGCATGTGATGCCACATCCTGCTGTTCCTATAATTAAAGGAAGTCTTGGTTTTCGTCGCTTATTGATTTGACATGGTTTGGCCTTCTCACACTACTTGGGAACCCGGGGCAAAAATACATCAGCACTTTAGTTTGTGTGCACATTCAATAGACATGAGAAGCTATCTGAACTTATCATTCCGTGGTACAAAATAAAACAAAGCCATGGGATATTTCTGGATGAATTCCCTTATGTAAGGAGGTCCTTACCCTAAGATGTAGAAAATAGAACAGTACACTGGCTTCACTTCCACAGCAAAGCTCTTGCATGTGGGATGGGCATGTGTGGCTACTGAACCAAAAAAGAGTAGCAGTTCTTCTATCACATTTAGCAGCGGAACTTAGCCTCCAGTAGCACAGCTATCTTAATTTTCTTTTCTTCCTCTTTTTATTTCTCTCGTTGAGGTATAAAATTGTTCAAATCCTACCTAAGCAAGCATAACATGTAACAGTAGTACATTTTAAATTCTATTTGAACTGATTTTAGCACTTTGGAAATGATTATGGCGCTGCCATCACCATGGGCACAAGCACCTTTAGCTTCATTTTCACCTGCGAGGCCTATCTTCATTTCAATGTTACTTAATATTCACCATGCTTCCAGCAGGAAGGCAGTACAGCAAAATCTAAATCCGAACAGCCCTTAAAACAGACAAGAACAGCTAATTTTGCTATGTATGAAATAAAACATGTATCTTGACTCCTATTTAGTCATAATTTCACAGCCCATTTAAACTCACTCTATTGCTAACAGACGCAATCCTACCCCTCCCTTGCCACTTCACTGGGTGTCCCTGTAACAATTTCCCAAGACCAAGTATTTTTCCAGCTACATCACAAACTGCAATATTAAATGAATCCACATTAAAAATCAACCAAATTTTGTCAGTTCAGTTTTTACCTGCTAAGTCCCCAATCTGAGGTGGGAGTTATCACCTGGCACACGTCAGCCTGCAGAAGAGAATGGGAACAGGCAGCCAGGGGAAGACTGAACCACTTCTTCCAGTGCAGTGCAGCCTTAGAGTAATCACAGAGACACATCACTAGGCACCTCACTGGGCTACACATTCAAAACGCTGTTACTGAAGGCAAAAAAGCGTAAGCTATACATAGGACATTCAACCACAGATTAGGAAAAAGGGAGTAGAACAGGACAGGGTAGCTTCCCTTGACATCTACTTCTTATTTTGTTGTTTTTACTGGTTCAAGGCATCACAGATTTGGAGGGAAAAAAAAAAAAAAAGCTGCTTCAAAATTATTTGCCATTAGGATTACCATTATTTCTTCCAAATCATAAATAATTCACAAGTTACAGTTACTATAACAAGCCCTAAGTCCAGTTTTTAAGTAACATGCAAAGTGATATTACTACATCCCCATTAAAAACCAAATAACTACAACAAAAAAAATTAACATTGGCTTTCTGAGATCAGAGTATGTCCCTTTCAGTTGTGGCTATAAAGCAGAAGTTAGTTGTAGTAGTACTTCTAATAATTTATTAAAAGCTCTACTACACCCAAAGATTGTAACAAGAAGGCAGTCTTTCTGCTACTGGTGCCTTAATTTTAAATTTAAAGCTTTTACCAGTCTGCAAGGTGGCAATAGGCCATGAGAATTATCATCATTATTACTACACTTCAAGAGGGGGTAAAAAAGTGACTTTCAATCAGAAAAACAACATCTCAGGTGTCCATCTAGGTCATCCATATGTGAAAGACACTCAAATTAAGGCTGGTCACCTGGAATACCACCCAAAAATGAACCATGTTTAACACCAGCTTAGTTACCAGTCAATTTAAAAAACAATAACAGAAAGCCTTCTTTTCACTTGGCTTTGAGTTTTATAAGCTCAAAAGTCTGAACCAAGTTTTCTAGGGATCAAATCAAAACAAAAATACGTTGGATTTTCAGGATTTTTTCAGCTCAAAATGAGTTAAGAAGCTAATTCATCTCGCATATGGGCAGAGTTGCAAATTTGTGTTTTGGGGCTTTTTAACATGCATGCTGCAGCTGAGAGATTCAGCTTACAACTTTGATGTACCAAAAACAACAGTAGGACAAAGTGGCTGAAAGTAATACGCATTAAAAAAAAAAAAAGTGAGAAAGAAGGAAACATATCCCTTCTCCAAGTCACCCTCAGTCTGTCTAATGGGTACCTTATAAGAAGAAAAAAACACTATAAACATAACATGGTAGCCTGCAGCACCTTAAAAATCTAGAAGAAATTTCTAGGCTATGTACTTTGGGAACATAAAGACTCCCAGTTTTAGAACAGCACAGGAAACTTTATGCTGAATATAACTAAAAACAATACTGATAAGCATCTCAAAGAGTGAGAGACTGAACATACTCTTGTCCAAGACTCATGGTTTCTCTCCACTTCAGTAGTAGCAACCTGAAAAAATATTTGTACATTGCCATTGACTTGATTCACAGGCTTTACATCACCAAGTTCCTCACGGCAATTCTTAAACATGCACGTCATTCAAAAAAAATGTGGCTAGAAAATTGTTATTTAGCTGTTTAAATGGAGTTGTCGAGGTCTGGAGCAGACTGAATTCTTCCCACCTGGGAGCCTCCAAAGCTTACTGTCTTGGCTGGACTCCCCCAAATGCAGCATAACTAGCAAGATGCCCAGTACAAGATTAAAGTTTACCCAATACAGTAACAGATTTTTTTTTTTTTTTTTTAATATCCAGAAGAAGAATAAAGTACAATCCTCAAAGAGAAAAGAAAGTCCTTCCCGTAACACTGAAATGTGGGAAAGGGCAGAGAAGATCATCCTCTTCTTGTGGGCAGTGAAGGAAAAAAATAACCTTATCAAAATGCCAGTTCACAACAAATCCAGAAATACTGTGGAGTATGTATCTCTACCCACTCACATAAAACTTTTTCAAAAATAGGCACAGAATAAGCATATAGTTGAAAGAGCTGATGATCTCCAAATTCCCTCCCATCATTCTTAATTGAAAAGCATGCACTGCCTCAACACTCATCTGCAAGCCAAAGCTAAAAATGAATTGCTTGCAATATATAGTTATCCTAACTTGGCTCAGACAACACAGTATCAAAGTGCAAAACTAAGATTAGTAGATTATGTCAGAATGAGCTCCCATGGTTTATTTTTGAATGCTGTAAATATCGTTAGCCAGTCATCATAGCATGTGTATGCCAAAATACGCTAATCTCCTGCAACTATCACGTCATCCAAAATATGTCAGACCAGCAAGGCAAGCTTAAAGAACTGAAAGCAGAGCACCAGGGACTCAAATACCACAAACCCTCCTGGAGTACAGCAGCAGGCCACAGTTTCTCAACTTCCTATTATTTGCATTTCTTCTCAGTCGCAGATCCAAGGCTGCCTTTTTTGCAGAGCAAATCAAGGGAAGAACCTGGCAGAAAAGATGGCAAGAAGCCATGCAGAAAAGACGAAGCAGATTACAGAGGAGACATTTAGAAAGGATTAAATCATGCCCCAAGTGATGCAATTATGAACTCTTCTGGGGGCGTCATCACATTTCTGCTGAACTGATTTAAGCAGCGTCAAAATGTCTGATTCCACCTGTAGCAATTCTACAGGCACTAAACTGAACCTGACCAGACACTACTCCAGCTCCACAGGCCTGACCTAGATGCAGAAAGTATACAGAGACCTTAGTTTAGCTTTCTCATTTTGTTTACAGTGTTTATTTTTAATCACACAATCCCATTTTTATGCCAAATAAAAGGAGGTTTTTGTCTCTCAGATAAAAATAGGGGATACTGTCTGTGGCACATCAGTCCAGGGTGAGACATTTACTGCAGAAATGCTGAAGCAGCTTTTACATCTTCCCTACGTGTACCAGTGGAACGATGATTTCCACCTGGGCCTCCTTCCCTGCTTCCGTGCTCAGCCAGGCTGGTCACTCCAAAAGGCTTCCTGCAGAAGCATAAATTAAGCCAATAAACTTGGCACGGGAGCAGATGGGGTGAGCTCCCAGCATCCGTCTGCTTACAGACCAAGGAGCCGCGATCCCGAGCCTCAAGTCTGGACCCACAGCGTGGCAATGGCCCCAGCCGCTGCTCAGCTTTGCCACTCACCATGGCCACCCCTGCAGAGCAACTTGAACAGCAAGCAGCATTTCACAGCCCTGTATCCTTTATCTGCATAAGGAAGAGTCGGACAGAAAGACAGGACATGCAGAGGGGAGGACAGCTAGCATATTTTCAAACAAGACCTCACTGCTATAATTAAAGGGTTTATTCCTTTCCCACAGCCCACACTGGAAATACCAGGCCTCTGTCAGATTACTGAAGGAACAACTTCAGAACAGGATGTCATTACACAAGGGAAAGTGTGAAACCCAAGCAAGTGAAACAGCAAATGGTTTTAAACCTTCTACCTACTACTTCATTGAGGAAACATTTTTGTGACTGAAGAAATAAATCCACCTCTCCAAATGAAAACCAAGAGCTCCTGAATAAAACCTGCCTGTTAAAAACCAAGGATTGCATCCAGTATTCCCAGAAGTAATAAGCTGGCAAAACAACCAACAAATCAAAGATCTAAGAGAACACCAAACAGATTTTGGCAATCATATTTCCTGCATCTGAATTTCAGTGCCAAGTAATCCTCACATACTAGACCTGAATTTTACAAGCGATTCGCAGATTTTAAGCTTCCTGGTGGCTTCCTACCACTTAAAAAAATGCTTTAAATAAAAATATGGTGGTTAAGTATAAAAAGTCTATGTGTGCCATGTCCCATCATTCAATTGGACACTGAACTCCAGGTACATTTTACCCTTTTCTCTTAAGTCTTAACAACAGGTTAAAAGCTGTCAGCTGAGATTTTGGTCTGTGGGGTAGGGACATTTAGGGCCATCAGCATCAGCAAACACTTAAGGGAAGTTCAGGTTTGGCAACACTGAAATCTGCATTAATAGACTTGAATTTTAATGTCCCGTTAATCTTACACCGAGGCAGTCAAATCCATCAGCACTATTGTTTTCAGACTGTCTGCCCACTACGGCAAACAATGCATCATTTACACTTGGTTTACATTTATAGTTGGGAAGCAAGCCATGCAAAGGACATGGGGAGAAACCAGAACGTTTTAAATGCAAATTTGGATTTCGAAGAAGCATGTATTCCTCTGCAAATTCCACATCTGCTAGATCACACAAAAGCTGGGTGCTCGTAATAAAAAATAATAAACGTGTCTCTGCTTTTCCTTTCCCTACTTTAAAACTGCCTTTAAAGCCTTCCTTTCACTTGACTGCTGCAAACTGGAAACTTTAGAAATGAAAGCAGCTGGTCTTTCCCCTCCGTCAAGTTGATTGAATTCAGTCACTATACAATAAAAATGGGCAAAACCAAACCCCCAAATCAACCCCCAAAACATTTCCCGCCTCCTCAAGAGCTTTCACTTACGTTCAAACCAGGAACAGTAATGTGTATAAACAAAACAAATTTTAACGTGGATTCTCTTTAGCTTCAGACTATGAGATTTAAAAATTGACCTACTTTATGTAATACTCCCACAGCTGAGTCATCACAGGATCAACTGGTCTCTATCAGCTGCAGGGTGTGATCATCTCTTAAAAAAATAGAATTATCCATACTGAAATACCTCTTTTATTATGTTAAAAATATAACAGCCTAACAGCCTGTTAATTTCAGGGGAGGGGGGAAATTTTGAAGAAAGTTGGAACTACGTAAAGTAGTCCCTTATAATGCAGATGCCATGCCTTGTAGCAACAGCCTGTAAGCTACAGGATAGACTATTGGAGAAGGCAGCAGAAATACAGATTAGTTCAAACTCTGCCTCTGTTACAGCATGTAGCTTCAGGCAAGTAATTTAGACTTCTTTCTTTTTCATCAAACAATGAAATGGAGGGAATGCTACTGCCTTACAGATTAAGCTGACGTTCATACCACACTTTAGCATATGCATAACATTAACTATTACTACAGAAAAAGAAGGGGTAATATGCTTTTAATGCTGGCTTAGTAGGCCTCACAAGAGAAGGTGAAAGTGCTTAATGAACATTAGAAACTCTTCACAGGGGCCTTGATTCACTCTAATTCACTCTGGGCGGCATCTTACTGCTCCTGGCTTGCAGATCATCAGAGTGAGCAAGAGTCCATTAGTATCTGAGGGCAAAGCATCTGCTGACAGCAAAATATTCATTTAAAGAAAAGAAGTATTTTAATTACTAGTTTCTACTTATGTACTATCCTATAGCCACTTAGAATATAACGTTGTAGTCTCAAGAGACCAGAAGGAGGTTAAGAGGAACACAAAAAGTAGCTGAAGTGCAGCTAGAATCCTAAAGTTTTTCATACGGGGAAAAGAAAGATTCAAGCAGCTATGCTGCTGGAATTGTTACTGCAAGTGTGAAAGGGAGCCAAAAGAAAAATGCCCTAAGAGGTGCCATGAAATAAGATGCAACTTACACTGAATACTACCTCTGCTGCCAGCAGCCTATTTACATTAATTCTTGTAGGAAGTGGTCAAACTTAGAGCCTGTCATCAGTTGTGGGGGATAGGGTAGAGAAATGACAACTGCTCACAGGAAAAGAAGCAGGGCAGATGGCTCCAGCTGAAGCCCTGGAGTGCCCAGGGTCAGGCTCCTGCACAAATGCCTCTGATGCAGAAGACGGTGGTGGTGCTGTGGAGTTACCATCCCCCCCCACCCCCAAATCTCCCGGAGCCCACATCAAACACACCCAAATAGAGAGTATTGTTTCAAAGGCTGCAGCAGGCACAGGAGCTCTCAGATGTCTCCAGCATGCTAATCCTGGCCAGGCCCTGCTGGTCCTCTGTCTGAGGGGCTTACCAGGCCATCCGTAGGTGAAGCGTGTCACCTCATGGCAGACTACAGCACTTTTACTTCTGCAAGGACAAGGAAACAAATCACACGAGGTGACAGTGGTGACATTACTCCTTAATTATACTTCACCATCTGCTACCGTGGCAGAACCATGCAGGTATTTTAAGGCGGAAATCCAGGTCTGCTACTCTGAGACCTAAGCCAGTAAGAACAGAAGATTTGCTATTTGAGCATCACAAAAACGGTCAGAAAAATGCACCTGTGAAATTACGTTCAAGACATCAAAGCTTTTGAGTCAAGGACTATTAATTCCAAGCGCATACTGAACGCAGTCTGGCTTCTTGGTGGATGCTTTACAAAGCTGTCAGCTCTGTGAGGCTGGAGCCAAAAGGCAATATTTGATATGTAAAGATGTTTGAGAAGGAGGAGGGTAAGAGTGAGAAGAAAGAGTTGTAAGAGATCTTTTAAAAATTAAGTGATAGCGTTTTTAAACCACAGGGAAAAAAAGATGCATACAAGGATTTCCTCATACCTGAGTTACCAATCGCAAAAGATAATGCTCCCTAAGTTTAAGAGAACTTTCAGATGTAAGCACTCATGGAGCAGGGAACCAAGCCCTGCAACGGCAGCCCACAGCACGGAGGCTTTACTCCATTGTTCTCACCACCTTCTTGTTTTCAGAATTCCTTTCGCAAATGCTGATAATAAAAAACAGCAGCCGCAGCCTGAACAGGCTCCGCTCCTGATACAAGGCTAGTTTAAGGCGAGGTTGGATGGGGCTCTGAGCAACCCGATCTAGTGGAGGGTGTCCCTGCCCCCGGCAGGGGGTTGGAACTAGGTGATCTTCAAGGTCCCCTTCCAACCCAAACCGTTCTGTGATTCCATGATTCTGTGACCACTCGCAGTGACCTGAGAGGAGCGGGGCCACGAAACACCACTTGGTGCCTGTGCGGCGGCTGTGCCCTCGCTCCTCATGGCGGAGCGTCACCTCCCACCTGGGGGCACCAGGGATCCGGGGCGGGCAGCAGGGCCCGACACCGGGACCATTGTCCCCAGGTGCAGGCCAAGCTCGTGCTGGCACCGGCGAGGAAGAGGAGGCGCGGCTGCGCGCTGCGCCGGGCTGCCGTAGCGCCCGAAGGTCACGGGCAGGAGACGTGCCACCACGCGTGTCGCCACAGGGCGACGTGACCGGCGCTCTCCTCCCACCCCCTAGGCGGCAGGGCGGCCCCGCACCTGCTCACCTGGCCCGGGCCGCCCCCTCTCTCCGTCCCTGCCTCCCCCCCCGCCCCCCCCCGCGGCGCTGCCGAGCGCTGCCCCGGGGGCTCCTCCCGCCCCCGCCCCGCCTCGGCTCTGACGTCACGCGGGGGGGCGCCGTGCCGGGGGGGCGCCGAAGGTTCCGCGGCGCGCAGGCCCGTCCCTTTGTGACGTCACGGCGAGCGGGGCGAACCTGGCCGGGCGGCGGCGTGGCCGGCGGCCCGCGGGCTCCGTCACAGCCCCGGCAACCTGTTGCTGCCGCCGCCAGCGCGCCCCGCCGGCACCGCCGCCCCGGGGAAAAAAACAAAACAAAACAAAAAAACCCAAAACGAAAATGGAGAGGGGGTGGGGGGGAGAACAGGAGGCGGGGGGGTAGAAGGGTTAAATAAAAGCGCCGCCGCGAAGTTGCGAGCGGGGGAGCGCCCTGCACATTGTCCGCCCTCGTCCCTCCTGCCGTCCTCCCCCGGGAGCAGCGGTCTCGGCCGCTGCCCGGCGGTGCGGGAGCGGCGCCGCATTGTTCGCCCCGGCGAGCCCGGGGGGGAGCCGGGCTTTGGGGTGATCTCTCCCTTCTCGCCCCCCCTCCCCTTAATCTTTTAACACCGCGGCTTCCTCCAGCCCCCCCCCCCCCCCCGCTTTTGTCTGCCTGCCTGGGAAACGTGGACGCCTCGCGTGTTTCGCCAGACTTTCAACCCGCCGTTCCCGTTTCGGTGCCATACTTTAAACTCGTCAGCCCCGGGCTCCCCTCTCCTCTGCAATGCGGATGTATTTTAATTCGGAAATTTGGGGGGGGTGCGGGGGGGGTGGAAAGGAGGAGGGGGACAGCTCCGAAATACTGCGCACCCCCCCCCCCCCGCCGCCCCATCCCCAAAACCACACACACATCGTTCCACCACCATCTCCCCCGGGCAGCGTTGCAGCGGGGCGGGCAATCGATAGCGGCAGTCAGCTGGAGTCAACTGCAGTTTTTACCAAATCTATAGAATACCGAGGCAAAGCGTCCCGAAGGTCACCCTCCCTGCCGAGGGACACCCCTCCGCTGAAAGAAATCGGCGCAGACCACAAGACGCGATATAAACTACAACTTTTAAAGCCTCGCATCCAACACACCCAAAAGCGAGGATTTCTAGTTCTTGCCCCCCAACACCCGCCCCCCAAATTTGATATTTTTTTTAACATGGAGATAAAAATAATTTTTCGCTCTACTGCATGTATGGATAATCCGCTCTGCCTTCCCAAATGTAAGGAAAAACTGCCCTGTGCCAATCAAAACGTAACTGGAGCACGAACAAAAATCTAACTACCCGTCCACATTTATATGTTTAAAGGATTAGACAATTACGAGGGATTGGTTAAGCGGCTGAATAAAGCGAGGCAGAAATACAGCCCAGGCTGCGCTGGATTAGCCCAAATTTTCGAGCCATCATAATGAATTATTTTTTTAAACAGCACCGAGCCATTTTCCTCATCATTCCAGTCAATCCCGAGGAACGCGCTGCCCGTAAGGCGATCCCCGGCTGCCCCGGTGTCTATCGCGAGGCAGAGCAGCCGAGGATCGCACACAGGAGAGGGGATGTGGAACTGCGAGAAACCAGCTCGCCATAACCAGACACTCGGTTTCAACTTAAAGGGCTTCCAACAACCACCGCCGCCGCTTCACCAGACGGGGATAGACACACGTAGATCATTAAATATATAAATATATATATATCCAGAACAACAACAAAAAACCGCAACCCCCCCAAAAAACACTAACCCAAAAAAACAACAAGAAACCTCTTTTAGCATGCAAAAGCACAGAATTAAGAAAACCGCTTGAAAATGCAGTTCGGTGACATTATCGCGGCGGCCCCCCGAGCTCCTCGCGTTTCATCTAAAACTAGATTATGATTGTGTCATTTGAGGTCAATACATTTATTCACTGGAGGAATCGCTACACAAATCTGGTTTTATAACCGAACTCCATGAATAGCAGGCTTCCCCGTTAAAAGGGGCCTCCGAAACTCCCCCCACCACACCACAGAAAAATCAAATTCAGCATCACATTTGTTCCCAAAGCCTTAGAGCCGCAAGATTAGCTATAAACTTGACATTCACTGCCATTTCCTAAAATTGGGAGTCAAACGAAATATGTTATGGCCACTTACGTATTTCTTTTGAATTATATTCCTCTTGGGTCTTTCTTTGCTCATTCTGGTATCCAAATTCTGATTGCAAAAGGGGACAATTGCTTCATGAATTAAAGCCGAGACAATTAAAAAAAAAATTTAAAAAAATACCGAAAAAATCCAGGGGGGAGGGGGTTGTTTGTAGTGGTATCTTGTAATCCGACTTTCTTTCCTCACAATGTGATTCTCCTAGCAATAAATCCGAGAAATGGGGGACGGAAGAAAAAAGAAAGAAAAAAAAAAAAAAAAGACGAATGCGAAGGAAAGGAAAAAAAAAAAAAAAAAGATCACTTTAGTGAAGCATTATAATGGAAAATTTCCCCCTAAACACAAAAAACGACGCCCTTGATATCCCCTTTTCTCTTTCTCAAGCCGCCTAAGCGATCTGCAGGTCCTTAGTGTCAGAGCTGTAGTTACATCTTGGAGGAGGAAAGGGGCCGGGAGGAGAAGATAAATAATCGGGACGTTGGAAGTCACGTTTGTGCCGCTGCAGCAGGGAAAGCGGCAGGGACAACTCCAGCAGCGGCGGCGGCTCCGGCGGCAGCAGCAGCGGCGGCAGCGAGGGCTGCACGCACGGTGTGTGTCTCCGCTCCTCCAGCTCCCCCCCTAACCAATGAGAACAGCTCTCCGCCAGCAACTTTAAATGGACCTGGATTTTTTTTTTTTCCCCCTCTGTTGTTAATATATATATCTGCGTGCGTGTGTGTGCGCGCGCGCGTGTGTGTGTATATATATCTATATATATATGTATGTATGCGTGTGTGTATATATACACACACGGACACACGGCACACACACATACATGCATACACCGCCTAGGGCTCGCCCTTAATTCCCAACCGGGGCAGCAGCCGCAGCGCCCGGCCCCCTCGCCGCGCTCAGCGCATGCAACAGGCCTCGCTAAACTCCATGTGGGTCAAGCGTCACGCGCATCTCTCTCCCACCCCCCACCCCTCTTCCCACCTCCCTTCTTTCGGCATTTAAGCGTGGCCACCCGGCAGCCAAGGTCGCCGCGAGCCCTACGCCGAAACCCAAGCGGGGAGTTTGACGACGATCCCTCAAGCGCGCACCACGCTCTGTCGCCGTGCCCTGCCCCCTCCCCGCCCCGCTGCAGCCTCCTCTCTCCTCCCGCCTGCTAAGGGCTGCCCTTCCGCTCCGTCCTTGCTCCCACCGCGCCTCCCCCGGCTTCGGCACGCACGGGGGCCCGCCGCGCTGGCAGCACCTGAAAGTCACGTTTGGCCGAGCAGAGCCCAAGAATTGTCCTTGCTCGTGGGGAAAGTTGTAGTTCCCATATCACAAAATGGCGAAGGGTGGAGAACTACACCTCCCGGCGTGCGCCGCGCGCCCGCTCGCCGATTGGCTGCTGGGGAAGGAACCCCCTTCGCCACGCTCGTCCTTCCCCAACACCACCACCCCCACCCCCTATACATTGGTTTCCCCCTTTCGCTTGACTCCCCCATCTTTCCCCCCCTCCGCGGAGCTCGGTGGTAGAGGCTGGGGGAGGCAGAGGGCGGGGGAGGCCTACGACCGGAGAGGGAGGAGGAGAAGGGCGAGGGGGAAGTTTATTGGGAATCGCTGACAAGGGAGCGGGGAGGCAGGCAGGCGCCGCGGGAGGCTGCAGGGAGAGTGCGGGGATTAATGTGTCTGGGTTAGGATGGGAAGTGGCGACAGGAAAACTTCGTGTCTGTGGGCTGCCCCGCCGAGGAGGCGGCGGTCTGGGTCCTGCCGGACGGACAGACAGACGGAGGACTGCCCGCCTGCCGGGCGGGCGGTGTCAGCTCGGGACACGCTGCGGGCCGGGCTGCGCCGTGCGGGGCCCGCTCCATGTCTCCAAGGTGTCCCGAGGTCGCGCCGCTGCCGCGCCGGGGCTGCCCCGCGGGACCCGGGCCGGTGGCTCGGTGCGCCCGGGAATAACCTTTCTGTGCGGACGGAATGTGTGCTTTTAAATCCCGCCGAGAGCCCGGCGGCTTCCCAGGAGCAGCGGCCCGTCCTCGCCCAGGGCTGGTGCCAGGGCTGGCCAGCGCCTGCTGCCCCATCTCCGGCGGGCTCTGCTGCTGAACCCGCTGGCGGCTCCTGGGAACGCGGTGTCGGTACGAAATCCCAAAGTTCCAATTCTCGATTAATTACACTTTTTGGTTTTTTTCCCCAAGAAATAAACTGTTTCGGAAGTGGAAGGCCCGTCTTCAGCAAAAGCCCAGCAGTTCCGTAATGGTGAATTAAGTTGTTGGAGGAAGTGGAGACGAGGGTCACAAAGTTGATAAGGGGACTAAAGCACCTTCCCTGTGACGACAGGCTGGGAATGTTTGGGGCTGTTCAGCTTGGGTAAGAAAACATTCAGTGGAGACTCCATATTGTTCAAAGCCAGGTTGGATTAGGCCTTTGAGCATGCTGGTCTAGTGGGATTTGTCCTTTCCCAAGACAGCGGGAGTTTTAACTAGGTGATCTTTAAGGTTTCTTCCAACCCCTAACATTCTATAGTTACATCTCCTCTAGAGGCAGGGAGGAAAGAGTGTCATTAATGATCCCTGGTGTGAGGTATTACCATACCCAGTGTGTGTTTGTGCTTTTCTCTAGGACTCACCACGAACTATGAGCTGATGTACTTTTATGCTAATGAGTTACTCTTGGGTGATGCTTTAGGAGCCTAACACTGTCTTCCACGTGCAGGTTTTATGTTCAGTTCCCTTCTGGAGCATATTATATCTGCCCCGTAGGAATGAAATTTTTTGTGCAAGACTCTTGTGTGGCAGTGCTCAGAATCAGAAGAGGGCAACACTTGCCAGAGCCTCACTCCCCAGTTCCTAGCCTTGAGACTTCATCACAAGACCATCCTTTCTCACTTTCATAGATAAGTGACCATTGTGATGTCCCTCTATGTTAGAAATAGAATACAAATAATGTTTATTACACTAAATGGAAAAAAAAAAGTTATGTTTCAATTTCTTAGTTTCCATTCTTAATGTTTATCGCACATTGTTTCAGGACTCTTTCCCTAATCTTGTTTAATTAAAAAATGGGGTACAAAATGATCTGTGCTTGACCTCATCCAATATCAAGCTTTTATGATAATACTACTTGTGATCAGCTTAACCTTTTGAAGCCTTTTCTTTAGATCTCTTATAGGAAAATATAGATTACTTCTTAAGAGTAACTCTGAAGTGAGGTTTTTGTTCCTTGAAATTGGAAATATGCACATTTTTTATAGGACTCTTCAACTTCCTGCCCTCACTTATTTTTTTAAGGTATTTATATAGCATGAAGATCTAGGACATCCTTGGAAGGAAATGCTTTTGCCTTGGCTTTTCTTCAATTAGTAATGATGAGTCTGCTTCTCCAGGAGACAATTTGGAAAGCCAGAAGAGGCAAAGATAGCCATTCATGTATTTCTGAGTCAACAACTGAGCAAAAAGTTTTCATAGAAAACCTACCTGGCTTTTCTCGAATGACATAAGGTAGCAAACCCAACTGTTCCCCCCTCCCCTTACTTTGGAGATTACTTCCTGAGTGCTCTTAAAAGTCTCGGTGTTGCTATGTTTGCTGCTGGCTTTTGTGCCATGTGTTGAACAACAGCTTACTGTCAGTGCAAACTAATGAATTTTCTTCTCGAGGCTGGGTGGCAGAAGCCTTTCCCATAGGTCTGTGGCTCTATTTACATTGTGTTCTCTTACACAGAGCATTGTATTGTGCACATGCTGGGTATCATGTATCTGCCATGGGTCTTGCCTTTCAGTTCTAGCTTGAGTACATTTTGGAGACTGACCTTTTAAATACTGAACCTGGACTGGTTTGCAAAATTAATTAAATGCTGGTACAATAGCACTTAGTATCATAGGTTAACTGCTACTGATGTCAGTGTTTGCAATTACATTTGATAATTTTTTTTTTCTAGTTTCATTGTGGCGTTCATCACGGTCACTTCCAGCTGTAACTCTGCTTGAAGATGTTTGAGAAATGAGTACAGTTAACATGATAGAGATTCCTTATTCCTTTTTTATCTTGTTTCCTTTTCATTCCTTCATTGTAAATAATACTTTTACAGGAATTACACACATATGTAAAGCAGCCCCCAAACTGGATTTATGTGTTCTACAACGAGTTTTTAGTCACTGTCCAGTGTGAACCTTTCCAATAACCTCAGTGTTCTTAGGATAATACTATTGCAAAAAAAACCTGGGGATTTTTTTATTTGTTTGGGTTTGTTGGGGTGGTTTTTTGGGTGGGAAGGGGGATTTCTTGGTTTGCGTGGTTTGTTTGGGACTGTTTTTTTGGCGCGGGGGTGAGGATATTGTGGATTATTTTGTTGTATGACCATTACACATTTTATGCATTGTTCATTTGGACTTGTGCGTACTAAGCATCCTAGGTGCAGTTGTCTCTGAGCAAGAGGTGAAACATGGTCACTTTCTAGCATACAATATAACCTTCCAGTGCACAATTCAGTGAAAAGTGAGAGGAAACTTCCTTCAAAAGGAACCTCGGTGATACCTCTCCGGCTACTAGAGTTTTCATAATACTGCCTAGTTCACATCCCAATGGAGATAAAATCCCTTTGAGGTTATAGGAAAAGAGCATTCATCATGGCTGACTTACCTATGACTGCACTTCTTCTTCTTCTTCTTCTTTTTTTTTTTTTTTTTTAAATTTTAATTAGGGTCTACTGGTTTGGGCACTTCTGGACTTGGAAGGCAGACATATGTGCAGATTGGTTTGTGGTGTCCTCAGAATTCTGGGGCAGGAGTTTTAGTGAAGTAATGTGGAAGGTCCTGCTATGGGTGCTGACCAAAACAGGTCAAAAGAAATAAAAATAAATATGTAGTTCATAAGGAAAATTATTGAATTTTTAAAGTTTTTTGGTTGTTATTTTCTCATGTTGGTCAAACAGATAAAACCATAGGCACAAGCAGTACAGGGAAGATAGAAAGAACATGGACTGAATTTGTGAGCCACAATTCACCAGTCGGCAAACAAAGGGCATGATGCCAGACAAGTTTGGCCATAAAAGAACCTTGTCTTGTGGGCAGGCTGTGATTGTTTGTGGACAGATGGCTGCTTATCAATTCGTAAAAATAACTTCTGCATACCTTTTCTTCAACTGTCTTGTATTTACCTGAATTATGCCTCAGAAAAGACAAGATAAATTCTCTAGTGTTGAACAGGTTTTCTACAATTGAAAGTGATGCAGCTTTGAATTCTGAGACCTTATATCTTGTGTGGATAAAAGTAAAATGTTTTTTTACATTGAGAAGGATGAGAGTGAGAGAAGGTTGGTAGCTTTGTGCTGCTAGATACAGAACTTGCTTCTAGCCCTAGAATCTGGTTTGCCATCTGCAGAGATGTGTGGGGAATTCTTGGGTGTTTTTTTGAGGTTTGAATAGCTTCTTGGAAGCTTGGTGGAGTAGCTAGAGACTTTGAGTGGACCCCCAGGTTTGTCAAATCAATACACATTCCTAGAGTAGCTTTTTGTGTGACAAGCAATGACAGCCTTTATGTATAGCGTATTTTGTTTCACGTTTGAGAAGATGGAACTTTACCACAAGCAGACAAGTCTTCCTTCTAGCAACTAAGAAGAATGTAGAGACCATCAGAGAGAGGCCTCTGCCTGTAGAACCCTGGCCACTGACTTGAGTTGATGCCTAGACCTGACATTCTGTTTTCTACATTTCCTAATTGGGGTTCTCCTCCACTTTCTGTCATGCTTTACATCCTATCTCTCCTGTATTCATATTCTGCCTTATTGTTTTGCTTTGGTCTTTAAAGCTATGTAACACATTACAGTAGTGTTGGAGTAGAATATTAAAAATAGCATTGCAATACTTAGTTAAGAGAAAACCAGCTACTGCTGTGAATTAATCCCTTGGGGAAGAAGGAAGTGGAACTTCCTTGTATATGTTCCCATGGGGAAATAGAGATATGAGTAGCCAGTTACTGGGAATCAGTTTGGCCGCTTCTCCCCAACCTTTTTACTTGTTAAATATTTGTATGAATGTACACATTTGTTAAATATTTACATAGAACGCAAATATAATGACCATGCAACGCAGAAAGCTGGTGAGCATGCAAGGTGTTGCCTCTCCATCTGTGTCTTAGGGTTTCCCAACAGGCAGCTTCCAGCATGCACTTAAGCTCTACATGTGTAGTGGATTCTGTATCACATGCACTCAGGGTGGATTCGTGCACCGCAGATTTATGCATGTCATTTAAAATCCTCTGGGCAATTGAGACACGGTCCCTTGCATCTCCAGGATCCTTGAAGTGGCCGTACATGCACGTGCAGGCAGACGCTACACAGATGGTCAGAGTGAAAGGATATTAAAGTGGCTAAGTTAAGCACTCAAAAGTTACAAAATGCTAGAATTGGGAAAATGCTTATGCAATATTAATTCCATCCATACATCTATATATTGCTTTGTAATAATCTTAAAATAGGTTACATACCTTCCCCCGCCCCCACCTCCATAGAATGATTGGGTTTTATTTGGTGCATTAAGTGAGTCTGCTCTTGGCATGAATTAGAATACATGCTGAAGGAGAGAGAGTGTTGTCTGTTGAACTCTTACCCTCCTGTGTTCCTGTGAGTGTAAGAAGGGAAGACATAATCTCATTGTTAAGGCAGCTGAACGTTGCTTTGCAGAAGTTGATCCTCTGCCAAGGAGTGTGATGCTGGGTAAGCCATTTACATCAATCTTTTAATAGTGGCCAGGTCAGCACTACTAATTTGTACATAAATAGCTACAGTTGTCAGGTAGGTGATGAGCTGTAACTTGTAACTATCATAGCTCTTTGATCCAAATCTCCTAGTGTGCAAGATATTTTGTTTTCCCACTTGAAAACATAGAAGGGGAGATGAAGAAATAAATATATCTGTGGTTGCTACAGTGTTCCTGTTGTAGCTGTTGCATCGTTCCTCATTTTATGGGTTCTCTTAGGACTACACATGTGCATCTGCACCAAAGGATGCTGGAAGCTGTATCCTTTGAACATGCAGTGCTAAATACTAGCAAGACCTGGATTTTAGGTATTTTGAGACTCTTCAGATATTAATTTCTGACTGCCTCAGTTTACAGGCTGTAAAATGGAATTAATACATTCCTTTAACACACAGAACTGATGGAAACATATCACTTGTGGACTGTCATGATAGTCTTGGTGCAAGCACCGCAGAAAAAGCACCACAAATCTCTTTGTTTGGCTCTTTGTCTGCCTTTTCTCTATTGAATTTAGTACTTTGTCAGCTTTTCTTTTCTTTTCTTTGGATTTTATTTCACTCCTTTTTAGAGCTAGCAATGTAAGGTTGTTTGTCCTGGCCACAGTTCTGGTTCAGTATTTACTGCCATTTGCTCAGTTGCCCTGCATCTGTTGAGATGTGGGATTGTGGGACAGCAACCCCTGAGGCACAGAAGCTTGAACAAAATCCTCAGAAGTACACAAACTTGAACAAAAATTGTCAAATTGATATGAACTTCTGATTTTGTTTCAGTGCAAGTTGCTCCATAAACTCTAATCTTGCATGAATGTCAACTGTTTTAGTTGAGTTACTTATTTAAACAATTTCATTAAATTGAAGTAAGAGCCTTTTACATGGAGATAAGAGCTCTACGAGGAAGAGGAACAGGAGCGTTTTAGTGAAAGGAGGAGGGGTTGGAGAGAAGCACTCCATCCTTCTTCCTCCTCTTCTTCTTCTCTGTGTTCATTTGAAAGTCTGTCTTTCTTCCTCCCTTCTCTCCCTCAGCCTTATGAGGAGTCTCTCCCTCAGCCTTATGATGCTTACTTGGAGCCGTGGGGAAGATTTGGCTTGTGGGACTAATACTCTCAAAGTTGTGATCAGAGGACAATGTTGATGGGCAAGGGGAGATCCTCTCTGTGGCCAAAAGACACATGGGACAGTGCTGGAGCAGAGGAGGAAACGATGACTGCCTTTCCAGTATTTCACTGGTGAAAAGTGGCATGGGAATGGGGGAAGAATTGAGAGGAGAGAGTGGAGGGTGGGACTGGAATGAGTGCAGAAGCAGGTAGGTTGTGCGAAGGGGGAAGGACTGGGGAATAGGGCAGGGAGTAGGTAGATGAAAAGGTGGCAAAGACTGGTTTTGCTGTAGAAATTCAATCTGGTGATTTTGTGGGAGGAAGGGAAGAGGCAGCACAGGTTTTGGTGCTCCAGGGTGGACCGGAGGCTCTAGAGACTCACAGTTCAGCCAGCACCATTCCATAAATCTGTTATTTGCATGTCTGCATTTCCTGTCTGCACATCAGCTGTCTCGTCAGAGTCTGTTTTCCAGGGCTTAATTTGCAAAGAGAAAGAGTACATAGGGCTCTGAGATGAGACGTTGCATGCTGAAGCCCATCTTCATAGGCAGTATTGATGCTCTTCCCAAGCACAGGACACACTCAGTTTTCCTGTTGGGAAAAATACCGAGCTCAGTTGCACAGAGTTGATTCCAGCTGATGAATAGCATGGAAAAGTGGTGAATCAGGCCTTGAGTTTGGCTCCAGTGCTGGCAGAGTCTGTGCTGCTGGTGTCCAATTTACTAGCCAAAAATTAGCCATCATTTTGCCTTGTAACTGAGTGTAAATTTCAGATGTTTGCAACATTTTGTTGTTGTAATTTGTATTATAGCCAAGAATTAATTCTGAGCATGGTGGAAGCTGTGTTTCTAATAAAAGGCCACGTTTATAACTAATCAAGTAACACACACAGTGATGGCTTCTACTGAAAAAGCAGAAGCAGCAAGTTGTTGTTGTCATAAGGAGGGTTATCAGACCACTCAGTGTTTAGTAACAGCATAAAAAAGGCCTGATCCTACGAAGTGCTGGGTGCTCTCAGTTGCTTTTGATTTTTGAACAGTTTTTGAGGTACCCCCACAATGCACAGGGGTCAACACCATGGGATCATTGAGCAAAAAGAAGAGTGTAGGAAATAAAGTATGAGAACAGCTTGCTTGTTCTTAGGAATAGCTTTTATTTCCCAAAATATGGGGTGTATTTACTTCCTGCTTGTGATAGACAGTTAAAGTAATAACTCCAGTGGTGGTCTCTGTTTTTATTGAATTTGTAATATGTGCTCGCTTTGGATGTGCAATTTCAGTCTTCTGCTGATGCGAGATGGAATTTGTGCTCTGTTTGGCTCATGGCATGTCTTCCGTCAGTTCAGTGCCTGTATAAGCAGGGTTTGATGGTATGCAGTAACTTGATGTGAGAGGCTAAGATAAAACCCCAGCTGTTTCTTAAGATATCGCCTGCTGTTATCAAGAGGCTCAGGTTAGCAATTTTAAGTGTTACAAGGACCTATGTTTTTGAACTGCTTTCCTGAAGAGAAGGTAGAAATGTACATGCCTGGCTATTTTAGGAATCACTCTTTATTGATTGTGCTTGTACTTTATGAAATGTGGGCTCAGGGAATGTGGGTAATAAAGCTGAATTATCATCCTTGAGTGTTTGTAGATTAAGGATATTGTGTGTAAGTGAGTCATGGTGAAAGCTGCCTTAGGTTTAAAATACCAGCAGCAACAACAGGGAATGGATAGCCCAACCAAGTGTCAGTCATGTCACTGTGCTTCTGAAGGGATTCAGGTACAGCTGAAGACTTGCCTTCTTCACTGACATGGATGCAACACCAGCAGCCAGCCAGCTTCCACAATCCCTCCTGCTGACCAGTCCATGAAGGAGTAGCTATCTGCCAAACAAGCTGTTTGTTTTATTTCAAAGCCCCAGTGGGCCCAGCCCTTCCTGCCTAGCAGCTGCAGCAGGCTCCATTCCTGCTCAGTGCCTGGCCTGGGAAGAGATTGCTCATTGGCCCAGGAGAGTGGTTCTCCATAAATGGCTTGTGAGGAATGCTGTGTGAGAGGATTTGGCCTTTCTTTTAAATTGTTTGTTTTATTAAAGTTTGTTTATTAAAGTGAATATCTGGTCACAATAGGAACCTTTTTTTTGAAGCCTGTGTATTGCCAAGAGAGCAGGATAGAGCACTATCAGGTTATTGCTTCACCAGGATCAGAAGTATACAGGCGGCTCTGCAGATCCTTGTGGGCATCCCGGCGCCTTCTTTCTTCCCTCTTCCAGCTGAACTCTGACTGATCTGCTGTAGTCATCACTCCCTGCACCTCTACAGAGGGGACAGTGATGTGCCAGTTGCTCCACCTATGGCATTTCTGATAAGCAGAGGTTAGATCTCTATTACAGATTGAAGGGGTGCCAGAGCTAGTTTTGAACAAGCCAATCTAAGTGTCTCTGGCAGTCTAGCTGATGAAGTAGAGGAGTCTGGGTATGCTCACTTATACCACTAAGAAGTATGATTGTTTATGCTTGGAAGGTAAATTGATCTGAGATGGTAAATTCTTGCAGAAACCCAAGTGTGCCTCTAGTACCCAAGATAGTTTAGCCAGCTTCACACCATGCACCCAGTCACTTCTGTTCATTAATTAAAAGTTTTGAAACCGCTAGTAAATTAAAAATATGTTTGTCATACTGAGTTCCTATACCATTCTCTCTTCAGTTGACAGGAGAATATGACACCTGCAGCTGTCACAAAAAGTGTGGGCAACAGCCCTAGTAGCCCTTTCTAGTAAGTGTGTGCCTTACATACGGTTACATAAACTGTAATATGTCAACTTGCCTATCTGGGATATGAGATGGTTCATCTTGTGAAACCAGGAAGATGAATTTTAAACCCAAGATAATCTTGTTCAGAATTTATGGCTTTTGGAACTGGAGCATCTCATCACTATATGATTATATGTTTATACGTTGTCGTTTCTCTGCATGGAATGTAACACAAATAGTCTCAGGCTTTCTTAGCAAACCTTTCAGGATGAGGGAATTGTCTGGATGAGGGAGTGGCGTGGGAACACTCACTGGACCAGTGAGTCAAAGACTGGAGTTCCCTCTATAAACGCGTAATCTGTCTGGTGAGTGAACATGCTCAGAGCTGCAGTGGTTTGGGTTTATTGACATACTTCTCAGTGAGACAAGTGTTATTCAGTTTTCTGGCTAGGACTGACTTTGGACAACCGAGTGAAACAAATGTTCCTAGGGGGAAGTATGAACTGAAGGCTTGAGGTTAAAGCAAAATATCCTTTTCAGGCCTTGGAAGAGAATAGCAAGAGTGGTGATTTTTAAATCCTGCCTGTGAGATCAGTGTTAAAAGCCTTGAGCGATGTGGTTAGGTCTGTGTCTACAGTGTGTGTCCTTAGGTGCTGTGTCCTCGTAGTCACAGCAGGGATTTCTGCTTGGTTTGTGAGTTGGCTCAGTCTTTACATGGACACACTCTGACCTGCTTTCTTCTGTAGCTGTCTATATTCTGCTCTTGTTGGACACCCAGACTTGGCACTCCACTTTGATCCAGTAGCTCAGCTGGATAAACTGAAATTTTATGATGGGAAGGTTTAAGATGGACTTCTCTACTGAGGAGAATTCATCAGTGTCTCGTTGATCATTGTCCCGTGTCCTGCAGGTTGCTGTGCTGCGGAAGTCTTCCTGCAGGGCTATGCCACTGGCAATCCTCAGACCACAGGTGGAGGTCCCCACCAGCAGCCAGGGGCTTCCCAGTGCCCAGGTGTTTCCCCCTGAGCCATTTGTGTTGCTCACCGGGAGAGAATTTCTCACCTCCTCTGTGACAGACCCTTTTTGGGATAGTAAGGATTTGTGTGATAATCAGGATGGTTTGCTAAGGGATTTCTGAGTTGGCTGATTGTAACCACATCCGCTGACCTAGCACAGCTCTGGCTGAAGCCTGCTGGACGTCACCACCTGCTCTTTGCCACCCATTCTTTTCTGGCTTCCCTTCTCCTATCTTGCTTCTAGTCCACCTGCTTCAAAAGGAAAAAAAGCTAGCTGAAGAGACCTGCACTACTGGTTATTTGATGTAGATTTTGCTAAAATGGACTGACACATACATACAGTTCTGGCTGGTGGTAGCAGAGCATGAATAAACATAATTACCCGTGGCTGTGATGTGGTATCTAGCTACTGTAGATGCAAAGCATGAATTTAATAACTGTGTATGGTGAAATGGTTATAAATGCACGACTGTGCAGTGTAGACAGGGCCTGATATATCACTCATTTCTACATTTGTAATTAATTGTAGGAACAAGATTGTTCTTTGCATGTGTTCTTTCTTTGCTGCCAAGCACGACAGAGAGCTATAATGATCTTATACCTTAAGCTTGTAATAAAATATTGTTGGTTACCTAGCAAAGAAATTTCTTAATTAAGTTTGCTACACAAAATCCCATCATGCTTTTTAAGATTTTTTTTTTTTGCCAGAACTCCTTAATGACTTTTACCTCTGAGTATAATCAACAGTAAAATTTCTGATATTTAAAAAACATTTTCTGCATATTTTTTCCATCTGGATATAATGGAGCATAATTTAAGACTATGGGCAGAAGAGGGGGTAAATGATGCATGTAATGATTGTTTTAACATTTACAAGAAAATAATTTATTTAAATTGGATTAAGCCTTAATATTATCACACTTTTCTACCTGATTTAACATGGGGGGAGGGTGGGGGAAAGGGAAGAAAACGATTTCATGGTGAAGTGTTTTAAGTATTTAGTATTTTCTTTGCTTTTTGATCATCCAAGCATCCTGCCCCACAGCCATGTAAATTTCCTTACATACAAATGTTCATTGCCATCTTTTACATTCCTCTGCTGACAGTGGTCATGCTAAATCAAACAGATGGACAAAATGGACATCATCTGTACCTTGAATGCCCAGATTAATTCTGCCAGAACAGAGGTGGGGTAACAGCAAAGAATAATTTGCTTTTATATATTACTGCTTTTAAGAACTCTATTAATCATATTGCTAATTCTGGTATACATATTCAGAGTGAGACAAAGAAATGAGACCTGCGTAGGTAGGACGTGAGACCTTAGGGGTCTGTAGCTTTTTTCTGTCCCCAGCAATTTTCCTACCAGCCTATTATTTCTGCTAAGATTGGGTCTCCAAGTCCAAACTTTATCATCTTTGTCTAATTCATTTCCCCGCTCCAGGAGAGAGGAATCAAGTGGGATAAATTCTGTATCTGTATGCTACTCCAGCTTTGAGTCTACTGATTGAAGTGTTTTGTTTTTAATAGATGCTGTTTTGATGAGGAAAAAAAATCTACAGTCAAAGGAGCTCCATTAGTGGCAGAACCAGCAAAGCCTGGTTTTCAGTAGGTTGGTGCCTCATGGTTTCATAGTGAACTACAATTGTCTCTTTTTTCCTATAGAGGGGTAATTTGTTAGGTGTCTCTCCCATGTGGATTTTTTTAATGCTTCATAAGGTTTAAATATGCATTACAGCTTTTTTTTTTTTTTTTTTGCTTTTTTTCATCCAGCCATAATACTTTTAGAATCGCTTTCTTCCCCTATTTATTTTTTTACAAAGAATGTGGAAATTTGAGTGTTCTGTGTATCTATTGCATTTTGTTTAAAAAAAAAAAAAAAAAAAAAAAAAAAAAGGCCTGGAACTCAGTGTGTGACTTTCCAAACTTCAGTGTCATAGCAAGCCAAGCAATAATGGTATTATCTTGCTAAGTACATTGCCGAATTTGGGACTGTATTTAAGTTTATGTCTTCTGGGAGACATAAGTTTGGCTTTCTAGTTAGTCCTGCTTATCCAGTAGAGCTGCTGTCATCAATGGAAGATGTTCTGGCTTTATGAAGCATCAAATAATTATTATGTAAATTCCTATTAAAATGACAGATTTTCTTCCAGTCCCATTTTCATTAGAGTCAAATGTAAGTTCCTCATCACCTTCAAGAGGAATTCCATTTCTTTTACAACTGTAAAAGAATTCAGAGGTTGGAGCAGTTTTATTGTCACCAGTGTACTATTAGTCACATATATGTAAACCAGAAAAGATTTCTTCCCAAATCCAGTTTCAGTACACAAAGCTGGGTAGTAAAATACACATGGAAGTCCGTGATATCTTGTTGGGGTTCTTTGGTTGTTTTTTTTTTTTTTTTTTCTGTAAGAGATTCACTTTTAAAACTTAGAAGTACACTTCAGATAAATAGAAGGTTAAATTCTATTGATTCTTACATTCTTTGTATATACATAAACTTCTGTTTACTTGGGAAGTATAATATCAGTAGAGTAGTTCCCACTTGAAAGTTTATTAATTTCTTTCTTCTCCCTTCTCCTTTCTTTGAGGTGTCAGTACTGAGAAAGATGAATCATTTATTAGTGGGAGGCCTGACACTTGATGAAATCACTATCTGACACTTCAGTGACTTCCAGTGTTGTTCTGTGAACATTCAGCAAAGTGCAGATGATGTGGTAGTGTTTTCTCCCTCTCTCTCTCTCTCTTTTTTTTTTTTTTTTTTTTTTTTTTTTTTTTTTTTTTTTTTTTTTTTTTTTTTCCCCCGCAAATGGGTGAAATGCTTTATCATCACATAGTGTGTGAGATCTTCTCCAATTGGGATGAATAGCCTTTCCTTATTGTTTAGAGTGTTTAGAGTGATTCATAATCTGATGTAGGAAAAAAATAGAACACATCTGCAACTGGCAGGAAAGATCTTTATATTTCTGCTGAGAATCAGTGAAAAAGCAGAACTCGATCCATGAGGGTTTTTTTAGGGGAGGGGTGTACGGGAGGGCACAGATTACATTCTTGGCTGAGTGTTGTTACAGTTTGGAGTTCTCTTAAAACAAAGCATGCAAATCTCCATTGTGTTACAAATGAACTGCACGGAAGGGACAGTTCTCTGCTGGCCACAGGATTACCTCTGGAACCGGGCAGTGATTTCAACCCAAAGACATTTCAGGGTGTATTGGCACAATGCACCCATTGACACAATGCACCCATTGGCACAATTGTGCCAAGCAATTGACAGTAAACATGTGGGTGTTTGACAATAAGCTGAACGGGTTTACTTACTTTAAAAGTAAGTTATATTTAATTCTAGTGTCTTTCAGACCAGTAAACCATTCTGCAACCATGTAGGTTAGAATTTTTCCCTATCTGAACTTACCTTTTTCTCTTCCCTTATGTTTTCTATTCACTTTCTTTGCCATCCTCCCCAGAAAATGTTGCAGTAGTTTCAGACTACTAAGATATTTTCCTGCATCATGCAATTTGA
The DNA here is from genome assembly GCF_015227805.2 of Hirundo rustica. NCBI lineage: Eukaryota > Metazoa > Chordata > Aves > Passeriformes > Hirundinidae > Hirundo > Hirundo rustica. The sequence goes on from NC_053450.1 coordinate 91,694,431, forward strand.
AATCTGAGCAATGTTACTCCGGCTCCTTTCCCAAGCTACAACACTCACCCACTCAGATGCCCTGCTGTAAGTAAAATGTCACAGGCTGGGAAGTTGTAAGTACGTAGACATGCTTCCCAGTACCAAGCCTGGCATCTAAAAAGTGGCTTCAGGGTTTTCTTCTAACTTAACTGGTTCGTCCCTTTGTTTCCTCAGAAGCTCATAGTCTTTTCCCGGTCCATCCTCTCTCATGTCTGGAAGTTAGGGGCTTTTTCCCTCTTGATGACTTTGTACAGTCCTCATTGCTCTGCTGTCTGAGCATCTTCACTTCCTACTGTCTATCGCCACAGTACTTTACAGAATGTACTCTTCATAGATGTATGTGCGTACAGCAGAACTAAATACTCATCAAATTAAGGCAGTGAGGGAAGACCATGAAAGGGTTGGCAATTAAACTCACCTTTCAAGTAAAGACACAATATATCTTGTGGTATATTCTCCCTCTCTAGTGGCTAATTTTTATATCCTTGATTTTGCCCTCCAGGATTTTTGGGTCTAAACTGTTATACAACTGCTACTGTAAAGAAGCAGGTGACCTTTGGAGATAGTAAAACTGCCTTAATTTTGTGTTTGTTGTTTGCTATTGCATGTTCCTCACCAGTATGCACACATCAGATGTAATTATGTGTGCAAAAAGTCAGGAGTTTGCAACTACTTTGGTTACTGCCTTACTACTCAGGATCTCATTTAAAAAAAAAAAAAAAATAAAATACTATAACCTTCAGAAAGGGAAGAAATTATATCAATTTCCAATCCAGAGAGACTTTGGGGTGTCTCTACAATCTTTCCTTGGCATCTCTACATTGAAATCATCTGGCACATTAGGCCTGGATCCTGGTGATTCATCACAGCTGCCCAGAGTGCCGTGGCTGGCGGAGGGGAGGTTGGCCTTGACCCTGATATCAGCTTCTCTCGGACTTAACACAGAGGACTGCTCCTCAGTGCCTGTCCTGCCACCGGAATGCAGGAACTCCCTGTGGGCTTCACGGGTCACACAAAACCCTACGTGCAGGTCTGCCTGAGGAAAGGGCTGCTGATTGCAAGGGGAGGCTGCCCACCCCTTCTGGTCTGATGAGGAAGCTCTTTTTAGAAGCACTCGCGTGCTTGGGCCAAGCAGAAATAACTAGATCCTCACAAACAGTTTAAATGGGCGGCATTGGGTGGCTCCGGCTGGAGCGCGGTTCCGAGATGGTCTAAGCTGCTCCAAAGCAGAGCAGTTGCAGCCTGGCTTTGAAGCATCTATATCCCCATGCATTGCACCAGCACTGGTGCTCGCTTGACTCCACAGGGAGCTGAACTAACAGGGCAGTGTTAAGATTTTTTTGAAGTTAGTTCTGTCTTCTCGTAATCAGTTCAGCGTGAGACCAGATAAGAATCCTCGCTGGCACAGGAAAGGGCAGCAGCTGGGGAAGGAGGGACTGTGGCAGCCGCAGCTTACATCGGATTAGACTGTCATGGAACCGCGGCTACATTTGGAGAAGGCACATGAGCATCTCTGGGTGATTTGAGGGGACAACACCCCCAGGCTGGAGGAGGAGCATTGCGATAGTAATCTCTCCCAGTAGGACATGATCCAGAGAGAATATTTGTCTACAGTATAAAATAAATTATAGAAGAACTTTCCAAAAACATCGAAAAGACTTAGAAGTCTGCTGTCAGTGTTCTGTGAAACAAGTTAATTCAACATAGGCTTATAAGATGTTTGTTTTCCTCGCATCCCTCTCCCTGGCAGCCCGCCCCGTCCTCTTTTTGCAAGGCGTGAGATATGCCCTGGCTCTCTTAGGTCATGGTATGACGGGCACCCTGCCAAACGAGGCTGATCTTATAAGCTGCTACTGCCCTGGTTGTTGCTGGGACTGTTAGCATGATTTTTAATTCACTTCTGTGCTGCCCTCATTTTTTCTCCAGCCTTAGCTTGAAGTGGGAGTGTGCTTAGTTAGCTGTGAACTACACTGCTGCAAATTCATGGTCTATTAGCACCTTTTCAAAGCTCCCCTTTCTGTTCTCTGAAGAATTAGAACACAGCTATTAAAAAACAACAACACTCAAGGCTATTGCACAGTGTCGTTGTTTAAGGCTTTGTTTTTAAAATGATTGCTGAGATAGGTTGCTTCCTTGCTTTCTCCATAATGTATTTAGAGTTGAAAACAACAGCATCAGTAATAAGATGCTGATGAACCTAAGGTAGATGTGACAGCGTAATGCGGATAGTACGCCTAGAATTTGTCAAAGCAGGCGAAATAACCCCACCTTGGGCAATTTTCAGGAGAAATACTCTACAGTACTTGTCAGGTCTGGGTAACTGCTACATAAACATACTACCTTCTGGCATACGAATATCAGTTTGTATAAAGCAGTCACACCGTAAAAAAAAAAGGGAGGGGCAGGGCAAAGACCCTGATCTTGTGGACCCTTACAACAAGTCGAGATCTCAGAAAAGTGTAAAACAGAAACCAGCCTTCTCTAGGGGGTAGCTACATTTATCTCTAGGCATGTTTCATTGGCACTTACATTCTGATATAATAAACAACGCTGTAATATTTATCATTGTATTTTGGAGAGTATATCTACTTTCATCAGCAGGAATACAAAGTTAGGCTACAAATAGACTCTTTCTCATTAAGAGGTTACTAAAAATTTCAGAATTACTGCCACAGCTGGGATACACATTTGGCAGAAATATCTTGCAGAATGAAATAACTAGAGAACTAGAGAATCAAAATCTCCAGTTGCCACTCAGTATCATTGTAGGTAGAGTTTTTGTGTGAAATATGTATGTTTTTTTTTTTTTTTCAAAATACATACAAGGATCTCACAACTTATCTTTCATTGAAACAAGTAACAAAAGAGTGGTAAAGAGGAGCTGAATTGTGCTAAGATGTTGACCCATATATGTATGTATATTTTTTCTTTGCTAGATGACTTTCATAATATACTCTTATAAAAACAGTATGACAGCTTTCACCACAACCTTTATGTGTTCATAATACCTATTTACATACACACTTGTATACAGAGAGATGAAAATCACATCTTGGAAATCAAATGGGGCAGATGGAAAAAAGGTATTGAAGTTATAGCCAAAGCATGCAGTATACTGTAAACCACAGTTTGTTTACCTCTGCAGTCTTAGGCGGTCTTCTTTCTTTGCTATTTCACTGATAGTTTCCAGGTACCTAGGTGCTTAGATCCTGAGTGCACCACCTCTGTCATTTACGCTGTAGGAGTCTGAATTCCTTACTACAAAAGGCAGAATCATCTACTAAAGTGTTGGAATAATGTAAGAGCACCTCGTGTTTCCCTAGGTTTTGTATTTTAATTCAAAGAATATGTTGATTTAACTTGATTGAGGCCTCCTTGGAAGAGGAGCCACCCATACAGCCAACCCTTCCAAGGAAATGATGACTTAAGGCATTCCTTACCTTAGAATTGTTAGCACAATGGCAGTGCTTGACCGTGAGCACCTTGCCTTTGTCTCTCCCTGAACCTTTGGGACTCCCTCAGCTGGAGGGATAAAACCCCACGAAGTCACAAAGACAATGGAATTTGGCAGGACTGGAAATGTTTCCTTTCACAACACGAAATTACTGATGTAATTTCCAATTGTTGCAGTCAATGGAACTTTTATTTTGAGAAGACTGTGCCTCAGCATGTGCTGTAATGACTAAGAAAAACGTAAAGCTTGACTTAGGGAAAGGTTTTCAATTTGAGCTGGGGAAAAGCACACTCCGGAATAACTTTGTCTATTGTTACATTCTGTAACACAGCAACTGCTAAAAATGGAGCCATTTACACACCTGTCATGCCTCATAATTTTAGTACATTAAATGCAGCATCCAGTTGCCCACATGGCAGAATAATGTAACGCCAGAAGAACCAGGAAGCCCATCATGCTTAGTCTCTGTCCAGAATGTCTTGATGGGAAATCATTCTATTATAAAATTTCTGTCAGTGCTCCTGCTTGCAGAATCTAGAAACAGGACTGTAAGTTGACCCATCAAGTTTTCTTCCTTCTCCTTCTTTTCATGGATGTACCTGCTTGTGAAAACTTGTATATCTTTTTTCTTGCTTCTAATAAATTTCTGGGGTATAATGCCCTAATATGGTATGCACAAGCATGTGGAGAATCCTAGTAAGAGAAATTTGCATCACTTTTGTTCACATCCAGAGAAGCTCCTTTTTCCCTTAATAACTTCTTCAGTTTGTAATTTGAAGGTGGCAGTACAGAGGCTCATGTTACAAACAGGAATCTCCAATGTCTTCCCATCTTCCCACATTCAGTCTCTGCCTTCTTCACCATCAGATAGAAATTTCCAACAGGTCAATAATCCCTGAAAGAGAACATTCATTAAAATGAAGACTCACTGCTATGAAATACTGGCTTTCCTCTGTAAAACAAAAGCAAATACGGATCTTTTGAAGCAAAATAACTTCCAATTGCCAAAGAGGAGTACTTCCATCTCTACCACAGTGTTGAAACATGCCATTAAAACAAAGAGATATGGTTGATATCCCAGAAAATATTCATACTGACAGAAAAAGGTAAGAGTCAGTCTTTCAGTTTGGGTTCTGCAACTGTTATGTGCACTGTTTATTCCAGAAGGGTACAGGGAAAATCTGCCCTCTGACACTTTCTCTATGTGGGCAAAACTAATTTCTGAGAATCCTTTAGAAAGCCTAGGATCAACGTACATAGCATAAGCATAAGGCAACAAGGAAGGTCATCGTGACAAGTAAGTATCTTTACTAGCCAAAGTTCAGCGATATTGTCCACTTGGCCTTAGACAGCAGACTGTTCTGTGCCACAGAGGAAGGAACAAGGGGTTGTGGGTTGTGCCAGTCTAAAGAGAGGGCTAATTCACTGGTGATCCCAAGAGAATATGAATGCTGTCTTAAGCAAATTCTCTGTGTGTGTCTGTGTGTGTGTGTGTGTGCAATTTCTTTGGTCAAGATCTCATGATAGTTTGGGTTGGAAGGGGCCTTCGAGGATGACATTGTCCAATCGCTGTGCAATAAGCAATGACATCTTCAACTGGATCAGGTTGCTCAGTGCCCCATCCAGCCTGGCTTCCCATGTTTCCAAAAAAAAAATTCCTTATTTCTAATCTAAATCTTTCAGTTTAAAAACATCATCCCAAGCTTGGCTGTGCAAAAAAGGGGTTTTTTCCCATTCTTTTCTATAGGCCTCCTTTAGGTACTGAAATACCAAACTAATGTCTCCCTGGAGCCTTTTCTTCTCCTGACTGACAATCCCAACTCTCTCAGCCTTTCCTCATAGGAAGTGTTCCAAAAATCTCATCAAGTTTTTGGCCCTCCTCAATGTTGTACCCCTTTTTTTTGGTAGGGGCAGTGGAATGGATATATGTATTGAAAAATATAATCTGTGACCCGATTTACTGATGCCGATGTCTATGTGAGGATTGTCAGATCATTCATTAACGCTTGTGGAAAATGAGGAGATACCTGAGAGAGTCTTGTTCTAAACAGCAGTGTTACACGTGGGGAGGAAATAAATGACTGGATTGGATGCAAACATATGCACAAAGCCACTCGTATTGCATTAAATTAAGTGGATTTTCATTTACTGTTTTCGGTCTAGCTATTGCTGTGCTCCATACAGAATCCAGGCAGGATGTGGAATGTTGATCAAGTGGCGGATAAAGTGACAAAGAAAATGGGCACCAGTTTAAGTGCCATAGTTCAAATAATTGTCAAAGAAGTGCCCTTTGTCTAAAACCTTCTGCCATGGTGATTAGCAGCTGTCTGTCCTTTGTTATTTTAAATGTTTTATCACGACAGATAATTGCTTGTGGTCACATGATGATCATAGCCATGGTTCACCAGCATTGTGTTGGTATCAATATAAAGTGCAAAATAGTTTGACATCTCTTGAGTCAAAGTACTCTGGAAAATTGGGATGCTTTTTAAGTTTCTAAGACGCTATTTCTTTTTAATGTACGGCAACAGCATTTCTAGCACAAGTTACTTCCATAAGGCATCAACATTTGCATAGCCTTATTGGCAGATACAATTCTTTAATTCTCAGTTCCAGTAGCTTTAATGCATTTTATTTGGGGAAAAATCTACTCCAGGACCAAGTGAATTTGCCTCACAAATAATAAAATAGCTCAACCCAGTACCTGGCTAACATAAGTCTATTTAGCAATTTACAGTCCGTTGAATATTGGGTTGTAAATTTACTAAGAACCAGGAAGTGATTGGCTTGTAAATCTTAATAAAACAATAAAGCCTGATTTTTTTGTTAATGCAAATTTAAAATTCTGCCCAGCTAAGCTTAGAACATAACTAAATGGTGAAACTAATTGACACAGCAATTATGGGACAAACTATTTTGTAAAACAGTGTCTTGTACGGACGTTTTCTTTCAGAATATAGATTATGTTTAAATCCTGTAACAGATACTCTGTTTTATGAACTGATTGATGATTCCAGAATAAATGTACTTTCAAAGAAACTGTAGAACAACTTGGTAATGCTGGTCAGAGAACAAATTCTATTCTGTGAGAAGGCTTAAACAGAGTCCAGGATAACTTTCAGTAACGGGTAATGTAGATCAGGTTAAAAGCAAAGCCTCAAAGCAACAGCGAAACAGACATAGTAAAAAGTTGTCTTTATCCCGCACAATTTTTAGCAAGATAAGCTTTTGTACACTTCCTATTATTGTTTCATGGGAGTTTCCTGTGTGCATCAAAGGAAGAATATCCCTTTAAATGCTTGCTATTGATTTGCATTCAGAAGCTGAATTGATTGCTTTTGTGGGAGTTCCCTATGTGAATCAACGAGCCTATTAAGTTAATAAATAATTCACTTAACAAAACTGCATTAGGATAATGCTAAAGGTTTGCAAAAATCCTGTAAAGGAAAGCTTTCTCACATTCTTTACTAACTGCTGAAACTGAATGGAGCTCCAGAAACGTTGCAGCATCATCTTCCAAAAAAACAAAAAACAAAACAACAACAACAACAAAAAACAAACCCAAAAACTTAAGCACTCCTTTCCTATTAACTTCTCAGTGAGGTAGCTGAGTAGGTGTTAATAGATGGGGTTTTTTTTTCCTTTCTTTCTTTCTTTTTAGTTTCATGATTGGAAGATTGAGGCTGGAAGTGGTCTCTGATAGTCATCTTGTCTAAACTACCTGTTCAAGCAGGGTCACCTAGAGCAGATTTCCCAGGATTGTGTCCGGATGGCTTCTGATCTTTGCCCCGGAGACAGATACGCATAACTTGGCACTGATCTTCTAGCAAGAAAACTCTAACACATCAATATTGGAAGCTTATGTCCACTGCTCCCATTTTCATAGAGGAGTGTTTGAGCATTGCACAGATTTGTGGAGTGTGGTTTTTCATAGCACTCTTCTGTCCTCCCAGGTTATGGCTCCTACAGGTCCTGGCAGATGTTATCACAGCTGAGTACAGCTTTTGGGGGCATAAATTCACATTGACGGGAGCTTCTTATTTTGCTTACTGATTGTCTCTCCATTCACAGACTGCAGAAGAAAACGAGTTGGGGAGTTAACTTGGATGCATTTTACCTCTTAACCAAAATATCCTTGGGGATTCATTTGAATCCTGGAGTCCTTAAGCTGTGTATTCCTGTTAGTGTTGTGTATTCCTGTTAGTGTTGTGTGACTTTTAGAGAGATAAACACTTTTCTGCAGACTAAACACTTCTAAAGAATAAGCCATCATTTATATAATCCTAACTAAGATTTTCCAGATGAATTAGTTATAAGTTTTATATGTGGAATTTGTATGCAGAGGTTTAAGAATTTACACTTTTATAGCCTGATTAACATATTTTTTAAATTTATTTAAGCTCTCTAGAAACAGAAAAAGATAAAATACTGCTAACCTATCTAGAAGACTTTTAACTCTGCTGCTTCACTTAAACCACTCTAGTCTTGGACAGTCGTCTAAATGATACATAAATGACTGTCTCGTTAGGACCTTTAGCAACGCTTAATGCTTTGTATTTGAGTTACAAGAAGATTTTAATGACTTTTATGAAGTCACAGGACAGAGCCAAAGATGTATAGTTATACATTCAGAAAACTCTATTAAAGGCCTTTTCAGCTTTGCTATGAATTTACAATTTGAGAATTTCCAAGAGGGTGTATTTTCTGAGATAAATTTCATTGCCTCAGGATAATTTTTTTTTTTTTCCTTTAATGTGATTTGTCATGGTAGAATCTAGACATTTTCCGTGTGGGTTTACTCTGTGCTCTGTGGCCTGCAAGGAATTAGTTTTAATTAATATGACTGGCAAATGCATTGTTGAAATAGTCGTTGTGGCTGGCACGCCTTTGTGTTAACAGTTGGGTTAAACAGCCCCTTTATCAGAGCTATTAGCACCTAATATTACTGTCTGATTAAAGATCATTCAGTGGATTCGCCAGTCCCAATGCTTCCACAGACCCCCAGACAGGTGCTGAAATAAGGAACTGTGTTATGTAAATGAGCTCTCCTGTTGCATCCTTCGTGGCTTTGTCTTGGCTGTAGGAAAGGAAAAAGTTATTGGGCTCTTTCGTTGTTGTTGTTGTGGGGTTTTATTTGGTTTGAGGGGGGCTTTTTTTGGTGTTGGTTTTGGCTTTTTTGGTGGTGGTGGGTTTGGAGTTTTTTTGTGTGTGTGTGTTTTAAGCATCAGGTTCACTAGTACAATCCCGAGACTGACTCTGCAAAAAAGGCCTAAAATCAGCACTAAGACCTTTGTCTGTAGTTCACCTGACCTTCCTGCCTCATGTAGGAATACTCCATCTTTCCTGCACGCACGTTTATTAGGAGGAAAGGCGTGCTTTTACACGAAATACATTATATTTCTGTGGGTGCTTTTTTGTTTGTTTGTTTTTTTGACGTTGAAAGCGTCATGTAATGTAGGCAGACTATCCCGTGTCCCTAGAAATGCGTTTATTTTAAATGTGTACATTTAATGGGACTCCAAGCAACTGGAAACATGTAACTTAAGACGGCAGGAAATCCCAAAAGGGTTCACGGAGCATACCTTAGCTGACAATTCACTTTTTAATGGGTGAAATGAAGACTTGACATTAATAAGCACAGGCCCCCTGACTTCAGTGGAATTTTGCATCCTTATACAAGTCAGATTTCAGGCTCAATTGTGTTGGATAGCAATTTATAGTACCTTTCATGTCCCCCTCAAAAGCTATGTGTCCTGCATAGCCTGGGGACTCTTTCTGACAAGGCTGCAGAGCAGAAAATAGTGGGCTGATGACAGACAAGACCCCAAAGTTTTTGTGTGCCTTGAAACATGAGCACTGTGTCTTGTCCCTGTTGATTTTTGTTCATTTTGAAGGGGCCGAGAGTTTAATATAAGTAGCTGGAATATGAACTAGCTCATAGCTAGGGCTAGCATTATTGTAAGAACTATCTGAGTGGTCCTCTTAGTAGGATAAGGAATTTTCTTGAGATTCTATGAAAGAAACAGAATAAAATAAGCATTATTTATTGTTGATGTGTTATTCTTTTTTTTTTTTTTGGCTGCTTGCTTTGGAGAGGGTGTCAAAAGGACATGCTAGTGTCAAGCGGATTTGAACCTGTGCCACTGCACATTGCTCAGAAATAAGCTAAAAAAACCCCCTCAGACTGTCTGCTTAGATGGAGGTGAGTGTCTAAGATGCCTAGGGACCCTGATAAAAAATAGGAGGTAGTTCAGTCTTGCTCGAAATAGACTGCCTCTTAGGTTAGAAGGTGGTTGACATGTAAAGGGAGCTTTGGAGATGCAGCGAAACATTATGAGACAAAACCCTTCTCCCCCCGGCCCCTGCCACTGCCAAACCCCTGAAGCATCACACTCTGTAAAAGATGTATTAGATTTATCAATAGACCTTTCTTTACTCCACTGTGCTGCAATTCCTTTTGGGAAAAATTGGGTTTTCATCAAAGACACAGAAGACTATGAAATTGGAAGCAGATGTGAAGTTGGATTGGATAGCTATATAGCTGTTTCTTTTGTGGAAGCACTTTTGAACAAACCCAGCCTTATGTGCTCCTTGCTGTATTGCCCCATGTAACTTGCCTGCTTTTTACATTTTCCATGGAATCTGGAGGTGCAGTGTAACTAACTGATCTAAGTGTAAACTCCCTCCCTATCACATCATTTATCTCTTGATTTTCCAGTGGTTCCCGCATTCTTTGGAAGATATATTTAAATAAAAACATCAATATTTTGCATTGTTAACAAAGTACAAATATATACAGACAGTGCTCATCACACAGAGGCTGAATTTACTCGTGGTTATAGCACTTTTGCTGGCCTGGGTAAAGTTTACATCTGGCCCCAATAGGATACCTTAATTTATTGGCATGCTTTAATTTGTTGAAAACAGACTTGGATCTCATCTACTTCAAGAAAGTTTTGTCTGCTGGCATATTGGTTGTGTTATTAAAGTAATTGATGAACAGAGGGGAGTACAATTTTAGAGATTATTATCCTTTTTTTGGGGTACATTTTTATGCAGTGACTGGGGCACCACATATATTGGGCTGCAATGAAAAAAAGAGCCAAACAACAGGATTTATGATGTTGTTTATCCATTGGTGATTTACAGCAGAACTGAGCCTGGGCCCAGTGAGGTCCAACTCCACAGCTTGCCCAGAATTCACAAGGGTTTACCCAGCTTGATCCAAGACTTTATAGTGCTTAGCTGTACATTTTCTATCTGCCATATGTGGACATGCAGTCTCTTAGGGGTTAATTTTTTCCCATGGCAGGGATAGCACCTCATGAAGAGAGTCCCAGGTGCTCTTGCATTTGCTCCCAAGGGCAGCCTGGCAGCTGTTCCTTGGCTGCACTGATAATTTGATGCTGAAATGTTCTGCTTTTGTAGGACAGAGGGAATAGCCCAGGGCCTGGGGGATTGGTCTGTGTTATTCAGCTTAGGGCAGGGCAGGTTCTCTGCTTCAGAGGTCCAAGAATGGACACTTTGGCTCATCCTTCACCTGCTTTGTCCTCCCACTATATAGGTACACATGCTTTCACCTTCTTGCTCTTCACTGCAGACTGGCCTCTACATGTTCTCTGCCAACTATCCTCCACTCACCAAAGACCTGTTCAACTCCCTCCTCAATCCATCTGTCCTGTCCCTTGTGTGTCTTTTGTGAGGTCCACTTTCTTCCACAAGATCAGCCTTCACTTTGGCTCGCTTCTTGATGCTAAGCAGAGGTGATGAGACAGGAAGAAAGAAGTAGCAGGGACTGAGCATCTCTCCTGCTAAGCTTGGAGCAGCACTGCAGTGATTTTAAACAAGACAAGTAATTAACATGCCATCCTGTTGGAGATCAAAGTGAGGATTCAGAAAATCACAGGCAGGAGAGTGAAATGGCAAGTTTTTGATAAAAAAGTTACTTAAAATATTCCTTATGCAAAGACAAATCAATATTTTCCTGGAGTAGGCAGGCACATGTGAAGCGTGTATGTTTTGTGAAAAGTAATTGTGTCAAACTGGGACATTAGAATTCAGCCATTACAAGAGATCTGACTCGACCCATGAATGAAGTGGCTTGTGTAAGGCTGAGCCCATCACTGAAGAGTGAACAGTTCATACCAATCTCCCAACTGTGAGGTCACTCCTCGAATCTGCACAGCTCACCATGTGTAATACACTCCCCAAAATTCTGTAAAACAGATTAGGATTCAGATTCTGTTCTCAACCCCACCTGCAGTTTCTGTCTCATAAAACAGATAAAAAATTGGGTTGTAGGTGTTCTTTTCCAGAAATACAGGGTTACCATGAATCTCTGGCTGTTTTCTGAATGATTAACAATGAATCACTGTTTTTTTTACAAGTCTCTCTGCATTCACCATATGCCAGGTGTCGCAAGAACATGAGAACATCTACCAATTTGAAACTGGCTAAGCAGCTTCACACTGGCATCTCTAGATTGCAGTAGGAGTCTTGAGAAGGAACTGCTTGAGTTTAGTATTCCTAGTATGGATCAGATACTCTCATCTTTTTGAGCATAATTATCCACCCCCGCCATCTCATCCTTTCTATATTTCCCAGTAGGAGGATCAAAAGAAAGTTAGTTAACTGCAGCATTCATCAGATAATCCAAAGGAGGCATTAATCAGTAGGACAGTATTTCCAAATAATGAAATCAGGGGTTAATTCCATACTTATTTATCTGATTTTCCTGTGATTGTGAGCGTGGCATTTCTCAGCCTAAATCCTTGTGAAAAAGACTCCCTGCTTGAGGAGAGTGGCTCTGGAAGGGAAAAAAGAGAAAGGAAGGAAATGTCCATCTTCTTCAGGACACTTGCTGCCTACTGATAAATTTAATGAAAATTATTATTCTTGGCATTAAGATAATACTTGGTGAATTGCTGAAAAAACAGTAAGCAGAAAAGTATTCTAATTTTGTATGCACATATATAGCTAAATGAGAAAGACACTTAGGTGTCTTACTTCCTTACTGTATAATTATTAAATTTGTTTTCTGTTCCTTGTGTCATCTCCGTCTTTCTTTTGTCCCAGGTGACCACCAACAGGTCACTAAGAAGCACTCTGTCTTTTCATCAGAGCATTTCCACCTGTTCTGCTCTGACCGTATCAGTGCTATCAGTGAGTATGTACAAAATGCAGTCACTGATATGGATTGGCCAATAGCTCAGAAAGTTTCCTGTGAGGGAGGCTGGGGGAGGGGGGGGAGTGGGAAGAGGTAAACAGATGGAAAGAGGCAGATAACACAATTATTTAAGCTTCATTATGTACAAAACCAAGCTGAAGATGACTGCTGGTGTTTACCGTTAATGAAAAGTTTATCCAGAATGCAGGAATAAGTGTCAAAGGTGCAGTGACAACAGTGCATTCAGGATCTGTGATAGTGGCTTCTTCCTCCCACTTTCCCACTTTAATCGCAATTCTAGTAACTTTCAGTGTCTATTTGTTAAAAATTGTAGTTTGCTGGCTGAGCTGGACTCACCATTCAAAGTCCATCAAATTCCTTGCAGATGGATGAGACTGATGTGTGTGGAATCCTAGCTCTCTTTCTACATCTTTACAAATGTGACTTTCCTATGGAAGCATGAAAATGCTTATTTCTGATAGACTTCTACAGGTTATTCACCCTGTCTGGGAGAGAGTTGTAGTAAGAAATGTCATAATAGTTGTACTCCCTTAGGCAGCTTCTGGATATCTTGCAGTTTTATCTTCAGAAATACCTTTATATATATGTATGTATGTATGTATGTATGTATGTATGTAAAATTTTAATATAATTTTATATAGATTTTTTTTAATAGGCATCTTTTATTTTGTATGTGGTATCTAGATGCTCTGGATGGGTTGTCGGTACATGCATCCGAGTCTATTGCCATTCAAGGAGATGTGAAAGTTCTGGTGGGATTAGGGATCTAGAAAGGGATTAGATGTCTAGAAAACAAATGGTACCTCATGACTTCAAAGCACCTTAGCCCAGAATTATATTTTATTTGCAATTTGTTGTGATTTTCATTGAAATCTGAGTTGTGATATACTGTACAGTACAATGGAAGATAGCTAGTAAATAGGGAGAAATTTAATTGTGAAATTTTAAAATTAGACTGATAAACCATATTCTTATGGGCACCTGACAGTCACTTCAAGTAAATTTGACCTGCAAATGCTGCTCCCAAAGGAAAGCTCGCCAATGGAAGTTACTGGTGTGAAAATAACCTTAGGCACCTAAATTTGGAAATGTTTATTAACACTTTTATCCTTTAGCTGGATATTGTTTTCCAATATATTGATCACAGATTCAGGAGTTTTGCAAAAGTGTTTCAAGAAGCTTAACAGAACCTTTATTTAAGCTCTAGGAAGCAAATTCTGGATGGTGTGGCAGTGATGTGTAGAGGCATGTCAAATGAAATACTGTATGTTTGCAAGTTTTAGTCAAACCCCTAGTGCCCTTTAGCTCACATAATAAAGTTGTTATCCAAGTGTCTCTGCTAAAGAGAACTCAGCATTTAAACGTTCATTTAAAAATTGATTTGGCTGAATAATGCTGTTCATCTTGTCTGGGGCCCAACATGTCCTAGAGGAGAGTAAAAGGAGTGTTTCCCTTCTAAATGTTGTCAAACCAGAAAGAATGATTGTTCCTCAGTTTTGCATATGTCAGCGTAATAGAAGCTTAGTCATGCAAATCCTTATTACTTGGCAGTTCTGCAGCAGGGAAGAACAGAGCATTACCATATTTTATCAGCGTTTGTAGTTAAAAGCCTTTCATCGTGCTTTTTAAGAACAGATGTCAAGACAATCTTGAAAACGTAAATATGTGCTGAAAATTTTTTTTCTGATTTAAAAAAGGGGGAAACCATCTCCTAGTTAGTTGAATGTGTTAGTTTTCATTTCCATAAAAAGACATGAACTGTTTATATGCTTCCTTCCACTTCCACGGGGGGAAATAAAACAATTATTCATCTAATGACAGATTTTATTTTACTATTATTTAGTGATTCTCCTAAATGGAGTAGTATACTACAGAGTTTCAAATCATCGAGGATTTCTTAGCCCTTTATGGGACTACAATACACTGTAGCACGTTGAGTAAATGAGCTGTGATAGAGCAATGATTTAGTCGTGTAGTCCACAGACACACATAAAAACCGAGCTTGAGAAAAGCTGCCTCTAGAAACACTGGCAGAGTAAAGACAAAGGGGAATGCAGATCGCAGCCACATCTTAAGGTGCTCTTTACAATGACACAGAGCCAAGTGTATTGGGGACAAGGCCTTTTCCACTCTTGTATTTTCTTCTATGGAACAGTGTCGACCATGAGAAGATACGTCGGGTCTTCTGCTGGCCGTATCAGGACAGATGTAGCCATGATTTACCAGGGTAAGAATTGGCTGGGTCACAGTCAGGTATTTCTTCCAAGCTAGCTGGAAGTGGTTTATTTGCAAGTGAAGTTTACCTGCCTAGCTTCCTTATGCAGTAATAATATTCCAGTTTACTGGTTCCTGTGTAGGAATATCAAGAAGGGGGTTTAGATACTCACTTGTGCTTTAGATGCTCATTTGTGCCTCTGTGCTGTATTCAGGTACTCTGCTGAGACTGTGAACAGTGATTGCATGATAAAAATCATTTGATGCCTGTTAGTTTCAGATCATCAGAGGAATGAATGAGACCTCTTAGCACAGCCTCAGTCTTTTGTGTAGGTATGCAGAGAGCTGTTGTGCTGCCCGCCTCATCTGGATTACCAGAAGACTCATTTTAGGAGATAGCAGTTGAGGTGAAGCTGTGAATGACGCCTATAGTTAGGTTTGTTTGACATTTTTCATCACAAGACCCTGTTTTCAGTTGGTTATAGATTTGTCAAATGTCTATTATTTGAACTGAATTGTACAGACTGGGAGACTGCATTTGGAGAAATATCTAAAGCTTTTGAAAAAATGTATGTTGGTTTTGTTTTGTTTTGTTTTTCCTGAGAATAAGTTTAAGAGAAATATGTTGCTTTTTGGCTTGTCTTAAAAAATAAACGTATAAACGATGACTTGGAGAAAGAATTCAGTACTTGGGAGGTAGAAGCAATGTGTCCCAATGTCGTGAGGGTCCTGGCTTTCCAAATGTCCTAGCACACATGCAGGAATTTGAGAATTGTTGAAACATAGAAGGGATGTGGGGAAAAGTTATTCAATTGCAGAGATTTAAGGGAAACTACTTAATAACTATATATTTTCCAGTTGGTCATGATATGATCTTTTCACCTGTGAAAATGAAGGGAAGATCGTCCCATCCACGGAATCATAAATGGGTGATTTCTTGCTTGCAAAACATTCGAGTACTACAAGGATGGCATGACAGAAAAGTCAACAGACATTCAGAAGTGTGCCTTTGTAGCAAGTTCTGAGTACAGCTCAGTAAATATCTGAATTTCTGGTGTTTCATGGAGAGCAGTAAGAATAAAAATAAAAACCCTGAACGTTCTCGTATGTAATGATTAGCATCTAGTCTATTCACTAAATGTGAAAATGGCTTTGGGAAAATATACACCTGAAAAAAGGGGCCTGAAATGCGATTGCCTGCGACGTCTTGTAAGGTTTAGGTTTTGAGTGATCGGCTTTGTATCTGTAATGTTCTTTTAATACGGTTATTGGCGTACTTGCTACTTGGTATTACCTGTGACTCAAGCAGTAGAGGAGGTAGACAAATGCATGAAAATAAAGTAATTCTACATTGAAGGAAAGAACCAGAAAAAGCTTTTTTTGAAGCCTTGGATAACTTTTGTTTTGTCTGCAAAATAATATTTTTTTCTTGGAAAAAGGTGTTAGACATAGCAATTTCACTTGGATATGGACACCGTCACATAAATAGCATCCTGTGAATTATACTTTCTGCAGTTTAATCAATATCCTAGGATGCTAGGAATAAAAACTGGAAAAAAAATTCCTCAAAAAGCAGTTGTAAATTCAATGCATCACTTATTTGGTGATATGTTGGAATTTACTCATAGATACGTATTACTCTTAAAAGAGCGATAAAATAAAACTCACTTTATACTAACATCATAACTATTCACATACCAATATTAATTATCTGTTCATTAAATTCTTGAATGATGCATTTTCTTTTTTTAACTAGCCCAATAGTGGATCTATATTATTAACAACAGTTCTCATGCACAAACACATAGCACTTTTCACTCGTATTTCAAAGAACACTGCAAAAGTTTCACTCTTTTGTAGGTGAGAAAATAGTGGAGAAAGTTTAGGCCCTTGTCTAGAGCATCATAGCATGTCTAACATACTGTGTTCTGCACATAGCCTGGTGCATCCCAGTATCACTGCATCAGACCTGCATTCCGTGTATCCTGAGATGGTGTATCCTTACATGTGTCAAACAGGTCTGCAGGATGCCCTTGCACAGTGAAATAACACGGATTTTGATTGTTGTTCTGAAGAGCACAGACCTGCAAAGGTGATTTGAAAGCTAATCAAAGCAGAAGGATAGAGGAGAAACAGGACCTGTAGCTGGCTAGCACATTTAGCACAATTGTCAGTGTTTAATTAGGAGGCACTTAAGGTTAAATATACAAGCATGGCGTTGGGGGTTTGATCTCTGGTGCTACACAAAAAGGTGAGAAAAGCTTCTGCCCTGACAAGAAGTTGTGAGAACTTGCAGTCTTGTGAACACTGGAATTTTTAAAGGTACAGTCAGGCACGAACTCTTTCAGCAGCCGTGCTAGTTAGCTTAAACTGTCTAAATAGTAGTGCCACTCACTTTAACTTCAAGTGTCTGCGGGAGTGTTTCTGTAAGCAAGCTCTGCCAACAAATGTGAGGGGGCAGTAACCTCTGCAAAGAAGTGATGATCAACAGCTGGGGCTCTAACCTTTCCCTAGCATGTCTGCATACAGCAGGGAACATCTGTCCAAAGCCTAACTTCCAATATTTACAGAACAAAGGTATAGTTTGTTTAACAAAATTGCTTGTATTAGCTAAAAAATGGGACGTGCTTTGATTCTGCTGGTGCTAGAACCACCCAACTTTTACTTTCCTTACTTAATTAGCATTAATTTATTCAGAAAGATCAAGATTTGGATTTTCAGTTTCTTTATTTACGTAAAGAAAATAGAGCTTAGGTCATGCAAGATTCTCTTAGCTTAGGGAAAAAAACCACCCTTTTATGTTACTCATTTGGGCTTTTTTTTCATCAAACTGTGTAAGGATCAAGACTGTGTGTGCATAATATTTAGTGATAAAATTCTCCCAAAACATGTCACGATTTATTTGGTATCATCATTTCGCTATGCCAAGCAGATGAGAGTATTCACTGCTCCCATTAAGTGTTTGAGGTTTAAACACATGCTCTCAAAAAATGAGCAGTAGAGAAGGTTGCTTCCTACACTTCAAGTCTTACTGGGTACTGATATCCATTAATTTCTTTATTCACAAAATGGCATCATGAATTTCAGCTAGATAGATTGCTCTTTTAATTTAAGAAGAACCAAAACAGCATCCAGAAGAATGGCAGAATGCCATAAGAAACCTCAGTGTATCATGGTTCTTTATGTCACTAATTTGAATTTAAATGCTGTGTTATACTTATTTTCATAAATAAATAGGAAATGAGTTTGAAAAGTTGGAGTAAATGATCTATGAAAATAATTTCCTTCTCCCTTTTTTTTTTTTTTTTTTTCTTTTCCTTTCCCTGAGAGTTGTTCTGAGTATTGTGAACAACTGAGTTGTTTCCCTGAGTATTTTTGTCTGTGAAAGTACAGCACCTGCCAAAGAGGGATAAGGTCAATCTGAACGTTGATTTCTACTCTTACTCCTGGGCATTCCTTGGTTAAATCATGCATTTATTAGCCATAGAATAAGTATGCATTGAACAATCCTTGAAATAGCCTGAACCATGAGTAAGAGCATTTTATTATACAGAAGGAGACAGGCAGAAGAGCTCCTGTAAATATGTTGTCTACTGCCAGAATGCAAATATGTAATTTGTCAGTATATTTTTGTGAACAACAGGAACAAAAGTTATTTTAAACATCTCTCTTTTTTTCCTCCTCCCTTTGAGGTTATGGCTGTAATGAAATACCCCAAATGTCATTTATTCCTCCTCTGCTCTGCTTTCAGTATGAGTCTCCAAAGCAACAAGCAACATCTTTTGTGGAAAAAGGGTATCTGAAAACTATTTTGAGTGCTGCAAATGGCAAAATAAGAATGACAGTAAAAGAAATAGGATGAATGGTGTCTACTGAGAAAGCTCCCATGGAACTGCTGAGTGAGGATGCTGACGCTCACTCATATAATTATGAAACAGTGAAGATGAGCTGTCAGGAGATCTCTAATTAGATAGTGCAGCCAACCCAAATAGATAATGTTTCCTACGTGCACTACCAAGGAGTGTTACCTCAGAGAAGTTGGTATGATGCTCTCCAAGTGAAATGGCCAAGGAGATATATGGACAGGTAAAAAAAACACATGGAAAGCTTTTGGGATGAGTCTGTTTGTGTGTGTTGTATTCAATTCTAGGTTGTCCAGCACAGTTGTAAAGAGCAAAGGTTTTGTGCTATCCGGAAATCTGAGAGGTGGGTATATACACAGTAGATGGGCTTTGCATCACAGTTTCCATTTGCCTTGATTGTGCCTTTTGGAAGATGATAATATTAACACCTTGTCCTTACTGCTCTGCTTTGCACACACACCACAGAAATGAGAGTGAAAAATATCCTTCGCTATTTGTAACTTACAGATTTAAATATCTCCTTTTGCAGCAAGTTAATTTGGGGCAGCAAGTTACTTTATTGTATAGAAGAATTCTCTATTTACTTTGCATGTAGCTGTTCTTTTAGAAGATTATTTTTTTTTATACAGGAAAGTGTTAGTGGCTGCCATCAGATGGTTCTTACATCCATGGAAAGTCTGGGTTCTGGGTAGAGATGTTAAATGTGCTAAACAGTTTTCCTTCAGGCTAAATGATAGGAATATTTAAACGTGTCTTTAGCTGCTTGTAGGAAGGCAATAATCAAACAAAGGGAAAGCTGATCAGAATTCAGCGACTCAGTCTGAGGCACCTGTTCCAAATGCAGCAGAAGAAATGTCAGGGAAGAAGCTGTGAGCGAGGCTTAGGTGCAAGGGGGGAGTCAAGGCCCTTTGGCTCTTGTGACTCACTGGCCACGGAGGCTTGGGCATGCTGAGCACCAAAAATGCCTGCTGTTGTTTGTTTGGTTTTTTGTTTGTTTGTGGGTTTTTTGTTTTGTTTTGTTTTGTTTTTACTTTGTGTGGTTATGTGCTTTGCACAAAATACAGCTGCAATGAACACCTGTCCATGTCACCATCTGCTTCCTTCTCAGGGATGTAGCCTGTGGCTAGAGCTGCACAAACAACCTGACAGGATACAGGTCTGCCACCATGGCAAATAATTTTGAGTGACAAAATGTTCTGCTTCTGAATGATTTGGGATGCAATGGCCAGAGAAGCAACACGAATAACTTTATTATCCTTGGCACAGGAATGAAAATCACAGCGGCCTCTCTTCTCTCTTTAAAGAAACAGTTGAGAAGCTTTGATGAAAGTGCATTTGTTACTCAGGAAAAGGACCAGATAGCATGGAGATCAGGTACATGGAGAATGGAGGAGCATTTACACTTGTAAAACTGCCCGACTAGACAAGACATCCCTTTGTATTGCTGCAATTCTTTCTAGGTATTTATTTGAAACATAGTTTGTGCAGTACTAAAGCCCAATGATTGCAAACAGGATCTGTTGAAAATGTGTGATCTGGCAAAATTTGGGGTGCACTAAAAGAGAATAGCTTCTTGTAAGCTTGGACCAGTAATTACTCATGAGGAAGTTAAGAAGGAAAAAAATTAGCAGAACATAGGTGCCAGTAATCTTATTAAAACACAACTAGAAAAAAAAGTCCTCTTTTATAATTATTTTATTAATAAGAACATTGATTGTTTTTTTAAATTATCATTATTATTATTATGACAGCTGGGATAATAGCTGGGGTTTCCAGAGATGTCAGCGGGAATGTGCGTGATTCTGAGGTGTGATGCTAATATCTTAAATTAAAAATACACTGGATTGCAACAACAGTGAACATTGTGAATATGGAAATAAAACTCAGTGGCAAGCTGTAACCTGTCTGCACGAAAGTCGGTGAGGAAAAGGCATGTTGTACCCTGTATTATTTGTAAAGCAGAACATGAGTGAACAATTAAAGGCTTGTGTCATAGTGGATACACGTAGGGAAAGCACTACAACCTTGATAGTCTCTTCACACACTAGGCACAAGGAGCTACTTTTTGTGTGCGTTGTGTGTGTGTATGTCTTGTGCTAGCAGCCCCACTGAAATGATGGGATAAAATGGGTAGGCATGGTATGATCCGTTTTTCCGTAATTGCAAAACACTCTAGGGTCTTCAGAAGAAGGATTCTCAAGAACTTGAAATTAGCTTTTATTAGGCCAGGGTATGGGGCGGTGAGGGGATAGAGAATGATACCATGGGCCCTGGTTCAGATGGTGCTTGTTCGAATCTGTCACATCCGAGTGGGGCGCTTAGAGATGCGTTTAATGCTGACTGTGTGAAACCTCATTGAGTAAGTTAAGCATCAGCTGAGTCAGGTGTATGCTTGTGTGCAGCTTGCCCCCTTCCCGGCTCTATTACCCTACAGCCTGGGAGACTTAACTGCGAAAGGAGAAAACTTGGCAGTGGAGCTGGTTTCTTACCCTGATGAGTTGTAACAGACACATGGGTGATACTGCCTGTTAATTTAGAAGGCATTTAACACTTAATCATGGTTGTCTAGTACAAGCCAGGAAGGACACTACTTTCTGCAGCCTCTAATTGGGTGCCATCAGTAATATAAGCCTAAAATTGTCCCAGTCAGCAACTGTATTTCCTAATCAGCATGAGCGTGTGCCCATTGGGGATCAGACATAGATAAGCTGGAGAGAGGAAGAGAGAGATCTGAGCATATCTACAAGATGAGTGGCATGTCAGGAGCATAGAGGATGTCTAGATTTATGTGCTTTTTGGCAGCACTAGTGAGCTATTAATCATTTCTCATGAATAGGGCTCTTGTAAATCAGAGGTAGGAAACACTTTTCGTGGATAATCATGGTAAAAATGTCAGCTTTGCTAGTTGGTCATATGCTGATAGGATGCTTAGCACTGGAGCAGCCTCAATCTCACACATAAAATCAAAATAGTGCTCCCTTTACACGGTGAGTCAAAAGGAGGGAGAGAGACAGCAGAAAGGTGAATTTCCATCAGTTTTTGAAAAGCAGAAAGCTAATGTGTGGTAACAGAAATGGAGACCTGTAGTTTTTAAAGGTGAAGCTTTTCTGAGGGAGCCAGAGCTGAGTTCTAGTCAGCATCTGGGTGTAGCATAACACATTTAATAAGGCACACTTTGCATCATTTTAACAGCTGGCTGATCAGTTCATGGTTTTCCTTTACTTTTATTGCCCTGCAATTTACTGTACATGGCCCTTACGTGCAAATACCTTGTTAGTCACAGGGTTGCATATTTCATGAAGCATACTCAATGTGCTGTCAGAATTAAATATTGTCAGGATAACAAGCAAGGGTGGGGTTTTTTAGCTTTATCACTGAAGGCAACGTTCTGGGTGAATAGAAAAGCTGGAAAGCAAAACATGGATAGTCTCCCAGTTGTGCAAGGCAACAGGCTCTGGTATATGAAACCCATCTCTCAAGGACTGACATTCAAAGATCTCTTGGAACTGAGTCCTGTGTGAGGAGGGTGGGTGAGAAAGCCTCACCCAGGGCTTTCCAGTGCATTATTTACTGTAACCAGTTGGAGCTGAAAATCTCGGTGACTAAATTTGGATTAATGCAAAATAGTTCTTAGGTTAAAAAGAATGGTGTCCTGAAAGTGCTTTTGGCTTAAGAAATGTCTTAAGGTTCATTTCCCTAAGTGAGCATCCCCCCTGTCCTTTCCCATGTCTCCAGTCCTATCTTGTTTCTCTATAAATTAGCAACATGCAGGAATGGAAATTACTTGTAACTGTTGTCCAAGTTAATGCTGGCCCCAACCACACTGGGGAATAATTTTGAGGACAACCCTTGGATAGCATTTGTAAGGTGTGGGATAGCACCATGCAGATGTTGGGATGGAGGCTGCCAGGTGATTGTTCCTTGGAATAGAGGCTGCCAGGTGATTGTCCTGCACTGCCAGTCCAAACACGCTGAACTAATGATCTATGGGAGATTTTTAACTGCATTTCCTGGGAGTTGTGGGAAGAAAGTCCAGGCTTTTGAAACTCCCTGGGAAACATCCACAAATCCTCATGAATCACAACCATTTTAAAATCCTCTTTCAAATTAGAAGTCGTGGATTTTGTTCAGGAAAAAAACCAAAACAAAACACAAACAAACAAACAAAACCCAAAACAAAACAAAACCCCACAAGAGTGTTTTGAAAAGCACTCATGAATTAGTTTGTAAACAAAAGTATCCTGACAGTGACTGACAAGTGCCAGTGTTTTTCTGTATTTGAGCCAGCCCAAGAAAAATTTGGTCAGAGCAGGGCTTGAGATGGGCATGTGTTGGCTCTAAAGTCTTCTCTGCATTTGGTGTTATTGTTGTGTTTAATGCTACAGACCCATCCCAAGATTTCCTGTCTTTTCACTCAAACATTCAACATCCAGTTGAATCATACTGGACTATTTCCTTCCACATAGCTAGAATATTGGCTTGTGGTTTCGGGGGGATTTTATTATTACTTTAATTCTTGCCATTTGCAGGGTTGTGAAGCTTAGGGTAACCCCATTACAGCGTTTGGGATAAATTTGCCATCTGATAACTTTTATCCACCAGAAGAGGAGATTTCAGCATGTTTAGTTTCTCAGGAAGTCCTAATTTGTTATTGCTTGGCAGTGGGGAATCAGCAGAGAGTGAATGAATCCCTTCTCATTCTCCCTCTTACTCAAAATTCAGCATATCCTGTCCACAATTCTTAAGATTTACAGTGTTCCTGTGGAATTTGCAGTTCAGGACAATTGAAAAAAACAGAAACCAGAGGACACACTTCTTTCAAACAAGTATCATTTTTCAGCATTGCTTTTCCTTTCTAGGTTTTCGGTAGTTCCTCTCCTTCCCACTCTCTGCCACCCCTAAAACTTTCCTCCTAAGTGTTACTTAATTCATTGTTTTGAAATGGGTTGTCTAATACTCCCAGACCTCGGTAGCTGTCTTAGAAGTTCTGTAGTTTCTGTTATCACTGTGTCAGGAGAGAGATTTAAATACCAATGAATTTTGGGAGATGTTGAGAAAGGAGTAGGGTGAGATTCAAGCTGCTACACATATAAAATATATATAATGCACTATATATAGTATATTATGTATATAAAAATATACTATGCTGACCTATTTTCTATTTTTTTTTTCCTTAGTTGCAGGCTAACACGTTTCAGCTATCCTTTTCTCTTGCTATTTGACAAACTTGATGCCTTTCAGATGTGGGTCTATGAAGCAGATTGTTGACACAATTCAGCCCTGCTTCTCCTGTCTCCGGTCCTACCTTCCTTGCACATCCCTTCCTTCTTTGTAATCCATCTTGCTTGTCATATGAGGCTCCATTGAAGCGTTTCCTTTTGCTGATTTCAGAGAGTTGAAGCGGTGCTGGACTGTCACAGAGGAAGCAGCATGAGGAGGTTGGGAGAAGGGGCTAGAGGAGGGAGAGGAGTAGGTGGAGGGATGGGAGAAACCGAGCTGGCTGTTTAATTGTAATAGTCTCGACTCCCCTTGCCTGCGGGTCTGTACAAAGCCGGCTGAAAGGATTTGCCACAGGGATATGGGGAGGAGGCACAGTCCATGTGTCAGTGCCCTGACCCACCTGGCATGGTGGTGCAGCGTCCACCGTCAGACAGTGGTGCGCCGCTCCCCCCGGGCCCCCTCTGTGGGGAGTGTTGCCCCACCATGACAAAGGAGTTGGATCTGGATGGGAACGGACGGCCAAGCCCTTATATTTTGGAGCAGTGCTTGGCACGGCCCTGAGTAGCCGTGAAAGCAGGAGCCGCTGCTGCTTTTCGTTTCGATTGCGCACGCCTGTGTTCTCAGAGCCGCAGCCTTCAGAAAATATCACTCCACGGCGCTTTAAAAACTGATTCAGATACTTCTAATGACTCGTAACTTGGGTGCCAAGTAGAAGAGGTAGAGCAGGATATTTTTCATCAAGTTCTTGTTAAAAAGAATGTAAAAAACATTAATTGATACAAAGTCATAAAGATCTGGGCCTCCAGTTATTCCTAGAGCCCTTAGGGTGAAATTAACCCTCAAGTAGAGGCTCTTTTAAGGCTTTTACAACATGCCAGTCCCATGGGGGTGTGAATATAAAGGTGTATTATGGAACAATTCTGCTGTATAATTTTGAAGTTCAGTGTCTGTATCCTTTCAGTGTTAAGGTGACTTATGATCCTTCAGTACATATATTGATCCCTAATCTTAGACAGATTGAGCGCTCTAATATTAATAAATTTGTCAACTTGATAAAAAAACCTGATCCACAATAAAGCAATACTTAATGTTGAGCATATATAGTCTATAAATGTTTATTATCTACTTATTATAGAGGAACCTGAGATTAGTCTGGTAGCTATATGCGATAAAGTATAATTATACATATATACACATCAAATTATGTGTATATATGTGAATATATATTATTTTAAACCATTGTTCGGAAAAGTCAGATGAGAGAATATGGTCAGGAATTCCACCAGTTTTTCTTAGTCACACCCTGAATAAAGCATGCTTCCAGTCCAGACTAAAGAAAATATTGCCATGAATTAATATGACATTTCTTACTGAAGGATGTGACTTCAGAACAAGAGTAGCTTCTTGTGCTTTCTTATAATGCTCCCTGTGATTTGATGCAACTTTTCCTCTGTATATTTTCTTTAACTTTTATGTTTTATGTGAAAGCTGAACACACTGAATTTGTTTGTAATTTGGAATTTAAAGCAAGGCTCTTTGTTAAAAGCCCAGAGGAAGTTTCCATATGACTTATGGGCCATTTGGGCTCAATTGAATTTAATGGGTTTCAGCTGCACCTCCACAATGGCTTTGAAGGAAGTGAAGGGAGATCTATAGGTCTTAATTGCTCAAGACTGGCTTGTTTCTCTTGAAAAGGCTGTTTGCAAGAAGCAGGTTAGGAGTATTAAAGTATATATCCTCAAAGGGATAAAGGAGCTGCCGTTTGAGGAAGGGGCTAGAATGAAAATAGCATTGAGAGTTACTCAGGAGCTGAACTAGGCAATCTGAACTGGTCCATGATAAGTTCTTGTTTGTTTGCTTAAAAATCATCGAATAATTGGAGGGCACGGATAAG
This sequence comes from Hirundo rustica, assembly GCF_015227805.2. Taxonomy (NCBI): domain Eukaryota; kingdom Metazoa; phylum Chordata; class Aves; order Passeriformes; family Hirundinidae; genus Hirundo; species Hirundo rustica. The sequence continues at coordinate 91,720,284 of NC_053450.1, forward strand.
CCAAACTTCCTTTATAGTCCTTTCAAGAAAGGAATGGAGATCTTGGAACTGACAAGATAAATTAGGTTGAGAGCAAAAGAGAAACTCAAACAGATAGTCCCCTTGGCCTCTCTCATGCTGGTTGACAGACGTGAGTGTTCGAGTCAGCAGGTGAACCGTGACTTCTAAGAGCAGTGGTTTGTTTATGCTCCCACTATACAAAGCTTTTCAGTGGAACAGAGCAAACCTAACTGGGCGAGTTTCCATTTCGATTTCACGTGTCCTTCTGCATGTGCAGCGCCAACTGGCCTTACAGATTGTTGTTACTAAGTTTGTTAGGATTACCCCTGGCTTCCCATTAGGACGTGTCTGATCCTTGAGAATCTCCTAAGACCCTGTTTTCCAGGCAGGCAGGGGAACATGTGAAATGCAAAGTTAGGAATATAAAGGAACTACTGTCTTACTCAAGATAAGCCAAGAGACCGCATTACAGGAAGTTAACCTTTGGTGTACTCTGTCATTTTGGCCAGCATCGTACAGGCAAGTAGGAAGGGGACATTCTCCTGAGGTATCGGGCAGATGAATGCCAGATGGTACTGTCATAATACACAAAAAATAGCGAAATACCTACCGGTTGTGTTCAATACAAAAGGAACATTTTTCTTTTTCTGAATCCTGCGGGGCAGAACTCAGACAAGCGTCTTAATGCAAACATCGCAGTAACTGAAATGTGAAGCTGGAAATCCAGAGAATTCTCCAAAAGCTTTAAGTAGCTTTTTAGGCTTCATTCATGTTGGGCCTAATGGATCCTCGAAGGGGAGAATGGTTTATCAAAGACAAGCATTTTAAGTACCTTGTGTTTATGTGGTAGGTAAATGGGAGTTTTTTACATTTGAATTGTTTCTGAATATGCAGAGAAAAATATCAGGCCACCATTAGCAGCAGCAGCAGCACAGTGATTCTGCAGTGCCTGGCTGGGGGGAAAAGTGTTTTCTTTTCCCATGTTAAAATACGTTCGTTTTAATTTCCATGCAAAATTAAAAGAATAAAAGTGTGCTGCCCTTTAGGGGAATGGCATTTTGCTAAATACCATGCATTGCTACAAACCTTAGATGTGAGGAGGCCACATGCAAACATTTACATAGAAGAACTTTATGGATGTGTAGCTAGGTCTCAGTCTTGCAGGAAAAAATATTTCTGACAGCCTGGCACTTTCAAGCTATGACATTTATTGCCTGCAGATAGAGGCCAAGTAGGTAGGTGTGATGTTGTGACAGAGACTGAATGGTTAGCTCTGCCTTTAATTTCTTGTCCTTAAATCCTCTTCATCTGGCTTTATATAGCCTAATATGTGAGTTTGCTATTAGCAATGCACTTACATATCCGTGCCTCACTCATTATTGTCCAGCATTCTGGCCTATTCAAGATCAGCGAAGTCTTCCCCTAGCCTTCCCAGAAATGCTGCTAAAGTTTATCTGTTTGATTTCTTTGGTGGCTGCATCTTCTTTCATTAACTAGGGTAGCTGGTGTTGAAAACCAGACAGAAGGTAATGACAGACCACAGCAAGCTGTCTGTTGCTGCAGATGGAGGATACCTCTAGGATTTGGGTCAGAAAACACTTGGCAAACATCCCTCTGAATTCTTCTTGTCACATGTTGAAGAAGCCTGCTTAGTCGCAGGGGTGAAGAAGGAAGCAGAAATCTTAAAATGGCTGCAATACTTTTTTTTGGTTTATTTTTGTTCAGCATCAGAATAAAATTTACAGAGTATCTTGCCAATTTATTCATACTCTTGCTGTCATGGGTTTTTCCTGATTCTCTGCTTTCAGGACTTGCCCCCGCCCCGTGATCCCATCTAAGTTTGCAGTGGCAGGAAAAACACTTTAATTATGCCCCCTTTTAGAAGGAGACCTTGCAGAGGTACTCCAAGAAGCCATTTGTTTTCTTTAAACATAGCTCAGCTTTGCACAGGCGCTCACACACATTCAGATGCTTTCCACTTGAAATTCCTCATCTAATCCAGATAGTTTGCAGCCTTGACTGTGGAACTGTGAAGGGGCTTCCCTGACCCTTTGCTCCGCTGGCGTGCGGGGCTCAGGCCGGGGCAGGCCATGCTAGCAAGGTCTGCAGTGCTGGCAAATACATCTCCAAAAACTCCCAGCCCCGCCTTTCTCCGCTGCTTGTGAGAAGGAGCAGAGTGAAATCTGAGGGAAGCCTTCGTCCCTTTGGAGACTCTATCGCACACTCTGCCGCCTTGGGCAGAGTAAATGTGAGGTTTGCAAGCCAGCGGTGAGAGTATTTAGAGATGGCAGTCGGGAGGATACACGTGGCCTGGAGGGGAAGCAAGAGGGAATCCCACGATTAAAATGTCTGCACCCTCTTCCTTACTGTTTATAGTTCTCCAGCACAGCCTTTTAAACAAGTTTTCAACAAATGCCTGTTTCTTTTCCCCTTCTAGGGCATGCATAAGGCATGTAAGATTCTAGAGCGATGATGGTGGCAGAGCTGTTGGACCTACTGCGCTGCTGTAACTATTGCCTTGCAGCCTCTTCTGTCCAGCCAGTCTCTTCTCTAGGAAGGGTTAGAAACTGCTTATGCTCCAACACCTCCCTTTCCCAAGAAATAGTCCCTTGGCACAACTGAAGCTGCTGTGGCTGGAGGCAGGGGAGGAGGATGCTGCAGGCATGAAGCTGGTCTGGAAGGAATGACCATGGAGGTGGGAAAATGTCCACATTTTGTTCCAGGTCCTGGAGATGCTGATATTGTATTTCCTTGACTCTGTCACATTGCTTTATCTTTATGGGGTCCTGCAAATCCAATTAATCAATCGTAATGCAGTATACCAGCGGGGTTTGGTGTTTTTGTTTTTGTATTTAACCAGTCGGAATTATTTTGCAGATATATCTCCTTTTTCTGCATATCATCTGGAGAAGTGTTTGGTGTGTATATACATGTAAACCAGATTTCTTTATTTGTATTGCCGTATTTCTTGTGTTGCTCATTGTTCCACAGGTTTACATTAGGCTCTATAGAGGTACAAAATCATAACACATCACAGAGGCACATTTAAATAGATCACATCCATTTATTTTGTTAGGGAGGGAAGGAAGTTTTCTTTCATGTTTTCAAGAATGCATATTATTTTTTGTGGCTCAAAACCATGCGAAAGGGAAAAAAACCCCACCACAATAAACATAACAATGAAAAGACACAAAGAGTTTTGCCCAAGAAGCTCACAAATTATATTTAAACTGAGATGGTAAAATAGATTAACAAACAGAAGAGAGACAATAGGGTAAGAAAAGACAAGGATTTCAGAAATATTTGCAGTCCAGACAGTATACACTGATACATTTCCTTATGCCCTGCTCTATCCCCAGATGCTGCAGAGAAATGGCCAAAGATTAGCTCCCAGGGGCAGAGAACTGTCTGTGTAGTGTTTGTTTTTATAGTGCCCAGTTCAATGGGACCGTAATCCCCATTTGGGGTCCCAGAGTCCTGTAGCAATACAAATAACACACACAAAGTAGTACCAATAAGATCCCTTGGCCCTGTGCCTTTCTTAGTGCTGTATCCAAACCTAACCTAAGAAAAGGGAAAGATTATACAGCTTGTCGGGATGTAGTCATTGCTTTGGATGTTTGTTCTTGCTTTTTGGAGTTTGCTCATCCCTTTCAGAAAGGATGTTTTGACCTGAAACTAAATTTGATATTATCACTGCCCTACTCCTTGTTTGATACTTAGTGATACATGTAATGTTTGGCTCTGATTATGTAAAGGTAGGAATCCCAGAAAAGAGGACCATATACTCTCTGGGCATAGTTTGTAGCCCAACTCCTGACAAGGAAGTGGAACACAACAGATTTTTTTTAATAAGATCACATTAGTTCTCAAGAATAATTTCCCAGAAACTCAGATGCTTGCAAAAGAGGCATCAGAAAACACCAAAGGTTTCACTTCTGATGGCTGAGGTGAAGCCCAGGTTTGAAACTGCTGTTTCCTGACCTGCTGAATCCTGGTACGTCCAGGTCTATTACGGCCCAGCAGAGTTTGCCAGGATCAGGGAGGTCAGTAACCTCAGGGGCTATGAAATGTTATTGTCTGCTCCATCAGGATTGATGTGTGCAATTGGCTCAAATTCGCTGTTCTCTGAAATTAAGAATAACCTGGAAAAGTCAAACTGTGTTTAGAGCTTAGTTTTACACGTGGTCTGAGCCAGCATTCATGCCTCAGACATGCGTCTAACATATTCTGGCTGCACCGTGAGGTATTAAAGTTTAGCTGGAAAAGAGCTTGAACGCTGTTGCTTCACTGGTTTGGGCCCCACAGTGCCCATCATTCTCCACTCCTTTACCTGTTATTCATCCTTTAAGTCCCACTCCTTCCAGAAATATGAGCTCTCATGCAGCTGGCAATTCTTCTCTGTCCAAGTAGTGCAGATTTGGATCAAGAAGACATGGTCAGAGTTTGTCTAAATTCCTGTCACTATAGCCAAGCCAGAAATTTAAGGTACAGTTACTCATTTTATAGTCACTCTATCTGGCACTGAATATAGACTGGAAAAATTCCTTGTTTAAGCAAGATGTGTGGTAATATTGTTATGCTATATTAAAGTGCTCAAGTGCTCTTTAAAAGTAAATTATATTCTTATGAGTGTGAGAGACAAGCACCCCCTACCACAGCCAGACCTGACACAAGCAAGTCTTCTCCTTACCCAGAACTGCTAAATTCTTCCATGAAGAGAAAATCCAGCCAAAGAGTTGTATCCTAGTATTTTTGTTGTTGTTGTTTTTTGGTTTTACTTTTTTTTTGTAACCCCTGTAGTACTTGGTGTTCAGTCTTCAGAAAGACTAGATAAAGCATTATCTGAGAGTGGAAAAACACATTAGGAACAACACCAGTTCATCAGGGCTGTGCATACACATCTCCCAGTACTAAACCAAGCCTATGTTTCAAAAAAGGGTCCCAAATATTTAGGGCAGAAATATTCACTCCACTTGTAAGTGCTCCTTTTCCTTCTGGGTTTTCCTCTCAGCTTCCAAAAGCTGCCCCTTAAATGCCACTTGCGAATGGAGAAAATTATGCACTTTCAAATTCTCTCCTGGGGACTGAGGGCTCATATCTCTCCCTCTCACACTGATACTGTAATTTCACACTATTTTTTTTTGCCAGCAGTTGAGCCTTTCCTTGTTATGTATGACAGGCATGTTTCATTTTCATTAGGGCTTTTATACTTCGAGAGGCCTGATGAGCAGGGGAAGGCAAGTGGCTGGATAGAAGCACTGCCACCTGAAGGGAAGCAGTCACAGGAGGTGGTGGGGGGGCTCTCCTGTGTCCCAAATTGTGCCACTTTTGTACTCTGCACTACTGCCTTCCCTCAGGTGATGCAGGGTTTTGCTGCCACTGAAGCTTCCCGTGAGGCCACAGCCTTTACAGCTGTTACTGCAAAGCAGTAAGGACACACGGAGGGAAAAACTGCTCCAACAAACAGCAACCAACCAACCAACCAAACACTGCGCTGTGGTACTGGCTGGATGGAAACTAAGCTAGCATACATAGGGGTCAGGCTCTCCCATGGCTTACAATTTGCAGCAGCAAGGAGCTATTACATTGTATATGTATAATGTCATGTCCCAGCTATGGTTAATTGCCACCCAAATATCAAAACTTTCTGCGCCAATCATCAAAGAAAAGCTCACACATTACTAGTCTTGTCTTTCACCAGGAGAAGGGCAAGACTTGGAACCCTTTGTGGGAGAGAGGACAGGAATGCTGCTCATTGCATTTTGTAACTTAACATGGCTGAACATTTAATGTGGTGAAGAACAATTTGACAACTACCTGGACGGTACTTCTTTCCTTGCCTGTTGAAGGGGTGAGCTCTCAGGCACTTGTATTATCCCTACTAGGCTGTGCAATTTTGATCTGACATCTAGGCCCTGACCTGGGACTTCAACTTTTGTACATTCATTGCTTATGGAAGCAGCCATACATAGAAAGAAAACAAAATTAAAAGTTTGTCTGTAAGTATAATATTTTCTTTTTATTAAAAACCACCCCAGACCAGGTTGTTACGTAGCAAAATTCAGGATACACAGCTCAGGTGCTTAATACCCAGGGATACTTCCCTCTGGATGTATTACCAATAACAGAGAAGCATCACAAGTACTAAATGGATTCTCTGGGCACAACAAAAACAGGTAGCTGTAAGTAATGTCCTATAAACTCCTTGTATCTGAAATGCAGCCCACACTGTGGCAATGCAATCAAACTTTCTTTATATGAAACCTTCATGTACTCTCCCAATTCTTTTCTTTCTTCATTCCCACCTTCCTGCCCCTTGGCATTCATTCACACTGACATATTAGAGTTGTCTCTGAAGCTAGCCCAAGGAGTCCTACATATTATTTACATCACAACAGAGCCTGGGGGCATCAGACAGGGCTGGGGGTCTGTTGTGCCAGCTGCTATTCAGCCTTTAAGTACCAAGGTAGTCCCTGGCCTAGAGATTTCTATCTTGAATTTTAACAGGTAGACCAGAGGGAGAGGATTGTTTCCCGGATTCTACAGACTCTAAATTCAAGTTTCCACCTAAAAAGAAGAGAAAATAATTCCTGCAAGTCCCTCAGAATAAATCAGATTTTAAAAATCTTTTCACTGGAAAAAAAAAAAAAAAAAACACCTCCAAAACCAAACTCAAAAGCCTTTAAACCATTTAAGGCCACCTTAGAAAGTCAGTCTGTATGTGTACAAAACACTGGAGACCATCAGAAACTAATCTGAGTTTAACAAAACACATAGCATTACCAAGTGTAATTATGCAGTCCAGTTATTAGTAGCTTTACCTCTGGCTGTTCTTCATCCTGCTTTCAAGCTACATCCTTTCCTTTCATCTCATTCTACACCACATGAAACAGGTGAGCTTTTCCCTTTATATAGCTCAGGGCTTCAGTCACATGGCTCTCAAAGCTTGGTATCTTCATTTAATCAGTTAAAAGAATCGAAATAATCAGAGATCTTTCATGAACTTCATGCCAAATTTTAATTCTGTTAAGCATTCAAAGCTTAACAAGTTCAAAAAAAAATCAAGAAAAAATTAATTAATTTTTGCTAGGAATATCTACTTTGAAAAGCTGCCCTGGAGGGTACATTTGTAGTTTAGAATATCTTTCACAAATCACCCATATCACTGCTAGCAAGTTGCCCAAAAAGACATCTCCAATGCTTTTTATTGTCAAGGCAACTGTGGTTTCTGCATCCCATTTGTTCATGCATAGATAGTAACAGCATCCACTTTTTATCTGATCCATTTGAATTTTTATCTTGACTTTAACCACTACTGATTTCTTACAGGAGAGTACAAATTGTTTAGGGTTATCTTCACCAATAACAACTTCTGACAGCAAAGAGGTGGTGATACTAGCTCTAAAATGTCTGTATTTGTTACCTTGGATTAGATGACAGTGCCAAAGACTTAAACAGGGTAGAGCATTAATTTTCAGTTCTGTGGTCCTTGAAGGTGTGGTTGAGAACTAGTGAATTATTTTTAAAGTGTCTGTGAAAGGTAACTCAGATAAGGCAGGCTCTTGACAATGGGCTTAAACTGGCTTGAAAGGAGCCAGAAGTGCCCCTTGAAAATGCTGTGGGGATTGCAAACTGGAAAAGATTAGATCCCTGGGGCTATGCTATCTGCTCTGATTTAGGAGCTTGGGTCCTTGTTATATGTTGTGCCATTCTTTCTCCAGTGCAAGATTAATTCCACATTCTTTCGTAGGGGTCCTCTTTCTGCCTAGGCCATCTGACCCCAGGGAGAGCAGATACTGCCCGTTCAGGCATACAGCAGTTCTCTTTTTCTCTCTACCATGAGGCTTTTCTTAACAGCATCAGCTGATGTGTTGCTGGTGGGTGACTGTCATGACACATCACAGGTCCCAGGATTAGGCCTCCGAGAAACCGCAACCTTGTAGATACCTTGTAGTACCTTGTAGATAAGTCTAATATTTCCTGACCTTCCTACATTCCCAGGAACAAAACTAGGAAGAAATCTTACTGAGTTTGTTTCGAGATATGTGTTAGTTTTTGTGGTGAAGGAGCATTAAGGTGTCTGTTAGAATGAAAATAAATAAAATGTGCATATGAGTTTGGTTGTTAATACAAAGAGCTGTATTTTCCAAACAGAGATGTACATGGTAGTAGTTTTGCTGTGAGTCCATCTGCTCTGTGGAGTCACTCTCCTGACATGGACGTCACTGTTGTGTTCGTTTGCTAAAGACCTCTGAAGAGCAGCTCTTCAGGTCCAACCTCTTGCTCCAAACAGGATAGACTTTAAAATTAGGTCACGTTACTGAAGGCTATGTCAGTCAAGCTTTGGAAATTCTACCCTCTGGACAAACTTTGCAATGGTGAAAATTTTTACTTTCATGGTATTTTTCTCCCCTTTTATCTCAACAGGATTTCTCTGGTGGCCTGTCACCTCTCCCTGTGCACCTCCAAGCAGAACCTGGACCTTCCCCAGAGTCTCCCATTTGGGAGTTGCAGACTGCAGGATGATTCCCCTTCATCCATCTCTTCCACGCGCTGAACGGGCCCAGCTCTCTCTGCCTTCCCTCCTCCACCCTGTGCTCCAGCCCCTCACCATCTTGGTGTCGCTCTACTGGACTCACTCCATGACGTCCGTGCCCGCCTTATACCAAGGAGCCAAGGTAGGCCACAGCGTTCCCAATTCAAGCTCATAAGCACTGAATGGGAATAATCACTTCCCCCAGCCTGCTGGCTACTTGCTTTCTTCAACAGCCCCATGTTTGGGGTTGAGTAACAAGGAGGCGGTGGAGGTAAGCATGGGTTAAGGATGGATATGCTGCAGGGCACTGAGGTAACACCGCTGCACACACTCCCATCACAAGTAGGATGGCATGGTTTCGGCAAACAGGGTGTCTGCTCACAGCTTTGTGCCCCACCCTGCTGCTCAGACAGACAAATGCCGGTGAATCACTATAATTCGAAAATAGTGTAGTTTGCTTTCAGTTGCCACAGCTGTGAGCTGCAGCGCTCAGATGATTCACAAAGGGTTCAGCCTTCCAGGCCCAGGGGCTGGGGAGGCCACTGGTTGCAATGCCTGACATTGCAACCTCATCTGTGTTCAAGGGGTCTTACATGCACTGAAGGAGTTGGTGGGATTTGAATTGAAACCACCTTGGTTATTCCTTTATGTCCTCCTTTTCTGTTCCTCTACTTCCATTCACTATGGAAGCTGCCGGGGAGGTGTTAACCGTTTCGTTTCCTATTTTGTTATTGGATTTGGCTGGAGAACTGTTGTGGAGAATGGTGTGGAGGTGAGATCTCCCTCTGTTCCTGGTTCAATTTACAAAATGTGGCAAGGTCACCAAAGAGTGGGCAAATTTCTTTGTCAAGCTGTAGACAGATTTCATATGGGCCATGAGAGGAACTCCAACCTTAATGCTACCACCACCAGCAGTCTTACAAGGGCTGTGAACTATTTGGCAAAGAAAACTGGCAGTTTTGTAACCAAAATCCAGTTTTGCAGGAGAGTTAGCTTTATGCCTTTTTTTGGATACTGTTTTGCTGTTGTGAAAAGCAATACATATGGAGGCCCATTAGAGCCTAAGGCTATTGTTGATGCAGTCTTGACTCATTCTTGGCACTCCTTTACCTTCCTTTGATAGCTCAGCTGGTGGAGCGGAGGACTGTAGGCTCTCCCTATTAAGTAATCCTTAGGTCGCTGGTTCAACTCCGGCTCAAAGGAAAGATTTCTGAGGTTTGTTTTCAGTTTTCTCTTTCACTTTTTTCCGGAATTTACAACTTTGCAGAACATCCCCTTCAACCACTCTATACTCTGTGAGAAATCCAGTCTTTTTCCCTTATCTGATTCAGATGGCTGTTACAGCTGCGGTGCGATGACCATTGTCACTTCTCTATGAACCATTCACTCAGGAGTTGGACTCAATCATCCTTGTGGGTCTCTTCCGACTCAGAATATTCAGTGAAATTTGTGAAATCTAGCTAATCAGTCGATGGCCATCCATAAGATCTTCTGTTTCCGCAGGGGCTCAAAACCTTCTACAGACCCTTGAGAGCTGGAGCAGACATATTGCAGAGCGTGCAAAGCCTCTTTTACCTGAGTTGGGTGTGGAAAATAGGGGCAGGTCCAATTATTGGAGCACCCTTTTTGCTGGTTTCACCCCTTTTCCTATCTCATTCTTTCATCTTGAAATTCTGAGGCTTTGAGTGGAGCAGTGGGGAGATAAGAGACCGGGGGAAGAAAAATATTTTTGTGAAGATAGGAAGGGAACACTAAGATCATTCAGGTCCTGATACCTGTCTGAGACAGTGACCACATGCGACAATAATTATCGGCCTCCTGACAGGGTTGTGAATACCACTGAGCATGCTGTCCTTAGGTATATTATTTCCAAGAACTGTCCGTTTCAATGGAGAATTGTAAAGGTTGGGGCTGGTACAAAAGAAATGGATAAGAAAGAGCCCCAAGAAAGGACACCGGAGGCCAGGTTAAGAAGGCATTTTAAGGACTCATTCATACAGAAAATTTCAGAGAATAGAAAGCAGGGCACTGCGACCTGTTAAAATTTTGTTTCACACAGGAAACTGACTCACTTTCACAAGACACAATGAGTTCTGAGGCGTCTGTAAGAAGCTTTATTAAAGAAAAGATTAGAGGGTTTTATATGTTTACATTAGACGAGATGACATTAGGGATCTAAATCCCAAAGCTCATGCAAAGCTTCTCATGCAAAGCATCTCCTCATGCAAAGTGCAGTGCTAAGCTGAACAAAGGTAGGAGGAGTTGGCAATTTTGTTCAGTTGCTTACCTTTCACTGTGCTTAGTAAAAAATATTTGCTAGTAGCTGGAGTCAAATACATCAAGAAACCAGCTAGAATGAATAATCAAGTGATTATATATATGTAATTTCAAATTTTTTTTTTTTTTTTTTTTTTTTTTACTAATTAGTGTCAGATCAATGACCATCGATCATAGTACAACACTGGTTTTCTTTGTCCTTCCAAATCCAGCTGTATAAATTCCCCTTCAGCCTGCAAAGCAGTACAGACTTACAGCCTCATAACCATAATGGGTTTTTGGTGCAGGGTGGCACAGGATAGGAGGAGGCAGTTCTGCCTCTGCTCCCAACAACAAAACTGGCTCTCCAGGCCCTGGGGGTGGGATGGGCAGGTCATCAATTTATTTCTTCATGGGTCCTCCCACAGTGGGATGGGGTTGCAAAAGCAGGAGTGAGGGAGGCAAGCAGATTCCTTTGCAGTCCTGATAGGACTCCTAGGGAGGAGGAGGCACAGCAGCATCATCTTCAGTGGGAAGCTGGTAGTCAGTTTGTATGAGGAGGCAGAGGGGGATGATGCCATGGAAGGAACTCAGGTGTATTTGTAACTAACCTGGATTAGAAATTTGTCCCAAGATACCTGGGACAGATTTTCTCCTTACAATGTGCCTTTTATGGTCTTGGTGAGCAAAGTAGGAACCTTTCCACGATTCATGACTTTAATTGCTACAATAAGCCTGAAAGCTGCCAATAATCATGCCATGTAAATCCTTGTACTTATGTCAGGGAAGAGACCAATGCTTTCCCCAAGACTGGAGAATGGCAGTGACTGATGGGCAGTCTGGCTGCCTCACAGCCAGGTATTTTGTTGATGTCCTGGCTTAATATTTCAGTCTGGGTTGCACAAGGTATGACTGAAACAAGAATGAAGGGAGAAAGGTTTAGTTAGAAGTAGGTTTTCATTGCAAGTGGTGTTCTTTCTGTGGTTGAAGAGAGTGAGTTGGTCCAGTATGGATTCACCCTCATATTGCTGCACACCAGTGGACAGCTGAGGCCTGTGGAGAATACCACCTGATGTGGTTAGCTTCTGTTATCCCATGGCTGTTCCACTGCCTGCTATTTCAGCTGCCAGGGCTGCTCCCATACTTGATGCAGTGATGACACTGACTCTATGTCTTTCTCTTCAATAACATTCACACAAGGTAGTTTTATAAAGTAAGTTCCAGCAATTGTAGCCATCAAGCCAGAAATATGAATTTAAAGTCCTGGTGGTTTTCTCACATGTGTGGTGGGAAGCATTTTAAAACTGTATTGTCTTTTCTGATTATGAGTTTCAGCTTTTCCTTTAATCTTGAACAAGCTTCCTCACAACAGCAAAACACCTCTGCTTCATCAGACATTGTGAAGGTTGCCGTGTTCTTGTCTGAAGAATGGCACTCCACAAGTTAAACCTCTGAAACAGAGATGTAATCAGCTGGGGACATGATAAACCAGCAGTAGTACACTCCCATTAGAGAAGATAGTGTTTGTTATCAGTGGGATGAGGAGGACTTCCCTTTCCTAAACACTTTTTTTCCATCTTTTTGTTTCACCTCTTGTCCCTAATCAAACCTTTAACCTATCACTTAGTTTAGGAGCAGCACACTGAGTAGTGAAGAAATTGAAGCCCAGACAGTTGGAGCAAACATGTTGCAAAATATCTTTCTCCTCCAAGGAAAGATCAATGCTTGCATTCCCATAGGACAGCTTGGTGAGTTGGATTCAGTCATCTGTGCCCACAATTCTTTTTACATGGTTGTTTTGCACCTTCACTAAGCAGCATTCTGTGGTCTGTGACTGGTCTCCTCTGTGCTCATCCTGAAAGTATTTTGAACTTTGTTTTGATTTTCCAATACAAATGAATTCTAGCTTCTCTCTAGACACCTGTTTTCACCTGGTTGCACCAAAGCTGTGTTGCAGGGACTGCTTATTCAGACACAATGTGAAACAACGGAGCAAAACAGGGTCTGCCTAGGGATGTTTGATTAATCTTAAAGAAATTTCAGAAGATGCTGTGTAGTCTCCAAATTTTGGGTATGAACTGCATGCTCTGGTATCAGGTTTCAGCCCAGAAATGTAGTGCTGCATCAGTGATAGCACTGAAGCCTTAACTTTGTACATAGCCCACTGCTCTCCTTTGAGCACTGTAACATTTTTCTGCTATGGTTGCTCTCTTGTAGCCACCTGTTGCCTCTGGTCATGCAGATTTAGATAAAGCTCTCTGTACAGGGTCATAGCTTTGTAAAGTTTTTTATTATGGCAAGGAAAACATGGTCCTGATTCCTGTCTGGAATAATAATATAAGTCAATAGCAACAACTGCATGATTCCCTTACAGCTCTAAAGGTAGAATCATGGCAATTAAAATAATGTGCAATTAAGGAGAGCTTGAAAATGCTTCTAAATCCAGGAAGCAAGTCAAGATGCTTTGCTGATGATTTGCTAGTTTGTAGAAATTGTGAGTGGTTGCGAATTGGTTTGCTTTTACCATGAAGTAAACCTGTTCTCCAGTGTGTGAAAAGCTTCTCAGCATGGCTGGAAATGACCAACAGAAGTTGCTGCCTTTACTTGCATCCACCAGACCACATAGATTTACAGCAAACTAAGCAACTGTTTGGACATTTCTTCAGGCCGTCTTAACCACCCTCTAACAACCAATTTTTCTTTTTCCTATTGTCGTTGTTATAATCAGGCCTTGATAAGTATTGCTGCCAGAGACACCCAATCAGTCCTATGCTATCATCTGGGTATGATTAGAGTCCTCAAGACAGATTGAAGCCATTTGATGGCATTGATTACTTCCTTATTTCAGGTTGTACCATTTCAACATTTACTGATTTAAAATTCTTGCCTCATTTAAGAGGGTACTTTTTTTTTTTTACATTGTAAATAACAAAATCTATTTTGTTGTGTGAGTCCAAATAAGCTTTGAAGTTTGTGGCTTTGTAATTTGAAAGTCATCTGGAGAGTGTATGCTTTCTTGTCATCCTTAATCAATGCACTATAATCAATTATCATATCAAAGTGTTCAATTGCTCCTTAGTGCAGAGGTGCTGTAGCTATTTGGCCTAATTTCCTAGAAGATTCACAGCATTCTCACTGCAGCACTGGGGTTACTTACCTGACTACTTAAAGATGTCTGCTGTGAAAATGAAGCTGGTACTACTCGAACATCAGCCTCCTCGTAGAAAGCAGTGCCAGATGCATCTTCAGCACTACAAACCAATTCTGTCTGTCCAGTGATCTGTGTGTACTGTGTTGCTGCCTGTTCCTAAGAAGAGAGTCTTTGTCTGTGGATCTGTGCTTTTATGCTAAGAATCCTGGGGTTTTTGTGTGTGTGTGTGTGGGGGGGGGTTGTTTGTTTGTTTGTTTGTTTGTTTGTTTGTTTTTTGTTGTTGTTGTTGTTGTTGTTTTGTGGTGTGGGTTTGTTGTTTTTTTTTTTTTTTTTTTTTTTTTTCCCCCTGAATATTGAGAGGTTTCAACATTCCATTTTCCTGCAGTATACTACCCTTCCATTTCTCAGGAAATATGGGAGGAAAGTTATTGCTGACTGTTGGGTCATTGGGTCCATGGGTTTCATGTTTATTTGAAGGCTGAGGAAAAGAAATTGTGAGGTTTGTTTTGGTTTGCTGTTTGGTTTTTGGTTTTCATGATTGCTGTCCAAGTCCCCCAAACCTTACAGAAGCTTGAGAAGATCTGTATTTATGAATTAAGGATCTCTCTAAACTCAGAGTTGAGGAGTTGGTCCTCCATATTGCCTTTTTTTTGAGTATGTGGAGCTAAAAAATATACTGATTATTTTATGTCAGTATAGGCCTTCTTTTGGGGATCACTATGTTTTGAACTCCACACAAACTTTGGTGTATCCATCCTTATATCCCTGTGACATGGAGAAGTACCTTAGTCCTTTTTTCATGTATACCGTTAGTCTCTAGGATTGCTGCAGTTGAGTGATGGGTCCTAAATAGCTGCAGTAGAGCAGGAAAAGTCACCTGAAATATTTGAAGATTTGGCTGCTTTGTGTCCTGACCACCCTTCCTTATCTCTCAAGTTCTTAACTTTTGGTAAACCATTGACTTAACTCTCTGAGAAACCAGCAACGAGTTTTCCCATTATTTTAGTTAGCAACAGCTTTTCAGGCAAAATTATCTCCTTGGTTCCTTCTCCCAGAAAACTACTGAACTACCAGTGAATTACACTCTAAGAGTATATTGCTGTATTAAATCTTGGAGCATTGACACAACCAGTTTTCCAGCACTGACTCCTTGCCAGGAGAGCAGAGTGGTGTGTGGTGGAAGGGAATGCTCCTGCTGTCATCTAATGGGGAAGGAGGAGAGTGGTGTCAACCAAATAGGGTTGCTGGTGCAGGAGCCCTACTTGGAGATCCATCCATCCATCCATCCATCCATCCATCCATCCATCCATCCATCCATCCATCCATCCATTGAGGCATACTGTTGCTTTCCTGCAGGAAGGCATCTGTATGTGGATGGGTCAGTGCTCGGTCCTTGGTGAGAAATGAAACAGCACATGTACCTAGGAAAGGACAGTGAAAAAAGCAGAGAGGACACAAAGCTGTGTTTGAGCCACTTCTTATCAGGCTGAAGGAAGGAGAGCATGAGTGGCTTTGTAGTGAGAAGGTCTGTAAAGACTTAGCCATTATCCTCACCTCATCTTGCCTTTTGAGAAATATCAAACTTGTGATGAACCTTGTGATGTGTCAGAGCTCTCAGCTGAACTGCAGCTGTAGAGATTCACTGTAAAAGGATATAGGCTGCTTCTTATTGTTGATTTTTAACCATGAGAGTTCCTAAGGGAAATAGTATATCGTAATAACATTTAATGGTCTTCTGATGAGCATCTGGTACCGGGTGTTTTTTTTCTTTTAAATTGCATTAAAATTAAAACTGCATTATTGCAGAGTCCTCATTTCCTGTTACGAGGCGAATTATGATGCTCTATTGATTGGCAAAGCTGTTTCCCATCCTCCATAAGTGTGGTTAGTGGACAGGATTTTGCTCACAGACACAGACACCCCCCCCCCAGTTCTGAAAGTTTTTCTTCTAAATTATTCATAGTGAAACCACTGATTCTCAAAATTTAAAACAGAGGAAAGAAGGAGAGAAGGTACTCTCATGTATGCCTTTGTATTAATTTATGTGCTATCGCATTGAATAAGAGGAAATAGCAAGTTAAGCATGTTCAAGAAGCCACATGATGAGTATAATTGATGCATTCAGCCTATAGAACATACATATGTTAGTCCATTGTAGTTATGGGATTGGCCAGCCAATATTTTTGCCTTGGAGATCGTTACTTAAGCAGATGACTCTTGACCCTTTTCTTCTAGTGCTTCAAGAAGTTTGCTAGAAAGTACCCTTTTGTGCCAATCAGCCTTTAATATCTCTCTCTGAGCAGCCTCAATTTTTCATTTAACTTACTTCTGAATGTTAATCTGCTTTTTATCCCAAGGATCTTTATGAGAAATAAATTGGAGCCTTTTCAGAAATGCAGTTTTAAAAGCTTCTTCCTTGCTAGTTGAAAGCATGCTGCAGTGTAGCAGCAAGGTATGTGTTGTAAAATGATGTAAAATTTAACAAAAAGAGAAATCAAAAATAAAAAGGCAACGGTGCAATGCTGGAGAGACATGCTGGGTGTTTCTGTACGGAAACTCTCTGACCTGTGTATTCCATGAAAGCATAGGAAATGGCAGCTGATAGGAGACCAAAGAAACTTACATTTGGAAAGACAAAATATCTACTTTGACAATACTTTGCCGTTCCCATTGGTCCTCATCCCCCCTCCCAAGGTGGCCAATGGGCAGAATAAAGAGAAAAGCTCACAGCTTAAATGGCATCCTTAAATGTTCCCTGAGATCCTGGAGACTGGAGTAGTGCATGAAGCTGGGCGGTTCCTTTTCAACTTTGTCGGTGGGAAAAGGGAGGACGATAGCAGCAAAGAGAGAGGGCTCCACTGAGGGGACCGATGCACGCTACCCCCAGGGACAGTTGTGTGAATGCTACTGGATACCCAGCTCTCCCTTGTGTACGCAGGGACTGGAAAGAAAGTCTCTGTTTTAATGTGAGTTGTATTTCTCTTTCTGGGTTTTCTTCTCACCAACTACCCTCTTTCAAGGGGAGTGCTGGTAGACCTCTGGAATGAATTACAAGGAAATCCCATATCCTCCTATAAAACAACAAAAAAGCCTAATATCAAGGGGAATGATAAGGGATCTTTGGTGATTTGAGAACAAATGGAACTTGGAGCCCTTTCCCCACACCACAGTAATTATTGGTGAAAAACCCCCTAAAATATGGCTTTTCTGAAGCCACAGGTTCCTTCCCATTTTTTTGTTTATGAAGAGGGCCTTCTCTCCTCAGTGCACATGATGGTACCCACTTTATTAAAAAAACCCTGCATAACTGATGGCTGCTTTTTCTTTGCTAGGAAAGACAGACCTTGGCAGATAATTACTTCTTGTTCTTACTCCTAACATCTGTATGACTTATTATTTATAGAGACTTGTAGTAAAAATGGGAATGGTTTTCTTGACCCGGTAAGTTACAGCTTAAACCAATAAAAGAACAAAAGAGGGGTGCATAAGAAGAGGATATAAGAAAGGCTTTTTTTTAAAGACTCACATGCACAGCTAATAGATGAAGCCGGAGAAAAGAGATAAAATACCTCAGATTAATAACTACGACTTTCTGCTTGCTTATTGCTTTCTAAAAGCTTTCCCCTCTGTGGACACAGAGCTGTATAAAAGATGAAGTAGTTGCACTCCACATTTTAGTCATCCCAGAGACGGCAACATCTCTGTTAACAAACGCATTTTCTCCACAGAAAGCAATCCTCTCTCTTGTATTCCAAAGGAAAAATTAATCGGGTTCACTTCTTTGTGTTGCCTCTATACTTGCTCTTCCATTCTTTGCTTCTCACTGGCTGACCCTTGTTGAATTACTCATGTAAAGCAACAAAATGCTGCTTTAAGTATATAAATCTGGGTCCTCCTGTTTCCTGTGAACAGGTGCTGCTGAGAAAGTGAAGAAGAAACCTGTCAGGATGCCATAACAAGCACCGTATATCAGAAACCTACTGGACAGAAAGCCCAGCTCAAACACTTTGTTTTTGCAGAGCAGGAAACCTTGCTCAAATTCATATAGTAAATATTTATTTGTGTGTCACAGGGAGCTTTCATGTAAGCTTGGGTTAGCTGGAAATGAGGACAAGGCCTGAAGTTTTTTCCCTCATTGCTATAAAAGCAATTGTGAGTGGTGTTTTTCAAGAAAGACTCTCAGCTTTTGAGCTAGGCAGAAATACATTACATTTGACCTCAATACTGTGTTCTTCAACAACTGAAGGAGAAGACTTTTAGGCTGATATTTAAATTTTAGGAAATGTCCCAGAAGGATAGAGGGAGAGAGTTGGGCAAAGACCCAGGAAGTGGAGAGAAACAGCAAAGGGAAAAGTCACACATATGAGAAGGGAGAAAAGGGACAAAGATAAGAGTGTTATGTATTTTGCAATGGTAAAATCACAATGTGCAATTACAGGTTGAAAGAAGCCAACAAAAAGGGTTTTTTTTAACTCTAAAGAAGTTCAAAACTAGTCTAAAGTGCATTGATTCTACTTCTTTCTCTTGCTTTATACCAGTTCTGTTCCAGAAATTGCCATTGCATTTGGCACAAGCAGAAAGACAAGAATCCAGGGAGTCACAGAGACATCCTTAGCCCTGAAGTCACTTAGGGATGAGGGCTGAGGAGCTCAAACAAGGTAGGGGGAGTCTTGCCATTGATCACATGGGTGGAAACAGGAATGTTCTACCATTCACCTATGGCTTTTTCCAGGGCCCTGGAACCCTCGCAACACTCCTCCCACATGTTTTGCAAGTGTGCAGATGAAGCTTTCCCAGCAATAACTGGGCAGTGAGGTTGCTTTGTCCTCCCTCTTCCCCTTCCACATACCTGGCAGCTCTGCCAGGATCTAGAGCCTGGAGGGTAAATGCCTCACAGGTGGTGCTGGATTGCTTCAGCCAACAAGCCTGGCAATCTTCTGCTTTTATGAACACTAAGCGCACCTTGGATATTGAAAGAAATGCATTATCTGGGAAGCGTATTGGGTTTTTTCCAAGGCGCACTAGTATGTTGCTTTGCACACCAGCATGGAAACAATTTGCAGGCTGGAGAGCCAGTAAGCTCTGTCTCAAGGAGCTGAGCCACATGCTCTTCTCTCCCTTCACCTCCAGAGTCATTCGATCTCTTTTGCTTCAGTTTCACCATCTGAGCCTAAATGTGGCCTTCTGACACGAAGAATCTGAGTGAGCAGAGCCACATTAGCTGTAAAATCCCGAGCCAATCTTATTTTTTTGGCATGAAGATGGCTGTTACAGCATTGCTTTTATTATTCATCAAAAGGAAACTTTTCAAAGTAAATACATCAAATACCATATAACATAAGCTCTTCCCAACCACTGCTTCCTCTACTTTTTTCTCTTCCCCTACCTCCTATTTTTATAAGTAATCAAGTTGTTACTCTAGAGTCAATTCCAGGTCATCTTTCATTTGCCCAAAATATATCCTTATTGGCAAGCTATTTTCCCATTATTCAGGAACACACATATTGTTTTACTTACAGCTGTGTGCTGTATTTTATGTTCTCATGTAAATGTTATGCCTGGATTATCATAACTAGAGCAAACTGGTTTTAGGGTTTGTTGTTATTTTTAGGTTCCTTCCTCTGCATCCAAAACAAGAGAGAAATATTATTGTACCTATTTTTCACTTAGTTCTTGAAGTGACTCAGCTTCCCACATTTCTCTCTGCAGAAGGTAGGTTTCCTTCCTTGGCTGTGCAAGTTTCCTTACTTTGAGGAATGATGATAGCTGAGGTTTGGGAAAGATTAACAGATAAGCAGCATTGCTTCTATCCCATGAGAGGCAAGAAAGAAGAGAAGGCAGGGACATATTCCAGAAATTCATTACCTGCTGTGTAAAAACCCTTTTTTCTTCTCTGTTTTAAACTGTTGCTGGTTTCAATCAAAGTCCCTGTTTCTTGTGTAGTGGAATCTGGTGAAATCTGGTGAATTCTGCATTTTCTCACTATTTTCTTGATTTTGGGAGTTAATAAAATAAAAGCTCATGTTTACATCTTGAAGGCCCAGTGAGGCACAGCACCCAAGTCCCGTTGTTTCCAGGATGTTCTGAAATATTTGCTGAAGCGATTAACTGACTTGAGGTCCTGATGCAAAAGAATGCATTCTACCAACAAATAAACAGTTACTATTAATCTTAAAATGTGTTTCATGCCTGTATGTGCTAATGCTAGATGCATTATAGAGACATGCTGTATGCAGAAGAGATGGATTTTCTTCTATGTGGATGAAAAAAGAGAAAAACTATTTCCCCCCTTACTTTTAGGATGTCTGGTAAAGTGGAAGACCCTTGTTGTTTGTTTGGGGGGGAGGGGGGGGGGGTTGCATAGTCTTCTATGCAAAAAAACCCCAAACAGGGCAGAAAATCAGGGTCCTTCCCCCCCTGCCCCCATGAGGGTGAGACCACATGCACCTCTTAAGCTACTCAGTTTATTAATACTATGTGCTTGTTAATTTGTGAATGACTTCAAGGCACTCTGAGCATTAAAGGAAGTCTCCTCCTGGAGGTTTTTAAAAGGACTCTCCTGCATTTTTTTTTTGAAGTTAAGATATTTGTAGTTTGCATGGGCTTGTTTTTTTCTGAGTAAATGTGTGCTAAATGTTAATGCTTGCCTTATAACTGCATGTCTTATAGTAGGTATGATGTTTAACTGGCATCCAAGATTCAAGAACAGCATTTGATCCATGTTAGGTAAACTGTTCAAAAAATTCTGGTCTCTTTCATTATTTTAACCTCCAAAGAAGAAAACCCCTATAGGATAAATGTTTAAGCATTGAGGCAAACAGACAAACAAACAGAACAGCCTTTTCTCATTGTTGGTGAGAAAAGTGTGCCTTATACTTTGCATGACTCACAAAGTACAGCCGACACAGTTCTGGTTGCAAGTGATTTTTTTTGTTTAATGATGTTTTCAAGAGGAGAGAGAAGAACCTGTAGCTGAATGGTTTCTCTGGCAGCTTCCTGGCTTGAACTTCAGGATGAACGTCAAGTGAAAATGCCAGTGAATTACACTGACCACAACATGTTTGTGTGACACTTCTCTTCCCCAGACTAATTTGGTTGTGCCTTGCTCCACAACAGTTCACAAGTTGTTCTTGAAACAGTAGAGAGTCCCAGAGGGACCAGGTTTGCTCTTTGCCCACCTTTGCCTATTCACCTTCGCCACTGCCCTGAGAGCCTTTGCTGCTGTGCCAATTACAGCTGTGATCAGTGCTGTCTTTAGTGGATATTGATATCTGAACAAACAAACCAAGAGTCTGGTCTTGATTGCTGATGTCTTTGCAATTCGGTTTCCTGTGGCATGTTTGTACAGATGTCATGGCTGGTATTCCCCAGCTTTTCAATAATCACAACCATATTGGGGGGCGGGAGGACAGGACCAATTTGCCGTGTGTTTGCTGTAGGAGCTCACATCCTGCTCCTGTGGCTTCTGTTCAAGCCTGACTGCCTAACCGCCTGCTTGGGATGGTGCCTTCTCTTTCCACCTGTCCCTCTTCAGAAAGGCCTTGTGATCCCTCACTTTCAGTCTAGAAGAGTTGTGTTACAGCGACCATTGGCATGTGGTGACATCTTGTCTGCAGATTAAATAAGTGTCCAGGGGCACACAGAAATCACCTCAAAGGACAAGGACAGTGGAGAGCCTGAATAAATGATCACCATCCCAGTGGGTCCTTTGTGAAGGATACATGTCCTGGATACCCCTCCTTTCCTGCAGACAATGTGCTTTGTGTCCTGCTGAGCACTTGCTTCTGTGTTTGTCCAGGGCTGGTGCAGCACAGCCCAGCCATGGCCCGCTCTGATCTGCACGGGAGGAGCAGCAAACAAGCAGCTCCAAGTGAAAGGACCTGGGGAGACACTTTTTGGGCTCTCTGCTCACCCTGCTGTGTGCTTGATCATAGACAATAATTTGCCTGCCTTTATTCCTACTACACTGAGCTGTGCTATCTATGTAAAACAAGTTGCTTTACAGTCAAATGATACTACAAGTTCCTCTATCACTCCATCCTTTCTGCTCCAGGCAATACCATCACTCTTATTTCAAGATCTTTTCCCTACATGTCTGACATGTTCAGGGGTGGAGTTAGGAGCATTTAAATCCTCTGACTCTTTGTGGCCAGCAGGACTGGAGGAGCAGTCTGCAACAAGCACAACTTCCCCTCAGACTACTTGCAGTCATATCCAAATTGCAGTGGGGAAGAAAGAGAGGCTGATTGTATGCTCTCCAATTTTCTCCATTAGGAAGATCAAAAGAATTGCTGCCTTCACTGGCAAATCTCAAGGATGAATTGTGGCAGCCAGACCAGTACTGGTCTGTGTTGAACTGTAGTCACCCAGAATAAATCAGCACTAATTGCAGTCTAGGGCTGTGATTCCAGAGGGGCTGCTTAAGCACCACACAGTGACCCTCCCTGACTGCCTGGTTGTTAAAGCCGGCAGCAAAACTTCCAAGGACCTCAGGAGACACAGGGAAACCCTCATGTGCTTTAAAGACCAATACCTTGCTGCCTCTCTGAGGAAGCAAGACTGAAAGTGATGTGGTGAACATTGTGATGCCACCTTTGTCAGTGTAGCTGCCCCAACATTGTGGGATCCAGAGGGAAGGTGATACCCTGGCTCTCTGTCCGCAGGAAAGCTGGACCAAGTTGCTCTGGCAGCCTGGGAGAGGGTGGGGTGACTGCAGGTTAGGTTCTCGCTCTTTTCCAGATTTACCCATGGCAAGATCTGCCACCCACTGTGACAGGGGCTATCTCCTGGCCCCATGGTTGTCTGTGGCACCGTGCCGACTGACCATTTTCACTGTGGCTGAGTAAATTGTTGTTCCTTCATTGCTCTCACCTAAGACAATTCCTCTTCTTTTGTCTCTGGAGGTTGCTGCCGCGTGGGTGATCTTATGTTATCCTGGCTTAGTTATTTTTGTCACAAGAGTGCAGATGGATCAGCAAAATATTTCCACAATGCAAAAGTATTACTTTGACATATCAAATTTTATTTTAATTTCCTTCTCACTGAATCTATATTTGAAACTAATGCAGTTTTAAATATAAATTAAATACGTATAGTATAAATTTCACGTTTTCCTTATAAAGGACAGACAAGAAAAGGAATTCAAGTCAATTTAGAAGCCAAATTAGCCTGAAGATGTGAGTGCTGGACCATTTTGAAGAACATTTCTTAGCTGTTATAAAGGGAACAACATTTTCTTCAATAAACAAGGCAAAGATTGGGAACAGCAAAGGCACAGATGTGGTCTGCAAGAAAGCTAAGGGGATGGCACACCTTCCTGCCACTTGTCGCTGGGAAAACTGCTGACAAGAACTGCAGGTGTCAATGGAACTGAAATGGCTGTGTTGGGAACGTGGCTTGAGCCATGGGAGGTGGTGAGGACTGGGGAAAGCAAGCCCAAATGCTCCTTCCCCTGCACACACCAGTCCCATCAGGCTCAGGGGGAAAGACATCCCCCTGCATTAAGTAAGGAGCCAGAAAGCTGAGCAAGCACAGGGTAAGGTGGACTACAGTGGGGCTAAGCTGGAAGTGGGTGTTCTCTGCTGGGGCTGTGCTGCCTTTTGCCAGGACCTGCCTAGAACCAGCTGATGCCTCTTGCACCATAGGGGATGGCAGCAAAGGGCCAAGCCTTGCCCTTGCAAGCTGAAGGCTGGACACCTGGTCCCATTTGTTCAGTTATTAAGAGAAATTAAAAGTAACCCTTGGTCGACTGTTAAAAGTAGTGCTGAGAATCTGACACCAATCACTCTTGCACTTGACCCCTTCAGGGCAATTTATAAACACTGGCTAACTAATCCTCCCTGAGTGGCTGGGGGAAGGAGCAGGAAATTTTCACCCCTTCTCTCCCACCTCAATTTTGTACAGATTTGATGTGAGATAGGATCCTGTACCTGTTTTCTCCAGGTGACAGTGGCCAGGAGTGGGCCTGGCTGTGCTGGTGTGATGGGATGGGGCAACATGGCCAAGCAGGACACAGGTGAGGACCACAACCTTTGCTCAGGAGAGAGATTTATAAGTAGCACACCACATTGCTCTTCCTTTTATAAACAATCGGAAATGTCTTGATGCCAGATGCTCAGCTGGTGTAAATCAGCAGAGTACCACAGATTTATACCAGCTGGAGCGCTGGCCCCCATGCCCCAGCGGGAAGGGGATGGGGGAAAGGGAGAGACACAGTTTCTGTTAACCGCTCCACCGACCTTCCTTCTGGGTAAATATCTCCATATGTTAACAAATGCTAATTAAAACCAAAAGCACAGACGAGCTCTCAGGATGTGTGTGTAACAGGAGCACCCCAGGATCCTGCACTGCTGTAATCTTTCTCCTCCCACTGGATCTCACCTTTTATTTGGTGTTGCACCTCCCTGAATGGTATTTAACCTTGCTCCTGGTGCTCTTTGTTGGAGTTCTGCCATGCATATAATATTACTCTGATGGGTGTAGGACTGGTGTCTACAGACACCTGGGGGCAAGCCCAGGTGTTTCACTGGTCAAGGGGGAAAATATGTTTTGTTGCAGCATGCCTCGAAGTCATGTAAGTAACTGTGCTCATCAACCAGGAATTTTAGGGGAAGGGACTCTGGAAATGTCCTGTCTCTTTTGTCTCCCAGGTGACCACCACCCTCTCTGTGGACTGGGATAACTCTGAGCATGATCATTTGTAGGGGACAAAAGTGTCATGGTAAAAAAAAAAAAAAAAAAAAAAAAAAAAAAAAAAAAAAAAAAAAAAAAAAAGTATGACTATCTGTAATACTCTAAAGATAATAACAAATAAACACCGCTTTGCCTTGAGGTGAAGTGGAGTTTTCAGAAGTGTGTTTTTGAAATACCTGTTTGTACAAGGGCTAGAGTATCTCCAGGGGAGGCAGTGCATTGGAGCTGTCATGCTGGCATTAGAGTGACATTTTGAAAGTTATGTCTAGGATTTAGTTTCCAATCCTGTGCTGCCAATAATGGCAGTTACACTGTTGTAAGATGTAAGGATAAATATGTTACATATTCTTAATGTGACATATAGCCAAAACTTTTTGGGGAAAATTGGAGTATACATGATGATTTTCTGGAGACACACTAGCATTTCACAAGGGGGGTCAATGCATTAATTAGTAAATCACTGATGTGCTCTCTTTTACTCAAAAGCCTAAGGATTTATTAGGCTTTTTTAATTGTAATAGTTTGCAACTGATAGTGCTGTCTTAGGTGTTTGTATTAGAAATAGACCCAGGAGACTTGCAACAATTTACGCTGCTGGTGTAACAGAGGTGCATGTGCCCAAATACAACGTAAAGAGCGTCTTCCCTCTGTCTCCAAGTCGGTGGCAAAAATCTTGTTCATTTCTTGTGTGTCAGAGGTGAGTACAAAGTACTGTTTGCCCACCCCATCAAGTCAGCCTAGTATTTTCGCAGTAGTAGGAAGGCAATATATGCAAGAATACAGGTGTGACGTGCAAAGCAGCAGTCTAACATTTGGGCTGTGCATAAAGTGAATGTAGTCCAGGTACCCCAAAGAATAGGGAAAGAGAAGATCCTGAATATACCTTGACTCACCCAGAAATGCCCATAAGATTGTACTCTAACCTCTGTGTGTTTTCTCATCAGTTTTCACAGCCTTTCAGGGTTGTTGAAGTATCTAGTTTGGATACATTTTATGGAGATTGCCATCTATTACTCCAGGTCTAGCTAGCTTTTGTCTCAAGTGACACTTACTGTGAGCAAATTAGCACTGAAGCCAAATGTGTTTTGCTGTGATGCCTCTGCAGCAGGTACAGCTTTTGTAAACAGATGCTGCAAGAGAGGTAGGTTTTTTGCATCACTCTAGATCTCTTGAGAACTAAAGTGTTCAGGTGAATAACTAGTTGAGAGACAAAAGAAATACCGTTAATTGAGAAGTATACTCACACTGTCTCTTTTTAGAAATTAATTATTTAAAGTCTCTGTCACTTTTCTAGAAATTTTGGCTGAAAGTATACCACAGTAATTCCTCTTCTTTATGCTTGGTTGAAATCCATTTCATCCACACCACATGTAACTCGGGGAACAGGTACTGCATGACCAGCTTTTTAATCTTTAAATTCATAGGCAAGTGTCAGTGGAATTTTAAAAATATATTTTGTTTGTTTTTCATGAACTTCTTCCAACTATTTGGTAGTGACGTTTCGCTTTTGAAAATATCAGCCTGATCTGCGGCCCTGCCAAAACTCTTCCAGGAGCTGAAAGCTGTGTCGAAGAAGCACACTTGCTGGTGCTTCCTGACTTTCCTGCATGAGCAGCATGGTCCAGTTTCTTTTGTCTAACCTTCATTTTATTGCTGAAGGGGTGTCTAGTCTCCTTCATCACCTGCTGCTACATGTTCCATAATATGGGTGTTCCTTGTTAAATCTCTGTGAAATACCATGGTCTATGAATAGTGTAACCTAACATTTTTGGTCTGTTGTATATAGTCTTTCTGCTGCTGTCAGCTGGATGGCTCATAAGAACACACAAAGTACTTCCTTGTGCTGGTTAATATCGACAAGAATTGTATTTCACTACAGCATCTCACTTTGCCATGGACACTAATTTTTCCACTTGTATTTGTTTTAGTAGTGTGTCACAGGGCTGCAGATCAGCCCTCTGCCAAGATCAGTGAAATCTGTGGGTGCATTCTTCCATACCCCAGCCCCACCATTTCCATCCAGACTCCAATGAGCGTCACCATCATTGTAAGGTGGATTGAGGTCTGACAGTAGGCAGATTGCACCTTGTTTTGTATTTTGTCCAGTTTTTTTGGCCTCATGTTCCCAGAGCTGAGGGACTGGCATTGCCCATCCAGCTGAAACATATTATTATTTTTTGCTGCAATTGCTTTGAAGGCCCAGAAAGAAGTGATGTTGGCAAAGGGGAGACATTCACATCACAGATAATGTCAGGCTCTGCAAGTCTAAGCACCCAGGACTTAAAAAACACACTTACAGACACAATGGAAGTGATGCCAACCTTGAACCAGTCACGGGTACTATGCTAGCTTTGGGCTGGCACTGACTGTGCCACCAAGTGGTCTCTGGCATGGGGGTAGAAATCACCACCAAACTGTGTGCTCTCTGTTCCTACAAGGTGTTACCCTGGCAGGAGAGAACAATCCCCAAGATGGACCCTGAGGCGTGCAGCTGCACAGTCTGTTAGGCCCCACGTCAGCATTGATGCTGCATCAATGTTGAAATACTGATGAGCTAACATACGCATTCTCTCTGTACTGTGTCTCTCCAGGTTGCGTGCAAGATCTTGTTTTGGGATCCTACCTGCTCCTGATCGCTTCAACTACCAGAGTGCTGGCATAAGCAGTGAAGAAAGGGGAATATTTGAAGCAAATAGCCTAAACCTAATCCATGGACAAAATCTTCTTACTACTTTGAGTTGTGACTAATAGAAATGGGCAGCAAATGCTGATGTAGTCTTTGTCAACAAAATTTTGGTGGACAACTGGTAAGGGACTTCACCCTAGGTTTGCATCCTAAGCCAATTGCTGTGCAGATAAAAGCAGCCCTTTCAAGCTGTTACACTGGGGTTTAAAAGCAAAACCGAGAAGGCTTCACTGGGGAACTTGATCTTTTGTAGTGTTTATTCTCACAAACCAAGAGCAGCAATTAATATCTCTTTCAGATGGTGAGAATAAACAGTCTTGTAGACATGCAGAGGAGATGGAAATGACACACGAATTTTAATTAACCTGCTTCTCCTCGGCTTTGCTGCATAGTGACAAAATATAGCTATGTGTATCCTTTGGTTACATACCCTGGCATCTTCCTAAGCTGCTGGCTTTAGTTGAAAGCAGTGGTTTCACATGTGTACCTAAGATCTGTGTGTTTCTTGTGGGTTGATTACCAGAAAGGTGTCTGAGCCCTTGGTGCTTTTGCTCCATCTGCATATGCCCTGATATTTTGAAGAGTTCCCCATTTTAAAACACAACCATAAGATCAAGGCATCTCTAAATGATGTCATTTATTGTGATAGTGTTGATCATTGCTCTGATTACAGTCTCAAGCAATGCTTAGTCTTCCCTTGATGCTTTGTATACGCTGATATAAAACGGTATGGCAGAAAATATGATGTCATCTGCAGCTGCCACATGGTATTTCAAAGGAGAAGGCATTAGCCCTTTCTAGAAAAATTTATCCTGTGAAGAGCAGATGTCTTGGTTGAACAGCTTACTCAGCCTAATTATTCACGTCTGTACCTGCTTGCCAGCCCCACTTCTCACTGAGGTAAACTGGCACTGCTCCATGGAAGTTGGAGAAGCAGTAATTCTCACTGCTGGCAGCAGATAATTTTGACCCTTTTTCTTGGTCTGTGCTTTATTTTATCAACTTCATGTCCTCATCTGGTCCCATAAAAGTATTGAGCCACAGCAATAGGGTTTCTATAAATACATTTCTTTCATACGGAGATTGACAGCATTCAAGTTGCAAAGTGTTTCAGAGCCATGTGGGAGGAGGGAGGAACAAGGTGAAGGGGGAGGCAAGGTGTCTTATTTCCCCTCTCACCTCCTTCATCTCAAGCCCTGATGTCCTCCAGGATGTGTTTTTAGTGTTAATGGCAGAGGTGCTCCAAAGCAGCAGTAAATGTGGGCCCCAGATGTGCTAATTCAGTCTGGGCCAGGCAGGGGAAATGCATGTATTATCTCACTCACCAGGATGTAGCTCTGACAGTTCCAGTTTAGGCTAAATCTCTGCTCCTGTATTTCTGCCCTCACCCCCCTCCACTGGGCCTGGCAGGGCATCCTCCCTCTGGCTCTTTGACATGGGCACAGCTGGCCCCTTGCAGCTCTGAGCTGGGGGAGCATCTGTGACTCATCTGCCCCCTGAGCACTCCAAACAGCCTTGAGCCAGGTCTGACTGCCCTGAGCTGCTGCACAGGGAGGAGGCCAGGGGAGCTGGAATGTGAAGCAAGAAAGTGCGCTGGTGTAGGCAGCCTTTAGCAGAGATGAGTCCTGCATTTAACCTGCTTGGAAGGTAGTGTAATTCAAAGCAAAAAATTGCTACCCCTTCCCATGTAGACAGGTGGCATCATGGGTGACTAGAGGTACCAAAAATGTCACTGTTTGAAAGGTGTAGGTATATCTAACATGTATCACTGTTATAGGAGAGGAGGAGGTTGCCCTGTCTTTTGTTCCACAAAACACAGCCCTTGTGATCTGCAGCATGTGCTGCTGTACTATTGATTTACTGTTTGATTATAATGACATTTCATAACACAAGTGTTATTAAAGACTTGTTAAACTTCCTTAAGGATCATATTCCTCAAAATGTTTGAGCAAAATGCCTTGCGTTTATCTTTAAGTATCTATTTAAATAAACTCAAATGACTTGCTGTATCAAGGTTTTAGTTACCAGTCACTCTCCTTAGAAGCTTGTGGCTTCTTTCAGATCCTTACGGGATTTCTGAGGTTTTACCCAAGCCCTACTAGACTTCCAGCATTTTTGTCACACCTTCTCTCATATGTCTCTCTCAATCCCAGTGCAGAGAGGACAAATACTTTCTGAAACGTGCCTGACTAAGATAAGCAGATTTTGCTGAGTTTTGTAAGGGATGGAGGATTAACAGCCATCATTGTGAATTAGCACAGAAAATATTTTTCAGTATATGGGACATTGATGAATGAGTGCTGTGTGCACCAAGCATGTGGCATTAAACATCTACGTTGTGCCAGCCTCTAGAGGTGGCAAGAATCATATAGTCCTGTTGTCCAGGTGAATTTGCCAACCTCAAGAACACCCCCAGTCCGAAGCAGACATTACATCTTCAGCAACATGGTCTACTGAATTTTTTTGTGTTGCGTTATTTTCCTGATGTGTACTGGGAACTTGTTTTAAGTGACAATGCATCTTGAGATATGTCATGAGAGTATGAAATTATTTCTGCTGCGACCATCTCTGAATGCTTACTTGCAGAAGGAGGTGCAGAACTAAGGTTTTCTACCTGTAGTGCCCCATAACAGTGAGCAACAGTGAGTCTTAACAGACTGACACAAAATTTTTTGATGTGACTGGAAAGTCTCCTACAACCTAGTGCTATAAGGCACTGAGGCCTTGGCTGTGCATTTAGTCTTTGCAGTTTAACTTAGTTCAAAACCTGATTTTACCTCAAGTACTAACTTTGTAGGTGATCTTCTCTGTTAAATCTAGTCCCACGTTTATATTAAATCGGCAATATTCCAGACGCAGGAGTGGAAGAACAGGCTGCCAAGATTGTGGAGCCGCCATTTCTGGAGAAGTTTACAAGGCACGTTGATGTGGTTCTTAAGGACAGGGTTTAATGGTGGACTCAGAAGTTCTGAGTTAATGGTTGGATTTGATCTTAGAAGTATTTTCCAACCTAAATGATTCTATCATTTTACAGAGCACATATCCTTTAACTGTGACTTTACCATTTTTAAGAAATGTAGAAAATTGCATGAGAAACTGTGAAAAAGGCTGAAGCTCCACCTCTCCTTGTAATGTTTGAAATGGGCTTTCTGTCTTTCTTGAAATGTTCACGAAGTCTTTTCATGTCAGGATCATATACGTAGAGAATATCAGAAGTAAAGTTAAGGAAAAGTAGTTGGTGAAAAGCATACAGGCATTTCTTATTTTTGCATGGCTCTCTTATGATGGTTTCTTACAACGGTTAACAAGAAATTACTGGTTTTTTGGGGTCCTTAGGCAGTTTGTGTGTCTGTTTTCCTCTGGAGAGGTAAGAGACAGTGGAAGAAGGAAAAGCTACCTCATATTTACCAGGGTGAGATCCTGCATGCCAGCCATGGCCCTACAGAGAGAGGCTGAGAATGTTGGGGCTGTGCAGCCTGGAGAGGAGAAGGTTTTGTGGAGACCACATAACAACCTTCCAGTATTTGAAGTGGGTCTATAGGGAAGCCAAAGAAGGACTCTTTGTCAGGAACTGTAGTGATAAGATAAGGACTAATGGGTACAAATTGAAAGAGGGGAAATTTAGGTTAGAAATTAGAAAGAAATTCCTTACTGTGAGGATGGTGAGACACTGGAACAGATTGCCCAGGCAGGTTGTGGATGCCCTAACCCTGGCAGTGTTCAATGCCAGGTTGGATAATGCCTTAAGCACCCTCATCTATTGGGGATGTGTCCCTGTCCATGGCAGGGGGCTTGGGATTAGATGATCTTTAAGGTCCATTCTAATTCCTTAACTTTCTGTGATTCTACGTGCTCTATTTACACCTTTGTGTGCAAATTTCATGAGCCATTTTCTGACATCTTGTTGCCATGTTTGGTTCTGCCCATAACCAGATGTGGATTCTATTTTAAATTATCTTTCATTTGAGTTACAGCGGTGTGAAAACGTACATTGATTTTTATTTTTTTTTTTTCCTCCAGTCAAGGAGGGGAGGAACTGGTTCTATTAAACCATAACAAGCCTGTCAGCTGTACATAAACAGGATTGCTGGAAAGCTGGTGTTGGACTGATTTAACCTTCAGTGTAGAATTTCCCAGCTGAGTTGGGCTGGGGCAGCTTTATGAACAAAAAAAACCCTGCACTGCCTCAAACCTGCTGTAGGCAAGTTTGGTTGTGCAAAAGGTGCAGTGTGTGCCAGCAATGCCCCCTCAGTGGCTTAAAAGCGAGCAGCCCAACTACATTAGGACTAGTTGTGAATGGAAGAGGCCTGGGAAGGAGAGGAGAACCATGAGGAGGGTGAGACTGTTCATGGTGCTAAAATGAAGTGCTTTGCATTCAGCTGTAAATTGTGAAGCCAGAAGTGGGTACCACAGAACCTACAGGTACAGGCAGTGGCAGCTCGCATCACTGTGCTTTATTGGTATTCTTAACTCGCCATTCATTTAGCAGGGCAGTCAGAATAGCCACAGGGGGTTTTTACTGCTTCTGGGTAGCAGAGGTATGAGCATCTGTCATATTTAAGCTAGGGAATTCCTCCTGTTAACTACCACTAGTAGAAGCTTCCTGATGAGCGAGTTCTCTCTTTTGCAAGCTTAACTTTCAGGGTTTGGAAATCAAACACTCTTTCCTCTGAGTTTCTTTCTGGCTCACAGTGCCAACATTGAATTTTTTTTTTCCCCACCACAGGGTGTTTTTTGATGTTTGTTTTCATTTTTGGTGTTTTCTTTTATGGTTTTGAGTCAGCTGCCTTAAAAGAGGAAGGTTTGACCATCTGGTTCTGGGAACACTCAGCATCTAACAGTCGTGGCTGGTTTGCACATCATCCCAGGCCAGGTTACAATAAACACAACCATCGTTCTTGGAAAATAAGATGCACCAGGTGTTAATCTCTGTGAGCTCTGGGAAGGGAGGATGAAATTTATGCAGCACTTGAGAGAGACCTAGGGATTAATGGAGGGGTGTTATAAAATGAAATTCTAGTTTCCTCTGCATCTGATACCTTATTTTGAAAGGGAAAGGGTGGAAGAAATAAAACCCAGTTAAGAACCCAAGGGATAACAGTAACCCTGAAAACTGTGGGCTTCACGTCAGAGGAGCTTGCTTTCTTTTTTTTTAAACATAACTTTTTTCCCCAATAGGTTGACTGTCTAGGTGTGGTATACAAATCACCCTTCTGACAAGGAATGAGGACGCTTTCAGAACCGGCCGTGAATTGCCATACATAAGAACGTGTAATTAGAGAGCCATCAGAAAGACCTGCACAGCCCATTTCTGCGGGGGCGCAAGGGCAGGAATGCTGTGCTTTCAGCGGGCATTGTTCTCCTCACCATTCAGCTGGAGTGGTAGACTGTTAAAATTTCCCCCAGTCCCCAGCCTGCTGGTGCTGCTGCTCATTCCTGCTCTGTCAGGAGATGCGGTTTTTGTTTCTGCCCTTTTTTTTTTTTTTTTTTTTTTTTTAATCTATATTTTTAAGGTCAATGTCTCTTTCAGAGTCTCCTACAAACCTGCGGGCTGGTGTACTTAATTTTTTTTTTTTTTCTTTCTTCCTTTCTCTCTTTCTTTCTTTCACAAACATTAACCCTTCTTTCTACTCTCTTTCTTTCCTTCCAAGTAGCCTTTACCCTGCTTGTATGAGCAGCTGACAAAGAGAATAAGTAATTTCTTAGTCTTTCAGTGTTGAACTGCTTCTGTTTTTGTGAGTGGCCTTTGCACCTGTTGTGATAAGCAGAGCTCCCTTCACAGCAGCACTGAAAGGGTGGCAATCTCTTTCCTCCCCCTGCTTTAAACTTACTCTTTCTTTCTGTGAATACCAATAATTAAGGAAAGCGCTTGAGTCTGCACTGGATTCTTTAGCCTCACAAAACCCAGTATTTATATAGATTAAAATGAACAGGGAATGAACCAGGGCACATTTCTCATCAGCTTGGTGAGAACCCTCTGGAGCAGGCTTATTATATGAACAAAACAGGATGACCAGTTCACTTAACTAAATTTGGCTTTACCCCACCCAGCCTTGTCTGTCCTGTTTGTACCTCCAAACCTCCTTGTGTGAACCTGCCCCATCGTGTGCGACAGAGCATACAAAACAATGTGCGTCGTTGAGAAAAAAACACAAATCACTGCTATTTAGCATTTTTAAAAGATGTGCCTTTTGATATGTCCCTTCTTGCTTTAATTTGTGAAATACTTGTAGCTGTGCAGTTTTATTTGCTGAAGTTTGGTCTCCTGGGGGGCTTCACTCACATGCTTTGGGCCTCCCTCTCTGCCTGTGGCTGGTGTGTCAGCTCCAAGCCAGGGGGACCCTTGGCATTTAAAGAAGGGTGATAGATATCTTCAGTGACCAACCCTCAGCACAGGTCTCAAAAAAGGGCACCGTGGACCAAAAGAAAAAAAAAGAGTGTGGAAAGGCTACCCAGCTGCTCCCACAATACAAGAGAAGGCCTTGGCTGCTGTTCAAAGCTGTTCTGAGTGAGTGTTTCAATTTAATTCTAAATTAAAAGCAGCCAGTGTTGTATAGCACAGGGAAAAGATTATGTATTAATGCTTTTTCCCCCTGACATAATCCTAATGATCACACTAAAATAAATAAAAGTTAAGCCTTCTTCCTCTCTTTCCCCCGTTGCTATATTATGTTGTGGCCAGCAGCCAGGTTTTCATAGGTGAAAAGAAGTCGAGAGAGATCCCAAAACTGCCGTACTGAGAGGGGAATTGTGTACCACCAAGCTTCACTTCGACCTCCTCCCTCCTCTTTTGCCATTGACACACTTTGCTTCAGGCTCCCATTGAACAATAAGCAAGAGAAGAAGCCCTTTAGCAAAAAGTCTGAGTAAAACTGTAGTTGCCAACAGAGGAAAGCAGAGGGTGGTGAGGTGGTGATTTACTAATGTGTGCGTGAGGATGTGTCTGCTGGCTCCTCCAGCAACCCCGGTGTTTGTTCCTGTGGGAGCAGGAGAGTGATGCTGCGCTGTGCTCTTGCTGGAAAATGTCTTCTTAAGAGCCCATGGTGATAACTGATATTTCTTGGGATGCTCTGTGGTCACATTTGTGCTGGCTGAGGGGATCCATCTCCTTCGGTGGAGGCAAAATGAGATGGGAGTGGGGCAGGCTGCAGCTTGAGGCAGGCAGCCCTTGAGGCAGTGATGCTCTGCTGGAGGGGGTCATGGGGTGTGCCCCTATCAGCTCCAGCTGCCCACATGGTACCTGAAGAGCAGTGAACACACCCATGCAGTGCAAATCCATGCTCCAGGTGCAGCATCATTTAGGACAGGTGTGGTGGTTACAACTGGGAATTAAACCCCAAATAAGCCACTGCCCCTTTCCTCCTGCCTCCCTCTGGTGAGAGAGGGACAAAGGCAGACTTTGGGTTGAGGTAAGAATTTACTGAATGCAAACATCAATAGAATAAGAAACACAGCAACAATATTAGCAACAGAAGTACACAAAAAGAGAAGGTGGTTTATACATAAAAGGTGTTCAACTCAGTTCCCTGTGGCTGCCAAAACAAAAACAAGATGGCAGACAATCCTGCTGCTTGGCAGCAACACACTCAGGTTATTCCCAACACAATGACAAGATGCCTGATAGAGTTAAAAAAGCATTTGGACAATATTCTTGGGCACATGGAGTGACTCTTGGGGATGGTGCTGTGCAGCGCTGGTAGTTTGGCTCAATGATCCTTGTGGGTCCCTTCCAACTCAGCTGATTATGTGAAGATGGCAGGTTCTCTCTGTCACTGGTATTCCCTGTCCCCAAGTCTGGGACAGCAAAAACAATGACACACAACCCCACAACACCCCAGATACAACCACGTTGTTGCGCTGAGAGTTACACTGTGCTTCCTTGGTGTGTGCCTGTAGTATCCCAAATTCCTGTGACTCCCACCTAACAGGCTGAGTCCCTCTCCTGATGGCCCGGTAGGAATAGATCAGCATGGGGGACTGCTCAGGCTGGGAGCTCCCCACTGAGAGGGCTGAGTGCTTGCTGTCATGCAGTGTGTGAGGGATGCTTCTCTCTGCTTTGGCAGCACCAGTGGTGCTTCTGGTGGGGGCTCCCCAGCTGCTGTAGAGCTGGAACATCAGGGCATCAGCGTGTGCGTTAAGGGAACCTGAGCCAGCTGGGAAATGGGAAAGATCACAGTTAAAATGGTGCTTGGGTTGTGTCCCTCCCACACCTCTTTGCAGAGCTGTAAATTGGAAGAAGAATTTAACTTTGGCGGCTATTTGTTTCACAAATTTCTGTTTTCTTGCCTCTTCCCCCTGTACTGATTTGATGTGTCAGGGCTCAACATTGAGCGCTGGTCCATCTGTGCCTGCCCTGTCCTTTCCTCGGGAGATGTGATTGAATTTTTTGAATTGACAAATGCTTTGTTCAAATAGTAGCTGTGGCGGAAATGCCTCTGGAAATGAAGTGTTCCACCTGTTCCTTCCACCAGCTCCAGACTCTCCTGGGCGTCCAACCCCCGTCATATAGATCCAGCCCTGCATGTCTGAGCACCTCCTCCCTGCCACCTCTCAGCTCCACTGGCAGTGTTCTTCTGGAATAACTGGAATACACTGAAGTGGGAAACATGCTGGGAAATTACATACCAAGGTTATGGCAAGAACAGAAAATTATGTTTCCCAGCTCCTGATATTACTCTGTTGTCTTGGTTTGAAAGACAAGCATCTGCTAGGGAGTGGCGGGACCTCTCTAGGATTGGGGAACTCCAATCCCTTCCCTCCAAGTTATTATAATTTAGAAGATTAAAGAGGCTTTTTAGGCAGAGCTATGGGGAAAGGAATAACAGTTCTTTACTAGTAAGTATAACAAGGCAAACAAACAACAACTACAGCATTAATAACAAACAGAACCAAGAACCTCGAGGGGCTCTGCTTCACCAAAGCCCGGGGCAGTCTGATCCCTTGGGACCCCGAGAGCACCGAGCTGGAACGGTGGAAACTCCCGGGCTGGTGGCTGGAATGGTGGGGGTCCACAGCAGGCAAACGGGGAATGTCCCGGCAGTCAAGGGGGGTGTCCCGGCAAAGTGAGCAGTGCTGGAGAAGCCGCGACGGCTGGACAGGGTTGGCCCAGCTCCAACAGAGCAGGCGACGGGGGCTCAGAATTCCTGGGCACACGAGCAGATGATGGATGGTGGTAGAATTCCCAGGACCGGACTTTCTGTTGACAGTGGACTCCTGCAAGCAGCAGCCTGACCGTCCTCTCTGATGAGAGCCGGAAGAGGCCACTCAGCTCCCCCAGCCCTGTCCTTTTCCCTCCCCCAAACTTACGTGATCTTCCCCCTCCGGCCGTGTCTTTTGAGTTAGTCAAGTACCTTCTAAGTATCAGCACTTTGTTTCCTAGTAACTTATGGGGAAAAATTCTTTAAGACAAAAAGGAACAAACCTAACCCCCAACATCTGTAAATAACAAACTTTCACTCTTTTAAACATGTATCAATGGTGATATTCATGAATTCCTCATTCATTTGCTAGCCACGGCTCAAGGAAAAATAAGTACTAGCTGCTGGCCATGAAGATACCATGTTAGAAGCATTTTATTTGGGAGAAACTTTCTGCCAGGCCACATTCAGGGCAAATCCTGCAAAAAACCCCATGTGCACAGGCATGCTTGCTTAAATGTGTGGGAAAGGGGTGTCCAAATGTGCAGCTCTCTTTGGATGATCGAAACCTTAAAACAGAAACTTTATCCTAGAAAACTTAACGAGGATTCATAAAACCTGGGTATATATTTAGAAAGCCTAGTGAACTTGCCTTCAGCTTCAAACAAGGAGATAACATATAAACCCCAGAATATTTCTGCAGTTTGTACTAGAATGAGAAAGCGGGGGACAAAATGATCCAAAAGAGGAAAAATGCTTGTATTGCAGATGAGCCTCTTCTTGGCAGGTCTGAGGACTGGTGGTTCTGCTTTCTGTCATGTGGGACTCTCTGTGATGTGCATTTGATTAAACCTCAGCGAGCGTTTACACGCAGAGCCCTACAAGCATATTTCTGAGGCCGCTGAGCCTTGATCAATGTCAAGTGAAATACACTGCAGAATCAGGGCGACGAGGAGCCTGAATTCCTGGGGAAGCTTCTAAAGGGGCCTGTCCACAGTGGCAGAGTGAAGCACGGGAAGGTCACTGCTTTCGTTGAGAATGGAGAGATGACAGACGCTAATTCTGAAAACAAAGACATGGACACATGCAAACAGATTTAGTTTGGCGGGGGGAGGGATGGGAAGGAGAGAATAAATTCCATCCCTTCCTTCCTGCCCACCTTATCTTTAATTTAAGGCTGATGGATTGATTACCATTTGTTATGATAAGTCCATATGTGTACAGATCCAACTGGTAGGATTAGGTTCCTCCTCCTTTGTTATTTGAAGTCAATTGCAGTTCATTAAATCTCCCTCATCAGTTCCACCACCTGCTCCTCTTCCTTCCCTGACCCGAAGTCACATGCCCATTTACCCTCTTCCCTTTGTTTTCTGTTTGTTTCTCTTTTAATTACATCTCTTGATCTTTTCCCCATCAATTATTTTGAGGAGAGAATTGGTCAGGAAACATCAATGCAAATGAAATTGTGGTTAAGAATAGAAACAAAGATGTTCAAGGGAGCTTTTTATTTGGTTTTCATTTTCTAAACAGCTCTGGACTTGTGCTTGAGATCCTGGCATACCCTTTTCCCAGGGTGTGAAGTAGGGTGTCTGCAGCACAGGAACAGCATCTGTCTTTCCTTACTCACCCTTGCCTATGTTCAGTGAAGGTTTTAACAGGCTTGGTCAGGGCTTGGTGGAAGTTTTTAGCTTCTCCTGTCTTCCTGAAAAATCTCACACTTGGCAATCTCACACCACGGCAACATGCAGGTGGAAATCCCATGACCAGCAGCAAATGAAACATAGATGAAGACCCAGTTCTTTCCTTGGCTTCATGTGTGTGGCCCGGCAGCTGGACGGCAGGACAGAGCTGCTTGCAGGACAGCCCTTGCCCCTGCTTGTAGCTGAGTGAAATAACTAGATGGATTTAATCAACAGGGTTTATGATTAATAGGTATTGCAGCCTCTTCTCAGGATCCCAGCCAAGGTGAAGGCAGTGGTGGGTTGGCGCCAAGCCGAGATGGGCTCAACAACCCCACCGCAGGTTGCACCGCAATGGGTTAGCAGCGCGTACAGGCCCAGGGGGATGGGAGTAGCCAGCAACAGCTGAAAGAAGGAGTGGTAACACATGAAAAGCATTTGAGCGCTTGTCTGACCAGGCGCCTGTACCTCTCTCCAAAGCCAATGTTTATAAACACATTGTTTTTTCACTGGTGAGGAGGTGAGGAGACAAGTCTTGATCTTGCTGCATGGAGCAGCTTATGGCCTGTGGTGTTGGGGAAACTGTGCAAAAACAAAGGCAGGCAGAGGAGAAAGTGCTTTTTCTGCTGTGTTTAGACAAGCCTCAGAACAGTCTTAAACTGAGCTCTGAAGTTTAACCAGCTGTTTGGCAGGCCCAGACTCATCCCTTTATTTCTTTTCCCCTGGGTCACTAGAAAACCTCTTTCTCACACCCCTCTCCTTGCTTTGCAACTGTCTGTGCTCCCTGTTTGCAACAGAAGAAAATGCGCACAGGGGTTTGGATGTAGTTTAATCCCTAGATGGAGAAATAATCACAGAACACAGGTGGCAACTTTCAAGTCTGATGCCCCTTCTCTGGGGTCGAGACATAAAGAAATCCATATGTTCATGTTCGTAGGTGCATATGGGCAAGTAAACCTTGTGTCTCATTAACTGCCCACTTCCTCTTCTCTTAAGTGCCATTCCTGATTAGTCAAAGGGCTGTAACCCATCCATGTGCTGGGGTCACTGGATTGTCTTGATCTGTGTGTTTTTATCAAGCTTTAAAAAGTTTTTTGAAAAGTTCATCCAACATTGCAGTGCCGTCAGAAGGGTTAATGCTGCTTGAGGCATTTCAGATGCTGACAGGGCTTAACCTAGGCAGCACAGAGAGGGATTAGGCGACTCTTAAATGGACAAAAGTCCAGGAATTGAGTTCATTTTGGATAAGCAGTCGTTGGCCTGCATGCTTCAGCTGAATTTTTTTCAAACCTCATAAATGTGCACATAGCTGGAAAGCCAGGGAGGAGTCTGTTTTCCAGAGGCCTTGATGTGTGTTGCCTTTCCCCCATGTGTCATGTGGGATCAGCTTTTTCCTGCCATTTCAGTGCTCTTGATTTTGTCCCTGATGGCAACTTGGCAGATCATGTCAATCCAAAAGAAGCAGACTTGAAATCCAAACCTACACTCTATCCAGAAGGGAGGGAAGGAGAGGAAGTGCAGGTCTGACAGCCTTGTTTTCCCACATCAACCAAAATATAGAAATGGGCAAGCTGGAAGGGGAGTGGTAGACTTGGTTTTTCTAAACAGATCCTGGAAAAAACAGTTGATGGTGGAGGAAGAGAGCCCAGCTGTTCCAGGATGATGAATTTCAAAAGGAGCATCCCCTTCCTGGGCTTAAACTTATGGGCAGGGTAATGCTCCCTTACTGTACAGCTGGCAGGCTGGAACTGCCGCAACAGATCTTTTATAAGCAACTTTTTTGTTCTTTTCTTCTCAGTTTGAGTCTCAAAACACATTTGCGATCATTGCCATGAGTGGAGTTTAACTTTCGGTTGGACTGGTGATGGGATTCACCTGCGGCGTGACCCCTGCTGTGGGAACAGGGGAACAGGACCAGTAAAGGTCTTTACACTCCTGTCCAGACACCAAAGGTCTCCCGCAGTTCGTATGCCAAAAAGGTTTTGTGTCCTGTCACGTGATGCTCAAAGTTGCTCATCCAGCAGAGCTCCCCCAAAGCCAGGTTGGCTGTCCTTGTCCTGGCTGGGCTGGGCTGTGGTCAGGGTTAATCCTTCCCAGGCACAGATTAGGTGACTAGGTGACTAACCAATATATTGCATAGTTGCACGTAGGTGTAACTGTGCAAGATATTGGCTTTCACACAAGGCTAGTAATTTTGTAGACTTGAATTTAAAGGGCCTGTTTGTTTTTGGAAACTTGTACTTGGTTTCCCTTTTGCCCAAAGAT
The DNA here is from genome assembly GCF_015227805.2 of Hirundo rustica. Taxonomy (NCBI): domain Eukaryota; kingdom Metazoa; phylum Chordata; class Aves; order Passeriformes; family Hirundinidae; genus Hirundo; species Hirundo rustica. Next base: position 91,760,689 of record NC_053450.1, read on the forward strand.
GGGAGAGAGGGTTTTTCAGGGGTCCATGAGGTAGTAAAATAAGAGTGTGTGCATAAAATGACCAGAGAATCTTGCTGGCTGAGTTCAGAGCCTTCCTGCATTCCCTGCTGTGGGAAAACCAGAAAAATACTTTCATTCAGCTGCAGAGGTGTTGCAAAGTGCCAAGTTTTGTTAAGGCTTGTGTTTTACCTGGGATTCACAGTGGCCCAGATGCACTCTTTTTTTGTTTCTGCTTTGGTTATGACTGCAATACTTTATGTCTCTCTTAAATGAATCCAAGCCTTCAAATCCCAAGATCCACCATTGCCTTTTTCCTCCTGCCTGACTGTCTTGGCTGTCATGAATGAGTAGCAATGTGCTGCACCAGGTGCCAGGATGACAGTGCAGCTGGGACAAGTCTGCCTGTAGGCTGAAGATCTGAATCCAAACTTGAAAAGCTGGTTTTACGATGAAGTAAGGTCTTCAGCTCCCAGTTTAACTTTAGGTCAGATTTGCTTCTTGTTGCCGCCAAGAAGAACGTCCCTGTGAACATGTAAATATGTCAGGGGGGAACAGGACATTCCCAGCCTGTAAGATACTGGTGCATGTGTATCAATTTGAAGGAAGCATATTACTGTGACAGGTTTTGCGGGTAATATAAAGAAAAAAACATTTGGGCAAACCCCCTCACGCCTGAAATCTACCACATTTTATAGCGAGTCGTGAATTCTTGAAAAAAAAAATCTCCCCTTCGAACTCTTAATCAGTCTCAAGAAAACACACTGAGATATAAGCTGGTAAAAAAGCAGTATGTCTTTCAGTCTCTGACAAAACAAAAACTCCTATTGCTTTCCATCCCTGGCCAAGCATAACTGCCACAACAGTGTTGTAGTTTCTTTAAACCTTAAGTAAAGGTTTCAATGCACAAAATAAATGTGAAGGAGTTTTAAGGATCTTTTTTCCCCCATTATTAATTTGATCGAAATCCTAGAAGGGGAACACAGAAGGGGAAAAAAATTTATTTTTGTAGCAGTAGGAACCCAGCCTTGACTGCTTTGGCATGTGTAGAGAGGCACTGAATATAATGAGGTTATTCATGTGCATAAAGGTTGTCGGATCAGACCCTATCTTTGTAAAATATTTAATTACATACCATCAGAATCATGTCAGCTATGAAAAAGCAATAAAAATACTAAAGTGTGTCAGTGAGCAGTAGTAGTAACTGTGGTGATATAAATGCATTAAGCTTTTAGGCACAGCTCACATACACTGAAGACTGGAAGTGAATGCTGGTTAATAATTTGCAAACAATACATCAGCATCATAGTGCACATTCAAGCAAATTATTTTGCCTCTTTTGCCAGTTAGTACCCAAATTATGCTACGTGACACTCTATTCCATGCTCTGGATGGGGAAGGGAAGCCACAGGCCCATCATCTGCTTCTTGCCTCTTCAGTCAATGCTCGGGAGTTGTCCTCCTTGCCACGAGGGTGAAGGTTTTATTGCTTTACTTTGATTGATGGGAGAGAGGCAAAACGACCCCGATGCTTGAAACAGGAGCAAGGCAATGCACTTCAGTTTGACCATGAAGCCACAGGCGTGACGAAGGAAGAGCACATTGTCAGTACTGCTTTTACCTGGGAACCTTTGGCGAGAGGGCACAACCAGAGCTCTGCCAAGCCACAGGCTGGGAAGATGTGAGTTACAGAGTGACGCCAGGTCTTGTGCTGGCAGGCAAAGGCAACAACGAGAGTCAAGATGAGAGCAAGCAGGGCATCCTCATCCCACACACTCTGGGGGAGTAATCACAGCTCTCCAGGGGGTTGCATCAGCGTTTGGTACGCCACTTTCCAGAGTTGCATCAGCTTGTACCTGCTTTGTTTGCGTTGTCGGTAGAGACTGGAGTATTAATAATGCGTTCCATGGGGAGGTAACCCACAGTGGAAAGCAGAAACTGAGATGGGAAATACCCAGAACATCTTGGAGCAAATGTAAACCATGGGGAGGGAGCGCGACAAGTGCAGGTCTGTGCCAATCTGTAGCTGGCTTTGGCTGCGTGGGTGGGGTGAAGTGGGTGCGGAGCAGGTTGTGATTTTACTTGAGGTCTGAAATACAGAGTGAGTAGGAACCGGTAGCTAGAATAGCACTTCCTGCCTCTGAGTCAGCGATGCTGCACATGGGAGAAGCTGACAACCAGAGGTCATGACTGAGTTACATTTCCATAGCAGGTTTATTTTGTACTGTTCTTCTGCATAACCCGTATTTTTGCTCTGTGCAATTGGTCAAAAGCAAAACATGATTTTCTATGCATGTTTGCACAAACATGTCGCACTGCAAGTTCCTTATTTGAATCTTTGTTCAGCACACCATGCTGGGCTTCAGTTGCTTTCCTGCTCTTTTTTTTTTTTTTTTTTTTCATTTTATTATTACTTTTAGTTCCCTTTTTCTCCCCCTTCAGCTGAGTGACTGTAATCTGTACCAAATACATGCTGTAAATAACATAGATTATATTTGGTGGACAGCAGGGTGCAGGACTTAAGAGGCATTTTCAAGAACCAGCAAAAGTGCCATGGTTGGCTTTGTAGCTTTTAGGTTGGATCATCTCCTCCTTCTTGCCATCCCTTCCCCCATGATTTTCTGATGGCTGCATCTAAATGGGTTTTTATCAGGGGGAAAAGTAAAGTGGATGACAGCAGATGTGTTCCCTTAACAGGGTCTTTCCCTCAATGGCTCTGCTAATCATTATGTTTTGCTCCATAGGACTTTTTATTCATTTAACAGGTTTATTTCCAGATTACATATTTGTTTTTATACTGTTTCCTCATAAATACAGGCACTGTAGAAAAAGCTGGCCCCACCATATTTCATGCAGTATTTGTTTATAGTAAGTGGGCCTCACTGAACCTGCATATACAATAAATACCCTTTCAGGATTCCTAGGCAGGAGTGGAGGGAACAGATGGCAAAACAGACCCAGGATTCCCGTTTACAAGGGGATCTTCAAATAACACAGGAGGAATGATAGCCATTAAAAAGCCTGCCTTCCAGTGCCTTAATTTTTGGCCAGAAAAATTGGATACATTATCTGCTTTTTATTACTGGGTTTTGGGGGGTTTTAGTCAGTTTTTTTACATTCAATAACAGGCTTCCAAGGATTTGAAGTAAACCAAGGAGTAGGCACCTCCTTTGTCAAGGTCATCTGTTTGATCCATCTTTTCCGTCACTCTTCTTCATAGCAAGTCGGACTTAAAAGCTAACTAGACAAGACTGAAAACCGTGTCTCAGACCCATGCTCTCTGAGAGGTGCCTGAAATATGACCCATGGTCCAGGGGGAAACTTAGCAAACAGCTGCTAAACCTCATACCCCTGTGGCAGGAGTGTACCTCACAGGTACCAGAGGATTGGAAGAAACACTTAGTACTGGAGATCTCTCTCATTCACTCTTTGGTAAGGGAGAATAATTTGAATTTTATTTTTGCTATAAAGGATCAAGAGCGAGAATAAGAGAAGGCTGTTCATGTGCTGTTTTTCTGTGCTGTGAAAAGTTTGTATCTGAATGTAGCCGGGGAGAAAAAAGTACAAGGAATCTGCAAGTTAGTGTATTTCTACAGTACAGGACTCTTAATTATCCCAGGGCTTAAAGTCTGCCTGGTTATTTGGCAGTGCCTCTGCTTATACCTGCTAAGACACATAATCTGCCTGCTTGGCTCTGTGCTCCTCCCAGGTGAGTTTTGACCTCCTCTCTTTGCAGAGAAGGTGCCTCAGTAGCAGAGGTTTTGCACAGGTGCTTTGAGGGACTGCCAGGACACCTCACAGATCTCCCCATTCACAGCCCCCTACTCCCCACCAGCTCTTGGTCAGGGAAAGGTAGTGGCCAGTGTAGATACAACTGCTTGGCCTGGTTGAACAGCTGCAGGAGATACCAGCCCCAAGCCCTGCTCTCCACACAAAGCCACTGCTTGTGCAGAATCTTCATGCACTGCCTTCAGCTGTGACCAGAGTAAAGAGTGCTGCATTGGGAAAAGTGTTTGCAGACTGCAACCGGTGGCTTGCGGTTTTTTTTTTTGTTTTTTTTTTTTTTAAAGCCTTGAAAAAGCCAACAGACCTGAAGTTAGGTGGTTGTCAGATTAGTGCAGCGTATTACCAAATAATTAGGGTGTTTCCAGTAACAAAGGATGGCAACCACAAGCCTGGAAACCTGCTCACTGCTTGGGCCCCCCTGGCTGCCATGCAGGCTTCCATTCTGGTGGTCAGGATGTCCTAAAAGTCATGGGCAAAATTAGGTAGAGTGTGTTGGAAGAGACTGTCATGGCTGGAAGAGGAACCAGCTCCCACATACACAAGAGCACTGCCAGGAGCACTCACAAAAGTCACCAGCCCAGGAGTGAAGGAAACCTTGGGCTCATATGTCAAATCTGGGCTGGCATGGCATGGGCAAGACGCTTTGGCTGAGCTTGGAGTCAAGTCACACATCGCTAAATGGCGGCTGTCATCATTATGTTGTTACATGGAAAATCGTTGCTTAAGGACTAGGACTTACTCAAGAGATATTTTGGATGCATTGGCAGAGGATGACCATGAGAGCCACAGTACCCTGCGAGATGAGTGTAGCTCAGCAGCATGGAAACCACCAACAAGGCACCCCCTGCAATGCAAGGCAGGCCTTGTGGTGTATTCTCCTGCTGTACACCTTTGATCCCCCTCTTCTCAGTAACTGGACGGCTGCATACCCACTGATGTCAGGATCCCTCTTCTGATAGGCAGAAACCTATTTCTTCCTCAGATTACATCAGCCAAGTGCTTCGCAGCCAGGGGTTTTCCCTCAAAATCTCAAATCCTGTTCCAGCGAAATGTAGCCACAAGCCTCTTTCTTAGCTGTTGCCTATTTTCTAAAAAGCTTTGGTTGGAGGGAGGAGGCGGGGAAGGCGAAAGTGAACTCTCCATTAGGCTATTAGATTTCTGGACTTCGACTAGCTTGTTTGTAGGTGTGGTCTTGGGTCTTTACCAAAGCACAGAAATTTTGCTGATTTGGTGCTTGCTGGGACATAATACATGCTGCTTTGGAAGGGCAGAGTTCTGTGCAAGGAAAAAAACAAGGTAAGAAGCTGTGATGCACGAGTAGAGCTACCCTAAGGCAATAAGAACAGTGCTACCAGAGGCAACACTGAAAGTGAGCAGGAGAGCACGGCAGAGCAGGGTTTGGGGATGGGGATGTGGATTTCACACACCCTGCCAGCCTGCGCCTTGGCAGCATCCTGGGAAACACAGATTCACAGAGCCCCCCGTGTTTCCACACGCTGTCAGCAGAGCACTTGCTGTTTTGTTTCCAAATGGCTTCAACTAAGGTCCCTTCCTAAGGGCAGAAAATGCTCCAAGGGCAGAGACTGCAGCTTTCCTTAGTCATTGCCTTTATGTTCTGCTGGCAAATGTGCTAATTCTGAAGTGGGAAATAATGGGCCTACCAGGATAGGAATGGGAAGAAAACCAAGGAGTAAATTGAGATATGTCCTTATGCCTAAACAAATCTGATGCCTCTCCTCCCCCCCTTTCCCCCTTCCACGCCTCCCAGCAATATTCAAGCTCAATTTGCAGCAAGCATGCATTCTGTACAGCAAGACAATGCCAAGTTTTATCATCCCCTGCCTCCTGTCTGGGAGGCAGCGGCTGGCTGGTTGAATCCTGCAAGATTGCACAGGATGGCAGCGAGCACTGAATTCCACTCTGTAGGTCCCTGTCTGGGAAATGCACCTAAATGCACACAAATATTGTTGTATCAGCTGAGCTCTCCCAGCACAAAACGGTGTGATTTACACTTCCCGGATCATCGGAATTTATTGCAGGGAGGTGACAGGCTGCTCTGAGCTGCTGTGGTTGCAGTTCCCATCATGGGGTTTATAAAGGTGGTTACTGTGGCGAGTGAAGTGGGCAAGGTATGAATAGATTCATGACGGTCTCTGTGGAATAAGGAAAGGTTTTTCCAGCTTGCTGTTGCCTGATCTAGCCAATTTGACATGGCCCCTCATCATGGCAGATCTGAGCAATGCTCAGCATTGGAAAATGGAAATAGCAACAAACCTCTTCCTTTTTCTTCCTGCTCAGTTCACAGCAAAAATATTTTGACTGGTTTGAAGGCTGGGATTTTTAGTTTTTCTTCCCATGTCTGTTTAGATAAGTTAATGAGTGTGTGTGTGTGTGTGTGAGAGAGAGAGAGAGAGAGAGAGGAACAGAAGTTGTTGAAACTTGATTTGAAGAAATTAGTTTTGAATTTGCTTCATTCAAGGCACAAATCTAACATGAAACCTTTGCACTGGCTTCAATGAAACATATACATTCATCTGGAAGCCCAAGGCTGTAGCCACTACTTTTAATGAAAACAATTTTTTTCTTTTGTAAATGTAAGAATCTTGCATTGGAAATTCAAGACACGCTGCTCAATTTGCCAGGCCTGCTCCTCACTGGCCACCAGCTGAAGTGACCTTGTGTTCCAGTTGGATTTGATAGATGGGATCTACCTGCAGTAGGCTGCCCTAGTGCCTAATCTGTTTGGATGGTCCACGGGTGGTGAAAACAGACTTAGAGACTGCATCACGAGGAGTGGTGTGCACTGGCTGTTGCTATGAAGTCTGGTTATTCTGAGGACTTAAAGCCATATATATGAAGCAAGTTAGTACTAAATTGACTACTGTACCTTTCATTAGATCTATTATGCACCTAGAGGCTATTTTCACTTTGAAGCGGCATTTGCTCCATAATAAGTAATGTCTCAAAACGTTGTTAATTAAAGTTTCATCTGTTTAGAGGATTTTCTACTTCTTCCTCCCCCTCTCCTCTTTTCCTTTCTTTTCAGAAGTAGTAATTAGTCCAATAATGCGGAGACATTGTTACTGCAGCTCATTATATTTGGCAATGCTTCACTTGGACCCTCGAGTGCTAGTGATGTCAAGTTGACCTGAAATGCAAGGATTCCATCTGTCAGGAATTACTGATGAATTGGCAATTAAGTATAAATATATATATATATATTTAACTCATTACTTGTGCTGGATTGACAGTCCTGCAAGCACTATCATTTTAAGTTCATCGACAGACTAATAGAGCTTCCCCTGGGCTCCTTTTCTCATGTGGAGGGACCAGCGGCAGAGATGAGCGGAGAGTCAGATCCTGGAGGGATTTAATTTTTGTTCTGTCTGTAGACTACACTGATGAGAGTGTCAGTCTGGGCTGGGGTGAAGTGAATATCTGGGCTAACAGAGATAACTGATGCCATGTGGATAACCAAACAGCCCTGTGATTATGCTGGTTCTCAGCTGTTATTGCCTCTTGTTGAACTGATGGCATAGCAATGGATCTCACTCTGTTTCCAAGTAGCATCCAGCTGTGGACAGGATAGCTTCTGTAAATGTCCACCATTGCTTAAGACTGTATCCTTTTCCAGGAGAAATTGGAGCGAAGTAGCCATCCTTTATGTTTGCTGGGAAGTGGCATCTGGGATGTACAGGAGGTGAGGAACACAGGTTCTCTCTGTCCGGGATTATGCTACCAGAGTAACACTGTCATTCAATGGTGACCACAGAGTGGCAGAATCATTTATGCTGGAAAAGACCTCTGAGGTCATCAAGACCAAACTTGGATCACCACCTTGCCAACTAGACCACCAAGTGACAGTTGTTTCTTGAACACCTCTGATAGTGAGCGATGGTGACTCCACCACCTCCCTGGACATTCCCTTCCAATGTTTAGCAGCCCTTTCTGTGAAGAAAGTCCTCCTGATGTCCAGCCTGAACCTCCCTGGCACAGCCTGAGGCCATGTCCTCTTGTCCTGTTGCAGGTTGCCTGGGAGAAAGGCCCGACCCCCGCCTGGCTACAGCCACCTTTCAGGCAGGTGTAGAGAGTGATAAGGTCATCCCTGAGCCTCCTTTTCTCCAGGCTTCCAGCTGATACTCCTAGTCAGACTTGTGCTCCTGATGCTTCCCCAGCTCCGTTTCCATCTTCTGGACACACTCCAGAACCTCAGTGGCTTTCTTGGAGTGGCCCAAAACTGAACACAGGATCTGAGGTGTGGCCTCACCGGTGCTGAGTACAGGACAATCACTGCCCTGGTCCTGCTGGCCACACTATTCTTGATACACACCCATCACGTAGGCTTGTTGAGATGTGTCATCCCACTGCTGGTTGGGTGAGTTGCTGCTGCAGCAGGGACGAGAGAAACTTTAGCACATGTTGACTCCCACAGGCATCAGGTGAACTTGCAATCTCAGTGTTAGTTCCTGCACCTGCATCTTCAGCAATCACCAGGCCTCAGTGCTGTGGAGCATGAACCCGACTTGTTGGCATGTGTTGGCCTGAGGGCAAGGCCACCTGATGGCTCAAAATCGAAAGGCTCACCTGTGCCAATAGCTTACAGCCTAGCATCACTCATTATTTATTATGGTAAGAGGAGTCCGAGGAAAACAGAAGAAAACTACCCAAAACTCTGGAGGGAGAAAAAAATAACAGAGCCCAGCTTCAAGGCTGTCTGCGCTGCTCCTGGGAACACAAGGCCAGGAAAGTGTAGGCTCTCTCCAACGGGTCCTCTTCTCAGATGTTGTCCTCTTGTCACATCTTTTGCAGAACTGGTCATTTTATCCACCAGCCAAATGTGATCCCCCAGCCCGAGAGAGAGAGATCTCTGGATATGCTGCCCCTTAAGTTACAGAGCTGCAAGTTTTGCCAAAAGCAGTCTTTAAATCCCGTGTCTTCGGATGCCTGCTGTTTCATCAAAGCCCTGGTGAGTATCTGGGCCTAGATCCACCTTTAGAAACAGGAATTATGGGATCCATGCATAGGAAGACACAACAGAGCAGATGAAATGACTAAATATTTAATAATAAAGATTGTTCGCACATTTCCAGCTTAATGTTAATGGCCAAGGAAAGCTGGATGTTTCACATCGGGTTAGCAGGATATTGCAATATTTTGGCTGCTTATCTGAAGTGGAATGAATGGAACTGCCAAAGCTTTTGAAGTTCACTCATGAGATAATATTTTATTAATTTTCTGAGCTGAGGGCACTTTAGTATCTCCTTTGAGTCTTCTGAATATTAAATGCATGAAGCTCTACAGGCAGGACTCTTTCAACATTCGCTCATTCAGTGTTTAAAAGCGCCCGCTTCCCATAAATTGAGAGCAGTCTCCTTGGTTTTCCGAGAGTTATCTTCTCTCCAATAAATTAGAAAGTATATCAATTTCCTACTTATGCCCTTTGAATTCAAAGCAGGGGCTACTTAAGTGCAAGAAAAGATGCAGTCTGTGTTTGCCTTGTTTGTCTGTCTGCTCCACAGAAAACGCAGTTTAAGTCAGAATGAGCCACTGTGCTTCAACTCCAGCTGCAAAAATAATTTTATTTCATGAAAGCACCCAGTCTTCTACTCCTGCTCTGAGCTACTCTAGCCTTCAGCTAGAGCAGAGCAGATGAGGGAGGTGTAAGACCTGGCTGCTGCTGCGTGTGGCAGTGGCAGGACCAGTCAGCCTGGTCACACCACAGCCCCAACACTTGCTAAGCTGAGACTCGGCTCCTCCAGCTCAGGCTCCACAGCAGCACATCTGCCCACCTAGTTGCACCTCCCTGGGGAGGAGGAGAGGCACCTGTGGGGCGAGCTTGATCTTTGGATGCATCCGTTCACCATCGAAAAATGCTGACTAACACAGTGGAGATGCTGAGCTCTCATCAGCTGTGGTTTCCTACCCCCACCACAGCTGGGTGAAAGCAGGGGAATTCAGGAGAGCCAGCTAGAAAAGCGCTTGCTGTGTTAGACGCAGAAAATCCTCTCAAGTGTGCAGGGCTAGGCAGAGCTGCCAGCATGGACTTCTGCGTCAAAAAGGACAGACAGTTCCTAGATCTAGTGTCTGGTGCTTTATAAATAGGTTTAGATGACAGAGAAAAGTAAAGAGAGTACCAAAAAGGAAATAAAATGACAGCCTTTGTCCAAAAATATGCTAGCTACATTGTTTCTTTTCCCTAAAAAAGGAAAGAAAGAAAGAAAGAAAAAAAAAGATTGCTTTTTCTGCATTAAGCTTGTCATAACTGGATGATTATAGTAACACCATGCAAAGAGCCAGCCAGGATGTGACACTTCAGTTTTCAAAATAGCTCTTCCTAAAATAAACTCTCTCTTCACAGACTGCTACTGTGATACTTATGGGAAAATGTGAACAGACCACTAGTTCTCCCATCTTTCCTTGGAGATTGAGGAACTTTCCATCAGTTTGTGTGCTCTAAAATCCCGTCCCTCAGATGGGGAAGCCAAAACCACAGGAAAACAGGGGGAGTGTAATTTAATAAGTTTCACCAATTTGCCTTAATGGCACATCGGAAGCCTCCATGTTTAATTAGATTTACTCTGTGCCCACAGAGAATAAACAGATATGTCTGCCATTTCCATCAAGACTGTGCTATTTGCAGGGATTCAGTAACATGGAGCAGGGCTGAGCATACCGTGTTGCAGTAAGGCTGCACTGTGGCCTTGAGCACTCACATCGTGATACATCAAACCAGATGTCTTGAGCTGTGGGCATCTGTCCTCTTTGGGTGCCATAGAGGCTGCACTGTCCACTTGCACCACCCCGTGCAGCCCATCCTTTCTCCCATGCAGAGCTCTTCCCCCTCTTGGTTCAGTGTGCTGGCTCCCAAAATGCACATCAGACTGCATCAAGTGCAGAATCAGCTGGGCTGGTGAAAACGTCCCCTGGAAAGGAATCCCAGCGTTTTTGGTCAGCATGGCTGCATCTGGAGGAAGCTACAGCCCCACAGCTTCAGATGTGTGGGGCTCATGCTGACTTGCCATGCATTCCGTAAGGGGAACACCAGTCAAAATCGGATGCGCTGGGCCGTGCGCACGTGACACCTCGCGCAGCACGGCTGATATTGCTGAAACATTTATTTCCTTAAGTCTTTTGTAAATTTGCAGCTGGTTCCCCCCATCTTGGCAGTAAAGGGGAAGCAGCAATAGCTGAGTTCCCACACACACTGCATGGGAGCTTGGCTTGAGCATGGAGAAAGATGTGAGTCCCCATGTGGGGACATTCCAGCTCAGATCAGAAAAACATGCCTTCTGCTCCGCTGTTTTCCAGTACTGTGAGCTCTCTGAATGAAACCAACAAAGAGCAGGGTCTGGTCAGATTCTACCAATGTTTACTTATCCTTCAACTAATGAAGTTTAGTGACTTGAGCAAATTATTATCCCAACTTCTCCCCTCAAGGTATCATGTCAAGGGAGCAAAAGGCTCATTTTCCAATTCTCCCTTGCTGTCTTGCTAGGTGATTTCTTGCTCCACTACCCACTGCATCCCTGCAAAATGAAATGTATCACCACTGCTGGTCTGTCACGTTTCCCTTCTCCTAGCAAGTATTGGACAAGTTTGTTGTTAGCTACACACTTAATAGTGAAACAGAGTAAGTGGGCATGTTGTAAGAATGGAGCTTCTTGAGAGGAGATGTAAAACAAAGCTGCTAACAGAAAGACTAAATACAGAGGAGATTTTAACTTGGGTTAGACTGGATTTCTCCTCACTGAAGCAAGTAGAAGCTTTCTTTTTTAGCAGAGAAATAAATCTGATGGTCTCTGAACTGGGGAAGTTCAGCATCCAATGCACTTCCTCCACACTGACTCAACGTGAGATATATTGTGAAATCTATGGAAACACACTGCACTTGTGCCGTGCAGCAGAGCATCCCAAACAGGACACTTGCAATTTGGGGTAAATTGATAAGCTCCCGTATCTGATTAGATGGTATAGCTTTACATTCTCATGATTGGTTTTTCTTGTCAGGGCAGGAGAGAAGATTCCTCTGTTCTCTCCCACATCCCAGGGAAACAGGCCTCATTTTTCCAGAGGTTTAGTACAGCCTAAATGTCTTGAATGTACGTGTATTACAGAAGGAAATGTTCATCTACACACACATTTTGCTTGGTTTTTTTTCCCTTCCTGACTCGTTGTGGAGCGGCCATGGTTGCAGCATTCGGCTTGGCGTTTGGAAATCAGGCTCCATTGGCCATTTGCTCCCCTGCTTCCTATCTGGATATGCTAAAGTCCTCTGGATCCTTGTCTCTCATGGGATGATGGCACACGCCTCTGCTGCTCTGCATGACAAAGATGGCCTAGAAGTAAAATTCAGGTTGATCCTAGGCTAAGGGAAGCCAGGCATGCCATGGCAGGGAGATAGTTAACATCCTCTCTCTCTGCGGGGAGAGGTTGCAGCTGCCTATCCAGCCTGCCAAACTGAAAGGGGATCCAGCCCTCGGGGAAATGTGTCTGGAGTTATTTAATCCCAAAAGGATTATAAGGAGAGTATGCTCTAGGGAATCTCTCAAGCCCTATCCCAGTTAAAGTAAAATAAAACCAAACCCCCAAAACAACAATCCCTTTCCCGCTGATGGCTTGCAGCAAAAGATACCCCTGAACTTTAACCGAAAAATGTGCCCCAGTTGAGACAGTCAGTGTTGCTCCTCTGGAAAACGTCTTCTGCTTTGGCTTCCATGGTGCTATCATTTCCTGCCTCTCCCCCTACCTCTTTAATCTCCTTCAGCACGTCCTTCAGAGGACCTTCTTATCTTCCTCCAACTCATGTATGGGTTTCATCGGGTTGAGTCTTTCATCCCCACTTCTTCCTCTGTTGTATCTTATCCCTGGTTAATCTCAGCCGTGCTCCCTACTTAGTCTGTTCATCTGTTCTCGTTTTGACTTGTGTTTAGACTGTGAACTCCTTGAGATAGGGCCTGTCTTTTTATTTTATACTTTTACAGTACCTCCAGGAACATGAAATTGCAGGCTGGACTAAGTCATCAAACAGAATTAAAACATTAAAAGAAAGCTAGTCTAAAAGTTTGAGTGGAAATATCTTCCTCATTTTCGGCAGCAATCCAAGGCAGTACAGCTTTCATTTGTATAAACACAGGAGCATTGCTCTCCTAGGCAGCACAGCAGGATTGAGTAAACGACTGGTTCACCCTCCAGTAAGTCACCCATTGCTTTCCCAACAGCAGGCATCAATTTACTGGTGAGCAGGAAGAAGAGGCCCTGTTCCTTCCGTGAGCAGCACCAGGAGGATTTGGTTTCCCTGGCTGCATGGGAGATCAGTGTGGTTAAGATGGTGTCCAACTGCTGCCATGCCTGCCATAGTTAGCTGCCATCATGCAAGGGATGTTTTTTAAGGAACTGTGGCAGCAGGGGGCTTTTGTCCTTTTTTTTCTTTTTCTTTTCCTTTTCCTTTTTTTTTTTTTTTCTCCCCTGCCTTCTTCTTTGAAGGCTCCTTAGAAGAGCTAAATGTTCTGCAAAAGAAGAACAATCTGAGTTTCTTGAATAGCACACATTTTACATGCCAGTGGGCTCTTGTCAGCACTTCTTGCTTGAGTCCATTGAGACCTTCAGTGTAGTTTCTTGTTCATGAGCAGCTATCTGTCAGTTTCTGCCTGCTTTACATGGTCTCATTCAGAAGAGAAAACACTGCTTTGATTTTTTTTTGATAATTATATCATTTTCTGCAACCTTTTCTTTAAAGAACTGTAGAAGCTAATAAATGCCTCATTGATTTGAAACAGACGTGTGCATGTAACCATACATCTCTGATGGCCACAGTTAACTTCTAGTCAACTTGCACCCACTTTGGTGTTTGGCTCTTTGGTTCTTATGGTGTTTGCCAATGATGCAGGAAAGCACCAGGATCTTCCTGGACTCAGTCATGCCATACAGGTGTCTTCCTCCTCCCTCACCTGCCAGCTTCCTGGGGAAACAACATGGCTTGCATCTGCCTGAGCGCTCCCACATTTTGAGTACAGCTGACCCTGGAGAGTGACCCATCCTCCTCTACGTCTCAGACCTTCAAATGTCAGTAGTTTTCTTTGTGATCTTTGCCACTGATGAGGGAATTTGGCCCTCTAGGCATCTCTGAAGCTTTTCCCATGACATACATGAGGAAGTAGCAGATGATTTATTAACATCAAGTAAACCATTAATTCACTTATTCAGTATGATTACCTGTTTCTAATAGTAATTGTGAATTACCCAATCACCTTATTTTCATGAAGAAAGACAAATGATAAATGGATCAATAGAAGAAAAATACTTTCAATACTTTCCTGCAGCTAGAAACAGCTAGAGAAAGGCAACAAGCTGAATGGGGAATGCTGGACTAGAATCTGGAATGGTATGGAGCTGTGGCTCTACTCCTTGCATACTCTTAGCAAATTTGGCTTGATGCCTCTTAATGTTGCACTTCAGGACCACTGCTGTTACTTACTTGTGGCAGTAAAATATTTTCTGTACTAATGATAACAGTAGCAGCCAGTCATTAAAATTCTGAAATAGCTTGTATGGATAATTTTTATTAGGTATGAGTCCACTAGGACTGGAAGCATGCCATCTATTCTTTAAAGCACAGCCTTGGAATTTGGGCAAGGCTCTTTCTTCCTTTCTTTGTATTTCTCAATCTCAGGTTCTCCTTTTGTAAAAAAATGAGAATGATTTTGCAAGAAAATAAGTTAGACAACAAGCCAGAGTAGGGGCTGATTTGGGTACAACAGATTTTTGTATGGGAACGTATGGAGACTTACGTATGGACTAGTGAGAATTAGGATATGGAGCTCCACCTTGCCCTTTTCTTCCTGTTTTATTCTGTGCAATTTTTTCCTCACTCTGTTAAATGAAGCTATGAGTAGCGGCTTTATTTTTACTGACCTGAGCCATGTTGCTTTTGCAAAAGTATAGACACCTGCCTGTGAAATGTCATGAAGAACAGTGACAGTTCATGGTACTGTGACATAAAGGACTCTGAAGCATAGATAATTTTTTCATTGGTCCTCCCAGTCAAAGGGAAAGGGTTTGAAATGGCCAGTTGAATCTGGTGAATCAACAAATGCTTACAGGAATGCTGCCAGAAATTTGCCTCTTAGACCAGGGTGCTACTGGGGGCTGAGAGCGTCCATCAGTCAGGAAAGGGGAGGGACAACTTTGGCCACAGGCTTGCCAAGCTGGTGAGGACAGCTTTAAAGTTCTTGGGGCAGGGGAACCTCAGTCCATCCCATCTCTACTAGTTTGATGCCAGTGCCAGCAACAGATGCACAGAACCTGGAGAGGGATCACAGGTCAGCAGAGGAGCGCCTGAAAATCAGCACAAAGGAAATCCAGGGAAATTGTCAAAGCAGTGAGGGACTGGGTTAGGAAAGCAATCCCTTCTCAAGGTACCCATCTTTATGCCTTTGGTATTTAAATTTAAAGGTGACATTAGACATCTCACGTCTTCAGCAGCAGATCGAACTCTGAGCCTGCCATGTCTGGCTCTTTAGGAAGTAACGATAACATTAGCAATTGTGAGAATAAATGGCAGTCTATTTGACTAGTTTGTTCTGTGATAACTGAAGGAAACCTCTATGAGAGCTCAATTTAAACTGATATATGCCCCATTTAAAACCAGCTAGCAGATATTTGTGGCAAAATTTAGGTGTTAATTTAAACTGATTTTGGTAAAATTTGAGCTTCTCTAATAAAGACCACCTATGCTTTCCCTTTTTCCTCCCTTGGGAAAGAGTGATTTAAAGCTGATTTTGCTTAACTGAGGAAACAGAACTAATACAATAAGCTTCTTAAGACTTCTGTAAGTCAGAAGCATTCATTGGGCCATCATAAAAATTAAAACTATTTCAGCGCAGTGTCCATCATTTCCATTATCATAATTGCATTTGTGTTTTAATGGGATGCATTTTGAAATGTTGTGGCTGTGCAGGGTCAGGAGAAAGCACCCCTCTCTCTGTGAGGTGCCCCTCTAACCTGCACACAGCCCCACGCACTGCAGCCTGGAGTTGATGTGCCCAGTGCTCCTGACTGCCAAAGGCCCTTTTGCTGGGAATGAAACCACGCTGTAAATCACACTCACATGTTAGCAGGGAGTATATTTTCACACCCATGGTTACAGTTGTGCCTTTAGTCAAGGAGGTTGATTTGGGGCAGTAAATTGCGCTGTGTGTTATCTCTGCCGCCCTCTCTCTCTGGGTCTCTTTTTCTTGCTGGGTAGGAAATGGCTGTTCTGAACAGTGGAGCCCTGACAGCTTCTCAGGCTTTGCATCATCTTTTGTTTCCATTTTTTGTGAGAGAAGTACCTGAGAGGGGGATTGAGGGGACCTGGCTCTTTGTATTGGAAGTACATAAATTACCATGTCCCAAGTTCTCATCAGAGCTCTGCATCTCACATATGAAGCTCAAGCAGTGGTCTTTGAATAGCACATTAAGCTGGACAATATGAGAACTACCAGCCTCCTGACCTGGTGGTGTGTAAGTCTCTCCACTGGTCCTGTCTCTTTTTTGCATTTGTCATCTCCTCCAGCGCCATGCCCAGCCCAATGTGAGCAGGGGTACAAACATCTCCTGGTACTTTGCTTGGCATCTCACACAGGACTCTACTCTGGCTGGCCCCTATGGCCATGGGGTGTTGGAAATAGATGAATTTTGAGGTCCCTTCCAATCCAAACCTTTCAGTGATCCTATGAAAGCGTTTGTGGAGGCTGGCCTTCACATCTGAAATGTCACACTGGGTGCTGGCGCAAAGTAGTTATAAAATAAATGGCCATTCTTCATGTGAGGGGTAGGTTTTATCAATAGAGTGAGCTGGACCCATGGTCATTACAGCCTAAACAGGTAGGTTCATATACTGTTAATCAATTACAGTAGAGGACAGGTGGTCAATGGGCTTCTCTCAATTTCTATAACACCTGTGTGCATATGAGCATTTATAATAGCTAATAGTCATGTCTGTAGCAAGCCTGTAGTATCTGTTGGTCATTTATTAATTCTTTATAAACATTCCTTTAAGGCAAGTTGTACGTTTGTAGATGATGGTTAGAATTACTCAAAAGATTTTTTTTTTTTTTCACTATCAGGGAATGAAAAATAAGTTAATTCTGGATTTCAGTTACAAATAAAATACATCAGAATAAAAATTTGCAATGTGGTCCAGACATTCCTTACAGACCTTGTCAGAGTGGACCATTCTGGCATCCCATTTAACTAAAATATCACTGAAATACTCATTTTTCATGCTCTGTGACAAAGCATAATCTCTTACAAAGCAGATATCCAAACCAAAAAAGTGTGTTTTGATATTACTGGAAAACAAGGGGTTTTTTTGCTAAGGAGCACAATTAAGAGGAAAAGAAAAAAAAAAAAAAAAAGAAAAAGGAAAAAAAAAAAAAAAAGTGGAATTCCCTTAGCACCTAGCAAGTCTAGTGTTTCTGCATGCTTCTCTGAAAAGTAAATGGGATTACTTTGTTTAAAAACTGCTTTTAGCAACCTCCGTTAAAGCCCTAAAATGCACAGGAGGGCTTGATCCTTCTTCCTTTGAAGTCCCTGGCACAGTATCCACTGACTTCACAGGGAGTGGGATTGACTGAATAATTGCGTTGCAGTATGAATGTCTATCCTGACACTGCACAAAGTCACGCTGAAAGCCACTTGATGTCATTCTAATCCTGTCTCCTCACAGTGGTGTCCGGGAGAATAGGGTTGGGGTTTCTCTCCCCCCTCTGTATTTATTATTTGCAGAAGGAACGAGTTAACAAATAGAAAGGACAAAGCTGAACGAGCGTGTCATTAAATTCCAAAGTAACTCGTTCTGCCGCTGAAGTGATCGACTGCTCCGCGCAGCACGTACAAACAAGGGGGTTTTAGCCAGCGGGGCTTTAGTGTAACGCTGTGGCTGGAGGCATCACCCAGCCGTGTGCCCGGGCCGTGCAATGCCAGCCCTGCGAGGGCGGCAGAAGCCTCCTGGTCACAGAGTTCATCTGAAACAGCCTCCCCAGCAATCAGAAGCACAAACACCTGCCGGGTCGGGGAAGAAGGGGCTGCACTAACGCGTAACAAACACCGGGATCCCCGACACGGGATTCCAAACCCGACAGCTTGTCCCGGCCAGACGAGCCACCGAGGTGTGGACGGTGCCCTGACACGGCTGTGTCTGCGCGCTGGAAGCTCTGCGCTGCTGCTGAGAGCATCGCTGGCTGTGACCAAGGCAGATGGCCAGCAGGGATGGGGCCCTTAAGGACTGTCCTCTGGGAATAATTACAGCTTAACTTCCGCTCTTAGCCAAGAGCCTTTTGTGCTCCTGGTGCCCTCAGGAAGGCCGGGGAAGCAACCTGCCTGAAATCCAGGGGTAATGTGCTCCTCCTCAGCTCGGCAAGCAGAGAAGAGGGATGAAATCCCGCCTCTCCTCCACCAAGTATCCCGAGGAAGGGCGGTGCTGGCACAGTCATCCTTGTGAGTTCTGCCCTGGGGGTGTAAATAGGGGAAGGTGGAGAGTCATCACCTGGGGAACCTCTGAAAGTGCCAGGCTTTCCTAGGAATGCTTGCACTGCAGTATCACACAGATGTTCTGCCCTTCACTGGACCACTCAAACATACCAGGTAACCAGATTTAGAATGACAACACTGCTGCAGTAGGAAACATGGGAATCGTTTCATATTGACCCCACAAAATGTGGTTTCTTTGTACCTTGGCCAGGAGCAGAAAAGCTCTGCACAAGCCTTTTTAACACATGCATGCTGGCAAACCTGCTGCAGGCTGGGAGAAGACTGTACATCAGGGGGAGAAGCTGCCGATGTCAGATATCATGGATATTATGGAGGCAGAAGGGCTGGAGAGCGATTTAAGGTCAAATCGCAGCATAGCCTGTGAGGAGCACAAAGGAAAAAATGGATTTAAAGCATTCCTGTTTTCCCACATGAAGACATGTCCTGCTTCTGCAGCTCATTGGATCAGCTCAGAAATGTAGGTCTCTGCCCAAGGTGGGCAGCCAATAGGCACTCTACCTCGGCCACAGGCACAAGGAAACTCCCAGGTAAGGACAGTGCTGGAGAGCCCGCAACTCCTCCATGCATGAACAGTGCTGGTGTATCTCAAAACTTGCTCTTTCCAAATTCTTCACAGCTTCTGACTCCTCCAGCAAGTATCATGGGATGGTGAGGGAGACTTTTGCTGAACTTGCTTTTCCACAAGACTCTAAGTCTCCCTACCTTTTTAAGCTCCTCTGTCACCAAGTAAACTCTTTCCTTCTGTCTTATATACGTAAAACCGAAAAATGTCAAACCAACGAAAAACAGGCTAGTGGAAACGGAACGAAGTCAAGTGTCACTCTGGCACTGTTTTAATGTCCAGCTATCTCACAACACAGAGGATGTCCAGGAAAGTTCTAGGCTTTCATTTCTTTGATGGCTAATTTGATTTGGCTAGGGCAGGCTTATCAGATGCTCAAAATGGCCTGTTTGACCATCTAAAGTGTAAAATTTCAGGAGGGCAGATGTGAAAAGGAATATTGAGCCTGTTGCTCTAAAACACAACAGAAGGTTGTAGCACATCACATTTCACTTTAAGCTGGCTGAGAGTAAGCTTTGAAACCCCAAACCTCCTGATATACTCCTGTTAATCATTGATACAGTCTTTGATCTCTTCTCAGTTCTGTGTAGCTGATTGACTCATCCCCACTTTTTTTTCCAGCTTTCCATTTCCACCTTTTTTTTTTCCTCAATGTATCTGTTCTCCATCACTGTTTGAGCAAGCAAAAGAAGCTGTAATAGCAAGGGATTTTTTATAGTATTTCTGACCAAATGGTATATGCATCTTTGTGCAAAATTTCTAGTACCATTCCACAAGACAAAAAGGATTTCGGATAATATCTGAGCTGCCCAAACTCCCCTTCTCTGCAGTTATTTCCAGCTCCTCTGTGACTTCAAATAACATTTGCAGGAGAAGCCTCTTACAGCTACTCAATATGGGATTCCTCAGACACATCCCTCTGAAGGCTGGCAGAAAAGCACCATGGCTCCAGGGCTAAAAGGAGTGTGAGGGAACATGACTCAGGCACAGATTCCTCCCTCTCTTTTTCACCACACAGCTTTCAGCCAAGCCTGTTTGGATTGCTCTGTGGACCCTCAGTTCATTGTGCAGTAAGCTGGGCCTCCAGGAATAGGCATCACTAAGAGGGATGCCTGAAGATGACTGTGACTCTGCCACTCTGCCAGATTTGGTGGGGCTGGAAGAGTTTGCTGCTATGCTCCGTCTTTGAGAGCAGTGGCAACGGCATCAGCTCCTATGAAACCCAGCTGGTGAAAACATGCAAAAATGCACCATATCTTGGTTTAACTGGTGATTTTGGTCATGATACCATGTGTCCACCCTAGGTCCAATTTTTCTGGTTTTTTTTTTTCATAAAAGTCAGAAATAGCTTTTGAGCTGTGCTGAATGGGTGCTAGCTGGCTGGTCACCACGTCATCATGCTTACCATTTTTTCATTACACTATCATTGCTGACTGCCCCCACATACTCTGCTGGTCTCTCTGCTGTGCTACTCCAGATAAATTATCCCATGCCCACCCACTGTGTATGTGTGTGAACACCCCTTTGGCCCTGTATTCTTCTCTCGCACAGGCTTTCCACAAGCTTTTCTGTTTGATGAAACACTTTCAAGTGCAGGGAATGGCAAATTAATATAAAAGTTGGTAAAAAAATTTGAAGCAAATAACTGGGCAAAACACTGCCTCCTGGGCCGTGTTTCCTGCTCACTTCTGGTACCATGGCACAGATATCGACAGTGAGTGAAATTGGTCTGTTTGGCTTTTCTACTCCTCAGGAATTAGCTGTTTTGCTGTTCCCTTTTTAAGCAAGATGGAATACAAATTAGTGATTCAGGTTCATTTCCATTTATGTGGAGGGCAGTCAAAACACTAAATAAATCTCAGCATGGAAAGACCATCACAGAGGCTGAGCAGTCAGTGGCTTTAAATACCCTAAATACACCTCATATTCTCTGTGGCTGCGGTCAAAGTGAGAAAGGTCTGTTTGAGGCACTCTTACATTCCCTGATAAAGCAAATGTTTACCAGACACAGGAACCAGTCTTCCTCTTGTCCTTTTTAGATTAAATTGCGTGATAGAGCAGAAGACAGAGTTAGCTCCCTGTGCTGTGACCAGGACAGAAAGCTCTTGACAAAATTAAATTACTCAATTTGCTGCAGAGAAAACTGCTTGATCATTTCATGTGTATGGGAGGCACAAATCTCAAATTGCGTGTTTGGCAACATATGAGGGCTATATACATATATAGTCAGTTGATGTTGTTATTTTCATTAAATGAGGTCTCTTCTTTTCTCTATTTTCGATGCTGTTCTCCAGGGAGATTAATTTGTATGAAAGTAGAGCGCTAATTGCACAAAACAAGCTGGGGTACTGCAGGAGGATAATTAAATTAAAAAAAAAAAAAAAAAAGTAGTGTTAATACAATTGTGGTGCTAATTAAATAAAATTGGTGACAAGTGTCTAAGGCCGACCAAGTGTAAGGAGAAAAACTGACAAAATGATCAATTTAAAAATTCTCGCAGATATTATAGTTCACTGGTAACTGAGCCGAATTAAAAGTAATTGTACACAAAGTGCTGCACGGGCGCCCAGTCTTGCTCTCAGCAAAGTGGGACTTTTGCCAATTCAAACTCTAATGTTCCATAAATTGCTGATAGGAAAGTGATAGGCTTATTTTATTTCTGCATGTGTTTAAGAGGGGGCTAATTCAGGACCGGTCAAATGGATTCAGGCAACAGCTCCCCCAATATTTGCAGTTGTGCCTGCAGTAAACTGACCATTCCCTGCTTCAATAGGAATTGCTGGTGGTCCATGTGCCAAGGGGACCTGGAGACAGCATGGAGCAGGCTGTCCCAGAGGCACACTATGGCTTTGACCTCACCAGCTGCCAGCTCTCTAGACCTTCACAGACCAAGGGTGCATCACTAGACTCCCTCCTCTGCCTTCCAGGGAGCAGTGGGCCCTTCATCAGCATCCCAACTCAACTCCCTTCCTCTTTGGCATTTATTAGTGGCTCGGAGGAATTGCACGACGCCTACTGCAGTCCCAGCTTCCTCTCCAAGCTTGGCTGTCCCCGGCATTTTCCTGAGCAGTGCACTCTGATCTGGTTCCCACCTTCTCCAGAAAGTCATTCCCACTACCCAGTTGCCCTAGGACAGTTTGCCAGCTGCACATGCCACCCTGGAACCCCGGTTTCCAGCCTCGGCGCCTGTGGGGAGCCCTGGCAAGAGCCCTGATGGCCTTCTACCATCCTGAGGCACTGGAAAGCTACTTCTCATGTACTCTGATTTTCCTCATAATTTGTGTTGATGGAGGAAACCTCCCACTCCTCCTTCCACCCACAAACCAGCAACTCCAAGCCATTTCTAGCCTGTGTGGTCCTGAAACAAATAAAAAAGTCCTTTCAGATGCGAAACAAAGCAGCCTTGTCTGCCTGAGTCAGCAGCCTAAAACAATAGCTGTGAGCACTCACCTCGCAGCAATTTCTACCCTCTCTTGGGTCACGTTGTAACACAGTAGACCCCCAACAGTGGTTTTAAAAATGCATTGGCTTGTTTTGGGAACTGACTCGAACAACTTCACTGAGCTTGCAGGGAATTAGTTGTGATCCTTCATACAATGAGAATTTTGCCTCTGACTTTGCTGGGAGCAAGATCAGGACCTTAATGCCTACAGAAGAATTTCCAGCTCTTGCTTGCTGGAGCAGAGGGAGCTAGGGAGATAAGTGATTTCTCCATCTAGGTGTCTCAGCTGAGAAAGAAGTAGAAAGGAAAAAAGTTCCCTTTTGGCTCATATTTTATGGCCGGGATTGCTGGTCACTTCTGTATGATATTGCTGGCCAGAATGAAAAGCTTAACACGCAAACCGATGTCCTGATTTTTATTGTTCTTACATTTTATTGATGATAAGCTTCAGAGAGACCTCTCAACCAGAGACATGATGCCTCTGGCCCTTTCTTGAGGGGGTTTGCTTTGAGCAGGGTCTGTGAGGCTCCACCATCCATTGCAGCCTCTTATTTTGCTGGTGACTAATCCTGCCCTGCTATCTGTTCTCCACATGAGCGCTGCTGGACTGAAGGGGGGGTGTCATTCATTGCAAACATGTTTTTAATCCCAATTTCAGTTTCAAAATAAACAAGAATAAAATTGCTGCTGAGTTTCAGCCTGATGCTTTTTATTCACTTTCCCAACTCTGAGTTGGTCATCCTTCCTGTCTTCATTAGTGTGACTCTTGCTTTGTCTCTGTGCTCTCTGAATAATAGCCAGTCCATTTCCTCACCTTCATCTTGAATGCAGAGCTCGACGCTCTGTATTAATTAATGCTGGGTTCTGCTCAGCTCAGTCCTCAGCTTTTGGGAAGGCAAGACATTAAAGGAAAGACTGAAGGAAAAATACCTGAAAGAACCCAGAAAAACAGAACTGGCACAAAGTTGTCGTCTTCTTAAGGATGCTTATCTCAATGGTTATATCATCCACAAGGGCATGTTCCTCCTTCACAGGAGCAGCGTTGGCTTTGTGTGGCTTAGTTTACAGTAAGATTAAGTCCTTCTCCTTGCTGTTTTCTTCCCTTAGGGTATGTTATGCCCATTAATTGCCCCACGGTAGAATGTACCACTAAGACTGGACTGAGAGTTAATAACTAGCCTCAAGTTGGTGTTGGGGACAGATGCCCTCTAAACATTACTTTGGGGCTTGCCCCTATAACACGGGAACACAGAGCATATACCCAGGTTCAGCTTCCCCTCATCACATGTAGGCAAATGCAGCCCAGAAACAGCCTCTGTAGCTGGAGTGATCTAAGTCAGAAGCAATATCCACATTCTTTTCCACCATCATTGTGCAGAGCAACCATAAACATGTGGGATGCAGGCTGTGCCTTTAGGCTATGTGTACAAATTTACCAGAGGGGGAAGCTTTCCACCCTGGCCCTGGTCTGCACCTGATGCCCAGAGTGATCCTTGCCCATGCCATGTGTGGAAAAAATGCAACTTCCCTGTACCTGCCCAAGTTTGGGGCTTGAAAAGGAGGGGTTGAGGTAGTTCTGGTGCCCCAGGAGGTGCTTTGCAGCAGGGATGTGTCCTGAAGTGATGGGTGCTGGTGGAAGGGGTGGGTGACCCGGGCTGGGGGCTGAGGTGGCTGGCGGAGCCTTGCCAGAAGATGGGGGGTGCCAGGTGAGGATAGGTTGGTCCTCCATTGATTCTACTGATTTCTAAGGCAAGCTCTGGATCTGGGCAGGGTCCTGGGTGCTATGGCCTACTTCTGTAGAGACAAAACTCCCAGCCATCTTGCTCAGATCCTTGACCACTACATTTCTGAAAATTCAAAGAACAAGTGTAAGCGAAGTCTGTGTACAGCAGAAACTTTGTGAATTCACGCAAACAGCTGAGGATGCCTTATAACCTTTCCAACACTGTGAGTTATTGGATAAGCAGGAAAAAAAAAATAAGTGATGACACATCATAATATTGACTTTTATTCCCCTTATTTCTACAGCTGCAGTTCTGTGTACTCACGACTGAAACAGTAATGCAATGTAGTGTATTTATATGTTACATTTCTAAACAAACCAATATTTTTGTACAGTATGTGAATATAGGTACTAAATATACACATGGTCTGATATAGACAGACTAGATACGTGTGCTTCATTATAATATATATATGATTGTAATATATGGGGAAAATACTGAAAGTATAGCTAAGTGGGACAGAACTGCAGGATGACTATTTCTCTAAAATTCTGGGTAAAGATGAACAGCTTCTAGTAGAGCAAAATGTCTGTTTTAGATGTGATATCTATATTATATTTTGACTGCTGAAGTCAAACAGTCACAAGCACTGAGTGCCTTTTAGGTCCAGGCTCTTTTGTTATGGTAATAAAGTATGAAAACTTTATTAATTCAAAATTTAACTCTCTGAAATGAAATCCTGGCCACTTCCTTAGTACAGAGACTTGATCAAGACTCAGAGGCATTTTTCCATTTTGGGATGAACATGAAGGTTTCTGTTTGGTAGGTGAGGAAAGAAGGGGAGGCAAAAACTTTAGAAAAACTTCTGACACTAACCCCCTAATTCTGTAATTTCAATTTATTTTCCAAAGGTAAAGGCTTGCCCCAGAGCTGGAAGACCAAATAGACATCTGAGTAGGAGACACTGCAAAAGACAAGGTGATGTGAGTCTGAAGCTTACTTCACTTGGACTTCCAGTGAAAAAAATATATTAACTCTCACTGTTACCAAAGCAAGGCTCCTTTGAGGAGTAGTCTTCCAGGTTTGCTAGGGAAGGAGCTGTACAAAAAAAAAGGCCACCATAATTATAAAAAACCACTAGCAGAAATTTGTTGCTCAATGCCCTCAGTTCCAGTATTTTGACACAGCAGCTCTAATTAATTTTTTTTTTCCTAAATGTACAGTTTTCTAAACAGGGAGATTTATCAAACTGCCAGCAGCTCAGCAGATGTCAGCTAATCATTTTCTGGGGATCCTTTACCATTTAAACAAATACTTCCCTGAGACCGGTCACTGATGCATTGCTTTCATCACCCCAGCAGCTCAACTCGCTAGATGTGGGGTAGGGTGGCAGCAGCTTTTCCATCAATATGCCTTAGGCCTGGTCGAGGCAGATCGTCTAGACTGACAAGAGGAGAAAATTTATGGTGTCCTTTCCAATTAAATCCTCGGTGCCTCTGCTAGGATGGCCTGGCTTGCCAGTGGTATTTTTAATAGCACAAACAGCTGCTGCCTAAAAAGCCTAACAACCAACTCGTGGCCATGAAATAAGTGCTGTGTGGTGACTATGCTTGATAAGGTCCAGGTTCACAACAATAACCTCACCAGTGAAAGACTCTCCAGGCTATTTCCATCACCCATATATAACTCTTTCCTGCTCATCTTGTGCTGTCTTTGCCCCTGCTCCCCCACCAGTGAGGATATGGGATTTTTCAGCACAAGTTGACTGATAAATGAAATTCTGTGCCTCTGTGTCTTTTTCCTTGGGGGCAGGAGGGGAAGCAGGAGCCTTTGCTGGGGATGCCGAGGCCATCCAACCTGCAATTGCTTTTATCCACGGCATAGAAATGCACAAATCTGTACAAAACTCTTCCAGGTCTCCTTGGTCAGGGCTGCAGTGCGTGTGTGACCCTTGTTGTCCAGATGAGCCTGAGTGTGCTGGCAGGACAGGGAGTGCTTCCTATCGGTTGGAGTGGTGTCACAGTCAGTCTGCAGTGTGGGAACTCGCCATTTCCTGACTTT
Source organism: Hirundo rustica (assembly GCF_015227805.2). Lineage (NCBI taxonomy): Eukaryota > Metazoa > Chordata > Aves > Passeriformes > Hirundinidae > Hirundo > Hirundo rustica. Next base: position 91,786,792 of record NC_053450.1, read on the forward strand.
CAGGGTTACTGCAAATGGTGGAAGAAAATCCTGTTCAGAAGTGGGACAGGCAAGTAAATAAGTATCCTAACTAACTAACAAAATTTATGTAAAAGCACTGGCACCGTGCCTGCTACCAGGTTGGAAAACTGCTCTGTACATCTCTAACAGCCTGTATGTGCCACATGGGCTCTTTCCAAATGCTGCAGTGTTAAATGTACTCAGCAGTGACTCAGAAGAAAGCTGTCTGTCAGGTATTTTCTCCATGGTCCTTTCCATCCCTGGCCTCTCTGCTCAGCCTGCCAGCCCCCCGAGTCAACAGGGGAAGGACCATGCCAATAGCTCAGGGCTGCATCTTAAATTTGACTGACCTGGATGAAACTTTATTTCAAAATTTGGGCCAGGGCCTAAATTTAGTGAGCTAATGTCTTGAATCTCTCTTTTGTCTTCACAGGACATGAGCTGCCTCAAAAGAGCTTTGGTAAATCGCCCCAACCAGCCACTAGTGTTACACATCCACATTATCCTCCTGCCAGCAGGCAATGGGTTCCAGGAACTTCATCCCCGGCTGCCCCAGGGACACAGAGGCAGCAGGAATACGTGTGCAGGGGCACGCTCTCCCCTGTGTCGTGCTGGCAGGACTGGGCCCCTGGCAGCACTACAAAGTTCCCCTGCTTCCCAGGTTCTCCAGGGGTTAAGACACCTGTCTGGAACAAAAAGAGGCTGTAAAAAGGCTGGCCTCGGTCCCTTCATCCTCACTGAGAGAGGCAGTCCACCTAGCCCAGTGTCAGGTCTCTGCACGGCTCGCACGGATGCAGCTGGAGGACTTGGCCAGCAGATCATGTCACTTGTGCACAGCTTTAGTTCAGTGGCCAGCAATTTGTGACTCCAGGACTGCTTGACCAAGGACCAACATAATCATAACTCTTAGCTTGCCATGCATGTCTTGGCTATGGCTTTCCCTGATTGCCTCTTGAATCTCTACCAACCCCTGACAAGGAGTTTCCCTGCTCCAGCATTAATAGATGAAGTGTGTGTCCCATACTGTCCAATGTGTGTTAATGCTTCATTCATCTTCTGGAGAAGGACCCATGCATCCAAAATGGTGCTACAGGGGAGGCAAAGGAGACAACCTGGCTCTCAAGCCTTCCCCTCCTCAGCTGATGTCAAACAAAACAGCTTGGTACCATGCACCTGCAGGAAAACCTACAGATAGTTACATAACACAAGAGCAGAAAGTGGGACAGTCCATGGGCTGCATTTCTGTTGAGAAGATGTGATGGCATCTCAGACAGGGGAGCTCTAGGAGGTGCCAGATCACATCAAGAGTGACTTGCCTCACTTAATGCCATGTGTCATGAAGTCCACTTCCCCAAAAAAACGAAGAAAAAAGGGATAAAAGGAAAGAATAATAAGAATATTAGTTGCAAGAATTCACTCTGGGGTGATGAGTGGCCCTCCAATGTTGGCACAGCCTTTGCTGCTTCCAAAACATGCTGCAGCCAGTGCCACGCGTCACATCCCAATGGAAGAAGGAGTCTTCTTCCCGGAGGGGCTTGCTCTGCCACTTCAGCCTGCTTTGTTTTCCCTTCCCCTGTTTGCCACAAGCCTTCCACTGCTCGCTGCTTGTGCTGAGTGACAGACAGCACTGACTGCAGCAACTTCTGTGGCAGGAGGATGTACCGAGCATGGCGTTCTGGCACATGGAGTTTTGTCAGGCAGCAGGCAATGAGGGCATGGGATCTGCTGAGCAGAGATACTGCAGTTTGGAAGCCAGGGTCCTGTCTTACAATGAGGATCAGAGAAAGCAAACTGAGGAAATGCATGCTATGGCCACAGGGGCTGTTTTTCGTGAGGACAAGGAGACGGGATTCCAACCCATGATACTCATATGCCTTCCATCATGTTATTCCTGGGCCAGCTGTGCCACTGACTCACTGCACGTCTTTGGTTGGGCTGAGCTGCCCAGCCCCTCATGCCCCATTCTCCTTGCCCATTTTGGTCTGTTCTCTGGCAGGAGTTGTGCTTGCAGACATGGACTTAACCAGCTCAGAAGCCTCCATTCATCCCTGTCTCTTTCTCTCCTGCTGCGGTGATGACAACTCATATATTCCCAGCATTGCTCTGTGGTTTCTCTGCAGCTTTGAGAGACCATGTGCCAAATACTGCTGATCAGCCTGCTGACCAGCTACATCTGGTGTACCCAAAGCCAGCCAGAGGCTTTGGAGCATATGCTCCTCTGTGATGGCTGCCTGTCGCTTGTTGCAGCATGCAGGTTGGGCTGGCGCAGGGCAGAGCCTTGTTCCATGCTCACATCCTGCTCCATGCTTGCATCCCATGCCCAGTGAGCAAACTGATCCTGACGTGGAGATCAGCCCCTAAACTATGGGGTTTACACTGCTCTCTGTCCACTCCTGGCACAGCAAAGATGCCCTAAAATGGGAGGGTGTATGTAGAGCATTCCTTGCGGGCTTCTGGTTTGTCCTGAATGCAGTGTAGCAAATTAGGGAACTGTGGGGGGAGGTTGATACTGAACTGGGTATATCCATGTCAGATTACAAAGCCAAGGTTAAACACAGGCCTTCTTTGCCTTCTCTCTCTGCTTTTTGACCCAGTGCTGATCTCAACTCTATAGCAAACAGCCAGAAAATCCCTGTGCCTGTCCCAAAGCCCACAGTGATGGTCACAATATTTCCATGATCATACACTGGGCAGAGTGGGTGGGGGCAAAGGGATGTCCTGACTGGTTTTCCCAGACTGAGCTGCTGGAAATTAAGCAACAGATGACATGCCTCAGACTTCGATCACCCATGAATGATGATGTGGGTCAGCTGGAACAGAAGCTGAAATGTTTTTTAAAAAGGCTCCTTAGGAGTTGTTTCAGGTAAAGGAATGTAGTGATTGTAGAAGTGGGTATGATGCTGAGTGATTTAACAGAAGGCTTGGACCTGTGTGGTGGAAAAAAGGTCTTCAATACCTCAGAAGCATCTCAGTATCATGAAGGAATGGTGGCACATAAACAGGTACTGGTATATTGTTGCTGTTTAGATATCTGAGTTTCTTGATCTGCTGAAAGCCAAGACTACTAATTGCTTCAGGTTTGTGGGGTTTTTTTATTTTTATTTTTTAAAATTTTATTTCTGAGACCAGCTGTAATTCCTTCTGTATGTAAGATTGAAATTCTGGGGGTAAAAAAACTTTTTTAAGTAACCAGAGGTCTTGTCATGTGAGCCCAGGACAGCTGGGTAGGCCCCTTTCCATGACTGGATCTGCAGGCAGAGAGCAGCGTGTTCCAGAGGGTCCCAGGAATGATGCTGTGCTGGAGGCTGTCCAGGGAAGCCAGAAGCACATGGATACACTGAATGCAGCAGCAGCCCTACCAGGGCTCTGGAACATGTAAAGCACTTCAGTGGCAGTAATGTCATCCCTGCTCACGTGCATGAAGTTCTTTATATATATAGGCACTTGGCATACTTCTGAAGGAGTATTTTTTTTTTTTTTTTAAATGTGTTGACTCTCCGGAGAGTTGTACCTTGAGCTGAGTAGAGGAAAAATTGAGGAAAGAGCTTATCCCTTCTCACACCTCAGAGTCCTGTGCTCCTTTGGCCAACAACCTACACATTTACCAGACTTAGTTGCTAGTAAGTGAAGAGGGCAGAGCAGCTGCAGTGAATTAATTGGTAACCTCCAGAGCTGGGTTATTACCTACAAAGCCTTAGAGTGGTCACACACAACTCTGTGAGCAAAAGCATGCCAGTGTCATCTGTTGCAAAGGGGAAAGCTGGCACAGATGCCTGGCCTGTTGTTTCTGCAGCTCTTGAAGATGAAGAGGAGGGAGGTTCCCTGATACAATGGTTCCCATTGCTGCCTTGGGGTCCTGTGGGGAGTTGCAGGCTTCTGCAGTGGGATGCAGCTGCCCTGGAGTGAGCTGAGCTGGAGCTGCTGAAGCCCTGCATTGCCGTGGAGGGCTACATTCATATGTGTACTCTTTGAGTTCTTGTTGATTTTAGCTGCTGATACTGCAAAAGTGGTATCTGTCTAGTTTGGAGGGTCATATTCCATAGCCAGCTATGACTGTAATGCATTAGAAGTGCCATTTCTGCACTGCTTTAAAAACAAACAAACAAACCCCCTGTCAATAGAGGTTATTTGGTCCAGACATTCTTCATGGTTAAAAATCTGATTGATTTTACAGAACATTCCCAGTGACATCTGGGGATGATTCCCTGTCCTCTCCTAGGTAACGTAGGCATGTGCCAGCTTCATCACATGTGGATGCGCCAGCTAGTCAGGTGCCAGAAAGCCTGGGAAGAAAGAGAGTAAGTGATGTACATGATAAGCTTGCCTGGAAATCGTAATATGTTTCTTTAAATATGGTCAATAAAGGGATTTATCCTCATTAAGTATACCCAGAGAAATGTCTGAACAGTCTACAGGACCCTTATCAGTAAATGAGACCTGGGAACTTAAACCCCTTAAGATGTCTTGATGGCTTCTCATATTTTTCTCATAAACTGCTACTGCAAAAATAATTTTGGAAGGGCTTGGAGATTCTTACACATGCTCTTTGGTTTCATTTTTTGGAGCCATAATTACTACTTTGGCCTGTTTTCTGTGTGAAGTCACAACCTAGCTCTGGAATGGTTTGGAACTCATTAAATCTGAGCAGGATGTTCGGTTCTGTAGATTTCATTTTAAAATCAGTTGGTGCTTCTCATCTATTATTACAAATTTACAGTTGTTCCTGGTTGATAATTATGTTTTAAGTCTGTCCCTCAAATTCATCTGAGTGCATACTTTAAACTGTTCTGCCATGGTTTTGGTTTAAGTAAATTACTTACAGGAATGACACATTTGTTACTAATCCTCCAGCCTCTTATAGCCAAATTCTGTAATTCTCTTGCAGACTGGTAATTCTTTCTTATGCAAGCAGACCTACTGACTTCACATTTATTCACCCAGTTTGGACCACCACTTAAGCACATGGTTAATTGTAAACATGTGTTTAGGTCCTATTGACTTTGGTGAGGCCTAAGTGCTGTCTTGAATAGGCATTCTTATCCAAATTGGAGCCAGAAAATTAAATTTGTCCCCCTGTATAAAAGATCAATTAAACTGTTATGCCTCCAATAGAAAGCTGTAAATTCTGTTGGATTAAGGCAGGATATACACTTGAAGTTAAATAACTCTTGCTGAAGACCTTGTCAAGTAAACTTCTATTCTGAAAGGAACATTCACATTCAGAGATGTTAAGGGGTAAGTATTTTTGATGCTATCTCTGCATGGATACAAAATGCACCTTAACTATACATGGAAGATAATATTTTGATTTGTGTCATTATTTAGTGAAAAATATGAAGTGATGTGTAACTGGGATGACACTAAGGAGTGTAGAGCATTTGAAATTTAAGGCTAGCAGAAGCAATGCTTTCATCACGCAAAATAAAATTATTGTATTTTATTTAGAGTGAGTCTCTGCTACACACTATCCCTCATGCAAGACACTATAATGGAGCCACTGGCCTGTCACTTTTCACTACAAGAAGGAATAGGAAGAGGCCCAAGTCCTGGGCAGCTATTTGCATGGACACGTGCTGCAAATTCTGAGGGAACAGCATGGTTTCCCTTTGCTTTTGGCTCCATTTTGGTCTGACACAGGAAGCAGAGGTGAGCAAAGACGAATGTGGGCACCTCCTTTTGCATCCCTTCCTCTGTGTAGGTCTTGTGCAAGACAAGTGGGCTACAAGCAACCTCAGAGGGTAGCCTGGTGGAGGGCACTTGTGTCATAGTTTTAACTTCAAACCAGGCAGAAACACCAATTAATGTAGTGGTTTCACATTTACTAAATTTTGGTCTTGGTACTTACTCTTCCTGTAAGAGAGAGACTAGGAGAAAAACAAAGCAGGCTCAACCTTAAAATGAACAAATAGTTTATTAATATACACTAAAATAATAGAAAAGGAAAAGAAGTTGGAAAAAAAATACTTAAAACAGAATGAAACTTCAAAACCACTTTTCCCTCCCCTTACAAACTGTTCACTTTCTTACAAAACAACATAAAGAGACAAAACTTGTAATGTTCAGTCAGTTTCACTATCTGATAATAGTTTTTCATCAATTCATTAGGGCAAGAGCATCTTTTAGAGTCATGGATCCCACTGACAACTTAGAACAGTTCTCTTGTGGGTTTTAAACTGTCACAAAAACAACCGCTCGGAGAAACTTGCCTTTGTGACCCTCCCAGGAGCAGGTTCCCAAGCTGCTTGTGGGTCATGGGTCTTAGACTTTTGCATACTGGGGTGTCACTTTTTAAAGATGACTAACTCCAAAACAAAGGATTCTTCACTTCAAGGTACAGAGATATCTTCTCACTTCTTCACTGGCACAGGGGGCTTCTCATCTTTATCTCTGTTTAAGCATCTTATAGGATATTACTTACTTCATCACAAACACATTTGCTTAAATCTACACCCAAATTAAAACAATCATCTCCCCAAATGCATATCTTTCCCATGATTTAAAGGAATGACTTAAATATAGAGTTCATTTCCATGGCTCAAGTAAGAATAGAACAACCAACTCTTCAGCCTTCTGTCCCAATAGTCTTTTCACTCTTGCTTTACTGACTTCATGCTGTTGGTCTTTATGTTCACTCTGTCCTTTCTTACTCTCTCAGAGAAGGGCTGAGCTCTGAAAGCTTCATGTTGCTAAGAAAGAGTTAAATCTGCTCAGAGTCTTTGTCTCTCTGTAGCTCATGGTGTTAGATGTTCAAGGCCGTGCTGATGAGGGAGGAAGAACTCACAGAAACATCAGAGATTGGAGCACTTGGGCAGTCTGGAATCAAAAACAAAAACAAAAAAAACAACAGGCAGGATCATAAATGCCTTCTCTGCCCACCCCTTGGTGTAAATTGAGGTGGCCTTTGCCCAAATGGTGCCCATAGCTCTTATCAACAGCCCAGCAGAGATCTCTCCCTGCTCCAGAGAAGTCTGAATAAAGTAGCTGTTACAAAACAGCAACCTCTCCTTCCCTTCCCCTTCACCCGGGAGCCGATGGAATCCAGCCAGGCCTCAGGCCAGCTCCCCCCTAAAAGGGGGAGCAGCAGGCCCAGCTCGATGTTACCTGTCTCTCTCTGGCCAAAGGAAAGGAGAGAAACCCCACCTACAGGAAATTCACAGAGTTTTATATGGTATTTCCCAAAGTCACAGCCAACAATTTCAGTGGTCAGAATAGATGTCAATATTCCAACTAACTCCCTGATAGGTCCCTGTCTCTTTTAAAGCAATTTCCAGGTCCTGACCTGGAGAATTATTTTACATTTTTCTATAACTAAAAAACCAAACTGTACTAACCCATGACAACTTACCAGGCTGGCATTTATCCCATTTGCTTTCCAGGTTAGGGCCATGCAGTGCAAGATCCACGTGCTTCTGGTTCGATCCAACTCCAGGACAGCAACTAGTGCTCCCATGGCATGAATAAGAGTGACCGTGCCCTGTGTGTGCCCGTAGCCCTGGCTGTTAAGGAGCCCTTGGGGGTGGTGTGAACTGGAAGGCTCTCCATGGTTTTGCAAGAGACAATGAGTGCTCAGCGAGGAGGACAGCTTTGGCCGATGTGCTGCTGTGTTCAGGGTGCTGGTTAGACAGCTTTATATGAACGTATAGAGTGGGAATGAAAACCTTTAGGTAGAGGAACAGGTTCATTGCAAGCAGTAGGTTCAAGGGATCATACTTCTGGCACAAAACAAGTGGGAAGAAAATCTTATTGAGTCTCTTTACAGTTCTTCAGAAGGAGTAAAAGAAAAGGCTAACCTTTGAAAACATTTTCACCAATTACTTGGCTATCCCATGACATCAGAACTCTCAGTTTCTATAGTCCTTTGAAGAACAACATTGCTAATAACTAACCTCATGTCTTTCATCATCCCAAATTTTACTTTGAGCCTCCAAGGAAAATCACAATTTCCCCTCTGCAAAGCTTTGCTTTGAATTTTATAGTCTGAATTTTTTTTATTTAGGATAATGTGAGGGTGTTCTGGGAGACCAAAAAAATATTTGCAAGACACTTGGATTAATTGTATGGATAGCATTTTAACTGTTCACCATCATTGCAGATTTATGCACAAATGTGATGCGTGTCATGGACACAATGTACAGGATGTACCTAAATATTCAGGTGCATTGTTTTTAATGCACAAGCAGAAAGCATACATCCAGGCTGTATGACAGATTCCCATAGTTCAAAGGTGCTGAGAAATATGATATTTGCACACACATTTGCCCTTCTTCCAGCAGTGTGCTTTTTGGTGTCAGTGATATTAACTCACTTTTAAAACATCCAGAAGTTTAAGAATGCTTCCAGGAGTAGCTGCAGAATGTCCTTACACTAGAGTAACCTTGGTAAGAGAGGAGGGGCTTTATCTCTAGGACAGCACGCTCCTTACTTGTGCATAGGCTTGGATCTAGTGGTACGCAGTAAATGCTGAGATGTGGGTGGTGACTAGACTTCAAGCACCCAGGAGTGCTCGAGATGTACTCAAAAGAAGGGCCTAATCGTGTGAACAGCGGGTGTAGATCTTCTATAGACCCTAAGGGCTGGCTTGTCACAGTAGTGGCCTTGTAGGGATATTAGGAAAGGTTGGCTGTTTCCTTACATCAGCTGTAATCTTCCTTGCTAATCCACTGGCATGCTCTATGCGCCCTGAGCACCGGAAAGATACTGAACAAATGTGGTTGGAAACGCGTCAGATCTGTGTTCCACTTTGTGGTTTGGTTTGGTGGGTTTTTCGGGGTTTATAAAAATCTTAGCAGTTTGTCTTTTTTGCTTGTGTGATTTTCTATCGTGGGTCGATTTTTTTTTTTTTTTTTTTTCCTTGTGTGCACTTTGAGGCTTCTGTTTAACGCTCTCAAAGAGCAAACAAAGGAGTTGAATGCACTTGCTGATGTTCCCCATTTCATGGCCTGTTGATAACTACACGACAACACTCTCCATTGGATTCTTCATTTAAAAAAAAAAAAAAAAAGTAAGAGGAGGAAGAAAAGAGCCTTTGTCAGTCTCGATAGCACTATTCACTGTTTTACCAACAAGTTACAGTGAGAACATCAGCTTCCTGTCCTTTCATTGAAGCCCATTGATCTTTCTCCCTAGTAAACAGAGTGGCTGTAGCTTTTGTTTGACTTGTGCTCCGCATTTGTGCGGTGCATTTCAGGGATGAAAAGTGCTGTTGTGGCTGTTCCGCAGAAGGAGAACTGGGACAATGGCAGTGGGACAATGAGTGGGATGTGTGGTGGCTGTTAGAGAGGGACACTGGGTGGTTGGGCCGCCACCATAAACACGGTGGTCTTTGGGGAAAGGTTGTGGCTGAGCAGCTTGTAAATGAGCAGCAGCGGGATTTCAGGTGGGCACTGCCCACGTCTGACTTTCAGTCACTCCTTGGCAGGGTAGGCTGGAGGATGGATGGCAGGAGAGACTGTTCCCATGAGAAACAAACGCCCTCAACAGTGGCCAGGAGGCAGGAAGGATGTGGCAACAGTTTTGAGATTTACTCTGGCATACTTGCTCTTTCACTTACCAGGTATTTCCAATAAAAAATACCATGCTTAAGGTCTCCCAGCTGGGAGAGTGTGCTGGAGCTGCAGGACCAGCTATGGTCCTTTAGGGGTACCCAAACTACTGAGGCCCTTGGCTGTAAGGAGCTAAGAATTGGGAAAGACCTTTCTGGGTGGGTGAGGTACCAGCCATGGGGAAGGATCGAGGATGAATTGACAGAGCTTGTGCCAGGGGAGCAGCCGGGGCTGTAGGGTGAGAACTCTGCAAAGAAACAAGCCTTTATTCCCCCTTCTTTTTCTTACAGTGCCTGATGTGGGTGATGCTTTAGGAAACAGGGCAGAGATCTGGGGTTTCCCTTGATGGTTGCGAGAGGGTCCAAGGAGATGGGACTACTGGCAGAAAGCAAATGTATGCTTCTTCTGTTCTGAAGTAGCGAGAAATAAAAAGACTACTTGACCTCTCTTGCCTTTCAAGCATCATTTACGCAAGGAAGATTTTCCTTGCTGATTTTCATTGTATCTGTTTTTTTTCCTTGGTCATACTGTCTCTGGAAATTGGTAAACTTAAGTGAAAGAGAAACAATATAACAAGTCTCAAGAAAATATTTCCCGTGGAATCTCAAATCCACTGAAATGGAGATTTGTTATTTTTTCTTTTTGTTGTTTTGATTCAATAGCAAAATTTTATTTCAGTGTTTTTCTGGCCTTTCTTAATTGCTCCTTACCCATCTTGCAGAGATGTCCAGGAGGCCTGGCTACCAACCATCATAACTTTATAATGCCAGTTACTTGACACCTACAAGATAAAAAAATAAGCATACATTGATGGACATTCACATTTAGTTTTCCCAGTTTGGTGTTTTTGCTAATAACCAAGGAGAAACACTGCTTATCAGTTGAGCTCTGAATGTGAGCTGTGCTACTTTTTCTTGAAAACCATGTGAAAAACTCAAGTAGGTCCAAGGGTGCATCTTTATTGTTATTGGTATCTCTGCAGATACTGCTGAGCTGCATCGATGAGATTTGGGTAATTCCTGTTACCCAAACAGGAAACAGAAACTTAAGCAGAACTTTGCAATGGTGTGAGTTTGAACAACTTACTTTTTCTTCTTTTTTTTTTTCTTTTACAACTTGAAGTTGATAAACTTCTTGCTTCTCAGGCACTGCCTTTACATGTAATTGGCTAATGTATTTTTCCTGTAAGTTGCAGCAGGAAACCTTTGGATGATAATTGGTCTAGACTGTTTCCAAGTCCAGCAACTTGGTTTTTGTGCAGAGTGTGCTAAATAGGGGAAACTTCATAACAGCTTTGAAGAAAAATACTCTATTGTTCATCATTAACAGTGTCAAACAGGGTTAAAATGTTACGGTGACTAAAATCTTGTGTGTCAAAATAATTTTTCACAAAGCAGAATCTTAATTCTTCAGAGATTTGGCACAGCTCTGTCATGGAATAACTCTCTCTTCACTGAGATGCAGCTTTTGTTTTGGGCAGTGTCCAGTTGACCAAGGTAGTTTTTGTGAGAAGCTTTGAGGCCTGAGCTCTTGTAAAATACTATGCTACGGTAGAAAATTGATTTTAAAATCAGAAACTGTGCAATTTGATAAATAGTTGTACTTACATTAAATGTTTGTAAGTTTCTATTTAATAGTATTTTTGAAATATCCCTAATGCGCATGTCATGGTGGGAACAAAATTGTAGAATTTTGTACAGAACATATAAGTCTCTCTGCATCTACTAAAGTAATTTGATGGTCAATTAATGCAATATGGACCTCTTGCCCTTGTGGGAGGTGTGAACCTAGAGCACACATACTTCTACAAAGATAATGCTTGTCTTGAATTCCTCCAGTGATGCTACACAGCTGACTTTTGTAGACCTGTGAGTGCTTAGCCTTGACTTGTATGAGTGGCCTTATTGATTTCACAGGGTAAATCACAGTTGAAAAATTCAGATATAAGGCAGAAGCCTCTGAGCCAGTGCCTAAGGAAAGGGGAGACTGAGGGGAATGCTGGTAATTTATTTCAACAATACTGCTCAGGTGTTACCCAACTGCTTTTCACTCTTGGATCCTTCCCTTGCTTCCTGATAACTTCTGGGTGCGCTGATAATTTCAAGAATAGCCACAGAACTGTTGGGCAATTCAGGATATTTTCTTTGCTTCTGGGATACAGCCAAGGTGCTGAGGGAGGGGAGAGGTGATGCTGGTCACCCCTGATCCGTGGGCCAGGAAGTGGTGGGTGGCTTCTCCTTCTAAAGGCAGGGAAGAGAGGCCTGTCTGCAGTTGTGGAGGAGTGCTTATTCTGCTGGTATTATTAATCAAAGCAGATTTTGGCCAGGGTAAAAGGGTAAACACCCTTCCTCCTCTTCAGCACATGCTGTGGGAGGCTTCCAGCCCACAGAAAGTCAGGCTCTCTACTATGCCTTTCCTGTGAAAGGCAGGAGCCCCTGCAGCACAAACCCCCGCTCCTGGATAGGGAAGCATTGCTCACCATGCCAAAATCAGGATGGGAAAAAGAAGAGGTTTCTTATATCCACAACAAATCCTCTGGTAGTGCTCACGACTTGAGCTGAAGGCATAGTCCAGTGCCTGGCAGGCAATGGAGGTGTGAGGGTTTAGGGGAGACAGTGAGCTGCTGGGGAGCTCCCCCCTGTCACTACAACTTCTCCTGCCCATCCTTCTCTTCTTGGTTTTATTTGTTGACTCCAGGCTGGGACCTCCTGATGGACACCACAGGTTGGTTTTGGCATGGGCAGATCCCCACATTTCACAATGGTACTGCATTCCACTTTTGATTGCTTTTGTGCAGCCCTGAGTCCCTTTTTATCCTGTTCTTCCTCTCTCTGTCTCTTTTTTATTGATATTCCAACAGTGTGATTAAAAATGGGCATGGCTTATTAAAACAATGCTGCTTGCTATCAGGGGGCTTGCACTAGTATTAGGGAAGGAGGGCTGTAATTTTCTTTCCTAGTGTAAAGAAAATGAGGCTGAGGGATGGGGTAGGGATTAAGTAAAGGAAAAGTGTGACAGGTGCTTTGTATCCACCCATGACTTCTCTTCAAAGGCAGGCTATTTTCTCGGTGCTTACATTTGCCCACAGAATTCGGGGGATGAGGACAAATTGTGACCTAATGAGGCAATGAAGTGCTTCATGTTGTTGTTTTCCTTGTGGGCAGTTTGTGCTGTAGCCCTTAGGTATGCTCCAGGCTAAGACAGGTGGAGCAGAGGGTGATGGAGGGAAGCAGGATCTCTTCTGTCTGCCTTGCCATCCTGCACACACAGGTTGTCCTTATAAGTGATTTGATTGCATTGGAATTTGCCATTTTTGTTTTTTCTTGCCTCTGTTGTTAGAAACTCTGGGAAGGAAGTGGGGATGGCTGCTGTTAGTAATGCATGTTCACATGCCTTGGGAGCTTTTTGGGAGGCTGTAGCAGGGGCCTTCTTCTTCAAGTTGATGTGTGTCTTCTAGTGCCTTGCTGTAAAGATACCTGTTCCTTAATCGTACTGGAGAGAGTTCTTGCTGAAGGGCTGGATTGCAGGGAACAGGGATGTGCTGTAGGGCGTTTATTGGGAAGGGAGGTGTCAGGTTGATAGAGCTGGGAGAGGATTATGATGCATATCAGGACAGCAGCCTTCCTTCTATGAAAGGCCAAGCCTGCTCGGTAAGGAAGAATTCACACAGTCAGAAGGCAGGACTCCAGCAGAACTTCCTGCAAATATCCGAGGCTGGGGATTACAAAGCCTTTGTTTTAAAACACTTCTGTGGTAGTGAACACATCTTCCACCTAACCTGGCTGTGGGTTTATGCAGATGCAAGTGCATAAAGTTTGACCCAGTAAGTAAATCCCTGTACATGAGTAAATCCACAATGAAATGCAAGGTTTACAGGTTTGTTTGTTTGTTTTGGTTTTTGTGTTTTTGTTTGTTTGTTTTTTTGTTTTGTTTTGTTTTTTTCCACAGTAATCAAATGTAGGAATCCTCTGGTCCAATATACCGCCTTTGCAGTAGCTTGTAATTATAATGACATTAATCTCTATGCAGAGACTTGTACTGGTGCATTAGAAGTGCATGCAACTTGCTGACTAGACTGAGTTGTTTTGATTAGACTTTAAAACCAATTAAAACTATATTTTGGTTTTTTTTCCATGAGGGGCTTACTTCAGAGTCATTAGAGCAATTCTGAATGTATTTAAAGATACTAGTCAAGACCTCTATTCAAACTGATTTCTTGGGAACGATATAGTGATTGAAGCTTATTACAGATTGTTAAACAGTAACTTTTTAAAGATTATTTTTTTTTCAACTGAAACTTTTAGTACAGATTAGGCTTCTGCATCTTGATAATGGCGCTTTTCCTGTCAGCTCTGTTATGCTTACCATTTGTCTGAAAGGAAGGCATGTTGTAAGGAAGAGAGATTTTACATAAGGTGACCTGAAAATAATCTAGGCTTCTAACAATAGCTTGAAAAACTGCAGAAATTTTCATGATACTTGAGACATAAAATATTTGGTTTTCACCTGTCAATCTTTAGTGCCTGGACTTATTGGTCTCTACTGTTGGCATTGCAGAAGCAGAGAGCTTTCGTCACTTATGCTGAAAGTTTTATGAAAAATGTCCTGTTGTAGAGCTGGATACCATGGGGATAAAAATGCAAGTGGGTAACCCATCTTAGTGCTTTGGATTGTGGAGGAATGGCAACAGATCTCTTAGTACTGGTGTCGCAAAGAAGGCTTCCCAGTGGCATGGGAAGAGGTATTCCTTAGGCAAAGATGATTTATTCTCCCCTTGAAGAGGGGAGCGCAGGTCTGAGTTCAGGTCACGTTATGCTTTGTATATTTTAGAAACCTAACAGCCCAAATGTAAGACTTTAAAAGACAGAAGGCCTCTATGCAGTATGCATATACAGATGTATCTCCTGATTTGACATCTTCACCATTGAGCTGGCCCTGTGATGCCTGTGGTGGAATGAAATGCAGACGCTGATAAGGCTGTGATTATTTTTAACAGCAGCGCAGTGGGAAGGAGCGGCTGCTTGGATGCGGTGACAGAATCGAAGCCAGCTGTAGCAGCGAAAGTCTCACAGGGTTAACCACAAAGTCTGCCTGCAGCTGCTGCAGCTCAATACCCAGCATTCACATGCAGCCTCACCAAACTGCCTTGTGACATTTTTGATTCATGTCAGGGACAGAGTACCATTGTTGGGGGGAAAAATAACTGTTTTATAAAATGTTCTGCAGGCTTTCAGTCATTTTGGTCTCTATTCTCTCCTCTGTGCCACTCTCAAGGTTTGAAAAAAGTTGTTCTCGATTTGCAATTCCACTCACTGCTTTAAAAAGTGTTTCTGGCTTGATTACTTTTATTATAGAGCAAGAGCTGCTCCTTAACGCTCAGGAAGAGGCTAATAGTGGGCCCCAAGTCTGCTTTTGTCATGTTTGTGTGACCTTTAGGGTTTGAGGGACCTGTTCCTCTTGATGGTGTGACTAGCAGGAAAAGCAACAGCATGCTTTTGCCAGCAGGAGGGATAGCGGGGTTCAGAGGGGAGGGCCTCCCCTTTTTGTGGCAGGGAACTGGGAAGGATTTCTTGAGTGATTACTCTGCTGTAAGAACAGGGCTGCCTGCTGCAGGTCTGCTGTCAGATCGTCAGCTTGATTGCTCTGATCACACCAGTGCGGTGGGCTCTGGGGATGGAGGCTCTGCTCCTTTACGCCTTTCAGTGCAGAGATAAAAAAGCCTCTTTGTTTTTCAGATTTATGGAAAAGTTTTAAATTGTTTGTCGTTCATTGCCCTGGGTAACCCCATACTGTGCTGCTAGCTGGAGCTCCAGGGCTGAGCACCTAAGGCTGGCAGGGACAATGGAACAGTATGAAAAGGGCCTTTCCTATTCTCATTCCTCCGAAGGAAGTGCTACTGAAGGGCCTGAATGCATTTTCACAGCTTTAATGGCTCATTTGCTTCAAGCACGTACAAGTACAAGGATTTGCAGTTTGAGAAAACAAAATTAAATTAGTGCTGTTTCTTTTTTTTGTTTAATTTTTTTTTTTTTTAAGGATCCTTTCCCCCACATTCATGTTACAGCAGATGCTTATATGGGGACGTTAGGGGTGTTTGTTTGTGGTTTTTTCCGTGTTAAAAAAAAAAAAAAGAAAAAAAAAGAAAAAAAAAAGAAAAAAAAAAGTTGGTGCCAGGGTGACCCTGAGTACAATTTCCCTGAAGCCAAGGTGTGTTGTTAACAGGGAGGATCGTTTGATCCCTTGATTCTGCCCGTTCAGGACTCCATCCAGAAAGATTTCCAGAGAAAGACCATGAAACTGGTCCAGATTCTCCTGTCACAGCAAATGCAGCTCTTTTTCAGGCCTGATTTGAGCGTGGATTTCAGACTTTCTTTCAGTGTTGGTCTGACTCGTGGTGCTCTGCTGATATTAACACAGACTGCAGCACTCAGGGCACAAGTAATGGCCAGCTCTTTATTTTCTGTTCTGGAAGCCCCAGGTGGTGGGGAAGTTACTGAGCACTCTGTGACATGCAGATGGGCACAGCAACCTGGGCGGGGTGTGAGGGTCTGAGCTTGGTGGGCTTGTGCTCCTCCATCCCTCTGCCTGAATGATGCGCTCTCCTGGGACAAACAGCCCTGGGGAAGTCACTGCTCTGGAGCCCTGATCTGCTCACAGCACTTGGGAGCCTGAGGTGGTGCTGGGTGCCCACGTGCTGTGCTCTTCTGGTGCTCCTAGTTGTGCAGTATCCAGGCCAGCTCCTCAGAGAGCCGGTTCAGGCCAGAAAAAGCTTATTAACTCTGGCTCTGTGCTGTTTGAAACAGTCTAAAATGCCTCAGGACTAGGAGGAGCAGGATAGCAGTGTACGTGGAGCGCTGCACCCATACAGAGCTGGCCTGGGAGTCTCTGCATCCTGCCAGACTTCATGCACAACCCGGGTAGAGCACCTGCAGGTAATTGGGAGCTGGCTGTGCCTGACCGGAGGGCAGTGTCAGGTTAATTAGACATATGCAGGTTGTTCTTAAAGCCTTTTCCTTTGCACTCCCAAAATGGAGAACTGTTTAATATAACATGAAAAAATAAAGGTCTTTTCCCCAGATCCCCAGACTGGCATAGAACGCTATTTTTACTTAATTGAAGACTGGTGTGGACTGATTTAATCTCTTAATAATTTCCCTTTCTCAGGTACTAAAACCTGTGGCTCAGCATGGCTTCTCTGATTTTTCCTGTTCTTTGGTTTGCCCTCCATATTTTGCATTCATGTATTTTCTTCCCAGATTCTTAATGCGCTTAGCCTGTTAAGATGAATATAAGATCTTTATAGTAGCATCTGAGATCATAATCTGTCTATATCAAAGGCCAGAATTATTCCCTGTTGTTTGTAAAGGAATTATTTAATAAGTAATCCTTGTAAGTGTCAACATTACACATGAGATGACATAACACTTGGGGAAAGTAAGGACTAAGCCAATATTCCCACACCAGCTTCAAAGCTAAATATGCTCTCACATACAGATGCTTCCTGTTTCTCATCTGTGGCTTCTATTTCCTCTTAATTGGAGTTGACACTGGAAGTACCAGTTCTCCTTTTCCTCCTCCTGGATGTTTTGATTGGAATGTTAATACCCTCCTCCTTCATTACCAGGCCCTGTGGAGTGGTGTGCCACGTGGTTTAAGGTATAGGATTAGTTTTCCCATGGAAGCTGAGCATGCTGCAATGTCAGAAGTGTTAATTCACAGCCGTCTACTCCCTGCACAGCAGTCTGGGACCTCGTGTGCCTGCACTTTTGGAAGCAATTGAAATCGGGACACAGGTTTTACCTTTCTGGCCTATCCTGCCCAAAAGTCAACGTTTCGCATTGAATGAGAGAATCAGACTGTTCTGCAAGTAAAATAATGAAATCACAAATGCTGAAAATGCACACACAAAATTTCTCCCTCAGAGTGTTTCTACAGGTTGAAAATATCAATCTCTGCAAAAATCTGAGTGTTGGCCCCTGGGTGGCGAAAAACTCTGCCAATACTAGAGAAGCCTTCTGTTTCCTGCAAAAGCCCTCCCCATTCTTGCCTTGTGCATCCCTCCCAGACAAATTCGACCTCCCAAGAAAAATTAATAAATTTCTGTGGTGTGAATTCAAAACAATAAAATGTCATGGACAATTAATCCTTTCTGCTAATAAGGCAAGTCTGATCACAACATCCTTAATCTTTGCCTTACCACAGGAACCTCTGAGGTGAGGCAGTAAGGAGAAGGGGAAAAACCAGGGCAATGCTTTGCACCACTTGTAGATGCTCCTGTCCCAGCTGGGGGTCTGCAGGTCCCAGGGCGCCTGCATCCTCCTGGGGAGTTATGCAGCTGCCAGGAAACTCTAGTGATTTCTTGAGAGCTTGCAAACTTACGTTTTCTCTACTCTGAAGTCACTGTGAAGGGATTTTAAACCCCTGGCTGCCAACTGCATTTATCCCAAGAGAGAAGATTTGAGATTTCCCTGCAAAGATAAGTCTTGCAGCCCATTAGGGTTGGGTGTGAAGCCGCCTGTGATCCTGCCGAGTCCCAGGCTGCGAGCAGGGATCCCTTCACCCCGGGCCCCTCTGAGCCCAAATGCTTTCTGCGTTTGGCTCTGAACCTTCCTTGCCCGTGGGCTCCCTGTGTGGGTGAAGGCAGCTTTTCATCTCCTTGCAACACTATTGCCCAAATGCAAGTCCTCAGAGCTCATCACTGCACCCAGCTCAGAAAATGAGTGTCCTCTGCTAAGGGGCTGTTGGGGTATTTGCAGATCTTTTTGGTCAAGGTCTCCCTTGCTTTGTGCTCTGCTTGTTCAGCTGATGTGGCTGAGACTTTGCTGTCATGTGGCACTGCAAAAACCCTAATAAAGTAACAATGCCTGAACCCAGGAGTGCTGAGGACAGCTTTCCCCTACAAGAGTATGGAATGTTACAGTGATGCAGGGATCCCTGCTGCCCCAAGGCTGACTTGCCAAGTATGAAACCCTGCCTTGTTCCTTTGTACTTTTTTTCAAGATCTCTTTGGCTCTGCTGTCAGCTCTGTCTCTAGGCATATCCAGATACCATAAAGCCTAGACAGTAATGAGGCTGTTTTGTAATGTCCCTGCGCAAGAAATAACTCTATGAAATCTTAGCACTCACATGGAAGAGGAAGTTTATTGTTATTGTGCTTTGCAGACAGACTAGTGGAAAACAGTGATGCAGTATGGACCTCTGGAGAGGCATAGAGGATCCTGAGGATCATTTGCATGGTGCCTGTCCTGTTTTCCATGTAAGAGGTTCAGAGATGACTTGGGGCCTCTAGTGACCAGGCTCCTCTTGACCTTACGTGAGTTCAGGCAAGTGCCTTCAACACTGGTTTACCTGGAAAGCCTGGCTTTGTCCTGGGCCTTCCTTGTCCTTGCAGTTGTCCTAAATGAATCCTTCCTGTCTCCTGGTGGGTGTTAGATGGGCATTATAGGCCAAAGTGTCACACAGGGTCAGGACATTGTTGGCATAATAAGAGAACAACAGTTGCCTTGAGATAAAGCTGTTCTTCAGTGGGGTTTTTTTGCTGTTGTTTTTTGTTTGTTTGTTTTTTGTTTTTGTTTTTTTTGTTTTGCCCCCCCCCCTTTTTTTTTTAAAAAAAACTTTTGTCACTGGATTCATGAGCTCTCCACCTCTTTTTTTAGAACTTTTGATGCGAAGAATATTGTTGCAAAATGGTTGCTTTAAGTGTTCATTTTAGCTAGAGTGAGTGACTCAGGACTAATTTTTGGCGTTATTATTTAGGTTGCAGTCTTGTAAAATGGCTGTTTTTAGAAAGTAGTGAGGAATCCGATACAGATCAGTGACTTTTCTCAATTTCTTGTTAAAGTTGAATGATTTTTACTTTGGTGGAAATGCAGGAAAGACAGCCAGCACAGGCATAGGAGGCTGTATGCAATCTTTCTTCACATCCCCAAGCTTAATCTGAAACTGTGTGCTGTCTCTTGTGGTCCAGACCTGTGCTTCCCTCTAATAGACTCCATAGTGCTAATTGTGTTATTGCTTTGCATGAAAGACAAGTGGTCCCCAGGGACCAAGATGACTCCATCAAAATAATTTCCAGAATTGATTTAAATCATGGCATTTGATCTAAGTATAATTTTTAGAGGGAAAATACAGTGATATTGGCCCAGAAACCTGGGGACAGACACTGTCTTCGGACACATTTGCATGCCAGCTTGTGTGTCTGGAGCTCTACTGCAATATGAATATGCCAAGTACCTCTTCCAAACTGCCCTCCTGTTTCTGTTATCACAATGCTCTTTCTGGAAATCCAGATGCAAAATATCATGAAGTTACATTAAGCCTTTTGCCTTGTCTTCAATTCCTGAGTTCTCAATAGTAGTTCCCTGGAAAAGTGATACTCTCCTTATCTATTTGTTAATTCCTACCATGTATCACAAGGAATTCCTGCAAATTCCCAGCAGCCGTGACAAACTTATCTTGTAGACCTATGTAGTTATTTTGATGGCTTTACAGACCTGTTTGTTTTGTTCTGAACTAAATTAATAGCGCTGTGATGGCCCCACTCTAGCACTGAACTTCTGAACCTTTCCTAATATACTAATCAGCATGTCAGTAGAATATTCTTTCTGGATAGAGACAAGCCTAGTGAAACGGATTAGACGTTCACATGGCATTGTATAATTCAGAGAGCAGGCATGGTGCATATGATTTGCATTAATAGCCTCTACTGCAGCAGCTTCTCACAGGTCTCTGTCATTAGATCATATGTGGAAGCTTCCAGACTGTCAATCAATTACAGTAATTTCCTTTTCCATATTTATTCCATCATGATCATTGACAGTTGCCATTAAGTGACATTAATACAATACAATACAATACCACCTTGCATTTTCCAGTGCTCCTCTTACAGGGTCCCTAATGCATATAAGGCTGAGAGGCTTCATTATAAATGGAAAAGGTGTCTGCTCTCCCTAGCTCAGCTAAGTGTGGCTCCCCTGTGACAGGGAGGAGGATGGAGCATCTTGTGCCACAGTGTCTGGGAGGCCCTCTGGGGCTCTCAGGAGTGGGGTGTGCTGGCTTGTGATAGAGGTGGCTCCTGCCCAACGGTGAACACAGGGTGCCTTGAGAAGTTGGCAGACTCGGTCAGAATAGAAGAAAACTTAACTGCAACAGGTCAGTGCAGCTTGTGTGGTACATGCAGGTGCCTCAGCACGGACCTTTTAGTATGGCTGTGGTTACAGATGCCTTATCTTGTTTGATGCCATTGGATCTTCCCAGTGAATTGACATAAGCCAAGTTTTCCTATGTAGCAGCTAACACCCAGGCATTCTTGTTTGAGAAACCAGAGCTCTTTTCTTCCTTCCAGCCCTGCCCTTCATGTCTCACTGACTGCTTAAAACCTTCTGTCCTGCCCTAGATAAGCAAGTTCAGAATGACCAAATCTCAGTAGCAGTAACATCCTCTACTGAATAAGCACAGGCCCAGCAGCACCAGAGCAGGGCAGTCTTTATGTACTTCAAAAAACCCAAAGTGTTGGTGTGGTCATGCTGTAGCTACTGACCTTGCGGCAGCTGAAGGAGGGTCCTCCTGGATCTTCCTCTGCAAAATGTGCTAGGGTACCTATAGTGAAAACTGAAACTAGTGGTCTCAGCCCTCCTGTTTGAGATCCATCTTCTGGGAGTCACCTTGAAATTACTTTGAAGGGACAAACAGGGAGCATGAAACCTGTTGGCAGATGTTATCTGAGAAACGTGTGTGTAAAAAATTACTTCAGCAAATACTGCGTAGTGGGTCAGCTGAAGCACTGCATGTGCTTCTGGCCATTGCTAGCATTTGTTTGCTGATGTTTGCCAAGATGTTTCCCGTGGAGTTAGAAAGGCTTTTAGCCACACTGCACGGGTTTTTATAGGTTCCCTTATTCCTTAGATCCCTGATGTCCTACCAAAATGTTTAAAGGCTTAATCTTAAGTTTAGAAGGTAATCTTTGGGCTGGGTGGGAAAGGAAACCTATCTTTTGCAGACCAGGAGAAAAGGGATTGGTTCTGTATCCCCTATGGATTCTGCAACATCCCCCCTCAGTAAGTTTCCCCATACTGTACTAAAAATGCTGTTTGAAGAATGCATTGAACTCCTTTTTAACTTTTTCTGCCTTTGCGCTAGGGACTGCTTTCTGCCCCTTTTCAGTCTTGAGGTGCTTTTCCCAGCTCGCTGAGCTGATATGAGGAGATTCTTTCGCCACTCATCAGTAAACACTTCATCAGCAATTCTGCACATACCCAAGGGTTTTTCCTCTCTTTCCTCTGCTGATTTTTCTGGTGCTTCTTTCTTCTTCATCTCTCCTGCTAGGATGGACAATTTTCCACTTATCCCCATCTCCCTCTTTGATACGTGTCAGAGACTAAGCAGGATCCTTTGCCACTGTGTCCCCATTCAAGACCCTCCTAAAGCTATTGCTGCCAAATATACTGGATGTCTTCTTTCTCACAGTGTTCCCCTTCCATCCTTGTCATTCATGAGTAACAGTTCAATGATCTTTCCCCTTCTCTGTCCACTGAGCTCATTTAAAATCCAAAGAGTTTCTGGCTGTCAGCTCTCCTGTTTGTGACTTCCACTCTGTTTACTTCTCTCTTCAAAATCTTCCCTGTCACCTCTCATCTTCAGAATTGTCAGTGCCTAAGACATTTATTTCATTGCCCCTCTTTTGTTCTCATCCATGGCTTCTTATTCCTGTCCACAAGTTTGCAATTGAGAGGGTCCCTGCAGTTTGTTGGGCTTCCATCCTGTAATTTTAGGTAGGCTTGTTGCTTAAGCTTTCCCCAGGACTGGAGTGGTCTTGTCTTCTGCTATTCACTGCTCAGGCTGTACCTTCAAGGTCTGCTTTGTTACTCTGTAATCAGTCCTGTAGCTGCATGAATTTCTCATAATGCCTTTCTACAGTTTTAGGGTAAAGAGTTTTGCTCACAGTTATAAACAAGTTTCTTTCTGGATAGGCATGGCCTGAAATACGAATTTCCCTTATGTTTCAGTTGTTACAACCATATTTTAGGATTCTGACTTACATAAGCATGTGCTAGGTGTGAACTCTGGATGCACTGCCAGACTTTCCCCAAAGATTTGAGTGGCAATCATATCACATCACAGTTCTTGCTTGAGCCCAAGCTGCTTTTCCCCCCAAGATAGATAATGTCCTCAACTTGAGTGCTGGTTAAATAATACTTAAGACTCTATTCAAATGTGAGTTGTTAGAGCTAGCAAATTATATACTCGGGAGTTCTAGCACTTTCTATTAAGTTTTACATTTGATAACTAGTTGTAGTTTATATTGTGCATTGTTTTCCTAATCATGCAGTTATTTGAGAATTTGGCAGTGTGGGTTCAAAATGCAATCAATGTAGTATTTTTTTTCTTTATAGAAATCACCATATTACTTTGTGATGTTTGTAGTTTCAAGAAATGTTTCCGTGAAATTCAGTATTTGTACAAGAATTATGTACTAGTCTACTCAAAAAATAAGACAGTGTTTTGTGTAATTCTGATCATTTAATGTAGGTATTAATAGGCCAGGCTCAGTCCATTAAAAGTGATTTTGAAATAAAAACAGATGAAACTTTAAATGCTAAACTAAGTCTTGGAATAATAACTAGGACTACTATATATTCTGTGAGTTGAAAAATGCTCAAGCCCTGTCCTAAGAGTTATTTTTTCCCTTTCAATTATAATGTTATGATGGATTTTTTGTCCATCGTTCACTGAAAAATTATATTCACTCTAATTGCTACTTTTCCATTTACACAGGACTGGAATGTATTGCTTTAGTGGAATATGTCTTCATGGAATAACAATATGAAAGATGTGAAGGACTTCCCATGTGGGGGCAATCTGAAGGGAAGAGTCACAGAAGATATTGCACCCCTCTGTACAGTTTAGGTGACCTTCTTTAAAGTCTGTTGATGAAAAGTACTAAATACTAAAATACTCCGTTAAGGGTTGGATGTTGTTATTGCAATTATCTGCATTTGCCAAGCTTGATCTAATGATGCTGCAGCTAGGGGCAGATTTGTGATGCTTGACAGAAGAAACACACAGAACAGCTTCTCAGCAGTTAACTGGTGTGCCACTCCTGAAAGCAGGATTATCCTGAAGACCTTTAAATGGTGTGGGGAGTGCGTGAAGGGAGTGAAGTCCCATAGGATGACAACAGGGAGTGGGATGCGTGGACTAGTTGGGTGAGAGCTTTCATGTTCTCTTGGAGCAATTGCGTAATGAGATACATGGGAGGGCTCAGCGATTTGTTAATGACTCGAGTGCTGCTTCAGGAGAACATTTGTGTAAGCTGTGGAACAATGCGCAGTATTTGTGTGTGATTAATGAGAATTTGTCATCTGAAATACAGTCAGCACAGCGCCTTCGTAGCTGTGTGCCTCAAACTCTCAGAGCCAACCCACGGTGGAATATTAGAGGAATTACTCAGCAGATTACTTCCATGTTGTTTTTGTCAGCTTATTCACCCCGACGCCCATTTGATAAAAGGAAGGGGGTGTGAGGGTTTGTGTTATGCATTTTTGTTGGCGTCTAACTTGTGGCTCTTTGAAAGGTCATGGGTACTTGAAGCTGTTTCAGACTGGTCAGACCACGGCGATTAGTCATGGAGCATTATTCACCCAGTCCCTTTCTTTCTTTCCACTTCCCTGTGCTTTTAGCTGGAGGAGTGATCTTTGGAAAGGAAACAATAGCTGAAGGAAACTTTTTTTTTTTTTTTTTTGCCCGGATGTTAAGTTTTTCCACTGGAATTTAATTGAAATTTCTGGCACGCTATTGGCTACAGGATGAGCTGACCTCCCCTGTGACAGTTCATCAGAGCTGAGTGCAGGAGCTGTATTGCTAATTTTGTCTGCTTGTTTCCTGTCATGTCAAGTGCAAAGGTTTTGCTCTACCCCTGTCCTTGCTAGGAGAATTTCCAGATTTTTACTTGTTTTCTGTTACAGGCTTACTCTGTGACAATTAAGCACCTTTCAGTGCTAAAAAGCACTGACCCTCAAGCAAGCACCGCATTTGACCTGAGGCCATGGAACAGGCCTGCAAAACTGAGCGATAGCACTGGGATTATGGGCGTGTAGTTTGAATAGAAGTGTGTGGTATCACAGGGTGCAAAACCTAGGATTTAAGGTTTTAGTATATAGTGATGTATATAGAGCAAAATGGAGGATTTGAGACGCTAGCTAAGTTCTTCTTTCACCTTATTCTTCATGGGTTTGGGTGGTAGTTTTGTGATTGGGTGACAAGGTCTGCACTGCGGGCGTCGGGAGTTTGGTTATTGGGTTAAAAATAAAAATAATATAGGTGTCATCTGGTTATCAGGCAAATTATGTTTAAAAGACTTTGGAAAGAGTTAAAGATGGAGCTATTTTCTACCTTGTTAGCTAGAACTCACAACTCGTGAACTGTACTTTTGATAAGAATTAATAAACATCTGAGACTGAACACGAGAAAACTGCATTTCCCATGCTTTAATCCCAACTCTAACAAAGCCAAGAAGATAAAAACCTCTCATTTTAATGGTTTCAAAGTTTAACTCTTTTATTTTCTTCTTGGATAACTTATGGGAGGGGTGGTGTTTGGTTGGTTTTTTGGGGTTTTTTTTGTTTGTTTTGTTTTGGTTTCTTTTTTTTTTTATAAATAACCCTTTCATATAAAACACTTTTTTTTTAAATAAGTGAATGGCTGGCATGCTTCCCTGGGTGAAGACCCCAACTGATACTTGTTAGTGTGACATACCTACTTTTTGTACAGGCCAGCTGGTAGAGGTTTATGCTGTTAGCTGTTCATATATATTGCAGTAGAGTCTAGTGGATCTACCCGCCTTGAGCCTCTGTTTGTCTTGTTCTAAACGGATATTAAAAGGTGTTCCTTGCCCCCAAAGTAAGTCTGTGATAAACAACTGAGTGAAAATGAGAAGTGTCAAAGAAGCCAGTATATTTTAAGAAACTAGTGCATAATTCTTAGTCCATCAGCAGCTGTAATGCTTATATAAGCCATTTGGTTTTCGAGTGTGAAGACTGGCAAAAAAGAAGAAAGGATGCTTTTTCCAGTGAAAACAAATGGAAACTTACTTTATATACTGTTGTGGTCCAAAATGCAGTGGTAGAACTGTAACTTGTATGGTTTTGGACTATGCCTCAAAAAAAAAAAGGTGTACTTCTGCTTAGATGATGAATGGAAAGAGCATTCAGACAATAGACTGGATACAAATCCGTGCTAGATCAAGGTTTTATTTAGGTTGGCTTATAAGTTTTAAATACCCAGAAACCAGAGCTTATTTGAGTAATTTCTTAGTGTTTATTCTTATGTGCCCATGAACAGTAACCTATAAGTCACAGACAACCCAGCAGCAGATAGGTGCAGTGATCTGATCTGATCTGATCTTGACATACATATATGTAAAATATATAACATTATGTAATTTTATAAACTAAAGTTTTAACAGTTTCCAGGGCAGTTCATGTTTTCATGGAGAGTGCTAGTTTTGTTGGTTTCACAGGACTGTTTAGTTGTTGACATATTTTTGGGACGCGTGGAGGAACCTGTGTATTCAGTATCTGGGTAAGTAATAGTGAAGAACACTTGCTTGCTTCATACAGTTTCAGTGTGCTGTTAAAATATCACCTGCTGGAAAATCAGAACATTCCCTGGAGGAGTCTGCCTGTGGCTGGAGACCAGCATGCCCCAAGTCTTATCCAAGGGTTGGGTCCTGGCCAGGTGCTGCCTCCACTGTTCACTCCAGCCACCCACAGCAGAGAGTCTTGGCTGGAGTTGTAGCCCTTAGGGAAATCTAAGGGATGTGAAAAGCTGTTGATGACGGATCCTAAAGGAGCATTTTTATTCCTTGGATATCCTCTTTTTATACTTTTCTTGGTGGTCATGTGTTTTGATGTGCTGGTGAGTTTTGCAGAAGGGCCTGAGACTTGAAATTTAGTAAAGTTTAAGGTACTCATGTTTCAGGATTTGCATTACTTTGTTTCCCTAAGTGGAGTCTCTACTGATTTTACCATGAAATAAATAATTCTAGTAGTAGCATTGTTGCTGCGATGGATGTTAGACCATAAATGAGCAAGGTTTCTATCTAGGGAGGGCTGTGTTCTTGCAGGTGAATGTCACTGTGCAGATATCCAGGTGTGTTCTGGAGCCCATGGGCACTTCTCTGGGTATAGAAGAGACAACAAACTTCTAGGAGGAAGAGGGCAAAGCCCCCTGCAGCTTTACCTACCACAGTTCCTAGAATCATAGAATCAATTTGTTCGGAAAAGACCTCAAAGGTCATTAAGTCCAAATGCTAATCCAGCATTGTCCACCACTAAACCATGTCCCACATCTCTGCATCTCTTAAATACCTTCAGGGATGGTCATTCTGGGCAACATGTTCCAGTGCTTCATAACCCTGTTGGTTAAAAAATCATTCCTAATAGCCAGTCTAAACTTTCCCTGGAATTCCCATTTTTCTGTTTAGAAAGGTGGTTATGTGTTGTCTGCCAGACACAATATTCTGACATGTCTCCCTGCAGTTCTCTTCCCACCTCCATCCATCATTCTGTTTTACTACGTGGTGATCCTGCTGGCAGACAGCTCAGACTGTACCTGCCCGGTATTGCGAGGCTGGGAATGAGTTTGTGGCACTTGTGAACATGGGGGTATGGGTATCTACTACCCCTAAACACCTCTGTGCTCAGGTGGAGAAGTGAGAGTGTTGCAGAAGGGTGCATGTGCCCAGGACCCTGCTGCTGCAGGGATGCAGGCAGCAGCCCCTCCTCACCAGCAGGTGTAAATCATTCCCTGTGCAGTCAGAGGCTGAGTGCCCACCAGGGATGGGCTCCTCCCCAAAGGCTGCGCCTGACCGCAGCCTTCCCTATGCCCATGGCAAATAAATGATAGAAAGAGTAACAAAAGAAAATTGTGGGTGTTATAAAGCACACCTTCTGCCTGCCAGAAGGCAACAGAGATCTACTGCTCAGCCTGGGTGTCCTCCCACACCCAGGGGATGGCTGCTCCATACCCATCTCTCCTTGTCCCCCCTCATGCAAAGCCTTTTAGCTGATCCCCAGCACCACATGCTCCTCTCCCCCTTGCCAGGCCCCTCATGGAGGGTCGAATGAGCTCCTGGTGGCAGGCTTTGTTTGCTCTCCCAAGGAAAAGGCAACTTTCAAGGTGCCCAGAGCCTTTCTGCTGGGGAGAGGACAAAGCCTGGCAGTCCTGACTCCTTTCATGGCTGGTCTTCGACAGCCTGAAGTCCTGCACATCATGTTTTCTTGTTGGAAGCTTTGCTTCAATTAAGACACCACCAAAATTGATGGAAGGACCTTGTAGTGTCACCTCCCCAGCTTTCTTGTGGTGTTTTTTTTGTGCCTACTTTCCCCACCTCAGTGTATTAGGGACTAATACCTCATGGGATCACATGCCCTTGACTATATTTCTGCCTTCTGTTTCTGCTGGTGTTAGCTGTTCTGGTGCTAGCTGGTCCCTGAGCTGCAGGTTTCAGCTATGCGGTCTTCCCTGTATTTCATACTCCTGGTGCTCTGTGCCACCATCTCATGTAGGTGCCAAAATAACCTTGACACTTGCTGGCTTGGTGGGGAGCAGATGTGCTGGCAGCATGGTGCACTTGGCTGCAGAGAAGGGGCATGTTCTGGCTTTGATTTCCTCAGAGTGTGTCTATTCCAGCTAGTTTCTTATGTGATGTTTATGGCTACCTAAATATATGGGCAGAGGTATAACGATCAAGCAGTGGACAATGGGTGTAAGTCCACAGGGAATAGAGGTAAAACAGAAGGACCAGGTGGAAAATGGCAACCTGAAATGCACCAGATCTCGTGTGATTGAAAAGAATTACTTTTTAACAATCATCTTTGGTTTAGGGAGTTTCCATTCTTCTCTTGGCTACAGACTTGCACTTGGGTAATGCCAGCTTTGTACGTAATCATAAGTACAGGCATAGTTTTGATATTGTCTCCAGAAATATTAGAATCTTTGAAAGAAAAATTGCCAAGGGGGATTTCATAGATAAACCTCAAAAAGGCATACAAATCACATGATGGTTTAGAGCAAAATCCTTAAAACCTTGTCTTTTTCATTCAGCAAAGGCTACTGAGAAATTTGATAGGAAAACCAAATTACCCAAAAGCAAGAAAAGGGAGATAGTGCCAGCTACATGAGCTGATCGCCTCCTCCCCCCACCATGAGACTTGCTTGCTCCTCTGCCTCCTACAAGGTTTCAAAACCCAGTGGCATGTGTAAATCTGCTGTTTGCCTCTTATCTGAGTATCTGCATTTTTGCTTCTCTTAAACTAATGATAGATAGAGAATTATCCTTCTATCTACAGGCAGGACCATACGGCCAGGTGTTAACTGAGCTTTGGCTGCAGATACCTGCCAAGCACCTGAGTCCCGATTTGCAGCAACTCGCATTGCACCTCTACAGAGAATATTCCCACAGTGCCAAATTGGAAAGGCTGGATTTGGGGATGGAAATTCAAATGAACTGTTTCAAAGGGTGTGCCAGGCTCCTTTCACTCAGAGCTGTAAAAGAGAGAAATGTAACTCATAAGAGTTGAAGGGTAAAGCAGACCTCAGTTTAGTTTACCTTTACTCTCTCAGCATGTTAATAATTTGTGGGTGTTGGCAGAAAATATTTTCCTTGACTTGTGGATACTATCAATAAAATACAGATGTAGCAAGCAGCTGCATTGTGATGCTGTTTTTAGAAAATGATGTAATGTCACAATAATCACTTCTGAATCATTACTGATTTATGAATTGAAAATGTTTGCAAATTACGGGTAAACTTACCTAGCTCAAATGAAATTCACGTCGGCTTGGTCAGGCCGTAATTCTGAGACTTTTGGCTGATGGTCAGGTTTGGGCATTTGCACCATTGGCATGGTCTTTCTCAGTGGCTTTTCAGAAACAGTTCTATTTTGGTGGGCTCTCATGGGGAAAATAGGGAAGGAAAGGTAAAATGTTGACAGCTCTGGTGTGTTGTGCTGGCGGCATTTGGAGCTGTTGGGGGAAGAATGACTTGACTCCAGGCGTCCCTTGTTTCAAACATGTTTCAGCTGTTGGGGATTTTAAAGAATGAGAGAATACATTAAGAGGTAAAATATGTGGGATCCAGAAAGCCAGGGTGCTACTTCTGGAAAGAGTCCTTTCTTCTCTGCATTAATATTTGCTGTGTGGTCAAAAATTCCTCCTCTGTCCCCCATTTCCCTTTCAGTTAATTTCCTCGTACGTCTGGAAGGTGACAAGCAGCTTGGAGCAGGAAGGTGGTAGGATCCAGTTTTAAATTCATGCTTTCAGTGAGGAGTTGTTAGCAGATGGACACATAATTAAACTAATAATAACATATCTAACATTCACCTTGCACCTTTTCTTAGTCCTCAAAGACATCAGCTGACTTTGAGATGGAGCACAACACACTGATTGTGCATAATAATGTCACAGAATGGTTTGAGAAGAGGGGAGGAATATCTGACCCATGGAAACTGCAGGAGAACATAGTAGCAGTACAGTTATTTCAACGAGACAGAATAAAGCTTTAGAAAGGCAAAACTGCCTATTGACAGGGTGTCTGAAGAGGTGACAACTTCTGTACTAGACCTTGTCCTTGTAATTGCAGGAAGTTTTTTGCTGTATAGGCTAAAACTGAATCTCTCTAACCTCAGTTTAGCAGATGTGCCTTCTGGGTGTGTTTATAACAAAAACCAACCAAACAAAACAAAAGCAAACAAACAAAACCCCCCCTTTTTTCTTCTTATTTTTAACTAGTTGTGTTTGTTTTTAATGAGATGGTTAGGTTTTATTATTTTGAGGCTGGGTCACCCTAGTATATTTTGGGAAAATGACCTTTTGACAAGGAGCCTGTGGAAAAAGTAGAAAATGTCCAGACTCATGCCAGGTTAAAGCAGTCTTATAGTATGTGCAGAAAACTGACTGTGATCAACAGGGGTACAGGGGAGCCAACTGATTATGAAGACCAGCTGAAAGAGAAGCTGAAGATGGAAGATAACTGCTTTCCCAGAACATCCTTGGTGAAGGCTTTCTGGAAATTACCTGTGAATGCACAGACATGTGCCTTCTTTTAGGATTAGACTAGTTTCTGTGGCTGGGTACAGATCCAAGTTTTGAGAAGTGGGGTGTTGCACCCTGGGAGCCCCTTTGCTGATTGGTTTATTACAGAATACTCTGTAGTCTGGGAGGATTAGCTAAAATCAAGAACAAACCATCCTGAAGGAGTTGGCTTTTCTGCATCTGGAATCACGCCATGATCATTTAATATGAGAGAATCAGCCCTATAGTCATGGAGGGAATTTCTTCAAGATCTTTTGTTCCCAGTATAGCTATTGTGCTCAGTTAATGGCTATTAAACCAGAGGCTTATTTCATTTTTATAAGAGTTTCCTTGCTTGAAAAAAACAAAAGTTATGAGCCGAGTGCCCTATATTTGCTACTCCCTAAGTGGAATACAGAGATGAAGGAGGAATTCTGATGATAGCCAACTGCTGATTGAGTGTATTGCTTTTAGCAGCATGGAAAAAAAAGTGTGAGAACACCGTGAGCTATTATTTTACAATTATCCTATTTTTGCTACTGTGGGCCTCTTCAGGGATCAGACTCTGGGTAAAATACCATTTTTCTGTTCCTGTAGCTGCTGGATATAAATGCACGCCCTCCGTCATTCTTTTCCAAAATGTGGCTTTTCCATTACAGCCAGTCGAGAGGAGTGTGGTAATCTCTGGTGTTGCTTGCAACTTTGTTATATTTTTGGGGAGAAATGTCACACTTTTTTTTTTTTTTTACTTCCTCGGTAGGCAACACTATGCTCTATTACTTTGTTTAAACTGGCTCTGAGATTTATGGATGACAGTTCCTCTTTTGCCTTTGAGAGTACATGGTTTTCCATCAACCCTTGCTAGATCTATTTTACCAATACACTAAAAGGCAAAGGATGTCTTGTAAAAATGTAGCAAACTCTTGGTGTTACCTTCCATTGAGAAGTGGTCTGCCAGTGTTCTGGACTAACTCTTTGTAAGACAGGAAGGGATGGTACTTTGTGATGTGACGCCCTGATTTTTAAAACAAGCCAGAACTCAATGCCTAGAAGTTAAGCTTTAAGGCAGATAGTAAAGCTGAGCCATCGTATAGGTCAAGATTAAGGGGCCTGTGCTCAAAAGTATTAGAGATTTTATCATCAGGGGAAAAAAAAAAAAAAAAAAAAAAAAAAAAAAAAAAAGAAGTTTAATTATATGTCTAAAAATTCAGATAATACATCAAAATTAATTTTCTTGCTCTGCTTTTTTTGCCTGTGTTTGAAATCAGAAATGCCAAAATACCACAGGGGAGTCTGCTCTCATGTTAATTTCTTGCCAAGCCAGGCTTGGAAATACTCAAATTTTCATGAGAAAGGACTTTCCCTAGGGGCTTCAGTCCATTTGTGCAGACTTGGGTGGTGCTCAGATGGTTCAAATTGTCTAGATAAGGATCAAATCTCAGATATTTGACTGTCTCCCAAATGTGAACATGTTTGAAGGGTGGATCCTCCATTTGTGGTCTTCCTAAAACTGCATACCATGTGTTTAGCAACACTGTTATATACCTAAACACCAGTGCTTCTTGTAGGAGAGACAACCAAAAGCAATTTGAGCCTTTAAGAGAGTGGGAGAGAACTTTTTGGGACTGTGAGGATAGGTAACCATCATGGCTGTAGCTGTTACACTGATTCTTCAACTCGTGCTTGGCTAGTGGCGCGTTTGCTTTCAGCTAGGCTGACACGGATCTGGAAGCATATGCAATGACTGCTATTTCATGGAGAATTTGAGTCAGGCCAGCACCCATCTGTTGTGGGAACAAATGAAAAGCAAGTATAAAATCTTTTCTCAGTTTGTGTCACGCTCTGTGGTATTTTCTGCCTCCAACTGATCCTGAGAACACTTGCTTTGCCTCTTTCCTCAAAACACTTCCTTTTCCCAGGTACTGAAATGCTCTTCTATTCCTCCTCTTCCTTCACTGAAACAATTCACAAAACCTAAAATCAGGAAAGAAAAGAAAGAGTTGTAGTGGTTGGCAGGAAATGGAAGCAGCACCATAATGTTTCTAGATGTGTCAAGCATATGTTGTGTTGTGTTGGCACAGAAATGTGCAAATGCAATGCTCAGTTTCTGAGTCTTTCAGATTTTGGGAAATACTCGAAGTGGAAATGAATGGCTCTGTGATTTGTGAACCTGAGTTCTCTGTTAGGACCTGATTCTTGTAGAAGATTTCCACGCAAGCTCCACCAAAAGAGATCTTCCATGTCTGCTCTCTGGCATAAAGCTCAAAGCTGCTGTAAATATAATCTCCACAATCTCCTGCCAGTCCAGTTGCATTTTTAGAGTACATCATGGAGGGGAAACAGGTTGATCTCCTTTAAATCAGGACTTAACAGGGCATTCATAGTGCCACCAACAAATAAAATGAGGATCTTCCCACAAATTCCTCTGCTACTTTCAGATGTTTTATGGCTTTAATGACTGCTCACCTTTTGGCAAACAGCTCCCATCTGTTGTATCAATAAGGTGTTGATACTCCTTCCAAGCTGGTGTGATATTTCCACTGTGTCTGTGCAGGGTGAGGTTTCTCCAGCTGCAGGAGTGTCCCTGTCTTCTACAGAAACTTGCTCACCACTGTTGTGGTACCAAATGCATCAACGTCAGAAGAGACTTAGCCAATGAAGTAAGGCAAATCATCTTTGCTTTGCACAGTCAGTCATCTGAATTCAAGGTGCCCATGAGAACAGACAGGTGGCTCAGAACTTCTATCTCTTGTTTCCAAAATCTTGATCATAAGGCCCATCAGTTTCTTGAAGTGGAAGCTTGATGAAGTTGCATCAAGCATAAGGACCAAATTGAAGCATTCCAGCATACAATTCCTCCCTTGCAGACCTTTAGCTTATTGATCTGACCTTCTGGACAAAGCAGGGAGCAAATCCCCTCTAGAGCAAACTCCTTTACTCTGAGGATTGCACTTCTGTTACAGTTTGCCTTCTTTGCACTTTAATTTTGCTTTTGGTTATGCACTCTGATTTGAGGGTAGCACTTCAATTAAAAGATAAAGCGTTTGCCTAGGTTTTATTAATGTCAGTAGAACTTAAGTATATGTTTTGCCAGCTAGGGAAAGAATGAAACAAATTTGATTGAGACTTTTTAGTAAGAACTGAAGAGGGAAAAAAAAAACCCTCGAAAAAAAAAACATTTCCATGCTTCTGATTATCATCAATCTTCACACATGCATTAGAAATAAACAATTGAGCAGTTATGATTTTCTTTTGGTTGTTGTTTTAAAGATAGTGCAAGCACTTCTGCTTATCCATTTTGTTGGAAGATAAAATATTTAAATTTGAAGTAATTTTATAAAGCAGCTTCATCAGAGCTTATTTGTTTGTTACAGTGTTCATGATTGTTGTGTAAATAAGATGAGGAAGCTATTTTGGGCTTCTGGCTGCTTGTCCCCAGAAGGAATTATAAGATGTGTACACCAAGATGGTGACTGAGTGCAGCTGGAGCACCTGATAAGTCTCATTTGATGTGGGCTGTTTGAGGGGGTAATTATCTGGAAGGAGGTCAGAGATGAGACCTCTCACAGTGACGGGCCAAAGAGTGCTCTGCTGATTGCAGCGGCCAGCTCTGCCATAAAGTGGTGGAAACTGCCTCATCCTTTTTACTTGCACTGATCACTGAGGTGCTCTGCTGGCAGCCTTTCTATGGCTGCTGCTTGTGCTTTTTTCCTTCATTTATTTTCTATTGCCTAGAAAGGAGAAGGTGCTCTGAGGTAGGCTCTTTGCTCTTAATCAAGACACATAGGACATATATATGTGCATATATATATATATATATTTAAACCCCAAGGTAACTGGTGCATATGACCTGTCCTGTGATACAGGGACTACAAAGCTCTCTAGTTTTATCCTGAGGTCAGTGCTGCTTCACTGCAGATGACCTAAATTAACTGATTGCTCTGAAAAGGAAGCAAAAAGGGTCCTGAGGTTCTGGAATAACAAATACAGTGAGGTGGGAGCCCTCTGCTAGGGCCAATGTGGATGTTGGTGAAGGGCTCACTTTGCCTTTCTGCTTTCCATGTTCAGATCAGGTTAACTACAAGTGTATTGCTTACCTGAGAGAACAAAAATGCATACACCTGTTTTCTAGCAATGAAGGAAATACCTCTATGCAAGCAGGTGAGCTGCAGTAGAAGAGTTGCTAGAGAGAGGGTGCAGTTACAGATAAGTTTGAGATGGGCTTGCTCTCTAGTTCATTTAGGTCATCAATTACTTGAATGCCTAATAAGAAGGCAGAATGGAAGAAAAATTACTTTTGAGGGTTATATTCCACTTGTATTGGTCCTGAGTAAAACACCTTTGTGATAATTTTGTTAGCTGTAGTTCTTAGCTTTATGCTCCAAGCTGGATGTGATTTCAGCTTTTTAGGTCCCTCAGAGTGGCTGTGAAGTTGTATTGTTTGCTGAAGGTGTGCTAGCAGCAGGGGAGGCTGGAAAGGAGGGATGGGCCAGTGTTGGTGCTTATAAGCAAAGTCAGCAATGGATATGGTACTGATTTTGTTGAACTAGAGCTGTCAATCTGGACCAGTGGAGATGTGTGATGTCCTGTGGTTCTGGGGTAACAAACATAACCAGGTGGGAGCTGTCTGCTAGAGACACTGCTGTGTGAACGCTGCCGAAGGCTTTGACTTTCATCTTTCATTTTGTGCAGTTGATGTTGGGTGCCTGTTCCAGCTGAAGCTTGAAATCAATGCTCCAGGTTTATTTTCCTGCCTCCACGGATGTGGGCAAACTGTTTTATTAATCACGTGAATGTTGTATGCTGCATGCGCAGTGGTTCACTAATGTAGGCAGTATAGAAGCCCCAAAGAAAGGGAGACTGAAAATGTGTCGCTTTCCTCTTACTGTCCAAACACTTTCTTTTTGACGCTTGAAACACTCCAGAATAGTTAAGGGAGCACAGTCCTTCTGTGTAAGAGAAGGTTTACATGAGCACAGTGCTGTGGACAAGACAGGCTTTTCCTGTAAAGGCAGAAGGTCTGCTGCTGAGAGAAACAAGTAAGCAGTAAGGAAAGTTTTTTGTGTTGATCTGGGAAGATATTAAGCTTGCAATAGTAGTGGCATATCTAATTCTCCTTCAGTCTGTTTTTTTAAGTTTACCCTTTTTGGTGATAGCAGAAATACTTAAAAGGGAGGGAAAGCATCAATTATTTTCACTTTATCACCTTTAATATTATTTTAGCCTTATCTTTCCTGTCTCCATATAAAGCGGCTAACTTTCCAATAATAAGTAACTTTTTTGGATCACATAGGGGCCACAGTATTTATTTTTGTTTCATTTTACCTGCACTCATGGGAGCAAATAGCTGCAAATATCCACAAACATGCATGTTTAAATTTTATTTTGAAGATAAAGCACTGTTTCCAAGGTTGATTAAATATTAAAGAATCCTTTTTTTTTAGTATTTAAGAAGTATGTTACAGAGAATTCAAGGCCTCTGTACCTGAAGTGCTCTTCTGAGTGCTGTATTTTTGGTATTAAGCTTCATGGTGTTTGCCCTAAGTCAATTCAGGAATCTGGTTAGCCAGGGTTCCTCTGGGCTTCACCAAGGGGAGGGACCAGATGCTGAAATCTGTTTTTTGAGGCACAAACAGTCAGTCAACAGGTGGGTTAGTCAAATATATAAATAAGTGTTGGGGTGGGAAAAAGAAGAAAAACAAGCTTCTGTTTTGACTACAGTGGTAGTGATGGATGTACCACTGTAAGCCTCCTGTTAACTTGGCTGAAGATTTGGCAGGGCTTCCCAGCTCACCTCTTGAAGGAAGGTGATAACAATGGGAAAGGCAGATCAGGGAAAGTATTGTAATATGCGTATTCATCCAATCTTTAAGTCTTTATTTTCTAAATATCTGAATTAAAGGATGAGAGAAATTAAAATCTTAAATGATCTGTGAGCAAAGTATGGTTGGTGGGGATCAAAGGGGAAATGTAATTGCAGCAAAACTATAGATACAAAAATTTCAATATAAATGCTAAATGCAGCTATGTTCTTGTGATCCCTTGTTCATGACAGTATGGCAATCCTAAATTTTTTCCTGAGAAAAAGAGTCATGCATAAAGAATTGGTTGGATGGGTGAAAGGAAAGAAAAACAAGCATTCAGGATGTGGAAGTGTGTTCGGTGCCTCTGTCTTACCAGTCTTCCCCTGTAACAGTGGAAATAAGTCAGCTCAGGGCCTTTGGCTTGTGATGGGGTGTAAGAGCAAATTCATCACTGAGGGATGCTATTTCATCCTGGACTTTTCTTCTTGAGGACCAACTATGCTCAGGAGAATAGTCACTATGTTTTGAGATTGCCCCAGATAATCTACCACATTTATTTGCCCTCTGCATGTAGATATCTCCTTCTCAAAACTTTTGGAGACATGAAGGAAGGAGCTTTTTTTCTATACCAATTCACACCAATTTATTTAAAAGTTAGCTTGATAGAGCTCCTAGACACTTTGCTCCCATCTTTTAAGTTCAAGGAATGTTTCAGGAAAGCTTTCGCAGCTCTGATATCTGAAAGATGCTTTGTGTTTCAAGTACTCCTTTTATTGAATTCTGAATGGGATGCCCTTCTGTGGCATGCAACTGGACTGCTGTTCTTCTGATCCTTATTTAAAACCAGATTTTTTTTTTTTTCCTTTCCCAGAGTTTTTTCCCCATGGTGACCTAGGCTTGCGAAGTTGGCTGCATCTGAGGCTGCTAATGCAACTAAAGTCAGCTGGTAGGAGCTCGGTTTTAGGAAATCCTTGGTGCAGACTCCAATTTGTTTCCTTTTTAATAGGAGAATTATGTCTGCTGAAGAACCCTTGCTCTGTCCTTGCCTGCTCTGCTGAAACCCCCATGCCATGAAGAGCTCACTCCAAGAAGGAATAAATCCTCCACTCTGCCCTATTCAAACCTAAGGTCTGCCTTTGTGCCACAGCTTTCAGATTCCAAAGGCAATTTTGGTTAGCAGCTCTGCTGGATGCACAAAGGGTCAGTGCACTAATAGGATACAGCACTGGGAAAGGACTGGGCTTTGAGGGATTCTTTGGAGATTTGATGCCCTGTGTGAAAGAGGTCAGCAATACTACAGCAACATTTTTAATTTACTTGTGGAAAAAAGAGAAAAGAGCACCATAAAAAGGGGGAAGGACACTGGAAATAAGGGACTCTATAAATCCTCCTATCCTGGCGATCCTTACCCCAAATCCGTCCATTGCTGTTAAACCTAACCACTGCCTTTATAGGACTTAACGTGGAATAAATGTCCTCCTGCCTTTCCCCACCCCCTACCAAGGCACAGCGGTTCCTTAGTGTATGCACAAACTTTAGAGATGTTGGGGGATGGTGGTGTCTTCTTTACAAGGGACATTGGTCTGCACCTGCTCAAGGCCTTGCCCTCTCATGTTAATGCTCTGCATAACAGAAAAAAAGACAGCCCTTCACAGAGAGTGATAACAGCAACTTGGTGATGGTTTATGTTGTCCTAAAGATATAGAAATTGATCACAGGTACACACAGAGATTGCACAGCCCCCAAACTTCATGCAGGATTTTGGAAAATCCTTTCTTCTCACATTGTGTTGTCACACGGATTGTGCAGCTCTGTGAGAATGCTGCTGATTCCTGGGAATCAGAGAAATGCTGATCATCTGCGTTAGGGTGAATGACATTGGAGCTGTGGGAAACTAAAATGAGCTATTTTGACTCTGGCTTTGTCAGTGTGTGTATGACTGAAAGCTGTGAGGCACTGGAATCTGTATCCAAACATAACTTGCACATCTGCAAGAGATATCAACAGTGCTTACATGACTTTGTAAAGGAAACATATTTGAAATGTTCTTCTCCATTTTCTTTCTTCCCAGCATATCAAAAAGCAAAGGGCAATATGGAACATCATGGTTCAGTGGTGGGGAAAGGCTTAGGGGGAATCTGTTTCTGAGTGGTTGCTTTGATTTATTTATTACATGAGATTTATTTTTCATTAGGAAGTGTATTTTTGGAGTTATATATGTAGTGTTGGCTCCACTCTGGAACCATAACTGGGGTATTGACCAGCTAACTTCTATCTAACATCCACACTGCTGCTCCCGTAGTTGAAGAGTGGGCTGCTGCAGGTGGTAAGCCAGGTTGGCACTGAAGTGAATGGTAACCCCCAGTGGTGAAGGAGAAAGGGGGAATGCATGAGTTGGATGAGCACCAGCATTCCACAAACTTGTCTTCAACAGATTCAGGTCTCCATGGGCCTGCAGAGTCAGTCTCATAATTCTGTTGCATTTCAGGAGTGCTGCGCACCATTGCAGGGCAGGTGGAACAGACTAGATGTTCTAGCCGTGAAACTGGAGATGGATTAAAAGGCAGCCAAAGCAAATGGCTGGGAAGCATTGGGAAGGACATGAGATTGATTTGCCTCTGGACTAGTGGAAATACAGTCTATAAATACAATGCCTTCATGAGTGCTGCACTTCCAACAACAGTGCTGTGACTTTTTCTGAACAGAGGCAGTGAGGATGTTGAAAAGGTGGCTCTTCTTGCTTTGGAAGCCTTGATAACTTAGATGCAAAATCAGAGGTAAATTAATTAGTCTCCTGCTCCATTTTCTTCCATCCTTGACATGCCTAGCGATACCATCCCAAATTTATTTACTGACAGTCTCCTATGATTATGGTAAGACTCTTTCGAAATGTGAGAATGGCTGTGCTGCTTCTAAGATTTCCAAGTTCTCAGCCCCTCTGGTAATATAGCTGTGGTGTTAAGCAAAATTGTATTGTTGTTGCAGCAGTACTAGAATTGAAAAAGAATGACGTACTTTTCCTGTCCACGTGCTCCCATCTCTAAGACATGCCCTGCAGTTAACATAAATTATTTTATTCTGTTCATATCCTCCAAACCATGCACTTTGCTCTGCTCTGCATCCATTGCCTGGTATGAATTTTTGCGCTCTGGCCTACAGCAATAGCTTCCTTGTTCACTGCCACAAAACCTCGGTTTCTATTGTACTTGATAGAGATTCCACCCTGCATTTTCACCCACATTCAACAAAAAGTAACAGGCATTGTGTTGCCTGCTCCCCAACAAAACCATGCATGCTCAGCACACTGTCAGCTTAGCAAACTGAGCTTCCATCCGGTATCAAGGGTATTGAGCTTGTACCTTCTTTTTATGATGTAAGATGCAAATTTGGTTCAAGGAAGACTGGATTTGGGCATACACTGCAGTAACTACACTGGGAACGGTCCAGTTAGAAATCAGCTCAGCAAAAACAGGATTGTAAAAAGCTTGGAGGGGAGCAGAAATGAAGCGTTTTGTGAACAAGGGCTCCTTAAGCCTCCATGAAGATGGCCACAGCTGGAAAATCATGTTTCTCTTATGATAAACTGTCTTGTGCAAGTGTTTTCAGGCACTTTGAGCTCTCCTTCTGTGGGCTTGGAATATACCCATGAGCTCTGCTTGGCTCCTTTGGTTTGGCTTTGCTTTGAAGCCTAGGCCCTTTGTGGATGAGTTTAGACTGCCTTGGGGTTCAGATTCTTGAAGGCAGTGAAGTGCCAAGTGCGTGGCCTATTTGCTGGTGGTGCTAAAATGAGCTGTGACTCATGCTAATCATGCAGACTTTCTTAATCCATCCCTTCCCAGTCTTTCTTGCGTGTTCTGCTGAGCTATGAGTTAACAGTAGTGACATTTTCAGTTCTAGCATCTGAGTGAATCATCTTGAGATGAGGACAGCAGTTCACAGCCCACGGAGCTTTGGTTTCTGAGTGCGTCCCGGATGCAGCTGGATGTGCTGATACGTGCCATACCAACACTGGGCACCATCACTAGCACCAGAACAACAAATCTGTGGGATTTCTGGCACCACAGGGCTCAGCACTGGCATGGTTTCACCTCCTTAAATCGCTTGCCTCCCTCCTTTCTCCTGTGTGCCAGGCAGGTGTTGTCCTTGTTCTGCTGGTGAAGAACTGGGAGGGCTAATGGCTGGCTGATCTCCCTGCTGGGGAGAGGTGATCCACTGAAAACTGGG
Source organism: Hirundo rustica (assembly GCF_015227805.2). Classification (NCBI taxonomy): domain Eukaryota; kingdom Metazoa; phylum Chordata; class Aves; order Passeriformes; family Hirundinidae; genus Hirundo; species Hirundo rustica. The sequence continues at coordinate 91,827,434 of NC_053450.1, forward strand.
CCAGCAGGGAGGCTGTTGATCCTGGAAGAGTGAGTTGGCTGGTGGGTTGCCAGCCCACCATCCCTTGGGGGATGTCAGTCCCGGTGATATCTCCTGTTGCTGCTCTACAATGAGAAGAAGTGCTGTGGAAACAGGTTATGCCTCACTGCCAGGTGACATCCCAGGAGAGTCTTTCAGGGAAAAAGTTTCTCCTTGCAGCAGTTATCTTTATTCAGTGTATATTACCTTTGCCTTTTTCTGACAATGGCAGGCATCAGCCCCTCTTCTGGGGATCCATAGTAGCAAGAGATTGTTAGATTTTTATTCTGTTTCGGTTTTTCAGTGTTGAGGCAGGCAGTGGAAGATGTCCTGGAGAAAACTCCTAGATGTAGGGTTTTCTTTGTGTTTTATGGTTGGTGGGGTTTGATGTTGTGGCGTGGTTTTTTTTTTTTTTTTGGTTTTTTTTTTTGTTTTTTTTTTTTTTTTTTTTTTTTTTTTTTTTTTTTTGTGTGTGTGTGTGGGGGGGGAGTGTTTGCTTTGGTTTTTTGTTGTTGTTGTTTTGTTGTTGTTTGTTTGGTTTGGGGGTTTTTTTTTGTGTGAGTGTGTGTGTGTTTTGTTTTGTTTCTTTATTTGTTAAGGATCCAATAGTTGAGACAGATGGCCAGTCCCAGCAATATTTTTCCATTACAACACTGTCACAATTAAGACTGAGAGCCAATTCTGTAAAGCTATCCACACAGGGAGAAGAGGACATACAGGGAGGCATCTCTCAGTGGTAAATAAATATCCTTGGGGCCTTTAAACAACTTCGGTCACTCTAGCCCATCCTGTAGTTGAAATAGAGGTGTGGGGTCAGCACTGTGTGCCTCAGGGCACAAGTGCTGCCTGGGGCCATGTCAGTGGGGTTATATACAGCCTCTCCTCTTCTCTCAAATTGTATATCTTGGAAAGCAGCAGGACTGAAATTCGTGGAGAAGCTCTACATGTTTAGAGGGGGAAAGGAAAAGAAAATCCCACCCAAATGCACGGATAGTTAAGGTTTGTTCTTTAAATATCTTGTGTTTATGCTAGAACCATTACTGTAAAGCAAGCAACATGTTTTGTCTACAGACTGACCCATGCACCAAGTTTAGTATTAGCTGCCTTTCATTCCTTTTAGATAATCTCTTACTGCTATTAATAGAAACTTAGGCAAGCTTCCTGGTGTCCAAAATTGCCTGGACATAACAAGAGGTTTTGCCTTTGTGTGTGAAGCTTTTTGGCTGTGTATTTTTGGCCATTGTGCTGGAAACAGCAGAGCAGGGTCCCTCGCAGAGGTCGAAGGCCTGTTCTGTTGGATGGAGCAGCTGGAAAACTCCAAGGGGAGAGCTCTCTCCTTTCAGGTCTTCCTGGAACAGGACACTGATGAGCTCCTTGCTGTCCCCAAACCTTGCCTGATCCCCCAGCTTGCAGCCTCATCGGACTGCCTGCTTCATAGCTGCCCTTGCCCCACTCCTGGCCGTATGACCTTGATTAGCTGAAGCATTCCGAACGATGGTATTCTCAACCTGGCCTGTACGAACACAGCTGGCCGAGAGGGTGACTGCCTGTGAAGCTGCTCTGTCAGATATGAGGCAGGCTAAATTTTGGAAGGTAGTGACCAACTCGGGAAGAACCTGGGGGGGAGGGGGGTAATCACGGCTCACTTTTTAGCCTGTGTCAGCTGCAGCCAGCATAGCATGTCAAACTGCAGCCAAAGCAGTTTGGCAAAGCTGACAAACTGCTAGTGAGGCTGACCACTAAAAGAGCTTATAAAGTCAGATTTTTGGCAAGCTTTTAGACCACTGTGTTCCTGATGGAGCTCTTTAACATCTCCTAAAAAAGTATCCAGCATTATCAGAAAGAGCCCTGTTCTCTAGAGCTGGGCCAGGACCCATGAATGAAACAAAGCTGACAGCACTGAACTGCAACAGCTTAGTGGGGAGGAAACACACTCATACACATAAAGCGGGACTTCAAAAAATAGAATATATTTCTCTGTTTTGAAGTCTCACATCACAGAAGCGATGTTTCCTGCCTACCTCAACGTACTTCTGCTAACATGTTCTATGCAGAAACCTTCAAAAGGAAAGTGTGTTTTTTTCTGATGAAGTTGTACACCAGGGTTGTTTTTTTTTATTTCTGAAACATTCATGAACTCAGGAGGGACAAGTCCCTTAGTGTTTTTCATTCCTGAGGATTTACATTTGTTGAGATATGGAAAGAATAAACACAAGAAGATCCAAATGGTAAAATACAGAGGAGAACCCATGTGTCATGGTCCCAAGCCTCTAGGATAATCACAGCAATAGTTTTATATGACAGAGCTGTATTATAGATGGAAAACTGATATTTTCAGCATTTTCCCTTATTTGACAGGTCCAATCCATTTCAGATGATACATGTGTGGTGCCCACAGACTGAGAAGATCTTTTGATGACCTGTTGTGCAAAGGAAAATGGGAGTTCTCAGCACGGCTGTGTGCAGCCTGTCTGCAGGGAAATGGCATAAAAGGGGCTGGAATAAATCAGTTCTGGTGCAGGCTCATTTGGGAAAACTGACAAGGATGCAGTTGAATGTCAGTGCATGTTTTCATGGGTGCAGAAATCTGTAAAAGTTGAGCACAGTTAGCATGTGAAGGAGCAATATAACCTCTCTTGGTGCATAGAAGACTGTGGGAAATAAGCAGATAAGAGAAAACACTAGCCAGTAGGGTAAAACTGCCAATTAGTGGGGTAAAAAAAAAAAGTCTACGTGTGTCTTCTATCTTTTGGTGTTAGCACAGAGCATTTACTGTCACTGAAGTTTAAATAGGATTTAAGTGCTGCTTGATTGCCTGAGTGAAAACATTTTGCCTTTTTTTTTTTTTTTTTTTTTTTTGGCAGCTACAAAAAACCTTGAAGCCAAAAACATTAAAGGATTGTGCAGTATTGAAGCACTTTACTTGTGCATGTGAGTGTTTCCCCCCTGTGCTCCCTCCTATAGTCCGTTCATGTGAAATGCTGGCAAAAAAAGAGTAACTAGAGAGAAATATATATATTCTTTTTATTATTTCTTGGCAGGATTCTTACAGTATAGAGCACTTTTGAGGTGAATTAGATGAGCATGTAAATATAAACAATACCTCAAAAATTCTGGAAGTCCAGTTCGGGTTTTTTAAGAGCACTTTTCTTATGCCTTTGTCTCTCTCATTGCTTACACTCATTACAAAGCCTATTTTCCTTTCTCTATTTAAGTCCTACGTGCAGGAAATTTGTGCCTTCATTTTGATGCCATTACCTGCCACTTTTTCCTTTTAGCAATTTTTATAATCACCTTACCTTTCTCAATTTATTATCCAGGCCAAGATAGACTTTCTTCTGGACTCAGAGAGTAAAATTGCCAAAGTGTGCAAAAATTGCCAATTGTGAAAAGTGCTCAAACAGCAGTGATTACTTGCTGTGCTCAAGGTGAAAAGTTTGTTTTTGTTTAAGGCCCTGCGTGCAGAGTTTTATTACAGACATGAGAATGATGGCCATGTGTCCCTGCAAAGAATGAGGGAAGGTCAGTGACCTACAAGCCAGGAAAAAACTCTATCAAGGAGAAGAGCAGCAAAGAACATCTAACTGCAGTCACATCCTAAATACCCTTCCACTTTGCTGCTGTGATAAAACCCTCTGATTTCAACAGGCTTTTTGGTCATCTTCGACTCTCAGGCATTATTATCGTAAAATAATTAATGACTTGTCCCAGATTCAGAAAATGGGCTTCATAGGACTTTCAAAGTGCTCTTTTTCTCCCTCCCAACATAAAGCCCAGTCCCAGGCTGGGAGACAGCTTGCCCAAAGCAAGGCATGGTTTTACCAGTGAGAAATAGCATTTCCCAGCAGAGGGAGGATGGGATCTGGCATGGGAAGGTACTTCTGGCCAGTGCCTGTGCAGGGCAGTGCCACAAGCTCTCCTGCATGAAAAGCTCAGAGCTGTGCTCCCCCATCTGACCCGAAAGCACCACCATGACCTGTGCAAGGCCATGGCTGCGGTACTGACCTGAGAGAATAGGGCATGTCTGCCCCAAAGATAGGGTGATGGAGCTGGAGAAGGCCAGGGGCTACTTCCAAGTAGTGATGCCCCAGGCCGTGCTAGCCCTGTGTGGGGCTGAGTGATGAGCCAAGGGTCATGCTGGTGGAGCAAGATGCAGCATTGACCTTCAGGCACTGTGGCAGGGAGGAACTTAAATTTGGTCGCTTTCCATCAGGCAAAGAGTTTTGTGTATATTACAGACGGGATCATTTTCAGTATGCGGTATTTAGGGAGTTTAGTCTGGGCCCAACAGTAGTGAGTGCTTGTGGCAGACCTCATGAAGTTCTCTTGGAGTTTCAGTATTTCTACTGACTTCTGTGTAAAAGATGATTTGGAAATAGAGGTGGCTAAAAAATAACAATAATCAAACCTTCCCTTCTCGAGCACCAGTAAAATCATAAAACTGGAGGCTTGACTTCAAACTCCCTGCTCTGATCTTTGCTATTTTTCTGATGTGCAGACATCTTCCATCTAAAAATAGTAGATCTCATTGTGTGGGAGGTGTATTTAAACAGTGTTCTTTAGAATATAAATATTAGTATTACTTAAGCTAACCCTGCTGCAGAGTTCACAAACTTGTGCTAGATGTCTGCCTGCTGTCTATAGAAAGTGTCAAATGCTTTCAAACAGGGTCTTTCTGGGAACATTTCTGCAATGGGACAGGCTGTGGGTTTTGTAGGAGGCTGTATGACACCTTGATGCCTGTGAATTACAGGGGCCTTCAAGAACTCTGCATCTTACAGGCTCAAGCCATTACAATATTGAGTTAATAATTAGGTTTTAAACACCACTGTAACTTTCATTTGTGATAGAGATAATTTGCAATCATATGCTGCTTTGGATAGGATGGAGTTTAAATTGAATCTAAAATGAGGAACATCACTCAAAACAGACTAAAGGAGCTAATTATTTTAATAAAAATACAGCTGTGCTTGCCATTTTAATAACCTTAACAGATCAAGGCATATATGCATGGGGAGGCCTTTAACTAGAACTTGTATTACCATGAGACTGTAGCCTTTGATGAGTTATTTCTAGTTTATCAAATGCCTTAGTACTGCTGCTCAGTTTATTTAATGCCTTGTTTGCTGGCGCTTGATTAGGAAGTCAGTAATTAATAAAGGGTAGTAAAATTAAGTTTGGAGTTAAGAGAGTGTGTTTGACGAGGTGATGTACAAGTACCAGGGCTCTGCAGAGCCTTGTATGGTTGTTCCCTCTTCAGCTGCCCTGCTAAAGCGTGGGGACTAATCTGAGTGGTTCACGCCAAATCCTCAAACACCCGCTGCCTTCCCGGGTACTCTGCAGTGGGATCATCTAAGGTGGTCCAGGCTTGGAGGCAGAGGAGGGAACTGGAGGTGGGTCTCCTGCCTCCTGGGAGATTGTTTGAGTCACCGGACTGTGGGATGAGAGGCAAGATATCATTCCAGTGTCTCTGATGTGTTTTCCACCCCTCCTGATCCTCAAAAAGAAGGCTGGGGGTGTGCGGGGTGGGGAACCAAGCAGGAGCTGTTCCTCAAGCAGAGGAGCTCACAGGCAAGCTAAAACAACATCTTTCAGATCACTTCAGTAGCATCAAAAATTTAAAGGAGTGTGCGTGGTTCCAGCAAAGCACGCGAGGGCCGGGGTGCAGTGTAGGACTGTGACTAATGTGCATGCCTCGCAAACACACGGTGCTGTGTTAGCAACAGAGCTGCTTTGCTGCTGGGAGTGTTTTTGTTAACTGTGCCAACACTCCTGGGACCAAAATGATACAGACTGAAGTCAGCTCAGGAATCACAGCTTGTCTTTTGAAATATGAATAAGCTCTCCAGAGAGTGGTCCTCCTATGAGGACATTGGATGGAAAAGATTGACAAGTCCAGCTTGCCTTCTGTCCTTTTGCAGTGTTTCTGTAAAATGTGACCTCCCTTATTTAGTGAACTGTATTAAATACAGCATAACACAGGCCTGAGCTGCAAACTCAGAATGAGCAAAGTATTTCCGTACTCTGAAAAATTTTGGCTGCTTCTCAAATTGTACGTCTCATATTTGCCTTTGTGGTACCTTTTTCCAGACAAGGTCAGGGCCTGAAAACTGAGCTGTGCTTGAAGAAGTTGAACAAGTTATGTAGAGCTCCCAGGTTTGAAGAAATGTCACGAGATGGAAGTTTCTCACCAGATTTCAAGTGCTTCTGACATCTGCCAATCCTGGAAAAGCAGTGTTAGCCTTGCTTGCAGCATTCCGTCATCTGTGATTCCAGAGGCTAATAAAAAATGGTTTTTAATGGATCCAGGATACTGCAGAAAAGGCAGTAAGGGAGTGCAGGTTTGGTCAAAGTCCTTGGCCCTTGGGGGTGTTTCAGTAGGACTCCCAAACCATAAAGTGGGTTTAACAGGGTTAGAAACACCTAATACAACTCCAGTGCCCCTCCAAACCATTTTACTGTTCTGTGTATCCACCTCTCACTTGGGCTAGTAGTTCCAAGAGAAACTACTGAGAAACTACCTGACCTGAACAGAGATCAGCTTTTGCAATGACAGCAGACCTGTGGGAACAGCACAGACTTTGAGGGTGCTGCTCTGTCACCTATGTGAAAATGTCTGCCCATGTTGGGTGGTGGAAAGGCTTCCCACCTGTAATGTTGAAACTGGGCATCAAGGGTTGCAGCTCCCTTAAGGACATACTTGGCACTACTGAGGGATTTTGCACACGTGGAGTTGCGAAAGCTGGCTGTGATTTCTAATTTGTGCAGCATAGGAGATTTTAAATAATGAGAAAAGGATGTTCTCCCTTCTTTTGGAGTTAAGGAAAACAGCTCTAATGCTTGGAAAAATCTATGAGAGCAATTGAGTTTCCCTGATGCATCTATCCCAGTAATTGATGTGACACCCTGCACTAATGGATAAACGGATTGTCTTTGTATTTCTGCAAAGAGAATGTGTTGCATATTGAATAGTGACATTGATATTCTTATCAGATGTAAGAGTTAATGCTTCTTTTGGGTAAACGGAGTAGTTTGACCTCTGAGAGCTATTATCTTCCAGGTTTGCAGGTAACTTGTCACAACATCTTCCTTTGCTGTATTTGTTCTGAAAGTTTCACTGTCAACATGTAAGCTGGAGAGTTACCTTTCCTACATGAAATCCAAGACAGATAGGAAGAAGTATGCATCCTTTAAAAGTGGACTATTAGTGTGGCTGGAAATTTGTCATCAATCTGGCTGCATAACTGTACCAGGCTACAGGCTTCTGATGTTCTGTAGAAGGGCCTCCACATGCTACATCCTCTATGTCTCCATAGACACAGAGGACAACTGCTCTGCTGAGGTCAACATTTAAATGAATGAGCTAAACTAAATGTAAGAGGAAGAGGGACAGACACAGGAGTTAAGTCCCTCAAACTCCCTTTTGCTGGGCCATGTTGCCTTTCTTGTGTCTATTGTTTCTAAATTAAAGGATATCTAATGTTAACTGTTGTGGTTCCCTCCCAGTAATCACTGCTACAAACATTGCTGGGGTCTTGCAAGGTATTTATGACTCTCCTGGGAAACACCAAGGAGAATTACAAAGCCACTGTGGAACGGTGTGATAAGAAAAATTCTGAATACAGCCTACATTTGGGGAAAAAATAAAAAGAAATTCAAAAGTAGCATGCTGCTAGTACTGATCTCTTCTTTCATTTAAGCAAGAAAAAACACATTGAAGAATTTCAGTTTAAAAAAATAAATAAATAAGGTTCTGAGTCCTACTATGAGCCTATGCTGAAAGTTGTGTTTTCTGTTTTCATTTTTGTGAGTTAACTTTCAACCAAAATAAAAATTTCAGCTGCTTGGGTCCTGCACAGATTTACCAAGACAAGACAGTGGCCAGGAAGGTGTAGTTGCTGCTGATCAATCTAATTTCTCAGACTGTGAAGCTGAGAGAGGAGAAGAATTTGTGCACATCCTCAAAGACAGTGTGTCAAGTTCTTTGCAGAGGAAGGGAAAAAGAGAGTGATTTACCACTAAGCCATTTTCCAATGGGATCCTGGAAGGTGGTGTAGGTGCTTTGCTCCTACACTGAGCATAGAGTGGAGAAGGGGGGATGAGTCCAGTGTAACCTGCTCATAGCGTATGCCACACAATGTGCCATTACCTGTGGGTACAATTGTGCATTCATGCATAAAAGAATAATATGTAAATATTCATCAAGGTGGCTAATAGGGTGAGACAAATCATAGACTGTATAGGGAACTGCTGTTGCCTCTGGGACTTGCCATTCAGGGGCAGTGCCATCTTCATCTTCCACGTGAATCATTCTACTTTTTGTCTTTTTGAAGAAAATTCTCAAGTTGATCCAGGATGATAAAAATCATGTTGTTTGACATAGTAGTTAATCATGAAAATATTCCTATCATCCTAATAGGGTTTAGGAAGCAGTTCTTGGGATATAAAGTCTTGTAACCCACTTAAAGCAAGCTATCACTCATTAAAAACACACCTTTTCTTTTTTCCTTTGAAAAAATACCCCAGCATACATATAAAAAGGCAGTTTTTATACTGCCTTGCAAGAGGCAAGCTCAAGATCCATTCTCATAACAAAAAGGCAGAGAATAACCTGTCTGCCCTGCCCATCAGCTTTTCAATAAAATTGATTCTAGATGTGCAAGGTTGTCTGTGCAGTACTGCTAAGTGCATAATAGCTGTAGTATGTCAACTCATTATTCTGTAAAGTGCTGTGAAATACCACGATTACAAAAGATGCTACATAAAAACAGCTTCCAGTCTAGTTGGGTGATGGTCAGGTGGCCAGTCAGGCAGCTGTGGTACAGCTACATGATCTGCAGTCCAGTGGTTTTATGGCTACAAACATCCCTTAGACTTGTTTGCACGTGCCAGAAATCCCAAGTGCCCCTTCGGAGGTTTATTATGGTATCTCCTTTTGATTCCTCTCTTTGTCCTTGTGTTGTGGGGCACTGAAATTTCAGGTGGTTCCTGCTCTAGATGCTCAGATTTATCCATGTATGTGCCTATCACTTTTGAGTGAGAGTCAGTTATAAAGTAACTTATTTTGTAAAGTACACTAGCTATTGGCCAGTGGGTAACTAAAGGTGAAAAGAAGCAAAGGAAAAGCAGATTAGAAAGCATGTTGTGGATTGAGAGAAGGGAGGCTCTAGTGTGAAGGAAAGTGAATAGAGACAATTCAGAGAAGCAAAAACTGAAGAAATAAGGCGTGCACATGTAGCTCAAAGGACTTCATTACAGCTAATTTAGGATGATAACAAAGGAGTGATGTTAACAAGATCTAAATGGGGAGAAGCACAATGGGAAGAACAGAGAGAGCAAGAACAAGTAAGAGTCATAAAATGGACAAATGTCTTTGAGTCTTTAGAAAGTATGTTTTAGTGCCTCTTTCCCCTCCTCCTTTCCTGTTCTCCAGGAAATATCTTACCAATAAGAGGAGCAAAAGGGTTGGCAAGTTTAATAATGCCCTCAAGGTGATGAAATGTTGGTGCTTGACAGCAAAAAAAACTTGGCCACCCAGTTCTCTGTCTTTGCTGAATTGTGAGCCACTCTTTCTTTTTAGTGCCATATCAAATCTGGTGACTCACATAGAGTATTCATTTTGCACAAGATAAGATATCACAAATTCACTATTAGGAATGTAATTAAACTGAGTGCTCAGAAGAAAGAAAGTGTCCCTTCCCCATCCCCACCTCTTTTTTTCCCTAGGGGACTTTCATTGTAGAAAAGTAAATATTGCAGCTGTGCTTCTATCATTTACTCTGGAGAGTTCATTTAAGATGGTGATGATTAAGACGCGCACGTTTGTCGTGCTAGTCAAGAGACTGGACAGCTTTCACCAAGAGGAAGCTGTGGAGTGATGGTGGCAGGACAGGGGACTGACAACTCACACACAAAGATGAAACCCATTAAGACCCAGCATAGCTCTAAACACTGAGCTTTTTTCCTCAATTATGTCATCTTGTCTGATGCGCTACCTCAAACCAGACTGCTAACATGGGCTTTCCCCCCATCACATTAAGGCACACATAGTCTCAAATATTTGTGTGCAGATTAAACGTGTGGGAAGTGGAGACACAAAGATTCTAAAATGACCTGTGGAGATATGTTTGTCATCTATTGACTTTCCCGAGTTTGAGTGGGGACCTGGCTGAATCATGCACGTATTGCTGGCTCCTGTACTCCTTTCCCGTGAAAACTGAAGCAGAGCAAGGGAGAATGGCTACAACTGCACAGTGCTGTGGTATCAGTGCAGTGCTTGAGGGTGCATGCGGGCAGAGCCAAAACCCCAAACTCACCTTTGTAGATCAGAAAAGCGTACAGAGCCCTGAACTAATAAAATGCAGGTTTGGTTATTCTTTATATTGGTGAGGCTGCCGTTTTGAGAACAAAAATAAGCTATAATGAATTAACAAAGACAATGATAACCTCAGATGAAACCTTAATTCAGCAAACAGCAAAATATGACCAATGTCAACGGTGGGCTTTTCACTGGCCTAGAGTAGCACGCTTCCTTTGACTTCAGCAAGGAAATGTTGATTTAAGGTGGGCTGGAGTGTCCTGCCCTTTGTGAGTATGTTCAGAAAGCAAATGATTCAGCTGGTAGGAGCTTCCTTCTTTAGGTGAACCCATGAGTGCTTTGTTGATATCCACGATACCCTGTGCATGAGCGCTTAATAGTGGATGAATGTTGGAAAGATTGTGGATTACTTTGTTAAGTAAGCGTGGCTTGTAAGTAATGTGGAGCTGACCCTTGGTGACACTTGCATGACCCAGAAACAAAGCAGCAGGCAGAAGAGCCCTGCAGTAAATGAGCAGTGTTTTGATATTTTCTAATAATAAAACCTGTGAAGTTAACCTTTGGGAGGTATAGTTAAACTTAATTTATTTTTAAATGTGCAATGTTTTCAGTATGTTTGTTTGCACTGTAACCTAATTTTCCACTTCCTTTCCCTTGTCATACAGTTTTTAGGCCAGGAATGCGGTAATGAATAGAGAGAAGAATGTCAGTTTAGACTGTAAAAAGCTTAGTAGAATTAAATAGGGAATGATCGTCTGTCTGTAGGATTTCAAAGCCCATGTTTCCTCTGGTTTAAAGCCACAGGATCGCTAATAAAGGATCATTTCATACATGTGGCCTACTGAGCTCTGTGACTGAATGTAGGTTGAATAATACCATTTCTCCCTTTCTTTTCCTCTCTTTTTCTTTCATCTTGCATTGAGGGTTTCCATGTGTCCCACTCTAGCTGATTTTGTCTATAGGGCTGCTGGACTACTAGGGCACGGGCAGCCTGGCCCTGTGATTTTTTTGTAGACAGATCTTCCTCACTAGGATCCTTGCTGGGTGAAATCTGAATCCAAATGGACATATTGGATTATGTTACCTCCAAAACAGGAGCAAGCATTTAAGTGGGCAATGAGATCAGGATCAGAATTTGACAGGAGACCTCTTTCTCTTTCATGAGTTGAACCTCACCACTGGGTCTTCTAGTATGTAACCCTTGAGTGGATTTTGAACTCGTGCCCAGAGGCTAAGGCTTGTACTCTTCCATACATTTAACTTTTTTTTTTTTTTTCACTTTACTATCATCACGTGTATGATTACCAAACTGGAAATCTTGGAGGCTGACTCTGCTGTGTTGGGTGCTTTCTCCGTTTTTCAGGTGGTTTCAGGGTCTTTTGCTCCCCTGCACAGCTCTGAGCCAAGCCGAAGGAAGAGATGGAGTTCTTAGGTTTAGATTTTTCAAGGTTGCATACTTTGTTTATTTTTTTTTATCTTACAATTTTTTTAGAGTCTGACAAGGTGTTCGCAGCTGCATGGACTCCTCACGTTTTTTTATCCCCTGAGCTGAGTGTACCCGGTCAGGCTGAGCACAGTGAAAAGGCCGGGAACAGCACTGGGCACTTCCCTGGCTGTGGATGGGTAGGCGTACACTGGAGATGAATCGGGGTCAGTACACTGTGATATGTTAATTTGCCAATAATCATTATAAGTAATAGCTTTACTGATTCATGAGTTCCATAAATTGATTAGTCCCTCTGTTAATGAAGAGCTCTAATGCACTACATGTGCAATAGATCGTTTCTTTACTTTATGACTTTATCTGGCCCGGAGAACTCGGGCACACTGGGCTGTGCTGATAGGTATCACCTCCACGTGCCAATGTGTTACTGCAGAAATACGAGCATTTAACATCGTGCACATTCTGCAGTGGTTTCTGCACAGAATTAGCTGAGTAATTAATTCTTTGAACTTTCTGATGCATCACACTGTAAAAATAGCTTGGTTTCTACTGGATCATCTTCACAAAAAACTGGGCTGACTCTGCACTAAACTGTGGACGCTCATGCAAGACAAAGTTTTGCTTGTCAAGCAAGCAATCTCCAGTTGGAAGAAGGGCTAGTATGGTCATAAATCACTTCTCTACTCTTACAAATACTCTATCCCAGTGCAGAAGCAGCCCATGGGCTAGCTTATTTTGGGAATGGCACTGAGGATGAGCAGAGTTGCTTGTTCATGTGGGTGAAACTGGTGTGGCCATGGCAGGAGTGGGTTGAATCTGTTTGGGTTCTATTACATGAAGGAGCAACTACCTTTCCCGCTAACACATGTGAAATTCTTCAGTGTGTTGGATTGAAGAATGCTCCAGACTGCCTGAACAGTGACAGTGCCCTTCTCAAAATGCCTATATCCCCAGAGAGAACAGGGTTACTTTTTCTTTTTCAAATGGATTTTGCTGCAGTTATCCATGGCTTTGTCCCTTTGAGATGTCGTTGCCATAATACACTCTACATGGGGCTATACGTTGAGCCCACTCAGAAACTGAAGCTAATGCAGAATGCAGTGACCCGCTTATTAAGTAGTGTTTCACGCTGGGAACACATCACACTAATGTGCCAGGATCTGCACAAGCTGCCAATACGTTTTTGGATGTTGGTGTTAACCTATAAAGCTATAAATGGTTTGGTACCTAGCCACTTGGGTCAGGAGAGAAGGCACGGTGCCTTTATTAATTATACAAGCCTCCAGCTGAGAATGAATCTGCTTAGGCTTCTGGAAACGGTTCACACTGGGCATGTTCAGAGGCTTAATGCAGGCATTAACATACCCTTACATTGCATCATTTAATTTGCATAACAACTCCTAGGTTTGTAGCGATACCTTCCCTTGAATCTACCTTTGATGTTGCTGCTGCCTCCTCTAAGCTCTTTGTAGAGTTGGCAGTTTGAGCCCTGGGCTTGGGACCAAAGGGCAGTTTTACTCATCTGCTACATCAGGAGAAAGCCCCTGTGCGGGCCTAGCAGAAAGCTCATAAACTGAGACACATCAGTGTCTGCAAAACTAGCGAACAGGAAAGTAGATCATGCTTAGTCAGAGGTACTTTCTGAATATGTCTGAGTCTGGGGAAAAAGCTGCAAATTTGGGGCTGATTTTAGATTTTGATCAAAGTGGCTTTTGGTTTACAAAATGCCCTTCCTTTTCAGAGCAGAGCAAGTAACCCACAACATTCACCCATTACATCTGCAGATAGATCTGCAGCTACTTCCTGCATTTTTCTGTGGTGTTTCTCACTGGTAATTACAGTAATATTTATGTCCCTTTGCATTTTTATGTCCTTTGTCAAGCTGATTAGAGGAGGCACAAAGCTGCCCTTTCATAATAAAAGTATTAAAAAAATAAAAAGAGGCCTCATTAGGAGGCTTGCTGACATCAACTAAATTGAGTTTCACCTTGTATCAGAATTTTAATAAATAAGCGCTGATGCTGAGTGCGTTGCTGTAACGCACACGCTCCACTCACACAGCTTGCTGCATGTTTTGTGCCATGCGGCTTTTTCCTTTTTAATGCAAAACAATACTAAGTGAATCAAGGGGAAATGCTATTTCGTATTCAAGCCTTTCTCTTTTCCTAGCGGACCTTAAAAGAAATATAAAATAATTTGTCTGGTATCGAATCACTCTGACTATACTTTCTGAATATGCTGTTGTACATATCAGAGCCTTAAATCTAACATTTTTTTTCTCAGCGCTGCAAATGTGAGGTGCGATTTACATTTGTTTTTCTTGCAAATTAGGAAGAGCATAAAACACAGGCAGCTTTCCTTTCCGAGGCCATCGACTCTATATAAAGTTAGGCTGGAAAAAGTCACAGGAGCAATGAATGGGTGGGGAAAGAGAGTGACAGAGGATGTTTTGGTAATGTAAAAGGCATCTTTACAGCTAACAGACCAAAAGACTCTTGTTCCAGATTGCTACTCACTCAAATATTTATGATAACAGTTTATACTCTTTTAATTTCTGGTTTCTCTCTTGGAAATCCATGTTTAGGTAGATAATTTTAAAAGCCTGCCCTTGCCAATTGCTTCTAGGTGAGCTTTTGATCTCAGGCTGTTTTAGTAACTAGCTTGGTGTTTTAAGGGGAGCTGTAATTTGGGTGGTTTTTATAGATACCAGTAACAGCCAAGCAGCAGTCAAAGCAGCCCAGCCAGGATGTCCTGGCAGGGCTGTGGGCACTGGGGACACAGAAACAGAAACAAGCGCGGGTTGATGACAGCGCCCCAGCCACCCGTGGCTGCTGTTGCCATCTGCCCTCATTGGCAACAGGCGCTGTTTGGTGCCCAGTGCTCCACATCAGACCCCTACAGTTGCTGCACTGCCCAGGATCTGCTTTCCTGCCTGGCAGTGCCGCTGTACAGACCTGTGTTCTTGGTGTCCCTCCAGGTGGGATTCTTTTTTTTCTCAATTTATTTGTTTTGTGCATGTTCCCAAGGTTTTGAGTTGTGTGTGAGAAGCGTCTCCAAAGCAGATGAGCAGCCGAAGCAGCCATCCTCTCTGTGTTTGTGCTTCTGACCTTAGACCCCAGACGGGCACTCACCCCATCACGTGCTAGGACAAATGTGACAAAATGGTGCCAGGCAGGAGGTGCTGTTGAGGAAACAGCAGTGCTCCATGCCATCTCTGGCTTCCCGCCTTGCAGTGCTGAGAAAATCCCAATTGTTCAAACTTTCTGAGCTTAGCGGGCCCACTTGAGATCAAATCCTTATGAGCTTTTCTAATCAGCCCTTTCCCCTCCTTCTTTCTCAGTGTTTTCTATCACTACCTCTTTACTGCAGTGCTGGGGCATGCTCCCTGTAGAAGCTGAGTGCAAAACCTGCTAGCGACTTGAGGGGTTTCTGGCTGTAAGCTCAAGGTCTGAACAGATTTGCAGCTTCAAGCACTTGTGCCAAGAATTGGGTTGCTTTGATCAATTAAATTCCCTGGCAGTGAAAGAATAATAATAAAGGTTATGGGGGCCGTGCTCTGAAGCTCCATCTGCAGAAGAGTGTATCTTCCCACTGCCCCTGAATAGCATCAGCAGGCTCTCCTCTACCTCTTTTATGGATTTAATTCTCTTTGGGAAGCTAATCTCACCCCTGCTGCCCCAGCACAAAACCCAAAGTGGCAATCTTGTGAAGCACAGAAAAGCAATTGGGGGGAACCTAGCTTTTTATGGTAATACCCAGGGAAAGTGACTTGCACCACTGCTCTTAAGAATGCAAACACGCTCCCACCAAGTGCTGGATAAACAGCTCAGCTTGTACCTTTCAGCAAAACAGAAATGCGCCGTTGCCAGAGCCAAGGGACTCTCTACGGGAAAAGTTTGCTTGCCAACGAGCATGGCTTTGCTTATACCCAAATGCCTCTAGGTGTGGAGACAGTTTTGCTGGCAAGTAGGGGATGCTATAGAGGGGCAGGGGAGGGAAATGTGAGCTTATGCAAGTGAGTCAGGCTGACCCTTGTCTCCTGCTCAGTGCCTTTGTGGCTGTTCGTGGCATGGTGTGTGTATGTAACACGTTGGCTCGCTTGAGTGGGAATCACCAGCCTGGCAACCCTCAGTCTGAGCAGGCTTTGCTTTCAGATCAGGGATTTGCCTGTTTTCTGGCTCAGTTTCAGTGGTTATTTATGCAAAAAAGATGAAGGTGAAAACACTCACCGATGAAAGCAGTGTTCATATTCCTGCCCTGGCCTCTGCACTAACCATGATGGCTGCACGGTGAACAGAGGACAGAAAACTCCTATGGAAAGTTAAGAGCTCTGGTTAACAGTGCAGATGCCTTAATCTGAGGGGGATTCTGTCCCCTCCCACCCCCACTGCTATGTAGCTCTCCTGCTTTGTCCTTTGTTTAGGGGGCTGTGTTGGCCAAGTCACTTATTCTGTCCTTGTAGGGTCAGTTTTCCATGCCTTGGGCTCCCTGACACAATGTCTGCAGGGTGTTGCTAAGAAGCTGTGATGAGGAGAAGGTGATGGGGGAGAGAAGCAGAGCAGGTGAAGAGAATAGGGAGAAGGGGGTGCAGGACCACCTTGCTTTTCAGCAGCTCTACCTGAGACGGACACAACAGGTCGTGACAGATTGTGACATCACATCCTGGCATTTGGAAACTTCCTGGGGGCCCCAAATCTGCGAGGTGGGCATGGGACTGGAGTGTGTGGTGAGAAGCAGGCAAGGCAAGGTTGTCCTCATGGTGTTTCTGACTGATGTAGAGTGTCCAAGGTACCTCCTGAGACAAGGATCACCTCCCTTCCTGGTTCTCTGACACAGAGTAGCCTCCTCACCCAAGGTAACTGGATATAATTTTTGAGTGCTAGCTGCCAGCATATCTTTAGTTTAGCTTCTATTAAATCACCTGTCTTAATGCTCGTTGTCTGGAGATCAAAATTGGAAAGGCAGCAGCTGGAGAAAAATTAAAGCAGACAAATGTGTGTAAAAATGTTTCTCTCCAACTGCTTTCATCACAGGCAATTCCTGACAAAATGATGAGGCTTAGGGCTATAAGTATCTCAGTCATTTCATCTGGAGTAAACTGAAACCAAGGTCAAGTCATAGCTGGTTTATGTCCTTTTCCCTTCTAATCTTACACATTTCACTATGGTTATTTTATTTGAGTGTCTGCCACTTGCTATTTCAAGCTTCCAATGGTATGCCTGCTCTGCATCCCTGTTTGCCAGCTAAAATGTTTCCACACCAGTAGTGGACATGATTACATAATTTCAGATGCACTAAGGCCTGAAATTATTGGATTTTTTCCCTGGTAGAAATGAATGCATGTAAGTTGTTTATTTTTAACTTCGCCTCCTGCATGTGAACTCCAGTTAAGGGAAATTAATTTTTCATGATGGATGCAGGGGGAGGACAGGAGGGGAATAAAAGAAAAGCATCTGAGTGTGAGTGCAACCAAAAAAGAAGTGTGCTAAGTTCTGGAGTGATAGTGTGATGTTATTCCACCTGTTTCTTTAATTACTGGAAGCTGCTGAGCCTCATCAGCTGCCTCCACAGCCCCGGGAGGAGAGGAAGTACTGATGAGGTCCCAGGCGTGTGGCTTTTCAAGCTCGTGCCAAGACAGTGCATGGAATCATGTTCCTTTCAGGATTGTTCATCCACAAATGTGTAGGTCATCCACGCTCCAAACTTACTTTGATCAGAAGTAATCTGTGTGGTCTCTTCTAATCTACAAAAGCCTTTCTCTGAATCGTCAGTTCAAGAGCAGAATTTACTGAATCCAGGTGCAACGCCTTGGTTTCATGACTTTTAGTAAATAGGTGTATTTGATACTGCAGTGTAAAGGGATTAATTTACTTCAGTCTCCTCTCCACCCCCAGGAATCTTGTATATTGTCTCCAACGCATCTAGTTAGCTCAGCAAGGTCATTTCTCAAAAAATGCTTTAAAATAAAACTGGTTCGCCAAAGGTGCTCCCTTGTATCTGTGCATGTTTGAATCCAAAGTGGAAATGTGTTTAATCTGCAGCTTCTGTGTTAAGAACTAAGGGCATCCAAACCCTTGGGATGGAGGTGTGTCTCTGAGCCTCCAGAGCCGAATATAATTGAAAGGGCTCAGGTTTCCAATTCCTGCTTTAGTCCAGCTTCAGTGTTAACGCACAAGATGTGTAATGACGGCCCTCAAAGGCCTCTTTGCATTCACACTTGCAGTCCTCATGTTGTATTAGTGCAGACTTTGCCCTGTGTTTTATTTCATGCTTCCTTCACCACGAACATTTGCTGTTTGTGAAAAACCAGCTGGGGTGTCTCTCTTTCCCCTTTAATAATCTCTAGTTTGGGACCACTGATCCTTCAACAACCTCTTCTCTTTTTGATGTGCCCTCTGTTTTCTCTTATTTACAGCAACTGCCATGCTTGGGATTCTCTTGTTTGTCCTCCCCGTCCTCTCAATTTCTCAGAACAAGCTGAAAATGAGATATAATAGGCCTCCCACTGTTGTTGCTCTTTTGAGATTACTGGGATCAGATGTTCTTCTCTTGAGAACTACATCAAAGAAAATGAGAGAGGGTAAAGACCAGGATATCCAGGAAGGTGATGGAGAGTGGGGATAAGGCAGGGAAAGAGTGATTTTTAGCGTGTAATTCTGTGGAGCAGGGCATTTTTGGCTTTGTTGGAACCTTTCCAGGGTTTTACAGAAGTGTCAGAGCCAGTGTGGTGTGAAAAGCTTAATAATTTTTAAATAAAACCTTTCGGCAAGCCCTGTGCTACCTGAGTGTTGTATTTTTTTTTATCATGATATTTTTGTGCTATAAACAACCCACTAATTTTCATGTGGGATTATTGGCTGACCTATCCATCCCCATGTTCCCAGAAATCCTCTCCATATTAATTGCATTTCACTGCTGGAGGCACCTGTTAGCAAGGGCACAGCTGAACAGGCTCTTAATACTTTAAATCTCTGATAATACTCCAGTTAAACCTCTCTTTCGTGCCTTTTTTTTTTTTTTTTTTTTTTTTTTTTTTTTTTTTGGTAATAAGAGAGCAGCTGGTTGAACTTACTCCTTAGGAGCAGACTGAAGCTAGAATTTCTCTTCCTCTCTCTAGTGTGAGGTGACTTTGCAGCAGAGGGTCTGATGGGTTTTGAAGGCTGTCATTGCACTCCACTTTGCTTCTTCTACTGATGGGAGGAAGGGTCACCCATGGTTTTCACTGGCAAAAATAATCAACATGGTATGTGCGGTTTTATAGTTGGTCATAAAGCTCAAAGAAAGCAAAAACGTATAGCAGCATGGAAAGGACTTTGAGGGGATTTGTTTGTTTGTTTTAATTTGATTTTTTGTTTTATGTGGGGTTTTTGTTGTTGTTTTTGTTTGGTTTTTCTTCTTCTTGAGTGCTGCATTTAGTCCCGTTAGAAATGTGAGGGAAATTTCACAAAATTCAAAGAGTCTGAAAAAGGAGATAAGCCCTTAATGCTGTTCAGCTCCACAGTGTTTATTTCTTTTCCCCTCTATTTTCTTATCATTATCAGAGAGAAGTGGAAAGCTTTTGTCAGAGTTCTCCTTTAAAGAGAGATAGTATTTGAATGTAAACAAGTATGAGCACATGGTGTGACCAAGGGAGCAAGCAGTATCTTCAGTTTCTGAATTTTCTGGCAATCATGAATGGTGTCAGGATCTTAACATGACTCTTAAGCTGCTCTGAGAAGAGGATGGCTTCTATGGAAACCCACTAGACAAGTGATTCAAAAAACATCTTTTCAGAAAATTACTTCATCATATATGAGATTTCTTTTTAAAACTAACTACATGGGAGTTCTTGGCAATGATGGTCTCCACATCTGATGGTCTAACTAGCATGAAATAGAGTTGCTGCTCTCATTTATATACATTACGCTATCTGGTTCCTCACTTGTGGTTTGGTAAAAGCATGAATTTTCAAGTTTCCCTCATGGGACTTCTCTGGCTTCTTTCACTTTATCTTTCATTTTCTTCCCAGCTATGTAGAAATACAGGATGATTATTAAATGGCTTTAGGAATTTTGCTGTAAGAGGCAAGAGAACATGCAGCATCATAGTTTTCTATTGCTGTCATCATACTTTCTTATTGTCTTTTCAAGAAAGTACAACAATAGTAAGGTGGGGAAGATCTAACACATGCAGTTTAGCTAGGAGAAGTAATTATAGATATTTTCTTGGTGCAATATCTGTCAGGTAAATCACAGAATGTTTCTTATAAATACCTTTGTGCATACACAGTCATCAAGAGCTGTTTATTCCGTGTATTGCCCAAGACTAATCCCAGGGTAAAACCCCATAACAGATGCCCATGAGCCTTCCAGCATCCCAGTTGCAGGGAGGATGCAACACTGGTTGGAGAAGGGAATGGGATAACTGGAAAAAGGGGTAACATAGGTACCAGCTGTGTTTGCTTCAGTGGGTTTGCTGCACACAGGAGAGCTCCCTCTCACCACCAGCCTCTTCACGGGGGAGCAGAGGTGGTAAGGCTGATCACAACTGCAGAGGCTCCCTGTGCTGTCCCCAGCCTTGAGGACAGGTAGTCAAATTGCTGCAGGCAGCAGAATGCAAGAGAACTTAGGAAGGGAGCTGGAGAAGGTTAGAGACACATCAGGGAAGGGTGGAGGAAGGATGTTGTCCTGGGCAGAGAGACAGGGAATGTGCCCAAGGGTGCTTTACCATCAGTGTCAGACACGGCACAGCAAGCGTGGTACCAGCCCTGCTGCCCTGCCTCTTTCATCAGCGCCCACTGGGCCTTGCAGTAGCGTTGGCTCACACACTCACAGGGGCCAAATGGCTTCTCGCAGAGTGCAGCTCACACTGCTGGTGTCCCTCTCCACCACAACAAACACAGATCAGCCTCACGTCTGGCCACAGCCTCTCCGGCCCCTTCCCAGCCCCTCGCCCACCAGCCAGGATGTGTCTTGAGGCACAACCTCACTCCTTCTCTTAGAGATCAGTGAGGAGGTTTCTGGTGGACACTGTCACTGTCCATTTTACCTTGGTCTATTCAGGATTGTTTTTCACTGAAAAATACTCAGCTGGCATTCTATATGGAAGTACGTATGCCTTTCATTCCTTCTGCTTCTAATTATTAAGTTATTTAATAATTGTTCTGCTTATTAAATTATTATGGACTTGTTATTTTGTTGTATACTTGTTTGTTATTTTTCTGTGATATTTTTAAATCCAAGATGGTTTCTGAGGGAGGCAAGTGACCAAAAATATTTATACCTATTAATTCAGCTTGGTAGACTCATTTAGTTTAATTAGCTGTAGTGTGGGAGTTTAAGTCTTGTTGTCAGATTAGAAATAAGTTAACTACTTTGTATGCTTTTGAATTTTTCTTTAAAAGGGTATTTTTTTTTTCTGTTTTTCTTTTCTTTCTTTCCATAGTAAATATATTATCTATGCTAAGATTTCATGCCCTCAGTGCTAAATAACCCTCCCCCACCTTCTTTTCCTAGCTGGGATTTATAATACCCCCCAGAAAAAAATAGGTGCTGACTCTGCTGTGAACAGTGCCCCTTCATTATGAAACAGCCCTTGCAAACTTTTGGAAAATGGACCTACTGTGATAATAAATCTTCTCCCTTGACATACAGCGCTGAATGTGGCTCTGACCACATAAACTGCGCTCCCCATGGTTCTGAGGCTGTTCACAATGCCAACCATTTATAAGCCAGTTGGCTTTACATTAATTAATTCCCAAGTCATTCACAAATAGCAACAATCACCTCAAAGTGCAAGGCTAGGAAAGGGCTGGCATTTTTGAAAGGGAGATCTGTATATAAAAATTTACCATGCTGACAATAGGAAAAAGAACCCCAGCCCTTGGAACAACAATGGCTTTCTGCTTTTGGGCTCGGGGTCGCAGCTCCTTTCAGTTCAGCTTGTAGTGGTTTATTTATGATGGGTGCTAATTTCTGATGTTTGACTTCTTCTGTAGACAGACTTGGCCGGGCATCCTGCCCCAAGTGCAAGGTAGGGCTCCCTGCACTATTGCCTGCAGGACGAGGCAGGGGGAAATATGCATTGCTTTGGAGAGAAGCTCAAGGATTCCAGGAATGCCAGGGAAGAATTAGCTTTGTGACAACGTCTGTCAGATTGCTAGCTGCTTCTCACCTGGATTTCAGTCCTCCCAGCCTTCTCTAACAGGGTTTTAGCATCAATCGGTAGAGTTTTATGGTTCAGATATTAATGGGAGTAATTTTAAAAATCGGTCCAGGAGAGGCCTTGCTCTCCCTGCCTGTCACAGCTTTTAGGCTTTTAAGAGATTTTTTTTTTTTTTTTTCCCAGATGTGATTAGATTGCATACCTTGCTCCTATGGGGTTCAGTTTCCTTTGGCCGCTCTTGGCCACCCCTTCTGCCATCTCCTTCCCCAGCACTGGCCCACACAGCCTGTCCTTGCCTTTGCTTCAGATCCCCCTTCCCTGTGCCCCTCTGAGCTTTCTCATCTGTGCCTCAGGCTTCCTGCCCCTGGCTTTACTTCCTGGGGGTTCCCCACTGGCCAGTTGAGCTACCTGTTGCCACTCAGCCCCTTCCATCTCCATTGCTTTATCTTGTTCCTCGTGTTCTGTGTCACTGGTGTTTTGCCTTGTAAACACAAGGTTGTAAACGTGTAAGGATACTTTACGTTGGAACTCAACCTAGAGAATGAAAGAGTTGGAGATGGGAACGGTTTTTTTTTCTAGTTGATCACCCACTGCTGGGTGCACGTGGACATTCACCCCCCTCCCTGCCAGTCCCTGCTTGGATCATAGCCAGAGAAAAGCTGCCCGTGCAACTTGGCTGCCCTGTGGAGGTGTATTATGGCAGAGGTTTAAAGGACACAATTACAGATGAACTTCACAGGAAGGTGCCTCATCCAGGCCATGGGATTGACTCATTCACTAAGCAGCTATTCAGTGGCTTTTCTTCATCATTTTTAGCAGGGGAGGGAGTAGCTGATCCCTTAATTCCAACATCCTATTCAGATAATGCACTGAAGACAGAGTTATTAATTTCCTTGGAGGATTTTTTTGCTGTCATTCAGGATGACAGTATCCTGAATGCTTAAAAAATATTAATGGGTTTATTTTCATAGTAGAACCAGAAGATGGAAGAGCATTGCTTTCACACCAAAGTTGCGAGCAACAGCAAAGAGTGCAAGATCAAGGTCAAAGAGAATGCAAGGTTTAGACACATAATTTTTTTTTTTCCAGACAACATTCTGTTTATCACCGTACTTCTATGTCTGCATTTTATACAGCCCACTGAGTTCTATTTTGGCTGCTGCTGCTCAGTGAATGGTTCTGCCAAGTTCAGAGGTAGTACTGTGTGAGCCCTGCCTGGTTAAGTCCTACAAGCTGTTTGGTCTAAAGAGACTCACTTAGTCCCACAACAGGCAGATGTATCTCCCCAGGTCAGTATTTGCCTGCTCTACTTTCTCCTACTGTAATCTTCAATCTCCATATCACCTTTTGCAATAGGCAAGACAGGAACAAAGCAAGGAGCTCGTATTCATGCTCAGTGCCTCCCAGCCAGCTGAGGCAGAAATCCTATGGAGAGAGCACGGTAAGTGCTCATGAAAATAAGGATCTCTTGCTCTGGCCAACAAAATGCTGGTGCAGTCCATTTTTTCTGATAATATTCAGGCTTCTCTATAGTTATGACCCTTGAGCTCCTTGTGCAAATTTATTGTTTACCTGCTCCTTTTCTCCATTCTCCATTATGTGTTTTGTCCCACCCTTCTGACCAGACCAGACAGCACTCCCATTTGATGCAAGGGCAACTTCAAGAAGTGGTACTCCTGCTACCACATTTGATTAAGATATTGATATTCAACTTCATAGGTATTACAGTCTGCTAATAGAGGGATTAATTGCAATATAAAATAAAGATTCCCTGCTTTTTATGTTGGTTGGTTAGGCATGCCATATGACAGCTTATCATGGTAATGGTATTTCTGCTGGATTCAGCAAAGATAGTGCCATAAAAATAAAACACATTGAGACTCATAGAAATCTGTCTACATTCTGCTTCCAGTTAAGCTATTCAGGGCCAAATTTTCAAACATCAGTTTCTAGTTGCACCAACACAAAGAGCCCATGCAAAATACAAATATGCACACTTAGGTTCTTACACATGCGGGCAGTGCCCATTCTTGCTGAAATGTGACATTCTGAGAACAGATGTTGCAAAATACTTGCACATATTTTGTGGGAGCAACAGTGACATCAATCTTGCTGGAAACATAGCTCCCATTTTCACTTTTCTTTGCTTGGTAGGCCGTTTATCTTGTTTCCTTTGGCGCTGGAATTCTTCCCCATGCTGTTTTCTGTGTCTGGAAAATCTGCCCACCTTCAGCATGCCAATCACACTTCTTTTTCAAACCTCTTCTTCAAACTTCTCCTAATCCCTTTTATGATGATCTTTTTACTTTCCAACTCAAGCCTGAATTACCTCTTACAGGGAGTTTTAAGTGTGTGTATTTATTCATAGTCCTTTGAGTAAGCTAAGTTAGTGCCCCTTTAATTTTGAAGTGAAAAATTAATTTTATATAGTTGTACTGACTTAATCCATGCTTTCATCTCCACAATGCAAAGCCTTTTTTTTGAATAGTCCAATTTCGTTTTTAAAGGTGAGTTTCTTAAAATGTTGAGATTAAATAGGCTACTGGGGTCAAAGTTAGAAGGTAACAAATCCACGGGAAGAGCACAAGACTTGTGGTGACCAGACTAGCAGTTTCAGTGCTCAGTAATGCACTACTGGCATGGCTTTGCCTTTTTCCTCCAGAAAAAATTAAAGAGAGTAGATCAGTTTGGAAAGTATGGTTTATTTTGGCCTGCTGACACTACAAATGTTAGTTCTGAAATAGTAATGGTTAATTGCTCAAACTCCTCAGCTGTGAAGACAACATTGGATGTTTCCATGTTGGGTGAGGGACAGGAGCTGGAGCGGGGCCTGGATAGGGAGCTCCTGGAGGAGGCAGGGGAAAGTGGACACAGCCAGGACAAGGATGGAGCCTGCTGTGGGGACTCCCTGGACTCACTGCCATGGACAGGGAGCCATAAGGCAGCTACAGTGGCTGGGGCCTGCCGTGCCTCCCTGGCTGTGGGGTGCTGACACAGGCCAGGAAGGATGGGCAGCACTAGGAGTCATTTTGCAGGCAATTGCTTGCTTCACCCAAGCATCTTGCTCACTCTGTTCATTGGAGGTGTGACTCATAAGATTGTTGTGTGCATATGCATTTCCCCCCGTGTATTATTATTATTATTATTATTATTATTATTATTATTATTATCTCCACGTGGCCTTTCATTTCTGTGACTTAAGTTTATGAACATTTGATTTTTCATTTTCAGTTACTTTTTCCAACATAACGTGAAATTGCAGGCATTTTCAGGCCTTCAGTTTTAAAATGATCTCTCATTATTATAATGTACTGCTCTTAATGATTTTTCTGACAGGTTTTAGTAGCAAGATTCCCTAAGTATTCCTTTTTTTTCCTTGGGTGCAGTTAATTATATTATACAAGACAGTATGGATAACATTAAGATCCCAGTAGTGTAACATTCAGGAGAGCTTCCAGCAGTCAGTGTTATCTGTCATCTCAGGATATGCACCACTTGGGGATCCTTTCTGTGGAAAGAGTGAGAAGAGACACTTCTCCAGACAGCATTTGTCACGTTGTCCTAAGGTTTCTGGGAGCTCCTGCAGGAACCCAGAGGTGGCTGCCGTCTGCTTGTTTTGATGGTTTGCATTAGGATCCGGATCAGACTGTGCCGGAGAAGAAAACCTCCAACAGCAACCGTGGCCCTGGCAAGGCACAGGCTGTGCTCTCTGCATGCCTTCTCCAGATGCTGGGCATATGGGCTTGTCCTGAGAGCTCCAGGATGGTTTGGCTTAGTTGGTTTGGCTGAGAAGGCAGTTGGAGGAGAGAGTATGGAGAGAGACTTATTGCTCTTGCAGATAGCAGCCTTGCTGAGTTTGATTGATAGATGATGTTTTATCTGCCAGACATAAGATAAAACTTAGGAAATGGAGCAGAAATATGCAGCTTGGGCAGAGCAGTTGTGTACAGCAGGGAGAAGAACAGTGCTGGTTTGAGCAGAGTTTGTGCTCAGCTGCCCTGGTGCACCACGGGCTCCCTGTTGAGCACAGCTGGGCGCGAAGCACCACACCCTCCTGTACCAGCCTTGCAGGGCTCAGAGATAGGGCGCCATGCATGCTCGGGCCATGTGTACTGAGAAATGAGATTTCTTCCTCCCTGCTTTCCCAGTCCTTTCCCTTTGCTATCCTATTGATGCATCGCAGGCCCTCCATCTGGTCCTGAGAGCAAGAATTTCCCAACTGTGCCTCCAAACTGATGCTCAGGGATTCTGGGCTCTGCTATCTTTGGCTTCAGCAGGCTGGCTCAATAGCACTGGGCATCACCCCGTATCCCTGGCCATCTCAGTTCCCTCTGCCTGCCTTGGACTTGCTCCACACTTATCATATGCTCCCAGCCACTTGCTGGGTAGCAATGCAGAGTAGAGAGCAGCACCCCTGCCTCAATGACAAATGTGAAAGGCTCTAAAATTGAAACTGTTGTAGTGGTACAGATTGCCTCTAGCTAGGGGAGCTTATCCTGTGCAGGAAACTGACTGCAACTGGAGTACTTTTCTCTAATGTACACTGCTTTTTCACTTTGCTGTAATTGTAAAACTCTAGAATGTGAACAAGCCTGTACATTTTTTAACGAGTGCTTCTGCGCCCTAATCCTGTTTGCCACTCTCTAGACCCCTGATAACCTGGTCTTCATTATGTCCTTTGGGAGCTAACATTTAGCTAATAAAACTAGGAGAGGGCAGAATTTTTTTAAACAAGCAGAATTTGACACATTTGGTTTCTGAGAAGGTTGTGAAGATGGTATAATGTTGTTTGTAGAAGGTATTTGTCAGGTGTCTTCCAATTTGAGAGAACAGTTGGATATTTTTCTTCCTCTTAGAGGTGTTAATAGACTCAAAGGTGGAAGAGAAGGCAAGGGCAGAGTGGAAAAAAGACCTGACAAGCGCGAGTGATGGCAAACACAGCAGATCACACTAAAGACAATCTCTTCTCTGCCACTCATTTTTTCTTACTCAGCACAGAGTGCATCTGGCTCTTTGTTACAGAGGAGCCGAAAGGAGCCCTTGTGATTGATCAATGCTCATGCTGGGAGAAATCTTACAAACACAGGAAAACCAGCAATGATATTCTGTCTGGAAAGAGAATGCTTTGAGATTTCCCCAAATTCAGTCTCTTGTGAGGAGACAGATGAACAATGGGTCTGTAAAGAAAATTTAAAATTTCCATTAAAAGAAGAAACACAGGCCTGAAAAATCCATGTGCGCTGAGGTACTGTGTATCTGATGCAGCAAACGTTTCAGGTTTTTTCCTGCCTTCTAGAGTAAATTTATGTTCAAATCCTTGTTTTGTACAAAAATTGGGTGAAATAATATGTTTTGCTATTTGATGTAAATGCTCACCTTCATTTGTTTCACAGTGGATGTGCCTGCACCAGCCTCCCCTGTTAGTGTTGACTGGCACTCCAGTTGGCTTCAGAGCAGAAAAGCTTCCTACTGAGGAGCTGGGGATAGTAGGATGGTCACTGGGTTTTAGAAGTGGTCTTTTTGGGGTTGGGTCAAACACTTTGAACCAAAGAGCATCAGAAAGCTGTTCCTGCAGTCGTAGTTTCAAGTGACAGGGAACAAGATACATAAGGCATCTGGTGCATCCCATCTGCACAGGAGGAGAAGAAATTTGCCCTGTGACTGTCAGGTCAGTGTGCTTTGGCATGCACAGAGGTATAAAATGTTTTTCTTCTCAGAGCTTCCATATTTTGTGCCTCATTTGATATCCTTGAGACCAAATTCAACAGTTTCCTCGGTAATGGTGTTTTGAACTGTGAGTGCTAGTAAATCAAATATCTATGGCAGGGAACCAGATGTAATTTACAATCAATTTGCCATTTTATGAAAGGGCAATGAAATACTAGTATCCCATCTGAAAATTGTTTATTGAATATAATGAAGAAGAAACCAGTGGGGACGTATAGTAATTAAATAGAGGCTACAAAAATTGCAGTAAATTCTGTGAGAGAATGATACAAACTTCTTTGTTGAACTTTTAAACTGCCCTCTGGAGTTTAACAGAAAATAGAGTTCTCTTCCAGAGTTCAGAATTTCTTTAGGTTATCTTCAAACCTCTATACAGTGTCATCTTTGTTCTCCATTTAGTGACTTGATTCTTTTTTTCCCCTTCTTTTCCCTTTAAAAGAGAATCATCTGCTAGTATAGCAGTATGAAAGCAAGTGGGTTAAGGATGTGTGAGATTAAGTCATATAAGGCTTCTCTTTTTTACTTGCATTGGAAAAATCTTGGATTCTTGGAATCTCTTTCCAGATTCTTGGAACCATGCCCAGCCCAGGTGGAAGTGGGTGCAAATAGTGATTTTGGTGTAAACTTTTTCTGTTTACTAATACAAGCCCGTCATTTTGCCTATCCAAGTTAGTGTTTGAACCATTTTGGATTTGGGGGGATGTTTTCCCTTTTTTTTTTTTTTAACTAATTTATTTCTAGTATCTCACTTTCACATCAGCGCTGAATGAGGGTATACCATTAGGTGCCCTCTATTCAATTCAAGGATTGTAAACTTGCGTATCCAATATCAAAAGCCAGGACCTTAAGCAGTAGAATAACATGTACATTTCCTGCTAGGATAAAACCCCTGGTAAGATACCTGGGGTCACATTAGAAACACCTCAGCAATATGAGACAAGAATCTTGGTGATCTTGCGTCAAATTTGTTTAAAAAGTGTTCTGAGGGTAACTGAATATCAGCTGTAGTTGCAATACAGATTTGGTATTGTATTCCACACTGGCTGATTGGCATGCCGTGTGGAATCTCACATAGTCCAGCCCTTGTATTTTTGATCCTTTCTTGTTCCTTTTCTGAGTTTTGTGCTCGGAGTTCATGGTTGTCAGGTGTTTACGTCTTTCTTCATCAGTAGACATGAGATGATGACATTTGCCATTTTCTTGGCTGACATCTGAGCTTGGACTTCTGTAGGTTGGCTACTGGAAGTTCAGGCTGCGCTCTCCCTATATTTACCTTCTTTTTAGTTGGATCCTGAAGGAAAATCCCCTTTCTGAGGAGTCACTCTGTCAGGAACTTCCCTTTTGGATGTCAGCTATGTTGATACAAAACAACTCAATTATCCCAGGCCAAACTAGGGACATGGTAAAGTTTCAATCCGAAGCCATTCTTGAGGAACACAGGGAAACATTTTTTTCTAGGTATCATCATTTGGATAGATCCTGGGCTTACTCAAGAGAGAAGTACTTTTAAAGTAGCAGTAGCTGGAAAATCAAGCACGTTGTCCTCTGCCAGACAACACTGTCTGGAAAAAGCAGGTGTCTGTAGTCACGACACATACCCTGTGGTAGACCAGTAGGAAAGCCAAAAATAATAATGGACAATGCTGGGCTACAGCAGTGCCAGAAACTGGATGTGTCTCAAAATGGGAACTTTGTGCTGTTTTAGAGGATGTATTTTACAGGACAGAAATCAGATATTCCCTTCATCTAAGGACTGCGGGTTTTTTTTTTTTTTTTTTTATTTTTTTTTTTTTTAATTTTTTTTTTTATTTTAGCCTTCAAGGACTGCAAAAGGCTCTGAGGAACAGAGGAGAATTCCCACTGTTCCTGGGATCCAGACTCTTTTTAAGCAGCAGGCACTTGAAAAGAAGCCTTGGGAACTGAAAGAGTCTGGCTTGTGGGTGTTCCTTTGCTACCCATCATACATGGAAGGGTCAGGGTTACACATCAATGCAAGCTGTCCCTGCCTATTTCTGTTGCATCTTACTTGGGGATTGAGAGGCTTTATTACCAGTTTTTAGGAGCACCAGCAACCAGGCACAGTGTGCCCCTTAATCTATCATTTGTCATGTCCCCAGTTTGCCCTGGCTTTTGCAGATGTGTGAATCCAAGGGTCAAATAGACTGGCAGTCGCTTATATCACAGTTTCCACTTTTCTCCTCTTGATACACAGCTCCATGTACTGCTCCCTTGGCCTGTGGTCCAGCCTGATCCTCCTTATCCTGGGAAGCTTAGGTCTTTCTCTCCCTACCCCCTCTAACTATGTTGAGGGAAGCTCGAGACTGCAAAACCAGGCCCTGTTATTAACTCCAATCATTGTTCATTAAAAGAAAAAGGCGTACAGAAGTCTATACAAAGGGAGACCTTCATCTCTGGCCTCTGCCCATCCCTGGGGGGTTGTTAATCAACCAAACACTGGACCCCTGGCAAGACACTGAGGGTGATAAATTTGAACTTCCACTCAGCAAAGTGAATCTACACCCCTTACCTTCCATGTTTCCCAGGAGAGTAAGCTTCTTGCATGTTGTGGCATCAGTCACTGCCCCTGTCCATACGTTCACTCTGCATTATGCAAAGTAAAGGCAAGGAGACTCTTGCTCAGCTGAGATAAAGAAGTGGCTTCATGTGGCCTGGTTTGATGTGAATCAATCTCTCATTGTGCAGCATCTGCACAATGATTTGCAATGCTGCCAGCCTTTTCTTGTCGTGCTGAACTAGAGAGACACTGAACTAGAGGTCTTTGCAAATAGCCTCTGACTTTTTCAGTTGTGTCTTTTTTGAGGTTATGCATTAATAGTGCTACCCTTGGCAACAACTGGCAGAACTTACCCTTTCCTGGAGGAAGATGGACTAGTGATGTCCACTTTCAGTAGCTGAGCTGTGCTTAAAGGCTTGCTGTCCTCAGTGTTGTACGAAAGCCCTGTGCTTCTCATCCTCCAGGTATGTCCTATTGGCAACTCTGGAGGGCTGGAAACCAGGGCAAATCATGAAGGACGGGCTTTAAAGGATGAGAAGGAAGAAGAACTATTAGTACCAGGGCTGAAAAAATGTTGGTTCTCCTCCAAGGCTGTCAGGATCCGCAAATACCGGTGCCAAGAGATGCACGTGTGAGGCTTTGGTGCATTCAGAGCAACTAAGCAGCATGCAAGTCAGGCACCAGGCACTTTTTGGCCACCTGGGTTCTCATGGGGGTGAGTGTCCATGGTTTCTCTCCATGTTACTTTGCAGCACAACGGCTTTTCTAATCTCCGTGGGTCCAGTGCCAGCGTGGAGGCATTTCTCTGCTCTCCCAGCACTGATGGAGAGCTCAGGTGGCCATGCGTTCTGCTAGGGAGTGTAGACACACCCACGGGTGGTTTGCCACTGCTACCTTTAAGAAGGGTAATGAAGGCTGTATGTAAAGATTTACTTCATCATAAGCGAAGAAGAGAGTGAAGCTGATGATAGGTGCATGTGTAATGGCTTTCATGCAATGGATAAATCCAGTGAATGTGATATTTACTACCGTTTCGTCCTTCATCTGCTGGTGGTGTGGGCTGTGCATGGCTCTACACTGCATCATCTCAACAGTGTCTACTCCAGGGGCTCTGAGGGCAGCACATCTGTGGCTGCCCCTGCGCAGAGTTCCCCCCACCCTGCTGCAGTGACGGGGGGAGGTGACAGGCATGGACACGTTCTTTGGCCAAGAAGGGGTCAGCTGGAGATGCTGTGCCTGGGGTGGGTCCCGGCTATTGTGTGGCACTGCCTGCAAACGGTGAGAGGGGAAGGGAGAGGAGCGGCAACTCTGGGAAGGCATATGCTGGTAGCTGGCAAGTGGCATCCCAGCAGTGGCTGGGGACTTTTTCCAGGGCTGAGGTGACAAAGAAGGAGAGGAGCAATATGTGAGCAGCAGCACTGTCCAGGGTTTGTGCAGCTTCCCCGTGGCTCAGGGCATCCTCGTTGCTGAACCGTGTGCCCTGGTGAGCTCTGCAAAGGCTGGCGGGCGTGTGCAGCCGTTTCCCTGCTGGGTGGTTGGCGATGAGTGGTCCCACGTGGTTTAGATTTAGTGAGAATCCCCTTTTTGTGTTAGGAAGGCCTTGTTTTCAGTCCCCAAGTGCCTCGCGAAATGAATTGTTGTTTTCTGGCCAGCCTGACTAGGAAACACAATTCATGCAGTTGCTGGGAACTGGCAGAAACATCCTGGTTTTCAGAATGTAAATTATGAAAATGCATTCTTATTCTCATGGATTTTCCTTGAGAAAAAGCCAGCAGTGGGAGTGTGTTAGAGTGGTAAAATACAATTCATGACAACAATCCCACTGAGAGGAGTATTTTTTTTCAGTTTGGTTGCTTCTAATTGTGGTAAGGAGCAAACACATTCCTCTCTAATTTCCATTGGCAAGGTCTCCAGTATTCTGCAAGTGCCAATGCGTATGCTGTGGTTGGTTCTGCATTTCCTCCTGTCTTCTTCCCCTCCTCCACCCCCTCCTTCATCTTACTGGTATTATGGCCAATCTCTCTGCAAATACCTCTTTCACAGGCAACATAAGCATTCTCCTTCTTGTTTTTCTTCCTTCAAAACTCGGCTCTATCTCTTTTGGCCAGCTGTAGCCTTCCTAGAGCATCTTCTACCTGACAAAAGAAGATACCTTTGATAGTCAGGCATGCTGTAAAGTTGAAACACATGCTTGGTTCAGATACTGGTGAACTTTAATTTATCTCAATTCATTAGCAATTTTTAAACCCACAGTTAGTGGAAGACAGTCTGTAAAATAATTGGAAGTAAATGCTGAAGGAGAAATACCGGGGGGAGGAAAGAAGGGAAGCGGCTTACAGCAGGAGTCTAAGCCAGTCTTTCATCTTCAGGCCAGTTTGGTTTTGAACCCTGATGGGAAAGGTCATGAATTTTAAAATGTGTCTCGCAGCAGACAGCTCTAATCATAAAGCTAACACTATCTGCAGTGCATGTCTGACCATGTGAGACTCATGGCTGACTGAAGAGGGAGACTGACTTCCAAGAGCAGGATGCTGCTTTGGAGCAGGAGAGCGTGGGATAAGCAGAACTGATGCCATATCTGTCAGTGCTGGCATGAAGTACCCGGCTTTCAGGGGGAACCATGCTGTTCCCAGCAGGGTCTCAGCAGGGCTTGCTGCAGCAGAAGTACTAGATAGCACATTCTTTGCCTCTGACAGCTCCTCCAGGATCCACAGTTTCCCCTTCCTGCCTGTTGTTTAGGAAGTGTAACATTTTACTGCTTTAGCTCGCAACCCTCATTCTTCGCTTTGACGCAATTTCCAAACTATTGTGCTCCAAAGCCTGCAGAAGCTGGAGTGTTTGCTGTGGCTACTCTTGGGAATTGTCTTTTTGCCATTTGCTAGGCTGTGCTTGAAATCAAAGGAGGCTAATGTTTTGGCAGCACTTCACAATGACCCTGACAAAGGAGTTGTGTTTGGTGACTATCTCAGTCTTAATTGTTTTCTTAATTGGGTGCTGCTGAGGCTCAGCAAGTTATTTGCAGGATGTGAGAAAGCCCTTGGTTCTCTCCCTAACTTCACGTGCATTTTCCAGAATTCTTCCACAGTACATCTGTCACATCTCGGGCTCTGCGCTTCCTAGCACGTTCGGAAGCATGGTCCACTGGTGTTAGTCACCACGTGGTGTCTAGACATGCTGAAAACACTTAAGCAACTGTGACATCTGTTTGGTTGGCCTGTGTTGTTGGGAAACTTGACCTTATTTACGAACACTTTTCAAAACCGAGTTTCAACCTTGACGTGATAATAAATATGAAGCATCTTCACACTCTGTGACCTCATCTTTGTGGTCAACATCCTCCCTGAGGAGAGGTGGGCTCACTCCAAAGGGTTAGAGCTTGGGACATATGGGTTCAATTTTGAGGTTCTGGTACATACTTCACATCTGACCTTTGCTAAGTTGTATGCTCTCTTTGTGTCTGGAATAAAATGACAGTGGTAATACCTGGGATCAGACTGAGTATTTGACTCTTCGGATTGTGGCAGTTAATTTGTTACCTGAAAAAGTTACCCATGATCTAAACGCAGCTGAATGCCCTATTGTATGGAGTTTGTGTGGTGTGAACAAGAGCAGGAGCCAAGCTGGAATTTCTCTTAATTCTGCAGCAGCAGCAAACTACAAATCTGGGGTTACTTTTGGTGCGTCCTATTGCAGCTGCCAGGTTTTTGCAGCGCATGATGTGAAGCAGAATTTTCAAGAGCATCTGGTTCTTGGCTCCTAAGTGTTTACATTGCTTCTGAAAATGGAATTTAGGGCTCTGACAGAGGATCTTTGGTAGATTTAACTGTTTAGAATATTATCTCCTCTAGCACTTCTGCCAAAAGTCGCTGCCTCATAACAGGGGCGCAGAGCAAGAAGAAAGCACAGAGATAAGAAGTGCACCACTGTGAGCCTGGTGGGGACAGTTCCATGCTATGCCTGTTCATGCAAACCCCAGAAGGCTGGAGGTCACTGTGGAGAAAATCTAGAGATTTGCTCAGGTGTTGTCCCTAAGGCGCTTCTGCTCCAAGTCTGGCAAGTGTTTAGTGGTGTGAGAATGCCAGAGCTGTGTTTGTGGACAAGCGAGCTCTCCCACAGCACACTGTGAAAAAGCTGGGCATCAGGAGCCAAGGAATCACCAGAGAGTATTTGTGAAGCCGCAGGGTGTGCTGGTGTAACACAAGGAAAAAGTCAGTTCTAGGGAGGCATTAAGTGGAGGTAACCCCGATGCCCACAAACAAGGCTGTTTGCCTCTCCATCTCCCTCGCTGAACTGCAAGTGAGTTTCCGAGAAGCTCTTGGCTCTGAAGCAGCTACTGCAGGCGTAAGCAGCTCTGCTTGAGTGGCACCCGACTTGCGATTTCTGTGACTGTATCTTTTATGGCAGTGTCTCCAGAAATACAGAAGTATAAGAAATCATTTATTTGCCAAGCTTTTTCTGTTGTGTTTCAGCCTCTCCTCTCCCCCTTCCCTATCACCAGCTTATCACTGGTGGAAGCGGGTGTAAAGTCCTTTGAAAGAGGACATCAAAGGACTGCATCTCTGTTCTTAACCCAGACTTATAAAGAGATTGTGATAAAGGCCAACAATACATGTCAGTGTTGCCCAGCTATTGTTCTGGGCTTTGTAGTTTTATTAGGAAATAATTTCTCACCCTGTGTGGCTCCTGGTGAGTTTTGTTTTCTGTGCTGCTGGATTTGATCTGCCCAGTGAAAGATCTGCCACAGAACTGAGAGTTTTGCCAGCTGTGAGTTAAGAGGGAGACATGATTGAAAAAGTTCAAGCTCTGCTTCCTAGCAGCCAATTTACCATCTGTCTCACTCTCCCTCACGCCCCTTTTATAGCAAAAATGCAAACAATTTGTTTGACCTCTGCTGAATCTGTATGACTCTGGGCTTTTAAAATGTTGCTCTAGCAAATATAAACCAAACATGACAGCAGCAACAACCCCAAATTCAAAACCAATAAACCCAGGTAGAGGCAAGGCCTCTTCCCAGAGATTGTAGGAAGCTTTCAAAAGCTTTCTTCTTCATTAATGCATCCCTCCTCCTTTTCTCCCTTTGCTCCACCTCTGGGAAAAACTACAGGTAAGGTCAAATCCTGTCTCCCACAGCACATGGCTGAAAATTTGCCTCTCCTTCAGTGTAAGAGAGAGAGTGAAGCCCTCAAATGTAATGCCCAGAGGCTGGATGCCGTGGATAGGTAAATACCAGCACCCCTCCACTTCAATGTCCTGGCAGCATGGCTCCTCTCTGACCTTGCACCAGCTGAGGCACCTCTGTGAGCTGGTTTACCACAATGAGGCAGTCCTCAGTGGGGCCAGCGAGTTCCACACACAGAGGTCTCTGGTGGGGGCTAAAGCTGATGAGAGGAGTTGGGGCAGAGAGATCTCTCTCTTGGTGAAGGTAAATCCCTAGCCTGGCTCAGCTGCATGTGGAAACACAGACGGGTGTTGTGTTACAATATTTTTGCACAAGCACCCTTGCCAGCACCAGTAATGGTTCTGTCTGTCTCCCAAAGAGACTTCTTCTCAGAAGCATTCCTAGTGCTGGTATAGATTGGCATGGCGCCAACCAATGTGTCATTTTTTTAATAGATTATGAAATGTTCTTGAAAACTGGTCTGTGTTTCAGGGTTTTGTCTTGGTCTTACTGACCCCAGTGGAAGTCCAAGATGCTAAATGACTCACTCTTACCATACTTCATCCTCATATACGTACTTGTACCCTTACTTGTACACATTACTGTGAAAATTACTGTTAGGGGAAAAAAAAAAAAAAAATCACACTTCAGTTTTCATGCTTCAAGCAAAACCTACCAAGTCCCCATTCCAGGCTGCTGAAGCAGCCTTTGTTGTGTTAGCAAATCTTTATAGAAAGAGATGAGAACTGGTAAGAAAATCACCTCAGTATTCATGTGTTTTTCTGAGGTTGGAGGAGGGCAATGTGACATCCTCGCACCAGGCATTTTCTATTTCAGTGTATCTTAAGCAGATCAGAATAAGAAAAGAAAGCCTTTTCTTTGGTTTACTGAAAACAGCAAGATATTATATCATTGGGCATCATCCTGAACAAAAAAATGGGGTGGCAGGGGCCTGGGGGAGGAAGGGGAAGAAAGGGGTTTAGTGTGGAAGATGAAGCTCACATTTGAAGATGGATTTAACCTGATAAGAAGTCTGAAACATGAGCTGAGATGCTAATCTCCTCAAGACAATATTTTAAATCCTTCTTTTAGGGATGTGGGAGTGACTTCATACCTGCTTTGAGAACTTGGAAAAACCCTTTCTAAAAAACACCTAAAGGGGGCTTTCCATTGTCAAAGAAGCAGCTTGATTATTGCAAGATGATATTCTTTCCCATGACGTATGTTGACTTAACAGTTTTCAGATGAAGTATCGGTAAAGAATAATTAGGGGAAAAAATGAAATAGAATAAAATCACATCAAGAAGTGCTAGAAACAAGCAGGAAAACACATTTTTTGCTATGGCAGAAGCAGAAGTAGGGCAGCTCTGTGGCAGAAGATCTGCCCGAATTGCGGGAGATTTAAGCAGGAAGTTCTTTGATCCTGAGTAGGTGAGGGTGTAAAAGTAAGCTCATACTTGAAGACACAGGGAATGGGGACGAAGCAACCCAAAATCTCAAAGAGATCATGGACATTGACTTGGAAGTGGGAGGGAAGGTCATGGCAATTGAAGACTCCCGAGATCAACAGTGGAGTTGCCTGGCATCTTTTTCGCTGCCCTGAACAGATACTTGAACAATATACACAGGGAAGCTGATGATATCAGAAACAGTTACAGATGAAGGGCCCTGTGCTGTGATAAACCCAGGCTCTCAGATTTTTAACAGATAGGATAGCATAGATGGGGAGGAAGGAGTTAAGATGCCATGCGGCACCACCGGGGAGAGACTGGGTCATCTCTGTGAAGCCACTCAGACAATGAGAGTGAGCTTTGCAAGGGAAAGGAGGGGCAGGACCAGAGCAATTGGCTGGACAAGCTGGGTGTCCAGTTCTCGTGCATTTTTATCTTTTTTGCATCCTATGTTCTCTGCTGGGAGCATGATGCAAAATCAGACTCAGTGGCTCACACCAGGCATCATGAACTCTGGAAGGGTCCCAGTATCCTGCTCTACTTCTTTCTTTGTCAGTGCCAAGGCCCATCCAGATACAGAAACTTTCAGGATCAGTCTGCGAATTATTTTAATGAGGCATTTTTGTTTCCCTTTCTGAGCTTACACAGCAACTTTTGTTGTTTCTGGCAATGAAGCATTTGGGAAGCACCTGGAGGGATGGGGACCTGGTGTTGCCAGGCAGCTTGGCTTGCTTGAACCAACCAGGGTTGCAGGGTGGCTGTGTGGGTCAGACAACAGCACTGACTAGGCAGTCGATGCACAATTCCAGCCATCCCCTGGCCTCCAGTGCGATGTCTGTGAGGCTGGAGGGTGGTTGGGTTACTTTTGGCCAGGCTCCAGGCAGATCCCTGGGGGTCCAGGGTGTTAGAGCCTCTGTGTAAATGTTAAGGCAATCCAAAGAGATGATGTCCAATCCAAAGAGAAATATCACTATTCTCATCTTACAAATGGAAGCTAGCACTCAGTGCTGAGATGACTTCCCCAAGGTGGGGAAGTGGCTGTACAGCACCACCAGAAGTCTCAGGTGACCTCAGTACCATTTACAGTCTACATTCCTCTCTATTTCTTTGCATTCTTATATAAAGTACAAACTATATGCATTAAAAGGCCATATAAGCAATTCACCAAGAGGTTTCTCTGAGGTTTCACTCTAACCTGGTAGACCCTGAACAGCTGTCCCATGAATTTCCATTCTTTACTTTAACCAGGAACAACAAACCCGTGTACTCTTGTATACTCTTCACCATCTGGGATGGAAGTCGGGAGTAGTTCAAAAGGCAACTTTATTTCATAGAGTGCTGCTCTTTTTTTTTTTTTTTTTTTTTCTTCTTTTTTTGCTTAGTTACTTCATAAAATTTAGTTCCACTTACCACTTAGCTCTCAGTGGCATTTCCATATTGCAGAGCTGTTGCAGAATGTTGCTTCATTCCAGATTTTCAACAACTGAAATATATCATGGGATTTTGTTGTAATGCAGGAAATTGCCTTCACATTAACAATCTGCCACTTCTGTAAACAAGAAATCCACTGATGTGACATGTCAGCGCTCAACAGGAGGAGTCCTGGCTACCTTAGCAAACTGATGCATTTCTCAATGGAAAACTGGTATTAGGCGTACCTAAGTAATGACACAATTGCTTTCACTTATTTTTTAGAGCAGGGGCTGGGTGCCTGCTCAGGATAGCTGGAGGCAGAGGACATGAAGGAGAATCCCTCCAACTTTTTAAGTGCACTTTGCTACCGAAGATGTCCGAGGTCACGGGGTTACATGTTGGGGGTTTTTTTCCCCTTCCCTTTAATAGCATATTAATAGCGGTATGTGCATTGTAGATGATAATATATCTTTTTTAGCTAAATCCACTTGTGTCTCACATAGGCTGCTTGTTCTCTCCTGCTAGCATGTCTGCTTTGACTATGTAATGACAGCTGCGTGGATATATGGACTGTGGCAATGGGCTGGCAGCCACTTCATTGTCAGCTCCCCTTTGTTCTCCCAGAAAAGAGAAGGCACAATAGGGGAAGGCTTCATCCACATGTCAGACATATGAGGGACAAAGGGATGATGGGAACTGACTGAACTGCACGATCTAAGCCATGCCGAGAAGCGCGCTCTTTCAGCTCACTTCAGCAGCGGTGTGGTGGCCGGCCATCGAGCTGCCTGTAGCTAGCCAGCAAACAATTAAGCTACAGCAAAGCCTCTGTGCTACGTAAGATCTTGTGAAAAGCCATTTCACATGGCAGGGTTTAAGGGATATATTAATCCTTTGCACCTGAGCCCGTCCTGGTTTGATGCTGGATGTTTAGCACGGGAGCAAGGCAGGGCTTGTCAGAGAGCTGGGACCTTTCCTCAGGGCAGCTTGGTCCTCTCAGGAGAAAGCAGCAGCTCTCTGGCACATGGAAGTTCTTAATCACATCTAAACCTGAGAAGCAGCAGACATCAAAGAGGAATCCAGGTTGAGAGCAGTCGCTTTGAGATTAACTGGAATTGTTAATCAGCTAAAATGTCTGAGAGAAAATGTGGTTGGCACCTGTGGGGCGGAGGGGATGCCAGTAAAGAAAGCAGTGGTGAGGTGGCTGTTTCCTAAGAGAAAAGCAGAGGGAAGAAGTAATTTATAGCCTGTGGCAGAGGTTAGTGAGAAGAGAAAAAATATAACCTTATAAACCTCAGTGTTTCTATTGAGTCTGCTCTTGTTAATATTTGGTAGACATTTAAGCCCCATCGCAGGGTGCTTGTTTAAAAATGTTACATTATATCCTGAGAGCCTTTACCTGCCATAGACAAATATGGGTCATCTTTAGGGAATCCCCTCCATTCCTGCTCCCAGGCCCAACTTATACACAGTTTTCATGGGATGTCTCTGTCTAAAATAAGAAGCTAAGGTCACTAGAGATGAGGAGGAAAGACAAAAGAGGATGGTAAATGTGTTCAGGTTGGATTTTTCAGTAGTCTCATCTCAGAGGTAAGTGCCCTATCTCTGCAAACCCTCAGGAAAGATGGATAGTAAACCTATGGACAACATAACTAAAAGTATTTAGCATATTGATTTTCATCAGAAAGTGCCTATTTATCAGCTGAAATGTTTTGGATGAAAGAGACAACAGAAGGGTTTCGGTTTTTAAAGGAAGAACATTTTGGTTATAATTCTTAAACTGGTATCACTGTAGTTTTGCAATTGGATGTGGGTTGTGTCACAGCTACTACTGCAACCCTTCCCAATTAGGCAAATTTACATTCTTGTCTGAACCAAACAAAATTCAGAATGTCCTATCACAGAAATGTTTTGACAATGTGAACAGTCTTACAGGATGGGGAAATTGTTTCTGGATGTTTTCCACCAGAGTGAAATGCTAAAGGGGAGGGGGAGGGGGGCGGGGCGGTGTTTGGTATCTTTTAAAATACTTGCTATGACTTAAAAGAAGGAAGAAGTTATTTGGAATTTCTCTCGGTTTTGATTTATGTTATCATACATATCC
This sequence comes from Hirundo rustica, assembly GCF_015227805.2. NCBI lineage: Eukaryota > Metazoa > Chordata > Aves > Passeriformes > Hirundinidae > Hirundo > Hirundo rustica. The sequence goes on from NC_053450.1 coordinate 91,867,722, forward strand.
TAATTTTGTCAAATAAATGCATTTAATACCCATACTAAATTTGAGAAATTCTATGTGGTTTTATTTAAAATCTATCTGTTGAATTGCCAGTGGTTACCAGATGAGTGAGTTTTTCTGTGTATTGCTGCCCCTGTGTTTTGAGAGATGACTGAATTTCATGAAGAGAGTTTCATTGAATTGAAGGTAAAAGATTTAGTTCACCGTTTCCAAATGTCAAGCAGGATCCCAAGTGTTACGTAGAAGCTCCTGACACTGTGGCATCCTACAAGTAAATGGTTTAGTTAGAAAATGGAAGGCTTCACTTGGTTGTTAGATCCAGCATCTTTGCTCTTAATTGTGTATGTCCAGCTACAAAAAAAACAAGGAAGTTCCCCTAATAAAATGTTTTTTATTATGTGGTAAATGCTGAAGATGCTGCAGCAGGAAGTAAACCCTGTATGACTCTTACAGACATGTTTTCTGATGTTTAACCTTCAGTTCTCTCCACCCCTTTCACTAGCACACAACTGAGTACTTCAGTTTTTGGAAACAAAATTCTCCAAGAGCTCTGCTGTTAGATATAATGCAGCCAAAGAAAAGGGCATAAATACAGTAATAATCATACTACTGTACTGTACCCTTTCAGGAAGCTAATATGAAACAAAAATGGAATATGCAGACAGCACATTACTGGAGATATTGCTTTCTTATGGAAATATATTTTTAAAATAAAATCACATTTCTGATTCCATTTGTAGTAATGGTGTAATGATAATGGCTTTGCTCTTCTCTGGCATGAGATTTCCTCTAGTTGGTACCAAATCCCTATGAGATGAGATGTATGTGAGGTGCCAAAAAGGGCTCAACCATCTTGAAATTGGTATTTGCATTTGTGGTTTGAAAATATTTGCTGCTTTGTAAAGAAAAGAAGGTATAAATAAAAAGTGCTGTTGCAAATAGCTGAAAAGGTCCTACAGTCTAATAAAAGATGCTATGCAAGGTAAAGGAATTAGAAAAATAGTTTAGCAGTTAAATCCTAGTGAAAAAATTGTATGTACCTAGATACAGAGAATGGCCCAGCAGACGGAGAATGGTATGTGACAAGAGCACTGTGTTTCTTTCCCTGACTTCCAGCCACCTCTGGGACTGTGAGTCCATCCCTTGGTCTGTGAAAGGGAGTTGTTATTTGGGCAGAGGTGCAGCATCCCCCTGGCCAGCAGAATGTGGTACCTGTGAGAGAGAGAGAGGATTGCTCCATGCCTCAATATGATCTCAGAGGCTGATCTGAAAAACCACCTTCAGTTTAAACGAAACCTGTTTTCAGTATATTTTTTTAAGCTAACAGTGACAGGCATCCCACACACTGGCAGGCACCCGCTTCTGCCTACCCCAAACTGCAAAGAATTGTAGTGAATTAGGGAATTTGTTGCCTGCCTGATTGCTTTTTCACACTTAAGCTATACATAGCTTTGTTAGCTTGAGGTTCTTTCAGGCTCCTTCATATCACTCAAATGTTTTTCTTTTCCAGAGAGGGTGACACAAGGGTGACAATGTGACAGGATTTGTCCCTGCTGTGTCACAGCAAAATTTAAGGTATATTCACAAACACAAATGTGTTGCTGTTGAATCCTAATCCAAATAGGGGAGAAAAGTCCCTGGGCTTGTATCTCAATCCACTGGGCACAGAGACTTAAGTGGGACTCCAGTCTCTCTCCTTTCCTTCTACTCTTTCCTCATCAAAGCATGATTAACTTGGATCTGAAATTGTACTTACAAATTAACTAAACTAAAGTTCAAATATTGTAAGGGTGTGCCTGGATCCAGATAGTTGAAGAAAAAAATTTTAGGTGTTTGGCTAATTTAGACTGTGAATTTGAATGTGCTGAACTGCACAATCTCTGAATTGAATAGCTGGGTCCAACAAAGGATGTTGTTTTGTTGTTTTATATTTCCCCCCACCAAAATTAAATAAATAGATAAATCCTTCCTCTACCTCTGTAGTAAAAAACCTCTTTTTATGTTGTGTTTGCATACTTGCACTTTCTTTAATTCTACTTAGAAGACATAATTACATTTATTTTTAACATTTATTTATTTAGACATCTAAAATAAGACCAATCTTCTGTCTTTGTAAGTTTCTGATTATTCTGAGATTCAGAAAGACATTTTCAAGTGTATGATAGATGACATGCTCATCTTCTGTTCATATTTAAGATGTTATGCTCATCTTCCTACTGTACTTTAAATCACTACTTAAGAACACTATATTGAGAAAAAGATATTTCATTGTATGGAGAATAATCCTTTCCTGAAATGAGAATTCCTAGAGTCTACAGAGAGGAAACTCCTATCAAGCAAAATGTTCTATGGATGAATACTCAAAGAAAACTACCCTGAAAAATGTATTGTTCACATTTGAGCACATTATATAATTGCAACCTAATCTGGTGATATGAAAGTAATTCATTACATGGCCTGAAAATTAGTGCATGGAGTAGGCATCATAACAAGCATTTACATGCTAAATGTAGTAGCAGATTTTAAAAAATCACAAGTATTTAAATGAATATAAATAAATTACTAATTTGGTAAAATGTTTTCATGGAATTATAGCAGGTTCATTGTGTATATAATTGTAAAATTTTTAAATATACCTTTAAAAATAGATGTCTGTAACTAAAATAATTCATTAAGAGTAATTAGACTCTAAAGATATGCCTCTGGTTTTTATCAGATTTGTGCAAAAAAGCTTCTGAATATTTTGTAAATTGAGTTGAATATCTAGAAGCCAATGTTGTACCTCTCATCTGACACAGAGAAGTCTGTCTCCCTGCAAATAAATTACACCACCCCTCCCTGCATCTATCCCAGTCTAGAAAAGCTTATCTTTACTTGAGGAATTTCATTACATTTTTAATTCCAACATGACTGGGGCTGACAAACCAAGGGCAGACTTGGAATATTTTGGATTTTTCCACCTTTGTTGCCCAACCTCATACATTTTATTCAAATAATGTCTAAAAGCTCTAATTAGCAATGGCTAGTGTGCCCCCCCGATGCTCGGTATTGATTTTGCCCATAGTAAACAAATCTAATTGCCCTCCTTGTGAGATAGAGGGTGAGTATTAAACAAGAAACTTCCTCGCACATCTATGAGAGCCATCAGAGTAGCAGTGTGGAGTGGGGTGTCTGTGTGGGACACTGGAAAAAAAGCCAGGCCATGGAGATGGGTAAAGACACTGAGCCAGTGGGCAGGCAAGTCCTGGATGTACAGTGCTGCTGTTGGAGAGAGCATCAGAAGGGAGATGAGAGAGGCAATGTGTTGATTACTGTGCCAGGAGAGAAGAGGGGGCTTCTCCATCAGTAGTTCACTGATTAAAATGCTTTTCAGGTCTGGGTCTTGGGGCTTTAGTGCCACCCCCAAAATGACAGTGTTCATGTAACTGTAAGACAACATATATTATTGCTTCCTTTGATAGCATTGTGTTTATAGAGGGATTGATATTTTCTATAAAAACTACTGCCCCATTGAAACCTGACTGTTAAAAAGCAAAAAGCAAACTCTCAGCCTAAGTGTTCTCTTTAATAAAACGTGAAGGTCCCTTAATTTTCTGTTACCTATTTGTAAAAATGTCAAAAGAGAAGTTCAAGCGGATTTACTTTGTATTCCAGTAGAACAGAAATGCTGTTTCCTTTTTTTGAAACTGCATTTCAGAAATGATTAGTCAATAATGTGGGATTTTTCTGATATTTGAAAGGAGATGTTGGTATGTGAGATATTGTGATGCACTGGGTTTTTTTTGATAGCTTCACTTGAGTTGGAGTTGGAGTTCCTGGTTTTACTTGTTATAGTAGGATACATTTATCTATTTATAATACCTATAAAAATAATATTAATAAATTACCCTAAATAGCTTAACAAGGGGTTTTCCCCATTAAATAGTGCTGTTGTTGATTTTTCAGGGCAGTAATCTATCACGTTCCTCTCAGTATCTATTCTTTTCTTGCAGCTCTCTGCACTGAGTATGTGTTTTGGAAACAAGCCAGCCTGATCTTACAAATCCTGTTTTTCTGTGTGATTTGTTTTACAAGAGCACTCACATGAGATAGTGGTGCAGGGAGGAAGGGGTGGGGGGTCCATTGCCTTTTTTTTACTGGAAAACTCAATAAATGATTGACAGATCCTGACTTTTTGTTATGTGTCCTTGGATTGTCATGCGGTTCAGTTGCCACAGTTACATCCAGCCAACATCACAAATACTCTAACATGCACCTCTTCCACATCTTTTTTGTGTCTTCCAGCAAAGTGCCTGGAAGAGAAAGAGGAAGGTTGGCTTTTTAGAATGACAGCTGACACAATGCAATGTTCTTGCTGCACAGTGATTGTCTCCCTTGGGTTGGCAGTTAGACCTCATCCAAAGGGATTCTCCTGTCTTTAGTCAAGTCCACAGAGTAGTTCTTCTTGGAGGCTTCACTGTGGTTTTGGAGGTCTTCAATGTGGTAAGAAATTACTTTTCTGTTTGGCTTGTGGTAGGTTTGGGAAGGTGTCCGTGCCTTCTGTAGGCTTCGCTTTGGTGGGCAGTGCATCATTACTACAACGTCTGTCTAGAGGTGCTGGTGGTGTTAACGTGTTCATGATCATTGCAACACTAGATGCAGCCACAAGCTGGACCAAGACAATGAGATGGGAGATGCCAGGAGGGAGCTAAGGAAGGGCTTAATAGGGATGGCTCACACGGAGCAACTCAATTGCGGTACTGGAGCATGACAGAGGCAGGGTCTCAGGAATAATCTTAAGCATAGAGACTTCTTATTTTAGGAGATCTTAGAGAGCACAGAGACTTCTTATTTTAGGAGACCTTAGAGAGCACAGTACACTGCAATGATTGCCCTTCAAGTAGCTGGTGGAGAAGGGAAGCTAGGCAGTATGACCAAGGAGAATCTGAACCATAAGACTTTGGATTTCAAAATTTGATGGTTATGTTACGTTACGTTACATTATGTTACGTTATGTTTTGCTATCTTTATTATAGGAGTGAGCAGTGAGGTTTGGTGAAGGGGATTTTAACAGGATCAAATGAAACAGTTCTGGCAGCTGTCTCTAGTCAGGATTGAAATACGGTGGTACCAGTGAAAGAGCCACAATGGTGCTTCAGGAGCACGTTAGAAAAAAATAAAAGCCCAAATGAGAGACACATTTATGAGTATGAAACCCAAACTATGGTTTTTAGATGATCTTGAGATTGAAGAAGCATCAGGGTTTGGGATAGGGGCAGACTATGTGGAGAAAAAGAGAGGATTGAGTCAAAGGTTATTTTGGAGGAAGCTGGAGCAGGAAGGGTTGAATGAAGAAGGCAAGTGAGAACTGATGGGAAGACGTGTGATGTAGAGTCAGGGCTGTGGATGGGAAAGTACAAAAGCAGCAAAAGACTATATGTATGAATCATCAGCCTAGAAAACAGTGTGCAAACATCTGAGGGCAGGTGAGATGCACCAGACAGGGAGGATGAAACAAGATGAGCAAAAATCCTGGGAAGATAAACATGGTGGAAAGGGCAGCTTTTCAAGAGCCGGCATCGAGGCATTTAGCAGCTAGGAAGACGAGAACTTGATTGCTATCTCCTGTTCTGAGCATAAGGAGGATTGCTAATGAGTAAAATATTTCGAAATGGAAGAAAATGTTGAAAGCAACAAAGTCAGTCATATTCTGAGCAAAGCCAGGGAGTCCTGCCAGAGAAACGGAGGAGCCAATGCAGCGCGTTGTCTCCTTGGTTATTCTTCTCCCTCCTTGGCATTATGCTTGCTGTTTGTGAAGGCTCCTTCCAGACTGCTCTCATGCAAAGAGAGCGGGGGTTGAGACCTTCCTCTTGGATGTAATACCTGGCTAAGCTGCAAAACTACACAAACCCTGCTGTGGAAGCTGGAAGGGGCTGATGGTTGGCTGCAGCACTGTGGAGTTGTTTAAGGCTTCTGGTGGGAATTTTCTCTTCTTCCAGAGTATATTAATAGCACAAACCTCCTTAGCTCTTTAGGGATCTCTGGAAATAGCTGGGCAGTCAGTGTATGTACTGACAGCATGTATGCTGATTAAGTAGCGGTTTAGTGTGTTATGAGTGTTTATTATTCAGCTTCCACCCTGTGATGTTGTGCCAGAAGAACAGAAAGAGCTGCTGAAGCTAGAGAGAGGGAGACTTAGGTGGATGGGATGAAATTAGAGAGCACAAGGTACAGAGGGAACAGGTAGGCTTGGAAAGAAAGCAAAAAAAAAGTCTGGAGAACCTTCAGAGTGAGAAATATGAAAAGTTGAGCCAGCAGGAATATAAATTAGATTTATGAACTAAAAGGGGTAAATATGTAATAACACTGCAAAGAAAGCTGAATTTATTGTTCCTTGGTGTGGGTGGCTCTATTTACCATCTCCTTGTCTTTGCTTGGATGCAGTTCTTCTGAGTGATGAGGTGACCTCTGCTGATGAATATAAATTCAAAACCTGTTGTCTTGTTAGAGCCTGTTCTGGAGGTGCATTTATTGTCTGTGGCTAGTCTCTCTCTCAGAGCCCCAGCTCCGTTTTTGCCTCAGCTAGCTTGAGAGACAAACCACAGTTGGAAGGATTTTTCCTCAGAGCCCCAAACAATCCAGGAGCAGCTGTGAACCTTTTCCTTTAGAGAGAGCAGGTCCCCATCAATGGCAGAGGAAGGTCTGCACTTGATCTGGGGGGAAATCAGGGCTTTATGCAGTCTTTCTTCTGTGGCCCTGCCCCCACCTGGGTCAGGAGCCCGGTCTCTGTCCCCCAGCCAAGAGAGCTCTCCACGTGCCTTTCTGGCTTATATCCGGGGGAAGGGGCTACAGGCGGGGACAAGCCCCTACCCAACCAGGGATAAGGTGGGAGGGGAACAGAGTTGGGTTACATTCCAGTGTGGGAGAATGGTCGGGGAAAAAGGTCGGGGGACAAACCTCAGGATGTTACATTTTCTTGGGGAACGGGGGAGTAAGAAGAAACCATTACAAAACTCAATATAAAAACAAAATACAATATAAGCCCAAATAATACACAGCAATAATTGTCTAGCTTTCAATAATTAGGATAGTTGTTTTTAATTAATGGGAGTGGGATTTAACTATAAAATGCTGCTTTAAATAAACTACAACTTTATGCAGTATATAGCTGTAAAATAACGGTTCAGGCAAGAAAAATGGTGTATGAGAGGAGAGGATAGCATGGAGAGTGTGAAATTCTGAAAAGAAGCCTTTGTGTTTCTTTCCCTAAGTTAATAAATGTTTTGCTGGTAACCATATTGCTTCTCTGTGTGGTCTGGTATGCCATTTGTTTTCTCTTCACAAGCTATGCTGCAGGGAGTGCAAATTGAGCAGTGAAATCAGTTCTGAATGTTGTAAGAAATGCATCTTGGCATGCCTCAGATATTTTCAAGCGCATTCATGTGTACCTTCTCTAGGCTATAAATTCTGCAGGGCATGAATTGGGGCTTTTTCCCTGTTTGGGCTGTTATGACTGATCTGTTTGTACTGCCCATAAATAAAGTTCCAGTGATTCCCAGTTCTGCAGAGGAAATGCAGGACACCTGGCATTTGGCAGTGAGGACCTGAATGTCTCGCCAGACCAGGCTGCAGCAGTTTTGGCCAGGTTAGTGAGCACTTCCTTCCTCCTTCCCTGAAGTAAAACTTAACTCTGCTAATTTTGATCACATCACTGGGGGCAGTGGCAGCGTGAGTCCTGCAATTCTTCATATCGATAACTTCATTCTTCCCTTTGGCCCCCTCAACTTTCACATTACCTCCAGGTAAAATATCACTGTATCACTGAAAAGATTTGCCTTTTGAAATCTGCTCCTGCTTCCATGCCATGATCCTTCTATGATTAATGTACTCCACATCAAATTCAAGGGTCCTTGCTACTTGTTCTCTATTTCACAGCCCTTTCTTAATTCATTGCACTTACCTGTCTCAATTTCTTAGAAAATAATGTCACTGTTATGCATCTGTCTAAATTTTGAACCCACTTAATGATTTCAGCCAAATTTGACACAACAGTGGGTGTCTTCAAGATCAGATGCTTCTATGGTGTTGTGTAAATAGGTGCTCAGTTGAAGGAGAGAGATTGTGTTACTGATGTTATGGAAGGAAAAGGGGAAAAAGCACCAATCTGGTGCTTGGTCGTCAGCTTTTTGTTTTTCTGAGGTCTGACACTCCCTGGCCATCTGCATCTTGCCTTCCCAAATTCCCAGGCAAAGAATCTCACTGTGCCATTCTGTCACATTCCTTAGTAGGAGATGGCTTTCCTGTGTTGATTTGCTCCATGATCCCTCAAACTGTTCGCTGTTATTGGGATGCTGTGCTGCTGGCAGGTGAGGGAAGGACACAGTGTACATTTTGCTGTCCCCTGCCAGCTTCTCCACCTCTTCTTCCAGATTTCTTATCTCCCCAACTTGCTCCTTTGTTTTTGTGCTTTGTGTACAGGTACATAGCAATGGGAATGCAGTGATGTATATTTTAAACAGATTATATCCCTTAGTGTGGATACAGTTATTCTGAAACACGTTCAGCTGCAATAGGTCTTCTAGGACAGGCTACAACAAGAGGGCTTTGACAGCACAGCTGTACCTGTTTGCAGGCTTCACTTTTTTCTTCACTTTTGTTTGTTCCTGCCTTTTAATTTCCAGCATTATCCAGTTATCTGTCTCCTTGCATATTTAGTGCTTGCCAGGTTATCCACATCTGCTTTGCTGTAGGATCATCTTGGTAAAAAAATCATAGCCCCAAATAAGTAGTTTTACTACAACAAATGCTGTTCTCTTGACCAGGGATGCTGCATCCATTTTGCAAAAGCACTCATATATCATGGGAGGAAGACTGTTGCCTTATCTCATATAAAATGTGCCCCAGACAAGGGGATCAACTTCTGGCCAACCCTGGCAAACCTCCCCTCGGTCCAAGTCCCCTGGAAAATTGCTCCTGAAAGAAAGCTCTACTATACTGACCTGACTCATGTGCCTCATTGCCTTGTGCACATTTATTCATTTCAGTAATAGACACAGAAAAGGAAAAACACTTAGATAGCTACTGTGAAAATGAGTGTATTAAGCCCCTCAGTTGAAAGGAACATATGGAGAAAAGAGTTGAAACATATCCCCCTCCAAAAGGCCCTTATTTGGCTACACCTCAGAAGGAAATAGTGTGCCAGCTGCTGCTATAGCCCTGGAGGAAAAAAAACATTTTGCAGCAAGGTGGAGTCACAGGGAAAGACTAATGGAGTCCCTTTATAAACATGGACTTGTCCATAGCAAGGAGAGGAGAAACAGAGTGCTGAATTGAAATTAAATCACTGCAGCATGAGAAGTTTGTGATCTTGGTCTTGGCTTGACTCCTTATTCCCACGGCTGGGAGCTCGGGGCGCTGTGTGGTGGGTACTCATTGTTCAGCACAGGAGCAGTCCTCAGCACTTACCCAGGCTTACAGAAAGCTCACAGCACCTCTGGAAACCCAGGTCCTTACCCCAGCTTTAGGAACAGCTGAAGAGAATTGCTCCAGGTTACAAAGCACAGCTGAATTGCACAGTGGCTGTGGCAATACATGGCACACAGCTCAGAGTGGTGCCACGTGAAGGTGGTAGCAGAGGTCCAGAAAGCAACACACCCAAGCCCAAGAGCTCAGGTGGGCTACTCACGAATGTGGCTGCACTGCTTCCAGTCCTGGGCTTTTCTCCATCGTTTCACAAGGGGATATACACCCTGAGACCTGGTAGCAACCTGCAAAGCCTCTCCCCAGCCCCTGGGCAGCAGCTTCCTGGCAAGAGGGTTCTGCCATTACCTGTTTGTACAGCCCCAGCCCCGTGGGCATTGTGTCAGAGCCACCGGGTGTGCAAGAAATGGGGACACAGTTACATGGTTTTCTCCTCTTTTCTAGCAAGGTTGCTATTTCATGGGATCTTTGAGTGAAAGAGATTAGATGGACTGAAACTCATCAGGGCAAGGTGGGGGAATCCTTCCGATGATGAGAGAGGTTCATCAGCACATTTCCATCCCCACTGGGATAAGGTTATGTTTCAATGCTCTTGTAATAAGATTTCAGACTGGCTGATAATATCCAATGCCATATGTTTTTTCAAAGCTTTGGCTTGGGAAGAAATACTTGTTTTTCTTCAGCAAATTTATAGAGAGTAAATTCAGAAAGTGCTTTTAAAACTACAACCTCTCTAAAGTAAAAGTGAGTTCAAGAAGAGTAAAAAAGAGTAAATGAAAAGCAAAATTCAAGTTTTAAAGTGTTTTGTTTTTTTTTTTTCAAATGAAATTTAACAGAATGTATGCTTGTTTCTTCCAAAATGTCAAAGGTTTCTATTTATGAGAGTGCAGCAGATAATTCTCTAGAGGATAAGTAAAACAAAAGAAAAATAATTTTTAAAATTCACAATCATTTTTATGAATACTTCTATTAAAAAGATTAAGAAATGCAACACAACCCCTAAAGCAAACAGCCAAATACTGTAGCATATGTTTGTGTGTCTGTGAAAGTGTCAGTATTTTTCAGTTGCTATTAACTATTTCAAATACTAAATGGCAGCATTTCAACTCTCTTATGTTCCTTTTCTCCTTCATTCTTCAGTAAGTGCTACTGGGATCTGTGGCTCTGCTAGGAATGGAAATTCTCTTGGTTAAAAAAAAAAAAGAACCAGAAACAACTTGAACAAAATATTTAGTGAAAAGTACCATAAGGCAGAGTATGCTGAGCAGTAGATAAATCAGCCAGAATTTACCTATCAAAGGCAGTTTCAAGTAGACACAAAGCTGTCCCAACTTACAAAACATAAAGAAAAATAGAAATAGAATGAGGCAGAGATGAGAGTAGGAAAGGCTGCAGAAATTGTACTTCCACTGCCTACATTAATGGGTGGAAAGTGAAAGGATATCTTGGTTGGGGTTTTTTGTTTGTTTGTTTGGTTGGTTTTTTAACCCAACAATGGAGAGTTACTTTAAGATGATTTGTCAGGTGACAGTCTTGAAGGGAGTCAGATAAGTTTATAAGTTGTTCTCCTTGCTTGTAAATTAATGTCTTTCTCACCTGGAGGAAAGTGGAGTGAAATAGTGCAGTTATTTGGTGTTATTCAGCTACGAAGGGTCTGCAAGTATCTTATTAGGCCAACCTACTTTTTTAAAGAGTATCTTTTAATAGAAGAGGTTTTTAAAATAAATTGTATATATCTTTATTGGATACACTCTGCTATCATGCATAAAACTAGATAAGTCCCACCCCAACACACACCGAGCAATTATTGCTCCAAATCTGAAACTAGCTGAATTTGCCTGGTGTGAATGTGTCAGCTGAAGCCAGCTCCTCTCTAATAAGTCTGCTGTATGGATTTAGGTGCATCCAAGACAAACTGTAAGGCCACAAAGCTCCTGAGATTAAAACTCTGGACATTTCACATTCATGAATCATTTAATGTGCTTCGATTTTTGTCTCTTGGGGCATAATACACAAACTAAAGTCAGCGTGACCCTATGGGCCAGGTTCCTATGGAGCCATTACAATGTATTTATTCTGTAATCCTCAAAACTAGGAGGGATTTATACAATAGAGTAATGGCTTCAAAGGAGTCAGTTCAGCCTTCAGGATGGAAAAGTCCAATTTTTAACCCTTGCAGTGTTGGCTCCTTGCTGGGTACACCCACCTAAACAGGGAAAAAGCCCTCCCTCCAGGCCTTAGTGGGGGGGACACACATGGTTTGGTGTCCAGGGTGGAGATACTGAAGCTGTGATTGAACCTGAGAGAAAATTGGGGGTGAGGATGTACCTTCTTTGGATCTGTCCACAACTGAGCTATTCACACTTCTGTTCCTAGGTTTCAGGATAGCTCTGTAGAAATCGATTGAGGCAAATACCATCACGCATAAGTCTAAATACATTCTCAAAATCCTGTAAGGCCAGAAGTACCACTTTTTTTCAGTTTGCATGGTACACAGGCACTCACGTTTATAGTTTTTCATAAAATCTTCATAAAGTTTAACTGGGGTGTGTTTTTATTTTTATTTTTTAACAAAGAGAGCCAGCAAGGTCCAGGCAGCACAGAAAATCTCCCTAGCTCCAGCTGATGTATATATATTTTGCTTAAATAAGCCAAGATAGCCAGGAGAAGGTTACCTGTGCTACTACTGACACTGGTCAGGCCCACGCTTTTGATCAGTCCTAGAGCCTTCATGGTAGTGATCTGCAGGCAGCTGGAACAATTGTTGCTCACGTTTTAATGTGCTTTGAAACCATGTTACATTCAAGACTTCTGGTATGAAATGACCCGTTTGATTTTTAACTTAAAGTCTGAGATGCAAGTGTTCCATGATGGAAACCATGCAGCTGCATCTTGCTAGTTTGGCTGCAGGGACCTGGTAGATAGATCCTTGGTGCTTCTGCCCTGGGGATTTGCAGAAATACTGCTGCCCTGTGACAGGAGCATTGCTGCATTTCTGTCACTGGGGCTGAGGTTTGGGTGTAAAGATGCACTTTGGGCATAAACCCTCCAGAAAGATACAGCACTGGGATGCGGTTGTCTATTTGAATCTGTTTAGTAGTAGCATAATAGTTATGGCTTGATTATATATTATAGTTTTAGGCTACTCACAGTCAGCTGTAACTTCAGCACAGGACTGTGTTCATATTAGCAATCAAGCCAGCACACTGAATTATTAGTTTACTGTAATCTTCAATAATGGACCAACACCAAATATCATTGTCTGAGATGCACATCTAAGGAAATGTGACAACTTTTTTAACTGCTCCTTCCCTCTTCATTAAAGACTGAGAAGCTTCAAGGGTTTGGCAGCTGAGATATTTGTAAATACATAATTAATGAATTATGAGGAAAGCTTTTTACCAAAGTGCACCTCCCTCTACCAGCAGACACACGTAATCTACAGAAGCAATGGCTATAAAGTCTTGTCAAGGACTTGCTTTAATCGTTGTTACGATCTGGCCTTAAAGCTTCATCTGAGACTGGATGCCTGGCACAGGCATGAAATAAAAAAATGGTATTTGTCTCAGGAAGCGTACAACCCAAAAGGCTAACTAAGGAAAGCACTGCCAGGAAAAAGAAAACCCCTCAATTTCCAGGGGGAAGGTGAAGTATAGGTCTGGTACAAATCTGCAGAGGAAATCTTGTACAAGGGAGGGTTATCACATAGTGCCATGCTACTTCAGGATTACTCCTAAAGCAAGAAGAAAGAAATAATGATGGGTCTCAGGTTTATGAAATTTGACTGTAGAGATATCTTTAGGTAGTCCAAGAGATATAATCAGGGTCAGGCTTCTGCCATCCTTTGGCAAAAGAAGAAATGGCTCCACATGACACAGCAGATATATCATAGTCACTTTCGACACTTTTAAGTGGTAGATGTGTAAAATCTCTGACGGCTGGGGAGAAAATGGTCTGTATGTTGGAACACCTCTCTGAAGCTGGCAGGCTGGGGAGCCAAAGGTTGTGTTTCCCACCTGAGCTGGGGAGCGACCGTTGTGTTTGGCATTCCTGTCTGTGCAATCTCCTGGGAGCTGTCTGGCTACATGTCATTTGCTGAGTCCGCCAGCTACGTCTCAGATCCAAATGCAAAATCCACTACTCAGGGACATTATGTGGATTTGTGACACTACCCGTGGGACTTTGGATCCATAAACCAATGAATGGATTACAATGAGGCATAAATATAGTATTTTCATGGATGACATATAATCCTACTCAATTATTGTTCCTGTCATGTAAAGGGAAACTGTACCCATTTTTCTCATCCCTGCACACCAAAATTTCAAAAGAAAGAAATGCCCAATGCAAAAGATTCCATCTCATAGCTCCCTGCCTTTAATCTACTAACAATTTTACAGCTTATGTTTCCCATTATAAGGTGTTTCCTGTAATTAATTCTTTGCATCTCTACAAGGTTATTGTATGGGGACATTCACTTGACAGAAGCTTTTAGAGTTTCTGGACTGAGCAGACTGGAATGTTAGTCTCTAAACAGTGAAGTGCATGTCACATCGTGTACTCTCATTTATGTCTGAATCGCCGTGCCCAGAAACACCTTCGCCTTCTGTTTTGCTTCTACAGACTCTTTCTGTTTTTGTAAAACTCTTGCTACTGTCTCTTTTGCTTGAAATGACTTGGATATCACAGATGTTTCAGGATCCAGCAAGATGTGAAATATCTCGTGCATAAAGACTTAATCCTTTCTATCAGTACCAGGCAGTTTTATGGGCGTGGATGCTTCACAATAAGGGGAACAATAAGGAAAACTGAGCTTGTGTTTTGTTTCCTTTTAAGACTGAAATACCATCTTTTATAGTCAATCTGTCCTCTTCCCGTCCCCGTCCCCCCCTCTGCCCCCTCCCCCCCAAGCTGCCCAGGCAGTAAAAAGTCTTTTAATATATAAAGGTAATACTATAATGCCTCAAAATAATGTTTTGTTAGAGAATGGATACGTGCAATGTTTGTCCAGCAGGCATTTCTAATGCAGTATGCTAAAGCTTTCTTCACTCTGATAGAGGTGCTGAAGGGGTGCTGCAGACAAAAACCCATCTCTTGTAGCAAGAACTGTGATAGCTCCCCAGCATCGTGTCCTGCGTGTTTTACAATGCAGAAGCAGCTGTTCTGCAACATTGTTTGTAATAGGCAGTGGCTTTTTCAGAATTCTTCCTTGCATTTGAAAGAAATCTTTCTGGTTACGCATGGAACTGTGGGTGTCTCAAGACAAATACAAATATGTTGCCGTAGTCAATCCCACACAGGGATTTAATCAGTGCACTTTCTTTTTGGTTAGAAAAGTTTTAGGGCTCCTATGGTATGCTCTGAAACTACAGCCAGTTTCCTTAGAGGAGCAAATGAAGCATTTATATTTTCCTATGTGGGCTTTTGTTGCATGTTGAAAACCCGCTGCTGTTTTTTTCCCCTCTCACCTCTGTATACCCTTACCACAGCCACAGAATCTGCTTTTGAAAGGGAAGGGTCAGCCATGCACTGCTGTATTTATAACGCAGGGATCGCTGCAGATCTCAGCACAAGTGTTTTAATCATCCTTTCATCTAAAGGAGAAGCATCTGGTCCTAAAATGTGTGCTTTTTTGCCCCTTCTGCTACAGTGCTACACGGATGGTTGATTAAACCACCCCTCCTTTTTCCTGGCGGCAGGATTGGGATGGCTTGCTACCTTTGTTTCCACTTGGGGCCTCTAAATGGGACTCTATAAAGGGAATCATAATAAGGAAGATCCAAGGCTTCTGTTGGACCCTCTCCCCAAATTTAATCTGTGCCAAGGCCCCACTGGTCAAGGTGCTCTTATTTCTAGGTCTTAAAAAAATTAAAATACAGAAGCATGTGCATAAAATGATGCTGGAAAAGCCAGCAGGGAAGTCAAATGCTAGGTGCACTTAAAAGACTCGGAATGGTCTATGATGAAAGACCCACCTGCAAAAGGAACTTCTTTAAACTGATTTAGTTCAAATTTACATAGATACAGACATTTGTTATTTCCTTTACACAGATACACACATTTGCTATTTGCATTACGCAGATACAGACATTTGCTATTTGATATTGCAAGTAGATCTATGCCAAGTAAGATCTTCCCTTTCCTCCTCCTTTTCAAAAAAGTTTGAAAATAATTTCATTGCAGTTTTAGCATTTGGAAAATTTAAATTAAATGAAGTTGCATTTAGAAATGAAAGATCATTGCAATATTTGAAATATTGAAACATATGAAAACATATGAAACATATGAATGTTGACACAAGATATTATTTATTTTTTCTTATAAACTATGATCAAAGCAATTCAGGAGAAGTGAGATGAAGCCATGAAGTAACCCAGACAATCTTTCTGTTAGCTTGGCTGTGGCCTTAGTGCTCTGTTTTTCATAGAATCATAGAATGTCAAGGGTTTAGAACGGACCTTAAAGATCATCTAGTCCCAAATCCCACTGCCATGGGCAGGAACACCTCTCACTAGATCAGGATGCTCAAAGCCTTATCCAACCTGTCTTTGAACACTGGTTTGGGGCACTGGTTTGAAGCCTGGTTTGGGGCATCCACAACCTCCCTGGGTAACATGTTCCAGGGTCTCGCCACTTTCACAGTAAAATATTCTTCCTAATCTCTAACCTAAATCTCCCCTCTCTCTATTTTTACCCGTGTCCTATCACTATGCTTTTCACCTCATGTATGTAAGGTAATGGGTCCCTTCCTCTGTGGGTTGATACTTGCCTAGGTTCATTCTCTCATACATAAAACCTACCAGCACTTCTGGATTTCTTGTTTATATTATGTTCAAAGCAACAAAACAACACATGGATGCCATCTTTTCATGAAACGATCCCTAAAGAGGTATTTTTCAAACAATCTGAGTGTGCTGAATCCCTGTTTTCCAGTGAAGGTGCAAAGTGTACAGAGAATTTTAGATTGGTGTGAGTGAGTTTGTTCAGAGGCTTCATGTGTAGCCCCAAAGTTTTGCAGGTGGTTTATCACACCCCAGAGGTCTGAAGTTGAAGTGAAGGAGGGAGAATTGGTCCCAGCAGCAACACAGTTGCAGGTAACAGAGTCTCCTTTTAGGAACAACTCTGCTCGCTTTTTGGGCTGGTGCCAAGTCCAGGAGAGCTATTCGCTTCCACACTTCGCACTTGGCTCAAGTTGCATTTGTCTGAGCAGCGATGGGAAGCTGCATTTCACCTTGAAAGGCCAGCAGCCCTCCCAGCCCCCATCTGATGCCACAGAGACTAAGGAGGAAGGGAGATCTGAAAGTGCTGTACATTGGCTAATGAAACATATATGAGGTTGGGGCTGGTGGTGTGCCAAAAGAGGCTTTCAGCCAAGGGAAAGCACTGCTCCTTGACCAGACCTCTCTGACCACAACACACCCATCTTCCCTTCCCTGAAAGCCATTTAGGACCTCCTAGGCTCTGTCCTGGCAGCTGCAGGGAATCTCAGTACCCTTCCCACTGCAGATTCCCCGTCATTCCCTGCAAATGACCTGGAGTGGCATTCTGCTCTCTGTCTGTCCCAGCCATAGGTGACCAGATGGCCTTTTGAGAAAATTCTTCCTCCTTTGCTGGCAAGGTTCCTGGAAGTCATCCTGGCTCTTCTGGTAGCAATTTTCCCAGAGGACAAGGTCAACTTGTAGTGTGTACCTGCTGGCCTTCCTCTGCCTGAGGCCCCACATGCCCTGGGATAGAAGGGATTATACCCTTGATGGTCTAATGTGCTAAAGACATGACCCGCACCGGAAATTTCTGCAGCTTTGCTCTTAAAAATAAAACCAAAACGAAATATAGACATATTATGCCAGAATAAATGTTTTTTGCTAGCATGGCTAATTTGGCTCTGGAAATCTTTGGAGAATGGAAAACCAATATGGGAAGGACTTTTTAATGCTATAAACGACATTCATTCACAAGACAAAAGCAAGCTGTGCTTAAGAGGGCTTCCTTTACGGTAGCTCCCTCTTAATTTTCTCTAGTTTAAAACCAAACCCAATGAGGCCTGAAAAAGTCACAGTATAAAAAAAAAATTACACAAGGATGTGTAATTTGGTAACTCATTCACGACGTGTTTCTAGATCTGGAACGTGATTCTTATGTTTGCCAGCACAAGTTAAGAGGATGCTTTCGTGCTGTTTTTGTGGACATTGTACGTCCTGCATTTCTCCTCGTGTGGGGAACAAAACCAGAACAGGATGCAAACTGCTTCAGATTTCTTCCACTGCTGACCTTGCTGCCACTTGTGCCAAAATGAAGACAACAAATCCTTGGAAATCACCATGTGTGTGTTTCAATTTTTAATTGAAACTTTTTAGCTGAGCTGAAAGGTGGGGGTGGTGGGAGGGAGAGGGGAAAAAACAAAGCAACACACTTCCCTCTGCTCCCAATGAAAAGAAACTAGAGCTATTAGATTCACTTCAATTGCCTCACCTGACCTGAAATGAACTCCCTCCCTCAGGCTTGTAAGAAAATTCAATTAAAAGGTCCATCTGTGAGGCAGCAGCTGAAGGGGAATTACTGTAGGGAGGTCCACATTTTCATAAAAAAAGAAGCCCCCCTCTTTCCCTCCCCTCTTTTCTCCTCTCCTTCCTCCTCTACCCCTGATTAGGCCCATTCCTAACCACTAAACCACAAGTACCCCCAATTAACCAGATCTGACCAAAACCCCTTTATATGCTCCATTCAGATGTAGAAACACTAGATTTTGTACATCCCTTAAATATCGTGGGGTGGGAGAGGGGGGAAGGAGCAGAGGACAGAGGTTGGAAATCGGAACGTCCTACTCCAATTAAGCTGGCTGATGCAATGGATTAAAGGCCACTAATGTGCAAAAGACTGTGCTGGTAGCGAAAATAATCACCATAAGGCAACAACAGTGCGCAGCAGCTTAAAAACACAGAGGTGACAGAGAGAAAAAGCTGGCTCCAAGGACCTGTCTTTGAAAAGTCTTACCAGCTTGCTTGCAGCACCCTGCCCCAGCTGTGCTCTTATGATCAGAAACTTGTCCTAGATGCTTGGCCAGGGTCAGAAATGTTTGGGGTGTGGTGCCTTGTGTGTTGCTCCTATGGAGGTATGAGAGAGAGGCTGGGAGGGGTTGGGACGGCGTGCGTGGGTGAGCCATATGTGGCACTGGCTGCCGTGGAGGGTGAGCCCCAGCTCTGGCCCTGCAGGCTGGTGGGGACCTTGGGTGGCCTCCCACCTCTGGGGCCACTTCCATCCAAGGGGAGGCTGATGAAGAATCAGGAACTGACATGCTTTTGTTTTCTTAATAACACCTTTTCAGGTGCATTATTCTGGGGTTTGTAACAAATAGCCAAGTGGTTCCTTGAGCTCCTGTGTGTTTTACTTCGTGCTAGCAGAAAACCTGACTTAACAGTGCCAGAGAATGCATGGACTCCCTTTGCACTGACTTCATTTCTGCTTGCACAGTGTGTAATCAATCACTTTAAAATACCCAGCTCCCAGTGCTTGCTTCCCTGCCGTGGTGTATATTGTGCTGAGTTACATCAGTTCAGAAGGATTCGTTTCAATATCGACACTGCGCTCCCATCAGGTTGGGCTCTTGGAGCAGAGCCCAATTAAAGTCTTCACGCTACCCTGCTAATATATACATATATATATATATATATTGCCATTAGCTTAGAAACAGAAATGGAACAAATCCTTCTAATGTAGTTAGGGTCAATAAGGGGGAAAACATATCAACAATTCATGACATGGAATGGGTGTCAAGCATGCTATTAGGTTTTCCTTTTTTTAAGCTTAAGTATTGAGAACCTGTACATTTTCTTTACAGATATTTGGCATGTAGAATATTTCAGACTGTGTAGAATAGTTTGGCAAATTGGTCCTTTGGTGTCTTTATTGGCTTGTTTTTAGTTTTTCATTAAATATGTAAAATGAACTTTGTTTTACTGCAATATCAACTGAAGCTCTATTAAAAAAAAATTATAGACAGTTCAGACAATAAAAGAGCTTGTAAATCAACCAGAGATTGGTTATCTGCTCAACAAGATCATTAACTGTGCACAGGGGGAGACAGCTGAGGCAGGGCCGCTGGAGAGAAGATGCTAAAAATTAATTTTACAAGGAAAGTTAGCTCTGCCAAGTTTGATTTGTTTTAGGGACACTCCCTTACTCTTCATTATTCATCTCTTGAGGCAGCCTTTGAAATCAGGTAGGCTTGTGATGAAGGGGTTGGTGGTTTTTTGGGGTTTTTTTTTTTGCAATGTGTATTTCAGTGAGATACCCAAAATCTCACTCATACAAATTGTCACAGCTTGACAGACTTGGAACCTTATAATGTTAAATCAAGTTCTAGTGGAGGTGCGCTGGGGACTGTGAAATATTGTCACTGGCTGCTCCTATGCTGAATGTTTTGCACTGGAAATGTTGAATGCTGTCTTCCATAACATACTTACAATTAATATTGTGCATGGCAACCTCTATGCAGCTGCTCTGTATGTGTGTGGTGTATGGGGTTTTTTGCACAGCTTTCCAGGTGCTTTCAAGCTGTTCCTTTGAATCTGCCACAATATTCATGCCCTCCTCCCCCACCAGGCTGAAGGACACTTGGAGATTTGTTTCTTGTTGACTCTTTAAAGCCTAGGTATCTCTCATGATTAATTGAGAGCCAAAACTGAATAGAGGGTGGGTGAAGAGAGAGGGGGGAGCAGTCAGCTTTCAGTGGAGCAGGTCTGGAATAAGGGTCTCTCCAGAGAAAGAAGAGTCTTCAAACATTAGCACCCTTTGCCTAGAGGACACCCTTGCCTGTTCCTGAAACCTTGACAAAAACATTTAGTAGCTCTCTGTCTCACTTTTCTCCACAGATGGAGGAGATGGAAGTGATGACCAGAAAGGATGACAGAAAGAGTTCTCCGAACTGACGCAACAATCATTTGCTGAGCATAATAAAGGGATTTAGGCTCTTGAGAGGGAAACAGTCACCAAACACTCTAAAAAATTATATACAGGCAGCCTACAAGGTTAAAATGGGTTGTTGAATGACCTGTGTCACCTTTCTTGTGACTTCCTCTTTGCCTTTGTTTTGTTTTGTTTTGTTTGTTTTGTTTTGTTTTTTTAAAGCCATGCACCTGTGTGTATAATCATCTCATAACTTGAAGAAGTATTCTTCTTTTACCAATGATAAATTTGGGATGCATTCTTAATGCAAGGGATTAATGGAATATCCTTCAGCTACGTGAGATGAGATCTTGAGAAACAGCGTGATAGAATGTAATGGCATGGACAATCACTTAGAGGCTAATAAGAATTTATGGTTAAATGGGAATCCATCAGTTTTAAATGACAGAGAAGGAGAAGGACAAGACTGGCCTATTAGTCAATCACGGAATGTCTGTGAACCTCTGAAGTGATGTGGCCGGGAAAAAAAAGAACAGGCAAAAAGTACGAAGGTGTATCTGACAGATGCTGTTCAGCAAAGAGGAAGAAAAGGGGAATATTTTTCCACTGGGCTCCCATTTAAGAAGGCTTTGTCTAGTTGTGGCCATCTCCACTGGTAAAAGCTGAACTCAGCCTGTAGCAGAGATACGCTTCTTGGTCAATTGGGAAAATAGGAAGTTTATGTCCCAGGAGAAGGGTAGAAGAGTTTCGCTTATTCAGTCTAGGAAAAGATAACTTCATGCTACTTTTTGTCCCTAAAGATACAGGGTGCAGCAGCAGCAGCACTAAGAATTAGAGGACAGTGAGGATAAATGCGGATAAATGGATACTAACTATACACAGATAGAATTTTACAAAGGCTCCTAACCATTCTGGAAAAAGGCTCCAGAGCAGTTGCCCTGTAGGAGTCAAGATGGGGAAAATGGCATCTTTGACTTTCTCATGGCACCAAATTTCTTATCCAAAGGTGGTTCATTATGTGAGGCGGTCACTTTGAGATATCAGTGAACTGAAACACGTGGTGTTGAATGTTGCTTTTGGGATCAGTTTTTCTGTATAGGGTGCCAATAATTCATGTAAAGTACTCTCAGGTGTTCATGTGCGCACATAGAACAGCCTCCATTTTCTCATCATTGCCTCCTCTGTTGTGCTATGCTCCAGAAGCTGCTGTTTCTCTGCTTTTGACATCCTCCATCTTTAAGCAACAGAGGCCCACTCTCCCTAAATGCCTTTAGGGCGATTCTCCTGCTCCCATTGCAGCCCAAGAGCAAGCTACTTGGCTCAGGAGGCTGGCTTATATCACATTTTAATTAACTTTCCTCCTCAACAAAGTGAAGTCCCCATTTTGGGTTTTGGGCCAGAAGGAACCCCAAATAATAACCTGCAGTCTCCTGGCCTTTCACACTGAAGCCCTCTTGCCTCTTCTCAGAACACCATAAACCCTGCAAAGTAATCAGGCTTAGGTGGCTGGCATGAGGGAGCACCCTGAGGAGCCAAAAGCTTGTGTCATTACTACCTGTTTTGTTCCTCTGTTGTATTTAACCACATGCTTATTTGCTAAGCAGAGATCTCTGTCTTGGTTACATGGATGTGGAGTGCCACCTATAACCCGAGCCCTATCTGCTAAGGGCCCCTCCAGGCACTATTGCAGCATGAATTATAAATGCTCTTTCCAAAGGACAGAGTAACTTCCCTTCACAACAGCTGTGAAGGCAAAGCAGTTTAGGCAGTGAGGCCAGCTCATGTTTTCTGCCCATCAGCCCTTTCAGGAGGTGGCAACCATTTTGGAAAAGGAGCATTTTCCATTCTCATGGCGGGGTAAAATAGCAAGGATACATAAAAACTAAAGCAAAGACACAAATACCTTGCAATGTATAATTACATAATGAGAGCTGGCAATGCTGTGCAAGAGATTACCTAAGAGAAAATGATTGATACTTGAGTAGAGAAAGTTAATGTTATTTCATTAGGAAAGTAAACCTTCTCCTTTTCATTTCATAAAGTTTCTCTGATGATCAGCTGATAGTTTAAAGATAGTTTTTAAGTGTGGTTTTTTTATTGAGAAAATTATGCTTCAAGCCTACCAAGGTTCTTATGCATCTGCTTTTGAATACCCTTCCTGAGAATTCAAGAGATCGGAGTTCCTGTGAGAAAGATCTGAGAACCAACCCTGAAAACATGGTTTGGTACCAGGTTTGGCTTAGCTGAACCCGAAGGTGAAGTATTAGAAATCACTAGCTAATTGAAAAAATATAGACTTTGATTTGGCATAATACAACTAAGCCAGGTGCTACACTAAAAAGTAGTTATTGCTGTTGTCTGTGGTCATCTAAGTCACACGGGGTTTTAGCTCCTCCTCTTCCCCTTTGCACATCTGAGTAAAATATGTAATGTTGTGCTGTGGCGCGACTGTTTCGTGCTAAGAGGAGGGATGAGCAGTTGGTGTGATTGTACTGCACTGTGAATTTGCAACTTCTGTCACCCTTTATGAATATTTGCACAGCCATAAGCATGTGTTTGCTCCACTTTCCTTACCTGTAAAAGTGGGATCCCTGACTTCTTTTCTTTCTGCATATGGTATTTGTGAGGCTTACTTCGTTACAGTTTGCAAAGCTTTTTGAATTTGCAAAGCTCTATGCAAATACCACATTGCTCACTTACATATATCCAGTAATATAGGAGCACTTTAGGCAGATAAGGTTTAATTAGAGATGTGAAATAGTGCAGTAACAGTAGGATTTTATATGTTCTAGTATATCACTGCCTGTGCTATCTGTAAATGATGAGGCCAGAAATTACCATTGGAATTATCTAACATGGCTTCCTGAATAATAAGCCATAGTATTTTTGCAACTTTTTTTCCTCCTTGTTTATTCACCTTTCGAGAAAGTCTCTGTATGGACATAGAAACAGGAAATTTTAAGCTCTCTAGTAACTGATTTGTTTTTCTCGTTTATCTCTCACTAACCCCGTGGAGTTCATGGAGGTTTAAAACCATTTTACTTCAACACGAAATTCAGAAGAGTATTCTGTCTTGATTTCCAAAGTAAACTTCTGCTATCAAAATGAGTGAGTACCTTCCATATCAGCAATGTTTAACTCCATATTTCTGACAGACATATTTCTAAACAGAAAGGTTTAGAAAGAATAATGAAGGCTTTCCAATGTTGCATGGCTCTCTCAAAATTATTTAAATCATGTTTAAAGCTAGACCTTTTTTTCTTGGAGTTTGTATATTTAATAAGGACTTGTCTCTTTTTCAGTTGTGCGTCTTCTGCTTGTGTTGTATTTTTTCAGCTCTGGAATAGTGTCACATAAGTTTATGAAGAGCTGCTGTAGATCTTGTATCCTATAAATCATAGGGTCAAATTCTCGCCCCAAAGAAATCAATGACAAAACCTTCTATAGATTGGAAAGTACTTACAATTTTACCCATTATGTTAGCATGAAAATGATGTTAAAGTAATGCTAAAATAAACTGTGGGAGCTTTTGCCTGGTGAGTTTGACTATTTGTTTGGATTTGTGATCCATTATTCAGCTCTAATGACCACTATTTATTTGTTCAGTCCAATAGTCTAAATTTTTGTTGGCACGTTTTCTTAATGCCCGAAGTCTGAAAAAAGGTATGTGTGTGGTCTTTATTGCCTACATGCTGTTGTGTGGTCTTTTCGCACTTTTACCAATTTATCTGTTTATTGGATTAAGCGTATCATAAATATTAGAGTTGAACTAAGTAGCTTACATTTGGCTAGGTAAAACCTCACTGATCCATAGACTCTTTGTTTTTTGGTGTTACTGAACCCATCCACCAGTTGTGAGATTCACAGAAAATATCTGTGCTTTACCTTTTTTTTGTAAGCAATTCTCCTTAATAAGAATTAATATTAGGAATAATAGCAGCATGACAACTGTGGTCCTGTGTCTTCTGCCATGAAATGCCAGCCTTGATAGCATCACAGTTGAGATCTATGGTCCTGAATTTAAATGTTAAATATTCAAGATCAGAGCAGCTCTATTATTTTGAGCTTAATTACAGCTTCACTTTGAGCCCCTGGTAAAAAGCTGTGGGTGAGAGCACAATTTTAAGAGACTGCTCCTGGTTGACCTCGTAGTAGAGTGTGAGGTAGTTTAGATAGCTTCAACAGGGTATCTTTTCCCCCCAGTGTGCCATATGAAAATGTACAGGATAGTTTTTATCCTTGCTTGAGTATGATATTATTATTTAAACATTCACTCCCCATATGAAGGTGTATTTATGCTGCCTCAAATACAATAGCAGTGTGGAAAAATGAAATCTCTCTCTTGGTCCACTTTGACATAGTCATTGGGTTTTTATTCCATTGTTCTTTCAGTTATTTTATTTTATTTTATTTTATTTTATTTTATTTTATTTTATTTTATTTTATTTTATTTTATTTTATTTTATTTTATTTTATTCCTCGAGGTAGCTTTCTTTGTGTATGTGGCACTTATAGGAGAGGAATAATTAAATCAAATGGAGCAAAATATCAGCAGGTCACCCTTTCATCAACTCTGCCCCTTGGGTCAACACTCCCAGCTTATGAACCGAGTAGGAGCAAAAAACTCCATGCGAAAGATTCAGTCTTGTTCTGCTTTATTTTGTGTATGTGGATAATTCCCTGCAATAAATCTTCCTGCACACCATCCCTTTCACTCTCTGTTGTTAACAAGACTGAGATCTATGCATATACCTACACACAGTGTCTGTCTTGAGCTGGCAGTGTCTTGATAAGAGGTTCATTATTATCCACCACTGTCAGAAGCTGTTCTGAAATGATCTGCAAGGCGAAACATCATGTATATATTGGGGATTTTTTTTTTTTTTAATTAAATAGAAAAAGTGTCATGAAACTTTCTTCAAAGGTGCCAGGCAGCTGTTTCTTCTGAGGCATGTTGTTCTTTTCTCAGGCAGTGGGTCTTTGATAAGTGTCTCTCAGCACCCTCAGAAGTGTTTTCCAGGTTAGAAGGATGAGAGAGAGGAGATGGCAGTCGTGATGCCACCGGCTGATAAAGCCAGAATGCAGACTAAGCCTTCAGATCAATAGGAATGCAGACGGCTGTAACACCAGACTGCCTGGTGTCAGCTTTAATTTCGCTTCCTGTGCCTGCTGCACCCAATATCCAGCGCTTGGAGTCAGAGGAAACCTTTCCCTGCTTGCCAGGCACCCGTGGCAAAAGCAAACAGCTTGTAAACACGGGAAGGGCAGGCAGGCAGGAAAGCATCAAGAATAACCACAGAACAAATGCAGTCGTTTGCCTCCCTCTTGCCTTTACCCCAGGGATGCCCACAGGTGCTTTTGCCTTCATGTCCACTGTTGCTGCTGCCCTGGCACAGGGCACCGAGCTGCCTGGGCATCGGGCACCTACGGGCTTAGCTCTCTCTCTTCCCATGTTTTATTCAGAATAAGATTTCTTACCAGTGGATCTACTGTAATTTTTTTGGTGGGGCAAACAAGTTTCAGCTTTACCCAGATTTGCAGGGTCTGGCTGTGCTGGCAGCTTGGCAGAGTGTGCTGACTGGTGGCATTGAGTGGCCTGGCCAGGGCAGCTGGTGGGACAGCAGAGTGAGGCAGGCTGCCCTCCACACACAGATATCTTGTTTTGGTCCTCTCTGCAGGATCAACAACGCCCCCTCATGCAGTCACAGGTCTTATGTTAAATTACTGTAACTCTAGTGTTGCATGGAATATCTTGACTTCCTCTGTGGTTGCCATGCTGAGTAAAGGCAGGGATGAAATTAAAATCCTTGTTTTTCATGCAAGGCCTAAAGACAGGCTTTGTTTCTGCTCTTTCTGAAGTTGTTGGATTTTTAAATCAACAACGCAATGTAAGGTTGTGTTATGAAGGAGCTAAATACTGAAATACAGTTATACAGAAAAGGAGAATGAAGAGAAATTAAAAGAAAAAATAAGTATTTCTTTGAGGCCCCAAATTTCAGTTTTCAGAAGTTCACAAAACACTTTATTTAGACATCTTTATTTACTGAGCATCAAGGAATGCCTGCAGGGAAGACAAGCAACACTTGAGTTTATAATATAAAACTTAAGTTGTGGGGAAATGCAAAAAGCAGGAGGACACCCCCCACCCCCCCCACCCCCAATATATTGGTTTAATGTTGGAGATAAATACAGCTTGTATGCTTGCGTCTCATTTCTTCCAAATTCTAAGTTTGTGTAG
The DNA here is from genome assembly GCF_015227805.2 of Hirundo rustica. NCBI lineage: Eukaryota > Metazoa > Chordata > Aves > Passeriformes > Hirundinidae > Hirundo > Hirundo rustica. The sequence goes on from NC_053450.1 coordinate 91,894,318, forward strand.
GTGTAAGTGGTTTTTTTTAAATCAATTCTAATCTTGCAACTGATGAGCCTGCTTGTAATCAGCCGAACAAAAGGCCGGCACTCAGGAATCATTCTCCTAGACACTTTGGCATTCTGAACCTGAGTGCAAAATTTGCAGTGTTAGCAAATTTGCTTTTCCTATTGCTGTTGCATAGGGCTCCTAAAAATCTTTTGACTTCATATTCATGCATATAAATGTATATTCAAATATAGGCACAAATAGCATATATAAAATATTGTACAGCACCTTGAGGATTTAAGGTCCCTTCCCAGACTTACTACATATTTTTTCTGTCTTTTTCAGCATAAAAATTTTAATTTTAAAATCAATTTTCATTGCAAATATGTCTGCTGTTGCATTCTGGACTCATCTGAACTTTAAAAAAAGTTAAGCTTAAAGGTTGAGGTGGCTAATATGACACAAGCATTCAGTAGTGGTGAAATAAAACCACTGGGTGATAGCTAAGCTGCCTTGTGAAGGTAGTTGGGGTTGGAGGCAGCTGATCATACAAGAAGCTGATCCCTGCTGTACACTGTGATAGGCATCTCAAGAGATAAATATTCTCTGTATCCACAGGCAGACAAGAAACAGCAGAAAGAGAAATGGTAAATTGTCTCATTTACTCGAATGGCTTTTAAAATTTGAAGCATAGCTACAGGTCAATATCTTTAACTGTTTCATTGCTCATCATTTTACTAGGAGCTTTCAACAAATATTTTGGCCCATCTTCCCCCAAACTCCTTACTTTTCCAGATTTCAGCCACAGAACTTGGACAGAGTAATTCTTGCCAATAGCTTCTGATTTAGTAAATTGAAGTATTTGCAGTTGCTAATTAAAAATAGTAAGGAGTAGCTGTCTCTGCCATGGCTACAAATTGTCAGTATAGCACAGGCACTTTGATTTTTGTGGGCACTCTATAAAACTTGGTCCAGCAGGAGCAAGGGTAATTTGATTTAATAAGCTAATAAATATGTTTGAAATATGCTTCCTGCAGGTTATAAAAACAGAAGGGCTGAGCCACAACACAGGAAAAGGAAAAAATATGCACATTAAAAATATACAGATTTGGGAAAGAAATCCCCACTGACGCAACTGGAATTCACTAGGAATTTTTATAAGTTAGAACAACATTTTCCCTTTTACCTGGTGACAGAGTACTTTCTGCAGTAAGGTCCAGGGATAAGTTATCCTCTAAGACAGCAGATAATAAACTGTATGGCTTCCTTTACTGAATGAGCAGAGAAGGGAGCAAAACAAATGGTATAGCTTTCCTTGTTGATTAATTTGACACTAATTTTATGTTGCCTCTAAACTGATGATTTCAGTGGGCTGGCAAATAGATATAGAAAAAAATTAAAATTCATTGTGGAGCGATGCCAAAGTCAGAAGTGGAAGTTAGAAATTTTGGCAGCTAAAGGCATCTCATCTGTCTTCTAGGACCAAAGACAAAATGAGAGACATGCAACCCCAAGTTGCAAAATTCCCAAGTCATAGAAGCTGGGTGCTTCTCTTAAAATAACAGACAGTGACATCATTAACAAAGTTGACATTTAAATTGACATAATTAGGTTCTTGAAGTTAATAACCCATCTGTGCAAATATATGGGTGATGCTTACCTCTGACACTGTGGTTCCATCCATAGTGCAGGCTTATGCTCAGCTCACACTTGGAGCCCTGCTTTGGATATATGGAGACCTTTAACTTCATCTCATAAAACCTGAGGAGCCGAAGGGTGCTTCAGCTGCTTGGTTGGGATCCAAAGCAAATTCTTGGGTAAGAATATGGTATGATAAAAATAAGAGCCTGAGGATGCGTTTCCCGTAAGGAGCATTTGAGTCTGGCTTTGGAAGGGTTCAGTTCTCCTGACCTCTCTCCTCTTATATATCTTTGTGGAGCCTTGTGCTCTTCCAAGCACAGGTCAAAACTGTGGTGCTCAGGCATCAAAACAATAGCATTAGTAAAATTTGGAAGTTATTTTGTCAGAATCCTGCTGGACATGTTTTGTTTGTACTTGTGTAAAGTTACTCAGTTAAAGTTATTGCTTTTGGAGAAGGACACAATTGACAATGACAGCGTCATTTGTCACCGAACTGTACCTTGAAATGCCTCTAACAGAATGATTATTTGGTGCAAACATGTCTGAAGTAAGAGCAGTTCTCTCGGCTGTCTCCATCGGACTGTGAGTCTGCCTGCCAGAAGGGACTGACATGCTGCATTACAGATAGAACAGGGAAGGGAAGGGAAAGGAAGTCTCATGACTCCAAATAGTAACTTAAAAATGTTCATTTTAACAATTTTAAACTGAACTGTTTCCTACTTATACATTTATTATACATTTATTATATATTTAGAAATGTTTTTTTTTAATCTTGAAGTCACCATTTTTATTGTAAAATAAACACTTAAAAAATTAGACCATGAATGTAGCAAAATTTGTTTAGGTTTGAGTGAAATTATTGCAGTCGAATGAAACACCTTTTCATTAACAAAAAGTTCAACCTTAGCTATGTCCTCACTGCATTTTCAGCATCCCGCCTGCGTTTAAATATATGTTCTTTACTGATCTCTGCCAGTACCCTTTTCTGCATCCCGTTTTTTTCTGCAAAATAGGTGTGAGATCCTAGTATGCATCACGACTAGTTTTAGAAATACTCTCCCTGGATTAAACTATCAAGAAAACCTGCCCATGCAGCTAGCATATTTAAATTTATCTGAATTTTGGACCTCTGTTTTAAACAGGTGCAGGTAGTTTTGGTGCCATTTTCATTCTGCTGCCAGCTGTTCACATTGACTCTGGAATGCCACATCATCTTGATCTGATTTGAAATTTTATATGAAAAAAATGTAAATATTTGCCAATAAGATTTACAAATGAAATTTTGAAATCTGCCTGATTTGGTGAATATTTTATGACTAGCTGATTAGCAGGAAAGTTTTGTATGCATACCTGTGTTAACACTCCCTTTCAGAGGAAACATGTCTATTGCAAGCTCAATCAAGTTTGGGAGATTGCACCTCAGGTAATAATGATATTAATAAGAGATATTTTCAACATTCCCTGCATCTAGGAAATTGCAAGATTAATAACCACAAGTGCAGAAAATGAGTATGAAATAATTTCACTTTCTGTGGGTTTAGTTTAACTGGAAACAGAGCTGAAATGCAACAGCTCTGCATGTGTCTATTTCAAGCATTACTTTACTTGATGAAGACATGCTATTATGCGAAATGCTCCTGTTTATTAGAAATTAGTTAGATAATAGCTTTTTACAGGGATGAAGGCATTGCTTAATCCTGAAATCTTTTAACACATGGACTGTCAAAAGGGGCTGGTCTTTTCTCATTCATTGGGGAGGCAGTTTTTTATGGAATTAATATTTTCATTTGCTCAGGGTGTGGGCATATTTCTTTTTGCAAAACTCAGTGTCTGCATGATGACAGAATTTATTTCATTCATTATTATTGCCACATATTGAAGCATTTTATTTCGATTCAGTAGACTATTTTTGTTTCCATAAATTATCCACACTGTTTCTCGTTTATATGATGGGATGGATGCCTCTGGTGTTAAGAAGATAAAAAGGGAAGGAAAGATATATTTGAGATTACTTTTAGTGTTATGCAAGTTATTACCTAGCAGTCTGAGAAGAGTTTGCAGAAGTGTCTGATAAATATGTTTAGAACAAGTCTGAACTGGAGCTAGCAGAGCAGACAGTGAAGTTGCACATCTAGCGTTTGATTTTACCCCTTTTCTCAAAATGCAGAAGAATTCTTAGGACAGAAATCCATCCTTTCCTAATAACTTTCTTAGTTTAATTTGTTAACCAACAAAAGGCACTGTATTATCTTTCCTGAGTAAATTTTAGCACCCTTGATCACGCCTCGGTGCATTATTGGACTTGTTCCATGTTTTGGGTACAAGCTGATGAATCTTCTTTCTTTGTCCACACCATTGTGAACAGAGGGTGTCACCCACATTAGATGAATTGGCAAGCGGCAATAGAGAAAACAAAGTCTGCACTTATGTTTTGATGACATACATGGGCGAGGGACTGGGGAGGTCTCTCTTTGAGAGGACCTAAGTGATGTGAGAAGGAGGGTTTGCATGAAGCTTTTGATGTCATTCTTCAGTGGAGGGTAGTGCAGGGAGGTTGCAGCCAGAATGCTCTGGACCTGCCCTTTGGTACCCAAGGCCATGCCCCATACCACCAGTTCAGAGGGGGTTATTGTGGAAAGCAAAATTAGTGTGCCTCCTGAGAAATGAAAGGGAGCATTGACAGGCTCAGGAACTACCAACAAATCTGAGAGAGGCATAAACGGGTGTTAAATGGGAAGTTTTCCTCTTCTTCTGAATCCTGGTACTAACCTAATGATTCCAGGTACAGGAACATTTGGCAAGTTCTGAAGGAAAGTTAGTTTTACAATTAGAAAGCAAAACACAAAACTTCTGAAGCATCTCCAGTGTGGGTTGGATCAAGTGAGTGGTTTAAAATCCAGAGCACTCTTGAGTTTTAAGTTCTTATTAGCAAGATAATGTCTTTCTAAATCTTGGCTGTTACTCGTTGGTCTTGTTCTTTCTGAAATCCAGTCCCAGGTGCAAACGTATTTCTTTCCTCAAATGTGTTGGCATTTGCTTCTTTGAAGGAAAGAGGAAGACCACTTTTCCTTTAATTAAAGGAAAACATTTAATCAATCGGCAGCTCTACAGTGGATGAATGTCAGTGTAATTTAACCTGAAAGTACTTGTGAAACCCAGCTCTTCCATCCTGCTGAGGCATAGCTGCTGTCTGGGGTATTCTTTACTGGGTTTTTCAGACACAAGTGCTGCATTATGAATAGGAGGAGGTAATCTTACCAGTCAGGTAAAAGTAGCATACTTTAGGGAGACAGGCACACCTGGTGGTACCTGGACCAAACTGCGTTAAGCACCATCTAAATTAACTGTAAGAATTTGGTGTTTGTACATATGCATGAAAATCGTTTAGTCTTCATTTGTTAAAGGGACATTGCCAAGACTGGTAGGCCTAAAATTAACTCCCCAGCTGTGTTTTGCTTTGCAGGCACGTGCATGTCTGTTCTGTTCCTGGAAGCAGCTGGGTGTGGAAATCCACAATAAATCTGCAGTGAAATGCAAAATGAATATGTGATTTTTCAAGATTCCCTCCCTTTTATTTGTTTTTCCTTACTTCTCCCACCTCTTTATGATGATGACCTTTTCTGGCTGGAGACGAGAATTCTCTTCAAAGTTTCTGAGTGTAAGTTTTGCTTAGGAGGCGAGAGCCTGAATTTGCTGAGGCCAAATTTTCACCTATCAGTTCAACATGCCAGCTGCAGGACATAAACGGCATAGCTTCCTCAGAGCATACTTGGTATTAATTTCCAGCTTGGAGTCATGCTTCTTCATCGCAAATTCTTGACAGCATCTTCCAGATGAATGCCTAGTTTGATGCTGAGAAGGGAACATGCAACTGGAAGAAGGAGAAACATGGATTTTATGGTTACAGAGGAACTTACCAGAAAACTGTTTTTTTCTAGCCTACAGCCTTTCCTCAGAGACAAGACAAATAGATTTCTTAGACTCAGGAGAGCTGTTTTTTAGTAGCATTTTTAGATGACTGCAAACTAATTCTTGGCTTCTGAATTTTCACTCCATAATGCTTGAGCTGTTATGCTTTTAGTCATATTTAGAAACAAGCAATTATCTTTTCAGTGTGGAAATATGATTTCTATATACCCTAAACAGTATCCCAGTGTCTGTGTCTCCTGGGTGAGACTTCTTTCATGCATGCACATTGGTGAGGCTGAGGGCAGGTGGAGGGCAGTATCTGAGAGGGATGGATGAGATCTGTTGTTCCACTGTCACCTTGTGACATATTTTCAATTCTTTGTATTTCAGAAGGCACTTGGAAATTATCTCAAGCCTCAAAGTGTTATGTAAGACCCCAAGGCTCTCCCTGGGGCTAGCGTGAAGAGTTTTTCTTCTTTCTTCATTCCTCTCTAATGATAATATCTGTGAAGTATCTAAGGCATAGAAGGAAACGTGGTCTTCCTCTTTCCATCAAAGGCATAGGAGGAAAATAATTTTTCTTTTAATGGTAGAAGTTATTATGACTTTGTTCATAACAGAGGTGGGCCAGGCATGGCTGTTGCTGGACTACATGTAAAATTAAGTATGATCCAGACTTTGACTGCTAACTAGTGAAAAACTAGATAGCTAGAGGTGGGTTTTCCATTGATCTATTTGCCCCTTGTGTTGTCAAATATGAGACAGACTGCACCCCTGACAAAATCTTTTGGCAACTGAAATGCTGCGGAGCCAACTGCAAAGTTCAGTTCAACTTAATGGAAGAGAATAAACATTGCACACCTGCAGCCAAAGTACATGGGAAGGTTTTTTCCTATACTACTCCTGAGTTCACTAAAAGCTTATCATCTGTTTGCTTAGCTGCTGGTTCAATTTAGAATAATATTTAACTCTCACAGAATCTAAACATCGATGAATCTTTAACTTGAAAATTGACAACTCCTATTGCTTCCAGGCAGAAATGGAGGAAGATGGCTATCATACACCGCTCTTCATGAGAGTTACCAATAAATATCTTTTATGAAAGGCTTGATAAAGTATCTGCTATTAACATTGTCAATATGGAGAAAGTGAATTCAAAGAAATGGTAAATAGCCTGCCCAGACCTGCAGGGAGCGTCAGGCTGTGCTCCTGCAGTATTGTAGAATATCTACTGCTAAATCAAAACCACAGGAGCTCTATGGCAAAAATTGATGAACTGTGTATTGTGTTTGATCCTGACTTAAATTTATTGAAAAGATCCTGAAGGAGGTAATTTTCATCTGGACTTTGTGTAATCTCTCCCATATTTAGGAGTTTTAACAGGGAGTGCTGCAGACCTAGAAGCTCCAAGTCAGAAAACATCTGAGAAGTGACTGGTGTCCCTTTGCCTGGTCTATCACAATCCCTGCTGGGCCTGCATGAAAATAAAAGGCCTCACAGAAAATGGGTTTTATGTAGAAAGTTTGAATTGTAAGCGCCTGAAATCATGCGATTGATCGCATTTTTGTGCAGACACCAGTGAGGTTTGTGGCTGTTCATGGCCTGAACACAGACTCAGAAGGAGGCAGACAGCAGCGGTGATGACTCTGGGACTGCTCCTCTCTGCCAGAAGCTTCCCTGTACCCCAGGACAGCAGACAGGTGCCTTCTGAAAGGTGATCCTAGAGGCAAACATCCCCTTTGTGTGAACATGTTTTGCTGCTTCCAGCACAGATGAGTGGTCCGACAAGCCAACAAGCGAGGGCTTTTTGCGAGACGTGTCCCCGGAAAAGCTGAAAGCAATGGGCAAGGGCAAGCTGAGACCAGGCGAGCAACAAGTTCCTGGATATAGTAAATACTTTCTCTGTCTCCTTTCTAGAGTTTTTATCTTTTCTGTGGTATGATGTCAAGATCCAGTCACTTACTCAAAAAGCAGATCTAGCGTCGCTGACCAGGAAGCATGCCACACTAGCTGTTACTGGGACAGAAATCTCCTTGCAGTTCTCAGTGTTGTTAGCTCTGACCAAGGCAAAGGACTCCTGCTCTACAGCCCTGTCCCAGATGATGAACCTGTTTCAGTATGGATGCAGTTTCAGAAAAATAAATGCAGTTGAGGTAGTAAAGCAAAAGAGCAGTTGTTGCCTATTCTAATTTTAATGCAGTGACTCAAGCTCCCAGGCTTTCCCTCGTCCTTGTAGTACTCATCAGCAGAACCTTGATTAGCCCTTAATTAGTGAGCTGCAGCTGACAATGATGAATTGTCATCCCCAGATATTGACAGGGATGGTGGGAATCTCTGCTGGCCTGCCACAATTTGTTGCTCTTGTTCAGGACCTCAGTTTGTTCAAACATATTGTGCAGTAGTGGGACCAAGGCATATGGTTACCCTATTTTGCACTTGGAGGTACTTTTGTAGATCTGGTGTGCCACAGGTGTCACATGGAAGAGTCAGAGCAGCAGGCAGCAGGATTGTCAACCTTGGCTGATCCGCCTCCTGTTTGTCTTTGGGGACTATGCCAGGTCTGGCTGACATTGCCTGTAGCCAACTTTTCTCCACTCTACCTTGAGCTAATGGCAAAGAAAAAGACATTCCTCCAGGGACCACCCTCTCCCAGAAGCCTGTATGTCAAACCATCGCTGTTCTCCACCAGGCAAAGGGAGAGTGGCCAGTGACATGGCAAAGAGAAGTTGTTTGTCTGTTTGAAAGGGAAAACAATAACCCATTTTTGGTTGAATTGCATTCCATTTTGAGGTGGACTACAGCACAGAGAAGGTGGCTGTATGAGCTTGCTCCATCCAGGGTTGGGGATCATCTGCAGCCACCACAGAATGAGACCAGGAAATATTTACTGGGCTCAGGTGTCGCCTTCCTTGACACAGCAACACTCAGAGCAGGAGGAGGGACTCGAGCCAAGCAAGACTGGTAAGAGACCAGCACTTCTTCACTGGGACCTGCTTCACCTCAACAATTATGGCAACAAATCCTGCTCTCTACACATATCCACACCTTCCAGAGTTTTGAAGGGACACATGTGGTTGCCTTGTTGTATTTTAATAACATGGTCCTTTAAGTAACAGCTGTATTTTATGTTGTATTCAGCGGATAAACAGCCATTATAATTCCTAGGGCCTTCAAGGCAGTGCTTCAAGCTGCCATGGCTTCTGGGCTGCCAGGTCTCTGACCACAAGGCACGCAAAGCCAAAGAAAATAAAAGATGAGAGCAAGAGATACAAGGAAGATGTTTTATTTCTTATAAGAGAACTCATGTACGATTTGACAGCATGGCAAGGAGGAATCAAGGCTTTTGCATAAAATCGTCGTCCAGGGATGTTTCCTAATCTCTGATCATCTCAGTCCTCATGAACAAACAAATAAACTGAAGCTGTCACAAGCGATGGCTGTCATTCGACTTCGTCTACCCCAAGCTCAACCTGCTCCAGCCCAACACCATCTGCCTCCTCTGCCCTTTCAAACAGCCTGCAGGACACAGCAAGGTTTTCACCGGGAAAGGTGGGCTGGATGTTCACCTGAGGGTGAGGACCTGTGGTTTCCACTGTTCAGGTACCCAAGCTGCTCATATGTTCTGTGGTGAAGCAGCAGCTGCCTGGGTGGTGAGTGACGCAGATGGTTTGCGTTGATGGTGAATGGCTCTGAGAGAGAGCATCAGCAAGTGCTGCTGGCCCAAGAACAGCAGCGGCAGGGTACTTCTGCTGTCTCATACCAGGCCAGTTCCAGAGGGTCCCAGCCAGCTCAACCAACATCTATCAGGCCTGCATGTCCTGCACCACGCTGGCTCTGATGCCTGTGGTTATCCTCTGAAAGGCCCCAGAGATCCAAGGCTTCCTATTGATTATGTACCGCTCCTCACTGGGGAAGGAGAAGGTGGGGAAATGTTTTCCATCCATTGTGGTGACACACCAGGGGAATCCCACGGAAACAAAGACTTCTCTGACCCCTTGAATCCCACTGGGGAAGGACTGCATGTGTCAAACACCTCCTGAGCCATCCCACGTGAGGCTGACTTCCTAATCCTAAACTCATTATTTGCAACTCAGGGGAGGAATTGCGTGGTTGCCAGCTCCCAAATGACTGGTTCAGCCCACTCAGGACTCTGTGATCCTCTTGAGGTGGATTGCGTCTTCCGCCCCACAAAAGGAGTGAGCTCACCATGGATCAGGCTGAGTGTGTCTCTCCCTCCCCTGGCAATCCTCCCAGATTAGAGCATGACCCTCAGCTATGAGTCACCTCTTTTCTCACAAACCCAGACGCTGTACAGAGCAGGCAGTTGCTCATCTGCGCCAATGCTGAGAATTTACTGCGGCAAAGTGAGTTTGGCCTGCAGTGATTCCTTCTCTGCATGTGACCTTTCTGACTTTTGCTGGTCTCCCTATGTAGAACATCTTTGTGAAACTGCTTCCTCAAGCATGGACAAGCAGCAGTGCTTGGGAGGAGAGAGAAAATCCTGTGGGGCTCTTGCAGTGCCAAGGAACAAGTGATAGCCAGATGCTGACCATGCAGTGGGGCTTTCCATGGATTCATTTCTGGAGACAACGCCTGGCAGTCTGCCCCAGCCCTGCTGGCTGCAATCAATACTTTATATTGGGCACTGATGTTGTGGGTGTGGGTGCTCCTTCCCTGTATCACTGGAGATGAGTAGGGTAAGCGCAACCAGTGACCACTGTGCCTGATCATCCTGGCAGACACCACTGGGGAGCATCAAGGCTTGAGGGGAAGACAGGTAGGCTGTCGAGTGGGTTGCCAGCTTTGTACCCTCCATCGGCCCTGTGCATACACTCTGAGCCTGCTGGTTCCCACTTGCAAGCCAGAGAATTTAATTTTGAGAGCAATACCAGTACTGCCTTCGGTATCAGTTTTGCTGTGTCGATCCTGCTCCAAATACCTGCTCCAGGACTGGAGGCATGCTCGCAAAGTGCCTGGGCTATCCCAGATGCAGGCAGGGTGTCAGGGGCACCAGGCAGCCACAGGGCTGACCCAGCTCCTGCCGCCTCTGTGTGTCGCGATGCGCAACCGGAGAAGTGAATCAGCAGCACTGTGATGCACAGTCATGAGAGCTGACTCCTCCTGGGAGGGCTCTGAGGATGCTGGGTTTGAGGAAAGGCAACTTCAAAGTCCCACCCTCTGTTTGTTTCCACACCTGCGTGCTTCCAGCACGTGCTTCCACACTTTCAAAGAAGGAAGAACTAGCCCAAAACTCTGTGTTTTGCTTTGGTTTGTTTGTTTCCTCTCTTCTGGAGCTGCGTTTCTCCTATGTTGTCTGGTTTAGCATTTTGCCAGCTTGGCTAAGTATCTTGTAAGGAAATCATTTATAATAAAGCTAGTATGCTGGGGTTTATCATTTATAAGTGTAGGTCAGGGTTTAGTTCACTGTGTTAAACTCTCCATGCTGCATGTGATTTTTCAAGCTTTGTCAGGAACAAAAAGTTCTGGGGATGTGCAAAGCATGACCGCATGGTTTCCATGGAGACTCTGCTAGTTAGGCTGTGGAAATCCTGAAAAGGCCAGAGGATGACTGACAATACAAGGTCTTAGCGGCTGATCTGAAGAGCCAGACTGAATTAATGAGATTTTTCACAGAGAGTTATTAGCAAGGCTAGCACGGTATGGCACTTAGGCCTCTTTCGTTTTCTCAGCTGCAGACTTGGAAAACAGAAATGGAAATATCTAATTGCTGTTTTTTAAGCCTTTTTAAGATTATTTAAACCTATAACATTTTAAGGATGTAATGAAAAGCAGGTTTGTTTGCTGTTTTTATCATTTGGATACTATTACTGTGTTTTTTGGTGGCAGTTGCCCTTTATCTGTACAGAGATGGAAAATTCAATAATACTTATTGCACTGAGCAGTTAATTCCCACATACTGTGAACACATTACTGTTCAAAGTAAGTTATCTCGAGTTCCATTTAGAGCCGAGCACAAGATACCATGGCTTTATATCTCCTAGGGCCATATTAATTATTTATTACTGACTGCTAATACAAACTGTGAACTCTGGCTAATAATAGTTTGTCCATTTATCCATCACTTACTGCTTCTTCCCTGTGTTTCTGCCTACCCCCTTGCTGCAGTCTGCTCAGGCTATGAATGCATGTATATTTTGGACCCAATTAAAACAACACCAAAACTATTATCAGTCGGAGGTGCTAAGTTTTGATCAGGACCCGACTTCCCTAAAACTTTTGCAGTGTCTGAACTGCAGGATTTCACTGGAGCATTAACAGGTGGATAGTCAATAGTTAGAGGGAGATGTCTATTCTTTGCCAGTGAACTAAGTGTATGTATCTCTCTGTTTCTGGTAGGAGTAGCTTCTTTGCTGATTCGTTTTCAACCAATACAACAAAAAAGTGTTTGAACACTCTCCTCATTTCCCTGGAAAATGCTGTATCTGCTGAAATCAGCACAGCTGGTACAGCAAAGCAGCATGTTGGGGACTGCTATTTCTTGTTGGTTTGCACAAGTGCACATGCCCATATGCTTCTGGGAGATGTAAAATCACAATGTTGCTGCTGAGTAATCCACAACAAAAGCACATGCGGGTTGCATTCCTTGGATTCCTGTACAGTAGACTAATCCACTTAATCTCACTGTTCAGTTTCTCTGGCTGGAATTTCACAGTCCCTTTTGATTTACTGGTTTGTAAATCTCTGATTAAGTGCCTGGGGGAGGGGAGGGGTAGAGGATATAATCTTTGAAGCTTCCCCCCCCACACACCCCCCCGCCTTTCCTCTCAAATGGTTTTGTGGGAAGGAAATATGTAAGCTGAAATGAGGGTTCGCTGGACTTATTTGGCCATCATTTTGTCATAATCTTATGATTTTAAAAAATATTTGTTCTCAGCTGTTCAGTGCATGGGCAATGTCTCTTCGCCACATGACAACATTTCCACTCCCCAAGCTTCACTTTTTTTTTTTTTACTATTCTAGTTGTGGTGCGGTTTTGTTTGTTTTTTTGTTTGTTTTTAAACAAAGACACTAACCAAGACGTTTGGGAGTTTTCTTTTCTATTAGTGCATCAATAGTTATATACAAGCACAGAACACAGGAACGAGATGTTGGCTGTGAAGCAAATTCCTAGGAACCTGCTGTTTAGGAGGAGGCATGCATATGAACACAAGATAAATCCCTAGCTAAGCAGACAAATAAATGAGAGAGCTTGGTCTCAGAAGGTGCTCAACTGATACAAATATCAATTTGCAATATACCCTTGAAATATAAAGGTATAAGTAAATAATAGAGGTGACTGACCTGACTTAACGAGTCATAAAGGATGGGAAATGAAACACTGAGCTCCCAAAAGAAACCCTCCATTTAAAAGGATAAACGTTGTTCCCACTACCCGCAGCATCCTCAGCCCCTGCGAGTGCCCTGCTTTTGTGAGCGAGGCTGTCCCCAGGCAGGGTCCCGAGTCCGGGACGCAGCCGCTCCGCGGCGCGCAGCTCTGGCTCACAGCCAGACCTCCCCCTGCGGGCTGCCGAGATGACTCCCTGCCGGAGCGTGAGGACGCTCCCAGCTCCTCGGAAAATTCCTCCGCAGCCCCACGCTGCCTTCCACAGCCTCGAAGGAGGACGAGCTTTAGGTCGCTGCCTTCCCCCCCCCTCCTGCAGTCACACATCCCACTGAGCAGCTTATGGGTGTCCCCAGGCAGTGCTGCTGGTGGGAAGGATCTGTCACTGAAGCCAGCGTAACTATCCATCAAGAAATTAATCAGAACGGGTCTCAAGAAGCGAGCAGGCAAATAAACAAACATATGGGCTACCTGACAACACAATGTTTGGAGAAGCTTTACTCAGGGAGAAAGGATAAAATCTCCCACGCTCTCCAGGGCTGTCCAGAGACATTTACAATTAGATCCAAATTGGGTTTAGGCAACAGATTTAAGTCTGAATTGAATTGCCTGGACTTGGATCTGAAGATGCCAAGTCCCGTGAACTGACCTCTGCCCAAAGTGATGAGAACTGCACGAGAACAAGCTCTCTCACAGCGCTCCTGCCATCTGGGCTGCTGCCAGGTCCCAGGGCGTGGAGACGCAGCCTGCTCTCAGGATGGGCCATGCTGGTGGGATTTTGGCATCTGAATGGGAAGTGGAAAACATATTTTTCTAAACTTTGGCTGTAAACCAGAGCTAAAGCCACTGGGGCAGTCAGGCCCTCGGGTGTCAAGCTGACTTTATTCGAAAGCTTGGAAGTTTTTGTTCTGATATTTTGGCTTTAGCATGCCTGAAATGCTCAGAGAAAGCACTGGGAATGCTGTGAATCTCACCACCCATACTATTAACCTCCTACAGCCAACGTAGCCTCAGTCATTCTTTTGAAAGGCGTCCCTGGTAGGATTGCTGCAGCTGAAAGAGAAAGATAAGAAGCAATGGGTAGTCAGTGGAAAGAAGCAGGGTCTCACGAGGGTATTCCCACAGTGAATTGATAAGAAGAGTGATAGATAAATGCCACCTGAACTTTGGGTTCAAGATGTAGAGTAGATAAGTGAACCACAATGACTCAAAGGCTATAAATCTTCTGTTCCAGACAAAATTAATCCAAGGCTGTCACAGGAGGCTAGAGAGGAAATTTGGAAACCCCTTTGGAGTGAATGTCTGCCAAACTTGGAAACACGTACATTGTGCTATGACCTGTCAGTCTGCATGAGCCATGCTGCTAGGGTGCGAGCCAGACCCTTTGGCTTTTTGTCCTTAACAGCGCAGACAGCGCTGCTAAGGAAGGATAACACAGGAACTCACAGAAAAGCTTTGTCTATCCAGGCATGCATCTGCTTTCAAAAAAGCTTAAGTGCAAGTGGGCAAGAGATAAAATACACAACAGCGAGGTAAGACTTAATGGGATGCCAGCTGGTTTAATCAAACCCTCTCTCAGGTGTGCCCACACTGAGACATGAGCACTGGCTTTCACAAGGCTAAGGCTGACCTGTGCTAGCAAACTACCTTGCTGTTTCTGTGAGCGTGTTACAGCCTCCCAGCTTGCTGACCATCTGGTGGTCTCTCTTGTTAGGATTAGACAGGTCTTTGAGTCCTGTTCATATCAAGGCAGCTGAATGGTTTGATGCCCCTCTTTCATGGCATGCAGTGCTTGGTGGCGCTATGGGCTGGGTGGGTCCCTGCAGCGTGACCCACTGCGTCTGGAGGAGACCGTGAGCGGGTATCTGCAGACTGCAACCAGCTCCCCTCCACCTCCCCTCACCTCTCTGTCTGCCCAGCTGCACCCACCCCTGTGGGCTGGCCCAGGGCAGGAAGGTTATCTTTGCTGCTATCAGGGCTAGAGGCTTTGTTTATTTTTAGATTACTCTGTAAAGTCTGGACAGAGAGATGAAAAGAGCCAGCATAAAGAGGTCTGTGCATGCCAGACTGTCTTGCTTGTGCTCTGGCTCTGAAAACACAGGGAAAATGTGAAAGGATGGGCTCAATCTAGCCAGATTGATTGAAGATGGGTCTGCCCACGTTTTGAGTGGCAGATGTAGTACGGGGGTGGGTTCTGATTCATTTTGGTGCAAAAGCAGCAAGGCTCTGCCAAATCCTCTGCTTGAGCCAAGCTGGTGGATGTTGAGCTGAAGAGGATAAACTCACCAGCACAGCCTGCTGCTCCAATAGCTTCTCTTAGAGAGCAACAATTTCCACCTGGGAAGTGCTGAAAACACCTTGTGGGAAGTTCAGATCATTTTGAAGTGCCCTTTGGTGGGGGTGAGCTGTGAAATGCAGATGGGCCTGAGCTGCAGGCTATTTAATGAACAGGAAAAACCCTTTTTCATCATCCTGCACATTACGCATTACAGGGAATATTTTAAAAGTGGGCAGTTCATTGTCATTCAAAGGCCAAATTTAAAAGCAATCTGGAAAGATGGTTGCTGTCTGCCCGGCTCTGGCATTTCAGAGCTCACTGGGGCTGACGACAGGGAGCCTGATAGCTCTGAGCCCCTTCGGTCCTGCCCCACAGCAGAAAACAGTGTGACCCAGGGAGGTGAGAAAAGCCACCCTCCCTGCCATCCCCCCAGGTGTGGCAACAGCAGCTCTCCTGCTGATTGTCAGTGAATTTACTGACTGCTAATGAAGTGGAGGGAGAAGCAACTTTCAGCGATATCCACACAAAAATGAATGTGTGAAAACCACTGTCTATTTTTGGAGAATTTTCCCCTGCCTTCCCCCCCCCCCCCCCCCCCCCCCCCCCCCCCCCCAATTTAAGCATCATCCTGGGTGAGGTGGGGTGTTTTTATGACTATATATCGTTGTTGTTGGGTTTTGCAGCAGTGAAGTTAATAAAGATGGATATCAGCAACAAACTGTCAAGTCCAGAGCTGGAGAGATTTTTCACTCAGTGAAATAGACCAGGGAAAATAAATAATCCAAGAAGTGGTAGAGCTTGTAAATATTGACATGTACAAGCAAGGAAAGAAAAGTTAGGCAAAATAAAAAATGGGTTGGGAATTGCTCTTTTTCAGGTTGTTGCTTGAAAAACAAAAAATCTACTTTTACCTAGCATCCTGTCTGGAAGAGTTAATATTTTTCAATTAGAAGGTTTTAAGTGTCTGAAAGGGTGTGTTGGTGTTTCTTCAAGCCAGCATCTCAGTTTGAAGGTCAGTCTTCCTTCCCAGCCTTTGGAACCACAGTGAGCATTAGTTCTTCATCCATGTGGTATCTATAGGAGTACCCATGACAGAGAAGACTAAGGAAAGAGGAAAGAAATGCAAGGTGAGAAGCAGAAGAGGTCAGAGGGAAACTGCTCTTTTCACTGGTTTCCCACCAGAAAAGGGATCTTTTAAGATCTTCACAAGAATACCTTTTAACCTCTACTGGGGTCCATGCCTATGGCCCAGTAACTTTGCCAGTGCATTCAGGGAGATCACACAGGGAGATGCAGAGCTGCACAGGTCTCACTAGCTGTTGCTCCCTGTCCCATATGGGGGAGAGTTTTGGCTCCCTGGTGTCTGATATGGTTACACATGGTTGTTACACACCAGCTAACTAGCTGAAAACATCTTTAAAACATCTCCTGCTTTGTTTTTTTGTTTTTGTTTTTGTTTTCCTCTGCCTTCTTAAAAGCTCTAGGAAGCTACTAGGTTTATCATGTGTAGTTAACCCATCCACTGGCTGACTGGTTGTTTAACTGGTTTGTTGCCCAAGTCCTCCTTTCTTCAAGCCAGTTTGTCTTCATCATTATGACTGAAGGAGAGTTTGCATTGCTGCTCTGCCTGTACACCCTCTGGAAAGGCTCCAGACCTACGAATGTTGCAACCACATGAAGAGCAAGCCAGTGATGTAACCTTAAAGAGGAGCTTTCTCTGCAGTCAAGATGGGAAAACTTTTGTTCCACCCTGGTGTAACGTAACTGCGCCAGTGAGCGTAAATAGCCGTGGTGCAGTAGACAGTAGTGTTATACACAGCCTCTCGTTATACCTTAGTGGCCAAGCTGCTATAATTATGGTAGGTAGAAATGAGGTTATTGGGGATGGTGTTCTTACAAGGCAGGCATAAAATTCTTAAAAAAAACAAAAAACAAAAAACAAAAAACAAAAAAACCCCACCAAAACTCTTTCCAGATACTCAGTGAAATGAATGGAAGGGAAAGAATAGTGGTCTTTAATTATTTCAAACCCAGACTACTAAGGCAGATGTACATCATCAGTCTTCCAAGAATGTCCTGGGGACATAGCCAAGACAGTATTTTTTTTTTTCCTCCTATCATAGCTGATTTAATATCTGCACTAGTGCACATGCAAG
This sequence comes from Hirundo rustica, assembly GCF_015227805.2. Taxonomy (NCBI): domain Eukaryota; kingdom Metazoa; phylum Chordata; class Aves; order Passeriformes; family Hirundinidae; genus Hirundo; species Hirundo rustica. Next base: position 91,911,623 of record NC_053450.1, read on the forward strand.
AAGATGATATGAAACCTGTGCTTTTCAGTTCAAGTCCCTGTAAATGACTCCCCCTTGGAGATTGTTAGAAATGGAATGGGGTTGTTGTAACACATGGGAATCAGTACTTCAATGCATGTGCCAGGAAGACAAAGGTGGGTTGACCCTGTCTGTGTTAAGTCAGGGAAACTAAGGGGTTGTGCTGAGCAGCTAGTGGAAATAAAAAGAAAAACTAATTCCAAGCAGGCCCCAGTGAGCATGTTTTTATCCAAAAAGCAATCAGAGAGAGGAATATAACCTACCAGATGGAATTGCTGAGGCAGAGGTGAAAGTTAAAAACAACAATAACAAAACCCGATCAAGTATAATTTTGACAGAATGAAGACATTAGACACAAAAGGCCCCAGCAGGAGAGTTTGGCTCATCCTGAGCCAAATATTTCATTTGTTTTCAGAAGATCCCTGGAGAAAGCCAGGGATGTCACAGCACCATAAGATGTGGAGGCTGAACCAGGCTGAAAGCTGCAGTGCCTGCAGCCCTGTGGCTGGCTGGCGGCAACCTTCCTGGGCTGGTGGGCCAGGTAGCGGGGACGGCTGCTGTGCCTCTCCCCCTTACCAAGGCCTCTGAAAAGAGGGGATGGGGGTGCTGGGATCTCCCATTTTTCCTGTTACAGTATTCCACAGCATTACCCCTATTAGCTATTGGGAAATTCCATGGACATGGACTTAACCCTCAACCTCCTTTTGATGTAAAAGGGATTTTGTGTGCTAAATGAAATTTAACCCCTCTTTATGACTCAGTGCTGCCCAACAGATATGAAAGCCTTGATGTAAAAGAGAATCAGACCCTCTCTGCCCATAAATTTTGGTCTGTCTTTTAGAGCCATTAATAATGGCTGACAAATTCACTAGAAAAACTAGAAAAACAAACTGGAGCTGCTGTGAGGAAAGCGTGATGGAAACAGAGGAGCTTGTTTTTAAAATGTGCCAAATGTTTGGTCTGCTGTAGCTGTTTTGCACTGTGTGGGTGGCTCTGGGTGCCCAGGACGGACTGCAGGAGCACAGAGGGGGACGGAGGAAGCGTTGGCAGTGCTGGAGGAGGTGTCAGGAAGAGGAAGGGTGAAGCCACAGCAACGTGCAGAGCTCTGTCAACTCCGTAATAACGGGGTTGTCTGCTTGAGCTTGGCTGGATACCAAGTGAAGGTTTTATGGTGTGAGTTCATCTGCTGGCTTTTCCCCGTACATGATGTAATGCTCTCTGTGAGCGCGATATTTATTACACCCAGCTCTGTTGTGGGTACGTGCAGCCAGAGCCAGCCTCAGAAAGTTCGGAAACAGCTTCTCGATCTCTTTTGCACCCTTTCGGCTGACCAGTGACATAATGGGTGGGCGCCCTGGCTCCCTCCTGGGGCTCCCCGCTTCCCTCCTTGCCCGCTCCCTCCTCCGGCCCGTCCCAACGGTTTGTCAAACTGTCCCGCCTTTATCTCCTCTCGCAGGCTTCTTGACAAGTCACAGGATGATTTATGCCCTGATAACTTCTGCTTTTAAAGGCTGGGCTAATAAAAGCAGCCTTTGCAAAAACAACTTCTGCGGGAGGTGCGGGGAAATCCATCCACCCATCATCGCACTCAGCCGGCGAAAGCACCGCCTCAGCAGAGACGCCCGGAGAGCAGCGCCAGGGGCCGCCTCCCTCCCCATCCTCCTCTGGCGCCCGCAGGGATGTGCTGCTGGGAGGATGGGTGGGAGGAAAGCCTGGGCTAGCGAGTCCCAGCAGGTGAAGGAGCACAGCGTTTGCATCACGCATTTCCCTTTCTCTCTGTCCCGATATGCCCTGCTCAGCGTCCTGCAGAGCTGGAGCCTGGTGTGCACCTCGGCAGCGGGTGGGGGGACCGGGGCTGTGTGTTTGGGATGTTGGTGCTAAGGTCTGTTTATCATTATGTTTATCATTATGGTGCTGCTTTCAGTGTTTTATCTACAAGCTTCCTCAGTGCTGCGGCTGCAAGGCCGGGGAAGAGGCAGGCAGCTGGACCTGTGATCCCAGAGCACTGACCACAGCACTGGGCATGCCACAGCTGCAAACACGTGTCTCCCTGCCACTCATTAACTCGTGGCCTTGAGGTTTACCCCAAACCCCCCAAAGGCGCTGCAGCTGCACCAGGGAGGCAGGCGGCAGCCTGCCCCTATGCAATGGGGCCAGCAGTGCAGCGGGGCTGCACCTGGGGACATCTGTGCTGGCATTACAGACCTGCCCAGTTCATACTGCTGGAACGTCAGCCTAATGGCCATCCACCCTGGGAGTTCAGATGTGGGCACCGCTGTGGGCACAGGCTCTGTTCCTGTGTTTTAAGCACCATGGAGTTAAACCCTTAAATCTGCTCCTACTTCAAAGCGCTCCCACTGTAATTATAAGACCAGAAGGATGAGGTGGGCACTGGCAAACACAGAAAGCATAGGAATATTTTTGCAAGATCTAACATATTTAAATTCTTCTTATGAGGTGAGTTTGTAATTTTATTTCTGTCTCGCAACTAGGAAAGAGATGAATTTCCTCTGACTGCTTTATTAACGTGGGTCTGAAACCATTATGCCTTCTTGATCAAATGCAAGTAGGCCATGCCACAACTAAGATCAACACACTAGGTTTCCTGGGGTGGAAAAATCATGAGCAAATAAAAATCAGGTGTTGAAATGAAAGCTGAATCCTTACCTTAACTGAAATTTTTGCAAATAATCAATGAACATAAAGCAGAGAACAATTTGGATTTTTGTAAAGATTCTTTTGTAGTTAATTTTTGTGTGGTGTATTTGATTTTTCAGAACTTTTTTTTTTTTTCCTGAACTCCTGAAAGACATGGTTGTACTTGCCTAAACTCCTAAACAACCCAAGAAAATATTCACAGCAAAATTTAAATTTAGTTCAAACTTGCTTGGCTTCAGGTTTCTTTACAGTCTCTAAGCTCAGCTCTGGTTCACTGGGAGGTTTGCAAAAGACCATGAACTTCTAGAGGGAACATGGACTGATTTATGAGTCTGCCTGAAAATCCGTGTGAAGGTTGCCTTTCGCACGACCACAATGCAAAAATATCTTCTTCCCCCCTCAACCCCTTCCTGCAGTGCTGGATAAACACTGATGTGTTTTATCTCCTGCTTCTGCATTGAGTCTTCCCAGCAAAAGAAACATCTTGCGTGTTTCTTTATAAATCACCAGTGGTACTAACAACAAAGTGTTCACAGCTCTGGGATTAGTACTTGTTTCTTTGTTCCTGCTACCATGATCCAGGCAGGATGAAAATTATGCTGATTTTGATCTATTTTAACTTGATGTTAATGCTGCTGTGCACGTTTTGCTCTGGATTGTAACAGCTGAAAACAGACTGGGGCTGCACAAATTCCTCTCAACATCTTGTGACGCATGCAAGGGTGCTGTTGCATCTGGTGTCATGCCTGGCGAGGTGCTGTGGGATGGAAATGGCCGGCCATGCTTGGTGCTCGCTGCAGTGCAGCCCCATGGTCCACTGCAACAACAACTGTGGCACATCCAGTGAGGGGTCTAGGGAGGAAGGGCTGCTGATGTTGTGCTTTTCAGGTTACTTTCACAGTCAGTGTCCCCCACAGGGTTGGGTCTCTCTATATTCTCACCACAGGAATAGTGCAATCTTGTGTTAGGAGTAAGGGATCCACAGCTTTTCTTGTCTCCTACACACGTGCAAATGGTTGGATACTGACCTCACATCTGGATGTCTTCTCTGTTTCAAAGATTTCATCAGTCATCTGCAGGCACAAAGACCTACCCTGGGCTCAGGACAGTCCAGCCTCTTTCAAGCAAAAGGCACTTCTCTCCTCTCCTCTCCTCTCCTCTCCTCTCCTCTCCTCTCCTCTCCTCTCTCTCCTCTCCTCTCCTCTCCTCTCCTCTCCTCTCCTCTCCTCTCCTCTCCTCTCCTCTCCTCTCCTCTCCTCTCCTCTCCTCTCCTCTCCTCTCCTCTCCTCTCCTCTCCTCTCCTCTCCTCTCCTCTCCTCTCCTCTCCTCTCCTCTCCTCTCCTCTCCTCCACAAGCTGCTCCCTGCAACAATCTTTGCAAATGCAGCTCCTTCTCAGGTGGGAGGGGCAGCTGTGTAGGGTCCATTCTTCATGGGTTTGACAGCATCCTGCAATGCCAGCCACAGGGGCTGATCTTTAGAGCACCATAGATGGCCCATGGAAATTCCCATCTGGCCCATGTTGCCAGAGAGGAAAGGGCAGGATGCTGCAAGTGAAGGGACAGCAGACTGCAATGGGTTCAAGACCTCTTGAAAGGTGTTTGACATTGTAAACTCTTTGGAAAATTGTCTGGGTACAGGAAAAGGCCAAACACACAGCTGAATTCCCCCTCATCGCAAGAACTGAATTCTCCTTATCATAGGGAAAACACAGGATGAAGAAAATGTTGTAGATTTTTGTTTTAACCACCACATGCCTCATTTAAAGTCTAACTTGAAAATTACTTCTCCAATTTGGAAATGCCTTCCCATTTCACATTCCAAATTAATTTACAGTAAAACAAATTTGTCCATTTGTAATACTTTAGGGGAAACACTTGGAAATCTCCCAAGCATTTTGATTCAGCAGATCTGACTTATCTCTTTCCCTTTTTCCCATCCTCAAATTTTTGCTTGTTGATTTAGGGTTTTTTTCCATTCCTTTATGAGGTGGGAGAAATATTAAATATGACAGCAAGTCCAACAGGAGCAACAAAACGATTGTCACTCAGCTCTACTCAATGGCTACTCCTCCAGCTCATATGTCAGCCAGAAGGATCACTCCAGGGTTGCCTGGCTCATTTCCCACTGTGGTTTGTCTGTGCAGATGATGCGGGTTAACCTGGGAGTCAAGAAACTGGAGCTGATCCTAGGCCGCTCCTACACGTCTGAAGAGCACAGATGTGTGGAGCTTATAGTCCAGCTCGCAGGTCATGTCCATTATTGGGGATCTTTCATTAGGCTGGTCTTACTCTTGATATATTGTATTTCTTCTGGTTGAGAGTTACTTGTATTATTCCACTGTTTATCACTTTGTGGTTTTATTTTATATTATCCCTGGCCCACAATGACTTATCAGGCTGTGAACACATATAACGAAACTTGAGCTGCATTTTTTTCTGGCAGAACTGCAAACAGAACTCAGCTCACAGAATTTCCTGACCCTGTGAGCTTCATAAAGGTGTGAGGTGATAATTCAAACCAACATCTCACTTGGTCTTGTCATCACATGAAGTTAAAAATCCACAAAAATAGTTCACAGCAACTAAGGGTTGGTCTTCAAAGCATAACAAGAGGGTGCCAGAGGAATGGAGAAGTGAAGAGTCTCCAGGAACAGAATATTGTAAATCCTTTTTTAATTAACAACTAATTGTTCAAATAGATTCAAGAAGAATTTTTAATGGAGTATAAGGCTAAGTGGAACGTGATGACAGTTAATGGAATGAAAATACAGCCTAGAGTTAGTTACCTTAGATGAGCATAACACCAAAAAAGGCACTTCCATGGAAATTCGTCTATGTAAATGATAATATAATGAACTGGATCAAGATTGGCACATTTGCTTTAGGAATTTTGTCACATTGAGTGAAAGAAGCCTACTTTAGGGACAACACTGAAAGTACAATTGCTTTGAGGGCAAATCTGTCTTCAGAAATAAAGGCTTGTGAGATTGCAGGGAGAAAAAAAAGAAAAGGAGCAATTTCAGGCCAGGGTAAGCTGTTGTTTTATTTGTGTCTACTCAAAATATAGCAGTGTTTTATGTCAGAGGAGCTTTCCCAGTGGGAATGAATGAGAAACCCTAATGGATAATAAATGTTGGGGGTCAGGAGGTTTTCAAACTTCTTTTATATTGTGCACTGCACTAGCTTTGAATGACTCACAGTCCTTTACCCTTTTTGTTCCAGGGAGCATGCATCACCTTCCTACTTCTCCCATAAATGAAGTGCGGTGGCAGAGCATTCAGAATAAGACCCAGAGGGTCTAAACTGGAGGTTCAAGCCTTACCTTGGATTTTAGATGAAAATCGAGACGATCTGGCTGTTTGTAGGGGTCTGGTTATTTGAACCGGGAGTCAAAAGGCCTGGCAGGGATGTGACTGAGCATGCCATAAATCCTGCTGGTCTGAGAGGCTCACTGGCTTAGGAGAACCCTTAATCTTTAACACACAGCTCCCCTCTGGCTTTCACAGATGTTACTTGCTGTGAGAACACAAGGGATTAGGAGTACAGCATTCCCAGCCACCCTCGTGAGAATTTGGATGTTGGAGCAAGGGGGGAGATTCTGACTTGTGCAATCCTTCAGGACCTCTACAGTGTCTAGCAGGATCCCTGATGGAGACCTCCATCAGGCTGTAAGCTGCAGCTTGGGAATGCCTGTCTCACAGCATCTGTATCTGTATCTGAAGATACACTGTTGTATCTTCATCACTGACTTCAGCATTTGCTGTGGTGCCTGGTGAGATCCACAGCCGTGATGACCTTCCTTACACCAGCTGAGATTAAATCCTCCTGGGTCAATCCTTCCACTCATAACAGCTCCAAGGGACATGGGGATGATGGAGAGTTTTTAGTCTCATCCAGCATCCCTGTGAAGCAGGTGGCAAGTGACCAAGAAGGAGCACAGAAAGATGTGTCAGAACTGTCTACCTCAGGTGTGATCCTTTCCCTTTCCCTTTCCCTTTCCCTTTCCCTTTCCCTTTCCCTTTCCCTTTCCCTTTCCCTTTCCCTTTCCCTTTCCCTTTCCCTTTTGGAAAGAACTATAACATGACAGCTGGCTGAAGCCAGGCCCTCATAAATGGAGGTGTCCAAAATATAGTCACTTAAAAATGTATCTATATATAGGCACAACCTGATCTTTTGCTTCTGCCAACTCCTGACTGTTAAGTGGAGATAATAAATGCTTTCTCACTTTACAGAGCAGTATGACACTAAATATATTTTCAAAGGTGTCTCATGGAACAAGGATGACTGCCACAGTGAGAAGAAAAAAAAAAAAAAAAGCTTCCTCATCAGTTTGTATCACCTTTCAGTAAACTCCCTTAACAGCTGCTGGAAAAGTGCCATTGCTTCACACACAGGCTACCAAATCAGAGGAACCGCCTCCTTGCTAGGGATTCAGGTATACTTCCCTTCTGCAGGCCGACCCTGGCCCCAGCCTTGCCTCTCCCTGGTGTCAGCAGTGACTCAGTGGGATCTTCCCCTCCAAGGCTTGGGAGGGGGTCAGCCCCAGCTCTACATTCCTATTGGGTGGGAACATGGGTTAAATAAGTAACCTCTTAGTTGGCCACCGGTTCCTCCCACATTGCATAAAGCTGGCTGGGTCGTTCTGCTGCTTGGGGGGGGCGGGGGGGCTCTGACAGCAGTGTACTGAGCACAGAAGCCTACAAGGTAACAAAAAATAGATCCCTCCCTCAGCATCAGTGGGATATCACAGGAGATTTGTTAAATCTGTGCAGATTTTCCTCCTATGGAGAAGTGCTCAGCCTCAGTCTCCTTTCTGTAGGTGCAGAAGCCGCTCACCTCCATGGGGTGGTGGCGGGTGGGTGAGTGATGCCGGGTGGGCGCAGGCATGGGGTGCTCTCCAAGGCTGACTCAGCCGAAGGAGTGCGAGCAAGCCCGCTTCCTCTCACATGGCATCGCGTGCGGGAGGGAACGAAGGGGGAGTAGTGCCGGGATGGCAACATCTTACTGTAGTATTCCTCATCAGATGGCCTGATAAGCCAACTTCCAGGACTATGAATTCAAGTCGAGACAGTTGCTAAATCAAGGAATGGAAAAGTAATGAGGTAACCCTTGCTGCTTCCCTGTGTAATGTTGATAACCGCAGATCTTGAAGCATCCCTATGCTGCAGAGGCAGAAGAGAGTAAATAGCCTTGTTTAAGAGACGAGCTGATAAAGGCAGGTGTGTTTTTGCCATCTCTGTAGATTTTACCTCGAGGTGCAGAGGTGGCTGGCTGAGATCAGCAGCCTTCTGCATGCAAATGCAGACGGGAAACACCTTTGTCCTGAATCAGGGACGTTCCTTTGCGCAGAGAACTTTATGTGCTGCACGAAAGGGCTGAGACTGGTGTGCTTATGTTGTGTGAGAGACAAGGCTGAGACCTTCTGTGCACACTGCAACCTCCTGAAAGTGCTCTTTGGCGTGGCATGGCCACACTGAAAGACCCCACCCTCCATACCACGCATGCCATGGGGCTCACTGCTCGGCAGGGACAAAAGTCTGGAATGCTGCTGCCATGGAGTACTGCCCAAATGAAGGCCAACAACCCAAGTCAAGACATTGCTCTTTGAAAACCTGCTGCTACCGCTGCTTGTTTTCATAATCCTTTCCTCTACGATAGTATAAACAAGCTGTCATCTATTTTTCAATGAAAAATACTTTTGCTTGGCTCGGTTTCACGTTGCACTGTTACTATTTGCTGTCACAGAAGCTGCTGCAGCTATAAATAACCTCACCACAAGCTCCTCTCATCCGTGAGTTTAAGCACTCTCTTCAGAAGAGGCAGGCGAGATTAGGATCTTGTTTTGAAGGGTCAAGTGTCCCAGCAGAGGTGATGAGTGGGTGCCATCACTGGGGTTCTGGCACCCCATGTGCCTGACCCTCCAGTTGGCTTCCTGGCAGAGAATACAGGGTCCAGAAGCCCAAAACCACCTTGCTTGTCACCCAGGAGGTGATGTTCATGTCAAGAGCAGAGGATGAGAACTGCCAGCAGCAATGCTTCACTTCCGTGTCCCGGTGATGGATGCAGGGCAGCACTGCTGTCCATGTCCCTCATTTTCCTGTCACCATCTTGGACACAGCTTGGGAAAAGCATCCCAGGAAGGCTACAGTCCCACTGTCTCTGGGACCTGTCTGCCCTGGAGTGACATGGCCCTCTCCACTCCAGAGGGGAGAGAGGACCATCCAGAGGTGTTGTCAGAGCACATATGTGTGCCCTAACTGCAGGAGGAGAGCCAAAGGTACAAGCTGTCAGTAAACTGCTTGTTTCTGGGGCTATTTTTGACTTGTTTTTTTCTTCCAGATTTCTGAGTCAGACTGGCTTAGATGAGAGTGTCAAATGAGACTTAGGTCTGGAGCAAGAGAAAAGGGGAGGGTGCGCCCCATTTTGGGGTGAAGCAGTGCAAGAGTGACATCCTCCCCACACACGCTTGCACCATTCTAGGTGGTTGCAGATCCCCCAGACTGCTGAGAAACCACGCACCGATGGCAGGCATGTGATTCGCAGGCGTCTTGCTCAACCTCTGGTGCCAACCAAGCATGAGACACACCAGGCGGGTTTCACACACTCTCCTCTTCATGCAAGCGTTTGCTTTGCTGTCCAGGGCTGCCGTTTTCTCTGCTCTGTTCACTCTGCAGTCCTGCCTTGGCCTCCTCTGACAGCTGCATCCTCCCTGGTGCGCCACCACTCGTGGTAGATGTGTGCTGTGGGCAGGGGACATGGTGTGACTTGCCCCAAGGTGGAGTGATGCGGTTACACTCATCTGGACCGCTGCCCACGCCAGAATAAGAGCTCTGAGCTGATGATGCCCTAGACGGAGCTGAGAGTGAACTTCAGAAACGAGAGCTCATTTTGACTGTAGGCTGAATGAATATGGCGACTCATCTCAGTTCCTAAAAGCAGAGAAGTGTTTGTTTCCATACAATGCAAAGATGCTTTAACTCAACATTCAAGGTCTCTGGCTGCGGTTTCACATATATCACTGGATGCTGCTGAGCTGGATAGGTCCCCCTCCTTCTCCTGTCCCCAGTCTCACAAAGTCCTGCCCCTGCCCTGATGCATGTCTGACCACCCCAGTGAGCTGACATAGGAAACTTGACCGGGAAAAAATCGTCCCCTTCATCGTTATTTTGTGCAATCTCAGCTTTCTGTTGCTTTGGTATCAGGCATGCGGTAAAGGAGAATGAGGCCTGTCCTGTGTGGACAGCCAGCCTTTGGTTGGCATAGCTGTAGCATGTACTCACTATTCCAGAACAGGGACCCTCACCATGTCGCTGTTGCCTGCCCTTGCGTGGTGTGCGCAACGCGGTCAAAGCTGGCAGAAAGTACTGCTCTCATTGCCCAGGTCTCGGGCACAAGACCAGAGAGAAGCAGGCCTGTAGATTTATTCCTGAGCCCTTTTGTTTTTGTGATACTTTACTTTCCCAGCCAGACAGGATGAGAAACAAATACCACCAAAATACGATGAGAGAGGCTATTCTTGAAGTGTTTATAGCCCAGCCTCGCTGGAGAATGTTTGGCTGCCTCCCAAGACAGCCAATTCTCACTGTGTTTCCAAGCCAGTTTCTGAACTTTCAGGCACTTACCCAAACAGAATCTGGACTTTTTGAAGTTTGCTTATCTCTGTTTACAAGGGCCTCCTTCGAGGGTGAGTCAGGGAAGGGCAGCTGAGGTCAGGGGTGTGAGGGGGGAGCAGAGCAGGGAAGTTCTGGTGAGCTTTGCATGCACCACACGGGAGAGCAATAGCCCCATGCAGTCTGAATTCCCAGCTGTGATCTACCCGAGTCAGTGGTCAGCCTGACTGTATCTAACAGGTCTCATCATTGCAAAAGGCTTTAAAAAGCCCTTAAGTCCCTAAAGCACTTTTAAATCTTAAAACTGAAAGTCAAAATGAAGGTGAGGGGTATGTGCCTGATTGAGTGTGTAGGGTATGATCAGAGCTGGAACTTCAGAACAGCACCTTCCTGCAAATGCAAAGGTGTCAAGGAGAAAGCTGTCACTTCTGGCACACTTCTGCAAAATATTTGTTGGTCTCAGCCTGCTTAAGAGAAGCAGCCTCTGCCCACACCTTTCTCTTCCTTCTTCTTCTCCAGACAGTCAACCGTTACTTATTAATTTGGAGGAGATTCTGCCTCATTAGTGCTGGAGAATAGCAAGGGTTTGCTAAATTCTCCTGGTTTTCTTTTTATTCCAGGTTGTTTCCCGTGGTGGTATCTTGGAATTTTTTCTGTTTGCTTACAGATACAATACGTGAGAGCTGTATCTGTTTAGAAGGAATAAATGCTAAGACAAATTATGGGTGAGAAATGAGCTGCGTGTTTTAGTGAATGGTCATGAATTTGCAGTGTGCAGAAGTACTTTAAAACAATAGTAACCAAAAGCTTGTTTTGCATATTTAAAGTGAAATACAGAACAATCAGGATAGGATTAAATGAAATATATGCCACTGTTGATAAAATTTTGATCCATTAGAAAGTTATTTAACTGCATGCAAGTATCCAATATCCTCAGCTGCCACTCTCAATTACTGACATTATTAGTCTGACATTATTGTATTCAAAATGTAATAAAATAACTCCATTAGTTTGGGAACAACCTTATCACTGAGAAAAAAAAGATGTTTGATAATGCACTGAGTGATCAAGCAAACACAGGGATTTTATTCTGTTAATTGGCTATCAGGGCAAACATCAACATTTTATGAGTAGCAAGCGATGTCAATGCTATGTTTGTTTAAACTTATTGCTGTTTGAACTGACTGAACAGTAATAAAAAACCCTTTGTTTTTTGATAAACACTTTTTCTTTATCCTACAGGGAGCTCCTTTTGTTTAGCATGTGTCATGAACAAATTTCACTGTTGCTCCTAGTAAAGCATGTCTGTTTAAATTCGAGTAAATTAAATGTAATCCTGAGATTAAGGAAAAAGCTGTATTTTCATTTGGAGCAGCTTGTTTTTCCTAGTTGATTTTGTTACAGTTTTCCAATGTTATGTAAACAAGTAGTTTAATCAGGAACAATAGTGGGGGGAAAACCTTAACTTTCCTTTTTCCTCTACAGGTGGAAATAAATAACATATGTAATAAAGATACCATAATTATGAAACAATACTACACAAATGATAACACAGTGGTTATTTTCAGTGTCAGAAATGTGGCATGAGCCACGAAGTTCAGAAGCAAGGTCGCAATTTCACAAAGACTTAAGTGTGATAACTGGCCCCACTGAAGTCAGAACAGTAATAAACAGGCCCACAGGCTTCCTCCATGCAAAAACTCCAGCTAAGTCCTTGACATAGTTGCAAAATCACAACTGATGTTGCAGTCTGCTCCCCACTTTTGGATTTCAGTCTCTCACACAAGCAGCGTTGGTTAGCCATACCCAGGCACGAGTGCGAGTGCGTGCACGTGCGCATGTAGTCCAAAACGAAGCAGTGAGTGCTTCTACCTCAGGGAAAAGATGATGGAGTAGATATGTGATTGATGTTAGTCATGTTGCTTAATGCACTGGTGGGAGGCATCAAGATGCTGCTTAGATAAATGCCATGCGGGAGCCCATGGATCTGAGCAATCCCTCAAGTGTTGCTCTCAGCATTTTCACATGAACCTGCCAAGAAGGTGCAGTCAGCGTGGTCACTTGTGACAGTGGGAGTAGAGATGGACCATGCTGAAACTCTTTAAAAATCTGAAGCCTGTAACCCAGTTCTTGCTCAAATTTAGCACAGTGCATTGTGTGACAAGACACTGACTCAGAGGAGTTACTCATATACTTGAGTCTTTGTGAAGTCAGTACCTTTCTGGTGACCTTCCAAACTCTTGCCTCAAAAGCCACCTATTGTTAATTTGTGCACGCAGCTTTTTTGAGGAGGTTTTGCTGAAAGAAATTTGAATAGAAAGTGCTGTTAACGTTCTCATGCCCAGCCCTAATACATCATTTCTGAGTATATTTCATTCCACTTAAACCTGTGGTTAACTCATAGCTTTGTCTACGTGTTCTTGAAAAAGTCAGCGCCTAAATTAAGTAACCTTTTCTAGCAGCGTCTTGAATGGAAGAAATGTGTTTTTTAAACCTTCTGCATAAGTGGCAAGCAGGGCCTGTAGTTTTGCATATGCTCCAAAACAAAACAAACATTTTATTTAAACTTTAAAAATATCTGTGTTGATTCTCATGCCCTGTGGTTTTGCATTAAGGTTTCAGAAGTGACCTTTGGGGTTTTTTGTCTCATAAACAAATGAAGTGCTAATTCTGTTATGTGGATTTTTTATGGATAGGTGTTTTCCTAAACAAATTAAATTCTAAACAAAGATGGAGGCTGATGAAAAATTGCTTTCCCTCTTACTCCTGTGGTACAGCCTGTTCTCCAGCCATGCATGGAGTCTTATGGGAAATCAGAAAATCTGGCTTGCAAAGCAATAAAAAAAACCAGCACACCCAATTTTTTTCCCCTGGCCTATCAAACCTCTATAAGAATTCAGATTTTTTTTAATTAAATGAGCAAGATGTTTTATTTTCTAGACTGTTACGTTTTACTTGAGTTTTTTCTTTAACTGAGGTGTCCTTAAACAAAGGCACTCTGTGTCCAGGGTAGCCCAGGGTGCCAGACCTCCCTTGCTGGCGTACTCCTCAGACTCTGAATAGCGGTTGTTTTCACTTGCGTGCATTAACTCTGTCTTTGAAAGACATATGCCATGTCAGCACTCTACTGTTGCCTCCCGTCCATTTGTTTAGAGATTAATCTTCCCGTTTGACAAAGGTAATTTTTAAACTTCAGAGCGGGGCAGCCCCTCTGTGCTGTGATGTGATGCAGAGGATGTGAGCTGACACCAGCCAGCAGTGGCTCCGCGGAGTCGCTGCTGGTGCCCAGGGGACAGGGGAGGAAAGTGGCATTGCCCAGGCACAGCAGAGCTGCTGCAGCCCCCCTGGATGAGGGAAGCCAGGAGGGAGCCAGCCCGGAGGGCCTGAGTGGAGCTAAGTCGCCGGCTGATTGGAGAGCAGAAGGCAATGTGCTGGCAAAAATGCCTGAGTCCTGCTTGAAGCTGCGTTTTCACCGCAGAGAAATGATGGGCCCATTTCCCTCAGGACCCTTGTTAATTGGTTTTGTTTAAAAAGAGTAAAAAACAAAGTGCTGACAGGGTATTGTTGGTCAGCATGATCAGGTTTTAAATGTTTTAAATCAGCTTACAGAGCAGCATAGATTCATTCCCTTCCACTTTGTGTGCCGAGGGAAGGAGGGAAAGAAAAACAGCAGAGCCAAACTTACTAATAGATTTTAATTCTTCCTGGAGTTACTATCAGCTAGGCTCCTGCTACTGTTTACCCAGCTGAGGAGTCTTTAAATGGGTGTCTCCATTTGCAAGGATCTCATCCCACTGTGAATATGGCAATGACTAGACAATGAGGCTGTTACAGAAGAAAGATGAGCTGGCTGCAGCCAACAAATCTTGCACTCTCCATTTACAGGGCTATAATTATCCGAAGTTTTAAAACACAATGCTATCTGCTGAAAGGGACCATCTGGGTGAAGACCAAGACATCCCAATTAAGTGATTGATAAGCAGCTCATGTGCTGGAGGAGTACACTCCACCCATACAGTGCAGATCTAAAAATGCCACTTGCGTTAACAACCGTCTTTAAGGAGTTTGAATGAAGCATGCACTGTGGGAGGGAGGAGATAAAGTGTGTTTGTGTGATTCAAAGTCAGGAAGAATAAATAAGATCAGCCTCCAGAGCACAGTGGAAAATGTTCTTAGAGCACTGAGGTGCAGTGGCAGAGCAGTGCCCATCTGTGCTTTGCAGTCTCCTGTGTGAGGGCAGTGATTTTCTCCCAGGGGCATTGTGAGCAAGCATTACAGAGGAGAGGGAGAACAAACCTCTGCTCATGGGAGGCATTTGCTTGCTGGGCATGAGAGCAGGTTGTCCATCAGCCTGCATTAGGTGATGAGAGTAAGCATGAGCCTGGAACGGGAGAGAAATCTGTGCTGGTGTACTCCATCCACCACACACTTTGGCCTTGCCCTGTAGTTCATTGTTCCATCTGCAATGAGAGGATGTCCATCTGTCCTCCTGTTCTCGACCCACCCATCTTTTTAGGTTCTAAGCTAAGCTCATCTCTTGCAGAACACATGCACCTGACTCAGGGCCAGTGTCTTGTGTGGCACTTTGTCACACCACAGCAACAGAAGATGCAGTTTTTCCCCCTAACACCTTCCCAGCATGGATCAATACTCCTTTGCATCTCTTCAAAGCAGTAACTGGCACCCTGGGTGTGGATATGGTCAGAAGTGTGACTCAGAGTGCCTGCAGTAAAATAACACAACCAGCTACAGCTGATTTGCTCTTCAACAGTTGCCCACTGTTGCCATCCCCAGGTTATAAAGCCAGATGGGAGTTTGTGTGATAATCTAAGATGACCATAAGCCTTGCCTTGATTAGTACTTTTAACTTGCAAAATGGTCCATCTTATGTATAAGATAGATTTATATGTGGATATAATATTTTGCCTCTGAAGCCTGAATCTTAGTTTTAGTGCTGCTGTGTCTAGACACACCTTTGAGACTTTATTCTGGCCTGTGGCCTCTCTTGCAAAATTTCTCTTTGGCTACTGAATGTTCTCACCCCCTCCACCTATTTTAAGAATTGTTTGAGGCACATGTATGTTTCAAGTAGATTTATTTTCTAATGCTTTTCTGTGAACCCATCTTGATTTACCAGCAAAGTTACCCATATATAAGCATTCAAATGGGATGTGGCCTTTATTCTCTATACCTGAAGTATGTGACTGCATTTTTGTCATATCTAAATGCTGTTTTGCAGGGTGACTCATGTGGGTGACTCGTCATCTTCATTTGTGCATTGCTTTCCCTAAATCTTTATCTTATCTGCAAGCTTTTCACGTTAAGATTTGTTGTTATCTTTTGCTGTCTTGCCTGTCTGGCAAAGCCTAACAGAAGGACAGGAATACAGGTGAGTCTCAATCAAAGCAAACCCTTGTTTTCCCAGCAGAAAAGGACCTGGGGTTGCTGGCTGACAGCAGCTGAACGTGGTCCAGCATATGGCTAGATGGCCAAAAGGCCAGTGGCATCCTGGCCTGTGTCAGCAATAGCGTGGCCAGCAGGACCAGAGCGGTGATCGTCCTCCTGTACCCCACCCCGGTGAGGTCACATCTCAGACCCTGGGTTCAGTCCTGGTCACCTGTAAAAGTGAACATTCTGTGATGGATCAAGGACTCTGTTTTGCTCTAGGGTTGCAAGCATCTTTTTAAAAAGTGATGAGATTAAGCCACCTTCAACAAAGAGGTCTGCAAGTGTAAACATCCCCAGAACCCGCATCACTGAAACAACTGGAGACCAAGCTCATGCGGTATAACCCTCTACTGCCCAGATGTAGTTTAGGGCTCTAGGACTATTCCTGGTATGTGTTGGAGTTGTATGGGCCAGGCTGTGCAGGGCTGGCTCCCTCTACCCCACATACCCATCAGTGGTGTCCTGGGGGACCTTGCATCTTAAAAGTTTGTTCTGAGAAGTTTTGATGCCACACTGCCGTGTATGCAGTGCACACCCATGCTGTGAAAATACTGCTCTGGGAGGCAGTAACACTCCCAGCACTACCAATATTTTTGAAGTAATCCCACTCTTCACACACATGACAAAGTACATCCCGGTATCAAAGAGCTTCCACAAGGTGTTTAGAAGCCCCATGGGGTCAGTTGATGTCACACAGGTCCCCAGCTTGTTTATATGTACCAGCAGAGGTGACAGCTGCTATAGCAACAAATGAAGCTTAGAGAAGGCAAGCTCTTTGGCAGCCACGTCCCAAATTATTTAGGAGTTTATATGCCAGTGTACTGGATGCTATTTTACTCTAGGAATCATCAGAAACCTGGCTGCAGGTCATGACTATACGCTCTCTGTGAAACAAGGACTGATGTCAGTATAAGGGGCTAAAAGATGTTTCTGAAGGATGACTGAATTTAACAGCCTTTTACGATGCATTGCATTGGTTTAATCTGCAGGTGACAAGGCATTGATGAAGTGCCCTGAGACCAATAAGAAAAAGATCACACCTGTTTGTGAAGCCAGGTGTAAAAATACAACCTTATCCAGAGCTGAGGCTTCAATGTTTGAATCAGCTTTAGGAAAACTCCAGTATCAGAACCTCAAAAAACAATGTAAGATCTTCAATTGAGGAAATACACAGGACTGCTGCAGCATCTCCTAGAAGCTGTTTTCTTCAAGTGCAAGGTCTATTTTCGTATGAAAGAGGCAGCTGTTCCTGTCCTCCCACCAGTCTTTCCTGCCAGCCTCACTGAGCTGGAGGGATGTCAAGACCACGAGTTCCTCAAATGATGGAGTAGGCAGGAGCTGCTTTGCACCCCCTTCATGTTCATCTTCAGGTCAGTATGTCTTCAGGGGAGATATGCTGTAGACAGATAGAGGTTATTTCGCTCCTTCAGAAGATACTGGATGGTACTCTATGGCACTTCTTTCACAAGAAGTGAGGCTTGATTTTCTTCATCCCTAAAACTCCTTCACCTCTCAAAAAGACAGGAGAAAAGCAACGGTAAAGTCAAATAAAATGCCAGCTATACCTCACTGAAATATTAACGTCTTTGTTTCCCTCTTGACCTAAAATAAACTTAATTTCCTTAACTTAATACCAAAAGTAAAATGGTTGATTCAATTGGCTTATGCTGTTATGGAGGAATATAGTATTTTTTATCTTGATTCAATTATTCAGCTTTTCTATCTTGCAGTGGTGGAAACATTTAAAAACAGAATTTTCCTTATAGCGAGAAGTGGACTTAAATTACAAAGTTTGAACCTGTCCAAAATATTTCCCAAATTCAAGGTCTGGGAGCTAAATAGTGGAAGTTGGTTAAATCCTCCTAGGGAAACTGGAATTTAAAGTATTTTAAATATGAGTTTCATGTAGCAGTCATAGTATTTGCATCTATTCCATTTGCATCATTAAAGGCTTGCTGATGAGAAAGGGAGAATTATTTGGATGTTTGACTTCAAGTTTTTCTACATTTGTCTGTCTTCAGCTCAGAAAATGTCTAAACCATTTTCTGAAGGCTCAGCTGTGATCTGCCCATTCTTTATGCATTCAATACAATTGCTAGGCAATTTCCTCTTCCGTGGAATATTTTCTGTTTAGATAGAGCACAGCTATACTAGAACTTGGGGTTTTTTCTGGGCTGTTTTCCCAGACTTGCCTCAGATCCAATAGTCTGTGATCCAGTCTGTTTTATCTAATCTGATCCATCATGGCCTCTATGCCATGCTCACCCCATGGTTCTTGAATGTCCCAACAGCCTGACTTTGTCACCTTTCTTGCCCCATGAATCTCACTCCTTCGGTCAAGAAAAACCTGGGACAGCTATCTGATAAAAACAACAAATTTGGCTTTACCTGATAATCTCCATATAATCAACCCGTCTTTCAGCTTGATGGAGGAAAAAACCTTCCAAGCTGTGTCCAGGAAAAAAGGACAGGTCTTTGTGTCCTCCATCTCCTTTGGGCAAGTCCTCAGATGACTTGTCTACCTCTGGAGATGGAGGCAGAAAGCAGGCTGTGAGAACTGCTGCCATGGCACACTCTTCTCCACCCTGTCACAAATTTGTCATCAGCTAAGCGCACAGCTGGACCTCCAGAAACTTCCTCCCCATCAACAACCGCTATTGTTGGCCAAGCATGTGTTCATGTTTCCCTCCCGTGGTGTGCCAGATCCTGGTCTAGTCTGGGGTCTTTTCACTTGTGCCAGGGGTGGAGGCTGGGCCAGCTGCTGTGAGGCTTCAGCTGGATTTGGGATGGCCTATGTGAAGAGCAGGAAGCTGCTGGCTTTCTTGGTGGCTGGCACTGGAGTTCATGAGGACCTTAGGTGCCTGAGTGCATGTAGCTATGATTATGCAATGCTTTAATGTAATGAGGATATGACTTTTTCAAGTGACCAGTTCCAGAAATATTAAGGTTCTCTGAGTTTCTTCCTGAAAGTGACACCTGGGTAAAAGTTGCCCATCTGCCAATTGACTGTTCTGGCAAACATCTGTTGAACATGTCAGTCAAAAAAGGAGCACACTCAACAAACATGTCAATCTGACAGTCTGAAAATCATGTGTGTGTGCTACTTAGAGCTTAAGCATGTTTCTACCTGGGAATTTGTACTACTTGTATTTTTGAGGCTAAAGCTCCCCATTATTTGTAATAAATTAAAAAACTATACACAAACATTTCTGTGCATCAAGGACAAAAGTTGCCAGTCTTGTATTTCTGAGGTAATTTTGTCATGTAATAAGCCAAGACACTCTTTAATCTTTTAAGGAGAATGTCTGGCAAATGCCCTCAGATGATCTACTCTTTCCTTTCCTACACCCTGCAACGTACATTTTTAACTGGGAAATTGAGGAACCCAGCAGTTCCTGCATGGAAAGGGTAATATCCCTACCAGTTATTTTGAAGACCAATCACTGCTATCAGGAGTGTACTTCAGACAGATCAAAAAATTCTTATTTCACTGAGGAAAAGCAGTGGTTTGTGTACAAGCTATCCAGTTTGTGGCAAGGCTGTCAGAGCTGAGGTCTAGATGGGCACAGAACATCTTGCTGTTTGTCACTGTTCAGATCCAACCATCCACTAAAAATGCAATTGCCAGAAGAAATGCTGGCACAAGACGTAGAAAACAACCCTCTTGTTGTTATTTCACCAATTATTATTTCAGAGAGAGGACCATATAACTATGGGGCCTCAAGAATAAAAAGTAACAGATGCACACCGGAGCAGAACCATTAATGTTTGATTTATAACACGGAAGCATCTTCCTCTGCTGCCAGGTGTCTCTTAAGTCTGAGAGCTTCTTGCTTTGTTAGCTGTGTTCTCCTGTAAACACTTTGTTGCTGCTATTACATTTTCCCATGCTGAAAGTCTATCGCAAAGCCTTTTTTCTGAGGCATTGGCAGATGGCAATTAGCACCCTTCATATCCTTTCCCCACAAATTCAGCAGTTTTTTGCCTGCATCCACTTAACAGCTCCAGGCATGCCAAATCGCACGCTTCTGGAGGACTTGTTGCTAGTAGCAGATCTTTGATTCTAAATGCCTAAGTAGCGTCTGAGCTATATTTAGAGCAAGTACACGCCTGCCTATTCATGATCTTTTGTGTATAGCCTGGACAGCTCAGTGCCAGCGTGCAGCATAATCAGCTTCTCCTTTAGCGTTCAAATTCCACAGCTCTTCAGACAGGAAGGGAGAGGGGAAAGGGTGGTGGGCAAGGAAACAAGGATAGCAATTAAATGTGACTTAGGAAAGAAATCCCTGAATAGCAAATTAGCCTTGCTGTTTTACTAATGTTACTGCTCTCTTCATAAAGTCCCAGCCATATAATTATTGCACATTCATAACTCCTACAGACTTTCTAGAGAGTTATCCAGTACTGAGTGAAGCTATGAACATCAAGAAGTTGTCCTCGTTTTCCTGGACTGCTAAGGAAAGAAAGAATTGACTACATTTCCTGCTTAACAGCACTTCCATTAACTTAAAAGGCAGGCACCTCTTAAAAAATTCTAGGTAGCTGTCCCAGAACTTTGCAATGTAAGGACGTCTGGATTAACAAGGGCAAACCTACAGCCGACGTAAGACAGTAATTTGGCTTTGGAACTTACTGACTTGTATAAATGTTCAGAATTTACGTATTGAAAGCATCTGATTTTTCTAAGTCGTGTTTGTAAGTACTTAGTTCTGGAACATTAGAGCAAGATGTTTCTACTGTGAGACAGACAAATTCAACCAATTTGATCGTGTTGCGGTAAATAAAAAGATGATCAAACCGACCTGTTCATTCACTTAGAGAAAAATAGGTGAATATGAGTTTATGATTGACTGCACCACTAACTTTTGTCTCTCTTCTGTAAATGTCTCCATTAAATCTCTGACTTGGCACCTCTTCACAGGGAGACAACCTCTAAGTATTTTCCTTACAAGCCTCTTAAATAATAACTGCATCTTCCCCTTGAATTTATGTAAAATCAATAAAATATGAGATAAGCATGTAATTTTCTACTGAAAGAAAAATAGTTAATAAAACCAAGAAGGGATCCTTCGGCTTCTGTTTGTCATAGTTAAATTTTTTTGCTATCTGCATTTTACTGGTCAAAGTGAAATCTGAACCTGTTCAGATGTTCAGTGTAGGTGGCTGGAGAAATGGGTGAAGAGCTGATTCAGCCACTGATATCCAGCTGTAGAGCACAGACCCATCACGTGAAAATACAAAAATGAAAACCAATTGAAATGTGTGTACAATTCCCTGTAAACTGCACTACTAAATGAGAGAATGGAATATGTTTAATGATTTTACTTTTTCTAAGTGCGATTTTTCTAAATCACTTGTCTGTTGATTTGCCTTGAGAGCCAGAATGGTCATTTCTTTACCAATGCACCACAGGTTCTCTTTGAGTGAAGTGCAGCACTATTTTCATGTTTCTGGTTCTTATGTTCCCTTAAAAGAGGTTCCATATTTCCCCTGTTTTATGGTAGCGCTGCTGCTAGAGATGCAAACTGTGTCTGACTTCTTCCCGCAGGATGGATTGCAGGTATCAGCCCATGCCAGGAACACAGGGCACTGTGCCTTCGGCTGTAACAGACAGCTGAAGTTTTTAATTCCCTCTCAACAGATGTGTGGGGTTTTCCAGCTGAAGGCCGGGGGAAACAACCTGAGCTTGCACTTTATGCTAGAGCCGTCTTACCATTTATCCAATAGTTGTCACATTTGCTTCATTGCAAATTGAAGCTCTGGGAATTAAAGAGGGAGGATTTTTGTCTAGACCTTATTGTTGACAGTCTCTGTGGAACACTGAGTGGAACATGTCCAACGTCCTAGCGAAGGAGGTCAGTTTCTTGAGTGCAGATGGACTAAGGTTGTAACATCTCCTGCTGGCTGTGTGCAATTTCCCTTCTGTCCTGCTTTTCTTGAGAGGAGTTCAATTTCTGTCTTCTCTATATTCCTCTGATAATATAATCTTGTTTGGAAGAGATAAGTATAGTGATTTCACTATTAAAATTGACTGTGTATGATTTTTTCTCTGAGAGTCAGAAAATTGGACAGGATTTCAGCAATGTGCTTCGGGAATGGTAGGCTATTGATTAATCCTCTGTCATACAGATTGTATTTGAAAACAGGAGAGGTCTATAATTCTTTTCTTGATTGACATTTCTGAACCAAATAAATGAGTTTTATTTGTGTTTTTTAGATGAAGTGTTGAGTAGAAAATATTCTGGTGTTTTCCCCAGGACTAGAAATCCACAGCTGTTAGGACAGCAATGAAAGTGATTCTGTTTAAGTGATGTATGGCCCAAGATAAAGAAGTGAATTTAGAGCCTCAAAATTAAGTATATGGCTTGGTCTCATCAAGTATAATCAAGAATAAATGAAGTCCTCTTGGGTTTCTTCATCATTTGAGGACTGCCTTATTCATAGATGGTGGGGTATTTTTCCTAGAAATTTTAAGTGATGGTGGTTGGAGTTTTATTGCACAGATACTTGAACAAGCTCTAAACATTCAGAAATAGTTTTGTAAATGTACCCAGTCCACCACATTACCTTGAGTTTGGCCTTAGCAGGGAGTGTATTAGCTGTTTTTCTGTAGCAAGCATTTATAATTGTAGCAAAGCTCCAAGTTAAATTTTACAGAAGAGACAGGGGATTGTATTGTAAAACAACCAGATTTTACTTGCTCACACTCCCCTACTTGCATATTCACAAGCCTTTTGAATTCTTCAGGAGCTTACAGTGAATAGGAACTTTTGTCTGTATCCTTTCCTACCAGTCATTATGGTTTTCTCATCATTTTTCATCTCTGTGTCTGAGCGCTTAATGCTCCAACCTTGTTCTTCATCTTCTTCATCACAATCTCTTAACTGCTGTCCCTCTTTTTTGTCAGTCCATTGTTTTCTCTACCTGGGTCTCTTCAGAAGTTGCACATGGCTGTGCTGTGATTTTGATGACCTACAGAGCTGGGTACCAGGAAAACCTTCTGTCACTCCTTCTGGTGCTTTCCCACCTCACCATTCCCACTCATTCTCCACAGGCCAACCTTAACCCTTCTATTCCAACTCCCTATGCTTCTGTGCCTGTTTTGCATTTGTTCAGCTAGAAATTTGCACATAGATTTCTTTGGTATTGCAGCACTTTTATGAAATAATGATGAATTGCTCAACTATTTCTAGCCTTTCCTTAACACTATAGTAATAACCTGGACCTCCATATCAACTGTATCATAGGAGTGAGTGTCCTGGTCCTGATAAAAGCAGTCAGAAAACGCAGAAAATGCCCAGGCCCTTAGACTAGCTGCTTCAGTCTTCATCCTTATGCAACTTTGAAGTCATTAGAACTGAGGCCATATTTGGAGGTCCAAACCTGAGACCTGTTGTCTGAATGAACTTTTGTCCATGTCAGAATAATAACACTCCTTGGCATCCCTGATAGCTGTCCAACAAGTAAGTGGTATTTTAGGTAGTGAAGCTGAAAATGCAGAGCTTTTGTAGCACGGTTTTTAGCCCCAGTCATTCTCAGGGCTAACGCAAATGCAAAATGAGCACCCTTAAACAGAACTGAGCTCAGAATGGGAAGCCTTCAGTGTCTGAAACCAAATGCAAGTAACAAAATGCACCCTAAGCCCACCCATTTCAGGTGGCACTGGATACCCAGCTGGAAGGAGTGAGCAGACAAAGGACCAGCTGCATCGTCTGTCTAGTGCGGGGTTATACATAGGGCTTTTTGGAGCAGGAGGAGGGGAGGTTCATCCATTATTAAAACATAGATAATAGAAACTTTATGCCCCGCTGGTCTTGCATTAGACAACATGAACTGAAAGATGAGGTCTCTGCTAATTCAGTGCCTGGTACTCCTGAGACAGGCTCCCATGTGAGGGGGAAGCAGACAGCACTTGTCTGTCTCATTCTGCCCAACCCCAACCACTTGAGAGTTCCTGCTTCTTTCCTAGCGATGGCCTCCTGTGACAACTTCACTCTCCTGGAAGAATAAACGTGTCAGAAAGAAGGAGAAGACCAGCATCTACACAAGCCAGGCCACGATTACAGGATGCAAAGTCAGGCACAATGAAGCAATCTCTAGTCGTGCCAGATGAAGTGCTTAATCTAAAACACATCTCCAACTCTCTCCTTCAACAGTCATCCTGATGGCAGCACTATTCTCAAAAGTAGTGTCCCACAGGCAAGCTTTGTGCTTTCAGAGGGCTGGAAAATGATGGATGCCTTTACATTCATTTCTTGAGGAAGAAACTAGGATGTCATGGGTTTTTCTCAGTAAATAAGAGCAAGCTGAAAAATCCTGTAGTTATTCTCTCTTTCTGGTGGCCCCATAACTTGATACGATACAGGCCTTTTTCCTATTAAACCGTAGGCTTTGAGAAACTCTACCCTATGCATAGCTGCAAACAAGTAGAGGAAAGAATGCTGAAGCTAATGGGTCTAGCAATCCATGTCTGATGCAAATATTTAATGTGACAATAACTGCTAACGCCCCCTGCCTCCAAACAGAATGTCCAGGCACCCTGCCTTGAAGTTTCTGAAACCAACACAGAGGTCTGTTTGGGACACTGTAATCGTGGGGTGTTTGTGAGTCAGGGATGGTTTTTTCAACATTTAGTGCAATGAGAAACCAACATGTTTTCTCAAAGTGAACCATTCCATTTTGTCCCATTCAGGGCTAGATTTGTTTTGGTAATCTGTGATTTTGGCTAAGGTCCCAAACCACTGGCAATGCAAGTCCTAAGCAGATGACTCTTTATGGTAGTTTTGGATACCAGAAGCTTAAATAATGAAGTCCATATTTTTTTCTTCAGTAGGAAAAATAAAACCATCTGAATGGTATTTAAAACAAAAATAGATTGAGAATTTCATCTACTGCAAAATTTGAAATATGTTCTACTTACTTTTAATATTTTCAGATATGCAGGTTTCAATTATTCAGGAAAATTTGAGTCTGATGTTCAGATAGCAATATTTTTCACATATTTTTAGTTTCACAATTTTACTTAAGGCAGGGGAAGAGAATTGAAAGACAACATCTACTTGTTTTGATTTCTTATTCACAATTCTTTTGTAAATGGCACAAGTCAAGCTCTGAGGTGAGATTCACTGAAGTATTGCAATAAGAGATATTAATTGTACCCGGTGTATATACTATTAGAAACAACTACTTTTTGAAGCATTTCAGGATGTAGGAACAGATCCCTCCCATGTGATTAGTCATAGAAAGCCTCCCTTGTTCTCTCGGAGTAGTGTAAAATGGACTCCCACTGTTGTCAGAGCATCCCTAAACGCAGACTTTTCCTTCTCAGGAAAGTGTAAAGCCAGAGTGCAGGTATCCAGGGATGTTTGTTTTTTTTCAGGAGAAGCAGAAATAAGCCCTATTGCCCTAGTGGATCTTTCTTCCCGTCGTTCTGTATCTCCCTCGAGTTCTGAAGGATATAGTATTTTGAATAATTTGCCTGATTTCAAGCTTCCTTTCCCACCATTCCCCCACAAAAGTGGCTTGTACTTAGCACAGACATTGTGTGAATACTGCTTTCTTCCAGAATGAATTTCTAGGTATTTCTCAGAGCTATGGTTTATCTAAACTTTTTCCACTGATGATTTAAATATCGTGGCCACAACCGCGATGTGCTCTTCCTTCCATCCTTTGCCCAGTGCGAGACCTGAGTGCATGGAGGTGGGCTTTGTTCTTGGGATAGAGAAGAAAGGGGATTAGGAAAGTTTTTTATCTCTATGTCTTTTGTTTCCTTTAGGTAATACTAATTTGTAATGAGAACGCAAAGGAATAAATCCAATGCTGGTCCTTAGTCCCTGCTGAAGTGTATTTTCCCGCTGTTAGATGGCCTCTCCTAAAGGTCTGTTGCTTGAAGTCTGCGGCTTCCCCCAGGAGGTAGACAGTGCAATATCACAGGGGTGCAGTTCCCTTGCATCAGCTTCAGGCAAGTCAGACTCTCACACTGGGACCATGCCCTGAAAGGGATGACAGATTTGATTAGAAGTTTTATGGCACATGATTTTACAGACCAGCCTGCAGGCTCGGTTGCTGCCCTAGCCAACGCTAGCAAGAAAACGTGCCATAACATGGTGCACAAAATGTGTTCTCAGGTGGGTCAGGAGGCCCTTGATTAGCAGCATGGCCATAGTTTGTGGATTAGGAAGCAAATTATTATTCACTGTTACAGGCTGCCTGAAGACAATGGAGCCACCACGGACTCAGAAGACCTCCTGAATTACCAACTGGTTCAGCCAGCCATGCACAGATAGTGGTGGAGAAACTGGCCCAGCCACCTACACCCAGTGGGGTGGAAGCTTGCTGGGACCTTGCACAGTTGGCAGAAATGCTGTGTCTGTTCCCTATTGTGTAATGGGTTGTCTGCCCTTCGTGAGCCTTTCCACGCATCCAAGGGGTGAGCTGCAGGTGGCAACAACAGTAGGGATCATGCTTTACTTCATGTCTCTGGGGGATAATACAATGTTCATTTTCAGCTTCTGCAATTTATTTTACACCCTGTACATTATTTCCAAAGGAGAAAAAAATGTTGGAAAGTATTTAAAACAAGAGAAAGGCTAGCCTTGAAATGTGGAGAAGTCACAAAGCAAGGAGATAAACATCTTGGGCGGCCTTGTCAAGGTTGCCTGTGGCTTGGGCTTGGTGCAGAACCAGAGGCCTTAGAAATGATAACAACCTTGTTCAGTCCTTGTGTCTTATCCCCCTTAAAATGGAAGAACTCCTTCTTTTCTCTGGCTCCATCCTTTACCAGTGCATGTGGGTGATGGCAAGCAGATAAATTCACAGCAAAATAGTTTCTGTGAGCATCTCTGCCTTGCAGAAGAAAGCCCACAGCACCTATGGAGTCTGTGCCCACCTCCAGCCAGCATCTGCTGCCCACAGGTTCACTCAGCTCTCTCTGCAAACACCTGGGAAGGAGTGTTACTCAACACGGCTGTGCAAGGGACCCATCTTCCTTCAGAGCTTCTTGTCAGCAATTCCCTTCACCCAGCCTGCAGCTCAGCTCAGGCTGTTCTTTCACTTTTTTTTTTTTTTTTTTTTTTTCATTTATGCAGTTACTGGAAAAAAGCAAAACAAATGAAGTTGACTTGTTTTCCCCAGATTGAAAGGTGATTAACCAATGCCAGTAGTTGCCAAGCAGGTGTACGCATCAAAGATGATACTAGT
Organism: Hirundo rustica; assembly: GCF_015227805.2. Lineage (NCBI taxonomy): Eukaryota > Metazoa > Chordata > Aves > Passeriformes > Hirundinidae > Hirundo > Hirundo rustica. Next base: position 91,938,556 of record NC_053450.1, read on the forward strand.
GTAGAGAGAAGCTGCTATTGTTGCTGATTAGTCCATGCTTTTAGTATTTTTCCATGTGTTTGATTAAGGATAGAGTCTTTTCTGCATGCATGAAATTTCTTTTCATAAACAGGTGATAGAATTTTCCACAGAATGAAAGCCAATTCTGATCTCACACCTGTGTAAACCAGGACTCACTCCAATGGAGCCTCTTCATCCAATTGAATCTGCTTGTTTTCAAGTGTGCCTGGCGTTAGGCTATCTGAACACCCATGCTTGTCCCCAGACATAAACTGATGTCACTGGGTTCAGTCTTACTCACCATGCCCTGTCCTTCATATATAATTTATCAGCCAGAATGATGTTAGGTGATTTGCACTCTGAAGTAATCATCAGCCAGGCAGCAAGATGATGGATAGGTGGAGGGAGAGCAGATGGTATGAAAGATTAATCAAAAAGTGAGAGTCCATGCTACTGCTGGTCCACAGCTAAAGATTCCCTTGGGTGTGAAAAATGCTAGAATAATGGTGAAGTATTTGTCTCCTGAATTTGTGCTATTACTAGGAAATCCTTCCATGCTGCACAGCTCTGGGAAGGCAGGCGCATTTTGAGAGCCTGTTGGGGCAGATCTTGCCCGCAAGCATGGCTGTGTCAGGGTGGCTTGGCCTCCATTGCTTCAGTGATGCTGCCTCCTGCTTTTCCCCACTCATGTGCCATTTGCTCTGGCACAAACACCATGCCAATCCTCCCTAGCCATCATTTCCCATTAATTAGTACTTTTGCTTCCCATGCATAGACCCCTTTCTCCCTTGTCAGGTCCTCCCTTCTGCCTGTCTGCTTCCTTCTTAGCCGGGTGTCTCTCTTTCCATCACATCAAACCTCTCACCTCTGGATATGGGAGATCACCAGTGTGACTCTACAGGTAGTTCCCTCTAGCAATGGCTTTTCCCACATCTTTCTGGAAGCCAGATATACTGCTGTGAAAGATGCTTTACCCTTCCCATTTGCATTACTTTGGTCATTGTTTTCTACTCTAGCTTCTTCCTGAATCATGAATCCCCTCAGACAATTTGTGTCCTCCTTGAAGAGTGGTCATGTATTCTGCAGGAGCAGTTGAGTGTGAGCAGAGGTGAGTTTTTCTGCCACAAACCAGGCAGGCCAAATGCCAGACTGCAGCCAGAGCTGGCTAAAGGGAGGAAGGAGGAGGATTAGAACAAAGAAATAGGAAGTCAGTCCCACCATCAGCCTCACTGTCCCTACTGCCACCACAAAAAGCAGTGTGGAAACAGAGACTGATGCTGGGAAACTAGACCTACTCTCGAGATTTATGCAGGACCTGGGGAGAACCACTGAAACTGGTAACAATAAAAAGCTGAGAGTGATGTGGTACACCAGACCTCAGCCAGTGAGGGCTGGGCATGGAAAAATAGAGGGGAGAGAAAAGTGTGGATCTCATACCTACGGCCCTGACCATTAACTCATCAGTAAATTCTGCAGCAGCTGCTTTTTCTGCAGCTTCTGGACATCAGTGTTTTTTTTAATTGCTTTCATGCAGCCTGTGGCATGCTTGGCTGATGCCTTCAGAGGATGTCTTCACAGCACAAAGGGCAATAAACTTAAAGACCATTACCTGTACTGGGCCACTCATTCCAGCTCTGCTGGAGCTCATAGGCATTAGTCCGGGCCAGGAGTGACTATACCTCAAATTTATTTTAAATTAGAGCTTCTGGTTTTGCAGGAACTTTTTTATTGCCCCAGGCAAGAAGAGGGATGGAACAGTGTTCCACCTTTCCAACATAAACCTCTGCTGGGCAAAGCCCACTGCGTGCCGGCTGTGCAATCCTCCTGCAGCGCTTCCTGTTCAGCTATTTAATTTGCCTGCCATTGGCCAGCTTTAAAACCTGGGGTTTTAAGCTGCTGTTAATTGGTGCAGCTCTACTGAAATGCGGTTTTCAGCCTGTGGTCTGTCAATCCCTCGGACCGTGTGAACTGCTCTGAAAAAAATCTGCAGAAGGTAACTAAGAAAAGCAAACTCTAATGTCAATAGGCTTTGAATTGCCAACACATGGCGCTTCCTCCACCGGGCCATTTTGGGGGTGCCAAAACATTACTGAAGATCATGAAAAGAGTATTGTTTGGCACTAGCTGAGGGTCTGTTTCTGACTGTTCATTGAGTAAAAAATTAGTTTTGAGGAGGTGATCAGGGGTAAGCAAACGCTACAGCTTAGGCTCAAAGTTCTGTGTGGTTTTTGAAAACAGACTAAAATACTGTCACATATATCATGTATCTGTTTGTAAGCTGGCCTGGCTGAATAGCAGGAGACGGCAAAATGCAACTGCAATCGTTGGAGTATGATATTTGGAAAAACTGTTGTTCCAAATATTGCTTCAAAAGGCCTACACTCACCTCTCCTAAATTAAAAAATGAGCATTTGATGTAATGTTTTATTATAATTTGATGTAACATAACCTCAGCTAGAAAAAAAATATACATATAGCCTCTTAATAACTTCAAAGCAGTGGAAGATCTTTCATTCTTTTCCAATAGCGTCACATTAATTTTTCTTTTCCTGAGTTCCAAGAGATTTGTATATTATATAATCAGGCACAAATATATTCTTTGCAGTATTTTATTTATTCTTCTCTTAGAAGTGGATAGACGATACGTATGCTGTTTTACAAAGGATTTTGAGACTTTGCGTTGTCCTGCAGAGCAAGAAAACATTCAGAAAGAAAATTCAGGATTTCTGAAGGTAACAGATTCCTCCAAGATGTCTAAGCAGCTTCCTTGGAGACTGTCACAAATCCTCTTGTGTTCCTTCTTAACTGTAATTTTAAAATATTACTTGATTCTGTAGGGCATTTTGATTTTACAGATCTGCAAGTTCCAGTGGAATATGGCTCCATACAAACTTCTTTGAACAATTCTATTTCATCACAGCACTACGACTGTAAGCACAGGCTGCTGGGAGAGATTTGGAGCTAGAGCCAGATACCTAACAAAGGCTTCAGCTGTTTGGATCTGAAATCTAAATTCTGTTTGTGATCAAACTCAGATTATTCTTCTAAAGAAGAAGAAAAAAATATTCTTTCAATAGAAGTTTAGCAGTCAAGCCATACTTGCTAGGCTCAAGCAAGTTCCAGTGACCGTACTGAACTACATGCACGCAAGAAGCATTCAGCTTTCAATGTGGAAGTGATGCTGCTTCCCTGGATCGGCACGTTCTCCCTCCCTTAGCTGGCACTGGATTACAACTCCCTGTTTTGTGACTTGCCCTGAACTTTTGTGTTCTCAGACTTCAGGGAGTGTAGCCAGTCATTAATAAATAAATACAGTTTTTAAAAAGCAACTGTAACCTTACACAAGTAGCAGAACCTGATGTGCTCCACAGACAAGGAAAAAAAAGTGAGGCAGCTGCAAAGAGAAAACCATTTTGTCTCTGTGATTTCACATACGTTCTGTCTTTAACCTTTCACCTGTCTGGATATTTGCCATGTGCAAATGACATGTGTTTTATATGGATCTATACCACGCTGTGTTTTTATATAGCTTACCTATGAGTAGTGAGAACAGCCTGTGATGGAAAGTAGAGGTTTCTGTTACTTCATATCAACATATGATCTCAGCAGTACCTAAAACATATGCTACTTACCATACCATTTGCATGCGCATTCCTATGTTTTTTTTCCACTTGGGTTATTGGAGACCCTTAGGGCCTACCCCATTTGCACATTTGAATAAGATGGATGCAAAACCACCATACAAAAACATAATTGTGGAGGAGAGGAAGGGAGACAATTCAGAAATGTGGATTATTTTCCTCCTTCCTGTCAGTTCTATATCTGGATCTGCATTTATATGCATATGTTGCTGTCACAGGTTTACCTGGATTTACTTTCAGGACAAACAGTCCTGCATCTTGCAGCACCATTTAAGGCAATTCAAAATAGGGAATATAAAACTCTTCCCCCATTTGAAATACAGGTGAGGATTCCTATTTTCTTATTCCATTTATTCAAGTTTTTCCACTGTCATATGTGCACCTACAAGCTATTTTCCTATTACTAACTTGACCAGTGCATGAATATTGACTCTGGAGGTTACAGTGAAGCAAACTCATGGTGTTTTCTCTTTATGGAACAGATGCATTGGCAGTTCATAAGTTATTCATGCTCATTGCCCTCAGGGATCCATTCATATAAGCTAAAGAGATGTATTGGGTGCCTGACTATCTCTTATGCCTGCCTATCAGATGGCCATCATAACCATAATCATATCCCAATTTATACTGTCATCAGAATTGCAACTGTTCCCAGTTTTTTCAGGGCAAAAATGGGTCCTGGGGGACTTGAGCTGGTTTCCCCATGTCTCAAGAAGTTCATCCTGGCTCTCTGAAAACCCAGACTAACTCCATTTTCTGTTGGACTTCTGTAACCCTCTCTGCCAGGGTGTGTGAAATCTCCTGTCAAACACTTAAGCAGCAGAAATTGGCACATTCCAGCTTGGCTGCTGCAATGCCAGCTCTAAGCATTGACCTTGTCATTAGACACCAGCTCTTTTCTTAGTGGAAGATGCTGTGTTCAGTATGTTCCACTCAGATTTTGCCAGTACTCTGCAGGGGAGGGGTGGGTCAGAGGTTTTGACATTTCCATCACTGGACAGAGCTATGGATATAAATTATTTTTGTCCATTTGGTTTGGTTTGCATTTTGCAACAGATTGAAAACACTATGCAAAACAAATGCATGCTTGTGTGCCTTCTTAATGCCTGTTTAGAGTTGTGTGCATCATTCCTTGTGCTTTGTTTACTGATGGATTTGCCTGCTTTTCCAAATCAGCTGTGGATGTCCAGCTTCTGATTTATATAGAGCCAGAGATGCACTAGTTATCTCCGAGCCTAGTTTTCCTGTGGAAAAACTCCAGGGAAAGTTGTGGATGCACTGTTGAATTAATCAGGAGGAGGAAGTGTTCTTGGAAGAAGCAGAACTTCCTTTCATGCAGGATAAGACACGGCCAGATGCCAAGGGTGGGGAATAGGGACATGATTAAAGATCTAGATAAAGAAGGAAGTGCTTTTCCCTGCAAAGATGATGCATTTTCCTAAAATTTGATTTCCTACATTGCTAGGAAATCAAGTTGTTCCGCCCTTTTTTTTGCTTTATCTTCTGCTTCAGTTGCAAATTTTCCCTCTTACTCAGCAGAGCCACGAGTAGAAACAAAATTTCCTTCCTCTTTGAAGCTTGCAGATGCTCAGTTCAGGAAAGGGCAAATGGAAGAACAGAATAGGCCATGCCCATTTTTGGCTGCAATTTATCCCCCACAGCCGTGATGACGGAGGGGAACACCATGGTCCTTTCCAGCTTTATTCTCAGTATTAGACTACTGATGTCGTCAGAATTTGTTCCACACTCAACTTTAGCCTCATCACCATTATTTGCTGCAGATCTATAATTAGCAGAGGTACATATGTGTGTGCATACACTCACGGAGAGGGATTTATGGAGACAGTAGTGTATTTCATTACTGCAATCACTACCAGGTGTTTGAGCATTATAGGGTTACAGACAGCTTGATATTTATACAACAGCAGGACATGAATTCTCACCCTCCATGTAAATCCTTTTGACTTTGTAGCTGTAAGACCATACATCTGATGACGCTGGCTTTCTCACCCGACCCCCATAGCCTTGCTCTCGCTGCCTGCATGGATAGATTTCCTTTCATTTCCATGCAGAGTGTGTCACCATTTCATAACTCAGTAAATCAGCTCACTCTTTTGATTCCTCCCACTGGTGCAGCTGTACATCAGAGCAGAGCCCTGTGTCCCCCTGTGTGGGATGCCAGCTGTGGCAAACGAACCAGGAAGCCACTAGAGTTCTGCACTTCTATTTTCTTAGCTTCTATGTAAAAACATATATACAAGGGGGTTTTTTCACCATGCAGACATCCGCCGGAGCTAGCATTGTTTTCATTGATTGCTGCTGCTGGAGCTCTGGAGGCAGCAGTACTGATCCATATGGAAACAAGGTTTCCATAAATCTGTCAGACTTGAATTCTCTTGCAGAGCCCCATCCGGTTGCTTGCTCCTATTTTCTTTTCCGTGTTTTCAATTCCTGATTGAGTCAAGTTCAAAGAAGCAAGTTATTTGGCAGTGCCCTTGAAAGAAAGGTCTGGTTTAATTGTGCCTTGGGATGCCTGGGAACATAAGGTTTCCTCATGCATTCAGAAAAAGTATATTCGCAGGTACATGTGCATCTGCTGTCCCACGTCCTCTGGCACACTCGGGGTAGAGCTCTCCCACATGCTTCTTTTTAGCAAGTGGGGGCTGAGTGCTTTTCAAAGCCAGGGATTAAGACTCTTTCTTCTGTTAAGGAGTGGCTATTAGCATTTGATGCCTTCTGTCCTGCCTGCTGCTTTTATGCTCCATTGGCGCTGTTTCAGAAATGACATTATCATGGGATTGAGCAGCTCGAGGGATTGCAAACCAGCAGCAGAGTCTTTCCCCTCCAGGTCAGTAGTTCATCGATGACCTGGGCTAATACTGGCTGAACTTCATTAGCATCTGAAATGAGTTAGGGATCTCCTTCCTAGTTCCTACCAAAGAGATATCTCATGGCTCCCCAACAACAACAACAACAAAAAAGTGGTTTACTGTACATTCTCTCAGGGTGCCGCAAAGACACCCACAGCTAGAAAGAGTCCTTTCAGTGACGGTGTCAGGGCAGAGTGGCCAGGTGGTGTGAGCATAATATGCATAATATGCAGATGTGTTCTCCACCATTGCCCCTCTCTATTTGTCACCAGTATCAAAGTTAACTTGCACAGCCTTGGGCTAGAAGGGACATGATGAAGAGTGAGAGACTATGCTAGACTGAGAAGGTTGTTCATAAGCAGAACCATTTGCAAGTAAACTAAAATGTCTGCTCTCAATAAAGACTTTAGACTTTCACCGCCCATTCCTGTGTTTCTGTGGAAGGTTATCACAGTGAATTGGAAAGAAATTATGCTAATTCGTTGTCACCTTTGGGGATCAGAAGATGGTATGACGATAAAATCAAAAAGGATTTTTTTTTCTTCATCTGGAGTAGACCGCATGAAAGAAAATTTGCTTTCCATATGATACAAGATGCTACATAGATACCACATGCCTGACCTGCTCTAAAACCATCTGTCATCGGCTCTAGGCTGCGCCCATTTCTCTCGGTGGAAGACCTCCTCTGGTTGGTTTAGTGGTCTGTTTGTTTATATTCATAAGTCTAACAGTGGTGCAGCTGGCTTAAACAGCTTATTAGTATTGTTTACTGGATTTTGTTGTTTAATCAGAAATACTGATAAGCAATCTAAAAATTAGTGACTTTTTAAAGGCTTTCATGTAAGAGTGGCATCGACATGGAAGTACAAAATCAAGTCTTGCAAATATGCAGCTGAAGGCTCTGTCCTTTGCTCCTCCCCTTATCTTTGTATTTTTTCCCCCTCAGGAATGCAGGGAAATTTTCCCCCTCAGACCAGCCTTTGATTTCTTCAACTGTGGTGGGTTTATTACATGACCTTTTCTGTATCTAAGGAGGTTTGCTCATATAATTTCTACAAAGAATTAATATTTCAGGTTCTCTTCTCCTCTAGCAAGCATCAGGGTGTTTAAACCACTGCATCCTGCTGGGGCCCATTCCTACAGCTTTTCTGCCCCCTCCTCTTCTCTCCAGTACTGAACCCTGAGCCCAGCTTGCTCCATGGTCTGTGTTCATGGAGGTTACCATGTCTGTGCGTGGGGACTTACCAAATACAATCTGTCCTGAAACCTGTCACTCAGTATGAATCAGCTGTTGGGAGAGCTTGAGGAACCGCTGGGCAGCCATGAGAACAACCACATTATCAATTCCTGGCACACAAGAAGGAAAGGCGTGGAAGAAACCCAAAGGCTTTCTTAGGGCTCTGTCACACATAGCCATACATGGTATTGCTACTCGGACGACACCATGGCTATTTGGCTTCCCCTTGCCCTTTTCTGTAATGCTGTCTCTATGCGCAATATTTATCTCTCTCCTTAGTTGCCGTGCTACTGTTCATTCCCGTTTAATCCTCACTAAAGGGTCACATTCTCCCGTGATTTCCTCAGGGAATGGAACAAACTTGAGTGAGTTCTTGAGTCCTCTGCCCACCCCCTTCCCCTTCTGTATTCTGCACATCTGCCAATTAGATTATAAGTGATTTGCAGAGAGGCTTAGCTTTAGCCGGCGCATTGTACATGGTCAACTTCCTTGTTGTCAGTAAATGCACACTTTACCTGGGCTTCTTGCTTTCTTCTTTTCCTTTTAAAAATGAAAAATCCCTTGAAGCTCTAAAATAAAACTACAAATCCACAAAGGTTTAACTGCAGTGCCTTAAACAGGTACTTTATCCACTGTTCTCTTTGAAATGTGGATTCTAGCTTTTGTGACAATTTAACAGCAATGCTTCATCCACTAGAGAAAGCCTAATTGCTCCCCATGATGGCAAATAAATCTGTGGAGATTTTCAAGTTAAAATTTGGATTTCAGACTAGCTGCCTTGTACGATGCACAGCACTATCTCCACACCACAGATTCAAATGCACTACTAATTTCCTGGAAAAACAATGTATTTTCTCCTTTTATTAGTATTTATTTGCTTGTTCTATCTAACTGAGGTACTTGTCAAAAGAATGTTTGGTGGTCCAAAATGGAAATCAGATATCCTGTACTGTGAGGAATTGGTTGGGGTATCACTGTGAGTAGCTGGTGTGACCAGAGGGGAGAGGTTTTTTCATCTGGGCATTAATCTTGATATTGGAATATGAATAGGGTTTTGGGCATTTCAGCAAAACTTAGAATTAGCTCCTGAGAATTCTGGAAATCAGCCTCATCTCTACCTAAGTTCTCCATATGAGCTGTTTCCTTTCCCCAGTGTAAAATGGACAGTGTTCCATCATTGAAAATCAGGTTTTGCACTGAGGCAATGGTTTATTTTAAACAATTCCCAGATGTTGTTGGTTTAGGGTCATTTAGAAATTCTCCATGATGGCAAAGCAGCTTGTGAGAGAATACTCAGACAGCACAGGTTTGTCTTGAAGCTGAAGAGGTATGAGGAAGTACCTCACCACTAGGCTGAGTTGCACCGCTCAAGGCAACCAAAGGTAAAGCAGAGACCCAGCAGTCTAGAGACCTGGGCTCTCCTTCACTCTGCAGTGGAGCTGCAATGGCCTCAGGTTACATCAAGCGAAGTTTGAATTGGATATTAGGGAAAATTTCTTCACTGAAAGGGTTGTCAAGCATTGCAACAGGCTGCCCAGGGAAGTGGCTGAGTCACCATCCCTGGGGGCATTTAAAAGATATTTAGATCTTGCACTTGGAGACATGGTTCTCTCTGTGCATCAGCAATTTTATATCGTTTCCAAAGAAGGTGAGGGGGTGATGGTCACTGTGGGTTGGGGTCTTAACTTGAATCTGTGCGGAGCTTGTTCAGAATTCAGCGTGCTGTGAATTTTTGCATGAATAAATTTGGCTTTGTTGCCAAGTTGATGGACATCACCCACATGTCCTGTCATTGTTTTGGAACAAGTGCATAGGCTGGCATGCTGAAGGAATGCTGAATGTCCAGTTTGTCGAGGTGTCCAGAGCGTTAAAGGGCTGACACAAAGAGAGCTTGCTCTGCTAATGGATCAGGATTTTTATAGGCAGAAGGGATATGCCATTGTTGGAGTGGCAAATCTGTAATGACAGACGTTCGTTCTATATTTGTGAATGACCTGATTTGGCATGCATGCGGTTCTTTCTCCTGACAATAATGGAAACATGGTGTGAGACAGACAGAGAAATAAAGCTGTGGTTAAAGTGGAGCTATACCTTTAAAAAGGTTTTAATTTAAAGTATTTGCCCCACTTAATGTCTCACCTTGTTAAAAAAAAAAAAAAAAAAAAAAAAAAAAAAAAAAAAAAAAAAAAAGCAGCCGCTATTTGAATAGTCTTTGTAAATCTTTCAGCTCTCCTCCTCCTTGCTTTTCCTCCTCCCTCACCTCCCTCCTAAGCTGAAGAGATGGGTGTAAGACATCTGTCAAAGCTGTGGTAGTGTATTCCTGCTGCTCTGTGAAGACCCCAGGAATCTGTCAGAGCATCCCTGGCTGCTGCAATGCTGTCGCTGGGTGATGCCCGCCCCAGGAGGTGAGAGTCAGGCACCGCTGGGACACAGATCACTTTGTCACAATGTTAATTTGTCCCTGAACGGAGGGAGGGGATGGGGAGGTTTTACTATGAAAAGAGAGAGTTTTGAGGGGAAGATACCAGAAAGTTTAGGAAACATTAGCAGAGGCTGTTGTGCCCTTAAAGAGCCCTTGCTTTCTGCTTCATATTTCTTCCTCCCTCCTTCAGGAAAAATTCCTAAACTGCTTTGGCTCAGTACCAACTATTCCTCTGGCCTCCCAGCCAGAAAAGCCTGCTGAGGATGGAGAAATAGCCATACACAATGGTTTTGAGAACTAATAACACATGCGTGCAGTCCAGCCTTGAATTATATAAATTATGGTGCATAGCTTTCAATCCTGTTTTGTCAGAGACCTTGGCTTAAAAGCCTTCCAGTCCCTCTCCTGCCTCTCTTCCCCCTCAAAAATAAAATAAATCCTACACATTTTCTCCCAACTTCCAGCATGTGTGACCGTGATTGTGTCTCAGATATTGGCAGAGTGCCCGATCTGTCAGCCTCACATAGGAATGAGGAAGGATGCCTGCTGGATCAGCTTAGCTGGAAGGGGTTGTGGGGACCAGAGGCTGGGACACTTGCTCCCACGGCCCCACAGAAGACTAGGAGGGCATGGTGCTGCCACTCTCCTTGGAATGCACATGGCAGGTCAGGATCTGCTGCTTTCTTCTGGGGGAGCTGCTTGAGGCCAGTGGGTATAACGGAGAGCAATTAGTTAAATCAAGGGGCCAGCCCCAAGTGAACTAATTACATGGGTGCATTGTACTCCAGCAGCTTGTAATTCTTCTGCCCTGTGTTAGTACAGATGGGTTCTCCCTCAGTAAATGAAGACAGTCTCTGTGCTAGTCACTGCTGGATCAAGGAAAGTGCGGTAGTGGGTTTGCAGCTTAGCTAGATGAACCTGCTCAGTACCTGACACTTTTGCGTGGTCTCTAGCCATGGCCATTTGCATTAGTTAAAATACACAAAGGTGTGGATCACACAGCTCTCCAGAGAGGATAACTCTTGCAAGTTGTGTGGTGCCTAGGGGAACAGTTATCTCTCCTGATTACGACCCATAGGAACTGATGTGATAGAAAAATCAATTAAATTCTGGAGGAACTTACCATTAAAAGACAACTTGTGGAACTTAATTGCTTTAAATAATTTGAGGAAAGCACAATTCTGGAAAATCTATGAGAGATAACAACCATGTACTAGTGGGAGTAACATCATCCTCTAGTTCTTAAGAAACTCAGTTTCAATGGGAAAGGCTTTCAGGAGGCTTATGCTGTGATCACCAGTGAAATAATTAGTTGCTATCATTAAGCATTGGCTCCCCACAACATAAGCCACCAACCAAGTGAGCATTACTGAGCTCTTACTTCTTGGTACTTAAGCCACCTCTTGTAGCCACTGCCATGGCAGAAGCATATTTCCCTGTGGATTGTCCTCCAAAAGCAGGTTCAGAACGAGGGATGTGGATGCAGTGTGATGCCACAGATGGAAGGGAGAGAGTGAGCAAGGAGCCAGTGTGAACAGCGAGTGTGATGAGTGTGCCAAAAGACAAATAGCAGGAGAGGTGAAGCTGTGCTGGGAACTCCAAGCCCATGTTCTCACACTCAAAACTTCCAGGCAAACAAGACTCAATTGCTTTTTCCTGCCCCTGCAAGGAAGATGAAGGTTCTGCTCGACAGCAGAATAATGTTATCAGTGGACATTTCTGCCATCACCACTGGCATTTTGCCTTGGTTTACCGTGGATGTGGTAGCTACTGAGCGTACACAAGGTCACTGTTATGCCAGTAGCCTGAAGACCTTGCATCCTAAGGGAGCATCCTTTTCCCCAAGGACAGCTAAGCAGTAGAAGAGCTTGCTCACAGAGGCTGTGCAGTCTCCATCTTTGGAGGTTCTCAGGGCCAGACTGGACAAAGCCCTGGGCAAATGGATCTGATCCCATTGATGGCCATGACTGAACAAGTGGTTAGACCAGGGGCCTTGTAGATTCCTGCACCCTGAATTGTGATCCTGTGATCTTTATCTGGGGTTCTTTGTGTTTTCTAGAGCACACAAACACTGTGCCCTGTCTGCCAGCAGGTACCTCCCTACAAACTAACTCAATGGTGTTTTTTCCTATGTAGGGCCTCCTGAAAGAAGTATGATGCGTATGGATGTGGGCAGTGTTAGTTTCCTCTCACCTGCTCACCATCTTAATGATCAGGGCAGTTCAACATTAATTGGGAATATTTCTAAGAAGTATTATTTGTTAGTTGCTTGGTACATTTTCCTTAAGCTCATTAAGTAGTTACTCATTGTTCTGTCACTCCTCTGACAGAGGCTGAGTACAGCAAAGCTTTTTTTTATTTTTCCCCTCCTGTGCTAAGTACATATTTGCGCTGCCTTTTTTGTTTTGTGGGATGGTGCTATTTTGTTTCCTCACAAATGGCTACTTCCTTCCCTCTTCACCCGTCTTTCTCCTCACCCTTTCTAGCCCCCCACAAGCCTCCAGTGCCAGGATCCAGCTTTAAAAGTGCTGGTAGTCCCTTGGCTGCTGCGAATCAAGGACTTTAATCACAGCGTGATGCCATCATGTGAGCAAATATGATATTGATGATGTTTGCTGATTTTTTTAAAAAATGAAAATGTTAAAAAATTATCTTTTGGCAGGGGAGGTTCATATTAATATGTGGCAATTTGAATATGTGCTAATGCTTTTTGCATTTGGAATGCTTAGTTGATAAAGATTATGTGGATAAAGATCTATAATTAACTGATAAACATTAAAATGTTAACAGATAAAGATTTATATTGTTCCTGAGAAAAATGATAAATTTCATCTCTGCTGCACTCTTTTAAGAAGCGATAAAGGAAGAAAAATAAGAATAAGGTATTTAATGCAACTTAAATGTAACTTGCTTTATTGTGTTATTGTTGAATTGAGGTAATTAAACTTTGCACAAACTTTTAAAAATTATTTTTGAAAGAGACAGAAGTTAATTTCAGCCTAATTGTTATACTTTATTTTTGGGACCTAGAATTCCCATAATCAAGGATCAAAAGAGACAGACAATTTTCCTTCATCTGGAAATCAGCAGACACCACAGCTTGCATAACAAAAGATCAGAGACTAGAGGCTGTGCAGTCTGTCTTCATGAGACTAAAAATTTGCTCACATATGAGGAAGTCCATCAAAGCTTGTCTAACAGTTGTATGTGACAGGAAATGCACTAATTTTATAGGCAGAGTGGTTAAGCAGATTTTCCTACCAAATCAAAAGTATAAGGAAAATTAGATCCAAATCCACCCACCTGTGGGACTTCAGTGAAAAAACCCCCATTGACTCTGCACCTGGGAATAGTCTGTCAGACCTGCAGACCTCACTCCTGCTGATCCCACCCTGGACTCACCAGATTTTGCTGCAACTCTGCTAAGGAGGCTGCAGCTCTTCACTCCAAAGGGGCAAGGATTTGGCTCACTGCTATCTGTTTGCTCTCAGTGGCACACTGAACCTTCCTTATTATTATGCCAGCTCCAAATCCCTCCTACATGTTAAAATACCTCTAGAATCCCACTGTTTTCAACCACTCTTTTTCTCAGCTTTTTAAGAAGGCTATTCAGTACAGATGTCTTGAATTAATACTACTGCAGAACAATGCTCAGGTGTAACCATCAGTACCGTCCTAATGATGTTGCTTCTTTAGCCTCTGTGTTTTAGGTATTTGCAATGTAGAATGTATTTATGATCACTTCTCCCAGTGGAAAGAGTGAGCAATTATTAGTAATGTACGGACTATTTACAAGGTTTTCTTTCCATTGTGATAATGTTCTCCTCAGCCAAGGCTTTTGCATTCATCCAGGTGAGTACAGTATCTCCTAATAGTTATGTTTCAATATTAAATTCCTGTCTTTTTATTTCTAAATGTCTGAGTCTTGAATCAACTACACTGCTTGTGGAATATCAATGAAATCCCCGGGGTCGCAGATATTTTTTAAAAGGAAGGATATCTCACCTCCCCACCAGCACCTGTGTTTTGTAAGGAAATAGGATTATCGCATTAGCACAGAACCAATGTGGTTTCAGCATACCAGGATGTGCTACTGCCAATCCTTTATCCTCCCAGGAGAGCAGTTAAGCATTGCCATGACCTGCCCAGGGAGGTGGTGGAGTCACCGTCCCTGGAAGTGTCCAAGAAACAACTGGACATGGAACTTACTGTTATGGTTAATCTGGAATGGCGACTCCACCACCTCCCTGGGCCTGGTGACCTCCCACCACCTCAAAAGCTGGACTCCACGATCTCAGAGGTCTTTTCCAACATTAGTGATTCTGTGACTGGTCACATCCAGTCTTTCCTGTCTTAACAGCAACCACCATCTTCACCAATTCCCTTTCCCACTGCAGCTCTGCCTAGGAAGGTCAACAGTGCTCAGGAAAATGCTAGTGGCAGGTCCTAACCCTTCCTGAAGGCATCTCTGGTGACTTCTAACAGTGTGATGGGATATGTCTGTGCCACTGATCTCTCTAATTTCAGGCTTGTTGTTGTGTATTATTTGGGTTTATATTTATTTCATTTTTATACTGGATTTTGTAATGGTTTCTTCTGTATTCCCCTGTTGCCCTGGAAAATGTATCATCCCAAAGTTTGTCCCTGCTCCTCTTCCCCGCCCATTCTCCCACACTGGAATGTAATCCATCTCTGCTCCCCTCCCACCTTATCCTTGATTGGGTAGTGGCTTGTCCCTGGTTTTAGCCCCTTCCCCTGGATATAAGCCAGAAAAAGCATTTGGAATCTCTCTTGGTTTCGGGACAGGGACCGGGCTCCTGACCCAGGCCAGGACAGGACCACAGGAGGAAGACTGAATAAAGCCCTGATTTCCCCCAGATCAAGTGCAGACCTTCCTTTGCCATCGACGGAGACCCGCTCCTTCTAAAGGAAAAGGTTCACAGCTACTCCTGGGATTTTTGGGGCACTAAGGAAAAAATCCTTCCAAGTCTGGTTTGTCTCTCGAGCTAGCCAGGGCTCTGAGAGAGAGACCTGCTACACAGGCTCACCTGCAAAGAGACGGGCCCTTCTGACATGACCAGAATAACCAAAGGTGATAATTCCGTGATTGCATCCAAAGTAGTCAAAACCAGTGTCCCAGCATACCTGAACATACAACATGGGCACCCTTCCCCTGGAGTTTTGGCGCTCTACTGTCGAAGAAGCACAACTCAAACTCCTTTCATTTTATTTTTTAAAGTGCACAAAAAAAAAAAAAAAAAAAAAAAAAAAAAAAAAAAAAAAGGGGGGGGGGGGTCTGCTTGCCTTAAAGCATTATTGTGGCATGACTAATTCAACGTAGATTTTTTTTTTTTTTTACTTCTTGGTAACTAACTGGATGATTAACTTTATTAAGAAATCAGGCAGCTACCTTGCCTTTGATCTCCCTGCCTGTACTTCAAAACAATAACCTATTCGGGCATACTCAAGTTTAACTTTCCCTGGCACCCTTGGCTAGAACCACTTTGGTTGGAGAAATAGCTTTAGGAAATGTTGATTTTAAAAAAAAGAAAAAAAGATCAGTCATACTGTTCTGCTAATTACATTTGCCATATTAGTGGCACAGACTGTTCATTTTCAGGCTCTGTTGGAAAGATTACCCAGAGAGGTGTTATCCTCTCAGTACAGTGTCAGATGTCACCCTGTGGGATATTAAAGCCAAGTCAAGATTGTGCTGAAAAATATTTTTTTTTCCTTCTGTACAGTAACACATACAACTATAAATTGCATTAAAAGAAATCCCTTCGCAGAAGAAATGTTAATTTGGGCTGCCAAATGGGAAAGATTTTCCACAGTTCACTGTTAATGTAAGACCTCAGATCTTGTGGAACATGCTGTCCTCTAATGAACAGCTCGTTAATGAGAGCCGAGAATCAGGGTTTCACATCTAGATGAATGACAGCAAAGTTTGGAAGGTGTTGTTTCTGTTTTTCTTTCTTACTCTTTTTAATACAAGCACTAATTGGCCTTAAATAAATGTGAGTAGGACACAATAGATTTATGATATTTTTTGCGAAGCAAAACCAGATCTCAGGCATTCAGAGAAACAGACTACCCTTTTATGAGGTAATTATGATTTAGTGTTTACTCTCTCCCTGTTGAGTCTGTGGGTTGCCTTTAAAGTGGCTCTGGGATGAATGTCAGAAGTAGAATTTACCTTTTCAACATGTAAAAGGCAGAAGACATATATTACTTTTGTGAGTAATATTTCTTCTCTGCTGCTACATTAGTTGGGTGGTTTTTCCCCTGAAAAAACACCTATAAATTATCCCCAGTGGACAGGTTGCTGCATCATCAGAAAATGGTTGTTTTGGAAGAGTGTGGGGAAGTTTCTAAATGTTCAGGTATCTCTTCCTGTAGTAGCAACACTCCTCCAAACTCCACTTCATTATTTCAGTTGGAAATCAAGTTTTATTTGATTTTAAAGGATGTAAATTATATATGGAAGGTGACACCATCACATAGGCTTGCCTTTAGCTTTGTTTCTTGTTTTTGGGAGAAAACTTGGGAGCAGGCTCCTTTTGGGTTTTAATTTCACAAGGCTGTGACTCAGCTGCGGGATTTCAGTGGGAGCTCATTCTGCCACAGTGCACTGGCTCAGCAATTGTTGTTGTTCTGGAAGCATAACTGAACAGTTTGCTACCAGCTCTCAACCTGACTTTTTCCAGAGGTCTTAGGAAAAGAGGCATATCTCTCCCTCTTGCACTCTGCTCTTTGTTCATTGAATCATCCTACACATTCAGCAACCCACCTGAATGGCATGCAGGAACTGTGTGCTCAGCAAACCCAGCACCTCACTCCTGTCTGAACAGCTCTCACAGACATCCTACCAAAAACCAGTCTCCTCATTGCTAATTTCATACTTCCACAATTTATTTTTTAAGCTCTTTTCCCTCCATTCCCTGATACCAAACTCAGAAACATTGTGTAGGATTTAGGAATGGTTTAGGGGAAAAAAAAAACCCCACCAAATAATGAAAAAGCAATTGCAAATAATTGCAATATCATGGCAATGCACAATATACTTCAGCTGCACTGTAAGATGATGGTGGGCTACCTGTGAACTTGACAGAGCTGCAGGAGTTCAAGTTGTACTTATGCAGTCTAGGGAATTCACTCTACAGTCTTCCAGCACAAAACAGATGTTGTGTCAAAAGAGGAGTGGGCATCAGGCTGAGGGAGGTGATTCTCCCACTCTCTGCTCTCATGAGACCCCACCTGCAGTGCTGCATCCATCTCTGGGGTCCCCAGCACAGGAAGGACACTGACCTGCTGGAGTGTCTCCAGAGGAGGGCCACAAGAATGACCAGAGGGCCAGAGCACCCCTTCTATGAAGACAGGCTGCAACAGTTGAGGCTGTTCATCTTGGAGAAAAAAGGCTTCAGGGAGGCTTTACAGCCCGTTATATTAAGGGGAGGCGGGAGGTGGGGCGGCGGCTTTTTTACAAGGGCATGTAGTGACAGGACAAGGGATAATGGCTTTAAACTGAAAGAGGGTGGGTTTAGGTTTAGATATCAAGAAGAAATTCTTCACTGTGAGAGTGGTGAGAGACTGGCACAGGTTGCCCAGAGAGGTTGCGGATGCCCCATCCCTAGAAGTGCTCAAGGTCAGTGAAAGGTCTACCTCCTCACGGCTTGGGGGTTGGAACAAGATGAACTCTAAGGTCCCTTCCAACCTGTCTCATTTGGAAGACAGGTATCTGCTAGGGAGGGGTGGGATCTCTCTAGGAATTGGGAATTCCAATCCCCTCCCCACAAGTTATTATAATTTAGAAAATTAAAGGAGCTTTTTCAGGCAGAGCTATGGGGAAAGGAATAACAGTTCTTTACTAGTAAGTATAACAAGGCAAACAAACAACAGCTACAGCATTATAATAAACAGAACCAGGAACCTCAAGGGGCTTTCTTTTTAGGAGCCCGGGGCAGTCTGATCCCTTGGGACCCCGAGAGCACCAAGCTGGAACGGTGGAAACTCCCGGGCTGGTGGATGGAACAGCGAGGGTCCCCAGCAGGCAGGGGGGTGTCCCGGCAGGAAAAAGGGGGTGTCCCGGCAAAGTGAGCAGTGCTGAAGAAGCCGCGACGGCTGGGCAGGGCTGGCCCAGCTCCAGCAGGGCAGGCGAAGGGGGCTCCCAATTCACATCTGCACACGAGCAGATGATGGATGGTGGTAGAATTCCCAGGACCAGACTTTCTGTTGACAATGGACTCCTCCTGCAGCAAGCAGCAGCCTGACCGTCCTCTCTGATGCCCAGAGACGGAAGAAAAACCTCAGCTCCCCCAGCCCTGTCCTTTTCCCTCCCCCAAACTTCTCTGATCTTCTCCTTCCCGGCCACGTCTTTTGTGTTAGTCAAGTACCCTCTAAGTATCAGCGCTTTGTTTCCTAGTAACTTATGGGGAAAAATTCTTCAAGACAAAAAGGAACAAATCTAATCCCCAACACAACCCAAACCATTCTATATTTCTGTGATCTCCAAAAGCCCAGGGGCACCGAGAAAGTGTGTTTAAACCCTGAGGGAATGTATAAATAAAAAATCCAGAAAACTCTCCTTTTATGACCAGGTGACCCGCCTGGTGGATGCAGGGAAGGCTGTGGATGTTGTCTATTTGGACTTCAGCAAAGCCTTTGACACTATCTCCCACAACACACTCCTGGAAAAGCTGGCAGCTTGGACAGGAGCACTCTTGGCTGGGTTAGGAACTGGGTGGATGGCCAGGCCCAGAGAGTGGTGGTGAACGGTGCTGCATCCAGCTGGTGGCCAGTCACCAGTGGTGTCCCTCAGGGGTCTGTGCTGGGGCCAGCTCGGGTCAATATTTTTATTGATGACACGGATAAAGGCATGGAGACTTTCATTAGTAAATTTGCAGATGACACTAAGCTGGGAGTGTGTGTTGACCTATTGGAAGGACGAAGGGCTTTGCAGAAAGACCTGGAACGGTTGGACAGATGGGCAGAGTCCAATAAGATGAGGTTTAATAAGTCCAAGTGCTGTGTCCTGCACTTTGGCCACAATAACCCCCTGCAGCGTTACAGGCTGGGGACAGTGTGGCTGGACAGTGCCCAGGAGGAAAGGGACCTGGGGTCACTGGTGACAGCAGCTGAACAGGAGCCAGCAGTGTGCCCAGGTGGCCAAGAGGGCCAATGGCATCCTGGCCTGTATCAGGAATAGTGTGGCCAGCAGGAGCAGGGAGGTCATTATTCCCCTGTACTCAGCATTGGTGAGGCCACACCCTGAGTGCTGTGTCCAGTTCTGGGCCCCTCAGTTTAGGAAGGACGTTGAGATGCTTGGCGCATCCAGAGGAGGGCAACGAGGCTGGTGAGGGGCTTGGAGCACAAGCCACATGAAGAACGACTGAGGGAGCTGGGGTTGTTTAGCCTGGAGAAAAGGAGACTTAGAGGTGACCTTATCACCCTCTAAAACTCCCTGAAGGGTGGCTGTGGTCAGCTGGGGGTTGGTCTCTTTTTTCAGGCAACAACAGACAGAACAAGAGGACACAGTCTCTAGCTGTGTCTAGGGAGATATAGGCTGGATATTAGGAAAAAGTTTTTCACTGAAAGAGTGATAAAATACTGGAATGGCTTGCCTGGGGAGGTGGTGGAGTCACCATCCCTAGAAGTGTTTAAAAAAAGACTGGATGTGGCACTTGATGGTGTGGTCTAGTTGAGGTGTTAGAGATGGGTTGGACTCGATGATCTTGAAGGTCTCTTCCAACCTAAAAAATTCTGTGATTCTGTGAAAAGCTGTTCTCAGAAACAAAGGGAGAGATACAGAAAATGCAGACAAATGGTGAACCTGCATCAGCTCTTGGTTGTGCATAGCAGAGGATGAATCTAACATGGATCAATAAACTAAAACACTGACTCATTAAAATCCAGCATAAAATTCAAGTGGCTTATCCAGGAAGATAACTTATGGAAGACATTGATTAAAAAAAACATGCTCAGTTCATATGGAGGATGAAAATCAGAGCTTTCTCCCACTGTACTCTGGTAGTATTTGGCAGAAGCAATTTGAAATTTAAACAACATTGCTACAAACAACAGTGGGTGGTCAACAGAGGTGAAGGAGGGCTCTTGGAAACCCACACCACAAAAAACTCTTATCCCTTCAGGGGAGGCAAGCAAGACTCAAGGGTGCAAAGCACAGCCCAGTTTATGGATTTTAGGGTGATGCTACTGACTCCCACCCACAGAACCTGGGGGTATTGCAGGCCTACGTGACCTACGTGGGCCACATGTTCACTAGCTCTCAAATAAAAAGGCAAGGGTGGTTTCCAGCATTTTCATCATTACAACCCTTGGTGATCCTCGGGAACACACTTATCCATTTATCTCACCCAGGTGATTTGCATCCACACGCTCAAGTTGCGTCTTTGCCACCACCCCAGTTGTGCAAGCACCAGCCCGAGGAATGATTACTAATTCTAAAATGCTTTATTTACAACAAACAATGATGCAATTATTTGGCATGATGGACAAGGCAAACAGGATGCCAGTCAAGCAAGTTTTTGGAAGAGTTTCAACATCTGATGTGTCTTGGAAAACATTATTGCTGTGTGGGACTCGATAACCAGCAGGACAATTAATGGTGTTTGGAAATGCATACTTGCAGATCTGGAGGGTCTGAGGAAGAAGGTGATGGTGGAGCTCAAAGATTAAGTCTTGGATGAAAACTGCATTTGATGAAAGAAAAGAGAAGGCTTTTTAAGAGAATTACCTGAGACTGAACCCACTGAAGAAGAGCAGAAGAAGAGAGACGGCATTACAAAATGATAGTGGAATGATAAAGAAAAGTTAAAAGTCTTTCTAAACTGTTATGTTATAGAAGACCCATAGCTAATTCCCTTTAGAAATAGATCTGAACATAAACTGAAAATTTAATATAAAGATTACTAATGTTATTGCAGTTCATCAAGAAATGTATAAACACAAAAAGGAAACAAAGCCACTGACTTCATAGGTTGTTTTTTTTTTTTTTTTTTAGGAACCCACAGACCCACTGGATTTGCCTTTCCTGTTTTAAGTGGAATTCAACTTGAAACTATTTTGCTTCCCTGTTCCTACACCATCTGTGCCTGATGATGACCCAGATGAACTTTTATTGCCATCCTACATCAGCACTCAGTAGTTTTAATGGTATCTCTCCCATCTGTCTGCAATATGTGTGTGCATTACATTTCTTTCAGGTACATTATGACTACCCTATATTTATTCTTATGTCATTTCATCGGCTTATAATTAACCATTGTGCTCATACTATCTTTTATTTCAATGTATTTCTGCAGTGATAAATGTGCATGGGATGCATTAGGTAGTCTGGTGAAAGGAGTTGAAATATATTTCCCTTACTTCCTGTGGAAATAACAAATGGTGGCTTTGCTATTATGAATTTCCCTTAAGAAGGTGTTTGTGTATCAGTATGGGGGTGGGGGAGACTGTTCCATCCTAATCCCAGCACAACCCACCCTTACCCAGCACTCTCACTCACCTCTTCCCTGTAAACTATAATTATTTTAAATTTCTGGAAGTGTTGACACTGTGGGAGAAAGAAAGAGCTCCTTTGCTTTTCCTGACTCCTTCCCTATTTGGATGTGAGGGGAGAAAACTGAAAGCTACAGTAGTTACTTGTTTTAAAAAAATAATCTTTTATTTATTTCCTGAACAATATGTACTCTATTCTGTAGATTTAGCAAGGGCTGTATAAAATAGCACGCTAATGTAGTTCATGGATATTTTTAGCCACTAAAATAAGGGAAGAACAAGTAAAATCCTGAAAATAGAAAGTCTTATGGGGTTCATATATTTAAAAAAAAAAAAAAAAAAAAAAAGAAAAAGAAAACAAATCCAAAGATATTTTAGAAAGCTAATAATGTAGCCGCTATAAACCCTCAGGTTTCTGTTGAAAAATTCTGGTAAATCAGGGTGATGTTCACAGGTGCCTCTGTGCATTTTTGTGTGTTGTTAATATTGTAGGTAGTCAGCATCATATTAAGAATCAGCATTAAATTTCATCATCATACAGGAATTGGAATGACAATATAACAGGATTTTGAAAAAAAAAGTAACTCAGTTTGATGTGGTTAAAAAATAATAACTGAACATGCAGCAGGAAAATCTAATTTCAAGCAGTATTCTAAATATCTCTTCAGTGACTATACTGTGATAGTGTGTTTCTCACAGTATTTTTTTCATTTGGTTCCTAAAATTTCCCTTTATTTCTGTACTATGTCGAAGGCATAGGTATAGAGGGGGAAAAAAGTGAATATTTTCTCAAAACCACTTTTTGCTGCTGGCTTTGACATCTATAGTCAGGGTAGGATAGATATAAACAGGCCAGTGAAACTGGATTATGGCGGGAGGATAAGGAAGGACATTCTTCTGAATGCTTAGGATCCAATACACCTACTGTTTGGCAAAAAAAGTGAATATATAGTGAAAAATAAAAATTAAAAACATAAATAAATAAAAAAGAGGATCTTAGGTGCAGTTTCAATTAAGGCAGCTCAACTAGCTGCAAAGATGGCTATCTTCGTCACGCATATGGCCAAAGCCATGACAGTCCCAGCTGCAGAACACAATGAGGGGCACCTGAAAAAGACTAACACAGGGAGTCAGGAGAGCTTTGGAAGCCAGGTAGATCATTCTGAGACTTTGCATAAAAGAGGGTGGTGAACCTGATAGGAATAAAAATGATGACTATGTTGGTCTGGTGTGTGAAGGATCCTTTTGGTAGTTACAGTAAAATTAAAATTTTGGAATATGTTTTCAGAAGAATTTCAGAATATAATTGTAGCACCTGAACAAGAAAATCAATGGCTGGCAAACAGGAGAAGTCAAGATCAGGGTTTTAAATTGCATAATTTTTACACACACACACACACACACACACACACACACACACACACAAATTGAAACGATTTACAGAGGCCAAATTAAAGCAACTATATATATTAGTTTTAGTACCTACATGACCATCTAAGCTTGAAAAATGAAAAATTGATCCTTCCAGACAAAGTACCTCAGACTGCCACTTTAACAATGGTCTAAAAAAGGCGGGCTCTCTTTTAGAGAGCCTAACTGAGGACAAATATCAGGATGGCTTTATGCATTAAGGCAGTGTGTTTCGTGAGGCAGCAATAAGCACGGAGAGAAGGGACAAAGTAAGTGCCCCTATGTAACTGGAGCCAAACAATGTCACTCCTAAGAAAACAAATGTTATTGAATTTTCAATAGCACTTTAGGAAGGAAAGACAAGACCTTGAGAATAATCACTTTTGATAGTTTTATTCCCTAAGAAAGCAAGGAATTAAAACAAAAAAATAACATTGAACAGAATTAAAACTTTGTTTTTTCTCTCTGCTTGCTACTGAAAACAAACCTTGGGACAAGAAATCTTTGGTGAAATCCCAGATGCAGCACTTGATGCCTGTAAGGAAAGCAAAAGGGAATGTCAGAAGCTTGACTTCCCTTGCATCTGGGGAAAGTTTGAAACCAAGTTTGTAATTTTTCAGAAAGGCGCTCCAGTTTTCAGACTAGGTAGCCAGGAGGGCCAGCCATGGGGGGCATCAGGCACAGCGTGGCCAGGGGGCAAGAGGAGAGGAGATTGCTCCCTCTGCTCTGCACTGGGGCTGCCTCACGTCGAGTGCTGGGGGAAGCGTTGGGTGCCACAGTATGAAAAACACATTGAACTGTTAGAAAGTGTCCAAAGGAGAAAAATGAGGGTTTGTGAAGGCTCTTGAGGCAAAGCCGAATGAGCAGTGGCTGAGGCCACTTGGTCTGCTCAGCCTAGAGGAGATTGAGGGGAGACCTCATCGCACTCTGCAGCTTCCTCTGAGGGGAAGCGGAGGGGCAGGTGTTGATCTCTTCTCTCTGGTGACCAGTGACAGGATTCAAGGAAAGGCATGAAGCTGAGTCAGGGGAGGTTTAGGTCAGATATGAAGAAAATAGGCACAAGTAGGCAAATAAAGGTCCCCCTGCTCCAATAGAAGGAGTCCAATAGTGACAGATTCTGGCATTATGCAATAAATACGCTCCCTTCAGGAAAAATGTCAGATATTTGGAATATTCTGCCAGGCAGAGCATAAGTGAGGTGAGCTTGCCAACTTATCTCTTCTACTTTTAAAGATTACTTTCTCTGGAAGTTCCCAAAACCTTTTCACTCTCTGATTGCAGGACTATGTGAAATAAAATCTGAAGTTGTTTATTCATTACTGATTTTCCATCAGGGATAATTAACTTCATAAACTCCCCAAGCCTGCATCCATGTGAGTGTGTGTGTCTTTCCTCCTCATAAGCCAACATCCCTGATACATAGATAATTTATGAAAACAGAGTAGATGCTTTTTAATAATTAAGTAATAGATAATAGGAGGGGACTTCTTCCAACAATGTACAGTGGCTTTGAAGTAGAATACAGCACTGAAAGGTTAGTTGCTGTGGATAAATTACATTTCAAAAAAGAAAACCTGAAGAAAGCTGCTGCACTTACACTGTATTATTAAGTAAATTAAAACACTGAAAAGATTCTTTTCATTTTGCAATGCATGCACTTCATTGCAGTAACATGTGAGCAGTAGTCCTGTGGCAAAAAGCCAATTGACTGAACCAGAGTAAATCACATAGCATCAACACGGCCCATTCTCTCTAAATTACAGGGCAAACAATAACACAGGTAAAATTAGCCCCAGCCGTAATTACATAGCAGAATTGTGCCGAGGATGCAGAATGATAAACGGCAAATGCAGAGTGTGTTGTGTCATATCATGTAATCTCTCCTGCTGCAGAGTTGAAAAACAAAGGGAGAGTTGTGCCTTGTTTGTCTAACATGCTCTATATCACAAATTAGAAATCCTTCCTAATTAAGATATTGTTAAATTTCCTTTGTTAACAATTTTTTAACAATGTTAATTAGTGATCATTGATGACATTTTAACAATGTTAATTAGTGATCATTGTTCATCTAACAAACAATTAGGGTGATTTGCGCTGCGGTTCTCAGGCGCAGAAATGCATCCCAGAGCCTTCCTGCCTTTTTACCCCCAGGCTGCTTGAGCCGAGGGAGGGCATCTGGGAATGCTAATGCAATACATAGCCACTCATTTAGCAGAAGCATTGCAAGGAAAATCATGTCTGGCTTATGAACATTTAATAGTTTGAAACAGCTGTAGCCTCACAAGGGTGTTCTCATCACACAAGTGCTCCATGAGGTCACTCAGGCCATTTTTACACTAATGTAATATAATACAATTCTAGAGGCGCACGGACATTCATTTCCCACTATTCCATTAATTCTCATCTAGCTGTGCAGTTGGCAGTGGCTCTCAGAGGCCCGAGGTTGTGGTGTCATCTAACTCCAGCCATTTTCTGGTCTATCTGCTGGTGACAGAAGTAGCAGCAGCGCCTGCTGTGACTCATGTCCCCGATGTCTTTGTGAAAACTGGGACCAAAAACATCAGAACAAGAACCACTGTCACATTTACAATGCCAGCTTTGGGAGTTGCAATATCACTTGGATTTGTAAGAAATGTCCCTGAGAAAGAAGGATGTTAGCAACAAGCGTTATGAAGGAGCTTGAGAAATCAGCTTGTCAGTTAGACCACAGGAGCACAGAAATTGGACTGCATTTCCTGGCAGAGACTAGTGGAGGGCTACAGGCTCTGACAGATGTCAGGCTCGATGCACGCTTCCTCTCCACAGTGGTCAAAGCATTATCTCTGTCTGGAGCCAAAAGACCTCTCTCCTACCCAAGAACTTCAGGGGAAGTTGGGTTAAATGCTAGTTCAATTAAAAAAAAAAAAAAACAAAAAACCAAAAAAAAACAAAACCAAAACAAACCAAACAAAAACAAACAACCAAAATCCAGACTTGCACTGAGGAAAACAGACAGTCTGGAAGTCGAGCAGTGGGACATTGTCGCTTGAGACACCTCCTGCTGTTGTCCTACTGCCAGTGATAGCAGCAGAGGGGCAATCAGAGGCTGGGCCACCACACAAGCATTGGGCTGTGGCACCATCAGGGCACCTGCAGCTGTCTGTGTTATCACTGTGCCTCTGTTCCAGATAAGGGCAGACAGCCTTGGTGATAAGACATCGGCATACAGTGTACATCGGTGCTCCTACAGTGAGTGCTGATGGTGGGCCCCCAGAGTAACTATGTGCTCTGGAAGGTTCTCAGCATAGATTGTGCTGCTGGGGGTGTTACCATGCTTATCACAGTGCTTAGCAAGAGGTATAAATGCACTTTTCTGTGAGCCTTGCCCCAGCAAACATGCTTGTACCCTGCTGCATTACAATTCCCTTTCTCATTTTATATTTCTTTATGGCCATGAATACCTGCTGTCCACCCATAGCTCAGTTACATAATTTATCCATTTTTTCTTCATGTTTGTAGTTTATTCCCTCTGTGATATGAACACACAATTGTTTGCATGTTGCTATACATAAACGTTTCTGCAGAAAATGATAGATGGAAATGAGTGCCAGAACCCACGCAACAAGTTCTAAACGTTAACAGCAGATTTGGAAAATCATTGTTCATGCAGGGCTGACATAATAGACATGTTCTTGCATTGCCCAGCTTAGTGGATGGCATTGATATGATGAGATTATAAGAGTGTGCAATTAATCCCTTCTTTTCCTGATTCGTATAGACAAAATTGAAGTGTAAACTAACATTAACCTACTCAGTTCCAGCTACATTCTCATGAATATACATGCATCAGTCCATCAAATTTACATTTATAAAATGCCCTTCATTCAAGGACCTCCGAATGCAAGAGGCAATCAATATAAAAATAAAATTGTTAAGCTTGATTTGGTAAGAAAAAATCAGCTTAGGAATTCTGAGATTTTTCTACTGGCACTTTCTACAGCTGGAGCTGAGTAGGATATGCCTGAGTTATGTCTTTCACCTTGCCACTTGGTCTTGTGGTTTTTGTGCAAATCCAAGTGCTGATAGAAGCAAAGGACTAGTAGCACTTGCTAGGATAAAGCTCTGTACCTGTTTTTGCAGCAAAGTGTCTCTCTTTTTCCCCACTGTTTCCTGGTAATGGCTGCAGGGAAAGGCTGTGAAGCTGTTTGCCTCACTGTACATGGAAATCAGACACCAATCCTTAGAGAAGAAGCCGAAAGAGTTATTTGTTATGACAGTGAAATGTTCCCAGTTTTCCAAGACAAGAACCTGCAACTTGGGAACAAAAAATCCCATTTTAAAGGGGAAATGCACTTCGATGCTTCAGGGTTCACCAATGGCAGGTTGGGGCAGAAGTGTCTATCTTTAAACATCCACACTTGGTGAGGTGAGAGAGGGAACTGATAAATGCTTGCTTGTATTTCTAGGTACCTTTTTGTCATAGGAAATTTTATTACTGTTTGTGTTTTCGATTGTGATTGTCAGACCGAGATATGAAAGTCAAAATATATTTTGACTTCCGTGGGAGCAGATGGAAATTGTAAACTGATTTTCACCTTTCAAAAATGACCAGTCTCATTGCTAAATTTGATTAATTTGGTCTGTTGTTATGACTTTGCTGTGTTCTAAATTCCAAGTAACTGCAATTTTTTTTTCTGAAACAGAAGTAGGTATCCCTAAGGGAAAGTGTAAATGTTTTGTGAAGATGATGCTGACAATTTGCTAGCTGTGGGGAAGTGGGCTATAATTAGAGACCCACTTGTACCCAGTAATTTTCTGTTATTGTTTGTAAGTGACAGTAAAGTGTGCTGCATTTCCACCATCCTGTGGATTTACACATTTACTAATTCTATGAGTCGTCACACTCCTCAAGTCAATTTTTTCTGGCATCATTATGTGACTGATTTCTAAGCAGAAGATTCACAAAAGCCCAGCCAAAACATTGGACACCTCAGCAGCAGAAAAAAGGCTAAAAATTCTCTTTGTGCTGAGTAAGTGACTTTGCCAGCCAGAAGTCACCAGTAAGCATTACCTACACACCACCTCTATGACCACTGTCTTGTGTTGGAATATTAGATCAGGCTTTGCTGACATTAGGCAAAGGCAGCAGCAAAAGGTAGTAAGCAAAGGAAGAAAAAGCTTCCTCATTATTTGATCTGCTTCTTTTATATTTTGTCATGTACTCCTGCTCCTGAAAATCTGTTGGAGTCTCTTCCTAATGTTTAGAGATTCCTGAGTCTTAATGGGTTGAAGACCAGGACAAGAGAACATCCTTTTTTTTTTTTTTTTGACCCTGGTATATTTATCTCCCCTATTTATCTGCCTTTACAAAAGAAAGGCAAATACCGTCTGTGCAGACATGCATTTTTTGAGGTTACACTCAGGGCCACTCATGCAGACTTGGGAGTGAAATCATCAGAGGTCTGCTGGATCTAGGTATTTTAGTGACTTGAGCGGCATGGGTGCTGTGGTGGAGATGTAGCACCAACCAGTCATCACTGGTTAAATACCAGCAGTTGAAGAATTGAATTGAAGCTTCTCCTGACACCTTCAGTTCCACTGGGCATGGCTGTTAGGCACTTTCATGCAGAACATTCAACTTAACTAGAATTAGTTGTTCTCACTAAAAACCAACAAGTCATTCAAAAAATTAATTAAAACCAATAAATAAAACCAAAATACCAAAAGAGCCCCACCAAATCCCCAAAAAACCCCAATCCAAAATATGCTGGTGCAAGTGTCTTGCACATTGCAGTAGTTTGTGATAAATCTTACATTCTTGGTCATTCTCTAGCTGGAGCATAAAGGAAAAAAACACAGGAAAAATGCGGCATTTAGATCCACACCACAGAGAGAAATGCTGATAAATGGTCAAGAACATTCCAGTAGATGTATGTATTTGTTTTCTTAAGCGGAGATAGATATAGTGTAATGTAAGAAATTTATATCTACTATTTTCTGTTTGGACAGAGAGCTACATCTCCTAAATTCAATTTTTTAATCAGTGGAAACTGTACCTCATAGCACAAACAAAAGATGTTGTATTCCATGTTTTTATATTTAATGCCAGATACGTAAAATCTCTGAAATATAAGAAACCAGCTTGAACATACAGTTGTGTTGTTTGCTCTCCCCTGTTTTCTTCTCTCTTGGCTTTCAAGACTGCTGCTTGGGAAAACACGTAGAACATTCCTTCTGTATGAAATACCACTATTTTATATTGCATGAATTTATGGGAGGATAATTACGTTCTAATTCCTCCCAAGTGTCCCTCTCCTGTTCTGCTCTGCTCCATCTTCTGGAGCTTCACTACACTTTTTTGCCCAGCTTCCACTCTTATTTCTTCACCAGTTTTTATCTCTTCAGATCCCACTGCTACTTTGTTCATCCTTCCTGATTTCTTAGTGTCCCACCTTATAGCCCTTCCTCCATGCACGGTCTCCCCTCCACCACATCTTGCCCTGGATTGTTTCCAGCTCCCTCCCTCTCTCTCTTTGTTGCCCTGTGGTCTTCCTTGCTCTGCTTATTTCTTCTTTCTTCTCATAAGCTTCTGCTCTCATGCATGAGATGTAGCAAGAGACCACCTGTCTTGTCAGGAAGGCAGGTATTTTAGGAAGGCCCTAGTTAGCTTTATGATCCGTGGGTTGCCTGGCATCAGCCCATAGTAGGGTTTACCAAGATAGAAAATTAAAATGTAGCATGGAAATATTCAGTCCATCATTTTACTATGCAAAGTGTCATCTAGTGGCTCATCTTATCAAGAAAATTGCCCGGCACCATCACAGTTTTCTTCAGTCTTTACAGTCTGGTCATTGCCTCATTTTCAGTCAAGAAGGATTTTCTTGAACAATAAAGCTATCCATAATGAGTCTTCTCTCTAAATGATACTCAGGCATACAATCTCTCAGTCTAATTTTGAAACCTGATGGTCCAAATGAAGGCACCCAGTTCTAAATTTTAATTTTTAGGCAGGCATTTAGGCACCCAAATACCCATTTTATTTCCCTAAGTGCTGATCTGAGCACTCCAATACAACAGGTGAATGGTCACCCTCACCCAGCCCGAGAAGTTCAGCAGTCTCACTGAATGCAGGTGTGCTGCTGCTCATCATCCTGTGCCACCAGCACCCTCCTCTGTGAAACTGCTGCTCCTCCAGCAGAGCCCAAGGCTTGGCTGGGTGCTGGAGATGTGTCCCTGTGCAGCATCCCACTGTCCCTCACAGGGACAGGCTCCCCTGGCACGGGCCATGCCGCAGACCTTGGGGTTGTTTGACAGGAACGGGACAAACTGAAGGGTGACGGAAAGACAACACGAGTGCATCTGGCTTTGCAGCAAAGTTTCCAGCTCTGGGGGCAGCCGCTGAGCCCCGCAGCCCATGAGAAACGATGCTCACAGCATCACCTAGGAGCGGCACTCAGCACCTGGACTCGGGGTCTGTAGCCTGTGGGGATGCTTCTCTGCTTCAAGCACCTTCCCGGCCGACGTAATAACCTCTCGAGCACCGCCCCAGCTGCTTTGCAAATAAAATCTGAAATCCCCTAGCATCCCGCTGCTCCCGGGCCGCGGCCCGCCGGACTCCGACCAGGATTGCGAGAGGCGGCGATGCCCGGCGCAGGCGGCCGGCGGGAGAGCTCGGCGGAGCGCTGCGGAGCCGGGCAGGCCCCGGCAGGCAGGAGATGGCCCGAGCTGCCCCGGAGCAGCCCCAGAAATGAAGCCCTGAAGCACAGGGGTAGCGCGCAGCAGCGCGGAGGGCTCCCGGCCCCGCACAATGCGGCGGGAGATGCGCAGGCGGCCGTGCCGTGGAAGCAATCATATTCTTTGTTCCCCGGTTTAATGGAAGCCTCCTCCAAAGCACCCAGCGGCTGATTTAAATCACAATAAGGCGCTGACTCCTGCTCACAAAAAAAAAAAAAAAAAAAAAAAAAAAAAAAAAAAAAAAAAAAACCAACCCAAAAACCACCAAACAAGGAAACAGACATTTATGGTTTAAATCTGGTCTGACACCTGACCTTAACTGTGACTGCTGTGCCAGCAAACAGCAACAACAACAAAAAAAGGCTCAATTTAAAGCCTGTTCTTGTTAACGCGGAGTGTTAGATATAACTGTGAAATTCCGGCTTTTGTGGGGTTAATTGCATAACTCTTTGCTGTGCTTTAACAAGATGTTTTGTAGCTGAATAGCTGTGATTTCCTTTGTTTCTTTCTGTGGGCCGAAGGTAGTTTAAGAGGGGAAATTAGCCATTTAATTATTATGAGTGCAGGAGAAGTAAAAAGACCATATGGTTTACTGTTGAAATTAGTCACAAGAAACTTTTTTTTTTTTCTTTTTTTAATAATATGTGATATTTTTAACAAGCAGATGTGAAGCCACAGCGTCTCCCACAAGAGCTTTGCCAGGCTTATCTATTGTACCAAGTGCTGCAGGGGGGTATTTTTAGCACAGGGGGTCGTTGCGTGGAGGAAGAGGGTAAGGAGGAGTGGTTGCAAGGCAAGCTGGAGGCACAACAGGGTCAGCAGGGACTGGCTCCTGACTCTAGCACGGCTGCTGTTCCTCTGTGGCACTCGGGGCCCCGGTCCAGCACCGGAAAGGACGCTGAGCCCAGGTCTCTGCGGCAGGGTATCTGCTCTGTTCCTTGCTGTCTTGAGCACCTGAGCATCTCTTCACTGGCTTGGGCTGCTGCTCCTGCCCCAGCAGGTGTCCTTCCAAAAGGCCTGTGTTCCTCTTTTGGCTTGCTTCCTGTCCTGATGCTCCCTCCAGTTCCTCATAGGCAGCCCTGAAGCCTTTTTCTCTGTCATTCCACGACTCACTCACTGTTCCGGGCTATTCACCAGCACAGCTGGGTCGTGGTGGCATTCCAGGAGGCACTAGCTTTCCCAAATTACAGTTTAAAGGCAGCAGCAGGAGCCTTGTGAGCTGTGAACAGTGCTGCTCAACAAGGGAAAATGCTGCCTGTGAGGCCAGGCGAGATGCACGCTCAGCTCCCAGCTCCCCTCGGGACCCAGCTCGGTGGGAGCAGAGAGCAGCTGCCTCTCACAGATGCACATCTGTTCCTCCTTCCCGGTCCTCCTGGGGGCCATTGGAAGTCTTTGCCTGATATCTTTGGCACCTGTAGGTACAGCGTGTTGACCCCTCTACCTGATAACCCAGAGCCTATTGCATAACTCTGAAAATCTATTTGTGTGCTTTCTGTTTCTCAGCCAGCTTTATAATGTTGGGGGTTTTTAATCTGTTTTCCCTCTCATCCTATTCTTTGTTTGTAAGGGAAGTTTCATAAATGAAAACAGAGACATACCATTGCCTTTATTCATTGTTTTTTATTACTTATCTAGATATGGAGATTATAGATTAAAGAGGTTAGAGGTCACAGTTTAGAGGGGCATAGATTTTATCTAGCAAAGTTTTGCTGTCTTTCCCCTACCTTGCCTGAATTTACTTTGTATTAAACTTTTGCAGAAGGCAGAGAAATAATGAAATAAGTAAAAAGAAAGAGAAGTGAATATAAGAACTATTAAACTATATAAGAACTTCAGAAGATTTGAGTAACAAGAATGACACCAGGTTACTTTTGTACTGACTCCTGGCCAGACCTATAAAGTCCCGCTCAGCAAGAACTACTCTGGTTTTGCTGCTAACCCATGCAGTCCTTTTGGAATTGGTGGGTTTGCACAAAAAGGTAAGTCAGAGCAGGATTTGAGCCCTTCAGGAAATTTTGAACCAAGTGCTTGATCGTTGCATTGCTCGTGCTGTAGTGCAGGAACTCAATTAGGTTGGCATTTACTGTGTGCAGGAACACCTACGCTCCTTTTCAGGCCTCTGACACCAGAGAGCTGTAACACTGTATTGAATTGTAGGCTGTGCTCTTAAACAGTGCTGCTTTTTAGATTGGGCATTTCAGGGATTTTTCACTGCTATGAAGTTTAATTTGAATCTTCTTTTCTAGTCTCATATTCCCCTTTGCAGTCAAAGGATTTCTGATACTTCTCCAACACAAACAATTGAGGGGCCTGGTTTGCTTTTGCCTGAAATTCAGGAATTAGTCAAGTCCCCTTATCAAGATAATTCAATAAGGTCTTCCTGTTCAAAATCACCCAATTGAATGGCTTATGGTATCTGTTCCTTCCGTTCCCTTTTTTCCTGCCTGCCTGCCTTCTTCTTCCTCTCTGTTTCTCTACACCAGTTCTAATTATTTTACGCTCAAATGATAAATGAGTTTCAAATAATTAGAGGTGGTATAAAGGACCACAGCTGGGAGATTTATGCCAGCCGAGCCGTCCGAACAAAGAGCCTTCTGTGGGTATCGTTTTTCTCTCTGGACTTTGAAGCCCTGTTCTGCTGTCTCCACCTTCAAAGATCTATATCATTTTTAACCCACATAATTTTATTCTCCTTTTTCATACCTGGGCAATGTCACAGGCCCTTATTAAGGAGCAAACCAAACGTCAAAGTTTTGTTGTAAATCAGCAGGAAGCCAGTAACAAGTAGGGGTGAGAGGGCTCAGGGGAAGCCCTGTACAAGGACCCAAGTCAGATGCATTGCCAATTCATTATAAAAGAGTGCTGTAAAAGATAAACCACCTCCAACATTCTTTAGGACAACTTAGTAACAACAACAACATTGGATTACTTTTGCATGGGCCCCTGGCCAGAGCTGGTCCTGTCATCTGGAAATAAAGGTAAACCTGCCTGATTTCTACAAATGCTAAGCAGTGTTCTTGCCTGCTGCTAAATTCTTTGAGGAAAAGTATCAATTTTTTAAGTCAGATAAATAAATAAATGGGCATCCAGGACAAGAACATGCTGAGAAAGAACCTTTGAGGGAGAATATGTTATTAGCAATTCTCTTTCCTTTTTCACACTCTCCTGGCAACCTCCTATAAAGTCTGAAAGGAGAGAAACCTGTCCTATCATACAAAAACACAGCTCAAACCCCTCCTCTCTCAGAGGTTCAAGCAAGGGCTTCATGCTCTGGCTGCAAAGAGCTTCTGCTGAATCAGAGCAATGTTTTGCATGCTGCTATCTAACAATTGAAAGACAAATTGCAGTGCCAAGCTGAAGTGAAAACTGGTTTGTGTTTTTCTTTCCTCGTCAGAGCAGCACCCTCAGCTGTGCACATGCATTGCCATATGACTACAGGAGCGGAGGGAGACTGGAGATGGAGAGGTGGGTTTAGCACAGAAGTGTTTGGTGCAGACCTGTGGAAACTCTTTGTTTCCCTGGGAAAGCCTTCTGGGCTCTCTGGTTCTAGTGTATCTGGTGATGGTAAAGGTGCAAATACCTGAAATGTGTCTTTTCTTGTTCAGCTGTAAAAACTAAGGTGAAAGCCAACAATTATTATTTAGGGGAGTGCCTAATACAATTTCTGATACCTTAGCTGAGAAGCAGGTGAAGACAGCTTCAGTTTCTCAGAGAGATGAAATGGTAGAAAGTGTGGCCCATGGCCACACCAGCTCTTTCCCTTTAGGCTTTGTTTAGCTTTTTTGTTTGGTTCTTTGTTTGGTGTTTAGGCTGTAAGCTCACTGTGCCAACTCCTTTAAAGCCCTCTGTAGGTCTGCTAGCATGATGCTGTGTTGCTGCAACCTATGAGCAGGTGCTGTCTGCTGCAGGAGTAGCTATCAGTGACTATCAGCATTTTCACAGTGAAAAAAGAGTGCCTTAACACAGTTTATTTATCTACTGAGCTTTTCCACCATAACTTGCCTCACTTTGCCAGCTGCTGGAAAATCTGCACTGAGAGCAGGGAGTGTGAGAGGGATGTATCTTCACTTTCTCCAGGATGAAGCCACAAACTCCCTCTCGGTTCACTGCAACAACTGTGTTTCTGCAACTTAGCATGGGAACACAATCAGAGTATTTCCTCTCATTTTTTTTCAGCCAGGAAGGATGAGAAAACACACATCAGAGAAACAGAGTATTTTGTGAATGTTGACTGAAACATGGGCATTATGTACAACAGTTTTGATCACAGTAAAATATTTGCCATGAGGAAGTATCATCCACATTTGATGCACCATTTTGAATCCTTTAGTAAAATTAGAGAACTTTATGTCCATGCAGACAACTGAATGAAAGAAGAGCCCATATTTTCAGGTACAGCAACTATTGCTTTGGCATACAAAAATATGTAATCTGGACAGAATGTAAGACAACACTATGAATCAGAATATGTGGGGTATTTCTTCCTAGCCAGTGCAAAAAATTCTATCAACACAAAAAGGAATAAACATCTAAAATAAGTTTGTTAGAGAGTAGTCGTAGTAAGAAGACTGAAAAACAAACCAGAAGAAAAAGAAGGAAGGAAGATCAGGTCTGTGGACTATGCTGAAGGCAAGAATTAATTTCTCAGAAGGGAAGGGATGAAGCAGCCTGGCAAACTACACCTGCACAGAGGAGGCAGTGATGATAAACGTAGAGGAGAAAGGGATGTAAAAAAGGAAAAGGAAAAAACCCACTTTCGTCTCAGCCACACTGTAAGACTGATGCTTTTTGGAAGTGATGCTCCAGAAAAATATCCCGTACTTTGCATATCTAAAATATATGTTCCAGTAAATGGCTGACTTGCCTGGATTCTGCTGCATGGATCAGCTGTCAGTGCCACACTCAGGTGTTCAATAACTGCATGTTATAAATTATGAAGCTCAAAGAAAGGCCATTTTGTCGCACAATTGTTTGTGAGCAGTGTTAGCTAAACCCCTTTTGACCCTGGTTCTCTATCTCCAAACTCTTTGCTAAGTTGTAGCAAAGTTCGAGGGGTACCCGGAGAGGTTTCTGGAGGCTCCATGTCTGCAAAACACTGCAAACATCATTACTGAATCAGTATTTCTGTGGGCTGATGGCTGGTGTGCAAGCACAAGATCACTCTGGCAAGGTGTGATCTAACAAAATAAGAGGATACTGAGGAAAATTTGTTAGCAGAGCAGTGCAAAATGATTTAACTCAGAAGCTTTTGTAGTCTTGGCCAAACACATTTACAACATCCAGCTCGTTCTCTAGTTAGGTGGTCTGGAGACTGAATTCATTCCAGGGGCCAAAATATGAAATATTTGGGAATTCTGGCAGGCTCCATGCAACTATTCATGCATGTTTATCTCACAGTGTTTCTTTGCATAATGATTGGGAAAGGGCAAAATAAACACAGCGATGTTTAAAACAATAGAATGTTTTGTATTGAGACATTACTGACCCCCATTTAGATTTTCAGCAACAAGGCAAAATGGTTGCTTTAGAGATAATAGTGCTTTTTTTTTTATGTTGGATATGTGTCCAAGAGCTTTCTCTGCTTGCAGCACTGCTTGGGAGGAAGTAGGGATGCCTTTGCAGGCTTAAATACTGCCCAAGATTTTTTTTCTTTTTTGAGCTCAGATGCCACTTCTCTTGCTCTTGCAGCAGGCAGAAGGTGCCCCAGACCAGAGATCCATTGCAAATACAGGCTGTTGCGAACACATTTGCCCAGCAATTCCAGACGAACTTTCCGTTGTATTTTCCAAGTCCATGGAGATGGTTTGGTTTTTACTATGGGCAGAGAGATGCCAAAAATGCTCAGCCTGTTTGTGGAAGTGTACAAGGCACCCAAAAGGCTGCAACAAAATAGCTGAGGCGCCCGTGGGCAGCACTCAGGGGTACATAACACTGTTCTGGTACTCACAGAACAAGTGGAATTTGTTGCTGTGACCAGCACATGGTGTCTCTCCTGCACATATTTTGTCATCAAGACTTCCCTCCTGCTTATGGGGTTCCCATTTAAAACGGACAGATCTACTATTGTTTAAATCACTGCGAGGGGCCAAGCTTCTCTTCTTTTCTCCAAGTCCAAGTGCTTGGACTGTTGATGGGAGAGGACACAAGTGTCTCTGCTTTCAATTAGTTGTCTTTAACTACGAAGAAGTTCCAATACTGATTTTTGGGATCCCATACACAAAACCATTCAGTACAGTTTTAATGTGAGTCAAATAGGCCAGATTCTGTTCAGGCTTTAGGAGAATGTGGCCATTCTGGCTTTGATGAGTATGCATACTGCATAAATCTGAATGAAACGTGGCTCACTGTCTGCTTATCCACAAGCCCAATGATACATTTTGCACCGAGGGAGAGAATCAACAATTTGCATATACATCCAGGGATTTAGCTAAGTGCATCCCCACATACCAGAGCTCATGTACCCAGGGCAGGTTCTAAGTGCACAGTTAATGCCATTTCTTGCCAGACCTTCTCTTGCAAGGAAATGAAATTATTTCCAAAACTGCAAGTTAATAATTAATATCCTGTCAAGAAATTAATATTGTCCTCAAAGCGTTTTGAGGTAGCACCTGATCCTGCAAACAACTGTATCTTCACATAAAGCAGGTTGCAGGCTCAGGGCATTCCTTGCCATGTCAAATAATCATTATCTTTTCAACAATATCAGGGGAATTTGGTTTTTCTTTTTCTGCTCGCTTTTGCGCACTGTAGAGCACTCGGATGCTCATTAACATACATGTCCCTTCCAATTTCACTCTCATTTGCACTGTGTTAACAGCTACTATTTCATCTTTGCTCAGACAAACGATGGCCTTTGTAACCAGGAATAAAATTAGTCGCAAGTGGAAACCTGTTTTAATGAGGCCAAATTGTTATTTAACTCCAAATGTGTACAGTATTTTTTGTCTAAACCTCCTTTAATTCATCCCTAGTATTAATTATATCTTGCCATAAACAGGCCTTGGAAATGCTCCCTCCTTCAGCTGAGTTCAAAACAGAGCCTCATGCCAGAGCACCATATTAATAAGGTAAAAAAAAAAAAAAAAAGAGAGAGAGAGAGAAGGAGGGAAGCTCCTTTTGTCTAAATTTTTCCAAAACTTCTGATTAAAATAAATGAGATCACTGGAATTTATATAGGCAAATTTGGCAGCTCCTCTATATTTACTGAAACTGACATAAATCAAAACTGAGACTCTCCAAGAATGTGTTATTTGTTATCAGAGTAATTATGTGTTAGTGACTCACACATGAATAAGGTACTTCTGTTACAGCTGTTTATTAGAGTTTTCTTGGCTTCCATTTCTTGCTCTGCCACTGCCTTGCTTCATGACCTTAGGGAAGTTTCTGTGTTTTGATTAATTCCAACGATGTGCATATGTATATGGCTGTACACACACACACAACTGTATGAATATGTAGTAATTTCCTGCTAAAAGAACATTTCAAAATGCTGTAAAAGACAAGATGAAGATGACCGAGAGACTTTGCTTGTTAGCATACATTCTTTCTTTAATTGCATATACAAGCCAGAGCTATTCAGGTGACATCCTGGCAGTATGGAGTTACAATTCATGGATCAACATGAATTTTTAGGTGAAGCAGCAACTGTCTCTCATACCTTCCCCTCTCCCCAGTACCCGAAATGACTTATTCACAATAACAAGAAGGTATTGTTTCTTCATTAAGCCAGCAGTTCTTGCCCATTTAGAGAAAGAATTTGGAAAACTGTGTGTTGTTACAGTGCCATCTGGTGATTCCCGCATACAAGTGGGTGAAGCTCTTTCATCAGTGTTACCACTGCTCTGCATTACTTAGCATACTTCCTCAGGCAGCTTGTCACGCTGATCTTTTTTTCTTAACTCTTTAGCATTTTAATGTGTAAGAAATTCCAACAAATGGCAATCAAAACATTTTCCAAATGTAGTCCTAATCAAGTTTATCAGTACCGGTTTGATTTTCAGAAATTGAAGGTAAAACAAAGAAAAAAAAATTGTTTCCTAATCATTTATAATTCATCAGAAGCCTGATTGTGCTGGTGCTGCACCCCTGGACAAAAGATATGTGCTCTTTTTGGTACCCAGAAGGTGCTGTAAGTGTGTTGTTAGCATCCCATATGCTTTGCAAGGGCTAAGCACTCTTCAGAGGCACTCTTTCAAGGTGATAAGCAAACATTATTGGCTACCACTTCTCAGTGAATTGGAGAAGCCTGGTCCCTGTTTCACTTATGAGCAAATGAATGGAGAGGCTTGTTTGAGATGAGTCTTGAACAGAGTTGGAGTTAGAGCTGCGGGTGTCTGTTTCTCTTTTCCTGCCTGAGAACTGGACGTGCTTTCCCTCAGGTTGTGCACTTCGGTGATAATGTGGTGCAATGCTACTTTGGGGCCTGGCATGCCTCTTTTGTCAGGTTTTTTTGGTCACTTTGTCCATTTTCCCCTCTCAGAAGTAAAAATTGCTTGGTTCCTCTGTAATAATTAAGTATTTTATGTGTATCTTTTTATTAAACAAACCATTAGGTGTTTCCCCCAACCTGTGGGTCTTTTGAGGATGGTCTTATGTGCAGTCCTCATGCAAAAGTGGAGTAGCTACTAGTAAAATTTAGCACTAAGTGAGCCTCTGAAGCTTCAGGTCCTCACCTGAGATGTTCACATAACTGCAATGTTTCCTTCACTTTTAAATAGATTGAAACAAAACAAAGAATCCTGTTGCAGGCAGAAGACTAGCTGGCCTCTAAAAATGCTTTGCATGCTTTATTAATTTAGGTAGAAGCATATAAAACTCCAAAGTTTGTGTATAAATAATTATTGAAAAGCAGTAAAAAATCCATTTTTATTCCACCTTTTGGTAATCTACAGGGGAAAGAGGCCATTTCCCTCTCTTGCTTGCTCACTTTTTCCAGAGAAAATGGACACTCTCCTTCTGTTCAGGTGTTAGCTTTTGTCTCCCCTGAAAAGAAGCAGTTCTCTCCATCCTAAATATCTGCAGTGCCAGCTCACTGTCCTCGCATTCAGCTCAGATCCAGATTACTGTGAACGGAGTCCTGAGGCAAGAGGTGTTTTTGGTCTTCTCTCAAATCCTTCTGAAAAGTCAATGTCCGCTCTTTAAAGAGTCTGCAGCAAGGGTATCACAGCTCAAGGAGACAGTTCCCACTATTCCATGGAAATGGCATATGGTAGAAAAGACTGTTCACATCATTGCATGGGTATGAACCAAAGAGCATTTTTAGAAACGCATTCCCAAGAGCTAATAAAAATATATGGTGTATATGCTTCAAAAACTGAAGAAAGCAGTCAGAAGCAAAGAAGTGTGATATCTGCAGGCAGGGCCAGCTCTGAGAAGAGTTTGTTGTTTAATTGGCCAAGTTAAACAAGATACAATTAGGGCTAACATGGTCTCCTAGGATTCATAAACCTTTATTTGGAAATTTTGGGGAGATGGCGGGGAAGCAGTGGCTTAAATTGTATCTTGTTTAACTTGGCCATTTCAATCACTTACACTTCTCTGACTTGGCTTCTTTCATAGATGTCACACCTTTGAACAGCTGACTAGCCTTTCTTTTTTCTCTTAATGTAACTTTTTCTGTGTATTAGCTGCTGCAAATCAGATTGTAGTCACATTTGTTTTCAATTTATTATATAACCAGATATGAATTATATTGTTAATATAATGTCTCGAGTTCTTTGTAATTTATATTCTCGGGAACAAAGGTCTTCTCTGCCATTCACAGAATTATAGAATAGAATCATTTCTTAGGTCAGAAAAGACCTTTAAGATCATCAAGTCCTCCTATTAACCCAGCACTGCCAACTCCACCACTAAATCATGTCCTGGAGTGCCACATCCACATGTGTTTTAAATACCTTCAAGGACTGTGACGCAACCACTTTCTTGGTCAGCCTGTTTTAATGCTTGACAACCCTTTTTGTGAAGAAACTTTCCCTAATATCTAATCTAAAACCTTCCCCGGTGCAACTTGATGCCATTTTCTCTTGCCCTGTCACTTGTTACCTGGGAGAAGAGACTGACCCCCACCTGGCTGCAGCCTCCTTTCAAGCAGCTGTAGAGATTAAAAAGGTCCCCCCTGAGCCTCCTTTTCTCCAGGCTAGGCACCCCCAGCTCCCTCACTCTTACCTCACTGGACTTGCGCTCCAGACACTAAACCCGCTCCATTGCCCTTCTCTGGACACGCTCCAGCCTCTCAATGTCTTTGTTGTGGGGAGGGGCCAGAACTGAACACAGCACCTGAGGTGTGGCCACACCAATGCCAAGTACAGGGGACAACCACTGCCCTTGTCCTGCTGGCCACATTGTTGCTGACACAGGCCAGGGTGCCATTGGCTTTCTTAGCCACTTGGATACACTCTGGCTCTTGTTCAGCTGCTATGGAGCAGCCCCACCACATCCTTTCCCACTGGTAGCTTTCCAGCCCCTCTTCCCTAACCCTGTGGCGTTGCATGGGGTTGTGACCCAAGTGTAGGATCCGGCACTTTGCCTCGTTGAACCTCATGCAATTGGCCCCAGCCCCCGTTCCGGCCTGTTCAGATCCCTTCATAGAGCCCTCCTGCCCTCCAGCAGATCAACACTCCTGCCTAGCTTGGTGTTGTTGGCAGGCTGACTGAGGATGCGTTCAATCTTCTCATCCAAGTTGTTGATAAGGATATGAAGCAGGACTGTCCCCGGTGCTGAGCTCTGTGGAACAGCACCTGTGGTGGGCCATCCCCAGGATGTAACTCTCTTCAACACCATTCTCCAGGCTGGATCACCTGGCTGTCCTGCCTGTGCCCAAGATAGCGCTCAGGATGATCAGCTCCATGGCCTTCCCCAGCACCAAGGTCAGGCTGACAGGCCTGTAGCTCCCCAGATCCTCTTTACAGCACTTTTCATAGATGGACGTCACATTTGGTAACCTCCAGTCAATGGGACCACCCGCGTTAGCCAGAACTGCTGGTAAATGGTGGAAAGTGGCTCAGTGAGCACTCTTACCAGCACTTCCCCCCTTCCCCTTGGGAGGACCTGATCTGGCTCTATTGACTTTTGTGCGTATGTTTGTGTGTGTCTCTGTGTGTGTGTGTGTAAGTGGTGTAACAGGTCACTGACCATTTCCACTGGGATTATGAAGGCTTCATCCTGCTACCAATCTCTGCCTTTCCACTCAGGGGTTTAGGTACCTGGAAAACAACTGGTGTTATTGTTGAAGAAGGAACCAAGTACCTCAGCCTTTATCCTCATCCTTTGTTACTATATTTCCTGCTGCAACCAAGAAAGGATGGAGATCTTCCTTAGCTCTCCTTTTGCTCTCAATGTCAATAGCAGCCAAGAAGAAACTCCACTGATCATGCACAGACTTATTGCATATTTGTGCTGTACCCAGGGGCAAAAGCCAGTTTCCATAACTTCTGCTCTCCACGTCAGCCAGTAACTGATATTACTGATCCATTAACTTCTCCACCAGCACGAGACTGTGGCAATCCACATGGGTGAGATAAGGTGATTGCTATGGGCTTCCTACATGTGTCTACCTGTTAGACACAGCTGAGACACTTAACACTGGAAAAACAGAGTTGGGTGGCTAAATCCAAAACTATTTAGACCAATCCTCCAGATGTACTTCACTGTGCCTGCTCTGACACATTGTGATTTTCTCTTTGTGCGTGTGCTGCTGTAGAGCTCTGAATATCAAGAGGTACCAGTTTTTGTGTGATGTTCTTCACAGAGTTTTCCTGATCAAACCAGTTCCTGTCTCTGCTCACAGCAACTGCATATATTTTGGAGATGTCTGAACAGCCTAAGCTGTGGGGGAGAATGGAAGCATGAGACTTTTGGCTAGCATTTTCCTAGGGCAACATTTTCACCATTGGAGGCCAGAGAAATGTTTATCAGGGAAGACTGAGTACAGCTGATCCCGCCTTGGGGCAAGGCTCTGGCTGAGGGTCTCCTGAGTGCCATGAAACTCTGGAGTTTTAAGATTTCTAGATAGAAATATTTTTGATTTGGACTTCTTCTTCTTCTTCTTTTTTTTTTTTTTTTTTTTTTTTTTTGGTCAGGTCTTTCCTTTCAAAGGAAGTTAGTCATAAATAGTCTTCAAATTTTCTATCTGATGCTGTTTTATGAGGGAATAACAAATCCCACTACAAGATCGAGTTTATCAAGTCCTCTTGTCAGACACATGGTTTGGCC
This sequence comes from Hirundo rustica, assembly GCF_015227805.2. Classification (NCBI taxonomy): domain Eukaryota; kingdom Metazoa; phylum Chordata; class Aves; order Passeriformes; family Hirundinidae; genus Hirundo; species Hirundo rustica. The sequence goes on from NC_053450.1 coordinate 91,981,579, forward strand.
CCTTTAAGGCTCAGAATGCCATTTAAGGCTCTTGCTAAGCTGAACTAATTACCTATGACTGCTCAAAGTGGCAGTGATACTCCTCCCTTACCTCTTTTGTCCCCGGCTATCCATTCCCTCCCATCTGTTTCTGTCTGAGCCGGGAGTGAGCCACCTCAGTGGGCTGCACCAGCACCAAATGCTTCTCTTCTTGCAGTACAGTTATTTTCCTTCCACCTAAGCCCCTTAAACCAACTTGACATGAGGTCAAAAGAAAGAAGAGCCAATGGCCTGCAGACACGAGGAATGTGGAGGATGGAGAGCGGGATGCCACTCCCCGGCCTGCTGTAACATAAAATAGGGCACTTCATTAAATCTGTTAGATAAATTGGGTTAGATATATTTTGGCAAAATATACAAGTGAAGGTCTCAGTCCCTCAGGGCATAAAGCAAGGCTGGGGGACTATCTCCCCTCAGTCTCGCTGAATGCCCATCAATTTATTCCTGGCTCTGGCACAAGCCGTAGGGGCAGAGGCAGTTTGGGACTGACAAAAGTGGTGTGTTTGCTCTCCTCTGAAGAGTGGCTTTTTTGTAACATGTGGCGTGCCTGTCATGTGAGCCAAATAGCCAAAGGTAAAAGAAATTACCAGTGCTACTGATGGAACTGCATTTATAAAAGCAGTGTGTCTCTGGATTTTTCATTTTCTCTTCTTTTTTTTTTCCCCAGGGAACAAAAAGAAAATAAAAGGAGTAGAAAAAATTTAAATATAAAGCCATGGATATTGTGAAATCTAGCACTCAAAAGTGCTTCCAAAGTTAAGATTTCTCCTTCAATGGTAAATTTGCTATGTGATACACAAGTAGCATTTGCTATTGGACTTTGATGGACAGGTGTGGTTTGGGGTAGATTTGTCATATCACACTTAATCTTGGGAAAGGAGTGCTAGGCAGCAGCCCCATTTTTGTTGAATCCAATGCCACAGCTCCCAGCTCCTCCTATTGTTCCTCTTGTCAGTGGCAAACGTTGGGATCCTGACGCAGAAAGAAGAAAACACCCAGCTGAAAGATCCTGCTCATGGCTGGGAAGAGGGGAGGATGAGGAGGAAAGGGCTTTGAGTCTCCTAGTGGTGTTTATCTCTGCTTTTTCTTGTTTGTTTGTTTGTGTTTGTGTTTGGTTTTGTTCTTCTGGCACAGTGTAACATGAAGGGGGACGAAGGGAGAAGAGATGGGAAAGCAGTGGAGGGGTGTGGGGGTCACAGAGGCATAGTCACACACACCATTGTCACCTGCTTGGGGAGGACCTCACCTCACCAGCCCTGGATCAATTTGACTAATCTATTTTATCTCGCCTTCTAATCTATCTGTTTCTGCTGAGCTATCCATCTGCCTCGTGGTATTGATCCCAACAGTTTTGTAATTGTATTTAGAAAATGCCCTTTCACCCTCCTGGGAAGAGGGGTCTTGTGTAAAGGCGGGGCGGGGGGGGAAGGGGTGGAAATAACACACTCCACTGCTCCTGATGACAAAGCCCCCAGCACCCACTACAAGCCCTCCAGCTGTACTTTTCTTCCTCCTTGTGCAGCCCTTCCTCATCACCCCGGCTTCAAAGCCCCGGAGACAAACATGCCAGGGCAGGGTGCAGTGACAGAGGGATGACTGCCAGGAGCAAAGCCATTTGCAGAAAATGGAGCAGTGTCCCATCTCCTACATCTGTTTCCAAGAGTTAGCTGGGGAAGGCTGGAACTGCCAGATCATCTGAGGGAAGAAAGAGTGAAGGAACAAATATGATATATGCGATTTGGAAGGAAACTGCTTCTTATCCCCACACAAAATCAAATGTAATCCAGGGATGTGCAGTGACACCTTCCAAGAGTAAACAGATCCTGAGAGAGGCTCAGGAACACCCTCTGGGTAGATAATCTGCACGGCAACAGAGCCTCTTCCTGACTGTGGGAACCAGCTGCCACATGAAGCCCTCAGCAGTTTGTCTCGGTTCTTTCTGTTCGTCCCTATTTAGACAGGAACCTGTTCTCTGCATGGGGCTGGGCATTTTATTTAGAAATCAGAGCATGTTATTTTGAAATCAAAACTTATTTCAGTCCTAAATTTACCTACTTTGACCTCCACACCTTTAACCATAGAAAACACTATATACCAGCAAAGTTTCCCGCATGATGAATTGCGTGTGTGTCCATGCCCATGTATTCTCCTCATTTTCCGTCGCTGGAGTGTATCATGTCTCACCTCTGAGATTTGTGGGGAGAGTAAAGGACACTGGGGTCACACTGGTCTCTGTTTACAGACTTTTTCCCAACTTCTTCCTAAGCAGGAAGTGCTTTCTAATTAGCCTATTTTTTTTCACATCAGTAAAAAGCTTTTATCGTGTGTTTGTTGTGCAGGAATAATATGCTAAACTGTGGAGACCTACGGCTTCCACTCAGCCGTATTTCCCTGTGCAAAGCACAGCAGCTTCTGAATTACACATTGGATAGAGCTAGGGATCGCAGGGAATGCTGCAGGCATCACAGCGCAAAACCCGAGTGTTTCCAACTCAGAGCACTGAGAAAGGCTGGTTCACAAGGGTGCAGGAGCACCAGGCTGCCTTGTGCAGCAGAGTGCTTGCCACCCTCTGCTGCTGCTGGTTTACTGGCAGAGGGAGAGGTTTAATTTGCTGTGTTAGGAGACATCCTTTGAATATAGGCTGCAACCAGGCATGGTCTGTGTGAGACTCTGCTGAGCCGTGTATTTGTTAGCTTGGGTTCTGAAATACCTCAGTGATTGCAGCAAGGGATCCCAAGAAAGCTAAAACCACTTTTCATTGGCCATAACACCAAAAAGTCCCTTTCAAATTCTGGTAAATCCCTTTGGTCATGGAAAGATTATATACCCATTAAGTAGCCTGTTACCCCTCTCCTGGCTCTTGTTGGAGACACAGAAGTTGGCAGCCAGTGTAGGACCAGGCCTTCTGGCTATGGAGCAGGATTGTTGCTGAAGGGGTATCTCCAGCCCCATAGGAGAGGGTCACATCTCCCCATCTGTTTATGACTTGTTCTGTCCTCTATTATCTGCCTTTCATTAGCAAATGTGAAAGTAACACTGCATTTAAAAACATTATTCGAATATGCTAGTTGTCTAAAACTGGCATTTATAATGCAATTTCATAAAAGTTATATATCGACAGTGCAACACTTTAAAAGGCCCTTTCTGATTAACAAGGTTCCATACAGCTCCCCTGATTCCCCTGGTTGTGTTTTAAGAGAGGGAATAAAATGCTATGGATCTTGAAACAGCTGAAATCATATTTTTCCAGTATTATCTGCAGCCTTGTTTTTTCTGAGAAAGCAGAGCCTGTGATCAGCAGGACGCCTGCTCCCGAGAAGGGTACAGCTGACAGGGTGGTAAGGTGCCCAAATGACACTTTGGCTGCTCCTGCTTCCATCTGAGCCTCAGGGATCATGGCAGTGCCGTATTCGTGCCTGAGCCGATTCCATGCACCCACAAATCACACCACCTCTGCTGCCTCCAAGAAGTTCAGTAAGCTCCATGAGATGGGAACTAGTGTTTGCATTCCCGCACCCACCACAGCTGCTCATTTCTTGATATCTCTCTAGGTGAAAACAGATTGGATGAGCTGTATTTTCACCAGGCCTCCCCTTGCCCCATGTTCTGGCAGTTCATGCACCAGTGATGTGAGCTCCTTGGGACACCTGAGTGAAGCTCAAAGTCTCCAAACAGCAGCACACAGTGAAACAACAAATTTACTGGCCAAGTGGAAGAGCACACACAGGCACAAAAACTTATTATGTGGGCTGGGCAAGGGAGCTGGTGACATGGACTCTGGGCTCTTATTAGAGATGATTCTCAACCTGAGTTGCACACCTGCAGGCACATCATGGAAAAGGTGACAGTTTCTGATTTTGTTGGTTAGAGGTAGATGGCACCCCTTCATCCAAATCCCACTGTTCCCTCTGCCATTCACAGGAAAAACTGGTAGGAACACTGTAAGTCCTTTCACTGTCACAGCCATGGATTTACCTGGAATTTTAATTGCAATTTTTTTTTTTGTTTTGCTGAAATTAATTTTACTGGTTTGATTCTCTTACCCTTCATCAGCACATTCCATAGGGGCTAGCAGCATATCATCACACTGGCGCACCTGAAAAAAAGCTTTGGAAGAAGGACACTGAAATACAGAGAGCAGTGTCTGCTCTTTTACTTAGGCAATAAATCTACTGCTTTATTATTGCTGTTGGGAAACTTGGAGCCAAATTCTTTGCTAGCAAAACATTGGCTTCGGTGGAGTTCAGCCAGCAGAGAGTTTAGCTTCCTGTTTTTGTTCCAAATCGAAGACTATGCTCAGCCCAATTGTTGTCGTTGTTTTGCTAGTTAGCTGTTTTAATTTAAAATAATTATGTGTTGTGCATTGGTTGGGGTTTGTTTTTTTTTTTTTTTGTTTTTTGGTTTTTTTTTTTTTGTGGGTGTTTTTGTTTTTTTTTTTTTTTTTTTTTTTTTTGTAATCTCTTCTTCACACATCACTTTGTAACAGTCAGAAGCAAACAAACAAACAAAAAAGGATAGTATTGCTACATATCCTCTGCTTTGATCAGGAGTTATGAAACTCAAGGTCTCATCCAAAGGGAAGGCTTAGCCCAGGCTGAGCACGTCTTGGTGTAACCTGCTGCCCAGGTGAGTGTCCACGTTACCAGCCTGGGGATGAGTCTGCTGCTGGTTCTTGCAGGAGACCCTGGGTATCAGCTGGGTCTTCTAGTGGCATGGCAGCCCCCCAGAACCCTCCTCTCAGCCCCTCAAAGAGTGGCACAAATGTAACTCGTGACTTGCCAGGGCAAGCCGCATGCCTCAGGTACCTGGCATTAAGACACTATAGATGTTTGCTCCAGGGGCTGTTATTAACTTGCTCCATGCAGGGGCTGGCACCTGAGGGTCCCAGCTTAGTTGGGGCCTGTAGCTATTCCTGCAGTATAAATGTTATTTATACAGTGCAATTAAGCAGAGGTTTAAGGTAAACTGCTGCCAGCACTGAGTTAGGTACCTAAGTGAAAGGACATCTTGTGGTACATTTTTGAGAACAAAAAGCACAAAGTTTTTAAACTCCTGTTAAACAAAGAAACAGCTTTCACAGAGAGGTGAAGCAAAACAAACAGCAAACAGTTTGTTTGGAGAAGCAGTTATCTCATGAGCAAGCTAAACCTGAGTGTAAGCCAGAGACAGGAGCACAACCATCTTTTCTTGTCTGTGTGCTCCCAGGCAGCTGCAGGCTGACTTATTCCTAATCTTTGCATGGCAGGCTGCAGGAAAACTTGCTGTGTTTTAGTACACCAAAATCAACATAGTCACCACTCTGTAAATGCATGTCAGAGAAGGACTAAAGCAAATGCTCATGAACATCACACCCTGCTGTTTTACAGCTCTTCATCATACTCAAGTCTGAATTCCCCTGGGGATTTCCACATTCACCCCACCCAGCAAAAGGACTCAGGAGAAGACTTTGCACCCACAGGGTTCCTGAGTACCACCCAAACTTCTTCGTTCCTCCATCTTCCTGTCTTTTGAAACAAGAAAAACAGCTGGAATCCCATGTTGCAGGCCAAGTGAACTTTTAGAGTATGTTTTCACTGGTGCAGCATTGATTTTCCTAGGATCAATGTAAATATTACGTTAGCTTGCAACTGCTAATTATATCAGCATAAGCTTAATTTATAGTGATCATCACAGTCCTAATGCTGTGCTGCTGCCAACCTTCACAACTGATGCTTTGAGACATCATGTAAATCCAGCCATTAGCAATCAAGTAAATGCTCCCATTACACATCACTGATACTGGCTAAAGAACTCTTTAATTGACTTCTTAGTCTATATGACAGATGATGCAGACTGTGTGTTTAAGTTCAGGATTCCTTTTCATGTTTTAATATCTGCTGCTGCTCAGATAGATGCTTGTCTTAGAGTAAATAGTGTAACATTACATGCTTGAAATTGAAAAGACTGAGTTTGTTTCACTTGGAAAGAAGATAAAAAAGAGAGCTTAAGAGAAAACTCTGTGAAGGAATGAACAGCACAGAAAAAGTTAAATGAGAACATCTCTTCCCCATCTGCTAAAATAAAACTAGTGAAACAGTCATTGAAATGAAAAGGTGGTAAATTCAAAAGTGGCAAAAGGGTTTTTCCTCATAAACAGAAAGTGATAATTTGGTTACTTGAGAAATCACCAAGGTCAGTAATTCAGCAACTTTTAGATAGGGATTGCACATTTATATGTAAAAGACTATCAAGGGAGGTTATACTTAAAGTTCATGCTCCCAGGCAGGAATGAAAATCTTTAGGATCCTGTGGCTTAAACTATTCTCTAACAAGTCTGGAGTCAGGCTGACATCTTCACAGAGGCTGCTTTAGACAATAGGGCTTTTCTTATACCTTTCCACTGAAGCATCCAGCAACAGCCATAAGGAGAATTAAAAATGAAAAGCACACTATTAAACAAACAAACAAACAAACAAACAAACAACAAAAAACCTCAGGAAACCCCAACCAACCAACCAACCAACCAAAAACAAAAAAACACCAAAAACACATACAAAACACATATAACAAACCAACCAACCAAACGGCTTTTAATCCTGAAAGATTTTAGGCTTGTGATAAGGTACTGAAATTTCAGATACTCCAGCATTGAAAGAAAGCTTACTGTATGAGGGATTTTCAGTGCCCCTGTCTGCAAAAAAACGTCCCAGAGGTATCCGTGAAATAGGGTTATTGAGTTGCACAGAGACTATGGCAGTGAGCCAGGAGGCAAATTATTGTAATAAACTCAGGCTCAGAAGGCTAGGGGACAGTAAAATAGTGTCTAGGCTACTGGTGGTTCGAGGCAGCACTGAGCAGATAGAGCAGAGAAAAGTCACATAGGATGAGATGAACGGCATGTTTTATTTCCCAGATAAATCACAGTGACAAAGTTTTACACTCTGAGCAGCACTTGGAACACAAAGTACCTGCATAGTCATGCGCCAAACTGTTTTTTTGTTTTTAAATAATAAATCTTTCTGTTTGTCTTTAATAATAAGTATTTTTTTCTCTCGATCTCTCTAAATATATGTGTGTATGCTCATTTAGAAAATTCATAGGTGTTGTTTATGTGCCATAGCTTCTATGATGCATATTCATCACATAAAAAAAGTAGCTTATTCTGCCTATACTAGAGGTTTAAAATGGTACTTAAATACATTTTTTGAAAGCACACTATCCTAGGTAATATATATCCATAGCTGTCAATACAGAGAAATTTTTCAAAGGAAAAATCTCCAAACAAACCAGTGGGCTTAAGCTCAGCAGGTTTTGGTAACTGCGGGTGACATTTCTAAATGCTGTGTAACCCTGAAGCAGTGGAGCAAGGTAGGTAACATCTTCCTGTAAGAGGAGTACAGGGGAAGGACTCTGCCCCACCAGGGATCTTGGCTTTCCTTTTTATGAAGGGGTACTAAGAAATGTACCCTTAAAAAAGAAGCCATGTATATGGAAGCATCCTTGCTGAGCCCTTTCAGATTAGCATAAATCTAGATTCCCTGCAAAGATGTATGTCACCATTTATAGGATGTTTATTGATCTGTATTTATCTTTGTCAAGGACTTCGCTAAACATGGCTTCAACTACAATTGAAAATTCAGACAAATTGATTAGAAATGTATCCAGATGAAGCTGTTCACTTTGTCTGGTTTTGTCTGCATCCCTGTCACACAGAATAGTCTGTGCGCTAAATGGCAGCTGGATCTCAAGATGATTTTGTTTTGGCAGATTTTCAAGACGGTTTCTGTGTTTTGCCTACCTGATTTGCCGTCTGTTGAATCTGATGACATTTGTTAGTGTGCAGCTGGGGGAATTTTAAAAAGTTCACATTGCAAGTACATGTGGATCTATATCCAGTCTGATTGGATATAGAGCTGAAGATTGCTGCCATGGATAGAACAGACTCAAAAATAATTTTCTTCATGGATGGAATTTATCCTTCGATTATCTGATTTCCAGGTTCCATTACCTGCTGTCTTTTAGGTCTAAAAACCCTTTCCTGGAAAAAAAAAAAAAAGAAAAATGTTCAAAGAAGATGGAATTAATCATTGTAATGAACCATAGTAAGCAACAAAGGGTTTTTAACTACTTCCAAGAAAGTTCAGCAATGTTCAACAGCCCGTTTAATGGCACAAGACATTTGCCATCACAGAGGATTTCCTGTTCTGCGGGCATAAATCCCTGCTTGCATGCAAAGCAACAGGCTAGAAAGCTCTTCAGATCACTTGGCATTAAGCACATTAACTGGCAAGTTTGTAAGAAGTGTCATGCACACAAAGACTAAGACAGTTTAGAAGAAAATATTTTTGGCTTATGATCTCACAGTTTTGTGCAACTTGAAGGTTTTCTCCTGGAAGGAATAGTGGTAACCATATTTTGATAAGGTTGAAAGGGATTCAACATTCACCTTTTCATCATCTTTGTATTCTTCACTCAGTCTAGTGTCCTCCCTAAAAACTAGAGCTACAAAATTGTGTTTCATTCTCTAGCTGTGCCGTTGCTTGGATAAGAGAGTAATGGACATAAATGTCCCTCCTGCTAGGCAGCCACTTCAGGGTAATTTGGGCTTCAGATATACTCTATGCAACCAATGATTAAATTATGACTGGGATATTCTGTTGCAAGACAGAGCGGCACCCTCAAGGCTTCAGTCTGATACATTTACCGTAGAAATGCAGAAAGAGAAAAATATTTGTTTCATTAAAATTAAGACTGTTTTTCACCATGACATAACCTTAAAATGGTTGCAAAAAAATTTCTCAAATAGAATAATTTAAGAACTGTTAGTTCCGCAGCATGACACACCCTACAATATTATGCCAAATTACAGGTTAAGCAATTGAAATGGCTTAAAAAAGCTTTAACATAAAGATTAATTCCTGACTTTCCTTGTCTTCATTCAGAAGCTCTGAAAGGTTACAGCTGGGTCTAACAAAGCCCTTAGATGCAGGATAATACAAATGAAATTTAATAGCTAAGATAGTGTGATAAGAAGATACTGTCCCAAAATTAGCTTCTTTTTTTTTTTAACCTACAAAAATTGAATTGAACTGCAATTGAATTGATCTCGGAATTAAAAAGATAATTTTGAAAGTGTTCAGTGGACCTGCAGCCCAGTGTGAGAGAGAAGTATTTTAATATTCATAAGGAAACACTGGGAGCAGAGTCTACAAATTTCAAAGCCTTTCTCTTTTCACCCAACAGTGATCCTTATGCTTACTGAATGTGGAGGAACAGTGTGGGTTCTCCTAAGGCTTTCAGGGCAATGAGCACAATGCTGTTCTGATATTAAATGAGCCATCCCACAATTTAACGGATTCATAAGGAATTCTCATGGGAGAGTATCTGAGAGCTGTGGGATGATGAGCGTTAAAAGACATTGGGAGAGGCGCTCACTCATGCAGCCTCACCAGATGCGTGAGTACGTGAGATAGAGGGCAGCTGTGGTTGGCTACTCCTCCTTCTCTCCTGCTGTTTTTACTGACCTGAATTTCCTCTGAGCAATAAAGAGGCTGAAAGCCTGGAAATGATCTGGGGGTCAGTAGCACCATGTGATCTGTCAGTTCTTCAGGCCCCATCAGTGAATGGCCTGCAGACCATGGCTTGGGACTTGCAAGGGAACTGATGGGAAAGAAGGACAAAACTTAGATCATACAAAAAATTTGCACCACTTTCAAGAATTCAGTTTAACACAAATCCCTTTAAAACAGTGCAAACATCTTAAAATAAACTAGTTTAATCCTTTGCTTAAATCACTTAACAGTGATTTGTCAATGCTAGCTAAAAGCAGTATGTGTTAGGATTATACTGGTTCAAATATCTAGCATATAGGTGTGCACTGATTTACTGATATTGATTTGAAATAGATTTGATTATGTAAATGCAACATTCCCTAATTTCATTGGTTTATTGATATGGTAGTTAATTAAGCAGGAAAGGCATGTAGAAAGAAGGATCTTGTTTTAGAGTACAAAAGGTTTAATGAATAATTTAATATCTTTATTCTGTTTATAGATATTTGATAAAAACACTGTTTATTTTGATTTTACATCCCCTTTTATTACAAATCTAATTAAATAATTTTCATGCCAATTAGACAGATTATATTTATATCAAGGCAGGCCTTGTGCTTTTACGTCAAGGTGGTAAATTTGAGAGAACTGTTGCAGCATAAATTCCTACAGGTAAAAACCACAGGTAGCTAAGGTCAGTCTGACTCAAGTCAAAAGCCTGCCACTGCCTGAGAAGCTCATGGTGCGAGTGCAAGGCAGGGCAGATACAGTCAAGCAGTGGAGCTGGTGGAGCTGCTTGGTATCAGCCAGCATGGTATCAGCCAGCGGGATTTGCTGCTGATCTCAACCACAGTCTAACAATTAACATATTTTGCATAAATACCGTGATGAGGAAGAGCTTTAAAGACTAGAAGACGGCTAATGATGGGTCAGTGCAGACACTTTTTTGTTGGAGAGGGAAATCCTGGAATGAGTGCTGATTTTACAATTTGCTGTGGTTTTTTATACTGAGCATATGACATTAGTATGAGGGTGGTCAGCCTGGACTTTTAAGATAGACAGTACACATTCAATGCAACTGGAAACTGGAAAACAGTGCAGGGAGAAGTTATGGGATCAACTAATGGACAAAGCTCTCTAGGAACATGCTGGATTAATAAGAATGAGGAGGACGCTAAAAGGATGCTGCAGTGATGCAAGTGAATGGGAATGAGAATTTTAGGAGCATGGCATTACAGGGAGATACCATGGAAAGACAAAGTACACAACTTGGCCACAAGCAAGAAACAAGAATAAGAGTGACATATGCAGGACAGGATGCACAGACAGCAGCAGAGAGGACTGAGCAGAGGCTAACTTGGCAGTAATCAGAGCAAAGCAAAGGAGACTATCAAAAGAGTTAAGGAACTCTACTTTTTTAAGCTCAGTTGACTTTGAAATGGTAGATAGAGAGGTGTAGAGGCAAGGTGGCTGCAGTCGTTAGGTTGGTAGACTGAGACAAGAGACACCTGTGAATTGCCCTCAGTCATGTTATTTATGGATGGCTAATTGGTCAAGGAAGCTCACGATGAAGCAGGGAGCAAACCTTTGGACAAAACAAAGTAGTTAGAAACTGTGAAAAAGGTATCTGTTAAATGCAAGGCAGGAGAACATCCAAGACATAATTATAAGAAAAGAGTTCTGGGTAGCGGTTGCCTGGATATGGGCGAGTGCATTTTGAGGAGCAGAGAAGAGTGAAGGTCGATTCTAAGGTGGTGTTACTGTACATCTTTCAGCAGGGAGAAGAAAGAGCCAGGAAGCTATGAGATGAGATGAGATGAGATGAGATGAGATGAGATGAGATGAGATGAGATGAGATGAGATGAGATGAGATGAGATGAGATGAGATGGAGGAGCCAGAAGGGAGATTAAACACTCCTATGTTTTGGAAGAGAAGAGGTTACAGAGGAGGAGGCAGAAGGGAAGGTCAGATGGTTGAAAAGCTGCTCTGTTTTTACCTCCAAGGAGGCTGGACTGGGATGGTGAATGGCAAGATGAAGGGAGGGTTTGAGAGGTGGGTCAAGGAGTGAGGTGAAGGAGCAACTGGCATAATGCACCATCCAGTCAAGGAGAGTAGGGAAGTGACCTAGATGGGAAGATCACTGTCATTAAGAGATGGGAGGAGGTATGGGAGGATTTGAGAGGGGGATGTGCCACAGCCACCTAAATGGGAGTTTGGAGGGAAGGGGCAATGCAAGAGTATGAACAGTAGTCAAGAGTAGTAAGTGGCCATGGGATGGGGGTATTAGATGTGGACGTAAGAGAAATGGGGGAAAGAAGGCACAAGTAGATACTGCAAATTTGCAGTGGTGCGAGGGAAGGGAGAAAATTTCTAGTGAAAAGCACATGGTGGGTTTGTGGGAACTGCTTGTGCATCAGGATGAGAGGAGACTCTGCTGAAATGAGGGCAGGCATATGGACAAGGCTGGGAGAAAAGTAATCACAAATTTGAAGCTGATGTCCTGTGGCCATGGATCTTTCCTCTTCCCTGCTTGTGTGGAAATGCTAACCCTGTGTGATTCAACTACTTCAGATTTTCTTGATTTGGAGGCAGTTCATCTTCCTCAGCAACAGTGTGCACAGTCATCCCACTAATTGCAGCAGGAGTGCTGTCATACTCGGCAGGCACAGAGCTTGCAGGCTTTCAAAACATGATGGTGCTCTGGGATCAAAGCTTGCAAGGGTCTTTTTTAATTAGTATCACTTTATATTTTGTGGGCCTGTCTTCACATCTTTAAGTTTAACCTGTTGTAAATAAACACCTTGGAAACCCGAATTAGGTGTAAACATGATTATGTGAAACAGAAAGTTTGAGAGATGTGAACTGCTTTATTTGCCTTCAGGAGTGGTTAAGCCTGACACTTAAAAGAATGATTTAAAAATCAGCATTGTGTGGTTCACAGGTGATTTTAGCTGAAAGTTCAGGTTGGGAGCTTCACACTGCCATCCAAGGAGATGTAACCCCATGTTTAATGCCTCCAGCTCGAATGTCACAACTCACATCTTCTTCCCAGCCACTCCTGTTTATATAATCTATCTTAATGCTTGTGATGCACTGAAAATGACCCTGAATACTTTCTCCTGAACTGGGGTCAGACCTGGACCCAGGGCAGGGCGGTGTCACCTGCTGCCAAGCCACGGGCAGTGACTTGTTTGTTTTCAATGGGAGTTTCGTTTTCCTTTTTTGCTCCTCTTTCCTCCTTGTGTTTAGACATTGTTTTTCAAATGTGCTTCTGTTGAAGGTATATTTAGGGCTTGTTTTCTAATTTGGCACAGTTTAGGCTCTCTCACATAGATCTTCTTGGGATTTTTTAAATTTTATTTTAAGCGTGTGATACCTTTAAAAGTGTAAATATCTGGCCTAATTGGAATGCCTAAACAGTCACTTCCCAAACTGCCAAGATGTTAAAATCTGTTGATGTGCGCAGTCCTGAAGTTACCATGGCAACCACATCCATTGCCAGAGAGACATGCTAGATCCCCTTTAGCTTGTGGAGGGCATCCCTTAGCCCCAAACTTCAGGCAGCACGTTTATTTCCAGCTCCTTCCAGCTTGCTGGGCTACAGCTGCATCCTGATGGTGAATGGGAAAGGGGAGGGAGCCCTTGCCCCCTCCCAGGCGGTGAAGGCCGCTCATATGCCCAGGTCTTGTTGCACAGGAGGCTCAGTCTAAGCAGGCCAAGGGTGACAATGCTGTCCATCACCCCGGCTGAGGAAGGACTCTTGTGGGATAATGAGATATGTCTGACTTTCAGTGGCAAATGGATGAGAACCACCTTGAGTAACTGCAAAAGTGTGTTAGTGGGTGCTGGCTTACTCTCACTGTGCAATGGCGAGAGTCTCAAATCGCAGCCCAGGTGGTTCTGGGCCAATCTCCGCTATTGCTGCTGTGGCAGATGCCAAGGACCACAGAGTACACTCACCATGGTGGGCCAGCTCCAGTATGAAGGGGTGATCCTCTGAAAAACCTGAGTATATTGTGGGAGAGGCACAGAGAGACATACTCAATGCCCCTTTATGAAAATTAGCAGTGACCGTTTTATCCTTCAGTTTGTTCTCAGAGGCAACTTCTTCTGGAGCAAATTCCACAACCTGGTTTTGGTCTCTGCTCCACAAACTACAGTTATATACTGCTTACTGTCAAGATGAGTCTATGGAGTTTGCATTTTTTCCTTTTGTAGTAAACAAAGCATTATGTAAGACGAAGTTTGCAGTTACTTTTTCACATCCTTTTGTCCTTGTTTAGTCTAAGGGTTCCTACCCCTGCAGAGTCCACAAAACTACTGAAGAAGACTTTTGAAGAGAGGCTCGAGCACATGCTGAGAGTTTCCTGCACCGAGGCTTCCATCGAAAATACGCGGGAATGGACTCCATGTTTGCTGCGTCTTCCTGGGTATGAGAACTTGCTTTCACTTTATATTTGATCTAAATCCAAGAGAAACAATGTGGTTATTCAGAAAGGTTTGCCTTTTGTCTTGCTGCTTCTGTGTAACGTGCCAGGGCTTTCCATGAGGAGGGAACAGCTTTTATGATTACAGTGTCTAATACTGGACAAAATGCTTAAGAACTTCGTGCTTTTAATAGCTTTGGTATTCCTACCATCTCTGATAATTACAACCCATGTAACCATTAGGTTTATTTTTACATCTATAAATATTTGTTTTTATGTATGTGTACGTATATGTGCATACATCCATTCATTTTCACAGCTGGACAGATATAGTATCAGTCATTGTGAAAGTCTGCTCCAGCAACAGCCACTATGCTCCTGTTTAATAACCTCTCAAGATCAATTTACTCACATCGGCATTTTCAAAAACCATGTCAAAAAGTCTCCTTGCAAACTCATGCATTTGCTTAAAATTTATAAATATATGTTTAGAAAATAAAAAGCATGCTGCCTTTGAAGTTCGAGTGTGATTTTGCTATTTAAAATAAATGCAACTGTACTTTGATCTCTTCAGATTTGCATGAGTCAAGTTTAACTCTGCAAGAATGAGGATTAGGAATTTAAAGATTACTGATATTCTTGTGAAAACGAATGATTCCAGATACAAGTGCTAGAGGCCATTTGTTTTTGTTCATTGTGGCAGTTCCTGACACAAGATTGGGTACCAGTGAGTCAGGGTCCAGCTGAGCAGGAGAACTGCAACCCCTTCAGCATCTCAGCACCGTTGTTTTCTTCATGTTCTCTGTACCAGTGCATTTCTGTTAGTCTAGTTTATGCCACGTTTTTTTACCCAAAACTCAACAATGTTCTACAATAGTTAACTTTTGTTGAGGATTATGCCAGGGTCTTAACAGATGGGCTGCCTTTTACTGTGGTCACATCAACATACACTGGCACTGTAAGGAGGAGCACTGTCCTTTGCAGCCTGGCCAGCTCTGCTCTGCTTTTTGACTCCTGAACCAAGGGAGAAATCTGCATGGGGTTTCACAGAAATTTCTCAGTTGCTGTGAAAGCATTGTCTAATGTTCATAAGATAAAACAGCTTTTTTTCTTCATGGGGTGGTGCGTTGGCCACTAAATTTTGCCTTCACTTCCAGCAAGATGCCTCTTATTGCCGTCCTCTAGGTGATTTATCACAGAGATGTTTTCTGTATCCTTAATAAGCATTAAGGTATACTTACGCAAATATTTTGTTCAAAATTCACCGAAGATGCTGCATCAGGTGGGAAATGTAATGTGCTCTTTTCTGAAGAGGATCCCAAAAATTCTACCTGCCCCCTGGGATAATGCTTCCAGAGTAACAGGGAGGCCTCAAGGGCAGAATGTGGGATGCTTTATTGCCCTCTAGTCCCAGACACCTGTTCTTACTTTATTCAGGGTCAGACCTGTGGTTCCCAGCTGCTGCAAATCAGAATAGTTTGGAAGACTTTCAGCTAATGAAAGAAAAAAAATCAGCTGTAATCCAATTACAGAACAAAGAAATGAAAAGGGCAGGGAGGTTACCTGCCCCCTACACAAGGAATGATAATTTTAACTATACTTCTAATCCTAAATATTTTAGCAAATGAGGTGCATGAGCTCACCATGCTGCTGACTCTTCCCCATTCCAGTCAGTTTATTGCCTGCAGAGCCATACAAACATCCCACTCGAAAATGGAGATCACTCTTTTAAGGAGCTGTTCTTTGTCCTCTCTTTTTCAACTTGATCACTCTGACACAGGCTGCCTGGGAAGAGGGAACTTTACTGCCAGTTGTCTCACTTTTATGAAAAGAAAGAGACATGGCTTCTCTGCTCCTTGTGTCTTTTTCTTGAGCTCCATTAGCAAGAAAAATCGCAGGGCTATCTGAGCCCAAACAAGACTACAGACAGTTTTATTTGTCCACCAATTATCACCCATTTGTCATTAATTAACATTAATTTGTCATTAATTAACAAGCAAGTTTATTTTTTATTCTAGTCCTGTTACTTACCTGAAGATTTTCACTCTGGGGGGAGATGGAGCACATTTTTCTCTGCATACAAGTTTCAAAAACAAAAAGGAGAAGAGAGTGCCCTTCAAAACTCTGGGGACATATGTCAGAGATGCTTTGAAGTTATGATACATCCTTTTTGTTCCCATGCAGGTGCCACAAGCCTGGGGTCCTGCAGTCCCAGGTTAGTTCAAGTCTGGTGCAGCTCTTCCGAGCAGAGCAGTGCTTGTGCCTCTCTACCACATAAATGTACAACTCTGCCACAGGCGGGTGTGTGGGCAACGCCACAAAATGATGTTCTGTGTGACCTGAGGCTCAGCCCTGCCTTTTAGGGTTTCTTCTCCCACCTCTTTGGGCTCTGTGTTTCTCAAGGCAGAGGCTGCTGCTCTCCCAAGCCCATGGAGTGCTCTCCACAGAGGTGGCTCAGTACAGCAAGGAAAAATTTTTGCAGTGGAGAAGGAACAACTGCAAGCCCAGTCAGAAAGAAAACTACTTATTTTCCTTTGGGAAAAAAAAAACCAAAAAACAACAAACCACAACATCAAAGGATTTTTATAGTGTTTAAGTAATGCTTTTTTCAATGTAAAAATGCTTGTTTTCTCAGTCATTTGTAACAAAACCTATTACATGTACGACAGTGCAATCCATCATAAACACAATGAAACATGTAAGGTGGGAGGAGAAACTCATGACATGTTTTTAATAGACATTTCTTCCCTTCCCCCTCCAAACTGAAGTTATTTGTTATGACTTTTACTTAAAATGGGGAAAGAGGAGAGGGAGGGGAGTATGTTTTGAATTCACTGGAGAAGAAGGAAGATTGGTTTTATTTTATTTTAGTAGCTCCAGGCTGCCTTTGAGTAACTAGGTATTACAGTCCTGGTGCATCTCTAATTAATAAGATCAACTGCCCCTGAATTTTCTTTTACAAACTAATTTAGATATGTCAAGGCTGCAATTATTTTGAGAAAGATCTGACTCTTTGCTTATTCATCTTTCCTCCTACTCTATGAGAAAATAAAACCATCAGCCTAAGTGCCCTTTGAAGTCTGTTTTAGGTACTTGATTGAAAATTACATACTGCCTTGCTGTTGTTAAAAGTGGTCAAGGTTCCTGCTCTTTTTTTCTTTTTCCCCGCACTGCCACCCTACCATTTGCAAAGGATAATGAACCCTGGGATCTGGCTTAATTCCAGATACATACTAGCAGTGCTGTGGCCATCTGGGCCCCTACCCCGCTCTGAGACAGATGCCATTGGTGAGATGATGACACCACTGGGGTCAGTGGCAAAGCACCTGGCTCTGCTGCACCTGGCTTGGGAAGGGTCTGACCCTGCAAGTTGCCGAGTGTCCTCTGGCTCCAGCTGATTTCTCAACCCCATGCAATCAAGATCTCCCTTATTCCCAGAGAGCCCATGGATTTGTGGGGAATGGCTCTGAAAACTCATAAAGATCAAACTGTTTATTGGGGCAAGTAGTTTACTTTTATCTGGCAGCATTTGTGGGGCCCGAGCACCGGGTTTGTGTTATAAAAGTTATTGCATGTCAGGTGTCTCCCAAAATCCTACTCCAATAATCCCTTCTTGCTGGAAGCCTCCAGAAAGAACAAAATGAGGCAGAGGAGAGGAGAAGGAGGGAGAATTTGGGCTCCCACTTGTTAAATGCCATCAGTCAAGCTTTCATCTCTTGGCTGAGGCTGTGCATCCCCTCAGGATACTGAAACAACAGGAGCACCCTGGGCTATGCATTTCTTCCTTGTAGGAATGGTGCAACAAGGCAGAGCAGCAGCTCCCTGACCAACACAAGAACTGGATCCACCAGCAGAAAGAAAAGCTAACCATGCCTGGATTTTACAAGAAGATCTAGTTTTTATTACAGAAGAAGTTGAGCCCCTTTAAACGAAGAAAAGTGGCCTGGTTGTGGTTTTGTTTTGGTTGCTTGAGCTGGGTTTCCTATACCGACAGCATGACTTCACAGTGGAATGGAGGAGAAATGACTGCACAGCCTGCAATGGAGGAGAAATGTTTTCCTGCTTCCTCCCTCCCCCTTCTCTTCCCTACCAAATTCAAGCAGGATCAGCAAATTCCTGGCAAGAGGGACACTAGCAGGCAGGCAATTCTCCGACACCCCATTGAGCATCCTCCACCCTAACCCCTGCATGGTGTGGTTTACGACTTAGACTTTATTATCTGCTGACAAACTAAGACTTTTCTGGAAAGCAAGGTTTTTGTTCCCAGAAACTGACAGAGCCTGACCGGAGCATAGCAAGCTCTCAGCAGAGCTTTAGCCGTGCCAATTCATTTATTCAGAGGTCTCAAGCTAGCATTACATCCTAGGTGATCATAAATGCCGTCTGGCTGGAGTGGTGAGAGGGGAATTTCTAGCCCAGTCCTGTCTAGACCAGGGTTTGTCATGGAGGGAAAGTCACAAAGGGGACACTGTGAAAGTACTCTACATGGCGGTGCCATTGTGGGGGCATTCTGGACACATCTAAAGCGTAAACCCGGCATCTGGCCTTCGTTAGGGTTGCTGGAAATAACTGGAGAACTGCCTTTCATGGTGTCTGAGAAGCTCATAACCTGAATGCATGTGGGCTCCTGGTAGCCAGATACTAAAACACACTTGATTTATGTGTTTTTTTTTTTTTCTTTAAACCTGAAAGTTTCAAGGCTGCATTAAGGTGAGGAGCAAGGACATAGCTGTGAGAAAAACATGTTTTTTCTCTTCAGTACCAGATTGATGTTTTACCTGTGTCCAGCGCCACATAAGAAAGTGGGAGAAATAAATAAGAAATTAATATGATATACATGTATATTTGCATAGCCATGTACACAATATGTTACCTGTGTAATATCCATGCCCATTTGAAACTGAGTTAAATGTCAGATGTTCTGTAAGATGTGTTACCAATGCAGAGGGCACAGTGAGCAGTTTCCTAAACCTTGACCATAGCAGCCACTCACTACATGAAGAAACTTAACATTGAAAGCATGCTGACTGTGCCTGGAAGACTAAAGAGTAAAGCCCTTGTAGGATGCTGTCGCACATTTATCTGTCAAGCCTTTCTGTCATCTTCATCATCATCAACATCGTCATCATCATCATCATCAACTTTTGCTCGAAATTTTGTCCCTTCATGCTCCGTATTTTGAACAAATGGCATGAGAGTATCAATTTTTAGTGGTTCTTCGTGATCACGTTTTATAGCTGAAACTGTATTTTAAATATGGAAGGGGTCAGGCAAGGAAAATGTTAGCATGGAATGTGTGAAGACCACCACCAGGCAACTCTACCCTCCCACTGCACCCTTTCACGTTCTAACTCTAGTCTGGCCTCTTGCAAAGTACTGCAATATCACGTTTCCTCAAAGTCGAAGCTTTGCCAAATGAAACACAAGCCTCTTTAGATCCATTTTCACCAGTATTTGTTTCCAATTATAACAACATAGCTACTCTATTGAACATACTCCCTATCATTGTTTCTCAGTGAAGCTAACATTTTAAAGTCTGAATGTGAGAAGAAAATTATGACTTATTTATGAACAGTTTTCAGTGGGAAAAATATGGCAACTCCCTAGTATTTTGAAATGTTATCTCCCCCCCTCCCCTTCCTTTCTGATGATGATTTTAGGAACTTTAACCCTAACATTGTGGCATTTTCCTCTCTCTGAATGTGGTGGTTTGCCTGTCAGATGGTTACAGAGAAGGATCTCTCACAAGGACAGGCTGTTGACAAAGACCTGCCCAATGCTAGAATGAAAGTGGCCTTGCAGTTTATATTACAGAGCATTACATTCAGTCATTTGAATCTTTCAGTAAATATTTTCCATTTTTACAGAAACTTCTCTGTTTTGACCTAAAACATTCTGGGTTTTGCTAAGCCAAGTATTGTTAGCCTATGCTTGTTTCTCCTTCAAGCAAAACGTGTTTTCCAAGCCTTGTGCAAAGGGTCCGCAAGAATGTAACTTTATTTCTACTGAAGCTGGGAAGAATATCCCTGAGCACAGTTATTCCCCTGCTTGGAGAAGCAAGCTCTCCATACTACTTATGCATCTAAAATGAATCCAGAATTAAATATATATTGGTTCATTCCTGTAATCTGTGTTTTAGGCTGTTATGTATATTATCTTTGTACATCAGACCGCACAAGTTATTTTTAAGCCCAGATTTTCTTCTCTTTATCCCATTCCAAATACAATAAACAAAGCTCACAAGGAAAAGGAACAATAACATATAACCTCGCTGTAAACACATGGCTATCACTCCATCAGAATTCCTCCACTGCGTAGCAGCCACCCCAGATCTCACCTCCTCTTGCAGGTCACAGCTCTCCATTAGATTGGGGGTTGTATTCCAGTAGGAAGCACTGGGTGTTTATAATGCTGTTCTGCACTGCCTTGTACAAGGCTTTCTTTGGCTGAAAGCTCATCTATACCCACCGAGACACTTTACACCCATGCAGCCCAGCTAAGGTCACAGCCATGCTGCATAGGATGTCCATTCAATGGATGTGATGTTCCTGCTGCCAGCCCTCACCTCTCAGAGCTGGTACTGGAAACCCCAAGTGGAGGGTTGTGGGACCTTTCACCTTGAAAAACAAACAAAAAAATTCTATCCCGCACAGTTCTAGGAAAGAAATGGGGACACACTGCAGACCCATTGCCACAGAGGAGCCAAGCACCCAGTAAGAGCCCAGCTAGACACACCACCTTCCCATCTCCTCCGGGAAAGGTGCATTTTTGAAGCTGTATTTAACAGATGTTGGCTACAGCACTGCGGCAAGATGCACGCTGGACAAAAATAGCTACGATCATATAATCCCTTCTGTTGGCCTCGTGGGTTGGGGAATGTGGGAAGATTTCTCTCTCTGCTGGGGTCACAGCAGGGCAATGTTTGTTGTCTTCTGCCTACTGTCATGTGCCCCATAAAGCCCAAAAGAGGCCTTCTCTCTATTGAAAGAAGTACTTGGCATATTTGGAGCACATGCTGACACCAGTTGCTTTTCAAAGGCTCTGTAAATTCCAGCTCACTCTTCTATCCAATTTTCCATTCAGAGACACAGCAAGGGGCATTTGGCAGACCATGAAATAAAACTGCACGTGCTGTAATCCTTTTCAGGGTGAGGCTCAAGCTCTCTCTCCCTCTCCCTCTCCTCCCTCCCTCTCCTTTTCATTCCCAGTCTCTTTCTACACAAGTGTGACCAACTACAGGAGCACCTTGCTTGGATTAGACAAGGTCATGGAAAACCCTTGGAAAATCTAGGGCTTGTTATGAGCTCAACGAGCAGCGATACTGACCTTACCAGTTTTAATAGCGCAGGGGTTTAATTCCACCCTATGAGCTGTCTTTTGTTTTCTCCCCCTCCTTCTGCTGCTAGCCAAGGTTAACTCTTTGCAGGCTTTGTCAGCCATAAGAGAGTAATACACAGTGTCTATATCATTTGTACTGTACCTGTGGACAGGCAAAACGGGCAATTATCTGATGTGTGATTGAGCCCAGAGGGGTTTGCAGTAGATATGCCAACACCTTCAGTGCATTCCTGGATTAATTTGATATTAATATCAAACTAATCAAATTATATCTGAAGGAGCCCACTGCCCCACACAGAGTATAAACCATGAGAGCAAAAAGGATGTTCCTTAGCTTCAGTGTCTGTCAGGTCTTACTCTGCAACGGGAATTTTAGAGTGTACCAGTGCAAAAGTGGTGCAGAACATGGCAGTGGAAGTGATCCTTAAGAAAATCAAAAGGATGGGGGGAGAGACTTCATGCCAATGACTCGTGAGCTTTAGGGACCAAACCAACTTAGTTATTTTAAACTGGCTTTGTTCCCTTGACTTGTTTCTCACTTACGCATAGCTTTGTGTGTTTCCAGATGCTTTAATTTTAGGCCTCTGAGAAAAAAAAAAAAAACCAAAAAAAAACCACAAAAAAACCCCAAAAACAAAACCAAAAACCAAAAAAAAAACACCCCCCCCAAAAAAAAACCCCCCAAAAAAAACCCCACCAAAAAAAACCCCACAAAAAAAAAAACAAAAAAAAAAAAAAAAAAAAAAAAAAAAAAAAAAAAAAAAAAAGGAGAGAGAAAAAAAAAAGGTCTGTCTGATTTCCCAGTCTCTATTTTCCTGAGCAAGTTTGCTGTTTCAAGCATCCCATGGGTCAGTACTGCTGGCTGTCAGTTTGATCCCTCCTCTCCACCTCTCCCCTCCCACTAGTCTCCAGCCACTTGCTCCAATTCCACTTGTCAGTTAAAACACAGGCAAAATGGGTGCTGGAGGCACTGGGCCAAGCAGTGAGAGAAGGGGAGGAGAGGAGTGGTAGGAGAGGGGGACAGGCTTCCTGGTGTGATGCTAGTGAGGTGGTGTGTTGGGTTATCCCAACAGAGTCATCTCCTGTGACATTAATGATTTATCGCTGGAGAATCACTTGTGTTCATTGAGCCTACCAATCAATGAAGCCACTATTGTGAAGCCATGTGTTGCCACAGCGATGAAGAAAGTCCCTTCCTCATAGAGCTGACATCAGGAGATGAGAGGTGGCCACAGGCTCACTGACAGGTAGAAATCATCTGTGGGAGAAGCAGGTGCCAAGGAATGCACTGTAAAATTACACCGGTGGCCAGGAGGTGAAGGCACAGATCAAGATAAAATGGAGAAATGCTTGTGAGGAAAGGGAGTACTCAGAAGGGAAGGATGAATTGTTTAGATTAATACTAACCAAGTTGTATTCAAAGGGCACTTTTATTTTGAGTGAGTAGTTTTCCAGTGTATGACTCTGGCATGACTTCCTAGCCTTATTTCTCTAAATTGAATTCAAAAAAAATCCATTCTCAATTTGCTTTCAGCAACTTGGAGAGAATTCACATCTAGGTGCAAACCTCATGGCTCAGTCCAGTTCTTTCTGCCTCTCTCTCCACTTATTTAGTTTCCAGTTTAGGGCTTTCAGATGTAGGTAAGGGATAAAGCAAAGTTGTTTTGTTAACTTAGGTCCATTTCAGCTGCCTTCTGGTAGAGAATATTCTTCAAATACACATTTGTACATCCTTGTGTGGCAGTACTGCTTTGGTTTAGAAACTTACAGAAATAAGTTATTAAATAAGCTGTATTTCTCCACATACCTCTAGATCAGTCTCCTTGTTCTGAGCAGAGATAACAGTTTTCAGTAGCTTTGGGTTTTAACACAGTGACATCAGAGAAGCAGAAAAGCAATAGTGATGGGCCTCAAGGTGTGTTTGCCTAGTGTCTTTGGAGCTGCTGTAAATCCATGTCTGCTACTGTCTCCTGCAATTCAGAGGAGCTGTATGGAAAAGGAAAGCAAAAAAAAAAGCTGATCTCAGCAAATTTGATACAAATTTGGGCAAAGGATCAAAGATTCTGTTTTTATGGAAGCCAGTTCATCAATCCTTATCTTTCATGCAGCAGATCTTCTTCTCCTCTACCCCCGCTCCTCCCCTCCCCCCCCGCCTTTTTCCTTCTTCTTTTCTGGTAATTTTTGTTAAAAACATAAGATGGGGAAAGAAAAAGAAAAAAGAAAAAAGAAAAAAAAAAAAGAAAAAAGAAAAAAAAAAAGCTTTATCACTAGCCAGAGACTGATTTTCACCAGCACATAAAGGTTTCTTTGCCTTGGTCTTTTCTAACAACCAGTAAATATCCAAATGCATAGTTGTGCCAGATAAAAGAAGAAAGTAATAATGCTGTATAAAATCAGCCCAGGCAGCTAGCTAAGGAGTTGGCTTTCTTTTCTTTCAGAATTAAAGGAATAAAATCCAGTTCTGTGCTGGTATTTACTGTCGAGTGGCCTACTTCAGATTTTAGTGATCTCTTGAGACCCTGGCCTGACCCAAAATGTTATTACAACTTGGCCCACCCCAGCATAATAAACTACAATCCTGTCACATTGTGCCCCTCATTCAGTAATTAGAAATGTCCTAAGAACAGTATTAACTACTGTGCTTAAAAGCAGGCTGGGCAAATGCCAGTTTACAAGGGATTCATGGTCAAGGTGCGGAGGTGCTGAGCGAATTGCTGGCTGAAAATGCAGGCCTCAAACAAAAAGAAATTAAAAGAAACCTTGTAAGCCTCCTTAGGGAAAATTTTATCAGCCTCCCCTCTGCATAATCAACAGCTGCAGAAGCAAAACTGTTGCTCATCTGTTTTCCTGCCAAGTGGAAAATATATATTATATGCATTATGGTGATGGAGAAGGGTTATAACAACACTGTAGGCAGAAAACATTTATAAATGGCTAGTTGAATGATACTTTTAAGACAAAGAACCAGAGAAGTAAGAAACTGTTGCAGAAAATGCCATAATATGTTTTAAAAAGGGAGGAGTAATGAATATATTCTCTTGTGTCCATACATTATGAATGCAGAATTAATTTATATTGCATTTCAGCAATGTTATACTCTACTTCACACTTAATTATATTAGATAAATACCTGGAGTGAGGAACACATTGCTGACACTTGCAGCTAAGAAAGTCTTTTGTCATAAAAATAAGGACTACATTTTTGCAAGGTGGAGACAACTTTAACTATTTTCATAGTTAACCCAATCTCTACTGCTGTTTCTAAGCAGGCTATTAACACCCTACGGTCCCAGAGGCTTTTCTGCTTGAAGACCTTACACACCACCTCACATCAGTGCGATAATCATTTGCTGCACCATATTTACCCTGGGCACCTAAGCCAGGTTCAGGATACTGAAATGTATCCTCATTTCATTAGTTTTCATGGTCCACCAAGGTGGAGTGATACCCCACAGGTAATGGGAAACCCCCAATAACATCATCAATGGTACAGCTCATGAGAAATTGAGCAGATGCTTTCACAGGGCCCCTTGTCATTATGCCCTCTGACAGTAGAGAGTTAACTGCATTTGCAGTATCATTAACCCCACTAATCGTCTAACAAAAATAACCCCAAACCAAAGTGCCCTCACACTGCTCAAAAGCGCTGGTCCTAAATATATGTATTGAATCTTTGCAACTGAGTGGATCAGGAACAAATTCTTCCATGCATCTTTATGCCTTATAAAGCTGCACAAAGATCACACACATGCAATTCATTATTCCTTTTTAGGTCACCTCTGGGAGCAAGGGAGGTGGGTGCAGGCATGACATTCCCTTGTGTTTGGTGTTGTAGACTTCCAAGAGGACTTGGGGTAGGCTCACAAGTGGGAGGGAAGGTAGCAATTGGAAGAGAAAGGCAGTTTTTAGAGATTTCACTGTGCATTGTCCCCCAGCTCAGTGAGGGATGTGATGCAGAGCAGGGCCATCACACCTTTCCATCATTCTGCCACTCTGCTTGAGGAGGGAGAAAAAAAGTAGTGTCTGCAAGCCTTCAGCCAGGAGGCCTGGCTGTGCATCTTTTGTCAAGGTCAACCTGTCAGCATGCCTGGCCACACCACTGTTGTGGAGAACTTGGAAACTGCAGAGGCTGTTTGCTTCATTGTCCTGGAAAATGGAGCCCATAGGAAGAGGCTGCTGTTTTCCAAAGTAACCCTATTAGGAGCAATTACCAAAGAAGGAAGATAAAATTAACATGCAATGAGGGTCATGTAAATCTCAGATGGCTATTTGGGGATACAGCAAAAGAGCTGACTTGATGCATTAAAATATTTTTTCCATTAGTAACAGCTAGATTATGGTTTGAATAAAAAATAAAATCACTCTGTGGAAGGTTTAAGTGTGCAGTAAATAGAAACTAGCTTTCAAACTTGACACAGAAATAATTTTGTTTTCTTCTTGGGCTTGTGCATCTTTGTCATTCCAGCATTGGTGGGAAGGGTTTGATTCCACAGACATGGGCTTAGACACCTGGTTTTCTAGGGCCCCTTGGTGACAATTTTCAGCAAAGAGTCTCACTAAAGAGCTCAGAAACTGATACAAAGGTGAGCTGGTGGTTGCCTCTGGCAGGATTTCTTGCTGTAGAAATGTTTAGAGCTCAGTTTTGATGTGATTTGATATATAACATGCAGCTTGATTTGGAACTGCTTTTATATTCTATGAACACTTGATTTGGAACTGCTATCTTTTATATTATTCTATGAACACTCTTAGAATTAATATCCATCAGATTAGTAACTGCCCAGGATAGTACTTAATCCTCTTTTAATTTGAATTAGAGGATTAAAAATCTCTAAGTAAATTTTACACTACTGCCCTCTGGCTTTTGTCCCTTTCCCAAGGACATAATTTAGAGTGTTATCAGAAGCTAAATAGGTCACTGGTAGGACAGCTCTTGTCCATTGGATGACACTGAGTTGGCACACAGAGGTGCTAGGTGACTAAAAAGAGAGCAGACACTGATGGAGTATGAATGAATGCACTGAAATCACTCCAGCCCAATCTGCAGCTGGCATCTCTCTGTAGCAGCCACCCTCAGGAGCTTGCAAGCTTTGCTTGCAGCTCTATCCAGACATCCCACTTTAGAAGTCTACAAACTCAGCAGTCTCTTCATGGGGAAACAAGCTCAGATATCTTATTCTGGGATCACCAGAAACCCAGCATAGCTGAGGATAATCTCACCAAAGGAACATTGCCTTTCTCCATACTGCCTCTCTCTCCATTGGCTCCCTGAACACAGTGGTGTGTGTCTCCAAGTGTAACCACGTGCCATCCTTCTCAGGGAGAAGTTGTTTGCACAAATACTATAGAAGGGAAGTACTGGGTTATTCCTCATGCTTGAATGCTTCAGATTTGGAAATAGATGCTTCACCATCAAGTAGGTCAGAGGTGTCCCCAGGTCATGGATCCAAATGATAAGGTGGATAGGAAAAGGAAACAGAGGATTTCACAATAAGCTGTTTTAATGGATGTTTAGATTGGCTGTAAAAGTGCAAGTGCCTGTTTGTTTAGAGTTTTTAGGATATGAATCAAAGAAATAAAAATAGCAATGCATTAAGGCTTAGAGAACCTCTTGGGAAGAAGCAAATTAATATTTCTAAATGTAAATATTTTGACCCAACCTATTAATCAAGTTCTCATGCTACACTGGGAGAGAATTGAGTTGGATGTGGTAACTTGTCTTCTATGTTCTGCAGGAACAGCACATTGTGCTTCATGCACCAGCACCTTGTCTGACTGATTAGGCAGTGCTAATTCCTTCAAATTTTCCAGTATTATGCCACTGAGTTATTGGGGTTTTGTGTAACAAAAAAAAAAATTAAATCAAAACTTATTTTCCCCAGCTTTTCTGTTTTTGATGTGTGGCACAGGCAGCAAATTCTAAGTCTTGGCATTTCTTTTAATGTCTTTACTACTGTGAGAAATTGCTGGAGACCTTAAGAACACATCTTAATTAAATCAGTGAATTTCCTCATCCTTTTTCCTCTTTTGCTTATCATTCCCATGGTCTTATGTAGCTCAGATTTTTGAACATGGGTGGTGATGTTTAAAATGCTTAATAGATGACTAACAGATGTCAGGACATTACAGGCATAAGCAGCATGTTATATATTATTAAGACACATCGTCATTCAAAGATGTCAACATAGTCTTCTGTCAAGTTTTGAGATACTGTATCATTTTATAGCAGTTGATAACTTTTATTACAACATCCTCCTAAGACATTTGCAAATATAGGACTAATGCTAAATATGAAATGTATTTGCAATGGTTTATCAAGTTGTTAGAACCAGTGATAATTGGAGCACTTATCTCTGCTGACAGATGTACGTCCAGAAAGATGATAGCAACCACTTTGTTTGGCTATGTCTAGTTTTTCTCAAGAGTGCTGCCAAGCCAGAGGAATCACCTAGAGTTTGTGCAGGGATAGTCCCTAGCCATGGTATTCAAACACTACAGTTTGGAGGAGAGCGCTTTTAGCAGTCTCATGCCTGCCTCTGGTCCCCTAGGTAGAATTAAGGTCCGGTCTGAGGGTTGTTTTCTCCTGCTTCATCCTTCTTTTGTGATTAATGGCTTGTGATGTCTACAGTTCTCTTAGGGAAGTGCAAGCCTTGAAGCACATTCCTGTGTTTGCTTTGTGCTATTAATTAAAGAAAGACTATAAAATGAATGCATCAGTGTCGGCTCCTTATTTCCGTGGAGCAGTCCAGGCTGTGGGTGATGTCTCTGTGACCCATGTTGCTTTGGCAGTACGTGATGGCAAGAGTTGGAAGTGTTTATACCAAATCATTATTATCAAATGCATTACAGCTTAGACTTAAAATCTGGGTTTGTAAAACAGGCATTACTGTAGTATGGTGGACCCAGTTGCTGTAATTTTTTTTTTCATTGGCCTGAAAGAAGCACAAGGCCATGATATAGAGCTTTTCTACTTCCTCCATTTTTGCCCTACAGAACAGCTATTGTGAGGAATATAAAGAGTTTTCTTCCAAGGAAGTAGTCTCATGAGGTTTATAATACTTTTAGATTTACATTTTTTATATGTCCCCAGAGATGTTGTAAAGAATACATTTCACAAATACGACAACAAATAACGGAACTATGAACAACAACAACAAAAAATTGCATGTCAGAGCCACACACATTGCCAACCTTTGTCTTGAGGAGAAATTCCAGGAGAAATGAAGAAAAGACTCCTTTTCCTCAGCTCACTTCCTGTCATTTGGCATTTTAACTATATATTAAGCTAACCCTCTTTCTGAAAGTTTTGATTCTTACCAAATTTACAGGCAAAGAATAGCAGTAAGACGGAGAATAACAGTAGATATATCTGGCAATTAAGTGTTACCAAAATGTTTGCCCATTTAATGTCTTTAAGGTCTCTCTAGTTTAATAATTTCTTAAGTCTTTCTTGGGTGCCTGTCAGTGTATGGAAAGAAGAGGAATTTCTGCATTTATTGAATATATAGATGGAGTATAAAAGATATTTTATTTTCATTGTCTATCTCTGACTAGCTGTTAGCTCACTGAGTAACAGCAGACAACTCTGCCTCTTTCTGCCTGTTTTTTTAATCTTTATCAGAGAAGTGCAAAAGTACTTATTTAATGTACTTGGTGTAACCTTAGTTTATCAGCTAAGAGGTTAGTGAATTGTACAATAAAAGTACTGGTACCAGAAATTAGGTAAGAGATTCTCATGGAAAAAGGATGAGACAGCTGGAAGTCAGGCCACATTATATGAGAAGACAAGAAAAATCCAAGAAAGTTTCAAAACTGGGCTCCTGTAGATCACTCTTGACCAGTGCAGGTAGCAAAATGTGTCACTTAGCTTTAGTCACTATATCAAATCACATTAATTTTACCACAGCTCTGAAATCTCCTTCCCAGACTGCCTCTCTTTTATACTGTCCCCTGAAGACTTCCCCTGACTTTGAGGTGACATGCTGATTTCCCACTGGAGTAATAATTCAAATGAAATCACGTCATGGTGACACCAGCACAATTAAATCATAAATAAAGGCCATGACACGTATTTCTAAAAGCTATTATGAAATATATATATATAGAGAGACATATAATCTGCATTAGATCGTTACTTAAAAGGGGTTTTTTTAAGCTCAATTTATGCCAATGTAGATTGCACATATTTCCTACCCTTCCCTTCTAATCTCAGGGTTTCACGAACATGCGACTATGTTACATCCTCTATTATATAGATAGGAAGACTGAGATATTAAAGGTGACTTTCTCCTGGTCAGAAAGCTGGGGGCATGGGAATTTTTCAACTCTCAAGCTCCTTAGTTCCTCTGTCCTTTCCGTTGCCTTGATATGTTTCCATACTTCCTTATTTAGCTATAGACTACAAGTGATCCAGGCAGTCCTTTACCGCTTCTATTCCCACTAGGGCTGTTCTTCAGCTTTTACAAGCATCCTTACTGTCCATTGCCTTCCCAAAAGTAACTGGGCTAATTGAAGGTCTTACAGTATCTGAAGCAGATTCTATTAAAATTAGACATGAAATTGAGTTTGTAGGAATGCAGTTACTGGCATTAATGGGCATTAATTCTGAGGGTCTAGAGGCAGCCAAGCCACACCCTGTTCCCAGCTTGGTAAAGAGCAGCATGTGACAGAAAAAGAAGGGAAAAAGCACTCGCACAGTTTCTCCCTGGGGAATTAGTAGTCTGCAAGAGACATCAGCTGGTCCCAGATCCTCAAGAAATGCCTTGAGCGTCACTTATTGGCATGTAAATAGTGCAGAATAATCCTGTGCCACATGTCATCTTTTCATACCACATCTCAAACAGGAGCTGAGATACATTAGTGCCATTTGAGGATGGATGCCTCTGAAGGAAAAGCCAGCATTTGCACCACAACGCAGGCTAGAGGCACACAGCAAATATGGCATCTCACGATGACGTGTGTGATGGTGATGTGGGAGTGGAGCGCTAACTGACCTCAAAAGTTTGGCCCCCAGACTTACTGTTTTGAAGCTTGTCTTTGTTTCCTAATCCACGTGACTCCATTTTCAAGAGCGTTTAATTTCCTAGGCAAATATTATTGCCTTTTTTTCTCTATTTCTGAGTAGTGAACAATATGAAATCAACCAAACTGAAGTTACCATACAGATAAGAGAAAAAACTTACCCACGTGGTGATGACCTGGTGTTGGAATTCTGGAAACTGAGAATTTTAGGCTTTCTGTGCTGAAGGGCCATGGCCTTCAGGCAGGCACTGCATTTGGCCCGAGGCTGTGGAACAGGCTTCCGAAGTTGAGTGATAGCACTGGAGTTGTGGGTGTGCAGTTTGCATAGTATTGTGTGATCTCTCAGGGTGAAAAACTTAGAGGTTAAGGTTTTAGTATATAGAATATATATATGGGGCAATATGGAGGATTTAAGTTGTTGTCTAAGTTCTTCTTCTTCATCTTCTTCTTCTTGGTTTTGGGTGTTTTTTTCCAAGTGGGTGAAAAAGGTCCACATTGTGGACCTTGGGTGATTGGTTATTGGGTTAAAAGTAGAAATAATATAGGTGTCATCTTGTTATTGGATAGTTTATGCTTAAGAGACCTTGAAAAGAGTTAGAGACAGCTCCATTTTCTACCTTGTTAGTTAGACCTCACGACTTGTGAGACTGCACTATAGATAAGAATTAATAAACACTGAGTCCAGACACAAAAAGTGTGACTCCTGTGTATTAATCCCAGCTCTAATATGAAAACAAAGAAGATAGCAACCCCACAACCTGGAGATTCAGTTCCTAACTGGCAAAGGCCCAGAGGAATTGAGACTCTGTGTCCACAGGGTCCTAACAAGGGGGCAAGCAGGGATATGGAGAACAGCAGCTGAGATTGCATGGGCTCACGTTAGCCTGGTGCATGTTGTGTGTCAGCAACATCAACGGACGGCACAGGAATCCAGCGCATTTTGGCTCCACTCCTGCAAGGTTTAGGCCTGCACTTAAGATGCACATAGGAAGCGTAATAAAGCTTGGAGTGTGCAAACAACATTATGGAAGAGAGGACTTTTTTCATCCAGAAACAGCTTTTGCTGCACAATTTTATTTGTGCCTCAGAATATCAAGCAGTGGCAGAGGTAAATGGAATCATATTAATAAGCATGGATAATCTCATCATCCTGGGTGGGCTGACAGCAAAGCAGCACCAAACACACGCAGCTGAGCGAAATGTTCCTGCAATTAATTGGATTTGATTAAATTTCTCATTTAGTGGCTGGAGGAAAAGAAACAGACCAAAGACAGTGAGGAACTTTCTTGCTAACCTGGGGCTTTGAGTAATGGCTGTGGAACACCAGGTTCCCTACTGCATTACATGGGGAAAGTGTTGCCCTGGACGTAGGGGCACAAGAACCCAGTCTCTCACAACTGTTCTCTTTGTCCTCACCCTCTCCTTTTCTGAAAGAGAAGACGAAAATTTTGACTCTCAAATAGATGTTCTGATGCTGCTATGTTTCCATTAAAAAAATTGAAACCATTTCATTTTTGTTCCCAAGAAGGGGGAAAACCAACTTCAAGGCCTTGAAAGCTAAGGGGAAATAGAGCTGTCAATCTCCAGCCAGCTTTACATTATGATCTGTGAACTTAGATGGGGACACAGAGCTACCGATCCCATCTTTGTCCTTGCTTATATAAGGTTAGGCTCTACTCAGAAACATTGAATCTTGATTAAAATCTCGTACAGCAAGGTCCTCAGAAATCCACAAGTAAAACAAGTAGTTGCTTTTACCATCTTGCTAAAATTGTGCCTGACACATGGAGTCTTACATGGATACAAATTGGGCCTGGTTTCAGCTTAATTTTTTTTTCATTGTATGATCAAATTTTGTTAACTGTTGAAAACTCGATTTCTTTTATAAAAATTACTTGAGTCCTTTTTAGTGCCTCTTTGAATAAAGAACTAAAAAAAGAAAAGTATTTTCCATGGAAAGCCCACAACATTTTACAAATATCCCAGTTGTTACACATAAAGCAGCTTTTTCAAAACCTAGTGAAAGTCTTAGTGAGCTCTGTTTTGCATAAGTTTCCATCATGGGTAACACCAGTGACGTAACAGTGGGAATTGACTACATCTGCTAGGTCACCTGCTTTAGGTAAGATTTGCACATCACAGTGTTTAATGTAAGCTTTCTGTCACAGGGGTCCTGCTGTCTCTCCAAAAAGCGGCAGCTGCCTCTACATGGCTACAGGGAAGTCAGATCCTGTGCGCGGCTTCTGGTGGCTCAGGCATTACGAGGTCACTGTCAGTACACTTACTTCCTGAAATATTGGAAAATTTCAACACACAAACTTAGTTTATGTTGGACTAATTTACAATACCTGAACAAACTGGTTTACAATACCTGAACAAATTAGAATTAAGACTGGATGAGTGGGCTGAGGCCAGTTGTATGAAGCTCAACAAAGCTCAGTGCCAGGTCCAGCCCTAACGTCACAACAGCATCATATAATGCTACAGAGTTGTGGAAGAGTAGATGGAAGGCTGCCCAGTGGAAAGGGACCCTGGGGTGTTTGTCAACCGTGGCTTAACATGAGACAGCGTGCCAAGTGGCCAAGAAAGCCAATGGAATCCTGGCCTGGATCAGCAATAGTGTGGCCAGCAGGACCAGGGCAGGGGTTGTCCCCCTGTACACAGCCCTGGTGAAGCCACACCTCGAGTGGTGGGTTCAGTTCAAGGCTCCTCACCACAATAAAGGTATTGAGGGGCTGGATTGTGTCCAGAGAAGAGCAACAGAGCTGGGCAAGGGTCTGGAGCACAAGTCTAATGAGGAGAGACTGAGGGAGCTGGGTGTGCTTAGCCTGGAGAAAAGGAAGACCAGAGGGGATCTTATCACTCACAACTTGAAAGGAGGGTGTAGTGGGGTAAGAGTTGGTCTCTCCTCCCAAGCATCAGGAGACAGGATGAGGAGATGGCCTCAAGTTGCACCAGGGGAGATTGAGATTGGATATTATGAAAAATTTCTTCAGAAAAAGGGTGGTTAAGCACTGGAACAGGCTGCCCAGGGAAGTGCTTGAGTCAGCATCCCTGGAGGTATTTAAGACACATGTACATGTGGCTTTTAGGGACATAGCAGTGCTGGACTAACAGTTGGACTCAACAATCTGAACGGTTTCGTCCAACCTAAATGGTTCTCTGAGTCAGAAGGAGAAGCAGCATCACAGCTCAGTCTCGTGTGCGCATATAAGCACATAGAGTCATGTACATATGCACACGCCTGTACATGCATGCGCGAGCACACCCCACTGCAGCTCCTTAACATCAATACCACTTTTTCTCTGATTTGTCTCACGTATACATGGATTGTTTTTAAAACCACTGTAGGAAAACAGAACTTGCAAATGACAAAAAACCCCTATCTCTTCTTTTCTTTCCCTCTTGGGTTCTTATGCATGCCAGTAAAGGAAGACCCAAACTCCTGCAAAGCTGGCCATTCTGTAACTCACAGTGGTGGTTGTTAAAATGCTGGTCTAAGTCAGCCCCACAACAGTACATGAGTGAAACTCACCAAGGATCGTGCCACCTCTTTTACCCCTTGCCAAAATAACTAATACTCCACTTAGGAAGGTTTCCAGGCCAAAAGGTGTTTTGCTCCTGCTTTGGCTTAGCGGGGCACTGACAAGCACTTGACAGCCAGGGGTATCCTGGTTACTGGTTCAATCCCCACCATCTCAGTGAGCAGCCCCTGGCTGGGCTCTCCAGGAGGGCATGCTCGTTCTATAATCCTGCCAGGTTCCTGCTTCATTATTTGTCTTTCCTGTCTGGCTGCTTTAATCCTTGTCTCATAACTTTGAGGGTTCACCTTGTTACAACCACACAGGATGTCAGGCAACATTCAGCCACCCCCCGCTGCTTCTAGGCCAAAATCTGGCAACATCTGCTGCAAGCCAAGTGCTAGTGCACTGGTGGGACTGCTCCTCCTGCATGTCCACCCCCTAAATTTGCAGTGAAAGAAATGCCTTTTCTGTCCCTCTTGGCAGCAGATGGGAGCACTTCACCAGTATGGAGATAGATATTATTCTACCACTGAAATAAATGCACCTAGACTGGAAAGAGCTATGCTGGCAAGGATGTCCCTTTTTTCCCCTATAACATAATGGCTAATACCAGCCCACACAGGCAATATAATCTAAAAGCATAGTTTAGTGTTCATCTATTTGTTTTTCTTAATTGCTGTGTAGCAGCTCTCTGTCCATTACAGAAGGTGCCATTATCCTTTCTTCACAGCCAGGGATTTACAATGCATGGATTTAGACTGGAATCCAGGTCATGCTGAAATCCGCAGATGAATTCCCAGGCCTGACCTTGGCAGGGCTGGGATTTCACCTAAAATGACTTGTGTTATGTATCATGCTGAAAGGCTGTGGCATATTAAGGGATTAAAGACTGGTTTGGGGAAAAGAGCCTGTTTAAAACATTCAACTTTTTTGAAAAAATATGCACTATGCAGAAATAAAAAGCTGTTTGTTCTCATCTTAATTTAGGTGGTGATTTGTCAACATATTTCTTCAAGAACAACTAATAATAAAGTTATTGTTTTGTTACATTTTGCTATGAGACTATGATTTTTTGTTTGAATATGTTTTTCTGAAATCTACGATACATTGTTATTGAGAGAAACACCTGAACTTACTCTTGTTTTCCTGAATGAATGTAAGGACAATTGAGTTGAAAAGGTCAGAACAAATATGTGTTACCTCAGCTTTTCGACATGTAATACTCAACCTCAGTTGAGTATCCAAAGTAAGTAAGTCAGACTTTCTACACTGCAAGAAACTATCAGCATTTCTGGCCTCCTAATTCAGAGGTGACAAAGTTCCCAATCATACTTTTTTCACCTTCTTCTCCCAAGAAAACAGGATTTCTGTTTTTCAGACAGCTCTGGCCATGTGTGGCCCTATGTGGTGTTTGAAAACTTCATCCTTGACTTGGTGTGGGAAGGATGTCCTCCCGATCCTGTGTGGTTACTGGCTCAGGATTCATCTCAGAAATTGCCGGGCTACTGCTAGCCCTTTGCAGTGATACACTCACCAAATGGAGTGACAGCGATGTGGGCTAGACTCCTTTGGGTAGCTGGTACAGCCAGGCTGGTCTGGAAGTAAGGAAGGAAATGTAGCAGGAAGGCTGTGTTTCTTGATGAAGAGGTCTGACCATTATTCCTTCAGGGGTAACCCAGGCTAACAACTTATTTCATGTTAGTGCCAATCTGGCATCTGAGGATCTGTGAGAGCTCTGCTGCTGTGAGCCTGCATTGGATGCAGGCAGCTGACCTCGAGGTGAAAATCTCTCTGTCCCATTATACACCCTCTGAGACACCCAGACCCCATCTATTTTGTTTTCTCTCTCCCTGTCATTTATTTTCATCTCTTGTTTTAATCTGCTTAGCATGTCATGTGTGCCCATCAAAGAGATGCTTTCTGTGCAGTCTAGCAAACACATTAATGGGGTTCCTTTCTCTCCACATCTGGGTATCAGCAGTACTTTTTGGCCACTTGTCAAATATTTCCATAAAGATTGTCTTTCAGGGTTTCACATAATCACATTAACAGGGCAGACATTAAATAAAAGTGGGGGAAAGGTGCTCAGATGGGGTGGGGAAAGAGAGAGTAGCTCTAGGAAAGGGTTCAGTTCTTTCATGGTGAGGAAAAGGTGACTAGGGCAGATGATTGCTGGATTTGTTTTCACATCACGGCAGAGAAACAAACCAAGCTAAGGATGAGTGACTTTAGCCCTGTTAAAGCTGGGATGCAAATATTCTGCAGAAATTACACAGAAATTTTATTTTGCAGGTAAATGGGGGGGGGGGGGGGAAAGACCCTCAGGGTTATGCCACAAGAATGCAGAGTAGCTGGGAAGAATAAACCTTGTCAGTATAAAAAGCTTTACTCATTAGGAAAGAATCACCTTCATTTTTGTAGGGCAGACCTTCGTTAGGGCTTCCTGGACTACTGTGGGACCTAAGTGAGGCTTCTTTCCACATCTGGCTTTGCACGACATGTCCTTGCAGAACACAAGGCTGTCAGTGGCAGAAACCCATGGGGCTGGTTGCAAGGTTCAGCTAAAAAGCCCCTTTTGTTTGTTTTTTTTGTGCCTGAAGGGATCAGCTGCATTCAAGGTGAGGAATGTCAGCTCCGATTCCTCTTGTATCAATCCATCCACAACTCATTAGCTTATATGTAAACTTTGGATTTTAAATAAACAGCAGTGCACCCTGATTTCATATCATATAATGTATCTGAAAAAATATATATATGTTTTTGTTGTGAACCGGAATTCACGATATGTTAAGGGCAGCTCTGCATTTTGACACTTGCCAATGCTTTCTATTTTTGGTAAGGCTCCAGATGTTTTCTTCTCATGAAGTAAGACTTGCATCTGGAACCAGTGCTTCTCCAGCTACCTACCTAATTATATTCCTTATGCTAAGAGTTAGCTTTGCAGAATCTTGCTGTTGTCTCTTGATGCTTTAAGAGGCAGTTCTACGCTTTGATGCTTTATTCCAAATACTCTGTCCAGGCAGATGAATACCAGTATATTCAACATTTCTGGTTGTTCTTCTTGCTTAGTTGAGGAGAGGTGAAAAAAAACAACCTGAGAAAAAGAAAGTGAACAATTTAATATGATTTTTTTGCTTGTGCTGTGCAATTTGTGTTGCTGGAAGTTGCTGATGGTACAAAATTAGTTGAATTCTTGGTAAAATATTAACTTGGGGGGGGGAGGGGCGGGGGGGAGTGTCTGTAATTTCCATGTGAGTCTAATACAATTCCTAAGTATTGTCTGAGGTCTTTTTGGCAACTTTTCTGCTCCACCAACTCTTATATAAATATCTAACTGGAGGATTTACTTGCAGCATATTTTACCCAGGTGTCTTCAGTGGTCTAGGAAATTAGACAGTTCTTGTATTCTGATGAATCTGTACACCTGGGGACACAAAGGGCTTTGACTTTTGGCCTGACTCTGCCCCAAGGTGGCTCTGAATGCCAGTCCTCTGCCATTCCCCTGAGGTTTGAAGCAGCACTTCATTTGAACCCTGGCATTCCACTGCTTATGGGTTGCACCTAATGATGTCATCTTGAGGCGACTCCCAAACTGCTCTTCTGCCATCTTTCTTCCCTATCTACAGTAGTTTCTGATTTGGGAAGAGTGCTAACTGAGGAGGGGGGTTGGTGGCACTGTAGGGGGGTGAATTTGAGAGGCGCAGGCAGGCACAAGCGAGATGGGGAGAGTGCTGTTAGGAGAGACCTGGTACAGCTGAACCTCCTGCCCTGGGGCACCAGAAACAGGAAGGCAGAGAAAAACACCTGAAAATACAGGAAAAATATAAAATGCTAAAGGAAATTGATGCAGAAAAGGAGGGGCTGCAGTTGGGAGTCTTGCCAAATGACTGTAGTGCAAGTTGCATAGCTGGTGTTGCTGTGAGACCAGCAAGGACCCAGATACGCTATGGCGTCCGTCCTTCCCATGCAGCCTGGGGCTGGTAGCCACGCAACAGGGAAACTCTGCCACAGCTGCCAGAACTCAAATATTGCACAGTTTGACATTAATTTTTGTTGTGTGGGTAGATTATTCTGCCTAGAAAATATGTTTTTCTTAACTAAACAAATATTTTTGGGTGTTGTCTGACGTGGCTCTTGATGCCAAAGATATCATAGGATGAATACACCTTTATATCATTAATCAGGATAGTAAAGAAGACAAGAAAATACTGAACAGTCCTAATCCTGATTGCTCTTCTGCATCATTTCCAAGTGGGAGGGCCAGGTTTGCCCCTGGCCTGAGTCTATGAAGTCTAAATGAAAATATTTATTATGTAAATCTGAAAACTATTTTTCGGACTTTCTTAGTAATGTGGTGGTTTTGCTGGGGTGTTTTTTGTTCCCCCCCCCCCCTTTTTTTTTTCTAATGTGTCCAGCATTGGAAATGTTATGTGTCTGAGTACAAAATCACACAAATCAAAGGTAGGATAATGAGAGCCACATTTCACCAAGTGAATGAAATAAAACAGTCCAAGGAGGAGCTTGTTAATAGGAGTTTTGACTTGGATATCCCCTCAATCATCTGCATGTAGCAAGTCTGAGTTTCATAACTCTGTCTGTGAAGACTAAACATCCTATATTGTGGACAACCACAAAAGCCTCTTAAGACAGGTTTAATTACAAAGCCCAGGAATATGGTTTAGCTCTGGAAAGAAAGTAATGAACAGCACTTCAGTTGAAAGAGGTTGTTTCATAGCTGAGAAGAAGCATACACACAAACTTTTTTATTATGTTAGGAAGAACATTTGAATGCCATTGTTTTCATGTTGAGCATTGTGATTAGTGCTGGAGAAAGTACTTAAGTTTAGGTCGCTTGCAATAAAGAAAGCACTTATGCACATGATATAACTTTATGCAGTTATTAAAACATCTCTGGTCCCTAGAGGATTTACTGAATTGAATTCAGTATTTGTCAGTAAATTGTATAAAAAGCTACTTTCATATATGCACAGCCTGAGTCCTCAAAACCAAACGTGAAAGAGAAGTATTTCCATGATTCTTGCATTTAATTGCATGATAGAGAAAAAAAAAAAAGAACAGTTGTAAAGAGAATAAAAATAGTTCCCTGTAGCATAATTTTAGCTTTTGAGCCCAGATAAAGAGCTCGTGGGTAATAAATAGAACAGGACAGTACTTACTACAACAAGAAACAGAAAACCAACATGAAAGGGTAAAAGGCGGGGGTTTAAAACCTTTGTCTTGGGAAGCCTTAGCTGATTATCCCGTTTGCTATCTGAAAAGTGTCTTAAATCATGCTTCTGTCCAACCTTCAATGAACCTTTGTGCAGCTTGAAAGAATACTTGGAGTGTAGTAGTATCATTTACAATAATAAAAGACCACTAAGCCTGGCACTTCAGAAACTCAGATCCCCCTCCCTCCCTCTTGAGCAGTTCTCCGTCTTAAGTAACAACCCTCTAAGTGTTATTTGTAATGAGAGTCAAGTCTACATACACCTAGATTTCAATCTTTGCAGCTTCTACTTCAGTTTTCAAGGGAAAATATTAATGTATAAAGATGCCCTCTGACAGATTCAGGGCATGACTCTCCTACATCTCTTGAATTAAGCAGAATAGTACCTGTTATGGTATTATTCTCAAGAGTATGAATGTCAATGTCAGCACCAACCAGCCTGGAGGAAAGCAGAGACCTGGGAATATAGGAAGATATCTAAGCAAAAACAAGTATATGGATTAAACATTATTTACAAAGCAAAGAGCTCAGATAGTTCATGCTATAAAGTCACCATTTGGGGGACTAAGTCCAAGATTTCTTGGTTTCCCCTAAATTTTCCTTCAGTTTTGGAAATGTGTCTGCATACACACATCAACCTTTTAAATCTCCTTGAAAAGGGGAAATTTTGAGTTCCATGATGAGTCACTATATGCCTTTTTGGTTAAAAAAACAAACCTAAACCAAACCCGCACCAGATTTTAAGGCCAATAAAGAAGCAGGTTACCCTGTGTGTTTGTGTGGCATTGAGCACAGAGGGTTCACAATTCAGAATGAGACAAGAGTGACACAAAGTACAGCCAGAAGAGAGTCAGTGATCAAAATTATACTTGCTTTGCCCGTATGTTTATGTATTTGTTACAAAACATACAGCCCAATTCTTCTATTGTGCCTATATAGGCATGAGAAGTCTCCATGGGAAACAGAACAGTACCAGAGAAAGCAAGGAAACAAACTGGGCTATTGTCTTGGTTTAGGGTAAATTTTGGGAGGAAACTTTTGAATGGAGGCTCTCTAGAAGAACAAGTTCAAGTGGCTCCTCTTTGAATTTGTTCGGGAAAAGATTTCTTTGGAGAAAAGTGGAAAAACTTGTTTATTTAGCAAGCAAAGTATTTACAAGCATTTAAAAAATGAATAATATTAAACAATAAAACCTTTCACTGTTCTGAAGAGATGGCAAATTCAGAAAGTCCTTTCATGGGAAGTAGCTCAGCTCACTCAGTCTCATATCAGTCCCTCTGGTGCTGGAATGAACCACCCCAGACCCAGTGGGCCACAAATGTGAGCTCCTGGTGTTTTTTCTGGGTTTTTAGACTAGAGCAGGTTTGAACAGTTCTGGGAAAGAGAAAAAGCCACAGTCCAGGGGACTTCCCTGCCTCAGCTAACAAAAAACTAACTAAAAGCAAAGGAATGCTCTCTCCCGCTGTCCGTGCTGCAGACAACAAAATCCAGGAGCAGGAGTGTGGAGGAGTGAGTGCAGTTTCTGAAAACAGAGTGACTCTTTTCCCTCTCCTTTGCTCTCAGATCCAGTCTTTAAGGTGCAGAACTTAATATCCAGCACAAACAGAACAGACAATTGGGGATACAAGCATCATAAAGTCACCCTAGGAGAGCTATTTATAATTGCTCTGTTACCAACATACTCCTTCAACAGCTTGCCCAGATTAGACATAATTGTGTATTTATACTCTCTGGGAGAGTGGTTCTGAATAATTTTGTCTCTTTTCAGAAGATGCTTTTTATAAAATCTGTATTTGCAACTGGATTCTACACATCCTATTACATGGATATTTTAATAATAATTACTTTGACCTCTGTTTGACTATTGTCTGAAGGGAAAGGGGGTTTCTTTCAGGAACATAATCCTTTTAACTTTTCAGGAGAAAATAATTTTGGTTTAACTTTATTTCTCTCCAGTTATTGTAACATTTGTCTTGTTCCTAGGGTCCTTTTATAAGAGGAAATAATCTTTCTGTGTGAGCTTTTTTCCTTTAAAATCTTCTCTCAGACTTCCTACCAACAGACAGAGTAGAGACTCTGGCATGCTGAAAAACAACAAAAAACTCGGGTTCCTCCAAGTATCCTCCAAGTATCAGGTGTAGAACAGCACGGCTGCCTGCCTTTTCCTTGGGGCAGGCAGAGGAAGGATGTTGCGTGGTCCCTCTTTCTGCAGGGGGAGGATTTAACTGCTACCGATGTTTAATGTGGAGCAGCACCCACGTTAAGTATGACTGCAGATTTGGCAGAGGAGGACAGTTCACACTGTGCCAGGAGACCCACTTTCTGCTTCTCCTGCAGCAGATCAGAGGGGCAGTCACCTTGCCAAGACCACAGGCCTTCCTGGCA
Organism: Hirundo rustica; assembly: GCF_015227805.2. Classification (NCBI taxonomy): domain Eukaryota; kingdom Metazoa; phylum Chordata; class Aves; order Passeriformes; family Hirundinidae; genus Hirundo; species Hirundo rustica. The sequence continues at coordinate 92,023,074 of NC_053450.1, forward strand.
CTGCTATTCCCTTTTCCACTTTCCTTCTGCCTTGCCTAATTACAGCGTGAGCTCTTCAGGGCAGTCTCTGCTGCCATGTGCCCAGTGCAGTGGGGCTCTGATGTGGGTTAGGGCCCTGGGGCACTGAATGCGGTAGAAGTCATTAATAGGTCAAGAGAGAAATTTTGAAGTATGTGGTAAGGATGGAGAATGCGCAAAACCCTGAAAATTCCAATATGTTTACTAACCTGAGCTCAGAGCAAAGTGTTCTTTGAAATCTTTGAAAGATCTTGGCTCAATACTTTGATGTTACTTATTTTTCCTGCCTGAGGTTTGGTGGGTTTGGCCAGTCACTCTGCTTCCCTCTTCTCCCTTCTCTCGTTATTCCCTGACAAAAATCCTCTGGATGGTAGAGGGCTTTGGCTTGCAGGGTAAAGTGTCATCTCCAGCAAAGGAACTGAGTTGTCCATGTCTCGACTGCCACCCTCTGGAGTCCACCAGCCCAGAGGATTACAGAGCAGACACTTTCTTTTACAGCAAAGCAAACATATTGACAATGTCAGCGATTTCCATATTTAATTCAACCATTTAAAAAAAAAAAAAAAAAGGCAAAAAAACACCCCAGAACACAGCAAACAAAACCCCCTGTAGCCTTTGCAATGATGGCATCAGGGCAGAGGCTTCTCTCACCTCATTGGAAGGGGGAACAGGGAAGGTGCTGCATTGCAATGAGCGTGTTACGTGCCGCATAAGCAGGCACTCATCTGCTGGTACCCATGAGGGAACTAATGTTCCCTTATTTCCCCATCCCTCCACTGCCAGCTAATCTGGGCCTGCCCGTCTAATTTCCTGGCAACTGTTCTAATGTACAGGCTAATAATGTTTGCAGCAATCCTGGGAGACATCAGTGTGCAGGCTAAATATGAGGTTGTAGGGTCCAAAGAAGGATTAATTAGGGGAAATGTGGCATCTGGATAGGGGGAGCTTTTGAGAAACTCTTCATCCAGGTGGTGTGAGCAGTCCAGATAAGCACCCAAATATTTCTGTGAAGAACTGGGGTGCCATCCCTAACTGAAGTTCAACCGCTACTAAGTCCCCTTGATGATCTCTCCTCCTATCTTCCTCAGAGTATCTTCTTTGTTGTTTCCAACTATAACTTAATGAAAACACATTTGGAAGTAAAATTACAGATTTCTCAGGGACTCTGACCCTTAGGGGCAGCCATGGAGATACTGCAGAAGGAGCTGAGTACACAAGCTCCTGTTAATTAGAGCAGAGTGAATGATTCATAGGAAATAATTTATTCAATTAATTTAGCCTCTCTTTCTTTTGCAAATTATCTGTGAAAAGTTTGCAGTTTTATTGCATTCAGCTGCTAGATAGCAAATGATTTCTCTGCATGTAGTTGACCCCTACGTGGCTTGAAATGTAAGGTCTGGCTCTTAGCTTTTCAATGGACAGGGGTACTGGAATTAGTGTTCTTCCTTGATTAAACAACTGACTTTTAATATGCGCCTTGAAAAACTGATGTTCACTTTTACAAATGCAGAGGTGACCTTCCACGAATGTTGTTAACCATGGCATAGAAATATCTCTGCCAGTGAACCCATTTAATAGAACAATGATCTGGAAAGTCTGTCCAGCACTTACCCTCCAGTGTCTGACATGGTGTGTCTTTGTGAGCCTTCCCCTCTGGCATGCTCAGGGAATTTTCACTCCTTCTCCTTCACCCGTCCTGTGCAGAGTCCTTTGCTTAAGCTTCTCTCCACGTGGAGGCAACCTCTCTAGAATATCAATTGTCTGATCAAAGCAGCCATGAAGCACAGTTGTTAAAGTCAAAGTCATAAAAATCATTGCCAATAATCTGATGCCTATTTGCTGAAGTCCTTGTCAGGAAGGTGTGTATTTATTCACTGAAAAGCATTCATGATGCTTACCATTTTCCACAATAAAGATTACAGAATACTTCACAAGTAGGAGAAAATCCTAAACACTACCTGTAATGAGACACTATCACCAAGCAAACAGCCCTGCTCCATAACCTTGCAGCATTTCCCTTTGCCTGACTTCCGCACATAGGATAAACTAAATTGACACAGACCTCGGGTGTGGGCAGCTGAATTCAGGAATGTCTATCTTGGTTTAGGGCAGGGTTGTTGTCTCCAGCAGACTTCTGCTGCCCTGGGAATAGGGACATGCAGAGAGCCCAACCCATGGTAGGCAGGCTTTTCTTGAGATGCATCCAAACATGGGGCTGTAACTCTGAGCTCAAAGTAACATTAGTTTCAGTAACAGGTTTTCATATTCCATCAAAAAGCATTTTTAAAGGAGGATGGTACTGCATGAAAACGAATGCATTGGAGCATTTTTGTAACAGGTGCATAATATTTCAGTAATAGGCTTGTGGGATGTTTATTCACTAGCCAAATTCATTTATCAGGTATTGGCTTCAAAAGATTTCCCAACAGAATATCTGCAGAGATTAGTGAGCTAGGAAAATGTGCTTTGAACAAATACATCCTTTAATCAGGCAGTCGTTTGGATAATTCCAGCATCAACATGCTCACTGCTGGAATGGGTCTGCTGATAATTGCATTAACTATTTTTCCTGTGTCCGTACGTATCTGTGCCTTTAGATCCTACAAGGGCAGAGTTTGGCCTGCAACCTGTTAGTCAAGAGGTACCTGCCCATCTCTGCCTGCACACATGCAGTTTTGGCCAGCCCAGTCTTGCCCAAAGTAACATTTCTTGCCTGAAAAGACCTGCTGTATCAAAAAAACCCAAACAACTTTGCCAGCACAGGTGTACAATACTTTTTTTTGAAAAATAATTGAAGAAAAAATGCCTCCAAGATGTAAGAACATTGTATTTCAAAATATTTTATAATAAAGTATGCTTCATTTTCATTTTCTTAGTTTTTAGTAGGTCTTTGATTTTGTTTTTGAAGTTGAAAGTAAAATTAAGCTTGGTTTTACCAGGAGAAATTTCTCATCTGATTTTACCCTTGAAGCTTTAAATAGATTGTTATTTTGATGGAGGACCGGAATCAATACTGAAATAAAAGGAATTACCATGGATTGAAAACTTCAGAAGTTCATCTTTAAGATGACAAGTCATTCAACAGATATATTGGAACCCATATTTTATTATCAGATTAATGAAGAAACAGTAAAAGTTTTGTTAATCTTGTTCCAGCAACTAAGTGGCCCATTTCTTTTCTTATCTGCTGTATCTTACAATATTTCTGGTGTTAAACACTGCAGTAACCAATTATGGAAAAATTAATCAGCTTGGCTTATTAAATGACCGATTACCTTTCAGCAAATTATTTTTTTCTCTTTTTAGATGCCTGGTCTAATAAAATGAGTCTCTATTTGAGACACCTGAAGAACCATAATTCTTCCACTGATTTTTGAAAACGTGGGTCACCATATAAAATGTACCAAGTTTAAATCCTGTAACGACTTAAATGTGGTTATTCTGTGACTTTGGCTTCAGAAGTATAAACAAAACTAAGGATTTAAGGGTTAGCATATAAATTTTCAACTCAACGTGTGCTTTTTTTGTCATATTTTTTGAGCCTTTTAAATTGTGGAGGGCTGAAAGAACATTCAATAAATTTATGTTTGAGTATACCAGTGCTTCCCTGTCTCATGAAACCAAATCTTATCAAGCCTTCAGCATGAAGAGAACCAGGGCCATGAAGACAGCAAAAAAGCAGGAAGGACTCTGCAAAACAGAAAAGGGGAACAAGGAGGGTGAAAGTCTTTGGAGATTTGGGAATGTGGTTAACATGCTTGAGGTTTTAATTCTTTTTTAATGTGGGGTTTTTGGTTGTTTTTTTTTTTTTTTTTGCTCATTTTTTGTTGCTGTTGTTGTTGTTGTTGTTGTTTGTGAACCATAATATTTTACTGTGAAAGCAGTGGGGCTCTCCTAGCAAGCCCCTTCCCTTGTTTGCATCCTTTGGAAGTCACTAGCAGCTCAGGCACACTACTGAGTGGATGACAGACTCCTTCTTGTGTTCATTTTAAGAACACAAGAGCAGATGTCTCAGGCTGTGAGCTGCAAGTTGCGTTCTGCATGCCCCAGGAATGGCGAGATGTGATACACATCTATGTTCTGGGCTTGGCCTGCTCCAAGGATATGTGTCAGCTGCGTGCTCAGAGCTCTGCTCGGAGCTCAGGGTTGTTCCTGACCGCAGGCATTGCATGTGCCCACCTCAGTGAGTTAGAAGTGGCGCTGGAGGGGGGTGACAGCCTTTCACACACAATTCTGCCATGGTGATTGCACAAACAGGTAGGACATCACCACGTCATCTTCCCCTGCCAGACAGCCCGCATAGGGCCATGATGTCTTGCCTTATCCCACCACGATTTGCCCTGGTGTCCCCAGGTGGGGCTGTCCGGGGGGACAAGGACATTGTGCTCCACATGCCCAACCATGGGCAACTGGTAGGAGGCAGTGGGGGAGGATGCTGTCAGCTGTCATGCTCTCCATCTCGAGCAGGCTCCTCTGGATGTCTCTGGCATGGAAGCAAGTGCATGCAGGCGCCTTTCAGCAGTGAGGAATGGAAAGCCAGAGCGCACTCTGCTTTCTGTCATGGAGAGGTTAAAAGCAACTTGCCAACTGACAAGTAGCAGCTGGAAGGAAATTTCGCCATCACTACCATCACCACTTTTTTTTTTTTTTTTTTTTTTTTTTAATGACAGCAACATTTTAATCAACTTGGGCTGAGCATGAAAGTCTGAGTGGGAGATGAGAGGAATATCTGGGGAGGGGAGAAGGAGCAGAAGAATGGCTGGCTGCTGGCACATGTCTGAGCTGAGGGACGCTCTCTGCCTAGGAGGACAGCTAGCCTACACAAAATGTTCTGGCTTCTTGCCTGTATCAGCCACATCATGCTGCTACAGCCTTTTGTGCCAGATCACTGAGATGGTGACTGTCACTCTGACAGAGGGAGACAGAAGGATAAAAGATAGAAAAGGTAAGGGGGAAAAAAAAGCAAAACAAACCCACAAACCCATACAACCTAACACCATAACGCAGTAATAAGCTTGCTGTCAAGGCCAGGTAGAACAGCTGTATTTTTCAGAAATGAGCTGCAGTGGAAAAGTAGCAAGCCAGCTGTGTGCTCCTGCGGAATAAATTGAGGTGGGATGGAAGGCCTTGGAGAGTAAAGTCAGCAAAGCTCCACAGAAATGTCTATGAACACACAGAATTTAATAGGGAACCTGACCTCATATAGTCTAGCTGCGAGCAAATCACAACTCAGGCTGGGATAGTTTTTTCCCCAATAAATCCAGGTGGAAGAAACATACAGATTTCTAGAAGAGAAAAACTTATCGTCAGAAATGCTCTGATAACACCCTTATTTATACACACAGACTTTCTTGTACAAGGAATACCATAATAGCTATTGAAGAAAACTGCCCCTGGTCTTGGGTCAAATTCCCTCATTTCCTTAAGCCAGGACCTCTGTCACCTCCTCCCTTACAAACTTCTTAAAATCTTCTATAGAAGTCTGTTATCTATCGCAGATAAGAAGCTGCCTTTCCAAATCATTCCGGAAAGCCAAGTTGCTGCTCTCCACCCCAACACTTTGCGCGTGGGAGTTGACAGACCCATGTCATTACCCGGTCCACAAGAAATCTTTTATTATTAGCAACACAAATGCCGTTCTCTGGTTACACCACAGCTCTCACAGGCTGCTCCAGCCTCAGTGAATTAGCTGGACACTGTCAGTGCAGAGCAAAAATGTTCTCCTTTGTCCTCAGATATCTTCTCAGCCTTGTGGCTTGAGTTTGGAGCTGACAGCTCCCTTGGCCAAGCCCAGAGGAAGGTCTGCCTGTGCCCACTGAATGCCAGCGTGGGAGCAAGGGGCAAAGCAGCTTTTCAAAGCATGGGAGGGTGTTACAGCTAATCCAAAAGTGAGTGTTCAGAAGTGAAGAGACTGCTGGAAAGTGCATCTTAATAGCTAAAAGCTGTGTGTGACTTCACTTTGAGAGCTGGCTGCTGATCTCATAGCCTGCACTCAAGTTGTGCTTTCAAGCTGTTCTCTAAAAGCACTTATCCACTTCAGAAATATTTTTCATGGAGCGCAAGATTCCCCGGTAGCTTGAGTTCTAAGGGAAAACACCAAATACAAGAAGATTCATGTCAGAAAAACATATTATTCCAGGATTTTGAAGATGAAGGAAGATACCTAAGGTCATTCAAACGAAAGGATGTGAAGGGGGGAGGCCTGAACATAATTTCATATATTTTACTTAGACTCATCACAGAAAAGAAGAAAAGCATCTAGGGAGCCTTAATGTGATTTTTAAAACTTGTGTAAGCCACTAATCAAGAAATTTGTTGGAAGCAAATAGATAAACATTTGGTTTAAAGCACACATGAGGTGCATATGGACCCACAGCTGCTCTTTATTCCAGCTGCCACCCAAAGTACAGGTCTCTCCATGATCCAGCCTGTCATGCAACGACTGTGCCAGATGCCTTGCAAAAACCCTCTCAGCACCTCCCTCTCCTGTGCTGGCAGCTTCTGAAGGGCAGAGAGAGAGAGAGAGAGTGGACAGGGGGTTACAGCAAACACCTCCCAGATGGTAGGAAACTTTCATCTGCCCCAAATGGATGGTACAGCTGCTTAAATATGCTGTGTCTCTATCTCATATCTCCTCAGAGAATTATAGAATTGACACTGCTGTACCTCAGTGGAAAGGTGGGAGAAGTTGAAAAAGTAAAGAGAAAAGCCTAGTGGGTGGATTATACAGATAGATCCACTGACATCTTGCTGCAGGCAAGCAATACAGATATATCTCTGGCTGTTTTCACGCTAACTTAATGCCATGCATCATATAGGACATAAAAGTTGGAGGGAAAAAAAATGTCAATGGTTTTTGCCACTTGCTTCAGGTTTATGTGTAAAGAATCATGAAAGATGTTGTTTTCAGAGCCCTACTTTCTTCCCACCTCTCTACTTTTGGCAGTATTATCTGTGTCAATTTTGTTGTTCAGCTACCTCTAGTGGAAAACTTCTTGCAGGGATCAACATCAAAGATTCTTCAGGACTTACCTGGATGTTTTAGCTCTTGAACAAAATCTCCTTTCTTTCATATCTGTTAATAAAAAATACAAGACCCTGGAGCTTTTAATAACTGTATAGATTTTTAGGATAAGTGAAAGATGTTAACAGAAGCAGGGGGGATGCTTGTTGGTGCATCTTTTGCTGTGAGAATGTTACAGGCATCTCACCCAGCAGTCCTCTGTGTCCACCTACACTGAACAAGCCTTCAACAGGCTGGGGTTCCTTGGATTGTAGCGCACAGATGTGCCCTGACAGTAAAACTACTTCTGAAACTAAAGGTAGAGGGGAGAGTTCTGTAGGAAGTTAGCAGTTGGGAGTGCCGTTTATTGCACCCAATCAAACTCTACCAAACTCAATCCATGAATCAGGCATCAAGATCAAAGCAGTGACCATCTGGTCCCTGGAGAGAAGCTGCTCATCCTGATGTAGACACAATTCATTCTTGTATTAAATATCTGCTTTAGAGTGCTGTGTCCCACTCCCCACAATTTGCCCACACACTGGGCATTTTGCCAGGCTAACCAGATGACTCTGACTTAAAACTTCACTTTAGAGTGGATAAAGTTTTAGACAGTAGGATAAATGCCATCTCTGGTTTCTGAACAGCTAAAGCAGCAATGAATTTTTAAATAATGAGTGCTTTGTCAAATCCTGTGGTCAAAACAGACTCCAGAATTTTTTTTTTTTCCATCTCTCTGACAGAAAAACAGAGTCTATCACATCATTTAATGGATAGCATTGGACATCCAGAAAGAGGTACTGATGCAAAATGAGCTTTGGTTGAATTATGACAGTGAAGTTCAGCACTTCCTGAATTAATGTTAGACATTGGAACAATCTGCAATTTGACCAGGATGAATTTAAGTGTGGCAGAAGTGTGAATATACCATAAGAGGTGGTACACCTCATTCAGCTGATGAGGGTTGTAAAAATCAGGATTGCCCCCAGAAGTATAAGTAGCCATCCACAGAGCAGCTTTTAGACAAACATCACTCGAGAAAGTGTTTCATTGAGACACTAGATGTGTCTGAAGGAGGATACACGATACATGTAAAGCAAAGCAGAGCACAACACTGCCCTTTTTTGTGTGAGACAACACGTGGTCACCTGGCATCCTCAACATAATTCCTGGGAAATTCTGCTTTTATGCAGCAAGTAATATCAATCTTACATAGAGATCCTTTCTGTACTGGGGAAGAGGGAATGATGCATGTATTTTCAACCTAAATAAAGGAAGAATTGTAAGTTCAATTTTACCTGTGCAAATTTTTTGAGTATCAGGTTTCACAGGTAGACTCACTGGCATTGGGAGGGCAAGATTATCTTTTTCCTGTAAGCCTAAAGAATTAAAGTGCTTTGCTCAAGAAGGACCCCAGAAAACATATGTGTCTGCTGAGCACAGGTGCTTGGGCTCAGGTTCATGTCAAGCAGAGCTCTCTGTCTGAGGGTGGATTTGTACAGAGGCTTTAGAGAAGTCAGGAGCTTCTATTATGAAATAGGGGTTTCCACTGCTTGTTAGAGAAGCGTCAGGTATGATGTTTCATGTGTGACTTCATGGTCATATTAAAGGCCTGTTTCTTGGCAGTCATTACAAATTGAGCTGAAGTCTGAGTCTCCTTCTGAGCCCTGGACACCACCAGTGACCAGATCAGTAACATCTCGTTGGCTCTCACTGGCTGTGAGGAGAGAGGAGTGATATTTTCATCATGCCTAGTTCAATTTTCAGCAAGAATGAACAAAATAATCATCAAGATCTTTGGCTTATTCCTTCCAGGTCCACATTGTGGATGCACCAGGAATGTTCTTGAGAGGGTCACGTATTTCTTTTGGATTCTCAATATGCAGCAGTAGGTAGGAGAAATGTGTGCAAGGCAAATGCTTTCCTGATGGTCTTGCCCCTGAACTCACCAGTCACAGGCCATTTGTATGGAAATGACACTTAAAATTGCTATCCTAGAGCTGCATCCAACCTCAGCTTCTGCCAGCAGAAGATACAGGGTAGCAGATGGCAGAAATCCTACCCGAGCACCAAGTGGTTTAAACTGCTCTTTTTGCTAGGAATTTAAATAGTCCATATGCTGGAAGTATAATGCTCGGCTGCACCCTGGCTGCCTGGTGGAGGCCTCTGCTGCCTGAGCTAAAGGAGATGCGCAATTAGCTCGTAGCAGCTTGGAGCTTGTATCCCCTGCGTGTCTCAACGTCAGGCTGTGCTACAGTCACACACACATCAAAATGTCATGTTGTAGTGCATTATTTGGGTTTATATTGTATTTCATTTTATATCGGGTTTTGTAATGGTTTCTCCTGTACCACTCTGTTCCCTTGGAAAATGTATCATCCCAAGGTTTGTCCCTGCTCCTTTTCTCCACCTATTCTCCCACGCTGGAACGTAACCCAACTCTATTCCACTCCCACCTTGTCCCTGATTGGGTAGGGGCTTGTCCCTGCCTCTAGCCCCCTCCCCCTGGGTAAAAGCAGTGGGATCAGGTGGAAAGATCTCTCTGGCTCTTGGGACCGGGACTGGGACAGGGACTAGACTGAGCTCCAGACTCTGAGGGGGCAGGACCCCAGAATAAAGCCGTGATTCCCCCCCAGACCAAGGGCAGACACTTTTCTTTTGTCATCAACAGATGCCTGCTCTCTCTAAAGGAAAATGTTCCAGCAGCCTCTGGGATCTTTAAGGCCCTGAAGGGAAAATTCCTTCTGGCGTGGTTTCTCTCTCAAGCTAGCCGAGGCAAAAACGGAGCACGAGCTCCGAGGGAGAGAGAGAGAGCCACTTCAATGTCAGATCCTGCATCTGGAGGAAGAGGGTGGTGTCTGATTGTCAAACTGGGGCTGTTTGCTTTGAGAGAAAAGCAAAGACTGAGCATGGTCTGGGTACCTGGTCTCCTCTTTTTCTCAGCTCCTGGGATGAGCTGGTGAACCTCAAGCTGAGGTACTCAAGGGGCATAGTTTGTCATGGATTTCAGAGGAGCACAAACAGTGCTCTCTGGGGGATTTGCAGCCTCAGATTCCAGGACCTGGTGAGACACCAAAGCTGCTTTGCAACATGATGCACAGTGCCTGAAACAGAAGGTCCTCAGCTCTGGTCACAGGTTGTGCTTGCCATTGAGCAGCTAGGACAGCTCTGCTCTTTGATCACATTTGGGTGATTTTGTTTAGTTGCTGGGAAGGGCTTGCTTCTCCCTGGGCAAATCCCCCACTTCATAAGTCATCTTCTAAAAATCTGCCATCAGTCTGGCTGGCTGAGGCTGTACCCATTCCAGGGAAGTAATGTCCTTTTTTTGTGAGCTGAGAAGGTGACCAAGCACAGTGTTTCAAATGGAGAAGTGCCCTACCTCATGCAGAAATGTTATCTCCTATCTTGATTTATCGTTTCTTCTCTGATTCATCCAGTTCTCCCTTGCCTATTGTGCTGGAGTTGAACTCCAGATGGATGGCTCGGAGGGCTTTACTAAAGTAATCCCCAGAGAAAATTCCTTTCCTGGCCAGATCACTCTGAATTACTCCTCTGCTTGAAATGTACTCTCACTGCCACTAGATTTATTATGTAACATTTTTCTAATTTAAATTGTTTTCTATACTGGCAGAGTTGCCTGAAAGATCTTCTTCATCCTGAATCCGGTTACATTGGTCATTATTCGCTTTTTGCTCTCCAGTTCTGCCATTATCAACAGACATTGGTATCTCACAGCTGACGTCCACATCTAAATCATTTACGTATGTTCATTTAAAGGATAGGGAGGTCAAATGTTTCAAAATCTTGCAAGGTCACTGACAATAAAGATGTAATTTGTTTTTTTGCTTGTCCTTTTTATGAAGAAAATTGTATTTTGATATTCATAAGGAGACTTTTATTAACAAATGTAAGAGTGCCTTGAAATGGATATTTTATTATTGTGACTATTAGTGTTTAGCATGCTTGTTATCCTTGATTTTTTTTTTTTATTCCTAGAGGGTCTTGAGATGAACAAAGCACATATTTTAGTAAATTATTCTCTTTGTATCTGTGAGTTACTGACCCTTTTAAAAACACATTTTGCTAATACATATATATATATATATATATATATATATATATATAAAAATACAGTGTTCTTTCTAATAAGTATAGACATCAAGAATCTCTAAATGTAAATTACTCTCAAGCTGTTCCTTTTAGCCCTGTGCCAGAGCTAGATAACTTCCAAGGGGCTCCAAATCTTGAACTTCAGTAGGCTAAACCCCTCCTATTATGTAGGAACTTGTCTGCAGTGTTTCATTGGGCTCCAGGGCAAGTTTGTTCATTTCAACAAAGACTATGCCTCTTCCCAAATGCAGCAAATTGTAGACAATCCTTAATAGTAGACATGAATCCATTTTCACAGGTATCAGTGTCCATTTTCACAGAACACATAGATAAAGAGTTTGAGGTTTGGAAAGCTTCAAAGAAAGAATCACGTGATGAGGTGATGAAAAACTTTCTCACATACAGCATGCACTGAGCTGGTGTCTCCACAGCTTGCTTTACTGTACATCTCCTCACACTAATTATGTCTCTGAAGTGAGAAAGCACTGTTATTGTTACTGAAAACATGGGTTTGTTTGATGATGGACAGATGGGAAATCTGTAAGAAGGCTAGGAAAAAAAAAATCTAGATTTCACAAGTTCTGGACTAGGAAAAGCAAGTTAGGGGGTTAAAAAATGCTGTGGATTAGAGAATAAGTTCCCTGAATAGAAGAGTGGAAGTGTGTTTCATCAGGGATTTATTGCAATTCATTTTCAGCTTACAGTGGTGAAATAAAAATGTCAACAATTGACTAAGAAATTAAACTGATCCAATATCTATTAATGTTTTATACTCCTGAGGTGGCACTAGTCACAAAATAACCCTTGATTAATGTCTGTGCTAAATATCAACAATAAGTTTCAGTTTTGTCATTAAATGGACTTCAATACTGAAGCTACACATGCACAGAAAAGTAAAAGAGAAAGTAATGCCTGCAGACGGCAAGAAAACTAGACATGCCATACTAAATACAAAAAAATCCTTTAGAAAGACACTCTGGTTACTACTAAAAGAGAACTAATAGAGACAAAAAAGGAGCATTAAAATGAGAAAACTAAAAAAGGTAAATTTTTGTAATGTAAATTAAGCTGGAATAATAGATTTTCAGGAGATCTTTTAAAAAAATGTAGAGGGCACCAGTGTTAACCAATGGCGGCAGAATCAGCAGTAACAAAAGCAACCACCTTTGATACAGAAAAAGAGTCAATGAAACCAGCAGATGAACAATAACTGGAAGAAGGATTTAAGAGAGGCAAGGTCATTATGGCAAGAGGAAATTAATTATCAGTCTCATTACTCACTACCTGTGAGACAGGGTGTCACACTAGTACTCTATTTGGTGTTGAGTAGCCTAAGAAACTATCTAAAACAGGAGTGTCAATGGAAGAGATTGCGGGACAAATCACAAGAACAAGGCAGAGATCACTGAAGAGTTATAAAAGAAATCAGATATGACATTGTTCAAAAACAAATTGTCATGTGTAAACGATCGTTTTTTCTGCAGAATAATGTACAGCGGCAAACGTCACTAGCCTTTAGTAATGGCTGCAGGCTTCATTGGGAACTACAGATCAATAACACTACAGTCAAACTTGTAGAAACAATCATAAACAGAATTTTTAGACACAAAAATACATACACATTGTTCAGAAAGAACTGTCTTACTTGGAGACTTGGAGGAGCTGGCAACTGATGCCTTAAATTTTAGCTTTCATATTTTCCAGATTCTGTACTGCACTAGTGTGTAACTCTGAACTTCATATAAAGTGTTAGCAAGTTCTCTTCGCAGCGTAGTTAGACAAAACAATCCTTTTCCAGCCTGAGAACCAATGACACCATTGCAGCTTCAAGCCCAAAAAGTATAAACAACAGCAAATTGAGGAGAGCAGTCTGGGAGGTTGGGACTTCATAACCCGAAGCTGTAACTGGACAATTGACCCCAATATGTAAACGGACCAAAACTTATAGAAGTGTGAAAACTTGTGACTCGTCATCCATCTTGGACTCAAGCTTCAGCCAGGCTTTTGTACTGCCCAAGATGTATCCTTTGAAGGCCTTTTAATAAATGCCCACATCACAACTACCTGAAAAAATGTGATCCAGCTGATAATTATTGAACTTACATTTGACAATGCTTTTGAAAGGTCTCTCACCACAAGACTGTCAGGGAAGGGAGTCCTCATGGAGCCCACAGGACCAGGGACATGGCAGGGGGAGGAGTTATCTGGCAGCAAGACTCTTGCTCTTGTTCTGTGTATTTATGTGTGATACTTCAGCAAACCTGGTGAATCTTGAATTGACAAATTCTGCAGAAAAAATAAAATTACTCAGAATAATAAAATAGGAGACAACTTCTGGGGGAGACTATCAAAGAAGTCTACAGATTGGGGAGTGATGTGTAGCGAGCAAATGGGAAATGGTGATTCCTTATTTTAGTCAGTTCCAGACCTATGAGGTACCCAATGAAAACTATGATGTAGCAAGACTGAAATAAACAAAAATTAGTTTTGTCACAATATGCATAAACTCTTAAACTGTGGTACTCATTACCATTGAACATTGCATGTGCCAACTAAAAGCAGGCTCAAAACCAGATCAGGCAACTCAGAGCTATTAGTGAGTACATTTCAGGTCAGACCTAGTATGGCAGTTTCAATACCCTGTGGAAAAAAGTCGTGTTGCCGATGGTACAAAATGGTACTTGCATTAAAGAATTCTTACATTTAAAATGTGTCCTTAGATGGTGAAGTGAGCTATCACTGTTTGGTTCTTCGCACAGTTGGTCAGAAAAATTGCAGAAAGTCTGTATTGCCATCAGAAATCAAAACAGTTTGCAAAAGAGGATCGCTTTCAGTAGATTCCTGGAAAAAAATCACTGAAAAAAGTACTGACAGTGTAAGGTTGAAACATCTCAACCTATTTTTTTTTACTTTGAAACAACTCTCTGCCTTCATTTTTCTTTTTTCTTACTTTGTAATAGCTTTTTTGCTATAACATAATATTAACTTTAAAAAGTCAAAACAGAATATTTTGGTTTCCATTACAACAAAACCTATCAATCAACTTGAAATGCACTGGAGGTTTTTTTTATAATTTCCCTTTGCAGAGAATTTCAGACTCTGGAGGTTTCATTGCAATTCAGAATAAAGTCAACTTTTGAAGCCTGAAAGATCTGTGAAAATCAGAATTCTTGTTCCTTAAAACTTGGCCAAAATCACACTTTTTTCTTTCTCTTTCAGTTTGCTTATCTGAAAGGTGGTAAGAATGTTGCAGATCTGCTTTTGCAAAGCCCTTTCAAACTGAGTATCCAAGAATTCCACATTTCTGTGTCTGATACTAAAACTGTATGATTCCCAAGCACCATCCCAATCCCACCACCTTCAGCTGAGTCTCTCCCTCAGTCTTATGTTCACAAATTTCAATTGTAGTTCTTTTTCCCCTCTCCTTTTCTTCCTGTCCTCATCTAATGTTTTTTGTTTGCCTTCTTATTTGTGCAAAACTGGGAACTGTTCCCTTCTGGGATGGGAGGAGGAGTTACTTTCCAAAAGGCTGTTGCATTTGACCTTGTCCAGGATCTTTTCATGATTAGTAGCTTATTGATTGGAGCATTCGGAGTCATGGCAGACTGACAGACTGAGCAGAGCTGAATCAGCTTTGTCAGGACAGTATGAGGAAGTTCACAATGCCACAACTCATGAAAAAATACAAAAATATAAGGAAGGGCTCATCCTCTAAACTCTGCACATTACATCCTCAGACTGGGGACTCAAGCATGTTTTGTGCTGTACATTAGCCATCTGCACCAGAGGGAATGTCTTCCTTGTTCTGTTCTCAGGACAGATGCAGTATTGCTATGAGATAGCGTGAGGCAGGAAGAGTTTTCTGGATTCTGGAATGCCAATAAGCACTTCAAACATCTTTCTTGGCTTCTGGAGTCCCTGCATCCAGCACCCTGGAGCGTGATTTCTTTTTATAAAAAGAAAGCCTGTGCTATTTTTCATACGAATCACATGCTGTTCTAAATGGCTTGAAAGTTTCAAGGACTCCAAATGCTGAAAAACAGCTGTATGCTGATGTGAGCAGCATGTGTAAGGATGATTTAAATCTAGTTTTTATCCTATTTAACTCCCAGTGGCTTTTATGTTTTCCATAGATGGATGAGAAAAGTTCTTGGCTGGAAAGGCTCATAAAAACATGTAATAAATTCTTTGTAGTCCCAGCATGAGCAATACATCATATTTTTGTTTGTTTGTTTTCTGGGATTTTGTTTGCTTTCTGTGACTTTGGCATGTCTCGGATCTCTGATGAGTCTCTTGTTCCTCACTACATGCTAATCCACAGAGATAAACTGTTCTTCATATTTTGGTTACAAGGTGGTGACCTACATCCAGAACAGAACACCCACTGCCTGGGATGGCCACAAGGACAAGGACCACCTCTGTCTTGCTGAAATGTGAGTCTTCCTAAAAATCTCTCCTGTTGGCTAATTATCTCTCTGTTAAGGGCAGAAGGGTTTTTGCTCATGAACTGGCAGAACTCATTGAGAGAGCTTTAAACTAGGTTTAAAGGGGGAAGGGCATGCAGCTGGGCTCTCTGAAAGCAGGCCCAAGGGTGGTAAGCCTGAGTTAGGGGTGAAATCAGTAGCCCAGGTGAGGTGCGTGTACACCAACGCACGCAGTATGGGTAGCAAACAGGAAGAGCTGGAGGCCATGGTGAAACAGCAAAGTTGTGATGTAGTCGCCATCACAGAAACATGATGGGATGAGTCACAGCTGGAGCACTGCACTGGATGGCTACAAGCTCTTCAGAAGAGACAGGAAAGGGGGAGGAGGCGGAGGGAGGATTTTGATGCCATGGGTATTGAAACTAGGGACAATGAAGTTGAATGTCTATGGGTAAGAATTAAGAGGAAGCCCAGCAAGGCTGATTGGGAGTCTGTTATGGTCCACCCAACCAGGAAGAAGAGGTGGACAACTTATTCTATAAGCAGCTGGAGAATGTTTCAGGATCACCAGCCCTTGTTCCTGTAGGTGACTTTAACTGCCAGGCGTCTTCTGGGAACTTAATACAGCAGAAAAGAGGCAGTCCAGAAAGTTCTTAGAGTGCTTTTTGTCACAGCTGGTGAGTGAGCTCACTGGGGGGGACACGACACTATGTTAGACCTGTTGTTTGCAAATAGAGATGGGCTGGTGGGAGATGCGGTGGTTGGAGGCCACTTGGAGCACAGTGATCATGAAATTATAGAGTTCTTGATATTTGGTGAAATCAGGAGGAGCACCAATAAGACTCTTACATTGGACTTCTGGAGGGCAGACTTTGGCCTATTTAGGAGACTTATTCAGAGAGTTCCTTGGGAAGCAGCCCTTAAAAACAAAGGAGTCCAGGAAAGCTGGGAGTGCTTCAAAACAGAGATTCTGAGGGCACAGGAACAGACTGTCCCTGTGTGCTGAAAGATGAGTTGATGAGGTAACCTCCAGCCTGGATGGGCAAGGAGGTTTTGGAGGAACTTAGGAATAAAAAGAGGATGTATCATCTTTGCAAGGAGAGTCAGCCCTTTCAGGAAGCATTTAAGGGTGTTGTTAGGGCATGTAGGAAAAAAAATTAGGGAGGCCAAAGCTCAGTTCAAACTTAATTTGGCAACTTTTGTAAAGGATTATTGCTGTGTGTTATTTGTTTCCATATTGCATTTCATTTTTATATTGGGTTTTGTGTTATAATGGTTTGTTCTGTACTCCCCTGTTCTCCTGGGAAAATGTTATATCCCGAGGTTTGTCCCTGCCCTTTTTTCCCTGTCAATCCTCCCACACTCCTCCCAGTCCCCTCCTGCGGGCCCTGTCTGTCATTTGGCTGTTCGTCCCAGCTTCTGAAGAGTTTGGGTAAAGGGCATTGAATGGTAGGGCAAGAGCCGAGGAGGTTCCTCCTTTTATGTTCCCTATTGGTTTCTTTGAATGTCCCTCCAACCCTGTTCCACTCCCACCTTATCCCTCCATTGGGTGTTGGTTTGTCCCCTCCCTTAGCCCCTCCCCTGCATATAAGCCCAGAACACGAGGCGGGCAGCATGACTTTGTTTGAGCTGCAGTCTGAGGCGAGGTCCAGACAGGACGGATCAAAGACTGAAATAAAGACCTTGGATTCGCCCTTGGATCAAGTCTGGCTCCTTTCCTCCACCACCGATGGGGTCTCTCTCTCTCGTGATAAGGGGAAAAAGCCCCTTCACCGCTCTCTGGGTTTTTAGGACCCAGGGGAGTTTTCCTGTCTTGTCGCAGTCTCAAGCTAGCCTGGGCAAAACGGAGCCGGTAGCTCTGTAAGAGATGAGCGACAGAGGATAATAAAAAAATATTTTTACAAGTATATTAACAGCAAAAGGAAGAATAAGACCAACCTTTGTTCTCTACTGGATGCAGGAGAGAACCTAGTAGCTGCAGATGAGGAGAACGCAGAAGTGCCTAACTCCTTCTTTGCCTCAGTCCTTAGTGGGAAGACGGCTTGTCCTCAGGACAGCTGTCCTCCTGGGTTGGTTGATGGTGTCAGGGAGCAGAATGGTCCCCCTGTTATCCAGGAGGAGGCAGTCAGAGAACTGCAGAGCTGCTTGGATGTTCATAAATCTATGGGCCCAGATGGGATCCATCCCAGGGTGATGAGGGAGCTGGCAGATGAGCTTGCAAAGCTGCTCTCCATCATTTACCAACAGTCCTGGCTCACTGGTGAGGTTCCAGATGACTGGAAGCTGGCCAATGTGACATCCATTCACAAAATGGGAGGGAAAGAGGATCCTGGTAATTATAGGTCAGTCAGCCTGACCTCAGTACATGGTAAAGTAATGGAACAGTTTATATTGAGTGTTATCACACAGCACATGCAGGATGGCTGGGGTATCAGACCTGGCTAGCATGGGTTTAGGAGGGGGTAGGTCGTGTTTGACAAACCTGATCTCTCTTTGTGACCAGGTGACCCGCCTGGTGGATGCAGGAAGGGCTGTGGATGGTGTCTATTTGGACTTCAGCAAGGCCTTTGACACTGTCTCCCACTCCTGAAAAGCTGGCAGCCTGTGGCTTGGACAGGAGCACTCTTGGCTGGGTTAGGAACTGGCTGGATGGCCAGGCCCAGAGGTGGTGGTGAACGGTGCTGCATCCAGCTGGTGGCCAGGCACCAGTGGTGTCCCTCAGGGGTCTGTGCTGGGGACAGTTCTGTTCAATATTTTTACTGATGACATGGATGTGGGTGTTGAGTCTTTCATTAGTAAATTTGTGGATAACACTAAACTGGGAACATGTGTCGATCTGTTGGGAGATAGGAGGGCTTTGCAGAGAGACCTGGAAGAGTTGGATGGATGGGCAAAGTCCAAAAAGATGAGGTTTAATAAGTCCAAGTGCTGTGTCCTGCACTTTGGCCACAATAACCCCCTGCAGCGTTACAGGCTGGGGCAGGTGTGGCTGGACAGTGCCCAGGAGGAAAGGGACCTGCAGCTGAACGTGAGCCAGCAGTGTGCCCAGGTGGCCAGGAGGGCCAATGGCATCCTGGTCTGTATCAGGAATAGTGTGGCCAGCGGGAGCAGGGAGATCATTCTCCCCCTGTACTTGGCACTGGTGAGGCTGCACCTTGAGTGCTGTGTCCAGTTCTGGGCCCCTCAGTTTAGGAAGGATGTTGAGATGCTTGGCACATCCAGAGGAGGGCAACGAGGCTGGTGAGGGGCTTGGAACACAAGCCATATGAAGAACGACTGAGGGAGCTGGGGTTGTTTAGCCTGGAGAAAAGGAGACTCGGAGGTGACCTTATCACCCTCTACGGCTTCCTAAGCGTGGTTGTAGACAGCTGGGGGTTGGTCTCTTTTTCCAGGCAGCAACTCACAGAATGAGAGGACACAGTCTTAAGCTGTGCCAAGGGAAATATAAGTTGGATACTAGGAAAAAGTTTTTTTATGGAAATAGTGATAAAGTACTAGAATGGTCTGCCTGGGGAGGTGGTGGAGTCATCATCCCTGCATGTATTTAAAAAAAGATTGGGTGTGGCACTTTGTGCCATGGTCTAGTTGAGGTGTTAGAGCATGGGTTGGACTTAATGATCTTGAAGGTCTTTTCCAACCTAATAATTCTGTTATACTCTCAGCAGCCCAGAGACCACAAGAGGCAGTAGGACTCTTGCTAAAGAGCTTGGCAGACTACAAGTAGAAGTTTGGGGGGTTTGACTGTCCCCTGTTGCTGATTTGAGAAAGCGCTTTGTGGCACCCAACCCAGCCCAGCAGAACTGCTGACAGAGAATTCCAGGCCCTCCTGAACAGATCCTAGTGTGTGTATTCTCATCACATCTCCAGGGTCAGATTTAGTGATAATTTGACTCAAACTAATGTCTACATAAGGGGATTTTGCAAATTTATAATTTCCAAAGGGCACATCTGCTAATATTCTATTATAATTTCTGAACTCCATTTCTTTCATTAAGGAGCTAATTTTGTTCCCAAGAGGATCATTAGCTTTTACCCATTTTGATTAATTTAATTCATATTACCAATAGCTACCTAAGGCTTTATGAACTGGATGGGAACTTTTAGACTTTGCTTTAACGCAGTCTCTCACCATGAGAAATCTTGTCACCTCTAATTGCATTTAGAGGAATTTAAATTAATTTCCTTTGACTTTTTTTTTTTTTCAGATCTATACTAAGTGCATGTTATACTCCTCACAATGCTCTTATTCTGCCTTCAGAAAAATGTTAAGCATGGAGGGCTCTTTGTCCAGGATTATCCCAAAATCACTCTCAAGAGACTTGATCCCAAGAGGTATGGAATTTCTTCAACTTCTAGGGAGTTACAAAGCAGAAGCACAGATTTTCTTTTCCTTATATCTGCAGAGTTTAGCCTTGGGCTCTTCTCCCCCGCAGGTCTCCCTGGGGTTCTTATATCCAACTTTACAACTGTCTTGGAAGATTTGTGCCCAGGAGAGGGCAAGTGGCCAAGGGAATTTCATTTTACCCATCATGGACATGGGGATGAGGTAATAACAGCAAAGAGAGGACCAAAGGGTGCTTGATGTATGGCACTTGGGACAATACCAATGCTTTTACAGATGTAGGAACAGATGCTGTTAATGAATAGGCCAGACAGGGCTTCTCAGGCATCTCTGGTGGCTACCACTCACTCTGCAGCTCCTGTCAAGCAAAAGCCAGCTTCCTCTTTCCCCACTGTCACATCCAAGCTCCAGGCCATGGCTATGATCATATATTTCAACATTATCAGCAATTTCTTCTCAAATCATGATGGCAATGATTGCAGAATGTAAATGCATGTCCCTGTGATCTGCATTTCTTTCCATTTTTACCTCAATTTGCAAAAGCTACATTGTTGTGCAGTTTTCCTTTCTATTGACTGTCAATGGGAATTCACCCTAGCTGGATGAAAAAATCACCCTCTTCAGGTCTAAAATGCCTCTCTGCATGTTCCTAACAGCTTGTTATTTTTGGATGCTTAGCTTCAGTCATGGGAATTGTAGTTGTTTCTTCAATTCCCTGATTTACCATTAGAACTGGTGAGTTGTCATCACAGGTAAAACCATGTGCTGTAGGAAACAGGCCTTCAAAGCCCAATACAGTGGCAGCTATAAATGGCAGAAATGCGGTAAACGTTTTGCATGGGCAAAGTACAAGCAGAGTCTGCACTCTCCAAATGGCACATCCTTGGAGACAACACAGTTGCTATTTAGAGACCTTGAGCATCCACTAAATCCAGCAGGAGCCGTGGGCACTATAAATAGTCCATGCTGGGGCTGATGCAGCAGAGCCAGGGCTGAGGAACAGTGTTGCGAAACCTCTAGGATAAAGGCAGGGATGTAAAAAAATAGGTCTGAATGCAGAGTCTGGCCCGTACCTTCAAAGCTAAGGTAGCTATACCCACTACTTATGTGAATTCCCTTGCTGTGTGTGCACTTTGCAGTGCACAAGCAGGACATGGCCTGCAAAACCTTAACCTTGTTGTGTGCTGGTTGTGAGAGGAAGACGATCCTGAGCAGGAGCGCAGGCGGGACCTCCTGAAATGGCCAGCTGCCCAGTGCATGCAGCACAAAGGCAATAAATTCCTTATCTCACCAGCCCAGAAATCTTTGTTGACCATCTCTGTGCATGTCTCTATAAGAACATTTGATATAATAGCCTTTTAAAAAATTTCCTTCATTTTCCAGTATAACCCCCCAGTGAATCATTAATGTAACCAGATAAAGATCTCCAGCTAAGGAATTATTCTTATTATAAAGTTCCCAAGTTCTAGTAGCAAACCTCTCCAGGGTATATATTAAGCCAAAAAGGTCCCACACAATCATTTAAATCTACAAAATTCAATTCATTTCTGACTCCCTCCAGGCACTTGTTTGATAGTGATCTAATAAAGGAGAGTTGTGGCTGTTAAATGATAAAGTCTCCAAAGGGGACGTGGGAACTCTGCACACTAGTCCCCAACATTTTCTGGGAAGTTTTATTCCTCCATCTCACCTACATTCGTTTTGACAAGGAAACCTTTCAAAGTCTTGCAAAATGAGTAGATGATTCTGTTTTTAAAGGAAAGCAAAGTAAAAAAAAAATTCCTTAGATAAATGTACTGCCCAAGGATATAGGTTACAAAAAGATTAAGCCCTTAATTGTTCCAGAAATTATATGTACGTCTTCACCAAATCACTAAAACTAAAGATGGAGCAGAGGCACATCTGTTCTATTTCCTTGCTGGCACATCCCTGAGATGCTTTTTCTACTGCTTCCTCCAGCCTAGTTCTAAATTACCTGTGAAATTATCATTGGTGCAATTCTGTTGTGCAGTAATGCACAAAGATTCCCTGCAAGACAGTGTCTGATGATTTGGGTTTTTTTTTTGCATAGTCTTGAGAATAGAGAGGTAGAGATAATACAATACTAGCTCACCTGATTGTATCAAAAGCATAACTGCAGGTATATCAGTATCATCCACTAAACTGCACTCAAGAGGCATTAGATACCTTTTTTTACAGCTGGAAAATATATTTACATGAAGTTTTGTGTTAGAAAGATGAGTCTCTTACCTGATGTTAAACACAACTTCCTACTGAATGCAAACACAGGGCTAGATCAAGCGTGATACTACGACAGCTAGTTACGGTCCACCAGGGTTAATCACCATCAGGTAACACAGGTCTTGCAGTATCCATTTTTGTCCATACAATAAGAGATTATTTATATTCATTTTTTACTCTGTGGTAACCACTGTATTTTGTTACACATATTATTTTCCTTGCAAATATGAAGCATAAAAGAAATTGGAGCTTCCTTCCAAATTATAAAAATTAACCATTCTGAGGTGGATGCACAAAGACCAGGGGAGAATCAACTTTATTTCAAAGGAAGCCAATTCAATTTGTCCCCCAGTGCCCACACCTTAATGCATTAAGTGTTTTTGGGGCTTGCCACTGAGACTGAATGGTTTTTTTTAGCCAAAGACAGGCTTTGTGAGAATGTTTAAAGAAATCAATATGTGAGGTTTGTCTAGGGTTACATGTTTGTTAATGTTTTATTGATTACACTATTTGTTGCGAATTATGTAACTTAATAAAGCTGTGGACTTTTTCTAATAAAGACAAAGAGGTTATTCCATTAGCTGGCAACTTAAGGCAAAGAAACTTAATAATATAGCACATTATAAGACCACAGCCCAGAGACTGACAAATCCAATTCACCATGGAAGTGGCTGTGATGTTGCAGACTGGGCTGTGTCCTCATACAATTAGGCTGCACAGGTCAAGTTTAAAAGAAGGTGAGGTCTGCTCTCTGAAGCTGTAATGTGGCCATAAAAAGCAGATGAGAACAATGAAGTGGCCTGAAAGGATACACAGAGTAGTTCTGAAGTCTTGGGCACCCCACACACAGTTGAGATGGCACGTGTGCCATCACAGCCTTCTGTCAAATGTTTGTGGTTTTAGCTGAGACTTCTGTTCAGTGTTAGTTTCCCCCAAAACTTCTTCTCACATCTCCTTGCAGATGAACCTGTTTTGTTTTGATTTTATTTAAAAGAAAGCTCTCAATACCTAGGGGGGGGAAATCCCACCCTGAAAATGCTTTAAAAGGAAATGAAATGGTGAATTTCCAAGTGACAAAAGATTGCCTCTCCACAATACAATTACATTTCCACAGCTGTGGAGAACAGATACTGCAGCTCCTCTTGGAGCACTTGGGATTGACAAGCAGTTGCTTGCAGAAGTGTGGCTAATATTTGACTTGACTGCAGTTGCCAGGCTTCAGAGTTGTCTTGAGAGCAGAAAAAAAGCACCTCAGTCAGCGGCTGATGGAGCACCTTCTCCAGCTGCCTTCACAACCTGATGCTTTTTATTTAGCTGGGAGCAGAGGCTCCAAATCCAGTCTCTGGAATGATGCCCAGCTCTGGTCACCTCCCATCCTCACACATCCTTCCCAGCATTTCCTCAAATCCAGACTCAGTAATTAAGCACTGGCATCAGCAAGGCCACTTGGACCACTTTTGGGGGGCTTGAAGCACGATCAGTCCACAGGGGACATGGCAGGTGTTGGGGAGGATGAAGCCAGAAAGCCCTATAAATATGACTGCTTAGATTCTGAGAATGTGAAACCTGTAAGTGAGATAGATTTGAAAGCAAGTTTTGATGTTTGAGATGTCCTGGCAACTGGATGTCTGGGAAAAAAGTTACATGACGAGCTGAAGGTTACCTACAGATAGGTCCAAAGGTCAAATGGAATGTCCTGTCTCAGCCCCCTATGTATGGTTCATCCCACACCTGTAACCCTCCCATGAAGTATCAGGTATCTGTAACCCCATTGGCCCAAGCCTTGTTCCAGCCCACCTTGAAGACCCCTGATAAGGGGGCTGCGAGAGTGGGTTGGTCTCTCTTTCCTGGCACCCTTCCCCAAGGATTTTCCTCTTGGAATTTCCTCTCCCTACATCTCCCTTCCCCCACTCCCTAGGCCTTGCCACGAGTTGCGCCTGGCAACTCTAACCAAGGCCTCACATCCTTTACAATAAACCTCATCTTCTAAAAGCCAGCTTCAGAGATCTCTCATCTACATTTATCCATACCGTCCTGGAGTCTGCAGCGAAGCGATATCTACGGATTGGCGCCCAAAGTGGAAAACACCAACCCAGGCTTGAAGCTGTGAGAGACTTCCCCATGGACGGTAACTAAATTACCAGTTGTAGCCTAATCGGTGTCTTGAGCACGGCATATCTTTGCTGGGCAGTATGAAGCTGGAGCTCTTTAAATTTGCAGAGGGCAAACCTCGAGCAGGAGGATTCATTACCAAGTAGCGAATACTTGGAGCTCTCAGGAGGATTTTGCCTGGCATCCCTCGAGCACAGACGGCTGCTGCTGAGCGGCGGCCACTGGAGCTCTCTGAGGACCCTTTGCCGTGGCTCCCTTGCCACGTGCGCCAAGCACAGGTGGGCACTGCTTTGCACTGCCCACACTGAAGCTCTGCGTGGAGGTTGGAGTCCCGGAGCACGGAAAAGCCGTTCCTGAGCAATGCCTGAAGCCGGAGCACTGAGGGGGACCCCATGCAGTGTCCTGAGAGCCGACTGGAGTGTCTGGCCAACCCCCACGTCGGATCTTGAGTGAGGACTCTGCTTCTGCGACACCGAGGTGAGCTACATTGGTGTAAAAGTGGGACATTCCCACTCTACCCTTGATTGGGATGTCTATAATAATTTCCTCAGATCCAGATTCAGTGATTAAGCACTGGCATCAGCAAGGCCACCTGGACCACTTTTGGGGGGCTTGAAGCACGATCAGTCCACAGGGGACATGGCAAGAACACAGATTTCATAGAAACAGAGAATCATAAAATGATTTGGGTTGGAAGGGACCAAAAAGATCATCTGCTCCAGCCCCCTGCCTTAGGCAGGGACGCTTTCCACTAGACCAGGTTACTCAAAGCCCTATCCAGCCTGGCTTGAACACTTGCAGGGATGGGACAACCACAGCTTCTCTGAACATCCTGTTCCAGTGTCTCACCATCCTCACAGTAGTTTCATGCTAGTATGTAATCTAAACCCAGTCATGTTCAGTTAAAGAAAATTCCTCTTGTTCTGTCCCTACATCCCCTTATAAAAATCCTTCTCTAGCTCTTTTGGCAGCCCCCCTTTAGGCACTGTAAGGCTGCTCTAAGCAGCCAACCCTCCCTGGAGCTTTCTCTTCTCCAGGCTGAGCAACCTCGACGGTCTCAGCCTGTCTTCATAGGAGAGGTGCTTCAGTCCCCAGTCATCTTCATGGCCTCCTCTGCACTCACTCCTGCAAGTCCACATCCTGCTTATGTTGGAGACCCCAGAGCTGGACCCAGTTAATTTCTAATGAGTGAAAGTTATGGATTGGAAGAGCGGGTCTGCTACTAGCCAGAGTGCTCCTCTCCAGGACAGATAGATCTCCTTTTGCCTGTCTGTCAGCACAACCATTACCTGCTAACATGGAAATTATCTTTCCACACAGGTTTCCCTGTGTGCCAGGAAGCACCGGGTGCTGTCAGGTGAAAACACCTGAAATCTGTCTCTCA
This sequence comes from Hirundo rustica, assembly GCF_015227805.2. Taxonomy (NCBI): domain Eukaryota; kingdom Metazoa; phylum Chordata; class Aves; order Passeriformes; family Hirundinidae; genus Hirundo; species Hirundo rustica. Next base: position 92,048,708 of record NC_053450.1, read on the forward strand.
GGTCAATGAATTCAGCCACCTAAAATGGACATACTCAGGGTCACCTGGTACATTTTGCAAATGAAAGTTCTTTCAGCTGCTGTCATTAGAAGCTTTTCAGTTTCTCATCTAGGTAATTAAACCCCTTATTTTAACAAGAAATTCAGAGGCTGAGAACAGGTTCTGCTCATGGTTACATCTGTGTCAAATCAAGGCAGTTACCAGGTGCTGCATGCATGGAGCAGGCTCTGTGGATTTGGAGCTGTGAATTAATCCCACTGGAAGACATATTTACTTCATTGGGAATTTAAGGGAAATGTCATAACAAAACTGACTCTATGTATTTGGCCTTTTTAAGTGACAGAGATGTCCGGCCCTGCAGTATCTGTTGTTTACAAACCTAAGCTTGTAACCAGCATCCTAAATGGAAGTCCACCTCCCCAACTAAAACCTTTCCCTTTCACTAAAATCACTGACATCTCAACCCCAGAAGAGTAACAAAAATCTCACAGCCCAAATATTAACTCAGAAAAATCCCTAAAGTTTAAAGAAAATATAAAACTAAAATAAAACAAACCAAACAAACAAACCCACAAAAACAAAACACAACAACAACAACAAAAATCCTTAAGGACAATGGTTCACTTTCATACAGTCCTGTAGGAAGGAAGAGGCCAGGCCACACTAGCACAAGATAATGTAGTGTGTTTTGAATGAGGCAGATTGCCCAGAATGAGCCTGTGTGCCACCAGTAATAGGGGGAGTGGTGCATCCTCCCCATCACCACCAGGTTTTGTTTTTAAAACTGCGCAGTGAATGAAATGAAGGACTGGCAGCTCTGCAGGGCACAAAATGAGCTCCAAAACATACGATCCACAAAACTGCAAATCATTCTGACTTGAATAGCCACAGGTAATGAAACTAATGAGCTAACGAGGTGCTGCCAGCCCAGCCTTGGTCTTGAGTGGGAGTTGTCCTGAACCCATTCCCACTGCAGCAATGACAAGTTGCTGATGTGCTAGCAAAAGAGAAGTTTCACATCCTTCATTTGTCTGGCCAGGAGTTCACTACTGTGGGGGGTAAAAATAGTGGTGGAAAGGAATAACAGCTTAAGTAAGATGATTAAGGTTGTCTTTGCAAGCTGAATTTCTGCTGTAAGAATGTGTCTCCCGGCCAATGGTTGTTTTAGCCACACTGCCATTACTCCATGCTGCTGCCAGTTGAACACTGATACCAATCCCCACCCCGTTGTTCCTGGCTCTCTCTGGGCCTCTGGTTTCTGACTCCAAGCAAGCTGAAAAGGACAAAAAAGGGAAACCAGAAAAGCTGCTACAGCACCCAGGTGAACTGTACTCAATCATTACATTTTTTCACCTTTCTTTTGTCTTGCAATGTGTCATGTTCACATCTAATTATGATCTGACAGTGACAATACTTGGTATTATTTTAATATTTATGTGAATAACCCCTCTAAAATGAAAGGATTAGTGCTTGTATGATCAAAGCCACTGTAAACTCTGTGTTCTCTGTGGTGGCAAGTGTGTTTTATATTTGCTTCCTAAGCTACTTTGAACACTGTGGCCACTGCAAAAATAGTGCATAACAATGAGTTTTCAATAGCAATACTTTACAATTCTTCAGCTGGTGAGAAGGGAAAATGCCCGATTCAATCTTAATTTTGTTGTGGTGCTGCTAGGTTTTTTCTTTACGAGATCATTAAATAAGCATGAATGAGGTACAGTATCCTGGGTTTTATTGGAAGCATAAGCATCAGAATCATTCACAAAATGTTCCCCATTATCACATGTAATTGAAAAACAAAAGAAAATAGTCTCTTTGGGAGTTTAACATATATGATTTCTTTTAAAGACCTAATGCTATGGGAGATAAGCAGCATTAATTCTGTACATGATCTTTCATACTTGCATTACTTTTTTATTCCTTTCAATAGCTCAAGACCCAACTTTCCTAGTTAAATACGCTCTTGTTTTTTTTCTCCTATTTAATTAATGCTTACAGTTCAATGTCAGTTCGCTTTCTCTACGCTTGGCTTGGATACTTAACTTTATTGCTCATTGATTTATGTTATGGGGGACCCAGCACTGTCAATCATTGAGCTGCTCTACAGACTTCAGACAAAGACGATCAAATCTACATGATCAGAAACAACATTTGGGCAAAGTAATAAGCAGCAGCTCCTGGGTAGGGGGAAGGTGGGGGCATGTGGGAGGGAAGACAAAGCAAGGCAAGAGAACAAGTTCAGATGTTATTTTGGAATTATACAGAAACTGCTAGCCCACTTTCCCAACATGGTTCTTCTTGTCTGTTGTGTGCAGCTTCTTAAAAATGCAAATCACTAAAAAGAAATAGAGAAGTAAATCTAACACCAGAGAAGGTGGTGAAGTACAAAGCAGGATTTTGATAGGAATTGTATTTTATTATATGGCCTGTGGTAGGAAAACATTTGGAAATTAGTCTAGCGACTTCTGTTCCGCTTCAGTATTTTTGTCTCTGGGAAAGGTTGTCTTGCTGTCCTTCCTGATCATATTGACTCAAAGGAGAAATATGTGCTGAGGTAGCAACCAGACACAGAGTGATGGCTGAGGCACGAGAGGCTGCAGTGCAAGGGGTCAATGCAAATGTACAGAGAAGGTCTTTCCCATGTCTGCAGGGGGTGCTGATGGTGACCTTTCTTCCACATTTCAGGATAGAGTAGTTCTCATCCCCAGCCACAATGAATCCAGGGATGTCTCTCATTGCCAGCCTCACAGCATCTGAGAATGGCACAGAGCAGCAAAAGATGGGAGGAGAGTAAAGATGTTATTGAAGATCATAGATCAGGTACTGGGAAACTCTTTAAACTTACCCTAATTTTGTCTACTTAGCATTTCATCAAAATGCATCCGTGTTTTAAACAAATCTCTGAAGCCTATCTCTCCAGTGAAACCCATTACATTTTGTGCTGCACAACTTTGATCTCGCAGAACAGTCTCTTTATATTAAGTAATAAGGCATCATTTGGTTTGCATTTTATCCATCCTTTATCACATCTACATTCAGGTAATTGCTTCCACATGCTCTTTAGTAAAAGAAAAACTCAACTGCAGTTCAAGCATGTTTACGTTTATGGATGGATTGAGTATGTCAAGTGTCGACACTTTATTTTTTTTTTTTTTTTCTCCAGGGCGACCAATCCTCACAGACCATTTAAAGAAGGGAGGAGAAGAAAAGTCAGTAATTCATGTTTCAAAAATTTCCAAAATTGCTCCCAACTGAGATGTTTTTCAAAGCTCTAATTTACCATACACAATGCTTTAAAGCTCGCCATGCCATTGTGTTTATGTCAGGGTAGGCCCTCCCATGTGTTTGGTTATGTGTTGCTGTTTAATGTGGCAAAAGCTTTAACTCTTTCTACAGTACAAGATGTTAATAAGGTAACCAGTGACTATTTCTTCAAAGTGGAACAAAGCTGTATTTTGTCTTTCCTGGGAATTTATAGTGAGTAGCTCCACTTGTCCCCTGTGCTGCTAGCAGAAAGAGAAATAGTTTGCCAAATACAACATGAATTGTGAAGCCTGAGAGAATAGCAGTGTGAACATAGCAATGCTAAAATACATTGATTTTAATTTTAATTCTGTTTTGTATGAAGGCTGTTGTTGAGAAGGAGTAGAAACAAAGTACAGGCTGTTCTGGAAGATGTAGAACAGATCCATGTTCTGCATGCTATATAAAGATTAATCTTCATACACCAATAGTTATTGTCAGCCGAGCTGGCTTTTCTTTTTCCCTTTTGCTAATGTTAATAGAAATGAACTAGCACAATTTACCAGAGACACTTACAGCTGTTAAGATGGAGTGAAATGGAAAGAAAATGTGTGAAGACAAACCAGGAGATTTGACACCTGCTTAGGTAACAAGAAGCATGAGCTGGGAGGAGAATCTCTCATTCTAGGGTCATTGCAAAGTTTGCCAGATTTGGTTGTTTAGGAGCTGTAGGAGTGTCGCTTGTCTTGTTTTACTGATGTTGGGTGCATTTTGGGGGGAGTAGCATGGGAGAGTAGTTCCATTCTCTTTCCCAAGGGAAGGAACACTTTAACTAGTCCTTTTAAGTAGAAAGCAGTGAACCAGTGACAATGGCCTGGCTCTTAATCCACTTGACTGTATTTACCTCGTAAGTAGGACAGAGGGCCTGGCAACCTGATTTGCCTGTAGATACTGCACTATACACTTAAAAAATAACTCCTATTGCATACAAATCTCTCATTTCTTCTTTGGCACCAGGTGTCCTCCCAAATGTCCTACACAGATCATCTGTTTATCCTGGGCATTTACTGTAACATAAGGGCACTTCATAATCCTTAATATAGGCTTGCTACTATCCCTAGGAAAAAGTAATGCAATAAGGAGTTTCTGGGTAACTTAGATCCTACAAAATGCATATTTAAAAGAGCTTAGCTAAAAGCCTCAGGGCTAGTGTTTTTCATCCTAGCACAAAGGTCTCAGCATCTGATCTGGGATCTCAGCTTTTGGTAAATTAAGGGCACAGTTGCAAGCCCAAGGATGGGATCTGAGTGAGACAGTAGGGAGAAGGGGAAGCTGCTTCCTCCAGCCAGGAATGTGGATTCACAGCTTCCTCAGCAGTGAACCTCCTGCTTAACTGCTCCACTAGGCAGCAGTTCTCAAGACCTGATGTCTGCAACGGTAAGGCTGTGTAAACATGACATTGGCTCTTTTTCTACAGCGTGACACAGGTTAGGAATTTATTTTGATTGTTTTTATCCACATGTAAAACCCAGTACAGTTAAGTGCTGAACAGAACAACAACAACAGAAAACAAACTATGAGACCATGTGCTTGATTCCTTGAGCCCCTGTGTGTGCATGTGCTGTCACAGAGTTCTGAGACTCAGGGATGTGATGAAGACAAAAACTGTCTTTATTAAATGTCACATTTTATGAACACTTTGAAAATTCAAATACAAGACATACTGGAGACTGTGAATTCCTGCACGGGCCACCATCAGATCTATTTCATATTGAGAAAACCCAGAACACAGAGAAATGTCTCTGATAGCATCCCATGTATCCTTGTGTTTTTGCCCGTGAGTGAAGAAGTAAAGTTTGAATAATCAAGTTTGTTGCCAATTTACTTGCATTCTAATTTTTGAGGCATAATTGTCCATAGTTTGTTTTTTCTTTTATCCCACAACTACTTTTCATACTGTGCTCTGAAAATTTTGTCTGAGATACTTATGGTTATTACTGGCAGAGAGCAGATGTCTTGGAGTGGTCCATTCATAGTGCAATGAACTTGAAGCGTAGTAATAAATAAATGTTCTCTGACATGAAAAGTGTAGATTTATAGGATAATTGTGGTGTGAAGGGACTTCAGGAATTCTCTACTCCAGTCTCCTGCTCAAAGCAAGGTAACCTTTGAGATCAGACCAAGTTGCTTTGTTCAGTTAGGTCTTGAAAACCTTTAAGAATAAAGATTTAACAGACTCTGCAAAAACGTGTTTCATTGCCTGGCTGTACACAAACAGTATTTCTCTCTGAACTACTCTTGTTCAACTTAGGCTTATTCCCTTTCATCTTCCCACCATGCACCACTGTAAAAGGCCTCGCTCTTTCTTCTTGCTACGTGCCTCATATTTACTGGGGCACTGCTTTTAAGGCCTTCCCAGACCCGTCTCTTCTCCAGGCTGAGCAAGCCCCAGTTGCTCAGCCTCTCCTCACAGGCCTAGAGCCCTGACTGCCCTGTGGGCAGTTTTGGGGGTCTGGAACTGGGTGACAGAGCTGGGTGTGGTCTGAGAGGCTGAGCTGAGGAGGTGGACGTGCTTGATCTGCTGGCTGTGCTCCTGTTCACAGAGCCCCAGATGCTGCTGCCCCTCCAGACCTCTTGTAATCAGTGTGTACCAGCCAGGCTATTTTGGCAGTAATGTGCTCAGCACATTCTCCACCTGGGGAGCTGACTGCCCCACGCACCCTGCTGCCCACCCAAACACCAGCAGCTACATGTCAAGAGAAGTGTGCTAGTTGGTGCTAATGAAGGGAAGGGGTTAATTTGTCCTGGCTTCTGCTTAGCCCTACACTTCCAGCTCAGTAGATGGAAGGAATGTGATTAAGTCAGTGTTGATACCAAGTCTGAGAACAGATGTGAGAATGAATTGGCGGGGCTGGAATTCAGATGGGACAAAAATAGCAAAAGGGAGTGGGTGGGAACAGTCACGCATTTGTCTTACAGGTGCTTGGTCTAGACCCCAAATTTACAGAGACTTCTAAATTTTTCTTCTTAATTCTTATCAATCCAGTTTCTCTTGTCAGCAGGGCCTTTTTTCCTTAGCAGTAATGTCCAGCAGCTCAAACCTGCTGTTCTCTACCCTGAAGGACAGCTTGGGCAAAAAGTTCCTTTCAGCTCCAATCAGGAGAGTTGCAAATATTGCCAGTTTCCCTGCCTCTCAGACAGGGCAACACTTGGACCAAATTGCTCTCATTTATAGATATGGAAACTAAGGCTCACAGTGCAAATATTTTTTAAAGCAAACACATAGTAAACTCCAACCACTAAGGTTGCTCTTATTCCCTTCACAGTAGCAACTGAAAGACTCTGCAGGGAGCAAAGTCCATGTTTGTGCTGGATTTGTGCAAACTGCTTTTCCCTAGGATGTCTCTTCTCTTAGTTGCTGCCCCTTGCCTTCAATCTGTCCATGGGGTTGGTTTGTGGCCTTGTTAGGTTTTTTTTTGTCTTGTAACAGAGCAAACACTTAAGAGTCAGCCCAGGCTGTCCATTGGCAGTGTAACAGATGCACTTGAAACTCAGCTACAAGGACAATAGCATGCTTTTCCATCAAAGGGTTTGAAGACTCATCAAAGGGTGGGACATAAGATGAAGCCTTCAAAGGACACACCACTCCTTGCAGCAATCTGTTGGTCTTGCCACCGCCCATTCCCTTGGTGGATTTTTCAGGATTTATGTCACTGCTCCAGAGAGTTAACAGCACTCCTCACAGCTTGATGCAGAAGTAATATCAGCTGTGGCCAGCAAAAAGCAGAGTACTGCAAACACAGCTCTTGGCAGCAAAGTGAAGAGAGAACAGACTATCAACCAAAAACTTTCATATTGCTTTTACTTCTAACTTTTTAATCCCCCCAGCAATTTGTTCCACAAAAGACTACAAACCAGAGTTTCATTAAGATTTACTTAAAGAAGAGCTGTAGGAAAAGCACTTACAATTTACCTATCTGTGTAGCTGTAATACAGTGTAGAAGCATTGTCTTCACATGGAGAAATGAAGAAAATCAATTGCAATTCCCAGGAGACAGATGCATTGGTTGAGAAGATCACAAAATACTTGCTGTTGCTTGGTAGACTTGGAACCAGATCCTCTCTGCACTGCATCGCTGCTCATCTCCACACTGAAAGAGGGAGGAAAGGGGACTCATGCTCTAGGGAAAAGCTCTTTATGTTCCTCAAACGGGTCTTATCAAGGGCAGAAGAAAGAAGGGAAGGAGGCATTTGAGAACCACATTCTGTTTGTATCATTGACAGGCACATACCGAGGATTACTTCAGTCCACGTTGCTTGCAGCTCCCACTCAGGAAGAACGGGCTGAAAGCTGTCCAGCCTGTACAGAAAATATTACTGTTGCAGTGCCGTCAAGGTCACTGTCAGCCTGGGTTATCTGCTGTGTAAGTACTAGCCTCACAAATCAGGCTTAGCTAAGGGCTATAATTCATACACTCAGCATTTTGTGGATTATGTCCTTTAGCTTTCCCTCACTGCCATTTTGGATATTCATTTGGCTCCAGTGTGTGACTCCTGTGATTTCTCTTTGGGGTAATTTCCCCATATGATGCAGTGTTACCCTGTATATTTCTTAATCACAAGTGTACAAATCCACTCTGAGTAATTTTATATACAATGCTTATTGCTATCTTTGAACACAGATAGTTCACTGTTGGATGAAACAGTAGAAAAAAGCAGGCCATGGGGCGGGAGGGGGGGAAATCAATGGAAAAGTTACAAAGCTCACAAGAAATAATAACAAGAAAGTTCCTGTAATTAAAGCACACACAGGAAAGTCAGGAAAACTCATCTCCTTCATTCTGATCTAGACTTTTGCAGGAGATTTCTGTTTTCCTGATGTCCAGCTGTTATTCAAAAACCAAAGATTATGGGTTTTCCCACCTCATGGATTTAAACTGAATTGTTCAGTCTAAAAAGTATTGTAAGAAAGTATTATCAAGAGCAGTTCAGGGACACACTTATGCTAATTACATTATTTTACAAAACTGGGGACAACTGGGATAATAAGAGTGGTAGAAAATAAAACAAATCCTTTTGTCCAAGAAGCAATTATCCTGTGTAATCAAAACAGGCTTTAGATTGTGCAATAGAGAAGCATGTTCCCTTCAATAATGGAGTGTTAAAGTCTAGAGAATGTGTGCATGTGCTCATCTCCTCTATGCTGGGCTAGCTGGGGCAGTATTTTTGAACAAGTTACTTAGATCCACAGATCCATATTGCAAGGAACGCACTCTCTTTGGAGATACTATGCTAAAAAACATGTATCTCATTCTGCAAGATTGTCAGGCAATACATGATCTTTTTAAAATTGTGTTCCAGTTATTGGTGGAGTCACTGTAGTATATAAACTTGCATTCTTCTTTCTGATTTATAATAATTCCAGTTAATGTTAGTTTTTGTCCTACAATGCCACAAAAGTTTCTTTATATCCTTTACATTCCAGATGTGCAGGCACCTTCATTGCTTTAGGAAGTTGCCTGTTTCTCTCTAGTTTTGTGATTCAGTGAAGCATCTTGGCATTTGACTTTCTCTCTGCTTTACTTCTTCTAAACAATTTAACACATTTAAGTGGCCTTGAACATGATCACTTCTACTGCACAGCTGGGCCTATAGAAAATCCCCAGAATCAACCATCCTGAAGCTTCTAAGCCTGAAATTTGACTCACAGTGTTGATGCCTCAGGCCCAATCTTCTGTATTGCAGACAGTTTGGCTCAGGAAAAAAATAATGGGCATAGTTGTTTGCACAAAGTCCAATTTTTTTTCATTTGGTTCTATCTGATCTGATCCTATTTATCTTTCTGAAGAAATAATTTAAAAGTGTTTCAGCCTTTGCTGCTGACTGTCAACTTCTTTCAAGTGAATTTTCTCATCCTTCCTCGTCTCTGTGCTCCTAAAAAAATTTATTTAAAGATATTTTAAAAATATAAACAGATAATGCAGAGACATCCCAGATACTCGAGCCAGCAAGCTGGCTTTGTCCAGGGCCTAGCTCAAATGTCTTTACACAAACACATGGAGTATGGGGAACAAACAAGAAGAGCTAGAGATGCGCACACACCTGTTTGGGGATGACAACATCGGCATCATGGAGATATGGTGGGGCGGCTGCTGTGACTAGAACTTTGGAATGGAAGGTTTCAGGCATTTTAGGAAAGAAAGGCTAGGAAGACGAGAAGGGAAGATAGCCATTATGTCAATGATCAGCTGGAGAGTCTGGAACTCTGCCTGGGAAAGGATGAGAAGCCCACTGAGAGCTGCTGGGTGAAGATTAAGGAAGAGGGCAGGGACAGGAGATGTTGTAGTGGGAGTCTGCTACAGGCCACAAAATCAGGAGAATTGTGTGGATGAAGGCCTCTGTGGGCAGATTGGTGCCTGCACACTCTTAATCCCTGGTTCTTGTGGGGGATTTCAACCTCCTTGATGTCTGTCAGAGGGATAACATGGCAGGGCAAAAGAAATCCCAGAGGTTCCTCAAATGTATCAAAGAGAACTTCCTTACACAAGTGATTGAGGAGCCAACAAGGAGAGGTGCCATACTGGACCTTGTGTTCACCAACAAGGAGGAGCTGGTGAGAAATGCAGTGCTCCAAGGCACTGTGATGACAACATGGTGGAGAGAAAGATCCTCAGGACACTGAGAAGGGCACACAGCAAAATCACTGCCCTAGAGGTCAGGAGAGCAGACCTTTGTCCTCTTCAGGGACCTACTCCACAGAGCCCTAGAAACCAGAGGAGCCCAAGAATGCTGGCTGAATTTCGAGGACCACTTCCTCCACGCTCAGGATCAATGGATTCCAACAAGAGAGAAATCAGAAAAAAATGCCAAGAGGCCTTCATGGATGGGTAAGAAGTGGCTGAGCAAGCTCAGAGACAAAAACAAAGCTTTTGGGAAGGAGAAACAAGGACGGGCGATCTGGGAGGAATACAAGGAAATTGTACGGCAAGCTAGGGACAAGGCTAGGGAAGCCAAGGCCCAGTTAGAATTGAATGTGGCCAGGGATATCAAGGACAACAGAAAGGGCTTCTATCGATATGTTGCAAGCAAAAGAAAACCAGGGATAATGCAAGCCCACTCCAGAAGGAAACAGGACACCTGGCTACACTGGACAAAGAGAAGTCTGAGGTTCTCAATGATATCAGTGCCTCATTCTCCAACAGCAAGGGTTCCAGCCACACCACCCAAGGCAAGAAAGACACAGGGACTGGAAAAATTAAGACCTTGAGCCCTCTCAGGTTTGAGGCCATCTAGGGAGCTTGAATATACACACCATGGGACTCAAAAAGAATAATCTGTAGGTCCTGAGGGAGCTGGCAAAATTTCTAAGACACCATTTTTGAGAAATTGTGGCAGTTAGGTAAAGCTCTCAATGACTGGAAAAAGAGAAATATAACCCTGATTTTTATGAAAGATCTCGGAGTTTGACACTGGCCCAGCACCAGGCACCCACGACAGTCACCCTCCCCTGCTACAACTCGGCCAGCAGAGAGGGAAAAAAAATTAATGTAGGCTTTATGAGTGAGATAAGGACTGGGAGAAACACTTCAAGGGAAAAACAGGCTCAACCTAAATTGCAGAGTGAAATCTGTTACTAACAGAATCAGAGGAGAATAATGAGAAATAAAATAAGCCCTTAAAACACCATTTCCTCCCCAGCCCCTCGCTCCTTCCTACGGACAGTGCAGCATGACAGGGCATGGGGGTTTTGGTCAGTTCATCACTGAGATCTTCCGCTGCTCAGAGGAGTCCTTCCCCTGTCAGGCCCTGGGGTCCCTCCCACAGGAGGCAGCTGTCCATGAACTTCTCCAGTCTCACGAGCAGCAGCCCAACAGGACCTGCTGCAAATGTGAGTCCCTCCACAGGCACACAGTCCTCCCAAAACTGCTGCGACGTGAATCTCTCTTTCCACTCTTGGAACAGAGTCCTCCAAGGACAGGCTGCTCCAGCCTGGAAGCAGGGCCCCTCTCTCCATCGGGTCTTCCACCGGATGATGACCTTCTGGAGGCATCTACCCACTCTGGTGTGGGCACCTTCCTGATGGGCTGTGGGTGGATCTCTGGATCCCCCGTGGGTCCCCAGGGGCTGTGGGTGGATCTCTGCATCCCTCGTGGGTCCCCAGGGGCTGTGGGTGGATCTCTGGATCCCCCGTGGATCCCCAGGGGCTGTGGGTGGATCTCTGCATTCCCTGTGGGTCCCCAGGGGCTGTGGGTGGATCTCTGCATCCCCCATGGATCCCCAAGGGCTGCAAGGGGCACAACTGCTTCACCATGGTCTCACCACAGCCTGCAGAGGAATCTCAGCTCTGGCACCTGAAGCAGCTCCTCCCCCTCCTTCTCCACTGACCTTGGTGTCTCCAAGTTGTTTCCCTCACATATTTTCATCTCCTCCTCTTCTCTGACTAGAAGCAAAACCCATGATTTTGTTTTGATTTCCTTCTTAAATATATTATCACAGAGGCATTACCAACCTCTCTCATTGGCCCACTTTTGGCCAGCAGCATGTCCTTCAGAGCCATCAGGGGTTGGTCCTGCTGGACATGGTGGAAGCTTCCAGCAGCTTCCCACAGGAGCCATTGTGGTGGCCCCCTGCTACCGAAAACCAGGCTGTGCAAAAGCAATGCAAAAGGAAAAGCAGAAGACCCAGGGAACAACAGACCAGTCAGACTTACCTCTGTGCCAGGCAAGATCATGGAGCAGATTCTCCTGGAAAATATGCTAAGGCACATGGAAAACAAAGAGGGATTGATATCAGCCAACACGGCTTTAGGAAGAAAAAAGGGGAAATTGTGCCTGACAAATTTGGTGACCTTCTGTGACAGGGCTATGTTGGAGTCCTAGTATTGGTGGACAGGGGCAGAGCAACTGACATTGCCTGCCTGGACTTACGCAAAGCGTTTGATACTGTCCCACACAACATCCTCATCTCCAAATTGATGAGATGTGGATTTGGTGGGTGGAATACTCAGTGGATAAAAATGGTCACACACAAAGTGTTGTGGTCAACTGTTCATCGTCCAGTGACGAGTGGTGTCCCTTAGGGATCAGTACTGGGGCTGATGATGTTCAATATCTTTGTTGGTGGAACAGAGCATGACCCCTCAGAAAGTGTGCGGACAACACCGGGCAGTGTGGTGTGTTAGATATGCTGGAAGGAGGGGATGCTCTCCAGAGGGACATGGAGAGGCTTGAGAGGTGGGCCCGTGCAAACTTCATGAAGTTCAGCAAAGCAAAGTGCAAGCCCCTGCAGCTGGATCGTTGCAATCTCAGACACACCCACAGGGTGGGCCGAGAAGTGACGGAAAGCAGCCCTGCAGAGAAAGACTTGGGGGTGATACTTAACAAAAAGCTCACAGGAGGGCGGTGTGTGCTGAGGGCGCAGAAATCCAATGGAATCCTGGGTGCATCCATAGCAGCGTGGCCAGCAGAGTGAGGGAGGGGATTCTGCCCCCCTACTCTGCTCTGGTGAGACCCCACCTGGATCCACCTGGAGTGCTGCATCCAGCTATGGAGTCCCAAGAAGGATATGGAACTGTTGGACCAAGTCCAGAGGAGGGCCACAAAGCTGCCCAGAGGAGTGCAGCTCCTCCCCTCATGAAGACAGGCTAAGAAAATTAGGATTGTTCAGCCTGCAGAAGAGAAGGTTTTGTGGATACCTCATAGCAACCCTCCAGTATCTGAAGGAAGCCTCCAGGGAAGCCAAAAAGGGACTCTTTGTCAGGAACTGTAGTGATAGGACAGGACTAATAGGTACAAGCTGAAAGAGGGGAAATTTAGGCTTGAGATTAGGAAGAAATATTTTACTGTGAGGGTGGTGAGACCCAGTAACAGGTTTCCCAGGGAGGCTGTGGATACCCCATCCCTGGCAGTGTTCAAAGCTAGGCTGCATAAGGCCTTGGACAACATGATGTAGTGGGAGGTGCCCCTCCCCATGCTGGGACTAGATGATCTTTAAGATCCTCTTAGCATTCTATGATAATAAACCCCCAAAACTATAACTGTTGGGTGTTAAGCCTTTCTGAGCAAATGGAGAAACACATAACACCTTCAGTTCATTTTTTTCCCCGCCTAAACATACATCCAGGTCACCCAGGATAGTGAGCCGTATTTAAAAGTGACTGTGGGCAGACTGAAACACCCTTGTGTTTTCCCTAATGACTTGTCTTTTGGTAAGGAACAGGTGTTTTATAATGTACTTTGGACAAAAAGTGAGATTTTGATGAAAATTTAAATGCCTTAGAAGTCCATAAAAATATCCATTGCTTAATCAGTTATACACATACATGCTTTTTCCTGCAGAAGAGGCTGAATCACATCTCTACCTTATTTGATGTAATTATACTAGTTGTAAAATAAAATGCAATTTATACAGAGTTTTTCTGGGTTTATTTGCCACATGTGGCACACAAAACCAAATGGTAGGTTACCACTGAATTTTTATTCCAAGCATCCTACATACATTTAAATGTAAAAATTAAAAACAAACAAACAAACAAACAAACAAACAAACAAAAAAAAACAAACAAAAAACCACAAAACCCCAAAAAACAAAAACCCAAAAAAACAACAAAAGCCCAAGAAGTTGAATTACTTTTCTATGTAAGTAATTTGCATATCCCTTGTAACCAGAAGTCATTCTGGTCTGGAGCCTCTTGGACTCTAGCAATGCAGACATCTACCCTGCTCACTGAGCCAGTTCTGAGCGATGTATAACTTTCTTCCCATCAACACTTCAAAATTAGCCAAAGGATTACAGAAAGATCTTTTTGTCAACAGCCTGGAATTCTAAGCTGCATTAAAAATTCTAATTCTAATCTAATTTGCTGGTCAGTTCTTGAAGCATGTTTTAAAGACTGTGTTCTTCAGGGTATGCAAGTTCTGATGTTTGGGCTCAAATTCTGACCTTATGGCATAAGCAACGACAGTCATTTTAGACTCTTCTTCTTTCATCTTCTGCACTAGCAATCCAGGAGAGAGAGGTTCCTTGGATTTAGAGCCTAGGATCACTTGAACTTTGGTCCAAAAGGACAAATCTTCGCTCCCCTTTATTGTAGGCCTGAGTTCAGCTTTTCTCATGTCCTTTTTTCACATACATACTCTGCCAACACCAAAAGCTCATATGTCCCTTCTTCCATTCCTGTACCTCATAGCTAACTTACTCTATCCCAAAGACGTGGCTGATTGATTTCTTCTAAGACAGAGCTTTGTCCTCACTCATGGAACTTGACTGACATGAGTGTTGCATATGTTTGGCTCTGTGTTTTGTAAACCACACAAGAAGTCATCGTTACATGTCCTTAATATCACAGTCTTCTTCATTCTTATTTAAGATTAACAGTCTCATTGAAGCTTCCTGTAGATTAGTCTGGAAAACATTGCCCCTATTTCTCCTGATGAAATAAAAAGTTCATTCAGTCCAGAAAGATTTTGAGAAAATCTTCTTCCTTCTCAGCCTGTCTGTCACTCTAAGAATTAAGAGTGGATGTTGCTTTGATCCATCCAGTGCAAGAGCATGAAGTTACCTCTTCAGCCTACTTGAACATCACATGATGAGTTACATCTCATTTGCAGTAAAGAAACTCCATCCAGGATCAGGCTTAGAGCAGACACAGCTCTGCACACTTATCTTTTCATATCACAGCATCTGCTGTGTTTGCTTTGGAAAGGTGGGAGGTATCAGTCCAGTGAAGTGATTCGTCTGCTGGCTTTGTACAGCCACGGCCTCCCTATAACTCAGTCTTCATGTTAGAAGCATATTCTTGCTCAGAAAAAGAGGGCCTCACAGCAGAGTGAAATAAAGTTGATACCAACCTTATAACAGCATTGCAGCATGTTGTGTAGCTGTAAAGGTGTTTCTTAGCTGACTAACTCTCAAAAGTTACCATAGTGCCTAACAGTGCTTGTTGAAGGCTTGTCCAGCACAAGCAGATCACTGACAAGGTGCCTGTACTTTCAGGCTGCTCTGAAGAGACCCTACATTATCATTTATTTCCTCTCCATACCACTCAGCCATCCAGCTTGTGTTCACTGATGAGTCCACAGTGCCATGAATGTCACCTTAGACAGAACTTGAAGTGAGCTCATTTTTGCAAGTGCTGTCGCTGTTTAAATGCTGGACAGTTGTTATTTCATGTACATTGATGAGGGTGAACATATGTTTCATATCTGGTCTGGTTTTTCGGTCACTAGGAGACATACTCTCTTTTCTTAGACATGTCTAAAAGAGAAAACACAAAGGAAAGCTTAAAACTGAGAATTCCTGTGAAAGGCAATTTAAAAAAAATTTCTGAAGGTTTTCCTTTTTCTCTTTGCTAACCATAGCTCATTCCCCTTTCCCATTTGTTTGTCACTGGAAGCACCCAGTACCAATAAAAGCTGCTGTTTCTTCTAAATCTATGAATTTTATAGAACAAAAGTCTCAGTCAAAAAAGGAAATTTATATTTGATTCACATTTTCATCTCAACAGGCTTTGCATCAAACTATTGCAAGTGTGCTTCCACCTGCCTTCAATGCAAGCCAGTGCCTGAAATATTTTCATCAAGTTGTCAAAGTAAAGCCCCAGTCCTGCCAACCAGCTCTAAAGTGAATGTCACTGTTGAGTGTAGTGGAGATAAGGCACAATCTTCACTAAAGAGGAGGACAAGGCAAGCTGTAAGAACTTAACAGGCATTATAAATAATGAACCTCACTTGTGAGATCAGGTCGATATTAAATTTTGATGAAAGCTAGGTTGATACCTGAGACAGGGCCTCACCCAAAAGTAAGATACACATAATTTCACCAGAGCGATTATCTTCACTACACAGCTCTGCTTTTTATAACTGCGCCACTAAAACTGGGACTTTTTTTTTTTTTTTTTTTTAATGTAAGGGGAGGAGAGATTTCTGCAGAGAGATCTGAAATTCTTCCAGGACACTGAGAAGAACATGGGACATCTGTCTCTTCTGAGTGATAGCCTTGCTTTCATACTTCCTTCTAACAAATTCCTACAAGGTTTATCTCGTCAAACTTTAGTCTGAATGGCACAAATTACTGGCAGAATTGTCAATCTAAAAAAGAGACAGGCATAAATTTAATTGCTCCCTGAAGGTACATGGAAAGCTACATTTAGTGCAGCTAATTAGATACACTCTGATCAACAGTTATGATTCATCTGCTGAGGAGCAAAACAAGAAGGCAAATATGAAACAGACAGCAAAGGTTAAATCTGACCTACCAAAATGCTGGGGTTGGTTTTGGTTTGGTTTTGTTTTTATTACAAATGCAGCCAGTGGTGCACTGTCCTGGCACTCAAGATTCCTGCTGCCTCTGAGCCAGGAGGCACTGACCTCTGCGTGGAGGGGTGACTTCACTGCCATTGCACCCAAAGCATCGTTTTTCTTCTGTGGAGTGAGCTTCCCAAGAACCTCCTCTCCCTTCCTTTACCAGAACTACCAGCCATCAGTAAAAGTATGGATAAACTCCCCAATAAGGTTTTTCTCCATGTATTTTAAAATGTCTGTTTAACAAGAAAGATGTGACTTCACAAAAAAGCTCATCTCAAATGGGGTTGTCACCAATTTACCAGTATGGAAACTGAGGCAAAAAGCAGGTGGACATGTCTGTCATGCCATCACACGAAGCAATTCCATAGGTGGGGAAAGGCTCCCAGGGGTCTGTGCCTTCATCTTGGACAAATGCTGTTCCCAGGTACTAAACCAGAAGACCTGTTTCTGTGTCCTTAAACTGATAAGCAGTTTACACAGAGTCATTGAAAGCAGAAATGAGCAGTGAGAGTGCAGGAACATAACTGATAGTTTGAGTTAGATCAGAGTTAGACCAGATCGGACCAGTTAGATCAGATCAGATCAGACCTCTCATTGGAACTCCATCCTTATGTACCTGAGTTTACTAATAAATTAAGTATGGACACCAGCTTCAGACCAGCTATGTTAAAGCAGTGCTAGCAGAGATGAGCTGGTATTGTTGCTTTGCTTATGAGAAAGGGAATTACTTACACAAGTAAAGAAGATGAGCAGCAAGTAGAAAATCCCAAGGCAAGTCAGCATCAAGAGCTCGCTTTTGTATTTTTTTAGTTTGTCCTCTTCTATTCCAGGGCAACCTAAAATGTAAAGCAAGGTGTTACATTGCTCTGGTGTTTGTAAAATATATTAAAAGTGTTACCTTCCTGACATGCCATGTGGAGCATGGGACAGACAAAGCTCTCCACTGTACCTGTTACTTTTAATGTGACTGTGCTGCTCAGATTGCGTTCTCCGTTCTGCTCCCCCAAAGTGCACTTGTACGTCCCGCTGTTTCGGCTGGTCACATTTTTGATCCTCAGTGAAAAGGAGGTGCCATTGGAGAGCTCCAAGGACTCCCCAGCTTCCCGTGGATAGTGAGATTCCACATCAAGGACTTCCCATGCTATTCCTTCGCTGTCTCCAGCCATCTGGAAAACACAAATATATTTCTCTTCTTGGGCAACAGTGTCATCCTCAGTTTTAGGGTAAAGAAAGTTTTAAAGCTGGCTTAAGGCTGAAAATGCAGAGGCTGAAGAGAGGCAGGGTGGAGCACAACCTCAAATCCATTAAATATATTAATGCTTGCAATCCAAAAGTATACAGGGTATTGCTTAAATGGACTCTGTATATAAATAGGAATTATAGAACTATTCTGTGATAACTTCTTAAGCTGCCTCACCTAGACAGCAACATGACAGAAGGTAGGCGTAGAGTCTGCTCTCAGTGGGCCTATGCAGAGGCCCCAGAAGGGTTCAGACTGAGAGAGACAGTCCATGGGGATGGAGCAGAGGTGGCAAGAGGCATCCCTACCCAGGTGCTTAGCGGCAGCTCTGGGGACCAGAGGTGCCCAGGAGAGCATGGCAGCAGACAGGGGAGCTCCGCTGCTGCCTGTGCTTGCCCTGCCAGCACACCTCCTGCCATGCAGTGGTGACAATTAAACCTGCTAACCCAGCAAGAGTGCCACTGCACGAGGGCTCTGCCAAGCACAGGCTGGCATCGTCCCAGTGGCTCCACAGCCCAGAGTTCCCTGTGAGAACACAGCCCTGGAAACTGCACTTTCCTGTGCCAGTTTCTATGTAGCTGACCCCTGAAACCATGCTGCCTCTCTGGAGGAATGGAGGTTTCCCCCCACTCTGCTTCCCTCCGTTCCACTCATGATTGGAACCAAAGAACAAAAAATTGCTCCGACTCCTTCAGATTCGGTTACGTGAAGGTCACAAGCAGGTTCTGGTGCACTTGGGGAGCCTTTATATGTTGAATTTCTTAATTGTAACCAGAAGAGCTACATTCCTTGGCATTGCTGAGAGGCTGCTGGAGAAATTAAGTGTATTCCCAGAACAGTTCGTACTGCGGGGTGATAGGATGCACTGAAAATGACAATTGGCTGGGAACCACAAAGAAGAGAGAAATCACTAAGTTGATTTGAAAGATGGAAGAAGGGTTTGAATTAGCCTGTGTCCATTCTTATTCATCCAAGTTGCTCCCTGGGATTCAAGGCGGCATGCCCTCCATAAAGGTTTCCCAAGTAATGAATTCAATCTTTCTGTGGACCAGCAGAGCTAGAGCCAGCTCCTAAGTCCAAGGCTCAGCATTTCAGCCAAACATATAACTAATGTAAGCCAAGGCTTTTATTATTTTTTTTAAATTTATTTTATTTTAATAGACACATTTTTGGGTCATATGTTGGTGGTTACTTTCTATCAGCATAGCTACTACATCAGGGTATAACAGTTACACTGTAAGTTATTAAAATTAACACAACTTTCTCATACTGAGGCTAGGAGTATCTGGTTTCCCTTTCATGTGTTTGCAGGAGGAAAGCACACACGAGAGTCTGGCGAGAAATATGGGTCTGATACTCCCTTATACATTGCTATTTTTGCAACCTAAAATGGTATAAAAACGTGCTGCAATTTGAGGAACTTCTCAGGAACTGAGAAAACAGACTAAAGCACAAGATTTCCTTAATTGTAAAGATTTTTTTTTCTCAGAAAGATTTTGGGGTTTTTAGTGCATCAACTGAAACACAGAGAAGTAATTTCCTGGGGCTTTCCACACTTTACCCAGAAAGAGGGAAGAATCTTTCTCTTAATCCCCCAGTAAATTTACCCAAGCTTCCCTTTCTTATTACACTCTACCCCAAGCAGTGACAAGACAAGCAGTATGTATGGTGGTTTTCAGGCTGTAGGGACTTCACTGTGCTACAGGGATTTAGGCATTTTCAGGCCTTGCACATTGTCAGAGATGTGGCCAGAGGAATTCCAATACCCAAGCTGAGCTCAGATCTGGTTACAACTAGGTCAATAGCAGTTAAGTGGATATAGTTGACCTCCCTCAGATCTAATTTTTGCCACTCTCCCTTCCCTTCCCACCCCCTTCCTCAGTGAAATTTAAAACTGCCTGCAGGGCAATAAAAGGAACCAGCCTGGCTGCCCTTTGCATTGCCCTAATTTGCAGATAGGACGTCTGAGCTACACACAAAAAATTAGATTTGTTTAGGGTTTTTTGGTTTTGTTTTTTTCCTTTAATTTACTGGCAGCATAAATAATTGCTGTCTTGGGTGGTAAATGGGGGTGTGATTCTTGTGGCTGAGATCTGGGAATGAGAAAACCCTTTGATCTTTCTGTATGCAATTGCAATCAGCCTTGCTCCTTTAAGGGAGAACTCAATTAAGTCCATGCATCCCATGCCTGACCATGCACTTATTCCAAGTGAGATTTTGGGTAAATGATTTAACTTCCCCATTTCATGGGAAAAGTGAGGGATAGGATCGATCATTGCCTCCAAAGCTTTTTAAGGTGCTTGCTTGCTGTTGCAAGCACAACGATGGCAACCCTGCAGACAAGACTGTCAGAATTTTGCCTTAGACATGCTCTGTGTAATGCAAAGCAGTGTCATGAAGCTGCACTAACAAGCTTTTCCCCAAACCAAGAAGAAAAAGTTCCTTTGTGCCCTAATCTCACTCGTGGAGAAACCACTGGTGACCTGGATGGGGGTTGTGAACCTTGAATTGGGGGAGGAGGAGGAGGAAGGGGTCATATCTGTGGGTTTAATTCGGGGTTTGCACACCTTTCTTCCTCCATTAAATCTCTTCTTTACTGAAAGGCAAGAGCAGGCAAGGCAGTCTTGCAGGGCTGCTGTGTGCGCAGCAGCATCCCAACATTTTTTAGTCTGCAGAGACATCTGGTGGCATTTTTCCAGCCTCTGCAGGCAGTGCATCCGCCCCAAATCAGAGGTCCCAGCAATCTTTTCGCTGATGCCTGAACCAAGCCTTTTTCCACAGCAATTTTATCTCCTGTTATCTTATTAAAAACGAAAGCAAACGCCCCCCTCCCTTTTTAAATTCTCGACATAGTGAGAAAACATTTGATCAAATTTGCAGAGTGCATCCTCATATCCCAGCTGTATAAATGGAAGTCCATGAGGTGTTCAGTAAGGTCATCGTTCTGCCTCTTGCTCTTTTCAAGAGAACCTCTTTCCCACCCCAAACCTAATTAAAATTACAAAAATGCCACTTTGCTTGCCACCTCCTGTGAATTACTTAGCAGGGTCTCTCACTGGACAGATCATTTTGCAGCTCAAGCTTCTATGATAAACCAGCTCTGATTCATGCCAAGTGTCCTCCAGGTGATACCACAGCCCAAGGTAAATGCTAAGGGTTTTACCTAATTAGCTCCACACAAGCTTAGTGGGATCAAAGCAAGTGCTGCCAGAGACAAAAATCCACTTGTGTAGGGACCATCCTCTCCTTTGATCAGTGGGAAAAATTCTTTTCTTCCCACATTTCATTTGTGTTTCATTTCTGTTACACTTCACTGCTGAGCAAACTGCAGCATGCCAGCTTCCCCTGCTCCCCACCTCCAAATGGAGGAGAAAAGGAAGGAGGTCTGTTCCTGCTCCCATGTTTGCTGCTAATGGCTTTACCAACATTTAAAAGGCAAATGATGACTTGTGTGGGGACAGGTAGAAAATTTTACCATGCAGTCCGCTGGGGTTTAATTCCCCCAGAATTTTCCTGGGGAACAGGGACTTGCTGGCAACATAATTCGGCCTATCTGCATTAAACTACCCTTTAAGAAAATTTAAAATTTAAAGGAATAGTGGAGTGTGACTCGAGGCAGAATATCTTCAGCAGATGCTGAAGTGAGGTGATCCTCCCTCTCTCTCACTCCCTGCCAAGACATACCCTGGAGCTCAGTGCTGAGCTCTCAGCGCAAGACAGACATGGTCATATCTGAGGGAGTCCAGTAAAGGGTCAGAAAGATGAATAATATCTTGGAGCACCTGGCATGAGCAGAAGGTGGAAGAGATAGTTCAGCCTGGAGGAGACCAGGCTCAGCATCATTTTAGCAGCGTTGGTTCAACCTGATTAACAGGGAGATGGAGAAACTGAAGCTGGACTCTTCTCAGTGGCATTCAGAGGCAAGAAAAAGGGTAATGGGCACAGACTGAAATTCAGGAAATTCCACCTAAGCAAAAGAATAACCCTTTTAACTGTAGGGGTGGTTGAACACTGGAACGGGCAGCCCAGAGAGTATGTGGAATCTCCATCCTTTGAGATATTCAGGACTAAACTGGACACAGCCTTGAGGAGCCAGCTCTAGTCAGTTTTTAGTGAGTTTAACTGAAAGTTATTGTAGTTCCCAAATTCTTGGAAACACATGGTCTAAAGAGGTTGTGATTTTCCTACATATATTCTCTAGTCAATTGACTGATTTCTATTAAGTTTCTCCTAGCCCGGAACTTTTTGAAAAGAACAGTGGTGGTGATATACAGTGGATATTAAAATGGGATATGTTTGATTGAAAATACCACTGAGCTGATATAATTCTGTTCTCTGACTGAATGAATTATGGGACATAGGTAAAACAAGGAGGCCCCCAACATTTAAGTGCTCTTCAGCAAATATTTCTTTTTCAGAGAACTAAAAACCAGGTGGAAGAAGGAGGAACACTTTTCTCAGTTCCAGCTGGCTAGGTTTTAGCTATTGTTTTGAAAACTGTTAGAGCATTACATGGTAGGACCCTAAAAAAAGTTAATTCACCCATGCTGTAGTGGTTACACCCAACTAATCAATTAATATTTAATTTTATCATTAACATGTGAGAGTGAGTAGTTCTCACACTAACTCATGTTCTCTGCTCTCATTAAATGCCTTTTCTCATCAAACTTTTCCCACACTAAGGTGGTACACTGTCTTCTAGGTAAATCAAAGTGCCAATATAAACCACTTTTCCCATAAAAGAAAACTTTTATTTCAGCAAAAATGGTTGAGGTCCAAAACCTATGTCAGTTTAAAGGTGGAACATATTAACATCAGATTATTTTCTATTGAGGGGGAGATAATTGTAAAAATGGTTTTGTTTAAAATTATACCAGGCATAATGGCCAACCTGAAATTTCTGACTGTTACAGAGAGCTAAAAAATCTACATACAGCCAGAAGGAATTTATTTTCTGAACCAAAATATATAGAATTCTGGCAATGCCTAACATATAATGAAACACAACTGAGCTGAAACTGCTTAATAGGTGTATTTTTCAGCACAAAACCGCTTCCACACTCGATTAGTGCTAAAGGTGCATCCATATGGTTCCTATACAGTGTCATGTAGAGATACCAAAGTTAAATTTGAAAATGAGACATAAATTGTGGGCACGTGTGAGTGAACCCTGAGTGTGATATAAAAAGGGAGGGGAGAGGTTGAGGGGGGGAGATGAGGAAAGAAAATCCAAACCCCAACCCCAAAACAACAGCAAAGGAGCTATGTGTGACACGTGAGCCAGCTGGAAAAGCCCTCTGACTCACTCACACAGACTCTTTATTGTTTAGTTGGTTTGGCTTGGTTTGATTTTTTTCTTTTTTTTAGCTAAGGGCATCCAGCCTTAGCTCATGTCAGACAAAGGAATTGTTTTGGTCATGAAATAATTTCCATTGCTCCCTTCCTGTCTAAATCTGATGAAGCTACTTGGAGATGAATGGAAGTCTGAAGAGCACTGGAGTGCATTTCTTTGCATAGGTTAAAAAAGTTCAGCTGAAGTAATTTAGCAAATATTTACCTATGCTAATATATCACAGCTATGCACTTTTAGCAAAAGTAGTTTTCTTTGAAGGAAGGTGCAGTCAATATTACACGTCTAAAATGTTTATTCTTATTTTGTCATATGAATTCCCCCTCTTATTCTGCTACAATTTTATCTTTTTCAAGGAAATGCTATAAAGTTAACAGATTTATCTCCACTGAAGCATAGTGTTCTTTCCTCTTCCTCAAGATTTGTTTTAGATTAGAACTCTTCTGGCTGTCACATGAAGAAAATAGTGAAGTATCCACTGGGGCTTCATTTGTGTGTGTTTAAACTCGATTTTCAAACTGGATATGAAGTGATAATTATGAGGGTTTATGAAGCGGTTCTCATTTTCAATGTACTGCACAAAGAGAAACTATTCAGTTTTCAACAGCCCTACAAGGCAGAAAGGTAAGTAAAGTTTCATTACCCAGATTCTTGTCTTGTAGGTGGGCTGTAGAGATTCAAACCAGCATTTCCACAGACAATTCCCAGTGCCTGGGCACTTAGGCAAAACGACCTAGTTCTCAGTTCTCAGCAGGCGAATTTCCACGCATGTTCGTATACGGGTTTATGGCATGCAGGCTGCCCAACACTCCTAAAATTGTACCACACTTAAAGACTATTATGAACATATGAATTCTTTTCCATGGCCTCATGGTGAATGGAATGAGAGTTGCGCCAGACTGGAAGAGGACTTGGTGCTCTTTTCTCCAGTGTGTTCAGCCAGCCTATTTATAAGTAAAAAACGTTTTGTCTGAGCTGACTGTGGTCCTGATTCTGCTCAGAACTACTTACACAGGTGACCTCCTGCATGAGAATAATTAGCTCCTATGATCCTGGATGCACAGCAGGTCAAGCACATCCATGCTTTTTTTTTTTTTTTTTCCAGCATGAGACATCAGCAAAAGCAAAGGAATTGAATGCAAACCTTCTTTCTTACACCCAGCTGGATCTTGACACCAGAATATCAACTCCATTGGATAATTACTTCTCTATGCAACAAATACTTTTAAATTACAACCTTTTTTTTTTCGCAGATTGTAACAAACTGGCCCTTAATTGCTCTGAGCACAGAGAGATGCCAGTGGGAAGGAGGGGTTTGCACACAGAACAAACAGCTGCACAAGCAGCACCGAAACATTGCCACCATCATTTTTTTAAGCCACAGAAGCAAAGGTTAATTGCTTGCATTTACTTCACAGTTCAAAATGACCTCATACAAAAGATTTTGCCTAACAGCTGCTTGAACTTTACAGCCTGAAATTTTATACAATTTGTTAGAATTACCTTTTAATTGGTCTTTTGGGGTTATATGTGGTGTTTATTGATTAATCCTTCAGTCGTTGTTTTTAAATAATAGAGTAATTACCTGTGTTGGATAACCCAGTCACACTCCACCATTCCCTCACCCTCCTTTGCACTGTTGAGTGGCGACAGCAGCACAGAGCCAAAGAGTAGAGAGGGGAGGAGAAAGATCTTCAAGCTGCTGCCTATTTAGCTAGCCCCACAAGCAGAAGTATTGCTTGTTCAGCACAAAACACTGAGCCTAAATTGCTTTTCCCCATGGAGACTCGGGCTTTTTAGATTTGGTGCTCTGGTTTTCCTAATATGGCTGCAACTGTGGCTTGGGCTGGCGTCACTGCCTGCGTGTCCCCACTTCCCACCTCTCTCATGGGACAAGCAAACAGAGGACTGCAGTACCATGGTTGGTGCCATCAGCCTCTGAGGACTGTGGCAAGAGCTGACAATAGCCAGACTTTTGTTACTTTTTGTGTCAGGAGAAAAAATAAATGTGAGGACACTGGAAAACCAGTCTTTTCCCGAGCAAAGCAGTTGAAACAGGAAGAGCAAGGAGGCCATGGAGGGAGTGGGGATTGTAGGGACAGAGCAGGGGACATGCAGTGACAGTCTAGACTGTGACAGCATGACTGCTGCAAGGGGAAGCAGCACCAAAGAAGGCCCCCACAAAAGGCATCGTCAAATATCACCCTCCGGTGCATATGCAGTCATTTTGCACCCAGGTGGAACTGCAAAGAGCTATGAGGCAACACGTAATTGGGTTTATAAGCTTTCCTTATACTTCTTCATCAGGGAATGGCTTTTGGCTGCTGTTTACTGCTTGCTCCTCCCAGATCCCCCTGAACATGGGGAAGCATGTGCTTCTAGAGGATCCTCACACTTCAGCCTGTTTTTGTTGACTTCCAACACCGCTATGGGGGAGACTTTTCTGGGACCCAGTCAGCCTCTCTGTTTATTCCTCCCCCACCTCCTACCATTTCTGCTCAGCTCCTCCAGGTCCATCACTCAGCACAGTTTGCCTTCCATGAGCTCCCTGCCCTTCCTGGACACTGTGGGATGTGGGGTGGGAGAAAGGGAGCCTTCAATAATTAGCATGTATCTGGATGGGAATATATAGATCTTTATCCAGCTTTTGAGGCAGAAAACAAAAAATAATAAGTTGACTCATATTCCATATCCCGTAGTAAAGTTCAACCAAAAGCATTATTCTCTCCTCTCTGTCTACCACCTGTTCTTACTTCAACAGTTTGGGAAAATGTGCTGCACTTGGTGGCTTGGCAGTCAGACGTTCAAAGCAGCTCTTTTGAGGTGCAGTTGCTATCTAGTCTGTAGGGAGATGCTCATTGTTGTACCAGCAATGAAATTCAGATGCATTGCAAGTTTCAACCTCAGAAGCCATAACTAATAACAAACACTGTTTGTTGGTTTACTGTAGGAAATGAGTTTAAAATTGTATCTGACCAAACTGCTGAGGAAGCCAAGGCTGTGGCTTTAGGTCCTGGCAGAGATAAATTAACCATTTTCAACACCCATAAATATGTTTTTTTCCTCTTCCCTTCCATTGCTCTACCATCACATGGGAAAATTCAACCCTGTAACCGACAAAATCTTTATTCACAGATTGATTTTACGCTATTATTACAAGCAACAGAGAGTTAACAGGCAACAAGGGGACCACCAGGACTGGCCCATGAAAAGCACCAGGAGTGTATGGCTAGGAGTGGGGAATGGGGGAGAACAAAACCTTAATTGTTTTCCCGTTAATTTGGCTCACACCACAAGCTGAAGCTCTGCGCTCAGATGCAAATACATGGTGCTGTACAGCTTGTCAAGAACCACCTCTTCTCACCACTGGGAAATTCTACCTCTCTAGAAAATTTCATCTTATAATGTTGAGCAGGAGTTTTTTTGCTCATTAGCTGATTGATTCTTGTAATCCTTCCTATGCACAGGTGGTCAGCAGGGCTCTCCTGCTCTGGAGAGAGAAACTCTGAATCAGAGCAGACAAGATGTGATTTTTACTTCATGACTGGAAAGAGATAACTCAGAATTTCTAGCTCTCCATCTGCCGTCTGCTCACACCCTGCCCTTATGCACACTCCACTAGTCAAATCTTCCTAAAAAATACCAAGTACTTTTTTAGTTCTTCCATTTCAAAGCAAAAAATCATCTCCTGTTTGGAGGAGATTGAACAAGAGCAACATTATTGATGTTGCAAGGCTTAAATACCATTTTTTTTGCTCTGAAGAAAATCCCAGAGGACTCCTCTTTGGAATAGTATTTGGCAGGTTGTACATGGGGCATCACCTGAATCTTGATCCAGCAATAGAAGCCAGCAATAATTAGATGGAAAAGCAGGCCAAGAGCAATTCAGAGAATCACGCTCAGATAGCCTCTCTCCAATGACATGGAAAAGACCTGTTCCCCATGGTCAGCTCAAAAGTTTGCAGTGCTGCCTTCTCTCTGCCGCACTAATGGGGGGACGCCGCTGCAGAAAACAACCCATTTCGTACAAGACAAGCCAGCATCAGGTAGGAAAGCAAAGCAGACTACTGAAGTAACTTAGGCTTTTTTCTTACTTTGTACCAAGATGCTGTCTGGTAGGAGATTGAGGGGTCCTGAAGAGCTTTGCAGGGCAGCACCGCTTCTTCAGCACACCTCACAGCAACATCTGGGATCATCACAGAAGTCCCACGGCTCAAGCACCAAACTGCAAAGCACAAGTACACATCACCTTTAAAAGAAATTGTTTACACAATCCTTCCTGTCTTCCCAAAACATATCCCCCACAAAACAAACATGAAAGACCAGAAGGAAAATTACAAGCCTACCCACTTACCATTGCCCAGGAAGATGATCAGAGTGTAGTGTCCCAAAGTCATGGCTTTTACTGATTCAGATCACAGAGCGACGGTGTGCCTCTCTGCAGATTGGACTGCGAGAGCAGAGTGAGGCTGTGACTGCTTCTAGAGTGATATTTCTGAGGGCAGATTGGGGAATCCCCCAGACTTATCTCAAGGTTTTGTCATAGGGAAAATCCCTCCACGTATGAAGTAAGGCTCCTCCCCTTAAATCTGTGAGGTCACTCCCATTTCTGCGAGCACTTGCAGTGGTAGCAATTCATCTCCTTTTTTTTTTTTTTCCTCCCCCTCTGTATTGATCTGAACAAGATTGACCAAGGGGCACTGTGGGTTGGTGTGAAGGCCATCAAAATCAGCACTGAGCAAATCTCTCTTGAGTGACAAAATGTCAGGGGAAAGGGCTTGTCAGCTCAAAATCCCCTCTCAACCTTCTCTCCACAGTGTTAACAGCACAGTGCCTGAGCAAAGGTTGGCCTTATGATGTGACGTTCCTGAAACTACATTTAAGACCTCAGGTCACAGCACCACAGAAACACTTTGACTTGAGGCTAAGGGCTAAACAGGAGTTATCAGCATGGCTGAGCAAAACAAGCTGTATTCCAGTAGAGTTACACATTTAACTCTGCAGGTCGGCACACGATGTAGAACATCATCTCTTCTTAGTATATTTTGTCATTTTCAAGACAAACAAAGGCATCTGGAGTGACATAACTTAACAAATTATATGCTGGAAAAATTCATAATGGAAAAAATCAAGGCAGTTCCCAGAAGAGGAACCATTTGGACATCCTCTCTAGATATCTGGAGGGGGGAGGAAAAATCCTTTCCCTGTGATCCGTGAGAGCTGTTTACCCCTGGAGAATTTTTGAGGAAGTCCAAGGTTGATCACAGAAGCTTTTACAAATCCTGAAACTGAAACTTGCTGATGTTATTTTTGGAAAACACTTGTGGCTGCTGTCTTTAGGCTACTGAGATCACGATGAAGAGAGCTATTTAGGAGAGGGGAATTTGAAATTTTATGGGTGGAGAATGTATGGTCAGCCCTTTTTTGAAAACCAGGGTCTGGAAGCCACTCCAGTGTGGGCACCCTAAATCCAAATCACCTCTAGGAAACTTTGTGAGGGCAAGTCAGTTTGACAAGTCCTCATCCTCACCATGCAAAAGTCCTGCTCAGATGAGTAAATGCTTTGGGTGGGTAACACTTTTGGAAACTCCAGTCTGTTCTGTAAAGAAAGTCCGACAGCAACTTCACTGTTGAAATAGCCCACTTATTTTTAAAGCTTTTTGCTTCTATCTTCATTGACCATAACAGTAAATATAACAGGCTCTAAGCTTTATTTTTCTCTTTGTGTTTTCTGGTTTCAAGGACCAGGACGTCAGTCTATTACTTAGAGAGTACAAATGAAATGTAAAACCCAGTGGATCTCTTGAGAATGAAAGAAAATCATTTCTTTCCCTGATGTGAAATAATAGAGTCCTTGAGAAGATAGAAGGGGGGGGGGGGGTGCTGCTGAAGGAAATCTTAGTGAGAAGAGGGCTCCAGTTAATATATTTCACATCTGTTCTTCACTAAAATGATGACTTTTCTGCCCCCATGAGTCAGTCACACATCAAGCCCATCTCCAAGAAGGGCACTCAGCTTTCACCCGAGGACCTTTTTCTGTGAGTTCTGCAGAGACATGCGTTCACCCTCCATAAACCCATCAAGAGGCACAACCTTTCTCTATCTCCCTTTTCATCGTGAGGAAACCCCCACGAGCAAACCACAGCAAGCTCCTGCCCCCACTGTGGGTCAGCCCACACCAGTCCTTCCCCTGCGTGCCTGGCCATCAGCAGCCGGGGGGGCTGTGCCAAGCCTGAGGCTGGGGTCACAAGTTTGCCCACACAGAAGTGCGCTGGAGGTAAGCATAAAGGGCCAGGCTTCAGCACCGGGAAATGCACATGCCACACACACGTGCCAAGGTGATGTTAAACAGCGTTCTTCCTCAGTTAGTTAAAATACAGGACTCTTAAGAACACACGGGTTTTCCCTCCAGGACAGGCATAACTGCAAGCAAAACAGCCCTTTTCCTCCAGAAGTATTTGCAAGCTCAGCTGCTGTTCCACAGCACACTGCGTGAAGCAGGAGAGCAAGATATAAAAAACAAAAGCTGAAACTCCCTTTGCTAGGGAAGGAGAAATAATTTGGTTTCTAAATTTTCCCTGGTAGAGTTTTTTTCTTTAGGGAAACTTTGAACTGGGCTGTACTTTCCATCCTAACTTTTAATATCCTTTCTAGGGTTTCAAAGATTAAGTCTGTTGTCTCCAGAGCCCTGGAACCTGCTTTGAGTTTCACTGTGCAATGGAAGCAATGCGAGCTCTGCAGCACGGGTCTGGGTGTGGGGGCAAAGAGGCACTGATTGCCTGTCAGCCTTCTCCATGAGAAACAGATCCACATTTTTGAAGGCCCTCAGCAACTGCAGGAGCTGCACAGTTATGTGAATAAATGGAAGTTTATCATTAAATGCGTTGTTCTGTGGACCTAATGAGACTTGCTTTTGCACAGTGTGTCCTACTGCCTTTTGCTCTCCTTCCCTCGCCCGCACCACTCACTGTAGCCCTTGATCTCACTGAGGAAGAAGCAGCATCTGCTCGGGTGAGTCCAGAACCGCACACGTGATGACTGACATTAGCAAGCAGTGTGTAAAACTGCTGCGTTCTGCCTACCTTTCCCTTAGCAAGGGCACTCGTTTGGATCTCCGTCTTTGACCCAGCTGCTGATTTTCATGAATTTCATAGGCACTTAATTCTCTTTGAGCCTCGATCCCTCTGTCAGTTTGACAGAAAGCAGGTTCAGAACATACTGGCCGATAGACAGCCAGATGGCATGATCACAGAAATTTCATTCTCTGCGGGAAATGAGGCTAGAAGCACAAGGATGTGGGATAGATTCATAGGATAAGGTTAAAAAGTCAAGACTGTATATTTTTCTCAGTGTTGATAGAGCCTTGAAAATGCTGTTCATGGAATTGTATCCTGTTTCCTTGAACCAGGTAGGTACCACATCCCTCAGACACTTGTGTAGCAGAGTTTTCCTGATTTCTTACTCCAGTGCGTGGCTGCAAAATATATAAGAATGCTTATTTCCTGTGCTTTCCCCTGGGTGTGAGTGTTCATCAGGAAGCACAGCATTTAAGAAAAAACAAAACCTTAGGTCTCTACAAGGAATACAGAACTCTCCACAAGGAAGGTTTAAAACTTAAGACAAAGGTGTCAAAACAACGTTTAGCATTTTTGTCAAGGCACAGATTTTCTATATTTGGGATATGATTATCAAATATCATTTGTTCCACTGCATTTAAGCTCCTGCTGTGAATAAGGTCTATCCACGTGCTTCATGTCTGTTGTGAAGCCTCTGGTGAAGGAGGTTGTTTATTTATTATTAATAATTTTCTCTGCAGCAATAAAAACTGTCTGGTTCAGTTCAGCAAGCAAAACTGGAAGCCTTTTTCTATGTGCTTTAGTAGACAACTGTTTTTTTTAAATAATATACTGTGTGTAACATTGCAATGTCAGCTGAGGGAACAGTGACAGAAGAATGTCACAAAAGCAGAGAAGTGATGTATTTTTAGGAGCCCAGCAGAGCTGCAGCCACACCGTTTATTTTCCTGTCATGCCTTGATCTTGATGCTGCTCACACCAGCAAGTAAAAGCAACTGAGACTTTCCAGGCTGCAGTTAATGAGAGGTATGCAGATTACTCACAAACTAGAAAGTTTAAGGACAAATTCTCTTTCCTGCCCCTTTATGCAGATGTTGGGTCGGGGACTGCCTTTGCTGTTTAGACAGTGACAATCCAGCAATACTGAGAAACCAAAACACTAGAACTGTGACCTGACGGGGAGCACAGAGCTTTGTACTACAGACTGTCTGCTGCTGCCAGCTCAATAAATAACACCCAATTAATTATACACAAACAGCCAGTCCTCTGAAATGCCTGGACTTTGGAGTCAGCCATTTGAGATGTGCCAGCCATGTTTGTCAAAGCAGGAATTAAGCATACTCATGTAGAAATATAAGTGGGACCAAAGAGCAGATCCAAAATGGAGGCATCCAAAATCAGAAACCTCTTTAGATACTGTTGGCCTGGAAGTTTAGGAATTGCCTTTAAGAAAGAAAGGAGCAAGAGATTATCTCAAGTCTATACTTTTGTATAGACTGTAAGAATTAGGATAGGACTGTAATGAAGCTGTACCAAGTCCAGCATCTTGCTGGTGACAGTAAGCCGTCAGGTAGTCAAGCAGCCCAAGGTGCTATATTCAAACTGGAGTATCCACTGGAGATACACATTGAAATCTCATTTTTAACAGTACCCTGGATCCTCTTTTTTCATAAGTTTGGTAGATGGTGCTTGTCTCACCAGGCCTGGAGACATCTTGGGCAGAAATCTTTGTTGCAGTTTTCAGTGTACTCTGCATTGCTTGCCCTACATGTGGGATCATCCATGCTGCCTTCTCGAGAAGGTGAAGAGCAGAATATTGCTCCTGACATTTTTACTCAGTTCTGCAACAGTAGTCCCCATGTAGTCCCTGCATTGCGGAGGTACCTATTAGGTCTTGCATCTCCTTGCTATACCCAGCTGGGCATTGTTTTACTAGAGGTCCAAAGTTCAGCATATGTGCCCCCAAATCATGCTGTGGAAATGTTTGCTCCTCCTGGTGCTACTCTCTCTTTTCTCTTGCTTGTACAACTTCCTTAGACAGATTCTATGGGACCTCTTATATTGGAGGAAGTTAGGGATCCCAGCAAGTCACCTTGTACTCCTAGCTGATTTCATGGCCACAGGGAATGCAAGTCAGGAGCTCCACCTGGGAGCAGCCTGTGCTAACAGCAAGCCTTACAGGATGCCCTGACCATTGCCTGCCATCCAGGACCCAGCCATGTACGTACAGCCAAGCTGTGTCTCCTCTCCTGGCACCTTCCAGACCTCTTGTTTGTTTGTCTTTTTACTATCTTCCCCATCTGTGGTCCCACAGAGTCATGGGATTTCCTGATCAACTTCCCCCATCATCCCCAGCAGAAGAAAGAGGAAGCCTGGTGAAGAGTCGTGGTGACCATGATGTCTATATCCATTCCCTTTTCCTCTGAAGTCTCTCAGCGCAGCATCAGTGACAACTGTCCACTGGCTCCTCAGATGCCTTCAGGGTGGGGTGCACCCTGGTTCCCTATCTGTACATTCCTGACCTTTTGGCATTGATCCTCCTTTCTTCTCTCCTTTGCTGTCTCTCATGATCATTTGGCTTTCTCCAGGCCTTTTGAAGAGCGTGGGATCTGTGCAGGCATGCACTGACACCTCAACAGAATGCTCGTCTAGCCTGAAAAGAGTTAAGGCAACTCATCCCTACTACGTGTAATAACTTTGTGCCTTCTCCAAATTGTCTTCTCACCATATGCCCTCTTTTCCAGTTCATTTATAAATAGGTTAAACAGCAGGAGCCCAAGAACAAAACCCCCTCAAACATCACTAGAGACCTCCCTCAAATGTGGACGATAGCCATTTACCCTCCTTTTTTAATAGGTTATTCACGTGAAGTCTTTTTCTGCAGTCCCATGGTGCTTTAATTTCTTTCAGCCTCCTTACTGATGGACCTTTATATCTCCAGAAATTGTTGCTGGGTTTCTAAATGGATGACCTTGTTGTGGTTTTCATTTAACTTGCCAGAGTTTATGATCCTTTTAATTTTCCATTCTTGGACACAACTTCTATTTTGTGAAGAAAGCCTTCTGCTTCTAATAAATTCCTTTATCCTGCTGTTAACTGTGTCAGCTTTTCTTTTCCAAAGTCTTTGTCCATACACAGAGGAGACAGAAAATGTACTCCTGCATGCTATGTTTAAATAGCCACCAGGCAAACTTTCTAGCCTTCAGGCATCCATTTTATCTTATTTTTAACAAAATTCCTTGTTCTTACATAAATCTATTGCAGTTTGGGTGCTTTTTTCTCCCTCTCTCCCCCCCACCCCCCCCCCCCCATTTATTTATTTATTTATTTATTTATTTATTTATTTTTGTTGTTCCCTAAGTATATTGAGCAGAGGCATTTTGAGCCAGGTTCTGCATGTTACTCTGGGCTAATATAAAAGTTCCTTCTTCTTTTGCATGCTCTTTCATGCAGAAACAATATTTTCATTTAATGCAGCATCCATCCCCTGGCTGACATTTATCCAATATACAAGTAGGAAATTGCTACCTGCTGCTATTGTTGTATTTCTTGCTCTGTCAGCAAGTCCAATCTCCTTCGGCATGTAATAGATACAGACATTTGATTTAATACTGATATGATATGGCATATTTCTGACTTAGGCCAGGAATGTCAGGCTATATAGGTTTTGAGCTGCTTGTAAACAAAATTAGCAAGTTACTTTGATTTGGCAGAAAGATTTCTATAATATATGTTACCACTTCTCTGCTGCTTCTGCCTCCTCTGTCTCTGTTTATGCTTTGTACACCATTTCTATTTTTGCCTTCTTCCCATCAAGTTTCTGTTCAAAGTCATCTTGTTTGTTAAACCTTTAGCTTTCATAAAAAATGCGTCTTTTTTTTTCCTCTTGCTATACTATGAGATTCTTCTTGTTTGATTATTCCTCATTCTCCCTTTTAAAGTTTCACCACATTATTGTTATTCAGCAGAGGATAAAGTTTTCCTGACTTCCTGCTCTGAATATGTGCCATCCTGAATCATGTTTTAGCACTTGTCAGCTTCTCCTTTCCTTCAATCTAAGAAACAAATCTCATAATATCTTTTTAGGTGCCACAACTGATTTTATTTTAGTTTATCTGAAGCCGACTCATGCATACTGAAAGTTTTCCCTTTTTCTAACAAGTTTAAATCCTTTGTCTTCAGCTAGTTCCTAGCCAGTCATCAACAGCTTGTCTCTGCTTCTCCCAGTTCAGCTCTGCCCATGGTATTGGAGATACTTCAGAAGAAGCTCCTATGGAATTCCTGGCCCCCAAATTACCATCTGACTGCACCCATTTTTTCCCCCAAACTGTCTCCTCCCGTCTTGGGCCTTTGCTCCATACACTGTCTGGTGACTCTCTCAAGCCTCTTCCAAAAGCCTGCCCGGATTTTCTACATAATCCAGCAAGCAGGTATTGAATCCAGCAGTCTAATCACCATCTAGTTCTTTTTGGTATCACAAAACCACATGGATGTATGCCTGATGGATCATCAGGCATCCTCTACTACCCTATCTTCCTGAAAACTCACTGCAAAAGTGGATGAGGCCTCAAGATATGAGATCATTTCTGTCCCTCCCCCAGATAAGACTGCCACTCACAGAGCCTTGCCCCACTCAGTAGCTTGGGATCAGCCTGGAGGTAAGACTGTTGAGTGATGATCCTAAAGAGATTGTCAGTGCACCTGAGTGTTGCCGTGAAATCTTTTAGTTCAGGTGTCATGGCTTAAAGGACCAGGATGTTGGGCTAATTGCACTGGATGCACATTCCCTGTGCACAGAAATGATTCACAGTGATAAATGGAACAAACTGAGAACTTGCCCACTCATTCTGTGAACAGCCACTGCTGATTTACATTAGAACAGGTCCAATGGGCTCCCTACCCAGCTCCAGGCACAGACCCCTGAGGGAGGAGCCATTCAAAGGCCTAAATTAAGGAGACAGGCAAAACTCCTCCTCTGGCAGATCTCCTTTTATGTCACTCAGCACCACTGGTCTGGACTTGCTTGATCCCATGGCTAGTCTTCGGTTTATCTCTTATTCCTTGTCACTGACATCCAGAGAGGGAGAAGTGCAAGAGATAATGGAATATCCTGCAATATTGATTTGCCCTCTGATACATTTTGGTTTTTTTTTTTTTTTTTTTTTTTTTTTTTTTTTTTTTAATAGCTTAGAAGGACATTTTTATGAATACTTTCATTCAACTGCCCTGAGCAGAAGCATTCCACAGGAATGAGAAATGGTGACTTGGAAACAAGGGACCTCATACTATAAACACTGCTGAAGCTGGGGTTTGAAGTATGTCCGTTCCTTTTGGTTACATTTCTTCCATATACTGACGGTAGCTCCTTCTTTCTGTTTTAGCTTTCAAAGATCTACTGCCTGAGAGCTCCGCACTCATGGAAGAAAACAAGACCCAGCAAAACTGAGAGCAGCAATAGCCAACAGAGACTGTGAAGCACCATGTGTATAGTCACCACTGGAACAGCGGCTTTGTGGGAGGTAACCTAGAATGAAGCCTAGCTTGCCTGGAGGTGAGGGACAAGGACATCTAGACAAGGGAGCACACTCATGAGAGTTCCCATAAAGTCTCTGGGAACCACTTTCTTCAAAATAGCAGGACACTCTCCCAGACACTCAGCTCCTACAGACTCCTTCATTCCTTCAGCCTCGGGCTCTGCTCACAAGCTGTCAGCAGCAAAGCTACTGCAACCCCGCTGGTGCACATTAGGGTTGGAAAGGGGAACCACTGTTTCTTGAGGGGGAGGCTGAGGAAATAGGTGACGGCATGTCGTGGGAGGATGAGCAGTGAGAAATGGAGAAATGAAAAATGGAAAGTTTTCACTAAAGCTGTGACAAATACAACTCCTCTAATAGAACTAGACGGCAGAGTGGGCAGAGACGACTTGACGGCCTTTCAGAAGAGGAAGGAGTGACAAATATGTGAAGATACTAAAGTGGCCTGTGTCCTGCGAGCCCTGTGTCCTCTCAAGCTCTGGGAGTTCATTCTGAGATGATTTAAGAAGCTCCTGGTCCAAGTTGCTCACCCATTACCACAGGTTGTTGTCCTGTCACTGACTTGACAGAATTAATGATGTGCCCGCACCGTAGATACCAGACTGATATATTGACATAACTGAGGTGTCTGTGGATAATTCAGTTTACTAGGAGGTGGACCATGGTGGCCAAGCCATCTTCTTCTTGATCCCTATCAGGTTTGGTTGAATAGGTGACCAGCTGAGTTCAGAAACCTCCTGAGACACCACAGCCTAGCCACACAAGCACCAAAAGTGGCCGAGATCACCAGGAGAGCCTTGATACCAGTTAATCCAATTTTCTTGTCTTTAGACATCCTTCTCTCTGCTTTTCACTAACTCCTTTGTTGCCCCTAGGTTGCAGAAGGTGTTGGAGAAGGTTTTCAGAAGCCCTGTGAGCTTGCTCTTCTGGTGTCTCCTTTCCTCTAGGGAGCTGAATGCCAGGCTGAGTGGTACAAGTGGGAAGTGATCCCTTGACATGGTTCAGAGAAGAGCACTGGCAGTTTTATAGCGTGGATATCAGGGTGCAACCAGAGGTGATTGGGAGAAATCCCAGGGTGGCAGCAGCAGGGTAGCCTGAGGAGAAATGGGCCTGTGGCCAGGCAGGGCAGAGCTGTGAGAAGCTGGAGACTGGTCCTGCTGTGACATTTCTGGGGCAGAGATTCACAGTTCAGGGTCCTGGTCCCCGGTCATGGTGGGGTAGAGCCCTGGAGGAGTTGAAATGGGGTGCTGGCCCCTGGTCAGAGCTGATGGAGCCCCAGGGCAGTTGAAGAACAAGCAGGGCTGGTGGTGTCGTTGGGATCATGACAATGTCATTGGCAAAGTCTGACACTTTTGATCATCTCTGCTCATATTAAGGAACTGGAGAAAAACCTATTTCAGCAAATGAGTTGCAAAACTAAGCTTAATTCCCTGTAATCAAATTCCTCATTGTTACCATGGTCATGTTCTCTCAATATTTGCAGAGCAAATGACCACTTCAGAGCACAAAGGGATGCCAGCCTTACACCTGGTGCCAGCTTTGGACTGCTTCTGGAAATTTGCTTTTCCTTTGACTGGAGAAATCCCTGCATGTGCTAGGAGGAGCAGTTAATAAGTGGCAAATAGTCCCATGAGAATCACAACTAATGGCTGCTGCTCAGTGAAATAATCACCCATGTAATAAAGGGTGAGCTTCTACCTCTGCACTTCCATGGGGAACATTAATGTTTCCCCTCCTTAGCCACTTATTTCCACAAAACTCGTAGGAGCTCAGTGTTTCTGAAACCACTCTTCTTCTATTAATCTTAGCTGAAATCACCCAATGGATTCAGAAGTTATTAGGAATAGCTAGTTGGTTGTATGAATGTTGACAGAGACAGACACAATCCTATTAAGAAAGCACTTGACTTTATAAAAACACAGATTTTTAAATCACATTAAAATCAGGAAAATGGGTACTATTATGAGGATTATGTTTCATTTCTGCACAAGTCTGCCTCACTAACAGCATGAGAAGGTAAAGGAGCTGAAGGAAGTGGCCATTGCTTAGACTTCATGCCTTGATGCTCTTCTCTGGGAAGGAGTGATGGAGGGGTCAGGATTTGGCAGGAGGACCTACATAAATATTCTTTAAGGACTAAGGGTTTTGCTTTGCACATCCAATTCTAGATCTTTCAAAGCTGCAATTATCCTCTTTCTCTTCTCCAACATTTTATAAATTAAATCCCCTTTCACTCTGTCCCTTTTCCCCTTCTTTTTCTTTGAGACTTGGATGTGCAGAGGTCACTACTCTTACTCTTGTTGAGCTTCTCAATAGCAAAAAAGCCTTATTGTTTGATGAAAGTATTTGTTTCTCAGGCAAGTTCAAGGTTTCAATATAAACATTTGTGAGTAATTTCTCCTTAGGACTATTTAAAATGTAATGAGATCTACATTTTATATTGATTTGAGTTTTGGTTTACTTGTTCATGCATTTTTGAGAAAGAGCAGATGCTGCTTGAATGTTTTCTATGAGGCAGATTAAACACACTCTAGAGAGGACACCTGAGCCAAAGGTCAATCTTCCTCATCAAACCAGCCAAACAAACTGCTCCACGAGTTCTCAATTTTGGTAATGAAGGCTTATAAAATGTGAAGTAATTATATTTGTTTTAATTTAAATTTTACAAACTACTCAAATACAAGTTTTGAAAAATTTTCCTTTGCGGCCTCCAGAGGATAGCAGCTGGTTTTCTACATACAGCACTGTATAATTTGGAAAATTTCAAGTCTTCCAATAAATTGGTCTGGCAGCTTTCAATGCAGAATTAAAAGCTGAGTGGGTTTCACTACCAGCCATGCCTGCAGTTCTGCCCTTCTAAGAAGTACATTTCTCACAAGACTTAAGATTCTTTTCAATTAAAATCTGAAATGGCTTTGTCACATCTGTGGGTCACTGCACTCTTATTGTAAAACACCTCATTTAACTAATCTCTTTGCCATTGGCTTTAAAATTATGGTGTTTATGACAAGGACAAGAACTCTTTTTCTTCCTCGGTAGGCTTGGTTACCTCAGGGAGTTGTGCCAATTATGTCAGTAAAAAATCCTCCCTTCCCTCCATGCTGGCCCTGAGCAGAGTAGTAAAAACAGATCGGTGAAATAAAAGCTGTGATCTGTCGCTGTGTAGGAAGGAATTGCTGAAAAGCTCCTTGTGCTCCCTCCTCACCCTCTGAACTGGCCTAGGTGTTATAATTTACTCTGTGTATTTCAAAAGCAGAAGAGAAACCAACGTCTCACACGCGTTCAAAATGACAAAGCCACCCTAACACACAGTGGATGTGCGATTTGTTTGTGATGATCTCTCCTTACAGATTATTCTGTAAACTCTATCCTAAAAATTCTAGTTTGTTTATTTTCAGAAAGGGAATAAGCAGTTTGAGGCAGGTGAAGGGAGAAAGAATTTTTTTTTTTTTTCAGGAAGACTTTTATTGCTATTCATTGAAAGATTGAGCAACATTTAGCTAGTCAGTGAGTGGTTTTCTTAAATGAACATGGGGAATTACAAGTCATAGGAAGCCTGGCCCTATTTCCAAGAGAGAACAGAGTATTTGTCTACAGTGGTCAGTGAAAATGTCAACTTCCCTCATTAAAAAAAAGCAGAATTACATTAATTTTAAAGTATCACAGATATTTCAGTACATAGCTACAAATGCCATGACTGAGACATTTCTTCCTGGTGGTGGAAGAAGAATATTTATATTATAAATTATTCTGATGGTTTTGAGTGATAAATGTCAATAAGAAGTGGTCTCAGCTGGCAGAATTCTAAATCTGCTCTGAAAAGCATATTCAGCCTGAAGAAATTGATGGGACTAATATTTTTCATAAGCCCTTGATATTCTACTTTTATTTACAGTTTCTCAATACAGATCTGTAATATTTTTCCCATGCATTTGGAAAACGTGAATTCTCCTGAGATGACATCCTAATTTTTTCCACCACCACTTCACCCTCATTACCTATCTCTCCTGATACTTCACCTTTCTAAAGTTTTGAGTCATCAAAGGAGTTATCTTTGTGAAATGTCTGGTCAAGCACTTATAGATTACAAAAGCTCGTGTTTGGACCTCCTTTTCTAGTAAAGATGATTAAAAATGGACACAAGAGAGAGCAGTGAGAATAATACTAGGATCTTCATCAAAATTCTGTTCAGTTTCTCCAATTTTTTCAGTTTCTCCAGTTTTTCCAATTAGTCTGGGAATAAAAGAGAATAAAATAAGGAAGAGAATACTGATTTTGTTTCAGAAGTAAAAGTTTTATTGTCCAATATAGAAGTGGATACTCTTCATACATAAGAGTAATGAATGTGCACCTGATGTTGTACTTCACTGGGACTTTATTTTCCACCAGTTTTCATCTCCACATTTCAGTTCCTTCCTGACCCCCTGTACCTCTGTGTGACCAAAAGCAAGGATATATGAGCTGTTTGGTTTGAAGGAAAAAAAAAAAAAAAAAAAAAAGAGAGATTGGGATGGGATGGGATGGGATGGGATGGGATGGGATGGGATGGGATGGGATGGGATGGGATGGGATGGGATGGGATGGGATGGGGGTCCTTACTCCTGAATATCCACCAGCAAAGCAGCCCAGCAGCTCCACATTTAGCCTTGGCACAGCATCCCATGTGCTTGTCACTGAGTTAGTTGGTTTAGTTTTAGTCCTGGTCAATTGAAGAGGCCAGAGCTGTGCTTCCATCTTCAAAGGTAAAGATCACTGACAGGTGCAAATGGTCTCTCTGCAGACCCTGATGAAAGTAAGGCTACAGGCTGCCTTGCATTCTCCACAAATCCACACAGAGGTAGGCAACTTGTTGGAAACACCTCTATGGTTTTTCGATTTTGGATTTGGGGTTTTTCTGGGTGGTTTTTTTTTGGTAGTTTTCGGGGGGGTTTTTTGTTTTGTTTTATTTTGTTTTGTTTTGTTTTGTTTTGTTTTATTATGTTTTACTGGGGAAAAGGGGCTAAGTGACATGGTGATGGGAGGTATCTGGGTATTTTGGAGGATTCCTTCTGCTTTAAGCAGAGGAAAAAAAGACATGCAGAACTTCTGTTTTGATTAACTGACTCTAGGTGGCAACAACACCCTGTGTAGCCTTACTGGAGGCTAGTCAGTCTAAGACTAATGCTGCTTACAGAGGAAAAAAAATGTAGCATTTTCAGTACTGCTTCTAGAAAATTTTACAGCTGATCACACCAGATGCTCATTGCTGGAAACATTTCCAGATTCTGCCAGTTTTCATTGTAATAGAGGACTTGGATTTCAACACATATTTTGAATAAGATGTGTTTCATTTTGTAGCCACAATACTGCAGGTGCGCAGAGGAAAATTAGCAAATTATTCTCTTTTGGTTATCTTGCTTGGATGGGCAATCTCAGGAAGCATATGTATCACCCTGCCTTGTAATGATGCCTGTAAAAAGTGCACAGATGGATAAGTACAACTGCAGTTCTGTAGCGTTCACTAAGGATGTTCCTGAAATGCCACTTCACCACCTTGTCAAGAAAACAGCCCCACAGATACCTATGAAATGCTTGACACATATTCTGTGTAAAACCCTGTGTTATCCGCCAAGTGATTTGTAATGCCCTATGTCATTCCGTGTTCACTACACGTCCAGACTCCTGGGCTTAGGAGTAGCTAAGCAAACACTTGAACAACATAAAAATCCTTACAAGTATGATGGCCTGAAGTATTATCACTTTTTTTTCTAAAGTCAGCTTAGCTCCACTGACATTGAAATATTTAAATCTGTTATTGATGTGTTCACAGGCAAAGGGAGAAAACAGAGAAGATAGTAGCTTTGATTATCCCTTGCAGAAAAAAACCTGTCATTGTAACCACTCTATATACTAATAATGCCCAGAGAAAGTCTTTCAAGTGTGATTACAACGTGCTTGTAACAGGCCAAAGTGTCTGATGGCACCTACAGGATGTGATAAACTTCTTTATTGCTCTGTCAAAGCGACAAAGCTCTAAACCCCTGTGATTAAATCAGATTGTTTGTGCAGTTGACCCATTCACCTGCATGTTGTCAATTAATCTCCTCTGGAGCTACCTCCAGTATTTCAATCCTCTAAGCTGCTTTCAGATAGGAACTGTCCTTTATATGTTAAAATGCATCTCCTGAAAACAATTACTTCCTTTCTTCCCAAAGTGTGGAATTTCCATTTAAATTATACTGAATCAGATTTCCATATTCACAGACCTTAGATATCAGATTGATATCTAAATCAATATCTTATTGTACTCTATAACCCTGTAGGCTGATTTTTTAAATATAGATTTATAAATTGATCAGGTTTTATTTTTACTAGGAACATATAAATATATATATATCCTATCCTATCTAGGATAAGAGGGCCCTAAAAAGGAAAAATAGAATTTTTTAATCCTTTTAGGTACTTTATGTCAAGGTACTTTATGTAATGCCTGTTTTTATTAGTTTTTCTTCCTTTCAATTAAGCGATAATTTTATTATACATTTTTCAAAATGTGGGGGCACGATGGTAAAAGTAGTGGAAATGCAATTAGAAAAATGGCTGCATTTATGCTATTTTGTCTCTCCCACTGTTTCTTACTTCTTTCTCTTTCAAGACATCAGCACTTTGAACACACCTGGCATTTAAGGCTAAAATAAAAAGAGTGGTGTGTTGGGACTAACACGTTTTTCTGCCACCAGCTGGGCTCTTTGGAAGCTTAGGAAGTGCATTGTCAGTGCCAACTATCCCTACAGCAAAAATGGGGAATGTGTTGCTTGCTGAGAGCCCAGTGGGTTTCCAGCTGGAGCTGGGTAGGACACATGCCACAGTCTTACCCAGTTTGGATACAGGCAAAATCAGTGTGACCACAGACAGTGAGAGCTCAAGTGCAGGAACTGATAGGAAC
Source organism: Hirundo rustica (assembly GCF_015227805.2). NCBI lineage: Eukaryota > Metazoa > Chordata > Aves > Passeriformes > Hirundinidae > Hirundo > Hirundo rustica. Next base: position 92,091,380 of record NC_053450.1, read on the forward strand.
TGAGAACACATTAAATCATGTGTTCTCTAACTCTTCATTATAAAATTGTGCAGGGGTTGTTTCACTACTCCTTTACCCTCTGGGCATCCCTCCACCTTGGCTGTCATCCACATCAGTGAAACTTTCCCACTGATGATTGAAATGTTCCCTGAAACCTGTAAACCTGTGCAGCAATCAAAGCTTATCATCCACCTAAGCTAAAAGTGCCATGCATGAAGTTGTAAAAAATAGACTTGTCTCTCCAACCAGCCAGTGAAACATCAAACCCATAAGCGACATGTCAGATGCCAAATTATGGTTTAAGAACTCGCTGTTATTTGTTGTAGTTTGTTAGTTTTTTCCTCAAATAGGGCCAGACATTACTTTGTATAGATTAAAGCATTCTATTTTCTAAATGAAACTGTTTCACATTTACAATGCAACATTTTGGGTGCGATATGGAATGTCATTCTCTACCAGCAGTTCCAGAGAATCCACAGGGGAAAAAATACAAGATTCAAAACAAAACCAAATGTCTACATGTCCCATAAGTGTAGATTTTTTATTTTTGACCCACCTAAGTGAAGCCACTCCATTCTGCTTATTATCAACAGCTGTACCCATTTCAAAATAAGTTTTGCTTGGCAAAAGAGTTACTACCTTTTCAGGAGTTTGCCTTCTACCAGGTTCACCCAATTTTTATTTGGTAGAGCACCACCAGTTTGGAATAGAATAGCTGTTGGTGGCAGTGGTACAAGTTCTTGGAGGTATTTGGCTGTTTGCATGTGGTTCTAATTCAAACAGCTACTCTCTTCTTCCTTCCACATTACAAGTCTCCACCGTGATTTACAATCCTAAATACAACCCTAGTTACTGAAGATGACTTAGAAAGTAAAGCCTCTCTGTGACTGATCTATACTAAACTCCCACCACAAGCTGTAGAAGAGTGAAGACCTAAACCAGTCTTAGGCTTTTATTGATTATACAAATAAAAACTGTTTTTATGTTTTGTGCTTATCAGGTAGATGAGAGTGAAGCAAAATTCCAAATGAAATGTAGATTGCACCAGCTGACTTCCTTCAATGATAAATAATATTTGAAAACTTTTTTTTTTTCCCAATGAAAGCCTACCTTTCTGAATTGCTTCCCTTTTACTCAAGTTTCCTTCAAATACTGAAGTTATTTTCTCTTCAAAATATTTTATTCTGTTTTCGTTTTTCATTTTGGCTCTCCAATTGACTTTTACCCTAAGATAATTTAAGGCTTGGTTTGGGTTTTTTTCTACAAGGGAAGCAACATTTCATGTAAGATTTATATTTATTACGCACAAAATTGGTTTTAGGACAATAATCATTAATTAATGGTAAATCATTGATTCAGTTATTGAAATTACTGTTGAAGATTACAGATCTTAGTGATGCAGGAGCATGGATGCAGGAACATTCATTCAGCCTATTCTGCCTTCAGTGGCCTTCCTACTATATTCATCATTAATTCCTTTGTGTGCAGTTAACCAACAAACAAGAAAATAATATATTCAAAGTAAAGAAGAAGTTGAAAGGAAAAGCTATAGTGTCTTCCTCTGGCTCTCATTTTTGGGGGCTTTAAACCTAGAAGCTGAAGTGTTTTGTTTTCTTGGTTTGGTTTTTTCAAACTTTACAGAATCACAGAGTAAACGAGGTTGGAAAAGAGCTTTGAGATCATTGAGTCCAGCCTCTGACCTAACATAAAGTGAATGCTATCACTGTCATGCCACTGATAGGCACAGAATGACATCCCAGAGAAAGCTGAGCTACTACTAGATTGCTGTTTTCTTCCTTACTTTTGCTTGGGGGAGGGATGGGGTATGCAATGGTTCATCAACATTTTTATGAAAATTCAACCTGATGCTAAAAAGCACCACCAACACTAAAGAACAAAACATTATATAGATAGTGTTGATGGCAAAAGCTTATTGAAATGCAATTGTTACTGTTTACTGCGGTTGCTTTAGCTGTGCCGTCACATTTTGTGATGTGGATGGGAAATGTGAAGGGGAACAGCCGATGCTGGTACCAAATTGCTGCACAGACTCAATCTGTGAACCAGCAATTGGATTTTTTTATGTAAGGCAAGAAAAGATGGGCACATTTTGAATCTGTTGAAGTGTGGTATAGTTTGGTGAATCTACTTGAACAATTCAGACTGGTCTGACACACAAATAAGCATTGAAAAAACTGTGATTCCCACGTACTAAACAGAGAGCTTGAGCCTGAGGAATTGTTTGGATGACGTAGCTTATAAAATAGTGAGAAGGTGTCATGGTTTAGGAATGTATTCTCCAATTTAGTATTCCCATTAAAACCACGCTGCCACTTGCTTCCCCTTCCCCTTTCTCTGAATGAAAGCATGGAAGGCAAAGATCATAGGCTGAGGTAAGAACAATTTACTGGAAACAGTAATGAAATAAGAAAACAAACAGTAACAGCAATAATATTAATAACAAAAGTTATAAGACAAAGAAGCTATTTACATGGAAAACCACCATAAATACTGTCCGGTTCTTCTTGACCATGTTTCTCACCCAACCAGAAAAGGATGCCCTTCTCCTTGGAAGCAAAAGAGATTCCTTTTCCCCAGTCCCTGGCAATGAAGTCAGGTGGTACCAAATAATATTAGGGTCTGGCCATGTCACCCCTCCAGGGTACTGAAAAAAATTGACCCTGTCCTGGCTGAAACTAGGACAGAATGTCACAGGTGTAGTAAAGCTCTGTCCTGCATCATAATTCACCACCAAATTCAAGCATAATTCAGGTTTATATATAAGTAAATCTCTGTGAGGTAGAAGTAGTTTTCAGTTGGCTGAACATCTTGGGATATGAGTGTTCCTGTCACATTGTCATCTTTTCCAAGATATATGAAGTCCCTACTCTTTATGCCAGGCACATTTAGCATGTTGTTGTACTGAATATGAAAAACATGTATCTAAAATGGGTGAATCTATATTATTATGGGGAAAAAAAACTCCCTTAATGTCTCCAGTTGGGAGTTTCATGTTACTAATGACTGCAAGGCTTGAAGTGAAAATTTTGTTGACTGGAGTTTGTAATATATTTTTAAAAATGAAAACATTCTGCCTCTCAGGAACCTGGATTCTCTTGGTTTTCACTTGGTAAGTTTGCATTTATTTGAAGAAACACTAATGGGTCACATATTCAATCTACCCCTGAGCTGGGCTGAGTATGAACCACACAGCAAGCTACTAGCACCAATAATCAAGAGGTTTTCAAAAGGGAATGAGAAAGTTCTTTGCAGGATTATTTAGATCATGGGTCATACAAGTACAGATCTACATTTTCACATGGATGTGTCTCTCGATATCAGAGTCCCTGAAGGGAATGGGTTTAATGCAAATGAGTTTAAAAAGAATATTTTGTGGTTTCCCCGCAATGTTGTCCTGGGCAAATTGTGGAAAAAGAAACACCCAAGTGTGCAGCTGGAGAGGTTGTTCACTCAGGCACAAATGGGTGACCATGGCTCAGGGACATTAGTCCTTCCTGGATAAAAAAAAAAATTAATCTGCATCTCAAATGAGAATGAGTATCATTTGTTGACATAGCTTCTCCCTTTAACCATCAGCAGTAAATGCTTCAGAAGAAGCATTCAAGAAATTCAGTAATTTGCCTAAACATGAGTTTCTGTTAATGATTCTCTCCCTGTCCCTCTGCCTTTATGACAGGCTTATGCCTTGAAATATTAACGTTTTTATCCCTTTACACATTTTACACAATCTAGTCTTTTTTCCAAATTTAATCTCATGTAACAGTGAATGCTTTCGCTTTAATAAATAATATTTCCTTTCATCACTTTCAAATTTATATCTTTTTAATTCCACTGGACAAAATCTTGTTCCTAAATTATGGGGGGGAAAAAAAAAAATGTGCCTAGAAATGCAGGATTTATCTTCTTTGTGTCATTCATTATTTTCTATAAAGCTCTATCATGTCTTTTCTTCATGCCACCCAGATACAAATTTTTCTCTCTCACCCTCTAATCATTTGCATTGCCTGTCTCCAGATGACCTCTGTGTATCTATTTTGCAGCTGAGTTCCCAGAACTGAACAAAGTACCCATGCCTTATCGAATAACCGACCTTTGGGAATTACAATATTTCCAGACTGATTTTTAATTTCTCACTAGCATTTTGTTTAACAGTGATGTCCGCTGAGCTTTCCACACTAAAGCCAGGAATTTTTTCTTTTCTTTCAGAGAAGTTGTACCTGATTAAGGCCCCAGCAGGTTGCGAGAGTAACCCAAAATATGCCATCCAGTGTTACGTTAACCCAGCGTTAATCCCTTTGTCTGCTGTGGTGTTTATTCATCTCCTTAGGTTGGGCTTTCCTTTACTGTCTCTGAGGATTTTCAACAGTAAGGAAAACTAAATTGCAATGTGCATGCTGTGTGTTGCTACATCACTTAACCCTTTCTGGATCAATACTATTCCTAACGAGCCCTTTTAACTCAGCTGTCTCCTCAAGATGGCATGTAGTCAAGGGAGGCCACCAGGAGCGTAGATTTGGGATGCATCCCCACTGCCCCACACAGTGAATACGAACACAGCCGGGCATGGCTTTGTAGTGGCCCAACCCACGTGTTGCCTGTTTCTCAGCAGGCTCCTTCACTGCTTTGTTTTCAGCGGCTGCGGTATCTCAGCACAGCAGCACACGGTGAAGGGTGGGCGTGCGCCTGGCCGTGTCAGAGGTCAGCCACGCCGTGGTCATATTTGCTTCCTGACAGTTTTGAATGCTCACAGTGCTTTCTCTCCCACCACAAGTTTGGGTAGAAGCCATTATAAACCTCTGATAATTATTTTGTTAAATGGTCAGCTGCAAGTCTGGATGTATAGGTATAGGTATAGGTATAGGTATAGGTATAGGTATAGGTATAGGTATAGGTATAGGTATAGGTATATGTGTATCTGAATCTGTATCTATATCTATATCTATATCTATATCTATCTATCTATCTCTATCTCTGTCTCTATATCTATATCTATTGGATTTTCCTTATACCAGCATCTTTGCAATGTGGTTTTAAAAAAAGAGAAAAAAAAAAAAAGAAAAAAAAAAACCACAAAAAACCAGAAATAGCAAGGATGTGAATCTGAGAGTGCCCCAGATGCCCCAGACCTGGTAACTACTGTGCTCCCTCTCAAGCCCTCCTCACCTCAAAAAACTTTTTGTGTCCCTCATCCCAAAAGATGTTTTGAGCTGCTGACACAGTGGCTCTGCCCATCTGGAGCTGCCTCTGAGAAGCAGCTGGCAGAGCTGGGAATGGCCTGTGTCCTTTTGGCACTCCACTCCTTCTGTTGTGCTGTAGCCTTGTCTCCTCAGGACATCCAGGAATCTTAAGCAATGGTTTAAAATATTAATTTCTTCCCAAGGTGAAGGAAAAAAAATGCTCTGGAGAAAGCATATTTTCCTTTTACAAAAGACAGAGCCTATGAGTTCATCCCCTATTTTAGCATATTCATGTTTTATTGCTTCCTTCAATTATCACTTCATCTCATTTTCCATGTTCCAAAGCCTCTAATTTCCAAAAGGACTTCTAGCCTATAGACACAGAAAAATGGTTTTGCACTGCCTCCTGTCAGAATTATTATTACAATTATTACATTATTTAAAATTTATATTACACATATCTAAAAGGCTTCAATTAAATAAGGTCCCACTGCACTTGCCACTACCCAAATGTGTAAGTAATGGCATTTCAGGCCCTCAGGAAAAACATTTAATTCTAAGGTAAACTCCTCGGGGCAGAAATTAACCACATTTCTGTTCTGTGGGAAAACAATCCTAATAATAAGAGTAGTAATGATAGTTAATATTACTACTAAATGTTGTTACTTCAGTTTTATCACAGTTTACTCTTATCTTTTGTTTTCATATGATGTGATAAGAACGTGTTTCATTCCTTCAGCTGAAGAATTCTTTTTTCAAGGTTTTGGCGCTGGTTTAGGATACTTTGCTCTGATTCCAGGGAACAAATAGGCCAATATAGCAAGTGTTTGGTGGGATGAATGGTGCTCAGAGTGAGGACAAATGGTGAAAGAGAGGGGACACCATCAAAAGCTGTTCCACTTTTCATGAATGTTAACTCTTGTTCAATGTCCCACGATTAATTCCTTCAGTGCACCGAGTTACTGGAAAAAATCCGCTGCACTGAGAAGGACACACATGTCACTGCTGAGTCAGAAGATGGCCATGGTCATATCAGACACATATTTTTCAGTGTTTGTTTTTGAGAGGTTTGTCACCCTACCCCAAAGAAGTAGATGCTCGTTAAAAATTGCTGCCAGAAGGCATCCCAGATGTAGATTTTAAACATATTGTCATTAAGCCAGACTGGAAGATAGAGGGACAAAATGTCAAAATGCAACAGCAGGATAGCTTAGTGTTAAAATGTCACAAACTGCAATTGCTGATTTGGTACTGATTTATTACCGCAGTGCAAGGGTTTAATATTTGTGTGTTTCATTCCCCTCTCTGTAAGTATAGACTTAGTGTGACTGCCAAGCAACAACTTGGAATGGTTGCAGCTAGTGCCCTACTCTGTAAATGCTATCATAAAAGTTAGGTTCCAAATGACATTAAGCCAGTTAAAATCTCAAATAGAGTTTAAAATAAACAACAACAACAAAAGGCACACCGAAAAACTTTTTGCAAGCACTAGAACAGTGATCTGGCTAAAGTTCTGTCCTGAAGATACAGGTGATACCCAGCTACAAAAATGGCTCATCTTTGTGAGTAAAATAGCATTGTAACTTTGATAGGAAATGTAATCTAGAAGACATGGATATCTGCACAATGTTAAAACATGTCCAATTGAGTTTTCATGCACGTCCTTTAAAATATCACCCAATTGTCTCAACTGCCCCTTCTGGAAGTGCTATTCTTTACCTTCAGCCTGGAGAGGGAAATGTTTAGAAGCCTGTGTGTAAAAATGCATTGAAAATCAAAAGCCCCAGGAACACATGAAATTATATCAGTACCCAAGTACTTTGTATTACTGAAGACCAGATAGTAAGTATGCCTTTCCTATCATTTTTCTGTCCCTTCCTGTGTTTCCACCTGGAAGAAAGTGCTATGAATTTATTTTGTAAGAAAAATGAATAGGCACTATAGCAACAGCATTGCTTACTTGCTGTCAAAATAATGACCTCTTTTTGGAGAAACATTTTTGTTGCTCAGCTTTCTTTTCTAAACGCATCTTAAGTTAAAAAGCATTCTTACTCTTTCAAAAGATTTTAGACTATGAATTGCTTTCCAGCTTTTAGGGGGTTTTGGGTTTTGAGATTTTTAAAAATTATATCTATTATTAATATTGATACTTCATTTGATTAAAAGGATGTGAGCATTCTTTTATATATCAGGTAAAATAGGAAAATTTCTCCTATGCTATGAGATCCAGGATGTTGCAGATCTTTCACCTCTCTAATGTTACTCTTTCCTCCTCAAAGCAAGCAAATTCACTATAAGGTAAAACAAACAAAAAAATAAGCTCTGCTATGCTCTGACTGGATTTATATTTCTTTTTTTTCCTTCTCCTTTTCTTAACTCTTGAATTGGTATTTAGCCTGTAAATTAGGTAGATAAATATATGGTGATCCCCTGTGTTTCATACCCGACCTTCTCTCTCCCTCATTTGTGCCGCCGCTGTCATTTGGCTGTGTGATGGCCTGCCAGCAGCTCTGCTGTAAGCTGGGCTGCTTTGTGAAGAGCTCCTGTGGGGTCTTTCTTGTCTTTGGCAAACTCTTCCTAAAGAGTATTTTCTGCAGTGTGCCAGCAGCTCTTGGCACAGATTCATCAGCTCTCAGTGACTTGCAGTGCGGATACTTAATAGTCATCCCCTGTAGTTTGGCAGTAGCTGAGACGGATAATGCAGCCTCCAAGTTGCTCCTTGTATGTTAGGTTTCTTCTGCGTGGCAAACTTGGAAAGTCCAAGTTAATCAACATAAACGAGGGAAAGAGAAAAAGGGAGATCCATCTTGCACTTCAAAGGATGTTTTATCAACTTTACTACTATTGAGAGAACAAGAATGTTTCAGGCAGAGAAATTTTCAGAGGAAGATAGATCCAACGAGCCAATACTGCTGAGCCTTCAGTGCAGGAGGAGGAAAGGAAAAAGAACACAGGAACTGCCTCAGCTTTTGTCAGTCATGTCAAGCAGGGAGAAGGCTGTGAAAATGGCATCCCTGACGCACCTTAGGCTGTTGCTGTAGGAAAATATACCACTCCCCAGATTCAGGGTAACCCTAAATCTCAAACATGTCAGGACACAATGATATCTCCCACACACCTGGCTGCTTTACCCTAATCCGTTCTCAGCCTTTCCCTCCTCTTCCTTCCAATCAACCATGCTTCCCTTCCTCTTTACAGCACACAAGATGAGCCCTTCAGTTCCTCAACCCTTAGGGCTTGCTGCATCATACTAAATGCAGAAAAACCCTGTGGCACCTTTGGACCACGAGCCGCCGTCCAGAGCGGTCCCAGCGGCAAGTTCCCACACAAGAGCAGTTCGTCATCTGAGGATGTGGAGCTACACCACTTTCACAAAATGAAAAACTGCTGCTAAAAATTCCGGCTTTCTGGGGTTTTTGTGGTGATGCTCTGGGACCAAACAATCTACAAAGGCAGGAGGGCGGGAGCAAGAGTGCAGGTCAGCTCCCACGGTTATTTCATGTCATGGGCGCTCCCTGGGTCTCTGCTGCCCTGGGATCCCTTCTCGGAGCGTGAGCGTATCTCTGCCTGTGTTTTAGGGACGAATCTCCCTGAGGAGGCGGCGGGGCTGGGACGGGGATGCTCTGCGCCGAGAGACCACATCCCAGCCCGAGGATGCGGTCGAGGTGAGGTCGGCGAGGAGCCCTCCCATCCTCCGGCCGGGCTGGGCGGTGCCGGGGGCTGGCGGCAGGCGGAGGAGGAGGAAAAGGCCAGGATATTCCTGAATGAACGGCTCGCTCCTCACCCCGCACCTCCGCCCGGCTCCCGCCTCCCTCCCGCCACTCGCCGGTGTCTCTTCGAGGCGCAGCCAGTTTCTATAGCGACGGCGCTGAGCCGCGGCTCTTCCGAGTAGTAACAAAGCCGCCCGCCCGCTGCCGCGCCGGGGCTGCGGGGGGAAGCGGCTTTCTCTCCAGAGGACATCCCGACAGGTACGGAGCCGAAGGATGCCCGCCCGCCCCGGGCCAGGGGGTGCTGCCGCCGGGGGCCGGCCGCAGGAGGGATAGGGGCCGCCGGGGAAATGGGGAGGCGTCCGTCCGTCCGTCCGTCCTTCCGTGCTCTGGCGCCCGTGGCAGGCGATGGCCAGCGGGGAGGGCTGCGGGAGGGCTGCCGCAGGTGCGTCCCGGGTGTCTCTTCCCGACTTGCTCCCGGCGCGGCGGCGGGCGCCGGGACGGGGCGGCTGCCCCCGACCCCCCGCGCACCCCCCGGCACAGCCCCGGGGGGCGACCGGGGGGCTCGGCTCGCCCCTCTCCGCCGGGAGCAGCGCTGCTCCTCGTCCCTCACGGGTACCCCTTCGTAGTAATACTGGTAATTTCGCTGCTGTTGTTGTTGTTATAAAAAAATAATGAGCCCCTGGAAATTTTGGGGGTTACAGAGTTTCGTTTCTTCGGCTTTCGGAAGTAATGATGAATAGGGTAATAGCCTTAAAATGCGCTACTTAGTTAAAAAAAAAAGAAAAAAAAAATCTAAAGGCTTGGTGTTGTAGAGTAAACAAGACAATTACTGCTTGTTTTTAGGAGTAAGTGTACCGAAAGGTTTCAGGTAAAATGAGTCCGTAGCTTTCCGAGTCAGAAGGCTAAGATGGTAGAGGTGATGAACGTTTGCTTATCTCGGACAGCCAAGGTTAGGCAAGAATAAGCCGTCTTCACCTCCTGAGATACTAATGTCAGAGAGGAGACGGGAAGGTCATTAGCAGGTCATTAGCCTGAGCAATGCTTGTGGTGACTGTGATCAATAACATCCGAAATGTAGTGTCTGTGAATAGAGATGGATATCTGCAGAAGTTTAAAATTCAAAGCAACTTCCTGATGATAAGAGAAGGCTGACCCCGCGTGATGAGGTCCTAGGGAGCAGTCATTGTAGTTCATTGGTGAGTGATTTAGGAAATAAACGAGATCTTGGGCCAAAGCAAAATTGTGCTGTGACATGTATGCAGCCAGCAGCACGTTCAAGATGGGAATCTTCCGGGCTGTGAACAAGGGGGAAAAAGGGAAATACTGCGTGAGCTGAGGACAGTGACTGAGGACATAGTTATTGAGTAGGTGGAAAAGAACTGACATTTTAAGTAATATGTAATCTAAATATCAAATTAATTGAGATTGAAAACACTATACATAATGCAATATCAGGGTATCAGAACTCAAAGGCTAAGCATTGGCTGGAAGAAGTTTGAGAAGTATATAAATGGAATGCTGAGTGAAAAGTGGAGCTACCGATACCATTAAGCAAATGATGTGAAAACAGTGGAAAGAGAAGATACAGCTCTTTAGCAATCATGAATACAAGTAGAAAAGAAAATGGAGACAGGCTTCTCTTGCAAGACATGTATAAATAAAATGAAGTTTTGAATGGGTGTTGATCAAGTTTAAACTTTCTTCAATAGACCATTTAAATAATATCATAACAATATGTGGAGTGGAATTCTTTTTTTTTTTTTTTTTTTTTTTTAGAAACAGCAGTCACTAAGAAGGAAAAAAAAACAAAAAACAAAAAACAAACAAACAAAAAACAAAACAAAAAAAAAAAAACCACAGTGGAATTTCTTAGATATGTTGATTGCAGTTGTTTGCCCAGTGTTTATAATGCTTGTCCTTCTCTTCTTTCAAAACTGTCACAACAGTTGTTATGTTGAAAGAGTTATAACCTTCTGGATGACCTCTGTTTTTCATGCAACACTGGAAAGCAAAGTATTGAGTTCATAATGTGTAAATAGACCTCAGATTAGTTTAGCATGATGGAAAATAGCATTTCAAGACCACATTGTGGGGTATCTGAAATTGAACGCACTTGCAGGAAATGAAAGGTCGGTTGTGTGTAATACTGGACACTTTTACCCCTTAAAGGCATGGCAGAGAATGAGAAGCATCAGAACTCAGTATCTTGCCTTAGAAGTGAAAGGGACAAGCAAAATATTTATGGTTATGCTGCCTCATGACATTTCAGTCACAAAATTGTTCCTTGTGGAACAATTGCAAATTCCACTAGACAAAGTTTATCAGCAGAAAAAATGTAGTAGTTGAGGCAGTACCAGGAAAGAATGCAGTAGTTCAGTATAGATAATACACCCCAAAATATAGCCTGATGTACATGAGGGCTTCTAGTGGTCAGCAGTTCTAACAATTAGATCACAGTCTCTCAGACTGTCCTTTCACACCCTTCTGGTGTTCTTCAGCCCAGACTAGGTTTATAGGAAGCCTGTTGTCAAATTTTCTTGAAAGCATCATCTAAAGCTGTGCACTCTGCATTGATATAAGGCCACAGAAGGAATCTTCTTGCCACTATTCCTCTTGCTGTGTTCAGTCTTAACGTTTTTATCTATATCCTAGTTTGATGACTTGCTGTTAAATATTTTTTCTGCAGATGTACATGTGCTTGCTGTAGCCAGCAACTCTTTCAAGTGTACAGGGACACTTACCACCTGCTGCCTGGAGGCTGTGATTTCAGTCTTCCCAGAAGGGCTGCTAAGGAGTACTAGGGATCCTCGGAGAGCAAAGCTCAGGAAATTCTCCTGTGGCCTTTGCACGCATTCTGTGCTGAAGCACTGCCTGTCCAACACAAACTACTGTTCTGACATTAATATATTATGGCCAGATGTGTACCTTACGTATCACACTGTAGCATAAGATAATTGTGACTTTCTAGTAAAACCAAAATATCTGCAAGTGTGAAGGTGCTGTGATAAGCTGCAAAAACTCAGGCTTCTTCAAAATGTACCTTAGGTTTAAAATTAATTTGCAAAAACAAATCAAGAAGTACAAGATGTGCAGCTTTTAACCTACTAGAGCTCTACACTTTTTAAAACCAAATCCTGTGTTTCATTCAGATTTTTTTTTCCTGCAGAGATGATGCAGCACATCATTTTAGGCACAATAAACGCCATAATTCAACATATCTTTTCTTTTCCTGTTTTATCTTTTCCACCATCAATTAGTGGACACAAACATTCAGCAGAAGGTGAAATAACTCAGCAGCACTTTTAGTTCAGATAGCATGAAAACCTGAGAGATTCCAGCTTCTCTAAAACGTTGAGCAGGGACTTCAAATCCATTTAGGTTCTGTCTGATCTCTCTTGCCATCTCCAAGAAATTTAGCCAAAGTATTACAAAGCTGTAGTTCTCTGAAAGACTCAGGTTCACAAGTGTTGTGTAGATATATATTGCATTTTGAAAGTAACGTCTATAAAGTTTAATACTGCTGGTGGTAGTTCAGAAATTGGAGAAAGGGATAGGGACAGGGTCTTATCTCTCAGGTTTCATACCACAACTTGGAATTGCCCAAGTTATTTGCAGAAAGGCAGCCTTGCAGAAAGAAAGAGGCGTGACAATCTGGTTTTGAGAACTGTAAGGAAACCTGACCGTGCATGGGGCTGTAGTGAGGAAGAGGGTGGGGGCTGATGTGCAGCCCATGATGCAGATGTAGCCCTGGAGTCCACGGGCACGGTGGGAGAGTACCTGGGACTGGTATGAGGAGTCAGGTTGAGATGGGACTTGGACTGGGACAGACTGGTGGAGACCCAGCCAGGAAAATCTGATATTAGACCCTGTGCATCGGTTCCTCCCAGCAGATGGCCCAGCTCAGGACAGAAGGTTTCTTCTAGAACCACTTTTGTAAGCCTTCAAGACTGTACTGGCAATATCCATGGCAGAAGGTGTTGGTCAGAAAACCCAAACCTTTCCATAATAGTTTCAGGACAGGTGTTATTCCAGGCAGGGGAACTGATCTTGGCAGGCAGTGCATGGCAAAGAAAGAAAACTCCCATTTTAGATGGATAGCCAGTCTGTACTCAGGCAGGAGATGTTCTCCTGTGAGCAGAAACAAAATATTCCCCCCTTGGTGACTCACAAGCTGATCAGAGTCTGCTTGAAAAAGCATCTGACCTTGGAGCTTCTGCTGTGGAATAGCTTTATGTGAAAGTATGGCTTGACCACTGAGGAGCTGCACCGCAGGTGTTTACCAAGAACCTGCAGATGCCATTTGTCTCCCGATCCAGGATGGGGGACCTGGAGTATTTCCACAGAAGTATTCTCTGTTAAAAACCAACGTGCTCAAAACTCAAGCTGATACTGGCTTTCCACTCTTTAAACAATTCCTACAAGTAACTCTCAAAAAAAGCTTTAAAAGACTTACCATTACTTCTACTAATATTGAAAATATTTAGTTTATTTAGGTAGAATTTTATAAACAACTTAAACAGAAATTTTGAGTAGTGTTTGAATCACCAGGTGGAGTGTTGTATAATGTGTGTGTCACGAGGGCTTTTATCTTCCTGTATCTTTCAGTTCACTGAATTACACTTCTACGCTATTAAAGTGACAGCTAAATGAAAGTCAAAAAAATAAACAGTGCTGTGTTTGGTGCTAGGTTCAAATGGTACAATGAGTGAATTGCAAAGCCACAAATTATACAATGAGAATAAACCAAAAAATTCACTAAATAACTGGCTATACTGTGAACTCAGTGAAGCTTCCTGTGGAAGAAAATGATGAGTTATTGTATGACTAAAACTGTATTGTGATATGTATATTCAGTGGAATGCTGATGTTTTGTCATGCTCTAGCACTTGGATTTGTCTTCAGTATATTACAGACATTTTACTGTGTCCACTGAATCAAAGAGCACTTTGGTAACTGGTGCTTACTCCTGTAATCAAGTTGCCTCTCATTCTCTGACAAACTAAAGAGATTGAGCTCTTTTAAGCTTTCCCTTGAAAGATATTTATTCAGCTCCTGAATTTTCTTTTTCTCACTGTTCCTGTGAGAAACTCTTCAAAATCCTATATAGATTGGGAACAATGTGGCTGTGCAAAATATCTTTGTTTGACTCCCACCGTAGCCCAAAAGGTAATGGTATCTCAGCTGTGTTTCCCTTCTCACCTATCCCATGTTGCTAAATTCCTGTAGCAAGGATCTCACACTCAGATCATTTGTCTCTGTGACTTCTCTATGTCTCTGCTCATTACAGATGGGTTGGACTAGATGACCTTTAAAGGTACATTCCAACCAAAACTGTTCCAATCTATGATTCTGTATTCACTGTGCGAATTAGGTATCCAGCTTACCTGAGTAGTCATAGCTTTTTCTACAGTAATCTGATGCACTAACAATGGAGCTAGCAAGTACTTAAATGTCAAAGAGAAGAGTTTTTTAGGTTTTGGGGTTTGGGGGTTTTTTTGGGGGGTGGGGTGTTTGTGGTTTTTTTCTTATATCCTCATTTTATTTGTATCATTTGAGCGAAGTTGTTAGGTGATAGTTCTCTCTGTGCTTTTCAAGATTCTAATGTATTTCTCCTGTCTTCTGGCATGGCAGACCTAAGTTGTCTTTTCCTTCTAATAGGCCTCTAATAGGCCTCGCTGATGTTTGTGCTATTAAATCCAAGGTCAACAGCTTGAATAACACTTGTTAAGTAAATGGAAATGAAATATGAACTTACTCGTCAGATCTATCTAAAAAGACCAAAACGGGAGAGCATCTTCTGACTGTATTTACACTCAAGATGATAGGCATGAGTAGCTGCTCATTTAAAGATCAACTAACAATGAAAAATTTAATTTCTGGCTGTCTCTGTATCCTAAAAATTAGGAATAAGTATCTATTCAGTAATATAAAAACTGCCCTCTTTTTATTGTAAGCTTTTCTTAGCCTGAAATATCAACCTTAATCTTAAAATGCCATGTCTTCCATTGGACAAAGAGAGAACAGAAAGCATACCAAGGATGAATCATCTGTTTTTGTTATCAATCATTCAGACCCTTTGGTGATGGATGAGTGAATAGATTGAGCCTAGAGCTGTAAGCCAGCTTGGCAGCTGGTAGGTAAGTCCCTGGATGCTCACCAAAATGCTTTCTCAAGCACCACACTTCTGTTTTACTTGTTGTATTTAGCCAAATCATATCCTGGACTATAAAGTATCCTCTTAAGACAATAGAATCACACTTAATCATACGTCTACTTTCAGTGGAACTTAGCATATAGAGATTGTACGTGTGCTCTGGTAGGGACCTGAAGAAGGATGCTTTTTTTGATGGGGAAATAGAGCAACAGCTCTTACAAGACTTGGGAAGAGCAAGTCAGAACTGAAAACAAATGGTGTGCAGGTGATGTAAAGGTGAATAATAATATTGCATATTGATAAATCTCACAATAATCCTAAGTCAACTAAGTTTCTAGTAAATTTTGTGTCATTTGTTTCTTAAGGATTAATGAAACTTTCTCATATGATGACTGCTTTGCCCAACTATGCCACTTGACAGGCGAATTAAAAGCATTTTATTAGCCTGGAATGGAGAAGCACTGGGTGCAGTGGTATCTCCCTTCCTTCCCCTGGTATACCTCCCAAGTTGTCTTGTCTGTTCCAAAGTAGTGTTCTGTGCTAATGGCAGCATTTGCATTAAGATTTTTTTTATGGATTTCTTCTAACATGGCCAAAATACCTGCTTCATGCCTAAGTGTGGTTTTCAGACTCTAAGGATAGTTCTTTGTGTGTTCATCAGTGTAAATGTAAGGCTTCAGTAATGCATATTGACACAGATTTATTAAAAATGAATTCTCATTGACTTTGTGACTGAGAAGAGGGAGGAATGGCAAAAAAAACCCCACAACCACATAGAAAGAAACTTTCTGGGGTGGCTCTCTTAAGTGCAGTTTTGATATTCAGATATGGCTATGAATAGATTGAACAGCCTTCTGAACTTTATGCCCTTTTAAAAATTAAGTGGCCTGCCTATTTTCTGTTTCAGTAAAGTAAAATTATTCATGAAGGGAAATGTCAGTTGTGTCAGTCTTATAATTAATTTTCATTTTTAATAACATTAACAGGATGCTTCACTCACTATTTGTCATTTATACAGATAGCTCATAGAGTGGATGTGTGTGCTTGAAGTTCTGTAGGTATCTTGAGAGGGTAACAGCTTTTCTCTAGTTCTAAAACACACACATGTGCATGCACACACATTTATGCATGGTACCTCCTCAAGAGAGCTAGACTATTTTAAGTTATGCATATATATGGACATGTGTATTTATATTTGCCAGACAGACGAAGGGTATAAATTGACATAATAGATAAAAGGTGTGCAAATTCTCTGCATTCAGTGATGCAGATTACTTTACAAACACATTCATCCCTGTAACTTTTTGTTTGCCTTTTGCTCAAGGAAGAGAAAGAATTTCACACAGTATGATCAGTAAAGGGCAGCTGTGGACGTCATTCTGTGCAGGTGTCCAAACCAGAATTATCTATCCACTGACTGTAAAATAGTAACTTGTAATAAACAATCCTGCTGCATATTTGATGCCTCCTTCTTTTTACTGTATCACTCTGCACTTCTTTCCTTAGAAGTGTTACGTCTTTATGCTTAGCTTTTCCCTTCTTTTATTTCGCTTACAGTCTTGTCTGTCTCCATGCAAGAAAACCAACCTCATTGGAACAGAGATTTTTTTTAAGTTGTTTCAAAGTGCTAATATGGTTTATTAAATATGTAAATATGTTTTATTTTGCTGATCACACATTAGCAATGTTAACTGAAGCACAGATAAAGAGCAAAAACAGGCATGAAATAATGCTATGAGAAATAGTAAATACTGGGAAATAAAAAATATACAGTGATCAGCACATGGCTGTCTGTATTGAAAAGTAAGGCTCATATCACTCCATTACTGCTGGCCCAGAGCTCCTTTAATCATGTTTGAAGAGTTGCATTTGTCTGGAAATGTTTGGAGGGTTGATACGAGTTGACTTCAATCAACACTTGCTTTTAAGTTTGTATATTCATAAAATTTAAAATTCAAATGTGTAGGTGTGAGTTATAGTAATACACATAGCTGATGGATTATATTCATTATTTGCTCTTAAAACATTAGCAATAATTTTCATGGACAAGACACAGTAACACAGATTTTGCTGGGCAAAATACAGTGCCTAAACAGACAGAAGTGCAACAAGTAGGGTATGTCAGAAAATTCCAAAAGGGTTAATAGTATTTGGCATCAGTTCCAAGTTGCAGTGGATTGGAGGGGTTTGCTGTGTTTTGTGGGGGTTTTTGTTTGTTTTGACTTGTGCTTTTTTACAGTGGGGAAGACGGATGATAAGGGTCTTTCAGGAAGAAATATTAATTTTGAGTGGGATTTCTGCACTGGCATGTGGATAAGAGGAAATTTCTGCCCTGGCAGTATGCCCATTAAAATACCTAATTTTGCGCTACCAGACACACTGCAATGCTTATACTGAATTTTCTAGAGAACACACTGAAGGAATGTGAAGAGCTCAGACAATGGGCCAAGCCTGAAAGGCTTGTAGAAAAAAAAAAATCAAACTGAAACCATAAATTGCAAGATCATATTGTTCTGAGAGAAGAAACATATCTTGGGAAAGCAATTTCATTCAGCATTGATAGCACTAAGCAGTAGCCCAGTTCCTGTGCTGCCAGCTCTAGAACTGACGTCATCTGTCCACCATAACATACTGGACCACTCAGACTGGCACACAAATACTGAGCAGCTGCCTCACACAAATCCAGTTGCATATATCTAGCAAAAGAAAGACTCTAGTCAGAGACATGAATGCTTATTCACCCATCTGCAAAAAAAAATGCAATGTGCTAGGCAGCAAACAGCAAGCATCATAAGTTCACTGATGAGCAAAGTGATAATGGGGGAACCACAGGGAATTGTGCTAATAGGAAATGGGTAAATATTGGGGGTCTGTTCAGCTCAACCCACTGGTTCCAGGGAGGACACTTGACAAAGCTCACATCTTGCATACAGCTCCAGATGTCCATGAAACTTAGGGGGTTTTTTCCCTCTCATTTTTCTGTCTGCTGCAAGTCTGAGAGAAAAAGGAACTGAAGTCCTAGATCCCTGCTCTGCCTCTCCGGAGTGCCAGCTGCCCTGGAAAGACTGAAGTTTAGTTTTTGTGTTCCTGCAGCTGGCTTTAAGGCTCTAGGATATGACATGCAAGATATGCACGGGTCACACCAGGTTTGGGGTTTCTTTCAGTTACACTGAAACCAAAAAAGGCCATTGTTAAGGAATAGACAGTATAGAAACATCTTTGATCCCCTGCCTAGACTGAGTGAATTAGCTAAATGGTGAATATCTCACATTGTGCAATCATTATTGTTCATCATTGTGACAGGCCGGAAAGAGCAAACATAATAATTAATACTCAACATTGTGGTAATGCCATTGTGTCCCAGCTTTAAATTGTTTAAACGAAGCTTCTCTTTTATTTAAGTAACTCCCTGATAATTCTGTTAAATCTTTCTTTTCTTCAGTCTTGAATCAACTTTTCAATAGAGACATCTTGTATCCTTTGGTAAAGTGGGCTTAAAGGTGGGGAATGTCTGTGTTTGTATGTGTGTACACCAACACCCTTTCAAGTACTCATTGTAGAGCACAGCTACGACTGAATTATTTTCTTCAAATACCAGATAAAATCATCCAGCTAAAGATTATTTTACACATGCATATTGTATATGTTCAATGTATTGCATATTGTATATAGTATATATGTAAATTAAAATGTTAATCTATTAATGTAATGTTTAAAGAAATATATTGAGCTACTTTTCATGGAATCATAGAATGGTTCAGATTGTAGGGGACTTCAGAGATCATCTAGTTCCACCCCTCCTGCCAAGGTGAAGGACATTGTCCACTAGACCAGGTTGTTCAAAGCCCCATCCAACCTGGCCTTGAATTTCCACTTCTTTTCCTCTGCATTTTCAGAAATGCAGTGTTTTATTCCACTTGAACAGCAGTCACTAGCAACAATATTCTATCTGATGCAGTTTCTTTTATGAAGAGGTACTAGCCTTCATTTTCAATGTGAAAATTGCAATTTTAGCTTTTATCTATGCATTTTCCTGAATATATCATAATGGATTTATAAGTATGGAAGCACAGTGTGTAAAACAACACACTCCCTCCTTTGTAACACTTGCTGGAAAATGCACCGTGTGTTAGATCTGCTTTATAAAATCAGAATAATCAAAAACATATTATAAAGAAAAAATACTTGAAAAAGTGAACATTCCTGTTAAAATATATACAGATAAATTTTATCTTTATTTGATAGTACAGAGTTTTCATGGGTGGTTGAAATAAAAGTACATCCCTAACTGTGAGTCACTGCCTGGGGGGAGGGTTCATAATGCTCAAATGGACAAGGTCCTTCAGCCCTGTCTCTACTTTTGTTGAGAATTGTAGTGGACACCTTGGTGGGAATGGGATTGAATGGGTGTAGAAGCACCAGAGTAACCATGGGAGAAGGACCGTGAGAATGGCCCCCAGATGAGGTCATCCGGATAACAGCACACATCTACTGACCTTCCAAGGACACCCACTTGAGGAGACAGGTCAGTCAGAAAAGCCTGATGACTCACAGAAGTGGGTGGGAAGAACAGATTGTTTGCTGTTGCCTAAAGACAACAGAAATGCACATCCAGCAGCAGCACGGGTTTGCCAACCTAAAAAGAAAGGAGGCTGAGGCATGTCCTGTTCACCATGTCATTGCAAGGACTGTATCTCCATTTTCAATGCTGAACAGACTTTTGGTTACCTATGTCTTGGTGCTTGTGAATGCACAGAGTGGAGTGCAATCACCACCCTCCCATTCTCTAAGATCTCACATTGTGCCCTTCTAAGTTCTTGGTACACAGTGCTGCAATTTCGAGGCTTTTCAGGATGTGAGGTTTAACCCAGATGATTTCCAGAGGTTCCTTACAATGCAAATTGTTCTGTAATTCTGTCACTTGAAAGCAGGAGTATGTTCCATGAATTTTACTGCACAGGTGATAAGATTAGTATAGTATAGGTTTATGGTAATTTCTTAAATCTAACACTTTCACTTTTTTCTTCATTTGTTTGAACTACCCATGTTTTATCTTGGGGATTTTTTTATGGTTTTAAGTCACCTAGGTAAAAAAAAAAAAAAAAAAAAAAAAAAAAAAAAAAAAAAAAGGCATTTCTGAGCATAAAAATTAGTTTTAAACAATCTTGCAGTTGAAAAAATTTCATTCAGAGTATCTTTGTGATCAAAAGGCTGTAAACCTCTGAATTTCAGGGACCGGGGATTGAAATGTCATCTCCTTTGTTGGCTGAGACAGGATCAATCACAAACAATGAGGATTATGTATCCACTTTAAAAAAAAAAAATACAGCGCCCAGACTGAACTGCCTGATTTGCAGACCTCATCTTGTCGCATTCTTTATGGTGCTAAGCTGATTGTATAAGGCTGGAGCCACAAGTAATCTCTCTCATTCAGCTCTGCTGCAATGTTGCTGGACATACAGAATGAAGGCATGTTACTCAAAATCATGCACATGTGTCAGCTCTAGCACAAGCCAGGAGTTGTGCTTTTGGTTTGCTACTTGTCAGACAAAATACAGTTTCTTTAGAACACTGGAGAATCTGTGGTGAACCCCACCAGCCTTTACCCTTAGTAGAATTTTCTGTTAAATGAACCGAGCCATTTGTCGTGGTGGTGGTCTGACAATTCAAGGAGTAAATGTACAACTAAATAAAACAGCTTTCTCCTGAACTTTTCTATTTCACCATAGCTGTTTTACTGGTATTTTCAGTATCAAAACGATACTACGTTTTGATCCCAAATACTTTTTTGTTCTATCATTCTATTACTATTTATCCTATTCATTCTCTTTAGTGTGGTGGGCAACAAGAAGGTATATTTCTTTACTCCATTTCTTTCCATATTCAAATTACTAACAAATTTTTGTATCATCTATCCCTGTAAAACACACATTTTCCTCACCTCCCACCTCTGTGTGTGCCTTAATACTTTCTTAATTTGATTTCTGTCACTTGTAACATACACCTTGTAACCTACACTGTCCTAGCTGATTTGACACTTCCATTACTTCCCTTCCTCTTACCTAACCCCCCTGTACCTTTTTATGGCCATCTTCCTGAAGTGTATAATTCTGCTTCTTTGAAATCCCCCACAAATTCACCTTGTGTATCAAACTCAGTTCTATTCCACTCAGTCCTACTCCCCCTGTACATGCCTCCTGCTGTGTTTCCTTAGCATGCTAATTTAGAAAGTTTTTTCCTAAATTTTCTTCGCTTGCACTTAGCCCTCTCTGTCCACTCCCTACAGCAAAGTCTTTCCAATTCATCACACTGCTGCTCTCTTTTCTCTGATTCACAACTCTCCTCTGTAAGGATCCCAAGACTCTCAGGTAGCAATCACAATAAATTGTATTTTGTGATCAGTTGCACTCAGGCAACATCAGTAACTCAATGGAATTGAGCCCAGCGGCTTTGACAAGTATAAGCAAGAGAGAAAAGATAGTGAGCATTTACTTTGAAGGTCCTTTTCCGCTCCGTTTAGATCTTGTGCCTGATGATGTGGATATTAAGGTGTTGCTGTAAGGTGCCTAATAGGCTTTAAAGACAATTACCATGTGTCGTGCTTTAGTTTGTTTCTCTTAAGTAGCTGAGTTAATATCTTACCATGTAAAATGGTTAAGGATTGCTCTGGATGGTGAGTAGGATCTCAAGTCCTTTCATAACCACCGGTGCAATAAGCCAGTGGTTCTACCTCGTATGTTCACAGAATATGAGACACATTGAGGCTGCAGTGTCTCATTTGGACGTGATACTGAGCCTGTGTGAGTGTATCAAATACTTCATTCACATAATGTTCGATCAGAAAGTCCTTCAGACTTGATATCCTGCCAATGGGGCTGCCACAATTCATGTATTCATAAACAGTGTCCTTGAGATCTTGTCTGCTCCTTTCTGCACAGCCCAGTGTATTAAAAGAACTTTATCTTTTTGGGGAAGGGAACAGTATCCTGTGGTTTTTATGAATGACTAGATGCCATCATAGTTGTCTACTGATGATGTTCCCTGGTTGGAGTTATATATTATGATGCATAGTTGTTTCCAAGATTTAATAATGTGACAATTAAATTTATTTTCTTTTTCTGTAGCAGAGCCAAGGAGAAATTAATGGTTGTTTGTGTCAGTTTTCTAGTCAATTCAGTGTGACTTTTGCCTTAGCAGGGATTACAGATTTAGGAGCTGAATAAATGAGGCACTAACAAATGTCAGAAATGTCAAAAAGTGTCCTATGAAATAGCAGTCAAGAAAAGCATACAGTAATAGTTTAATTCTACCAGCTTTCTCCCTGTAACCCAAATAAATAAGCATTTTGCCTGAGAAAGGCCTGCATGTGCATCCTAAGAAAATGTTTGCATCCGAGATTTAATTCCTGCTGTCATTTTACAAGCTAAACTCGGTGACAAGTTTTGACAAACAAATCCCTCAAGTAAAGTTTTTCTTAACACATCTTTAGAGCTACAGGCTACCATAAGGAAAGCAAGAGGAAAACTACTTTTTTCTCAAACAAAAGGATTTTTAAGACAAGCCAATGTGATTTCTTGACATATTTGTAAGCATTGCATCTTCTTTGGTTGAATCACTCTTAATTTACACAAGAGGATCTTTGTCTAATGAATTATCCATATGTCATGTTGCCATTTTTCTTACCAAAAGACTTGTGACAACTCTAACCAAAAAGGAGAGAATGCTTTTTTTTTATTGTTGTACCATGCCATAAATGCATCTCTGAAAATGCCATGCAGAGCTTTTGATTTTATGCAATTCAGTGGGATCATTGAAAGCTAGAAATTTGGGCACAGACAGTGTGATATACTACCACCTTTTGCTGTGGACAAGGAATGCTTCATTAATAAGACAAAAGGGGCACTAGGGCTACTGCTTAACATAAAATTCACTACTGAAGCAGCTGCTTCTTCCTCAATCCACCTCTGTCTTGTGATCTGCCCATATAGCAGTGTTCTGTGAAGCCAAATCAGAAACAGGAGTGTCTTGGGAGAAAAATTATGAAAATTCAAGTTTCTCAAGCCTTCTATTGCAAGTCTTGTCACTTCAGACACACAAGGTGTTTATAGGCAGGAAAAGACTTTGGAAGGCATCTGTATGGATGAGCACTGACAGACATTGTGTGAATAGCAACATTTGCATAAACTTTTGAGTAAGTGGAGATGAAAGTCTCCATTTTCCAAAGTTACTGATCCTCAGATATTGAGATGAAACAGACATCTGAGAATGAGAGGTACGACTTTTGCAGTCTTTTAGGGTAACTCCTATCGCATTTCGAATTGCAGTCTTCTGTGGCTTACCACTCTACAGTGATGGCTTACAGATCGGCGAGATATATTGGCACAGGTTGTAGACAAAGCTCAGCATATTAGCACAGGATGATAGAGTGAGAAATGGTACATAAGGTTGGCTGATTCTCCTACAAGCCAGATTAATTTAGCTCATTCAGGGCTCCATGTTATTATAGCTAGGTTGATTCCAGTACAAATCCAGCTCAGTTATATCAACCCTGTACAGCAGTTTAAAGTGTAGATGTACTCACTGTTGCAAAATATATCCACCACAATTAATGAGAAATGCCCCTCAGGGTGCACTTCCTTTGGGTACACTTTCTGAAAGAGTCCTCCAGAAGCAGAGAAGGACAAATATGAGCTCAGAAGCTCTTAAGTAATATTGCAATCACTTGACTCTGGAGCAGAATTGGGTTTTAATCAATTTCATGGGAACTTCTCTCTGTCAAGAAACTAAGCCCGAGGAAAAAGGTATATCTTAACTTGCTGCAAATTATGTGGTTGGTGTTTGGAGAGATGCGGAAAAGTCAGATTCACAGTGGATGCTGCCTTTTGCACTGATTATTAGTGCAATAGTTGTTAACTTTATCATAAACTTCGGTTTAGTAGGCTAACAAACAGCAGTGTGTTATCCTGGTTCTTCAAACATGGAGTTTTCCATGAAAAAGTAATAACATAAATAAAGGCTAATACTCCTTAACTTTTGAATAGAAAATACATCTAGTTAATATTTTTCTTCCTTGATCTTCAGTCTTTGCCAATTATATGCATTCAGCACACCGGAAATGAAAAACAGTGAAATATGTGTTATCCCCTAATCTACCTATCTAGGTAATTCATTCACTTGCTAGCATGTCTTTCTGGTATCACTTTTTGGAAAAGACACTTACACAGTGGAACATTCAGAAGCCTTATATTCACTTGCTTAAGTGAAAGTAGAACAGAGGAGATTCGTTAATTTAAATAGTTTAAAGAAAGCTGTCACTTAAGACATCTGGTATTTTAAAATGTTTCTGGTTATGTTTCTGTTCTATAAAAAAAATCTTTTCTTACTTAGTGGAACGCAAGAAATGTTTTTCATTTCCTATGTTAGTCCATAAGCCTTACCCAGACTGCTCATTTGTGATATTGTATAGAACACCTGATATCCTTGGGAATACTTGCTGAAGAGCTGCTGACCTGATGTTGGGATTTTTGTTACATTAAGTGACATTCATAACCTGTTAGTGTGTTTTCTAATCTCGTAGTACTTGTTGCAAAACACTTTAAACTAAAATCCCCATTGATTATTACCAGTTTAGAAAATAACAATACCTCAGTTCTTAATTTACACTAAATTTATAGGTTAATAGGGAAGTGTAATGGCTCTCTATGGACTGTGCTGCTTTTTAAACCTTTAGAATTCCATTTTATATACTTTCTCTCTGTTTTGTGTGTTGGTTGGGGTTGTGAGGGTTTTTTTTCTAATTAGTTTAATATACAAGCTGTGCTTCTAAATATGCTTTGATTACTTCCAAAATTTCTGAAGCAAGGCTTTCCTCTCATGCATTTTGTATTTTGAATATGCTTGACTGGCAGACTTCAAACATGTTCATTTCATTTAACCTTTCAACCACTGTAGTGGCAAATGGCATCAAGATGCTGTAGCTTTGCTCAAAGAAGAGACAGTTTCATACCCTTCATTGAGTTTGTGAGGCTTAACCAGTGTAACTCTTTTGAATGATGGAAAATTTGTAAAGTGCAGGCTGCCCTTGTCCCAGAATAGAATTATGCAGCTCTTGCTGAAACACATTTCCTAAGTGCAGATTTTCTGATTTTTTGCAGGTTCATATTGATCTGATTTAGACCTGATTGGATTATCTGCTGCTGTGGCAGTATATTTCTATCAGAAATACATGGGAGGGAGATACACTGCACTCTTAACTGGATTCTGATCCAGTGACTAAATTGCAGCTTCTTTGTGCTCCTCTTATCCCGTCCAAAGGGCACTGTTTATAGAGTCTCAGCCCATAAGCATTCAAGCTCTTTGCTTGAAATATTCCATCTAGTAGCACTTCAGCTCTTTCACTGACAGTTCAGCATGGGTGAAAAAATACCACATTTCACTGCTAAATAACATGGTATAGCTGAGCATTCATATCAGTCCCCCTGAAGTTTAATTGCTTTTTAAGCATTAATTTGAGTTAAGCAAGTCTCACCAGCAGAACACTCCAGTGATACTGACGTTGGTGGTAGAGCAATTTATGGAGCCCTGACAGTCCCAGATCATCCCCAGTAGCTACAAAGATACTTCCAGACTAGTACTTAAAGCTGCTCTTGTTTCACATGAATCTTGTATTCCTTAAAGGAATAGAATAAAAGCTTATTCACAAATTAATTTCACTCCTTCCATCTGCTTTTTCAATGCCTGCAATTTTATTTCACGTACCTGTGTCTAGAATGGTGGGTGTGCATGCAGCAACTGTTCCCTGCATATTGTGCATAAATCAGACCAAATGGAATCTTTGTACAGACCTTTTGTGAGAGGCAGTGTGTGTTGCTGTCAAAGTTAACATCTCCTCACTGGCACTTGTCTGTTAGGATTGTTCATTTCCCACTAACGCCGTTGAAGACAAACAACTTTACTGCATGTCAACCACATCTACTAAATACTGTATTTTTTATAGCATCTGAGGGGTTTGTGTCTGCTCTTTTTAAAATATATCAATAAGATTTTTTTAAAAAAATAATTATTGGTTACATTGAAATTCTAGTGATGATAATGATGTAATAATAATAATAATATAATAATAATAATGTCAGTTGAGGAGGGGTTATGTGCCAACTTTGCTGTGTTTTTGCTAAAATAAGAATAATCTTTATCCCAGAAATAATTATTTTTAGGTGTGTGTTTTAAGGAAACTAAATGAAATATTAAAATTACACTTTACTGAATCCAGTTTATAACATTTTTTCCTCAGACCCCTCAGTTTTCAAGCTATTGGGACTATTTCCAGCATCAGCTGGATCAGACTTTAGTTGCCAGTGGTTCAGAAAGGACATGATGATAGAAGACCAGGTCTGAAAATGTTGTTTGTAAGTGAAAAATCTATATTGGATTTGGATTATTTTGATATAGAGTTTTCAAATATTCTTGTGATGGAAGTTACTGCAGTTGTTTTTTATCATTTCCTTTCTGCACAGAATAAGATGCAAATTCTGAGCAGTAGTTAAAGCAGAATACCTTGTTACCAAATTTATGTAAAGAATACATAAAATCCAGTATCAGTACTGCCCTGTATAATATCCACCCATTTTATTTCCTGTTTGCACTATCAACATAAAATAGGCAATATAGTAAAATCTTTGTATGTAGTCATATCCTCAAAAATGTCTGAAACAGAATATTCTAAATTAAACATACTTGTATTAGGTGGGCTTTTCTTAATGACAACAGAAAAAGCAGATTCTTTTCTTGCTTGTTCTGGGATTGTTTTCAGCTTCATTAGGACAAAGCTAATGCCACACTTACTTTCTATTAAATCTTATTTTGAAGGTTAATTGGAACTTATTACAATGCATTAAAATTATTCCCCTGTGTGGAGAGGAATTTTTCACTGAATGATGTAATCAAGATAAATTTTCTGTCATTTTTTCTTACCTGGTCTCTCTCGAATTACATAACATAGAAAATATGTCCAAAGACATTATGTTATATTTTGGGGATGTTACATTTTGAGTCTGTCACTTAATATCTTTTATTAGAAGTAATTTTTATTTTAAAAGCAGAAGTTATTTTCTTTTATTTCTAGACTTATTTTAATTACTTACATTTAAGCATTGAGTAGCAAGTAGAGCAAGGATGTAGAATTCTATGGTGCTCTTATCATGTGTTCTGAAACCTAATAGAAAATCATATTGGCTTTTAATAGTGTCTAATATAAAGATAAATGCTAGACATATCTGTAGGCCGTATGATTAAATATTTATTCCTATATTAAGAAATACTGGGAAGCTTTTTATTTATTTATAATTTTGTATCTTTTCAAGTCATATTCTAGAACC
This sequence comes from Hirundo rustica, assembly GCF_015227805.2. Classification (NCBI taxonomy): domain Eukaryota; kingdom Metazoa; phylum Chordata; class Aves; order Passeriformes; family Hirundinidae; genus Hirundo; species Hirundo rustica. The sequence goes on from NC_053450.1 coordinate 92,118,816, forward strand.
AATGTCCTACAGACTGTTCAACTCTCAGAAGAGCTCCTAAAGGGCACAAGCACTAAAGCAGAGAAGCAGAACTCTATCTTATTTGATAAAGCTACCAAAACCCACCCCTACTGCCAAAAAAGAGAAGGTGTAACCTTTCCCTGAAATAGTAGTAAGGTCACACGTTCTGTGGTGAAATATATATTAACTGGAGTAGATTGCTTACTGGTTTTGGAGTAAAAAAGGAAAAGCCCTTGGCAGTGAGAAAACCGTGCAAGAGAAAAAGCCTAACAGCCCAAGAGAGCAGGTTGTGAAAGAATTAAAAATAATTTTAAAGGAATTCATTCTTTTTAACTAGTATATTTCCAAAATTAAATGTTACCATTTTAGATACAAATTTCAAGCAATCTCTTTTTACTTATTGATTTAATCCAATTAAGCCAGTTTAAATCAAGACAGCTAATAAAAGCTCAGATCCTTTGTCCTTTATTAGTTTTATTCTTAAGCAGTAACAAAGCAACCCACAACCGTATGTCACATTGAGTAGTCACTTGGCATATTACTATATAAATAGCTCATGAATTCTATACGAGGGAAAAATTCTTCTTAAGAAATATTGGAAGAGGTTTTGTTTTTGCCTACAAGCCTAAATACTAAAACATTTTTTTTCTACATCACAGTTGCAGAATTCATATTAATACTGGATGTAGTAGCCTGTATCTAGAAAGTAAGTAATTGAGAAAAGTAGGGTTTCAATAAGAGATTTACCGTGTATTCATACCATTTTCCACTACTACCTGACACATAATGTAAGTTACTGGAATAATAAAAAAGTATTCCAAATTATATGGTTACTAGGAAATAGAGTCTGATGATTTTGAACACGTACAGGCAAAGGATGTAAAAAGTACCCTAAGAGCCTGTGTCGAACATTGAATTAAGGGAAGCCTGCTACATTAAAATCTCCCTGCTTACTTAACAGGATGGGGAGGATGAAAAATAATAATAAAAAAGACTGGTTTTGTTTTTTGTTTTTTTTTTTTAGCATGAGATGGCACATTAATATTACATGACTTCTCATACTAAACAATTAGAGACCCACGAATTCCATTTCAAATATGAAAAACTATATTTTTCTGTTTCTTGCATTTTTGTGCAGGACTGTAGAGGATTGAGAGAGATCAAGCAAAGACTAAATGTTGTAGCAATAACTTCTGATAAGAGTGCTTCTCTTTTATATTAGTCTCAGCAGTCAATAATACAAACTTTTTGTTATATATGTTGTGGGGTTTCTCTTTCATGCATAGTTATTGGAGGACTAACCTCATTACCTATGCTGTTGAAAACTAGGCTTTTGTGAAAAGAATGGAGGCATTTTTCATAGCAGTTTACCCAGCTGACCGTAAGCCAAGCATGGATCAGTACATCGCATTCTGTAACTCCTGTGCAAAGTCTGGCATTGATTGGAGTTGACAGGGAAATGCCCATTGTTAAAACCGATCCACTGTTAGCAGAAATGTGGCATGAAACAGGTTGAACATGTGATAGCTGCTGGCACTTTGAACATTGTCTATTCAAATGTCAGATTAGTAAAGCAGTTTGGGGTGGGGGTTTTTTTGCACTGGGCTTAGCACAAGCTGGAAAAATCTAGTGCGATGGTCATTTCCTGCTGAGTCAGAATGCAGCAAAGCTCCTCCAACAGGAATGCAGTGGCCCATAGGAGATGGTTGCTTTCTGGTCTGTGCTGGGGAAGAGACTGCACTGTGTTTGGAGATGTAGAAATTACCAAAGAGCTTCTGTGACATTTGCGAAGGAAAGTATTTCAGTGTGTTTTTACAACTCTTCTTTCAGAGCACGGTTTATCTCTTTGGATGCTCTGCCTTTAGGTTGGGTTTTTTTAGTGAATTGCTAACATTTGTGACTATGTGGTTGCTAGAAGAGATAGCACTTCAGAGTGTTTAGCACATAATATTGAAAGAGGCCTAAAATCAACAACAGATCTGTAGAGATAACTGGATTATATTACAGAAATAATTTTAGTAAATGAGATTTACCCAATATATTTCTCTAAACAGAAATCTCAACATATGGCTATTTCTATCCAAACTAGAGAAGTTGGACTCCTTCCTCTCTTTCATAGAAAATAAACTGAAAATATCCCAGCTGTATTCCTGCTCTACTAATTTTGTTTCCCTCCTTTCCAACAGCTTTTGCCCATGTGGAGAAGAAAAGGCATTTCTTCTGTTCCCTGCAAGTGAACCTTTGCAAGAAGTTCTTTTTCGTGGAAAGTAAGTTTTTCTGTGTTTATTTATCTATTTTTAACCCTTCTCTTCTTTCCTAAATTTGCTCAGCTTCTATTTAAAGGAAACTTTTAAAACCTTTGAAAACATCTCATGTGAGTAGGTCCATGGATGATATCTTACGGAAGTCGCTGAGTTCATATATTCATTTTAGGTTATATGTGAAATATTGGCAAATTCCCTTCACAGGGGGGAAGAAAAAAAAAAAGAAAAAAAAGAGATGGATGATAAAAGGTTGGTTTGATGAACTGGGCAAAGATGATCTTCCATTAGGGAAGAGAGGCACAAGTTTCCCATCTACTTTGCCCTGTCAGTATGACTGAGCTCCAATACTGAGAGTTTCATCTACAAGTAATTGCTTCTGGCCTTTCATAAGAACACTTTGTCTACACAGTGTTTGATAGATGAGCGCAGAGAAGGGCCATAAGATGTTGCACAGCCCATTCACCTTTCTTTCCATGCCTGGGAAGAAAGTCTGCAGCTCCAGAGCAGTGATTAGTACAAAACCGACCAATGGCCAGGGGGCTGTCTGGGCTGATGATCCACTGCACTCTCTCCGGCCATGTGCGGGGTCAGGCAGAAGAGCTTGCTACTGATTTGCTCTGGTTCTGTGGGTCACCCCCTCTCACCCTCAAGGGAGGTTATTCCCCCTGATTCTGGGTGTGCCCTCCAGGAGTCACATGGAGCACTGTAGGGATTGCTTGTGTCTTCTCCCATCCAGAAGATGCCTCTCAGATGTCTTCAGTTTTTCTCCCTTTTCAGTAAAAGTTTCAGGTAGACGAGTTCCTAAGGTACAGGACGGGTGGCACTGGGTCAGAAAGAGGGAGTCAGAGCTCAGGCAGCAACAGGAATGATGGATTCACTCCTGTGGTACTTAGTCAGGACTCTTACAAAAGGCATGCTTGTCATGAGATAACAGATGTGCTTGTGTTTGAATAGATTGCAGTGGTTACTGCCATCATTGGACGTGTCTATTACTTTATATTTTGTTCGGAAAGCTGCTGCGTGCTACATAATACTCATGAGAATGAAATATTCTGCAATTGCATTGTGTTGATCCCATCAGAGAGATTCTGTGGAAGACAGGATAGCAGAAGGACTCTAGGTTTTGTAAAAATTAATTCATATGTTAAATGAAAGAATTATTGTCTAGGAGAGCTGTTTATCTACGTAAACAATTGTCAGCCTGATTCTTTATTCAGTAAGAGATAAAGCTTTTCAAACAGATCACACAGAGTGAGTTCAGGATAGCAAAATATTGAATCATAGAGCAATTTGTTTTAGAAATAGTCTCCAGGAAAATCCATTTCCTTTTGCTCAAAGCAGGGCTCAGTTCCAAGGTGGAATGGCCTGACTGGGGTTGTATCCAGTCAAGGATATCAGTGAGGTTGCATGTTTCATTTACATCTGGTCTTGCCATGTGTTTAGTGGTTGAGTACCTTGTGTACTATTTGTTTTTTCTAATCTGTAATTGAAATTTCCCTAGTTACAACTTGTGTCTCTTGGTATCAAACAAGCAGGTGAGACAAGTCTAAGTTCAGGTGAAAAACTGGACATAAGAAGGAATTTAAAGTCATGACAAATACCAGAATTAATAAAAATACACACAGTGCTTTAAAAATAGACATGGGACTTCACTTTGATCTCTAGTCACTACAAATTTTGTACTTGAAGTGAAAGAGGTTAGATTCATCATGACTGCCCCTGGATTTTGAGGTCAGAAAGAACAAGCAGGTTGCAGCTCAATATTTAAAGTAGCCCAGATATTAATGGAGCACATAACAGGCACATACCTTCTTGTGACATCATAAAAAATGTGTCTCAAATAGGAGGATAAAACGTGGAACATATAGACACAATCTCTTTTTTTTTTTTTTTTTTTCCCTCGCATTATATTGCTTTTAACACTCAACAAGTAGAAGTATATGAATTGTAATATTTTTGGTGAAGGGAGCAGGATTCAGAGGGGCAGTAGTTAACCTCTTCCTTTCTTTAATTCCTCACTTTCCCTGCTTTACTCACCCCTGTGAGTAAATACTCACCTGGGAAGCATGCAAAAGACCAGCCAGAAAATTGTTGATACAGAGCAGAATTTCCTTGAAGGAGCAGCTGGCCACATTTCTCAATAAATGCTTCATTTTCTCAAGAAATAGGAATAATCTGAAGCCAACTTTCTTTAAAAGCCTCAGTTTTCATATATTTTTAATAAGTCTCTAATCACAGAACTTTTTAGTGTATGTGATATATATAATAGAAGGGCATCATTAATTAAACCCAAAAAGGTAGCAGTTCCCAGGAGAGGAAAAAAAAGAGCAGGAAAGTGGATATTGAGAAGGAAAAATTTCCATAAGAAGTCAGGAAAGCAAAAAAGAGAGAGGAAGCATCTAATATCACTACAGAACTGAGAGGGTAAAAAATGCAGGAAAAGCATCAATAGGAACTAGTGATTAAATTTTAATTTTCAAAGGAAAATATGTATAAATAACAAATAGTAATAAGCAGTATTCACACTAAAACATGTAAGGAGATATCCAGCATCTAAAGTTAGCTGAAAAAAAACCAATCAATAATGTTTTATTACAGACATTTTTTTCAAAGGCACTGTGAAGTGAGAAAGATGATGAAAGTCATTCTTGTACAATACATTATATTAAAAAAGGAGTTAGAAAAAAAAATTGTAGAATAGCTCATGACACAAACTACAATAGGAGGATCACCGTGCCCTGGAAATTGAGCTAATGATCCCAGTTTAGCAACTGGGACATTGCTAGTCCCAGAGACCTGTTATTCCTTGTATTAATGTCAAATTTTGGCACTTAAAGGTAGTGGAAAACACATTCAGTTTGAAAACTGGTTCAGGGGGAGGTGATCTATGTCTTAATAGAATTGGTAGGAAAGTGTGTTGGGTTTTGTAAAAAGCCTGGAAATATTAATTAGAAGGATAAACACTAAAATATCAAGGTTTTTCAAGTTGAAAGTTTTCAGAGAAAGGTCTTAATTTTCCATGGGAAGCAGATGCATATTTTAGAAGATTTTTGGTTAATCAGGAATCTAGTTTTATGTTGTAGGACAACATTTGCTAGCAGATTACTAACAGTGCCTTGTTGGTAATTCTAATTCACCTCAGGTACAGAAGGCAAATCATACCCAAGATGTGAAAGTCCAAAACCATCGCTTTTTTGTTTGGCTTCTTAATTTTACAGCAGTTTTTTGCCTTCCTGTAGGCTGGCATTTCACTTTTTTTGTCCATTTTGTGGTTTGTTCATCCTTTGGAAAATTAGCATCTTGTGACATATCTACCTAAAAGTCATCCAGAAGATGATATTTGGAATGAAATAAAAACAGTCGTAGAATTTAATAAGGAAGCACACAGTGTAACAGAGGATGAAGGATAAATTGTAAGTTCTGTAAAAGGTATCCCTTTTGTGTCTTAGAAGACGTCTTGCTTGTACACTTTGAAAATTGTGGATGGTCTTATGTTTGCTTTGCCTGATGCAACATACCACAAATATATCCACAGCACAAATAATGAAAACAACAATAAGGCAGAGATGAAAAACTTTAGAGTACTAAAGATAATAAATTGGAAGAGGCAGGAAAGAAGTTATTGAAGCAATTGAATGGGAAGAGGACCATACCTGTAACAATTCCTTGAGAAATATGTGTAGGTTTTTTCCACCATATTGTCATGGTTTTTTCGTTACTGGATGGTCTGATGTTTACATCTTTGTTTTAAAACCCTGGAGGTGAGTTTTACAAATTACATTGCTTATAGAAGTCATATATCCACCTCTCTCATATCTCTCCATCTTCTCCTGGATATGCAGAAATGGAAAATACTTAAAGCACAGTAAGAACAAGAGTCCCATGAAAGAGACCTCACTGATGGTTGGCAGGTAAAATATATTGACAGAAGGAGCATGTTGCTTAAAAGGGTTGCTTTCTGCCTTGTCCTCAAAAAAAAAAAAAAAAAAAAAGAACAAAAATCTGAATGCTAGGAGTGAGTAATAACTTCTCTATGGAAAGGGGAAGAAATCACATATTTAATAAAACAAGTAGTCAAGAAATAAGTTTCTTGAAATAGGCTACTTTTTCATATTCGGTGTGCCTGATACTTATTGACAATGCAAGAGGCAGCTGGACACAAGCGCTGACTTTGCCCATCATTTGACTGTGGCCAATTCCTTGCTACTCTAGCAATGAAGGGATGAGTTTGAAAACCAGCAAAATGCAGTTCTGCCCTCATTTCTGTGGGCAAGCATGTGCCTGAATCTGCAAGTTTTCATATTCTGGCAGATAAGAGCTGGTTTTGTAAATGCTGGTGATTATCAATCCCCAGAGCACATACTCCTGATTAATGCTTATTTTATAATACATACACTGTTTCCTGAAGTCATGGTACAAAATATGACATTCGTTTTAGTGAGGCAGATGTGTCTGGCAAAACCACTGCACAGAGACAGTGCAGCAGGGCAAGCGTGCCACAGACCTCTCCTTAGGTGAGGTGTGAAACAGCTGTCACAGATGTGACACCCTTGTAAACCAGAGCATCTGGTGAATGCCCTTGGAAGACACATTAGCCTTCACCCCAGCAGCCACATATTGAAGGAGACATTTGTTGTAAGCAAAGAAATCTTACTTTTGTAATCATATGTCCAGGAGCTAAGTGGAGAAAAAGAAATGGGCTCCTCCGCAAACAGAAAAATTAACAAAGCCTAATCCATATTTGACCTAGTTTCCCACATAACTCTTTGTAATAACCCTGGACCTCTTTCATACCTATCCCTCTCCCCCAAACTTTTTATTTCCCCAGAGGTTCACCAGCTTCCCCCTGGGTTGCCCTCCTCTCTGGCTGAGCTACAGGCAGCATGGTGCCCATTCAGAGCAGAGGTTGGGGTGCGCTGACCACCCCCTGCCCTCCAGGATAACCGGTACTTAATATAAATATCTCTACCTGATTGCCAGTGTTCATTTCTTTTTAGCAACTTAATTATCTTCAGTACTGTGGCCCCTCTGCTGATTTGTTTGTAATTGGACAGCAGGTTCACAAGTTACCAGGAAAGGCCAAAAGTTCCAGGTGTCAAGTCTCATTTCCTTGGGAAACCAGAGTTTAAATAAATGGTCAGAGATCAGTGATTAGATTGCAGCTTCTGCTGCAAACTTCATGGGCTGAGCCAGGCAGAGCTTCAACTCTAAAAAAAAAATCCATGCAGCATGATGCTAAGTTTCATCAATGTGACTGTTATGTAGGCCTCATATGCCACAGAAAAAAGTTACCTTGGAGGTAGTTTTATCAAAGTAAGCTGAGATTATAAAAAGTAGAGTTTACTTATTTCATTTGCTAAATCTCTCCCTCGCCATTTTCCTCTTTCCCTTTTCTTTTCCCCTTCCCCTTTTCTTCTTTCCCTTCCCCTTTCCTTTCCTGTTTTTGCCTTTGCTTTCAACAAAAATTCCACTTTGGCTTTTTCAGATGGATGCCCGGCTCAGAGTAAAGGACACGGAGTGCCCAATCCCTAGCAGAAGCTGAAAACGGATGATGTCTACTGATGCTATTCAATGATGTCATCTACTCTTTTTCTGTTTGAGATGGGTGATAGGAAAATGTTCTAAAATAAGACTGAGTGACCTCTTCAAACCTTGACTTCTCTTTCCACAAGTCTAAAAACCACCTGAGGAAATGACCACCCAACTACCAGAGGAGTCCGTGGAGACCCAGAGCTCAGATGAGCTTGAGTGCAAGATCTGTTACAACCGCTATAACCTGCGGCAGAGAAAACCGAAAGTGCTGGAGTGTTGTCACAGAGTGTGTGCCAAATGCCTTTGCAAGATCATAGACTTCGGCGATTCCCCGCAAGGAGTCATAGTGTGCCCGTTCTGCAGGTTTGAAACGTGCCTGCCAGACGATGAGGTTAGTAGTCTTCCTGATGACAACAACATCCTTCTGAATTTAGCTTGTGGGGGAAAGGGAAAGAAGTGCCTACCAGACAACCCGACAGAACTCTTGCTGACTCCCAAAAGGCTGGCATCTCTGGTTAGCCCTTCTCACACCTCTTCCAATTGCCTGGTTATAACAATCATGGAAGTACAAAGAGAAAGTCCCCAGACTCTGAACTCAACCCCAGTGGTGGAATTTTACAGGCCTACAAGTTTTGACTCTGTTGCAACTGTGTCCCACAACTGGACAGTGTGGAACTGCACATCTTTGCTCTTCCAGACCTCGATTCGGGTGCTAGTCTGGTTGCTAGGGTTGCTGTACTTTAGCTCCTTGCCTTTAGGGATTTATTTACTGGTATCCAAGAAAGTCACCCTTGGGGTTGTCTTTGTAAGCCTTGTTCCTTCGAGCCTTGTTATTCTCATGATTTATGGCTTTTGCCAGTGCGTTTGCCATGAAGTTCTAGACTGCATGTCATCTTGATAACAAATGCACTAAAATAAGGTGTATTACCAGATGTGTAGCATAATTGATTTATCCTGTTTTTGTATTCTTTGTATTCTTATTTATTCTTATTGTCCATCCCACTAAATGGAAGCAGTGGCCCTAGTTACATGGTCCCTTTTCTTCCAAATAATTTGACTCTCCTCACCCTGAGCTTTTTTTGAGCTAAGAATTGGAAATAAAAACTACATGTTGATTTTGAAGGGCTGAATTTTAGAAAGGGATAAAGCAAAAATCGCCAAACTTGGTGCCTGCTGCTGCCGCCACTGTTCACGTGCTTTTTATTGGATTGATCAAGTCAGTTCAGGCTGTAGGATTCACTCAAAAAGAAATTACTGTAGCAGACACCTTCCAGATACAAGTACTGCATCTCTTCACCCAAAGCATCTCAAGCTCTGAAACACCTATTATTTATAATCCATCATCATTTACAGCAAATTAAATCACTCTATTGGTAAATACTGTAAGAAGAATAAAACAAAGTACTGGTTTTTTTGGTTGCGGTTATAACAAAAGTACTTGTGGGAGGCCAGCGTGTTTGTTGGTTTGTTTGTTTGTTTTTATGTTAAAAACTTGTCTCCAGAACACTTTCCCCAAAGAGAAATCCATTTTTTCTTGTCATGCAGTTGCAGCTCACTGTGAAATATTCCTGCTAATGAGTACTTCTGGGGACCCAGTCGTGTGTTTGCTGTTCTCCAGGTGCACTTATTTCAGTGTACACAGCTTAAGCTTCCCTCTGAGGGTTCAGAGCTCTGCAGATTTCTCTAGCTATGTTCTGTTATGCTTGCCCTCCCTCCCAGCATTTCCACCACCACTAGTGACATTTCCAAGCCACCAGTCCTTCCTAATGGACGACCGGCCTCATGCACACGTACTCTGCAGTAGCTGTGCTGGAGAATTTGGCTTATGTGACTTTAGCTCTCACGATAGATTTTTATTCCCAACCATTAGGAAACAGATCTTCAATCACTAATACAAATTCAAGAAAAAAATCGGAAATTATTAAATAAGGGTTTTGTTTGTTTGTCTGTCTGTTTGTTTTTGTTCTGAGCTCACAGAATGAACATTGTAAGGAGATACTGTGGCTTTGGGAAGGTTTCTGTTTAAGGCATAGTCCTTCAAAATGTTTAATACTCTGAACTCCCCGTCACCACTGTGAGTTGATGGCAATCTAGATGTGGCAATTAGCATGTCTCCATTAGTGGAGCTCAAAGGAATTACTGATACTTTACCATTCCACAAATAGAACCAGGCCCTGTAAGGCTAGCTTGTATGTTGCATGGTTTAGGCTACATTTTGAGCTACTGAAAGAACACAAAAATAAGTAATATTTAATGTTTATGTGTATAACTAGGTCTAGAAACACTGCGGCTGCAAACCGGTTTTCTTTTGCACAGCAGAGTGGAGTTGAGCAGGGCAAGCCTTGTTTTTGGGTCTGGCACAAGATTTAGTCATTTCAAGGCAGTGTAAAAGGGAGAGGGGTATGTTGTATGAAAATTGAATGTATGGCCTAACAATATACTCTCAGAGCAAACAGACTTTGGTAAGAATGAAAAAATGACAGTGGGAAAAGCAGAGCCTATCAAGAGCATTTGAAGTTAAGCTGCTTCAATTTTTGTGGATGGCACAGGTAGTATCTTTGGTTTTATTCCTACTGCAAACAGAGAAAATGTGGAAATGTAAGGGTCCTGCTTTTCTTGACACTCATTTTATAATAGTGCGTATAGATGTGTGTGTATGTACACATAGACACATATGTAAGAAGAAAACACAGTGAAATTTTAGTTTTCAAGTGTATGGAGCTATGTATTGAATGATTAAAGGAAATGTTTCAGACTTTTCTGTAATGACAATAATTATACCTAAAATATTTCCAGAATTCCTAGAAAATACTATTCCTAAGTAATTGTTTTAACTGTCTGTGATAAAGCACATGTAGTTTGAAGAGGAATCTTCTCCAGTCAAGGTTTGACTCATCTATGAACTCATAAATTTTAAGTATCCAACAACAATTATGTCAAAAAGAAAGAAAACCAGAAACCTATGTGGCTTTATAGAACTTCATAACTTTTGGAAAGATGTATTTGTAGTGTTAGGGGTTTATATGTTTTAGGATTTGTTCAATTTGTCTGAATATAGTGTCTCTAATAAAGGGCTGACTAACAGAGGACATAGGTATTGCAAATGTGTGATATATATGAATTACCTCTGCACAACATGCTCTACGGTGCTAACTGTTGTCTTTTCCTTTTGCTTTTCAGTTGATTATCTTAGCTCCAGAACCAGGTATTTTGTACTCTGTTTTAAAACAGAGCCTAATTGTAGCAAAATTACAGTGGTATCAGTTACACATCACACACAAATTAACACACCTGTTGTTATACTTCTCCACTTTTCAGACTGCCAGCCCATTAAATTTATGCTGTTATTTCAGGCTGTGCTGCAGTACAAACCCACTCAAAGGTGCAAGCCTGCAAAAGCATATTGATTGTACAGCTATGCTGCCACTCAGCCAGAGCATGCTATTGCAGTTTTGGGGTCATAAAATACCTATATGACTTACAATATGGCCATTGAGAATTGCTGGGAGATAAATCTCAATTACTTGTGGAGGAGAATTTTTGCTGTGTGACTGAGACTAGAAGAACTTCAGATATTACTCTTTCCTTATTTTTATTCTCTACCATCCTTTAGACTTTGAACTGTGTCCTCTGCAGTGGAATAACTGCGCTGAAATCGATGTAAATGGGGCTAAAATCAAGACTTACATATTTCTCTGCCTGCTTTTCCTTCCTTTTCTCTGACTGTTTTTCTCTCCTTGGAAAGTAATGGCTCCTGGGGTTGTAAAATACTGCCTGCACACCAAGGCAATTCCCTTTCAGTGGGATTTATTCCTGCTATGCCCAGACATGACTCAACCAAGTACAAAGTGCTAGAAATTCATTACTACAAGATTAATTTAGTCCAAATTAGATTTTTTGTTGTTGTTGTAATTCCTGCTTATCCTATGGATGCAGACTGTATCGTCACCAGCTGTTCATTTACAGTATGATACCGTGGCATCCCTTGAGGGCTGGGGCAGGATGATACAGCAGCAGCTGCTGGGCACAGCTTAGGAAGGATGTGCTGAGCTGGACCATCCTGTGAGCAGGACTCAGTGAGGGATGAAGCTCTGCAAGCGTGGCCTGAGCCGAGAGCCCAAAAGGCAATTAAGAGAGCGAGGGTTAGCAGAGTCTGTGGGTTCTCACATAGGATGTGGGGCTGGGGTTGGGCTGACTGAGAAGCTGAGCAAAGCAAGGAGGGGCTTTTGTCTATGCCTGAGAAAAAGGGGCTGTGTTTTGAATAAATATTTTGAGGTAGATCTGCTGCAAACAGTTTAATGTTTTTCATACTGACCCCTCTGGGGTTTAAAATTCATTTGGTAATTAAATTAATTCACTACTGTTATTACAGTTGAGTACATTTACTTTCCAAATGGCAAAGTATTGAACTTCATTCTAATTTAAACAGATCCTTAGACTTGGGCATACTCCCACTGTTATGTTAACTATTTAAAGCTGCAGGACCGGCCAAAGTAAGGGCTTTGATGTCTTTGATTCAGCTGCATTGTGAGCTTTGGTAGGTCCTGCTATATTGATAAAAGGCCCACAAAAATGAATAAACTAATATAAAACACTTTAAATGGGCAAACTCTGATGACATCATTGGCAAACTTCAGGGTTGCCAGTATTGTACAATGTACCCGAAAATAGACTCTTCCAAACAGACTTGATTACCTGAAGATACAGATAAGTTGGTCAGCACATGATGCTGATAACGCCAAGGTCATGGCTTCGATCCCTGTATGGACCATTTACTTAAAAGTTGGACTCGATGATCCTTGTGGGTCCCTTCCAACTCAGAGAATTCTCTGGTTCTGTGGAGTCCAGTAGCACACAGCCAGATAGACAAGAACAAAACAGGAGAACACATCTTTCCACCTAACTGGCTGCACTTCAGCCTGAGGAAGAGAAATTGAGGAGGTTCACAGGAAGGTGGATAATGTTTTCGAGGGAGTTCCTCATTATTGGGTACAAGGCCATTGTTTTTCTGAATTTTAACCAGTTCTAGTGGTAGATTCAACTCACTGTTCCTCTTATTTTTCTGCCTCCCCCCATGAAACAAGTCTTCATGGAACTGTGGATAAACAGTATTTTGAAATAAGGCAATCTTTTCTACCACACTGAGTTTGCAGCCCAGTCCAGCACAGCAAGGCTAATACTGAAAATATGGCAAATTGCAGCCAGGATGCGAGAGTGAATAGGGCACAGTGGGTAAATAGCAGCACTTTGTTAAACCAGTTTTGATGTCAAAGCAAGAGAAGCATGTGGCTATATCCTGCCTTGTCTTGCCTGGTTCAAAATTACTGAGAGACTGTCCCAAGCCTGAGGGCCATCATGTCTCAACACCCACCCCTGCATTTCCTCTGGGACAGTTCACTTCAGCTTGCATCTTGATTTCTTCTGTGCTTTTTGATTTCTTGTACAGGAGTTCTACATCATGATTTCATCTTCCTGCGTGGATGATGGGTGGAGTGAAAGATCCACAGTGCTACACTCCTAAACATTTTGACTATCCTAAGGTTTCTCAGGGTTGGGGTTTTTTCCATTTCTTCATATTTATTCTACAACAACAGTGCACTTTAAATAGAGTAGTGCCTTCAAGGAATTTAAAAAAAAAAAAAATGTGGGGAAGGAGAACTGAGAATTTTGAAATAATTTTAAGATATTCAAAGTGATAAGGAGAGACTGAGAGTCTTCCTTTACTTTCATACCAGCAAACTAGATGTTATCCTTTGAGTGACATCAGTAAATATTTAGTGCTGGAGATTCCTGAGGGGGTTGATAAGTCTGACAGACTGACCCTGTACTCCACTACTTTTCTGTAAAGCACTCTTTTTTTGCATCAGCCACCTCTGTCAAAGTTGAACCACCACAGTTCACAAAGAGTTCTGGCACAAAGAATAAATCCTCAGTCTGGGGACAGTAAATCATCTTTTTAGAGACATGTGTGACAGTAGCAAAACTTTCAGTGTTAGACCTTAAACAAAGACAAGTCATCTTGCAGTTTGAATTGCTAGCATAGATTTAATTTTGAATCAAGTTTCATTGTGCTGGGCAACACTGCGACTAGAAAACATGGTTTTTTTGTTTTTCTCCCTTTTGCTATACAAATGTGGTTTGCATTTAAAAAAAAATGTATTAAATTGTAGAAATCAGAGATGGATAGGAAGAAGCCTAATAAGTAATTGTATCCATTTCCTCTGCCCCTGTAGAGATGAATGCTTTGTCTAGCTTGGTTTAAATATCTGAAGTGATGAGGCTTCCACCTCTTCCCACAAAGGATGTTTCAGCCATTTAAATAGGTTTCTTTGTTAGGAAATACTTGCCTCATACTGATCCCCTTTTTTTTTTTTTTTTTTTAAATTCTGCATAATGTAGTCCCTTTCTTCTGTGCCCACTATTTTAACTTCTATGAAATCCAGGAAATGTATCATATTTATCCATTTCATACTGTAGCTGAATAATTCATAATCCCTGTTGTTCAAGTAACAGAAGAGATAAGCAACCAGTAGGTGAACAGCTAATACTTCTCTGAGGTGGTGTACTATGTACCAGAGGGTATATTTCCTGGCAAGTCCTGGCTGACACTGCTTTCTGCATTAGGGAATGAAAAATGTCAAGAATGTCAAGTGAAACTGAAGAAATGCATCTTCCCAAGTGAGTGCATGGCGATATTACTGAAATTTCAAGAGGTGCTGAGGCAAACAGCCTACTTCTTTGGATAGAGCTTTTCTTTCTAAAAGTGGATGATTTTTATTAAAAGTACGTTTTCAAAAAGCATTTTAATTTTCTTTTCATAAGCAAACCTCTAGATGAGAACCACACTATGTCAAAACTCTTTAACTTGTTGAGAGACAAGGCTGGATTGATTGCCACTCACTGCTGAGCAGTTTTTGCTGACAGCTTAGCTCAGAAATAAAAATTAATCCAGTGTTATAGAGTTTGAAAAGATGCCTTTGCAACTGTGTCACTGGAATCAGATCTGTGCATGAAAAAATGACTCATGTCTTGACAACAGTAGCTGCATTTCTGATTTAATTACAATGTATTAGATAATCCTCTGCCTCACTCAAAGGACAAGAAGGAGCAGTGTGACTAAGGAAATCCTAGGTGGACGGCTAGATTTTCTGTGGTTTTGCGTTCAAAAGCTACTTATTTTAAAAAGTGGTGCTATGCTTCATGCTGACCCTGGGGCAGGTGCAAGGTCTGCTGGGTCCCTCTAACCTCAGAGCTGTAGTGGATGCACATAAAAAAGGTACATGGACAGCCCACATGGATGTAAGCTCCTCATATACCTCCTAATAAATGGCAATCCACAGTTTGGAGATCTCTTGAGGTGGAGGTTGCGTCTGTGGGTTTGACCCTTGCCTATGGACTTCTTTGGATTCCTTGAAACATTGCTAACCCACTTACAGTCTTGGCACCTACAAATCCCCACAGCATGGAGTCCCACAATTTAATTCTGTACTTGGTGGAAAAGGTCTGCTTGTCTTAAAAACCCCTGAGATGCTTGTTACATCTGCCCTACTTATTCCAATAAGGAAAGCAGTTCTGAGGTATGATGGCACATTGTTTCCTCTACACTCCTCAGAACTTCATCTGTCCTTGGAGATGTTAACGTCATGGTTTTATTCCTCATGCTTCTCCTTGGATGCCTTTTGTCCAAGCTGAAAAAAAGATCTCTCCTTAGGCAGCAGGCTCTCCATGCTTACCACCAGCCACAACACTTGCCTGAACCTTTTCTACAGTTTCTTCTTTTTTGCTTTGAGGTGGGATGGAGGATTGAGAAATAGATTCTAATTAGTGCCATTTGTTGATAAGCCACATGACCACATAAGACACCTGTACTCCTATGGCTATGGAAATCACTTTGTCATTTTCATTGGGCATGACAGCGCATCTGAGGCCTTACACTTGATTATTGTTGGTTTATATGCTATATGGATATGCACTGATAAACTCACTAACATGATTTGAACATCCCTGTTTGAATTGTCTGGTTCACGTGGATGCAGGAGACAGTAGATTCCAGAGAGACAGTAGAATGTTTAATTTAATCTTGGCAGAGACTGTATGGATTTTAGCTCTATTAAGCACATGGCCTGGACTGAGCAGCCACTCATCATCTCTCTGCCATAGTGGTGGCACCCACCTCACCCACTTGCTGCAGCCATCCCAAACTACAGCCTAGAGCTTTTTTTTTATTGCAAGAATACATTTTTCTTTTAAACACTTCTACTGAATCTTTTATTTCCTTAAGACTTGTGGCCTTCTTCATCTCCTTCTTTCTTCATCCCAAGAAGAGGAGGTGCTCTCAGATAAAATTATTAATAATGATGCTGATTAGACAGTAAGCCCATTACATGGGGTTCTTCATATTGTCAAGTAGGGCAAAAGTTTGGGGTCTTTTCCTTTAGATATCCTACCAGATACAAGCAGAGACCTCAGCATCTCGCTGTCCTGGGCCTCACAGGAGGCTCCTTGCAGTCCCTGGAGGTCTTGATGCTGATGCTCTTTAATCAGTGCCCCATCTATTAGTTAGAAAAACCCAGTGGCGCTAAGGAAACATTATTATTGCATTAAAACTAGATACAGCTTATTTTCTTTCATCAAAGAATGAAATTCTGAGGCTGAAACTTTTTTTTTTTTTTTTGGTGGGTGCACTTCCAGAGTCAGCTGCAAATCTCTAATGACCTTTTTGTTTGTTTTAGTAATTAAACACAATAATAAAACCAGGTCAGTGGGGCTGCACGATCATGCAGGTAGTTGATGAAATTTCACAAGTAGGTGCTGAAAATGTGTGTGGGGAAAGGGGTTTTAAAAAATACAAGAAAATGGAGAAAAAGGCTTGATCACACAATATGGATTGGGTGGAGAGGGCAAACAGCTGTAGATCTACAAGAGATTGCAGAAAAAATGCACAAAGGCATGTAGAACGTGAAGATTATGTGTGTACACTTCAGTGAATTATAGATATTGTAGAGAGAAATTCTCAACCCAACAAATGAAAAAATGAAGTTTTGATTATATATTGCTTTACTTTTTACTTTGTCACCAAAAATCCATAGGCTTTAAATTCCAGATCAATTTGAGGCTTACCAAGTGTAGCATGAGTTTTATGAGAGGAGTTTGGCTACTGTAACTTTGCCTTCTATAACTGTCTGTTTTAGATTTATGAGGAAAAGTCATAGTGCGGCAACTTCTTTTTGTTTGTGTTTATTTCATGAGTGGAATGATGAAATCTACCATAATCTTACAGAAAAGGAAATTATGACATGGTAGCAAATGGCAAAAATATAACCAGTCCTATCTGAAATAATGAAGTACCAATGTAAAAGCAATTGTTTCACTCAATAAAATTTTAATTTTTCAATAAAGATTCGTCATGATATGCATATTTCTTAATGTCTGGGTTTGAAGGTCTTTCAGATTTTATTCCTGTCATTCATTGGAACAGTTTAAAAAATAGACTGAAGGTGAGTATGTGATAGCATTTCACAGTGTTTTGACCAAATAGACAAAATATTTTTGTTTATTGCACAAGTAGGTAAAGTATTTTGTGCAAAGGAAGACTGCAAAAAAACTAAATGAAAGCTAGACAAATCTCTAGATGGTCACTCAACCATGTATTTTTAAATTAAAATGACAGCATGTATGAGGGAACATTCCAGGTAACAGCCAGAAAGTAATTTGCAGCATGTACTTTGCACTGGAGTCCTATATTTTCTGGCCTTGGCAACTGACATACTAAAAACTGGAGGGCTGATTCCTGGTTTAAAGAAGAATGTTCTTGCCTGGAAACCCTTCATCCAGGCACCTCTACAGCCTGAGTGCACCAGTGTTTGCTGCTTTTGGAGGCTGCGAGCTGCAGGTTGTCCCTCACATTGTCAGAGAAGGGTCGGTGGAGCCTGGCCACGAGGGACATGGATGTGATTTACAAAAACATGCACAGGGAAATGGAGCTGCTCAGAAAACACACACTCCCCTGTGTGTGTATGAATTATTCCTTCTGTTAGCAGGACTGCAAGGAGTAAGTGTGTTGTGTAACTCTGCTGGCTGCAGGTGCAGCAAGACCATAAAGGAGTGCAACTCACAGGGGTGCAGTATGTGATATTGTAGAAGTGGGTAGAACAGGAAGATTTATTCACATTAGCCAGTATGTGGCCATTGGAGTGATTTGCATTTTGAATGGATGAGACTTGGATTTAGTGATGGCTAGATATAAAACTCATGCAGTGCATCTTTATTTTTAAATAAAAATAAAACAAAACAAAACAAAAAAATAAAAATAAAATTGCAAAACCTTCCTTGACATGCCTTGCTTCCTTTTCCTCTGTTAAGCTGAGGAATGGCCCAGAACTGATCATCTTTCTGATATCCAGATCTCATGAGTCTCTAGGCTTGCAGATATTTGAACCTAGATTGTAGGCCAAACCCACACTGACCTTAAAGTAACCCATCCTTGGAAAAAGATAGAGGTGTACTGTCTATCCATCTTTCTAGTGCGGAAATAAAAGCTCAGAATAAAATGTAGGCATTTGTTTTGTTCCATGGTAAATTCATACACGGAGTTTCTTTTCAACTTCATTTTTATCACCTCAGAATTTCATATATTTTTCCTGGTTTTTCCTGAGAAAACCTTTTGCATGGGTTTAGAAAATCAAATGCAGTACATAAACAAATGACAGAGGAAGTGATCTTCACTTGCAAATTCTTTGTTTCTTTATTGAACAGTACTCATAAAAGCAGCATGAAAAAATAAATTGGGACAATAGGAAGCATTTTTAGATATCCAGACTGAACTTTTATCACTTAGCCAGCATTGCTGGAACTTCCAAAGAGGAAAATAAATGAAGCTTAGATCAATATCCTTTATATGTTAGGGCTAAAAGTCAACTCTCTCCCTCCTCAAACACATAAAATATCAGAAGCTCCTTATGAATCGCAAAGGGAGGCAAACCTGCTCCTCTTGCCACTGACACCTTGTTTGAAAGGCGAATTATCTGATGGTTAGTTTTGTTGGAGGCATTGGTGTTTTGACCTGGGACTAAGCCTCGGGAAGGAGCAGGGGAGTGCACCTCAACATCACCCGGTTGTCCATCCCTACGGCAACAAGGGATGGGGAGGGCTGGGAACGCTGTCACTCCCAGACCTTGAATGATGACTTTAGAGACTTCAGAACAAAGCTTTTGGAGATGCTTCTTGAAGGATGTTACGTGCCAGCTGTGCCTCCTTCTCTGAAGTGCGAATCACGGCTGCCTCCTTGACCGAGGAGATACAGCTGAACCGTGTGGTGCCAGACACCTCTGGAAAATCCTACAGAGCAAATTGAGTTGGCTTCAAAGCGAGAATTGGGAAGAAGAGCCTCGTGGGTATCTTTACACAGCAGCAAGGGAAGCAGCCCTGTGTTCCCGTTAACAAGAAGAGAGATGGTGCATTTCATTCCCAGCACTGCCTGCGATTGCCTGGTACACCAGGCTTGAGTTGCCTGAAGCATTCTGCCCCGCTGCAGCGCCCTGCACTGGTGGTGCAGCACGGAGTCGCATTGCCTGCACAGCTTTATCCTCTTCCACACTGCACAGCCATTAAAGCTGTCGGGCACCTGGGCACGGGCACAGTCGGCATCTCCTCCCATCCTGTCCCCATGGCCTGTACACACCTGGCACCAAGCACACACAGCCCCTCCTTTTCCAGACGCCAGCACCATGGCTCTCCTTGCCTGTCCCTCTCCCAGCTCTCTGCGGCTCCTATGTGCCTCGCTGCTGGGTGTCTTTGAGTTTGTATAGGATTGGAGGAAATTTACCTGAAATGAGAATGATTATTCTTAGAGGGAAAAAAGTCTTTGCAATTATGACATTTATGTAGGCTTCAGGTTTCTGGACATCATAAAGTGAGAAGAGTAAGGTATATGTCTGTCTTGGTTTGGGGTCAAATTTGGGAGAAAACCCCTGTATAGGATCCCTCTGGGAAGCAAACCCAAGTGGCCCCTCCCTCCAACCGGTCCGGTAAAAAACCTCTTTGGAGAAAAGTGGAAAAAGCTATTTTACTAAACAAATGAAGTGCATACAAGTATAAAGAACGAATAATATGAAACAATAAAACCTCTCCTTCTGAAGTGAGATGGCAAATTGAGAAAGTCCTTGCCATGGGTGTAGCTCGGCTCTCTCTCAGTCTCTCCTCAGTCCCAGTCCCTCCGGCGCTGCTGGAAAATGCCGAGGTCCAGGCCCCGGTGGGCCGCAGGTGCAGCCCCCAGTGCTCCCCTGGGTTTTCAGTCCAGAGCAGGTTTAAACAGTTCCAAGAAAAAAAAAAACAAACAGTCCAGGGAACTTCTCTGCCCTTAGCTAGCTGAAACTAACTAAAAGCAAAACAAGATCTCTGTCCTGCAGTCTCTCCAAGCCTCCGCCGGACACGCTGTCCACCGAAGAATGTGGAGGAGTCAGGCAGTTTTCTCAAAACAAACTCCACACATCTCCTTGCTCTTAGAACCAGTCTTAAAGGCACAGGACTCAATATACAGCACAAACAGAACAGACGATTGGGGATACAAGCATCATAAAGTTACCCTAGGACAATGTCCCATGTCATCTCTGCAGGTGGCTGTCCCAGCAGCCTGAGCCACATGTGCTGCTCTTCCTTGTGAGCACACCCTCAGACTGCACGAAGAGCTCCCTCAGACCTCCTTGCATGTTGGTCAGTGGTGGTTTCCAAAGCCACACAGAATAAGCAGGGTGACGTGGATGCTGCTGCTCCAGTGCTTTGCCACTTGGAAAGTGTAGGGCAGCATCCATGAGGAAGCAAAGTGAAGTGGGGGAGCAGGAGTGGGGGCCCCCAGAGAGGACAGTGATGTATTATGAGTAGGGAAGGCTGTGTGGTAGGGAGGTGAAACCGGGAGGTGGAGGATAATGAAAATTCAAGCCCCATCCGGAACTGAAAAGTCTTCTGCAAAGACTCTTTTGCATCAGTCTTCCTTAAGGAAAATTTGTGAGCAAATGGCTCATGAAATTAATATCAGTGAAAGGTAAAATTGTGCAAGAAAAAGTAAACCACCACTGGTTAGCTTGGAGGTTTTCCAGTCAGGCATGTCAGATGAGTTTTTCCTAGGCCAAAAATCTTGCTAAAGCTGTCTCAGACCTATCAGTGTCCCTCTTTAAAAATTCAGGAAGAATAGAAGAAATATCAGGAAGAAGGGAAAAGACAGGGATGTTTCTATTTTTCAAAGAAGAGTGGGTAGGAGCAGGGAATTTGTGACTGGTCGGCTCTCTACAGCTCTTCATGGTTCCCTTGATCAAGCCACTCTTCTACTCGAAGGTAGATGCAGGACTACCCATTGCTCCCACCATGACTGTGTCTCTGAATGATTGAAAAATTCCATATTTGTTATGGTAAAGGAAAAATCCAAGGTGAAGGTAAAAGCATAAAGGGAAAAGTCTACTATAAAAAATACACTGTGGGGAGTTGCATGCCTCTGAACCACCTAGGATTTATTTAATGACCGATTGTTTCAGTAAAACTGTAGTAAAAGAAATTTCCTATTGACATGGGTTTACTTCAACAGCTGCCAAGCACAAATCAAGGAATGTTTACTTTGGTGCCTTTGTCTGACAGAGAAGGATTGTTTCTGGCAAGCACTTTATATTGTATTAAGATATCAGTCAAAACAAACAAGAATGTGAAAATTGCATTTCAAAAGTAATCGAAAGCCACCATGCAGAGTCTCAAACATTAAAGGACACAGTGAGGGTAGGTATATTCAAAGAATGGCAATATATTTGCCTCTTTTAAGTTCTTGATGCAAGTGAAACTCTTTTTAATCCATGGATCTATTCTTTTAGGGCAGGGAATAGTGCTCAGACTTTACAATGGCAATGAGTGTTTCTCCCTGCACCTAGATATCCCAGATCACAAACAATATGCTTATGCAAAAAAAATTGATAGGGAATTTAGCTGCAGGCAAGTCACAAGTAGCTCCTGTATTTCTACCATCAAATACCAGAAGGGTTAAAGGGAAAACAGCAGATCAAAGCAGTGCCATTAATATATTAAAAATCCTTTCCAGTTAACAATTTATCTACTGCATATAGCAAACAGCAAGTTAAAAATACTTCAGGTATGTAATTTCTGCTTTCAGCTTTGCATAGTTTTCTTAACACGTGACTGTTGAAAGAGATTTTCAAGAGTGTTTTTTTTCCCAGTTGCTTTACTGTATGACTTCGCCTTTGAATTCTTCAAGCTGACAAAACCTTGGATAGCTCAGTGTACCAGAAGCTCCTGCTGTTAGTCCCACTACAGCATCTCAAGTGCAAACCAGAGATGGTAACTCCTGTTCAAAGAGCACAGACAGAGATAGGACCAGTGATCTATCTGAGCTCTGTTACAGTGTGAAGTCTTTCTGAGAATGCTGCAGGCTAACAGGGAGAGAACAAAAATTAAATACGGTGTATCAAGAGTGCTCCCCAAACCAAGGGAGGGGCATACAGCTTCCTCGGGTGTGAAAAGTTGTACACTCCACCTATCCTCAGGCACAGCAGCACACCAAGTTGTGCCTGCATGTGAAGTGCCTCATGTTACTGAAGTTACTGATGGGGTTTTCTCCTTTCTTTTCTGTGGGTAGGGGAATGAGTGTATAGGACACCTCCTACATCTAGTGGATGACAATGAAAACGCACCAGCATACTTTAAAAACATTAACGTATGAGGTTGTCATCATCGCAGTCAAAGAAATGCACCTTGCAGATGCAGAAGCAAGGGGTGAAGAATGAAGATGGAGGATGGCAAAGTGCATTCCCAAAGCAGCTTGTTAGATCCCAGAAGAAGGTGCAAGGGAAGCTCTGACCACCACACAGGTGAGTCCTGCTCCTACCCGAAACTTCCATGGTGCTGGAAAAGGAACCTCAACAAACTTGTCTTGGGTAAACTTCCAGTTACCATAAACCATGGGGTGCATGAATGGTAGCCCCAGAAATCGAACACTCAGGAAAGCATCTTAGAGAAGGCAGCAGAGAGGTAATTTAGATTTGCTGAGGGGACCTACCTGTTCTAGCATGATGACTTAAGGAGGTTTCCCAACCTGGAAATCTCTGATGTCTGCCTCCCCACCTGTATCAGGCAGCTACAACCCAACGGATACAGGGATGATTGGCTGAAGTTACGTCATTGCTCACCAGAATGGGGCCATCTCTGAGCCAGAAGTTGTAGAAAACAGGCGAAGCACAAAAGCTGTAACATGATGCAGCAACACACACATACAAATGCTGCATTGCAAAGTGATGCAATTTAGGATCAGAGACTTGTACTGTACAAGCTGAAGCAGTAAATCAGTGAGGGCAGCACTGTAACAGCACGATCCTCTCTGAAAACTTCCCACTGCAGTGTCATGGGATCCATCTGACACAGGTATTCCTCCTTCCTGATCCAGTCCCACAGGTAAGTCCTGGACCTTACTGATGATGGTGATCCTTGAGCCTATGCTGTCCAACCAGCTCACCCTGAAACTGCAAAGAGAAATGGAAAGGAGGTGGAGACAGATTTGGGTCTTCATGGAGACAGATTTGAGTCCTGAGAGTCTTCACAGCTGAGTCCTCCTGCAGCAAGGATGGTCCCTGTTAAGCGCTGAGCTTTTTTATCTTTCTAAGTTACTTTGCTAAAATAGGTCCACATGTCCCACCACTTCTCTCAGGCAAATGGTGGCGTGCGTTGGTCAGCAGTATTGAAGGCCCACAGCAGAATCTAGAAAGGTGTCAGAGTTAGCATTTCCCTGTGGAGCATTTATTTGAATTTGGGGTTTGCACATTAGGTAATCCTGCCATTGGCCTCCAGCTGTCTTTACTCTGCTGAGCTCCTCTTACGCTTCTAATTTGTCGTTCACCTTACAAAATCAAAAACTTCCTGTTAAGACTGGTATCCCTTGCCATATTTCTGAAATACAATTAGAAGGTCCATAAAAGGCAGGGAACTCACAATTTTATAGAACCAGGTCAGCCCTGAATCTTCACAGTAGTCTCTCCATAGTGCCTGACTACACATGAATAAAACTGGCCTCCTTTTGTTGGATTTGTTTTGGAGAGTAGTGTGGTTTATGTTATAAGATTCCCGTTAGTGAGGTGACTCTCAATTCCCATTTGCCTCACTCAGAAGGGGTTTAAAATGAAGATTGTATCCTTGTGACTCTAAGTCAGGAAAATATTCATGCGTGTGCTGCTGTAAGAAATGGGGTCAGCACACACTATTGTCAAGCATATGTTTAGGAAATTTATTTTTAGACAGAAGTGAATTTAAACAGCATGTTAAAACCTGTCTTGAACTGGGACACAGTAGACAGTATTAACATACCTAGATCTCCATATTGGCATTCAGTTTACCTAAGCCATTTGAACCACTTGCAAAAAGAAAAAAAAAACATATGGTATTAAAACTTCACTAGCAATGGTGTTTGTGTGTACTGTAAATGTGTCATCAGTTGCCTTTTGATAGTGTTTGTAACACTGAAATGTTAATTACAGTCTTGTGTAATCTTGAATTAGTAGTTACAGTTTGGTGTAATCTAACTTCTTTTTTTTTTTTTTTCTTTTTTTTTTAGTTTGTATTTTTATTTTACTAAATTCACTGGTGTTGTATAAGCTTTTCATTAGTACTGGTCGCTGTTGACATCAGAATTAGTCACTAAATTTAGCACAATACACTAACAAATAGAATCCTTCTTAATGAGTCTTGGGGGGATTTGTTAGATCGTCCCTTTTTTTCCCCCTTAAGACCATGGCAGCAACACAAAGCATTGTTTCTTTACCTTCCACAGGGGCTGACTGCCTTCATGCATTCTTGCAGCCTTCTGCTGTGTTTCCACAGCAGCAGCAATCTTCACAGTTCACACAATAAAATGATTAAGTAAACTGTCATAATATTATGGTAGGGTAAATCTATTTACCTGGCCACAGTTCATTTGCATTTTACAAATCATCGACACATTTTATATGGAACATATAAAAAACAAAAATGCTTTTGACAAGAGACGGAGATGATTTTGGAGTTCTTTATTAATGTGGATGATGGTAACAGAAGAAGTGTAAATCACTGATATACTTCTGCTCATGATGGAGATCTTTAAGGATAGTTATAGACACATTTGCAGCACTTAGCATTGTTTAAATCAGCTCAAACAGAAATCAACCCATAGATTTCTGTGACATTCTGTCTTCGGTGCTTAGAATGAAAATTATAGAGAATGAGGAGGTGAACAAAAGGTGGTTACCGAACCTTTCTGAATCCTGAAAGCCGGTAAATTGCAGGTTATTACAATACCTAAATGATAGGAATATTTTTGATAAAAACTTTTTTCTACCTCCCTGAAAAGCCACAGATCAAAAAGCAATGCTGGAACATAGGGGATCAAAGCAAATTTAGGCTGGCTGCTTTGTTTATTTTTATGACTCTGCGTTTTCAAAATGGGTTCTAATTGTTTCTTGAAATGCTCCTGCCTTTAGCTCTATACTTCTGAATTCAGTTTATTTTAAGAATTTGGTCTGGTTCAATTAACAAAAAGCTCCCAGATAAAAACAATGTGGGATGCAACAGTAGCTCTTTATTCCCAGAACATATAATCAACACAACTCTTAGAGAAAGGAGAGGAATATATTTTTCTAACAAAAATGAGATCATTATAAACAGGAAAACCGCATCAAGCTAAAAGTGAGTAAGTTTGAGCTGGGTGTTATTCTGTGATTGCAGCTCCCTTGGGAGTGAAGAAGAGGAGAATCATGTTACCAAATGGCAGAGTCTGGTCCCATTTGAACACAATATTTATAGCAGTTATCACAAATGCCTACAAAGACTGGTCTCGTGTATGGGTTCAGTGATAAAATACAGGATGCAAAGGTATGGGATCTACTGAAATAAATCACAGCTTCTCTGAACTACATTTCACATATCATTTGAAATCTCTGATTGCAAGTCACTGGCAAGTTTCTGTGCTCTGTGGCATCATTGGAGTTCCAGTAGTATAACTGAGGAGAGCTTACAGTTTCTTTTCAGCACTAGGCAGTACCTTCATGTTATTCCATCTGCTCCCATTTCTTTCTGTCACCAATATTCCTGACCCCCTGACCACCTTCTCAGAAGCTGGACTGATCCTGCCTGCTAGCAGAACACACACATAGGCCTTCAGAGCTGTCAATTATTCAGTGTGAACTGTCTGATGAAAAAGCTTGTATCAGTTCACCCCAAAGAAGTGAAGTTTTCCATTTGAATCATACCCAGACACACTTCCAAGATAGATTAATTTGGAGGCAACTTCATCTTGTATTTCAGATCCCCAGCTCTATCTTCATTTTTTGTTTTAATTACTGTTTTTCAAAAAATCTTACTGAAAAGAATTGTATCATAGAGAATCCAAAGTCAACAGAAACTTCTGCAGAAACAGAGATGGGACTTGTAGGAGCACCTACACTGCAGGGAGAGGCAGTATGTGATGAAAGAGCTGGAACAGAAACTGGGGTTGTTATCTTGCATTACTGTGCAAGAAGATGGAATCAAACTCACATAAACACCTGATGGAAAAACAACAAACAGAAAGAAGCTGCTAATGAAAGGCATGAATTTGAACCACGGTTATCTGCAGAGCTAACAAAAGCCATTTCTTAAATGGAAAAGAGGAAATACTTCATATAAAGACCACTGAAAAATCTGCGCAATTAGCTTCTCAGCACAGATGTTACTCAATTGAATTCAAATTAGGGAGTACCAACTCCTAAGCTTGCTAAGATTCATCTGAATTTGAAGTATAAGATTCAAATGTAGATGATCAAACAACAGCGTGATTTATCTGTTAGATGTATCAAAAGAACTGAGCCTGGTGTTTGAATGCATGCATGGCTTTAAGCCACTTTGTGCAACATGGTATTTCTGCTCTCTCTGATCATTTCTTCATATTTCTTTCTCATTTTTCTTAAGATTTCTTTTTGTGTCATGAGCAAAGTACACTGCTCATTCATAAGGGGATTGCTCAAATCCCAAGTTCTTCTTTATTTCTGACTTCATTTGTGTGAATGTTTTACTCAACTCCTTCCCATTCTGGAGAAAGAGGAGCCATGTGGAGATTTCTGCTGTCTATTCCAGCTGGCCCTGGATCAGCCGTGCTCCAAGCCTTAAACTCTCCCCTCCTGCTCTGCTCTCAACTTGCCACTCTCAGAAATGGCCAAGCATCTTCCACAAGGATGTGAGCCACTTTGATTCCTACCAATTTAACAACACAATTTCTTCTCCCTAGACTTTGCCCAGACATAATTCTGTGTACAGAAGGCATTAGGAATGTGTTATTGTTGCAAAGTGTCCTTCCTGAGATATCTGTGGAAAGTACTTTTTAAACATATAAGGCTGTATTTCTGAATTGTAGAAAAGTAATGTGTTTTCCCCTAAGTATTTAATTATCTATGTAAAAAAAATGCTGCTTCTCTTCTTTAATGTCTTAAGGGACAAATGCCTTTCCTCATGATAATTATTTATTATAAACAAAACTGCCCAGAGCATTAGAGAAGATGAGAAAACAAACTTGGACCAGATGTTAGTCACACTATTTAATGCATTATTGGAAGGTACTGGGATCTTGTGGTGATGGCTGTCGTATAAAAAGCTATGCAAAATAGAAACTAGCAAGCGAGAAGCTTTCAAGCTGAAATGAAAATAGAATTAAATTGTCCAACTGCGCAGCTCTGGCATTCTATTTTCTTGTATGTAGTCTTATAGGTTTTGCTCTGTTCTCCAGAATACTTAATTGCACAAAATTCATTTGTGTGATATTCCACTGACTTTGATACACTCATAGAAGAGTTTTGTTTGGTCTGTTGGATGTTGGATGTTTTATCCATGCAGAATCATTCCTAGGAGAAGATTACTTAAAGATAAAAATGTTACCTACATTTCAAGCCATGGTCCATCTTCCACTTGAGACCCAAGAGAGCAAAATAAAAATGTCAACAAATTAAGAGTTGGCAGGGCAGCTGTCCAGGAAAAAAAGTTAAAATGCTTTTTAATTTTTTTTTTCCATAGTGCTTGAGAAACATTTCTATGATGTTGGAGCTGTTTCATGCAAGGGTTTTGTTTATCCTATATTTAATGCATTTCTATCTTCATGATTTAAACCTTAAGTCAGCTACAGAGACTAATTAGGCAATGCTATAACAAGAATTACTGAACTGTAATTATTATTTATTCAAATCAGTAGGAGAACTACCAGGGCTTATGTTAATAGAAGCTAATTGAAGATGAAGCAAAGGAGGCTAGTAGTGATTTTAGCTGCATATTGTTATAATTTAACTGCATATTGTCAGCCACCTAGCAGTGCAAAAGCAGCTATCTAACTGACACCCTGAAATAGGGGCCTGCTGATGTTGGCTTGTGAGTTATTCATTTCAACCATCATTTTTAAAAATTACCTTATTTTAAAGAAAAATTGTTGGGAAAAAATTATATATAGGGTATGAACACTAGTATTATTAGCTGGTTGATGAAATAAAGTGCCAGGAAAAAGCTACAGAGATATATTTGCCTGATATTTTTGCTGTATTTAAAATGTGTGGGTTTTTGCTCATTCTCTAAAAGACTCCAGACTGCCTAATTGCTGCAAGTGCCCACAGCTTTTCATCTGCAGTTTTAACCCACCAGTTACTTCCCAGCTGCACTTCCAGCATTCAAAAAGCCAGTTCCAGCTGCATTTTAATTTCACTGAAAAGTTTCAACACTCCCCAAACATAAGAGTGCCCAGCTGAACTGCCCAAGGGTCCTCTTCCCCCCATCCCCTTCCCTCCCAACACATTCCAGCTAATGAACTTGTCAGGGCTGGTGCAGGCTACAGGCACATTATGGTACAGTACCAGGGTTTAATCCAGTCAAAGATCCTGATCTAGAGATAAACTGGCTGATGCAGAACACAGTATTGGCAGCCCAGATATGTTCTCCTCTGATCTAGCATGAAATACTTTGGTTCAGTTGAACAAAAAACATTCTCATTCTGGTCAATCCAAAAATACTTCCATTTTACCCAATCGGGTAAAAACGCACATTTTGTGTAAACTGTCTTGCATTTAGTAGTACTTTCTGGAAATGGGGCCCAATGTCACTTAGGACTCTAGGTGCTAGTGATGAAAAGAGAAGAGACAGCCATTTAAAGCTGCAGTTCCCTTTCTAGTTCTTCCCTCCTCTCAAGTTTCCCAGATCCCAGATTCATTTCTCTGCCTCTCTGTTGATGTTACTCCCCCAAAGTCATAGGAGATGGAGAAAGCAGGACATGTGTGTGTGTAATTTCAACAATGTTGAAACTGGCTTCTTGCCAAGGGAAAATCAATATGTAAAATCACCTTAGAAGAGATGATTTTTCCATTTGCTAAAGGAGAGATGTGCTTGCTTTCCTCCCATGCAACCTCAGGTCATGTGCATTTCTCTAACTTAGGCCAGCACAAGGAAGGGCATGCGGCAGCTCACAATCACAGCCTGGAAGAGTATCACTTGACATGCAGAAATGGCCAGGGCATGACTGCATGAAGAAAAGTTCAGTGTATAGGACCCTGAAGTCTCCCGCACTGCTGCAAATCTGGGGAGTGTCTGTTGCCACAGGGATCCAAGAGCTAAAATCCATTTCTCTCAATCAAAGCACAGCTGTCAATTTCAGGCTACTGGAATCTTGGGGCTCCAGCAATGTACCACCACAGCTATAAGATTTGAGAGATGGGTCCATTTGCCTTTACCTCCACACCACAGTGTGTCCTCACTGGCCATTGTCTAGAACAATGCAGTGTCTTCAGTACTAGCCTAACAGTTCATAATGATTTTCTTGCTCCTAGTAGTTTGCCACCTTCAGTTCAATTCTGAAGATACAGGTGAAAAAAGTTAATGTCCAGATGGATTATATGTATTGAAAACAAAATTTTATATTGTTAGCTTCATATAATGTGTCTGATTTTTTGTGTCTGAGCTCCAAAATGCTGCAACAAAGATGTAGTTTTCCTACATAATCTTCTTATTTGTTTTTAAAATCTTTCATTCAGATTTATGCAGATGTTCAGTCTGCAGCTATGCAAAATTTCAGATGGTTGTAGACATAGAAAACAAGATCACAAGTGTGTACATAAGCAAAATGCCTCAGCAATGCTGACTTGAAAACCTGAGCGTACTGTCCCCACTTCATCTCTGCATAGCTGGCTGATTAGCGTTTGGTTTTTAACTTACCTCTTCAAAGTACAGCAAGTGTACAGCTTGGTCCTTCTGAAGCATTTATGAATTTTTACACGGTGTCTGAAATGGAACTTCAGATATCACCACGCCTACCCCATCTGTCCTCAAGCCAACGTGAAAAGAAACGGCTGATACACACTTCCACACTCAGAAAAATGTTCCTGGGTCTTACTGACAGACACTGCTCTGTTTCGACCACTGCTGTTATAAAAGCCCCTTGGAACAAAGACATCCTTTTTATTTTTGTGTGGCACGTAGCATCATAACGTCCCTGTCTATGACTAGGGCCCTGAGATGCAATGGGAATAGAAATAATGTTGTAGTACAGGCACTTGGAAAATTCTGCTCAGTTGGCTTTCTCTTGCTAGAATTTGACTTTGCCCTTGATGAGGTCATGTGAAAGGAGCATTTATTTATTTATTCATTATTTTTGCATATGTACAAAAGGGTTCTGGAAGTGCATCCTCAGCACCTTTTACACAGCTACAAATTATCTTTATAAAAATAACACTAAAGCAAAGTGCAGAGCAGCCACTCAAAAATAAATAGTTAAAAATACACTTGGCAAATGAAAAGCTGGGATCACATTTCTGTATCAGTGAGATTCTTCCCCGAGCAGAGTCCTGTTCAGGGAAAAATGAGGGTCTTTATGCTGAACACATAGAGTCAACAGATAGGATGTCTTTCAGAGTTTGAGAACTCGATGAACTTCAGAGCCTAAAGGCCAGATGTAAGCTCCATGGAAGGCCTTCAGATTTCAAGTGACTTTCTTGAAACAGCAAAGGTGGGTGGTATCAGTGTATGTGAGATTCCCCTGATTTTCTGTTTCTGTCAATCAAGAAATTACATCTATTCTTCCAGCTATTCATGTCTTCAATATTATATCAAAATAAGAAGAACAAGACTCACAGTGGATGGAAAATATTGAGATAATTTTCCCATCAACAGCTGTAGGAAAGTAAAGATATTACAAACAAGGCCATGTCCTCACTGTGTCAGGGTTTCTCCTAAGACAGAAATTAAGGCTATCAACTTCTGTTGCACTTCAGAGTGTTTATTTGGATTAGTGTTACACAAAAAATCTAAATATTTCATGGAAAGAGTTCTGCTGAAAGTTTTAAATCGCCTTCTGGGTGATATTCTTTGTGAACACAGCATTGTAATCTGGAAAGATGTAATGATTTGGTCATTTGGGCTGACTAATTTTGTCAGGCACTGCAGGGTTTCTTTGTTTTAAACATAAATTCTTTTGTTTTAAATATAAAGCAACTTTTTACCTTGTTTTGTTAAAAAAAATGCACATACATCAGTTGTCATTCCTTCAGGAGAAAAGTATATAAAGCAAAAAATTTCAAACTTCTTTAGGCATTTACAGTAACCTTTACAACAGTGAGATAAATGTATGAGTTTCTACTTGTCCTACTGAATCGTAGGGGCTTTTCCTTATTGATGAAAATATATGAAAAAAAAGTCAGCAACTATATTTTAGGGGCTTTACATCTGCAATATAAGAATTATAATAATATTGCCATTTCTCACAGCAGTTCCAAAAAGGATATTCATCAGTGTTTAGCAGGCAATATCTACATAATACACTCAATAAAAAGATGTAAAATGAAAGTCTTCACTGTGCATAAACTCATACAAAGCTCTTCCAAAAGCCAGAGTACCTTGCTTCATCAGATGGCCAAGTCATAACTGAAGTAATTTCTTCTTTTTAAAATCTGGTTTTTTCATTTTGGCACTCCAGCAGCATTTCACACCAATTAGGTTCTCATTTCAGCAGCTGTACCTTACTTAATGTATTTAGATGAATGCAAAGACTACTTTTGTCCGATTTTTACAAAATCAACCAGCTTGAACCTTACAGCAACAACATGGATATTCTGTAGGGTTTCTGTCAATTCTGGAAAAGGTATTTTCTGCTGACAAGCAATTAGCTTTCTGCTGTTATTAAAAATTATTGAATGGCATTTTTGCCATCTGTTACGGTGTGTACTTTTCTTTAATGCAATGAAATTTGACACTTAAGTGCAGGAGAGAAAAAATTCTACGCAAGCAGGACCTATCTCAAAAAAACCTAGGCACCCAGAATTGTAATCTCTTTTCACATATTGCCAAAAATGCAACATGTTTCACACACAGTTATGTCCCCAAATGACCTTACTGATGGAAAATCTTTTATTGGACTGCTTTCTTTCATCTGGAAATGCTACAAAATGTTATAACCCAGACTACTGGTCAGTAACAAAAGGAAACACTTCTTCCAGCCACAGTATTAATTCATAATACCTTGCAGTTAGGGGGCTAAGTTTTATTTTCTGAGTGATCCACATTTTATTTAAAAAGGAATTGTGGTCTAGCAGAATCCTAAAGAAATGGGGATTAACTCTTTGTTGGTGATTTCCTTTCTCTTTCGGAATAGTTAAGCAGTTATCTATCACAAGTTAAAGATGTCTTCTTCCAAGTCTTTTGGCCTCACAACACTTATTTTTGGAAAGCTCTAGGTGATGGTGACATTTTAATGTTTTTTTCCAAATGTACGGGCATTTATTTTGTGCAATTTTTATGGCAATAAAGTTAATTGTATCTCAGTCCTCCTGTGAGTCACTCCAAGTGCACCCCGGCAGAGATCACTCTTTATGTCAGCTGTGGAGGGGAACATTCCCTATTTTTAGATGAGTCTACAGTGCTCTGTAGGCCACCAGTCTCAGTCCAGACACACAGTCAGTTTCTGGCATTTATGTCACCTCCCCAGGGAGTCTATGACCAGGTCTCATATTTAAGTCATGATAAGAAAAAACAAAGCATTAGATAACATCTAGAGTATTTTAAGTAACTTAAGCTTGCGTCTGTCTTGCCTACATACCATTCCTTGGGTGGACCCTCTCCTCTGAGCCCTCACTAAGTCTGTGTGACTTCTACAAAGGCAACTGGCATTTCAGAAAGTACATCATGGACCTCATTGGCATTCCTCAGAGTTTGTAGAGTCATTGGTCATTCCTAAACAAATAATGCTTCCAGGCTCAGGTGTTTCATTTCATGTCCTCAAGGACATTGGGTTGGCCATGTCTTTATGGGTCTTCACTGTCAGTTAACAGGCATCTGCCTAGAAGCTAAAGTTTTCTGAACTGAAACATTGCAGTTGTCCAGAAAATGCTTCTATAACCAGCCCTGTCAATCTACCGTTCCTATGGAATATTACACAAAAGAGAAACTCTTCATTTCTGGACTACAGAGTTTGCATTTTTCCACGGAGGCAAAAAGAATCATTTGTATCCAGTAAGAGAGTACATTTGACAGCATCCTGCAATATATTAATAATTATCAACCACAGAGCCTTGGGTCCAGAGCCAGCCTCCAGTCTAGATGTACTAAGGACATCTGCAAATATTGGAGGATGCTAGGAGGCAGGTCAAAGTTAAGGGAAACTGCAACTTCCTAAACTGTAACTACAGCCAAAGGTATTGCATGTTCCCAAGGGGTAAAAACCTACTCAGGAGTTACATGAAAGGAAACAAGGTTGTTTATTCCCCCTTTTCTGTGTTTTTGTAAACAAGATTATGAGTTTTTCTTCTGATTCATGTTGGCAAAATTTCCTCCCTCTATGCATAGCTTTGAAACTATTTGAACATTGATCAGTGTTGGCAAAGAGCAACAATGTTACCTACAATGTCTGCCATCACTATGATGGCAGACATTTAGGACTTCTGTATCTTTGTCTTGAGGTGTATACATAATTTTTAGTTTTAAGCATCTTAAAACATTGTTGGGTGTAAAAATCAAAGAAGGTTTAACACTAACATAGCATTGAGCCAATAATATGAGACTAAATGCAGCCAAACAAACTCCATAGTTCTAATAGAAGATAATTCTACGATGGAGATGTTTGTAAAGAAAGCAGCAGTGAAAGAAACAAACTAAAGGTGTTGAAAGCCCATTTTGAAAGCAAACACCCAGTCTGAGCCATTTTGCACAGAGCATGCCACAGGTATGCCCTGCTCCTTAAAACTCAGTTTCTAACTGAAATGAAAATGTGGAGAAGTCTGCAGGAACCTTAAAAAACCCCCAACCCTAGAGGCCCGATGAAAATTATATATGTAGGTGCAAAGACCAACGAAAAGCATCTGTGTGAATAACTGATAAATATTGATTCCAGTTCTCATACCTTAAAGGAAAAAAAAGAGGAAAAGTTTAGTTTTAACTGGCAGCTTTGCCCCAGCACGATCCTCCAAAACAAAGAAACTGTAAAAGCAGCAGACTAAAGCATTTGAAATTGCTTCTCTTGCTTTATAATTTCTGCATATTTTCCACACAGAAAATATTTTCTGTTCATGTGTCTACTGTACCTGCATAATGCCCAGTTGCATGGCTGGGTGCTTATAAATTAGTGCTAACTTCAGCAGCCCTGACCCTCAGCATAAAGGTCTTGTCACATTGCCTTAGAGATAATCCTGTGCAATTAATACTGATTGCATGTGCCAGATTTGATTCTGATGTGCTGCACCAAAATCATGACAGAAAGCCACAGACAGGAGCAACTATCAAGAGCTGAAACTAACATTCTCTATTTCAGATGAGAATAGAAGTTTACAGCATTGATAACATGGTTGAACAGAAATATGGTGCCATTATATCCAGCCACATCAGTCTGCTTCCACTCTAGCAGATCCCATTTTCCTTTAAACTTACTTTTATATCATATTTTTCTATTTCACATATTTCTTTATTATGCTTTTTAACAGTATTGGCTAATGCATTAAGAAGTTTCTGTACTAGTTTCCCAATACTTTTGCTAAAAACATATGAACAGCTATTACCATGTTTATATTATTATCATCAGAACATACCATGTAACTTTATCTCTCTAACCCACAAATATGACATTAAACCTTGTTGGAAAAAACCAATAATTGCTTCAATTGAACCTATATCTTGAGTTGTTTGTGTGAAAAACATGTTTTAGACATGAATATTCTGTGCTTGCATTGCAGCATTGGCCAAAGGGGAGGCTACACCCTATAGACAGACAGACCTCTACACTATTGTTCTTCTGAGCTGCAGTGAGAAATAGAAAACTTAACCTTGGTGGGGCAGGGGAATGGGAGCAGCAAGAGTGGCTTTTTGCCAGCCACCTGAAGAATCCAAATAGACTTGGAATAGATAATAGTTGGAAGAATCTAGTTCAGCATTTCTTCTTGGTTGGATCCAGAAGTCAAGCCAATATATCACAGGATTAGATGGAAGTGTTGTCTAGGTAAAGAAATATGTTGTTCTCTCAAAGATTTTTTTTTTTTTTTAAGAAAAAACAATACAGCATATTGTGTCCCCTGTATAAGTCAGTATTTTTCGTTGATACCACAGGAATGAAGACTTGGAAATTAGTTTTCCACCTCCTTGGGGGCCTGCCTTGCATTTATATCTGTTTAAAGTAAGACAGTTATCTCTTGAAGCACAATCCTGACACTCGACACTATCAGGGAGGGTAGTACGCAAAAGGTCAGTTGTTTTTCATCCAGCTGTAACTGTAGAGACAACAGAAAAAATGGAAACATTGCTGATGGTTGACACCTATTTTTTAGAGATGGAAACCAATACGAGGCAGAGGAGAATCCAGCTTTCAGTCTCTTTGGCAGAAAGTACACAGTTTGACCCTGAGTAATCCAAGAGCCATGAAGAACCCTGAGCCTCTCTGTGCTTCTCAGATGACTCCAGAGACCATGAGCTCCTTCTATATCCCACCTGACAGAGCCACAAAGTATCTCTGAACTTCCTTTACCTTGCGTCCTCGCTCCCAGTGAAGGAAAGCTTGGTGGAGAAACAGGCTTCCTCTTCTCTGCTTCTGCAATGGCTTCAGCACCTACTGCAACACAGGTTAGTCTAGCCCAAAGAAACAGATGAGAGGATGTCACAAAAGGGTCTGACAACTGGTGCAGGACTTGTGACTTCATTAGTTTTGCACCTGTTTTTATAGTTTTGTTTTGGAATTTTTTTTTTTTTCTGTGCCGCAAGCTGCCTCAGACATGTCTCTTATACAAAGGAAGATTCTGCATAACTAATTCTCAGCATTATGGTCCCACATGATAATTAATTTATTAATTCTCTTGCTGTATAACTATTTCTCTGCTTAACTGACTGACTGGTAATAGTTCTCTGCATAATTGATTCATATTGCTGTTGATTCTCCCCATTTTTATTTAATATCAGAAATGATTTGCTGTATAACTGCCTCATTGCTTAAGTCATTATCTACACAATTGCTTGGTATCATAATTGATTCACTGCTTAACTCTCTTACAGGATAATGAACAGCAAGTAATGGCCTTCCACTTTTCACCTCCATTTCCCTGCCCTACATCTGCCTCTTTCTTTCTTTACATGACAACCCAAATCTTGCCTGACATCCATTTTAGCCCCTCAGCCCAGTACAAAATGTCACTGCTACCATCAGTCCTCTGGCCCATATTCAGATTCCTCCAGCCCCCTTTAGGGTCTTTCCCCATTTCTCTCCCTACTGCATCACACAGAGTCCACACAGCTTCAGCTCCAGGTCTGTTGTACATTCTCAACATATTCTCAGCCTGGTTTTCAAACCTTTATGCTCATCTCTTCTGTCCTCCTTTCTCCACTTTACGTTCATGTCTGTCCCCTCTATGGACATTTTTACCTACTACTAACTCTTGTAATCTTTCCTTTGCACATTTTCACCTGGAAGACACCTCTGGGCTACTCTACAACGCCTCTTCTCTGTCTCCTCCTTAAAATTGTCCCTCAAACCCACACTTTCTGCACTGCATGCAAGGCCTGCTACACCAGAGGCCACTACAGTATTACTGTCCTTACATGACAGTGGTAAAACTTTAAAACTGCTGGCAGCACACCCAGATTGCTCATGCATCCTTGCACACACCATCACACGGCTCGTGATCCTAATTCTCTTCACAGCATATCATGTCCTTCTTAAAAAGCACACACAGGCTGCTGACTTTGTCTTGTATATTTGCACTGCCCTGCCTGAGATAACTGGGAAAAACTGAAAATGATACATGCATTTCCAGAAAGTTAAAAAGACAACACATAAAAATCCCCAGGGAGGAAAGGTTCCACCAGTAGAGATGAGCCCGAAATTCCAGTCTACACCTTCCTTGCCTGGAAATTATATTTTTTTTCCAAATCTTCTGCCAGTATGAACCAGATCTCTGAGGAGCAATAAAAATGCAGCACAGAGAGTCCTGCCTGGTAATCCCACTGCAGGATTCCTTTAGGAAGGAAGACCAGGGTTGTGGGGACACGAAATTCTTATTTGCAACTTATATGATTCCCAGCATGTAAAGATAAAAAATAAAATACTCCTATGGGTAACCTCCTCCCTGACTTCTGTCTTCCTGCATACAGGAGACAGAAGCAGCTGTGGCTGCCCCTCTATATCATGACAACAATTCCTCCTGCCTTTATTCAGTCAAAGGTGGTGAATACACAAATATTTTGTATACAAGGTAATTCTTGGGTTAGCAGAAAGGGATATTGGTCCAAATAGTCCTCCATTGTAATGGTACTCAGTTTTGATAGCTTTAAACACAGATGTTATTTATCTGTTCATTCTATAGGAAAAACACATCCGATGAGAACGTAGCAGGATTTAATAGTCTAATATAAATGCCATTTCTTACTGCTGTCAACCATAACACTTGAATAAATATTATACCTCCTTCCTTCAAGAAATCTCAGCAGGGTTATTTCTGGTAATTGTACCAGCTTCCAGGGAGATGCACTCTGCTGGTGGTTTCTGCAAGGAGTTCGGTGCATGACCCCATTTTAAGATCTCTGGAATAGCTGTTTAGCGACTCAGAGGATCAGGTCAATTGGTTTAAACCTCGCCTGGGTCCCAAGGCTGAATTGGAGCGGCACTGACAGGCAGCACCAGCAGCAGTTACTGCTGCCACCTATGGGTACCGTCATTTTGGCTTCATTCCTTAGCGATCCTTTCTTCCTGTCAAGCCATCTATACCTGCTGGCATCCGTAAACAAGTACAACGGAAGAAATCTCATACCCGTAACTGATTTGTCCCCTAAAAAGAAAACAAAATAACAGAGGAAGGACTTCACCTATGCATCCCCCTGAAAAGAATCAGAGAAGGTTTTGAGCACTTAAAATTATTATCTGCTGTAAATAAGGAAAACAGTGGTATCTTTTTATTTTCTGCCTTCAGTGTTTTGGGTACTGCTTTCACTTTAAAATCACTGGAGCACCCTCATCCTTGATACAACAGCACGGAAATGACTTGAAATGCACCTTAGCTTTTTTATATTCATGCAAAAGCTGTTACAGACCTTTTCTTCCATTCAGCGTAGGAAAGCATTCATGTACAGGTGACCCTCATTCTTTTATATACTGGGAGGTTTTTAACTTTTTCCACTTAGAATTAAGAAAAGTTGGGGGCAGTCATCACCCCTGACAGCTGTTAATCCCCCTGAACTCTATACAATTACTGTGCTAAAATACTTTAAGTAAGTAACAGTACTAGTTAATGCTATTTTGGATTGCACTTGTGGTACTTTTAGCTCATTAGTCTGTCTCTGACAGTGGCTAGTCCCAGATGCTTGAGGTGCAAAGTGAAGAACCTCAATATCAGAGAATTAATGCAAGGGCATAGGAACCAATCCCTTGCTATTATAGGGAACTGTGTTGTAAAATCTCTTTCACAAGCAAACCACACTCATCTAAGAACTGTTTTCAGTTTTTGATCCCTCCTGATTCCTGTGGAAAAGCTTTTCACAAGCTGTACTGTCGAGCAAAAACATTTTAATTTCCAATCTACATTTATTTACAGCCACTTTACACCAAATGTTCTTTTGCCAGTAATGTTCTTTCACATAAACAGTAGTTCCTTTTTTATTTTACATTTTTACTCTTCCATTTTGCTTACAGATGCAAACAAGAACCCATCTCAAGCTTTAGTTTTTCTTAGTTAAACAAGCCAGTTTCTTTTTAATCACCCACGACAGAAAGGATGCTTTGCTCCCCTTAATCATCCTGTTCACACAAGGGTCTCTGTTTCAATTGGATTCATCTTTACTGTACTGAAGTGACCAGAAATGTATTTCATACTTGAAATTACATTATACTCAAGGGTCAATTAAACTTTCCATGTGAACCACTGAAAATATCCTACTTGATACACCTTGGGGTTACATTTGCTTTCCTTGCAGCCATCGCACATTGGTGGGTCAACTAATATGTCCCAGAGCTCACTTTATCGTTTTTCAGTTTTCATCTAGAAGTACAAAATATGTTGTAATTAGTCCTTATTTTGCACTTTGCATTACTTTGCCATTTCTGTTACCCTAGTTTCTAAGGTCATTCACCACTTCTTTCTCTGTAGATCTCACTTTTACAGCCAAGGGGGTTGTAACTCCATAGATCAGTGAATGCTGTGTGCCTGCAGGGATGAAGTTTTCAGGACACGAAGTATTTGCTTCATTTATAGTCTTTAAGCAGGGTCTATTGGTAATGGATAGATTAAAGTCAAGCGTTAAGCAACTTAGAATCATGAAATAGTAGAAAGTTTTTTGTACGGTTGACTCTTCTGGCTTGCAACTGCACTGTTTCTGCCTTTTCATGCAGAAATTAATCCCCACTGCTCAGTTATCAAAACAGAAAACACTGAAGCTACTGTAGTCTACTGAAGGTACCACCAGAATTCAGGGAATCTACCTGCTGGTAGTATACAACAATCTCTAACATGGAGAAAATGGTCAAAAAAAGGATGTGGAAGATCATAGAATCATGGAAGGTTGGAAGGCACCTTAAAAAGCATCTGGTTCTAGCCCCGTTGCCATGGGCCTGAACCTCTTCCATTAGACCTGGTTGCTCAAAGCTCCATCCAACCTGGCCTTGAGCACTGCCAGGGCTGGGGCACCCATGGCCTCTCTGAACAACCTATCCCAGTGCTTCACCACCCTCACAGTAAGGAATTTTTTAATAATATCTAGTATAAACCAACTCTCGTTCAAGTTTAAAGTCATTCCCACCTGTCCTGCCACTACATGCCCTTGTAATTAGAGTCTCTCCCCATCTTTCTTCTAGGCCCCCTTGAGGTACTGGAAGGTGCTACAAAACTCTCCCTGAAGCCCTCTCTTCTCCAGGGTGAACAATCCCAATTCTTTCAGCCTGTTCTCCAGTAGAAGAGGTTCTCCAGCAACCTGATCATGTTCATGACCTTACTGTGAACTCAGACACATCCATGTCCTTCATCCATTGGGGACCCCTGTGCTGGATGTACTACTGCAGGTGGGGCTCCACAAGAGCTGACTAGAGGGAGAGAATCACCTCCCTCAACCGGGCGACATGCCACTGGAAAATGAAAAAAAAAAAAAAAAAAAGAAAATGTTGATCTCTGACACAAAGATAGAAAGTCATCTGCCCTAGGAGATCTCTGTAGCTTGTGGTAGTGACTTTACTTTCAACAGAGGAGATGAAAAGGGGCCACTACAACAACTGTGTGATAGCCCAGCATGTGTGGGTGCATCTGACCCTGAATGGGCTGGTTCCAGTTGCAGTCAGAGCCTCTGTCTGTACAGCACTTCTTGCACCATCATCTGCCAACGTGTCCAGGCATAAAAAACAGCCGCAAAATGCAAACTGGCAAGTGATATAAAAGAAGATGCTTCAGTAGTCATAGTTTTGCCTTTCAATTGCCATAACAAGTGCAGTGCTTTGGAAGGAATGATTGAAGAAAGCATCAAGGAAAATACACTGCACCAGCTTCTGAATCATCCATAGAATGAAAAGACAACTGCCTGCAGACTCACAATTGTCAGCAATTAGTGCTGCCCTACTGCCAGGCAGTGCGCATGGAACAGGCAAGCAGATGCAGTGAACTTATTAGGCATATTTCGGCTTTTACTTAAAATGAAAACAAACATGGCTGTGCAAGTCAGCCCGTTGACGTCCCTGACCATCAACAGTGCAAGTGGTTTAAGAAATGGCTGTTCATGCAGACTGCAAGTACAATGATATGTCTCTGATACACAGAAGTAATATTTATAGTTTACTCTGTTAAAACACCAAGGGCTTCTACTGTTCTGCTTTATCACCACAGCAGCCAGAGGAAGGTGCTGCTGAAGCCCTGCTGGCCTTGTGTACGCAGCTGCCGTGACACTGCTGTGCCGCTGTGACACTGTCATGTGCCACGGTGGGTCACCTACCTTTGCACTTACATAGATACACCTGAATGATGCCATCTTCATGCTGATTTGCTGTGATTATTGATTCTAGTAGGAAGAAGAAAAGGTGCTGTGTGCTTTTTTCTGCACATTTGTATCTAACAGAAAAAAATACCAACTTGCTCTGAAGTAAGTGCTGCCTGGGAAGAATGGCATAGGGATGAACCGACTTCTTCTCCTACTAATTTCCTACAAATATGAAGTAATGTGTCTTAACAACAGCACATAAGGGGGGAAAACCCCCATTTTCCTGTATTCCCCAGAAACCTGTATTTTTGGCAGGACCAAACAAACAGCACACCTGACCCACTCTAGTGCTTAGGGTACCTGTTCAATGGTTAAGGCTCCGGACCCACCAAGTTGCCCTATTGGCAACTTGGGGCATTACTTGGCTAATAACTTCAAGCCCCGAAATCTCGGTCCCATTGCAAAGCGACAAGTTCTGTCTAAAACTGTTTGTCTGGTTTAGGGGTTACAGCGGAAGTGCTGCGCTGACGGTAGGACTAGCTGATATCAAAGGTCTCTTCCAGCCTTGATGATTCCACGATTTTATGGTTCCGTGACCGGAGGAGTGTCCGTTTCTACCGCACGGAGCCCGCACCGCCCTCGCAAGCACCGCCCCGCCGAACCCCGGCCCGTCCGCGCCGCTCTTCTCGCCGCAGCCGCTCCGTGAGCCGTAGAATCAATCGCCGTCGCTGGCGGCGTCACCTGCCGTGTTTAGCCGCGTCCCGGAGGCGGAAGCGGGACGGCGCCCGTGGCGGAAGTGAGCCGCCGGGGCGGCGTGTGCTCGGCGATGGCAGCCCAGTAGTGGCGACGGCGGCAGCGGCAGCAGCGGTTTCCCTCCTTCCCCTCCCCTATTCCGCCGTCGGGACCGGGTGGCGCGGCCATGGCCGGGGCCCAGGCGGCCGCGAGCGGCGGGGGACGCGCGCTGCTGCTGCTGTTGCGGCCGCGGCCGCGCGGCTCGGACGGCGCCTCACGTGACGGCCGCGCGCCCGCGCCCCCCGCGCGCCGCTGCCTCGGCGACTGGCGGTGCCCGCCCGCAGCGCAACCGGGCCCCGGCGGCGGCGCCGTGTGGGGAAGGGGCGGCGGGAGCGGCGGAGGGAACCGGCGGCACCGCGGGGAGCGGGGTGAGCCCGGGAGGATGGCGTGTCCTGGGAGCACGGGGAGTTCGGGCGCCGGGGGTGGGGAAGGGTCTGCGGTGCACGTCCCGTGCAAAGCAGCTGAAGGGGCTGGGGATGTTCAGCCTGGAGAAAAGGAGGCTCGGGGGGGACTTTATCGCTCTCTACAACTACTCGAAACGAGGGTGTAGCAAAGCGCGGGTCGGCCTCTTCGCCGGGACAACCAGCGACAGGATAAGAGCACGTAGCCTCAAGCTGTGCCGGGAGAGGTTTAGGTTGGCCATTAGGAAGAACTTCTTCACAGAAAAGGTGACCGGACTACGGAGTGGGCCGCCCAGGAAGGTGGTGGAGTCGCCGTCCCAGGGGTGTTTAAGGACGTGGCACTCAGTGCCATGGTCTGGTTCACAGCGTGGTGTTCGGTGTGAAAAGTGCATATTATATGGCTCTACGCAAGATATTTACTATATGTGTTATGTTGTGCTAATTGTTAATGTGGTATTAATATTTTGATAGTATGGTAAATGTAGTTTTGTAGTTAAAATGTAGTTTTTATGTACCAACCACAGGAAAATATAAATCTTTCAAAGAAGAAAGAATTTACTACTTTCTTATCAGAAGAGACCAGCTCCTCCTGCTTTTCTCAGCCTAGTGGACGCCATAGAGATTAAAGGAAAAAAGTGATACTAACCAGAGACAATTCTTAGTTAGAATGGAATTTATGCATTATGTATAAATTGTATGAATATTCAACAAGCTATTGCTTTTAAGAGATAATTTTTTGTTAACAGGGGTCCTTCTTCAGAGCTTGTAGCTCGGGAGAGGCACCCAGACGTCTGTAACTTTGTTTTTATTGTCTTGTATTGTCCTAACTCTAAAACTGTTCAATTTTTTTACTCTAATTCTATTTTTATAACCATCTTATTTACTATTAAACTTTTAAAAATTTTAAAACAAGTGATCGGCGTTTATCACATTCGGTCAAAGGTTGGACTCGATGATCGCAAAGGTCTTTTCCAACCTAAGTGTTTCGCAGATTCTAGCTCTTCACGTCATGCCCCACCTCGGGTTCATTCTGTCAGGGTAGTTTATACACGACGCATCCCAGTGGAAACAATGCGCTGTCTTAGATTGGCTTTCAGCGTTGAAAGTATTTTCTGCAAAAACAGTAAATGGCAAATTGTGAGTGATTCCTTTTTCCTAAAAGGCAAGTGATGAAAATACACTTCTTTAACAAAGAGTGTGTGAATTTAGCCCTCCAGCTTTTAAGTGCTCACAGGTCCCACCTGCTGAGATTATTCCTGTAAAAAGGAACAGATGCAGGACCCTGTCAATTGGAGGGATTTTCCCCAAACATTGTATTCCTGGAGAGCGTCTCTTAAAGGTAGCAGTAGCGTAGTGTCCTGTTTTCCAGCTCTTGTACATAGAAGTTACTGATCAGATGCCTTTTCACTTCCAAGCAAGCAGTGGTAATCTCAATACAAACTATTTTGTCATAAGTAAAAAACGTTCTGGGTAATAAGGAAACTCCTGGAAAGCAAACATGTTGATAAGATATTCTTTCTTAAGAAATAACTTTGGTTTTGTTTGTTTTGTTTCCTCCAGATGTAAGCATCTCTGTGTCATCTTTACAAAGCAAAGAGAATATTTCCTTACTGGGAAATAGGAGGCTTTATTTTGACACTCATGCGCTGGTATGCCTCTTGCAAGAAAATGGTAATTTGTTTGAAACAAGTAGCTATTTTTAATTATTTTTATAAGTGGTTTTCGGGTTTACAAAGTTTGTTACTTTTCCTTGACACACAGTGTTACACCTTGATTTTTATGGATATTTTGGGGGCTTATCTGTCTAGTAGGTAGGGACATAGAGGGTTTTCTTTTCTTCAGCTTGAGAAAGAAAATTGAGCTTATATAACTTGGTTTGGAATAATTTTTACCCTATTAGTATTTAAAAATGCTAAGAAAAAAATGAAATTTTAAGAACTGAGAGCAAAATACCCCAGAGTTTTCAAGGCAGTGGTTTTAATGTATTCATTGGATTCCTTCATGTTTAGTATATTACACCAATGCGTTACAATTGGATGGAACATGGTCTACTTGGTATAGTGCGGCTTTTAGCATAGAGTGTAGAATACTCTATAAA
The DNA here is from genome assembly GCF_015227805.2 of Hirundo rustica. Lineage (NCBI taxonomy): Eukaryota > Metazoa > Chordata > Aves > Passeriformes > Hirundinidae > Hirundo > Hirundo rustica. Next base: position 92,163,335 of record NC_053450.1, read on the forward strand.
ATAGTTTTATGCTAAAATATAGATAAGGGAATAGATTATTTTGGGTTCAATGCTGAGGTGGGAGAGGTACCCTAAGGTGAAGCTCAGTACAGCTGAAGTGACTTGTAACAGCTCTCCATTCCTAAATCGGAGAGGTCCAAGTCCCCTTCCCCTGCCAGGTGATTTCTTCTTTTTTCATGTGCCAGGAACTTCTCAGGAAACTCTCCAGCTCTTTCTTATTTGGTAGTCTGAGACACTAATTTAGTGAGCTGCTGGATCAGTTGAGTGAGCACAGGTCAGAGTTGAGGAGGAAAGATAAGGGGAGAGGGAGCCTTTTCATGGCAGTAAACTTTTGTATCAGCCCAGCTACTGAAAGTGACTTGCTCTCAGCTGAACTGCTGGTTGGTTTGAAATAATCACGTCTTTGCAAGTGTTTCTTCTTACAATGATTAACTCTTGTTCGTGACATTTTTACTCCTACATTTTGAGGGTGGAAAAAATGAAGGTATTTTTAGGGACAGTGTTTTAGTTATAGTTTCCAATATATTCAGTTCAAAAAGTTTCTAATAAGTGCTCAGAAGCTGGCAGACCTAAAATCAGGACAGTTGGTTTTGTTTTTAGTTGTTGAGTTTTGTACATCTTCAGTGGCACTAAAGTATAATAATTGGTAATTTATAGTACAATGAAGTATCTGCTTTTCAGAGTCAGAATTCTTGCTTGCTCATGGAAATAACCACATGTGAGAGATGACATTCCACAAAAACTCTGGAAAACTCCATTTATCCTGCTGATAGTATAATAGTGCTGTACTATGGAAGCAGTCATCCGATGTCACATACAGAGTTTTGGGGTGGGGAAACTTGCAGGTACTGACTGTGTTCCTTTTGTTAGTGCTGGATCAAGAGGTCTCTATTTTATTATCTTTCATAACTGACATTTGTTGTAGTTTGGGGCTGAGTATTAGCAAGTGGCATTTCTGTAAACTGTCTGGATTTGGATCGCTCTCTGAATGTCACTTTTTGTTTCACTTAGGATTCACTACTCAGCAGTCCGAGGTCATTGTATCTGCATTAGTGAAAATCATGAACACCAACCTGGATATGGTTTACAAGGACATGGTCACCAAAGTCCAGCAGGTTAGATCAGAGGCAATGGTGGGGTTAAAGTAAATTAAAGCCTTGTATGCCTGCTAATGAAATATGTGTTGCTATTTATTACTGTTAGACACTGCTGTTTTAAAAGTTTGAAGGTGAAGAGCAAACATTCCTCTCTACCTATTGACTGGTTAATTTTGTCTTGAGTTTATCAGATAGTTACCAAAGTGTTGTGATGGACCTTGAGATTTTAGTTCTGTGGGTTGGTCTGCAAACCACAAGTATTTTTTTAGTTTCAACCTTACAGTAACATGACACAGTTACTGAGAAGGCTTAGACAGGCATAAGAGGTATTCATGGATTTGAATTTCTACATGTATTCTTTTGTAGACTTGTAACAAGGAAGTACAGATCCCCTCAGTTATTTAACACCCTGTTATGTGTTACTTTTTTATTTATCTCTATGTACTTTTTTATTTATCACTACCACAGTGCCGTTTATATTGTATTAGAATCGAGCTGAAGTACAACCTACAACCAGGTTGAAGTACAACCTGGAGCCTGGGGTTCACAGCTCCAGGTCACATTCCCAGTACTGCCTGTAACTCGTTTCATAGTAACCAGGCTGCTGTCTTGAGACAAGAGAAAACAGCAGCTGCTGTTTCTGTAGTGTAACAGTCTTGGCAGAAGGGTGTCTCATTAAAAAGTGGGATACTGCAGAAGTGCATTTTGTGGCACTTTCCATTTAGGGAGGTTTCAAGCCAATCTTCCTTAGTTTTCTAGGCAGACCTACAATCCTCCTCTTATGCTGAATTTGTTCCACAGTCACTCAGGGAATGCCATGTTAAAGGTTCCTTTTCTCCTATGGTTAGTTGTATTTTACAGCAAGCAGTCAGCTTACTTCTCTGCCTAGCTTTTTTGAATGACAGTTGTTTTGTGTTGAATTTAGTGTGGCTGCTGATGGTAGATGTTTTCTGAGACTTTTAGATTTGACCCTCAAGTGACTTTCTACCATTAAGGTGCAATGTATAGGTTTGTATGGCAGCTCAGGAAGTATGTGTGCCATCAACACTGGGCCACATAATCAATTTTTATTTCCTTATGGTCTTTGCACAAGGGCTTCTGCAGAAAGAGAACGAAGAATTGGAAGTAAAATTTGGAATGTTGTAGATAAGCTATTTTCAAAGTATTACCTTGGTTCGATAAAACCTTAGGGAAAAACAGATTTACGTGTGTATGTGTGTATGTATATGCATGAAGAAGAGAAAGAATATGGAAGATTCTGTTCTCTGTTTTCTGAGTCCACTGAGGAGGAGAGAGAACAAGAGCGATCTGGAGACACTGAGGAGTAAGAAAAGAGATGTCAATGCAGTACTCTTTCTGTAGATGTTTTGTAATATATCTGGAACACTGACCCATTTTTTTCAGTCTTGTGGTCAGGTAGCCTGGAGAGGCACCTTCAGATGCTACTTAGAAGTAAAATGCTGCGAGGTAGAATCACATTTTGTGACAAAACTGAAGTTAGAGTGCTGTGTCAGATTTGTAGGGGTCTTAGTCCGGAACCAAAAGCAAGGGACTACTTATTGGAGGAAGATCTTTAGTAGAGAAAGCAGTTCCTATTTGCGTATGTGGGTAGTGTAGGATCTAGAACAACGTCTACAGACTTTTCCCTCCTTGAAAGTTGTGGGAAATTCTTGTTTGTCTTCTGTCAGTTCAGTGTAATGGACTGAGAAGAGCAATTCAAAGCATGAGTCTGTGATTCTGAGCAATAAGGCAGAGACTTCCTTGCAGGGAGAGGCAAAAGAGGTAATTACAGAAGAGTATGGTTGCACTGAGGCATTTTGGTCTGAATCTTTCCTCATTTGGCTCAGAGATAGTTCTCCTTAATGCCTTTGCTAGCTTAAGAATTTGATGACTTGGAAGCAAATGTTTCCTAGGCTAATAATTAAATTATTCTGAGCTGTGTTATCACTGCCAATTTTGTCAGGCATTACCCTCATTTGATCCTAACTTGCTTCTTTTGTCACTGTCACTCTATCTTGCATTCTGAAACTTGGATGATAAACCTGAAATTGCTGAATTAAAAATTCCAGGGTACCAAAACAGTCTTTCATATTTGTAGGAAACATGAAAAGCATTATAGTTCTGATATGTTCTGAGGTTCTTCTTCCTTCTTTTAAAGGAAATTGCACTTCAGCAAGTAATGTCCCATATTGGTGCTGTGAAAAAGGACATGATTATTTTGGAAAAAAGTGAATTTTCAGCACTTCGTTCAGAAAATGAGGTAAAAACTCCTCTTTTGGAAAGTGCTACTCTAGAACCTGATTTTTGGCCGGGTTTGTTTGTTGTTTGTTTGTTTGTTTTCCCTTCTTTTTTTCTTTTTCTTTTCCTCTTTTTTTTTTTTTTTTTCCATAATGATGTAGAAAAGCATCTTGTCCCCAAGGAGATGATGGGCTGGGATGGTTTGGTGCCTTCATTAATGACCTTGTTGATGGAGCAGAGCAGAGGGCACCTTCAGCAGTTGATCCAAAGCTGGGAGCAGCAGCTGATACACCAGGCAGTTGTGCTGCCATTCATGGGGACATCAACAAGCTGGGAAGATGGGATGACAGGAATCACATGAAGTTGAACAAATGGAAATGCCCAGTCATGCCCCTGGGGAATACCTTCAGGCACCAGGACAGGCGAAGGGTTGCCAAATGGAAAGCAGCTTGGCAGGGAAGACCTGGTGGACGCCAGGTGGACCATGAGCCAGCGATGAGCCCTTGTGGCAAAAGCAGCCAGAGGCCTCCTGGGCTGCATTAGGACGGCTGCCAGAGGGACACTGCTGATTTCTGCCTTGTGCTATTGTTTGGAAGGGCACAGTACTGAGTAAACATGCATGTGTATTCATCTGTACACGTACTGGGCACATAGAATAGCTCTTGGTTTGCCTGCATTTTTGTGTTACAAATTATAGTCACTGTTACTGATGTCACTGATGAAAATTCAGTAGATTTCTAGATTATGTGGATTTATATACAGTAATAAAGTGTAAATTTTTTTTCATACTCTCACAGAAAATAAAACTTGAGCTCCAACAGATAAAGAAGCAAGTCACGGTAAGATACTGTACCAATATAATTAAAAATTACCACCTGTCTAATTAGCTGGAAAAAAGAAGAAATGTTACTTTCAGAATTTTATTTTCTACGTTGTCTTTCATAGTTATGATACATGTGATACTGAAATTTCTGTTGACAGTACACTGTGGGATGCAGCAATGGTATTTTCATGCATACCTCATTTAGGGGACAGGAAACTGTGACTAGTACAAGAGGTGAACCAAAACATAACTGAAGTTATTTTTATGTCCTTAATTCAGATTCAGAAAGTAGCTGCCATGTCACAGTTAAGGCTGAGTGAAGTTCTGCATTTAGGGCTGCCTGTATATTAAAGATGCAGAAGACACTTAAAATCACAGTACTTAGTAATTGTGGGGGGTTCAATTGTTTGGTTTGGTGGGGGGTTTTTGTTTCTTTTTTCTCTGAAAACTTACCTGTTACCTGCACAGAATTTAAAACAGTCTTTAAGTGGCTTCTTAAGGCCGCCAGGTTTGGGACCATTATGTTTGGTCCCATTTGTTTGGAAGCCAATGACCATTACAAGAAAACGGGCTCTGTGTAGAAAGCATTTGGCATCTAATTTTTGATTTGTAACCTATTTATGATTTTAGTTGTATGTAAATGAGTTAGTGTAATCCACTGGTCATCAAGGATCTGAGTAATCTTTTCTTAAAAGCTCGAAGTCTTTACATTTTACTTTTAACTGTAAATTCAGTTCTCACAAGGGCATGTTGTTATGTGCTTGCTCATACAAAAAGACACAATGTAAAACTTCAAGGAAAACTCCTATTTTTGATTTATTAAACTAATGTATTCCATTGGAATGAGAACTAATGATAAATAAATTAAAGTTCAAAATTCAACCACAGAAATTGAGCCTAATTATTGTTAATGATAACCCAATTAGTTGGCACTGGCCTACTTGAGAAATACTTACTTGGTTGTAGCACTGGAATCCCCCAGAACATCAGCAATCTTTTGCTTCTCCCACATATTCATCAGATCAGCAGTTTGCCACATGACAAACTGTCAGCTGGCTGGAATTCCTGCCAGGAGGTTGCATTAAAATGGCAGCTGTCATCAGGAAAAGCTGGACTCACAGCTATTGATAAAGTCAAATGCAAGTGTACAACTTAATGGTAGTTTTAAAAAGTTAGATGTTTAAAAAGGCAGTAAAGATTTATTGCCTTTTATAATGTCTATAGCTTTTTCTGATAACCCTAGGTGTAGTCTTTAGAAACAGATTTTCTTTTATATTGGAAGGTGAGCAACTGCTTTGGACGTTACTTTGAGCATCAAGATTGCTTCATGGAAGAAACCCAACTTACAGGTGTAGCCAGACATGGGTTTCTAGATGTCAGAGAGAGTTACAGGATATGTAAAACATTCTCTGCATTTATAGAAGTATGTACTCTCAGCTAAATGCTGTTCTCAGGGTTAAAAGTAATTTTTTGTTTTTCTTTTTGAGATCCAATTCATACTATAGAAAATCATACTTCCCAGGTGAAGAATATAAATACTTAATACTTCAGAAAGTTATTTACATTAATTGGAGAGAACCTCATATTCATGAGATATATAAATAAAGATACAATATATTTGTCTAATTCTTTCTGCTTATGATAAAATGGAAGATCTTCCTTGCTGCTTTATAATTTTTCCCATTAGGATGAAATTACCAAAGTTCGTGCAGATAACAAGTTAAACCTAAACCTGGAGAAGAGCAGAGTAAAAGAACTGGTAAGTCTTCGTTACTTCTAGAAGTGTCTCAACACTGAGTAATCTCCAAATTTGGGTAAGAGCATGTTACCCAAAGAGCACTTTCATACTAACCTATAGTATCACTCAGCTTCAAGATGGTATTAATCCAAGTTGCTCATCCTTATGCGGGTATATGCATGGTGCCACGTTTGGGTCTGTATGCCTTACCTGTTTTGATCTTGTTTTAGTATCAGGATTAACACATTACACTTGAATATATTAGATATTCAATCTAATGTGCTGACTAGCTGCCTAGAGAGTTTTCTATTTTATATCTGTTTCTGTGTTTACACACTTCATGTTGTTTACACATTTAGTTAAATCATCATTTAAGACATTTCATTTCCCTGTATCTAGTTTGTCAGAAAAGACCTACTGTGGAACTAGTTGTAATTTTTTTTATATATGTATATTTTGTTTTTATTGTAAGTTATCCTGGTTCATGTAGGTTTTGAGCTTTGAAATACCTGGTAGATCTGAATTGATGTAATCTTAAATTACGGTGATGTAGATGTAAAATTAGAAGATTAATGAGTCTTTGCATTATGCATAGGACTCTAGAGTTCTGTTCTCATAGATTTTTCCTTTCTAGTTGCTTTTAGGATCTCAATGAATTGGCATCTTCTTAATTGAAGGATCTTTTAATGACTTTTTCTAAATTATTATTATTTCTTTCTCAGTCCTTTTTCCCAGGTGTGTCATAAAGATGTAATACTTATCTTCAATCCAGGCAATAAGAACTGTTCAAGCAGATACCATTTGTCTTCTGTGTGTGCCCCTTGAAGTTTTTCAGAGTGATTAGTTTAGGTAACAGCTGTGTTGGTGACTCAATACAATGACTAACAGTCTGTTAGCCTGTGGTAGATGCTTAAATAAAGTACAATTTGAGCAGGTAGACTTCTTGTTTAAAGGTTAATACGTCATGCTAATGTTTTTTTAAAAAATCATATGAAATATAGTCATTGTGGATATGATAAGTTTTGCAATAATTTGGGCTTACAAAACTTACATGAAGCCACTGCAGCAGTGATAAATTAGGCAGCAATGTTTTGTTGTGTATAAATGTAGACTCATAGAATCTGGACTTTGGTCTTTTGTGTAGAACACAACATTCTTTTGCCTCCCAGAAAAGGCAAATTGTGCATGTCAACTTTCTCTTAAAAAAAGCTGACCAACTTTAGTCTGTTGTGTAACTATAATTTCATAGTTTCTATGGAAACTGCTCTTTTTTTTCTTCCCCCCCCCCCCCACCATTTAATTGCCAGCTCTGCAATGCGTGAACAGAAGAGGAAAAAGGCAGCTGAATGGGGAGCAGGTTGTAGTACATATGCTGAGTTGGGGGAAAGATGTAATCCAGTATTTTCTATAGTACACACAGCATCATTGTTACATTTACTTCAATTGTAATGTGACTAAGGACTACATATCCAGCTTTCTGAGGAAAAAAAAACTAAGGATAATTAAAAGTTACTGTGCATTCTTATTAAGTTACTTTTCAGAAGAGAAATGTCCCAAGTTTTAATTGTTTTAACTTGAAGCAACAAGTAAAATGTTCCTATCCTTCAGTTTTATGTGGAATAAGTTCTGAGAGAATTTCTTAATTTGCCTACACTGATGTTGGCAGTCTTTAATGTTTCAAATTCAAAATGCTTTATCTTTTATTTTTTATAGTTTATTATTTTGTAGTCTCTTCTACTTTATTTCTCAGAGAATCCTACCTTACTTAGTGCACATCTATTTATGTTGTGATTTATGTCTTCAGTATACTGATGTGATTTAAAAACTGGATGTGCAGTACAAAAACTTGTTCATGCGTCACAGTGCCTCTAAGTTTGCTGTTAAAAACTCAAGATCTGACAAAATTGAATTTTTCCCACACTGTGAAAAACGTGGACTTAAGGGGAAATCTCCCTGTTGATTCAGAGTGGGAGGTTTAGCCTTGTCCTTCCTTTTTTTTTTTTAATGCACTATGTTTATGTTGTTAGAGACATGATGATGGCTTGCAGTAAAAGGCCAGTTTCACTGTCTTAAACCTAAGAGTAAAATCCTTGAGTCTGACCTAGAGAGTTCTAAACACAAAACAAAACTTTAAGAAACATCCAGAAAAGCTTGTAGAATATAAATAATTCAGAAGAAGTCTTTGGCTAACTGCATCTATTTAAAGTAAAACAGATGAACTATTTCAGTCTATAAAATTATTTTAATTCTCATGGTTCTTTTGATAGTGATCAATTCCTCAGTGTGAGGTCCAATTCTTGCATTTCTACTGAAACATATTCTTGATAAGATTATTTTATAAATATTCTGCCATTTTGACACTATAAAAAATGGAGGTTTTTATAAAATGTCTGAATTTCTGTTTTTTATCCCTGACTTAATGTTGCAGAATCTCGTGGCTCCATTAATTGTAGGCATGATGTTATTTGTCTTTATGTAATTTTCTACATTTGTAGCAGCCTGCTGTCTTTTAACTTCAAATTGAGGTCCCTCAAAAGTCCAGACAGAGTTCTAGATCCTCAAGGAATGTTTTCCAGTGCTGAAGCATTTATGTAGATTAATATGATTTTAATGTTAAAATTAAAAAAGCTTCCAGAGTGAAGGAAAAGTAAAGTGACTTTCCTTGTTGACATGGGAATGTCAATAGATAAGGCTATTGCTCTTTAACTCAGGATTCTGAGATGCGTGCCCGATGACCTTAGTACTCTTCACTGGAAACTGATGCTTTATCAGTTGTCTATAAATAATTGCTCCAGTGGTGGAGCAGGAACCATTATAGGTGTCAAGGTAAATCAAGCCTGTTCATGAGTCAGAAAGGTAACCTGCTTTAAAGGTATCCTTCCTTAGTTTGGATTTAACTTTGCCTTGAACCCAAGTAGCCATAACATAAAAATAAGCCACAACTTCTGATGATCCACAAACGAAGGGCTTCATGTGCAATACAAATGTTCTGGTTTTAACAAATATACTATAAAATGACGGAGGTCAGAACAGTTCAAATTGTGAGTGCATACAGTGCTGGCTAAACATTTTGTTGATAGCTGAGTTTGATGTGATTTTAAAAAGTGTTCTCCCCTTCCTGAAGGCAGCAGATGGTTCAGTCTTGGTTGTGCCTGTATGCTCAGTGGATTAGTCGGCTGTTCCAGAGTTGCTGTTTAGAGTCATAGGTCCTTGCTTTTCAGAAATGCAGATCTGCCAGCCTCTCTTCCAGCTGCTTACTAATATATACAGTTTGTGTGGAAGATGAGTGTCTGAAGAACTTGTTGCACATCACATTTCTGAAGTGTGCTTATTTAAAGGACAGCAGGTACCCTACAATGCTGTGTCCCAAGTGCTATCAGACAATAATCTTGTCTAGATTATGTGTTCTACGTAATTTGGAAGCAAAGAAACATGATTTTAAGTGGAAAAAAAGTTTAAGGACAGTATCATGTTTAACCTTTTTTTTCCCATTCTAGTATTCACTTAATGAAAGAAAACTACTTGAAATGAGGACAGAAATAGTGGAATTGGTAAGAATTTAGTAGTTGATTATCACACAGCAAATCTTTTTGTACTTGTGTTATAGACCTTGTATCCTTTTTGGACTTGGTGATGTCCTTATGCACTTTAACTTAAATGTCTACAGAATAAAAAGGCTTTCACATATATTATTAGACTCTCTGTGTGTATATATGAGCTATTCAGTAGTCGCTTTGTTTTGAAACCTCATGCTTGTAGTATTTTGTGTAGATGAAATTCCACTCACAGTATGAAATTAATTCTTTTCCCCCTGTTTAGAGAGAATCTCATTGCTAGACTGATTTGCCGTCATGTTTTAGATGAGGTTTTTACCAAGCACTACTATTTCTCTTTGTTTCCTTTCTGTAGTTTAGGGAATTATCCTTAGGAAGTCATCTAGCAGTAAATCATTATCTGATTCAGAATGTTTCAGCAGTGCTGATTTGAAACTATCAGCAACTCAGCAGCAGCTGTTCTTAGTTTACAAGTTGGATTTTTCAGTCTCTTCTGAGTAATAATTCTATCCCATATTTTTTTAGTAGAAGTCCTGTCTTCTGTCATAATCATATTCTGAATTGGTAGCTGATTTTATGGTAAAACTGATTGCAAGACTAAAACATGCTTTTCTTCAACAGAAGACCAATTCTCAGTTTTTCTAATGATCCATCAATCTCTCTGCTCCAGTATGACTTTGTCACAAGAGGCTCTTGGGCTTCTCAATAGCTCTTAAAATTGAGCAGTGACTTTAGTCAGTGGGCTGAATGACAGATTGAAGTTAATGTTTATGCTGTTAGATTGAGATAAGAAGGCATCCAGTTCTGCCAGTTTCTAGATTACTTGTTAAGGAATGTGTAATCACATAAATGTCCTGAGTTCACCAAATTATTCAATTCCTTGGATATAATCAGCTAAGAAGGAACTTGTTCTCTTTGAATAAAGTCTGTATTAGCTCAGTTGGTTAGAGCAGGATGCTAATAACACCAAGGTTGTGGATTCCATCCCTGTATAGGCCATTCACTGCAGAGTTGGACTTAACGATCCTTGTGGATCTCTTCCAACTCAGAATATTCTGTAACTTCTGTAAGAATGCAAATTAATAGGCATTTAAGAAGGAAGCAAAACTACAACTTGAAGGGATGGGTTAAATTTCTAAATAAACTAGGAAGTGTTCAAATTGCATCATTTTGTTGCTTTGCATTTTAGCACGCACAACAGGACCGAGCTCTGACCCAGACAGACAGAAAAATAGACACAGAAGTTGCAGATCTGAAAACAATGCTTGAATCGCACAAACTTGATAATATTAAATACTTAGCAGGTAAGGAATCTGCTGGTTACCCCTGATGTTGAAACTGCCAAACACTGTTAAATGTTTGGCAAACTCTCAATTGGCTGTATTTATAAAAGCCCTGATTAAAAAATAAAACTAAAAAACAAACTTGAAATAGTCTTAGGCAAGATTAGCAGCCTTATTTCTGTATTTAACCCAAAAGAAGTTTCCTGTGATTCACAACTTTATTTTGCATGGGCTTTTTTCAGGTTTTTGTCCTTCTTTATACTGTTAATAATATGTCTGAGAAATCTAAAAGACTGCCTGTTAACAAGGACCAAAAAGTTCTGTGCCTGACTTAATTTATGTAAGCAGCCTGCTACGTGCTTTACTAGAATTTTTTCATCCATCTGTTGGAGATCTGTGTGCAAAAAGGAACATTTCAGTTTTTTTGGCTGTTCAAGGCCACGTGCTCTCTAAACTTCCATATTTACACAAATGCTTGGAGAAAATACTATATATGTGTGCCTACATTATTGCCCTTGGTAACTTTAATATTTTGACATTTTATTGCCAAGTGTGCAGTGCTATTAAATGAGGTTTGCAGTAGAAAATTATTCTGATTTAGGTATTCTGATTATTTTTTCACAGTGGGTTTTGTCAAAAGTACAATCATATAAGCCTAATAGTACTGTATTTCAGACATCATTTAGAGAGAACCAATGAAATGGAAAATAAAAGGTGCTTTCTTAAAATGAGAGGAAATTCTTTTCCCTACCATTCCTAATCAAAAACAAGTTGAACTCTACATGGAAGAATAAATAATTTAAAATAATTTGCATTGTGTTTGAAGTGCTCCCATTGCAAACAAAGGCAAAAATATTTTGTGTGCATGTCTTGAAATGAAAATTTGATTTCATTTAAGTAGAAATTTTAAAAATGTAAAACTGATAAGCTTTGTTAAAAATGGCTTTCATTTGTTTGCTAAATACTTGACTGTCTTTTATTAATCCCATTATTTATTTCCTTGTGTTAAATCTGTAACTTGCTATATTGATATTTTTGGAATGGTAAGCAAGTAAGGGTTTCTTTCAGCCTTTTGATAGTTTTCCAGCATTCCTTTTTTTTTTTCCTCTCCTTATTTGTTATTTTTATGCTCTTCCTACCTTGAAATGCTTTGTTGTAAATGAAAAGCTTAATCTCTCACATGAAGGTGGGGAAGTTATTGAGCTTTTAGTATTGTAGTAAGATAATGTGCATAGCTTTCTGAAGAGACGTTTTGAGAGCTGTTGATTTAATCTTATTTAATGTCAATATTAATGCCATTTTCCTCCCCATCTTTATTTTCTTTCAGGTTCAGTATTTACATGCCTTACTGTAGCACTGGGATTTTATCGTTTATGGATATAACAAAACACAAATTTAAAGGGACTTCTATGCCTGAGGTTCTGAAAAAAAAGTTTTTAACCTTTACCGGGGTTTTAACCAAATCTTGACTGGTTTATTTATTATTTTATAACGCAGACTGCGTTGAGAATGTAACCAAAGACGTGCCTAAAAACAAACTGTGCACATACTTTGCATACGTTGAACCTTACCTCTGACAGAAGCACTTCTGCCATTTCCCTCCATTCTGAGCTGCAGGGCATCTGCTGCTGCCAAGCATCCTGTATAGGCAAAGACTGGCATTCCTGCCAGTGGAGTGGGCCTGCATGCTGGAGAGAAAACCAGTGGAATTCTGTTCCATTGCCTGCTTAGACACGTTGGCCAGACTCAGTTGCATGTGTTGGACTGAAGTATTTATTTTTAGTGTAAAACTGAAGCTACAAGTTCTGTTGCTTGGAGGCACTCTTGTATAAGTGGAGTTTGTGCTAACTGAATCATGCTTACTTCCCTCCCTCTAACAGTTGTTCGTACAGTTACTATGATCAAATATTTGTTTGGCTATTTTTGTAACATAGCTATCAGCTTGTTTTCCAGATGGCTGCCCAATCAGTTGTGTTCATGAACAAGTCCTGTGTAAAGATAGCAGTGTTTGCTGCTAGTTTTGTTCATAAGGTATTTGTAGAGTTTTTTGTGACTAACTTGCCTTTGGTACACATAACTATCTTATACTCATTCCATATGCCAATTGCTTACCTTACCACTTTAACTGGAAGTTGGAAATGCAGTAACCTACACTGGTTGTGTTAATTTGTAGTTAGGCCATACAAAGTGTCTCAGGTGCTGCTTTCTTGAGGAAAGGGAACTGATGCTTCTAGAAAGGAAAGATATTTTAAATGGTAGTTATGAAGCTGGCTCTTAGGCAAGAGAACTGCAGTACCACCAGTCTTCTGGGGTTTTTTTGTTTAATTTCTTAAAAAAATCATGTTGATTCTTCAAATGTGGAACTCTGATAGTGATTGTAATAATTGAAACAGCAGTGGACACCTGTAAAGATGTTAAACCCATGTGAATCAGGAAATGCCACTGAAAGCAGTGAAGAAAGATGTCCAGTGTATCCAGGTATCTGTCATTCTTCCACTCATGAAATTATTGTTTTAGTAGCAGAGTTGCCATCTGTGTTCGTGCACTTCAGGGAAATTTCCCTTTCCTGCTTGCTCTTAGGAGGGGAGCTCAGTTTATGCACTGGTGATAAATGCTGTTAGAGCACACTAATGGCTTTGCTTAATGAAAGTAAAGCTTTTTGGCTATTTTGTGCCTGTACTACAATAAGCATTTAACATTTTTGTGATTGGAAGTGCCAACTTTGATCATGTTCAAGGTCAGAGGAAGAGATGGATGCCTGTAACAATAGTATACTGACCTGAAATAAAGAATTTTGAATATTTCATATAATATGATGTGTTTTCATTATAAAACCAACTTTTTGATTTGAAAACGGTCTCTTTGGTTGAAGGTAAGTCACTACTCATAGCAAGTCTTTTAAGCTAAGAATTTGCAAAGTCAACAGCCCCTTCAAGACACTGAAGAGAAATAACGAGGAAAATTATTATTGTAGACTAACTTAACAGCCCCTCTAAATTAATGAATTTAAACTGGAGACCTTTTTTGTTTAATTTTTTTAATACTAAGTTACAGGATTTAACACCTTCTCCAATTAGACAAGCAATAATTCAGCTTTTAGAATTACTTTGTTGTTGGTCTTATCTTCCCAAGGCAGATGGTTCTATATATGACCATGGTATCAGTACATATTGGCCTGCAGGCTTGTGCATCTGACAAATAGTTGCTAAAATAAGTATTTAAGACTAATTTTAAACACAAGGTCTATCCTGCTAAAAACAGATACTGTGCAAACAAATTTCTATTTAGGGCAGGTGGAAGGAGGAAGTGGAAGATTATAGAGCACTAGCATCTTGGAATTACTAAAGTGTCAGCAAGCCAGCACTTCTTGGTGAGTGTTTAAGCAAGGAATACATCAATGTGTCATTCAGGTAAAATACACTGTAAATAGAACATTATTATCTTCCAGTCCATAAAGTCTTCAAGTGTTGCATAAAACCCAGTCTGTGTGCACAAACACAAAATCTTCTCTCATTTACTCTCTTTTTAACACTGTCATATCATATATATCACATGTATTTATTGGCTTTCCAAAAATTTAGAAAATCCCTCCATATATTTCCAAATACAAATCTGACAAAGAGATTTAAACTCAAAGAATGAACATTTTGGTACAGGCAATAATCTGTTACAGAATCACAGAATGGTTTGAGTTGCAAGGGACCTTAAAGATCATCTTGTTCCAGCCCCCCTGCCATAGGCAGGGACACCTTTCCATAGACCAGGTTGCTCGGAGTCCCATCCAGCCTGGCCTTGAACACTGCAAGAGATGGTGTATCCACAGCTTCTCTGGACAGTCTGTCCCAGGGCACCACCACCCTCACACTAAAGAACATTTTACTAATACCTCATCTAAACTGATGCTCTTTGAGTTTAAAGCCATCACCCCTTCTGTCACTACATGGCTTTGTACAAAGTCCCTTTCCAATTTCCTCTTCAGGTACTGGAAGGTGCTCCAAGGTCTCTCTCCAGAGCCTTCTCTTCTCTGGGCTGAACAGCCCCGTGTCTCAGCCTGTCCTCATAGGAGAGGTGCTCCAGCCCTCTGAGCATCTTCTTGGCTTCTGGACTTGCTTGAGCAGGCCTATGTCCATCTTGTTTTGGGACCCCAGAGGTGGATTCCACATTTGGTCTCACCAGACAAGAGTGGCAGAATCGCCTCCCTCGCCCTGCTGGCTGTGCTGCTTTTGATACAGCCAGGATGCAATGGGCTTTCTGGGCTGCAAATGCACATCTCTTGAAGGCTGAGAGTCAAATGATCACTAAAGTCATAAATATGAGCTCTAAGTTGGCAATTCTTCAAATTTGTTTCTGTAAGACTATCATGCTGTATGTTGTCTCTATTTGGAATCAGGAATTCTAAATATACAGGGATAATTTTCTGCTTTGATTTTTGATTTGCAGAGGTCTGTCAAAAGATGCAAGTGAAAATAAACGAGTTTTACCATAGAACCATTTCAGTTGTCTAAAGCTGCTGTAGCTTCCCAGTGATTCAGAAGCCACAGAATATTTGCAGTTGGAAGGGACCCACAGGGTTCATCAAGTCCAACTCTTAGGTGAATGGCATGGATGGGGATTAAATCCACAACCTTGGATTTATTAGCGCCATGCTCTGATCAACTGACCTAATCTCATATTTATCTGTTTACTTACTGCCTGGCATAAAAAGGTATAGAAAAGAATAAAAGAAAAAAAAAATCAGAAATGTCAGATCACTCACGCTCTCTCTTTAAGTCAATTTGCAAGCTGAAGCTGAGCTCCAGCCCTAAATTGCTTTCAAAAAAAGTCCATTTTTATTGTGAGCATGTAAGACTAAGGGTCTGTCTATACAAACACTAGTTGTGAGATTTCCTGTGAATTTCCCTATTTACATAGCAAACACAGAATGTTCTTTAAGAATTTTTTTCTGGAGACGGAAATTGAGGATCGTTTCATTTGTTGGAAAGCCTAAGTTGCACCAAAACTTCTTTGTGTTTTGCAGAACAAATTGAGATCCAGAGTTCTTACAAAACTGTATTTACTTGTGATATGTTACTGGGAATATTCTGAGTCTGCCTATTTTGCTTTCCTTCTTTGTAAGCAATTTCTACACTTCTTGTTTTCAGTAAAATTCCACAAGGGAGCAGTCTCCCTTTCACTGGTATGTATTAGATAAATTGTTTGCTTCTAGTATTTTATTACTGTTAAGTCCCATGCAGTCTAGCCCCTTCTCTATTGGAAGTGTTACTTGCATCATTCATTTCCCAGAATGTTGTAGAGTTGTACTTAAAACCGCAAGTTGACAAATAAAAATGTATTTTTAATGTAGATACGAAATCTGCTTCAATTTTACTAACCACAAATGTTTTGGTTTACTAGATCAACAGTTCTCCTAGCTGTGAATGTTCACTTAAATGACCTTTCCAAAAATGGTGAAATCCTAGCTCCAAGCAGCTATTAACAGCACCTTCAGGACGTTTTGAGTCATACTGCTTTAGTGGACTTTTCTTACTCTTGCTACCGTCTGCAGACCTTGCACAGGAAAACTGGTGAAGTTTTTGATGTGGTTTGGGGTTTCGGGTTTTTTTAAATCAGCAAAGTTAGGTAAATTCCTGTAACTAGTTCTCTTGAATTACTGCAAGATGTGAGCAAGACTTAGTTTTGCATCTCCCCATTGAGTTTGCAAGAATCACATGAACTACCTTTATTATGATTTCAAAATTCTGCAAGACAATTTACCATTTAACGAAACTGCTATTTAAAGTCTCTTTTCAAGGAATATGTACAAAGTAAAATTAATTTTTAATGTTTTAATATATTTGAAAATTATTAGTTTCAAATACTAATGTTTTCTTTTTAATTGTTTTTCCTTTATTTATATACATCTTGAATTTAAAGGGGTGTTTGTTTTTGAGGTTTTTTTGTTGTTGAATGTTGGGGGGGTTTTTTTAAGTTTAGAATAAAGATTTCTGTATAAGCAATACATTTCCATTAGTCTCTAAATACAATCAAATATGTGCCTGGAGTTTTGGGGGTCACTTTAAGCAGAAAAAAATGCATACTACCTTGGAGAAAGATGGCCTGCTGTGTCTTTGTTAGGAAAGCTTCCTTTGGCTTAAAACATATTTTTTGCCCTATTGCTAAACATTTTAAAGTTGTAGTGTTGATTCTTTATTTTACACTTCAGTTCTATGTCAGAGCAGTCACCCCTGATCCTCAACATGCAGTGCTGTAGCTACATAGAGATCATAGAGGAAGATAGCCAGTATTTGCATGGTGTTCCTTTGAAATCTGCCTGTTCCAAGGAAGATTTTGGTTTTATTGGGAGGGTGCCTAGCTGGTATTAAAAACAAAATATTGGACATGAGTAACAAAATATTGCAGCAAAAGTCAACCTTGGGCCAATGTTTATCCCCCTACTGAGGCATGTCAATGTGGTGGAGTATTTCAGATACCCCATGTCCGATACGCACCCTGTCAAACTCCTAGAAGTTCATTATGTTCCCCGTTGTATTCTGAAGTTTTATCAGCTTGATTCGAGTCGTGAGTAATACTACTTGTGAACAGTCTCTTCTTGTTGCATGAGTAAAAATGTAGTGAGGGGAAAAAAAGAAGGGTGGTGTGTTGTTTTGGTTGTGGTTTGTTTTCTTTCCCTGCGGGGAAGTGGCACATGTTCTGTGAGAACTTTAAACAGAGCTGTGTGGTACATGAATGTAACAGTGGCATATTTATAGCAAGCAACTGAATGTGGTCAAATCCAGCTTGTATACAGGGCTTCAGGGTTTGCATCAGAACCGACAGACAGTAATAGTTGTCTTGGTGGGGGTGGGGAAGGGAAGCAGGGCAGGTTTCTCAGCATGAAGGGAAAACTCAGCATTTATACTGCTTACACTTTAATCTCCAGCATGCTTTGGTCTTTCTCCATTGTTAGAAACTCTGTAGTCCTCTTGTGCAGGGATGTTAGGAATGCATGTTACTTCATGAATAGGCAGCTATTAAATGTGTCACTTTTAATTGTGATTTTGTCCAGAATAATGGGTCACTCCAAGTCATTCTCCTCTCTTTACCCAGGATCTGTTTTCTTGTGGCAGAGATGTACTATGCTTTATGCACTTATAAAGTTCTCCCAGTAATGCAAGAAATTAATAGGCCACTTCAGAAGCTCCTTTAAAGGCTAGTTACCACAACCAGATCCAGAGAGTGGCAGGAGATTTTAAAAATCTTTTGTATCGCAGCTTTAAAAGAAGCCAGTTCCTTTGCCTCATGGTTTACATGCAGAGTTCCCTTGCGTTCCTTAAGCCAAGGACCTGACCACCTCTGGTCTGAGCTACCAAGCTCTTCACTGAGCATTTGAGACCAAGTAAAGTGACAGGCCTATTAAAAAAGAGACCTCTGTTGGTGCTCAGAAGAGACTGAGCATGCCTGGTGTGGATCTTGCACATAGATTTTACATTTTTGTTCAGTGGATTTTTTGATGTCGTTAGGTACCTTGTCTCATGTGTTACTTTGCACCACCACTCAGAGGACTGCGCTCTTGAGAAGTTTTTTAAGAAGGAGATCAAATTGTATTGAAATGGGGGGGAAGTGCAAGATATGGCTCACACTTCCAAAAGTACCTAGGAAAATTATCACAGAGATGTTAGTATTTTTCTTTCCCTCTAAAAAGGAGCCATGTTTTAAAATAAACTGAGCTGATTTATTTCTTTAATGTTTCTAGTCACCTTCCAATCTCTGCATTGCAGCATGCTCCTGTATGTGAATTGTTTTGTTTTTAATAATCCAGTTTGGGCATGCCCAAACTACAGCTCTCAAAAAAAGCTATGCTAAGATTACTCTCTTTTTAATACCGTAAGAATGTATTCAAGACTTCAGCACATTTAACAACATATTGTCTGCTGAGCTGCTTAAGCAGATAACGTGTCTTGTTTGCAACGGGGTCCCAGTTTGCCCTGAGGTATCAGACCATGCCTCACAAGTTATAAATTTGGTGATTCATAAGGTGCAGCTAACTGGAAGGTTGGGAATGTCTAAGGAGGCTAATCCTGTTTGATAAACAGTGGTAGTCATCAGCTAACAAAGCAAAAATATACTCACTGTGAAAGGTAAATGTTCAATAGAAACCTCACATCCACTTACTTAAAGGCCAGTTTTTTGAAAGGTATTTTCTTTTTCTGCTGTTACCTAGCTGGGAAAAAAACCCCACCCCCCTCCCTGCCCCCCCCCCCCCCCAAAAAAAAAAAAACCAAACCAAAAACAAAACAACCACCACAAAAAAAAAGCAAACCACCATAGCTCTGTACTTGGGCACTCTTAGCTCATTTTCCTTTGCAGTTTCTATCTTTGAATTTTCCATATGTCATTTAATACATTCTTTTGGGTTTTTTGATATGCTATTTGTAGTTTCCTTGTCCCTGCCAGGTTGTAGAGATTAGGAGGAGGCGGGGGGGGGGTTTTTTTCAGTGTGTTCTTAATGAAGGATTTAATGTATTTCTTAATAAAACAGTGTTCAGTGCATTAAAATATGACCAAGAGCTCCGTTGCAAATCTTTATTTGTTGACTGAAGTTAAATGCTTATTTATATGGAGGTTTCATATCAGTCTTCTGACTGATGCTTGTTTAAGTTTTTGTACAAATTGTATTTCAAGTAGCAATTTAAATATTTTTGTACACTGTTAGTACATCACCACATGCAGCAAAACCACAAGACCCTGAGGTACTCAAATATCTCTGAATAAAACAAGCCACTGGATCACATATAAACAGATACAAATATGGGCGGGGCGGGTGGGGTGGGAATTGCAAGGTGCTAGAAGTCTGTGTTCTGTATAAATATCTAAGATACCAAAAAGATAAGACAGTAGCAACAGTGAAAGAAAACATAAGCAAAGCCAGTCTCTTTGTTCCATAAATGAGGGTTAAGGCATGTGGCTCCTCTGCTCTTGGACAAAACCCAACAATGGAGACAGACAGCTGTTCAACAACTGCTTTTGCAGCAAGTGTAGCTGCCTGTTCCTGTAACTGCTGGTAGCAGTGTGTTAACCTAGAAATTTCTTCACTGTGGAGGTGGTGAGGTGCTAGAACAGGTTGCCCAGAGAAGTTGTGGGTGCCCCATCCCTAGGAAGTGCTTCAAGGTTGGATGGGGCTCTGAGGAGCCGGGTCTAGTGGAAGGTGTCCCTGTCCATGGCAGGGTTGTTGGCAACAGATAATCTTTAAGGTCCCTTCCAACCCAACCATTCTCTGATTTTATTAAAATGGAGCACTATTTTCTGCTGTCCTGGGATGAAGCACATTATTACAAATAAGTGAAGTTTTATATAAACTGCATTAGACTTGGTGTAAAAATCATAACTTAAACATGTGATGGGGGTTGGCTGGTTTTTAGATCTTTTACTTATGTTGCTCTAGCATACTGTGTTTAGGTCCTGATTGCTAATGACCAAAGGATGATTGTTCCTTGCTAATAACCCTTACTTGAAGTAACAGCTGGGCTAAGTGATGTGGTGATAGATTTAAGTCAGAATGAGCTGTAGCCTTGCTGGTGAGATTTCTGCAGAGAGATTAGAGAGATAGCCTATAAAAGGCCAAAACCAAGAAAAGTGAGTTGTTTCTTGAAGCACTGCCTCAGGGGGAGGAATACTTGAAATCTATACAGATAATGAAAGGGAAAAGCTGAAGAAATGGTAACATTAAAGAAGGCCTAGGACCAATAGCAGGAGAAAGTTAGTTGCTAAGTTACGAGGCAATTTTGGACAGCAGCTATGTTGGTAAGGATGGTTTATCAGGTCTGTGCCAAAGTTCCTGTATTCAGAGGTTATATGGAAGCGTTATGTCAGCATCAAATCATCACACACAGAGTGCAGCAATTCTGTTGCTTGGAAAGATACCTGCACTGCCAGGGAAAAGACTGCCTTGCTTTCCACTCCACACAGGGCTGGGAGAGCTGGCCAGTGCCTCACTCAGTTGCACACTCAGATGTGTCCTTCAAATTCCAGCTCCTCCTGGGATAAGTATACAGGAAAATCCAGCTTTTGGGGGCAGGAAGGTAGTTCCTTGCTGGTTTTCATAGCACGTCCTACCAGGTCTGCAAGCACTGCAAACTTCTGCCGTCTCAGAAGAGGTCCCAGCCTGCCTGAGGACAAGAAACAATGACCCTTGGCATAATCTTTTCTGCAGTGGGGATGAAATAGGGCCATAGAATGATAAAAAGAGACTCTGCTCTTTTGCTGGGATCCCAAGGGCCGAATGGCTTTTGTCGCAGAATGGATTCTAGCATTTCCAAGGACAAAGGATGGTGAATTCAGTAATGAGTCCCTAGCTAGCCAGCATAATAGATTCACTCTATTTAAACCTTGTCCCAAGAGACCTGTACGTGGGGTTTTTTGTTTTTTGTTTTTTTTTTTAATTTGTGGTCACTGCTACCACAGAGCTCAGATCGATGGAAGTGCTCATCAAAAATGCAACTGGCACTTGTGATGGAGATTGATACATATGGTTAAGTAGAGCTGTGTGTTACAGAGACTTAGTTCCTTGCACTGATGCTATGGACTGATACAGGCTGTTGCCAAAATCTTTATTTCATTCTTTTTGGTATATAATAAATGTTAGTCAGCTAGACAGACTTATGAAGCTTATATTTGATCTGTATGACAAATTATGATTCTTTGAGCTCTTTCCCTAGTGCGCCCAATTTAATTTACTGTGGATTGCTGCCTCCACTCATTCAGGGAGCTGTTCAAATAATACAAAGGAAAGAATACTTGGAAATATAAAAGGAAAATTGCACAAAAAGTATAGCTTTATCAAGAGTAGATTGTGCCAGACTAATGTGGCAGCTTTCTTTGGTAATAACTGTATAACAGACTTTCTAGGCAAAAGAAACACTATGGATCTAATAGATCTTGACTACAGGTTCCACATAATCTGATTTGAAAGAGACACAAAGATAATGTTGTTAAGAAGTTACCTCATGACAAGAGGCAAGACAAAAAGAGTTCTGTTCACTGCTGTTCAAGAAAGACCAATTCAAACTGTAAGTGTCCTGAAGAAGAGCTACCAGGCTGTTCAGAAATATGATTCACTTACCCTAACAAATGAAAACTGAAGTCAAGCGGACTTGGAATGCTCTCACAGGTGCTATGTTAGTAGCAAACACAAGAAAAAGGAAAGAATTATTTAAGGTGATGGGCACAGACTTGCCACAAGTACACTTAGGGTGGAAATTATAAAGATATTCCTGACCATCATAGAATTTAGGATTTGGAATAGGGGTCCAGTAGAAGCAGCAAAAAGAGATGTGGTTGGAAAACTTGCATGAACCAGCAGTCACATTATACTGTGTCATGCTTTTCTTAGCAGAGATAGGATTCCATAGGGAACTTAACCTCTGGTTTAGGTTTATATAAACCCTGGAGAGAAGTGCTTTTTATTTTTTGGCTATCTGGAAACTTTTATCAGAGCTGTAATACAACATTACATCCACTGTTTTGAATGTCAGGACTATGTCAGCATTTTTTATGGTAACTTCGGTAGATCAAAAAACACTTCATGCAATAGTGTTCAATAAGTATGAAAAATGTGATTTTTAAAGGCATGGGGTTTTTTTATTCTTTTAATCTTATGCCAATGCATATGAAATAACTTACTATAAAACTCAAGACATCACTAATGGGCTATTCCCCTCAGTATAACATGAGTTTAAAAGGGGAAACATCTAGATTCTGAAGTGTACTCCACCTTATTTTGATCTTGAAATGATATTTTAAATTTCTTTAGAGATATTTTAAATATATATGCACATCTAATTACAGCTAAAGGTAATTTGTTCTTCAATTAGTCTCCCTTCCTGCTAGGTCCTCAGCAGATGAACAAGCCCAGAGAGAGTCTTTAGCCTGGGTGCTCTCTGCCTCATCACTCTTTGATGGATCCTCTCTCCTGTTCCCAGAAGTCCAAAGATGAAAAAGGGTAAATGTGTGTGAAATGTGTGAAATAGATACACACACACACACACACACACACACACACACACACACACACACACACGGAGGGAGGGCAGGGAAGGACTCATCTGCCCTGTTTTACATCCACTATATCCAGCCTTAGTATTTAAACAGAGTTACTTCTGAACACACAGCCCTGGTTTGGAAAAAGGAGTTTCCCACACTGCTATGAAAAGTTGTTTCTTGGAGAGTCAGAATCCAAGGCTCACAAGCAATTTGGTTGTTTTACAGTCTTCTTGATCTCCCTTTATGATTTGCACGTTCTCTTCCTTATTCAAACCAAAACTGCAGATGCTTCTTTTCACCTCAATCTTAGTGCCTTCCCCCACTTCAATCTGGGCATCTCCCAGGGATTCCTCTGCTGCTCCCCACTGTCCTGGTCCTGCACAGCCTATCGCTGGAGAATCCGGGGTGCAATTCCAACCTTAGCTGGTCTCAGCCCAACTAAGGCTGATGGGAAGTTGCAGGCATTTTGAGGAGAACACATGAAATGGAAGCCTTTTCTTGTGTATTGATGACACAAGTAACCTCTGCTCCTTTTCTGTTCATCAACTTCAACTGCTGGTCACCATCCAGCTCTCAGATGTCGCAACACTGCATTGCAAGCCTCTGTGTTCTCATCCTTTGTTCCGAAGCCCCGCTTCTCCTGGCAACACCGTGTTTTGCCTCTGGCAAAAGGACATACATCTGCTACTCCTCAAGGGCTGTCTGTCATCCTGCCCTTCACCACCGACATAAGAGTTGCCGTAATTGAGATTTTCAGGTGTGATGGAAGAGGAAATTAAGTGATTTGAGAGGTGCCATCTTTCAGCCTACCCGTCCTCTGTTATTTACCTTTTTTTGTTGTTGTTGTTTTGGTTTGGTTTGGTTTGGTTTGGTTTTTTTAGGGTTTTTTTTAGGTTTTTTTTTAGTTTTGGTTTTTTTTTGGGGGGGGGGTTGGTTGTGGGGGTTTTTTTTGGTTTTTTGGTTTTTTGTGTTTTCTCATGAGAAATAGATAAGGTCCTTTAAAACAGGTTCTTAGTTGGCAGCTTGGTGAAAGAGCAGTGGGAGTGTGTATTAAAGAAGCTGGAATAAACAACAAAACCAAAACATAAGGTCACAATTCAAGCAAATATGCCAGAGGGAACACTAGGAGCAGACAATGTTTATTGCTCAATGTAGTCTAAAGTCTAGGCAGTGTGAGAATGCAGTCCAATGGAGCTCTCCTGAAGCTTGGAATGGAGAGGTGCACAGACAGCAGGCCACAGAGGAGGTAGCACATTTTTTCTCTGAAAAGGGTCAATAATTGTTGTGCAGTAGGCTGGAAATATGTAGTCATATAGAAGGTGTCTGTGCTAGCAGCAGAATAGAAGCTTTCACACATTTCTTTATTAAAAAAAAAAAAAATCAGACATTAAGCATTATTGTGAGACAGCAGGTCAGTCACCATTTCTTATACAAACTATTGCAGCTGAAAATGACTGTGGGAAAACTTCCTAATTAGCCCTGTTGGGGTTTTTTGTTTTTTAAGAGAAAAGTAGCAGAACTTCTGAATCTAGTTTCCTGTGGAAACAAAGCTTACACAATCAGTGTTTGTCCTGTACCTAATAATTTTTGTAACCCTCTGGCAAATCAGGTTTTGACTAAAGTTGAAAGAGTGATAGTGTTGGACATGATTATATTTTCTTAAACATTTTGTGAAGTCTGGCAGCAGGATAAGGGATGGAGTCAAGTTACTGCCCTGACTGAAGAAAAGGCTCTCAGCCATTATGTGTTGCTCCCAGCCAGCTGGCCAGGCAGCACACACGTGCCGATAGTGAGTATATTTGTAGCTTTGAAAGAGCCCCAGTTTGTTGTCTCTTGATAGTGGCAGGGTGATTGGAGGTATGAGGAGAGCTGGGATTATTGTGGTGAAGAGAAAGAGGTGTGGGACAAAGGACTCAAATCCGTAGGAAATCAAGCTTCGTTAGTTAGTTGTGCTGCTCAGGAACAACATGTTTGTCTAACAATAGCTTTCTGCCCAAGCACATACGTCAGAGCCAGATTAGATTTCTATTTGCATACCTCTTTACCTTTCTCAAGAATGCCTCTGGCATAAAACTACTCAATTTCTCTTTCTTCCTATAGGCATGGGTCTCCTGGAAAGTGACTGTAAAAGTTGCATCTTATTTATTAATAGATTTATTACTTTGTTTACTTAAAGTCAGATGAACTGGGTTTAATAACCACATCAAATATTTGCTGTTTTGTTTTTTTTTTTTAATCCTCTTGGCTCCTCGGAAATAACGTAACAGAGAGAGAGCGCAAATGAACTGGGTGCAATTACATTTTGTGCACACACTGAGAGCAGAACCTGAAGACGGCATTATTGTGCAAAGTAAACAAGGCATAAACTTATCCTGCCGAACACTAGTAGCTGGTGATTTGAGAGGGAAAGAATCCAATGGATTTCTGAAGCATAGGGATGAGCTTGTAGTACTGACAGGAAGAACAGGATTATTTTGTTTTCTTTAGAACTGAACACATTTTATACTTACTTGTTGAAATAATAAGCATGGTAAAAAACAACCCACAAGAAAACTTTTAACAGCCATGGTAAAAAAGAATGCTGTAGTATCCAAGGGATTTTTTAATCTGCAGGGAGAGAGAACAGGATCTGTGCTCTTCTTTCTCTTATGTAGTCTAAGGTCTGCCTTATGCTCATTACAATGATATCAGTGTTTCTAAATTAAAGTGGCGATGCCTAGATTCCACAGGGATGTGTGTCACAGAAATGCATGTGCTAGTAATTAAAACAGAGTGTTCAAATATTGCTTCATATTCAGACAAGAACCTTTTTATGCAGCTGTGTAAAAAAAAAAAAAAAAAAAAAATTGGAAGCTAGAGCCAAACTAAGGGCAGCATTAATACATTGCACAGCCGCTGACATGACGTGAGACCTTGTGCACTATTGCCACCAGCCACACTGAAAAAAAAAGTGTTTTCAAATACTAGTTAGCATTTCAGAAAGATTTTATGGAGGTCCGTTGGAACTCCAGCTCCATGTCCCCACTGTTAAGTAACCATTTAGAAAATTCACTCCAAAGAACAACTAGTCGCCTAGAAAGCAAATGAGATACAGCTACAATGAAACAGATACTACTTTAGTAGATCCTGCCAGTAGGCTACTCCCTATGCAGCCGTCAGTATTGTGCCTTTTCAGGGGCAAGTATTTGGCACTTCGGGGGAGGGGGGGCACAAGAAGGCAACTGGGCTGTGCTGCACTTCATCTTCATGGGGTAGGGAATAGTCCTTCCTGATCCCCCCATGGACAACGGGTTTGTGAAAAGAAATACTGAGCAATTACCCTAATGCGATTACCTAGCAAATGCGATTAATGATCAAACAGTTTTCCAACGTTTTGGAAAATCCTGTCTTAGTGTTATTTGCCTTGAATTCCTCCCACCACAATAAGCTGTGTAAGTTGACAAAATGCAAATTCAAAAAGCACTACCTTTTTTGTCCCAGGGATGCTATAGCTTCATTATACCAAACCGACTCTTTAGTAGCTGACCTAATTTCTTCTGTTGTGATAATTTTAGAAGGAAGTTTTGACAGGCTCTTTGTACATCATACAGATTAGTACTCGAAGGTATCTTGGCCAAAAAAAGAGGATGAAAAATAGTCTTTTGTTCCCAATACATTGTTGGTTTAATATAGTCAGGTGTGTCTCATGGAGGAACAGAGGAGTCACATTGCTGATTTTGTTCCCCACTTGCCTTTATGTGTTCTGAGGCTAAAATAAACTTTGTGTTGCACATGTAGTGTGGCTATGGAATTAGCTCCCCTCATCGGCTGCACTGCCAAGGAGTTTTACACTGGGTCAAACCTAATGAATTGATACTTCACAATCTAGCAGCTCAGTTCTGCTTTCAAAACAAACACCTCAAATGTGTCATTAAAAGGCTAAAATACACCCACTGGGCAAGGCCTCCATCCCAGTAATGTGGCTGCATGAGTCTTAGGCTGAGTCAAGGAGATCCTGTGAAAAGCAACACTTTGCTCAGAGCAGTAGTGAAGGGGATGGGGTTTGTCTCATACAATTTTTGCAGTAACTTGCTATAGTCTGTTGATGTTCACTCAGTCACACCTGGTCAAACAGGTTTATATTGTCTCCTGCCTCATCATCTGTTTTTCTTTTCTTTTCTTTTCTTTTCTTTTCTTTTCTTTTCTTTTCTTTTCTTTTCTTTTCTTTTCTTTTCTTTTCTTTTCTTTTCTTTTCTTTTCTTTTCTTTTTTTTTTCCTTTTCTTTGCTTTTCTTTGCTTTGCTTTGCTTTTCTTTTCTTTTCTTTTCTTTTCTTTTCTTTTCTCTTTTTTTCTTTACTCTTTTTTTTTTTATTTTTCTCTGTGGTTTGTTTTTGTCTTAAACTTTTTTAATTGTTGTGCTAGAATTGTTACCAGAAAGTATCAATGTGATAAAAATAGAGTGGGCTTCAGAGGCCTGTCCTGAGTGCAGACTTAACTGCCCGAGATCACTTGCTTATGATGCATGTTCATTTAAGAAATTGATACATGTGACTGAGTGCAGAGCAGAGCTTTAGAATCTTCCCTGCCCTCCCCTGTGAGATAACTGTAGTAACTAGGCATGGCACATGCCTAGTGAGAAATCAGAAAGTGGTTTTTCCATGGCACAAGCTGAAAACTTTCCCCTTGCTCAGAAGGGGAGAAAGGCTGACTTGCAGCAATTTTTAATCCAGGAATACAAACTCTGTGGATATGAACTCTCTTGAAAAGCTGTGACAGCAGGGCTAATTTAGAGTAAAGCATTTTTGGACCAAATAAATGGCACACCAGGGAGAGTAGGAGGTCTGGAAGGAGGCTGCAGAAAGTGTGGATGAGTAACCTAGGTTATTGTACTAATGAGATTATGTTTTGCTTTGAGATCTACTGTAGAGAGAGCTTGAATCATTTTGTCTTGGCCTATGTCATGAGGAGGGGGAGGCTAAGATTTAATGACCAAAGTAGGTGTATTGCTGCCAGGGTATATCTTGATTCCCTGGGCACCCCCTCACAGCTGTCCAGGAGAGTTAAAGGGAACTTTTCCTTTTAGTCTTCTCTATGGCACCAGCCACTGTTCTCTCACCAAGCCTCTCCAAGACCACCCTTACCTTCAGGCACGCCCTCCAGGCTTTTTGGTGCTTGGTGAGATTACTTTTTCTCAGAATCCAGTCTGGGAAGTGTCTGACAGCAGGGACCTCCCTGCCTCCCATCCCACTTTTCCTGGGCTGGGTCTTCCCTTCCCACAGCTAGGACCTCCCCAAGCCCCCTGGTGCTGGGAGCCCCCCTCTCCAGGGAGCACAGCTTTCCTCTCCCTGCAGGCATTGCAATGCTATCGGCCCCTGCTGAGCTGGCATTTGATTTCCATGTTTTATCTCCAAGCACCAAACAGAGCATTTCATATCTACAAAAATATCTGTATTATATATCCTGTTACCGTGATATAACATAGACTGGTGTAAGTCCATTTTATACAGCTTATCAGACTCCCTCAGAGGGAATTAATTTATTGTGTTTTAATTATATTGATGCACTTGCAGCAGTATATAGTTCTCCCTGTAAAAATAGGATGAGAAAAATCCCTAGGTAAGGGAAATTTTGCTGGTCAGTTTTAGAA
Organism: Hirundo rustica; assembly: GCF_015227805.2. Classification (NCBI taxonomy): domain Eukaryota; kingdom Metazoa; phylum Chordata; class Aves; order Passeriformes; family Hirundinidae; genus Hirundo; species Hirundo rustica. The sequence goes on from NC_053450.1 coordinate 92,191,712, forward strand.
AAATGTTCACACACCTAACTTCTCTAATCTCTAATCTTTTAGGATCCTGTGATTTTCTGTATGCATTGATGATAACTTCCTTCTCCAAGTGACAGGGGAGCCACCAAGGAGAGGTGCTGTTCTGGACCTTGTTCTCACCAACAAAGACAGTCTGGTGTGGAATGTGAAGCTCCAGGGCAGCCAGGGCTGCAGTGACCACTGAATGGTGGCATTCAAGATCCCTCAGGCAGCAAGCAGGGAGCACAGCAAGCTCACTGCCCTGGAACTCAGGAGAGCCGACCTGGGCCTTTTCAGGGATCTGCTTGGTAGAGCTTTATCATGGGATAAAGCTCTGCAGGGAAGAGGGGCCCAAGAAAGCTGGTTAATATTCAAGGATCACCTCCTCCAACCTCAGGAGTGACCATCTCAAAAAAGAGGAAGTCCAAGAAAGAGGAAGTCAGAAAAAAATGCCAGGAAGCCTGGACCGGTGAAAAACTTGGTCTAGTAGAGGGTGCCCCTGCCCATGGAGTGTGGTTGGAACTCAATATTCAAGATTTCTTCCAAGCCAAACCATTCCATGACCTAGCTCCATGTGTGACTAAAGTAACTGCATAAATATATTTCTGTAACTTCAGCCTTCTCCACTGCTTCCCTTTCCTCAGTTATCTCCAGTCTGCCATCATTCAGACTTTGTGCTCCCCCAGCACAAAGTGCAGTGCCCAAGGTGATGTTTGTTCACAGATGTGTTCTGTATGGATACATTGTCCAGCTCGCTTGTTCTGTCAGAATTCAGTGATTTAAAAATTTGAAGGAGAGAGAACTCAGTTTCAAGTATAACCAAACTCGTGTTTGGCCTTACTCATTGCTTTTAGTCTTAGGCAGAACTGTTTGTAGAGTTTCTATGGGACTGGTTATACCCCCAAAATATAAGCTTGCTTATGGCTTATAGTAGTGGTAGCAGAGCTGTGTCTACAGAGTATCAGGATCTGGGGCTCCCAAATTGCAAATTTACTTTGTTTAGTCCCCTTCCAATCCAAACTATTCCATGAGTCTAGCAGAATTAAGCACTGTGCAGAGGATGAAGCCCTAAATTAGAAAGCACCAGGCAGAAATTCAAACAGACTATGGAATTGCTGGACTGGGCAAAAAAGCTGTTAGCCTTATAAGTTCATATCACTCATTTTCTTCCTTTCTCAGTGCAATAAAACCACAATTTCTATCCCCTATGTCATCCTTTAAAATATTTTAATGTTTGTGTCAGTGCACTCCAAGCAGTTAATAGATTCTCTTATATATTTGTGATTGTTTGACTTTCATCAATTTACATTTATTTGTTCATGGTACATTTTAATCCCTCAATGGAGGGAAGTAAAAAATCAATAACCACTAAAACCATTTATATCTGTTTTATCAAACTGTTCTTTAATCAATATTGGGCATTTTTTCCTTTCTTTTGGACTGCTTTAAAAAAAAAAAAATATATATTTTCCTAGCTAGTTTCTTCAAGTTTACCTGAAAGAGACAGGGTGGAAAGGGAAGATAGATTGCCCAAGTTTTATATTTGTATTATAGATATTCAGATGGAATGAAAATAAGTATTTAAAAAGAAGTGGCAACAGATTTTTCAAGGATTAGTGTTTATATCACAGATAAAGCAGGAAAAGACATGCATGGCATGATAAGAATTAAAGTGGTCTGAAGTGGGTGTGACTGAAGGGGGAAGAAAATTAAAAGTTGAATAATGGTTAAAGAGGGAGTCAGGGAAGAGACTTAAACCAATGAGAAAATGGGCATGAATAAGTGTACCAACTTTTGTTTGTGATAGGGATGAAGGGGCTGTTGAAGATGTCTCCCATAAGGAGAGATGGGGGAAGAAAAGGCAGGGAACATACAGGAATGCTGTGGCTTTGAGAGAAAAGGTGGCGAAGCCTGGGCATGGTCCATCTGCTTTGGGGTAGGACTGACTTCGATTAGTTCAAGCAGCAGCGTAGGACAAAAGGAAGAACAATGCTTATGAAGAGACTGGAGGAATCAGATTAGCACTTCAGAAGGCTCCTTGGAAGTTCAGCAGCAGCCATATGAAAGTTGAATTGGCAAAGACTTCCCCAAGAAGACATAATGGTTAAAATGTAAGACTGGATGGATGGAGAGACCAAGATAAATGCACGTCACTGGTGCCGATGTAACTGGGTACAGTAATAGACCAGGAAAGGCAGAAGAATAAAAAAGCCTGCTGAGATTTCCATGGCAAATGGTAATGGAAAAGAAAGCCTCAGCTGTCAAAAGGGAGAAGTAAAGATGGAGTTGTGAAAGCCAAGGAAAGCAAGTGTTGAGTGGAAAAAGAAAGTTGGCAGAGAGGCAACAGAAGTTAGAGACAGGAATTGGTGAAGATATTAAAAAAAAGAACATGATTTAAAGAGGCAGAAGTCATTAGAGTGATTTCAGTAGTGTAATGAGAGAAGATAGCAGAATGTCCGAATGCAAGACAGAGTAGAAAAGAAGCTTGGAAAAGAAGCTACTCTCTGTGTGTGATTTGTGGTTTTAGTCTTGGTGAGATTTGAGCTGAGGAAATGAGGGGATGTTGTGATTATTGAGAATAAGTGTGCACATTACAGTAAAGTTAGTGAAGGCTCTGAAGGACAGAGGGAACAAAACAGAGAAGTGTTATGAGCCTGTGAAAGAGGTGGTGTGAGTATTAGTATCTTCCTGAATTGGTTTATGCAGTCTTGCACTGTGAAGAGAACTCATAAGAGAAACCTTGCTAGCACAGGTAGGGAAGATGTTTTCAGAGATTTTTCCTTCCTCTGTCTGAAACTTGATGGATGTATATGTATCCTTTAGCATCAAGGCTGGTTTTCAGACAAACCAGCAAGATGGAAAGGAATAATTAACCATAAGGAGAGATAATTAAGGGAATGGAGGGAAATAATTTGGTTGAGAAACATAGAACTGTCTAACTGCCCTAACTGGCATCCATCATCTACCATTTCCTACAGTATCACCATTTCCCAATATCCACTGCACTAAAAGTCTGTGTAATGATAAGTGGGATTCAGGTCACTTGGAAGACCAGCAGCTGTACCTGCTGATTTCTAAGGTTATCCCTGTCTCTCTTTTGTTAAAGATGAGAAGCAGAAAAGAAAAAATAGTTTTCAAAGTCGGGGTCAGCAGAGATGAGCACACCATTTGCATTTTTCTTTATTAATGTGGGCTAGCTCAGCAGGCAAAGTCTAGAATACTGATAAAAGATTCTGTAACCAAAAACTTATGTTGCAAAAAAGTAGTGACTGCAAATCATTTTTCCCCCTAATGTAAATGAGGCACTGTTGGCAGGGGGACATTGAGGGGTGTGTCATATTTCATTTCAGTTAGGAAATACAGATGTAGGTTGGACAAAAAAAGGCTCCTAGTATTCCACCAAAGAAACATTTTGTGAAAAAAGAGGTTCAGCTGGGCCCCATGGCTGTCACGCAGTCCTGCTCCTTGGTGGTGCCTGCTGTATTGGATCTACATGTTCTCCCTCTGTTTTCAATCTGATCAGCTCACAGAGCTGGCTCTATCCTTGTTTTCTGGCACAGAAACCTTCTGTTAGTCCTCTGTAGAAAGCGAAGCCTTTTACAGCTTGGATCCTATGATCTCCCAAAACGTAACTGCTTTTCCCTTTACCCCACGCTTCCCATTAGCTCAAGCACAGGTTTTTGTCCCACCCTTCCTATAAAGTAGCATGGAGTTACTGAGTACAGAGCATCTCTTTATGGCCCTGTGGTTGTGGAAGCCACTGGGCACATGTGTTTAAGGGCTGCTAGCACTGAACATGCCTTACTGAGGCAGCTCAAGGAATACACAGATATGTCCAAAATATTCAGTAGCTATATGGTTTTCCTTGCCTGAGGCTTCTGAGCTTTCTTAGGGCTGGAATCAGAGATTTGGAGGCCTTCTGGTCTCCTCCAAATCATGGGAAACTTACTCTTTAGTTTGAGTTGGATCTCACAGCTAAACCAATGTGCTATGAAAGGAGGGTTGTCCGTTCTGTTCTGCTCAAGCTTTCTGTGCCTGTGAGAGCACCCCAGCCTGTCAGGCCCACAGTGGGATTAGACAGCTCGTCTCACCTGATCCAATAATTACTTGCTGCCAAAAGGGGTGATCCCACTCCACCTCCTCCCCAGCCATGTACCCCAGCAGCTTCTCTTCCTGTGGCACTGGAGCTCATCTAGTCTCACAGCAAGAATTTCAAGGGACCTAATCCAGAAGGAAGCTAACTGTGACACAGAGGGTGAGCAGTATTTTTGCTGGATTGGCTAGAGGAACCATCTCACCACAGGGTCACATTAGCACAGCCTATGGGAGGCAGGACTGCCCCGTGTGGTGTCAGAGGGCTGTCACAGAGGCTTGGCTGTATCACCACACCATACTCCACAGCACTGAGGAATCCATGCTGAAGGCTGTTTCATGCTCTGCATCCAAGAAAATTCTTCCATTCCTCCCTCCTGAACATCAGATAAACTAAGCAAAACGGATTCATCCTCCAGCCATCTGACTTTCCAGAGAGGGGAGCAATTGATTTTGAATGGGAGCAGCTGACTTTCACTAGGTCTCTGCTTTCTCAGGAAGGTGTGTGACATGGGTCTGACAGTTGAGCTCCACATCTGCCAGTACAACCAGTAACTCATCAATTTCTTACCTTAAATCAGAATACAGAAGTTTACACACAGGCACAGTGCCCAGATTGTCACAGACAGACATGATGAAGAATCTACACATTGACCCAGAGGATGTGCTAATTTGTTCCTGATTATATTGGCTCTGGTACCAGAACAGGGATAAGCAGGTACTGAATTGAGATGAATTTATGTCTACTTTATATTGAACTGACATATGTTTTAATTTCCAGCACTATTATAAAAATTAAAATATTTAAACCAGGCCAGGTGTTGTATTCTGATTAATTGGTGTAAACAAACAAACAAACAAACAAACACACAAAAAAAAGGTGTTTTAACCCTTGGAACAAATTTCCCTTAGAAAATTTTCATCATTCCTTACTCTGGCTTGCAGTGACCCTACACTGATTTATTTTTTTCCTAGATGTCTTCCTTTTTATTTTTCCTTCATGTTTTATGTGTTGGCACAGAGCTAACCCCAAATTTCACCATTGTGTATCCAGGGCTAAACAGCCAACTTACTGTCTTTTAACTGTTAATTTTTAATTTTGTGGATCTCGGCTCTGTAATCTCAGACAAGAAAAGTTAGAAGTATTGCATACTCTAGTCTATTGCAATGTCTCATCCATGAACATAATCATTTTACTTGGATACAACATAGATCTAAGATAGAAAACCTGAAAGAATATTTGTGAAATGAGAATTCTGTTTTCAGTTATGGTAATTAAAAGCATATTTGTGAAACTAAAGGTGTTCTGTTGTGTTGGCTTATACAATTATGCTATAATACCTGTACAGTACAACACACAACTTTCATAGTCCTTTGATTTGTTTTTGTCTACACTTTAAATAGTATAACAAAATCTCCTGGGTAAATAAATGTGCATACAGAAACCTTACATCATTACATAGGCTTCTAGATGTAGCACTGTATGTTAATTTGGAAAGAAGAATAGACAACTATTCTTTAATCAACACCTTTTAACTCTATTTATTTACCTGGAAAGATACTCATATGTCTGCAGAAAAAAGCCTTCTCCTCTCCAAGGAAGTTATGCCATCACTGTGTCCCATGGAAACCTTGGGCTATGGGGTCTTGGCAGCATGGCAAAGTGGATGTATTTCAACATTTGCTCAGTGACTAATTTTACGTGCCCAAATGTGTGGGGCTTTCTTCATAGGATTCTAGGAATGTTTAAACAGTGGTCTGCAGAGGCACTGGTGCACACCTCGCTGCCTGTGGCCACCTCAGCAGGTGCTAGGTGACTTAGAGTGATTTCTACTCTGTCACCTGTGGTAGCTCAGACAGCTTTGAATGAATCACAGGATTCCAAGAACTAGCAACAAACCTCATCACGTGGCCAACCTGCAGCACAGGATCTGTCAGAACAATGCGGTGACTAAGGAAGCTGATGTGATCCCTGGATGTAAAATACCTTCTGTGGGAGTAGACAGGTGATATCACAGTAACAGTAAGGGAATAGTGTGTCTTGTTCTGGTGCCCACACTTGAGAAGAATTATGTTGACAAGTTAGGCTTCACAAAGGAGTTATAAGAGTTATATGATAGCTAAGCAAAGCTGATTTATGACAAAAGACTTCCAATCAGTATTTTTATTTTATCGAAAAGGAGACTAAAAGGAAGCCTGGTGATGAACAGCAGGTTGTGCAGGTTCTCAGCTGCAAGGGGCTCTGTCTTTGTCTATAGGCAAAAAACATAGCCACATCCAGGGCAGCTGAAAGCTAGGAATAAAGTAGGTAGAGTAGTTCAGGGTAAAGATCAATTAACTTCATCACAATATTGTGCTTGGATCATATTCTGGGTTAACAGCCCCAGAAGCCCCTTTAATTGTGATGGCAAAGGTGTCAGGAAATGTGTGCATGAATAATTGAGATGATACACTGTGTAAATAGGGCCAAATGAAGCTTCCCTCCACAGAACTTGAAAGTGCTTACTGGGACATCTGACCTTGAATAGCTCTTAAGGGAGGCTTGTGCAAATCACTTTTGCTGCTATGGGCAGTTCCAGGAGACACGCTTATGGCCTTCCCAAAAGCACGACTGTCTCCTATTCCTTCCTGTTCTATCCCTGCCCTGTTAGCCTGTAAAGCAGTAAGTCATTCATCCTCAAATTCCTTCTCAGTGCTGGTCATTCGTGTATTCAGGTGAAAAAACTCCTGTGCTTCTATCCCATTAAAATCAATGAGTTTTCAAGCTGTCGAAAGATAGACGAGGAGTTCAGGCCTGTTGAATGCAGCAATGGCTTACCGATTGTGTCTAGGTGAAGAGCCGGTGGGGATCTTTCAATTCATTGACTTCACACCAGTTTATTTCATGTTGTCTATTTAGACGCCAAGTGCTTTAAAGTGCAAATTGTCATTTGAAAATTGTCATTTCTATGGATGTAGCGTTTAGCACAGCCTGAAGCCTGTCTTGATTGGAGGTTCTAGATTCAACCTGAATGCAGATAATAGAAATTTATAATAACACTTCAATTAATGCTTAGTCTCCCATGCTGTATAGTTTGATATCAGTGCTGGTTTTTTATTGTGAGCATTTAAAGAAGTTAGTCTTTCCAAGAGGACTCAGCAAATTCTGTGGTAGAAGGATTTTGTGTTTTGTCTCGTAGAAAATATTTCCAGAAGTGGACTGTTTCTTTGACGTGATCATGTGCTCAAAGAAGAGCAGAAGAAATTAACATTTGCTAATCAACAACTCATCTGAATCTAGGCAAGGACTGAAACGAAAATTTAAAATAAAAACGACTTTCAGCTTACATGGGCACTCAGCATGTCCTTGAGTGCCTGCTCTCAATACATAGGTCTAGTTGCTATCGGGTCCTGGTTGAAATTCAATTCAGTTTCAGCATTGTTGCTGTCTATTCTAACTGTGTCCATCCACTCTAGCTGGTGGTAGGGACACAGGAGCAAAGCACACGGAAAGGACAAAATGTTTTTCAACACATGCTAGACTATTCAGAAAAATGTTATGGATGCAGGGGCCTGACACTGGACAAGCATTGGGATTCCCAGGGTCCTGCCATGGAGTACTGTCAGAAAGCAGAAATCTCTTTTTTTGTTAGTGTTAGAAGCATGAGGATCAGACTGCAGTTGAAAACCACAGTTCAGCTGGCGATCAGCACTGTGCAGCAGCAGAAGCACGTGGAAAAATTCTGGCTGACTCATCCATAATTCACCTGGTGTCCCAAGGAACATGTGGCTGGAGTGGGATCCCTGGCGCTCCTGCAAGGAAGAGAGGTCTGCTACCTCTGCACGATGTGGGCAGCAACCAAGCTCCTCTCACCCAGGTAACCCCTCAGTCCCCATGAGAGGGGCTGGTCTCCCTCCTGCAGCACAGACTGGGACTGCAGCCCTGGGATGCTTCATGAGGATGCTACTGTGGGGAAGTCAGTGAGGGGGCTGGCCCCACACCCTGGGAGAACACATGCAATGATTTGAGGAATCCATCCCAGCCAGTTGAAGGTCCCACTCTTTGGACCTTCCTAGCTCTGTGTGTGTGCGCATGTGATGGAAACTCTGCTTTGAGAGAGATCTCTTGGCGTACAACCTCCTTCTGGGCTGGGTTTCCAAGTGCTTCTGGCAATGGGCTGGCCATGTGTTATTAAATCTTAATGATCTGTTCGCACAGAACCCAAAAGGTAGGCAGCTGCAACCCAGGGCAAGGTAGTTTTTAAACCTGACCTTCAGCTTGGTGGTAGCTAAGCAACATGTTCCATATTGAGGGATTTCAGTCACATGATGAGGTTATTTTGAAAGTATAACTGGCCTGAAAGAGACAAGTAGAAAGTCTTGAGGGCTGTTTGAAAGAAAAACAGAAGAAACAGGATGAATATCAGAGACTGTGATTTGCAGTTCTGTGCAGTAGCCTAAACTCAGAGGAATTTGCAAGATAATCTTGTGGAAAAGAATGACAATAAATACAAGGAAAAAATTAAAGATGTGAGAGACAAATGAAAGTAGATGTTAATTACTTTAGCTCCATCCATGCGTTCCTTCTACCGCCAAGGGCTGAAGAAGGTAACCTCTCCAGGACTGACTCCACTGATTTTCTGAAGAGATGAATGAAACTGAGAGTTCTCAAAATACCAGAGCTACAAAATAAGTTGGTGGGAAACCTTTCATACATTAGTCCTGAGACTGCGTGGTCATCCACACAGCCTGGGCAGAGCAAAGAGCTGAAGTGCATGTGTACACAGAAATTCCCAGTACAAGGGCCTCAGGATGTCAGCTGGGTTGCAGAAGCCCCAGGGCGCCCATAGATCAAGAGGACTCTATGCTATAATTCTTGCTGCGGTGGATAACTTCTGGCTGAAGTCTCTATCAGCGAGAGCATGGAAAAACTTCATGAAACAGGATTCAGAACTCACTAGATAGTACACGCCAGTCAAACACATCAGTTACATACATAGTCTGCAAATGTATATCTATTTTACTTCCAGGAACTGTGAATAATTTCAGGCAATTATCTTTCCAGGGCTGTAGCCATTTTTGCTACCCTTGATCATCTTAAATAAATAAATAAATAAATAAATAAATAAATAAATAAATACACAATCTAGAAAATGTGATGTTCTAATAATAACAACTTTGTCTGGCCAAAGCAAAGTTCCTTTACTACATGATGCTTGATCTCACACATGCTTCTGTAGTTATTTTCTTGTCTTGAATCCAGTTACTTCACAGTGTTTCAGATGGTTATATATATATATTCGTCTTGTGTTCTGCCACTGTTCCTGAGAGCACTCTTCATTGCACAATTCTCTGTATTATTTATTTTGAGGCAGCTTCCAGGATAAAGAATTAGTCCTGGGATTTATTCACAGTTTTGACATTGACCAGCTGGGTGACATCTGGCCAGGTCACTGCACCTCTTCACCACTGTTTTCCCAGCAGGAAATGTAGGGTAATAACTCTTTCTGAAATCACATGGAGTTCTACAGATGAAGTACTGTATTGTTTACAGTCCCTGTTTACACCAATGATTTCAGCGGTGTAGCAGACTTAGGCACAGAATTTTCCTCTGTTTTGTTTTCTTTTTAGCAGATAAGAACTCAAAGAGAACTTGTCAAAGTGCTTATAAACCTACAACAGAACTGGCAGAGACAGACGATCACGGAATGTTTCTGTTCCTCAGCCTGTTTTTAAAAAGACACAATAGTAATGGAGACAAGCTTTTAAATTAGATGTTTGTGACCTATTTGGAACATGTACAATCAATGCAGACTTTGCTCATTATTTTGAATGTTTTTCTTAGGGTGGCCTCTGCAGGAACAAATAGAACATTTATTATACCTGTAATTATGTGCACCCTTGGCACAGCTAGGCAGGGATGCTTCTTGAATTGCAGCAGCCCCAGGACATGGCAGGGAAGAGCTGCCTAAATTTAAAAGTCTCACTGTGACACTTACTTTCCCGTCCAGCCTGAGAGTCCACTTAACTCCACGTGGAAGGCCTGTCAAATTAGGAAAGTTCCCTGTAGCGTCTCTGCCTCTTTAAAAAAGTGCCCAACAGCCAGATTAAATTTGTCTTCCAGTAACTTTCAGGTCCTCAGATTGAGGAGTCTCTAAAGAGATGCAAGAACAACAGCCAAGTAATTTGGCTAGAGATGCATCAGTTAATTTTAAAAGATGTTTCCTCTTTTACTCTTTTACATAATCTTCTCTTTAAAAAAAGTAAATTAGTACTAAATACATTTTCTTACAGACATCAGCTACTGGAAAGGTTCTTTATAACACACACAGTCATGATCTTGTAATTGTCTTGTACAGTAATCAGCGTATTTTATCTCTTACGTTCACTTTTGGAGTTCAACTATGTATCAAAAAAATGCCCCCAAAGGGGGATATTAGTCAGATTACCCCTGTCTTGCCTTGTCTTTGTAATCTCATCTCTACTTCCTCATTTACAAACACCATAGTTCAAACACTGCGTGCCCCTTAATAGCAAAGCTGTCTATTCCTGCTCGGAGACGGGCCCTGGCTTTGATACCTGATACACTACACACCAATGTGAAGCTTGATTTGCCAATGAGAATCCAGGGGAGTTCAATTCAAAATCCTACTAATACAAGGGAGACTGGATGATCAGGGACTACGACTGTTGTTTTGGAGCTGCTGGCCAGGGATTTTTGCAGTATTAGAGTCAAGGATTTGTCCATCATCTGAGCCCTAGTAAACAAAGGCAAAATTGCCGTATTATTTTGATATTTATTTCCAGTGTATCATCTTGCGGTGCCAAAGTCAAGTCATGCATCTGTTGATTTTGTAACTAAAGTACTGTTGGTTAAATTGTCCTCCTCACTACTTCATAAATGTGGGAGGAAAACATGTTAGTGGATCAGAGTAGTGCACCACAATAGTGGATGCAACTCTCAGCTAGGACATAGGATATGAGAAAGAGGAATCAAACTGGAGTCAGCTGAGGATAGCTCTTCTACCAGGCAGTCAAATTCCTCTAGGAGGAACCCTTGAAACCTGCTTGGGATATTTCTTCCAGTAGAGCTACGCCTGCAGTGTATGCAGGGTGCAGACATTTTACCACAGTCAAACCGTATGCAGCCTGGTTACGCTTTGTTATGTTCTTGGCAGCACTGAAGGAGAATGATGTAGTGAATTTCTTTCATGTATGTGTTTGTAAAAGGCACAGTACTGGATGTTCAACATCACTAAGGAGCCAAAATAAATATACTATGGTAATGACTTTCAGGATGTGGAAGACAATGTTCTATCACTTAATGGTAAGTAAATAAATAGAATAGCAATTTTGGCCTTGTTAATTAGACAATGTTGTTAACTTCAATACAGTAGTAGACACCTGGCTCCTTCTTACTATGCTTTTAAAGTTCTGTGCTAAGAACTGGACCTGTACAGTCCTTTCTTCTCAGTTAAAAATTAAAGTTCACTCTTATACAGGCTCAGAAACTATGCAAGATGTTGATAAAAGATGTGGCTAATTCTAGTGGTACAAAGCCCTTACTCTTCTTCCCATCTTTCCCTGATTTTAGGACCCATATTAAAAGGAAGCAGAGTTATCTTTCAAGTAGTGCTGCTGCCCATCTTCATGACACCGCTTTGAAAGATGTTGCTGGATATGGAATCATTAGCATTCATTTCTTTGGAAATGCAGAGAACCCTCGGTTTTCAGAGCCAGAAAGCACAAGCTCAGATAACCATCACTTGGCATTTCTCGCTGGCCAGTTTTTCACTGCTGTTTCACACACATTTGTCTCTGGCGGTTCACTAACGAGGAGCGGTCAGTTTCTTGTTACGGCAGGGGGGTGCCCTAAACTTTTCCTGCCCTGTTGCTCCAACAGTGTTTGCTGGGTTTGTTTTCCAGTTCACATTAATCCAGCTGAGCTGTAAGCACATACCTGACCAAGGAACATTTAAAAGATTTGTGTGGCTGCATTTATATTCTCTGTGAGTAGACACAGTTATAATACTTGCTTTTCCTGCATTTTTCACTGTGATTCAACATTCCTGTACACAGGGCTGTGCCACTTTAAGGATTGTGTTTCCATTTAAGTTGACAGAGAACTTGTATTAAAAGTTAGAAAGAGAAGTTGCTGCCTTCTCTGCTATTAATAGTATTGCTGCTTTATATAACTTCATGATTCCCATACAGTGGATAAATTATAACAGACAAATAAGCATCTCTGCCCACAAGGAACTTTTACTTCTGCATAAAAAGAGCTTAAAAGATACACAGCAGGAAATTCGATGCAGAAAACAGACTGAAATTTAGAGGGCAGAGGGCAAATGCTACAAAGAAGTAGCAAGTCTGCAAAAGGTCAAATCTTATTCTATTGAAGAGGGACTGTCACCAGAATTAGGGCCAGCATTACTGTCCCATAATACATAACGAAATTCCTGGATGAGCAGTGAAAATTGAGACATCAGGAAGACAGAAGAAGAGGCTATTTTTCTTAAAAAGTGTTTAATTTTCCAAGTGCATTTCCTCTTGGCCAAGCTTTGTCTCACCTCTTCCTATGAGCCAAGGATGATATGTCCATGAGTCACATCTCACTTCAGCTGCATTGCATCTTCAGCAGCTTTTGTCCCCACCTCTTCAGCATTTTTGCCAGTGCTACCTCCTGTTCTCCTTGCTCAGACACAAACCTCGGGCAGGGATGGACAGTGAGCTTGTCCCTGCCCATTGCCACTTTTTGTGCTGGGCCACCTGTGTGCTGGGCTGGGCTATGGCACAGCTTGGCTTTGTGGTGATCAGGGTGCTGAGTGGCACCAAGCAGCTCCTATGGGAACCACAGGGGCCAGGTAAGGACCCTTGTGCTCAATTGCATCATTCATGCTGCAGACAGAGGACTTGGACAGTAAAACCATGGTTTAAATAATATGCTGTCTCTAGAAGCCAAATATATACTACGAGAAATCACTAAGAGCAAACACCTCTCCCTCTCCCCCCAAATTATACTATTTAAAAGGACATAGATTAAAATTTATCATGGAGTGAGTTTAATGTAAATATCTCATGACTGTAAAAATATTGTAAGACACTATAAAGGTTCCAAAGTCAAGCATCCATAATAATTAGAAACATGATAATTTGGATGAAGTTTTGCAGCCTTACTTCTTTCTGAGTGCACTTGCATCCTAGTAGTCTTAATTTGTATGATCACATATAAGTTTTTTTGAGAACTCAGAATGCTTGATTAAGCTGGAATTGGTTCATATGTTTTTGTCAAATGTGCTGGAATCGGAAGGATGTCTCCAGGCACCTTTCTTTCTCCATTAAATGCTGACACAGCTGAGGTGAGAAGTTAGGTGAGAAGCTTAATGGTCAGTGAAGTGATTCATGCTTCTGGTACTGACACAGAGCACTCTTACTGAGAGTACTACATTTATTCCCAGTAAATTTCACCACCAGCTGATCCACGACCGGTGCAAGCTTTGCACAGAGAGAAACTGTAGTGCTTGGTGGTTCTTGGTGCACTCCCAAAGTGTGTCGCTCACTGGCTAAGGGGCCTGGTGGTCCAGAAACCTTACGGCAACCAAAAACTGAAACATGTCTCTTTATGCACTAGTTTGTACCTTTCTGCAGTATGGCAACAACTTTTGAAAATGTATTTTCAGGCTCTGCATTTTAGCATGGACACAAAGGTCATTGCAAACAAGAAAAATCTAACTTAATTAACCCAAGGATATGATTTTAATATGGGATTTGCCCCGCTCTCATTAATGAGCTGGTTCTCCAATACAACTTCCTGCTATTGTTTAGTGTTGGAGGGTCTGACCTTCTCGACAGCATTGGGCCTCCTACAGATTGCACCTTTGGAAGGGTGAGTTCAGAGCAGGGGATGAACGCTGTGGGTCCTGTGAATTTAATGCAGCACTCCAGGAAACTCGCGACTTGCTACAACCGTGCTCTCACCAAGCCCGGCAGCTGAGTGCAAGGTACTGCACAAAAGGAGGTCTTTGCATTCACAGCGTTTACTCAAAGTTGCTTGGCACATCAACAAGGTAACATATTCACGGAAGAAATAACGACTCTCTAACAAGCAAGTTTATCCTAGAACAGACCATTAAAATTAAATAAACCACTTGTTTATCAAAAAGTTCCTTTAATTACCAAGAAGAAGCCAAATGTGACAAATCCATGACAACACTGAATTGTTATTCTACTGAAAACTTTGTGTTTTAAAATAAATTCTTCTCTACCACAAGGCTTAACTTATTAAGACCCGGGAGTGCAGACAGTATTTGCCTAAGAGCAAGCATTATTATGCATTAATTACCTTAAGAAAAAGAAAAGTGAAACTGCAATTAACAATATACAACAGAGAGCTTTTTGAGATGAAAAGGATTCACACTCCACACTTTTCCTCAGCCTTTCTCAGAACATACCAAATATATTAAATGTGAGAGGACCTATATATACAAATCACTGTTTCTCTACAAAGCTGTAATACTGAGAAGAACACTGTCAAGTCAAATTAAGGGCTCCTGATTTTTATTATTTCATTGCAAATCCTTCAACACTTTTTTGTTCTGGGGTCAAAGTGAAAATACTACAGTAGTAATTCTACCTTTTAAAATTTAAAGCGATTTTTTAAATTTTTCTGTACCAAAAACTTGTACATACGAAAATAAAGTTTCCTAAAAACTCATAAAACAGATGGCAAATAACCAACCACCTACCTATCTTCTCTAAATGTCTTATTTTTAAGAAAATGTGCTTTCATTTGTGGGTGGGCATTGACTCATGAGTTTTGAACACTCACTGTGGCAATGTAAATCTGGATCAAAACTTAAATTCTGTTTAAAAAAAAAAAAAAGTTGAAAAAAATTTAAAGCAACAGAAATGCTTGTATTCTGTTTAATTTTCAGACTATCCAAATTAAATAATTAAATATTTCACACCACTCAAGCATTCCCTGGCATTGCTGCAAGTCAAAACACAAGAGAAACCTGTTAGCGTCTCAGTCACTGGAGGTTTAATAAAGAGTTTAAACAAGTGCCTGTCAGGAATGCTCATGGCATAGCAGGTCCAGCCGTGGAGGCTGGAGAGATGAGGTCAGATCATCCCTCAGATTTCCTCAACTTTTTGATTCCTAGAAAGGAATTATTATTGAGACACTTGATAGGGGGGCAGTGCCATGCAGCTGCGACACATCAGTGATGATACTGTGGTTTTTATATACTGAAGATTTTTATACCGTATTCTGTAATATCCTAACACAGATAAGTTCACAAGATAAGATAAAAGAAGCTGTCAAGTAGGTACGATTTAGTAATTTTCAAGCTGATTAAACAATATTGTTGATGACAGAGGTTAGCACAGGTCTGGCTTGGCAAACAACAATAATTGCTGATCATAATAATAATAATATGTACTAGAACAGGAAGCTCTTCCTCCAAGCTTCTGAGCATATACACTGCAATCATGACAGCATACATAATGGCAAGTTAATCTTAAAAACAATCACCTGCAAAATCATGACCTTGTTTGAAATATTTTAATTGCTCTGTCATGCAAGTTACTCTCCAAGGTTACTCTGACTGAACAAAGCCAGAAAAATACTTTGCATTTTGTCAGATAATGTGCTTTGTAGACGCATGTTTTTATACTTCTGAAATAAAAGGAGGCAACTGTCTGTGCATCCTACAGGCTTCTTGTATATTTAACATATTGCATAAATCATAACATAGTTATTGGTCATGTACAATGAAATGCTACAATCTAAGAAGGGCAGCAGATATTCAGGATTTCAGATTTCAGCAGAAATTCAGGATTCAATACTAACTTTTTTCCCTGGAACAGACGTGAAAGAGACAAACTACAGATTGGTAGGAGTGGGAGCAACTACAATAGCTGAAGATTATTAGAACGCTGTGTGAAAACCTGACAATTTCACACCACTAAAGTCCATTTAAAATCTACTTTTGCCACTAAATTAACATGTGGAGCATTAAAATTTGTATGTGTGACAGATGCAGAGAGGAAAAAAATAGTTTCTCATATGTAAGCATGTCTTTTACTGAAGAGCCAAGTCAGCTAAAGAGTAAAGCAAGACAAAACTCTATCAGTGTGCAATTCCTGGAACCTTACTCATCTCACTTCCTGATTCTTCTTTTTGGCCTCCTTTCCCTTAGGGCCCTCCCACCTCTATAAACACCATAACAGTAATTATCGCGTCAGTGGAGACTTAAATATTCCTGACATCCTAAGATCTAACGAGTACAGGACATTTCACAAAGGCCTGGCTGGGCTTTCAAGAAGTGGGTCAGCTTGACACATCCCATGTGTTTCTGAAAGCCTGCAGTCTTTGAGCTTGCTCATCTATGGTAATGGGCACCCTACCAATGCACGGGCTGGAAACAAAACACTGCCTGGTTTGCCAGGGGAACTTTAAATTGTTTATCAAAAGCGCGTAACTCTTAAATTTCCATCCTAAACATCATAGAGAGGACGTCTTATGGTGCCTGGTCACACAGCAGTTTCCAAGTTCGGCAGTTTTGTGACGCACCTGCCCCCCTTAGCTAAAAGGGTGCTGGAATTTCTCCAGCTGCACGCAGGAGTCAGGCTGCTGATGTACCCAGCCAGGGTAAGACAAAAGGGAGCGCAGAGTGTTTCCATCCATTAGTCCAAGAAGGCTGCATGGCGAGCTCTTCTCTTCTTTCATTTCATATCCTACTGTCCTTCATCCTCACTTCAGTTGGTTACATACCACAACAGGATTTTTTAGTCCTGGCTGATCTGGCCAAACAAATTCTTTTCCCATAGAAATTCTGGCCACGGTGGTTTCTTTTTTTTTAGTCACCCTTCAATAGTTTTTCTTATATTTCAACATTTAAATCATGCCAACTTGCTTCCACCCTCGGCAGAAATTCATGATGAGTCAGAAATGGATCTCGTCCTTCTAGCTGAGAATCATTTCTCTAATAGTGCTATGGTTTGATATCTGTTTTCACAAAGGGAATAAGCCAATGTGTCTCATCATATTTTCTATCCTGCCCCCACATAAATTTGTGTTGTGAATAAATAACATTCTATTCAACTTGGAGGGCATTTTATTTTTGTGCACATTTTGACATTTTAGTTAGAGTATGAAGGTGGTACAGTAATCCAGGCAGCAGAGACTACAAAATCTTCTATTTATGATCTATTCCAGTGAACAGATTTTCAGTTCTCCTTAAACTGACTTTTAATATTAAGTAAAAACCCCGCAACTCTATGCACCAGAAAATATTCCAAAATAATTGTTCTTCAGCATGGAAAAAGGATATGGTAATGACATGTGAATAGTTACTTTGGAAGAAAAGCATGAAGTTAGCTATGGATACTCTAAACTCATTAACAAAATGCAAAGAAATAATAAAAGAAAAATTGGACTGCAGAGATTAAATTTGGTGAGATTTTGTATAAAGAGTGAATCATGCTTCTATGAAACTTGGTGTGCCTGTAGATCACAGTGCTCATGTACAGACGAGAAAGGTAAGAACAGAATAAAGAGAACAAGCCTGATCTCGCTGTGTATACATGCTGATGTTCAAGTGCCAAAACTACATAAATATAGATATCTATCTATCTATATTTCCCCCTATATATTGTGTAGATATATAAAAACCACAACTGAAACATTGGCAAACAAGATTTCTAATCACTTTTGCTCTAAGATGGCACAGGCATAGTTGAGTCATGCAACAAAATTATTTCTATTAGTGGATTGCTCAGCTTTATCAAAGCAGAAGCATAGTGAGCAGCAATATAGTAATACTGTAAATTGCAAATGGATTACCATTTGATTCAAAAAAGTTAATAGGTCATGATGGCCTATAATTCATATGTGATTCATTTTGGCAAGTCTTCCATTTGTCAGTTCATCGAGCCTACCCTATACATAAGCAGCAGGGCTAAAAAACGGTCTGAAGAGAAAAGGGCTCAGGTCGTTGAAAGACATCTATCCGTCATGCTGTTGAAATATCATCGCCTACTTCTTAGTGGTTTTCTTCTCCTGCTAGAACCAGTAAATCAGCTCAGTAGGCACAATAATAAATAACACACTGCTGATTTCCAAGCAGCTTCTAGAAGCAGGAAAATTAATTCCAAAACAGTTACAAAGAAACTACGCACTGGAAAAGCTTAACTGGGAGGAATACTAAACAAAGAACAGCAAACAGTTACCATCACTACAAACGGGAGATATTAAATTTCGGAGAAGTGCCTGGAAATGTGTCAGGCTGGCAGCCGCAGCACAAGCACTAAATTCATGTGCAACTAGGAGGCTTGGTCCTACGGCAGGGACAAAGGACACATACAGAAATAGACTCCCAAGGAGAATCCTGCCTCTGTTTCCTGATGACAGCCAGAATGCTATCGGCATCACTGGCACAGATGGCCATAGCCCACTTACTCACTCTTAATGAAAACACAGAGAGCAGCCAACACAGGATCCAGAAGCTAAATTAACCTCTGCAACATCGAGGCCGTGCATAAAGCTCTGTTGTGCGAAGAAGATGCGTTTGTGCCAATCAGGACAGCTTAATTCTTACTGGAGCTGCCTGAAGGGTGTCAGTCGGGTTGCTCTCCCCTCTCCTCTGGCTCAGGATTCCCCAAGGAGAGTGATGGGTGTACTGACAGTGAGCTCAGTGACGCCCATGCAGCACACCTGCCCAGAGGATATGTCTCCTGGACTGAGGGAGTGATCACCTGCACTCACTTTAAAACACGTGTTCCACACTTTGACTCCCTGTTGAGAGGCTCAACAAGAGGTCAAAAAAATACCCTCAGTGCCTGGAATGCTTTGATTACATTTTCTTTGCTTGAAATGGTCCCCTAAAGTAAACATAAAAGAAAACCAAGCATACAGAAGAGAATGTTTGCATTTGAATGTCGAAATTAGGCCTAACAAAAGGGAGGCATTGCTTTCTGCAAAGCTAAATAATCTCTAGCTGATCCATCTACTGAAATTCTTTAAAAGTGTAAAAAAAAAAAACAAAACCAACAAACCCAACCAAAAACCACCTCAAAAAACCAAAGATTTTGGTGGACTAATCAATGTTTCACAGTGTTTCAAAAGGCCTTTGATTAAATCTCTAAGCCAGAGAGGACTCAAGCAGCTAAATAATCACTGGGCAAAAAGAAAAGTACAATCATGGTTCAAAAACTGGAGATGGAAAACAAAGAACAGAATTGAACTGCGAGTTTCAGCGATGGCAGAAGGTTAACGCCAGCCAGCTTTGGGGCTCTGCAGCAAGTCTCATATTGCTGCTGTATTTACCACTGATCTAGAAAGAGGGCTGTGTTGTGAGATGGCAACATTTGCAGCTGTCATAATTATTTCAGCTAAGCAAGACAAGAGGAGACTGTGATGATGAGGAAGTGCTAACAAAACAGAATGCACCATGAAATGGTGAATTAAATTCAATACTGAAAATGCAAAACAACACACATTAGGGAAGGACATGAGTACTGCTTCTAAATCTGACAAGCTCCCATTCATTTATACTAAACTGGAAAGTAGAAACTGGGCATTTATATAGATATCTATGAGCTATCTCTAATTCTCACAAATCTGTAGTCAGAAAACAAGTTAGTAGAACACAGGAGGAATAAGTAACATACTGGTTAACACCAAGTATTAGAATGCCTCTACAAAACCTCTGACATCATGCACAGTCTATCCTCACTCAGAAAAAGTGACGTGAATGTGTCTGTCTAGGGGCATAATCTGTAGAAAAGACTTTCATATAAAGAAATGCTTTTTACACTTGGATTGTTTATCCTTGGAAGATGGCAAAAGATGTGATAAAAGCAAACAGAGTAGCAGAGTAGGGAATAATGTCAAGAAGTAAGTGCAGAAACACCTGCTCTCCTGTCTTACTGTTCAAGAAACTGGAATCTGATGGTGGCAATCTCAAATGGGTGACATGGAGCATTTTGGCACAAATGCTAGAAGTGTGACACAACTGAGGAAGCAGATATGGCAGAAAATTTTCTGACAATCACAAAAGAGTTAAGACACATCTAAACTTACGAACATAACAAATGTATCTCCCAATGTCTGTAGTTAGCCAAATACTGTATTTTTAATAAAAATATAAACAACTCTTCACAGTTTACATCTGGTAAATTTATATATAGTGAGACATAGCCTACAGTGCCAAGGTAATTGACCCTCAGGCTTGGTTCAGCTTGTGTTTCAGCATCCATCCTAGGCACTTCTACTCTTGTACAGTTTGCAGCTCCGCCTGATAGGGTATTTTTAGATAACTGCATTTTGTCCAGCCATAAATGCTATTGGACATCACGAAGCAGTCGCATGTGACAGGATATTTTGGTAACTATAGGTGAGAAATGTTTCATGCAAGCTTTTGTGAGTGTCACACCTGCATTACCTCACATGCCATTTCACATAGATGAAGCATAATTAACCTGCTCTGTTTCCTGCTTTTGTGCCTATACTCTAATATGCTGGCAGCTGGAAAAGGGTTTGTGAAGTGATCAACATTTCAGGTTCACAGAATCACAGAATTGTTAGAGTTGGAAGATATCATCCAGCCCAACTTTGTTGCCAAGGCAGGGTGACCTAGAGCAGGTGACACAGGAACACAACCAGGTGTATTTGGAATGTCTTCAGAGAGGGAGACTCCACAACTTCCCCAGGCAGCCTGTTCAGTGCTCTGCCACCCTGAATCTAAACTTTTTCCTCATGTTCAGGTGAAACTTCCATTTTAATTTATAGTCATTGCTCCTCGTCCTGTTGATGGGCACCACTGAAAAGAGTCTGGCACCATGCTCTTGACACCCACCTTTGAGATATTTACATGCATTAATGATAAGCCCTCTCAGTCTTCTTTTCTCCTGACTAAACAGGCCCTGCTCCCTCAGCTTCTCCTCATAAGAGAGATGCTCCAGACCTCTCATCATCTTTGTGGTCTCTGCTGAGCCCTTTCCTGAAGCTCCTTGTTTTTCTTGTACTGAGCAGCCCAGAACAGAAGTTCTAGACTTGCCAGTGACATTCCCTTCCTTTTCTAATGTTTTCCAAGGCAAGCTTGCCAATCCGTAAACCATTTCTCTTTCACTGCTGCCATGTGAATATATTAGTGCAGGCAACCACTGATTACCAACAACATTAAGCACAAAAAAACCCAATACGCAACACACAAACCAAAGAAGGAAAACAGCCCCCGAACAAAACCTCCTCAGAAACACTGCACTGCTCCTCCTTTCCTCCTGAGCTGAGGCATTCTCAAGTTTTCCCACCTCTGGGAAATGCTCTCAGTGGCAATTCCCCTTACCAGCTGTAGTGCTGGGCACAAGGTGTGGGCAGCATACCCACGCTGTTCCTGTCAGGAGGCACAGCCTCCCCAGAGCCACACACCTACCTTCATCTATTTTCCCCACCTGCCATCCCCAATCATCCCCAATGACGGCAGAGCCCACTGCGATGCTGCCTTCTCCTTCTTCTCCAATTCAATGTCATGACCTTCACCTGAAGGTAGGGTAACTGAGGTTCTTGTCAATTGATCACTTGGAGTGAACTAGAGTGAAACGACACCGAGTGACTGGTGTTTATATATATATATATGTAAGTATGTACATATATATATGTACGTATATGTGTATGTGTGTGTGTATGTGCATAGTTTACGTACTTTTACAAGAGTTTTAATTTGATCCCGCACTGCTTGCGGGTCGTGCAAACTATTACAAGCCCGGGTCGCCGGGAGGAAAGAGTCGGCCTTATGACTGTTCAATTTCATTAGGAGGCAACAATCCCGGTTGGACTCACTCCAGATAGTCAATCCTTTTGAATCAGTCATTAACACACTGAGAGTTAATGTCTTTCTCCCCTTTACCCCTCTGAGAGTCAGGTTGATTTTGTCCCGGAGAAAACCTTTCAACAAGTCCAGGTTACACAAGAAGACTTTTCGATGGGTCTGATGTGCCCAGGTCAACACCACGAGGAGAATTATCATCAGTCTCAGGACTGTAATGTCAGTGACAGGACTCGAGGAAACAGCAAGAAGCTGTGTCAGGGGAGGTGTAGGGTAGAAATCAGGAAAACATTCTTCCCCCAGAAGATGGTTGGGCTCCCCATGGAAGTGGTCACAGCACCAAGCCTGCCAGAGTTCAAGGCACATTTGGACAAAGCTCTGTAGCGGCATATTCTGATTCCATGATAATTTCATAACGAGGAGACAGTCACCATTTGGCTGGCCCCCGGCAGCAACACCCTCCAGTAACCCGCTGAGGGTCAGCGGCCCTTCCCCCACTGCCCTCGGGGGCTCGCTCAGACTTCCTCCTGGAGAGAAGCTCGCGACAGGTCCGGGTCACGGCAGAGAGCCCCACAACAGCTTGGGAGCGCAGGGGTCACTCCGGCACCAGGTCCGAGGGAACTCGCGGCGCCGCCACTCCAACGCTCCCGCCCCGCTCCCCGCCCCGCTCCGCGCCTCGCGCCCCCCGACGGGCGGCGGCCCCGCCCCGCCGCGAGCGCGGGGAGGAGGCGGGGCCGGCCCGCGAGCTCCGCTGACGCGGGGGCGCGCGGCGGCGGGGGCGCGCCGGGGGCCGGACGCAGCGTGTGCGCGCCGGGCGCGCCCCCGACCGGAGGAGGGGCCGGGGGCCGAGCCAGCCCCGCCGCCGCGGCGCCCGCTCCCCGCCCGCCTCCCGCTTCCGCCCGGCGCTGCCGCCGCCGCTCAGCCCGCCTCGCCCCCGGCCCCGCCGGGCCCCGCGACGCCCCTCGCTCCCATCGGGCACGTCGGGCACCTCCACCGGCCGCCGTTCGTCGCCAACCCTCCCCCACCCCGCCCTCCCGCCTTCTTCCGAGACGCTCCGGTTGTGGGGGTGACCCGCGCTCCGATCGGCCCCGGGCCTGCCCGTCGCTCCGCCCCCGGGCCCGTCCGGTGACAGTCGCGACCGCCGCCGGAGGTGGCGGCGGAGGAGCAGGAGGAGGCCGGAGCCGGGATGTCCGGGCAACAGCAGCAGCAACAACAGCCGCCGTCGCCGCAGCTCCCTTTGGCGGCCGCCGTTCCCCCGCCGGCGCCGGGGATTCCCTCCGCCGCCGCCAGCCCCGGCCCCGCTCCGGCCGCCGCGCTCCTGCTCCACCCGCCGCCGCCGCCTCCGGCCACCGCGGCGCCGCCGCCACCCGCCACCGCCACGGCCGGCGGCGGCGGGCCCGCGGCCGCGGGGAGCGGCGGTGCCGGCGCCGCGCTGGGCCTGCCGGCGGGGAGCGGCACCAGCGCCCCGGCGCCCTTCCCGCACGGAGACCCGGCCCTGAACGAGCAGGAGAAGGAGCTGAAGCGGCGGCTGAAGAGGCTTTACCCGGCCGTGGACGAGCAGGAGACGCCGCTGCCCCGCTCCTGGAGCCCGAAGGACAAATTCAGTTACATCGGCCTCTCGCAGAACAATCTGCGGGTGCACTACAAAGGTGAGGAGGGGCGGCCCGGGCTGCCGCGACACCCCCTGTCCTCCCCGGGGCCGGGGGCTGCCCGACCCCTCCGTCGGGCAGTGGGCACGGGAGTAACAATAACAGGAAATAACACACGCTCCTCTCCCTCCTTCTTCCCTGTTTTCCGATCCCCTAAATTTCGCCTCCCCCTCCCTGCCTCCTCGCCCCCCCCCCCCCCAGCGTGGAGATAAGGGGCTTGTTTTCCCTTATTTCAGGTTTATTTTTCTCTCCTTTCCCCTCCCCCTCTCCCCCCGTTTCTGTCGCCGTGCGGGGAAAGGGAGGGGGACACAAGGGGCCGCCCCCGCCTCCTTATGCTTCTGGAGTGGGCATTATGTAAACTCGGAGACTTCCTCCGTGGATTCAGGTATCGCCAGAACGTTTGGGTCGGAGGCAGGAGAATAAAGGACGCTCGGTATGACGTGTCCTGTTTATGGTAATGAGCGAGAAAAAGAAGAGGCTGTTTTTTTTTTCCCCACCTCTCGAGAAGAGCAAGGGTTAAATGGAGTTAAGAGCAGCAAGCGTTAAGCTATTGAACACGGAAATGACGGGAGGGGAAAACACTGAGAAAAACACGGTTTATTTTTAAACTGTGAAAGAAATTACTTTAAAGTCACTGGTAATAATCTTGCCCTAACCGTAGCACAGAGTAATTTGAAGAAAGGAACGACAATAGGACTTACATTAATAAAGGTGACTAAAACTTTCTTCCTAGACGATTCACAGTTAAAGTTACAGATTTTCAAATAAAAGGTAAAAAACAGAGTATGCTTTTGTATTAAAAAATAATATCAGTGAGAGGCATTAGAAGAAAAACTTGTGTTGATTGTTACGAAATGTCATAAAACCTGGGAACATAAGCCTACACTCTGACCCGAAAAAAGACAGACACATCTGGTGTTCTAGGCCCAAAGTCACAAAGTAGAAGTGTTGTGGATTCAAAGCCACTTCTGAGTTGGCTTTGAAGAACGGGGGTCTTTTGTTAGTCTGTTGTCAGATGAACGTAGTGGGAGGGGAAAAAAACCGTGCATTTACCCTTTCTCAGAGTTTGCAGTGGAGAAATTCAAGGGAAATCTCGATAAACATGTTACTGTTTAATCGGAGGAGGAAAACTGCAACACAAACACATGGCAGGATTTGGCTGCCATGAAAGGATTAAATGTCCTCTGGTAGACTTTTTTTTTTTTTTTTTTTTTTTAAATAGAGAGGTTTTATTATTACACACAAAATACTGTGTTAAAAATGCTAAGTTTAATGCACCGTACAAAGATAATAACAGAGCTTGATGACTGTAGAGCAGATTTCTGGGAGGCACCGAGTGATTTAAGGATGTGTAATTTAATACTCAACTCTGAATTTCCTGGCTTTTGTTCAGTGTTTTATGACCTTGTATTTTTAGAAACATTTTGTATTTTCTGGTGCTTAGTGGCGGTGGGTTGTTTGGTTTTGTTGTTCTTTTTTTCTTCTAAGATGATCATAGCTTAGTGGCTATCAAGTCCTTCTGCTGGTTTGTTTTGCTTTGGCCAGCTTCTTTTTCTCATGATCTAGACTTTAGAGGTTGAAACCTCTCTGATCTCTCAGTGTTATTGCAGAAGTATATTTTCAAGCTCTCCTTGTGCCATCCCTGTTTTTCCTCACTTATCTCCTTTGCTAGGGTGTTAAGGAAAATCATAACCTCAAAGAAATTACAGAAGTCAAAGCACAGTTAGAGGTTATAACAATGGAATACCTTTACTCTAGCTCTTAAATAATGGTAAGTGCTGAAGGTTGAAGAGTTCCTAGGTTTTAGCCCAGAGGACTCTGGAAAGGAGAGGTGCCAATATAACATGTCTGGTGCTTTTCTTTTTCCTAAGTGCAAATGGGAGTAAATGACTCCTTAAGTAGCCCATCTTTTCTTCTGAGTAATTTAATGAAGATGGCTGTTAGGGGAACTCCATGTTTTATGTTATCAGCCTGGCATCTGGAGTTGCTAACTGGGCTAAGCAATGAATGGTATCAGAGCATTTTTACCTGAGAACCAGGGGGCAAACATGTTAACCTCCTTCCTTTTCTCCCTCCTGGATCCTTCAGCCCTAAGAACGCAGCAAAAGGGAAGAAATTGAGGAGGTTCAATGAGGAGAGCAAGGGAAGATAGCAAGTAAGAATGTACTTAGCACTGTGAAATAGTGTTTCTACAAATCATTTCTCAAAAGAAAGTGCTCACAGTATCTTCTTTTGTAATATTGGTGCTTTCAGTGCTTCTGAAATTACCTAAGTAGTAGTGGAAGAATGTTGGATGTTTTTGTTGAAGGGAGATATGAATTATATGTTGAGCAGGCATAAAGAACTGTTAAGAGTTTTGACCAGAATACTCAAGGAAAAAGATAGGTCTGTCTAAAGAAGCCAGTAACCTAAAGCAATTCTTACTATTTTCTATTACTGTAGTGTAGGTGCCCTCTTCACTAAAATTTTCACTTCTGCCTCTGTAGATTTCTGGCTATAGAACTGTCTTTCTGGAGTCATTTCCTTCTGTTCTATGACTGGTAGAAGGCAGAAAGCGTTAACAGCAGTGCTTTGCCTTCACCTTGGATGTGTTTGGGCTACTGAAAAAATCAGTGGAGAGGAACAATCAGCGCAAAAGCTTTCAAAGTTATTTTTCATACAGTTAGCTTCATAATTTTAATGTGCTGATGTATTGCGAGCAGTGATATTTTTGTTTCATTGGTTTGTGAGAGGGATGATGGTCCTCTCGATGTAATTTTTGAAGATTCCTTTCATTTTCTTGCTTACCAGTGGACAGGTTGTAAGGAAACATGAAGTGCAGTAGATGTCTCTACCCATTGCAGCTGGGATGTTTTGTGTACTGCATTTCTGGATCTGAAGATTTTTGGAAGCATCCTCCACAGAGTGCTTAAAAATGAAAACTGCCACAAAACCAGGCATTGATCCAGTGGTGGAGGTTTGAAAAAAAGGAATATCGTTTAGTATCAGGATAAAAGTTCTTTAAATTTTGTTGAGGTCAACAACACCCAAGAGTCAGTGCTTCTTTGTGCTATCTTTCAGAATCATAGTGTTACTTGGAAAGGAAAACTTACATGGGGAGGTGCTTTTCTGTAGCAGATTAGATAGCTTTGTCAAAATCTTGATACGAAATACATAGACAATGACATCAGTGATACTGTAAATATATTAAAGACTATACCTAGAGTATTTTTGTTTTTCATATGGACAGACATACATTTTTGTGTTGCTGCCAGTTAGCTGTGCAAGTTGATAGAAAGCTAAATTTCTCTTATTGTCTGTTGTTTGTGGTGTATCTTTGTAAAGGAAACAATAAAAAACTGTCTGGAAAAAAAAATGATGTCATTTAACTTGATTATAATTTTTACAGCTCTGAGCAGTAGGTAAGAGGTGAAGAAAGCATAAGTGCATGCTGCATATAAAGCAGTTACTGCACGAAATTTCCTAGCTAGTAAGGCAAGACATCTTTAAAAATATCCCTACATGTTTCTAAAATGTTCAGAATTAACAAATGGATCCTGTTGAAAAACAGGGAATTCATAAATGCTTTGTGTGATATGAAAGGTCCACTAGACAGACAAGTTAGGTTTCCAGCAGATAGTGATCTATACTATGTAGTGTAAGGAGATAAAAACAGAGTCAGTGCAGATATGTAACCATGGAAGAAACGATATACAGAATTAGGTAAACAGACAAAATAATTTGTGCTGAAATAATGGAAACTCCTATAGAAACTTCACTTAAATTAGTCTTGTGACAATTGTAAAAAAACCTGAAGAAAGTTATGCAATTTTGAGTAAGCTGCCATTGCATGAACTTTTTCTAATGTATCACAGGCCAGGGAGTCTTAGCCAGACATTTATTTACAGTGCAGTTGCCTTTGAACTGTCTGTAGTGCAAAACAAAAAAAACCCAAAACCAAACTATTTTTCAGTGCAAACTATGCATTTCATTTTCTGTTGGGAAATGGAGAGGATTCTATACTAATCGTTCTGTGTTGTCACTCAGTGTTAGAAGGGTGGTGTCAGTTTTTCTGGTTGAAAACACTCAGGGTACATTCAGTACAGTTTGCCTGTTTTGGACAGCCTTGTAGCTCTGAGATGTCTTGCCTTTTTTTTTTCAACTGGGGAAGAAGTTAAAATAAAATTAGTATTTTGTGTCTTTTGATTTGTTTTTTTTCTTAGAATTATAGAATGATTTAGTTTGCAAAAGAGCTCTAGGAACACGGAGTCCAACCACAGTACTGCTGAGTCCTCGACTAAACTGTGTCCCCAAGTGCCACATCTACAGGTTTTGTAAATACCTCCAGGGATGGTGACTCAACCACTTCTCTGGGCAGCCTGTTCCATTCTTGTCTCAATGAAACTTTCCTAATGAATTCAACAGAAGATTAGGCTTTGATTATTTTATTTTTGGCAGTGTGAGCAAGTCATTGAACCACCTGTTGGAAATAACTGCAGTTCAGCTTATGTAAACTTCATTTAAGGATTTAAACTGGATAAACACGCTTACTTTTGTCTAGGTAGGTGCTCCCATAAGATTTCTTTTGGACTATTTGGTGTGTATGCATTATACACTCAGATTTAGGTTCAAAGATTATCTTTTTCGAAAGCAGAGATGGCTTCTCTGAACATACTTTTGTCTGTTCAGATTTAGGTTCAAAGATTATCTTTTTTGAAAGCAGAGATGGCTTCTCTGAACATACTTTTGTCTGAATTGCCTTTTTTTCAAGTAGATAGAATTTAAAATTAGATTAATTTCGCTGTAATTTTGCTTAAGGAATGGTGATACTACTTGTACTAAATATCATTAACGTGAATGCTTAAAAAATGCAATAAAGCATGGTTAACTCATGATTATCAAACATTTCTAATGAAAGCCCAAGTGAAAACAGTTCTAGTAATTGAACTTACCTATGATCTGGTTTACAGTGTAAAGTTCAAGATTCGTAGGTCTGTTTTCCCTTCTCGGCCCCCAGTGCATCTGTTTGCAGAGTTCTCTTTTAAATGCTGAAAATCTTTAGTGTTAAATACGACATACTTTAATTTTTTTTTTTTTTAAATACTCAACCTATAGCTTGTGACTGTGAAAGGGGTCTGTTTTGGGGAAGCATTTGTGTGTTGTGTGATCTGCTTCAGATGTTTGGAACTTCTTCTGAAGTTCAGAGTTGGGTGTCCAAGTTCTTTTTTATTCACAAGCAAGGAGGTGAGGATTCAGGTTACCAAAGAATGTGGCAGCAGTGTAAGACATCAAGCTAATGGGCCACTCAGCTCAAGAGTCCCACTGGTGACAGTGGTTGCAAGTGCCTAAGAAAAAATCAGAAAACATGTTTGGCAAAAATGGTGTATGTGTTTTTCCCCTCTTGGCTTCCAGCCATTTTAAGCTGAAGGACATTCTGAACTCAAGGCAGTGTTTCAGTTAACTGCTGTTCTAGAAGCTTGTGTCCTCTTAAACACTAAACATCTATAGTATCCTTTGGTAAGAAATTTTACAGTTCAGCTAACTGTTCAGTTAAGAACCTCTTTCTTGTTTTAAAGCAGACTGATAAACTAGGATCTCATGACTACACATAATTTGGTGTAGCTTGGTGGTACTGAAAGACTCAACTACCATGTTTAGACAGTGTATACTTGGACTATAAGTAGCTAACTGGATGATGGTTAGCCTTCACTTAAACATACTCATTGTATATAAGTAGAAATAAAAGCAGTATGTTCAGGCAGTAAATGAGGATTCAGAGGCGATTATGTTAAAAAGGACAGTTCTAAATTTAGGGTGTCTCCCGTTTTAATGGGATGAAAGTAGTTTTGGGCGCTGACTTCCCCAAGCATGTTGCTTCACCACATAAAGTGTTTGGCAATACTGGTAAGATATCCTGTTACTTCTGCCCCAATGTTGACCTCTTATTTGCAGTGTGACAGCTGTATTTGGCTGTGTTGTGAACTGGATCAGGGAACTGATCTGCTGCTTAAAAAAATCTGATAGGTTTCTTAAACCCCAATCAGCTAATCAGTCTGGTTCCTGGTATGTCCTTGCAAATAAATGCTTGGAATGGGGAGGAGGTGGGAGAAGGGGAGTTTCAGGAAGGGGTGCTAAGAATACCTTAAATAGGTGTTGTTTCCAAACACTTAGATTGTTATTTCACAAAGCTAAGTCTGCTGGGTAATAGATTTACATTTTCAATAATATTTGGCTGGTTCCTACTGCTTTAGTCTTTTCTATGTGGAAGACTTTCCCAAATAAGGAGAATGATTCAGACTGAAACTACACAGATTGTCAAGTGCATAGAGTAACCAAGGGAACTTCTTTGCAGTCTATTTTAAAGTAAAAACCTAAAGACATTGAAAAAGAAAGTGTTCTTCATTCCTCCAGTGCATTGCTTAATCAGAGTTCTTTGAATTTAAGGGATGTCTTACGAGTTCAATGTTCTGCCCTTTTAACTGAAAGATTTCTACATACTTAGGCATAATAATCTGTAATAGCTAAATAGTGATGTACCAGCATTTGAAAACTAAGCAAACCCACGGAAGCTCTAACTGAGACTATGTACTTGGTTGTTACACTGGTTGTCACAGCCTGAGGAAATAACTTAAAAGTAGTGAACAATAAAACCTATTGTGTATGGACGAGTAAATGACTAGTTTTTCCTGATGTGATACATCAGGAATCAACATGCAGAAAATAGGCAGCAAACTTAACATTGTCAAACCTGTGGGGTGATCGAAGGATCTCTATACAAAATGTTTAGTAGTACTGGCAACACACTGAAGGGAGCAGTGGAGTTATACTCAGAAAATTAAGGTGGTTGGCCACTTTTCTTTAGGTAGTAGCACAATGGAGTGAGACATTAACATCAGAGAAAACTTGGTGGAGTAAACCTAATGTCAGTGGGTGAGGAATGTGTGGTGTGCCAGTAAAGTTTTGATTGCTGATGTGGCCATGGTGAGAGTTCTCCCTGGCTGAGCTGTGCCATTGGTTAGGAGCTGCTGGGTGCTGGCTCGACAGGCTGATAAACACTGACAGTTCTGTGAACATTCGTACAGGGGAGCACTGTGCACAGAGGTTCTGTACAGGTCGGTCCCTGACCTTCTGCCCTTAGAGGTTTTGTACTGTGGCCAGCTGGACCTGATCACTCTGCCTGCCTAAGCTGCCAGTCTACTGTAGTTTCTTCTTTGCTGTCTGACCTATGTTGCTGCACCTGAGGCATTAATCTGAGCCTGAGCAGTAATGGCAGTGTTAATGCCCCTGGAAGAAGTGTGTTTGGTTGTGGGATTTTTGCATATGCAGATCAGTTGCTATGCAGGTGCAGTAGACCTCCCTATCTGGACTGGAAATGATAGCTGGAGTGCTGCAGCACAAGTGGTTTGTACTGCAGCTCCCTTCATCATACTACAGATCCACATGAAGAGTAGGCATGGGATCTGCGTGAATTACTCTTATGGCAGTGACAGTCTGCTCCTGGTTTCCGTCTGACTGAATTACCTTACCTCTTGCCATGATCCAATACACATTCCATCGTGGTTGTTAAAGTTTTTTAAACTGTGTCTGAGGGCCCCATGCATGACTGTCACACAAAAGTAGAGGAATTTGCGTGTACCTGGGAGACACTGTGCTTGCTTGAGCTGGTTGTTGCTAAAACAAGTCATCTGGTCAAAAGCCTGCTTCCAGGTTGCCTTTGGAAAGGGCTGTGAAGAGGATGACACATTCAGAAGGTTAGTTTTAGTAGAGTCAAGTGGCTGTTGAGTTTAGGCGGAATATCCTGAGAGCAGACAAAAGCTGAAATTGGGCATTGTTGTGGCAGAGCTAAAGTATAGTGAGCCTAGTAAGAAAAAGGAGTAGGAGCTGCATGTGCTCACTTGCAGGCTGTAAGGCGCTTAATGCTGTCCTGGAACAACATTTGGAACATGGAAATTAATTACGAGTAGTATGTTCTGTATAATGACTGATGTTTATTCTGGAGGACATTAGAATTGAAGTGTCTTCAGTAACTTGTAGATTCAGAAGTACTAGGCATGAGATGAAACGCTCTTATGTTGTGTTTCAGTCTGTAAAAATGAGTAAGCCTGTGCATTTGAGAAATCACACAGTTCTTTCAAACACAGGTGGCCTTTAATCAATTGTGATACTTAGAATGGTGAAACTTTTTCTGAGTTTCCCTTCAAATATTTGTAGGACCTTTTTGGATTACTATATCCAGGACTTCTTTTAGCATTCTTAGTTGTAATACAGGGGCTTATAAAGCAAATGTAATGTTGAAACAAAATACCCCAGCATAAAAATCAGGTTGATTAGAATATTGTATGTTGTTTGCTCATTGCATAAGCCTTTTGTTTTGAGTAGCTGGCATGCACACGTTTGAGTCACCTTCTCAGTTAACTAAAATACATTTTTTGTGTTTTGAATGCTCTTGTTTTACAGGTCATGGAAAAACTCCAAAAGATGCTGCTTCTGTTCGAGCTACACATCCTATACCTGCAGCCTGTGGCATATACTATTTCGAAGTTAAAATTGTCAGTAAGGGAAGAGATGGGTAAGCAGAGTGCATTATTAATTAATTATTTCTTGAAATACTGCCTCACATAATCTTTCAGTCGGCAGATGTCTTTAGTATCAAAACTTACTTTCATATTTTACCACTTTATATAGCTTGATTCCTTATTCTTGAGAAGTTGCACTCTTTTATTTGATTCTTTTAAGAGAGTTGGTTGTGGTATTTATTGTCCACAAATCAGTGTACACAGTAAATACCAAAACATCATCTAATTTTTTTTTTTTTTTACAAAAAAACTAGGGTTTGAATGACTGTTTTGGTCCTGCTGTTACCTTTAAAGGTGTTGGGTTTTGGCTATATGGATTTACAGACTTTCAATGTAATTTTTAGGGTGCGTAGCAGACGAGCTTATTTCCTCAGTGTGATCTTTTCATGGAGGTCCTAGCAAATTTGAAACACAAAGTTATTCTTAAGGCTGTTTGTTGATGAACAATGAAAGAATAAAGGGGAATATTCTGAATAAGTGTGGAAAGAACAAGAACTGATGAGTAAAAAGCTGTTCCTTCCCATAATCCATCTGAATTATGACTTTTTTGAAGCACAGGTGATACATACGTAGGCAGATAGAATCTCACCTGAGAAAGTCTTGAAGTGCAAATGAAATCTTTGCTAGAGCACTTTAATTCCTTTTCGTCTTTCACTGCTTTTGGTAGAGGATGTGTGTTAATTCTGATACACTGTAGGACTGCTTTCTAATGTGCTGTAGTACATTCTCTGGTTCTGCTTCAAGGTACTAGTCAGGACTGACTGTCCTTGTTCTAGGTATTGTACAAGCACGTTGCAGGTGCTTATGACCTGTTGGGAAAATAAATCTCAAGAGAAAAGAACTATGGATGAAATTCAGTGCCTTTGTCTTTTCTTTGTCTTGCTGCAGTTTGTTTCTTTCATTTTCCCGGAGTCCTGTAAGCCTTCTCTAAGTCAGAAACAGTATTCAAACTTGTTTTCCTTATAGTATTGCATAGTGATATTTTGAAAGAATTGCCTCTCAGTAATGTTGTAGCTTTGTAGTGGCATTTATGAGCTTGTTGTTACTTCTGTTCTCAAAAGTTATCCCTGGGAGAGTTCTTGCATCAATAGCTACTTTTGTTACACTGTGAAGACCTAATTATTTTTAAATAGAGGTGGTGGAAATTAGTAACGTTTCAAGTAACATTCTGCTACTGATTTTAGGAACACTTTTTTGGGGGAGGGGATATGGTTTTCTTGTTTTCAGTTTGGTTTTTTTGGTTTGTTTTTTTTTTATTATTATTTTAGGATTTTTATTTTTTTTTAATTATCGTGCTGCTGTGGATTTATGAGAGGTTCTTACTGTGACTTGCTAGTGTTGTGTCTCTTCTTGAAATAGGTTTCTGCCTACTTAGTTTGGAAGGTTTTTGAAGTGGTGGGTTTCAAAAACTGTCCACATACGTGGGTGTGTCATTTTACATAGCTCCTCTAACACTTCACCTTAGATACTCTGTGTTGGATTTTAGTAATTTCAAATTCAAGGCAATCCTGCAAAAGTGGGAAAACACCACAGAGTAAAGTTTTTCAAGATTTTCTATTTAAATGATTACTTGTGAGATGTACATAGCTATGACTTGCAAAGTTCCCTGCTGAGATTGCATAAAAAATGAATGGATACTTTTTCAGTTAATACTGCCTCATCCTTGCTTAAGCCTTGTGACCTTCATCTACTGTCACTTTATGAAACAATTGCATAATGAGCTGAGATGGTAATTTTTTTCATTGTATAAGATAGTATGGTAGCTGGGAAATACTGTACACACAGCTAAAGCCTAGTGTAACCTGGCTGATAAAGACCAGGAGTCAACATGTGGCACTTCACTGGATGTTAAATGTCTATCTTTAGATGCTGTTTTCAGGTCCAGGAGGTCTTTGATGATTTTCAGGATTAATCTTACAGTTCAGTGTTACCTTCATTCAAAATAATATTTTTTTCTGTAATAAATAAACTGGAGAATTTAATGCAGAGAAATAGGATTATAGAAACCAGTTTGGATTTATTAGTTCTTTTCCGCTGCCTGTTGTGTTTCACACAGCTTGCTCCAGGTACATTTTTACCTTTTTTTTTTTTTTCTTTTTGTCATCTGGTAATGGGAACAGAGTTCAGGAGGACCATGTCTATAGAAGACCAGCTAATGTATCTAATAGGGTCAATTAGCTAAAATGCCTTACTTGCAAAATCACGTTTTCTCAAGGTCTGCGCCTAGCTGTGGAAGCAGTAGAGCTATATTTTATAGTACTGTTTAAAGTAAATCCTAGACTACCTGAGGAAACCGAGATATCTATCTGTAAGCTGAAGTACAGCTTCCAACTTTCATAAATGTGAGTGTGTTTGGTGTTCCCTTTGGTAGTAGCCTTTACTGCTTCTATTTTTTTTAATAAACTCAGCTTAAAGTAATTAGTCCATGTACTATATTATAGGAGTATGCCTAACAGCGTTCTTGCTTGTGTGCTCTGCTTAGCATGACTTGCCTGAAATAATCAAAAAACCTTCACTGAAACCCTGCATAAGAGATCAATTTTTCAAGTTACTCTAGCACTTGAACTTGCTGCTCCCGGAATTTGATCTTGCATATCTGAAAGTAGCAGGGCAAAAATTATTCTTCTCTGAAGAAGACCAGTTTTTTTTGTTTAGGGTGTGGATATAACATGGCTTCTTGTAGCTGTCTCTGTTTGAGCATAGCATTGGTTTTGTTGCTCTAATTGTTAAATTCTGTAGCATATCTAGGTGGGTAACTGGCTTGAGTAGAAATTGGAAGGTGTGTAATATGTTAATTTTGCAGAAGTTTGTGACCAACTTTGAGAGCATTATGAACACACTGAAGAAAGTGTGGAAAAAAACCGGATTTACTAGGAAGGAAGAAGATATGGAAATTGGTGTTTCAGAGCAGACGAAAAGCAAAGCTGCTTTTTGATACCTCCATGTGGTGTGATAGGGTTAGTAACTGATGGCACTGAATGAGGAAAAAGGGAAGTGAGAATTAAGTTCAGTAAAAGTAGTAAGGCTGAAATATCATTCGAAAAAAATCTGTCTTGGTGTTTGTAGAGTGTTTGACAAAGGAGTCCTAATGTGCTGCAACAAATACGTGAAATAATTATCCCAAATATATTTGAATTCTTGCTGAAAGTTCTATCCAACTGTCATATGCTTTGTGAATATTTCCTGTTTTTCTTTATTTCTTCAGTTTTCTTTCTTAGTTTCATGTTGTCTTTTGTAGCCTAAGGGCCTCTATTTCTATATATTCTCCTTTTATACTCTCTTTTGCTTTGCTTTGTTTGGCTCATGTGGAACATTGTGGATGGTTATTTGAGCAATTGCAGACAGTAACAGTAGAAGGGTAATGCGTGTATGGGGAGCAGTACCGAGGTGATGATTAGAAAGCATGGTAGGAAGGGGACTATTAACAAACAGTAAGTTATGTCTGCATCTCTGTTGAAATGTCCAGTTAACTTAAAAATAAATAAAAAATATGGCCATGACAAGCAGTCTCTGGACACTCACTGAGTTTGTGTCTCTTTTCCCAGTTTGTGACTGTTTGTGTCAGCCTCATGGTAAAACTGATAGGATAACTCATTTTCCAAAAGCTGACCTCCAGAGTGAGTTAATTTTCATTCAGTTTCGTTCCCCAGTATGGGTGTTTGTATCATTTCATGAGTAGCTGTGACAGCAAAAGGGGCTGAAACTAGGAGCAGAAGGCAGCATCTGGAACAAGGCGACTGGGAATGATACTTTGGGTCACGGCACTAGCTTATACCCATTAATTTTTGTTTAATACAGCCTTTTGCCTTTTTAAATGTTTCACTAGGAGAGACCTGTTTCTTTCCCAGGGAAAATTAACTTCTCAGAAGAATACTTTTATCCTCAGTGTCTTGATTGTGTCATTTTATCCTCAGTGTCACTGATTTGTAAATACAATTAATAAGACTGGGCAAATGATAGTAATACCATGTACTTCTAGACAGTCTCCAGTGCTTCTAGTACAGGTGAAGAAGATACATGCTTAAAATGCAAAATCATAGAATCTCAGAATGGTTTGGGTTGGAAGGGACCTTAAAGATCATCCAGTTCCAACCTCACCACCAAGGGCAGGGGCACCTTCCACTAGACCAGAACACTCAGTCCAACACTCAACACTCCATCTAACCTGGCCTGGAACACTTCTGATTCTTTTTTTTTTTTTTTTAAAGAATGAAAACAAGGGTTGGGAGTGGCAAGCCATCCAGAAGAACCAATGAAAACGAAGTCTAGAAAGACTGTATTCTTTTAGCAGATAGCACTGAGCTTACGCTTCTGTGAGCAGGGTTATTTAGTGTGTGATGTGGTAGCGCTGATACAGATCCTCATGGCTAGGTTTTCTAAGAAAGCACATGTGTAAGTTGTGCGTTAAAATAGAATGTTAGTGCAGCAATTCATGCAAGTAATCAGTATGTGTTTGGTAAAGCAGTGTTAATAAGGCTTTAGACACTTGTTACACTGTGGCTGGTTTTTAACACTGGATATGCAATCAGTCATCTGTTGTTTTGGCAGTATCTTGTGCAGTATGTGTTGTGTATGTGATGAAGTAGGTGGTGAAGTAAAAAAGGAAAAACTATCCAAAAATACCATGAGAATTAAGTTTGAGTTTTCATGACACCTATGTCTGTGGTGGAGCCTGAACTGTTTTAGAGTGTTTGAGTCATGTTTGTGAAATACAAATGGTTTGTTTTCTTCTAGAGGATGTATGTTTAGCTCTGCAAACTACAGTTTTTTATTACAAGTTGTTTGTGTTGCAGTAAGTTGGCTTTTCCTTTAGCATCCAGTACACCCATTTTCTTTTTCAAAAGAAGCATGAACCAATTAACAAAATATATAACATTGTCAGTTGCTGGTTGGTTTGTATTTGTTTTGTACATTACTGATGTACTCTGAAAATTTTATGCAGTCCTGAGACCTACTTTTTTAATTTTAATATGTCTTCAGCAGCTATTTGTTACAAGAACAGGCATTTGTTCAAACAACATGCAAAACTTCACTCAGTCTCTATATAAAAATAGGCCTTGCAGCATTATTAGTGTGTATAGAGTAGAATCTGATAAGGTCTGAAGTATCCTTCTTTCACTAGTGTCTTCGTTTGAATTGTAGCAGCTGCAAGAAAAGATCAGGTCATGAATCAGCAAGTGTATCTTTTCTTAAACTATAGCAGTAATTAATCTTTTACCTGAGTGTATGAGACCAGACGTTGACAGAAATGAACATTACCTAAATGTGTAATAAGATTGTTTGAGGTTTGTGTTTAACTGGTCAGAAATACTGGAACTGTGACAAAAGTTTTCTTTCTTTGTTGGTGTATGCTAGAAATTAAAAATTGCAATTTAAAAAGAGAGTCAAGAGAATATATTTAATTTCTGGGTCTTAGCTTCTTGAAAAATCTTTTACTTCCTTCTTCGGAAGTTCATTCATATATATATAGTGGATAGCTGATGACTTCACTATAGTAAACACATTTACATTATATTATTTTCTTTGCAACTATTCTTTTCTGACAGTATGGCCCCCAAAAAGGCTCTAGTGTTTGGGGACAAATGTCACAAGATGAAATGGTGAAACCTCAAAGTGGAAGGAATGTCAGTAAATAAGAATCCTCCTAGGAACATTAGAGCAATCACAAGCAAAATATTACAGGAGTAACAGTTTTGAGCACTATGCAGAATGACTGCCTGATTTATTTTTGGTTTTTCTTCTCTATGCAGAACTGCATTAATCTGAAACCTGGGTTTATCATGTTCAAAATACTGTTTCCTTGGAAATACTCCATAAAATTAAACTTGTTATCAATTTGAAATGAAAGACTCAAACTCTCTATGGCATATTTTGAAACATTTAAATAGATTAACATCTCGTTTCTAATTGTGATTGCGCAGACAATAAGGATCTTGAAATGGCACAAAATTTTAATGCAGAGTAACTATTTTGAAGGTAAGTGTGGGTACCTTTTTAATGTGCCTTATTTCTGGCCTCATACTGTCACTGAAGGCAGTGTAGAAAGCTATAGGAGAATGTTACTAAAACTTTTTATGTTACTGCAAGTTAGTTCTGAGGGCCCTATAGAAGTTCATTGAGTCTTCAAATTCCTACAGATGATGCATTTTTTTTCTCTTTGTCGTCTTTCCAAGATACAAACATAGTGATAAAACAAGCTACACCTGGTATGTAACTTACTTTGTTTTCCAGTGTTACTTCTACTTTTCTTAATAATCAATACGTTCAAAGCATTAAGGTGTTTTCAGTTGCTTTATTTATGGCTGTAAACATTTGTTAGTGCTTTGTCTTAGGTTCCCTACAGATATTATGGTAACTTAGGTTTTAACACTGTATGGTTGAAGTTGCTTCCTTTAAATGTATAGCATGTAGGGAATAAGGTACCACGTTGATTACTTACTTTCTGCACCACCCAAAGAGCTGTTTTTTGAAGCATCATGTAGCAGTTCCCCAGGTTATAATGTCTTCAGTAACATATGTAGGCGCAATGGAAGTCAGAAATAATTTGGCTCTTTGCAGATAGCAGGTGAAATTTCTGTACTAGGGAGGCTATTACGTACTATTATGTAAATGCCTGCTAAATTATTTTAGTTGTCTTTATAAATACAGTATGGAATTTTTGGTGGGTTTTTCTGAGTAGAGAAGTGATTATTTAATACTTGAATTTACAGCTTTTCTGAGGTGTCTGTGGTTTGGTATAGTTTTTGAGATTCCTCTTTATGGAGTGAGTAGGGTAGGATATAATTAATCTGAGTTCTGATTTTTATCAACTTTCTTATTGAAAGATCTTCATATACCTCCAACATAGTGGCTACAAGATCAAATGTAACGGTTAAAAATCAGAGTTGTGTCTTTTTCTGTTTTTTTTTTTAATTTCTCGATCTTTTAGCATCTACAGTTCTGTACCATCTCTTAATGATGTTTTTTCCTTCTATTTGGCTCTGGCTGTTTTTACTTCTCATAATTAGTCTATTCAGGCATCCAAGTAGAAACTTTAGGCTCCAGCAAAAATGTAAATTTAGGTCGTTGACTTGAAAGATAGTTGAGGAGAAAATAGTTATTGTGAGCTTTCACCTTCCTAAACATTACTCTGCAGAAAAGCCTAGGCTTTTCAGTAGGTGTTACAGGAAAAAAGTAGGTATCATAGTGCCTTTTTTTTGACATTTTCTCTTTTGCTTTATGGTAAAAAACCCTGAATCTTCAGCAAATTTTAAATTCTGTAGTTTTGTGGTGTTCCTAAAGTTTCTATATGACTTGTGAAATGTAAACTAGGAAATGTGCAGAGACACTAAAATGGTAACCTAAATCTTAATTGAACTGGACTGGAACCAGAATAAATAAAATTTGAAGTGAAAAAAACAAGACTTTGTAAAATACACTCGCCTTCTTGGTCCTTAATAGCAATTTGGCAGCACTTTAAATTGTTTTCCAGCAATAATCTCTTATTTCAGTCTCTCACGGGTTGATTTCGTGTCTTCCATGACTGGTTGTTATTTTATGAGCTCCTGTAAGAGTTGAGCATGTTAATGAGGTGGTGAGTAGCAGCCAGTGGGACTGAAATTGCTCAGAAAGAGGGGCTGCTTAATAAAACAGGCCGCTTTGTGCCGTTTGTGCCATAAACGAACCTCCTACCACGGCAGCCAGAGGTGTACGCTGGGTAGGGAGCTGAGGTGGAGGGACAGTCCTCAGGTACTGAGGGAAGCAGCATCAGAACCACACCATTGTTCACCCTCTCTGGTCTCTGAGGCCGTGCTGTGTCAGGTCCGTTTTTGGAAGGTGCTACCGGATGGGCTGAGGGCGCTGCTTCGTGGTGCTGACACCTCCGCTTCCCAAGGACAGCTCTTATGGCCTGACATAGCTATAGGCAGGAAGAACAGGTCCGCTTTGATCTCCGAGACCAAACCTATTAATGTGACGGGACAGCAAGGAGTGTGTCATGAACTGACTTAGAACATTCTGGGCCTGCATTGCACCTGGGCTGCTTCTTGTGCTGCCCATCACTTTTGTGGTAGACTAAGGGAGGAAAACTTAAAGGCGTAGCTCTGTCACTCTTCTCTTCCTCACCCTAACATGCATGAAATGGGAACTTTAAGCAGCAAACAGGACAAATTATATACTTCCTCCCACTGAAGGAAGTCTTTTTGCAGACCCTGACTCTTGACTTAAAAAATGGTTAAGTGTCTTAAAAAAGACAAGCAAAAAAGTTCCAGTCTGTGAAGGTTACAGGTGTGAGGAAAAGGAAAGAAAGTTACATGTAGTGGTTTGGTGTAAATACAACTCCTGTTAATAAATTTTAGAGCATTTAAAGCCTGCCTGTGTGGCCGTGGTACTGTTTTCCCCCTCAATTCATAGTGTACTAATGTAGTTGAACGTGAGATTACCTATCTGTCAACTCTAAAAAATAATAAATAAGCTTACTTGATGAGCCTTTAATTTTGCTCGCTTCAAACCATAAGTTCTAGACATTCCTTTTGCCTTGTGAAAGATGTCTGTAGTAAATTTATTAATTATTTGGAATGTTTTTATCTAACTTCAGTTTCTATTAATAGCAAGTCTCCTTCACAAAATGGTTTTTCGAGTAGTTGTAAGTGAATCCCAGGGAAAAATAAATATTGTTGAACATCTGTTTTCTTCCTGAGATGGTGTTAGTGCCCAGTGCTTTCCAGTCACTACCAGTGGGTAAAGATTCCTTGTTCCCAGCTGTATTGAATACAGTTTGTCTGTGTTTACAGCTGTTACTGAGGAGGCTTAGAAGTTAGGATATCTGAGGAAAAAAAACAGTGGTGATATCAAAAGGTTACCTAGACAATGAACTTGTATCTAATATTTTACATTTTTGTGTAACCTTAGTCTTGTTACTATAAAAATACTGAAATGAAACCTTGATTGCATTTTTTATGACTTGTATTCAAAAGCTTTTTGCAGTCAGTGGAGTTTAAATTATCTAAAATTGTTTTTAAAAGATCTTTTCTTTAATGAACAGGAGATTTTCTTTAATGAACAAGAGATTTTCAATCTTTATATGAGTATCCTTCATGTGT
Organism: Hirundo rustica; assembly: GCF_015227805.2. Taxonomy (NCBI): domain Eukaryota; kingdom Metazoa; phylum Chordata; class Aves; order Passeriformes; family Hirundinidae; genus Hirundo; species Hirundo rustica. The sequence continues at coordinate 92,232,892 of NC_053450.1, forward strand.
CAGATCTGTCAGATCCCAGACTATGCTAATAACAGCTCTGCCTTTATTATTTAAGACAAAATCAAGGGGTTTCCAATTGTTGCTTTCATTTATAATTGTTTTGTTGAATCTACTGCTGCAGTGGTGCCTCAGTAATGTATTCAGCAATGCAGCAGACTAATCCTTTTGTTTGTTGCCCTTTGCTTCAGCTCTTCAGTATTTTTAAATGCAATATCTGCTATATATGGTTCTGAGGTTCCATTTCATGATGGCCTATTTGAGGGAGAGGAAGGTGGTATTATTATACAATAGAAATTATCAAAGGAGGGCTTTGTAAGTATCAAACATAGAATCAGGTAAGATAACTGTTGAAAGTGATCCATAGAAAAAGCAGAAACTCCCATACACAGTTAAGCGTACAAATTCTGAGATGTCCTGCTCAGTTTCATTCTGTGTCAGGAGCATTTTAAATAGCAGATTAACCTGCATTCCAAGTGGAATAGTTGCTTAAACTTTTCATTTTATGCAATGGGAAGACAAAGGTCATGTTTGTTGACTGAAGCTGTTTTCAGGTTGCCACAGGTGAATATTTTGTTTTCATAGAGTTTATTATTTCATAGCAAATTCTTGTTAACTGATGTGAACTAGTGTCAAAATACTTTGAATGATTTGATAACTAGGAAATGTAGGTTTAGGGTTTTGGATGCTTGCTTTAGTTGTTGGAGGGGAGTTGCTTTATTTTGGGCAAGGGACAATGTTGAAAGCCTAGCTTTTTGTATTCATGTTGTCTAGGTAATGGCATTAGTTTTGCTTTAGAAACAAGCAAAATTGATTTTGCTAACTTCTAATGGTGTTATTTAGGGGTGAGGAAATTCTTCATTTCAGCTTTCCAGTATTTGCTATTAAATTATTAACAATTGTACTGGACACTGACTTTATTAAAACCACCCTTTTTTTAAAGCTGGCTTTTGGACTTTATTTCAGATTACTGGTTAGTATAGTATAAATATTTTCCCCTCTTTAGTTTGCCATCAGATTGCAAACAGCTAAGTGCCATTGCTAGTAAATTTCTCAAGTTAACATTCTTCTCTACAATCCAGGCCTTTAATATTTCAGTGTGATCTTTTCATATGTGCTATGCAAGGATGCCTTTTGCTGCTAAAGTAATGCAGTGTTGCATGTATTTCATAAAATTACTCATTGCAGTTTGTCTGCAGAACATCATTAGGTATGTTGAAGATGATGAAATTGGTATGTGTATGGCTGTACCTCTACTTTCAAAATAAGCTGTGACCTTTGGCTCTCTTTGTTCATCCTTCAAAAATTTTAGCTAATTACCATTATTCTCCATCAACAACCCAAGATGCCAAAAAAAAAAAAAAGTTGTCATTCCCTCCTGCAAAGACAGGATCTGTCCGTATTAAACCAAATATGCTGGGAATCCCTTGTTCTTATGCCACTATTAAATGACCTCTCAGTAGCTTAATTGGTAGATGATTTGTCACCACAGTGTTTCTTGGCCATGTTCCACATACATGTGTATTTTTGTAAGTGACAGATGCATTTCTTTTGTTCTTTCATTTTCAGTTACATGGGAATTGGGCTTTCGGCACAGGGTGTGAACATGAACAGACTACCAGGTATGTGTCAGTTACTTATATTGTTTTTTAAAATATGTTTCACCTTTGGTTAGCAATAGAGTGTAGCATGGCACCTCTGTGTTGTATCTGTTCCTGGAGTTACTGTAACACTTGCAGGTGAAAACTTTGACTTTTACTCTACATTTGCTCCTGTACTACTTCTGTCAGCTCTTACTGTTACTTATAACATGCAGATACTTTTTTGCAAACAGATACATTTTAAAATTTTCATCATGTCTCCTGATTAAATTGAAGCTATAGATTTCCATGCTGTGTATGCTGGATTTCTAGCAATTAAGATGAGCTACTATGATAAAAACTTTCTATCAAACAGAGAGAGAACTCTCTTTATTACTTTCTGTACCTTTACCTTTCCAGCCTTCATAGTAAGAGTGTGTAGCCTAGTTAGCAATTGTCTGTAGTATCTCTGAATACTACTTAGGAAAGTTTTATGTGTGCATACATAAAAGATTGGGTTTTTAACAGACTTTTAAATGTGTAAAAAATATCCACCCCAAGAAAGCAACTGACTTCCTTGAAATTATCAAAATCTAAAACCATGTTGAATTGACCTTTGACTAGCTGCATTTTCTTACTTTTGAGTTTTAGCTTTCTTACTCAAATGCTCTGGTATAGATTCATATGATGACTGCAAGTCCCCATTACACTATGAGCCCATCTAAGGCTGATGAATTATTAGTGGGTGGTATTAAGTTTGAGTATGATTTGGGATGCTATAATTATCAAAGATACTTCTAATCAGTGTAACTGCAATAATTTGGGGTTGTCTTTAATTTACTGAGAGATGCTTAATATGGTACCTAGCTGAAGCTACTGATGATAAAGATTCAGGGTCTAAGTGTGGAAAATACTTCCAAATTAATCTGCTAGGCAGCAGCTTGACACCAGAGGTTCAGTGTTGGATTGCAGAGTGTAGATAGGTATTTATAAAAGAGCACAGACCAAAATTGCTTGCTTTGAATTTCATTGAGTAGTGTAACAGTATGAAGCTTCTTAAAGATTCTACAGCTTCTTCACCTGCAAGATCAGCACTATATCTGCGTGCATAATGATTTGCTCTTGGTTGTGATTTTCACCTGTGTTGCTATTTTTTTTCCTATTATTTAAAATCTGTTTTTATTTTCAGGGCCAGCATAGCTAGTTACACTTCAGTCTGGAGATTCTGTTATTATGCAGAGGCTGCTTGCTGCTTGAATAGTCATTGAGAATAATCAGGACTAGAAATACATTTTCCCAGAGATGCCTGTTTGGTTTTTAGCCAGGAAGAATCTGATTATGACATATGGTAGTTATGCAAAATGAAAGGGAGAACAGGAGAATCTTCACTGCTTTACTGGGACATGTCAGATCTGTATATAGCTTTATGAATTTCAGCATTGTAGCTGATTATATTTTTTGTGTTGGTAATATTGTCTATTTGCATAAAGAGAAAAATGTGTTATCTGAATTTGCATCACCTGTTATATACTACACATGCAATTACTTATTCAGTCGTTTTGGTAAAAGAAGTTGTCATTTTAAAGATTACACAGCTTTCCTAGATAAGAAATACTAGAAAGCAGAAAGCTGAGCATAGTAATTAACTGTATTAACGTGGCTTTTATATATACCAACTTAGCACAGTCTTTATTTAATAATAAAGAAAATGAATAAATTACAAATGCTTTTGTTCTCTAGGTTGGGATAAACATTCATACGGTTACCATGGAGACGATGGACATTCATTCTGTTCCTCTGGAACGGGCCAACCTTATGGCCCAACGTTTACTACGGGCGATGTCATTGGTTGTTGTGTCAACCTTATCAATAACACCTGCTTCTACACCAAGAATGGACACAGCCTGGGTATGGAGAAATGCTGCTTTTCATGACAGTCTTATGTCTTTAAGTCTGTTGTGATATTGAAGCCCTCTTCACATCAGGAGCAAAGGGTTTGAAGAGTTCTTTTGATAGTTTGAAAGTCTATGAAGTAATTATAGGACTGGGAAAAATAATTTCTTCTTTGCCATTTGCACTAACATTCCTTGTGAATTTGGGAGGATTCATCTTTTAGCATCTCATTCCACAGGATCTGCATTAATGAACTCCATTACTAAATCCGCAAATAGTGCTTGATGGTCATAAAGTAATAAATAATAAGAGAACTGAAGATAAGGAGAATGGATATAGCGAAAATTCCTTCCTGCTGTAGGGAGAGCACCCAGCCTTCACTAAAACCTTACATTGGATGCCCGTTATTTTTAACATATGTTGGAGAGCAGTGTCTTTTGGATTCCCAGTCTGGACTCATTCATAGTTGGGCTAAAGCCATAAATTATAGAAGTTGAGCTAAAATTAAGTACGTTAAACTCATACAGTAAATTGTAGTATTATGCAACACTGCAAGACAGTTTTTGAATTTGAAGATATCAGGAGTGGAATATCTATTATGGAATATCTGTTATGGAATATCTATTTCAGTTACTTAATGTAATTTATTGAGCAAAGATACAGAGTGTAAAGAAAGAAAAAAAATTACTTCATGGAAGGAGTTTGGGCTTGGGAAGAGATCTTGAAATTGTGCTGTGGGGAGCAGGAACTTTGAAGGGATAAAGCTCAAAGAAGAATAAGGTTTCTGTGATGGGTAGAATTGTGATAAGGAAAGGAGAGGGTAGCAGGAAGTGAAGTAAGAGATTATTGAGATAGGTGTTCTTGAAGTTGCTGTTGTATTTTCTTACCCTGGCAAAAACACTAAGTTTGGAAAAAGGGGGAAGGATGTGGTTTAAATTCTTTTCCTAGCCTTCATGATTGAGCCTTACAGTTTGTTTGCTCAGGCCTTGGGCAAACACATCTGACTTGCGAGTTTTCCTGCTTCTACTCACAGCCAGGCTTAGGAATCTCCTGAGGTCAATTCCATGTAATCACTTCTGTGATTCTATTCTGTCATAATTTAATGTTCCTTCTAAATTTAATGAGTCTGTATACCTTGAGACCTAGGGCAGTGGGACACTTGAACGATGCACTTTGTCGTTGTTTCTTTCAGCATCCTATTCCAGAATGGGTCCAAGTGGAAGATAATGGGCTTGTGTTTGCCCTAATCTTTAACTGGGTTAAAGCTGAGAAAAGCAATCTTACCTTATTTCCTTTTTGTAACATTCACAATGTGCCTGCAGGAAAGTTGGATCATTTGATCAACTAAAGAGACAGGAGTGTTCTCACCACCCTTACAGTCACATGAGAGCATGACCGAGCTAGGAAGGCAAGAGCAGAACCCTCCTTTTCTGTGGAAAACTTAAAGCAGGCTGGATTAGGCCAACTGAAACAACAGTGCAAAAGATTAAAATCTGTTTTTAGAGGAGACCAGAATGGCATAGGTGAGGGGAGGCTAATAAAATGTCATCTGTCATAGACCGACTCTGACAAACACTTTATGGATTTCAGAAGGAAAACTGACAGCTGTTCTGCTGTCATGAGCTTTGCTAGCTTTAGCTTCTGACAGAAAAAAAATTGATTCTGTGTTGAGTGGAAAAAGAAATCAGGATTTTTGTCTGTCTCACTGAGTTGTTGCAGTTGCTGGATGTCCAGAGTTCCTGTACGTTTGTGACTTGGAGGGCATTTATATTTCTTCTCTGGGCCCACATATATGGTCTAGAATACAGGAAGTCTCTGGCTCAGCCTTTGATTTGATTCTGCAGAAAGGGCTAAGCAACTCTCATGCAAGTGTGAAATCCTGGGTTGAAAAAAAGCCAAAACCAACCCTCCCCCCATAAAAGCTCCAGCACCTACATATCACTTAGTCATCATTTATTTGTCATGCCTACAGCCTCCATTTTGGAAAAGAGTAAGCTGGATGTCAAAATTGCCAAACAGAAAAAATGGTATAGCTTAGAAAAAGTGGTATAGCTTAGAAAAGTTAGGGTAGGAGCAGGGAATAAATAAAATTATAGCTTTGAGATATGATGGGAGGAAACAAAGGAAACATATTCACTCAGTATGTCATCCTTTTGTCTCAAAAGATGTGGGTAAAGAATCCAGATGCTCTTGAGGTTTGAAATCCTGGTGAAGAACAGAGATTGAAAATAGGGATGGAATTTAGGACAAAAGGTTAAAAGCTTTGTTTCCATCTTAAATTTGAAAAGATGGTGGTACAAAATAAATTGAAGGTTGAAGGGATAAGTAGATTTGAATAATTCCAGATTAAAAAAAATACTTGCAACAATAAAGGAAATTCTGAAATACAGTTATTATTTGGCTGTCAGAAGGAGATGACTGATACATTTTTTTTTAACTAAAAGCTTCCCACCCCCCGAAACTGCCTGAAGTGTATAGAGGTCATATTTTTCTCTAATCCTGGCACAGCGAAATCACTCACTAGGTTTCAGGGGTAGATGGATGCTTGTAATTATGTAACAAGATGTTAAGCTGTTCTGTTTGAAAACCAAAGCATGCCAGCGTGGATTAGAGTGAAACATTTGCAGGCTGGTTTGAAGTATTATAGACATGTGCTGCTTGTGTAAAGATTGTGAATGAGTATTTATGAAGAAAAGTAATAGCAAACAAGAAAAAACACCATTAAATCTTGATGTAGCAGCATCGTGACATGTAAGTGAAAAAGTATTTTCAGGTATCCTTACCTTTCTTCTCCAAATTTAGTATGTAGCCAGAACTTTCAGACTTTCTAATTTGCATATCACTATGATTTGCTAAATCTTATGACCTATTTTGAAAAAATGAAGAGCAATTTAGGAATTTTTGAATGATGATTACATTTTGCTAAATACTGCCATTTATTATTTAAAAACATTAATTGTGCCTAAGCATCGTGGATTTCTTATTTCTGAGATGGTTTGGGTGAGATTTCTGAATAGATAATGATACATTTAAGAAAATAAGGCTAGAATTCAGGCACGTGGAAAATTAATCTTGATTTTCTCTTCATTACAGGCATCGCTTTCACAGATTTACCGGTAAGATAAATGCATTTTCAGACAGTTTTCCTTTGTGTCATAAACAGATGATTCAGCTCAGACTAGCATTTACCTTATGCTTGTTGGAATTACAATAATCTTTGTAGCCAGTTTAATAATAGATATTTCTCATCGTGATTTCAGTGGTGATTTTTTAATTGAAGGAGAAAGTGTTTTGGTTTTACAATGATCCTTACAAGAGGTTTTCCTTTTCAGTTTATTAGCAGAAAATAATGCATGCAAATAGTTATTACACACTTTGGCACATTCAAGCCTTACATACAAAGTCAGAGCAGTATTAAGCACCACCGTGGTGGATGGCTGCTTGAGATATTGTCACTGCAACTCATTCTTGATGCCTGATTTTCACAATCTTTGCTTCATAGAATCAAATGTATCAATTTTTTCTTTTAAGCTACACATATGTGAAGTCTTGTAGGTTTTGAGTCAATTAAATTGTGCTGTCCTTAAAACTGGCATCTGTTCTCTATACTACTGATACAGGCATGATACTGCACTTACTTTGGTTTTCTTCTCATCCACATCATTTCTGATTTAATCTGTTTAAGGTGCAGTGTGTGATGCACGTCCATCTGGCCAGCTACTCCCTTTGTGTGGCCTTAAGAGGCAAGGACAGATATTAAGGAAAAATGGAAGTCAGTAAACCAAGGAGCCTCTTAGTCCTACTACCACAGGGTTGAGTGTTTTGTGTAAGAAACCACTGCCACTGTTATGGATCTTCAGGATGCTAGCAGGACTCCTTACTAGCACATGGTGCCAGCTCAGGAAAACTGACACTATAATCTGAAGTATGAAGCTGAAACCCTTGTTAGAATCAGTGGTTTCCATCTTGTTAAAAGATTTGAGACTTGTGGTTAGTTGATTATTTTAGACTAGGTAACAGTATGAGCATGATTCTTTATAAAAGCACATGTTGTATTTGTGAAAATAGAGGCAAGATTGGCTTGGGCGTGGTTTGAGCAACCAGAGTATTTTTCATTTCACTGGGTTCTCTGGGCTCCAGAGTTCCTACTGACCTGCATATTGATAACTTCTTACTGATAGCTTTAATTTATTTAGCACAATAGTTCTGTAGATCAACATCTTGTTATACCATACAACCATTGTCTGCAGTGTAATTATGATGTAGGTATATTTATTAAATAAACTTAAAAAAAAAAATTAAACTACCTCCTCCCACACACACACACACACACACACACACGAGACCCCAGCAACAAAACCCCATTCACACCTGATTGCCTTGCCACTAGCTGAGATGCTTGTTGCATTTAAGAAAATTGCCTTTGTCCCAACAGGCAATTTTACCGTTCTCATATTTGGCATATTTTAAATTTGCATGGAGACCTAATCTCTAAGCAGAAAATGAAATTGAGACAACAAGAAATGCTGTAAAGTATTTTCCTAGATACAAGTCCAGGAATTCACGGAAACTTCAATGTACTGTTATAGTTCTTGTTAGACACTACAATCTGATTTTGAGGCTATTGAGTTTTCTGTCCTGTGTGTTCTTACCATTAAAATTCAGAGATGTTTTAAGTATTTCACTCTAAAAGGAAAATGACCCATTTTGTAAGTTTAATTTCTGTTCTCTTTTTAAAAGAAAAAAAACCCCAAACAAACAGGTCTTTAAAAATCATCAAAAATTATTACTTAATATTTTGTGGAATATTACATCAACCCAAAATATTTAACACAGTTAAATGTTGTAACATTTAGCACAGTTTAAAAAGTTTATTTTCTGACTAGAATGTCAGTAAGATTTTCCTCTTCCAAATGAAAAAAAAAATAAATATGAGCACTGGGAATAAAATTAGTCAGTGATTGTACTGCTGTATTGGCAGAAGGTGCTTTTACTGCTGGAGCACACTACTAGAAGCAGTGAGGTTATTACTAGAGATGAAAAAAACCCCTAAACCCACAATAGTGGAGATTTTAGAGCAAGTGTCAAAAACTAACTAAAATATTTCTTGCAGCCAAACTTGTACCCTACAGTAGGACTTCAAACACCAGGAGAGGTTGTGGATGCTAATTTTGGACAACACCCATTTGTATTTGATATTGAAGACTATATGCGAGAGTGGAGAACCAAAATTCAAGCACAGATTGACAGATTTCCAGTAGGAGATCGGGAAGGAGAGTGGCAAACAATGATTCAGAAGTAAGACTTGCAATATTATTAATTTTTTTAACGTTGTTTGTTGCATGATTTCAGAGATCTTTAAAACATTCTATTGTGCAAAAAGTGATAGATACTATTAAAAAATAGTGCAGGTAATTTTGTTACCAGGTTTGCTAGCAGTGTAAAAGAGAGCATGAGCAGATTTTTCTGGCAGAGTTGTCCATATCATTAATAATTTGGACTTTTTAATGATGAGTTTAAGACTTCTGTTCTGATTCTGATTTAATGTGGATTGGGGACTTTGTAGGAAAGTTGTCGTGGTTGTAATGGGCGGTTTTAATACTCTGGGCTCTGGAAATATCCCTTTGCATTCTCAGCCTTTGGCATGCCAGGTTAAGTTGTCTGATTAGTGTTTCTTGGAAAAAATGGTGGTGGTGACTTTAGAGTTTTATTTTTTCAGTGAAAACAAAAACTTACTGTGCAGCAATTTCACTTCAGTGTGTGTAATGAAAAAAACCCACCCAATTAAATTAGCAGTTAATATTTGAATTGACCCTGCCTTTGGGTGATGAATAATGGTTATTACAATTAATCATAATAAAGTTATGCATTTATTATTTTTTAAAAATATTTTTCTATACAGTGTTTTGAAGAATATACTGCCTCAACTGAATTACTTTTGTCTGACTTGTACAGAAATCTCTGCATCTCAATTTTTCGATAGAATTTTTCAATTCAGTCAGCTTATTTTAGCAAAGGGTTTTTACATTTAGGAGTTCTTGTTTTCTTATCTGTAGTTAATGAGTATTTCTGAGTTTTGTTTTTGTTTATTTTTAGAATGGTATCATCTTACTTAGTTCACCATGGATATTGTGCAACAGCAGAGGCATTCGCCAGATCCACAGACCAGACTGTGCTAGAAGAATTAGCTTCCATTAAGAACAGACAAAGTAAGGCTGGAAAGCACGTTGCATCCCTTTTTTCCTCCCTTAAACAGCTATTACGTAAAGCTTTCTCTTAAGCAGCGTTGTAGAATTTGCTTGCAGCACTACTCCATAGCACAGTTCTTTGCTGTCACCTATTGTCACATATCTATGAGCAGCTGGGCATGAAAACACTGGGCAGTGATACTTTGTAACATGTTTGATGTAGCAGAATGTGGTAAATTATCTGTTGTCTTTTCTCTTGAATGTAAAGTTGTGATACATTTGAAACAAGTGTATGTAATGTCTCCTGAGTGTTTGTGAGAGCTAATGGTTAGTCACAAACAGGAATATAAAAAATAGTCTTGACAAACATTTATATTTTTATCTGAACTGTGACAAGGGATTGAGTTTAGAGAATGTTTTCTAAGTTAAATGAAACTTGAGTTTTCCTGTTTACAGATGTGAGGGGGTAGAGCACAAGGACAACTAGCAGCAGTTCAGTTCTAACTTGCCATGCCAGTGCTGTTTGGCAGCCTGATGGAACAGTGCCTTCCCCTTCCATTTGAATCCCTCCTCTATGACCATCAGCATTTGGGTTTCTGTATGACATATTACATGGGGAAACTGCTCTGGTTGTAAAACAACAGATTAGTTGGGCTATTTTTCATTTGGATCAGCTTCTCTCTTGGTGGAGAGAGCTGGGAGGCTGTTTGCAATTTTAGCCACGTTACAGCCACAGAAGCATCAATGAAAGCAGGGACTGTTGTGGAAGATTTTACTCAACTCTAATTTGATTGGAAGTATGTGTTGTAGGTGAAAGTGACTAAATTTTTGTTTTTCTTAGTCAAAACTGAACCTGTAGGAGTGGGATGCAATTTGGATGTTCTTGAGTGACAGTAGTTTGGTATATGGTTATTTATAGATTTGTGAAAATGAGAAATAAATCACAGAAGAGTGGCTGCAGTCTTATTCCAGCTCTCAATGTACAATCTGATTACAAAGCAGTTGGAGGCTGGCAATAAATAAAAATACTGAGTTCTCATTTAGATACATGTAGGTGGAGTGCAGTTCTTAAATTTTCCTGTTGAACATTTTAAGGAAGCATGATTTTTCTTTACACTATTTTTTTCTAAAAGGAAAAAAAATCGTGTTGAATGATGGTTGCAGTGTCTTTTAATCGTTAATGTACGTGTATTAATCCATAAGCTGTCCATTTAACTGATGTTGGTTTTGCTGAACAGAAATTCAGAAATTGGTTTTGGCAGGATGAATGGAGAACCCATTGAAACAACATAACAGCTGTATCCAAGTTTACTAGAAAAAAATCCTAATCTCTTATTTGTTTTTTGGTGAACAGGAATTCAGAAATTGGTTTTAGCAGGAAGAATGGGAGAAGCCATTGAAACAACACAACAGTTGTATCCAAGTTTACTAGAAAGAAATCCTAATCTCTTATTTGCATTAAAGTGAGTCTTCAAATTATACAGATGTGTGTTTATAGATGGCACAGTACCTTCTGAGACAAGACAGTTACTCATTTAAAGCTTTCACAGAAATTTAAAGTTAAGCAGCACTTTTTAGAAAATGTGTATATTTCACTTTTTTATGCTCTTCTTATTTGCTACATGTTTAACTAGGTTTTGTCATCAAGGTCTTGGTTTGCAGCATAATTCACGTCTCCCTGTAGACCTTTTCTCTAGAACTAAGTTCTGTAGGGTTTTTTTAATGAATTTTAGTCCATTTGGGTGTCAAGTAAAACTTAAAATGGAAACTGATATAGTAGCACGTTCAAGAAGGCTAAGAATCCTGATGGCTTAAGTTAGTCTGTTCCTCCAAAGGGGTGACTGACTTTAAAGACCTGTTTAAATGAGCTGTTTCATTCCATGCCACTTTAGTAGAAACCTCTGGCTAAAACTGTGGAAATTTCATAATCCCAAAGAGTTCTCTTGGCTTCCCAGGCACACAATAGTCACCTTCATTCTGGCATTTTTACTTGCCAGCTGCACTGTTCTCCAGTATTTTGTATCACATTGTAGTATTTGAATGTGGAAAAAATGTGTTATCTCCTCTAAGAACAAAGCACTTTAGTTTTATGTTCAGTTAAGTAACTGGGAATGTGTTTGAAGTCTGTCATGCTCAAGCGCTGAACAGTATTCACATGATAGTACTCCAGATTTACCACAGAATTCACAAAATGTGAACGTTTTGATGAAAGACTTCACTCAATAGCATCAATTGTATGTTACCTTTTTCTCAATCTAAATCTAAATTTTGCCTGTTCTGTTGAGGCTTCTGAAGCCTAAAGCACAAAGCAGGAGTGCTGAGCTTCCTTAAAGTCCATAGTAAAACCTCCTTATCTAAAATTGACAAACAGCAACAGCCTCTAAAGGGAAGGTTTGTATGGAAGTTTGCTTTTCAAACTGTTTTCTAGTGCAAGTGTTAAGAGTTACCCTTTAATGCAAAATATTCCAGACAGTCAAACTCTGTTCTCTTTTACTTTGAGAGAAATTACAGACGTGACAACATAATGACATATTTTTCTCAAGAAATAACCTTGCCCCTGCCAATAAAAGAAAGCAGTTAGAACAAGAAAGTATAGTTTAAATCTCTAAACTTTGAGGACTTAGTGACAAAGGCTGTCCTCCAAGGATAATATTCCTGTTCTGCTCCCTCATATATTTGTAATACTGTATTTTTGGTGGAATGCTCCAGAGCTTATTGATGATTGGGCTACTGACATTTTGTTGAGTCAGACTTGTTCTATATTTAACACTAAAATGAAATCATTGCTATCGTTGGTGATTTGAAATGTGTAAATGGTTTTATTAGCTTAACTTTTTGCCTTTTGTTTAGGGTGCGCCAGTTCATAGAGATGGTGAATGGTACAGACAGTGAAGTGCGGTGTTTGGGAGGCCACAGTCCAAAATCTCAAGACAGTTACCCTGTTAGCCCAAGGTCATTCAGTAGTCCCAGCATGAGTCCCAGCCATGGAATGAATATTCACAATCTGGCAACAGGCAAAGGGAGCAGCACACATTTCGCTGGTAAGTTCAAGTGGAGGATAGACCACAGAGATGTGGACATACCACACCACGTCGATTTATTTTCTTTTTACTTAAGATTTTGCTGAATGCTGATTTTTGCTTAAGATATGCTGAATGCTGTGTGTAACAGTAAAATTTTAATGATTAAAATACGTGAATTCCAGTCACTGGGAAGACCAGAAATTTCATTGCATAAATTTTGCAAGTGCTCTTGGCTTTACTTCTTGCAAAGTAGGTTGCTACCAATTTCTAGGAAGTGCTTCCCTCTGGGAGGTGGAAGGTTCTGACATGAATTTCTGTTGTCCTTTGATGGTAATTTATGGCTTGGGCAATGTGGTTTAAATCCAGTAAGTGGTGTATATGATCCATTTCCTGTGGTGTTGATGGAGAAGTCAGAATAGCTGTGGTTGAGGAGGAAACACCAGAAGCTGGGTGGTATGGTTGAGTAAAAGACGTGCTGCTGGCAGCCACATTTCAGTCTGCGCAGTTGAAACGTTTCTTAGAGCATTTAAGTAATGGGAAGTCTTCAGCGGGAAGCCACAAATGTTCAGAGCTGCCCCAAGCTTATGGAGAGATCCCAGTGCCTTCCAAAGCACCCCTGCTGAGAGGAAGCTGAGCATGTTAAAATGGTACCTGAACATGGCATCCTTGAAGACTAAGACTCTCAAAGATAGCAGAGACCATCAGCTTTCACTTTTGTTTCATCTCCAAATCCAAACTGGAGCTGATTGGGGGCACTTTATTTTTTTCCTCTCTAGGGTAGAGTGGACAGCCAGTGTAGTCTGGCCATCAGAGTAACTGCTGCCCTTGGAAGGGACAGCAGCTTTGCTTTTCTTTCCTCTGTGTCAAGAGAGTGCCATCACATGTGTCAGTGGAGAGCCACTCATTTTCTGGTTGTTCTTCAGGTGGTTATTGGGATGTATTGTAGAAAGTACCTGTAACTTTTGTAATTTTGAAAACAGAGGCAGGTTGATGAATGTATTATTAGAATTGTTGTTTGGGATTTTGTAAATGGCGACACTGTTTTCTTTATAATAAGCCCTTTCTGTGACCCGTTTCTATTTTAGAACATACTAGGGAGCTCTTGGTTTGATGGAACTGGCAATTATATGTTTGTTTCAAATGGTAGTTTTCCTGCTATCGTTTAGAAGGGTCAGAAGGGATTTTAGCTAGGCATCATAATTTCACAGCATGGTGTAATTTTATTTAGCAAAGCACAATATTAACAATTAAAATAATTACATGGTGAAGGAGGGGGGTTGTGTATAACTATAGCAACATGCAAAGTATTCAGCACTGAATCCTACTGCAGTTTTATCAAAAGAATTATGTGATCAGGAATTAATAATGTCTGCTTCTATTTATAATGATTACAGTGGCCTAGAAAAGATTTTTTAAAAAACTCTTCTACATTAGTGCAGTTTTCCGTTTTACCAGTATATTTGTACAACCAGAAAAACCTTCTTGTGTCTCTGTTCATATTTGTTAAATAATGCTTATTAACTGTGACACTCTAGAAGCCTTAAAGGTTCAATTACGTGAAACATGGAAGTGAAGTACTTGAGTTTGTGTGACGAATTTAGCATGTTTGCTAAAACTTGTTCCTAGTCAGTAAATGCTACTTATTTCATTGTTTTCTACCAACTTACCTGTAAGTACCACTTTATGACTACAACTGTTAAAACTTTCTTGCAGGGTTTGAAAGTAGTTGCAGTAATGGAGTAATATCAAATAAAGCGCATCAGTCTTATTGTCACAGTAAACACACGAGCACTAGCTTGAATGTACCAGAGCTCAACAACATAAATGTATCCAGATCACAGCAGGTTAACAGCTATTCCAGGTAAATAAACTTTAGATGCTTCTAAATCACATTAAGGCTTGCATTCTCCATGTGTTTCCATGGCAGGGAAGAGTTTTCAGTGGGATTTGATGTCATTTTTTTTCCCCACCTCCCCCCCAAGGACAGTTAAAATATAGTGTAAGGAGCCAATAACTTGTGATAATTCTGGTTTTGACAATTCAAGCTCAATAGACCTTTTTCTCCTGTTCTGTTAAAGAAATGCAATGGACAAAAATAAATTACCTTGCTTATAGCTCTGGTCAATTTTGAAATTGCATAGTGAAGGTTAATTAGCTCTTTGGTGCTTGGGATTTTAATTGAAGCCACTGACACTGATTTAAGTGTGTTGCACACAGATAATGAAAAATTTTCCAGATACTCTCCATTTGTGGCAGTATCTGCAAAGTAAACACATATGAAGTGTAGATCCCCTTTCACTGTATACACCAGGATTGTTTGCCTACTCCAGTCGCTGTCACGAGTGCAAACATTCAGTTTCAGAGAATGAAAAAAAATCTGTTAACCAGGGTTAATATGGTTATTCATAACCAGCACATACTAAGCTCTGGGTCGCATGGATGCAGCAGAACCTAATTTGATGTGAAATGCAACAGCAATCAGCTGCATTGTCCAGAATGGATTCCCAAAACTACCACATAGGATGCGATGATGTGGTGGTGATGACCAAAAG
Organism: Hirundo rustica; assembly: GCF_015227805.2. Classification (NCBI taxonomy): domain Eukaryota; kingdom Metazoa; phylum Chordata; class Aves; order Passeriformes; family Hirundinidae; genus Hirundo; species Hirundo rustica. The sequence goes on from NC_053450.1 coordinate 92,248,125, forward strand.
TATTTTAGTTGAATAGTGATAATTGGGTAAAAATATAAGAGTAACAGTTTACTTGTTAACTTTCCACAATTTCTGTTTGCATCAGCAGTTGCCTCTGCCAAAAGCCTGGCAGTGTCCAGGCAACTTGGAGATTTTTCATGGAGGAAGACAGTTCCTTGGCTGTGTTCTTGCCCGGTCAGAGAGGCCTTTTGGTTTCCTTCCTCAAAGGAAGCTGAGTACTTTTGGTTGCTTAGAAGCAAGATATTAAACTTCCAAATTGAATCTGTTTGATTTTGACAGAGGTTTTAGGTTGCTGTTCTCTGTGATGGAGCAGAACAGGCCAGGTTGCAACTGTCAGCAAAGCTGAGTCCCCAAAGCCATGCTGGCATTTTCTAAAAGCACTTCTGTGAGCTGCTGTGAGCAAAGGGTGGTGAGGAGTTGAATGCTCTGCATTTGTCACTGAGTTTCTCTTCAGTGTTCTGCTTTACTCAGCATTTGCTTTGGGTTTTTTTTTTCTTTGTTTTTCCTCTGTTGTTCCACAGAATAAATAAGAGGAGAAGGCATTTTTTTGAAATAATTAGTTACGTAAATATGGTATTTTCAAAGTAGGATATATATTGACTTAACTATATTTTCATGTATAAATATTAACTGTATTAAAAAGTGGGAGTAATATATTTTCTCAATGCATTTTCTTCAGCTCTGTGTACATATAGTTATATAAACAAGGTAAAAACTTTTTGGTGTGTATTTAGAAAGTGTTATATTCCTTACTCCTGAATAATGGGGGACATGTTTAATTTTTCAGCATCTGAACATAGTATTTTACATAAAACTAATGTTGAGGCAGCCTTAAAACTTTCCATGGTCCTCTGGTATCACCAGTTGCTATTGAAGAAACTGTGGTCTAGCTTGGTAATATTTAACAGCATCTTTTTAGTAGCTAAGATGAGGAAGTACTGTGATGAAGTGGTAAAGGTAACCTAAGTACTTAAATATGAGTAAAACTTGTATTTGTTACTCTCTTTTCAGCAATGATGTAGACATGGAAACAGATCACTACTCCAATGGGGTTGCTGAGACTTCATCCAATGGCTTCCTAAATGGTAGTTCTAAACATGATCACGAAATGGAAGAATGTGACACAGAAATGGGTCTGCAGTGATATTTCTTACATTTTTATTAAGTGATGGCAACAAGGTTATGTTTTTACTTGCAATGCTTCCCAACTTGAAAATTGGGGTTACTAGCTCAAATCTTAATTTTTTGATTGTTTTGCTATTATTAGATGTAAATTTTAAACCCACTGATTTAGGTGGTCCAATATCAGTGTGAGAACAGGGGAAATGGGTAACTCATGGCTACTGAAGCCAGCATTAATTTCGAAGGAAGTACCTTTGAGAAGAAACACCCGGTTGTGTAGCAACCCGGTTGTGTTTAAGTTGGGAAATTGCTTCTCCCTCTCCCTGTTCATGGTTCTCATGGCATCTTTGTGCTCCACAGTAAGTGCAGAAATTCTAAATCTTTTATATTGAAAAGTGCTAATATTTAATGCTCAAGAGCTTTATTTGGGAAATGTAAAGAATGAAAAATTAACTTTTTCCCCATGTTTTCCACCAAAAAATACAAATTTATGTAGTTATATATAGTTATGAGCTAAAAATTAACTTTGTTTTACTTAATTTGCTTTACACTCTGCCATGCCTGTTGATGTTGGTGACAAATGAGTATTTAAATCCCCTCCGCTTGCCCTTTGTGCAGCTGCAGAATTGGTACTCAAACAATTGATTTAAGCAGATATCAGTTAATGTGTAGTTTAAATGAAATGTGAAACTGGAGACCTTCAGAATGCAGCGGCGCGTGCAGAGGTCTGTGAGCACTTCCCAGTTCTGGGGCATGCACTGCTGCTGATCCTGCAGCTTTGCTGGGAAATGCACGTAACAGTGGAATAGCAAATGTCATCACGTTACAGCCCTGCAAGGAGGAATGCAAGTTCCCAGACCATTTTCCCTGCCTTATGCTCTGAAACCGGATAATAACAAGACCTTATTCCTGTGACAAGAAAACCCAAAACAGTCCTCGCTCTCTCGCAGCCTTTTCCACAGAGACTTGCTGTGACAGACATGCAGCAGCTGCACAGGGCACAGAGTTGTTTTTTGTAATGTATTTGTCTCCTGCCTTTGGAAAGTCATGTCTTAGATTAGGCTGAGCTAGGGACAAACACCACTACTTGAAGATTGTGGGTGCTTCAGCTACACTGTTTACCCCCCACCCTCGGTTTGAGGCTGGTGGTTTTTCACTTTTTAAAATACTTATATATTCTACTTAGTGCTGTGTATGTAAGGTTAAGTAGGCAGATATTTTCCAGAGGTGATACACTTATATCTAAGGGGAAAAAAAAGTGGCCAGTTAAAAATCCTTTTTTGAAATAATAGTCAAAACCCATCACTAAATAGCAGTGTTAAAGTCAGAAAGAAGAGTGGGTTTGTAATTGAAGAGTCTATCAAAATACTCCTTTTAAAACTTTGATTCCATTGATGAAAAGAATACAAGGAATGTGGGTAAATGCCTTTTTTTTAATGTGGTGCTTTAGGTGTAAATTTTAAAAGAGCAGCTTTTTCAAAGGAGCCAAGTATTGGTTTACTATTCATAAGCTGCATCAATATCTTTTAAAATCACTCATATTGGGGAATATTGTAGGAAACAGTAAAGAAATCAGTTGTCGTGTCCTGCTTGATTACAAAAGAAGCCTGAAATATCCAAATGTGTTCTTCAAGGAGTGTGAACAATCTAAATGATTGTCTCGTAGCAGAATCAATCATGACTGTTGAGGAAGTTTGGCATTTTCTTACCCTCTGTTAGCTCCCAGTTCGGTGCATCTTTGGAAATGCAGTGCTGAAGAAGTAAGAAAGTTAGAACTGTGTGGACTTTCATTGTTACTTTTCAAACCTCCTTAAAAATTTGGGGTAAAAATCTGGTTTATCTTCTAGTTAGTTTACAATTACCCCTTGCAAATAAACAGCACATGCTGTGACAGCCTTTGCCCTTAGTTAACTAGGTCTCTTAATTGTTTATGAGGAGCACTTCCACAGTGTGGGACAGGAGCACATGGGGCCAGGGTCTCTGGCTGACCTGCCTCTCTCTGTGGGCAGGCAGCTGTGTTTGTGTGAAATCAGTGCGGAGTCTGTAGAGCCATAGGTTGTTCCCCTCGGCTCTGTCAGTGGTGATGATGACGATGTCGTTTCTTTAGAAGTAGATTCAAGTCAGTTAAGACGCCAGCTATGTGGTGGCAGCCAAGCAGCCATTGAAAGGATGATCCATTTTGGAAGAGAATTGCAAGCAATGAGTGAGCAGCTAAGAAGAGAATGTGGCAAAAACACAGTGAATAAGAAAATGCTCAAGGTATGTTTAATCTTCTTGTGAAGGTGAATAACTGTGCTGCCCAGCAGGAACTTACCGCAGCATGTTGTGCTGGAATACTGTTCTGCTTTAACTTCTGCCATTTTTCACGTATCTCAGAGCAGGTATTGTGGTCAGCTGTGGTGTAGCACTGTCTTCTTTTTTTGTCTGTGTAGCACATGCACAGGGAAGATAATTTTGTGCTGTTACACAGTTAAACACAGAAATTAATTTAGCACTTCCCTTTCTCTCATTTGTGACCACATACCTTGGCCTCTTGAATCGAAGTTCTGTTTTTGTCTCTAATGATAAATGAACTGTAGGGGGATTGGTAAAGATGCCCAAAATGTGCTGTCATTAGTACTCTGCATGTTAATTAGTTTGCCTTGATTTGAGACTGCTCTGGGAAAGAATTCTCCTACCAAAGACTGCATGCAGTTTGTGGTCTGTTTTCTCTTAGCCCATCACTTAGTAAAATGCTGCTACCTTTTGCCTTGCTCTTGGCGAAAAGCACTAAATGGAACAAGTCCTGTCACAATTTCTTTTTATCTTTTTGTTTTGATGGACACTGAGAGTCACCTTTGTGATTCTGAATCAAAATAGTTGAACAAAATAGCCCTTCTTTTCACTAGCAGCTTGTAGCTGTAGATGTAATAAAAGCCATCTTCCCACAGGATGCATTCAGTTTACTTGCATATTCCGATCCCTGGAGCAGCCCTGTTGGAAATCAGCTTGACCCCATACAAAGAGAACCAGTGTGCTCTGTGCTGAATAGTGCAATACTAGGTAAGTGTGGCCTGCCAGCTGCCCGGGGGCTTGGGGTGCCTCCCCCTTGTCCCACACAGGTGGTCCTGCTGCTCCACCCTAAGGACAGCAGTGTAGGGCACTCTCCTGGGAAGAGAGGGAGAGTTTTGAGGGCTATGTACAATATCAGGTACTTGTCTGCTGTTGTAGTTCAGAGCAAAAATGGGTCTGTTTGGTAATGGTGCTGTGCACTTACTTTGTTGCTCCTGCTTTGTGTCTTGCTTTAAGAGTAAACTTCGCAAGTGAATGATTTAAGTAGTTTAAATGTCAAGTTTTCAGTGTATTATTATGAGATGATTCAGGTATTTTAACTGCCACTGTGATTCTTTTTCAGAGACTCACAATCTGCCAAAGCAACCCCCGCTTGCCCTCGCCATGGGACAGGCGTCACAGTGTCTAGGATTGATGGCCCGGTCAGGGATTGGATCCTGTGCATTTGCCACAGTGGAAGACTACCTACACTAGCTATGCATTTTGAAGTCTGAAAGGTGTTGCGGCATATTCAACATGGAAAGTAGACCAGCTCTGCTGACTGGAATTTGGAATTTTAATTATGTACTAAGGACAAGTCTGTCGCTTTATGTTGCTTCCTAGTTTACAGCATGATGCAAATGATTTCTAACTTAGTGTTAGGAGAAGATTTCCATCTTTAAACCTCTTAGACGACTAAGAGTTGAAAATATCACTGGTAACGTCAGCCATCCAAATTGACAAGTACCAATCCTTTGAACGATTGTCCAAAACAAACCAAAAATCCTGCTACCTTGTGGTGGGACGGAAGAATAGAAAACATGGATGTATTAGCATGTGGGTGATGTAAACGTCAAGCAGGATGACTTGCCAACCTCCACCCCCATTGTTACATAGTTCAATCAGTGTAATTTGCAAAATGCAAATGGTTTGGATATATAGTGTTGATGGGAAGAAATGATATTTTTTAATGTGTACTGTAAAACTTGAATTACTCAGGAGCTGAGTGAATATGTTTGTTGCTACTTACAATCCCAACCTGTTGATCTTAGTAGTTTTTTGTTTTAACATGGTCTATTCAACTTTGTTTCCTTGTTTAACTACAGACAGCTTCTGTTGTGTAGCCTCACCAGTTTAACTGTTGTATTATAACAGTATTACATGTCAACACAGTGTGGTTATGACCTATTTATATAAAAACCAAATATTTAGTCAATTTACAGTCTTAATTTAATCTTTGTACACCTTGCATTTTTAAAAGTGCTTAAATAGTACTATATTGCAATAAAATGTAGTGATACCGTAATTAACCAGCCATTAAAAACGTACATCTACATCCACGGTAGCAGGGACGTGCATGCTACACTGTCTGGTTCGAGCTCCATCCTAGAGCCGCGGTTCTTGCGGAGACCTGCGAGGGCAGTGGCTCATCCCTGGAGCCAGGGCTGTCACTTCCCCATGAGAGGTGGGCTGCTGCAAGTGAAAGGCTGTGCTGTGTCCTTGCCACACAGTCTAACAGTGCAGGAAGCTTATTCAGGACTCCCTGCAGATGGGGAAAATCCCTTACTGCTGGAAAGTAATCATCAGGCTGGAGAGAAGTGTCCTGCTGTGGGAGCTGATGTACTGATTCTGCTGATAGGGTACAGCCTTTCCTTAAGACACACAAGTCGCTGAAGCAGCAGGAATAACTGCCTGCTGTAAGGAATGCACCATCCACAACAGTAGGTACAACATTGCTCTTTATTCTCTGCAAAGGCATTGCCTCATGGAGGCAGCTCAGCAAGCCTGGTCCTAGCACCAGCTGTTCTACAACACTGGCCTGGCTGCTCTATAGCTTCCCCAAGAACTTCTCCAAGGGGGAGAACAGGGAAGTCTGGTCTTCATTCTGCTGGCTGGAGCCAAAAGCAAAGTGATGATGAAGGGGAGGAAAAAACCACCTGTGGTGTGTTGAGATCAACTGTCACTAAAAGGTCTGTAGCAGCATCTTCTGAAAAAGCTGTCTTCAGACTCCATTTTTGATCTGTGTTGCCAGCCAACGTTTCTTAAACCTTGCTGCTTTTTCCTTTTTATCTTGCCCTTAAAAAAACAAAAAAGCTGTTAGTTACCATTTTTCTGAGCCCACATGCTGAAGAAGCAGCACTCCCTTGGCTGCTGCAGCACTCCAAAACAGAACAACCACCTCAAACACTGATCAACTTCCTAAGGTATTTTATATGCCCCAGCTGCCCTCCACAGGCCAGGGAGTACCAGTTTGCACCAGGCTCCTTCAGGAGGGATTGGTACAGAGGGAGAAAGCTTCAGAGGGAGAGAGTACAGTGGTGCTTTCCGTGATGGAGCACAGATGGAAAGCAGGCCCTGATTGCTAAGGATCAGTAACTTTTCCCTCTGGTGTCTGTGAACCTCACATACTGTGTGTGGGTAAGAGATGACCCCGTTCATTATGGAAATGAGGAGAAATGGGTGCTATTTCCCTGTGCTCACATACGTGTTCTGGGATTTTGGTATCTCGGATTTGAAGTCTGAGATGCATCTGAAATGCCTTCCAACAGCTCAGACTGGAGGCTGAAACAACAGCTACTTAAGTACTTATTTCACTGAGCAGCCCTGGCTCTAGGATGAGAGCTGTCTCTTAACATACCAAAAATGAGGTAATTTTCTTTCAACACCATCCCCGGGGGTGTGCTCATGACACCCACTGTGGCTGCAGTGCTCTGCTGCCGTTCCCTTATTCTCCGGGTGCTTGGAGTTAGAGGATCACAAGCCAGGATCCTCTAGCATGGAAAAACTCTGATTTTATTCAAGTGTACTTTTAGCCGTATGCATAAAATAGTACCTACTCTGACCTTCTATACTCACCCCAAGACTTGTCCACAAATTGAACTGCAGCTTTTTTGACTGGGGCTTTCTTGTTTGCAAGGGAAAAAAATTCATTCGCTGAAATGGAGACAAGTGTTAATCACTGAGTTCAAGCCAGACAAGGCTCGATTCAGACCACCCAAGCAGCAGAGCTTACCCTGTACCCGGTTGGTGTGTGGCCCATAGAGCTGAGCATTTAGGAAGTCTTTGGCGAGCTGTTGGTGGAGGCCTGTTACACCGTGGTCTTTCAAGCACACAGCCATGTAGTTCCCTTTTGTCCTAGTCAAAGAGAGATGCAAATCCCTGTAGCGTGGTTACGGGATCCAGAACAGACACTGCTGTCAAGCTTTGCTACTTGAGCACAGCAGCAGCCAGTGATGATTTCTGATACTCAGATGAGCTTTGTGGCAGTATTAAAAAAATAAAAAGCTGGAGCAATACTCTCAAACTGTTGTCATATGCCTTTGTGTGCCCTGAGTAGTTTTCTTGGGTGTCCTAAGCTCATCCAACCAGGAGCTGGGGCAGTTACTCTCTAGGGCCATCAGTGACCAAGAAATAAAGAGAGAGAAAACCAGATTGAAATGCAGGAATTCAGTGCTCAACCACCCCATCTGTAGCAGCACACAACACAATGTGTACTGCTGTGGTTACGACTGCCCAGCTATCTCATAGCGTATCTCATCTTTATATATGTGTAACATATAAAAATTATTTATATCATTCATATATATATATATATATATATATATATGCACACATATATAAGTATTGTAAACCAGAATAAATACACATAGCACATAAATACGCTTTCAATCAGACAAAGGACGGGGAACAGAAAGTGCAGAAGAGGGTACAGCCATGCAGTGACAGAAGAGCTGCTGGAATGCCCCTTTCCACACCAGGCAAAATCATCTCCTCCTACCTGGCACCCTTGTTCCTCTTCCCTTTCTTCTCCTGCACTTCGGCTTGGCCTTGCCTTTGGGTCTGGTCTTGTTCCAGCTGTTCAGCTCCAGCCTCAAGTTCTTCACTGGGAGTAACTTGCAAATGAAATTTCCAAAACGTTACCAATCAAAACCAGTAAGTGAAACAGGAACAGGAGTTAAAGCAGCATTTTTAGAAGCAATGACTAGGAAGAACAGCTCTAAGAGAGAAAGGAAGAAATATGCTCAGGGGAGCAACCCAAAGTAATGCTAGCCAGCTTTCCTCTTCCTCGGCATCAGCAAAGTGGGATTCATCATGGGACAAAAATGCAACGCAACACAGCAGCTATGGGTAACTCATAAATGGAAATCCAGCTCCGGCTTTAGTCCTGCTTCATTCTCAGCTCATCTCTTTGTCAAGTCAATACAACAGATTAAATAAAAGCAACAAAAAGTAGCAGTTACACCATACAGGGGTATGTGAGGTTTGGATGAGAGAACCGTTTAAAGAAAAGATTTTTTGTGAGTACTTCAAAGTACAGATGAAGCAAAAACAGCAGATATAAAACACTCTAGACTCCTGATTTTGTAATTCTGAGTTTGAAAAAAGTTACTTAATATTCTACAGATGCTATTAAACTGTAGTTTGATACGTAAAGTATTTAACAACTCTACCCAGCAATAGCTTTTATAACATAAACAAGGGCTAAATATTAATCCACCTTTGGTAATCCTTGCTTTTTCTGCTGTAACACCTGCCCATTATTTCCTTAAACATTTCAGGCTATTTAACTGAAATCATTGCACTGCAGGTGACTTCTGTAAAAGGTGTAAGAATTAGATTGAATCTGACTTTAGCTTTTCCTCAGATACTTCTTTTCGTGGGGAAAAGACAGTCTGTCGACACAGCATGTTCACGTTAAAGACTCGAATAAGGTCTCTTCACCAGAGCTCCCCACTGGAGCCCTGGCACAGGAATGGACTCCTGAAGTACGAGATGCGCACCTCATTAGCAAAGTGAGCTGTAGCTTACCTGGGTCATCTGCCACAACCTGCTCACAGGCCCTGGGGAGCAAAGGGAAGGCAAAGGTTACTGTTCTTCAATTCACACTCCCTTTGTTTACCCAAAGCCACGAAACCCCCATTTCCAGTCCAGCCTCCCAAGCAGGACCAGAAGGGGCTGCCCCAGGGATCCCAACACCCACGGCCACCTCCCCTGGCCCCCTCACCGTGCGGACACATCCTGCAGCTCCTGCAGCACGGCCTCGGGCAGCAGCCTGCGCTTCTGTGGGGGAGAGGGGAGTCAGGCGGGCACGGACACCGCCACCGCCGGCACTCACACGCCCAGGGCCCGCCCGGAGCCCGATGGGGGTAGCGCGGTACCTTCTGCTCCGCGAACAGCTCCTGGCGCCGCCGCCGCTTCTCCTTCAGCAGCTCTCGGTGCCTGCGGGGAGGCGGGAGCCACAGTCAGCATTAAACGGGATGAGAAGGGGGATTACGGGCAGGGGTAAAACGGGTGAGCGAGGGCTTGGAAGGGCAAAGGAGGTGGTGAGGAGGGGCAAGTGGGGGGATAAGGGAGAGGAGATAGGAAAAGTGAAAGGGATTTAAAGGGGTGAAGGGTGGTAAGGGGTTAAGGGCGGGATAAGGAGGTAGAAGGGGCCGGGGAGGCATGAGATGGGTGATGGGGTAACAAGGGAGATGGGGGGGGGGGGGGGAAGGAAGCAACAAGGGGAAAGAAGCAGGGATAAGGGAGGGAATAAGGGGAGGATAAGAGGAGGCAAGAGGCTTGAACGGGGGTAAAAAGGGAACTAAGAGGGTAAGAAGGGTGGAGTGGGGTTTAGAGGGGTAAGCGAGGGGATAAGGGGGCTGGAAGGGGAGAAGAGTGGGGCTAAGCGAAGGGGATAAGAAGAGAGAAGCCCTGCTGTGAGACCCGCCGCTCGGGAGCAGGAGGTCCCGGCGTGTCCGCACCTCCGCGCCGCCTCCCCCACGAGCTTCCGCTCGGCTTCGGCCGCCTCCTTCGCCACGCCGAAGGGCACCTCCTCCGGGGCCTCGTCCGCCTCGTCCTCCGAGGAGGAGGCCGGGCTGGGGAGCGCGGCGGCAGCCCCGCGCTTGCCCGCGGCCGCCGCCCTCGCCTTCTGCCGGCGCACCATGGCCGCGGCCCTGCGCCGCCCGCCCCGGAACCGCTCCCGCCTTCCGCCGGGGAATGCCGAGCGCCGGGACACCGCCCTGCGCCTCCCGCCCCGCCCCGCGGGATGCGCGCACAGACACAGGACATCGGAGGTGGCCCCGCCACCGCCCCTTTATTGCCGTGGGGACGAGCCCCGCCGCCGCCTCCGGCCCGCCCGCCCCGCGCTGGGCCCCGCCGGGCCGGACCGCTCCCGGCGCTCCGGAGCTGATCCCGGAGCTGATCCCGGAGCTCAGATGATCTCGGGGCTCAGGAGATGATCTCGGTCTCGTGTCGCGCCAGCGCCGGCGGCAGCGTGGTCCCGCAGGGGCCCGAGAAGTGGAACCTGGAAGGAAGCGGCGGGTTTAGGACGCGGGCAGCCACCGGCGCATCCCGCTGCTCGCTGCTCTACCTGGCGAGTCTGGCAGGCGGGACGGGAGGGAGGAAAGCGGAGGAGAGAGGGGCTTCGGCCTTGTGGGGCATAGGGACAGACTTCAGCCTCACCCCTTAAACAATAGGGTTTGCGTCTTCAATGAAAATTCCACCATGGAAGAAGAATCCTCTTTTCTTACTTATTAACAGAAACTTAATATTGTAAGCGCTGGGGAGGGGGGACGGAACTAGACGGTATTTGTCTAAACCCAGCGTTTCAGCTGTGGGACGCAAAGTGCAGCAGGGAGGGGACTGGGGGCTGGTTGCCTGAGCAGCGTTACCTGAACTTGTTCGTGGCAGGAGTGGGTTCCATGTTGAACTCCGCGACTGGGACTCCTCTGGCCGAGACCTGCGGGGCGAACATGGCCGCAGGATACACCACGGACGAGGTCCCGACCTGCAGGCAATGGGACAGAAGTCACAAGCGTAGCAGAACCGCGCTCAAACAGATCGAACCAACCCGGCCCCGAGGTGAGGGCCCTTCTCACAACACTGCATGTGCACTGAAGCCTGGGGGATCTCTGCAGAAACGAAACCGAATCAGAATCTGGTTAGTGTCACTGCAGATACAGCTATTTAACTTAGCATAACAATCAGGAATTGTTTCTCTGACTCGGCCCAAAGAAACCGTTCGTAACTGCAGATTGACAAAAAAAATCCCAGAAACAAAATGGCACACTTTGTCTTCAGGAAAAATAAAAACCCAACAAAACATTCCTTCTGTTACTTGAGATCATTCTGTAAATGGAAGACAACAGGCTAAGCAAATGTTTTGTTTAGGGATGGGGAACCTATGTAGCAAGTAAACCACTTTGCGAAAACGCAGCCAATAAAACTTTTTAAACTAAGCATCAAAATAATTGTATTTTTCACTGTTTGAGAAATTAGAACCACAGAATCGTTTGGACTGGAAGAGACCTTAAAGATCATCTCGTTCCAACCCCTCTGCCATGGGCAGGGACACCTTCCACTAGACCAGGTTGCTCAGAGTCCCATCCAATCTGGCCTTGAACACTGCCAGGGCTGGGGCATCCACAGCTTCTCTGGGCAACCTGCTCCTGTGCCTCACCACCCTCAGAGTAAAGAATTTCTTCCTATATGTAATCTAAACCCACTCTCTTTCAGTTAAAAGCCACCATCCCTTGTTCTTGATGAAGAGTCCCCCTCTGGCTTCCTTGCAGGCCTTATTAGGTACTGGAAGGCTGCTCTAAGATCTCCCAAGAGCCTTCCCTTCTCGGGGCTGAGGAGCCCCACTGTCTCAGCCTCTCTTCATAGGAAAGGTGCTCCAGTACCCTTTATCAGCTTTGTGGCTCTCCTCTGAACTTGCTCCAACAGTTCCATGTCCTTATTCTGGGGGCACCAGGACTGTGTGCAGTATTCCAGGTGGGGTCTCACCAGAGCAGAGTAGAGGGGGAGTTCAACAGCCAAACAACATTGCCTAATCTCTAACCCCTGTGTACCTGTTGATTTCTGAGTAGTCTGTGTACATTCTGAAACTGCAAGGTCTTTTAATGTTTTGCATTAGACACCAGAGAGTCCCCCTGGGGCTTCTAGTTCCCTCAGGGAAGCACAGATGCATCTGCTTTGCCCAGGTGCCACATCCTTAGCGTGGCCTCCTGCCGGTTCAGAGGACAGGTAAGGAACGCGCCACTCACGACCAAGCAGAGGTCACAAATATCCAGCTCCTTCTCCACCGCCATGAGCACGCCGGGATCCAGGGCTTCGCCAAACCACACGACGTGGGGCCGCAGGAGCCCATTGCAGCCGTCCTCCTCACACCTGTTCAAAGCCCACAAAGGGACAGCGTCACGGCCACGCCACTGACAGGGACGCTTTAGCTGCAGAACGGCAAAGCAGTTCTCATTCTCACTTGTGCAGGTCCTACCTGCCATCATTCTGTCTCCTTCACAGCCCCCCCACACCCTCCTCTACCACGTGCAGGACAGAAGGCAGCTCACGCACGCGCTGGAAGTACACATGTTCTGCATGAGCCCATGGAAGGGGTTGCTGAACAGTTGTTCAGTGCAGGTACTTAACTCTGTCTTCCCCTTACTGAGCTCCTGAGATGCATGAAAGTTAAAATTTGACCTCCATCAGCTTTAAACTGGGTAACAGGGTTTTAAGGAGAAAATGAACCAAAAGACAGAAGCATGGTGTTTGTCTCTTTTTCCTTAGGAATCAAATGAAAAAATGTGGTGACTTTTTCCATCTGCAACTATCTAAGGCAAAGCTACGGGCAGTGTAAAAAGGACTGTGGCACATTCTGTGCCTGCAAGGGACCCGAGCACAGTGTCCTAAACTAACAGTGGGTGGCACCTGCAAAGTAACAAAACATTTACTGCTGTAGCACTCACTTTCTTGCTGCAATTCTCCTACTACTCCACTTACTACAAACCCCATGAATTTGGGCACGTTTCATCTTGGTGCTCAAGTACACAAATGTGTGATGCCTTTAGCACCATGGAACTTCTACATGCTCGTTGCCTTGATGGCCCTGTAACTTTAGATTCAGTTTCCTGGCACAGAGTTCCAGAGTTCTTTGTCTCCTGTGGAATGTCCTTCCAAAACAACATGAATGGTAACATGAAGCTTTGAGATGCACAAAGCTTGAAGAGGTAAGAGCCCACACAGAGGGATCCGTACGTACTGAGGAAGGTTTTCCACTGGAATTGCAGCATCTTCTGTGTCAGGATCTGGAGCCCTGTAGTTATAAAATGGAAATACATGTCCAGCTGTGCAAAATGTGCTTTATATATTAATAAAAACATTCTCTAAAAGCCTTCATATTCTCTAAAGCACACCCTCCAATCAAGGATTCTTTTCAACTTCAGCCAACTTCAAACACCTACTACAATCCTAAAATACCACACACAAGGCAGGCAGGAATTTGTCCAGAATTATCCTGGAGCTGAGCAACTGCAATAAGCTGGCCAAGACTGTCAAAGGCACAACAATTATTTATGTAACTATCTAAAGGCTTGGTAAAATGTAAAGGGAAAAAAAATCCTAAGAAGTCTTTGAGTATATGCATGGCCCATCCCCCTGCTCACTTCCTTTATTAATGGTGAAAGAAAGAATGGATTACCCCTTCCCAGCCAACGCAGGGCAGATCGGGCTCTTGTAATTCGCAGCTACGTTTCCACAGCTGGTGCACCGAGTTTTAAATAAACTACCTGGAACACACAGAGAGGAAACATCAGGGATGAAGCAATGGCTCTGAGGTGTGGCTGTGCAGGGAAGTGGCTGTGTTTATCCTGAGCAGCCTTTATCTACAGACCTTGAAGGCTGCACCTTGTGGGTAACTTACTACAGGAACGCAACAGCAAAGACAGGCCCACTGTGTCATCTTGTTCTGCCTCAGGACATGAGTAGTACACAGTCCCATAACATATTTTGCAAGGAAATCATAATTTAAAGCATCACTGAGGGAGATGATTTCTGTTTATTGCTTTTCCTCTTACATCAGAAACATTAAAAAAAAGAAAATAAAATATGCTGGTCAACACCATTTTGTTTCATGTAAAACTCCACTCCCAAAACTTCTGTAGCATTACTAACGTGCTGTCGAGATGTGCAATATAGACAAGAGCTAAAAACTGTGTCCATTTTGTAAGGAATACAAATAACCAAAATGAAACTGTTGCTAAGGCTTCATCATTGGGTCCACAACTGCAAAACAGCTTGTGCAAGTCTCCTGTGTCCGAAGCATGAAAGTGATGGTGGGAAATCCCATTTACATCTTTAGCGATACTCAAAAAGCATCACAGTGCTGGAGGACCAGGATGGGTCATTGTCCTGGGAGACTTCCACCCTGTGGCAGGGCCTGAGGAGTGGAGAAATGAGTGGGGTCACTCCAAGGATGGAGAAGGGCTTCCACACCCTCCTTCTCTCCACACCTATACATTTTGTCAGATCCCAAAACCCTGCTGACCCCCAGGTGCTGCCTTGTGCTCCTCTGCCGCTTTGTGCCAGTAAGGAATGCCACTGACTACAGGGAAGAGAGGGGAAGGGCCACAGGCTGCAGGAAAGAAAGGTAAGGGAATCTCAATTGTTTCCAGTCCCTTTGTCCTCCTGTAGCCAAGGACTGCACAAGTGAGGAGAGGACAGGACAGGACAGAGGGAAAGCACCAGGGCTGGTGAGGCCAGACTTGCCAATGTTGTTGCTGGCAGTCTGACACCACCACTACCACACAGTGAAATGCTTGGGGATTCTTTTCACCTTTTCTAAGTGAAATCACCCAGGTGTCACAGCCACATGAATTCAAGTGGATCTGCAAAAAACTGAGCTAGCGAGAAGGGAGAACCAGTTCCTGAGTACTGTCAGAATCCATTAAAAACAGAAAGATGAGATTCTGTGATTCTAAAGGTAAGGAATAAAGAGAGGCTATGAAGTATCCGAAACAACTTCCAAAAGAGAACAGGGTGTTATTGGAATTAACTTTATGCAAGTTATTATAATTTTAAAGACAATTTAATTTTTTCTCTCTGTACTTACCCTGCTTTCCCTTCTTCCCACTCCCCACCCCAGGTTTCCTGGCCTGTGGCAGACACGTGAGCCAACTCTTACCGTGAATTTCTAAGAGGTGCTTGGTGCCTGCCTTCCTGTGCAGCTCATCAATGTTCTGAGTGATGACCACAACGCTCCTTCCTTGCTTGCTCAGACGCTTCTCGCACTCCGCGATGGCGATGTGTGCTGGGTTGGGATGTTTGTTCAGCATCACTTCCCGCCGATAGTGGTAGAATTCCCACACGCGGGAAGGGTTTCGCGCGAAAGCCCCTGGAGTAGCCAGCTCCTGCAAAAGACGTAACAGGTCATCCCACAACAAAAGAAGAATCCCTTCCCCTGATGAAGCCTGCTGGATCTCTGCCATTTATACTGCTGCCTGCATCACAAGGTCATCAAAAGCACATTATTTATAACCAAATGCAGTTGATAAGAATATTGTTCCACAGCCCTTCCAAGGGTGACAAGTCAAAGGGTCAGATTGAAAGAGGAAATAACAGCAACAGTGTGGTACGTGGGTTTACACTACACTCCAATCGTACTCTGTGCTGCCCTACCAAACTATTAGGAGCTTAGCACAAAGCAAGATGAGATATTCCAATGCACACCCTTTTTTGGCACCCACAACTCTCTTTTCCACAGCAGCCAGAACTCAGCATCATGTCAATATATTTCCTTTGCTAGGAATTACTTTTCCGCTTTAAGTGTTACACAAGCCAAATTACACCCATTGTCAAAACCAAAGCCAAATGTCTTGTATTTTGTGTGCAGGTAAAATTGAAGCTGCTTTTCATAGTAACTCCAATTTTGCTTTATCTTTCTCAAAAACAAGGTGCAGCTCAGTCTAGCACCTCAGTGCACAACTCCGCTGACACAGAAGCACTGAATGCAAGTTTCTGATGCAGCGGGACCAGGCATTAATAGACACACATGCTTTATGTGACTTGATGGTCACTGAAAGCAAAAAACTCATCTTTAGATTCAAACCAGTTTAAAAAACTCATCTCTCTGACATTTTTTTAACTTCATCAGATCTTTCAGGAATGCTGTAATTAAAAACCACAAAGAAGGCAGGTGTGATTGCAGCATTTGGGGTAGCAGGTACTGACAGCATAACAGCTGCTTAAAACACCTGCAGCAGCAGGCAGGATGAGACTCACGAGGCCCCTGCAGAGCTCACACTGTTGGTGCTTTCAGCTCTACCCCCAGTGTCTGCTCCCACCTCCTCTCCCACCCCTGTGGCTCCCAGCGCTAGCAAGATCATTCCAGCAAGAGAGAGTCTGCACGAGAGTCAAAGAACCTGCCCCAAAATAAATAAGTCCTAAAGCATTTTTAAAGGGTGTTATGGGACACCAAGATTAAAAGAAAACAACCAGTCTCTATCATCAATTCTTCCTTTGATATTCTGGTTTGTTTTTAAACTCTTAAGAGTTTAAAAGAGGAAAGGCCCCACATGGTAGGAAAACAGTGAGGATGTCAAAAGATGAGCAAATAGCTGAAATGCAGGAAAACAAGGATGGGAGAAAGACCCAGAGCTGCCTGCAACAACGTTGTTTTACCCAAGCAACTGATAAACTGAAGGACAGAAGCAGATCCCCAAGGGCACGGGGAAGAACTGGAGAGGCAGCTGCAGGGAAAGCTCTGTCGCTGCTGCGCTGCCATGGGAGGACTTCCACCCTCTTCCCCCAGCTGTTCCTGACCCTCCATGCTCACCTGCGTGACAGACAGAGAGGCACAGGCCAAAAGTACCTACCTGGGCTTGCCATTTTCTCCAGAAGCCTCCAGCCCCTCTGAAAGTGGGGACGCCGCTCTCGGCACTGACCCCGGCTCCAGTGATGATGGCGATGTGCTTGGCTTTGGCAAACACCTCTCGGAAATCAGCCATATCTGTGCCAGGGCAGGGAAAACAAGGAGCTGTTCAGGCACTCACACTCTGACCTAAGAGGCCACACTTACGCATTCAGAGATGGCTTCCATGCACACCTCCCATGACTTTAATTTCAGAACACCGACAGGTTCCTGAGCTTCTATATGCTGGAGTTTAAAGGGCAATTCCCAGAGATCCTCAAAAAATGTGTCTGGGCAAGCTCAGTAGGGCAACATGTGCTAAACGTGATTGTATTCAATACTGGAACGGCAGAGCCTTTAATTAAAACACCACGCTAGATGCTACCCCAATAACAAGGGTTGGCACCACCACCCAGGAACAGTTTCCTTCCTAATTGTTAGGTAACATCCTGAGATGAAAAAAAATAATTTGTTTTGTTGTTGATTTTGTTTGTGGGTTTGTTTTTTGGTTTTTTTCCACGAAGTATCACTTTCAAAATAAACATAATTTGGGAAAATGCATTTTCTTTCGAGACATTTTTCCTGTTTCCTAGATATGCAGCTATATCTTATATTTTTAATGTGTTATTCCCACCATTTTTCCCTGCATTTTGGTAAAGTAGTTTGGGAGAAAGATAGAAAAATTCCTTTGCCTTTTTGTGTGAGTCAAGACAAGATTAAAAAGGAACAGGTTAGCTACAGACAGACATAAAAAGATCTCTTGCAGTTTACCTCATATATGAATTCTAAAGCAACATAGGTTAGAATCACAAAATGGCTGAGGTGGGAAGGGACCTCTGGAGATTGTCTTGTTTAACCCCCTCTGCTTAAGCAGGGTCAGCCAGAGCAGACTGCCCTGGACAGTGTCCTGTGGGGTGGTTTTTGATATCTCCATGGACAGAGACTCCATAACCTTCCTGCACAATTGAATCCATTGTTTGACCACCCTCACAGCAGACAAACACCATGGGGAGGTTTTATGCCTTGAGAAGATGGTGGTGCTGACTGTTGTGCTGGAGCCTTCATTGCCACAAGGGCTCATCACTGGCTTCAGGCCCACAAGATGCCCACTGAATCCCCAGGGACATTCCTGCCCAGCTGGTCATCCCAACCTGTCTTAGTGCCTGGGACTATTTCTCCCCAAGGGCAGGACTCTCTGGAGTATCAACCACTCCTCCCAGCTTTGTATTACATGGAAACTTGCCAAGGATACACTCTGGTCCATGGTCCAGATCATTAATGAAGGTGTTAAACAGCAGTGGCCTCAGTATTGACTCCTACATTATCCCACTAGTGAGCAGCCTCCAACAGAACTTTGAGCTGCTCACAACAACCCTAATCCTCACAATTTACTGTGTGGTCTTTCAAATAAAAACCAAAACTACCCCCCTCCACACACACACAGACACAGAGAAAAGCCCATGCAAAGGGAGGCAAGTTCCTGTAGGGAGAAGGAGCTGTTGGAGAAGTCTCAAGACCCACAGCACAGAGCCACCGGACTGGGCAGAGAACGCTGCTATTCTGATGCCCCAGATGCTGTTGCAAACCAAACCTCATAAGCCCTGAATGCGTAAAGCTCAGGCCAAAAGCCTGGGCTCAGCCTGGGCTCAGCCAGGGCTCTGACAGCAGCCAAATGCTGATGCTCAAGACAGCAGAAAAAGCAAGTTTGCCTCGGCTACACAACGTGGAGGTTGCTATTGTACCCGTGTGCACTTTTCAAGTTAAAGCACATTCTCAGATTGAAAAACAAAACCAAAATACCCCTAAACAAGCAAAGAGGACAGCTACAACTGCTACCCTGAACAGGGCTCCTGGAGTGACCCAGCTCCTGAGCTGTTAAAAATGCTCGAGGACCAGTCTTGTACAAAGAAATGACGAGTTAGTTTTATTACTCATTAGTAATATGAAAGGGAAGTGCAATTGACCATTGCATACTTATGTGCATAAATTATAAACATTAAAAATGTGTTTATGTTGCAACCATGCTGACTGCAAGGGGTTTTGGAACTATACAGAACAACACAGACATAGAAAGGCAATTTTACTAGCCGGGGGACAAAAAAAAAAAAAAAAAAAAAAAAAAAAAAAAAAAAAAAAGAGCAACTTCACAGTGTTTGAAACATTTTGAATTAGGCCATGGGTTTCACCTAGCGCACGAAACCTTCTAGCACTTCAAATCCACCTTAAAAACCTATCCGGGGTGCTAAAGCAAACAAATACACGTCTTACTTGAACTAGGACGGGCCATTTCCAAGCAAAACTTCGGATTCTTTGAAGACGAGGCCTTAAGTCCACAATGTGCTTGGGAAACCAACCTTCTAGCGGTAAATTGAAAGAGACACATCAGGATCCCTCGGAAGTGTTTCACCTGGGGAGAAATAAATCAAACATGCGCGGCCCAGCCAGGGCGCGTATTTCTGCCAGCTTCCGGTGAGGGGCTCTCCTTAAAGACCCAGGTGCGACTGCTGGCCACGGCTTCCTCCTGCACCTGCAGAACACGGAATCATCCCCAACCCGAGACCCTCGGGCCGGGGTCACTGCTTTTGTTCCGAACGGGGAAGATCAGCTCTGCTCCAAAGCAAGGCTGTCGGCCGGCGTTCAACTTACGCGACGCTTCCGAACTGCGCTGTTAACCCGAGGCAGCTCCCAGGACCCGACTGCCCGCCGGCATTTTAAGAAGAGGAGGGGGAAAGCAAGGGACGGAGCGGCGGCCGGCTGCAAGCCTACGTGCCTCTGCCGGCCCGCAGAAGGGCGAAGGGGACAGCGCGGGCGGGCGGAGCCTCGACGAGGGGGAGGCGGCGGAGGCGGTGACCGCCGGGCCCTCAGGCCGGGGCTCCGCCCGCGCGGCTGCCCGGCCCTCACGCGAGCCCCGCCCGCTGCGACTCCCCGCGGCCGGCGGCGGCCGAGGCCGAGCCGTGCGGG
Organism: Hirundo rustica; assembly: GCF_015227805.2. Taxonomy (NCBI): domain Eukaryota; kingdom Metazoa; phylum Chordata; class Aves; order Passeriformes; family Hirundinidae; genus Hirundo; species Hirundo rustica. Next base: position 92,267,902 of record NC_053450.1, read on the forward strand.
CCCGCACGTCCCGCCCCGCGCTGCCGGCAGGGCCGGGCCTCGACGCCGCTCCGCCCTCCCGTGGGGAAGGGGCCGTGGTGTTAAGGCGGCACGGATGCGTGGATAGAGGGATAGATGCATTGGAAGCACCCGCGGGTGGCTTCCCGGCGTTGCGCGTATTAGCTGGAATGAGACGCAAATAGGTCAAGAAACTGGCTGGCTTCCCAGCGGCATCCTTCTTTGCGGGGTCCACCCTCGGGCGTTTGCAGGTTACGCGTTCACGGATGAGAACTCCGCTGCACTTGGACAGCACACAATTTCCTTTTTTTTTTTTTTTTTTTCGGTCTTTTTAATGAGAAAAGCTGTTTTTAGCATGTTTTGCTGCATAAAGAAGGCAGCGCCTGCTCTCATCCAGCCACCTCCTCTCCACACTTCAACAACATAAAATGATCACGGTCCTTTTCAATCAGAGATTTTGACACATTCCCCCCCCCGCCTTTGGATTCTGTAAATTATCAGCTAAGCAGACGAAGAGGCCCCCAAAACCTGTAGCCGAGGATGGGAAAGGCTGAAAGCAAGGCCCACCGTGCTCTTTCAAGTCCACCAGCAGCCTGTCCAGCCCCGGGGGCAGCTCCTGTCTCCCACTCCTGTTGGCACAGGACGAGTTACCTGAGCGAGTTCACCTGAGGGCAGGAACACCCAGAGGCTGCTCCCAGGAGCTGGCAGCCGACGTTTCCCTCATTACACTGCTCCACGGCACCTGCTATTGTTTACAGAGTACCAGCACTTCGTACTCCGCCTCCAGCTGCAAACTCGAAGGAAGCCTTTGGTGGCGGAATGTCGGCACAGTGAGTGGAGCTGACTATTGTGCTGGTGCTTGCTGGGCTGTGCCAGCTGTTCCCTGAGCACTCCGTGTCTCCATAAAGGCATGCATGCTCGGAAAAACAGTATATCATAAACTCAGAAAACAAGGCGAAGGCCAGCGTGATCTTACTTAGCATTCTAACGACCCTGATGGTCAAAATCCATTAATTCTGTGCAGACTGGGGAAACAAACAGGATAGCAGGTTTGTTGAATGACGGATTGGTTCTGCATATTCAGTAACATGACTGGTCTTTGGTATTTTAAATTGAGATCTTGCTACAGACTGTACACAGTGCTTATTTGGCAGGGTGTTTTAGCTGCTAGTTAGTATTAAAAAAAAAAAAAAAAAAAAAAAAAAAGCAATTTGCAGTTGCACTATCACCACGTTTTTCTTCCACTTTGAATCCAAAGTTCAAGACAGCAAAATCCTAGTCTAATATTGCTAACAGAAAAAAAAAAAAAAAAAAGGTTCTGTTTATGTACTAGAGTTTTGAGGAGCACATCAACCAAAGAGCTTTCATTTTCCTATCACACCATTGCACTCATTAGAGCTGTGCTCCTTCTAACTACATCAACCCAGGGCAGGGCCTGTTAACGTGCAAGGTTTGCAAAAGTACAGGTCTTTTAATAACAACAGAGCTCACGATGGCATAGGTTATGTGAAATGGGTACAGAAGGACACAAAGTTGGCTTCCTTTGCTCTCTGTGGCATATACAGATTGCCTAATTCAAGAGCACAATTATCCCAGTGTTTCTGAAGCAATCAAACATGCTTTCTGTATTCTCAGTGGTCTGAAACAATGAAGAACCCAGCTGATGCTGGCTGATGCTAACCTGGTGTAACTACTGAATGTGTGCCATAAGAGAATGGCCACACTGATTTTCAAAACTGTTTGTAGTGGTCCTGGACAAATACATTAATGCCAATGTGTAAGTAGATTTCCTAAAAGGTTTATAAAAAGATTAAAGTGACATCTAAACTTAACTTCGAGACACTGGGGTGTTTGGTGTTGATACCTGGCAGTGTTCCACAATCATCTCTGCCTGATAAAATAATTCTGCATAAAATCTTTTTCTATTGCAATAGTTTCCTCCAGCAGCAGTGTCATTAATGCAGTGAGAGCAACTCTAGGTGGACACCAGAAGCATGAACTGTTCTGCAAAGATACGCATTTCACCAGAATCTATTAACACTTAAGAATCCTGTCTCAGAAGGGACAAAAGCCATGGCAAGGGCAAGTGCACTGCACTTCACAGCCCCTCCTTTCACTGCCTCCTCCAGCACATTGCCCTCCCCGCTGCTAACCATGCTGCAGGCAGCCGAGGCCTTTATATATTTAACAATGATCCTCTCTTGTATGTCCTCCAGGAACTTGTCCCATCTCCCCTTGACCTGCATTATTCTCTCCTCCGGCAGGAGTTCCCCAGCTCTGCTCCCTCTCCAGGGAGGGATGGGGAATGCAAAAGGTGAGGAATGTGTAACCACAGGGGCTGCTATTCTCTGAGGCTCAGTGGTAAGATGGGCTCATACCATCCAGTCTTCCATTCCAACCACACTATCTTTCAGCATTTACCAAGTCCTTTGCATCTGAGCAGCACCAGCTAGAAACAGCTCCCTCTTTAAGCATGAAGCCTAATTGTACCAAACACAAGCAAAGCTATTTTTTTTTTAAATCCCAAGTAAACAGTCTGTATTCTAACACACAATAGGTCTGCACCAATTAAATACAGTATGGCAGCATATAAATTACAGTTCTTTACAGTAAATAGTAAAATACAAGAGTCCGCTTCCTGTACACAAAAATCAAAGAAAGAACAGCAGCTTTTCAGTAAGGTCCCAGGTATCTCAATCATTCGCTTGCTAAGGAACAAAGAAAAGATACAGCAGGCCAATCACTTCACTCATTTTTTACCACGTTGCTTTACAAATATCCAGAACGCTTGTACAGGCATCTACAGTATCTACATGTGGAACAACCTTCTTAGGAATTCATGAGCACCAGACATAAATCCCTCCATCATTCCCATTATTAAAATAAACTTTACAGATTAAAATTACTTTAGCAGGTTCTATTTCATCTTGATAATAAACCAGCAAGTAACAAGTGCAAAGTCTGCAGTCATGATCCATTTACTGCTTCTTTATTTCCCATTTCTCCCCACCCTGCACCCAAAAAACCCAAAACCCCCTAAAAACCCCAGAATGTTGTCCTCCCACACCCTTGCAGTAATACTGTCTCCGCAGTCAAACTGCCCAGCTGGCTTTGCTAACAAGTGAAATGCCAGACTCATAGCTTCAGGCATCGTCAGTCATTCCATTGCCAAGTCAGCACAGTGGCAGGCCTCTAGGAAGACAAAACATATGAAGCAGTTGGATATTTCAGTGTGCTTTAACACGGAAGGCTGCACGGTGCCCAGTGACTGAAAAAAACATGGCACCAAGTTACCAGTTAAAACATTTACAATAGAAAGATATAAACAGCAAATATGTCAGTCTAAAACAAGTTCTTTGGTAATTAAGAACAGCAAACCGTAGCAATTGGGGTTTTTTTCCAAATATGAATTTACATCCTGGTTTTTCCTCAATAAAATATCTTTTGTTGTTTAAAATATATCTCCCAAGTGGTCGCGTAACAAATAGTCCAGTACCTCAGTTATCTACAATCAGCTTTAACTGTGTTTAGTGTGCAGCCATATCTGCCCACTGGCAGACAAACTATAGATACACATTCATATATATAATATATATATTATTTATAAAAAATTAGAGAATTAAGTCAAGGACTCTAGAGAATACACATTCCATATGGACAGGTTAAAATGTACAATAGCTTCAAAAATCCGTAAAGTTTTCTACACAGTGATGTGTGTAGTAAGTGCAAAAATACTGTGGTTTAGTTAATCCAAGATTTCCTGTTTTCTTGTTTCCTAGAAAAAACAGAAGCTGCTGCATCTCCTGAATGGCAGAGGACGTCTCCTCCTGTCTTGGGAGTGGCTGATGAGCCTTGAAGCACAGAACTCTTCCGTTTCTCTGAAGTGGAAGATGCCTGAGACCGGGAAGTGCTACTCCATTTCCTTTCGGGAGCTGGTGCTTTGCTGAGGCGCCCAGGACGAACGAAAACACCGTGTCGAGGTTTGCAGTGGAAGTACTCTCTGCCTTTCACAATTCCATCGTGCTTCCCTTCAATGGAAAGAAATGCACAGGATTAAATGCTGGTGCTGCCATAAGCACATACAATTGAGACGCTGAAGTGTGAATAGCTTTGGTTATCTGTCAAATAGTCAAGATTGTTCCTGCTGAATGACAGAGCCAGATGCTCACTATACACTAGGGAGAACAAAACTTGGGACTTGAAATGTGACCAAAAAGATGATTTTCTAAAATACTGCTTTGTTTAACAAACAGTTTAAAAAGCCAAGCATGTGTTCATTTTGCAAAATAATCTGTCCTCAAAATCAATTCCTTGCAAAGCTTAAAAGTTAGCAGGAGACAAGCTTCTGCCATAAGTGATATTACCTATGAAACAACTAAAAACATCTTTTTAAATTACTTGAAGCATTTCTAAGAAGTTTCTTAACACGTGCAGTGCACTGACCTTTTCTGACCCCTCTGAAGTGAAGTTACAGAAAACCTGTGCTCTGGAATGCATCTTTCCCCACTGGAAAACAACAATGAATCTCTAAAAGCCACTGACAGCCAACCTATCTGACAAGTGATGCGCACTGTTAGTAGTGCTCATGAATGTGTGCACACCGATTAAAAAAAAAGTCTGCCAATTTTACGCACATTTGTTTGTGTCTCTGATCCGTAAAAACAGATGGGCACCAATGGGGAACTACCACAACATGCAAAAGTTGGGCTTTCAGACAGTTAAAAATGGATCAGAGCATTGCTATAACCAGAAGGCTGAGAATTAGGTATATCAGATACCAAGCTTCATTAAACTGGAGGTACTTCCCAGGACTGATCTGGAAGGAATGATTGTATTGTGACTTTAAAAATTTGTCACATTAGCTGCATAGATAACCCAGACCACATTTAGTCTTACCCAGCTGAACATTGAGTTCAACTCCGACCCATATTCCAGCTGAAAAATCCACCGTGCCAACGTATCTCACTGTGCCCATCTTATTACTTCCAACACAGACTTGTTCGCCCACGGCCACCCAGCTTGGCAAGACGTGGGCTTGATCTGGAGAAGCACCTTCTTCACAATCTGAACCATCCAAGTGGTCCTTCGTAATAAAATCATCCATGGAAGCACGGGGATAAGCCTCAGGGTCTGAAGCGTCTTTCACCAGTCCAGAACAAAAAGGGCTTTCCACAGCATCCACAAGCCAGTTGTCACCTGCTGCTGCTGCAGAGCTCTGCTGGCCCATGCACAGGCTCTGCCCCTTGCCAAGGCCTCGGGGTGACTCCGAGGCACTTGCTCCATTAGAGGACAGAAGGGAACACAACTGTGGAGCTGTTGAATGGTCAAAGTCCTTCCCATCTTCAACGCCCATGAACTCAGTAAAGGAGTGATCTTCCAGAATGTCCGTCGTGTGCTCAACTGTCACCTCGCGTGCTGAAAATTCGATGGTGTTTTTGCCATCCAAGGAACTTAGAGCTGAGAGGGATCCAGCTCTGGATAACTGCTGAGAGTCTCTGTCAGTGGCACTGAATGACAGCGGAACTTGCTCTGTCAAGGCACTGTTTTCTTTCAATGGTACCACAGGTAACTTCTCTCTTGCCAACTCCTTTTCTGACTCTCGACATTCCTTGTTCAAAGAAGATCTTAAATCATGTGCAAGGGACGATCCCGAGGGATCACTGGAGTCCAGCTCCTTGGTGTGACTGGCTAGCTGGTCTGTGCTGTCACTACAGGGAACAAGCATGTCAGACAGGGTGGCGTTAGAGGCACTGTGGGAAAAGTAGCCACTAGTGATGCTGCTAGTGGTGGGGCTGCGGGACACCTCTTTCTCGAGAACACGTGAGCTCATGAAGTCTGATTTAGAGGAAAACCATTCTCTGTTCTCCAGACTAGCATTGTAAATACTGAAGTCAGCAAACTCCTCCGGTACATAAGGCCGGAAATTTTGAAAACTTTGTGGATTTATCAGTTTCTTATTAATGGCCTCCAACTCACTGTCTTCCTCCTCAGAGTCCTGCAAATGAAAAGAGGAATTAGGATTATAACCTGTGACACTGAGGTTTCCAAACTAAACTAAGCATCCTTGATTTTTTCCTTTCTGAGCATGGAGAAATATGTACCTTTAATATTCTTTAACTGAAGAATGGAAGATACCATTGAAAAGAGCTGCTGGGAATGTATCCTATCTACACTGAGCTATTCAATTTTTAGAAAATGAATTCTAAATAGTTCAGAAAATATAAAGTAATAAAAGAAAAGTTACATATTTTCATCCACAAACTTTCTTCCCCGACGATTTGGACTGAACAAACCTCTTGAAGATATTTTATAGAATTAATTTACTACCTAACAAGATAAACATAAATATGAATGGTAAAGGCCTTACAGAGTCCCTGCTGCAATACAGGTTATTAAAAACTTTGGGATTATTAAAAACTTTGCACAGTGTGATTCTCTATTAACCTGATATCAATGAGGCTAATTAATTTTGCTCACCCATGGCTATAACAGCTGAACATGTTCAGGATGTTTGAATATACAAGCAAAAAGTTCAAATATTACAGCAAATCTTCAAGGAAGCATTTGTAGGCATACATGTACATGTCTGGAGGGAAATAAGTGACACTAATCACCCTGGCAGAATTTGGAGGTGCCTCCATGAATTTCCCCTTGGTGATATGTGGGGATGCACCATCGCCAGACTACAGATCTGGATTTCAGAGTCCATCTGAGGCTGAGGACTTGAGTCAGTAAAGATGAATCTGAGAAAGACTCCAGCAACATGGTAGGGCTGTTCCCCCAAGATAAAATACTGCAGGCAGGACTCCACATGGATCCTTTTTTAGGTACATATATGTCTTCATTTACACATATATATGCATGTATAAACATAGGTGTATGTATACACACACATATATTAAAAATGGTTAGTTTACAGGAAATTTCTACTAGAAATAATTGGATCTTAGGAATAATAAAATCTGCTGAAGTCCTTTAAAGAAACTCAAGCTCCCATTACTTCTCAGTTCCTTCATCTGCATCACAGATTTCAAATTCCTATCATGACAGAACCTGTGTGATATTTGAAGTACCTGGATGCTTTCAGACACCTGCTGTGATTCACCAATGTAAAAGGAAAGCAGAACAGTTAACCAGATGACCACAGAGTACCAACGCATCAGGATAAGCATCCTCTTGAAAATGTTTCCTCACTTCAAAATATCCAAGACTGCTCAAATAACTTTGCATAATAAAACTTCAAACGCCCAGACAGGAAACAGATTTGCTCAGTTTGCCAATGTCAGAAAAATCACAGAATTGTTTGGATTGGAAGACACCTCTTGAGGTCAGTTAGCCCCATCTCGCTCTGCTCCAGCTGGCTCAGCCAGAGCAGGCTGACCAAGACAGTGTCCAACTGGGAGTGTTTTGAGATCTCTACAACCCTCCTGCACAACTCATTCCAGTGTCCATCTCACAGTGGACAAAGTGTTTTCTTGTTCCATCTTGTGATCAGATGGAATCTCACGTGTTTTGATTTGCCTCACGTCCTGTCACTGGAGACTGCCGAGAAGAGTCTGCCTTGGCCCATCAGGTGTTTTTATACATTGATAAGACGCCCTTGTGACTGGTCTCCCTAAGGCTGAACAGCTCCAGATATTCCAGCTGCTTCCCATGTGTCAGACGGCCCTTATCTGTAGCAGGGTCTCGTGTCCATTCCTACTATGTTCGAAGTCATAGCAAATATAATTCAGTATTACCCATACAGAATGGCCTTGAGCTGACTCAAGAGTTTCAATAATATTAAGTTTTTACTGGTACAGTTATCAGTATTTGAATAGGATGTCTCTACTTGTCTAAGTATATCTGACAAATCCAATCACATTTCAGATTATTAATATTTGCTCAAGTAAAGGCTTGCTATCCTTTACTTTCTAATTTTTACAGCACTCTTTCAGAGTTATTTCTCATACAGAATCTGGATGTAGGCTTTAGTTTGCAATTATTTACTTCTCTGAAGAGAAGCAATAGTGTTATGAAATGTCATGTAAGACTACTGAGTATTATCTATACTGTTGAAAATCTCACTACTTCCATCTGAAATCCACAGTTCCTTTAGAAGTAAAGGAAAACATCAATACTGTATTTATTGAGACTACGACTACCCTTCCAAGCACTAAAGCTTATACAAAGCACCATTTTTTGCATATTGCAGGATACCAGTTTCTCACCTCTGAGGGATGTTTTCTCATTTTGCTTACTTCTTCCCTTTTGCCAATTTTTCTTGTGCAAAGCTAAGTTTTGTTCTGTGCAGAATCTTATAGTCTGGGAATTTTTTTTAAACGTTAAAAACGAAGAGTTTATCAAATATACTTTTTAAAGTTGAAGATTATATATGAACTCCAAACTAATAAACATTTAATGAAGGAAGTATTTCTAGTCAATACTAGCTAAACGTCCATTTGAGACCAAAGGTATTTTTATAACAGAGTTCTTTGCACCTTCTTTGAAACTTGCAGGATGCCTCATTTGACTGAAAAAACACCACCTTGGTGGTGTCCCTCTTCAGAATCAGACTGGATAAGAGGCTGTAACTGAGAAATGGCTCTCCAGACACATAGACATCGGTGACTTGATTAGGAAAGGCCAGCAAGTAACCACAGTGTCAGTTGTGCCATTTCAGGGTTATCTGTCATCATAGTACAATGCTAAAGTACAGAGAACCAGTCTTCTTACAAGAATATGGGCTATGAAGAATGCTGCAAATAGGTGAGGAGACACCACCTTGTGACAAACAAAAGATGCCCCTGGTGGGGACAAGATGTATTTCCTTTCAAAGCTCCTCTTAAGTTTCCTGATCAGGAAATGACAGAAACAAAGTAATTTCAGTGTTCTTCAAATTTCTGTGGATGTGAAATGGGGGAAAAAAGAAAGAAGGTGCCCCGTACACCTTAGGCTATTGGTATAAATAAAGATAAAATCTTTGAAAGCCTGGTTAAGAAACTGCAGCAACTTCCCTGGGATGTAACAGAATGACTGTAATGAAAAGCTGATTTAAGAACTGGTAACAGAAAGACCACAACTAATTAGCAAGAACTAATGACACAAGACTATACATCAAATTCTAGCACTAAAGAAGCAAAACAATCAAGAGTACAGAGCAGCTTTCCTACACCTGCTTCATAACAAAGATAATGCATCATTAAAAGTTAAAGCATCCGAGCTTTCAAATCCCTAAATTACACCTCTCACGTAACCTCAACAAGTTAGTTCCCATTTTACTAATTTAAAAATCAGTAATACTTATACAGTGGTTGCATCACTGATGCCTCAATTTTTATTGCCTGCTAGAAGGGTTTCCTCTTAGCAAACCCTCCCTTAAATGTGTTAATTACTGGCACTATTTAAATACACTTAATATGAAAACATTTAATCTGTCCTTAACATAAGTCACTGTATTCCTGTATTGTGTAGAACATGCCCTTATATCATGCTGTTTTGATGTGGCTGCAATATCAAGCATGTGTAAGTACTCTCTGAAATTTCAGGCTGAATGCTCTGTTTCAGGCCAAATGAATAAAAATATTCTTTAATTGCCTTTTTTTCTCCCCTTCCTTTGATAGATGTGTTTTGAATATTGGAATACTCCAACCTAGCTAAGACATAGGACTCACTGCAGCTCTGAAAAATGGGATAGCCTGGGAAGCCTATATCCTACAAAGACTTCTTTCCTAAAGCAATAAAAGCCCCCAGAAGCATCATTTGCTAAACACACCACAGGCTATCTGGGCTACACCAAGTATCTGTGTCAGCCTCCTCCCCACTAGTGGCTACTACTTCTTGCTTGTCTCCCCAGGACCCTCCAGGGTCTAAAAAGTCATCAGAGGACTAGATCCAGATGAAAAACTCCATGGTTGTCAAGCCATCAAGTGGGTGGATCAGTTCCCTTGGTCTGACTTCCTACACAACCAAGCAAAAAGCTGCGCTGATACAAGGGAGAAGTCAGTACGAGTCAGGCAGCTGAGAACTTAAAGAACAGCTCTTTCCATGGTCCTGTTGGCTACAGCAGTTTTACAGTGTTCAGTGAATTAGTTTCCTTCTAGCAGACAAAGCCTTGTGGCAGGATGTTGCCCTTTGCGAGCTCTGAAAGCTTCTGCGTACATGAGGAAAGCAGCACAGGCAAGTGCCTGGGTTATTTCAGGGCATGCATGGGGTGGGACTTTGTTTTCACTCAAGGGATCAAAACTGCCCTCAAGTTGCTATGGAAAGTTTTGTAACAATTTATTTTCCAAGGGATGTTTTTTCAACCCACTAGAATATTTTTTCTTCCAAATACCTTCATGCTATTTGTATCAGTGACTCAGTGCAAGTCAGCACGTCAGCTACCTTATGGAAAATTAACATGATCAAGAATAAAACAAAAAGCTGCCACTCAAACCCAGCAGCCAAGCTTCAAATATATACACCAGAACACTCAGGATACTTTGGTCTAACAACCTACAAAACAGGATTAGACATCCAGAAGAAGTTTTTTAATGGCTTGGCTATATGGTAGGAATGAAAATAACTATGTAATAGGAAGAACCCATCACATTTTGTGGGAAAGTGTCCCATAGGACTTACAGGAAATAATCTGAAGGTTCTGAATTTTAAATCTCAAGTTCTGATTAAAGCAAGTATTTCCAGCCATGTTCCATAGCCCCAAAACCATCATACAGCATAAATGATGATACACCTTTTGTTGAAGCAGCAGTGAGAAAAGGATTTAGCAGGTGAAGATTAAAACAAAAGCCCTCCACCTCAATTTCCACCTGATTATGATGAAGAGAGGTTGCAAGTTAATTAAGAGAAGCAATCTTATTTTAGTCATATTACTTCCATGTCAGGCAATTACAAGCTTTTTATAGTGTACCCACACCTAAATGCACGGTTACTTACACCAAATGGGATCATTCCATTTACTCTGGGGTATAGTCACAAAATCTAGGCAACATACAAGGTATATTAGAGTGGCAACAGCATGGCTCACTTACCCATCCTTTACTTGATCATTTGTGATCTGTAAACACTACAGCCTCCCCTCTCCCCTCCACCCCACAAGACAAATGAAATATAAACATTAAAACCCAAAACAAAACAAAAACACCAAAACCCAATGGAGTTAGTACAAATAACAGAATGCATCTGCAAGCCAGGCAAGCAACTGTTTCAACCATAACCTACAATCAGTCACAAGTGGTTATTTCCACATCACGACTTCTTTTTCCTGCTGCAGTAGCGTGAGTGCCTCAAGCCCACCACCAGGCCTGGAGACAGAAACTGGTACAAAACTTACAATCTTCTCCTCAGGCATGCTGCTGGCACTGCTTCCTGCAGGCACAGCACAGCCAGCACAGTGCACCTGAGATGGAGGCGTGCTCTGCAAAGGTCGAGACACACAACACATCACACAAACCACTGCTCTGACCACGGTGCTAAGTGGGTGCCATGTTAGAAAGGTGTGTAGACATGATGAAGGTGAAACACCCATGCTGGCCACACAGACATCAAAATTCAAGTTAATGGGTAGGGAAACTCATGCGCTCCTCCCAGAGTTTCAGGGGGAGGAATAAAGGCCAGAATTATAACCACCCCAGAATAGTTTCACAGAATTATGTTTGATCTATGAAAAAAAAAACCAAAAAACACACCAACATCTTACTGAAGAATAATAATAAAAAAGTAGGTTACTGCTACTTTAAAATAGAAATATTCTGTAAAAGAGAATACACACCAAGAAGTAAAAAAACCCCCAAACCCACAAACCCTGTATTCAGGCAAAGAACAAACAGCAAAACTCCACCACATATAAAGAGTAGCCTAAATAATTTTACCAGAGAATTAAAAAATTCTGTTGCAACAGATGCAAATGATTTGCCAAGTACACAAAATCACTCCATCTCCTTTAAAAAAGCAGGTGGTTTTCAAAGATTACCTCTTGACTAAGTAGAGGTCGGCTTTCAAGTGGGGTCTTCCTTTTATGTTCCTCTTTCACTGGCATTAAGGGCTTGAAAAACTTTGGTGGTTGGGGAGAAAATGCTTTAAAAGGGCTGGCCATTAAAGCATGGGAATTCTCAGCTACAATACCTAGGTAAAAAAGCAAACATAGTGTATTTCAGTTCTTCATATCCTGACTGCAAGAGCATATTTCAAAACAACTGAAGGTTAAGCCATGCAATTGACAAGTTGCTGGCCACAGAAAAATATCAATATTTTAGTATTTAACCACTGGTCTAGGCATGAAACAATACAGAGATCAGTGAGATCCTCAGAGAAGTCTGGAAAGAGAAAGAAAGCAGAGAGCAGCAGTATCTGCCCGCTCCATTCTGAGGCTCCAACATTTCTCGTTTTCATCTTGGTCATAAAAACAGCGGGAAGTGTCCTTGAAACTAGAACTGAGCAGCTCTTTGCTTCCTGCATCTCACCTGACCTCTTCCCACAACACTGCAAATCTGTCCTGCAACCAAGCCAGCCATCCTGCAGAGCCAGGATGATCAAAAAGGAAATTATAAGCAAAGAACTGATGAATAACCCCCCAGTCCCATTTCATTGCAGCAATATTTCTACCTACACTGCCTGGTCAATGTGACCTGGATGAAACAAAGCACCTGTGACACACTGACAGGGAGGCACAGCCAATATCCACATATCACGTAAAAAAATCTGTCTAAGGAAAATTTCCACTTTAAAAAAAGTATCTTCATCTTCAAATTCATAAAATAACAGCAGCTGCTTTTTGTTCTTTTTTTTTTGTGTGTGTGTGTGTGCGTGCGTTTTTGTTTTGTTTTGGGTGTTTGTTTTTTTTTTTCTTTTTCTTTTCTTCTAGTTTGATTTATATTTAGCATGCTCTGCCCTCCTCTTGGTTTTCTGGATACCCTCAACTTTACACCCTTACCTGGATGTCTTATGCATTTCTCCCTTTGTCCCCTATTTCCAGATTACGTTTAGCTCCTTAAGTAGAAGCCGGAAAACACATTTATTAGGAAAGGAGCACTGGAAATTTAATTTTCAGTTTAATGCAGTAAATAATAATCCACCAGCACTGTCATTACACATATGAAATCTCACCACTGCCATCTTTGCTCTTGCGAGGTGACTCCCTGGGTAAAGTACCATAGCATGATATGTCTTGATAACTGGAACAACAGTCAGATATATCTAGGTGACTTTCAGACCAACCCTAAAAAACCAAAAATACATAAATCTGCATGATGATGCAGGAAAATGTGGAAAAAATAATAGGCAAACTCAGGCATTTGTTTTTTTTTTAAAGTCAACCAAACCCCACAAACCAAAGGTATGTCAATTACTGACTTCAGAAAACTTTCCTGTCACATAGAAATGGATTGTTTAAAAGCTAATTAGCTGGTCAGTGAAGTATTTAAAGTTTTGCTCTTTCTGTTTCTTAATATCAGTTTATGTAATTGTAATTCTAATATGAAAAGCAGAAAAGGACAATAAGGTTTAATGCAAAATTATATGTAATGGGTGCAGAACTTTGAAGATAAATTATGTAAATCAACTGCTTTAAATACTATTAAAGGAAAATACTATTTATATTTTCCTTTTGTTTTTTTTTTCCCAATTCTCAAACACATCTTGCTTCAGGTGGGGGTGGGAAATCTGGGAATGTGAGCTTTTTCTGGGAATGTGTTGCTACATTTCCATACCTTGTCATCTTCATCACAGGCAGAAAGATCCAGTCGACTACAGGACACCTACGGAACACCAACAGACAGAATGACAAAATGTCTACCTTTTATTTTGTGAAATATAATATCTTGTGGAAACACTAAAATCATTTAGTCCTATTAACTGTTTTGCTCTCTCTTTTCAGACCAGATTATGTATAAAGACGTTTCTGCTGTATATTATGTATAAAGATGTTTCTGCTGTATGAGTGACTGAGGGAATACATAAAATGGAAAATACCCCTTTTACTATAAAAAAAGTTAAAGGGACTTGGAGGTAAAAGTAATCTGAATCAGGGCAGCTGTCATCCTGAACTTCTTCCTAAATGGATATCCTTATAAAAGGAGAAGAGTTTCAACAAACCCTCCCTCTTCCTTGTTAACTTTGTTATCTCCTAGGATGGACAATTTTGGGGAGGAGCTCCACATCATGACCACCTTCCCACGCACGGTTGGTTAGTGCCAGCACAGAGTAACCATGCCCATATCTCACTGTGGAAGCATTACATCAGCACACAGACAGCAGCCCCTGCCCCATCCCTGCTAACAAACGATGAAGGGTCCTTACGTTGTGCACGTTCGGAGTGCTGATGCTCCTGCGGATGTTCCTGGCTTTGGTGGAGAGAGCCTCTTTGACAGTGACTGCCTGTGTAAAGAGAACAAAACACTAACAGCAATGCCATGGTCTCCTCAGGAGAACTGAGCAAGCAGGATAGGGACTTCTTTTCAGTATAGTTAACAGCAGCAATTAGGGCTTGCATTCACAAATCTTAATTTGCACGCATAATCACCAAAGCTTCTGTCTGAAATTCATTCTTTGGCCTTTGCCTGTTCAGGTTCTGAGTACAACATCATTGCCAGCTTCAGTTACTACATCTACCACCTCTGGAAATCTGTATTTCACAGAAGAAACTTTGTCTTACATTTATCTGTCCAACAAGCTCTAAAAAAAAACCCCAACTGAAATAAAAAAGCAACACAGTATTTTAAAAAGATCAATCATCTTTTCTTGAATTCTCATAATCCAATGCAAAGGGTGCAAGAAATGCCTTTTCCTTGCCTGTCTTAGTCGTTCAAGGCTCAGAATGTTCTCCACTTGCAGCACACCACGAGTGTATTTCTCAATGTAGGTTTCGCCATCGGATGTGCCCTCGTTCTCACTCCTTGCAGCCATCAGAGCTAAGGTTTCACGATCCTCAATTTCTTCTGTAGCCTAAAGTAGAAGTTAGAGCATTCAAGGTTTCAAAAAGGAAAGCCAATTATTTTAGTTGACTTTTTTAGACCTGTTCAATCCAGGAATCAGTCTGAATTGGGCATCTTAATCGGCAAACCTAATTACAGTCAACGATCCAGAGCTGTTCCACAGAGATGCAAACAAAGCTGAAGAGAACAAGCTTAGAAGCAGTTTTGAGCAGTTGCTCTAGTAAAAGCACTTCCAGAAATAATGCAAATATAACCTGAAACTGTGTATGTTAAGGCTCAACTAATGACAACTTCGTAAGCAAGGAAATGTAATTTCCTTCCCATATCATAAAATATGCTGTGATTTCCCTAGAGGTTAAAATTTAAATAGTACTGCAGCAAAGTGACAATTAAATGGTGACAAGACTATGTTTTCATTTGTCCAGTTTGTTTACCTTTAAAATAAATCTTACAGCACATTTACAACTTGTATGAGCTTTTTCTATAAAAAGTGATTCCTCAGTTTCCCAGCTATTCTGTTTTCCCAGACCTGAACATTCCTCTGAGCACCCTCTGTATTTTCCCTGTAGGCACTAATGGGCTTTCGAACATAACTCTAGTACAAAAACTCAGTTAAACACAGTAGAAGAGAAAATAAAATCCCCACAGTTTTAAACTGTTTAAAGATAAACATGATCTCACACAGAGCTTCAGTATCTGCACTTTGGCAAGCTGCCTCATATCAGCGAAGGACATTTGCTTTCTAATCAGTATTACCCACTGCAGTAGGTCAATTCTGTTGTTTTCTGTGAATTTGCCAGAGAAATATATTATAATTTACCTTTGGTATATTGGATACTATTTCATAAGTCACTCCACAGGCATGATATATATTTTTCAAGGATATTCTCCTTTTCAGGCTCTGGGTAAAACTCTAGAAAGAAATTTTCAGTTATTGTTTTGATAATTTTTATTTATGACATCCCAAGAAATAAAAAGGTGTAACGCAAAATCTGATTGCAAAGGCAATTAAAACCATAATTTATTAAATTACTTTTTAATGATATTTTAAGTCCTCTTTACAACACTGTGCTCAGTATAAAACTGAGTTCAATCAGTTGAAAAATGGACACTTCAAAGAAATCTACCAGTACACAGCTTCACTGCGATCTATAAAAACCTAGTTTGAATTGCTCTCTTGTAAGATTTAAAAAATTAAGCAAGCAGTTAAGGAAATACATTTGCTAAATTACGAATATGAAACAAAACAAGGAATAAAAGAATATATAAACTTATTACCTGCTTGTTATAAATGTTGGCTGCAATCCTTTTGCGTAATACCAGTTCCATTGCAGCAGGGTGACTGAGCTGCACTGTAGTCTTCACTATTAAGTAAATTCTCTCATTTTGAGGAGTTACCCTATTCAGGTGCACCGAGTCATGGACAGAAGAGTCCCAGGCAGCAGTAGCTGAAACCTATGCAGACAAATAAAGTGGAGGAAAGACAGGGAAATATAAGATTCTATTACTCTAACAACATGTATCATTTGCAAAGATTTAACATGAAGTAAAACAACCTCTTAATTAGAGAAAAATCAGCATCATGGAACAAAGTGGAGTCAAACCTCCTTTTCATAGTAAGGAATTTATCTAAAGGAGCGAAAAAGAGGTGTTAAGATACTGGGAAAAACAATCACCTCCACAATCCCTGCACTGTGCACACCCTGCTTCAAAAGAAAATCTTCACATGGCTGGAAACAGAAAGGAAAGCAGAAGCAAGGCTGGATGAAGGAATACAAATCCTACTGCTACTATATTAAAAGCCTATTAATTTCAATGTAAAATCTTTCAACTATGTTGGATTAGGTTATAACAGCCCCCACAGAAAAACCCTGCATCCATTCTGGAGAATATTTTTTTTTCCTTTCCTCTGCCTTCTCCCCAGCTTTGCTGTCTCATTTTTCTGGAAACGATCTCAAACAATGGCCTAGTAGGTGCAGAATATATAAGGAATCAGTTAAGAAATACCAAAATGGATTCAGAACCATTAATTTCCAAAAATTCCCAAACCATATATTTAAAAACCAGTAATTCTGTACTACAAATGAAAGATTTTTTATTTAAGTATTAAGCTTTGCCTAGTGCACACAATAAAACAAGTCATTTTCTCTGAAGAGTTAAGAGCCTGCAAGAGGAATGAGGAAGGGGTGAGGAAAGCAGAAAAAGGGATTTTGAGTCAGGCAGTTGAATTATTCTTTGCCAAGAGCTAAGTCTTGTCATCTCTGAATTAAGGCAAAAGAGCTAACAAGTCATAGCCTCTTAAATTCTAAATAAATATGCCAGAAAATAAAGGCAGCACTAGATACAGATGGTACTTCTAACACAAAAAGGTAATAATCATGATTCAATACATAGAAATAGGAAATAAAAGAAGAAAGCATTAACACAAGCTGCAGTTGTCAAGAAGGAGGCTTGCTAACAATTTACCTCATCATCACTGTGCTTTATGATGGGCAGATAAAAGAACGGGCTCCCATGCTCCTTTGGTAGTATTGAGTTAACTCCTGATGCATGGGGACCTATAAGTTGTTCATTGGCACTGAGGTCATCAGCTAATGAAACAAATGCGCAAAGAATGAAATAGTGTTATATCAAAGGATATGAATATATAGAGGCAAAGTTGTAATACAAAACTGTAATAAAGGCCTAACCATATTTCATAATATATTTAATCCTACTTAATCTTATTACTATGCAGCATTTTGAAGATGATTTCAGCATACAAAAGAAATTGAGAATAGCGGTTCTGGCTACATTAGGCTTTTGGCTAAACAAACAAACAAACAAACAAAAGGTGTGTAATGACACAATCAACCTGTTTAAATATCCTACATCAATTGATTTTTTGTCTGCTAATCTCTACTGATAGTAAAAATCCAACCAAATAAAAACATTTGTTGTGAGCATAGATGAAGGAAGAGGGTATTTCACTTTCCAAAAGCATCAGCTAAAGCAGGTATTGATGCATTGCCTATACAAATATGTGTAGTAGCCCTCTTCAGTGCTAGATGTGGTATGGCCTGTGGATCCTCCTCTGCTTTATGTTCAGGTTTATAATTAGACTTGCTTCCTGAACAGTCTTTAAATGTGGAGCTACCTCTAGTCTCTTGTTACTTACACTGTGAATTTGTGTCAAGAATATATATCAATATTCTTCTCACATTTAGAACTAAATACCTTCAAAGGGTATTTAGATTCTCTTTAAAAAGCTCATTATAGCCCTAACTCAAGTCTTCATTAAATGAGCTGTTCAAGACTCTCCAGATACATCAGTGGAAGGAGCTCTGAAAGCACCAGGAGATTCTCCACCAGTGCTTTAATAGCATGCGCTATTAATAGCATGTACATTAAAACATTTACAGGATTTCCTCAGCTGCTGTTTGACTCAAATTAAGCTTGCTTTCTTACACTATTTTCTGTTGTACAGCCTATCACTGTACTCCTGTGTTCCCTGACTTTTATCTTTATGCTAAAATAATTGTTCTTAATTATGCCAACATATGGAACCAGAAGAAAAACCCTTTACAAGCCATATCAGACAGCATCATTTCCAGGACCTGTTTGATTTCTTATACCTTTCAGGGTCATTCTTCCATTTAACAGTTTATTCCCTCCATTTCCCCCTCCACAAGTTTCTTAATCTGCTTTTACAACATACCATTCAGATCAAGGAAGAGGACAGGTATATGTGTTTCCATTCCTGCAGGTGGAATCCTGAAACAAAGCAAACTGCTGGCCAACAAAGAAGGCAAATTCATACCTAAGCTAATTTGGGCAAACAGATCTCCATGCAACACTCATTAACTGTAACCAATGGCTAAAGCTGTCAACATTTTGATGGCTACTCTGAATGCCTGTGTGGCACAGACAGCATTTTGCGTCTCTACACACAGAGCTAAACCTAGAGCTCTGCCAAAACTCAATTCACACCACACAGCATGTGGCAGTTGCTGTGAGGACCAGTTTTAAACATCCTGTTCTGTTCCTTATGAGGTTAACTGCTTGTAGTCATCTCATATATAAAGATCAGCAACCCTCCAAACAACTGGGTATTTAACTACTGGCAGTCTTTATATCCAACAAACACACTTTTAGCTATATGTCCACAGCACAGCAGTATTTTTTGTCCATACTTTCCCAAACCTGACATGCTGCACTCCTCGTTTTTGCATGTCAGCTCCAAAGATCTCAGTTAAAACACAAATTTAAATGAAACAAAAGACAAATATACTACAAATTCAGATGAAACAGAGAACACATCCTTTGAAATCAGAGTTTCTTCCCTCTCCACCCTTTATCAATGTCATTATCACATGTTCTACCATTCATCTTTCAATCAGTCCTTTTCTGAAAGGAATCAACCGACTGGATAATTGTCTCCATTGTATAAAGTTGCAAAATACTACATTATATTCAAAGGTGATTTTCAAGCCTCAAAGGCTATTTCAAAGCTACTTTATGTAATAGCTTAGCTTAGCAAATCTTTCTTACATTCAGAACAGCACCTGACCTTCTAAACTTTCTGTCAGCTGAATGCATTTTGTAGCATCACAGGAGAACACAGGGAGCTCCAAAACATCCTTAGATTTGTACCTTTGCAGCATGCACAGTTTATGTACAAAAAGCTGGCAACTCCAGTGGCTTTTCTGAACATACCAATTTGCAGGGGCACCGGGAATTCCACTGCCTGGTGCTGGCACAAACACTGCATTCCTCTCTTCCGTCAGCCCTACCCACTGCTCCACCAGCCGGGCCTCTCGTTCTATATCACCCTCCGATTTTTCTGCAGTGGAAGAGATTAGGATAACAGATGAGACACACTTTTTGTGGTAGAGGGCATAAAGTACTTAAAATAGAGACCTCAAGCTGCAAACCTTGTTTGTTGCTGATCTTTTGGATCTGCTCATCTAAGTATTCTCTGCGTTTTATTAATGCATCAGACCACCTTTCTCGTACACAGTTCAAATCTTCTTCCTAACATGGAAATAGAGAAGAAAGTCACTACACTACGTGGGTAAGAATAAAGGACAGTGAATTTTGTGGCAGTTTAATCAGAATTTATATAAAATGGCTTGCATGATGCAGAAAACTTTTTTCCCCCCGAATGACATGCACACTAATTAAGCACCTCATCACCCATGAAAGGAAGTTTATTTGCTTTTAAGTCTCAGATTTCAACAGGAGAAAAGAAAATGTGACTGCCTCTGCTGCTGAACAGATTACATACCATGGGCTAATCACTCACAGAAGCGGCAATCAAACTTTTGACTAGCATATGGAAGAGGAAAACCTAGTATCATCAGTTGATCATAAGTTCTCCTGAAGATTAGACAGGTCAGTATGCCCTCAAACCTGCACAAAATTCCATTGCTAGCAGCTGCTATCAGTGCAATTAAAAGATTTCTCATGCAAACAAAACCCATCATGCAATCATGCTTTGTGGTATCACAGAAAATCTGGTTGGTTCTTCTCTGTGATATGTCAGGAAGCGCATAAACAGCCCGCAAGAAGTTAGTACCTTAAATTATATTTTCGAGATTGCTAGGAAATTTAACACATCATCTTAAGGGATGTCAGCATTGTCAGCTAACTGGTTTTACTTCTGTATGACTGCCTATTAGAAAAAAAGTCTTCTATGTGGAAACTGAAATTTATTTTACTTTGGGGGGGAATTTCCTCTTCTGCTCTTTGGCACCTTTTAAAATGAGTCTTCTATTACACTGTCTAAATTGTGACTTATCACACAGAAAAACAGGGTCAAGGTTGGGTTTTGTGCAGATAAAAGAAAATGGCTTCACTGAAGCTTCTGTATCTACTCTCCATTCACATCCTCCACCCTCACTCAAGCATTTCAGAAAACTGCACAACATAAAAGTTTAAGATATTTTCTTTAGAAAACAAACAAAATATCCTATGCTGCATAATTTGCCTGGAAAAGATGCCTGCAGCTGCTGGTTCTTTTCCCTGTGATATTCATCGGAAACTGCTTTCAATCTAAAATAAAGTTTCAAAGCTTTTATTCCCATAGCAATTCATGTAGCCAGTTAGGAGAGCTGACTGCAGAGTACCAGAGAAGAGAGGACACTGTAGGAGTATAAAGTCACAAGGTAAACTGAAATAGCAGTGTTTTATAGCCCAGGTAGCCTCTAAAACACACAGCATATGTGTATTTCAAAGCCGCTTTTGCTTGTTCATTTGAGAGTTGCTGGCCATTAGCATTAGCTGTGCCCCATGCCGCAGGATTGACAGCAACAGCAGCAATACCTGGTAACTATCCATATCACCACCATCATCCTCCTCCTTCTGGTAGGAGAAAATACATTTTGTAAAACACAAAAACCCATGCATTTCACTCAATAGAAATTCACAGAAATAACCCAAAACATGAATACCAACACTTCTGCCACAACCTTGTAAAATGTTAAAATCAGTACACTACACTCAAGTAACTAGTCTTATTAATAGGTAGAAAGACTTTTTTTCATTAAACTGTAGCAGGTCAGCCATGATTTGAGTATTAGTGAATAAGTTTATTAAAAAAATAAATTAATTAAACACACCCCTCCCCCCAGCCCCGCCAAACTCCAGTACCAGAAAAATGACTGAGCAAGCAGATCACCAATCTCAAGTTCTACAGTTTCATCTAAATCCAAGGTTACAATTATTTGTGGAACTGAACGCAAACCTTTTGACAAAAGGCACCTTGCTTCCCTGGGTGGCCCATTCCACTTGTTCTTTGCCATCACTGTTAAAATCATGCTTTATTTCCAATGTGAATTTGTCCAGTATCAGTTGAAATAATTTATGCTTCTTAAGGACCTCCTTGGCCATGTGGAATAGCCCTTTCACAATTCAGTAATGACTGTTTTTGATTCTTATCAAGCAACAACTTGGTGCTTTTCAAAAAGCTAAATAGTATCTCACTACATTTTCTCTACTAAATTTCTTCTCTTTTTTTCCTTTTCCCCTCCTCAACTTTCATCATCCCTGGAAGAGAGG
Organism: Hirundo rustica; assembly: GCF_015227805.2. Classification (NCBI taxonomy): domain Eukaryota; kingdom Metazoa; phylum Chordata; class Aves; order Passeriformes; family Hirundinidae; genus Hirundo; species Hirundo rustica. The sequence goes on from NC_053450.1 coordinate 92,289,849, forward strand.
GAAACTAATAGCACTAGGAATCTAGTATTAATTATCTCGACACACAAAGGTAGGAACAATTTCCATATTCCTTCTGTTCTACCACACTCGGTACTTTATCATTCATACATTGAGCTATAAGCAAATAAAAAAGAAGCAGGTTTAGCACCACAGGGTCAAGTTCCATGTGTTAACCTCAAACACATGTAAAACTGTTCATATACCAGTGTGCAAATCACATACCAGTGTGCTAAGGTCCCTTTTGGAATTATGTTGGGCTGGGTCTAAAACAGCAGGACCACACCAAACTGAGAAATTAACTGCCTTACCTGGTAGCTGTCCAAACCCCTTTGCAGTTTGGTTGATCTGGCAGTCACCCCACCTACAGAGACTGAAAGAATTGCTTCTACCATGAGAGGCAACGTTCCCGAGTGCTGCACGGGTTTCACTGTCACCTGAACTCTGCGTGAATGACCCTAAAGAGGAAATTGAGAGGGAGAAAGAAACTAAGAATGAAATTCAAAAAAATCAATTTAAGTATGAATAAGATGACAAGGAAAAGATATGTACCTGCCTAAGCTGGAAAATTCCCCCTGTGTTTACATCTTTTGCCTGATGGAGTTCAACTGCAGTGTATTCACCCATCTCATTCAATTCTTGTATGGAAATCCACATTTCTATTCTTCGAGTTACTTCATTCCACCTAAAAAGACATCCCCATAACAACTCATGGTTGCCTCAAAGTATTTTGGGCACCACAGGAATTAAAATACTTTTATAAACGTGATGGAAGCATTAATTTGTAATTTATTTATACCTGTCTCTCAGCGTCCTAGTTTTTGCATGAAGAGAATCAACTTCCCAAACAGAGCTGCCATTGCCAGTACACCTGTGACCCCACACCTCAATAGCAAGAGCTCCTTCTGAAATGAACTCCAAAAACTCCTCGGTGACATTCACCACATAGTCCTGGCAATGAGAAAAACAAATCACATTCAACCATATTAAATAATTGTATCTCCTCAACTTGATTGTAAGGACACACCAAACAACTAACCTCCTGCCTGATAAAACCATGCAGTTTGCATCACACAGCTCGACTCTGGACATGAAAGTTGTAAAACATCATCATCTCAGCAATTCATGCTCCTGCATACCACATTTCATACCTTGAAAATTTCCCTAAGAGTGGTGTCTCAGCTCCAGGGATCTCTTTTAAGCTACTGAGCTTACCAAACAAGTATATAATCAGGTGTCATTATATAAATGATAGCTTTCTCGACATGTTGAAGATAACATCTGAATTTAAAACATCACTAATCAAAAGATCTTTCTCTTTCACTACATTTTGACAAAGTGATGTGTCGCTAGACGGACACGAAAAGAAAGACACTCACGCAGTCATGTTATCAGAGCAAAAGGAGAGCGCTAGATTCTGGACAATGACCGGGGATTGGAGAATGAGGTTACTACCTCTCCGACCCCACTTGTCAAACTAAAAGTCCATCAATTGTCCCTCCTCCAGAGACGAATGTGAAAACAATCACTTTGTTTATGTTACAATCTGTGAGAAACTCCACTACAAAAATGCAAACAATCAGAAGGCTGAAAATCAGGGCAACAGTGATGAAGTGAAATACGGCATTCTTAAGTATAGTTAAAAAGTCATTAGTTACATGACTTGGCTCCCTCCTTCTTCTTCCCCCCAGGGAAACAAGGCTCATACTCTAAACAGTTTCTCTCAAATGTATGACCCTCCTGGTAATACTATTTTGTAATAAAATATTTACCTTACAGTGAGAGAAGGTCACCGTAAAATGAGCATCTTTGCTCTGAGGTGAAGGCACATCTGGATCTACCACTGGTGCTGCTACTGTTGACTCGCATTGATCCCAAAATGTGTATTGACAAAAGACAAAGTTGGATAGGTTAGGTGGCAGTCCTGTTGCCTCTTTTATTTTTACCTGAGGAGACAAAACCAATGTTGTCATGAATATGACTGTTTCATCTTCAACTGCAAATTGAAAACCAACAGCCAAGAAGATTTAAAGGACAGTTAGTATGTTCCCATTTAGGAAATCTGATTTTGCATATATAGAAACAGAGATGTAAGGGCCTCACCCATGCACATGTTTTGTTTGAGGAAGCTGATAAGATTGAGTGGAGAATGAAATGCTTTATCACAGAAGAAATTAAATCCATACACTACCCAGAGATACTACATTAGAAGACCAAACTACAAGAGAGATAGAGGGCAAAACTGTTTCCCCTTCTGTGTCTGTAAAGGCTAGCCCTTGTAACACCAGTATTTATGGTGCAGATGTACATCTACTAGAAACCGACACAAACTAAATCAGCTGCTGGCAACCACTGAGTGACCTACCCTGAGCTGGAACAAGAGAAGTCCTTTCAGAGACTTTTCAGCAAGCAATAGTCTACACAGCCTAGTATTTTACATCAGACTGACTACTTAGTTACAGAGGCCTGAAACTATAAACTTCATCAGGCGTGCTCACTCACCCTGCAGGAGAGCTTTTTTGCTCTGTGAATTATTTCTCCATTGTTATCCGTGACTTCCAGACTCCCACTCTCACTGGAGTTCTCAGACGAGTCATCTCCTTCTACCACACGCTCTGGGACAGACCCGGTGACACGCATCACTTCAACGTGCAGCCGCCCTGCCACCTGAGGGCAATTACACAGAGAACATAAGGCCACTTGAAAAACTCTTCCTCACTGGGGAACAAGGCAGCAGCAGGCACCATTTGCTCGCTAAACCCCTGGTGCACAGGGAGCACAAGGAGTCCCGCAGGAGCTCTCAGCGTGCCCAGCCCGGCCCTACCTCGCCCTGCTGGCTGATGATGGGCACGGCGTACTGCAGCTTCACGTCGTAGAAAAGGCACTCCAGAAACACGTTGGCCACGCCGATCAAGTTGTGGTTCTCCTGCGCTTCGTAGAAAGGATCACCTCTCTTGCTAATCAGCTTCCTTATCTGTTTTAGAGATGATGAAAGAGATGTCACAAAACCACCAGCATGGGAACAGGAGATCAAATAACATCATAGCGTTAAAAGATCATGGCACAAAAATTACTTCATCACCCATCTTTGTTCCTTCCTGCTACACAGGCAGAAAGAGACTAGAATCACATCACAGATTTGAAATTAAATCTTTGAGATAAAACATTATACAATCCTTTCTTTACTAAGGGATACAATAATATGATGACCTGCATATTTTAGCAATGTCAAGGCAAAGCAGACTTTATCATGAGCAACTAAAGTAGCCATTGATTTCAAGATGTTTCACCTTTTCTGCTCTGTTTACACTTCTTAAACAAGAGGTCAAGCCACCCTCAGGTCGTGCTGGTCTGGCTGCTGGCTACCACTACAAGGGCAAAGGGAAGGTGCAAGGATGACTCCTACTAAAGCCAACAAAGTGTTCTTACAACTCCCAGAGAGCTGAGATCACACCTGCAGCATTCCCCATACAGCCACAAAGAATTCATGCAGATTCCTAGCACGATATGCACTCCTCAGTGAATCTGTTAGTTCCTTCCCTTCTTCTCCTCTTTTGTCTTCAACACATGCATTTGACCTACGTGTTTCTATGTAGCACATAGAACACATGCATTATGGACGACATAGGTCATGGAAGGAATGATCCTGGCTCAGGCAGACATAATGTATTCAAATATGCGCTATCAGTTCTTACTAAAGTCAGCAGCAAAATCATCGTTGTCTTCAATGGGCACAGATGAAGTGCTTGACCTCCCCTGTGTTATGATTTTAGAGATTCCCATTGTCCCGTCCAAAGCATGTAACAAAGGCACAAGAGTTGTTCAAACATATTTAAGAATGATTCTTGATACAAGTAATTTAGGTGCTTCCTAACAGCCATAAAACAGTAAGATATATTTCCTATGCCCTTCTGCCTGGATGCTTAGATGATGTCTTCTGGAATACCAAATATTACATCTCTTTCCCATAAAAAACAAGTTTTTGCTAAATCTCATGCTTATTTGCGAAGGCTAATGTGCTACTTAAATTCTCACAAAACATCACTTGGTTTTGATGGAAATACTGATGTAGACTAAGTATGTTCAATTGATTTCTTCCCTGCTTTAAGGCTGAGCAATATGCAAATGAAATCAAAGAATATTTCCTAGTTTAAAATCCAATTTTATCCCACTATTATGTTCTGCACCTTGAGTGTATCTAAGCAGCATCCTTGTTAGCTTTGACACTGACTGCAGTGTAATAATTTTACTTCTAATGCAGCTTGCTGCTTCCATTCAGAGTGGGTGGTCATCTGCATGCCAGGTAAACGCATGCTCTTAGCACATTGTGAGTCACTACCCAGCACAATTATAACTGACCTCAGCACACTTACACAAGTGAGATAGGACATACCTGTGGTTTTTTTATGCATGGGCATTTTGAATATTTACTATTAGTCATACTGGTTTTGTTCTGGGTTTTGGTTTGTTTGTTTTTGTTTTTAAAAATAAAACATAGTACCCTAACCTTTCATACACAAAGTCATTGCACTTGCTCTCTATAAAATATTAAAAGGGGTTTAAAAAAAACCAAACTCAATCTTTGATCCATTTTAAAAATATATAAATTACCTCGGGAATTTTCTCCTTCCATTCTTGATAGAGGTCTCTCATGTCAATCAACTTGTTCTCTAGTTTCTCAATAGTCCACACTTGAGTACCTTTCCCTTTTCTTCTCACTTGAATTGCAGGCTCGCTTACTATTGCACCCCTCTAAATCAGAAGAAAAAACAATCAGTGCAGGAAAGGTGTATGTAAGCAGTTTAACTCTTCACTCAAATTGCATTCCTAGAAAGGAATAAAATACAGAACACAAAGTTTCTCTCTGCGTGCCGGTCATGCTACTTCTGTCCTCAGACACAGCGTGGCCTAGACACATCTCCAAGGATCCAGATCTCTTTATCCTTCTCAAACCATGACCATTCCCACAGGAGCATGAATACACTCAATCAAAGCCCTTAGGACAAGCATGTTATCCTAATTGCCCCTATATTTACAGCAGCAGTGTAAAAACCTTTAAGACACAAAATTGTAGGAAACTGTAACAAACCCCATTAATTTCTGCAGTCATAACTAAAATGAAGGTTCTGCAGCAACAGGACCGAAATGTCTATTCATAATCTGCATGCACATACAGTGATCACCCACTTGAAAACAGCAAGAGCCATACTCAACCTTCTTTTGCCATTTTTACCCAATTACTCACTTTCAGCACATTAATCAATACTTCTATTTCGTCAGTGCATAATCTAACAAAAGTAACACTTTATTGGCTCAAGCTGGATGAGTGCTACATATGTCTACAAAGTTTAGCTGCAAAGCTACGTTTTGCAGCATTCTTTGTTATCATTACCTTTTTGTTGGCACTGAGGTTTTCAGCAGGGATCTGAAGTGTTACTTGATAATCTGTTAGCTTACTCATTTCTTCTGCTAAGAAGTTTGCTTCTCTCACCAGAGTATTTGCCTTTACTATTTGCTCTCGAAGTTTAGCCAGGCTCTGTCGAAACAATTCATCCCTGTGGTGCAGTAGGTAACATGAAAAATACACAGAAACCTATTTCTATTATTGGAAAGCTGCAAATAGAGGTGCTAACAAAGCCTTTTCTGAAACAAGTTTAAGAGGAAAGGCTGAGTATCATTGTGTCACTGAACACAAAACACTCAGTTTTATTGAGGGAAAGCAGAGATCACTTACTAAACAAATTATTGTTGAGGCACGTCTAGTACAGTGATGCCCAAATAAAAGGTCACAGTAATATGGGAGCTGGTACAGTGATGATTTGTTTAAAGCCCTGAGGACATTTTGAATTTTCAAGAAATGAAATAATTGCAGTTGTCTGTGTCTTTAATCTGGAGCCCTGTTTCACAGAATCTACCAGTCCCAACATGTGAGACTTCATCTTGATAAAACCTGCTCTTCCTCAGACCATAATGTTAGAGCCTGCATTCGCTGCAGGCCACAGCTTTGTATCATTTCCAGGGCTTTGCAGTGACCACAGACCTCCCCCCACTTACTCAAGCGTAGACATTAAAAAAATATAAATAAAAAAAAAAATCTTAAATCCTATTTACCCAAGGTATCTATTAAGTAACAGATGAATGAGCACAGGTTAAAGCCTGTGCACTCAGTTTTTGGACAAACTCCAAAGAGGTTTCTCAGGCCTGTCTGAGCAAATCTACTCTAATGCAACACCTGGCAAACCTGCTATGACACATACTATACATACACCTGTGTACTAAGATATGTCCTCACCTGGGATTCTCATCTTTAAATTACCTTTTAAAATGATCATGATTATCCCCTGAGCAACGTTCATTCTGCCTTTCTTTTAATCTCAACAGCACTTACTGTCTCATCACCTTTATAAAACTCAAGATCCAGCTTTGGATATTTCAGTCCCCAGCTCTCCCCTGTATGACTTTTTTTAGCCTTTTTATGCAAAATCCTACTGAAATACGGTACATGTTGGGCACATACACTTCTCACTTCTACGAAACACCTTAAATTATACACTACTGTAGGAGGAACAAGGGCCTTCCTATGAAGTGTCTGCTGCTAACATGCCCCTCAGTCACCAATAGACTTCTACTTGAGTGGTTATTTTTTGCCAAAAAATCCCAAGGAATTCCTAATTCAAACTGCACTCTGACAGTCCCCTGATTCAACCAAAGTGGTAAACAACCAGCAGTGTTAGCAAACAGCCCTAAATTTTAGCGCCTTCAACATGCTAAAATATGCAGCTTTGTCTCTCTCCGCTCCCCAGCCTAGGTTTCCAATAGAGGTGGGTTTTATTGGGTCTTAAATAGCTGCTACTATCAGTGGATTTTTAGTAACTTCCTCCACATCTCCTCCCAGCATTAGATGGAAAATTCCTTTCCCTCTGCCTCTTGTTTCAGTTATCCAGGCTATCAAAATTAAATAAGCAATTCCAGCTCATGCAAGTGACACATTCCACAGACAGCTAAAATTCTGGATTCACACGGCAAATTAAGGTAGTCAAAATTGATCACAAGAAAGTATTTGATACTGAGAGTGCACTACACCTACAGCCACTGTAAGACAACTGCCTAACTTGGGAAACAAAGTCAGCTTTTATCTGTATGTAAGTGCTGTAAGAGCCAGTGGATCCAGCTACAGCCAGTCACTTCCTCAGTCTGGGACACCAGCATCTGGAAAGCTTTTTGGGAAGCTCCCACACCAAACATAGCTAGATTCTTGAGAAAGGAATGGTTTAAGACTGTAAGGGAAACTTACAAGTAACAACCTATTATTATGGGCAGTTCTTATAACAGTTGTGTTCTTTTGGACACAGATGTGCCAGAACCCTTCCAGAAAGTTAAGCATAAAAAAAAAAAAAAAAAAAAAAAAGTTCAGATGGGATTTCTTAATTCTTACTGCATTAAACGTATCACAAGCTCCACTAGGGTATTAACGGGATCAAATTCTCATTGAACATGAAATCCTGAAACAATCATTGAAGCCAGACAAGCAGAAACAACTGCCACTCACGAGGTACAAGGTACAACTGCAAGTCTCTGGGATTCCCAATGCCAGACACAGCATGTGCTGGACTAAACCCCTGCTCCAGTACACCACCACCCCAACAAATAAAATTTGTTCAAAGTTACAATGGGTTAACTTTATGCCAACAGGATTTAACACCAGGCCAGGTATCACCTGTCCTTCCAAAGTCAGCAGAAAGCGGGAATAACCTCTGTGCAATGCATTCCAGCTGATCTGACAGATAGAGCCACATCTGCCCACATCTGATCCCTATCAAAATAATTTTGCTGGCCAATCCAGTAGAGCTAGGCTTCATTTGCAACAGCAACAGAGAGACAGCTAAAACTGCACCAATCAAACCCCTGCAATCCAAACTCTTGGAGCTTTTGCACAATTTTACATCCAGTCTTCCCATTCTTCCCAGGATTTCTTGCCCTCTGGCCAATCGGCTGGTAAACATCCTCTCAACAACATGTTGCCATGCTTTTACAGCAGAAACCACTCAAAGGGGTTTTCTTTCTGGTTTCTTATTTAAATTTTTTTTCCCTTTTTTTAGCAGCCAAAACCTCTTCTAGAACTACAAATAAATAAAAAGTATACCTAAGAGGATCTGCTGGAGGACAGGAAACTGCTAAGTTCTTCCAGAAAACTGCTTATTCAATGGCAGTGCCAGCAGAACATTATCGGACTATTCGTGGAGCGCCCCAAAGAGAATCCATTCTCCTCTTTTTTACAATGCAGCAAAGTACAGGCTTCAAGCAGTTATACAGAGTAAAACATTCACCCATGAAATTCAGAGGAAAAACTACTTCTTGTTCAAAGCACAGCTCCTCCTTAGAAACGTCAAACAATTACTGAGAAGTGAAAGCTGACAGAACACTTAGCCTTGATATCACTCCAGATTCTATTTTTTTGTGATTACATGGTTATGGTGGTTAATTTTAAGCAAATCAATTATCATTTTCTCTTCTCAGCTCCTCTCCAGGACAGGCAAGTTTTTTGCTACTTCATTTTCCCTTCTGCTGCATCTTTTTAGAGGTACTACCTCCCCTGCCAGTAAGGCCAGTTCTCTTCTCTGCTACTGCAGTGCATTATCAATGATTCCTTGATGGCCTTGCTGTGCTCAAAGCAGTTCTGAATAGAAAGGTCTCCAGCTAACACGTTTCTCACTCTGCACTCCTTGTGCAGCTCTAAAAGAGTGCAAATCCTAACCATGACTCTGTGACATTTTACATTCGGTTCCCAATGATTCTGTTTTTAGCTTTTATGGGGCAAACAATTATTTTAATTAATGTTGAATCATAGAATCATTCTCCCTACACTTGCCATGAAAAACATTCTAGTCATCGCTGGTCAACAGTTAGCTATTTGTTTAGGGGTTTTTTCCCAAGCTAAACTGGGCAGAATTACAAAACAAAATCTTGCACAAAAACTAAACCGAGATCTGTTCTGTTCTATTTCTAACAATTGAAAGCTGCAAGACAATCTTGACTATCTTGATTTAGATCCCTCTTGTAAATGGATTTTGTTTTTTAATGGTGAGGAATAAAGCAAGAATAATTACATTAAAAAGAGCACTCAAACTCATTACATATAGAAAAAAACACTGCATGAATAAGGAAACAGATGAAATAAATTTACAAGAAACCTGTTAGAACATCTAGGCATTCTTCCTGCTGAATTAGCCCCATGACAGAATATTCACTGGTATTCAGAAAACTTAAATCATCTCGGTTGCTGCCCCTTGAACTTCTCTCCATGGAGCTGGCATCCTTCTCTCCTCAATGACACCAAGAGCAAGCTTCTTCCATTGTTAAAATGTAAACACTCTGTTCACATCTTCCTAGACTGCATTTTAACTGTCCCCACAACCTTATGAGGGTCTTTTACCAAGGCTGCATTCAGGTGCCTGCTATTCGTTTGCAAAGAGGCCAATCCACCTCATGGCAAGCCTTAAACTTCCTAAGGAGCTCAACCAGAGCAATTCTCTTTTAAAGCTGGGCTTACACTTAGAAACACACACATACAACATATATGGATCCTCATTCACTGTATTTTTTATAGTTTTTTGATTGCAAAATATTACTGCTCTCATTGTATGCTTGCAAAACAAAATAATCCTTACTAGTCTCCTTAGAATTAGTTGACAAATTTACTGTTCTGCACTGTTCTCTCCTTTCTTACACAAACTAAAACAATAATTGCTAAACCAAACATCTCATAAGCAATTTTCAAGCTAAAAAAAAAATCAAAAACCGAAAAACCCCACAGAAAACCGACCTAAAATACTACTCAAAAAAAAGCTAAATTCTTATGTTTTTTGTGAGCTAAATCTCGCACACGCTAAACATCAGAACTCAGCCCTAAACAAAATGCTAATGCTTTGGTGGAAGCGCAGATCTTCTGCACATCAGCTCCACAAAAAGTGTTACTGATTTTGGATTCAAGCCCCATCTCTCACCCTCTGTAGTTGGTACTAATTTGTTTGGTTTAACTCCAGTGTTCTCACCTCTCCTCTGTCCAGAGGCTCACTTTCTGCTGTGCAGCCTGAGCAGTGTAGGAGAGCCTGTCGCTGCCGTGCTGGTGCTGCCTCTCTGGGGAGAGCTGCTGCCGCAGCAGCTCCAGCTCACGCTCGTACATCACCCGCTGCTCCTCCAGAGCGCTCCGCTTCTCCTCCAAGTACTGCTTCTCCAAGATCTGGACCACATTTTGTACCGGGTCTAAAAAGAAGGGAAGGGGAAAAAAAAGAGAGAAAACCCCCCAGAAAACATGAGACAATGCCATTTCAGCATTACAGGACACCCATTATTTAGTTGGTAACGGCAATCAACATACCCCAGAGTCTGCAAACACAGACAAAACAAAAGCCAAGTTATTAAATATTGCATTAAATAGACAAGTCCAAACTAAAATTTAAAAAAAAAATCAAATGGCATGCAAAGGGCTAGAATGCTGGTTAAGACCTTTGTCTATTGCACATTTTAGTGCTGTGTAGTTATAATATATTCCAGAATCCCAGTAGGAAAAAAAAAAATGGATGGAAAGGGAAACAAATTAATAAGCAAACAAAGCAAAACACAAGGGAAGATGATGTTAACCAGAGGGGGAAATGACTTAAGGAAGTAAAAGGCAGTGTACTTTCTCTATTTCGGCCGAGAATGAAACATGTTGGAGAGCTGCAGATGAAAACCCAGACAAACAAATGGTCTGACTGGTCACACATCACTAATGTGCTGCACAGCACTGAGGTGGATTGGGGGGGGCCTTCGGCATTTAGCATTACAAATCACATTTCATGTCGGTATCAAGACAGAACAAATATCCGTTTGGATATTCTATCCTGCCAAGACTGCTTGTGTCAATCAGCCAGGGATACATCTGGAGTGCATTCAAATTACTGACACACTACTCTGTCTGTTCCCGGGGTTAGGTCCAATGCCAGCCTGTGCCTCTGAAGAGCCATTTAATGGAGTAAGCTCTCTGTACCATCAGTATATACACCTGGCTCGTGCACACATCTCTGAAAGCCCAAATACAGCAAAAAAAGTGGATTGCAAGGGGACCAGCCTAGACAACTGAGTGACAGGACACCACCCAACAGACTGCTGCTTCTGTACACCAGAAGGGGAAGGGAGAGAAGTTCCAAAGCTGGAGTGGTGGACCGTCACGGGAAGGAATACTGCACCTCTAAGACATGCCAGGATTTTCAAATGCAAAAAACTTCAGCTTTAAAATAACTGATGGTGATACCTCTTCCATTTCAATATTAAAAAAAAACAAACAACAACAAAAAAGAAAAGTAAAAAGAGTTGCTGCAACTTTTAAGAATGCCAGCCTGTTGCAAAAGAGGGAGAAAAATAAACCTAGATTTAATTACACTGTCCCATTTTGGAACTAGAGGTGTGCCACTCAAAAAAAACCCCCACAAAACCAAAAAACACATCTGTGTGATTTAGTTATAAACCATCTTCCCTTTGCTTTTTGCAAACACTTCTGCAAGTTGCTTCTGCGGTCCTGGCCTTAGTTATGGAAGAAATCACTGGTTTCACACAAAGGCATCATAAATACCACCATAACGGTAATTATAAAGCACAAAGATAAAAAATCAGTCACTATAAATAGCAACCAAATAGCAAACTAGTGATGCATAAAAGTGCCTTAAAATAACTAGAAATATTACCTTTTAGTACATGACATTCTAAGAAAGAAGTTAGCTATTATTAGCTTTTAAACCGACAGTGCAATAAAAACCCCTGACTGAACCAAGTTCTAAAATTCTGGACTACAAACCAAGTTATTAATGTTCATCTACACCATCATTATCCTCCTAACTCCTCCAGATAATACCAGAACTACCTTAAAATACATGGGCTTTGCTGCATAATTCCCCAAACCAATTTTAGTTACTTATAAAAATGTCTGAGAAAATCAGGTATTACGCAGATGAGAGAGAAGAGACATGGAAGAAATTAAAATCCCTCCATTGTGTTTGCAAACACAGGAAATTAATCTAAGGCTGACTCATTATGATGATACTTTCCTAAACTGCTCAAAGAACAGCTATGAGTTCAAGAAGCAGATTTCTTTAACGAAAGTGATCTATTCAGCCAACTAGATTTACAGGATCACAACAACCATAGGATCAAATTACACCATAATAAATATTTGGAACAAGATGCAAGAACTTAGTATAAAACTTTCCAATTGTAACATAATCCTGTACTGATTGGGGAGAAAAAAAAAAAAAAAAGGTGGGTTGTGCTTGTCTTGTAATGCAAAAGGTGAATTCAGTTTTAAATTTAGCTTTTGAAAGAGTTTAAAACCCTAAGTCTGTCACAGGGAAAATGAAAAATATTGTGTTAGTTATAAACTGTCTAGGTAGAATTAGAAGAAATAGTCAATTTTTTTTTACAATTCAGGAGAACAACAACAGTGTTTAAATTAAATTAAAACACCATGCTCTACAATTTTGGATTCCTTATGCAAAATCAAATAAATCAAGGAAGGTTCTACCCAGTGCCTGCCAAATACACAGCAAATTCCATACGGCATTAAAAGTTCCAAGTCCCAGTCCTTTACATATTTATGTGACAAGAGTGCAATGACCTTGAAAAAAAAAATTCATATGCAGTTAATCCCCTGCAAAATCATAAACTACTAACACTTGAACATAAAGATGGATTTTCTTCATAGGATGAGCAGCATTTAGTACCTTGCTACAATGTCACTTAATTCACATCTGGAATCTGTTAATCCAGTCACACTGATGCTGAATAAATTCCCTAAGATTGCAAGTATATTCGTCTAAGCAAGCTAGAAAAGGGTTATGACACAGGCTGCTTTGCTACGTTTTATGAAAATCCTCTCCCTGAGCTCTAACAGTCTTGTTGGCTAAAATGAGAAGCTGCCTAACCTAATCACATTGTTTAGTTAACCACTGCACAGTATACAAGAATAAAGTAAACTTCTTCGATGCATTCTGTGCTTGACCAGCATCACAAATTTGCAGTTCAAAGCTGATCTGACAGAATCCCACAAAGAAAGTTAACATGCTGAAGGAAGGAAAGTTTTCTTTACAGCCATTTTCAATGCTACACATTTTCCTCAGAGGTTTTTTGGAGCCAGATGGAGTCTGTGACACTGTTGTGCTGGTTACATGCCATAAAAACAAATGTGTTTGCACCCTGGAGAAGCCAGGATATTTATTTAAAGAGGATTATAATTCTCAAACAAATCCAGGGGGAGGGGGGAATCCAAAACAAAGGCAAACCAAACCTTCTTGCTTTGGGCCGTATCTATACAAGACTATAAAATACTTATCTAATCAAAATTTTAAAATACCTCTTCATTCCCTTCTTAGGACTTCTTCAGAGGATATGTATAATAGAATCAACAGTCTTCAGTCATTTAGTTATTTCTTCTTCTTTACCTATATTTATTTTTCATTTTAAGGAAGAATAAATAAATGGTACTGTAACAAAGCTGCATTACTTCTTACACAACAAACTGGAAGCCTGTCAGAAAGAAGGTACTTTAGCTATACCATTAAGCAAGTGCTGCTAGGTTCTGTTTATCTAATTTCAAATCAAAAGACCAGGCTATGATCCTCACAGTCAATGCTGTTTTGTCAGCATTTTATTATCACTAACTTCTCCAATTTAGTTAAGCAACACCTGCGTGGGAGTGAGCAGAAGCAGCAGAAATTGGGATATGACCCTTCGGAAACAGTGTGACGTGTGTGACTGCAAACATTTGCTCTGCAGTAGGGAAGAAAGAGCTTTAAGGGACAGTAAGGTCTGAACTGTTCTTCACCAGGATGCAGAAAGCAACCAACCAAAACAAATACTGGCCTGGATCACAATCAGAAAAGCTTACTGAACTAAAATGTAAAGACACTTGGAATGTTGTGAAGAATCGTTTCAATCACCTGCGTAACAGCACATGAAAACCAAAAAATGTGACCCCCTGTTCAAAGAACACTGACTCATTATAGACTCATACACTTCAGTAAAATCTCCAGTTAGTAACAAGCAGATCAAGCATCAATTGCTCCTTTCAGACTTTTCCAGCAGCCTCATGCACAAGCCAATTGAGTTCAAAACCTTTGTCCCAGTTTTGACACAGATATGGGATGGTTTGAGGCCTTAAAACGGGCAACAGAATCTTCACAAGGGATGACAACACTGAAGACCACCAGGATGGCAGATTCATCTGAAATTCATCTCCTGGTATGAGTGAACCATAATGAGAATATTTCTGTTATCAAACAGCAATTTCATATCAATTTAAGTAACCTGACACTCACACAAGAAATCTCATTAAAAACTAAACTGTAAAAATCCTGCAAAGTATTGCTGCATTGAACACGTGAAACCATCATGCTGTACTCAATGGCAAAACAGACAAAGCCAAAGAATAAGAGATGAAATAAAAAGTAAATGCTGCATTTCAACAGGCAAACCACAGCAAACAATGGAAATACTGTGAAGGTATGAAGAAAGGAGAACAGAAAGCAATGAAACACCATCTGCTGTGTCTTCTTGGTCAAGGACCAAACCCCAAGGTATTTGCCTCTCTGATTCTGTGTATTAAAACACCTGTACAAAGCATTCAATTTGTAGTTTACCAAGTTTTTCAGCATTTCTTTTTACTTTATTGTGTCACATGAGCTATGATCTGCCTTCAGGAAATGATGAAAAAGTCATATTGTTTTATATACAACATACCATTATTTTATCCATATTATATCTTACTGTGTTATTACAAAAAAAGCATCACAATTTGTTTTAATAAAGATGAAAATGAAATATTGAGAGTGATCAAGTGTTGAAAAAGAAGGTGGCATTTGCCTATTGGTTTGTCATAATTTCAATGCTTTTTTTTTTTAATAAGGTTAAAATGGTGTCAGTAACTTTTGATAAAAAAGCAGGATGAAACTAACTGAGCCATATATGGTGCACCCCTTTTTTCTACAGTAACTTGCAAAACAACAACTTAGTAAACTTGGATGATAACAGGCACATGGTTATAACTCAGCTGCACTATAAAAGAAAGCAAAGGTAAAGATAAAATCATGTTAGGGCATAAACCAACTACTAATTTGTGTGTATATTTATACCTACATGCATGTATTTTTTTTACATATATATATATATATTTGCACACACTTAACATTGTTTCTGTAAAATATCTCATCCTGAAAATCTTCCAAAGACCCCCTGGAATAAGTGTATTGCTTGTTTTACCCAGAAATTGAGTTCCAGGCTGAATTTGTCAGACAATCCAAAAGAACATTTTTATCAGGCAGTTGACTTACCATTACTATTCAGTGTCTTCATAATAACTTCCATTTGTGCAAACTCGTAGTTGTAGTCCGGTTCTGAGGAAGCTTCACTAGCTGCATCCAGATCATGCTCTCCTAAGGAAGTTTCTTTCTCAAGGTCTTTCAGCCAGTCTCGACGTTTTCTCTTTGGTAAGTTGATTCTGAGGAAAAATGGAAATTCAGTTAATTAAAAAAAAAAAAAATCTGGAACAATGAAAGGAAAATAAATAGGCTGAATGTAAAGTGGGTGGAATATAAACATCAACTATTACCTAAAAAAGTGGTTGTTTCCCCATAATATTCTATCTCCATGCCATAACTGTGTGGCAGAACATACCAGTGCACCATTTACACAGGATCTGAAAGAAAAAAATACAACTCTAGTGAAATCCTGAAAATAAAAGATGGAAGAGCTGCTGTTTCTCCTATCTACTGCAGTCATTTGTATCATATGGTAACAAAACAACTAGGTTCTCATGAAAAGATCAATGGGAAACTTACTGGTCTGATTTCTGTTGTTGGAATTAGCACCTTTCCCCTCTGCCTTTGGCTGGTATAACTCTTCAGTAAACATACAGACAGGGTTGATTTATTTGCAAAGTTTTCTTTAAATGCCGGTTTCTCAAACTGGGTCACTGCCTGTTTCTTATAAAGTCCAAACTTAAATGTATGCAAATCCTACTGATAGAGCCCTCCAAGATACAACTTTATCAACACTGAGTTGCAAAACATGCTGTTAACATATTCAGCATTCAAGAATAAGAAAAGATTCTTAGATCCAAGTCTTATTCTTTCAACAAATGCAGTCTCTATTATTAACAAGGGTCTATTTTTGTGAACATCTGGTATGCTGCTGTATTTCTTTGTAGGTTTCTTTCAAGTTTCAATCACAAAATGGGAAAAATTGACCAGCTGAACTTTTGCATGTGTGAGTCACAAAGCAGAGCATTTTATTTGAAAGGGAAAAAAACTTCAGTAAAATGAAAAAGGCCTTTTCAGATACAGCATTCTCATTTCAGCTGTCTCTCTCACGTAAGTCAACACAAACACGCAAATGTTTCATTTTAAATCAGATCTTTATTCAATGTTTTTGAATTAAATTCTGGTAGCTACATTTCTATTGATACTAGTATCTTAAGAGCAGTTACTTGAGCAGTGCAAATCAGCCATGAGTAAAACAAAATGTTTTTTCCACTGACATGTGCCCTTGCTCCTGCCAGTC
The DNA here is from genome assembly GCF_015227805.2 of Hirundo rustica. Taxonomy (NCBI): domain Eukaryota; kingdom Metazoa; phylum Chordata; class Aves; order Passeriformes; family Hirundinidae; genus Hirundo; species Hirundo rustica. The sequence continues at coordinate 92,306,433 of NC_053450.1, forward strand.
AACATGACTGATTTCCAGTACAGTAACCCTATCACCACAAGCCTGAATCACATCTGTTTGAAATTTTGTACTGTAGGCTGCAGAAGAAAAATACAAATGCATTTTACTAAAGGAAGAATGAAAGAAATCAGATTTTTTTTGTGTGTCTCTCAAACTTTAGTTTCTCATTCTAATACTAATCTGTACATAATTTAGATACTTAAATTTCAGACAACCAGCATGACTATTGACTAGGACAAAGGTAACTGCTTTATCACATGCTATTGGAGATCAAGTGACAAAAACATTTACAATTCCACCCAAGGAGCCCCAGTGCCCCTGGAATGAAAAATAATTTAATACAGAAATAGAAACAAAAGGTGAAGGGTGACTTTACACTGCATATTAACTAGACACAACAGTAATTAAGGATTTAGAAAGGAATTCAGATCTTTAAAGCACCTCTTCCTCACAAAATATTGAGATTTACAACGGAAACTACTCACGAGGCACCATTTATTCTCTGCCATGAAGACACAGGCTACTACCCCATCACACAGGCCAGGACAGCCAGCAGCATCTCAGGGATCTCATCACTACCCAAGATCCAGAGAGGAAAAGGCCCCTCACTCCTACCAAATGCCTTCTTTAGATGGCTTATTCCAAGCCAACCACTGATAGCCAGTTGCCCTGCGGGGTGGGTGGGTGGGTGTTCACATGTGCAGGGAAATCTTAGTTTTAATCGCTGAATTTCCCTCTAAATATCTGTTTAAGTCAACTGTATTGAAAATGCTCATTGATCAGAAGATAAGATACTTCTGTCTGAGTAAAATAAAAATGCATGAAAATCATGTTCTGTCAAAGAAAAGCAAATTTCCCTTTCAATAGAAAGTGCTGCTGATCTTCCTTACCTTGCATTCTCTTTTGGTGTGAGTGTAACTTCTCCATCTAAAGCAATATCAATCTCACAGTGTTCTGGTTGGATTCCTATACCAAAGAGCTGTATATCCTGAGAGGTATCTGCACCAACTCTTGTGTGATCCTATAAAACAAGTTGTTACTAAGAGACAAGCAAACTACCACTGTTGACAAAACTAAGAAAATATTATCTGAAGTGCTGAGACCGCAAAGTTTGTGTGTCTGTCAAGCAGAAATGGTGCCACAGCAGATCTGAAAACTGCAACAGTCAAACACAAACTGCCCTGAACTTCATCTTCATACAGTTTTAGCTAAAGCAAAATAAAGCAATTGACACACAAATTCCGATTTAAAAGTATTCTCATACTACGCCTGCATACATAAATTAAACACAAAAACCAGAGGAAAACCAGCCATGTCATACAAACATAATTAAGAGAACAGCAAGGACAGTAAAACAAGGTGCAGAGTTCTCTGCTTTTCAAAAAACAGCTACAGAGCAACTCAGCTAAACATACTACTCCCTACAAAATCCCAAGTCATATTTTAAGTTCTGCTGAAATAGTTTATTTTGTTAGTGTTTGAGAGGTTGTGTTTTATTTGCTACTGTTTAAACACAGAAGCCTTTCTTCAGTTACCAAAGCAGAAGAGTAGCTATAAAAATAGGCAGAACAGTCTTTCATATATGACTGACAAGCAGCTCATATTTCCCTACAAACCTGCTAGGTTTGAATTTGACACTTCTTCACTCTGGCATGGGAAATGCCAAACAGAATGGTGTGAAAGCTGACAACACTGGGAAAATACATTTCTGTAAATTTTTAACAGTGCTTTTCTTAACCCACTCTCTCATAAGCTCCCCTGTCATTTAAGACTATGTTATTCTTACTGATTACTACTGAACATCATCTCTTTATGATTAACTCTTCACATATTTAAAGCAATCCCCAGCTCCCTAACAAAAAGACGCATCTAACGTGAAGCTCCTACTTGAAGTTCAGGTCAGAAGACAACTGGCCAGGCACCTCCTGCCTGGAAAAGCTAAAACTGATCTCAAAACTGGCCCTGCTGGCAGTCAGGAGATCAATTAGGAAAACAGCGAAGCTGAACTGCAAAGGGAGAACAAAAGCCTAAACAGTAGGAGGAGGCCTGTCTTATTTTGCTGCAGCAAAGAAATTTCTATCCCCTCTGAGTAAATTAGAGCTAGAAATTCAAAGCAAGTGTCCTTCCATTCTGTGTGAATATCCTGTTCACATCCTTACCTTTAAATAGTAAACCAAAAGCTCATTGAGGGCAGGGTCTGCATTCAGGTTCACCAGATAACACTTGTCATCCCCAACCTTGATGCCTGAAGACTCGAGGGAGATTCCCATGCTCTCCAGCTGTTTTTGCCTCTCCTGCAAGCATAAAAATAGGTTAATCTCTCTGCAATACATAGGGACAAGCACAGAGCAACTACAGCTGAAGATGCACATGCTGAGTATGCATCTGTATATCACCACCAGACACTGGTCAGGCACCATAAGGTCAGTAGAATTTATTTTTACGTACCAGCCATAAAAAAAAAAAAATGTAATCCTCAAACACCTGCCTCCCTAAAGTAGATCTTGCTAGAGCAGTCCTATTAAATTCATTAGACTTACCTACACAGCTCTACTGAGTTTATTAAACATACTTGTAACACAATGTGGCTTTGAATCTTTATGTTAGTAAAACATGAAACTCAGTTCCAACTACTTCAAAGATAATCATAGTCAGAGGATTTAGAAAATAGCATGCCACAGTTTATGCTTATTCTTTTGCAGTTTTATTACTAATTCAGCGAAAGCACTTATTTGATCATGAGCACATATATATATATATATATATATATTTTTTTTTTTTTTTTACTAAAGTTTGGGTGTTGAGATTTTTTGTTTGGCTGACTAGGTTTGGGTTTTCCCCTTGCCCCTTTTTTTCTGTTGTTAATTTATTTAAACAGTGGTTGCACCAAAATATGCTTCTGGAACATCAGGACTAGAAAGGGAAACCAACATCACTTATTCTTCAAGATATGGATGGAGGAAATGATGCAAAAATACACTAGAATCCAGAAGGGATTTTTTTTATGTACAAAAATAATAATAAACAAACAAATAGTGACTACATGTACACATTTTCCTTTTCTAGTTAGAGATCACTAAAAACAACAAGGACCACCCACGACTCTGATCCTTTTGTAATTCTTCACTTCCTTTGTCACATCAAGGGAAGCATGTCCACGGTCCCACTGTGGCCTTATAAGCAAATGAGCTGCCCAAACATATTTTTGATATTTTATTTTAAAATTAAATACTGACTTTTATCAATGCTATCATGACACTGCTAGATTTATAAAATCTAGACTTTAAAAAATCACTAACAAACAAACAAACCCACACCAAAACCAGGAACAAGGGGAAAACACAAAAATTCAGAGACATTTCAAATAGGTAGCGGGAAAACAGCATAGTCCAGGAAAGCTCATGAAGTTCAGCTGACTAGTACTATATGAGTATCTGGCTTTCCCCTAAAAATTTCCAAAGTACCTGTGCAATTTCTTCTGTTTTCCTTAGCTTTTCTTCCCAGGTGACTGTCAGCTCTTTTATTAGTTTTTCTGATTCTTCCAATTTTTCCTTCAGTTCTGGTGCCTTCATGGCCTAAAAGGTAGAAATTAGCAAAAACCCTCAGGTGCTCTTACCACTTCGACATCTGCTTGCACAAGGAAACTGCACACAGCAACGTAATATCAAATGCAACAAGTATATTTCTGCTATGTCCCCAGGTTTTTCAAGGTAGGAGTTGAAGAAATAGGAAGCTTGTAAAGGAGGAGGACAGAAACAACCTTTGTTGGATCCAGATCTGAAATAGCTGAAGATTGACATAGCTCCAGAGCTAATGGAAAGAAAAAAAAAATCTCTGGGCCTGGCCACACAAACTCCACTGTCTGTATAAAAACACGTGAGTATTTAAAAACTTCAATTCCGAGCTGTCTGAAGTTCAAGTGAAAGTTCTTCCCAGTGTAGTTTCAAACACAAACTCCTCTAGACATTTAGCCTTCCATTCTATCTTGGATTTGTACATGTTCTTAGAGTTGCATTAAAGCTTTCAGACTGACCCTGTTGATTACCTTCAAAGGAAGGCATGTTCTGGAGCTAACACAGGCTTCTCATTTCACAACAGGAAACAAAAGCATAGGGCATGAATTTGTCCAGTGCCAAGTAACAACTGAACAGGCTGGCCTATAACCCTATTTAACTGTTTTTAACAGAAGGTAGAAGAAAAAACACTTAACAAAATAATTAGTAAGACTTTGGACACCTTCCTACTGATTGTGTTCAGCTGCAGCCTGCCAACATGATTAACAACATGCTACAATAATATCTTCCGAAATAAAATAAGGGCTTAGAACAGGTTTTTATTTATGAAAAAAGTGAATCGTTCCTTTTCCTTAAAGAAGATTTTCCCATTTCAGTCTATAAGGAAGTGTTCACATGAATAACACTATTAAATGATGATGAAATTTAAACACCACACAAATTTACCCTCAATCACAGTTCTGTTCCTTTTCCATCAGTATTTTATGTCTTCCCTGAAAATATTAAAAATATTTTCCAATCTGTTAAGTACCTAATTTGTCCAGATATCCTGGATACCAAATAAACTATCCTACCTGGATACTTTATTCTTCAAGTAGAAGTATAAATCACACAGTGTCAGCTCTTAAGGCAGTGAAGCAAATTGTTGATGGTTTTCAGCGCTGCATTTTTGACAATTTTTAATAGATTTTCACAAATGTCAGAGAGAAATTCTCCCTAAATTTTGTTGTCTAGTAACAGATTTCTGACTTTTCACACTTTTCCACCTAACATTACATGTAGTCCACCAATGCAAAAATAAAATAAAAAAATTCCGGTAATAAGTGAGTCTACACAACGAAGACGTAATCTAGTCCTTATCTGTGCTGCATCAGTTATTGCTCGGCCTTAAGTTCATCAAGAATTGAAAAGAGTCACCATCAGTACAATGTTGTCCTCCTTTAAAAGTTATTAAAGATAAGCATGTATTATGTTGGATTCAGGGAAAAAAGTTAATTATTTCTTTTAAAAAGGAAAGAAAGAAAGAAAAAAGAATGGCTGAAAGACTGTTCCTTTCCACATTTTGTAAGAAGGCTACTCTTCCACACAGAATGTGCGTCTCTCTCCCTTGAGAAACTCATTTTGCATTGTACTGTATATAAGGTTACCTCAGCTTGTGAGAGCTGTTCTTTCAGTTTTTCAACTTCTTCACGTAATTCTCTGATGACCCTAGCATTTGGATCTTCATTCACCACAGCATGATTAACTATCCTTTTGGCTCTGTCTGCATATCTCAGAGTTGAGAGTGTTTCTTCATAGTTGTCTGCTGCTGGACTAATTGTGGCTATCATGGCAGTTTGGCTGTTTCCTCCCAAGTTGTCCTGTAGTGAAGCCGCAGAAAGTTGTAAGCGTTAAAAATTGTTCTGAGACTACACAGCGTCTTCACAAAGAGACTTAAAATACTTAATAAAGGCACTGAAAGTACTATTTAGGCACTGAAATGTACTCTGGATATAAACTAATCTGTGTGTTCCATAAACATTTCTAGTCACCTCTGCCACCTTTGATTCCATTACAACTGAAAATAGACAAGTAGGATTTTACTCTGAATCAACACAAGATACACTTAGCTGTCCATATTACTTGGAATAACATAGTTATGAGAGTTCTTTCACTCATTTCTTTAAAAAAAGATGAGAAGTCTATGTACACAGAAGCATACTACAATGATCCTACAAATCAGTAAGCTGACATCTTGTGAACATGGTGAACAGAAAATATAAATTACCTTGAGAAGCCAAGTGAGTACAGAGTCTCTGTAAGGCACAAACTTGTTTTTCCCTTTCCCTGCTGCTTGGTCAGCAAGTGATGATATAACCAAGCCCAGTGTTGAAAGTGATCTATAAATACAAAACAGCAGAACAGCTTTAACACATATTCCAAATGCAGATTCAATAAAACACAGAAAAAAGGAATTGCTCTGCAGAACTTCACATCCAATTTTTAAAATATCATAGAATAATTAAAGTTGGAAATGACCATCAGAGATTAGCCAGCCCATTGCCGTGCTCCAAATAAGGCAGTGTATTTCTTTAAAGTCATATATTCAGAGGAAAAAATTGTTATCAACAGTGTTTCATTAGAGGTAGTACTGAGATCGTATTTCAGAAAAGACTGAGACTACATTGAAATACTTAAGAATAGTTTGAAAAGTGTAAAATAGACTGCCTCAGCATATGAGAAATCACTGCCCTTGATTAGACATCCACCTTTTCTCAGAGGATAAAAATCTTTCTGATTTGGACACAGTCTCATGACAGAGTTACAAGTCAGTGTTGGCAGCACAGCAAGAACCCCTGTCTCTGAGAACAATGTTTAACACTGACTCAAATGCCAACTAAAACTGAACAATTCTCCAGCCCTAAGGAGGCATCCTCAGAGCAAATCCAGCTATGGCCCGGGAATACTCATGTGCCTGGTGAGACAGTGACAAGCCAGCCATCACAAAGCTATAGAAGGCTGCTATCAGAAGAGGCAGATTAGGAGCTCCCTTGACAAATGGGTTGGGTTATGATTGAGGCAGAGCCTCAGCAGCTTCTTCTGGGGGTCACAGACCAAATGATCCCCCAGTTAACAAAGGCGCTGCACAAGAGTGAAAGAGAAAAGCCCCTAAATTGCTTAGCAGCCAGCTGAATCTCAAACCACACTCTAGAATCGTGAAGAAAATCGCCAACTCATGCATTTTGGTACACGTACAACTTCCACCGACAGGGGTGATGGCGTCAGCAATCCACGCAAAGCATAGGTGCGCTATCTTATGCAATTCTTATACAACCCTGTGTAAGTTTTAAGTGACATCAGGGCTCTTGAGGTGAGTGTGTTTAAGATAATGAGCTTGTTGAGGAGCCTGAGAACATTAAACAGATGCCTAAAGGGTTTTAAAGGAGACATCACTGAAGCCCAAGAGAATTCTGGGTCTGGCACACTCCTGCTCAAATATCCAGCTACTCTCTTTAAGTACTAAGGGAAAAGCTTCAGCAGCATTGCAATTAGATAGTCAAACAAATCTTTAATTGTACTGTTGCACTCCACCTTCTTGTGTTTTCTTTTCAAAGAAGTAATACTGCTTTGGTTTATAGGCAGCATTTGCACAGCATTTATAACAGAGCCTCAGTGCCGCTTGAAACCGCCTCTGGTTCAGAAATAGCCCTTAGAAAATGACAAAAATGTTGCAGAAGAGTACTTCAGGGAAGAAGGGTAAGTTAACAAGAATCATTACATATGTCACAAAAGGTTTCACATATTGCATATAAATATAGCATAGACCTGGGAGGAAAATAAAAAGAAATTTAAGGAAAGGCTAGGTAATCTGAACTCCCAAGAGAACACTCCATTTTGTAAATTTGCTTGTAGGATAACTTTCTGATTCACCTCTGAAAAATTCATAGCAAAAATGAAAGTTAAGTTTAGTTTTGTGGCCTGAAGAAAAGCCTAATAACCTCTGAATGTTTGTGAGAGGAAGATAAAAAAAAGGAGCACTAGTTCTTGCCTCCAGCCTCTGATCTCCAGAGAGAGGGATAACAGCAAGCTAAACATGCAGGAGTGAACAGCAGGATGCTCCATGGTGCTCTATAGCAGCCTTCCCCAGCACAACTGAAAAGCACCACCACATTCCCAATGGAGTCCAAGGAGCATAAAATGAAAATCTACCCTAGACTACTTTCCTCTGATTCCTCTTTCTCTCTTTAAATGAGGGGAAATGTGAGAACCAAAGCCAAACCCCAAGGGAGTGGAAAGAAACGGACAGTCAGAAGGGAAGCAGGAAGAACAGGGATTCAAAAAGACCTGTGATTGAAAACCATGTCCCAGCTGGGCTGCAACACCAATTTGAGTTATGGCCCCTGCATTTTAATGGACAGGAAATTATAAGGTACACAGTTTATTAACATGGGATTAAAAATGTGATAATATTACTGCTCCTTAAAAATATAGATCTCATTTTAAGAGTAACTGTCAATATCTGCAATAAAAGCCAAATTGGAATAATTGCTGTCGTTTGCTTGAGATTTCATAACAGAAAGCTGTTTAAAGACTTTAAGGGAAGCAGCAAAAGGAATGGCTGCCCAACAAAATGACTACAGGACTCATCAGCTGCTTTGCTTCGTGCTGAATGATGCATCAGAGATCTGTCATTACTCTGATCCTATCTCACGGTACTTACATAATGAATCAACCAGATGGCCTAAGCCCACAGCACACAGCAGACTGAGTCAGTCCAGAAGAAACAGAGTGGACTTGCTACAAGTTTACAGAGAAGTGCCATTTGTGCACACTGTCTGTTCTCCTTGCCCCTGTTCCTCAGGCGTGACCAGGCTGTCCTTGCTAGTGGGCACACTCCCACCATGGGCCAGCAGCATTCGAAAGGAAGTGGCACTTCCTCATCACAGGGACACAACTCCATCCCTAAGTGACACCTATTCAAGCTATTTCTGTACAATTTAGAACCAAATTCTTCAATGAGCTGAACCCACTTTTCTATTAGTTAACACCCTCCCTCAAATCAGCTTGGAGCCAGACCTGTCCCAACCCATTCCTTGCCTCTGCCTACATCTTCTTTTTGCATTCTAAAGTTAAAATGACAACAGCTATGATTTTACTAATCATAGGTAAAATTGCAGACTGCTCACAGAAAGGTTTTGGTTTGGTTTTTTTTTTGTAGCCACCAATTGACAGATTGCTTATTCTGCTTCCTCTTACTACTGTGCTCTAGAAGTTCTTTGACCACACCACGAAGATCTGTTAAGCACCTCCTTTTCTACACTGAGTATGGGAACTGGCACATCCTGGGGAGGAACAAGCACACCCAGCTTTTCTATGAGGTATGGCAAATAAATCAAAATCTCCCAAGAATCTCCTTTACCAAGGCAACTCTGCATTAGCTCTGAGTTTAAAAAAAAAAAAAAAAAAAAAAAAAAAAAAGTCCTCTTTATTACAACTTGAGGAAGAAGTTGACTCAAGATGACACAACTCTCAGTTGCTTCAGTAAGTGCAAGAGCAGCCCCTCTCTGCAACATGCTGTCCCCATGACAGGAAAGAATGTTTTCAACAGGAAAAGTTGCGGGACCAAGGCAGCATCTAGCCACAGCTCTAGCCAGTTTTCATCAGAAATAAGCGGTGCAGACACTAAATAAACAGGCACATTATTTCCACATCCTTCTTCAAGGCAATAAAACATAAAACAAGCAGCTAGTTTACTTGCCAGCAGCTCCATTTTTTTTATCTCATTAAACATAACAAATGCCACCGATATGTGTTACTGGGTTTTTTTATAAAAGAAATATAATAAGGAAAGGAGCTGACATAGTAAGGTGTATGGTTTAAATATACTCTACCCCTCCAGAAAAAATATATTAACTTTCCCTAATGAGTAAGTTGCATGGCACTCTAAAGAAGACTGCACAAAATGTTCTCTGAAGAACTAGTCTGACTAAACATGTACATCTATTTTGAGGCTTAAAAAAAACCAGACTTCATTAAAGCTCCAACAGCAAAATTCTATCTGAAGACACCAAGCACAGCACTAAGAATTCTCTTTGGCCTATCAGTTCCAAAAGAGATTTCAAACAGAGAAAGTTAGATAAATGAACTAAGTATTACAGATTTGTATCATGTAAGAATTTAATTGAATGGAAAATGTAGAGCTGTCGAGTTTTGTTTTTAAAACACTTTTTACAGAAATGCTTGGTGTTTTTATCTGAAGTTCTGTATTGTCAAAGAGGTTCAGTATAGGCAAAACAACCCTCTCCTACTGCATTGATACCATACAAGTTTAACACTGAATAAAAATTCTAAAAGAAAAAAAAACAAAAACAAAACAAAACAAAAAACAACCCACTGAAGTCTTCCTGCATCTAAAGTTATATTTGCAATTTGTTAATAGCTGCTGGGAGAGGTGGCATTTGAATTCTTTCCCAAAAATTAGAAAGAAACACTTATTTCCACCTTTGTTTATGCAAAGTACAAATACAGTTTCTAGAAAAACCAATCTGAATTTAACTAGGAACCTGTGGGGTAAGGTTACAGTATCTGCCATTAGGCAAAGACAGCCACATCGTTTTGTTTCATAAGAACTCTGCCAATGTGGCTACCAATACGATGCATTAAACATAAAGTAGATTAGAAACTAAGCTAAAAGAGCAAACATGTTCAAATAAACAAGAGGAAAATTTGAATAATTGTAAGTATTTGTGCTGTTCATACATACATTCCGCTGTCATTGTTAACCTAAAATGCCAAAACATTTGTAACATTTTCAAATACATTGAAAAGCAGTAGCTTTTAATGTAACAGTTACACTCTTTCTTTCCCAGAAAATTAGTATATTTAGGACAGCAGTAATAGTGTGCTACATTCTTGCTTTTGTATAACACAGTAATTGTAGCTAAAAACTTTGTGCTTTGAAACTTGTCATTGCTTGAGCACAAATGCCCAAGGCAAGGCTAAACCAACACAGCTTCATTCTGATCCAATTTTCTCAAACTGTGCATTATACCCTTCCATATTTTAATTCATGTTGGAACAAAGCCATTCAACTCTGCAACTTTGCGTTCTTCCTTGAGCAGATGATGAGACAAACACATGAGCCTGGGGACAGGGTGTATAAATGAATCACAAAAGGTATATGCTTAATTAAAGAGCACTGCCGTCACTTTTTCCAGATAAAATTCATATAACCCTCATCTGAGTCAAGTATGAATCAGGATCCCTCTGCCAATGTCAGGAAACACATGCTGCTCAGCACAGAGCAGCTGAAAGAGCCATATTGAGCTGCTTCTGATGAAGCTCATTTGAGCTGACTTGTGGCAAGCACACCAAGAGGAGGCCAGGCAACCAACAGTAATTCCTTCAAGATTAGGGTTTGCAGCCTGCACAAGCCGATGTCTTACTTGTTTATGTTGCTGCCTTCCTTCAGGCGCTCTCCTGCAGCTCCCGTTTTGGACACTCTCTCGCTCCCAGCCAAATCCACCAGGCTGACCTTGCTGACCTTCTCTCCAGAATTCTGCACAGACAGGACATGGGAGAACAACAGCTAAGAAACACTGGCATGAAGCACCAACACGCCTGACGCTGGCCCCAGGAAACACTGTTCTTCATAATAATGTGTGTTAAAGTATCACATTCGAGACATGAGAGAAGAAGGAATTGTCAGAGGTCTTACAGATCTTTAGAAGCCACCCATACATTTTCTAGTTAAGGCCTGAAGCACCAAGGAACCAGAATCAGCCACATGGTAACATCAGTACTCTCGTGGCAGAGTAGGCCATTAAAACATGGTAACTCCAGCAACAGTTAAGACCTAAGAAGGTTTCACAGTGTCAACCTAATCTTAAAAATTGTTCCAACTGTTTGTTTTATCTGGTGTGCTTCCTCACTCTTCCAGGGTTCTCTCAGTCTTGATTACTGGGACTCCACGGCATCAAAAGTCAGAACACAGCTAAACAGATGATGCATGTCGAAGAGAAAGGACGAAGAAGAATCCACCACAACTTCATAAATTAATCAACAGAAATACGTACACCAGAGTGCAGGTCATAGAGTGTCTGAGTCACTATAATATTGAACACAGCATGAGAGCGGCTGCTTTCTTCATTCATGTTGGTTGCAGCAACTGTTCGTGATTTGTTTCCCTCTGACATCAGCGACTCAATATCCTAAAGCAAAAAGAGTAAAAAGGGATGCTAGGATAAAAGCAAAGCATTGTGCTTGTTAAACAAAATCCCCATCTAGATGGAAGGGTGTGTGGGAGAGAGGAAGAAGGGTAGGTAGAAGTAATGGGAAAATTCCTTGCACATTTTGAGATGTATTGCTACAAGTCCATAGAACAATGTTAAATCATATCTCTTTTAAGCGCTGCACTTAAAAGCCGAGCAACTATAGCCAATGAACTTTTTCCTTATCTGCTGCTGAAATATGCTGATGACATCCACATTACAAATCACACTGTTTAATGCCAGGAATCAGGCCAGCACAGATTCACTTACACAAGTGAACACAGGGCACCTCTTTACTGACCTGCACTAATGCTATCTTCACTTAATTGGCTCAAAACGTTACCTCACCTCAACCTGTACCCTCCCACACGTGCAAGACAAAGATGACTATGCAGAGCCTGACATATGCGCTTGCTGAGTCTTCCAAAACCGTTTCAGAAGTCATCAGCCAAAACCTAAGCATGAACAACATGTACTAGAATTTGCACAAAGGAGGTGTGCTTTCAAAGTAAGCAATTCACCTAAAAGCTTCAAAAGCAGTTTTTATAACTGTATAATATGCACAGATGCTGCAGAAAAATAAAAACAAGCCCAAAATGTAAAAAGCAAAACATAACACTACACAAAGAATTAACATTTTTAAAAAAACACTTCCAAATCAGTTTCCTCATAAAAAGAAAGCCCTACACAATTCATAAACCTGCACTGCTTCAATTATTTCCATTGTGCCTTCAGTGGTTCATTGGCTTCCACAATACTCATTTATTTGAATGTGTTCTGGTAAATCAAGTGGGCTTAGATGCTGTTGTGACTAAAGTTATGAATTACCTATGTACACCTATATAAAAGAGAATGTAGTATTCAACAACAAAGTCAAATTCATGCTGGAAGACTAATATCCCTATTTTAGAATCACCATATTTCCTGTGTTCATGGCATATGTTATATGCAGTGAAACTGCAAATTAATGAGATATCACTACTATATCTGTAACATATGGGCAAACCATTGCTTCCACATGAAATAAATATCCCTGAAGAATTAGAGAAGATCTTTGCAATTTCCAGAGACGGTAATCACTCAAGAACCAAAATACCTGGATAGACATTCGTTTACCTGAGACTCCTATTGCTTACGTACATAGGTGATATTTATAAAGATTTACCTCAAAGTTTGTAACAGCCAGCTGAGACAGGCCATCAACATATGGACCCAACACCTTGTGCTCTCGAACCTTGAGGGACTGCCGACTCCTGTGGAACACAGTACATCTCATGCACCATCTACTAATTAGCATGGAGATCCAAAAATTGCCCTAATATGAAGTAAGTACCTTTTATATAGAAGAAGTCAATTTATGTCTTTTTTAATTCTAACAGGAATAAGAAAGTATTCCAGAATTTGTAACTCAAACAATAGACTCAAACCAATCTAACCAGTTTTGATCTGTATACATAAATTATTTTTAATGCATCCTCCCACCCCAGTATCTGTGGCTGGAACAAAACCCAAAATGCCTTAATTGGCAGAAAGAATGTTGAGAAAAAGAACAAGCAAGCAAACAAAACCCCAAAAATCCTCCCCCCATCAATTTGCTAAAGCTTCCATCATTCTCACATTTTCTACACTTTATTGACACATACTGAGTAAGTCTGAAATCTATCTCGTTAACTAACTTGCATACAACACCTTCAGCAACTATGTTCAAGAACTGAAATATAAACCACACGTATCAATGCTCAGCTGAAAGAGTCCTGTCAAACTATTCCTGTATACACATCTCCAAGCTGGAGTGCCTGACCACTATTTCCGTGTAGACAAAACAGAAAGAATTTCTAAGTGTATTCTAAGGTGTCACCTTTCCATGTTCAAAAAAGTTCAACATCTAAACCATAAGGCCCAAGCTGTAAATAAGCTTCAAATTTTTTCTAGCTGATGAAAATCCCTACACAGATACTGCCTGGACATCTAGCAAAAATACCCCAGAATTTACTTGTATGTGGTCTTGCTTTCTGGTGGTAGAGTACTTCATATAGTATTTGTTTGCATCAGTAAGATAGTATCCTAACGTTTAATTTCAATGACACCCGTTACTAATTCATATACAAGCTTCACATAAATATTCTCTTATTTCTGGTGTTTGATATCTAATCTTCTCTAAAGTCATATAACCATACATTCTGAAAAAACCTTCTCAGGGACTTTCAAAACAAATTCCTATTTTTAGAGTTTTAGACAAGAATACAGAAGGCTGTGGGGGAAAGTGAAGCTACTCACCCTTTTGGGTCAAGCAGATCTCTGACTTTCTCATTGTAGATTTCCATATAGGACACTTCAACTTTAAAAGTATGAGATTCATTTTCTTGTACAGAGATTCTCTGAAATAAAGCACAACAGAGCCGTGGGATCAGACCCAGCTGCTCTGCATTGCCCATCATGGAAAAGGATTTTCCTGAACCTAAAAGAAAAAAAGGAGAAGAAAATGCTTTAGAATATAAATTCTTAATTACTCATTCATTCAAGAAGCACATTTAAATTCTCTTTTTATTGCTCCAGGAGCATGTATCAGAACAACATGATGTGCTATTCCAGACAGCTCATTCTTTGGACAAGGTAGAGGTAAACAAAAAGAGAAATTATCCTGAAGGTTTCTTTCAGTAGGGACATAACTTGAGAGCCTTTGAACACACTTAAACACTAGAAACTGAATGAGTCTCCAGTAGGAACTACTTTCAGGCTTTGAAAGAGGCCCCAACAGGTAGCAGCCAGGATCATACTGACAGAACTGCTTTTAAGAATTCACCTGTCACTAGATGTATATGAAATATCATATTTCAAAGTACAATTTTGAAATGTTATCTATCTTAATATTTATGTTTTGTGGCTCTCACTTCCCATGTGCACAAAGTGCTCTCCCCCTTTAGGGCACTCACCTGTCTGTCCATAGGCAAAAATACAAGCATTATATCCCTGAAAGGCCTTTTCCAGAATTCCTTCTCCAAGGCACTTGAACACCACTTCTTGACCTAGAAAATAATTGTGTTTGTTTATTTTAAATTGTATAACATACTAAAATTGACTGAAAACAAGAATGAAAAGGGTTTGCACATTATTTTTTTTAAGAGCACTGATGGAAACAAATTACTCATGTACAACTCAGTGATAAGATCAAAACTGTTGTTACCCGTGTTTAAATCTATTGCTGATTATCTTGTGAAGTGAGCAGTCCTTCAAAAGGTGTCACAGAAGTTGAATGCTTAGAAAATAACACAGATGTCAAAATTTTTTATTATTTCAGTGTAGTTTCTGCAATTAATATGCATTATTTAATCACAGACTACACCCAAGAGGGTTCTGTAACAAAATTTCAGTGAAGCCCATTGGTGAACTGGGACACTATGGGCACATAGGAATACAGTTCTCTTGGGAATTGGCATCAAGTTTCACCAAAAGCCATTATGATTTACCCTGTGGCAAGGTGATGTTGGAACCAAGATAAAAGCATTCCAATGACATTCAGGAAGAAAATGTGCATTAGGAGGCTGTGAGACTTCAACAGAGAGGCTTGATTACATATTCTGCCAAATCCATAATTTGAAACACCAGTTGCAGAATTTGATAGTCTGAAAATTGTCTCCCTGAGCCAGGCAGATTTTAGATGCACTTCCATGTTTCAGATGTAGAAGATGAAAATAGTCATAGTGTTTGACTTTGTTTGTTTGTTTTTTAATAGGAAAGCCCAGGATTTGTACACCACAATGAGGGTTAATGTGCTGTCTGCTTTGAGTTCTGATCAAACAATTACACCAGCTGTGTGTACACCCAAAACAAGGAGAGCTGAGCTAAGGACAGTATTTGTTCAACTTCAGGTGCATGGTTTTAAACTTACATTCACTGCCTGGTGACTTTCTGAATGCCTGTGATCAGCTGCCTCTCTCATCTTGGTATGGGAGTTTCAGCAATTGCCAGTAAGGAGAAATGATTTCTTACAGTGGATGCAGTGGTAACTTCTGTACGCTCAAAATGGCCCATACTAGCATAAATCTAGCTGCACAATTATTTATGGGAACATCTACATTCTGTAGCCCAGAGAATTCCTGCAGAATCCCCCTTGGAATGACTGCAGAATGTTTTAGAGGCATGTAAATAGGACAAGAAAGTACAATACTTTCATTTTCCTTTATAACCTAATTTCTTTTCTTCTAAAAAGAAAAACTAGTGCAGTGATGCACTATGAAATGGTCTTTGTGTATCTTTCTAGCTGAAATTCTAAAATTCTAAAGCATCACTGGATCAGCACAGTTCTGAAATGCTGAACACAGGAAATAAAATCAGAGGAAAATCCACTGTATTCTGGAGTAACTCCATTTCCTTCACCATGAGCACTCAGTCACTTCTCCTTCAGCTAGGGGTCCCATATAATATCTATGCTGAGAGAGCACTATTCAACAACCTGGAAATAGAGAATGTTCAACTACTGACAAATGAAATGTATCAACAGAAGATTTTAACAAGAATGTAGAATAAACAAAAATTTACTTTCTAACCAGCTCCTGAGGGAGCCATTTATTATCTTGCTGAGCAAGAACACAAAATCACGCAAAAACGGAAGCTGAGTATAAATATTAAAAGAAAAATAAGGTATATATCCATTATACAGTGATTGTAAGTAGAAGATAAAACCATTTGTCAGAAGAGGAAAAAACCTTTTATCACCCACTTCTGTCAAGCAATAAACCAGTAACCTCCTCCATGTTTCCTAAGGTAAAAAAAAAACAAATACCAAAGTGTTTTAAACTGTGCATGGTCATAATGACCACAGGATGACCTACAGATTCCTTTACTGCTAAATATCAGGGAGGGACTCTACTTTAAATCCCACCAGCAAACCTGGATTTATTTTTAAGGAGATACTTAATTTTCATAATGTCCTCACAAGCAGAAAATCAATGAGACACTGATATATAACTCTAAATGATATTTTTATTAGATATTTGAAGAGCTCAGCAATACCAACATAGACAAATAGGTCATTAGAGAGTGTTGTTTATAGTAACCAGTCAAATGATCGTGGAATAAAATAGGATTTGGTTTTAAGTGCAGTCACAGAAAAGAACACAAAATGCTGAACTTCAATTATGGATATTTTATTAACTTGCAAATGCAGAGCACTGAGAGTAGCAGTATAACATCCATGATATTTTGCTATTTTTCATTAAGAAACCTCACTGCTTCCCCCATGAATTTTATTAGTGGGTCTGCAAACTAATTACAAACTACATATCACACAAAATTATGTCCACATGCATTTACAGTCAAAAGAAATAATACAGATCCAGTGTCAACACTACTGCATTTCTGCTTTGCTAAATAAATCTATACTGCCTGTAATTCATACTTTTTCTTATTTACAGGACTTTTCTTCCACAGATGTCTAGCATTTAAAGAGGTAAGCAGGGGTTTTAACTTATGACTTAATTTTCAGCAAACGGGAGAAATTTTAAAAAAAAAAAATCCCTAACAGGAGGATTTCCCCTAAACTAACCCTTACTGTCTTTAAGATGGGAATTCCCAATCTTCCAGCTGGTTAAGGCAATTTAGCATCTTACAGAAACAACTAAAGGCCAGAGATATCCATCCCCTCTCCTACCCCCTGCTCAGAACAGGGACAAGCTCGGGACAGCATGCCCAAGGCTGCCAGGGAGCCCAGGGTAAGCAAATGAGCTGCCAGTTCTCACAGGCCAGGATCTCCCCTTTGCCCATCCTTTTGAGGAAAGGGAAGCAAAGTCAAGAGATTTTTTTCTTGCAGACCAGGAACAGCTTCAATGTTAAGTCAAAACAACAAATAGACAAGACACTTGTGTCTGCTCAAAATCCACAACTCACTCTCTCTCATGAGGGTAGGGTAGAGTTCTTCAAGCCAATTGCCTGGTTTCCCTCCTTTTAAAAAGGAAAGTGCTGCAGTCAGCATACATATCTTCTATTAAATTACAGTTTAGCTCAAAGTCAAGTGTATGGCCCCTCAGGAGCCTGTAGAAACACAGAACTGAGATTTCAGGCCAAACATGGTGCAGGTTAGGGAGCTTGCAAGTTAATACAGCACGGGGTCCTAGGAATGGACCTGCCTAAGTGCTGCAGCAGTTAGTTATGCCATCTCTTGAATCTTTCCCAAACTGAAGGGTTTCTTTTCTTCCTTTTAAAAATTCACTTCATAGCAGACTTCAATAGGCTCTTACTTGTTGTCCAGGCTTGTAAAAAGAATCCTTTGTTCTCATCTCTGAGAATTTCTCAATATCCTCCTCTTCACCAAAATGCTGAGCAGTTATTTGTCTCTGTGAGCTTTTCAAGGCAAGCAGGTGTGTCCTTTATGCATGAACTGACTCTTGACCCATTCAAGAATAAATGGTAATAAGCTATTTTGCTTACTCTCAAAGCACCTCTACTGCAGCCTATAGACAAAGCTCATCCCTCTTCCAGATCAAGGCAAGCTCTTTCTGTCCTACGAGTAAATTCCCCCCTCTCCTCAAAAACTACTTCATTGGCTTCTTTTTCACACCTTTCCAATGAGGATCCATATTTCCATCAAACACCTAACTATGTCTCTCAGATAAAAAATCACCAGAAAAAAAGGTGCAGGAGCTAGCATGTGATGACCGGTACAAACCATTCCTTACTTGGAATGACACAGACACAAACCGTTCAGAAAAGCACAGCATCCATATTCAGTGTAAAAACCAACCAAACAAAAATAAACAAAAAAGCCCCCCACACTGAAAGAGTATAGGCTTAGATGGGATATATGGAAAAGATTCTTTACTGTGAGGGTGATGAGGCACTGGCACAGGTGGCCCAGAGAAGCTGTGGAGGCCCCATCCCTGGAAGTGTTCCAGAACAGGTTGGATGGTGTTCTCTAACACAAGACATGAAGTTGTTCAAGAGCCCCCTTATACTGAGGGGCAGAGATCAGAGCACCAGTTCCACAAAGGCTTGTAAAGAGTTTAATTCTCTTCTGTACTCCAGACTCCCTGCTGTCTTTAGGAGAGACAGTCCTGCAAGGACAGCTGCAAATATGCCCTCTACAAATGTCTTGTCACATGAAGGTTACCTTCACTATTTCTGTAGGTGATATTACTGGAACATTTAGAATTTAAGAATAGTTTCCATTTCAACAGGAAAAAAAATGCTAAAAAAGCAATTCTGCTGCCAACAGCTACAATACCCATATTTTCAAGTGCTGGAAAGATAAGGCAGGTACTTCCCGAACATGAGTACAGAAAGAAAATCAGTACAAAGAAAATCAGCCTTATGTTGAGCCAAATAAATTGAAGATCTCTCATAAAAGAAAGATGGCTAATACCATTTCACAGTCAGCCCTATACCTCCAGAGCCTGAGAATTGTTTACAGCTACCCAGGCAACTGATTTTATCAAACAGGAATCTTGCTCTTGAGCAAACAATATTAGTAAGTGTTGGTAGTAGCATAGATTAATCAATAAAGCGAGAACCAAGCCAGTCTGATCATGTGTGATAGTTTTAAAGACCTTGTAAGAAATGTGCATTTCCAGGAGTGGACAAACTTTGGGTGTGTGGGCACTAAAAGAATAACAGCAAGAAGAGTTATCCAGATAGACTGTCTGTGACGCACACCATTCTGGGTGTTCTCGTGACCTACCTGTCAATCAGCTAAATCTTTAATACAGTGTGATATACACAACTATAATATATCCATTCAACATAATGAAAGATGAGAATATTTAGTTTTGCACAGAGAGCAGTGACTGATAGGGTAGCCTAGTACCTGTTAAACCTTTCACTATATCATCTTCTACTGTATTTCTGTGATACAGGTAAAAGGGTTTTTCAAGGAAATTAATTTCTCACATATGCATTTTCAATTAATTTTACTTCAGCCTAAAGCTCATACATAACTTACATTTTCAGTCAGTCTGGACTTAGCTTTCAAGCTTCACACGTTTTCTTTTAATTGTGCAATTCATCCCTGCTCTTGGCAATGACATTAAACTTAACACATCCACAGCGAGCCACTTTGGGCAGGGAGTGTTTAATGCACTTAGCTTCCAGATCAGCATTCCTTCTGCAGTCCAGCATCCAACAGTTACCAGTTTAGCTCCAAAAGTCAAATGGCTTGTTTGGACTCTAAGATTGCACCAAAGACTGTGAAAGCATTAACAGTCTCTGGATGTAAGGCAAGATGGTTATTTGCAAGGTGCCTAGGACAATGGAGGTTTGTTCCAAGAGGCAAAGAAGTTATCAGAAATCCCAACCAAATCCAGGCGCTGTAATTTTTTGTTTGTTAACAAATACGCACATTGAGGCCAAGCTATGAAAACAGACTTAAGGAGACTTAATATACAAAAAGTGAAATATTGCCATATTAGCATTTGGTTTGTTGGACCTAAACCAAGAAATGCTGTTGTTGTATAGGGTAACATCAGCTCATGCCCGAGCAGGTGAACAAGCCAACAACCCGGTAACCCAATAACTTAGGCCTGAAACACTTTGTGTTTGATTTTTAATTACTTTTATTTTGATATTGTATCAAATTCATTATGTTCTAGAACACAAGGGCTGGCAGTCACAAGATAGCTTCAAGACCATGCAACAAACACAACAACAAAAACAGTGAAACCACTGGTTTTTGTATGCACGTCTTTAAGCTCACATTCTTAGCATATTTCTGAAAAGAATAAAAAACAAAACAACACCACCAAAGCCTCCCACACAGCTTTCCACCCAGAAAAAAAGTCCAACAGCAAAACCCCCGCCCCCAACAAAACAAGGAAAAAAGCAAAAGCCAAAAACCAATTTTGGTTTTCTTTTTTCTCAGGGAGCAATATTAACTGGAATAAACAAAAAATCACCTCATAACTTTCTAGCCAGTAAGAAAACGGAAGAGATGCAAGGCACTGTTTTCCAGAACCCAGTCCAACAAGTGGTTAATCTACATACAGTCAATATAACTTTATTTCTTAGATAAGACAAATCCACTTACAACTTCTGAAACATGCTAGAGAGATCTAGGTTTGACTCAAATGAAAATTAAATAGCTCTAGAACCCCACTGAATCCACCTGGACAGGGGTTAAACCAAGCCAGAAACGAGTTTAACTGGTGAGGAGTGTTTCTCGAGTCTATCCCGTCTCTGCTGTGGGTTAGTGCCATGGTGTACCCAAGAGGTGTAACTCCCACGTGCACATGGGACCAAGATATGGGTGCACACATCACCTCCTTCCTTTTAAAGGAAACAGGGCTGGGCAGGCACATAAGAAGGTGCTGTAGACTCCAGTGGCCCCCCCAGCCTGAGCTACAAATACTGTGCAGTGCATCTGTTCAGTGCAAACACAGCTCTTGAAAGCTGAACCAGTGAAAAACTTTTTTCCTGAAGAAGCCTCTCTTTGCTCAGGAAATTAAGAAATATAGCAGAATCTATTACCAAGTGCAGTCCTTAAGATTTGGGATTTCATACCAGGGCTACAGTAGTCAGAGACATATTTTTAACATATGTATATGGCAGTTCATTTATGAGATCATTGATCTTAAACTTTGAGGTAATGAACCCTATCATCTTTTAAGATTTCTTATGGGCCACAAAATTTCATAATATGAATATCTAAACTGAATGCTTGGGGTTTTTTCCTTTCCATGGACCACAGCCTTGAAATCCCAGTGTTCAGAGCTCTCTCTACCAAAACAAGTCCTCTTATAAAATATGAATATACTAATAGACAAATCCAGTTATGAGAAAACTGCTAGGATTACAATCTTGCGTGGATTATCCAGCTTTTGGGAGGAGGGAGTCACAAAGCTGATCACTCAAAACACATTAGCGATCTGAACAGTCAGACTATGAATCACTTGAAAGATCTGAGATAACCACACTGCCTGAGGAGAACATGCTTTATTCCCCTCTCATGCAGAGATGCAGAGCACTGAAAACACACACATTCATCACTAGCATCAGTCAGAAGTAACTGCTGATGCAGAAATGAAATTGTAAGTGAAATAAATGACAAAAGGCACTTCCAAGTGATAAACACTCCAATGTTATAGCTTAGATGTAAAAGCATCCCTCTTGAACACTGTCCCAGGCACCTTAAAACTTGCATTCCTTCTCAGCTGAGGGGCTAGCACCCAGATGACTCAATCCTTGTAAAAATGATAAATCTGCCTCTGTGAAGAAGTCACTTGAGCATCACAGTGCAAAATGAAAAATACCCACCAAACCAACCCCAAACCGACTTCACAAAACAAAGGCCCAAACTTCCATATGTTCTCAAATTATTTATACTGGCCAACATATACAAAATAATTTACCTGCATATTTTGTGGTGTTTGATTCATCCATGGACCAGAAGCAGTGATCAAAGGCAAACACCTGTAGAAGCACATAAAGACAAATAAGGAACCCAGGCTACAAGACTTGTTTTAAAGCAGTACATTTTCATGACAGTATAACTGCAGTTGGGCTCTACTATTTCTGCAGATCCAAAATTGGAAATGTAAAGAGGCATAATTGGCAGGAATACTTTTGTGTAATCATGAGAGTTACAAAGCTCAATACTTCTTTTCTATCTCTATGATACACTATACAGATTACCCTACTCTCTATACCCTAATAGATTTCAAAGCATGGACAAAACCTAATTATTAATTCCACTCTTCTTCAGGCACAAACAGTGAAATGTTCCTGTTGACAGCAACAAAACAGCAGCACAAGGACTCAATATACAGAATTTGGTGAGATGACCAATTAGCATACATCAGCACAATACACACAAAAGTTTTACCATGGGATGGACTTCTGATACTCAGTGAAGAGCATTACTACTTACAAGCTTTAAGCTGCAAATAAATAGTATTAGATTATTCACCTAAACTAAGAGTACAGTACTGCATCTCAGTAGAGGAAGCTCAGAAATTACAACCAGAAGATGTAGCTCTAGTAGAGAAACAAGCTATCAGAGCCTGCTCTAAAGAAAAGACTTAATACCAGTTCAGTCAAGAGATCCAGTGAGGCAGGAATTGAATGAGATTCAATACTGTGCTCAGAGGGCTTGCAAACCTGGAACAGTGTCCTGTAAAACCACTTAGCACATTGGGATTTGATCCAAGTTTCTTTTCTTGCACATTCCAGAACATCATGACAAGCATTTAACATTTTTTTTACAGCTTTAGATTGCTACAAACACACCTTAAGCTACAGTGTATCTTCCATATTTTGCCATGATAAACTGACTGTGGATGAGTTAACAATATAGATTCTAGTTTTGTTATTTGGTTTGGGGGTTTTGGTGGGGAGCACAAGAGGTGGGGAAAATCTCAAACCACCTTTTTTATAAAACTTTGCCTGGGTCAAGATTTTCTTTGCCTGGTCATCCAACAGGTGATCGATCTCTTTTGTGAGACAAACCATGCATGTCAGTGTAGAGCAAGAGCCACAGGCTCTGTTAGCCAAAACACGTGAATTCCCTAGAGACAAATCCTGAGGTGAGGAAGAAGACGGATCATTTTCATTTGTCTTATAGGGATGAAGAACATCTCGAAGTCCCAGCTATTTAGAGTTACTACACATCATAATCTACAGATATGTTGCCATCTAACCCGTCCCAAAACATCTACTGCTGCAAATATTACAGAAGGTAGCACCAGGTTAGTACAGTAACCTCACCTCCTTCCCTTTCCTCCAGCTTAATGCAAAACACATAAAATGGCCTGAGAGAAGACTTAATACTGAGACAACACTTAGTCTGTAAGAATGAAGAGTTCTGGAACTCCCTTCTGAAGGAAAAACAAACAAATCCATAATAATAATAATAATAATCTAACAGGAGGCCTGAGTCACTGCAGCACAAATAGAATCAGACATCATCATGAATCAGGATGCTCCCTGATGTGACTGAGTCAAAGATGTCATTTGGCCACTGAACTGCAAGTAAAATGCAGCAGTTACTCCACCTTCTCTTCAGACATTCACATAAGTAGGGGGCATTTTAAATTATCTTTTGTGCATTTGATCATCAAATCTAGGCATAAGACCATGTCATTAGTAAGAACACTAGCCATTTCCCTAACTTCTGTAGTCCAAGAACTGCTGTTTCTCTTCTCATACTCCAATTCTATGGAAATTTTCTTCACGGGACTTGCTAACAATACCTAGTCTCCCCGATGATTAAATGGCAAGCAATTAAATCATAAAAAAACCCCACACCCTGTGGTAAGGATCCAAAATTGACGATTCTTCCCCCCTTAAAACTAAATGTTAACTGCAGTGGATCACACAGACCAGTTAAAAAGGTTACCCGGCTATACATGCTCACGTGTAATGACTTAAACGTCAATACAGCACTACTATAGGCCAATTTAATCTATTGTCCTACACATTTTCCCCTTGGTTAACACGGAAAATGATGACAGGATCACTCAATGACTTCTAATTTAAACACCAATCTTGCAAAGAGACTCTTAAAACTAAAATATGGGCTTGCAGCCAAGTGCTTCTCCTAGAAAAGCAGATTTTATTGGGATGTTTTTAAAATGGTAAAAATTGGTCAGACTGGTTTACAAAAGGTCAAAAATGATTATGCAATAGGAAGAGAAAAATTCTGTCTTAAGATAAAACAAATGTAAATATAGCATTTTAGTTCGTTTCCATAATAAACATAAAAAATCCATGGCATGGATTTGGTCTATTTATAAATTCTGTTCTGGGAAACTGCCAAATCCTTCTAACAGAAGTAACAAGATTACTTTAAAAAAAAAAAAAAAAAAAAAGCGTCAGACAAAAAGGCAGAAACTGCTGGGGCATGCACTCTCTGCAAAACACACTGAGCAGCTGCAGCAAAACTCTCCATTAAAACAGGCAGGCAAACACTTAAACATTACTTTGATTAGTGATGACAAAACAGCAACCTTGAACATTCCCAGCAACCGTACTTTAAGGATTCACCCAACCAAAACAATTTTATGGACAACCGAGACCTTTGGGAAAACAGATTGCAAACACAGGAATTAACAGAGTAAAAACAAGGCACACAGAGGCAAGACACATGGTCCCAGTCAGCAAGGCTCTTCAACATGTATGTCAGGAAGGCATTTTTTGGGAAATATCTGTAGGACAGCACCCTACCAAAAGAGTAACCCTTGTACAGAAAGGATGATTAAAAAGATAACTATTTTATATTTTTCTGATGCCCGGTACAGAAACAGCAGGACAAGCAATCCCAAGTTGAGCATGGAAGCATACTTGGAGTCAAGACAAAGAACATACGCCATGAAGAAATAACTAAGTATTCTAAGTATTATCTAATGTGCTCCCTTTTTTCTCCTCTCTTCACTGATTATTATTCCTTCAAATGGAAGTGGTGGGTATTACTCTTTTTTCTGATAGAAGTTTGCAGAATAATTACTTTTTCGTATTAATTTTTTTCTACCCAGATTCAATTTTCCTGAAAAGGGTATTAACCCACCTGGAAATCTGACTATCAAAGCCATGAGAAGTTCTGTTAATCTTCAAGCTCAGACTCAATAGCCAATATTCAAACTGGGCATTATCAGGCACTGAAAATGACTTTTTAGCAAAAATCTTTACCAACTTGTACCAAAAGGGTATCTACCAACTATATCAAAACTATTGAAATGTATTTGAACAGAGATATCTGTGAAACAAACAGAACTTTTTATACTTCAAGCACCCTATACGAATTAGCTTTTAACTACATTTTGGAAGGTGTTTAATAGTATTCTTTATTCCCATTAATAGTGTTCTGGGCTTTTAAACAACAGAGGGAATAAATGGAATGCCTTAAAATTTTCTTATTTCATGCAAGATTCTGTATCTCATACTTCATCCTAACATCTAAAAGAGAAAGGTAGATAAAAGGAAGCTGCCAGAAACCTGCCACACTAGGGTCGTAGGTTACAAACCAAAGATTTTGAAAGAAAGGATGAACTGGGTACATTCAGGACAATCATATAAAAATGGAAATTTATGAGAAATAACTAGCTGGGAAGTGCTGCATCCTGGTACTACTGTATCCAGAGTCCTTGTAAGTGTGCACATTAACCTAAATAAAGTAAATTATGTAGGCCATTTCTAGGTTATAGAGAACTACACTTGGAGTGTTAGCAATTATTAGAAATTGGACAAAATATTTGTTCTTGTAACCACAACATTTAAGAAAAACAAAAGATATTGGGATTTGATTGCTTCAGCAAACACCTACAGCAGTTAAAGCAAGCTGATAAATATTTAGCTAAGGAGACAACTAGAAGTTATGGCTTCTTCAATAAGGCACACTGGGATGCAGGTCCATGCATCCATCACGTGTCAGTGAAAAATCTGGAGTTTTGTCTCAAATTCATCTCTACTTATGGCTTTAAAATGAAATTGCAGATTTTAATTAGATTTTAAACTAGAGGAGCTATTGTGCGTGCTGCTGCAGTAATGCATCACAGAATCTGAAAAGACAGCCAAATGGGTGTTCACATTTTAAAAATCCAAAACAACATTCTTGTTTTCATTAAGGTTCCTAATCAATGGCTGGCAGAAATAATAATTTTAAGGGTTTATGCATGTAAGTATACTTATGGAAACTACTTACAGGTAATGAAGCACCATACCCAATATTAACTGCCTGCCAGTTTAAGCCAAATTACATAATTAGTTTCAAAAGGAGTTTAATTTCACATTCATTATTCTTCAGAAGTCTGATCCTCAGTATAGGCCAGGCAGAGTCTGGGACTTCCAGCATTTACTAATGCATTACCCAGATCGAACACAATCCCTAACACATTGTCTATGCAGCTATAAAATGTTCCAAATGTATGACCAATGTTTAGTAGCCATTTCTACCTGACCAAGAGAGGGCCAATTAACCATACTTTACTTTCACTGAGGAGCAGTCAGTCTGCCAGGTTGGGTGACTTATGGGGCTGCCTGCTTCCTAGAAAGGAAAGGAAGGGAGAACTGAGGAAAGGAAGTTTTCATCCACTGGGCAGCTGTTCCTACATCCCTCTAATAACTGCTGATGGAGATAAATAATGCAGGAGATACATGAGGAAATGCCAGACTGAGGCTACACCAGTCAGCTTAATGTCAATGGAAGCAATTAAAAAACTGAAAAAAAAAAGTTGGTTGCTATGACAAACACAAGACCTATGACAGGGCTGAAGAAGCACGGAGAGAAAATCTGAAGGGACCCTGGGACACAGCTCACAGATCTCAGCTCAGAACAACTCTTTTACCTTTGTCACAAAATTACACTCAAATGCGATGTTTGCAGAAACAGCAAAATATAAAGCAAAATAGCACCCCAATATCCTTAGATAACTTTTCCTATCACTGCTTCTGAGCTACCAAGTTGAACAAGGAAAACAATTTATCCACGGCTGACAATAAAGTAGCACATTAAAGATAAACAGACTTCCAATATTTACAAAATTTTATTTTAAAAATTTTTAGTTTTAAAATCAACTATGTGCAGTACCCTAAAAACTGTATCAATCGAGAAACATCACACCACATCTTTACAAGCTCAGCAATGCCTGTTTTCCACAGGTGGTACTAACCTTCTTCTGTCTCAATCTGACAAATATTTCACATAACATTATAAGTTTCAGCACTATAGCTTAAGGATATTAATGACCATCCAACTATACCTAACAATAATGTGGCATTTATGCACAAGCACACAGCTGTTCTGGTTTTGTCAAGGAAACACAAGGCCATGCGTAAGCTTTTACATAATGTCCAGAATAACTTTATCTGCCTATAATGGAACACAAATGATGCACTACAGAAAATGAAAGCTCATGTAAAAACAATGTTTTTTGGTGTAATTACAACAACAGAAAGAAGGAGAGTTTCCTTCCTTTAAAAAAAATGTTTAACAATGATCAAGCTCTCTTCTATTAATCATATTAACTGATAGAAGAATTCTCCTGTCCCTCCCCTGCACTACAAACAACACAGACAATCTTTTCCACATGATTTCTGTGTACTTTGGCAAGTAATTGCTTACACTAATTACTAATTCCTGACTGTTGTCAAGTGCAAACAAAAAAGGTTTATTTATTATTAGATGATTTTTGTTGCCTTTTAAAAATAGAATTTGAACTTTTAAACAGAACTGTGTGTAATTAAATGTTTTATACATACTACTTATTCAATCTTTCAAATGTTTTTATGACTGCATTAAAATTTTGGCTTGTCCTGGTCACAGTTTTAACAAGCCATGTGCCTTGCCTGCATGCCAGTTGGATTAAAATATTCTGAAATTATGATGCTTTTAACTCGGAAGTCTGAAGAACAGATTCTCTAATATGTTTTCCTTTTTTGAAGCTGTGTTGTTCACATACTACAGCAATATGTCCAAAACTACTTCCCTGCTCAATATTTTCAAGCAGATACAAATGTAAAAAGAGACAAAATACTTACCTTTGGTGGTTTTCTAGGTGATTGGCAATAAACCCAGCAACAGTGATGAAAAGCATGAATACACCATTCACATAAAGAGAAGGGAGCAAATTAAAAAAAAAAAAAAAAAAAGAAACAAAGTCAGTGTATGTCGTTACTATAATTTGAACTTTTTTTTAAATCCACAATGTATTTAAGAGCAATCAGATCAGAAGATATTTAAATGACACACCACATATTTTTAACCCATAATTACTTAATTACTAATACCGTTCCACATTAAAAAGAAAGTGTCAGATTCCTTGTAGATATAAAAATCTAACAGAGCAGCATTCCAGAAGAAAGACAAGTATCTGTTTTGTCATAAAGGATGAAACACAGCTCATCTCTGGTGGCAAATAAACCCAGCCTGCAAACTGGCAGACCAAGGTGCCACGGTGAAGCCCCAGTGAGTTCAGTAGTGCTGCACAAGCATGCCCAAGGTAGGAGTCAAGCAAACGTTTCTTGCACAGATTACAGAAGTGAAGAAAAAGAAACCTGAGTAGGCTGTGCTCTCCCTGGTCGCAGAAAGCCCACACAGCCCACAGGAAACCAATGGAAAAACGCCATCACCCTTCACACCCAACTCCGAGTGCCATCGGAAATAACAGAGGGATGACAAACCCCCAGTCTAGAGACTTCAAATTGTACTTAAATGCTTTAATGCTTTTGCTGGCAGGCATATGGCCAGGTTATAAATTAGATCAGCTTGGGTTTTTCTGGTGGGATTGGTTTCAAGTGAGATCGCTGCCCTGTCTCAGTGTGCAACCCTGTGCTCACTGATGCCCACGCAAGAGAGGAGAACATACTCCAGAGCATACTCCAGAACTAGACTGACTTAGGCCATTCATCAAAACAGCAGCCTTAGGCATATGTTTAAATTACATATGGAAATAAGAAATTTCCACTCGCTCTTCACATCGAGGGGTAAAAAAAAAGCTTGGATGAAGGAAAGAAAAAAAATGTGGATGAAGAGGAAAAAAACACAATGAGAAAGGCGTATAGACAAGACAAGCAGAGAATGCAGTGAGGTTTTTAAGATAAGCACACAGATGAAAAGTATAGCAACAGAGACACTACACAAAATTCAAAGATAGCAGGAGGCTACACTCTCAGTGCAGAAACAGCTGGGACCAAGCCATGCTTTCACCCACCAGTCTGTACACACCAACCCCACCAGCTTGGGAGGAGGGCAGGGAAGACACAAAACACTTTGAGCAGTTCTCTTAGCAACCACAATACAAGGGCTCAGCAAAAAACTCTGAAGGGACGCAAATCTACAAACACACCTTATGCAATCTTTTTCTGCCTACTCTCAGCTGGTACCTCAGATGACACACCTGCCTGAAACAGAAGTTACAGAGCTGGGACACGGGACTGGTGTAATGCAAATATTGCTTTCTTCCAGCCACACCACTCACCGCAGCTTTACCCTTTCATTAGTGGTGGCTACACAGCTCAGCCCATGGCTAGCTTATGTACAGGTGGCTCAGAACTTGTGCAGAATTCACTCTTATCTATTTGAAAAATAAACTTAGTTCTACCCTGAATAGTACCCTTTTAATCCATTTTCAGATGTGATGCAATTACAATGTTATCAGCTTGTCTAGACAGAGTCCCAGTACCACCTCTAAACTTCCAAGAGAAGTTCCTATTGAAAGAAGTCATCCAAAGTTTTTTTGGAAAGCTTTTAAATACACTCATACCTGGAAAAATAATTCAGGATTATATCAGCTCTTCTAGAGAATCCCTGATAGACTGGCTGTACAGATTCAGCAGAAGTCCTAAACAGTTTATTTGGAAGTAAAATCCAACAGAAAGTTTATCAACTGCTTTTTCTTCCTGAGATCATTCTTATAAGCCCTCATTGGAACGGGTACAGAACATCACTGAAGTAAACAAATGGTTTGACACATAATTCTTAAGATATTTACTTAAGCAGTGTAAGTCACTACCTGTTTGGAAGTCTCTAACTTTACTTTGATGTCTATTTCAAGAAAAATGTAATAGTCACTTTTCAAATCCCTGGTGGATGGCAGAGCTTCCCAGTAGCATCACTGATCTTTGGGATTTCAAAGCACAAGGAGCTGCAGCTTCCTACCATATGTCACATCCAAGTGCTCCAAACTCTTAATACCAACTTCAGCAACTCCCTGCATCACCAACAGCAGTATGATCAAAGGCCTCTGGAATAAGCCAGCTATATTAACTCACGGGATAGATTTTTAAGCTATTTGGTTATTTCAGCTAATCAACTCAGTGTAACCATTGTTCTGGCAGTGGTTCAGATGGAAACACTCCAAAACACTTCAACCAAAGGACTCAAACTAATAACTAAAGAACTGTTTACAGTTTACCAGGAATCACATCTGTGGCAGCTTAAAGTTGTGCTATAAAATCCTGCATCAGCCTAACCAATTTTTGACTTTTTTTTTTTGTTTGTTTGTTTTGCTGTCTTTCTTGTAAAAATATGTGCTTCCTGACTTCTTTCCATTTCCAGAAACCAGCATTTTTCAGCTTCATAGATAATTGAAGCTGTCTCAATTTTTACCAGTGACCATACAAATGTGGTCATTCAAGTGTCACAGCTGGGGCTGGAGACACACACGGACATCATATCAGAGATACAACAACTAAAAGGTTTATTTTCAGGAATTTTTAATTCCATGTCTAGTCAGCCATAGTGTGAATGACAAGATCCAGGTATGCCTTTTGAGTGACAACAAAATCTCCTCTAAAGCAGACAGCTAGTACATACTTCAGGAAATTATCAAAGTTACCTGGCCTTGTAATTCATCTGCACAACAGCAGATTTTAATTTCATCTGAATCTTCCATCTGTACACTCAGACAGAAGATTGACTTTTTTCACAAGCCTGGAATTCAAAACACAAGCAAATACAACGAAGAGTGAAAAATACTCTCAAAGGTCAAAGGAAAAGTATGAACTTCATGACCACGAAGCCCACTGAACTTCTAGACAGCCTCCTGCCTTTTTCCTTAAGCCATCATGGCTTTAGTAAAATGTCACTAGAAGGATTTTCTAACTTTACTGAGCCGTGTGTCTTCTGTGGGTATCCACTTAGGCTTTTTTGTTTCACAACAGTACTACGTCTCTCCCTGCCCTTGCACACATCAAGATCTTAGAGTGCTTAGATACCTAAACTTTAAGCTAGATAAAGAAAGATAGGTTACAGAAAGGTTTGTGCTAATGTCAGCTTTTTTTTTTCTGTTATGTCTTGCTGAAACTAAACTCAATACTTCCCACATCTGCCAAGAGAAGTGACTCACAAAATGTCAGTTCTCTTGTTCTATGTCAGCACATGAATGAGAAGTCTTCCTGACTTCTCACTCA
The DNA here is from genome assembly GCF_015227805.2 of Hirundo rustica. Taxonomy (NCBI): domain Eukaryota; kingdom Metazoa; phylum Chordata; class Aves; order Passeriformes; family Hirundinidae; genus Hirundo; species Hirundo rustica. Next base: position 92,338,024 of record NC_053450.1, read on the forward strand.
CATTTTCTCTCTAGCACCTCAGCCCATTGCCTCGGACAGCACACCATGAGAGGAGTGCATTTTGCTAGTAGTTTAACAGCAGCAAAGGTTGTCTCTTAATTTTTCTATCTATCTACATTCTCTCTCATAGAAGTCTCCTTTTGTCATACAAAAAAGTGATATGACATTGCTTATTCTGACTAGAAAACTAGTCTCATGCAGTAGGAAGCAACAGAAGACACTCCTGCACTGTGAGCATCCAGAAGTATGCGATACTGTCATCTTGAAAGCTTAGTAACTTTCAAAACAAGACCTTTTTTGTCCCTTATTGACTGTAGTCAGCATGCCCAACCAAATGTTGTTTCCACAAGAAGGAAAGACATTTTATACATTTTAAAAAAACCAACAAAAAACTTGAAAGAACTATTTTTTTTCTACATTTCATGCAATAAAGTTTTATTGCCCCACCCACCCCTAACCCTCAGTAAAGAAAGTCACCTTCAATAGAGACAAGGTACATCATAAAATGAGAAGGTAGGCATAAAACCAGGTACTCCACATTAAAGGAGACTGGAACAAGGCATCTCTGAAAAACAAGTCTTAGATTCTCTGGAACATGCACACAGCCCAATTCATCACCAATTCAACCGTTCTAAGCAGCCAAGTAGGTCACAATTGTACTATAATTATTCCACATTTTGGAAAGTATTTGGGTTATTTTTTCCCCATATTTTCTCACATTCGTTAATCAAGATGAAGCAACCATAACCAGCTATTTTAAATAACCACACATAGCATCTATGAATGAGTGAACCAGATGAGTTTGCAGCTCCTGTAAGCTGACTACACCTAAAATCAACATCTAAGACACTGAGTCTGAGAAAACTTTTTGCTCTCATCACATGTGCAACCACAGCAAATTCACAGTACTCACGGATCTCCCAAATACATAATTGCTTACATTTAGTGGTTGCATAGTTATTGACATACTCTTCATGGTCACTGGTCAAAAGATTTATAACAAGCAATTATCAATACACGCGAAAATGGAGAAAAGATTTCAGGTCTTCTTTCAACTTGTTCATATAAAACAGTCTTTCCTCTGTAAGCATAAAGATGATCCTTTGCAAAGATCATCCTGATAAAAACACATTTCTTACATTTCACTGCCCCAGCATCTCTGAAGTCTAAAGACCAGCTGTTCAAAACAAGTATTATAGTATTTTTGAGTGGTTTTAAGTTTGGTTTAGTTTTTTTTAAAATCAGGCTGCCTTACTGAGCAGCTCAGGCTGAGCCTGTCACCAGCAGCGTGTGTTTGCCTCATTCAATGGCACAGGTAGCAAACCTGTGGAAGGATCGGTGTAAGGAGCGTGCCTGGCTATCCAGAACAGAAGTAACTGCACTGTTCGTTTATCCATGTGTGTGCAGCTTCCAGGGTGGCAGCAGCAGAGACAGCAAGCATTCAGCACTCCTAGCTGCAAACAGTGTAAATTATGCAGAAGCAGAGAGATCATGTTTCTCCTATCTTTCACAGTAAGGTCATGCAGCTCTAGGACCCTTCCTTGTCTCCCGGTTTATCACTGCAGGCTGTTACCTGCAGGCTTGATACCAAGCACCTTAAAAAGCATGGCTTTATATTATTGATGAACACTGTACTAAACTACCTAGATAAAGATCACAGTCTGCCACAGCAGCAGTTTCAGGTGATTTTACACTGCAACTACTGGTGGCACACCATTTCTCTACAAAGAACACAGAAAAAGGACAGTTATTTGCCCATTTCTCCCGTGAATTTTCTAAACAGAGAGTAAAGTAAATGGCAGGGGCAATGTCCTTAAAGGCAGCAGCGTTCCACCTCCGTGCTTGTCTGGGGGGTACTTCCTATACAGCTGACTAATGAAGCTGGCATCACGATTCCTTAGTGGGATTCTTAGAAAAGTTACTTTATATACCGTGTGAGCTCACATACATACACAAATATAAATAATTAGTTACTTTATATTCTTGCATAAGGTGAGCAGTACATGCCCTGTTTAATGCTCCTACCCAGCAAAAGCCTGTTCTACAGACAAAATAATCCTTTGAAGAACTGCAAAAAAACCCCAAACATTTTAACAGGTAAAGCAATTTGAGCAAGTGCCTGCATAATAAGGTGGTAGCTGATCGTAATCAGAAACACCATGAGAAACAGAAGCATACTCTAATAATAAGTTGTTCTCACATGCTTTATGGAAACCTACCACATGCAAAGAGAGAAAAGTCAGACACTGAAATCAGAATGAAAAATACCACAGTGTAAGTTAAACAAAATAGACATTCCAGTAGCAGAGTGACTTCCATGACACAAAAGAAACAAAGACACCTGGGTACTTCATCATAACAGGGTTCCACTGAAGTTCAGTCACTACAGCAAGGGAACTAACCAGGTTACGAAACCAACCCCAGCTCATTAAAGTAAGTGAACGGCATTATATTATGATATTTACAAGAATGGAAGACAAAGTGCCAGCTGTCCGGGAACATCATTAGTTGCTAACTTACCTTCACTCCCAAAATCTGAGTATTTTTACAGCCCAAGGCATTATTATTCTGATGCCAACAATTTGTTGATGTGAAGTTCAAGTGCATCTAACCTTTACACAGAAGCCTTGATGTCAAGTAAAAACAAGTTCTATTGACAGCCTGAAAAAGGACTGATACCTGCCCTACATGCAACTGCACATCACTTCACAAACAGCAACTGCTTCAAGAGAGCAGTCACCACCCATCAGCAGAAAGATTAATTTATTACTCTGCTACAAAACTTGCTAAAAACCTAAAATCTGAGTATTCTCCCACATAAAATAAGTTATGGTTTTAAAAACCCATTTCAGTTAATTTGTTTAGTTTCACCGAAAAGTCAAAAACTAAAATTGTCACTCTGATGAGATTCAGTAGCTTTAATGCAATGCTACTGAGACTTCCATCTAGAACCACCAAGTTAAATTACTTATTTTCACCAAGACTTTAATCATACTAATTCAAAACTTACCCAAGGCTCTAGTTATTGTAATGAAAACTTGCTACACCAATTAGAAGTATAGTATAACCACAAGGATTACAAGCTTGTTCTTACTAACATCCAGCTATAGCCTCGTCACAAAGAGGCAAAGGAATGAAAGTCTACCTAATGTTCTCAGGTACATTACCAAGTAGTCCTGTCCTTTTAAAACCAATTATTTTCCCCTCCTTTTCAGTAAAACTGAATGTGCAAGAATCTAAGAGTAGATTTTTACCACTTAATCAGGTTTAAATAATCAGGACTAAGAAATGGGAGAGGTGAAAAAGAACCTGATCTCAGAACCCGAGATCTATTAGCCCTTAAGGGTACTTTCCAATGAATGATTCTTAGCCTGAATACAATGAAACTGCTGTCAGAGCAAACATGCTACAGTTCTGGAAAGTATGTGGAAACACATTCTAGAAGTGTTAATAAAATTGCAGAGGCATTTATTAGGCACCTATTATTCTTATCCTGTTGCATGTATTACCAGTGCTCTTGAGGAGAAAACACCCCAAGCATTAACCAGCATTTCAACTCCGTGCATAAACTCCACAGAGACTCTCATACCCAACCTGTAACTGGAGTTGGCTACTGACAGCTATTGACTACACCCTAAGTTTCCCATGTCAATGGAAAATGCTCCCTTTCAAGACTACTACTCCTTTAGCATTCCTCCAGAAATGCTACTTGTAAAAACCATCAAAACACCAGTGAAGACATATCCCTTGTGGAAACAGTGCTCAAAGCTTTTGAAAAATATACTGCTACTATATACAGTACTTAATCCAAGACAGATGACTTCCAAGGGTATGTGAAAGAAATTTGATAAGCAACACAGCATTTCATAAATTAAATTTAACTTTGTTAATTTACTGGTTCACAACTCAGGCATTACAATTTGCTGAAAGGACATAAACAGAGCAATTAACAGCTTCACTGACACGGCGAAAGACTGAAGATCTCTTGTCAGTGAAAAGATTGTGTACCAGAAAGAGCTAAAGCAGAGGTGTAAATCAAGTAACTGGATCTGAACTTTGGTTGTAAACACCTTACTTTCCTCAACAAATGGAAAAAAATAAAGGAAAAAACCACCAGCAATAAAAAAACCCAAAACACTCTTTCTGCTGCAAGGTAAGCATATTTTTCATACTCATTCAGGGCAAGGATGTTGTTGAGAAGTTACTGCAAGTGCGCCAGTCCTGACCATATATTCTGACTGAACAACAGACAAGAACCCCCAAGTTTCACTGTCTCATTCCTTTATCATAACAAGGAAAACTATCATTCAGTTGTCATCTACTTTATTTTACTAATGAGATTTCAAAAGAGATACTAATTGGGCTTGACACTTCATCCTTTCACACAGCTCTGCAAACCTGTGTTAGAATTCTTCAAACAACTGCAGTATGAAAAAGTTATCTAAGATTCAGCAAAACTCACAAATTACTGTTTTTGTTTCATCCTAGCATGTGCTTTTATCGACATGAACATTAAATGAACTTACCAGAAGGAAAATACCATTCATTAATTTTAATTGTAATTAAAATTAAAACTTCGGTTTGATGACAATACACTTTAGCATAGCAAATTCACCAAAACCATTTTGCAAAAAAAAGTCTATGTTCTTAAAGAAGTCTGGCTTGATATGATGGAGAATAATAAAATCACAAGGAAAAAAAAAAAAAAAGTACTAGGAATTGGAGTATTTTTCCTGTGGGAAGAGGCTGAGGAAGCTGACATTGTTCAGCCTGGAGAAGAGAAGGCTCGAGGGGAATCTCATCAAGGTATACAAATAGCTGAGGGAGGGTGCAAAGAAGAGGGAGCCAGGCTCTCTTCAGTGGTGCCCAGCGACAGGACTAGAGGCAATGGGCACACACCGAAACAAATGAGGTCCCATTTTTTCACTGTGAGCGTGACCAAGTGCAGGCACAGGCTGCGCACAGAGGTTGCAGACTCCCCTCCTTAGAAATTCTCAAAAGCTGTCTGGACACAGTTCTGCTAGGCTTGCCCTAGATGGCCCAGCTTGAGCAGGGGGGTTGAACCAGATGGTCTCCAACCCCAACACTCTCATGAAAAAAGCTAAAATCACTTTTTAAAGATGTGGCACACAGCAGTAGCATGGACATTACATATATAAATATATAAAATATGAATATATAAGCATATGAAATATGATCTGCAAGGCTTCAGGCTCAGGAACTTTTAACCATTACTATAATCCCAGACTTCTGTCTGTCTTTTATAGAAATCATTAAAAAAACACCTCTAAAAATCCTGTGTTCCTGCACCAATATATAGCAGTTTCACAGAAAAAAAAAATACATAGTGTAATATAAAATCTGTGACAGCTCAGCAACATTTAGTGGGGTTTCATACCTGGCTTTTATGACCAAATCTTTTCCACATCTCAAAAAAATACAGGCAGTCTTCTGTGAAGAATATTATTCACTGTGCTCACCCAGTGAAGTTACCAAGCAAGGCTGGGTATCCAGGTTTCACCTCTTGATTTTCAGTGACCAAGCTGCAGCAAATTCTCTAGTTCTAAGCAGATGGTCACAATCCTTACTAAGAAAGTGATGGTACAACTGCAGTGGAAATGAAATGCCTAAAGACAAACTCTGAAAAAATACTCAGTAAGACTGAGAAGGGATAAGGTACAAATTAGAATAACTCTTAAAAGATTTGCGTGTGCAAGTCAGCAATGTAAATGGGTAAAACAGACAAAGCTGATTTACTGCTGACTTTATATAGAGACTCTACTATAGAAGGAAGACAGTTACAGCTTTGAGAATGAGTCCACAGCTAAATGCCAGCATTTATAGAGCTTACCTCAAAAACAGAAAAGTGGCATAATTTATTTGTTTTGTTACAATAGACTTCATTTTTACAATACCCAAAAGAGTTGGCCTCTGTCCCATAAAAATTTCAATTAATTTGAAAACCAACAGCTATACTACACCATGGATCTAGAATAAAATTCCTGATTAAGTATTACAAGCAGTTTTCAGTATAAGAAATGTGAACTCACAGGATCACAAGCACAGCAAGAATGCAGTTTACAAGATAGAAGAGAAACAGAAATCATCTCAGATCTCACAGACACTGGTGGCTTTCAGAAAGTCTAGAAAGAGGTCACAACATAATGGTACACAAGTCATTAATGTGATCAGACAATTAAGAATCAAAATGGATTTCCAGCATTTCCTGAAAAGACGGAAACAAAAATTATTTGTGTCTATCCTTACAGCTAAAGAGTGAGTTTACATCTTCCAATAAACATTATCTGGCTGAATAAAGCAATAAAACAGAGACCAAGAATCTCCATGTCATGTAGTCTATAACTGTCACAGGCAACAATGCCATTAAATCTTTTGAGATTGAATAGCCTTCCATGAGGCAGAACAGCATTGATTTTGAATTATTTTGACTCATTCTCCTGCTGTCCAGAAAGATTTCCCAGAGTTTGAATCTCATTTATTTTGTTCTTGTACCAACACTGTCCTGTAATTTACCCCTTCAATCAAACTTGTCTTTCTATATGTGCTCTCCTATGTTGCACTTCCCTAGCAGCTCTAAACACATTTCTACATAGGGAGGTTTTATAGTTCTCCTCCTCTTCAAATCAGTTTGAATTTATACTTCTTAAGCATAGTGAAGCTGAAAAGCAGAGAATACAACAAAAGCCCAAGATATTACCAAGTCCAATACTACCAAGAGTCTCTTAGAACGGCAATGCTCCTATGTTGCATTCATACTGAGCTGCTTATGAAGGAACATTTGCATGCAAAAAAATTGGAAAATATGGAAAGAAAAAAAATCTTTCTGTACAGAAAGCATAACTCTTTCCAGACTTTGCTATATTTCTTCAGTACTCTTGAAGAACTGTTGCCTAACTCTTCTGTGAATTGCAAAGGGAAGAATCATGACACATTTCACTTTGCATTAGAGACCAGAAAGGAGGTAAGAACCATAGAAATTTCTTTATTTTTGAAACCTGAAGAACTACTTTAGCTAACAAATTCTGAGAATGTCTCAGAGAAAGGAAAACTTTAAAAGCAGAGATTGTATCTTTAATTAAGCTGCAGGTGAAATAGTTCTATCTCTGCAGGAGATGGGGGAGGAGGAAAAACAGGTAAGGTTTCAAATGTGTATGCTGTTTCAGGTCTGACGCAGAATGAGTAAGCTTCAGACTAAGACATTGGCAACAGTTGCTCTAAGAATACCTCACTGTAATTGCCCAAGAGGCAAAGCCAGTTTAAGAAGTTTCTGCTCTTCTCCAACTTCTTGTTCCCAGCTCCATGCCACAGCCTCTCACATTCAGCTATGCTTCTGCCAGAAAAATGCAAGGTAATGGGAGGGTTGGGGGGGACCATTAATTTGCTCTGATATTCTGTATTTGAAAAAATATCTTAGTTTTACAGAACCAGAAACCAGCTGTACCAATGCAGGGAATGTACCCAGCAAGCATCAATGTGCAATGAACCCAGGGAGAGGGGGTGAAGCTGTACTGACTGCTAGACCACTGCCATGTCACAGAAGGGGCAGATCCTGCCTCTGACAGCCATCAGATGCTGATGAACAGAGCAGAAAACCCAGCAGCAGCCTAGTGCAGCTGCAGAACACAGGTGTTCTCACCAGCCAGGGACAGTAAGAAACTACAGATGGAATTGACTGGTACGTTTAATGGCCTTCAATGACTCGGGTTTTATATACTGATTTACCCTACCATTTTTAAATCAGACTTCTAAAAGTTGACATCCTGTGGCAAAGTCCACAGTTTAATTATAGAAATATCTTTGTACTTGCTCTGAATCCACCTTCTGATAATGTAAGTTAAAGTCCCACTGTTCTTGTAAGGCAACGGGCAGTAAATCCTTCCTCCTCTCATTTGTGGATGTACAGATCTCTCACCATATCTCTTTTCCCTCCCCAGATGTCTTCTTCTGGACTAAAGACTTCTTGTGTTATTATTGATTCTTCATGCAGAAGTGCTCTGTAAGCTCACAACCCTCACTGCCATTCTCTCTCTTCCCAGTTCCAGCAGATCTTTTTGAGACAAGAGAGTCAGAATAAAACACACCAGTGAAGAGCACTTAACAGCTGTACAGAGACATGAAACTCCCTCCCTCATTCCCTACTTTTTCCCAATATGCCTTCCCAGTAGGTCATGACGGTCTCTTGCCATTTTCACTCACTCGCTGAGTACTGAGCTGAGGTTTCCCTCGAATGAGCACAACTCCAAAATGACTCACCTGGGAACAGGGAGCCCAGAAACCACGGCTGGGTACGTAAGGTCAGAAGAGCTTTGTGTTACACAGGGAGTTTCATGTACCCTTTTATCACTCAGCCACAACCCTCCTGAAGGTCCTCCCACAGCTTTCTGTGGCTGCCACACTCCAACAGCAGTCGCAGCAACACTGTCTTGCCAATGTATTCCATCACACCCATAGGTACCCCTTCTGCTGCTCATTTATAAAGGAAGAAACACCAGACCAAGCAGAGACCTCTTCAGGACTCCACATAAGATGTTCAGGGGAGAAAGAAAGGATTGGGGCTGGACACATGGCTCATGCCTACTGAGTCTATCACTTTTATTAAGTGGGAGAAGCTGAAAGTCAGAAGTCCGTGGGTTGTGGCTGGCTTCCTTTCCTCCAAAACACCCGAAGCACGAATATCAGTGCCTTGATAGTTTAAAATAATTCACTGGAACTGTAAAATTATTTTGAGTATTGAATCTTCCAGAAGCCTTTATAAAAACAGGCTAAGGAAACTTGCAGAAAGAGCACAACCCTTCCAAGTGCAACAAAATAGTCTGCAAAACCTTGGCTAAACTATACACTCAATACCATTCACACAGGAATTGCTGAAAAGAAATGTAGAAAATACGTCTGAGTCTTAAAAATGCTATCAGTATTTTTGCTAGACACTAGTTTTTTAAACTAAGTGTTGATAGGTTAACTACAGAAACTCTTAGTCAGCTTCTCCCAATTATTTGAAATGATGATGCCATTACTAGAACACCATTTACTGTTAGGAAAAAAAAATAAAGGATGCAGATTAAAAGAATGCAGCAATTAGAAAAGAAAGTGATACAGAAGTCCAAAATCAAAATGACAGTACTGAGTTTTTCCATATCCTTCAAAAGCAAAATATCCTTCTACTTTTGGACCTATATGCACAATCAAATCTAAAGCTTAAGAGCTTATCTAAGGAACCAAAATCTTTGTTTTATTTGTAGTTTTCTTCTCAACAGGCTGCAATAGAAAATTATACAAATAGCTTAGCTTTTCTACCCCTCACCTTTCAAATACTGAGGATCAAGATAAGTGAAACACACAAAAGCTTCCTTCAAATACAGCTAATATCTGTTACTATTGTATAAACTGAGTGGCTACATTCTGGGATTGCAATTTCATTTTAATTTAATATACATTGTGCTATCTCTGACAAAAATTTGCTTGCCCTACTGAACACACACATACCTTCTCCTCTGTGCAACACCTGTAGGTAACTAGGCAACAAAAAAGCAGAAATGCAATTTCATATTTAATGTGTCTTTCCTACACCAAACTACCTCTTGTAGGCAATGGAACCTATCTCTAACAAATAAAACCAAACCTCAAAGGTTCAATGCAACATTTCCTTTAGTTATGCATCCATTGCATAAAAATTACTGTCAATCTCAGACAAAAATAAGTTAACTACACAACATAATGATATATAAAAGTTGTAACTTTTCAATAGAAACCTAGCTTTTCTAAATGGCACTTTATTAGAGTAACCCACATAAGGCACCGAGGGCAATTCCTTCAGTTACTCTGAGAACCTTAACTCTTGACTCTTGAGCAGTTACAAGTAAATTACAATTTCTGTGCAATGCTGCAAAAAGTATCAAGTGTTTTCTAAATCCTGTCTCACTCCAAAATAAATAAATAAATAAATAAATAAAAAACCCACCAAAAAAACCCCAAAACACCAAAAAACAAACAAACAAAACAAACAAAAAACCACAGCAAATAACATTGTATATTCTAAATCAAATGCAACCTTAGACTGTCAAGAAAAGGCAATAGTATCACATTCTATCAAGAAGGGAAGGAAAGAGAGTGAAGGCAGCAAGTGGAAGACAAAGATTCTCTTTTCCTTTCCTTACAGAAGAAAATGACCATCAGCGGTCATCAGGTGAAAGACAGAAATATTCCTTTAGGCAGCTGACCAAAACAAAATTTAAACAAAGAATTTTTTTTTTTTTCTTTTTCTTTTTGCCTTGACATATTTTATTACAACTACACATAAGTGGTATTCTTTTCCCACCAGTTTGATTATTTTCTGCTCCGCCTTTTCTACTTTCCTCAAATGAAATTGTATGGGGTTTTTTTGTTGTTTTGGGGTTTTTTTCTTCTTGTTGTTGTTTTTCTTTTTAAAATACTGTTCTAATGAACTGGAGTGAACCTAATAAAACCAAAGAGCATTGAAACAAAAAATCTGAAATATTGCCAACATTAATTTTGGCCAGTATTCTTAAGAGGCTCACTAACTGAACTCAAAATCATTTATGGCTTGAACATTTTGGATTAAACTCCACTGTACCAGAGCGAACTCACAAACTGCAACACTGCAGTTTCAGTTTTCTGTCTACTCTTTGACCATTTTTCCATGGATACTTCTGAGATCTTGTTTTAACTGCCATGTGTTTTAATATTTGTTGTAGCAACATGATAATGAAATGTATACAAATCACTCCAATCACATAACTCTTCCACAAATACAAAGACAGGATTTATTCCAGTTGCAGAGGAGTCACATCCTCAACCTCCAAGCCAAGCTTTATGTTTCTCACTAGGTATACAGCTTAGAAATAGAACTGCATAATGGAAATACTGAGAAGCTCCTTGCCATAGCATCACTGGCAAGAAAAACACCCAAGATTACAAACAATATCATCATGTGAGCATTCCAGGCCTGCCTATAAATAGAATTCAGAAAGAACTGGCCTCTCACAAATGCAGTGCCTCAGTTCAATGTGTATCTACTAAAAATACCAAATATGTTCAGTAATTTAAGTCTGTCTGAATTTTGTGAATTAAATACCTATTTACACATTCTCTTTTATTTAGCTGATGATAATTCATGATGGACAATTCTGATGGACTTCTGACTGAACAAGTGTATACTTTGTACGTGAGTGTTATCAGTATTTGATTTATCCAGGAATATGCATATATTTCTGGATAAATCAATACTTTCCTTGATAGTACAGGACTACCATGACTAAGAGGCTGTCTTGATCAACACCAAGATTAAAATTCATGATTCAGTAATTTATTTAGGATTCCAGCCACAAAAGCAAAAAGACATGATATCATGCAGAAATTCTTAGGGATAAGATGCTCATCTGCAGCTACGTAGAGAGATGATAAAAATATACATTCAGAAAAAATTATCTTTTTGGTACAAAAACCTGAACTATTTCAATGCCGTTAATTATTTTTCCAGAAAGAACAAGAGAACAACAGATTGATATTAATGGTTACACCATGTACTTATACAATACAGGGAGTGGACACATTCCTCAGGTAGCAGATCAGTAGTACGCAGCGTTACAGAAACAATCAGAACTTCCTGAGAGATAATGGAAAAGATATTTCATGTATTACTCAGGATAGGCTTATTCATTTCGCTTTGCCAAAAAAAGGTGTTGGACACTTAGGGGAAAAAATGACAATTTATTTGAAGGTATTAATGACTTTAAAGTTTATCAATGGCTGTAAATGTCCATTTTAGCTGTTCATATATGGATATAGCTGAACAAAAAAAAAATACTAGTCTAGCGTCACTGCAGCATGTCTCATACTCCACATTTTCTATACTTCACCAGCTTCTGTAACACCATCTCACACATCCACCACTTCATTCGCTGAAACAAACCAGCGACAATAAAGTGGAACGAAGAAGAACAAAAACAAAAAATTGGATTTAAACACATCCCCAACTATCTTCACTTGTTGTGGCATTAATCGAGCTGTCCATGCCAAGCACTTGGAACTTCCGCAGACCTGTCAGCGATTTCAGTTTGGCACAGGAGCAGGCGCAGTGGTGCTCTGACTGCCAGCCCCCTTCCCTGTAAGGCCCAGGGCAAGGCAATCCCAGAGAGATTCCCAGCAAAGCACTGGCACCTGAGCAGCAGCACACTGCGCTACTACAGGCTGCAGGGAGTGACCCAGACCCGGAGCTGAGGAGCAGAGTTAACCAGCGGGACGTCCAACCAGCACTGCACATACACCATAGTGCCAAGGAGTGTGGGAACTCCTGCAGAGTCCCCTCCTGTTCCCATCCCTCTCATCTCCAAGAAACAATCACTGATCTGGCTCCTGACCATTCTATGCAAGCTGCACAGATAAAAGAGTTTGCTGTTTAGAAAACCAGACACGACCTTCAGCAAACAGCTTCTAGAGCATTAGGGGAAAAAAAGACAGGGGGCAGGTCTAGAAAACCATAATACTGTTTTTTCCTTCTTCAGTCACTGATTTCATTTACTTACCATATAGCATTGAAAACTTAAATTTACTAGACAAGCAATTAAGTTTAAACTGAGAAAAAGACCTCCAACACAACCACAAAATACATGGAAATCTCTTTAGTTCAGTAACAATGTTGAGACAATGCCAAAAATTTTGTAGCATCCTGGCACATTTTTATAATCTTCTGTTCAGCTGCAGTTACAGACCTGCTTCAGAAACCCAAATATTTATACAGATACTGGAAACAGATAGAAAATACTCCCAGATAGAACAGGAAACTACAACATTCTCAGTGTAAAAGATAACTAATTAAGTCTCTGTGATGGACAAAGAAGTGTAAACACTAAATGGTTCTTTTTCAGACAGAACCACGCACAGCTTTTAATTGAGTATAAACCTTGGAACTATATCAGTTGATTACTGATTCTATTTAAAGAAAATAAATAACAGGAATTTCAAAGTATAGATTTTATTCCTGACTAGCAGGACAGAGATGTGCCGTTATCAAAAAGTGCACTGAAATACAGAGAATGTATGTGAGACAGTTTCAGTTTCCAAGTTGCATGTTGAAGCAGGAATGTGCTCTTTTGTTCTATTTTTTTCCCCTCATTTAATCATAATGAAGTCACTTGCGACATTATGACGGTTTCCAAAGCAACAGCCCAGTCAAATGTGATGAACAGAAGATAAGGGTGTGTGGAGAGAGCTGTAACCCACCAGTGATCTTGGTGGGAAACCCAGCTTTCTGCAAAATTCATTCTGAAATTCATATTCTACAAGAATACCTTCATGTAACAGGATCAACATTAAAGAAATACAAGGTGAGAGAATGGGTGTTTTTCCAAAATACCTCAAAAGAATGTGTAAATCAGCTGGTCTGTTCCACAAGGAATATACTGTATAAAAACCAAGCAGGAAAAAAAAGCTACCGTAACACAGCATTTACAGTTGCAATAGCGCCAGTGATAATCCAATGGCTGGCTAGACTCACCACCTTTCTGCATTTGCCTACAGGACTTCCCAAGAACTTAAAGAAATAATAATTTATGAATCCAGAGCAGAAAGGGTTAAGCGTAAGCCTTGTACACCTTAGATCAAGTCAGATGTATATGCCAACCAGACACTGGCAGAAACACGAGAAACAGAGGATTGTGCCTTGAAAAGCAGGAACTTCAGCGTGAGAAATGCAGCCCAAATTCATCCGGAGGTACAATGCGCAGTCTTATTTCTACAGACAAATCACCTTTAGGGGTTTCACGAGGTGCCTGCAATCTTTCAAAACAGTGCTTGAAATGCCACAGATTAATCGACTCATGCGTCTGTGTCCTGGGGCATGTTACGTGTACACAGTGCATCTTAATGCTCAACCCACAGCACAAACACCACCAAAACTGCACACTCAGCATCATCTGAACGTGTGAGCCACGGGAGACGAGCTCTTCTTTCTCACATTACGTTAATACTTCACAATTAATTAATATTTTTCCTAAAGATTCTCCTCAGAAAAAGTGGTAAAAATACGTTGTAATATTCTCCATCAAAGCACGTGCCTTCCTCCTGGAGGAACAGCCTCAAAGGAGCATTTGAAGGAGCAATTACCAGCAAAAGCAATTGTTTCCTTATTGGTATTTTTTAGCTATTAGCATGAAAATTAACCAGGAGTCTTGCCTCAATAGCAAGCCAGTCCCTGAACCACCCATCCAGACCTTTCATACTTCAGGTTAAACATAACACTAAAATGCAGTAAAAGGGAAATGCTGTAGAACTGCAGCAAACCTGTAAAAAAATCCCCCTGTATAAACAAGTGATACAACTCAAGAATATTTACTATGTTAATCAGAGGTCTGAAAAAAAAAACCCCAAACCAAAAAACAACCAACTCCAGAGATTGTTAATTTCTCTGCTTAAAAGACAGAGAAACAAACAACAGAGAACTTCAGGAAAAGATCTAAGTACCTTAGAATGAGTACCGGCACACAGCATTTCTTCTTCTGAATGTACTTCCAACATAGACACCTATCTATAAAACCACAGGACCACAAATGTGTCTGCATCAGACCCCAAAACAGCAAGAACTTTAATTTGAAGTTACATTTTCTCTATTTCATGCTTTGGGACAAACAACAACAACAATGGATAAATGACAGCACCCATGGTAAACTTGGTATCTTGGCTACTAATTTCCCGAAGGAATAAAATCCGTCCAATGCTAGTCCCAGAGAGCTGTTTAGTACATCTAAAATGAACCTATTGTTACTGCAATATGAGTAGTTATCTCCTAGTTAAGCTTTCATAAGCCAACAACTCCAAGGGAGATTTTGGAAATGTATGTTTTAATTGGGGGAGGCAATAGCAGGGAAAATAATACAAGGAAATCAGGGTGAAGTGGTTGTTTCCAACAAACTCAGAAGCTTAAAAATAGATTTTGCAGACCCAAAATCTCACTAAGCTTGTCAGAGCCCATTTTAGAAATTGTTTCAAAAAAGTTTTTCTTAAGAAAAACATGTCACTTATAGCAACTTTATTCCAAAAACACATCTCATACATGAAGAAAAAGGGAAAAAAAAATAAAAGTATACTCTATACACTGACTATACTTCAGGAATCCATGAATGCCAATCATATTTTCATGGTCAGACCTGAGTTATCCACCATTGTAAAATATCTCCCAGATTTTCCTGAATGAAAGATTATTGTTCTTACACACCTTAATTTGGTATCAAAACCTGGCAGCCTAGCACACAAACATAAAACCAAAGTTAAAATTTTATTCCTTGACAGTAACTCTTCTCCAGAAGGGAGGCAGCAACATTTGATTGTCTCTGGTGCCCAACAGCAGCAGACACACCTACACCCAGCCTACCTTCACTCTTTTTTCATTCCTAACAGCAACACTGGATTAACAGCGGAAGAAGTGCTAAGAATTCTTAAATAACTCAATCTTAAAAATATTCTTCCAGTATATCACCCCATTAACCAACTTATGCGAACAACTGTAATCCAAAGCCGTTCCAAAGACACGCTCACTTCATTTTACCTGTAGGATTGTGTGAGATGCCAGAGATTCTGCCTGCTGCCTACAGTGAGGGGAGGCTTGGTGACCCTGGCAGGGAAGAATGAAAAAGTCCTCTGCCCTCCAGGTTTGCTCAGTTGTTTGCTTTACCCACATCCAGCAAAGAGCTCCACAGTCAAAGCAATTTTTTAATGGTTTGCTCTCCTCCATGCCATAACCTAGAGAATAGTTAAGTCTGAAAAAAAATTTTAAAAAACCCCCAAACAACACACAAGCAGATGTATTTCTTCAGAGAACAAATTTCAAATGTTTTTGCATTCACAAAAAATCAAAACGGACAAGTTACTTTTGTGAACTTCTTTTTTTTTTTCCAAACTAATTCCTGAAGAGCTTTTAAAAGTCATCTATTCTTCATTACTGTAAATTACTTCCATAATCTCAGAAAATTGTGATAAGGGATTTACAGCAATTCTCCCTTTCCAATGGCAACCACTGCCTTCTGACCCAATTCCAACTAAATCACCTCATCTAAGCTTCAATTTGTATCACAGGATTTTTCTTCCAATGCTAAACACTGACCATTCTATTTACAACCTCCTGCAGCCCTTGTGTGAAACCTTGCCTCCGTTCTGCACCTCTGCCGCAAGCTGAGGAAAAAGAAAATATTTCCTGGCAATTCTGTCCTCCAAATCCAAGACACTGATGATTCTAATTTACTGTAACTGCACATATTCACTATCTGATCCATAAACCTTGCCTCTTTACAAATACATCACTTTCTTCTTGAAGTAAACTCATTTTTTATTAAAAAGATGCTTTCCTTCATATCACGGCAGTTCATAATAATGTTCAGAGAAATTTAACATTCAAGACTTGGTCTTACAGATACTCAATATATCTTAATAAGTACTAGTAAATGCATTACTTGGGATCTCTATTTAACACTCCTCCATGGCACAACAGAGCAGCCATTTATCTTTGCACTCTGATGGAAACTATTACTGCCATCTGTGCTGACTCCAGCTGGTATAGAACTAATATAAAATTCTGTTAGCTGCTTTGAGCTGCTTGTTCAGCTGGCAATAATAAAAGTCGAGCTCGTTAACAGCAGTCTTGCATAGCCAAGTTTCTGCTTACCTCAGAGAGACAACTAAGCATCTCCATGAACATTTTCACCATTAAAAAAAACCCCATGATTATTTACTTGGCACCTGTTTTTAATAACAATCACAAAAAAGCCTCACAATTTCATGCTGGAGTTTTTTCAAATATGTCTATCAACTGAGCCAAAATTACTTTTAAAAAAAAGCAAAGCTGCTCCATCAAGGCAATATGCTGTTTCCTGTATACAAACCAAAATAAATTTCTAAAATCAGAGACCTCTCTAATGCTATTAAGAGGCAGCTGAAGAATGAGCATCTCTGAAGCAAGTGTTCAGGAAACAGTTTTTTTATCACTCAACCATCACTTAATTGCACAATGATTCAGACTTTACATGTCATTTCATAATTTAAACAGACGAGACAAACTACTGGATTGCTCAAGCAATCTGTCATCTTAAATACACACTTGAGAATTTTATGCTCCTCTGCTTGCAAATTGCAGAATTTTGAGACTGCAATCTGGGAGACGGTAAGGATGAAATTTAATTTTGTAGTGAGCTTTCCATTCTGTCTTCCCTCTGAACTCACAGCAACGTTACTGTAGACATCAATAAGCAAACTTTCCTTTCGCATCTACACATTTTGTAAGAAACCCTCTTGACAGAGCTCATAATACACAGTGCTCTTTTATCTTTTGTCCTCCTACAGCTTCTGTCCAAAGCTGTGCTCCTCACTGGTCAGCTTTCTGCCTGCAAGTGATTCCAATTTTTCACATTTAGAAGTCATCTCCGATTCTTATCCTTCATTAAACTGCTGAGCCTAAATACACAGGGCAAATACCAAAGGAAAAGCTATTTTTAAAAGAAGGTGGTCACAGCTGATAGAGATGGGCAATGAAAAGAAGTTAATTACCACCTTATATTTGACGGTTAAAAAAACGTGTTATCACACACGTTCTCTCAAACCTGGGAAATCCCATACTGTGACTCAGAAGAAGAAACTGTTCACATTTTAAAAATTTTCTTACTATAATCGTCACAACTGACCAATATTCCACACCACCAGCAACCTGAGTATTAAAGAAAGAAAATTTTGCAGGTGTAGTTCTTAGTGCAGACCTTGAAAACTGAAGATTTTTTTTTCCCGTGATACCAGAAACTCAGAAGATGGTAACCACCATCCCAGCTTTGTCCAAGCAGCAGGAGGTCAAAGTATTCCACACTTCAGAAAGGCGATTGACTTGTTTCACCCACCATACAATCCAGAAACAGGAGAAGCACAAGGTGACCAAAGGCAAAAGGAAAGACCTATCTTGTTTCCTCAAGTTAGCAGATGCAGTCCTTCTCTCCTTTAGCAGTCTCCTCCAATAACTAAGTAAATGCACTTCTGGCCTCCCCTCCCCAACCTCTTCACTGGACTTGAGCTTTCAGATATTAGTCTTGAGTACATTATGAAACCTTCTATTCCTTGTATGAAGTTATCCATTTACCATTAGCAACAGTAAAATATCTATTTTTTAATCTTACTTAAAACCCAAGTATTGCAGCTGAAAAAAATTAACTGAAATACAAAGAACCTCATTGACACTGACATTACCTCTCAGGGCACAGTATTAAACAGCAGAAGGGTAGTAACTTCTGATGCCACCTCACCTGATGCACAAGGCACCACCTGATCACACTCTTGATTTCAAAGTAGTTGTTCATCCAGTCCAAGTTAATAGTGTACAGTTTCACTCACTTTTCTGTGGAAAAGTCCTGGAACCTTCAGCAGTAAGTTATGCAGCACTCCATTTCAAAAAGCCAGAAGTAAGAAGGTGCATGAGAGAGATTTAACTACTAAGCCAAAGTAATCTGGCCTCTCATCAACTTGTTTAATTCCAGCACTCATTCATATCTTGACCTTTTAAACTCTTAACGTTCAATATAAAAAAGCATCCACTATACATTTTTCTTCTTCAGAAACTACTTCAGGTTGGATCTGCCATATGCAGAATTATTAGATTACAACAGACATTTTAATCATCTTACCTCTCCAAAAGAAAACCCACAGATCATAATCTGATTTGACCTGTTAATTACTTGTAATTGATGGTATCTTTACTGAATGAAGACAGCTGGAACACTTTGTTCAAGAAAATTGGGAACACGATGAAAAATATCCTTCTGACAGCAAGAACATGCTCAGAACTGATTAATCCTCACCTGTTTTTGAGGTCCCAGAGTATTAAGTGCTCAGAAAAGGCAATTCTGTCAAAGGGATGTAAAATAGGAGCTATATGATGCCTACTTTAAAAAAATGTATCAATTATCATGTAAAAAGAAAAAAATCAAGCCCAAACTAA
This sequence comes from Hirundo rustica, assembly GCF_015227805.2. Lineage (NCBI taxonomy): Eukaryota > Metazoa > Chordata > Aves > Passeriformes > Hirundinidae > Hirundo > Hirundo rustica. Next base: position 92,357,027 of record NC_053450.1, read on the forward strand.
AACCATAATGCATCATTTTTACAATATTTTAAAACCACAACTAGTATACAACCTACAGAGATCTACAACTTACTTTAGTGAACATTTGTTCACTAAAATACCCAGATTCTTCTTTTGGTTTTTGACTTGTAAACTTTAAAACACTGAAAAGAAGTATTTAAGCTTCTGCAGCCTTTGTTACAAAAAAACCTGAACAAAGCAAAACTCAGTTCAAATGTAAATGTAAGAGAAACATTAAAAATCTATTTTAGTTTTGAATTCAAGCCTGTCCCATTCCCCAAAAACCCAACATTTCACACAAGCATACCCAGCCCAACTACTGTAACTCCTGTCACATGCTTCACCAAACTTCTGATCACCAATTTATTCCGTGCGCTGCTCTGCACATAAACACTGCAGCGTGCTTGAAACAAGCCCTAGAGGGTTTTACTCTGAAAAACGTCTAGCAGGGATCAACAGCTTCTCTCTCCACAGAACTTGTCCAGTGAATTAGCCATTTTGGTGGCAAAATTATTATTATTCTCATATTCAAAGCCACTACAAGAAAGATAGACACATCTACTCTTTTTTACCACAGCAACTGGTGTTAAGCTACAAGAGATACAGTGACAGTACGGACACAATGAACTGACAATAGGAGATAGGGAGGTAAAGAATCTAGCCTCTAAAATCCCACAGGGCTATAATAATTAACAAAATTTTGATATTGCACCTTTTCAGGTCCTATTATAGTTTAAAGGCCGTACTGACAAAATCAACAACTTTGCTGCCTCATTCCTGACACGCTTTACTCAAAGATTGCCGGTCATCATAATCACCTTCCCAAACTGACTTCCTACACTGTCCAACCCTCACGTTTAGTGATAGCAGATACCATCAAAGGAACTCTGAATGGCAGCCTGCACAGCGTGCTGCAGTCAGAAACTACTTTTTTCCTTAAACAATTTGTTTCTCTCTATACACACTTTGACATTTAAAAACATGTGTTCAAACAACATGCAGTATTCTCAATGGAATTTTACCCAAAGCCTATATACAGCTCAAATATTTTAGAGATACGATAATCCTTCTTTCTTAAAATCTTGTTCATTCTTCTTTAACTTCTATTGGAATTCTTCTTCCCTCATTGGCTTGCAGGTAACAATACCCCATCAAAATGTTTTTTAAGCTGTGATCTCAGACTGCAGAGACAGGTTTATCTTTTCATGAGTATTTGTTTACAGAGTGTGGAACACTACTGTATTATTACACTAAAAGGTAGAAGTTTCTTTGAAATATCTTCCTACTGCGATTACCTGTGAGAATTTTAGACATATTGCAGATTTATTGTGCAGGAAAAAAAACACAGACACTGAGTCCAGCCAGGTTTTTGGTTTTTTTTTTTTTTAAACTCAGTGCATAAAACAAAGCAAAAAAGTGGCAAAGAGACAAATCAATGCCTCGGGATACAGAAGGTGCATGGACCCTTTCATGCACTGGAAAGCACCTGATTAGGTACTAAAAAGGGCACAGCTGCAGCATGGATACAGTGAGGTAAGGAGCACTCCAGGTTAAGAGAGGGAGAATTTGAGAATAGGAGGGCCTATACCAACCTGCAGAAATGCAGATGCCTTTTCATTCAGCAGCAGTATACTAAGCACAGTTGCATTATGAAAAAAAGTATTGTTATTTGTCATATTACAGCAGAAAAATAAAAACCAAACCCAAACAAACAAACAGACAAAAAAACCACCACCACCCCCCCCCAATTTGAAATTAAATATCTTAAAATCAAATCAAGCTGTCAGTCCTGACATGTTTCAGAGTAGGAAAAAGATATTTACCAATTAGTATATAAATCTATAAATACAAAGCAGTTAGTAACAGGACAAAAAATCCCCAATCTCCGCCAGTGAGTACTTCCTATAAGGGAAGTTACTCAGAGGAGTGAGACACAGAAAGCAGACAAAAGAGCTGAGACACAAGTGACACACTGCCATAATAACTACAGATGGTTAAATTCAATCAAAGCTTCCAAGCCGCAGAGCGTTGCTGTGAGTTGCTAACAGCATTCAAGCTCTATTCTGAAGCACCATCACTTCTGGAACTAACACTTTACATGGTATCTTTAAAGAGCATGGAAGAACGCAGGCAGAAGGTCAGGAGAACGAAGAATAGAAAAAGAAGGAAGTTAATCTTGAGGAGAACAGAAAAAGGCATAAACTTTATCTGTGGATCTGCTAGCACAGAAATTACGAGGTTTAGTGCTCAGATTAGCTCTGTATGTTGAAGGAGCCTGCAGGGTGATAAATCAGGCCTGGCCACTGGGCCCAGCTCCCTGCATGCTGACCCAGAGACTGCAGGAGAGACTGTGGCCTATGCTGGCACCCACTCAGCGGCAGCTAAAAAGGGAGTTCTGGAATTCTGCGCTGGGATATGAAGTGTTCACCAGTGATGCTGTACTGCAGTTACACAGTGGAAAGTCTCCTTCATAGAAAGAAAAAAACGTGAACAATTTATCCCCTCTTGATGATTGTTTTTCTCCTGGTACAGTGTCTCGGTTTGAAAAGACAGGTCTCTGCTAGGGAGGGGCGGGACCTCTCTAGGAACGGGGAATTCCAATCCCTTTCCTCCAAGTTATTATAATTTAGAAGATTAAAGGAGCTTTTCACTCAGAGCTATGGGGAAAGGAATAAAAGTTCTTTACTAGTAAGTATAACAAGGCAAACAAACAACAACTACAGCATTAATAATAAACAGAACCAGGAACCTCGAGGGGCTTTGTTTCACAGAGCCCGGGGCAGTCTGATCCCTTGGGACCCCGAGAGCACCAAGCTGGAACGGTGGAAACTCCCGGGCTGGTGGATGGAACAGCGAGGGTCCCCAGCAGGCAGGGGGGTGTCCCGGCAAAGTGAGCAGTGCAGCAGAAGCCGTGACGGCTGGACAGGGCTGGCCCAGCTCCAGCAGAGCAGGCGAAGGGGGCTCCCAATTCCTGGGCGCTCCAGCAGATGATAGATGGTGGTAGAATTCCCAGGACCGGACCCTCCGTTAACAGTGGACTCCTCACGCAGCCAGCAGTTGCCCCACCGTGCCTCTCCAAGACTGAGAGCAGAAGCAACCACCCTCAGCTCCTGGAGCCGCCGAGCTTTTCCCTCCCCCCTAAACTAAGTTTGGGTCAAGTACCCTTTAAGCATCAGCATTTAGACTCTTAGCAACTCATGGGGGGGAAAAATTCTATAGGGAAAGGAAAAAAAACCAAAACCAATCTTAACCCCTAACATACTGCAAATAACTGTGCTTCAAACTTTAACTGTGCTTCAGCTTGATCAGTAAGGTCAACAGGTGTATTTAAATCAATTTGTGAGTGTTACGTTTTTTGTGAGTGTCATTTTTTGGCAAAGCGTTTTCAACTACTTCGTTTCTAGTATTCAACAAAATATCTTAAGTACTACTTAAGACACAGCTTTAGAGCTCCATTTAGTACCATCTGCATTGCAATTGCAGTCAACTGTACCACTCATGATGGGAGTAGGCTGAACCACTCTGGAAACAGAAAATCCCAGATAACGGAGTGTACACTCAGAGGCATGTTGCAGGTACTCCCAAACACCAAATCAACACTATGGTGTCCACTGGTATCTCAATATAGACAATCCTTACACATGAGTTTTAGGAGACTCCCCATCAGCTTTGCCTTGTTACATGAACATGTGTTCATCTTGCACTGCATCTGAACTAGGACAGCAGTAGTGGAGGCCCACACCCACCTACCTTTTGCCCTTTCCTGTCCCTGGCACTGCTTTTGACTCCAACACTGCCACAAACACCAGGTACAGCATGGGCAGCACAGGCTACTGAAGCTTTGCTAGATACCCAGACTGTGGGAGTCCAGCACTGAGTCTCCTGACCTGACTCTGCACGGGAGGAGCTGAGGCCCCACAAAGCTTATCAGCTAAACTTCCACGACACTGAGCCGCAATTCTTCTGTTTCAGGAGCTGCAACAGAATTAGCTGCAGCTAATTATCGCTGCCATAAATAACCCACGGCCTAAATTATCTACCCAGGGATCTGCCTGCACAGTGAATAGAGTTACACAAAACAAGCAAGAAGAAATAAAGCAGAATTACATGTGGTCTCTCAAACAGTTGACAAAAATCCTTAGAAGAGAATGAGAAGCTATATAATAAGGAACAAGAAAGACTCTGAGCAAGCAGATCGGTCTGAAACACCCAGAAAAGTCATATGAAAGAGCACACAGGTTCTGAACTCTGATAAGCATTACCTTAATTACAGAGCAGCATTAATGGGGTCAGCAGTTCTGGGTTAGTAATACTAGGATAAGAATGTGAAGGAGCAAGTAGGTGACGAGCAATACCGCAAACAAAACTCAGGTTTGACAAATAAAACATTAAGTTCAAAATTATTTTAAAAGTTTATCACACTGATTCTTCAGTGTAGCTTTACCACTTTGACCATCATCACTAATATTTTAAGTCAGAGCAATCCTCAATTCTCAGTCTTCAATGTAATAAAGAGTGAGCTGTTTCCTTTTTTGCCTAACAGCCATTCTACTCAAAAAAAAAAAAAAAAAAAAAAAAAAAAAAAAAGGCTAAGACATGTTGTTTGGTCAGTAATTCCACACCGGCTTAATGTATTTTCATCTACTACAGCAGCAAACTGAGACATGAAATTGAAAGAGCATGCTACAAGAGAAGCAGCAGCTGAGGCAGGTATACCATTTCAAATACTTTTCAATTAAAAGCACTTAAAGACAAAAAAAAGGTACAAAAATAACCCCAACCAACCAACCAAAAATGCCACAGGAGACCAACACAGAGCAGCATTTGCTCCTTCTGTTAGGAGGAAAAGTTCTGCAGGGAATTTATAACTTTTCTTCTATTTTGGAAGCAAAGTAGAATGATAATTACAAAAGTATTTCCAATACAAAATATTTCCACCATTATCTGGAAAAAAACAGGCAAGTTTCCTAGTCAAATCAAAGACTTACTTTGAGCCCACTGAACTCTGACATTGCTCATTACAGCTACCAGTCAACAGGTTGTCAGACTCAACACTTCCAAATGTTTCTTGAAATTAATGAAATTAGCTAGTTTTAGTTTTTCTTTTCCTACACAGCAACTGCTTGTTGTCAGTATTTCTATTTCCTTTCCTTAGTTCACACTGCTAATTAAAAATTCCTCACTCAAAATTCAGTTCTGCAATTCCATTTTATAATATCCCATTTCAAAGTCCCTAAAGACCCAGCATTTACTTTCCCTTTTCCATCTGAGCAAAGGCAAGCTCACTTGTCTCTCTTCTTTGAACCATGATGAAGATGCCAATACCTTGAGAAAAACATCTGAACCTGAGATCCTTCAGAAGTCATCCTACAACAACCTCCTAGACAAAGAATGACAGATAAAGATCAATTTGGCTTAGAGAGATTTTAATAAAACTAGTTTCACGCTTTGGTCATGTGAGTACAAGAGTGTTTTCAAAGTCTATTTGATCTTTCTTGCACATGAGCCATGGATTTCTTCTTCATTCAGGTAAGAAGTTCTGAAATAGCAACAAATAGTACACGTCAGACCACACACCAGAAGAGCCATAACTCAGAAAATACACATTGTTTTGCAAAACACTAAGGTCATTCAGCCTGCTCAACACTGCCAGTCTGCATTTCTGGGCTTAAACTAGCCCAAAGTTGCAAGAGGACATCCTGAAATTCTAAACAGGGGCACGCCACATTCCTCAGAGCACACACAAAACCTCTATCTGTGAGTGTAGATGGTAGCAAGGACAGTACTAGCATTTCTGACAAAAAGAGTGCCACAGTCACATTCACATCTGCAAAACTGAAACTTCAAAAACTACTTGAGAGGATGCAGCCTGCCCCAAGAAGTAAACAAGGAAGGAAAAATTAGACCGATGTCTATCCAGGCTCAGTACTTCACCTACCATACCCTGCTGAGAATTTGAAACTGGAACTGTCAAGATCTAACTTCTTCCACCATGCACAAATCAGACACCTCCCTCCTTCAGTACCCAGCAATTCTGACAGCAAAGAGGAATCCAATCATGAAACCGCAGTGCTAAGAGAAACAGAACAACTACTAAATTTATTAAAATATTCAAGTTACTATTCCATTGAAAGGGACCTGAGAAGAACACTTAAGTGCTCCATCTTCAAGCACACTTCATCATCCTTTTGATGGACACACAAGTTGGCTCCTGTTATTTCACAGTCAATTTACAAAGGTTCTCATTCATGACATTTAATGTAATAAACAGCAAAAACTCAGTGTTAAAATATGGATTACAGCCATGCACTAAAACATGCCATGGACTTAGCTACAATGTTATAAACATCTCGAACAATAAACATTCTAAGGACTTGGAAGCTCTTGACAAGGAAGCTACATAGCAAGTTGTCCAGTATTCAGTGGTCTGTTTATAAAAACTGATTTTCCTTTTTGTTTTCAGCTTGGATCTCAACCAGAACACCCATGAATAGGAGTACCACCCCAGAGAACGCCAGGTTTTCAGGAGGATGGAAAGAAGTTTTTTTTGTTTGTTTGTTTTTTTGGGGTTTTTTTTGGCATGGCGGCTGGTAGGCAGGAGAGGTTGTTAGTTGGTTTGATTTTCTCCAACATGTATTTTAAGGAGTTTTATCATGTTGTTGGGCAAATATTTCCGCAGCTCTCTTTTGCCTTTCATTGTCCTGGTTCACAAGTATCCTTCCCCTATAGGTTCTACCGCATCAGCAGCAAATCCATTAACAAGCCATCTCTTGGGTTACCTTATGCGTCAGCTTCCCTGCAGACATTTCTCAAGGGCACTTCTACCAAAAATGTAGGTACAAGAATTAGATTTACACCAAAATAATTAGAACTGTTCAAAGTTCCTTCTTTTTAAATGTAATGGGCACTATGGAAAGTACCAGTTTGCCTTCCAGAGAGTTTGTTTCAGAATAGCATATCTGCTGGGGACCCAGAAAGAAGCTCCAAAACAGCAAAGCATGAGTGCTGGGATGATGGTCCATTACACACTTAAAACTTTCAGAACCATATTTTTACCTCAATGTAATGGAACAGCAGAGTGCAGGAGGTCTGCAAATACATTCTGCTCTTACTCCCTTACATAATTGCACAGGTTCTTTAAAGAAAACATATTCAAACTCAACTACTTGTTGCTGAGCATTCAGAGGATACATAAGTAATTTACTAATATCTTCAGCTATATACAGTGAATAAACAAATGTTTCTCTGTTTTGCCAAATGGCCAATTTCTGTTTTAGTCTGGTCTTGCTACATAAAATTCTCTAAAACTGTATTTGAAGTCTAAAAGAAATTGAGAAGTATCTTAAAATAAAGAATGACAACACAGTACATAGGAATGAAAAAATACCAAAACTCATCAAATGTTTAGGACTTGCATCATTCAGGGAGGTGGCACTACTGAGCCAAAACAAGTCGGGAGCACTGCAGACTCGCATCACATTGCATATCTAAAAAACTCACATTGATAGATGCTGACAAAGAAAGTTTTTAAAGCAGAACAGGACGCTGCTCATTCAGGGCCATAAAGCAGCTTTGCCAGTAGAGAACTTCCACCAGCTCTGTGCCTCCACTGGAATGTTCTGTTGATTTATCTTTTGCAAAAGCTTGTCAACTGTAAAACAAGCCTGGGCTTTTGAATCACAAAGTAAAAAAAAGTAACAAGAATAAGAACTCTGAAGTTTTAAAAATTACATTGCAGCCACTGCCAGTAACCATACAAGTCAATTTGTTTGGCAGATAAATTGCCCCTTCCACCTGACATGATCCTTTTTGCTTCAACTCTGGAAGAAGCAAGTTTATGAAAGGCCACCTCAGATACATTGGACATGATTTTAATAATGCAGTCAGACAGAAAGTGGAAACCACAGGAGAAGAAGTATCAAATCATCCAGTTTATTATCTAAGATCTGTTGTTCCTTGTCATCATGTAAGAATTATTAAGCAAAACAGACTGCTCCACATACTAGTATTTAACACTTGAAAAATTAACTGCAGTAGCTCAAGAGACAGATTAAGAATTCTGAAGCCTTATACTAGAAGAAGTTTAATCTTGCCTAGAGGCAAGTACACTATTTAATTGGGATTGACATTTGTGTTTAAAAAGAGACTGTGAAATAAACTAAGAAAATGTAAGCTCAATAAATAAAATATGGTGTATTTTTTCGTTGTATTTGTAAGCCTAAAATATTTGCTAATACAAAAAAAAAAAAAAAATCAGAAAAAATTCAAGTGTTGATATTTTCAGCAATGTGTTTTTAAAACAAAGCATCAAGTTACTTTATAGAAAGTTTACAGCTCACAATGCACCCTGGCACATTTTTAAACATATGGAGCAGTATCTTCCTAAGTACATGCAGAGATAAGCATGCCATTCCAGCCACAGCAGCTGCTTTGATTCATGTTTATCAAATGCTTAAAATTCTTGGAATATACATACACACTGCAAAAAGAAGACGCAGTGACACCATGAATCTCCAGTCACTACTAGCCTGCTGTCCATGCTGTTACTGAACGTGAAGAGGCAGCAGCACAGGCTTGGTGGAGACTAGTTTTTAAGAAACAGCTGAGTACAGAACCTGTTGCTAGTGCACAGTGAGCCTCTCGGCACCCATCTGCAGCACCATCATTAACCATGCTACTTACACAAGCACTAACACAAGCGCCCAGAAACGTTTCAGGCACACCTTTCCACTGCTGTGCTGAATGATGCACTTCAAAATAAGCCCTGTACCATTAATTAGCACCAAAATATATTCATGGCTTAATTTGTCAAAACTGTAGTTGTAGTATAAATTTCTGTCCTGAGTTATAAAACTTAAATAACAAAAAAGTCACTATAGGATGCTAAGCTGTTAGGGACTTCATGAGGGGCTATGACTACATAGATTTCCCTATAGTGATCCAAGTGAAATGAGACAGAACATTCGATTCAACATCTCCTATTGAAAAAGTGCCACCTTACAAGCCACTAGCTTCACATTAACCAAAGATTACGCAGGAGTATTTGGTAAGTATGTATCTGAGGATGTCTCGATTTAGGATGTAACAAAATGCCAAATTTAGGGTGTGGCTGATGACTACAGAATATACTGATTCAGGATATGTTTATGAATTTATAGATGTTTTGATGGCTGAGGGTTGGGTTTTTTAACTATTACTTTTATACTAGAAAGCAACTATCAAAAATAAAGGCCAGAATCACAGATGATAACACTAACCAAGCACAACATTATCAGAAAGCCACTTACTCACTTTTCACGCAAAATGAGAAATTACATAAAGGGATACTCTCATCTGGCCTTGAAAACAGCCTGCGCAACTCCTGCTCTTCATCAACATGGATAACTTGAGCTCAAGTCATTGATTTTCAACTCCTGTCAGCAATGCATTTTTCTGGTTGACCTTCATATTCTACGATAACTTACTGAGCCCTTCTATCACCCCCCCAGCAAACACCCATCTCAAGCTTCACAAACAGAAGAACCACAAAGGCACAATCACCCCAAGCTCCATCAAACCTCAAACTCTAAGGACCATTTTCATATCAACGTACAAAATCAGGTACTGGCTAGACAAACTTACGGCCCTTGTACCGCCTCTTTTAACACACACAGCAACATTACTTCCAGGCAAGTGTTTTAGTTAACTTGGTGCTTTGGGTCACAAGTTAACTCGAGTTGAGTCCTGTGATGAACATCATTGCACAGCAGGGGCCTTTTTGTTGTGGGCTGCACTCACTGTCTCCAGCCAACACTTCCACACTTCCTTAAAGAGCCTTCTCCACTCTGCCATTAGTAACAGAAATTCTCCCAAAATATCAAACAACCAGAGAAATTACTCAGTTAAGCAAGAGCATCTGCACAGCGCTGCTGCAGCAGTTAGCATCTCGCTAGAGCAGGCAGTAATTGTTTCCATTAATAGATGCAAACCATGCCCAGGGCAGGCCAAATAAGCAAAGGCACTGCACGACTTTCCCATCCTTAAGGACAGTCTGTCTGTGCAGGAGGCACCGGCACTGAAGCCAGAGGCAGCCACCACTACTCAGTCTGCACCAGAGGAACACGGGAGCTCGAATCTCAGGAAGTCTCAAACACGATAGCAACACCTGCATTCGTCAATTTAAAGATTTAGCTCTAATCTTATTACTAGAAGTACCACCACGCTGAATGCCTGAACAGCAGCTGCCTGCCTGCACATGCTGCCCTGCAGGCCTGATCAGACTGAGGAGGGATTCGCTTTGTCCCTGAAGCTTTGTGCCAAGATTCACAGCCCAGCCCTGCTGGGCACACAGACCTGCACAAGGCCAGCTCAGCTGATGTGCACTGCTGCTCCCTGAGCTCCGGCTCCGCAACACCGGCACCTCTTAAGCACTTCCCGAAGCATCTTGAGTCTAACCCACACCTGGGTCACAACACATTTACAAGCATCATTTAACTCCAAGTTTTTTACCTATTAAAGTACAGTGAATTAGAAGTCTGGAGTCTTACCACCTGCACATTTAATAAACCTACTAGATACACAACAGAGCAGAGAATCTTGTTTTCAAAACATGAGCGCTGTCTCTATTTACATTAAGGGGGTAAGGAGGTGAAAATAAAACTTTCCCTTTAGTCCAGACATCCCCCCAAAAAGGACAAAAACCCCCTCCATTTTAAGAGAGCTGCAATTTTTTAAAATTCATAAATAATTTCAATAGACAACATATTCAAGGCATATCGACTAGTAATCCAGAGCTCAAATCTTGGCTGCATGAAATAAACATATGCATGCATAGCTGTACCTTTTAAACACAGGAGCTAAGCATGTCTATAGGCCTACTGATCTTTTTACACATATCTTCCTGTCCCACAACTCAGGTACTTCCAACATAGCAAAAGAGAAAAAATGGACAGGTTTGAAGCTGCACCTCATCCAACTGTGTTGTACTCAGAAATATTTGAACATAACACTAAGTAGTCCAAAAGCACATAATGGCTACAAAGCAACAATTGCCTAAACATGGTCATTCTAAGAACAGTTTTACTTCTCCTCAAACGCTTTATCTATTTTTATTCTGAAATTTTGCCAGCTAAGTACTACAGGCTGCTTACCCACAATCCTAACAGCTTCTAACAGTAGTTTCCTCTAGAAATCACATTTAAAGAACAAATTACAAGGTCCTATCAGCAGTCTGGATTTTATAAACATGTTAAAATAATGGATGTTGCATTTAAAGTTCAGATCACCCCATGAAGAACCAAGACCCATATCACACAGTATTTTGGACTACAAATTCATGCCACATTGTGTTCCAAATGACATGGAATTTTAGAATAGCATTTTCAAGGAACTGCATCTAGCGTTGCATCTGAGGAATGAATAGATTAAAGCAATGCAAAAATACCTCCCAAAATGATATTTTCCAACCACACATTTCATAATTCACATCCATCTCCTCTGCCAAGGTTCAAAGCTAACAGCTCACATCCTGAACACTGATGTCTAACAGGAAAGTTAGACAGGTCAAAGTCAGATTACCTTTACAACTTCCTGCAAAGATAAAAGTTGCTGCCTTCTACTGTTTTATGATCTACCTCCATAATGATAATTTGAAGCTCACACATCAAAGACATGATCTGGTCAGTCATACCTTCAGATACGGAACTAATTAGCAGCTGTCCTATTTCAGCTTCCAGAAGTTTCAGTTTGAAAAAGTTACCATGATCATGAAGGCCTCCAACAGCACTCTTCTCCCATCTCTGATGCTACCCAAAGCAACATATCAAAAACTATGGAGTACAGCAACCACCATGGGAAAGATCATGTACCAATGACTATCCAAAATCATGTTTTCTCCAAAGCAGAAGGAGCAACCACCAGCTGTTTTCTGGAAACAAGAGTTTTAGGACAAGCTGCCCAAAGATGAAATCTGTGCTTCAGATATTAATCTTTGAAAGTATTATGACCTATAAAAACTAGATAGATGCACACACATCCATTCCCAGCTATTCATTTTATTAAAGAGCTTAAACCTATTTAAAAAAAACAAAACAAAACAAAACCACTCCCATATATTCTGGAATCTTTAGTCATTTAGCACTATAAGAAGAGGGTTTTTTTTAAGTAGAATTGGGCTTTGGTGCTACTTTTCTTATCAAAATGAGGATGAAAGAGGACAGAACAAACAAGTCATAATATGGTGGGGGAGGGGGGGGTTGGTTTAAGAGTTAAGACAGCCAGGAAAGACACTTTTCTAAAAAAGTGAGATTTTGGGTTCAGCTCTACAGTCTGAGGACTTCTTATTTTCTGCTCTGAGAATTTTATTAAGGCAAAGTTTGCAACAGGCTACTGTGCTCTAATGGAACGAATTGCCCAATAAACGATTTTGCGTTTCAGTTGAAACTACAGATGAAATAGCATTTCAGTTCTGTCTCCATGGTTCTTGTTTATTTCTGTCAAGACAAATATTTTGCTTACTAAAGGAAAAATCATGTCATGAAGAACTGTTATCAGGGAGCTAAAATAAAACATTTCAGATCCTATGTGTTAAAAAGCGTAGCTGAAAGGAAAGGAAGGAAAGAAGGAAAGCATATTTTAACAATCAGAAACAGAGGAGGAACTAACCCAGCAAGACCTCATTTGTCCTACTGAAAAATAACATCCACAATGTAAAGTCAGATCTTTAGTAGACACAGAGATGTGAAATCTCCATCGTAAAAAACTACTCAATCATTTTGCAGGATTGTCCATGACTCCATATTCTAATTATATCATAGTTACATTTTAATGCTGCACCTTGTTGCCAACAACCAAATCCAAACATTTATAGCAGGACAGCAGGATGTATTCAATCTGCTTTGAAACGTAACACCCATTTCTAAAAGACTGTCATTTAGAGTAAGTTTCTTTTCTGTGAAGAAAGTACTTTGAGAAAGGAAATTCAGGTTCCCAGGTAAAGACAGGGGAAAAAAAAATCAGAGTTGCCAGAAACTTTCTTCTTGGGAAGAAGTGGAAATCTATATTAGTTTGGGAAGGAAATGGCTAAGACACAAGAGGTAACAAAAAGAAGACACAAGCACACTTCAGTATATATAAAGAAAACTACTGCTACCACTAAAAGCAAAACATGGGTTAAAGGTATGAAGTCCAACAACGAACTCCTAAAAACTTTGCCAGGACCAGAGATTATACCTGATAGCAGCTAATGAAAACCATTCCTTTTTGAACTCTGTCTCCTATTATTTCAGTTGACTAAAGACTTTCCTGTGCCTTTCGGACTTGGACTGTTCAGTTTTACTGTGTTCTGGTTTTCCTCCTTCATTAGTTTAGAACACTAGAAGCCATGTGCCTGTGGGCAACAGCAGGCCTGCTGCTTATAAAAAGACAGAACACTTGCATTTAATAACAATTACTGCTTTGTAGCTGTGTTTGTTACGCTGTGAGTGCTGTGTGGTCTAGCAGTTAGAAGATGCAGTCAGAATCCTGTTCTAATTTATGGTTACAACTCTACCTCTAATACAATAATGAAAGTTGGACAAATGACAGCACTGTCTGGGATTTTAAACCCTTTACATCACCTGTAAAACTAGCATTACTTGCCCATCTCAAATCCTTCAGAACTATCCTTAAAAATGCCAAGAGACTAATTAAAATAATGCAAGCGAATTTAGATTTAATTCAAAGACTCCGTATGGCATAGGAAAAGGCAGTAAAATCAGATTTTCTTAACCTTGGATGCTCTTCCAAGAGCAAATTTTATAATTTTATAGTTATTAAAGGGTTACCTAATTTTACTTTAGAAAATTCTGTCAGTACCTTTAAAATTACATCTGAGAGAACAAAGTAAATAAAGGGCATGGTTCTGAATTCTATTCAGTACACCCTATAGTCTCTTGGCTTCAGCTGAATTTTAAAAAGCAGCCCTGGAAACCAAATTTGCTTTAGAAGGCTACTTATTCTTATTCCGAAATGCAGCACAAACTTGTACTTCCATTCAGCTAGAAAAGGGAAATTTCCATATAAAAAGATGAAACGCAAAAAGGGAAAGGTAAGACTAAACAGACTATTAAAATAATGCATAGAATAGAGAAAGACTAATTAATCACCCTAACAAATTAAATCATTTTTGCAGTAATGTGGTTGTTCTGAAAGAAAAATCCAGTTAAGCTATATAAAAACAAGCTACACAAAGAAAACCAAAAATCCGTTTGACATCTCTAACCCTGCCAAGGCATCAATCCAAGTACAAGCAGCAACTACTCAGCAATTCAGAGCCAGTTTATACAGACATTTTATGGTGGGTACACACAGAAGAACAGAATCCATTTCTCATCATGAGAAATTAAAATATTTATATTGAGTAAAAAATATAAACCAGCAGTTTAGCACTGAAGGAAACGTAAGGATGGTCATGAGACGCTAGAAAGCCCATTAGGCATCTTGACAGATTACACCCAACGTCTGCCACTGAACAGGCACCCAAACTATCTGTTTGCACTAATGAGAGTTACTTCTGATCAGTATTTTTGACTGTTCTTTCCAATAACACATCTGGCAGTTGTTTCAAACACACAAGTTAGCAGCCAGCCAAATTCCAGCCTCACACTGTGCTGCAAGCAGGACAGCCATCCCTTGCCAACACAGCTGCCGACGGCGAGGTCGCACACAAGCGTCACAGCTCACCCATAAGGCTCTTGACATAGAAACAGAAGCCAGTTCCCACCAAGAGAATTTATATATTTTATAGATATTAAAGCCTGATAAACACAAGACACACAAGCTCTCAAAAGACAGTCACTGCATAGTCTCATTGAATACCTGCAGGCCAATGTGCACAACAAGCAAAATTCCCGTGTTCCCGGCTCTTCATTAAACTGCTTGGCCCTTAGTCTCTCAAGTCTATTGAAAGTGTGATTTTTAATTCTTAATTCTGTTTTTGCTTTATAAACTCTATGTATATTTTATATTTCATACCTGTCAATTCCACTCGCTTTGAGGAGTTTGTTATTCTTATTACAGCAGTGTTGTGATGGAAGCTATGTAAGGACTTCAGTAAACTTCTGTTTATTGAAAAAAAATCCATACATTCTAAAACAAAATAGTTTTTAAAATCCCTCAAGATTTCCATTTCACAGATGAGCTGCTAAGACCCAGAGAGGTAGCACAACTTATAAAAGATCACACAAAGATCTTTGAAAGAAGCAGGAAACAAGCACAGATCTTTCAAGATGCAGGCCAGCACTTTAGCCACAACAATGGTTCTGAAGACAATTCAAGTTGGATCTAAAATAAACTGGTGTGATTACAACTATAATCTAGTACGTGGGTTAATGTGAGAAGCACCTTCATGCCTTGGATATGTAACAATAGAAAAGATCTCAACTTTTTCTGTTGGAAAGCTATAAAAGCATGACATTCCACCTTTGCAAAATAAAGGATATTCTCACACTACAGTTTCTTCATAACTATTATGAACTGAGTCAAAAATATTTTTTTAAAAAGGCTAAAGTAGCTGGAAGGTACTAGGTTGAAAATCTCTATATCCATTCAAATGATTCCTCACTCCTTGGCATTAAATGCATTTAACACATCCATTGAACTTGAGCAGCCAACAGGTAACTGAGCAAATAAGAATACAAAGTAACTGAACACACAATCATACGACATAACTATTCCCCCTGCACCTCCCTGTCTTTCCCCACACTCCCTCAAAGGAAAGAAATCTTTTCCTGTTCTGATCTATTTTTACAGTCTAGTGCATTGGTATTTTGGATTTTTTCCAAGGGTATTCTTTACTGGGGCATCACAACTAAATGCCAGATTTCAAAATTATTTTAGCATATTCTCGTAGGCTACTTCACAGAACAACAGTGAATTAATAAAAGACCTAGCAATTACAGCCTTTTCAAATGCAAATAGGTTAAAACCTAGTAAACAAAGTTATATATATAAAAAAATCCCTCAGTAGGCATAAAAATCAGATTCTGCTTCTTGCTCCCCCACAGGTTACACCAAGTTGTTAACAGCCTACACTCATGGGAAATTTCTGAAAACAGCACACACAGTCTAAGTCCTTACTTACTCAACAGTTTATATTTTGACCAGTCAATCAAGAATCAACTTCTAAACCAGGGAGACTAACAGGTAGCTTCTGGGTAGCTCCGACTCCCCCGGGAAGCCGGGTAAAGAACCTACCCTTACTTCTCCATGGATGCGAGCCTAACGCAGCAGCCCGGGTCAGCGCTCGCCTCCCGCCACAGCCCCGAAAGGCACCGAGCGACACCCGGGGGACCCCGCTGCTGCGCCGACAAAGCCAAGCGAGGCGTCTGCGAGGGCGAGGCGGAGGAGCCGGGGCTGGCCTTTCACTGGGGGCACGGCGACTCGGGGTTTTACCTTTCTCCCTGCTTGGCGTTGGAAGGCGGCGGGTGAAGCACAGTCTGGTTCCCTTCCATCTCCACGATGCACTTGGTATTCAGGTCCAGCTCTGCAAGGCGACACGGCGGGGGGCTGTAGCCAGGCGAGCGAGAGCACCCCCCTTCTCCCGGCACGCCGCCGCGGCTCGGCCCTGCCGGCTCCCCCGGGAGCGAGGGGCTGGGGCGGCGGGCGAGGGGGCTCGTCCTCCCGCCAGCCCGGGCAGAACGCGGCGGGACGCCGCGCTCCGGTGCCGCCCCCGCCCCGAGGCGCCCCCAGACCCCGGTTACCTCTCCTGTTCATGGGCCGGACCCTGACGGCGACTTTCACCTTGGTGTCCGACATCTTCCCCGCTCCCGGGAGCGGCGGGCGGGCGGCCCCGCTCAGCGCCGGCGGCGGCAGCGACACGGCGGAGCGCCAGCGTCCATGCCGGGCCGGGCGCGAGGGCGGAGGGCCGGGGCAGGCGGGGAAGGCGGCAGGGGGAGGGAGGGCGGGAGGGAGGGATGGAAAGAGAGGAGGAGGAGGGTCCGGCGCCGGGGAGGGCGGCGGTGGCGCAGCCCCAGCCGCCTCCTCGCTCAGCCGCGGTCCGCGCCGGCGCTGGCCGCCGACGGGCTCGCCCGCAGAACCGCTGCTGCCGCCGCCGCCCCGCCGATCCCCACCGCCATCTTCCGCCGCCCCCTCCTCCTCCCGCCGCGCCGCCGGGAGAGCGGGCGCCCTGGCAGGCGGCGAGAGGGCGGGGAAAGGCGGCGGCGCCGGAGAGCGACGGAAACACCCGAGAGCCTTCGGCACGGGGGCGTGGGGAGACTCCCTCTCCCCCGCCCCATCCTCGGGCAGCCGGCGCTTCCCATGGAGCACGCGCGGGGGGATGCGCGCTGCGCGGGAAGGCGGCGCTGGCGGGGGCGGGGATGTTGCGGGAGCGGGGTGCACCCGCGGGCCCAGCCCGACAGCCGCCGTCCTGCCTTGTGCGGGTGTACACCGCCGCCGCCGAGACACCGGCTTGCTCGACTGTACATCAGGTTTCCTTGGGGCAAGGAAAGGAAAAGCCACAATCTGCCACGGAAAAAAAGAAAAAAAGAAAAAGAAAAAAAAAAGTGATGGCATCAGGGTGTTTTTTTTTTTTTGTTTGTTTGTTTTTTTTTTTTTTTACGAAATATGCACAACCCAGGATGACCTGGGTGCAAGGTGCGTGGAAGCCTGGACGCGGTGCAGCACCTGGAGGTGATGGAGCGAGGAGCCCTGCCCGGGCTCCAGCCTGCACATCACCTCCTTGGCTGTGAAGGGCTACCTGCAAAGCGCCGGGGCCACTCGCGCTGTCCTGCTGTCCAGGCAGCGAGTGGCCACCACTGACGAGAGCCAGCCCAAACGCTGCAGGACAGGGTAGCGCACAGGGTAGTGGCCAGTTCAGTATTGGGGAAAGCATTACAAACAGTGGTGTTTTATCCAGCAACCGAGCACTCCAAGGATGGCTGAGCTTCCAGTGGGCAAGCCAAGAAAGATTTTTAGTTAAAAATGCAATAGGCCTCTCTTCAAAGTGTCCTGTTAAAACCTTTTCTCCCCAGAAGTGTTTCCTTAGCTTCAGTAAAATGTCTTCCAAAGAATCAATCCTTATTATTGATGCAGTTAACTGGCCGGAATCCCAGTGCAAAACAGCCACGTCTGTAACATTTTCTTCACGGAAGACAGGCTCAAACCCGAATGGGATTATTCTGTCTACTCTGGGGCTAAACCACTGTAGGGAGAATGGGCTAAACAACCGGTGATGAATAGATAGCTGCACTGAGAAAGAGCAGACCTTTCAAACAAAGGTGGAAACAATGGAGGGAGGCTTAGAAGATCAACCCCTTCCTAGCTGCCAGCACACCGACCAGAAGGGCCCTGCAAAGCGACTGAGAGGAAAGTTTCTGGAGGAGGCCTGTCTGTCCCCAACAACTCACAGGAATGCTGAAAGGAAACGAGACACACACCTAGCACAGCAAAAGAGAAAGGTTACCAAATAGAGCCGGGCATCTGGAGAACGTCAGCAGAAGTAGCTAGTGCACATGGACTTCTTGCCTGTAGAAGCAGGCATAAGGAATGAAGTTCATTATGAACTGCATCACAAGCCCAACGAGTAAAGAAAAAGAGTGATGTTGACATGAGACATCCTAGTTACTGCTGCAGACTGTAAGAACACAGATCAAAGTAAGTGCTGGCTCAAGACAAGGCATGAGGTCTGAAATGGCTGTGCAAAAAGGGAGTAGTTCTGTGAAATTTGGACAGTGCTGGGAAAGAGAAGACAGCCAACAGATGGAAGGGAAAGTACTCCCTTCCATCTCAGTTTTCCACCTCTTAGTGGAAAAACTACATCATTGCAAGATTACATAAAAACAATTACATTAGCTGAAGAGAAGCTAAAGGGAGTCTTTATGAGATTGACTATGATTCTGGCTGTGGGAAGAGTTTTGGGAAGAAATTTTTTTGAATGTCTGGTATGAGCTTGTGAATTATATTCCACCATTTGCAGGTACAGAAAGCCAGCCACGCAAAAACTGTTTGAAAAGGCAGATGCAACCTCGTTTCTTCTAATGTAGACTGTAATTATTCACTTCTTGTGAAATTCTGGTTTATTCTAGTGTTAGGTAGTTAAGAAAGAGATTTTTACTTTTCATTCACATCGATGTACCCTGAGAAACAGCTGCCAAAAATGTTTTGGTTTTGCCAGGATTTTCTGCCCACTCAAGAAAGGGCTTTTGGTAACATTTGTACCATGACCTGACCACACCTATTGGACAGCATGCTTGCAGTAGAATGTATTTCTGGTCTCCCCTAAACTTTTGTTGTTAGGGCAGGAAAGAAAGAGGATCATGTTATAGAGGCCCCATGAGATTATTAGGGAGATCAAAGAACAATCTTTGAATTCAGGCTGATGAGACATTTCTCTTCTGGCATTGTGTCTCCCCATTGAACACCATATGGAGCCCTTTACATCTCTGCCTTTGCTACTGATAGCAACTGTGGATGAATGTCTCTCACCTGTCAGAATCTGTTAGCTTATTCAGTTTACATGCCTCGTGGGAACTGGCAAGGGTTACTGGTAGGTCGCTAACCCATCGGAATTAGCTGCCAGCTATCCCAGACATGCTGATGGATGGATGGGAGATACCGGATGAGAAATAACAGCTTACTGCTTCAGCAATGAGAAAAGATGAGAGCTGAAGAAAGTGAAGACTGATGGTGGCTGAGGGGAACTCAGATGGAAACATGGGGATAAAATCATCTGGAGGTGTCCTTACCTGATTTCCCTTTCCTCTCCCTGTTTTCCTCCACCCTCTCTTTTATTCTGACTATACTACTGCAGTCAACAGGAATTTTGTAGCTTTAATAGTTCCAGGATTTAATCTTTGTTTCTTGTTTTCCATCTGTTTCATTCTTCTTCCTTGCCTTAGAGCATTTCTGTACATTTGACCATTGATCCACAGTTCAGCAAAGAGCATCAAAAACCCCATTTCTCCTTCCTTTGGTTTGGTTGAAAGTTCCAAATGTTCATCATCTTCCCAAGGCATAACACGTCATGGGATTTGATGGGATTTGCCCATGCCTTCTGTAGTGGTTTTATATTTACTAGATTTTGGGTTTGGTACTTACTCTTTCTGTGGGAGAGAGACTAGGAGAAAAAAAAAAGCAGGCTTAACTTTAAAATTAACAAATAATTTTATTAACATACACTAAAAGAATAGAAAAAAAAAGTTGGAAAAAAAACTAAAATGGAATGAAACTTCAAAAACACTCTTCCCTCTCTTTACAAACTGTTCACTTTTTTACAAAACAACATAAAGAGACAAAACTTGTAATTTTCAGTCAGTTTCACTATCTGACAATAGTCTTGCAGTAATTCATTAGGGGAAGAGCATCTTTTAGAGTCATGGATCCCACTGACAACCTAGAACAGTTTTCTTGTGGGTTTTAAACTGTCACAAAAACAACTGCCCGGAGAAACCTGCCTTTGTGACCCTCCCAGGAGCAGGTTCCCAAGCTGCTTATGGGTCATGGGTCTTAGACTTTTGCACACTGGGGTGTCACCTTTTAAAGATGAATAACTCTAAAGCAAAGGGTTCTTTACCTTAAGGTACAGAGATATTTTCTCACTTCTTCACTGGTGCAGGGGGCTTCTCATATTTATCTCTGTTCGAGCATCTTATAGGTTTGCTTAGTTCATCGCAAACACCTTTGCTCAAATCCACACACAAATTAAAACAATCATCTCCCTAAATCCATATCTTTCCCATGATTTAAAGGAATGATCTAAATATAGAGTTCATTTCCATGGCTCAAGTACAAATAGAACAACCAACTCTTCAGCCCTCTGTCCCAATAGTCTTTTCACTCTTGCTTTACTGACTTCATCCTGTTCTTTATGTGCACTCCTTTCTTACTCTCTCAGAGAAGGGCTGAGCTCTGGAAGCTTCATGTTGCTAAGAAAGAGTTAAATCTGCCCAGAGTCTTTGTCTCTCTCTCTCTGTAGCTCATGGTGTTAGATGTTCAAGGCTGCGTTGGTGAGGGAGGAAGAACTCACAGAAACATCAGAGACTGGAGCACTCGGGCAGTCCAGAATCACAAAAAACCAAGCAGGATCATAAATGCCTTCTCAGCCCAACCCTTGGTGTAATTGGGGTGGCCTTGGCCCAAATGGTGCCCATAGCTCTTATAAAGGGCCCAGCAGAGATTTCTCCCCGCTCCAGGGAAGTCTGAAGAAAGCAGCTGTTGCAAAACAGCAACCTCTCCTTCCCTTCCCCTTCACCTGGGAGCCGATGGAATCCGGCCAGGCCTCAGGACAGCTCCCCCCCCCAAAAAGGGGGAGCAGCAGGCCCAGCTCGATGTTACCTGTCTCTCTCTGGCCAAAGGAAAGAAGAAAAAGGCTCACTTACAGGAAATTCATGGGGTTTTATATAGTACTTCCCAAAGTCGCAGCTAGTATTTCTCAGTGGTTAAAACAGATGCTAATATTCCACCTAACTCTGATAGGTTGCTGTCTCTTCCAAAGCGATTCCCAGGTCTTGACCTGGAGAATTATTCTACCTTCTTCTATAACTAAAAAACCAAACTGTACTAACCCATGACATCTTCCCATATATTCTGAGCAGGAGGACCAATTGCTCTGCTTCATGACATGG
Source organism: Hirundo rustica (assembly GCF_015227805.2). Classification (NCBI taxonomy): domain Eukaryota; kingdom Metazoa; phylum Chordata; class Aves; order Passeriformes; family Hirundinidae; genus Hirundo; species Hirundo rustica. The sequence continues at coordinate 92,378,605 of NC_053450.1, forward strand.
AAATGGGGGAGTGATGCTGTGCATCCAGGTTGACGCCTGAAGCCCTGATGGTGTTCCAGTGACCTCCTTTCTTCAGCAAAGGGCAGGGAGAAATGTCACGGAGCCTGCCAAGAATATCCATCTTTTCAGCAGCATCCCCAACACATGCCTTTCTGTGCCTGACTGATGCATGCTGTCACTGCCACATCTGACTTCATCTTGTGAGGAGGAGGAGCTGGCAATGGTGAAAGCATGGGAAAGCAGTGCTACTCCTTTGGTGTTGAAAGTGATAAAAGAAAGAAAAAGTGTTTAATTTTATAGCACCTGAAATCCAAGAGATGCTTACAATGAAAGTTATTTACTACTAAATTTAACCTACGGAGTGTATTTTATAAGACTGGCCCAAATAAGAGGCTTTTGTTTCCAAAATTTAACTAAATATTTTTTAAAATTTGAATTAACAGAGAAAAAAATCCTCTATGTTGAACACAAACACATTACAGCATCCAGTGAGAAATAAGTAAAATGAACAAACACTGTAATATAAAACCAACAGATATTTTTAAGGTTAATAATCTAATATATTACACTTAAGTTAGAGAAAAATAGGAAGAAACCATAACTCTAACAAAATAAATGATAAGTCGTTCACTTTTCATGTTGTTGAAAAAGAAGGGTGGCTAATAATTTGTGCGTTTTTTAAAAATAGCATTTAGCACATTGGAAGGAGGCACGGTCATTATGGAAGGGAGAAATATTTCATATTGGAGGGGTGGGATAAAATATGACTGTATTTGTGACAGGACACAAATGAGTGTCCTATTATGCAGACAAAGTTGATTTTTTCATTTAATAAGATGCATTTAGAGAGCACCCGGGGAAGCAAATGTCTGCCCATAACTGCACACCAGGAACCAAATTTCTGTCACGCATCACTAGGTTTTGCAAGTAACCCTGCTGGACAGATGCACTGAATTTACAAAAGCGTGTGAGAGCAGGGATTTAGCCAGTGACCTGTCTGAGGGCACTTTTCAGGCTGCTTTCCACTTCCTTCTTGCTCCAAATTCAAGCTGGACATTCATCAGGCTGGATGGTTGCCACCTCTGTCTTATCAAAGATCTGTTTTGACTGTCTCTAAAGCTGTGCAGAAGGCATGAAAATTGTCCTCCATGTCCAGCATATTTATGGCAACACTCTGGGCCCAGAAAGGGGCTGCAGTGACAACTGCTCTTCTGACACTCAAAAAAATCAAGCAGTTTGAACTGTCAGCATTAAGAACAAATGCAGAAAATATGCACCTAAACTTTACCCTGCCTGACAGGTGCTGCTCAAAGCTAAACAAGCAGTGCAGTTTAAACCTGCTTTAGCTGTGAACAAAGTTGGCTTGCTGTGATGAACAGATTAAATCTATTCTTACAGGCTGATTTACAAACATTTTGAATTACCTTATTGGTTTTACCTCACTGGGGTGATGACGTCTGCTAGACCCTAGCTCTGCCTTCATGCCCACCCTGGCTGCTCCTCAGTAGATCTCACACTGGGATCGGAGGTGAACAATTACAACAAAAGGATGTCCCCAAGACAGGTGTAGTCACATTTCCATCAAGCTGAAACATTCCTTGCTGTGGGGGGGAAAAAATATTGCATGCAATTTCACTGATAAAAATCAGATATTTTCTCCCTGCCTCTGATACAATATTGCAATAGTCTTTTTAAAACTTCATCCCAAGATCAGCACAGTAAATGAAACTAACCCACCCGTAAGAGGAGCTGCTCAATTTTAGCTGCTTTTAACTCAGTGACCATTCTGCAGAGGATGATCTCTTTGCTCCACTCACTGAAGAGGAAGGAGCAGGGAGTTCTGTTCCCCATTTCCTATGACTTAGAACAGAGAAATAGTTTCAAATTACTGTGGGAACTTTAATGGTCATTACTACCTACAGATGAGAAGTCATAGTAATAGAAATAAATGAGATTAGAAGAAAAGTAATGCAGCTATAGCAAAGAAACCGATGGGAAGTTAAAAAGGGGGGAAAGGTAGCAAGGAAACTGATGGAAAGTAAAGAAAGTTTCTTTATATTGCTCAGATACATTTCCCTACACTCCAAAAGTGTGACTAAAGATTTTACTGAGTCCAAACTGAACCTTACTCTCTTGGGAGGGATTTGGTTATGGCAGGGAATTTAATATCCCTGCAATTGTAACCTCAGATATGAGCAACAGTTGTGTCTTCCTCTGACAGCTAGTCGTGTTCTATGTAGCTCACATTTCTTAGCTGTCTAGGAAAGAAAAGTTGGCTTTATTTACACTTTTGTTGCTATTGATGTGAATTATCTGTATGCCATCCCTTTTTCTCTTCAGGAAACATCCCACCCCCGATTCAAAAACCTTCCTAAATTTGTTTATATCAGGGAGAGCAGAGCTGTGGGTCTTCATCCTGGACTCAATCAAGTAATACCTGAATGAAAACCTATGTAGTTCAGTTATCACTTCAGTTATTTCCTACAGTGAAAGAAGAGGTACAGATGACATAGTAAAAAGCATGGCTGAGATTCCAAGTGGAAAACTCAGTACACCATTTAGGAAGAGAAGTTCAAAACAGAACCGACCCATTAAAGGGTTACTGGGAGAACTGTGGAATGGTGAACATTATCAAGGAAGAGCAGACTAAAAAAGTTCAGTTTGTTTAGTCTAGCAAAATAAAGACAGAGGAGGGATATGGCTGTTTATGCTTTTTTTTCAGGCTAGTCAAAAGTATGGTGTTACTGAAGTTCCAGGAAAAACACTAGGACAAGAACAAATGTGTGTAAACTCCCTTTTATACAGACCTTTTGTTTTGGGTTGCATTAGGAGGAGCACTGCCAGCAGGTCAAGGGAGGTGATCCTACCCCAGCACTGGTGAGGCCACCCCTGGAGTGCTGTGTCCAGTTCAGGGCTCCCCAGTACAAGAGGGACGTGGACATAATGTAGACAGTCCAGTGAAGGGGCACAAAGATGATTAAAGGTCTGGAGCATCTCCTGAGAAGGGCTGAGACAACTGGGGCTATTTAACATGCAGAAGACTCAAAGAGAGGAATCTTATTAATGTATAGATATATCTAAAGAAGCAATGCAAAGAAGAGGGAGCCAGGCTCTCTGGTGCCCAGTGGCAGCCCAGGAGGCAATGGGCATGCACTGAAACACAGGAGGTTCCCTCTGAACACTGGGAAACACTTCTTCACTGTGACACAGGTTGTCCACAGAGGTTATAGATGCTTCATCCTTAGAGATACTCAAAAGCCATCTGGACATGTTCCTGTGGAACCAGGTGGCTCTGCTTGGGAACGGGAGTTGGACCAGATGGGCTCCAAAGGTCCCTGCCAACCTCAATCCTTATGTGTTTCTGTCTCAGGCTGGAAATGAACGGACTTCTACTCCCAGAGGAATGAACGGCTTCTTACACAGAAGACCAGAGGACTAAATTAAGCTAATTTTAAGAGTGAGCTTAATTGGGTTTGGGGATGTGATGGCAGGGAACCTTTCCTGCTGACCCTACCAGACATATGCCACTACAGTCTTTAAACACCCATGGTGATGATAAAATTTTATGGTAGTGGAAAGGGAAGGGAAAGGAAACAGTTTTGCACTCTTAAAAAGTAAGATCACAAGGTCCCAAAGGAACTGATATCACCTATCTGTGGTTAATATAACAATTTAGCTATGAAAAGGGATTGATGTTAAATTAACAGAGATTTTCCCTTTATTTTTCTTTACATTTTCTGCTATGTATTAGTAGAAATCAGATGCTTTGCCTAAGAAAAAAAAAAAAAGTGCCACAGCTGGTAAAGTTATTTACAATTTAAATGTCAGGCCCCAGTGAACTGAAGGAAAGGACAACCCTGCCATTATTCCCCCTACTCAGAAAGCTCTCTCCTCTCTTCATCTTTATGATTAGGAATGTCTGGTATGCAAGCATCACTCCAGCATATCCATGCAATTCTCTTGTCACTGCAAGTCCCAAATTGAGATTAAGGGCACTTGTGAGCAGGGAGTTGGCTCACAAACATTGTCCAGAGCATCACTAATTATTATGCACTTGCTAAGTGCAAGTGTATGCCTTTCCACAGGTAGGAAAAGTGGATCTGCAGCCTTCAGGTGTCTTCAGTTAGCAAACAGGTACTATATGCAGTCTGTCAAACACACAGCAGTGCTCAGACTCTGTCTTCAGAGGTGAACCTTATGCTCAGTAGAGATGAGTGGGAAAGCTGTAAATATAAACAGCCTGATTAGTGACAGCAGCCTCTTGAAACAAAAGAACAGCTTTCCTGTTAACCCCTCTGCACTTAGACACAGTCCCCTCGCCGGCTTACTTTCTGCTTTCAGAGAGAAGCTGAACTTTGCTGGCTACCATGGGAGAGACTTGGAACTGGAGCCCTGCCCCTGGGAGGAAGAGGAGGGTGGGGAGGGAGGAGTACATCCACAAACTTGCTTACTAAGTAAGCTGAGCTGTTAACCATGCTGGCCAAGCCAAAATTTCTCCTTACACAATTACTTTTTAGCAATGCCTGCAAATAAGCACTCTAGCCAAATGTGTTATCTTTATAAAGTGTCGAGAAGGAAAGAAGCTCTTGCTTGAAAGAGATTAGAAAAGACAACAGTACACACTGGCACGTCAGCAAAGCAAGGAAGCTGAGTGAGGCAAAGCCTTGAGAGAGAGAATTGTGTTTGTTAAAACATATGGAAGTCAGTTCAGCACAGACCTTGGATCTGTCTACTGCCCATTGAAGTCATCAGGCAGACTCACATTAAGTCAAGCAGGTTTCATCAGTTCCTGCAGAAGGTAGAAACAGGTGCTGAAGGTGCTAATTAAGGTGCATAATAAGACTTATGATCTTTTATTTATAAAACAAAACACCTCATCACTTCTCCTCCCAGTTCTCTCCAGTCGGACAAAAACATATAAAAAATAATAATCTCATAGCTACCACCCCATCAAAATTTAAAACCTACCAAAAATAATAATCTCGTAACTAACATCACCACCAAAATTATCAGCAATAGATCATACTCTCATTTTTCTATTGAAGACTGTCAAAGAGTGCAACCACTGAGTATTCTTTGTTGTCATGTCGCTTCAACTTTTATCTTCTTTAACACATGATAAAAGGCTTGCTATTTGCAGGTAAAAATATAAATTGAGGAACAGATTGCTTATGGAAGCTTCCAACATTCTTGTAGGTTGTCTACACCAGCATTTGATATGAAAACTCAGTCCAGTTATAGCAGTCACCCACAAAATCCAAGCCAGGGTCATGGTCACTGGGACCAGCCTGCTGCTATTGCAGAGGACTGAAAAAAAACCCAACAAACCAGTGACTTGCAAGTTAGTGACTTCTGATTTAATTTTTCCCACAGTCACTATTCCTAATGGAGCTGCACAGGAGGAGCTGGGGTAGAAGGATTCCTGAAACTGTTTGTCCACACAGAGTTTGAATTGTACAGTCCTTCACCGTCTCCTCTCCTGTAATAAAGTTTTCATTGCCTGTCTCCCGAAGGCATTCCCTGAATGACTTGGGTCCTTTCCCACCATTCATATTGTGATCTGAGGTTTCCTCCCTTTAATCTGACAGCAAAGATGAAAGGCCATTTTAGAAAAGAAACACAGCAAAACCAAAACATGGACAGAACTTCTGGGGGAATTAACCTTTCTTCTGAAAGTAAAGTGGTGAGGACACACATGTACACCACAGTTTGACTGAACAACAACTAATAAGAAATACAGTTCTAGAACGGACTAAACCAGCTGGGAATAATGGGTAAGAGTTGCACAGAAGTCACAAATAGGAACAATGTGATTGAAATTCAGAAATCAAAACCTTTCTTTATCATCAAGAACACTGACTTGAGGTTTAAATCGAGTCAAACAAAAGGGTGGAAGTCCATCCCTTGATATAGATGTCTGATAATAGTTCAGTTGCATGGCTTTTATTTTTCCAGTGAGACAGATACAAGAAAGACAAGGTTTACTTCTGCCTTCAAGGTACATTTTTCTAAGTGGTTTGAGTTGTGGTTTGTTTGTTTGTTGTTTGTTGTTTGTTTGTTTTTTACTCTCAGTAACACTGACACAGTAGAAATATATGAAATGCAGTATCAGCTGCATTTTAATGATAACACCATCCAAGTACTGAACAGCTTTATGAACATTACAAAATAAATTACAAAAAGCTCTAATCCTGGGGTAACTTCAAATTTCATTTTGCCATACTAGGGAAGAGATGGTGTCCTTTTCACTTGGTCTTTAAAAGGCAGCAATTCTTGTTGCAAATTCTTTTTGCAAAATAAAAGTGGCTAACTACCCTGCAGCCTTAGAAATGTTTTCATACAGTCTTCTTAGGATTAGAACCTACGGTGTCATCTCTACTACAGTGTGAACACCATAACTTTTCTAACCCATTGGCTAAGCCTAAAAACCTCCTCTGTAGGATCTGCAAGACATGTTCAGGTCTCCACTGAAGCCGGTCCAGAGTGGGTCCTACCCCAGCTCGCTGCACATGCCAAAATGGCAACTGCACATGCCAAAAGGGAAGTGTCGGTACTGACCCACTTGGACTAAAGGACTATTAGGAACCAAGCAAGGGTTCAGTATATTATGAAAGAAGAAATAAGAAAAGCTAAACTATTACAATATATTTCTTTCACAAAGGATTTCTGATGCTGAACGTCTTAATTGCTTATAATATGTTCTAAACATGCACAAGACTTTCAGCACATAAAACCCCAAATCAGCATTCCCAGAAACTGTCATCGTAAAGTCTGCTGTAAAGACTTCTCCAGGGCAAACCTCTGCACTAGCCTGAATCTCCCTGACTTCAAGCCCAGTCCTGCAGCATTTATTTATGTGGACAATTCCATTTGCACTACTCATGACTGCACAGATAAACTACTCATGACAGAGCAAGCCTCAACTCAAACAAGTCAGTTCAAGCAATATTAGGAATAGAAAAAGACTAATACACGTACTTTAAATACTTTTGGCTCTATAACATCATATGTTGAGGGGAAGTTGGCAGAGAACTCACTGAAGAGCTCTATTTCCTACCTAAATAAGGACAATGACAGATAAGGGAGCCAGGAACATCCTTTTCATATTGAAGTGATTATATGTATTTTAATACTTAATCTGTCTGACTCTTTTTGCTAAATTTCTTATAAAGCGTATTTTAATTACATTATATTTCTTCTCATGGTAGTGCCTTAGTCTGTGACAGTAAAAGACACAATTTTTCTTTGTTTCTTACTTTTAGTACAGATCAGTAGTTACTAAATACTGGTTAATACTGGTCAAATTCCATAGTCCATATTATTCATTAAATCATGCTAGGTGAGCATCAAATGGATTTTACCTTTCGTCTATTTATATATGGAAAAATTCCCAGTAAGAGTTACCTCCTGTGATTATGTAGGTGTACAGTTCTTTCAAGATTTTTTTTTTGTTTGTACTAGAAGTTTTAAAAGTCAGCTTTAATAATTTTTGTTGTTGTTGTTGTTGTTGGTTAGTTGGTTTTCTTAGTATCTTCAGGGTTCTCTCAAAGTAAATTCTTTCTTTTTCTCAGCTATAATTTTACATCTCTGATTTTATGTCTTGCTTAAAATTGCCTACCCTTTATTCATTACAAAGCATCTAATGATATTTAAAGTATTTAAAATGTTTTACAGAATCTTGTGGCTGCCTACATTAAGAGGAATCTTTATAAAAATGCTACATATGTATTAATTCAATTACAGGGAGCATACTTCTCTAAAATGCCTAGTTTGCTTCAAATGCCTAGTTTGCTTCAAATCTTCATCCCCCCCCCCCCCCCCCCCCAATCCTCACAGATTTTTGCTACAAACTAACAGATAATAAAAGCTACAAGTAACTGACAGCTCTCCTAATGATTTCCGTCTAGAAAGTGTCTAATTGTAGCTGGAAAATCTGTTCAAATGCAACTTATTCCTCTGCCAGGTGTAAACACTAATCAAAAGGCAATAGCCCTTACCATCTTGTTCATTTTCCAGGCTGAAATGCTTCACCTCTTAAGAATGCATTCCCTTCACTGGAATGATGGGTGTGCTCTGACTTGGTGGAGTTCACCCTCTGCTTAAGCCACAGACATTAATTTTTTCTCCTTTTCACAGTTCATCTCCCCTCCTCCTTTCTATCCTCAATGTGAAATTGGAGCATTTCAAAACTGAAACCACACACCGTTGTGGAGCACACTGGAAGCAATTATCTAGGAATACACTGTGGTTTGGAAAAGTATTAATTTCCATGATTTGTAGGAAACACCAAAGGACTTGGTAACAAAAAGTTCATCAGTATAGTGTCGAAACTTCTTCCAAAATCAGGAAGGCACCTCCCAGACAAGAGGGTAATTAAACACAGACTCTCCCTGCTTTATTAAGGTAACCTTGTAATGGGAACTCTGACATCTAGCCTGAAGTCTGCCAAAGGCTTCCCTTGATTTTCAGCTCTCTTGTCAGCAGCTGCAGGGTCAAGACATTTGTACTGTGTTTGCCTCACACAGAGGTTGCATTGCCAAGTTCAGGAATACCAGTAAATCTCTTGGAAAGCAGTAGTGTGAAAAAGGTGTTAGTGCAATGCATCATCTGCTCCCTGAGAACTCCTCCAGTATTGGAGAGCTTTGAAGCTGTCCAGGAGAGTCGAACACGTTACACAAAGGAGGCACTTTAGAGACAGCCTGGATGTTTATGTAACATTATCAAAGAAGTGCTTGCTGTTCTCTGGACGATCTGTCAGTTCTCCTGAGATGTCTGAATAAAGAGCGAAGTTTAGAACTCACTTGAAAAATATGTGTATTTTTGCTTTGCTCCTGTGGAGGCAAGCCGTGACTCACAGGTGACATGTAAACTGTAAGACAAGCCTCTGAGAAGAGTCAGGGAAAAAAAACCTCAAACACTGAAGAGGAAGAAAAAAGAAATTCTTCCTGTGCAGGGTGCAACAGCATCGTGACCCATGGTCCTGGGGCAGAAAGCTGCTTTTTGACCTCCCTCAACCCGTCCAGAATTGAAAGGTCTCCTATATTCAAGACTAGCATCTTGATGGACCTGCTCTATAAAATTCTTTGTGCTTTGGGGGCTGGACATTACAGGAGATACCCTCTTCCTTGAAATCAGTCCATGTTAAGAAATGCTGCAGTGATGTTACATCCATGCTTTGGGAAAATATAAAGATCGAATTGATGTGCACAGCAATGTGACTGGAGGGAATGGACAGGTGCTCAAAATGGACAATGGCCAAAATGAAATAAATTTTACATTTTTTTCACATTTTCTGCCTTATTCATCAGTCTGAAAAAATATTCTTTATCTAAAATTATTTTCTTCACAAGCAAAACAAAAAATACGTTACAAAATATCAAAACAATATGCATTTCTGAAACTCCTCTCACTCTTTTAATTCCTTAACACTGTAAACATACCCTGATATATTTATATGCAACCTGAGATCAGTGCTTAAAAATAAACCAGATAGGAATTACAGTGTGTGTGTGTGTGTACCACAGACATAGCAATCTCCACTAGGGGCTGAAAACATGACATGAAAGGAATACTGTCCATTATATTTATTTGGTTTTAATCCAATGGCTAGAGCATGAGGGCAGAGAGTTATGCAAAGGTGGTGGATTTAATAAAAAAAACAACTCAACAGTAATTGTCACTGAAGCAACTAGACACAGTTTAAATGGAATGGCCACCACTCTTTTCCAAAGGTAAGCACACATCTAGTTATCCCCATTCCAAATCCCAACCAGCCAGACCCCAAACCTAAGGAATCAGTTAAAGCATGGGCCCTTCGGTGCTTGCCATGCCTCTCCCAGAACACAAGATTTTGTGTCAAAAGGAAGATTTCAGCTTTACTGCTGCATTTTCCCTGACATGCTGAAGAACTCAAAATTTTAATACTTGGTTTTATACAGTTCATTATGGCAATTAAGGCACCTGCATCAAATTCATTAAGGCAGAATGAAATGGCTCCTTTGATACAGTGTTGTACAACACTAAGCACCAAGCTGTAGAGTAAAAGGAAAACAGTTGCATTGTTCACAGAAGGAGTCTAGATTTGCTTTCAGTAGGTAGGTAAAGCAGAGACTGCAGGAGATGGCACACACAGAAAAATCTATTAGGTAGAATAAAGTCACAAAGTTTATTTTGCTTACAAACCCAAAGATCAAGTGATTTCTAGTTACCATAGGAGACAGGAACAGACTGGGCAACAATGGGAATTTTTGTAGGTTTTCAAACAGTATGAGTCAAATGTTTAAAAATCAGCATTTCAACTGCTGGAAAGTTGCCTACATGGCAGTAGGTCCTATGAAATTTGCCCATCCATGAATTTAGCAATAAAAACAAGCTCCTAGTGCACTCAAAGGTTTGAGAAGATGAAAGTTCACAGCCCATGGTTCAGAGGAAATGTTTTCGTGACAAAGTATTAATTATGTATGAAAACAGTATTGATGACATTGCATGCATTTTGACACACAGCAGTGCCCCAAAGGAAGTGTTATCTAATTTGTTCTATCAAAGGCAGGTGTCTCCTTGGCATCTAGAATAGAATATATATTCCAGGGGTCTGCTTCTCTGAGTAAATTTCCTTCCTGACCTCCCAACTGGGCTCCTGCTCAGGGCCATCCAGCTTGTACTGCAGAACAGCCAAGGAGGATTTCTGGTTTTTCCAAAGGCACTTGTTGTTTGGCCAGGCAGTAGAGAAGGCTGAAAAATACCAGCTGTGCACATCCATATAATTTTCAATAGCAAAAAATGGCCCTACAACAACTTCTGCAGGATATCACCAAACAGAAGAAGAAACCATCTACAGGGCAACTGCAATACAGAAAAGATGTTGTAACAAGGAAACACATGAGGAAAAGATATGAGGAATTATCACTAAGTGACTATAATACAGGAGTAAGCAAATCACACTTTATTGGCAGGCCGCTGTTTAATTAACCTTTACAAATAGCTGCAATTAATAGATTTGTTTTGTTTATATAAATGTTGACATGAGACAGATTAACAAATGGCTGAATCAGAGGGCTAAACTGCTCCAATTAAATGCAAGTATTTGGTAAATCACTGGTGCTGTAACACATGCACTTATTAAATGCCCTAAAGTCAGACCAAAAGCCAGATAAAAAATTTACTCATAGAGTGCCTGTGAATTTAAAATTACATTACTTAATATTATTGATTTCAATTACTAAAAAAAGATAAATTATCCCAAAAGTTTTATTCCATTTTAACTTACTCATCTCTACCGCAGATAGCATTTATATTTATATCTAATTCCATTTTAATGCTGAACTATCTAAGTAATCATTTTAGCAGCAGAAAAATGCCTAAAAATGCAGGAGTGACTTCTAGTGGGGCTATTAAAACCGTCTCAAAATAAGTCATATATACCATAATTTCCACTATGCAATAAGGCAAAAGGACTTGTGTCCACAGTAAAACTGTGAGAATATAATATTATTGTGAGTAAAACAAGAGAATATAAACTGATCTAAATCTCCTGTGTGTTCACAATCATCAAAATCTCATTTGGAAGCTAGGGGAAAAAAAATGAGGCTTACTTCTCACTATCATTTCAATTTGCAGTTGAGTCTTGGAGTTTGCAGTGCAAAAGCACCATAGTAATGACAAAACAGGGCAGCACAGTTCAGCAGTGCTGAACACCTCCTACGAGTAGCTGTGTTAGCAGCACAGCCAACTCAAACTTACATATGCAGAAGTATTTGTGGTCTAAATGTGAATTCTTCAAGAGGCTTTCAGGAAAAGCAGCCCACGCTGTGTAACCACACAGATTATGTCTAGGTAAAGACACAGACTTGGGCATTTTAGAGGACGACAAAGTGCTCCAGTCCAACCTTAATGAAGGTGGGAATAAACTAGCAGAGAAAAGAGTGCCCCCAGAAATGCATTTTCCTGGTAGGGAAAAAAAAAAATCTTTGAACATGATTTCACTTCTCATAACTCACTCATCAGTGGTAGCTCGTCCATAACAATGATTTTAGCTGGTTTTATGCAACCTTAAATGGAGGCTTCCAATTCTCTTATAATTTAGTCAAGGCAATCTCCTTCCTTGTGCAAAATTCCTGGAAACAGTTCTGTCAGGAGTGTATCTATACTTAATAAAGAATAATGAAAACTATGTGCTGGGAAATGCTGAAAATATATGACGCATTACTTTCACAAGTGCTGGTCTTTGATTACTTGTCAAAAAGAACCAAAACCACTTGGTTGTCAAGGCATGGAATAGTTTTAAAATGCCAAATGATTTGTTTGGTTGATTGGTTGTTGGCTACAGGCAGTAACAGCCAAGTCCTCTCCCACAGGTAGGCAAGAGACGTGACACAAGTTTCCAAGGAAGCACGGCGTGCTGGTCAGAGGGTGATTTCACTCAAAACCCCAAAACCGCCTCGTCCCTCCACTCCTACAAACTCCACAACTCCACATGCTTTATGGCCAGAAGCAGCTTGAGCCTGCAGCAGTAAGCATCTAAGCCCACTCAGGTAGAGCTATATACTTTTATTGAATGATCACCGCTGTCTAAAACGACGAGGGAATTGTTTGCCGTGTAAGTCAGTCCGACAGGATAAGAAAGCCCGTGGCTAATTAGAGGATTAAAGACTGGAAATTCCTCAGGTTTCCCTAAGCATATGACAGCCTGGCTACAAACATCCGTTACTACAACACGACCTTCTTTGTCAAAGGCCACAGCGGTAGCATGTATTCTGGAGGGGAAAACGAGGTTCAGACCGAAGCTGTCCATCTGGCCGATGAGATCCATCTCCGCAGTGAATATCTTCACGCGGGTGCTGCCCTTGCTCGGTCCTCGAGCTCTCAGGTGCTCTATCACCACGACAGCTCCCGAGGTCTGGCAGACCGCAACCGCTCTGGGGCTGACGAGCCGGGACCGGATCTTCTGACACTTCTTTAATTCCCCCCTTCGGAAGTCGGCCGCCAGGCGGTAGAGAGCGCCTGCCTCCGAGTCGGTCAGGATTACTTCGCTCTTGGGGGTGGCATCCAAGCCCCAGGGCAAGCAGAAGCCTTCCCGGACAGCCAGGACCCCCCTTCCCTCGAAGTCGAAGGCCTTCACGGAGCAGTCCCCGCCGTCGGTGACCACCACGTGCCCGTCCGACGTGACCGTCACATCGAGCGGATACTTGATGTCGTTCCCCGCGTCCCCCCGCTCCCCGAACCGCCGCAGGCAGACCCCGCTCGGGCCGAAGACGTGGATCCTTTTCTTGCCGTCGTGAGCCACTGCCAGGCGGCCCGACCCGGGGCAGGCCGCCACCCCGGTGGGGTTCACCAGGGACCCCCAGCCCCCCAGGCACAGCCGCAGCCCGAGCTCCGCGGGGCCCGCCGCCGCCCCTCCGCCGCTCCTGCCCAGGGCCGAGGCGAGGCCGCCGCCGGCGGGGCCCAGGAGCTCCAGCAGCTGCAGCAGCGGGCGGCAGTCGCTGGTCTCGGCGGGGCCGCAGAGCCGCCGGCAGAAGGGACACTCCAGCCTCTGGCGCTCGGCGCCCGCCAGGGCCCCCACGCAGCCACGGCAGAGGACGTGCCCGCAGGGCAGGTTGAGCGGCCGCCGCTGCCCGTCGGGGCCGTACGGCTCGAAGCACACCCGGCACTCCAGCAGGCTCAGCTCCGCCTCGTCCTCCGCCGCCATCCCCGCCTGAGGAGAGCGATCGGAGCCGCCGCAGCGGCCCCCGATCCCCCGGGCCCGGCGGGGCGGGCGCTGAGCGCGGCTGAGGCGGCCGCGCGCCCCCTGCCGGCCAGCGGGGGCGGAGCAGGGCCCGGGCCGCCCTTCCCGCCGGGACCGCGGCGCGTCCCCGTGCCCGCCGCAGCGCACCGACCTTCCCCGCTGTTGCGTATCCACCAGAACATCCGAATATCCGCCAGAGTACTCAGCCACCCGCCAGAATGTCCAAATATCCACCACATTCTTACAGACACCCAGTTACCGTACCACTACTAGCCCTCTTTATGCCCCTACCAGAGTAAGGAATTAAGCCACAATTTCACAGAATCATGGAATCACTGAACAGTTTCGACTGGAAGGGACCTTGAAGATTATCTAGTTCCAACCCCCCTCCCATGGGCAGGGATGACCAGGAAAGACCAGGTTGCTCAAAGCCCTAACTAACTTGGCCTTGAACACTTCCAGGGGTGGGGCACGACAGCTTCTCTGGGCAACCTGTTCCAGTCTCATCACCCTTGCACGAAGGAATTTCTTCTTAATATGTCACCTAAACCTACCCTCTGTCAAATTTCCCCTTGTCCTGTCACTACAAGCCCTTGTAAAAAGTCTCTTTCCAGTTCTCCTGCAGGACCTTCAGGTACTGGAAGGCTGCTCGAAGGTCTCCCCCGAGTCTTCTCCAGGCTGAACAATTCCAACTCTCTCAGCCTGTCTTCATAGGAGATGCTCTCCATCCCTCTGAGCACTTTGATTTAATTGGATTTTTCTGCTGTTATGGCAAAATTTAGAAAATATTTACACTCATCATTAGCAGACACATTTCTCAGACAGGCACGCACACACATTTCTGTAAGGTGCATGGACAGTATGTGCTCCTTCTGCTAGGTGTATTTACAGGGTACTCTCCGTCTAATTGCAGGGTACACACAGATCTTACACATCCTAAAATGGCTTTTTTGGTACGTGGCATTGCTCTTGCCAGGCTGTTGCATGCCTGGGAGTCCTGTGCAGGATACCACAGAGCATGTGGCAGCCTCGTGCCAAGTGTCTGGCTTTTTGCGGCTATTACGTATCTGCAAGTCTGAGATAAACTTTGGGAGCTCTCATATTGCATCCGGAAAAAACTTGAAAGAAAGGAGATGATTTAACCTGGTAGCTGCAATACTGGGCAGGAGTGAAAACGAACAAAACCAGCAGTTCCTAGCTTGCACTGGCCCACTGACTACATCCCTTCTTCTCTCTGTCAACCAATCTACAAGCAATACTGAGTGTTCCAATGAGCTGTGGGCGTGGGGACTGCCGTGCTAAAACCAGCAGATCCATTTGCAGCTCTAGGACTATGGCACTTTAAAAAGCCCCATGGCTTTTACTCGCCTTCTATTCTTGATGAATTATGATACACTACATTGCAATCATACATTTCCTTTCAAAACAAGCTGCAAAGAGGAGAAGTTGCTGGGCTCTGTCACCCTCAAAGTAGAGATATTTCATCATATTTGGAAGACGGAACTTCCTGTGTTTCCAATTGTGCCTTTTGCTCCTTTTCCTGTCCCTGGGCACCACTGAAAAGTCTAGTCCCATCCTCTTGTCAACTGCCCTTAAAGATAGTTGTAATCATTGATGATTCCATCTCAGTTGTCTCCTCTCCAGAATAAACAATCCTACCTTTCACCCTTTTCTCATAAACAAGTCCAAGTCCTCATAAGCTCCAGTCCCCCAGCCATCTTTATAGTCTGCTGCAGGACCTACTCCATGTTGAGGTCTCTCTTGTACTGAAGTGCCCAGAGCTGGACACAGCACCTCAGATGTGGCCTCACCAGGGCTGAGTAGAAGGGCAGACCTGCTGACCACACCTTTCCTAATGCACCCCAGGATACCACTGGCCTTTTTTGGCCAGAAGGGCACACTGCTGGCTAACTTGTTGACCACCAGGACTCCCAGGTCCTTCTCCACAAAGCTACTTTCCAGCAGGTCAGCCCCCAGCCTGTGCTGGTGCCCTGTGTTTTTCTTCCTCAGGTGAAGGACCCTGAACCTGCCTTCTTTGAGCTTCACTAGGTTCCTCTATGCCTGGCTCCTGTGCCAGTCCAGGTGTTGCAGCAGGGCTATGCAGCACTTTGGTGTGTCAGTCACTCCCCCTAGTTTTGTATCATCATCAAACTTACTGCAGGTACACTCTGTCCCTTCAGTCAGGTCACTGATTAATAGGGTGAACAAGACTGGACCCAGTACTGACCCCTGGGAACAGTGCTTGCTAAAAGCCCTCCAACTAGTCTGATCACAACACTGAGCTCTGCCACTGAGCCAGTTCTCAATCTACCTCACTGTCTACTAACCCAGCCCATTTCCCTTGGTGAATCCATCTTGACTACTCCTGATAACCTTCTCTTTCTCCACTTGCTGAGAGATGACATCCAGGATGGGTTGTTCCAAGGATGAAGGTGAGATTGACCGGCCCATAGTTTCCTAGATCCTCCTTTCAAGACTGGAGCAACATTGGTTTTCCTGCAGTCCTCAGGCACCCCTTCTGTACTCCGTGATTTTTCAGAGATGATGGAGAATGGTTTAGCAATAACATCTGCAGCTCTCTCAGCACTCTTTGAACCCTCTTACCCAAGTCCTGCTGGTTTGCTTACCCACAGCTGCGCTCTCAAATGAGGGAACAGCACACTTGTGAGCGACTGCCAGGACATTTTCCACCCACACTCTCCCCTTTACTGTCATCCAGTCTACTTCCCTCCAGCCTTTCATGCTGGATGGTCATTTCCTCTTGGCACCTGCTGCCTTGTCTTGCCCACTCTCTGCCAGCTCTTCACTTGACATATATTCACAGGGATGGAGAGAACCAACTTACAGCAGTTTCCCACCTCTCTCTGTCCAGACTGGTGCAAGGCCAGTGCTCCAGAAAAGAGTGTTTGAACTGCAGCTGCCACACTCCCAAGGTTGCTGGCTGACAAGGCTGAGTTACAGAGTGCCAGGCAGACAGCGTTGACCAGCAATGGCTGAAAAGGAACAGGAACATTTATTTCTCAGTTCTCATGATTTGAATTGATACAGAAGAAAAAGCTATACTTTGGTAATGGTTGGTTGTGCATGGAGTTTAAGAAAAAGCTGTTCACACCTCAAGGCAGTAAAGGCAGCTGTGTAGGAGAGCTGATCTGGTAAGCAAAGTGGACAAACCCTCTGCTTTAAGACTGCCCCATTTTAAAATGTGAGGTATATGTAAAAGCAAGGTAGGAGGCAAGTTATTTTAATAAATTTTAATCAAGCTACAAACTTGAGTAGATATAGCACCTCCAGAAAATAATCTAGTCCCCATTGTCTGTGCCTCTCCGAGAAGTCATCAACTTTTTCAAGACACTTAATTTCACAGCAGTTGCCTGAAAAGGAGGTAAGAATAACAAATTAGTGAGTGAATAGTCATTGAAAAATGCAAACTGTCCAGGAAAAAAAAAAATCCACAGATTTCCCCACAGTACCTAACACAATGACATAAATGCACTGGAGGAAACTTAATTGCTCTCTTTTACACTGGGATGCAACTGCCTATGCCAATGAGTCACTGCACACAAACACTGCCAGAGTCTCAGACTGTTGTAAATTTAAAAGTGAGATATTACAGCACAGCAGGAGGAACTCCTAAAATTAAACTCCTGACATAGCTCCAAATTTAATTCTTTTGATGGATTTGAGTTGTACATTTTTAGCATTTTCTTTGAGTGCCATGTTACTTTTCTTCTTTGTCACAAAAGTACAGAAGAAACTGTAGCACTGGTAGGACTTGTATTAAAACCAGAGCAACTGGTTGATGAGGTGCAGGCAAAGACAAAATGGTCAAACAGGACTGCAGCTACAGGATTACCGAGTGCAGTATGAATCCCGGGAGAATAAAAAGGTACCAAAGGAAGACAAGAAACTCTTTGTCTCTTGGGTTTTTTTCATATCTTTTGAAGAGCTGAAATTTTCCATGACAGCAAGATCCCTGTGGCTAAATGATATTTATTTTTCCCAGTATTTTTCCATGACTCCAGCATTTTGATAAGAAGCAAATGACTGTATAGCTCATCACAGGGAAAGGCAGAGGCATATAAACATCTTTATGTGTTTTGGAAATACAATTTAAGGGTTAGGTGAAATCTTACTCACCAAACAAACTTTTAATTTCAGATTCAGGAACATAAAATGGTGGGCCTGAAAGAAAAGGGGTGAAGCTAATCAAAGAGGAGACATGGGAAGACAAAATTTACACTGCAGTAGGAGAGTCAACCCCTTGACTCACAGCACCATCAGCAGGAACCAGAAAACATGTCCAGGATCTTGTGGCACCTTGAAGCAGGTCAGACAGCTTCAGGTGTTGCTGCTGCTTCATCTCCAGCTGCAGCAGGGAATCATGCATGTGATGTGGATATGACTACTCGTAGTGTGCCGTGTTAATCCAGTCTACAATCTCTTAATACTACAGTAGCATGATTAAGGTTAAGAGCTGAACAATGTCAGAGAAAGCAATGTATTAAACCGTTGTTGCCTGTGATAGCAAGACCTGTTTTGGGGTGGGGGGAGATAATTATGCTGAAGGGCCCAAAAGCAGAAAAAGATCTCTTCTGAGTCAATATTAACAAAAAGATCTCCCACTTCAGTACATAATATAAAAATGATAAAAGGAAAAAATACCTCATGATTTTACAGATTTTCACCTCTCCAAGTACATTCAGTGTGGTAGTGGCTGAGAGAGAAGCACAAGATGCAAAACACATTGGGTTGCAAATACTGGATAAACAGCATTAAGCTGATGTTCTTGGGAGTGTTTCAAACTCCCGAGGCCAGACAGGATGTTACTAAGTGCTCTGACTTCCAGCTTCATTGTAGCAGCCACACTTAGAGTTTCATTCCATTGTTAATATACCACGGCTGTCCTCAACTTACCTTCCGCATGTCTGAATACTGTAGAAAACATAATTTTAGTCCCAAGCTTGGTAAATATCTAAACTTTTTAACACACAGTTATACTGTTGTCACCACTTAACAAAGCTATGCAGATAAAAATCTTGAAGAAGGTACTAATGCATCTACTATATCTTTATACAATTTGTATTAGAGCAAAACCACAGCATGAACAGGACAGAGTTCTCACCTTTGTGTTTGCTTGGATCATATGAAACGGTAACAAGGAGATAAGAAGAATTTTTCTCCACTAGGTTGATCATCAAACTGGCATAGCTAAAAGGAAAAAAAATACTTTATTATATTTGTAAAGAATTCAAGCATTAGCATTCAAAATATTCAACAAAATGCATTTTTATGCAGACAATTTGAACTGAACTGCACAGAAACTAAGCAAAACTTAGTTTAAATTTCAGGAGCATAAAATTCACGCTACACATGAAAAACATAAAATAAAGGTTATCTATTCCTCATAAACAAGCATTTATCATTTTTTGCACATTCAACGCAAGATTAACAGACAAACGAAGTATTCATCTGTCTAGAATACAGTACACAGTACAGTACTGATCTTTTAAAATTATAGTGAATTGAAGATTCTGTATCTAACAAAAAAAAAAATTCTGGGAGCAGCTTCAAACTAAATTTGGGGTGGTATAGTCAAGAACAAAAATTTGTAATCAAGGGGAGTGAGGGGAAAAAGAACAAAGACAGAAGAATTAGATGTGGTGAAAAGGAAACAGTAGAGTTCAGATGAGACTTGCAGCTCTGTTTCAGCTGGGTTGGAGCAAACCACATATTTTCCCACCAAGAGGCAGGGTGGCGTCCTTAAGGAAGAGGACAGCACTCTGAGACTGCAGCAGATGCTTGTGGCAGAGAAGAACTTGTGTAGGTTGGTCCTTTAAATGAAAAAGGAGTCATTAACAAGTCACAGGACCAAAAACTTGCCACTGATACATCAGAGAAAAGACAGTAACAATGCAATTTACTAACCGTTGTCTGTCACATGGGTTCACGGCTACAAGAGCTCCTCTGTCCCAAACCCCGTCAAACTTGCCAACTATTGAGCTATAAGGAGATAAGAAAAAGGCTTAAAAATAGTAAAGAGGGACCTTCATCTTCTTTCAGACACTTTTGTGAGGTCACAAGAATTCTGTAGGTAGTGATGAAGATTCCCCACAACCTTTTTGTTATGGTGCAGCACTTTCATAATCCAAACCAACAGGAACTGGAACTCAAGAAACCCTCCTGGTTCTTCATCCTACTGCAACAGCAAAGGGGTGTGGGAACTGGTCAGTGCTCCTCATCATTAGGGGCTGCTGAGACATGGCAAGGAGGAAGGAATGTAGTTTTAACACATTTGGGCTACAAGTCTGGATGTTCAGCAACCACATCCTGCTGTCTAACATGCACTCAGCACATCAACAGGTCTTGACCGCCTTCTAAAACCCATGCACGATTTCATATGCAGGCTAAGGAAGGTGCCTTGCTGCTTTACTACCATTGACTCAGCACATCCAGTAACTTTAGGTGCCTGAATTCCCAGCTACATGCCTAGGATGGTTAGCTTCAGCTTGCAATTTGTTTAATGTTAGAAAAGCTAAGTTACACTGCTGCTTGCCTCAGTGCAACTCTGCTGCAGACACTAGTTTTGCTCCTGGCTATGCTGGCAGATGGCTTCAGTGCCCACCCAAAGCCTGAAAGTGAGCAAGACTATCAAGAAATGCCTTTTTTAATGAGCGGTAAGAGCAGCCAGATTGACACAAAAGACAAGAATGGGGATAAGAAAGAGCCTTGGTTTTGGTAGTTATTAAAATAGGAGGTTATACAGTAAGGTAGTAATAAAGTAAATTGCATAATTTTAAGGAAAGTTTGAGTAAGTTTACTTAGAAAAATAGGGCATGGAATTGTGCAATACCATTCTGCCTACTGGGCAGAATTCAGAGTCCAATTGCATCACCTCTGTCTTCATTTCTGTACAAGTTTTTGCTAGGGCAGAGTTACCTTTTTTCACAGTAGCTTGCATGGGGCTGCGTTGGATTTGGGCTTGCAATCACGTTGATAATAGACTGACGATTTAGTTACTGCAGAGCAGCACTTACACAGCACCAAGACCTTTTCTGCTCCTCACACCCTGACACCAGTGAGTAGGCCAAAGAGCACAAGAATGAACAAGACATTGGGTGGGGACACAGCAGGCACAGCTGACCCCAACGAAGGGATATTCCAGACCATCTGACTCCATTCTCAGCAGTAAAACTGGATGGGAGGTTGGTGGATGGGGACACTGCTTGGCAGTTGGCTAGGCATCAGCTGTTTGGTTGGTGGTGGGAAACTGCTTTCATTTGCACCACTTGTCTTTCTCGGGTTTTATTTTCCTCTCTCTTTGGTTGTTTTTGTTTGTTTGTTTCTTTGTTTTTTCCTTACAACTTGAAATTCTTTTAAATTATTAAACTGTTTTCATCTCCACACACATTTCTCACTTTTTACCGTTTTGATTGTCCCCCATCATCTCGTGATATGGGAGTGGGCAAGCAGCTGTGTGGTGCTTAGTTCTACCACCTTAGCTAGAGTTTAACCATGAGAACTTCTCTCTGCCCACTGCTATTTTAATTGCAACAGCATTGCTTAAGTCTCTGGCATCTAACCTACAAGCTGATCTTGTATTTCCCACTCTACTGTGATGAGACACGATAACACTTCCAAGTGCTGACTTCTTTTAAATTTTGCCAAGTCTAAGCATCTAATTTGAATAACCAACCTCGTAACTGAAAGGAGATTTTAAAAGAGACAGTTAAACAAGCAATGGACATGCAGGGCACAAAGGAACATTTAGTGGGGCAGGTGACAAACTTGATCTTCTGAGGCTTGGAGGCAGTTCTCTTCTCTGCGTAGCTGAGTCTGCTGGGTGACCTCAGGCAAGCCACTGAGGTTTTCTGCACTTGGTTTCTCTTTCCAACTTCAATCTGGTCTAACTGGAATGGCAGCAGTGGCTCCATACATTCATTTCATGTACTTTATTCCCCAGTGATTTCATCGAGGCCTACAGACATCCCAGGCTGCAGGCAGGCTCATGCTGTGGCCTTGTCCCAGTCCTGGTCTCCTGGATGCCCAGATCTCACGACCTGCTGAGTGTCTGGGTGCTCCTTGCCCCTCTGCACAACCAATTTCCTTCACAACACAATGAAGCCATGAGGAAAAGGTCAAACGAGGCATACAGCTGTCTTTCATCCTGATGTGGAGCCAGGATGAAGCTAAGGCATGAGGAAGCACTTCCCTTGGGTGTACCTTTCACTGTATCACACTACTATGTGTTTATATGGCATTCAACATGGTTTAGGTACTACTACGTCTAACAAAATTTAACATGTAAATCAGAAATCCACATATCTGCAGAAAACCCATTGGATTTAAGAGTAAACTTGTGAATTTCTATCTCTGCATATGTTTAGTAATTTCAGTAAATGCAATTTTTGATTTTCTTTTGAAGCTTTACAGCCATAATTGTATTAGGAGGTACAGTGATTGTGTAATATAACTGTTTTACATATGTCCCAGAATTCCCAGAAAAAGCAGTAATTCCTGTTACTCTTTAACTAGTAAGAGTCTTTGAAATATTTCATTCTGACAAAGGTCAGGAGCACATTTGAGTTTTCTTCTAATGAATGCTAAGCTAATGGAGAAGAAAGAGACCTGTTAGCAGGCTAGCCTCAGCAAGAGAGAAATAAGTTTAATTTTCATAATTACTGGGTAATTAATCAAATTATCTGTACACAGAAACTAGATGTGTGTGTGCATTTTTCTAGTCACAGGTATTTGCTGACTGATGTTGGGAATACAGTTCATTCTGCATCCAGAACATCTGCCAATTTGTTTTGTGACAACAAACTATATACTGGATCCAGTGATATGCACTGAAATTGTCACTAATTACCTAATTTTGTTTATTTCAAAGTATTATTCCACCATGTTGTGATAGAAAGTTTCACCACACTACTTGCTACAAAACTTATGACTGAACTTTTCAAAAATTTCTGAGAATTGGGCAGCTTGTCAACTTGGCAAGGAAGATTTAAAGGGATCTACAGTGTAGCAGGTCGCTACACTGGAGGGACAAGGCAAGTAGGAAACCAGGCAATATCCACAAAGTCGCATCACACACACCCCATCTGTTCCACAGGTTACAAGACTAGTTACATATATACACAGTATTCAAACCAACTGGAGTCACCCGCAGCAGCAGAGGTCTCAGTCATGGACTGTGTCTGAAAGACTCTGGACTCTAGTAACAAATAGTCTTTTTTCCAGTGTTTTGGCAGATTGGGGGGAAAAAAAAAAATCAATAGTAAACACAGTGTTCTGGTGTTCTGAACTACCTATTGTGCCTGTATGTACTAGTTCTGGAAAGTCCATCAAAGTAAATGTTAAGACTTTACCTCCTTCTTACTGAAGAGCCATGGAACAAATTCTTGTGCCTGACAGTTGTTTGTATGAAGAGCAAACAAACACAAAAAACTTCACCAAAACCTTATAATCTAGGGAAAAATCACATCTGAATAAGAACTGCAAGAGGAGGGAACTACTGTGCTGACACTTCTGGATATGTTCTCTTTACATTTACCAAGTTACTCTGGGTAAGGGATTGGGCTAAAGTTTTGCTTCACAGAATTCATCAGTAACGTTAAAGATAATTTGGTTTTACTGTAAAAGCATAAATGTTTTTTGATAACTTTCACAGAATGGCTTGGAAGAAGAAGCACATTTAAAGATAATTAGTTGTCATCCTTAACGATTAGCAATGGAATTAGACTTTTGTTGGAGATTGGCCATTCAAATTTCTCATACAAATTAATACGAGTTTGCTCGAGAGGACCTGACAAATCTTTGCCTGATTAAAAAAAAAACCAGTAGTATTGGACAGTATTAATACATGTTTGATTATGGAGAATTGTAAAACACAATGAGTATTCCTACCTGGACAAATCATAAATACTGCAACAGTAGAGGGAAATGTTGCCAGAGGTACTCTACAATAAAAGCGAAAGAAACAATCCTTATCAGCTATCTTTAAATATGCACTCTTAAGTATATATTTATACTTCACATCTTAAAATATAACCATACACTATTAAAAATGAAATTTAAAAAGTACATTTACGTGTAATGAGGAAAAATTGAGAAATATTTTTAGTTTTAGTTTACTGAGGTAACTCTTCTGATCCCCTCCCGAGAGGTTCTTAACAAGGCGTGCAACTGTCCAGTTTTAAAATACATTCCTTCTACATTCAGGTGCTTCACTGTCATAAGAAGGCCTAAGTAGTAAGTTTAGAAGAATAACAATTTCTCAGCCTAAAAATACAGCTCCTTTTAGACCTCTTCAGGAGAGGTGAATGATTAGCAGTAAAACAGATGCATAAAAGCAGAATGACTTGTTTGCTCAGTTATGCCAGCATTGCATGATTAACCACATCAGATCATTCGACAACATAGGAGACATACCTGGAACATTTTTGCTCCTGAAATCTCAGAGACTGGCTCCTCACAATAAGGCAGGCTGTGTTCTGAAAAAAAATCCTTCACCGCTTGCTCGCTGACTTCCACACCAACAACGCTGTGCCCCATGTCCGCCAGCCTGCACACGAAAGAGAGGGCTCAGGTTTACACGAGGCCCACAGCCTGGGCAAAATGTGTATCTTCCATGCATCATTAATTCATTAAGGAAAGCCTAGGGATGCCCTGATATGGCTAATCCTAACTTTCTGAAGCGTTTACATTATATTGAACACCTCCCTTCCATGATCTGAGCTTAAATTAGCACTACTCAGCATACAGTTGAAGAGGACTTACATGCTTTATTTAGATTTAATAAACTATTCATTTATTCCTACTAACCTGATGAAAACAGAGGTAATCACACTGAGAAACTGTGCATTTCAGAAAGGTGCTGTGCTCTAAACTGAGCTGCCTGAGGCACACTGTCCACACAGCTGCCTCTGTGGGTTGGCAGGAACAGGCAGCAAAGGAGGTGCTGTAACCTCCATGCTGCTGCAGCTCAGCAAAACACCAACGTGTGTCAGAGCCCACAGTCAGCCTAGGAAGCAGTTACTGTGATAAAACCTGATACCTGGATTACTCGAAGATGCAGGTTTTGGTTTGTGCTCCCTCCCTCTAAGAAAAAATACTGGCTTATATTAGGCCCTAATTTTAAATACAACACTCCCTCACTACCCCCTCCCCACAGGAAAAAAAAAAAAAAAAAAAAAAAAAAAAAAAGGTAAAAAGTAAAATAAGAAGTATAAAGTAAAATAATAACTATAAAAAAAGAGGAAGTTACATTTAGCCCAAATCACTTAAATTGCCAGAGTGGCATGCCACATAGTCTCTTGAAAATGTTGTCTGACACAACTGACCTTATTGCTGGCAATTTAAGCTGGCATTGCTATGAAAAGAAGCAGTGGTAAGAGCATGGCTTCAGTCTAAATTCCATCTAAAGTCCATCTAAATTCAGCATTCCCCAAGCTGAACTTGGGACAATCAGGAAGAATTTCAGGCCAGACTTGATCCATTCAATTTATGCTATTATACAAAACACCAGCTTCCTCCTCCATTCAGCTTCCAGTAAGGCTGGGAATTTCCCCTCTCCCTCCCTCCCTCCTTCCCTCCCTCCCTACATCAAGTATGCTTTTTTCTCTTATTATCTGTGTTTTACCATTTCATCTCTACTGCTTTACCACAAAGTGGGAAAAATATCCTCAGTCCACTCCTGCCATTTAAAAGAACATCCAGATACTTTTGGAGGAGCCTGCAAAAGAACAGACATGTTTTACTTAACTCTGCAAGTATTTGTGCTGGCACATGAAAAGTCAAGTGCTACACACTATGCCAGGTAGCACAAAAACTCCACGATGACACATATATTATTAGCTCAATCTGCTTCATGCCATTAGAAATAAAAACATAAAATAAAAGCATTCATATTCCATTTACATAGCTAGAAAGTCAATTTCATGTCATTGAGAAATTAACACATTTCTGTCTGTTATTTTCTGTTTGTCTTTCCGAGTAAACAATCCAACCAACCCACCTCTAAGAGGGTCATAATAGAGACTTTAAACAGAATGACTATAAAACTACTGCATCAAGCAAATCACTTCTACAGGTCTTGAAGGACTATATAATCAGGTTTACTCTCTTAGGTTCTTATGCTGCATGGTAGTGCTCTGATGCCCTCTGCACATTGTTTCAAGTCCCAGTTTCACAACATGAACGATAGTGCAAAGCTTCTCCATCAGAAAATTTAAGATTTTCTAGCCAAACTATCTAAGTTCTGAGGTTTAAAACCTGATTCAAGACTAAAACCTCTAAGTTAATTTCAATCCTTTCTTTTCTCTGTCCTTAGACAAATGTAGGTCACAAAAAAAAAAAAAAAAAAAAAAAAAAAAAAAAAAAATTTTTCAAGCTGTGCCCATGTAATATTATTTGCTTTTTGCAAATGCTCCATTTTCAATTAAAAGTTTCTCAGATGAGCCAAGCCACTCGTCTTATGGCACTACTAAAAACAGCTTAGGCAGAAGAGTGAAGTCACGTACGGATGCCCTTGTTCCTTGTGAAACCCGATGTTACCCATTTCCCATTTTTGTAGCCATTCCTCCTCTGTCACCACTCTCTCTTTCTGAGACTCAACATCAGAGCTTTCCAGGAGCCCGGATGCATCCTCTGAGTGGTCCATGTCTCCAGGGAGTGCTCGTAGCTGTGAAAAAAGAGAGAAGAATTACCCCCATACAATTCATAGTCTGGAACTGGCTCTTACTTGCTCGAACCGGACAAAAATTTAGTAGACCTCAAGAGGTCACAATTCGGTGACAGTCGCGATGTAGCTGTACCGAACGCGACAGAGCAATCAGCACGCTCCTGCTCCGAGAGCTTCGGCCAGACCCCGCTTCCCGGGGCGGCTGAACGCGCCTGTCCAGCCCTGCGGGACCGCCGGTGGCAGCCCCTTTTCGCACCCACCGGGAAGCCCCACGACCCCGGTAACGAGGGAGGGAGATGCCGACATCTCTCTCCCATGAAACCCGCGGGCAGGAGGAGGGGGCGAGCGGCTGCTCGGGGCCGGGGGACCCGCGGGGTGACCCGCGGCCGCTCGGCGCCGCCCCCCTCGTGGCCCCCTCGGCGCCCCCCGCCCGGGCAGCGGCAGCCGCGGTACCTGCGCGGCCGCGGGTCCTGCGAGGCCGGCGGGGCCGGGGCGGTGCCTCCCCGCCCTCCCCCTCGCTACGCACCGCGGAGAGCGGAAGCAGCGGCAGGAGGAGGCGGGCTGAGGGTGCACGGCACCGGGGAGGAGGAGGATGGCGGTGGGGATGGCGGCGGCGGCGGTGAGTGACTCCCTCTCTCAGCTGCGGCTCTCACCGCGGGGCCGCTCGTTCTTCCCCGGGGTGGCGGGGCAGGTGCCAGCGCTGCCCCCTTCCTCACCTCCCCGCTTCACTCTTCCTTCCCCCTTCTCTTTCTCACTCCCTCCCTTCCTTCCCCCATCTCCACCCTTTTTTCCCCGCTGCAGCTCTAGCAGGAGGCGGCGCGGACACGCGTGAATGTGGTCTCCGGCCCCCGAGTGACCCGGCCCCGAGGTGAGTGCCCGGCGCCGACCGCAGCGCCTGCCCGGCAATGCCGCCGCCCGGCTCCGGGGCAGCCCGGCCGCGGGGCTCTCCTGGCCCGGGGTGCCCCTCGGGACTCCCGCCCGCCGCCAGCTGTCACAGCCGCGGCGGCGGGGCTGGGCGCCGCCGCGTTACTCGGGCTGAGTTTCGGAGGTGTGTGCGCTCCCCGCGTTAATCAGGCGGCTCTCGCTTCCTCTCCGTCTCTGACAGCGTGTGTCCATGTGGTTTCTTTTCTTCATTTTTTTTCTCTTCCCCAAAGACAAACTTGCTGCCAACTGTGCAGGTAAACCCCACACAGCTTTCCGATATAGGCCGCGCATTACAGACGGATGAAGTGTTATCGAATGTGACAGCGCATTATGCATCTCTCTCCTTTTAAACGGCTTATTTTCTCAGCCAGTAAGATGTCTATGGGATAGGATGCAAAGTCATGTAAAGCTTAGTACAGTAAGCCATGTTTGTTTGTTCTATGCAAATTTGTGGGGTTTTGGGAGGGTGTTTTTTGGTTTGTCAGGGGAATTGGGGACAATGTATCATATACGTGTTCTTTTTCTCCCTTTCTCCCCACCTCCTTCCCTCAAGAGCAAAAATATGTCTGCGGTTCTGTACAACTGAAGGCTGCCTTTCAAAGTGGGCAGTCTCTCTGAATCTGAAATATTTTTACCAAACTTTCTAGTGATTGGTAGCTGACACTTTTTCTACTCCCCACGTACACAATCCAAAATTTGCATGTTCTTTAACCTTCTTGGATAAAAGGGCCCCACAGCAGCAGCAGACTGTGATCGCCTGATGGTCACCAAAATGAGTCACCTGGTGCCTTGCTCTGCACTCCTTGCTCAGTTGGAAGCCTTTGCCTGTAAGGACCGTGGCGTGTCAGAAGGATTATTTACCGTCAGAAGCTTAGGTGACACAGAGAGATACTGTTGTGCCACTGATACAGAAAGAAAGCTGTAGGGGAAAAAAAAAAACCCACCGTTTTCTGGGGCGTTTACAGCAGTTTAGGGAAATCTCATGTAAATGAAACTGGTTGGTTTTCTTTTCTCTACTCTCCAACCTCATCCACCCCCTTACACTGAAGTTAGAGTGAAGTGATGCTATTTTTTTTTCCTTTTTTTTTTAGGTAATACAGATTGACTTAATATTTTTTTCCTACCTCTGGCTAGTTGTAATTGGAGGGGATACGTGCAAAAAACAAAGTTGAATTTTGTATTGGGTTGTTTGAACTCATTTTTCACTTACGTGGATAAGTGATTTCTCATGTGATTTCTCTTCCTCTCACAAATAATTTCTTCCATCTTGAGAGGAGAATGAAGCACCAGTTTACTTGACTTGAATCAGCTTAATATAAAATTTTGTAAAAATTCCCACTCCTCTCCTGTTACCTTGACTTAATGGAATTTCTGAAGGAAGATACTGCAGCCTTGTCCATCACTTACAGCTTGAATAAGGAAGTTGCATCCCGAAACAGGGAGAATTGAGAAGTGTCATGTATATATGTTTAAAAAACCCTCCCAAAAAATTTATTACAAACTGCTCCCTGTTACAATAAGGTAACATTCATCTTGCAGTGCTGTGGTATAAGGGGTTTATTTCTACTTCTTTTCTGGATGTTGTAGAGCACTCTTTAGATTTACTTCTCGCTCTAGGCTGTCTTTGTACTTTACTCCCTGTGAAAAGAATGCCTTTGATAATACCATTTTAAATATGCTTTCATATTTCTGCATCATACTTTCTCACACCCTGTGGTTTCCAGTTTACATGCTTAACTGTGGTCTGTTCTGTGCTCCTACTAATGCAGTCAAAGACAGCTATAGAGCGCTCTCATGCCGTAAATATATAAATATATATTTTTGTCCTATAGAATACTTAACAACAAACTCTGTAACATTCTAATCACTTACAGCTGCAATATAATGGCACTCTAGAATTCAAATTCTGGTGACTTTTCATAGGTGGCTGTGCAAGTCTTGGAACTGGTTGTTCATTTGTTATTGAACGTTTCCTCAGTACACTGTTTGGAAAAGTGCTTTACAGTGCAAATCTCTTGCTGCCAATAAATCAGTAGTTAGCAGGATGAGTGTTACTCTGAGTGGTATTTGAATGCTTGCATCAGCATGGAGCTGATGTCTGTTCACTTTGCCAACCCAAATTCCAGTACAGGTCTTCACATAATGCAAATCAGATTATTGAAATCCAGGATATGCTGATCTGGAACAGCCTGTCAAGATGTACTCAGGGATCATTAAGATTACTTAACTACGAATTTAGTTTAAAATAGTAGTATTGTTCCTTTCCCGTAATGCCTCATGCCTCATTCCCGTTTTCCTCTCGAATTAACAGTCAAGCTGAGCAGATTCTTACCTAGGTAACTGTGTGAAAAGTAGTATTGTGAGCGGCTGTGATTTGCTCTGCAAAGTCAACCAATTTAAATTAAGTATTGCCTACCTTTTTTCAGATCTAACAATACAATGTCAACGGGAAGGCTACGAACGAAGAAAAAGGCATGTTCTTCAGATCAGTCTCCAGACAACCTTCCTGTGAGGAGTTCTGGAAGACAGGTATTTGCAATAATTTAAAAACACATGGGTTTGTACTTTGCTATTTTTTATTTTCTGTTGACAATTGTAAAGAAAGTGGTCTTCCTTGTGGGTAAGTTAAGTCTTAGGGTACTTATCCACAGGGAAGAACGAGTTAATTCTGTGAATAAGCAGGTCAGGTGTCTCTTTTGCAAACAGTATTCAGAAAAGATAAATATGCTATATAATCTGTAAGTACTTAATGTGTTAAAAATACAATCTCAGATTTCTCTACAGTCAGGCAAATCTGTCTGCCCATCCAGACAGAGGCCTAAAACAACATAATACACAATGCCTTTGAAGCCCAGAAGAGGCATTTGGTATACAGTTTTGTATCGAAAAAAATGCCCTAGGCCTACCCTAATATTTTATTTGATGCACAAATAGGATTGCCACTTGTAATTAATATCAATAAGTATTATAAAAGAGGAGATTTTCTGAAGAGGAAATAAAACGAATGCATGAGGCTTGACTCATTAACACATGATGGAGCTTAAAATACTATTTAAACTGTAAGCTTTGCTTCTAATTTCTTCAGTGCTATCAGTTAGACCAAGATAAGACATTTTTAGATATAAATGATATTTCCAGACTTACTGTGGGCTTGGGGGTATTTTGGTGGGCTTTTGTTTATTCTTTTTTAGTAGAAAAACCTGACCTAATTTGACAGCTGTTTTACGCTGCAGCTATTTCGCAATGGCTACAAAGATTTTCATTAGGATCATTTTAACTATGGTATGCCACTCACAAGCTGCAAAACTATCTGAATGCCGCTTTGTGGAAGATGCATTTGTGTCATCCATGGTCAGATTCCATCTATTCTTTATTAGGTGAAGAAGAAAGCAGCTGAAGCAGCAGATGATGACGATGAAGCATCAGAGAAGAAATATAGAAAGTGTGAAAAAGCTGGATGCACTGCAACATGTCCCGTTTGCTTTGCCAGTGCAGCAGAAAGGTTTGTAACTTTTTATTTGCATTTTTTCACGGACTTTCTAATTTTGCAGCTGAAGTTTAGGATTCGAACTATATTCTCAAAACATCCTTCATATCTAAATGTAGAGGGAGAATTGAAAGATACTGCTAATAGGAATCTTAAAATGCCAGGAAAATATCACAAGTTATTCCTGTTGCGGGTAACTTTCTCCTGTGCAAGTCGCTAATTCAGATACAGAGTATCTTTGAGATATGCTTATTTATGTTCTTAATGTTGTCCTCTGGAACATGCCTTGCTTCTGTGAAAGTGAGAGCATATTAGTGTAAACTGAGAAAGCTCAACTTGCTTTCAAGATGGAAAATGAAACTGTGATTTACTGTAGAAAGCCTTTACTACTCTTTCACCGGAATGCTTTGTAGTCTGAGGTGAGATTCCAGCCTTGAAATTTTAGGTCTTAGGAGAGACAGTCATACTTATCTGAACTCTTTGCTCTTGTACACCTTCTCAGCAATTTCTCGAGTGCTTTTGCATTCTGACCCTGGTGGTTTTGAATGTGTGATACTGACAAGGTATACCTATAATAGGCAACAAGTTAGACCTCATTATGTAGCAGACACACCGCAGTTATGTAGCGCTCCTCCCTCCCTGATAATTGAGACAAACTTTCCTTCTTATAGCATGGAAAAATAAATAAAACTAATTACATGCTTCATTTAGTTTTATCCATGGATTGTTCTTTGGTGGCAGGAAGTCAATGTATTCTGGATGTTGTCGTAGGGAAGCCAAGTGTTTTGGCAGTTGCCTGAGAGACTTGTCTGGGAAGTGAGCACCTGTGAGATCAGCACTGGTGATATTACAATTTCTATTTAGGAAGCAATGCATTCTGCTTACTCATCTTCTTGAATTGATATTTTAATATTTTGATTTACACCTTTCCCACCCCCCCAAGAAAGTACTTTCAACTTTATCTATTTGAGATGAGCTCATTTCATGGCTATTTGAGTTAGTAGCTTAGGTCACTGCATTTTACCGTGTGCATTTATTTTGAATAATTTCATTGAGTTTAGTGAGAGTATTCTAAGTGAAGAATGATTGTTTTGTCTGATGAATGTAATCTTTGTAATGGATATTTCTTTTTGAGAGTAGTAAAGAGCAAATACCCAGAATGCGTAACTGCTTCCTTAGGGTTTTGCCTTACTGGGTTAAAATCACAAGTTGTTCATGAGAAAAAAAATAGGCGACATCTGTTTTGTGTTCAGATTTGCCTTTATAGTTTTGTCAGTTGTTCTGGGGACAGAACATTGTAATGACTTATGAATCAATTGATCACACGTACAAGAAAAATGCTAATTTAAATGATCCCTCCCAACTCTGTACTAATATTGGAACAAAATGCAACAAAGGAAAGGAACTCTAAGTTCTTGTGGAGAGGAGCTTTGTCATCTTACACGTTTCCAAAACGCTTTGTGTGTCACAGCACATAGTCACTGTTTCATGTTCAGGAAATGCCTGCTTAAAGGATACTAAAGACAGGCTCAGTTGACCATTGTTAGAGGGAGGCTGCTGGAAGCTAGACCAACTATAAAACTGCACATTGTGTACACTTTGCCTCCCTTGCATCTGGTGCTGCTTAGTTTGGAAACTGGAAATGTTTGAGACAATTGAAATGACCTTATTGTTATTTGTATTCTTATTTGCCCTGTGTAAGTCAGCCTTCATGAAAGTAACATAAAGCCTTGACTTGTTCTGAATATTTTGTTCACATTCTAGAATGTGCTGCTATCAATAGAAAGATTTTTTTTTTTCCCTAAATGTACTGTAGAGCTATTTCTATGTCTTCTGCATTACAGATGTGCAAAAAATGGATATACATCTAGATGGTATCATCTGTCCTGTGGGGAGCACTTCTGCAATGAATGTTTTGACCACTATTATCGAAGGTAGATTTACCAATTAAGGTTGTGTCCTTTCAGAGCTGCTTAAAGTTTGGCAGCTATTACAACTGTTGAAACATCATGTACATAGAAGTAATACAAAAATTTGTCCTCTGTGCTTGCTTTGGTCAGAGTGAGACTTAGACATTGATAATAAAAACACAGGTGTTGTATGGACTAATCAACTTAAACAGGGCAGCGTGAACAAAGCAGCCTGGTTTGTGTGTACAGTTTTTCTGAAGCTTTTGTCTTTTTTAAAAACAATGTCAGAGAATTTCAAATTATGAAAACAATTATGAGTAAATGTGTTTTCCTTTATAAGTTCTCTTTACACTGTGCATTTGGGAGACCTTGCCTCTCTAAAGCAGTACAATAAAAAGCACTTAGAAATCAGTTTAACTCTTGTGGTTCAGTGACCACGAAGACCCTTGTCAGGCTGACAGAGTGCTTTCAGCTCCAAGCTCCTTCCTATTTGGGTGGGAGTTACATCCAGCTCTACCAAGACTTTTGTGTGCTTTTGTGCTCAGCAGTACCCATCACTCAGTCCAGGCCTTAGATACCACAGGAATTGTGCTCATAAGCAACTGGACATAATGGTCAGGTTGCAATTTATTGCTGTCATAAGAACCACGATTCTCTCCTTTTAACAGCAGAAATACAGTACTCTCTACAGACTTATTTCTCTGTCCTTATATAAAATGTTTAATTTTAGAGTAACTGTTATTGCTTGAAGCAAACTAGATATTAAATTTTCTGACTGCTTGCTGTTTTATCTGTCTTCTTAGCCATAAAGATGGTTATGAGAAATACACTGCCTGGAAAAGGATTTGGACGAGCAATGGTAAAAGCGAGCCCAGTCCAAAAGCCTTTATGGCTGATCAACAACTTCCTTACTGGGTAAGATGAAAGGCGATTTATTTAATAGGAATGTGATGTTATGATGTGTTTCTGATATTCTGCTGTTCAAGCAGCCGGTCAGCTGGGGTTTTGTGGGTTTTTTGTTTTTTTTTCTAGTATTAGAGGATTGTGGAAAAGCTCAAGATAAAAGTTCTGATCAGCTCCTCCACTGTTGGAGACTTTCTCCACACCCCACAATCTTCTGTTACTTTTTAGTGAAGCAGCAGCTGTGATTTTCAGGTAGAATAAGATTTGGCAGGGAAAGTATGTATGAGTGAGAAAAACTTTGAAATCAGATTTTGTATTTCCCTGGTAAAGAGGGCAGAAGAAAGGTGGGAATGGAAGGAAGTTTGGTGGTAGTGGTGTTTTGTTTGAGGTTTTTTGTTTTTTCTTTAAGTGATGAGGAATATATTTTTGAAGTAATGCTTGCAAAGTCCACCAAAGACCATAGTAATGGGGAACTGAATTAATTTTGGCCTTAGGTTCTGTGCAGAAAATCAGAAAATTTGAAGGAGATGGGTACAAGATTTCTGTAGATCAGACACTACTTATGACCTGATGATTGCACAAGAACGTATCTAACAATTATATTTTACAACTTTCTCACGTTTGGCTTCTTTCTAATTGGTTATTTAACTTGCACTAATCTTATCTGTAATCACAAGTAACAAGTAAAAACATGTTTGTTTTTTGACTTGTAGGTGCAGTGCACAAAGCCAGAATGTGGTAAATGGCGTCAGCTGACAAAGGAAATCCAGCTGACACCACAAATAGCAAAAACCTACAGATGTGGTATGAAACTGAACAATTCCACCAAGGTACCACACAACAGTTTTGCTCATATTGAAACTTAACAAGTTGGTATTTCTTGTTTGCAGAAATTAATTTCTTCTTGCTTGCTCAGTGTCTCTAATGTCAAAATGATAGTGTGATGGCCCAAAGGGCTGCACAGTGACAGCCCTACATGCTGCTTGGACTTTGTGTTTTCTGACAGGAAAGCACTATCTGAAATATGTTTGTCTGCACAGCCAGTTGTAAAATCCTTCAGCTAGTGGGTTATTATCACCATGTACAAAAGAGACATACACCAAAATGCTCTGTTCAGTTTTGTTTGGCCTTTCTTCATTATTGAGGAAAGCATTTGAAAAACTCAGTGAGCTTTTCCTAGTTGCTATCAAGTTTGTCATGGAACTTTACATGGAAAGTTTCAGCTTTAGCATGAAGGCAACTCCTGAAATTTGAATGAGTCCTTAAAATGCCATAGAATCTGTATAGCACTTATAACATGAAAATAGTGACCATATGAAAACCTGAAGGGTTAGTATTTAATTTTGAAATTCTGCAATAAAGATACTCTTAAAATAAATAAAAAACTCTCTTTTATAGTCTAGACTAGAAGAGTTGCTCTGGAAAAATGCGGGCTATTTCCAGAATTTTTCTATAAAATTCTGTATTTTTTTTTTTTCTGAATTTGTTTGTTTTAGTGTTCCACTCCATTTTATGGAACAGAATGTGTATTTTAATGCCTGATCAGTAGAAACTAACTTAACAAATAAGAAACATTTTTTTAGAGTGCTTTTGCTTTATGATGTGTTGTGTTTTTAAGCAACACATTTCTCTACTTTTTTTTTTTTTTTTTAACAATCATGTCTACCACAGAAGGCTAATGCTAAGCGCTTTTTTTTAAAAAAAAAGTTTAGATAATTATGCCACAGAAAATTATTTTGCTTTATACTAATTTTTTCCATACAGCTTAATAAGAGCTCTCATACCATTCACTTTTCTTTCAGACTGAGGGCTCAGACCAGTGTTCCATGCCTGAGGACTTGGTGAGTAGTGGCTGTTCCTCCTCATTTGTCCTAGAATATGAAGGCAATCTTAAAGCATGGCATATTTATTCCCTTTTTTATTTTGGTTCTTTGGTCAATTACGTCAGTATTTATGCATTTTGCTCAGGAAACTGTCAGACACTATTTACAACAGAGCCTAGGGCCTTTTATTTTCTCATCTTTTCCCTCTTTTCCCTTACCATGCTAAGTAGCTTTCAAGTGGTTTGTGGTGTCCTTCAGTCACGGCCTGTGACTCAAAGTTTACTGCTAATTCTCCTTGTTGATCAGGCAAAATAGCATTCAGTTGCCAGCTTTCAAGTAAAATTCTCCATCCTAAAGTTTCCTTGTCTTTCAGGTGGTTTCTATCTTTAGTCAAGCTAGTCTCACTTTTTTTAAGACTGCAAGAGAACACCTAAGCATGTTTTCTCTTTCCTCTCTCTCGTAATACAAAATGTGCACACAAGATGTATGGTGGTGTTCCAAGGGATTTGTGATCATGTCACTCTGCATTTCTGATTTCATATAAACTTATGTTCAATAAGCCATGTTCACAAGTGTACCTGAGGTACTTCTATCACAGGGAACACATTCAAGCTTATTGTTGACTCTTGTAGAAGCTTTGTGGCTTTGTTTCCCTAATGCATGTCTGACTTGTAATATTAAGGGTGAATCATTAGCACTTGTTAGGGTTCTAGAAGGTCTTTGATGGGGATAACAGAGTCTATATTAAATTGATCAGTTAGTATGGACTGAGTTCTAAGTTCAGATTTATGCATAAGTGACTGTAAATATTTTTTAAAGGGCCTGGTAAGGCATAGACATGTTGTTATGGCATGTCTCACTTCTTTGCTTCCCACGTGGTATGGAGTTTGTGAAATTCCAGCTCCATGTCTGAGAAGAGATCAATAATACAGGTTTTCTGTGTCAGGCTGAGGAAGGGGAAAGAGGGTGAGAAAATGTCTTTATGACTTGCAATTCTGAGACTGGTCCTTCCAGTTCTTTTTGGTCACAGTTTTGGAGGGAGGGGGGAAATTGGTTCACTTTTCAACGTTTTTGAAGTACTGACGTGTTCTCTTCTCCCCTCTTTCCTTCACTTCTCCGCTTGGCCAGAGAGTGGCTGAAGTTTCAGACCATTGGTGGTACTCCATGCTCATACTCCCTCCTTTGCTGAAAGACAGTATGGCAGCTCCCTTTCTAGCTGCATATTATCCAGACTGCGTGGGCATGAGTCCATCCTGTACCAGCACTAATCGCTTACCTGGTGAATC
This sequence comes from Hirundo rustica, assembly GCF_015227805.2. Taxonomy (NCBI): domain Eukaryota; kingdom Metazoa; phylum Chordata; class Aves; order Passeriformes; family Hirundinidae; genus Hirundo; species Hirundo rustica. The sequence goes on from NC_053450.1 coordinate 92,415,340, forward strand.
CAACCTTGTGAAGTTAGAGCACTTAAAGAGCGTGCCTAATGTGACTGGTAAGGGCCATCTGCAGGGCTCTGTTGCTTAAATAAGTGTGATAAATTTTGTCTTATAACTGAGTTTATAAGGCACATTAATTCCCCTGATTCAGAACACTGGTTCTGTTCTCAGCACTAACACACAGTGTCTTTGTGACAGCCTCTGTTGTTTGATGCCATTTGCTTGTTTGTAAGATAAAGGTAAAACGTTTTTTACGGGAGTAAGCACAGACTGCAGAGGCTTTCTGTGTGCCACTGTCATTTGTGTATAGAAACAGGAAATTACCATGTGGATACTTAAAGACTCTCTGCATTCTTAGGGGAATGAAGATTTATCAACCCCTCCCCCACCCAGGATTCTGCTAGTTTTGACATTGTGGATCTTTGGGGCTTTGAAGAATAGAATTTGATTTCTTAAGACACTCAGATTCTGTGTAGCTTTTTTTTTCTTTTTTACTAGTTACAGCCTAGAAGTGCAGATCAGCAGAATGGGTCAGGTAATTCAGGAATGTCATACTCATCTCAGAGAGAGTGGTTTGAGGAAATTTCAGCTTCTGTGTTGTCTTAGCAGGCTTTGTTTTCCTTAGGTGCTGAAAATAAATCTGTTCATATGTTCAACAGATGTTTTAACTGCTTAACAGAAAATTTCATTACATAGAGCCACCAATACTGAACATGAAAGATGATTAATTATTACCCTCTCTGAGCAGTATTGGGACTTGAAGAATAAAGGAGTTCGGAGTACTGCCTGAGTCTGTACAGTGGTGCTAGTCCTCAGACTTGAATTTAGATCTTACTCCTCATGGCACTGGAGTGCCACGAAACATTACTGTTTCTTTGACAAAACTTCAGCTCTGATAAGCTCAAGACATACCCATGAGGCAGCAGGACAATGATTAATGCACAGTCTAGAGGGCAGGAGAGAGGAGAGCCATGTCAATGGAATCATTCTGGAGGTGCCTAGAAGCTGGAAAGCTTCCTTACTTGTTATCTGTGTGAGGTCAGTGGATTGTTTTAGAGGGAGAAGGACGCAATGAAGATCTGATGGAGTGTGACTAATTCCTGGGGCTTCTTTATTCAGTTGCAGGCATGAACAAGTATTTCCAGCCTTTTTACCAGCCCAATGAATGTGGGAAAGCACTTTGTGTGAGGCCAGATGTCATGGAACTGGATGAGCTCTATGAGTTCCCGGAATATTCACGAGACCCTACCATGTACCTGGCATTGAGAAACTTAATTTTGGCTTTGTGGTACACAAATTGCAAGGTAAAAAATGATGATAGTAAATTTGTTTGTTTAAAAATAATAACAGCTTTTCTGGGATGGGGATTCACTTCTTGGATGTCTCCTTATGCACCAGAAAAATTGCTCCCATGTTTTTGAAAATCCATTCTAAGATTGGCTGGGTTTTGGTGGCTTGCTGGGGATGAGTTTTTTGTTTTCTTTTCTTCTTTTTAAAAAGATTTAATGTATAGGAGCTTCTTCTGCAGTAAAAATCAAAAGTTTTAAATTATTAAAACTCTACAGTGCCTGCCCAGCTATTAACTTTTTAAAGGGATGCTTGAACACATCCAAACAGTGTTTTGTGGTGCTTTATGATTTTTTTTTTTTTTTTTTTAACCTGATTGTTGGACAGGGAAGTTGATTGTCTTTTTATTTAGGCTAAGCCTATGGGACTGCCTTCAATAGAACTGCTGAAGTTTTACATACCAAAGTTTTCTGATATGGATGTGTGCTTTTATGTGAAAGGTTTTGGATGATTAATCTCATTTTCCCTCAGAATGCCGTCTTGGAATGAATTTTACTGGAATGCCATTGTGAACATTGCCACCATGTAGATTCATTTTGTAAGCAGGAATCTGTTTCAATACCATTCCTGTACTAATAGAACACACCATGGAGTTATCAAGTGTCTCTTGTAGACTCATTTGCTTTTATTCCATGCTAATCTTGCTTAATGAATTGTTACCTTACTGTGTAAAGCTCACTAACTAGAAATTTCTACAAAAATTCTTTTAAAATGCTCTCAGAAGCCTGAGTCATGATTTTTTACCATTTGGTTTACTGTTTAAATATGATGTAAACATATGAATAAATGGAATATTAGAAAATCAACAATTTCTATTCTTCCTTTCTCCTTTGCAGGAGGCTCTCACCCCTCAAAAATGTATCCATCATATAATTGTTCGGGGGCTTGTGCGGATCCGCTGTGTACAGGAAATGGAGAGGATCCTGTATTTTATGACAAGGAAAGGGCTAATTAATACAGGGATTTTGTCAGTCGGTCCTGACCAGTACCTTCTTCCTAAGGAATACCACAATGTAAGTTGCTGTAATAATCCCTACATAATTAGTGCTATAAAACTACATGGTGCATACAATATTTTTTTTGGTTCTGGACTTTTGACTAATTTGCATAAATGGATGGAATGATAGGTAAAATTACATCTAAAACCTAATATGTGGAAAGTTTTTAACATTGTTCTCTTATGCCTTCAATGGGTATGGGAACTACATAAGTTAGAATCCTTCCAAAAAAGATTTTTTTTCCCCACTAAAATCTATGGAATTCGTTCCCATGGATTTGTGCTTCCCATGTGCTGTTCAAATGGATGGGAACTGGGTGAAAAATATATAGGTTCTGTACCTTCTGTAATACACCTCTGCTTCCATAGGTGAGGAAACTGCTATTCCATGTTCGTTTGCAAGAGCTATGATTAAAAGGGAACATGTTTATGACTAGCAAGTTGTTAGATAGCACCTAAAACTTATTAAATTAGTGTATTCTGTAACAGAGTATCTCCTAGAAATTTTAAGTCATGTTTGGAAAGTGAATTTGTAGATGTTTTTCATTAATAAAATAGTTTTTACTGGTCAACTCAATCTACGATTGAAATCTTTACAAGGTAAGTATGTTTCTTGTCTGATAAATTCAATTAGATTCTTACTTTTGTTACTGATAACTTCATCTCTTTCTGTTAAAAGAAACTGAGGCATCTTCTTTTGAAGTCCTTAAAAACTTTAACTATTTCAAAGCTACCACTGATCTTTTTTCTATATTAAATGCACTGCCATCTTTAAAAGTTAGCACAGATTGCTTTAGATAATGAGAGCCTAGACTTCTGAAACCTACAAACATTTTTACCTTCAGCAATTACAATTTCTATTTTATTTCTAACTATTTTTATTTAAATACTTTAAAATTTTTTAGAAATCTGTCATTATTGTTGGGGCTGGTGCAGCAGGATTAGCAGCAGCCCGACAACTGCACAACTTTGGGATTAAGGTAAGAAGTTTTAGCGTACATTACTTAAAAAAAAAATCAGACTTCCTCTGCTTTGAAAAGTGTTGCTCATCAAAAAGAAAAAGCCTACATTCTTGTTACAAACATGTATGTATAGGGCATCCTAATTAATTTGTGAAATCTGGGGGTTTACTGAGTAATCCTGCTGTTTAAAGCCAGCATTTATTTGTATCTAAAATTAAACAGCATGCAGCATATATTTTGTATAGATGCTGCAGCCAGATCATTGTGTTTAATAGCCCGTAGCATGCCTTAAACTCCAATTTTGAGATTTCCTGAATAAATCTTCAGCTTTTTTTAAAAAGGCTTATTTTGGTTAGGGTTGTTTCTAAAGTAACAGTTATATTTGTTTATCCCCAAGTGTAACATTTCTAAGATGATTTCAATGCATAAATTAACTACAAATAATCCAGAAATGAAAAAAAAAAAAAAAGTGTTAAGATTGCTAACATTGCTAGATTGCTCAGGGTTTTTTGGGGGTTTTTTTGTGTTTTGTTTTCTCCTTTGCTCTGGAGTTGAACAGATATGTTTAATAGAATTAAATCTTCCAATTTACTAAGATGTGTATTGCCACAGGTCATTGTCTTAGAAGCTAAGGACAGAATTGGTGGCCGAGTGTGGGATGATAAGACATTCACAGGAGTCACTGTTGGAAGAGGTGCTCAAATCGTCAACGGATGCGTCAACAACCCAATGGCACTAATGTGTGAGCAAGTGGGTTCCTGCAGTGGTCATGATTATCACTAGTGAAAAACTTGTTAAAGCCAGGCTCAGATGGCTGGGTAAGGGTGGGAGTCCTTTTCTTGTGACATGATTAAAATCCTGTTCTGCATTGTAAGTAAACTCCGTGCTGCTAATATATCTTTGATAACAGCTGGGAGTAGAGAAGGCCTGTAGAATGGTTTCAGGCACATTATGTAAAGAAAAACAAGGTGGGTCCAGCTTCAGAACAAGAAGAAACCCCTTTTTTCCTCTTTTCCAGAGACAGTAACATAGAAGGTCCCCAGCAGCCTTCCTTAGGGCTCAGAAAGGCTTTACTGTGGTAGGCTACTGCTTCTGTGATGGATTTGCCTCTGCTGCCTCTCAATATTTCTAGTTAAATTCTGCACAAGTTAAGATTAACATGTCTAGCAACTAAATTGCTACTGATGCAAATATGCTGTGGTACAATTTCCTTAAAAATTCTTACTACTTGCTGGTTTGGTTTAGGTTTTTTGGAGGTAGGAATCTGAATTTTGCCATGTGGAATCTGAGCGTGGGTTTTGCTCAGAGACATGCGCAAACCCAGCCCATGCCATTTTAATTATTTAGTGCCCTATAGTGCCAGGAAGAAATTCTATTTCTTTTTTCTTTTTTTTCATCATGTTTTACTTATGAAATGGGGAACAATGTCTTCTGGATACATTTCAGATACTCATCCCTTTGTGGACATTTATTGTAATTTTTCATTGAAAGTTCAGCTGTATCTTAAGATCTGCAGTGGTGACCAACAGCCTAGAGAGATGTGAGGATATGTGATAAACACTGGAGGCATGCCCTAAGTAGCAAGGCCTTAGGAAGAAATTAGCACTTACATCTGTGCTGGTTTTTTTTTGAATGAATGTAGAATGCAAAACGATCTTTATTTGAATTTAGCTCTGTTGTGTTTTTGATGCAGGTTGGACAAGCAAAGCAAGGTTTAATTCCAAATAATTTCTTTCTTTGCTTGTTTGTTAATAACACTGGTGGTAACTGGCAAGCAATATCCTGTCAATTCCTGAATTCAGGGAACTGTCTGGGCCTCAGACAGCAGAAAGTTGTAGAAAGTTACTGATTTTAATTGTGACTTAGAAAATACATTGAGGTAGAAATAAAGGAGACTGGTTCATCATGTTTTATTACCAGACTCTAAATTTCGGTACTAGCCTTTGCCTGGCAGGAAAGTTGCAGAGGAGGTGTCTTTGAATCCCCAATAAAGGAAAGGATGGAAAAGTGGGGGAAAAACCAATTTGTGGACAATTAACAGATGGAAGGATTGTTGGTATTCCAGTTTGAAGAGAGCAAGAGTTACTCTGACTAAAGTTGTTGATGTTTTTTAAATGGTATCACTTAAATGTGAGGCACTCACCTTAGGTTAAATAACTGAGCAGGCTGGGTCCTTTTCCATACTTAAAAAAAGCAATAATTTTTTTTCCTTTTTTTTTTTTTTAAAGCTTGGCATTAAAATGCACAAACTAGGGGAGAAATGTGACTTGATCCAGGAAGGTGGAAGGATAACAGATCCCACTATTGATAAACGTATGGACTTTCATTTCAATGCCATCCTAGATGTCGTCTCTGAGTGGAGAAAAGATAAAACCCAACATCAAGATGTTCCTCTTGGTGGTAAGTGAGACATGTACTGAAGATGTTGGCGGTGTTCATAAAGTTCTATATTAAACTGGCTCTTACATCAGGTGTATGGCTGTCCATCTGACCTTAAATCCAATAGATATTTCTGATATTGTATCTTGTTTTCATGAGGTAGCTTTTTCAGTAAAACTATCAGTTCAAAAGACTTGCTTCTGGCTGAAGCAGGCCATAGCTAGACTTGGCTCTTATACTTTTTGACTAATCTGCCTAAAAAAGTGCCTGATCAAAGCCTTCTGCTGGCAGGAATAGTCCTATTTCCATTGGTAACGCCTCCCACCACATTTGCAGCTTGTAAACTCAACAGCAAAAAATAAACTTGCTCAGAAATATCTGCCTCCCAAATCTCTTCAGCATGGATTCTGTAAAACAGAATTAATTAATAACCCCTATGTTCTTCAGTGAGCCCTAGATCAAATTTCTCAGTTCTTTGATTTTCTAAAAATTAATCAGGATTTATTTGAAAGGATCTTCCATTATCTGAATGTGTATTTTACCTGAAATCTTTAACTGTATATCGATGATAAATAAACAATTAATTTCTCTTCTGTCTCACTCAGAAATCTATGAGTAAACAACAAAGGTGTATTCCATCACTGCAAAGATCTTGTGTTTTTTGTTTGAGTTGGTTTTTTTTTTTTTTCCCCTATGAGAAGAAAAGTATCTTGGTACAAATTAGCAATAAGCATGAAAATCTTGTGATCCAGGGAACAGCATGTTGAAATGCAGTAGCACTTCTGACAAATTGTCATATATTCTTATTTTAAATAAAATAAGGATTTTATTCTTTCACAGAAAAAATACAAGAGATCTATAAAGCCTTTATTCAGGAGTCTGGTATCCAGTTCAGTGAGCTGGAAGAAAAAGTACTACAGTTTCATCTCAGTAATTTGGAATATGCCTGCGGCAGCAATCTCTCTCAGGTGAGTTTTGACATCTGTTCTGAAGTGACTGAGCTTCACAGAATACAGAGTAAGTAACATTGAGAAATCACCTGAACCATTTCTATGGCCCTAGAGGAAGAATCAGCTATCTTGACTATTCCTACACCCATAACCTGTTGTTTGAAAGCACTGAGACACTGACTCCAACACTGCCATATTTAATCTGATGGGAGTTCCTGACGTGCTTCCAGTGAGATGCTCTTTAAGTAGATGTTGAGAGTAGATGTTTAGAAGGGAGCTGAGCATTTTGCTGAGATGCTGGGTGATATGATTCACAGGAGAGTTACTCCTCCTCAGATGTTGGGTGTGACTTCTGCTTCTCAGTTCTGTTTGGAAACTAAGGTATTTCTCTACCCTGCTATGTATCTTGAGAAAAAACTCATTTGACTCCTGAAGCATTCCAGCTCCCTGGTGGTGAGCCCCAGTTCACCAGTCCTAGGTGCTCTCGGCTACACGGTACTTGGCTGCACTCCTGACTTCAGTTTTAACCAAGCAGCTCCAGGAAATACGAAAGTATTATATTGTTGGCAGTGCATTTACACAGTCCTGTTGCTACATTTAAAGACATTTAGTGTCAATAGTACTACAGCAGTGGGACTGGTATGTGCAGATGCACAAATCTGAACTGAGAAGTACACAAGAACATAACAAAAATCTGCAAGACAATGCTATACCAGAGCAGTCACTGGAAAATATTCTGATAGGTCATGAGCACCGAGGGAAATTAAGAAAGATGCAAAAATCTACCTTACCTTAAATTTTAAAATCAAAATATGATTGATTTTATGCATCTGCAATGATAGGAATTGGAATCTGAATAGTAGTTTGAGAATTGTTTCAGATTTTTCACTGCTAAGTGGAAATTGCTTAGTGCAAGTACCACTGTTTTATAAACTATAAGGTTGCAGCAGCTTGGGGGACAAGGTCAATGAAAGGTATCATGCAACAACCTCCAAAGTGACAGAAAAGTTTCATTGAGTTGGGGGGTTTTTGTGTGTTATTTCCCCCTTCATGTTGGGAAATAAGGTATTTCCATTTTTATATGAAGTCCTAAGGCTGTAAAATCTGTTTACTTTGCTAGATACAGACAACTGATATAAACACACTGCAATTCACCTGCATTTTTGTACTATTTTCCTTATTTCCTCTACTAAGCAGAACCATAAATTACCTGCTAGTGACTAACCCATGTTATGACTTTTCTTAATCCACCTATTCATATATTATGTACTAGCGTTAGGTAAACAAGCATTTTGATTTTGTCAGTATTGCCATAAATTCTGGTGATACGCTTTTCTTTTCAAGTTGCAAAGGGGCTAGACTGGCTGATTCTAAACCGTGGAACTTTTCAGAGTACCCATGCCCCCTCACCAGTAGAAACAGACAGTTATGTTTTTTCCACAGGTATCTGCACGCTCATGGGACCACAATGAATTTTTTGCCCAGTTTGCTGGAGATCACACTCTTCTAACTGTAGGATATTCAACTGTGATTGATAAGTTGGCAGAAGGACTGGACATCCGGCTGAATTTCCCAGTGAGTCTGGAAAATGTTGATGCAGTGCCTGTCTTGGATTGCTTACCAAGGGGACAATTTCAGCATTTCTGAAATTCTCCCCGAGTACTATCAGTACTTTAAATATTATGATATTATGATCTTACATGTTAGAATCATGATGATTTTTCTTTTGCAGCTTCACAGAGGCTATTTTTTGTCTTTCAGGATTTCTGTGGAAATTTGCTAGATTGCTTACCAGTGCTATTTTAGCTATTCTTGCTGGAATTTGCATTGCATATGTACATTTTGTAAGACAGTCTCTCAATGTGTCTTTCAATAGGTTCAGAGTATTGACTATTCTGGTGAAGAAGTGCAGGTCACTACTGCAGATGGAACAGTGTGGACAACACAAAAGGTACCAAGTATGCTTCAAGACTAAGAATTTTCGGGAACACACAGTACATGTCCTTTATTTCTTTTCTTTCTCTTGGGAGACTATTTAGTACATTTTCTCCCCACTCAAAGATGAATACTCATGTATTTTAGTGGCCTTTATTTGGGTGTCCTAGATCCTAGTTTTTGGCAAGCATTATAGAATTGGCAAGGATTATAAAGGGTAGTACTAAAAATGTGAAGCAAATAGATTTTTATCTGGTCTTTCAAGTGTCATTTATGTTACATAGTCCCATTCCCTGCTCAGCTTTACCCCACTTAGCACATGTAACCTGTTAAAATTTCCAGGATTTGAAAACCCCCATTTCTCAGTTTCTCTTATTCTCTGTATCCCCACTTTCTTCATGCTCAATTTAGCTTTCAGTAATTTTTAAAATGATACATAAACTTGATTAAGATTGGCTTGACATCAACAGTGTTATTGAGTGTATTTTAAAGAGACGGAATCTCTGAAGGAATTCAAACAAAACCAAACTACTGACTACCTCTCATTTCAAAGTTTTGTTAATCTGAGAGACATTGACTATATAATTTACTGAAGTATTGGAAGCATGGTTAGCCATTGTGATACAAGCAGTTCAACAGACTGTGACTTAAAATCAGTGAACTGTTCTCACTTGAATGTAAGGCATGTGTTTCCCATTAATGGGAACTAAAACCAGACACTCATCCAGGAATGTCTGGTGCGTTATTATGCTGCATTGTACTAGCGTGTCACCCTGGGTTTTCTGCATTTTTTAAAACCTTCTGATTGTTCATAAGAGGCAGTCAGTCTCTTTAGCTTCTGCACAATACTAGGAGCAGTTTTCCCTTTTTCTCATACATGGTAACATAAAGAAACCTTTTGTTTTTCATTCCCTGTCCTTTGTTTGCATATTTCTAACCTGAAAACAATTGTAACTGACAGTTGGTCTGGCCATTCAGCTGGGAGGTGATAACTCCGGAAGCCAATCCACAGCCAGACCCACAAATGTATAAAAGTAAGAAATAAACAGGCAGGGGGCTCTCGGCCTTGGGCTCTCTCTGAGGAACATCTCTGCCCTGCAAATCTCTGGTCTTCGTGTGATTGCTTTGCGTGTCGCGATCACACTAGCGTAATCCAAGATACTTAGTAGGATGCTGTGAGTCTTGAGTGACATATTCAGGTATTGGTACTGTTGTGATTGTAGCTATCTCTTTCAGGTATTAGTGACTGTACCACTGGCCCTTCTTCAGAAAAATGCCATTCAGTTTAATCCTCCACTGTCAGAAAAAAAAATTAAAGCCATTAATAGTTTGGGAGCAGGAGTCATTGAGAAAGTAAGTGATTTCATATTATCTTTAATTTTCTTTTCATAGAAACATTGGTTGTTTTGTCCCTCTTGCTTTTGCAGTGTATTTATCAGGGTTATCAGGGTTTATGATGCATAAACATACGTTTATGTTTTACTTGTATACAGTAGCCCAGGAGAGCAAAATGTTGTTGGGGATCACATGTACTTCTGTTTCTTAGATTTCACAACTTAATGGCATTTTAAAAGAAACTGTTTACAGAAGAATTTCATGGCTTAAACATTTTGTGCCTAATTTTGATTCATGATGGCCTTGGATCTTTCAGAATTCCAATAAGGTGTTTACTTCAGGCCATTTTAACCTTGTGAATTCATAAGTATTTGCAAAAAATACTGAAAGTTGGGTGTTAGACCAGTGTAAAATCTCCTACTCTTTACCAATACAAAACCACAGCCTTTCCTGAAAGTCTCCCCAGTAAGAAGTGTGCTTAGAACAAAACAGTAACAAATTAATGCCAGGAACAGGATTATAAGAATGTTAAAATTTAAAGACAAGATTAAGAAACTCCAAATACAGGATGCCGCTCATTTGAGTTATACATTAGGTTTAAAAAAAAAAGCTGCTGAATTTCTTGAGCAATTTACACAATTACTTCCATTGTGGATTTGATATTCTGTGCATTTGCAGTTTATGACATCAGCATTTTTTTTTTCTTTGCCTGTCCCCTTTGGAGCACAGATTTATATATTCTCTGTTGAGACCCACTGATAGGAAGAGCTGTGTCTAAATGAGTGGAGACAGAAAAATGCATTAGAAGAACATATACCATATCCTGTTATGAGTTTTGTGGTATGAAATGCTTAAATTCCAGTCTTCTGTATCTTTCTAGATTGCCTTGCAGTTTCCATATAGATTTTGGGATAGTAAAATACAAGGAGCTGATTTTTTTGGTCATGTTCCACCCAATTCCAGCCAACGTGGGCTCTTTAGTGTCTTCTATGACATGGATCCAGAGGTATGATACATGCCAACTGTATTTCCTCTTGGCCATTCATAAATTCAATTAGAAATCTAGGTGCAGTAATTACTGAAAAACAAAATTTTTCTTCATCCCTCCCCCCCCATCTTCAACTATTAAAAACAGTGGAAACAGTGTTATTTATCAAGAAAAATCTCATCAATATTTTGTTGTAATAAATGGGAATTTTTTCCATTGTTTGGATACAGACTAATATACAAGCAAGTACGTTCTCTATTTCTACTGAAGACAAGGCTGTAATACCTTACTATAAATCTATTAATGTGGGAAAAAGGCTACCAGTCACTTCCAGTTTATGACTTCTGTTTCCTTACTAAATCAGCTAAAAATGTAGTTAGAAAGAACATGCTGACTTACTAATGCTTTCTGCCTTGCAGCATTCTGAATAACTATTTGGAATAGCAGAAGAAAAGACAAGTTCTGTGTGAAACTGAGATCTGTGGGGTCTCATAAATTTCAAAGCAAGTTCAAACCAGTGGGTTGACATAATTTCTCTTCCCTGTCAGTTCCAAGCAGACACATTACACATTTATATTATACCCCTTCATACTTATACAACAACTGCTGCTTACTTGACAGCAATTAAAAGGCCATTTTGTAACCTGATGTCTTACTCCAAAAGGAAACCATCCTGGGACATTTGTGCTCTGTTACTGCCTGATTTGTGCTTGTATACAACTTTGCTTAAATGAGTTCTCTCCAGCTCAGAACTCCAGCTGAGTTTTCTTAAGCTCATGTTACAAGAGGTTCAGTGTGCTGGGTGCTGTCTAGAGACTCTAAATATAATGCTTATTTTGCATAATAGCTATTCTCTACTAGTTCTTAAAATTAGTAATAGAAGTATTATTGCCTTACATAAACAAGAGAGGCAGAATTCTTTAAAGGCACTGAGAACCTCTGTGCTCTTCCCTACTCATCACTTCACCTCTAAAACTTATGCACGATGTCATAAAGCAGGTGTTCATGAAGTGGAAGGAAATACCAGTAGATGTGACCTTTCATTTCTTGGTCCAAAATCTGCTGGTAAGAACCTAGTATTAGTCTAATCAAAAACATATCTAACTAGTATTTAAATAGACTGTTTCTGTCACCACATTTTGAAAATGGAGTACAGCTGAGGTGGAAGTTTGGCACAAAACTGAAGCTTAATAGGGTGCACAAAGAATAACACCAGAAATGTAATTTTTGGGGGGTGCAGCCTTAAGTAGGTGGATAGGAAGTTTTCATTGAATTCAGCAAGTTGTAAAAGGGGCTGACTGTAACAGATCTGTGAACTAGACATCAGAAGATATAGTAATTTGAGCATAAATACTGTAGAATATACACCCTTTGTTCCAAGGAATCAAACCCACTTTCTCTAGAACAGCAGTTGTTTTTCAGCTGAAAATATCTTTGCAATGCCAATTAAAAGAGACTGATTATTAAATACTTAATAAGATCTTGTTTTTAGGGCAAAGAAAGCATTTTAATGTCAGTGGTCACTGGAGATGCTGTGACAACCATTAAGAATTTGGATGATCAGCAAGTACTGCAACAGTGTATGACTGTACTCCGAGAACTGTTTAAGGAGCAGGTAAGAGAAGCCTCTTTTATTAAGAGATGAATTAACTTGTCACCAGAATAAAGCTTTCAAATGTAGTACTTCATGATGTATAGGCATTTAAAACTATTTTTCTTTTCTTGTCAGTTTCAGGAAATAAGCTTTGAGACATACTAAAAATCACAATTTTTGGTCTCTTGTGTGAAAAATGAATATTGAAATATCTTATATCTCTCTGAAGGAAGTAATATATAACTGAAAAATAGAAATGAACTACTGTCCTTTAAAATGCTTTTAAAAAGCAAAATAAAAGCAGTACTTTAGGCAGGTAACACAAAACATACTTCTTACTTAGTTGTCACTTTTTTTCTGGTCATCACTCTAATATATGATAAGATCTTTAAGCTAGTTGAATTTGATTGATTTCTGCCTTCCCCTATGCCAAGGCAACTGAAGTTACAACACCCCCAAACCAATCCCATTCATTTCTCTTCTATTAACTAACAACTCTTTCTCAGCTATCTTGGGGCGGAGGTACAGGCAAAATGATATAGCAAGGGCCCTGCATCCTGAATGTAAAAAAACCCACTAGATAAAAATTTCTACCTTTTTTCCTTCTCCCAGATCATCATTAGGATAAAAACTAATAGGAAAATCAGGGAAATCTGGGGCAAACAAAATGCTATCACTTAGCAATGTTATTTGCATTCCATTCTAGAGACAATGATGCCTCAATTAATTTACTTAGAACAGTTACATCCCCAGGAATGATTATGTTCAGGGGTGATCTCTCAAGTTTTACTGATGGTTCAAATGTTAGGATTAATGATCTTGGAAGAACTTCAGTATCTGGAAACTCAACAGTTCCTAGAAACATACGTTTGGTAACAGCTTTATTGTTACTAGAACCACATGCAGTGGAAGTTCACATACCTATATCTTGATTGCATGAAAATGTAGCAAATGGGTCTTTGGTTTCAGTGCCACTCTAGTCCAGAAGAGTGATTTTCACAGCTGTCTCCATGGTTTACAGCAGTTGTGAATTTCAGTCACCTGAGGACAATGCAGTGGTATTTTCAAAGACAAGATAGCTTCAGGGGCGTATCAGAGCTACTTCTGGGACATCCATACAACTTGTCATATTTGACTGGTCCTTGTCTTGATTGCTTGAGCTTGAGTTTCTCATGTGCTGCCTGAATGGAATTTATTTATCGATACCAGACATTGTGCAAGAGGCAACCAGAGCTGCTTCTGTTTACTTGTCATGAGCTCCTCCAGAGTAAGACACAGCTGTAGTTGACTGAGCCTTCGTACAAGTCTTACTCAGGCTCTTTTTGGTAGAAATCTGTGGAATTTGCATGCTGCAACGTGACAGAGAATACACACTATTACTTGTTGTGGCTCAGCCAGACCCTCGCTTCCTGGTTTTTGTTTTCTCCCTGAACCTAGTTTTCAAGACAGCTCATTTTCTGATCTTAGATAAGTAATCTTATTTATCCATTGGAATAAAATTATCTCCAAAATGAAAATTGAATTTTGAGATTTAACAAGCTAGATATAACAAGCATTATGACTAACCAACCAAGACAAAAATTGCTTACATTATACATACAAACATGTTGAAAAATATCAGTATTATTATTTGATTACAAGAGCATGTGTATATGCATTTTGAGGGGAATTTTTTTCTCAGGTACTTCATAGGTGTATTACAATACGCAGATCTGTTCCATTCAGAATAGTGCATCTGTGATGTTTCAGGGATCAACAAAATTATCTTTGTGGTTAATACGATAATAAAAAAAGATCAGGAATTTCATTCTGGAATGTGATCTAATTTGTATGTTACTAATACTAAATACTCTAAAGATTACTAGAAACTGAGAAAAAGCTGTGCAACTCTGAACTTTTCTTTGCAGTGTTTAACTTTTATTTTGGTTATACAGGAGGTTCCTGACCCAGTGAAGTTCTTTGTTACTCGATGGAGCAACGACCCTTGGCTGCAGATGGCATACAGTTTTGTGAAAACAGGGGGCAGTGGTGAAGCTTATGACATCATAGCTGAAGACATACAAGGAAAAGTTTTTTTTGCTGGTGAGGTAAGTATCTTTGTTATCCTTGATTAAGGTTATTGGGAGGAGTTTCTTATGGAAGATCATCTCTTGCTACCCAACACCATTAATGTAAAGGTAATATATAAATATTCTATTATGATTCTTGACACAAGACCCTTTCTATTCATACTATTACTGGGCATGGGGAGTCTGCCAAATATGTCAGGTCAGAAGTAAAATGCCTTTTTAGTCAAATTGTCTTTCTGTTACTCTGCTTGTGCATAACATAACAAATGCACCATGATAATGTAGGTGCAATCTGTACTGCTGAAGAACTTAACCTGCCCCACTAAAGTGCAGATAGCAGAACAGACTGCTGCTTTTGTAGTTGACTTGCTTGCAAATTTTGAAGTTCCTAAAATGGTTCCTTTAATGGTCTTTCTAAGGAGTTTTCCATGGCTGTTAAAAATGTAGGTATATGCTTTAGGAAAACAAAACTGATGTTATAAACTAAAATTCTGTAGTATTAGCTTTAGAAACAGTTGACTTTTTTTTCTTTTTCTTTTTTTAAATACAGGCCACAAACAGGCACTTTCCTCAGACCGTTACAGGAGCTTACCTGAGTGGGGTTCGAGAAGCCAGCAAAATAGCAGCATTTTAAGTACTGAAATTTTGTGTTTATAGACATATTTTTAATTGATTTCTGTGGGTAAAAGTATCTTCAAGTTTCCTAATGCTGCCTTTTTCCTATGTGGTACTTGAATAGTATATGGTACCTGAAGATAAAATCTTCATCTTCCTTTTCCTCTTTCTACCCCATCCCATTTTTAAGCCCTGATGATACATATTGTTGGGGGCTTTTTTCCAGCTAAGGTATTACTAGCAGGAGTGACATTGGAATTGCTGGCCACAGCTTAACTGAGAGAACTTTTGTCAAGAGTCCTCTTCTGTATGGCTCAAGTCATGTTATTGTGAACCTTCATTTCAGAAGGTCAGATTAAAACAAGACTAAGTTAACAAACAGCATTAAAAATGCTGACAGTTAGTAATGATATGGGAATATTCCACTAACTGTACTTCTCAGGTTGATTATGCTCATAGGAGTTCAAACTGGCTTCCAAGAGCTTGAATAGCCTAGAAAAATTCTAGGATTAATGTAGGAAGGAGCTCAACTATCACTTTTCCCACTTGCAATCAGTAACCTTTTCTATAATATTTTTTCATATTCTTAGCATCCACTAAGTGGGCTCTGGGATATGAAGTTTGTTCCTTTAAATAAGAGAGCTGGAACAGTTTACAGTGCAATCACAGAAAGGTTATTGTAGCTAATCAAAACTTGAAAAATTAACTTCTACATTACTTTAAAAAACTTTGAAATATCTTTGCAACTTATTCAGAGAAATTCTTGTTACAACAGGCTAAAAATTTAGATTTGCTCATTGCTTCTGTAGAAACAAGACAGCTTAAAAATACCATTATTACTATGATTATTTTGAAAACAAACTTCCAGGTTCATTTGGGCTGAATAGAGGAAGTATCTGCTGATAAGACTGTACAGTGGGGAGTGCAGGACTGTAAGTTCCTAATAGCTCATTCAATTTTTATATTAAAAAATAAGTGAAGAGGGATAAGGAAAAGTATGAACACTCTCATGAAGGGCTGAAACAAGGTGGCTTGCACTTTGACTTGAAGTTTATTTTTTTTTCTTTTATTATGAAAGTATTATTAAAACCAACTTGAGAGAGTAATTCAGTAAGGGCTAGACATCTATCTAGTAGCTTTTTCATGGGACAGGGAGGAAAATATTTTCCAGCAGAACTAAGAGAGATGTAACTGGGATACCTATTGTAATACTGTTCCGCTATATTGATATTAACAAAAGAAAAATTAAAATCCACTTTTAAATTTCTTCCCTCACACCTTCTCTGTAATTGGCTGCATAGTATCATGATTTCTGAAATGGACATAAGCAGTTACTCTATCCTGCCCCATTCTCATGCATAGGCTTTTCTCTTTCATTAATCCCTTCATTTAAGAATGACACAGCAAACATTTTTGACTTACAGTGCTTATTTCCTTAAAGCTGCATCCTTGGAAATAAACAACAGGCAACATTAAGAAAAATCATAGGTTGTTAAGGGGTTGGAATAGACTTTAACAATCACCTTAGTCCCAACATCCCTTGCCATGGGCAGGGACGCCTCATGCTAGACCAGGCTGCTCAAGGCCTTATCCAACCTGGCTTTGAACACCACCAGGGTCCTACTGAATAAATGCAATTTTTCTTTTCAAATATGTAATACTTTGTTTTTAGGGTAGGTATGATATTGTTAAAACCCCTTTATTTAATCTCTAATTTACAAGGTGAAGATGTTTATATAACTAGATGTTTTTCAGATATATATTCTGTTCTGCTTCTTAAAGCCGAGTTATATGGACTAATAGGAAGAGTGTAACTGTTCATAATTTTCCTCTACATAAATGTTGGTATGTACAGTTTTAAAGTATTTCCAATTTTTAAATTGTAATTTGAAGGCTGCAAAGAAGCAAGACAAAGCCTTCTGATGATTAAAAAAAAAAAAAAAAATCAGGACATCAAATTTTGCTTTTTGGCAGTCATTTGCACTTTCTTAATTTCATATATTATAGGCCATCTTACGGCATAACTAGCAAAGATTGTGAGCTATGTATGTTTGAATTGCAAGTTTCTTTCCCACTTTATCATGTAAGACAAATTATGAGGAAAGGAGCTTCTGGTGGTGGGAAAAAAGATTATTACTACAAGCCCAAAACCTTATATTCAATAGCTGCTTCAGCTAACCTTGCTTAAAAACTTCAGTCAGCTTAGTAACAGATATAAACATGTCACATTTCAGGTAGGAATGGTCTGGAAAGTTTAGCTCAGCATCTACTTCTCCACTCCAGAGTTTGTATGAACATGCTTGATGTCATTCTGTTAATTTGTACTTGGGGTTTTCAATTTACCTACAACTTTGCAGCTAGATAAATGCTGTATTCTAGAGACTAGAGATGGACATGAAGAAATACTATCACATTTGGCTCACACTCACAGCATTAGAAAAACTGTTAACAAATGATAAATTTACCCATGGCCTAGTCTACTACTTATTTGTATATTGTTTTGGTGCCAGAGCACTTAAACTGTGTTGTGCTGCACTGAAGTTGGAGGAGTAGATGAAATAAGTATGTTCCATTTAAATTTACATTCATTTGAAATATGTTAGAACATCAGGCTGGTTCTGAGACTTCATTCTTTAATGTTGCCCAAATTTTTTTTTAATATCTATGTTAAAATTTATTTCAAGCATGTATGTATTTTTTCTTTTGTGTTTAATTTATTCCCTCAAATAAAGAACTGGGGAATGTTTTCTTTGAGTAGGTTTGTTTAAATGTTATTAAAAGGATTTGAATGCAGAGCATGATCTGTTACGCTTCAGTTCTTATGTGTGATTATGTTATGGCAGCAGAATAAAACTGGAAAGTATCCACGGGATGCCCCTGTTGTGGCTGTTTTTTTCTTTAAATTTAATGAAGCCTACTTTTTTATTACATTTTATATTAAGATTTCATTTTAGTATATTCTTACAGCTAGACAATTCCTCAGAAGTGCTGCTTTACAGCCTTGTCTAAGGTCTAAGTCTTAATTATACTGTTCTTTGGACAATGCTGTAGTCACTGTCTTTTGCCTCAAAGTTTTACAGAGCAACTCGGAAATTTGTGTTATTTTCCTTAGGCTAGAAGAAATTTAAGCTAGTTATAATTGTATAGAAGCATGCCCCATAATTTTAAAATATCAGCAAATAACCATTTAATGCTTTTCATGGAATAATAGTAGTGAGAACACGTTGTAGGATTGTGGTCCTGAAAGGTTCCTACTAGCACAGACCATTATAAGCAGGTGCAAGCTTGACTACATACTCAAAACATTTAAAATGCGATGACAAATTCTAGTGACACTTATCTACATGGTTCTTCTGAAAAGGAGGTTAGGTGTTCCTTTAGTCTGATAGCAGCTGCCTTCAGAGAAAAATACTCTTATTGCTTTGAAAGTTATTTCACCCATGTGTCAGCCTGAACCAGTGGAAGCATTACTGGGGACAAGAGTCACCTAACCCTGTCCTAATTGATAAGCAGTTCAAAGTTTGTATCCTGAAGATGTGTTTTGTTCTCCAAATGCCAACTCATTACACCTGATACTGCTTTTGAAAAATGATAGCTTAATTTTAAGAAAAACATGCTTTAAAATAGAAATGAAATCCTGGTCTTTAACATAATGTACAAATGAACAGATTTCATCATACTCCCCATAAAAATTACAATCCTTCAAAAAACCCAGAGGGTACTTTTTTTGTTTTGTCCCAGTTGTTCAACACTTAGATCAGAAATAAGTGAAATAGTGCAGTCCAGTGGATGAGACCAAGTGAAAAGCCAGGGCAAGTTACATCATACTGCCATCCTCTTACATCCAGAAACTCTGGAGATCATCTGGTACCAAAGCTGCTACTTGGAACAAGGCCAACATGGAGCTGGTTACTTGGGCTCCTGCCAGACTGATGTCCAAACATCTCCACCAATGGGGATTCCACTGCTCTTCCAGGCCCCCATTTCTGTGACCACCCCCATGGTGAAGTTTCTTCCCCTAACAAAGAACTGCAGTTTCCCTGGTGGCAACTTGTGCCTGTCACGTCCAAGCAGAACCCAGCCCTGCCTTCCCCAGTCTCCCATTTGGGAGTTGCAGACTGCAGGATGATTCCCCTTCCAGCCCCTCACCAACTTGGTGCCCCTCCACTGGACTCAACTCTATGATGTCCATGCCTGCCTTGCCCCAGGGAGCCCACAGCTGGACACTGCTCTGAGGCCAGCTCACAGGTGCTGGACAGGGCACCAGTCACTTCCCCGAGCCGCTGGCCCCACGCTCTCTGCAAGAGCCCCGAGTGCTGTCGGTGTTCCTTATCAGGAGTGCCCACTGCTGAACAGCCTCAATGAGCTGTCTGCAAGAGCCATCTGCCCCTGCCCAGGCCCTTTTTGGCAAAGGTGCTTGGCAAGACACCACTGTCTCCACCCTCACTGTCCAGTGGAGATATTCCATCCCACTGGATACTGCTTCTGCTTTTGTTAACCTGTATGATTCCTGTCAGCCCGCTTCTTCTGCAAGTCAAGAATAAACCTTTAGATCCGTAATTTCCAGCATCTTGCTTTAATACTCCTGAATTTTAAGGCAGGATCAACATTTCTTTGCAGAACGAGAACAACACACCTGTCAGCATTCAAGATGTTTCGTTTCTCAGCAACTGGAATATTGATTTTACTAAATTCCTTATTGCAAGTTTGCACACAGTATTCTGGTATCTTACAGATTTTTCCACTCTCTAAATAATAAACATCAGAAGTAATCTCAGGACTGTTTTCATCTAGTCCAGTTGAAGCTACAGTATTATAGTCGACTTTCTGATTTGAAAACAAGGAAGATTAAATCTGCCCAAGTGGTCATGAAGCACCCTCCCTCTGAAACAGAAGAGCTAGTAATCATCTTTACTAGAATCACTATGCTGACAGCCAGGGGCTTTATTTGTCCAGATTAAATACTGGCCTCCAAAAGGGTTATTTTCAAGCTTAGCAGCTTAGCAGTGGCTAATGTAAACTCATACAATTTTTAGATCTTGCTTTGTCATGTGCCTTGCAACAGGGTAACATAGAAAGACCACAGACCCTGTAGTCCAAGAAGTTTGTTAGTCTAGAGCTTCTGGAAAAAAGTGGGATGGAATTTACAGCTGTGTCTTTGTAATTTCATCTTGGTTAGACATGGCTGACCACTCTACCCTGGGTTACCACCTGTAGGGGATTTAGTATTTATTCTCTTTCTGTGGGAGGGAGAGATTAGGAGAAAAAAACAAAGCAGGCTTAAGCTTAAAAATGAACAAAAAATAGTTTTATTAACACACACTAAAAGAATGAAAAAAAAAAAAACCCAGAAAAAACCTAAACTAAAACAGAATGACACTTTAAAACACCCTTCTCTCCTCTTACAAACTATTAACTTTCTTATTAAACAACATGGAAAGACACAACTTCAGATTTTCAGTCAGTTTCACTATTTAGACATAACCACTCATTACTTTAGGAGAAGAGTCTCTCTAAGGTTTTTTTTTATGAAGATGTTTGCCACAAGACAAAATAGTCCAGTGCTCTGAATGTCACACATGTGCTGCTGCCTGGAGTTTTCACAGACTGATGTTCTATCAGCAAAGCTTCTCAGTTTACCTGGGGTACTATTTACAAATACTTCTTCTAGTCTAAAATCATCTGTCTCAAAGGCTGAGACTTCCTTTTAACCCAGGAGCAGAGGCTTTAAAGTTCCCAAATAAATCTCACTTACATCAGTCCTCAATTTTGATTAGAATTAGCATTCTACCCAGCAACACTAAGATGCCGCAGGACAGTTCATTTCTCCATAGTTTACCTGAGAAGTCCGGTTAAAAATGTCCACTTCTTCAATCCTATTCCAATATTATTAGTTCTTTCACTTCTAATCTGACTTCATTCAGTGTCTGTTCTACGTATCCTCTGTTTTCTTTCTTCTTTCTCTCAAGGAAGAGTTGTGCTTTAAAAGCTCTGTGTTGCTAGGAAACGGTTAAATTCTACCGGGCCTGCAAGGGCCACCTGCACGACCTGGGCTGCAGGAGACTGAAGGAAATGCAAAGCTGTGCTGATGGAGGAAGTTGGTAGACGTCCTTTTTTCCACCCCTCAGTCTCATCCAGGGCGGCTCAGGTTAAAGTTGTTATTAAGCTGCAGGCTTTCCCTCTCTGCTGCCAGCAGTGATTAAGCTGGGCCATGTTTTGGCCCCTTCTGCTGCAGTCCCAAGCACGTGGTCAGCACTGCCGAGCTGCAGCTGCCCCTCTCCCTGCCAGCAGCAGGGGAAAGGGGCTCAGCCGGCCCAGGCTGCTCCCTGTGCTGGCAGCGGCCCTCAGAAGCCCGGCTGGGCCCAGCCCGGGCACCCAGAGGGGCAGTAGGGCCCGACCTGGGCTCACCCACTGCCCATGATGTTACCTCATGGCTGATTCCAAAGCAAGAGCGTGACCAATCTGCAGCAGATTAGTTTTAAATATTCCCTCCAAAGTCGCATTGACATTTCCCATTGGTCACCCTAGCTGCCAATATCCCAGCCAGCTTTTTTGTAGGTCCCTGTCCTCCCCCCCAAAACCACTCTACAGTCATGGTAGGGAAAAACATTTCACATTTCTCTAAAACCAGAAAACAAAACTGTGCCAACCCCTGATACCACCTAACTCTAAATGCATGTAACCCCTTTTCAATCCAAACTGCTGACCTCCTTCCCACCTAGCCCTCTCCGTGTTCCTTCTCCTACAGGCTCCATACACTGTTGCCACAAGTGCTCCTAAGAACAGCTGTTTATACACCTGCAAATCGTTCAGATCTAACTTGTGGATTTGCAACTCACCTACCAAAATACTGAATACGAAAAACCTAACTGAAGAGGAAGCAGTACATTGGATTGTAGGAATTATGCTGGAAAGAATCAAATCAAGATAATCAAGATATTAGGACTATTTTTCTCTAGAATACAATGATCAAGGCATTACCTTAAGCATCTGGAAGGTACATACCTGAACAATTCAGTTATCTTTTATCCAGTTAAGGCATTTCTATTTTTTGAGACTCTGTGAACAGGATTTAGATCCTTGATCAGTTGTGCTTCTAATCCAACACCAACAGGATAAGCAGGACATTTTATTTAACTTTTAGTACTCTCTTGCAGCCTTTCTCCCAGCTGCGGAAAGAACTGGAATCCTGTATCAGCTGCAACCAGACTGGTATGGATTAGCAAGGAAACAGGCATTTGCTCTCTGAGGACTAACACTGAGTTAAGAGATTCAAACACAGCATTTGAAGGATGTCAGGTTCATTTCCACTGCATCTGTGCAATTCTAAAGTGGCAACTAATGCACATACACAATAAATAGAAGTATGCTATCCTTTTCTAAATTTTCATTAGAATTTAAACTACTAAAAATGTTTGCACTTTGGAGTTGTGAATCTTAAAAACACTTCTTGACCCATATAATTAAAATTGGCTAGTACATTTACATGAAAATCAAAAGGCAGTTCAAGAATTTGTAAAACATCAAAACTTAATCCAAGTAGCTTTCTGCTCTTAAGACTGAGTGGGAATTTTTTGATGCTCTTAATTGCAAAGTAGAAAGTATTCTTTCTGCTAAGACAGTTCATAGGAAATCCCCCCAAAAACCAAAACAAAACACAAATCAACCTCACAGAAGATATAAAATCCTGGTGTAAGGACATACATTTCAGCAATAGTGTCTTCTGAAGTAGAGAAGCCAATATTTTCTAACAGATGAGATAAAGAGAAACAACCTTGTTTCTCTATATGTTTGTTTGTTTTTTACTATACATGTATGCAAATGTTAGATTAAAACTGATTTACATTTTTATGAAAGACATTTATTGAATACAAAAAAATCCCCATTACATTCGGCCTTATTACAAATGATTACACACAAAGAAATTCAAAAGCGTGTGTGTAAGATCAACAGTCTAACTGGCTGAACATTTTCAGAATTTAGATAGTTTATGAACCCTTACTTCTCAACTGTACAATAATAAAATCCAAAAAAATACGCCTTGTCTTTCTGCAATACTAGTCAGAGGGATTCTGTGCTCATGGTGTGAATGGCAGCCCACACTTGGGCAGCTCTTAGTTTCATGATTTTAAGCGTAGGACTTCCCATATTAGAAACAAGGAATATGGAGAAAATCCAAAGAAAAATGTATGCAAAGAGTTTGCTTTGACCTACAAGCTGCTAGCCAAACTTCAAGACTGCAGGCTTAAAAGTACCATTGGCCATGCTGAGGAAACGAAGTTCAGGTTCAGAAAAGCCTTCCCACACCGAAGAGAGGTTAAACACACATTCACATCAGTGCTGCTTGATTTGGAAGTCCTACTGTGGATTTCCTAAGCTACCAAGCCTCCAGCTGTATATCTTGGATACCTACTTCTGAGATGCTAGGCCATCAGGTCAAGACACCAAGATAGAAGATATTTTGCAAAGTGAACTTTAGAAATTTTCCTATTGCCTTTAGAGGGATTTTATTTACTACATCCAAGACATTGAAACAATGTCTGTAGTCTTTGTATAAAGTTAAACTACAGGTATAAAGCTACAGTTTAGTTTCTGTACAAGGTAAGAATGAAACAAATGATGAAACCTCAGCTCATTTTCATGAAACTTCTGCACATCATTGTTATCACTGCCTCACACTGACATTTCATGTCATAAATTCAAAGATATCAAGATTAAAAAACTGATTTGCACAAAAGAAATTTGAAATAACTTTATATACACAACAAAAAGCCTTTTAAAAGTACAAAAATAACATCTATATGCCAATTAGTTACCATGCTGTTATAGTTCTTTCAGTGCCTACACATGCAAGACTGTAATCTAGATTCAGAGTAAATCTGTTTCTGTAGACTGTATCAGAATATAAACGAGATTAATATGTAACTCTTCTCATTGTCAGAATTAATATGTATTCAAAATATCTTTGTAACCAATACTGCAATATTCCAGTCTCTGCATGTTTATGTGTAGATAAGCAGCTTTCATCTTAGTCGATTTTAAAATCTCCTGTATGACGGTAATCCACACTAAAAAGCTACAATGGCTCTAATCAATCTAGTTACACAACACAATTCAAAATGTACAAAACTATAAAAAAGGGAACATTTATTGCCATGCATGAAACTTAAGTATGTTCAACTAAAATTTGCATCAAATGCAGTTCTGTTTAAAAACAAAACAAAACAAAACAAAACCACACAAAGCAATTTACATTAACACTCTTAACATTAAATCAGAAGAATTAGCTCTGACTAAATACCACAAGGGTAAGACACATTCCTTTTGCTGGTGCCTATCAGATCTTCAAATTCATGGAAACATAAACCCAGGAATCTTCATTTCCCATAGTCAAATCAGATCATGAAATCAACTGAAAAGAGAAGTGTATTAGTTTTCTCCTTTTTCTCAATTTAATAACATATAACCTCTCCTTTTGTATCACATTATCATGAAAATACACTCTCTTTTTACTGTCATAAAAACCCCCAAAACATTCCTGGAGCAGACAAATTGCTTTCTCATGTCTTTGCTCATAGTGACACAAGTATGCACAAGACATAGACACAGCAATTCTGGATAGTCACGTATGAACATCTCTGAGTGAAGTCACAAGAAAATGAAGTAACTTGATTAACTCCATTAAGTGAACCACACTTCTCTGGTTCCATTTTTAGTTTCAGGGCAAGCAAAAGTAATGAAACCTGATTTTTTTTTTACAAATTACGAACCTCAGATTGGACAATAAACTCTCTGTCCAAAGTACAGTAGATAAGCGAACTACCAGGAGCACATAGAGAAAAGCATCTGTCTTTATTCCCTTTTGCCTCAGCCGACAGGTCTGCAAAGCTTGTACAGCTTCATGCATTGTTGTCTATGAATGTACGTGATCAGTGCCTGAAGTAGAGTGCATCTTGCAGCCAAGGTTGTAATTTAAAGCAATTTAAAGCTTTTTACAGTACAAGTCTAAAAACTATGTTAAAAACTATGATAACGTTAACTCTAGTCATGCTCACCAAAGAAATGCATAAGAGTAGTAGTGGCATGCTAAGAAAAGAATCTGAAGCGATTACTTTTTTAAAGAGGGAAAAACAAGGGAAAAAAACCCTTAACATCAAAGGTTTAGGGGAGCACTAAACTTTCAATATTATACAAGAAACTATTAAAACTGGTGTAAGAGGGTGCCACACCAGGCTGGGAAAAAAAAAAAAAAAAAGAAGCCACCCCAACCCAGAATATCTTCTAAATGATAAAGTCTTTACCTCTTTGACTGTTTTTTTAATGAAGTCTTTTCTGTCAGATAGATCATAACTAGGATATTTTTCATACACCTAAAAAAAGTAAAAAAAACAAAAACAAAAACAAACCTCAAATTACTATCATTCAGTGGATTGTATGAATAGAAAAAGCTTAAATGAAATTAGGGCAAAAACTGATGTTGGTACTTCTAGTACTACAACTGCCAAAATTGCCCTATGTTAATTAGGGAAAGACACAAGCTTATTTTCCTGTCTTAATTTCAACCACATAAATATCTAAATGCATGTACTCCTTTATGTTTGGTCACTGACCAAACTGGAACTATAATTTTTCACATCAACAAACTGAAATGCCTAGCTTGCTGTGTCACACAAGTAAGGATTCTCCAATTTTTGTTTTAAATGTTCTCTTAAGCAGTCAGATAGCCCTGCATTAGTGTAGGAAGCTAAACAATTCATGCAAAATAAATAAGCCTTGGTATTTGATAATAAGTAAAACTGCGATCATTTCAAGAGACTAACAGAAGAGTCAACATATTTGAGTGCTATTGTATAACTCCTCTTTGGTTAACAGGGTGGGAGAGGACCCAACAAACAAAAAACAGATGCCAACACTGATAACCAATTCAGACCATTTTATTTCAGCGTACCAAATTTCAGACTTATAGAACGACTATAAATATGAAAAGAAGTTACATACAGTTTTCTCATAACTTCTAGTTTAGTATTCTCAAGACAACTTCTTGAAATTATCAGGAAAACCAAACATATGAGTTAACCAGAAAATATCAAGGTAACTGTATTGTTTGTGTTTCGGTCACTTTTCCCCACCTTTCCCTTCTCTGGCCACATAGTTCCCACCTGTTCTGACAATTAATGGATTTCTTGCTGAATTGATTCAACTCACTAACTCAGCTGAGAACTATTCTGATAAACGCTGATAGGCAACAGCTGAATGGACTTCCAAAGAGAAAGCAGGAAGAGTGAGTGTGCAAGGTGAGCAGCAGAAATGAACAGAGCACAGGACACAACTCTCCCCCATAGATAGCAACAATGCTGCTGCATTGTTGAAACATGTCAGATATTTTCACTGTCACAAGTGGCACTTGGTCTGGAGGTAATACTGCCCAGGCAGCTAATTTTAGTACTTCCCTTTTAATGCTGATATCAGTGTTGCATCTCTAAAGATTAAAGCCCTCACTATTATAGCTATTAACAAGTAAATAAACCAATGCAAAACTATTTAGTTTCTGAACAACAGTGCAGAGTACAAGCCTCCATTTCTGAAATTATAATAAAAGTCAGTTCACAAACAATCCAGTACCTATAAAGAGACTGCAAAATTGTCTTTACTTACCTCCTTGCATATTTGTTTCATTGTAACCTCCTCCAAGTTGGCATTGGCCAACAAATTCTTGACAGTTTCTTTCAGTTCTTCATCCGTGGGTGGTTTCTTCAGTTTTTTTATTAAAGGTTCATCATCTGAACTATCCTCAGACTCGCTTTCTAAATATTAATGAAGAACAATTTGGATTGTAATAGGTTTTCAGTTTCTCTGTTTTCTTCCTTAAAAACAGAAGCCACCAGAACTTTCCACAAACATCCAATACATATGTTTTCCTTTTAAATAGACCTCTTGCTAGACCATCCATTTAAAAACAAAGCTAATGCTATCAGTATTACATTTACTAATTAATTTTTGTAATTATTGATGAACCATCAGTTTACAAATCAACAAGAACTCTAAAAAGTATGGGACTAATTTAATCTTTCAAACTAATGAAGAAGACTTATTACAATTTTAATTCAGGTATTACGGTGCTAAGAAAATAAAAAAAGCAATTACTTCCTTTAAAAAGGAGTTCGTGTTTCTTTTTTTCCCTAGCAGTGCCATACACTAGGGTCTTGTAATTTCGCAAACTTACTATCAGAAACACCTTGAAAACAAATAAGGAGAACTTTGTAAATGAAATTAAGTGAAGGAGCACAGGACACTCCTACAATCTTTTCCAGCAGAAAAGGCACTAGACTGAATGATTCAAACATCCACTCAGTTCCTCTACTGCCAACAAGATAAAATTCAGAGCAGGTACCAAACAAACTAGATCATGACATTACAGAATGACCTGCTTAATGTTTTGATTTTTGTACTGCAAACATAAATTGGAAACAAAAATGCAGGAGAAGTAAATAAGATATTATGAATATATTATGTAATTTACAGGAAAAATCCATATATAACATTTGTGTATATAAATACATATATATGCTGACGGCAAGATAAGGTGTACACACAATTCAGCCACATTTAGAAGTCAAACTGAAAATACACTGAGTTCAGCACAGGCCAGTTACTTTGCTGTGAAATAAGGCCAAGAAAGAAATTTAGCATAATTTACGCACACCCTTTTGCAAAGCACTGACAAGAAGGGTTAACTAATCTAACCTGATGCTTGTGCTGTAGCACGCATATGCCAGTGCCAGCATTAAACAAAGTACTTCTGGAGTATGGATAAAAACCTGCATTAGTAACTCAGACTACAATTTTGACAGCTTTGGCTACTATCAGAGTGTCAGAGAATTTAAGGTGGGAAAGGACCTCTGGAAATCATCTGGTACCAAAGCTGCTACTTGGAACAAGGCCAACATGGAGCTGGTTACTTGGGCTCCTGCCAGACTGATGTCCAAACATCTCCACCAGTGGGGATTCCACTGCTCCTCCAGGCCCCCATTTCTGTGACCACCCCCATGGTGAAGTTTCTTCCTCTAACAAAGAACTGCAGTTTCCCTGGTGGCAACTTGTGCCTGTCACGTCCAAGCAGAACCCAGCCCTGCCTTCCCCAGAGTCTCCCATTTGGGAGTTGCAGACTGCAGGATGATTCCCCTTCATCCGTCTCTTCCGTAGGCTGAATGGGCCCAGCTCTCTCTGCCTTCCCTCCTCCACCCTGTGCTCCAGCCCCTCACCATCTTGGTGCCCCTCCACTGGACTCAACTCTATGATGTCCATGCCTGCCTTGCCCCAGGGAGCCCACAGCTGGACACTGCTCTGAGGCCAGCTCACAGGTGCTGGACAGGGCACCAGTCACTTCCCCGAGCCGCTAGCCCCACGCTCCCTGCAAAAGCCCCGAGTGCTGTCGGTGTTCCTTATCAGGAGTGCCCACTGCTGAACAGCCTCAATGAGCTGTCTGCAAGAGCCATCTGTCCCTGCCCAGGCCCTTTTTGGCAAAGGTGCTTGGCAAGACACCACTGTCCCCTCCTTCACTACTGTAATCTTTACAGAACTATTAAGAAACTCAGTGTCTGTATATCCTTCGTGTACATCGTGATACTGGAGAAAGCCAACTGCAGAAGGATGCATGGAGAAACCATTCTCTCTTAACAAAAAACCTCTATCAAGCTGCTGAACCAGAGACAAGCACACAGGATACACACCACTGGATCAATTACAAGATTTGCATAAAGCTGCTATAGAGGCCCAAACAGAACTTCACTAACGTTCTTCCAGCAAAATGGAGAGCTTGGCTGATACTTTCAGTTCACATGCAAATAAAAACTGTACATGTGCACATAGCAGGAAATACATTAAATACACCCAAATCAACGGGTTGTTTTATTAAATGCTGTTTCAAGGAAAGAAACATCAAGTAGAAAACCAACAATTTACCAAATTCCATTTTCTTTCACAATAAGGTGCAAAAGCTTGCTTTCTAATAAGCCTGCCAGTTAAGCTACAAGGCAATACATGATGAAAGATTTAAAGCATTTACCTTTTCTAGAACTGTTCTGGTTTTTCTTAGTAGTGCTGCTGTCTGCCTTCTTGACATTTGCACCTTTCACAGCTTTCTTGGCTTTAGAAGTCACCTTCTTAGACTTTTCTCTTTTCGATGCTTTTCTAGGGGGCTACAAAAAGAAAATCAGAAAATTAAAGTAATGGGTATTATTTGAACAATGTATACCTCTTTTCCATAAAGGAAAATTTTCTACTCTGAGGACAATTTACTCCAGCCACTCCATGCCTAAGTTTCCAACACAGCTGGTGCAGCAAGACAGATACACTGCCTACATCCTTCTACCTGTAATATATCAAAAGCTTTCAAAGAATGCTGCAATCTTACAGCTGTACAAACAGACATTTTCCATTTCACCAGGTCCTATTTTCAAACCAATCTGACAAACCAGTGCTTCTGTAATAATTAAGTTTTATTCCATATACCTAAACCTCAGTTTCTGAAGACTTCAGTCCACTCCGCCATTGCAGACATACCTAACTCCTACCTTCTGAATAAAGGCAAAGATGACCCACTTAGATCAATGGAGTTTACTGCTATGCCTTTTTGTTTGTTAGAATTTTGTTTGGAGGGTTTTAGATTTCTGGCTTTGTAGTGTTTTGGTGAGTTTTTTTTTTTAATAACTGAGTTCTTGGAAAAAAGACAATTCCTTTGTCTGAAAGATATTCTTCTCCTCACAGTAGAAACTCTGTTTTCCTGAAGAAATTAACAAACGTCAACTTTTAGTATTTCAGCCTTCTTTCAGTTTGCCGTTTACAAGGAAAGAAAAAGGCACTGTAAGAATTAAGGTTGCTTCAAGGACACATAGGAATTTCCTTGAACCATCTTTTTACATTAAACCCAACATCTATCAAAATGACCCTAACAAAACAAACTGTTAAATTACATTATTTGCCTTTCAACAAAAGATTGCTACTATTTCCTATAGCCCCAGCTATTAACCTAACAGCCTGTCACACTTCCATTTCAACAGACAGAATGTAACCCAAGTAAACAGTGGCCTTATATTACAGCCAAGAGTTCCACAGCTTCCATAAAGAACTTTCTTGGATACCAGCAGTTTGAATAATTGCACTTCGTTGTTGCAGGGGTCCGACAACGAGTAATGGTTTTAAACCGAAGGAGGGTTGCTTTAGAGGAGAAATAAGGAAGAATTTATTTCATAATGCGAGTGGTGAAACACTGAAACAGGTTGCCCAGAGGGGTGGTGAATGCCCATCCCTGGAAACATTCCCGGCTAGGTTGAACAAAGCAATCTGATTCAGTTGAAGATGTCCCTGCTCATTGCAGGAGGATTGGACTAGATGACCTTTAAAAGGTTCCTTCCAGCCCAAACTATTCCATTATTTAATGTTTCTTGCCTAGTATGCAAAAAGTTTTAAAGAAAACACAAAATACAGTGAGATTAAGCCACTTGAGAGATCGCAGAGGTCTTTCTGAGGCTGTCTACTATGTTGCTTACTTTAAGACACAAAACCCGAAGAGAGAGATTAAGACACAATTCAGGAGGAATATGGAAACAAGATCCCAAACCAATGCAGTCAGGTAGGTCGGTGACTCCTACTGAATTCAAAGTTAAGTCCTAGTTATCAAATCAAACACTGCATTATGAAATTAAAATGAAGACATCACAAGATGATATAAGAAATACAATCAACTACACTAGCAATCCTGGCTTCCCCAAAATGACACAACAGAACAACATAGCAAATGGTTTTATAAGGTGCATACATACACCCAAGAACCAGAACTTTTGCCTTTTATCTAAATAATTCTCTAAATTCAACACACTAAGAATTTAAGAAAACCTCATAAATTGCAGGTGTCTCCCCTTTTCTTTTATTTTAAACATCACTTACTCCCCAACTCTGTTCCAGTAGTTACCAGTTGATAGCAATGACAATGTTGAAAAACAATCAAAACAACTCATTACCTCATCTTCACTTTCTTTTTCTTCTGAAGACTCATCCTTTTCCTTTTTTTCATCTTCTTCACTACTGGATTCATCTGACAAGATCTCTGGGCACTTGGTGCGTTTTGCTTTTCTTGTTGTTCCAGAGCTACTGCGCTCTTTTTTACCACCTTTGCTTTGTGGTTTTTTGGACTTTGGCAATGGCTGAGAGACAAGCAGGAATCCAAGTAGGAATACAAAAGTGTAGAAAGATAAATTCTTTCAAATCACATGAAAGAACATTAAAAAATATAGAGCTGTCTTAACACAACCCAGGACTACTTTATGTATGCTTAAGTCATAATATTTTGCAGTAAGCAAATATCCACTATTGAGACAGAGATGAGAAAATGAATTTCAGTTCTAGGTTAAGTGCACGCTTTCCCTAAGCAAACAAATCTTCAAAGACTATGTGTTAGTGAAGGGAAGCAAGAAAAGTTACTTCTAGATTGTTTTTTTTAACTGACCAATCCATAAAACAAGCTTTTTTTTTTTTGGTAACAAGTCAGCTGACAACTCAGAAGACTTAGAGGAAAGAATTTTGTCATGTCTTATGCAAACCTGCATTTTGCTGTAACTCAGTACCTCTGTCCTTAAAGCAGCATGCCAACTCCTTATTCACATCACTTCCCAGTGTTTGTTGGGAATAAATGTAATTTCCTGAGCAACAGTGCAACTATTTTAATATTACTTTTAGATTAAAAACGGAAAAGTCCAAGAAGATTAACAACAGAGTTTAGCATTCTTCGCACTCTGAATCTAGCACACTGGCTAAATCCAAGTTTTTGTACGCTGCAACAATTCCATTTGGTGATGTTCGAATGTGATAACATATATTTGCCAAATACAGCAAACACAGGTAACATCTGACACTTGATTTTCCTGTCCTTTCATGTCTATTCTCTTCCACCCACAAAGCCAAGGCTAACTGGTATTTCAGAATAGATATCCTAATTAATTCCACTTGTTGAACTCACACTAATGCACCAGTGCACTAATATTGTGTAATGGGCACACATATAAACAGAATTTCTATTTAAGTCCTCACCCCATTATGGATGCCTGCAGTAGAAGAACTATTTTCTTTTAAGAAGACATTCCTACTTCAGTAAGTTAGAACAGTAATTGTATTATCACTGGAAACAAGCAAACAATGAGCAACAGAGAACAGATGCATGCTCCATCAGAACAGAGCTATAAAAGCAAGCAGAACAACCTGCATCTCACCTTGCCTGAAGATTTTGGATGCATTAGGAAGTTTAATATTCTGGTTACGAGCTCACTATTAACTCCTGATCTTTCCAAGTCAAGAACTTCACAGATACTTTTCAACATTGCATTTCTAAATCTACAGGGAAAAAAAAAAAAAAAATTCAGTATCACATCTTAAACAGTCAGCATACGACTGCTAGAAGCTGCTGTCTGGTTTGTGTCTGCCACCTGACAATACATATGCACAGTCAACTACACTTCCAGTCTCATCTATAGTTAAGCAAAGAATCACCACTGTGTTACATAAAGCAAAATAAAACAATTCCCAAATCTTTATGTCTGTATACGAAAATACTTTAAAAAAGTTAAGGAATTATAGTAAAAAAAGTATTACATGCTTTATGATCTGTAGCCTGAATAGTAAGGTTTTCCTGTTGACCATTGTTCATCTTGTTCAATGCTGTTAAAATATGACATGCAAGTGTAAGGTCTGGGCAGAAATCAACCAGAGGCAGAACAAATTAACGAACTGATCAACAGTTTGTGTTCCACACACAGCTACGAACTGCAGCAGAAGTACCACAGTAACACATGCACATGGGGCTCTTCACCTTCATATGCAACTCAACACAACCAGGTTTCAGAATATTTGCTGAAGACTAAATTAGCAGTTGTTTCATGTGGAAGACATGAAAAAAAAAGTGCAGAATTACTTTATTTTGCAACCTCTTTTTTATAAGGGGAATTATACAATTAAACCCATGGGAAACAGTCAAAACTCCCATCAGGATAGAGAGTTGTTCTTCTGGATTTCCATGTATTTAACAAACTGTACTCCTGGAAAACTGCTTATCTGAAGAAGAAAAATTTGAAAATTCCAAGTTCGAGAAGTCTTTCCACTATCAACAAACAGGCACTAAAAAACCCCCCAGCTTTAGAATATATTGAGTAAATGTTATGCAAGGGCATTTTAAAACCTTTCAGTCTAGCCAAAACTAAGGAGCAGCAGCTTCTCCTGTTGATGGAAAAGCAGCTTATGAAGGGAGACAGTAGAAAAGAAATAAAAAAAAATTGTGAGACTAGTTACTACAGGATTTCTAGTATGTTTAATATATAATAAGCAGAAATGGCTTTGATTCTGAAGGAGGAAGGTTTTGAGGCATAGAAGGATGCAGTTTTGCCCCATGAATAAAGTACAATGTGTTCACAACACTACGCGTGCCCTGGGGAAATAATGCTTTCCTCTCACTTGGCAGAAGAATCTGCTAGTTAGCATGCAATAGTTAAAGTCAGTAAGGTAGGAATTGTGAATAAAACGTTCACAATTTAACTCTTAATACATTTCAAACTGTCTTAAGAGACCAGTTTGTGTGATTAAAATGAACTAAAAAAAATAATTTAGAGCTCTAGTAAACAGCCACCTGGCTTATAGTTTAATCTCAAGTAAAATTTTGGAAAAAAAAAAAAAAAGAGAAAATAAAGTGCATGAATTAAGCTTTGTTAAGTATCAAGAGATCATTACTTTTTTAACATTTCTTCCTTCTTTTTATATTGGTCACTTCCTTTTTCAAAAGGAAATCCACTGAACTGACCCACATTCTTCTTTAGGGATGCAACCTAGAACAGAGCACACAGATTACTTTTCATTGCAAGCAGTTTAAAAGATTTCATCCGACTACAATTTTTAACCTCTCACACAAGAAAAATCTGTTCCAGCATTTAGCTTTCTGTTGACAAAGCTACACCTTTTAAGTTATAACCTACAAGGATTATGCCTTTACTCATGACAGACAAACTACAACAATTAAGTTCAACTTCTTGTGACTGTGGTACTTTTAATAACTTACTAGACAAAGTCACTTGCCATTTTAAGCTCTTTTAGAATGGACTGCATGATTTACAGATTTGCGAAACCACAATGTTATGAAGCCTGCTGCATGCTTTGTGTCATGCAATTTGTTACAAAATAGGGAATTTTGGTTTTTATTCTATAATCTGCTAAAGTAGATTTGCTTTTCCAGCTATTCTGAATTCCTACATAGGACCATGTATATTTTTGAACACCTTATTTAGTAGGACCAATTTTTGCATTTACGTACCACCCAATCTACAACTTCTACCATTACACCTGATGTCCAATCTGGGTGGAACTTCCATTGCAACAGCCCTTATAATGGGAAAACTGCTCCCATCAAGATCACAAATGTATTTGAAGTCTTTGTTTTCACTTCATATCCTTTTACAAAAAAAAAAAAAAAAAAAAAGAAAAAAAAGTCAAAAAGTAACCCCAGATCTCTCGATCTTCTGAGATCTTTATAACACTATCAAGAATAATTTGAACTAGCTTTCAATACTTCTACAAATTCTGTTCCTGCTGTTTCTCCACTAGTTTATAATTTTACCAAAGCTGAGCTCCTTTTTCAAAGAGCTTTGTCCAGCACCCAAAGAAAATTTGCAGGTGGTACTGGTATGTTTTATTAAAAATGTTAATTACAATTAAAAGCACATACAAATACATGCATACAAGAGAAGATCTGACCTTCACTATATTAAATAACATTCTGAATTCCCAAAAACTGATTAAATATGGTTTTGACTGAAACCATACTGATATATTCTTTTTCTGAATACTTGTGGCAACAGATCAGTCTTCGCCATTTAAACAAACATTGCATCAGAAGCAGTGGTTTGAGAAATTACAGCTAGCATGCACCTGTACTAGGACTACTCAGTTTCTGGTTTCTGTGCTAGCTGTTCAAGTCTCCAAAATACACAAAGATATTTTAAAAAGTTCCAATAATTACAGCAAATGTATAGAAATTGTACAATTTCATCTGCCTCAATTTCACATTTTGCCTCCATTAGCAAGGAAAATGGGTCATATTTACTTTGAATTTTAAGGCACAATCAGTGATACATAAATCACTCCAAGAAAGATTTGCCATTATATCTTAAGAGTCATCCTAAAATACAAAATGGACAATACAATATTTTAATTATCTTTGGAAAACTGTTACATATAAAATTTTAATAGTGATTTTTATCACTTTTATCTTTCTACTGCTTAGTGCAAACAAGGAGAAAAATAGCAGCTAAGCAGCAATGTGTTCATGCATGGAGTATTTTGAGTGCCATCTGCATGTGAGCAGCTTTTCGCATGTGAACCATAAATTATTTTCAACTCATCCTTGTAAGGTTTGTAAGGTTGTAAGATTAGGTTTTGTTTTTAAGGGGGGTGGGTTCACCATTCCGCCATAGAAAGAAAAAAAAAAAAAGACAAAAAAACCAAAACCACACCACAAAAAACAACAACAACAAAAAAACACCACAAAAAAACACCCACATCTATATTGAAGAGACTTTTTACTTAGTTCATCCTGACACAGGATTTTTATAGGAATATAGGAAGAAAGTTTATAGGAATTAAAAAGAGAAGGCTTACTTAACTGGTACTGCAAATACCCATTTTCTAAGTAGCTTGTAATAAATAGCACTTAAGAAATAAGATCCATATGAGCAAATGCAAAAATCTGGACTACAAACATTTGTATGTATTTGTAATACATAAGAACTAATGGATATACAAGGCTGAAATTCTTACAGTGCCTGGCCTGTTGTAGAGGAGTTTGTGCAGGTTCCTAAGTTCGTCTGTCTTCTTTTTACTCAGAAAGAACTGTATCCTCTCAATTTCACAGAGTTTTTGTCCTTTTCCTGAAACAATTAAAATCATTTATGCTATTCATCACATTCATATTTACCTATGTTAATAACTTAAAGTTTCTACTGTTTTTTCTAAAAAGCGAAGAAGTTCCTTAAAAATAGCATTAGACTTTATAATAGGTCAAACATTAAGCAGGCCTTTTCCTATCAGTTAGGCATCCTGACAGGCTCCTTACCTGTCTTACTTGATACTACTTAGATCAGGGTACAAGGATTTGGCATTTCTTTCTATTCTGGCTGCTCCTGCCTCTGTTAATAGTGGTGGGGTATTGAAGATCCTACTCCAAGTAAGTTTAAACACCATGTAACTTTTACAGTTTGAATCGATGCTAAAGAATAAAACAGGGGTTTCATATAATAGCCTTATTATTTTAAAAAAGGATCATGACTTATAAATTAGGTCTCAGCTACAAAAAATTAGTAATTTCATCTTTTTAGAGTTTTCATTATCTTTCCTAACACTCACAAATCGTACGTGAGAAGTCAAGCTGACCTGGTGTAATTGTAAAAGGCTCCTTCTGCAATGAGGACACTTGCATGGTCAGTCGGTCAACCTTCTTCTTCTCCCTTTTTCCTTCAACAATGAGACTCTTCTCTGCAAAAGACAGCTTCCTTAAACACAATATTCTTCATTGCAGATCTGACTGAAGTGACAGGCAACACAAGACTGACTCTTTGAAACAGCAAATCAAAAACAGATGATGATATAACCAGGTACTATGACACTTTCAGACCTTTGGCTAATAAGCCAACGTGATCCTATAGAGCTGCATGTACATAACTGGAAGTCTCTCTCTAGTTCTTCACTACGATCCTGTATCCAAGGTAACCTTGAAGACAAGACTGGGCATTTTCTAAAGGTAACTTCACCATGATGGAGACTGCAGGACTCTGAGTTTTCAGAAACCCATCTCCTTTCACTGCCTTTTTCAGACACAAAACTGACCCTGTTTGCACATTCTCCTTGGATGCTGCAGTCTGTACGCATACAGTTCGACACACAGCACTCTGAAGAAGAACACTACCACCAGATGGGCAAAAGCAGGGTCCAGGATGCCTGCACACAGATCTGTTTCCCACTGCTGGACTGGAGAAACCACCCATTTCAACAGGAGAGGCAGAAGAACAAGTGCAGTGGGACTGTAGTACACATCCCAGGGTACACAGAGAAGCACCCTGCAGGGCACAATATGAGTGTCACTAATACTACAAGAATATTATTCCCAGTGGTTCTGGTACTGCTCACTAATGAATACATTTAGATTGTTTTACATATACCCTACATATCACTAATTTAATGATACCACACCAAAGAAAAAGCTAAAGCTTCACCTAAAGATTTCGTACTAAAATACTTGACCTCAAGTAACACTATCCTTAGAGCTAAACAGATGGGCTGTTCTGACCTTAACATCTAAAAAGACCTTCAAAACCTGGATGAACATAGTCAAAACCAGAGCAAAAAGAATTTTTTTCCTGAAAATCCAATGTTAATTACTCCACTGTTTTCCAAACAGCATATGTTGTCTTCTTTCTACCCTCCCCTAAAGACAAACTTCATCTGTTTCAAGGACCCAAGAGCATCAGTGACTTGGTTTTCACAGTTCCACATTACAGCCAAATTTCCATGAATGCTTTCCTTTTGAAAACATGCCTGGAGACGTCACAATAGAAATTAACATTTTTACATAGTAGTTCCTTCACCTTGTTTTGTTCTCCTTGACTACCTTTGATTACATACCACACAAAAAACTTGCCTTGCTTGTTCATCCTACCATATTGCCACAATTTTTTATCACCAAAATTAGTCTAAAGGAATTTCTGCTGACCCAATATAATTACATTTGGATACCCAGAAAATTAACTCACTGTAGTTAAGCACAGACACCCGCATTGTTTCCAGAACTACTGCACACTTCAAAGCTTCTCTTTTGCAAACACAGATCACTTTTGAGTGTTACTGTCAAAAAATAATTTGATAAGGGACACCACCTCCTATAATCATCAAAAAAATGACACAACAAAAAAAACCTCCCTAGTATAGAAGTCCAGGATGCTGGCAATTCCTTCAATCTTTTCTGAGATAAATCAGCACCACTGTTTTTAGCATTGCCTGTTATAGTCTACTGGGAAGCTATTACGACCCATGAGACAGATGCACCATGGAATCTCCTCAATAACTGTACAATTAGCCAAAATCACAGGAGACTGCATTCAACAGCTTGGCATTCATTAAACAACAACTTATTCAATGGAAAAATAAATACCCTTTTCTTCTTCCTCCTCCTCCTCCTCCTCTTCCTCTTCTTCATCTTCTTCACTTTCCTCAGCTTTGTTTTCAGTTTCAGGTTGTTTCTCATCTGTTTTTTCTGATGACATTGTATCTTCTTTTGATGAATCAACAGACGACATGGTGTATGTTTCTGTAGAAAGAGTCAGGGGAAACCATCATCAATAGAACAACATCCATGAAAAACACTGGAATCTTGCTTTCAAAAATGATCTTCTTGCGCAGCAGAAGCAGTGTGCTGGGACTGTGTTTTTTCCCATTTTCTAATCACTAAGGTGTTCAGCATACACACAACTTTCCAGAGGAAGTTGCCATCCATTCTGCAACTAGTCTGGTTAAGAACACTCTAGAAGGTTATAAATTCTATTCACACACAAGTCTTCAAGCTGCTTTTGTGGAGCATTCGGAAACACCCACTCAAAGCAGCTGATACTGTTACCTATTAAAAACTGCAGTGTTTTAAGATATCACAATTTTACTGCACCCTGCTATAAACTTAATACTTATTTTTGATCATGGTTAACTATGCATGCAAGTTTCCTAGTAACTTAAACAAGTTACTTATTTAGGTGGGAAATGGGAACAGAAACATTAAAAAAAAAGTTGCCAACAATTCAGTAAAGAGTTAACACTGCTTTCATAATCTGGACAGCTGCTGCATCTTTGGGCAAGAAAATACCTCCTGGTTTTAATTTGCAGATCTACAACAAAAAAGAATAAATGCTTCATACTAAGCATATTTAAGAGTCTTGTCTTAGCATCTGAAGTAGCTTATATGTAAACTTTAAAAATAAAATATCTTAGTTATGCATGTACCATTTCCCTACTAACAGAAAATGTCTATCTTATAGAGCAGGCTAACCATATGTTTCATTTTTTAAAATTTTAGCTCTCAAAAATTTTCACAATTTAGATCTGGAACAGAAATTCATACAATTAACCATTTTCCTTCTGTAATATTAAAGCCAGTATTATCTGCAAGAGATCCGGTGCAGTAAGCAACACTTAAATCTGCTTACATGCAGCATTAGCAGGTGCCAGAGATCAGTCGTGTTCCAAATGACAGAAAACATAAGTTAACAGTTATTATCAACAGTACGGGGAAAAGTTAAGTTTCCTGGCTAAATCACCAGGGAAAAATGTATCTTTTAGGGTATTAATACCATTGTTTCTTTTGTAATAAGTAATCTGGCATTTTCACAGCAATTACTGACTTTTACTTAAAGGCATGAATAAAAAAGCACTACAAGCTGTCTTTCCTTCCCTTTCAATGGGAACGGAAGGGGGAAAGTTAGAGACTTCTTAGCTTTCGAGCATCTGGGTTCGGGACGACGTTTTGCTTAGGGAAAAAGTGTTCTGGGATCCACCTTTACCGGGAGAGGGTCTCCCGCTCTCGCCTCGGGCTTTTCAGACGAGGACTCTACACCTGTCTCCCCTTCCCGATTTGTACGCTGGATGCCCGGGCACAGCCGATGGCGATGCGCAGCGCCCGGTGGCGCCGGCGGCCCAGGCGCCATCGCCTTCCCCCTCTAGGCGGGCGCAGGACCGCTCCGTCCGCTCCCGCCGCAGGACACCGTAGCACCCAGGAAACACCTGGGGCAGGGGCCGCGAGGAAAGCAGCCCCGGTGACCACCGCCCCGCACGCGGCACGTCCCCGGGGCGGGACGGGAGCCGGGCGGCGCGGAGACCGCGTTTCGTTTCTCCTCGTCACAGTCCGTCCCCGCTCGGCCCGGGCGCGGCGAGGCGGGACCGCTCTCGGGCGCCGTTACGGCCATGGCGGCGGGACCCACCTCAGCTCGAGCCCCGACTCCCTCCTCAGGCGCGGCGACAGCAGCTGAAGGCGGCAGTTACTGCTGGACGAGACGGGTCCGGGCGCTGCGACACACACGCGCCCTGCCGCGGCGCAGCCCTACAGCCGCCAGCCACTCTTTCTTTCCCTTTACCTCTCCTTCTCCCTCTTCCCTCCCTCCCGGAATCAACAAGGTTTTCAAAATGGCGGGTTCTCGGGCGGCGAGGAGGAAGCGGGAAGGCGGCGGCCAATCAGCGCCCGCGGCCCGGCCGGCGCGGGGAGGGCAGGGGAGGGTTCGCGTCACGCGCGCCCGCCCGCGCTGACGTCAGACCGCGCGCGGCGGCGGCGGGCGCGCGCTCCCGCTGAGGGGAAGGGGGGCGGGGGCTGTGAGCGACCCGGCGTTGCGTTTTCCCTTTTAACACTGGTATCGTCTGTAATTGCAACGGTTTAGTAAAAAGCCTCAAAATAAGGAATCTGCGCCTCTCATCCTGCCTAAATTGGGCGGCCATTAATATATGCTCCCCAGACTTTCCTTTTGTACGCAGTATGAGAATTATAGTGTTTCCTAATACCTCTGGCACTCTTGCCCAGGGAAGCTGTGGATGCCCCATCCTTGGGGCGGGCATCCACAGTGTCCAAGGAGAGGCTGGATGGGGCTCTGAGCAACCTGCTCTAGTGGAAGCTGTCCCTGCCCGCATCAGGTACGTCGGGACTAGATGATCTCCGAGGTCCCTTCCAACCCAAACCGATCTACGTTTTTAAGTATTTAGTAGTATTTGTGTTACACATATATGCTACTTTTACTACCAGTTCTACGTGACTATGCTTCACCGCGCGCCTACGATGAACAATTCCCAGGAGTGTGGTATTCTTCCCAGCTCCTCTGCGTTGCCCCAGCGCGGCTCCCCGCGGGGGCGGGTGCAAAGCGCCCGTTCCTTGCCGCGATGCCGTGAGTGGGATCCCGGCGCGCATCCCGCGCAACGGCCGCGGCGCGACGAGGGGTTGCGGCCAACGGGTGGGAGCGGCTGAGGAGTGAGGTGGCCTCCTTGCTCCCGCAAAATGTAGGGTCTCGGGCGGCCCCCGAGGGAGCCGAGGGCCAGTCCCGCTCCCCACGTTGTGGCCCGAGTTCAATTCTTAAGTTTAGGAGTTAATCCTGGAGCCTGAGAGGAGGCCAGGCTGGTCTCCACGTTACCTTCAACAGGAGTCGGGAGTACACACACGGTATGTTGAAGGAAAGCAGCCCGAACTAACTAATGCAGATGACTTGTCTGAAAGCTGCATTATCCCAAGAGCAGTTTCTCGGCTAGTGTTGGGAGTGTAGGTATACAGCTCTTACTTTGGGAGGGACCAGGTAAAGGGACAGTAAAAGAGAAGAAATGGTAAGAGTGTCACACTTCTGTGAATTGTTCATCTTGGATGTATGTAAAACATAGTCCCGTAGAATTAGAAGTAAACCCAGGAAATAGGTGTAACACAAATACTGCAAAGTGTTTAGAATCAAAGAATGGCTTGGGTTGGAAGGGACCTTAAAAATTATCAAGCACCAATCCCTCTGCTATGGGCAGAGACACCTTCCATTAGACCAGGTTGCTCAGAGCCCCATCCAACCTGGCCTAGAGCACTTCTAGGGTTGAGGCATCCACAGCTTCTCTGGGCAATCTGTAGGATAAACATATTAGGAAATACTATAATTTATATACTGTGTACAAAAGGAAAGTCTGGGGCATGTAGATTAATCACCACTCAATTAAGCAAGAGAGATGCAGATTCCTTATTTTAAAGCTTTTTTTAAAGCTGGTGCAGTCACAGATGGTGGTCATTTTAAAAGGGAAAATGTAAATTATTTACCAACAGTACATAATTAGACAAGCTTATTGTTAACACACAATAAGGAGACAAAAATATCATTGAGCCATGGGCTACACAAATGGCACGAGACAGATGTTTCAAGACAACAAACTACTTCCTGTAAGATGAATAGATTTGGATTAATTCAGAATTGTCAAAGAAGACATCTAAAGGCTGTGCTTCAGGTTGTGAGGATAAATTACTTCATCATTTTGTAAAGACGGATGTATTTACCCAGTGGAGATGATTTGCCTAGCTGAATTACGTATATTGATATTCTACACATACCATGTTAGATGCATCTCCATCTTGAGGACAAATAGATGATAATGGTTTCATTGATCCTTTTAGTGAAGTCATGCCACTTTAGTAGCTGACAGACCCTTAAACATAAGCCAAATCCAGTATTTTAGGAACTGATATACTAGGTGCAGGTGAATTCGTCACAAGTTCCTCTGGCAGAACTTCAACAGCTATGATAACTTCTCTTGACTGTGTCTTTTGAAACCTTCTCTGCCCTTCATAGTATCTTTTTGATTTACAGCTTTATGGAGTAGTTTCAGTGTGCTGTCAACAGTTTAATAATTGGTTTTTGCATCTCCCAGTTAAGACTGAGAAAATATGGCTTAAGAAGACTTCAGAAAAAATCTGCAGAGCTATATTTTGGAAGAAGGAGGGGACCAATTTGAAAAAAAAATCAGATATGTTTTAAAGGGAAATTTCTAAATTCAAGAAAATAGTTTGAATTTCTAAATTCAAGAAACTAGTTTGAAATTGGTTTATCTTCTCATTTTGACTATGAGTAAGTATGCTGATTCTCAATATACTGCTTTGGGAAGATTTGCTGTATCAACACTTCTATATTGCTGTTTTCTCCCAATCTGATGAAGTTAACTTAATTATATTATTTCAGCTGAGATTTGAAAGACCTGGATGAGATAATGATATTGGTATAAAATATTAGCATTATCTAAGGTATTTAGACAGTGTAATGGTAAATTCTAAATGCAACCTAAAAGCCTTGGTCCTGGAAGAAGGACAAATTGGAAAGGGATAAGTTATTTTTAAGCAGTTCTTAAGAGCTGCTTCCTATGGCCTGCTCTCCATATTCCATCACAGAGAGGGCGCTCCTCTACTTGTCAGAGTCCTAATGTTAAGGAGTTTTGACAGCTAGCTCCATCTGCAGATGCCAGTTCTATGAAACATAA
Organism: Hirundo rustica; assembly: GCF_015227805.2. Classification (NCBI taxonomy): domain Eukaryota; kingdom Metazoa; phylum Chordata; class Aves; order Passeriformes; family Hirundinidae; genus Hirundo; species Hirundo rustica. The sequence continues at coordinate 92,458,606 of NC_053450.1, forward strand.
TTCTCCTGGAGGTACCTGGGGCTCGCTTTTAGGTATCAAAGGGTAAGTTTCTTAGACATGATAGATCAGTGTTATTAAATGGTGAAAACCGGTTTGAGTGGGCTGTTAAAAGTGGCAGCCACATGTTTCAGCATACATTACAAGCTTGTATTTTATGCTGAAGTGCACCAGGCAGTGCAGTTTTAAACATTGTCACCTGCTGCTGTTAATTAATAAGAACAGCTCTTTTCAGTTAGTTCAGAGCAGCTGGTATTAACAAGCAATGTTTATTGGCTCTCAGTATAGAGCATAAAACAATATACAATAAGATTTTGGGAGCAGAAATGTAGGCTTCCCTTTACAAAATCCCCCAGGGTTGCCTTTATTTTCTTTCCAAAGTGACCCATTACTGCAGTGTCCTGCCTGTCAGCACAGAAACTGGCAAGTCTGCTTACAGAAAAGGTCATCTGTTGACTGCAGAGAAAGTGCCCTGTATCAAAATAGACACTAAGTGCCTCTCATTTGAAATTTTATCCATAGAGTAAAATACCACAGCAACAAATGATGGGATGCTATTTTTTTTAGTAATGTAGGTACTGTTGCTTTGTGTTATTGTACGAGTCATTTAAATACATATATATGTGCGTGTGTATCCACACTTCAGGGTTTTTTTGTTATGTAACAAGGTTTCCTAGAAATGTCAAAATGCCTGGCCTGTGAAATTCTGAGAAAATTCTGGGCAAATGCCAAGTACATCTTATATTAACATTAGGAGCAGTGCATGGCTTTTGAATCTAAGGTTTACTTAATTGCTGCTGAAGGCAGGAATCTAAATATGAACCAATAATTGTGCTAATTATTACAATTTAAAAGACAAGAACTTGAAAACTATTTGAGTAGTATGCAGTTAAGTTGTGTTGTGATCAATAGCCTAAGCTGAGAATCTTCAGATGTTCACTGCACATTTATGCAAGGTATTTTACTTTTGTTGACTGATAAGAACACCCAATTTGCAGTTTCCTTAGGAGGTCCTGCATCCTACATTAATTTCCTTTTTTATACCCCATCTAAGTGTTTCAGGATTAGTAAGCTGTTGCATCCATTGTCATGCATGACCCTTAAGAAGTTTAAAGAGTTGTCCCTTTAGATACAAATACTCACAAACCTGAAATGTGTAATCAATATAAAATCAATCTGAACAGTTTCACTATATGTTAGAAATCTCTTTTTGTGGCTTGATTCAGGGTATCTTCAACATTCAACAAAATTGTAAAGTACAAAGAAACATCGGAAATAGCCAATGAATAAAAGTAGACATTTTTCTTCTGTGTCTGAATGACAACATTGCTGTGTTGTTAGACTGAGCTCTGTGTGGTGATTTCTGTTTACCTTTCGCTTTACCGTGAAGTCAAATCTTACTTACTTACTGAAAATTACCCCTTTGTGTGTGTTTGGGAACACCTACAAATCTGTGTTCAGTCAAGGCACGCACGGCTTTTATGTGTTCTACAAAGTCCTTAGATCTACTGCTAGACCCAGTATCTAGAAGGAAGAGCCTGGGAACTGTGCACAGATGGCCTGTAGGTCCCACAGGTGGCAGCCCTAAAGAACTCTGCTGTTGACACCGAGGAGAGGGGTGTAAAATGTCCCTTGCCTTAATGTCCCATCCGCTTCTCACTGTTGAGCTGTGTTCACAGCATGGTTTCCAGAGCAAAGCATGTCAAGGACAGAATCTGACCCTCAGTGAATGCCCACTCAGTTACTGTCCTCCTGCTACCTTGGGACAGCGTTGCAGTGAATAGTTCGTGGATGTGCCAGCGAGCTATGCAAATGTTATGTAACTCACACTTTGGAAAAAGAAGCACTGTCCATTCATTTATGCCTTAAAGGTTTGAGTCTATAAACTTCTACTTGACAAGTCTATAGGTATTTGTACACTTCCTTTACAATTACACATTTTTGAACTTACGGTAATTGGAAAACATCGCTGGGGCTATTACTACTTTGCACTAGGAGGAGTTTACACGTAGCTCATCAAGTTGTGCTACAAAGTGAAACTGGTGGTTTTCCACACACATTGTGCATAGGTGCATAGGCAACCTCTATTAAAAAAAAAAAACAACAATCCACCAAAGAAACAAATACGAGAAAAATGAAAACACTGTGGCTTTCTAATAATTTAAGGTGATCTTGGTAATAACTTGTCTTCCTGACATGATATAAATCGACGGGGTCCAGAAGACAAGAGGCTTTTCTTTCCCGAGCGAGGTCTTCCCCCCCACCGGTAGCCGCCCGGTAGCGGTGGGACCCACCCGACACCGAGCCTTCGCGCCGCCGCGCTCAGGACGTGGAAATGAATTTGTCCTTTGTGGGAGGCGGCGGCGGCAGCGCCGCCTGCAGCTGCCCGCCCAGGACCTCCACCGGCAGCGGCCTCCGTGGCCGGAGCACCCCCGTTCCCTGCGCTCGCCGCCAGCCCCCGGGCCGGGATTCAGATGCGCGACGCGGGAGGGGAGCTGCGAGGGCGACAGGACCCGAGCGCCGACGCGGGGCTCGCAGCAGCTCCCCGGCCGCTTCCCACGGGATACCAGCCTCGGAGTGCCGCCCGCTCCGCGGCCAGGAGAAACCGACGGCCAGGCAAAGGTAGGGAGCGGCAGCAAGCGCCGGGACTCTGCCGCCCCGCACTGCCCGTGCCGAGCGGCCGCCGCGCCCCGGCAGCGGGAGGCGCTGCACTCCCAGCGCCGGCGCCTCGCCCTTCCCCGGGGGGCTGGGTCGGAACCGAGCGGCACCTGCAAACGCGGGCAAGGGAGCTGAGCACCTGGCCTCCTCCCGAAGCTTCTCCACCCCCGCCTTTCAGTGAAGAGGAGGTGATTGCTGGCTCGAGGCATCTATGTTAATCGCGTTACCCTCTGCAAAAGAGGTGAACTTTTAAAGTTTAACTGAAGTTTGCTTTGGGATTTGCGTGAGGTTCCTCTCGACTGGGTTTCAGAATGCAAGTGTGCTCCGGGGCTAACATAATGGGATAATGGCATTTAGTGGGGGTTTAATTTTTCATCCTTGCAAGTAATATTCTTAAGCCTAGTTGAGGTTTCATTTTTATTTTAAATAACATTCATTTAAGCCTGTACTCTGTAATTTTGACTGTTGTTTTAAGCTATTTTTCACATACCTTTTCTTTAGGTGTGCTTTGCTACGTGTAAGGCGCAAGTACAACTCTACAAAAGCTTCTTAGCCTTGAAGAGACTACTGTTGTGATTAATCTTCACAGTTCTCAGGTTCAGGCTCTAATGTCTACTATGCAGAAACATCTAGAAACTATTTCTAGATGTAGAAACAAATATTAAAGTATCCAAATGTTCCCAGTCCATAGTTAAAACAATTGCATTTATTATATGGAAAAAGAAATTCCAACTGAAGATGTTTAAAGGTTTATACATCTGGCTGTAATACTCAATCTGCTTTAAAATTCCATGCAAATTCTGTATGAATCATGCCTTATTTTTAAACGAATGTAACTTTACACTGAAAATATTCATAGCATATTAAAGTAACACCCGTGGCCTGGCTTAGACTAACAAAAGCCATGAAGTTCAGTTTGGAAGTAAAGCATTTGTCCTCAGTTCACCTCTGTATCCTGGGTTTCTAGGCATTTCTTCTCACAAATTAGGTAGTTATTCATTGTTTGACCCTTCCAGGGCTTTAGGTTTAGTGAAGTAAGTAAATGCCAGGTGACCAAGTTCTGTTTCCAGCTACTTCAGACTTTACACCGTGGTAACTTTATTTGTTTCAGAGCTGTCACCACAGATTTACCTGACTGTAACTGGAGCCTGAATTTTTCAATAGCTTCTGTCATATTTTTTTACTTTGCCAGCTTAAGTCAAAGTTTTTAATACAGGTTTTGTATGTAAATTGGATAATGCACAGTTTAATTGATTCCCCTCTTTACTAGGACTTGCAGTATTGGAAATATGCTAGTAGTAGAGACAAGAAACAGCAGTGATGTTTTGTGTAGCTAAAAGCTATAAGCTTTCAGTCCTGGTGACTTTCTGATATGACAGAACTATTTTATGTGTACACACATAATAAACTTGCAAAGATGAGAGAGGCTTTTAAAGTGTTAGAAGAATTCCAGCAATGACATTCTGAAAGAGAGACAGTTTAAATATAGGAAGATCATATTTTCCTTTCTGGTGGCTGGACTTCAGAGGCTTCACTGGTTTCTGCGTCTGGCTTCCTCTTAGTGTGAGGTGGGCTTCACCATGGTCTAGGACACCAAGGAAAGTTGCAGGAAGCCTGTAGAGAGCTGCAGAGGGTCAGCACAGGACAGAAGATTTACAGTTTTGTAAGTCAGGTCTTGGTTTGTTCTTGTTCTGTGTTTATGCGTATTTAAGGGAGCATTTAGGTAAAGTTTGTTTTCAGTATGCGAACCTATTTTAAATTATTAAAGAATATAAAGGGAAAATGCCTCATCTTATTTATTATAAATAAATTTGGTATTTAAGTATGAATGAATGGAAACGGATTGTCAAAGTCTTACTTAAATGTTGTCACAATACTTTTAAGTGGAAACAAATTTTATAACATTTACCTGAAATATCAAATAGTAGTATATGGTAGCATGCTTATTTTGGAGGAAACATGGTTTAATACCTAATTTTGTATGTGAGACTCAAGTGCTTGTTACATGAAGGGGAAAATTAAAAGAAGCGTTATGAAGTTTTTGCTGAGCCGCAGTCTAATCTAAACATTATAGAAAGGTTAGAAGTTTGTAATTGTAGTTAGTGTCACTATATTTTCCACCTTGTTGCCTTTTCATTTATCATTTTTCCAAGTAAACTTTAATTGATGTGTTTTATTTAGAGTTTGGAGCATGATAGATTTGCACAGACATGCATGCATTATGTAATTCCAAGAAGTATCCATATGCAGTAATGATTATGAAAAACCATAAAAAGGGAGAGTGCATTTAGGCTGAGACAACTGAATCACTCACCATTCTTTCCAGTGGAGGTACTGGCTGAAGAAGCTCATCATTCTGAAATGTGCCATTGTATAGTGCATTCAAATGATGTGGCAAGGTCTGAAAGCTATGAAGCTAATAATTCCTGACTAACAGCTGGGGACTTGGTGATAAAAATTTCTTTCTTACCAGAACTTAAAATAAAGACTGCACCTTGGTAGTTACCAGATAAAGCAATCTGGCTTTCAGGAATTACAATAGGTAAGAGAAAAGTCCCTGTGTTAAAACCTCAGGTGGATAATTTTGCTTGTGACAAGCAGGAGTGAGTGAAATTCAAGGACACTCATTACTTTGCTGCGATATAAAGGAATGAAGATGCTGGAGTAGGAGTGATTAGAGATGCTACTATGCAAAAGCTGGAGTCAGTTCTGCAGAATTTGACTTCTCCCAAATTTTACCCTAGGACTTCAGCCATTCTTTGTAGAGGAAGACACTGACAAATTCACTGATCTTGAGTGGCTGCTCAACTTTTTCTTTCATTACAGAAGAGAAGCATGTAGTCATAAATTTTATTGTTTCTTTAAACAGACTTTTTCATATTTCAGTCCTTTTTGCATGACGATAACAGATTCATTCTGAAGTCTTCCAAGTGTAAAGTAGTGTATTTACATGTGTTGATGGATTTTAGAAAACATTTGCTGAAGATTTAAATATGTTTTACCAAATATTGCTTAAATCCTCATCTTTGAAAAAGTGGAAAAGCTTTTCCAGTATGGAACTAGAAGACAAGTTGCAAGTCCTATGTGTATGGATCTGATAGTTACCTCCTGTGTCATCAAAGACAAATTAGTGAAGGTTTCTGTGCCTGGGCTTTGTAGATGAAATGTGGAGTAAAAAATTATAGACTCACAAAATATTCTGAGTTGGAAGGGACTCACAGGGATCTTCAAGTCCAGCTGTTAAGTGAATGGCCCATATGGGGATTGGGTCCACACCCTTGGTGCTCTTAGCACCAAGCTCTAACAGGGATATTCTAAACCTTGCTCAAAAAATGAAACATTGTGTTATCCCCAGTGAATGGAAGCTATGTAAGTTCTGAAAACAGTTAATGGAATTGTATATTGTATTTTAAGTCATGCCTGTAAAGTTGAGCTAAGCCTTTCTGGTCAAAATACCCAAACACAAGGGTACCCAAACACACTTACATGGAAATCAGTACTTTAGTATCCTATTTATTTTGCAGGTGATATCAATACACTGTTTTACTTGATGTAATTCTAAAAATTAGATTGCTTTGTGAAATAGTTTGGTTGCAGAAATTCCTGTATAAGTCGAAATTATTGCAAGGATGTAACAGGAGGCAGAATTTGAGTACTGAATTGCCTGAAAATGAGTGATGCCACATGTGAAATGTGGACATTACAAATAGACTTTCCAGGAATAACATCACATCACTGCCACATGCATCTGTGGGTAGATGGTTAAGCTTTTCCAGAAAATTCACAGACTAGCTAGGCAAAATTCTTAAACTAGTTGGAATTTGCCAGTTAGTGTCTCTAAGTGAAAAAACCTCCAAAACACCAAAATTGAACTAGCTATTCAGGTAAAGTCAGTGGTGGTGGGGTGTTGTTTTTTGGGGGGGTTGTTTTTTTTTTTTTTTTTTCCCCTCTCATTTTATGTCTTAGTAAATGGAGGATTATCTTGGATTGAATATTATTTAATAGCAGAACTGGAAATAGGCTGCAAGTCCACTGATTTTCATCCATACTATGTGGGCAGTGGAAAAAGAAAATGGAAATTTACATCTTTCCTAAAAGTCAGTAGAAATGTGTAGAGTAAACCAATCAAACTGTATAGTTTCAGAGGACCTTTAATTGCTAACAGAAACAGTTTCTCTGGAAATGATTCTGATGCCCATTCTGTCTCCTTTGGTGGTTTTGCTGCCTATGAAGCAGCAGCCTCTACATTTTCTACAGCTCGGCGCGTTAGGATGAAATGCTGGGTTGCAATCCATGGAAGGCAGCTGGGATTTGGGACAGAAACCCAAACATATACTGGATATAGGCTGATTATTCAGGCTGATATAGGCTGATTTCACTTCCAGATATTCTTTTCTGTGCTTGTGAATGTGTATGTGTTTTATGATGCATGCTTTGCTGGCATGAAAGCTGTAACAGTTACTTCAGTTTTGGGGGGGGTGACTTTAGAACTTCAGCTGTTGGTGCTTTTCAGGATTCTAGCACAAAAAAACCCAAACATCTGTTACTGTAGGTGCCCTACTTTAGGGCAAAGAGGTGTTAGTGAGAGTAAAGTATGCCCAGGTCTGATGTCTTCTGTATTCTCACTCCCACGTTTTTATGTACATCGTGAGCAGATTTTAAGGTAGATCTTGAAATGCAGAATTAACTTCAAAACTAGTAATTTTTTTAATGTGTTGGTTAAGATGGCACATTATTTAGAACATTATGTAGAACAACTGTCTCACTTAAATCTTATTAATGGTCCAATATCCACAGATAGGTGCATTACAATAATTTAAGAAGTGGTAAAATAGACCTTGGGTTTGTTAATTTTCTGCAAAAGTTTCTGGAGTGTTTCAAATTTTACTCTATAGTTTTTATATAAATAAGTTTTACAAGACACTTCAGATGTTTTCTTCTTACAAAACCTTTGTTGTTGCAGGTATTTTTACGATTTCTTCAGTTAAGAGGAAGGTGATGCACATTTCAAAATAAATATCCCAGCTTCTCCAAGTAATTATTTTATAAATAAGCCAAAAGTCTTTAATAATGGAAAAATGAAAACCATCAAACTTGTCAAAATCCTGTGATTCTATGAAATTATCTACTACTTTTTGGAACAAAACATGCATAGTTATGTGGATAAAAGTAGCTTTGTGGAGTAGAACATATTCTCATGCTTTTTGATAATTCGTTCCTGATGCTGAAGATTAGTGTATAAAAATCAGACAGAAGTAGAGAACACACAATATAATGCCTGTGCCTTGAATTCAGTTGAGTTTTTTGAAATAAATTATTATGTTATGTTCTTGTTATAATAGGTGGTAGTCTGTAGTAGCTGCTAAGTGGAAAGTTACGTTAGAATTTTCTCCTTCATTTTATGTCTGAATGTTGTCTTTGCATATTCACAACTTAATGAAATGTTCTCCTTTCCTGATGAAAGTTTTATGTTTGGTTTTAGTCCAGAGGCTGACTTTCCTGGAAAGCTTATGGGAAAATACTTTGGCTGGTTTTGATTAAAAATAAATAAATAAATAAAAATGGTGTGCTTTTCCCATTTAAAATGTAGCTGGAGAAAGAGACTGGTGTTATATAAACATGGCTGTATAATTTGACAGTTTTAGCCTCGCCATTTCTCATTGAGTGTTTAATTGCTTTGGAAATTGAAAAGAAAGACTGAAAATGTATTTTAGTATTCTGGTGTCAGTTTCTAGTTTACTCTTAGTTGCTTTGTGCTGTTTTGAAAGACTTGCACCCTGGTTGCTACCATTTGGTGAGGCTTGTACCAATGTGCTCTTAAACTGCTGTAAATTAGTAAAAATTAATAAATACCTACTATACTTGCTGCTGCCTTCGGTGGGATGAGGCCTCCTTGGATGCTTAGCTAGGCCTTAAGGGAAATACTTAATATGTAAAGCAGCTTTTATTACTCATGAGAATTAGAATTTTTGGTGGTGGATTGCAGCATTGGTTACAAGATCCTTGATCACACTTGAGCTTTGTAACCTGAACACTCTGATGTGTTGGAAGAAGTCTGCCTCTCAGAAACAGGTCCTGAAACCCCAGTGCTCTAAGTACCTATGAGAGCGTTTTCCTGATTTGCTCACTAAATAAAGATGGATTTTTCACATACTCAAGGTTTCTACAGTTGTGTGCGGGATTGTAGACCTTAATAATGTAACATAGCTGACATCTCTGTAACAGGTTTTAAAGCTTTAGATAAGATTGTACTACCTAATATTATTAGGCATGGTTGTTCTGTAACACTTCCCATTTTGGGCTTTAAAAGTAAACATGTCCAAGACAATAACAATCTGCTTAATTTTCCTTAATTTTTGCTATAATATCTGTCAGGTTCCTAAAGCCTCATAAAATCTTTCCAATGTTTGAATGAATTCCTGGATGTAGCAACTGTGAGAAAAGTCTTTGTGTCCGTGGTAAATTGCAATCTGATGTATCCTGTTACTGAAGCCAGCTGGGAGTGTACCCAGACTGTGTGATTCAATTGCAGAGTTTCTGTGTGTCGCTTCTGACTTGTAAATGTCAGTTCAATTTGTAAGTTTAAGTCTCCAGGCTTTGCTGTGAGAGAATGCAGATGCTGAAAAGTGAAGCAGGATCTAGCATTAACTACAGAACTTAAGGCTTATGAAAAATGAATGCCGTGGATCTCATCAGAGTAAGAATTTAGTTATGTTGTGGCTATTTCTTATTTAAAATCTGCATATATATGTAATTTTGTTGTTGTTGTTGTTGTTTTTTCTGATGTGTTTAAGAGGTGACTTGCCAAAGTAGAATTTGGCTTGCAGTACGCATCAGAATGGTCAATAATACAGGGGTGGTATCATATATGTATTTTCTTAGGAGCCTGAATGTTTTTAGATTACATCTGGTTTTTTTGTGTTTCATTGACTAAGCAATTATCCTTTAGAAAATGCATTCACCTTTAGTTTTTCAAAAATGTTTTGCTTGTCTTTTCAGAGTATTTTTTACTTTTAAACTTTATTGAAAAAAACCCCAAACCCCAGAAAGGTAACCTTACTTGGCACAGAAGGTCACATATTTTGGCTTCCCATCTGGTTAAGTAATTCAGTTGAAAAATGAGCTAGGCAACAGAGCCATTTTTGTCATTTTTGCAAATGCCTTACAAAAATACTTACTTGAAATGCTTTCGCTTCACACTTCTTCATAGCTACCTTCCTGCCCAATTCTAAACAGAGCCCTCTGTCTTCACTGCATTTTGTGTCTCAGAAAAAATGAATAGCAGTCTCTAAGCTTGCATATATGGGAACATTCAGGAAAAATATTCTAAATTACTACATGGACATTCTGTATTATGATTCTGAGCTAACTTCAAAGGTTTATCAATTAAATCACATTCAAGTCTGTTATGGGTTCTTTTATTTGGAAGTGACTTTTGTTTGTGAATTCTAAAGTAAATTAAGTTAAATAACAAGAGCATTTTACAGTCACTTTTAAATTTTAGTTATGGTTTAACTAATACATTTTAAAAGCTTTTTTGAATTAATCTTCCTGAAAGTCCTGGCTAATAAAACCTTCTAAGTTGTGGTAGGGTGATTGCAGAAGTTACTATGTCTAGTTATCTGTTCTGTTCCTCTCCTGAGTCTGCTGGACAAAGTGCAGCAGAACAACATGAATACTTGTTGAGCAGCCAGGGTGGTTCACAGATGGTACACAGCACAAACTTACGTTCAGAGAAAGCAAACAGAGGGGACTGTGAACTGGGGAGGCATGAGGCACCGACAGATTGCTTACTGTGCTGCAGCAAGGGCCATCTTTTGCAGAAAGTGGGACAGGCAGCAAAAAGGGGTAACATCTTCAGTGTTCCCTGACATCTACAGTTGCATGTTTTGACAGGACTTGCGTCAGTAGCAACATCTCTGTAAATGATCTGTCTACAAACAGTGAAGTAGGAATATGCCGTCTCCTGGAAATCTGTGTTAAGTTGAAGCGTATAGTGAGGTGATTTTGGTGGTGTCTCTTTATTTTTGTTTGGTTGGTTGGTTTGGTTTTTGTTTTGCTTAAGTTTGTATTTTACTGATACTGAAAATGTTTCTTCCAAGGGAATTTGCTGGGGAAAAAGGCAGAATGCACAAAACACGTGTTGCTCCAGTTTTGGGTGTTACTGAATATTCTTGTTCAATGTAAATTATTATAATGCTCATTATACTGGAGTGTTCAGCTCATTGCACGTGGAAGCAGTTGTTGAGTGTTTGAATTTGTACTATGTGTTCATACCCTCAGTTAATACAAAGTAATTTCTTTGTGTGGATAAACTGTAACAGTCCTTTCCTTCATTCGTGATATTCTTGAATGTATTCTTGAATATCTTTCTACACTTTTCAAGCAGTACGAAAGTCTGCTTCTCATGTGGACATTCCTGATTCCAAAGATCCTCACACAGTGAGGCCATCCTGGAGAAACTGCGCAAGAGGAAATTTTGAGTGCAGTTAGTGGTGGGATAAGGCAAGCTTCCTTCTCTGGAGTTACAATTATATTCTGTACAGATTGATTTGGATGAACATGTGGAGTCTTTCTCATTTATGTGGCTCTGGCTGGGAACACTGACTGCTTTTCAAACTTAGTGTGTAGTAATGCATGTTGAACTGCTTTTTAAGCTATAAGTAGTTATATATCACTTTCTTATCCTGTAGTCTAGACCAAATAATCTGGAATTTTCCTGGTAGTAACCTGCAAAAAGCTCCAAAATATGCTCCCTTAAACATTCCTGATGCTTCCCAAACCAAATACTCCCTCTTGACTAGTGAAAGAGCTCATGTTCTTTGGCATGGGCTCTGCTCCTGACCTCAGAGAAACAGTCATGAAAATGAATTGAAATGGTTCAGAGCAGTTGGAAGCAGCTTCTTTGTAATTACTACTAGGTGTTGGTTTCTTCTTTTTTCTCAGGATACATGTTTATTTTTCTTGGGGTTCTTCTGTAAAGGATGGTATAAGTTGTCTTCATAGACTTACAACTATTTGTATTCTGTATTTTGCTCATGTAAATTAAATCTTACATCCTTACAGCATGTCGGGACTTTTAAAACCTGATTTTTGGAATGCTGATTTTTTTCTTCCTTGCATTCTGTTGTCATTGCAGAGCTGAGTACTTGCCCATTTTGCTTTCTCTGTTGCATTTTATTCTGGCAAATATGGTATAATATGGAAATTTGTCTGTATTTGTTTGTATCAGTTGACATTTTCAGATACATTTGAAAAAGTACAATAGAACTCAAATATTTCAGGATATTTTAAAAACAAATCTGTAGGTAAGTGAAAAAATGAATTAATTGATGTTTATGGCTGATGAGGAATGAGGTGAAGAGACAAATGTTGCAGGTACAGTTTTTGCATGTTTGTATGGCAGTAGATTTCTAGATCCTACCAGTGTGCAATAAGATGAAGGTGGGAAGGAAAAAAAAAAAAAAAAAAAAAAAAGCTTAAATGAAATTATTTGGTTTTTTTATTGATTTATTAAAATAGTAGTGGACTAGGAAGAGAACTCCTATTTATTTATTTATTTCAAAAGTGGTTCTCCTTTAACGGGATCACTCATTCATTAAACTGTCAGAAGAAAATGAACAGTACTGGGGAATGGAAGGATGTGAAAACTCACACAAACACAAGGAAGTTTCTCACGTGCCTGACCATCCATCCATCGCAGTCCGATCCATCGGAAGGGACTGTGCAAGGATTAAAGAGAATGGATGTGCTGCTGCTTGGTGCCTGACGGCCTCACGAGGTGGAGCTCCTCTCCTTCCTTACCTTGCTCTGGGCCCTTGGAGGAATTGACCTTGTCCTCGACTTTGCATAGAAATATCTTCAGTCTGTGCTTCTGTCTCTGTCCTCCTCCTGGCCACTCACCAAGTGTTGCTGCTCTCCTTTATGCTGCTTCTAGCATCTATTAGCTGCATGATTAACTGGATAATAGACACGGACCAGTTGGAAAGGAATCAGGTTTTTTGTCATTTAAGGCTCTGCTCAGTGCCCAGACTTTGCAGATCACATGCCTACACCAGTGCTATTTTGGCACAAACAGAAGTCAGGACCCTCTTTCATTTTGGGGGGTAAGATGAAATTAGATCAGTTTTAGCTTAAAACTATGCCCTGAGCATGTGGCTGGATATGATGCTGTCTAGTACAAGTGCCATTCCCATAGGAAGAAATGGATTTCTATTACATTTCTATGCCAATTCATATACTTCCTCTGTTCCTGGGGCAAGTCCAGTAAACTGATCTGATGAAAATGGTTTTTCTTTTTTGGAGGTTGGCAGAAGACTGACTAAATCTTCTGTCATATCAGTCAGCGAGACTGTCTTTGTGGTTGCACAGTTACCAGGTCTGGTGGAGAGGAAGCTAAGGAAGAGAGAGATGAGGGCGAATGAGGCAAGTAGGAGCTCTTCTTTCAGGGGAAGCCCACAGTTGCACCAGATTGGAAGGTGTTGGAGACATATTCCATGAATATTTAAAATAACAAAGTACAAATTCAAGTAAAATTTCAGTTGAGGGTACCTTTCTTCCTGTCCTCACAGTTCTAAAGACTTGCTTTTGAATCAAAAGAGTTGGTCTTTTGTCATAAAGGGAAAATTTAATAAGAAGTACTTTGTCATTAACAAAATAAACCACTGTTTTAATTATTTTGAATGCTTCTGGGGTTTTTTAGTTCCTATGAAATGTTTCTCTTTTCTGTGTGTGTTAATAAAGTCAGTCTTAATCATCAGATTTTGCAGTAGCCACAGAGATTAGCTGACTTTGGTCTTAATCCAAATGTAAAATCATATGAATAGTTCATTGGATAGTTTTATTTATTGAATAAAACATTAGATTTTTTTTTACATAGTATACATAGACATATTTTTATTAGCAAAACAAAATAAATTACAATTTTAATGTCACCTAAAACCTGAAATTTGTATTTACCTATTTTTTTTTTAAACATTTGAATACACTGATTTTTTGTTACCAGTGACTCAGATTCCCACCAGCCTGCTAAGTGTGTTAATTTACAAACGCTGTAAAAGGCAGGCATTTAAAAAAAATCAGAGTGAGTGTGCAGTATTCTCTTCGGCACTGATTACATGCTCGTTACCTCTGACTCCCCTTGTGTGGTTTGTATCTAGGTTCTTTATTCTAAGAAGACACATGCATGTGCTATTTTGTCCTGACTTGCTGCCTGGGAATTAAGGGAGCTGTGATAGTCCTGTTCATCAGCTGAGGAGATCCAACTAGTGAATGAAAGGGTGTGGGAATGAATTAAAGCACAGGCAGAAGCTGGACTGGCACAATGTGTAGAGGGATCAAGAGCATGCATATGGTGATACCCTCGGGGTAGTAGGGGGGAATTTACGGTCCCTGGGGACCTCCCTCATCGAGAATAGTGGTGTGTGTGGATTTACTGAGCTCCTGCCTCTCTGCATGCATCTTCTGGACGAGTACCACCAAGCACTCATTCGTCATTTGCCTATTCATTATCTGTTCTCTTTCCTTGGCCCTCTGACTGAAGAGTTTGGGATATAATCCTGTTAGTTCAAGCTCAACTCAGACAACCTCATGACATTACCAACAAGAGAAAGGGGGATGTGTTCTGAGAAAACAGTGAGTTGTTTGTTCACTGATATTATTTTAGGTTTAGGAGACTACTGCTTGTACTTGAGTAGAACAAACAACACCAACTCAGCAAGTTTGTTAATGACACCAAGCTGTGTGGTGAGGTCGACAGGCTGGAGGGAAGAGATGCCATCCAGAGGGACCTGGACAGGCCTGAGAGGTGGGACTGTGCAAACCTCATGAAGTTCAACAAGGCCAAGAGCAAGGTCCTGGACCTGGGTTGGGGCAATCCCAAATATGGATGCAGGCTGGGCAATGAGTGGGTTGAGAACAGCCCCGTGGAGAAGGTCTATCTAGGAGGAATTGGTGGGTGAGAAATTGAATATGAAAGCCTATTGCATTCTGGGCTGCATCAAAAGAAGCGTGATACATGTTGAGGCAGGGGATTCTCCCCCTCTGCTCCAGTCTGGTGAGACCCCACCAGGAGGGCTGTGTCCAGCTTTGGGGCCCTCAGCTTAAGGAAGATATGGCTCTGTTGAAGTAAGTCCAGTGGAAGGCCATGAAGACTATCAGAAGCCTGGAGCACCTTCCATACGAGGTCAGGCTGGAAAAGGCTCCGGGTTGACCTTAGAGCAGTCTCCCAGTACCTAAAGAGGGCTCAGCTATCCCATGTGAGTCACAGATATTAAAGTACATGGTGAAGCATTGTGGAGCTGGACGACTTTCCAGAGCAGCTGTTCCCCTCCCCACCCCCTGCTACTTATTCATTAAACTTTAAACAAATTGTTAAATGTATATTAAGGCTTTTACAAAGAACACTTTTAAAAGCTCCCAAATCCTGTTGCCTTCTCACTTATGTTTATTTTAGAAGAGAAAACTTGCTGGTTCTAATGTATGGAGCTGAGTTCTAATTTTTTCTTTTTTATTATGTCAGTGTTGGTAAATTTGAGCTTTGAAGTCGTGACCATAAAGGTTTGAGTATATTTTTGCAGGAAGGACAATTACAGACACAATAATTGATTAATAACTGATTAAAATCAGTTTTCATAATGTTCTTTAACTATTGGAGATTTATGTGCCAGATATTGCTTATCACATGTTATGTTACCATGAGGAACAATGCTGTAAATGCAGGGAATCGAAACTGCACCTGCCTAAAGTCTGTGAACAGCTGCAGGCAGCCCCTGGACACATGCTTGGAACAGCACTGCTGGACCGGGAGAGCAGCCACTGTTGAGAGGTGAGCAC
Organism: Hirundo rustica; assembly: GCF_015227805.2. NCBI lineage: Eukaryota > Metazoa > Chordata > Aves > Passeriformes > Hirundinidae > Hirundo > Hirundo rustica. The sequence goes on from NC_053450.1 coordinate 92,474,095, forward strand.
TCCAGCTGCCTCTGGAGTGGTCCAAGGGTTTGGCTCCTTTTCTGGTTGTTTACTATTATGATCTGCTCTGAAGTGCTGAATTTTAATGTCACACCGTTCTTAATTCTGTGTAATTCAACCGGTTTCCAATGTGAGGCCTGTGCAGGACTGGTGGCTGCTCTTTTTAAAGCTTTCATAGCTAGAAGTGAACATTGAGTGTAGGGCTACAAACTGATTTTTCCAGGCAGGATGGTGGCTATAGCATGTACTGCCATTGTGCAGCAGCTCCCTGCATTGTTCTGGGTTCCAGAGAATTTGAAGTAGCTTCAGTTTCAACTAGGAGCTAGTTCATACTTGACTTTACATGAAACTGTTGTAAAATTTTAAGTGTCTGACTTTTATTTCACTTGAAATGGGTTGAAAGCATCTTGTGCAAATATATAAATCTCTTCAACTTTCACGTGTAATGTTAACAGGCCTTTGAAGAGATCAGTGTAAAGTCTTATGAGATCCATAAACCCTTTTGATTGCAGAAGGAAAATGCGTTAATTTCTGAAATATCTCGGAGAAGTGGAAAAGAAAAATAGGTCATTAATCAAACTTGGAAGAGAAAGTGTGAAGTTACAGCTTGCAAATTATTTTTGTTCAATGTATTTTGCAAAGATGAAGACAGAAGCACTTATAACCTTTGTAACTACAGAATTACAGTTCTCTTTAAAGCATTTGCAGAAGAGGCATATTCATGCTATGATTTTCAGTTTTCAGATGAAGAAAATAGCTTGCTTATTTGAGTTAATCTCTGCAGAGTCATCTCTCAATAGGGATCTGCAGGACATGGTTTTTGCCTTACCCTGACCATTTTCTTTCAAGGAGGAGAAGAAAAAAAGTTGTATGAATTTGGTATATTGTGTCTCTCTCAGGGGATAGATTTGTTGATAGTTTTGGCTATGTCAGGGTGAAAATAAAACCTTGTGTTTGTGACAGTTGACCTGAGAATAACTGGCAAACATGTTTTTGAGCCATGGAAGTATTTGAAAATGTTCTTGTTAAATAATGGCATACAAAGTTCTTTCCTGACCTTGGAAATTATTCCTTGTTTTAATGAAACAGTCTTGTGGCATCTAGTTTCTGTGAACTAGGACCAGTAGGGTTCTTCAAAACTAATCTGTATTATCGTTAATATAATAAAACCATCCAATCTCCCATGTCAGAGCATCATAATTAATTTGTTCTAGTGTCAGTCTGCTTTCTTTTATGCTGCATTTTATTTTCTAATGGAGGTTACAGGAAGTGGGAAATCATAACAGGACACTGAGAATTGAACTCTAATTTACATGGGAAAATATAATAATAGTAAAGTTCCAGTAAATTTCCTTTGGGAAAACAAGGTTTTCTTTGGTACTGTTGTTCTTGGTGAAGTTGTATATGCTTTGACCTTGTTGTTAATGACCTCAATAGAATAATTCTGTAGACTTAAATTCACTACAGGATTTAATGTATTTTTCTTTTTCTTATATTCCCTAGATAATTTTACTGATTTCATAGGAAACATAAATTTAATTTACTTTTAGATAACCAGCTTGTGCTAATTCTAGGATGTTATGAACATTTCTAAAGCTTTTGCACAAATGTTCTGTAACTGAGGTAAGTGAATTGACATTTTCATTCCATATTTAAAATAATTTACACGTTCTTGCAGTGACTGCAACACAGCAGTATCCTTTCAAGTCCCTGAAGAAAGAATCCTGTAAGTAAACATATGGCAGTTAAGACTGTTACATATTCTATATTCTTCCTAATGGAAGTGTGAACAAGAAGTCACTATATGGCTTTTCATATGTCCAGCTTGCCTAACAGAGCTCAGACAAAGGCTGATGTTCTGCTTCCTAATCCTGTTAATTTAGCAGCGATTTTGATTGCACATAATATAACATTATACTACAGGAAATCTAGAGGTGGACTTTGAAATGACATCTCAAGGATGAATATCAGTTTCGTCAGAGGGTATGGCTTTGCTATCAAACTTAATTCTCAAAACCTTTGCATAGTCATTCTAAAAATGAAGAAGTTATAGAAACTTCATATTTTTCGTAAGAGTATTTAATGTAATAGTTTTTATCTCACTGCAGCATTACATTTCTAGCCCTTTTTCAACTGCAGTCATGCTGTGGATATAAAAAATTACTACAAATCATGAAAGAAGCAGGAACAAAATATCTTAATACTTTGACATCTATTGCATTATCTCCCTAAAGAAAATACATCGTGTAGATGAAGAATTGCCTCTCTTGCTGGCAACAAGGATCCTTCAGGTTGAGAAACTTTTTAAAATGCACTTTGAAGAGCTAGCTAAAGTGCTGTAGAAGTACCTGTGTAACCACTTGGTCCATACAAGTTACACTCTTATAGCTTAAAGAACACAGTAGTTTTATCTTTGCCATCTCATTATCTTCTAGACACATATATTCCCTACTCCTGGCATAGGCAGTAGCGGTACCTTGTCCTGGGCATATTGGAGTCTAGGAGAATTGTGAGAGCTGAAGTAACCTCATAATCTCCTGTTCAAGTTTCATGTCTCTAACACTGGCAGTGTTACATCAATCTCTTTGCCATTCCTAAGACCAAAGGCTCTGTCTGTGCCTCTGCAAATACAAGATAGATCGGTCTTCAGCTAAGCTAGAGGGGATGTTTGGTGCTTTGGGGGCTTCACAGGGTTCTTTTGTTTGTTTGCTTGTTTGGGGGTGGTGTTTTGTCGTTGTGGTTTTTTTGGTTTTGGGTGGTGTTTTTTTTTTTTTTTTTTTTTTTTTTTTTAGCTTCCTGCAAAGTCTGGATATGGGATTTTGTATGATACTGGTTGCACAATGAAAGAATAACTCTCTGGCATGTGTTTGTTAGTACACAAGTAGTTTCTTAAATTTGAAGTGCAGAGAATATATTTTTCTTTCACATTTGGAATGCGACTGCAGTTGACAAAATAGTGTTTCTAAGCTGTGACACTAACTTGCTGATATTAGGATGAGAGTCAGAAATTAGTTACAAATTTGTACTACTTCATTCTATTATTACAGCTGCTCAGAAGAATCAGTTACCCCTTAAAAAGGGGAATGGTATTCATTCTGGGATAGCTGGAAACCACCCTTCTCTGATAAATCCATTTGGGATTGTTACTGGTGGGGGTTGGAAGATAAAATAACAAATACTGTGCTACTAAATGAAACTTTTTTAGAAACAAGAACTCAGGATATTGGACATTACAGAGTGGATCAAATTAATCTATCAGTAGACTCCCTCCAGACAAAATGTAAGAAAATTCTGTGCAATTTTATGGATTACCATATCTATCTTGCAGCTCTTTGCAGTGGAGGAATGGGTTAAAAATCCTTTCTCAGGTGGTGGAGGTTCCAGGGAACCTGAAGGCATATTCTCTGTATGTTTTCTCTACAGCCTGTGGTAGCACTGAGGAATGTCGTGGTGTGGTTCACAGCTTATCTCCACAGGCAGTTTTGTTGACCCAGATGAGGGAGTGGGGCATGTGAATGAATAAGAAATCTTAAGCTAATAGCACCTTTTCTCCACAACATGAACGGAAGGTTTTTGTTTAAAGTGAATTAATTGTTTAAAGTGGAATGGGGTGGTCCTTCATGAACTTACCTGAATAGAACCTCTATGGAAAAAAAAAATACCTCTCTGGAGATAATTGCAGCGTGACCCATTAGTCACTGACTTTCATCAGTGGTGACTGAGAGAGCTGACTAATTTTGAAAACTGAAGGCATATATTCTTCTATATATAAATAAACTTGTATCAATGAATATTATTAGTAGATGACTGAAATGTTGTATAAACCTATGAGTCCTTTAAAATTATACAGAAAACAACATTAACATATTTTCCAAATAACAGTCTTAACTATGGAATTTAAGTTACTTTCTTCATGCAGATATATCATTTTCTTTCCCTTAGCTGGAGGTGTTTGGGAGAGCTAATACGCAGACATTTGCAAGGAATTTCCTTATTTATTTGAAATAATGTATTATGGCTGCTGTTAGTGAGCACTAGAGGGCTCTTTAGACTAAACCAAAAGAATACAATGTCATATTTATCATCAAGGATAGGTCTGAGGCATTTCGGTGTCTTGAATTAAATAATCAAACACACTGTTTTCACTAGAATAGTGTAAGGCTTCCCTTTTCAAGAAAAAAGAAGTCAATGTCTTTGAAAGGAGAGGAGTATAGCCTGTTACGTAGCAAGTGTTTGAATTTTTGAGAAGCGTGGCCTTTATATGTAGGCATCCTATTGGTTTAAATTTTTTATGCATTTTTTTGATTACCAGTCAAGATTTTTTCGTGTTCCCTTTCCAAGTGGTTTATTTTAAGATAAGTTAAGTTATGTGCATGGTTTATATTTCTTTCTGCTTGTCTGTCCACTTTTACATGTCTTTCCTTACGTGGTGGTTAGTTTATAATAGCTCCTGCATTATGAAACCCAAGTCTGCCTTGCAATCTAATAAACGTGATTGCTGTATGCAGAGGTGAATGCAAAATGTAGCTATGCTTCTTTGGGAGCTTTTTTCAATCACTTTCAACTTGCTTTTCGCAAAAGGGCCAAATATTATACATTTCATGGATGTCAAAAATTATTCTTAGCTGATCTGATTTTCTAGTGTAGTCTGAAAAGGCTTTGCCATCTTACACTGGCTGATATGTGGACTGAGTGTGTTTATTCCAGTGTTCATTTATGCTGTCTGGGGGGGAGAGGGTGAGCTGTAAAACCTACTCCATGCTGATGGAAAAAAAAACCAATAAAAAAACCAACATAAAAGAGGACCACTCTATAAGCTGTAGGGGCACAGTGGTCTCGTCTTGGTTTACACACTCTTTGTAGTCAGATACATTTTTTTTCATACATCCTCTTGATTTTTCCTTGGATAGTGGTTCTTGCACGTAATTTGTTTGAGTGTTTTTCAAGGACACCATGGTGTTGCAGAAGGTAATTAATATTAGAGAAGGAAGAGATATTAAAAATTGAATTAGTTCTTATGGTACCCAATTTACATCACTCTAGGTAGCATAATTTCTTATTGTCAGAGGGAAGCCTGAAATTACGAACCAAAATTAATACAACTGTGCTTTCAAATGTAAAGCCTTTACATAGACAAAAATGTACACTTGTTTCAGTAAAGCTTTGCAGAGAACAATGAATAGGGCTGCTTATTTAGAAAAATGAAAGGCATTTTTTTCCAATTGCGAGTCAATCATCAAAGCAGCAAATTAGACTTTAAATAAAAGCTGGTAGTTTATTTGTGGGACCAATGTCCCTAGAAACCAGTGGAGATTTTTCTGTCTTATATAATGTTGGCAGCAGCAGAGTAATTTTACTTCAGACACTTTCTTTGTCAAACATTCTCCATTTTTCTTGGATTTTCCTGGCCCTGATGTACTGTTTCCAGTCACAGGTATATGTAACTTATTTTTAGCCCTTGGTGGTGGTGTTCTTTGCAAAACATTCTGCCTCCAAGTGAGATATTTGGAAGTAAAGAAATTTAATGGTGTAGTGGGCCCAAGAGCAAGGGATCTATTTGAACTCTTTCGAGATCAGAGTGATCTATTCCCATCTGGCTTTTCTATCATTTTCCTGAGACTTGGTGACTCACAATGTCCATTGTTCAAAAGGGGGCTATGAGTTTACAAGAAGGACTCTTTCCTAGTCAGGAAAGATTCTTACTGGTGTTGAGTGAAGTGTTAACTGGCCGGAACAGTTTGCAAAGAGAGTGAGGAAAGAGCACTGTGGTCCATTTTATAATCTTCTCTCCTCCAAGTCCCATCAAGCTCACTTTATTGTTCTTATATGCTAGAAGCTCTTGGGGGAAGAATATCTTGAGGATGGTATCTAAGAGTGATGGAGGTGGAATTGGGATGCTTTCCCTGCCAGGGAAAGAAGGTACAGTGTTGAAGAGCAATAGGCTGAGAGATCCGCTGTACTGAGGTCAGACTGTGAGGAGGAGTGGGGAAGGTTGGGGGAAAGGAGGCAAAGAAAACCTGCAACAGGCACAAATTGTCCCTGACTGCTCCTAAGCCTTCTGCCACTCTCAGAACCCTCTAACTTCTTGCTGGTATCCACTCCCTAGGGACATTTGGGTGTCCCTCCAGACCTCTTTCAGGTCCTCCCCCTTTATCCACTGCAGTCCAACAACTTCCCCACCTACTGTAACCCCACTCCTATCACCTCTGCCCTACCTATATCCCTGCTCTGCTGCTGTTTCCAAATATTGCTGGCAGAGGAATGAGGACAGGAGTACTTAGTTTCTTCTCATCCTCAGGGCAGTAGCATTTAGTTTTATCCATCTGGCTGAGGTGCCTTGAAGGGATTCCATGGAGGATAGCATAGTTCTCTTGCCCCAAACACTGCTAATATTAGACCTAACAATTACCAGAATCGCAGTAATTTCTGTTCTCTATGAGGATGAATGCACTGTCTGTGTAGCTCAGTTTGCTGCACACAAAGTGCATTTGAGCTGTGGACATTAGACTTCATTAAAATGTCTACTGGACACTCTATGGCCAAAGACATCTGGCTGCTATATTTCTGTTTTTCATCACTGATGAAGCATGATGCGTGTGGTGACTTAGATTAGAAGATGACAGGCTTGGACCTGTCTCAGCTGCTGCTTCTAACTATCATAGAACCAAAATAGCATAAGCTACAACACAGTTCATAGAGCTTGCAAAACACACTTGCCTGGGGAAAATACCAGCCAGGTATCAAATACTTTGGCAACGAGAAGGTTCCTTTAATATAATCAGCAGTTTATCCCATAAGTGCAGTCTAGGATTTAAGGACAGCCTGTGTTGGCACTAATCTGAACAGAATGAATGCTCAGTGAAAAGAACCTAATGCATTTAAAAATTATTTCAGTCTTGTGTGTCATGGTTAGCTCTATTTGACTAGGCTTTGTTTGAATAAAAAATAGAATGCAAAATGTGTTTCTGGGAAGCCTGAGCTCATTTCCTAGCTCTACTAAGTTTTTGCTAATGTGACTTAATGTATACATATATGTAATTACTACTTGAAATAATGTATTGTAATATTTTTAGCTATTTCAGTTCTAGGTTTTAGGGCAAGATTCAAATAATTGCTAAGAATTGCAGCATATCAGGAGGAAACTAAATTGTGACAAATAGAGTCACAAAAGGTTAATGTATTTCATATTATTAGAAGTCTTACGTTTAAAAGAATCAAGTAATTCTAAAATGCTAACTTGTCTGAAGACAGGACTCTTTGAAGGAGAATAATTTTGTTCAGTATTACATAAATTCTGAAGCAAAAACTTGCTGTATACAACATTTGACTATATTGCTGGTAAAAACATTTTGAAAATTTAATGAAATGTATAATTTTGACATTTTGTAAATAAGTTATTATGCCAAGCCTAATCTTCAACAAAAAAATCAAGATTTAAAAGCACATTTAGAACTCTGTCTTTCTGATGAAAGAAGTTCCATTGGGAATTTTAACAAATGTGGGAAATTCTCTTTCATATATAGTATTATTTGCCTCAGTGCCTCTTTTAATTTATAACAAGTTATATTAATATAGTTCTTCAAAGGCATGGCCCTTTCTAGAGGAAAAGATAATGTCTTCCTGGATTGTAGAGAGGGAGTGAAAGAAAAGGAAGGGAAGAAAGTGAAATGTTAATGTTAGGCCCTGACTTCTGCTGATAGAAAATGGCGGTAATGGGACCAAACCGATTCCCATTAGTTTATATACCAATATGAGTGGGAATGCTGAAGAGGTCTGTGGTTTTGATGAAGTTTATAAAACCCACAGATATAGTAAGCCATGTAAGTAATATAATTAATGTTAATAGTTTTTCATAGAAATGCAGCTTATTCATAATAAGAAGGTGGGTGTTGGCGACTATAATCACAGCTAAATACTTTTCTGTGATAGGTATGCAGGTATTTTCTTCTCTACCCATTATCTAAAATTGATGTCTCCCAGTCTTCAGCTGAGAAGTTCAGCTGGAAGTGGGAAATTTTATGTGGGTGGTGGTAAAAAATAACCCTTATTCCAATGCAAAGCATGCAGACACACTCAGTGTATCCATGGCTGTGTCCCTATCTTTCCACTCTTGCATTTTTATTTAGTTTTTATGGGACAGCCTGTCCAAAGATTCACAAAGACAGGCAGGGTTCTGTGAGCTTGCCCCAACTATCCGTGTTCATTTTGCCAAGACTTCATACCTTTTCTGATTGCACATTTCCTCCACAGAGCAAATTTTGCTTTAGGCTCCATGACAGTTTAAAAATACAAACACAAAAACTGTCTAACTGCTATTGAGGTTTCTCTTATAACACAGCAGCCAAAACCTTGTTAAGTCTCTTGCTGATACAGCTCTCATATCTCACAGCTAGAGGAAACCAAAAAGCTTGCCAGAAGTCCATCTTTTTTGAGGAATTGCATAGTGCACCCTCTTCTGTCATGCCTAGGCCTTTTTGTAGGTGGAAGATAGGGCTGAGAACCTCAGCCTGATGCAGCAGCACTGATCTTTTTAGGTAGCTTCTTATTGGCTTCAATAAAATGCATAAAACTTAATAACATACTTACTGGCTATTTTATCTCATTTGAGTTAGCTGTGTGAATAAACTCTCAGAAGCAGAAATTGTGCAATGCAAATAATTATCTCAGGACATTTGAAGGCTGAATTTCCTGGTAAGTCTGTCATGCTGATGTGTTTCCCGAAAATGAGCACCAAGAAGCATCTCAGCAGCCTTTTCATGAGACTAGATTTTCTGCTTTCAAAGAAAACACAGTGTGTGCAACCACCCTATGCATCCCTTTGTCTGTCCATCTCCTCTCTAACGGTGTTGGACTCGCTGCCCAACTTGTAGTGGTTCCTGCCAGGCTGGAGGAGACAGAGCTCAGGTCTAGTTCATTATGTTCAGCTTCTGCTGTGTTGCTAGAGGACACAAAAGATACTCACAGATCTGACTCCATGAAGATGAAGGCTGAAGAACTTTTTATTATTGACAAAGACCTCACTGATATAGGTTCTGAACAATGACCAGGGATCGGAGAACAAGGTTACCACCTCTCCATCCCACTGGCCAGGCTAGAAGTCAATCAGTTGACTCTCATCAGAAAGGAATGTGAAAAACTTGATTGTTTACAGTACAAACCATGAGAATTCGGCTACAGAGCTGTAAACGTCTCACAAAAGCTCACATAATATGGCAACACTGCTGGTCACCCCTCAGTGCAGATGTAGCACTAGGCTGGCAGGAGCTGGGAAGGAGGATGGTGACTCTAGGAAGGGAAAGGGCATGGAGAGGAGGCAGTGGAGAAATCCTGTGGGAGGACACGGGCAGAGCTGTGTGTGATGGAGCAGTTCAGGATTGTGCAAGATTGCTGTGAGGGAGCATAGGGAATACAGCTGTGTTGCACTGGAGGACTCAGGCACTGCATTGCACTGTGGGTGCTAAATGTAGGATGTGATTCTGTAGGAAAACAGGCTTCATTAGTCCTGCTGTTCCCAGGGTGACTTACAGAACAGTAGGCATGCTTTGACATATGGCTGTATACCAGCAAAACGTTCTGTGAATGGCTGGAAGATGGAGTGCTTTTTTTTGTTCCAAAGACACATTTTCATTTCTACAGAAAATGGAATTATTGAGGGCCTGCTGTGGATGGAAAGCCTGTAATTTATCGTGGAGCTGCAATGGTAGGCATATCTAATCTGCCTAATCCATTGCCATTAGCATTGAACAGACAAAATGTTGAAAGCATACCTAAGCCTGCTGGTGATATAAAAGTGCCTACAGCTAAATAGATTTTTTTTGTTTCTTGAGATTTATAGCTCACATATGTTTGCTATACAAAAAAACAAATCCAACTGAGTAATATTACTGTAACTCAGTTAAAACTTTCTATTAACAGTATAAATCATGAGGACAAAGCTAGATTCCCTCTTATGTGCCTTTACAATATTGATACAAAAATAGAACTTTTTACGTTTATATTTCTTCACAATAGTTTAAAAGAATGCAGAGGCAGAAGTTCTACTGAAATGGATCTTTAAATTTGAGACTGGAATGTAGTTGCATCAAAAGGGAAATTCAGGCATTTCTGACGAGCCACAGTTTTGGAGGAGATGGACTCATCTTTGGTCCTTGTATGCAATTCCTCTGCTGATTGCCACTGAATTATTTCAAAAGGATACTTTTTCTAACTTTCACAAATGTCATTGTTTAACAACATTAACCCTCACATTGTAATGCAGAGCAAAATAAAAGGAAGGCAGAGAGAGAAGTGAATGAATCTTAGTGGACAAGCTACAGTCAGTGTGGCAAAACAAACTAACCAAAAAGGTAAAGTGTATTTTGGTGCACTGTTTGGTGCTCTGGATCTCAAAGGCATTTATCCGGCAAGTGAGCCACTGGGAACACCAATAACTTCCTCTTCCTGCAGCATCTATCTGATTTCAGTTAACAAAGATCCTCATCAACCTGTTTGGTGTGGTCTGAGGGGATAATGTGTTAAACCCTGTGACAGCTGGTCCTCGTTGCACTTTTTTTCAGACATTATTCACTTTTTTACACAGTAGTGTGTTTTTCTTCAGTCTGCTAATGCCAGACACTATCCAGTTATCACACCTCCTAATTTGCATTATCACTTTAATATTTTCCGCGTTTTTTTACTGCAGTAGCTTTGACTAAGTAGTCTTATATTTTATTGACTATTCCCCTTATAAGCTAGGGTAAATAATAACTATGACCTGCATTTTGAAGTGTTCAGTATTTATTTTGCTCTTGAAGAACCACTGAATAACTGGTCAGAGCTGGTTTTCAGGTGACCCCGTAGCATGTTTGTTTAGCACTTTGCTCAGCAGCTCTTTGAAGGAGATAGGGCACAGCAGCACCTTTTTTCTCCCCTCTTGGAAGCCTTATTGGAAATTCACGCACAGTGCTAGTATGCATTAGTTGTTTTGCCTTTTGCAGAAGTTGAAAAGCTCATTAGGATACTATCAGGTTTGTTTTGTGCATGATATTAAGACAAATAATGCAATTGTATGATCAAAATACTTGACTAAAAGTTGTCTCTGTCAGCTGTTTCTTGTTTTACTGTAGTTTTACCCAACATGGAGCAGTTGTCCCGAGAGGAAGTCTACACTTGTAGCACAGCCCCGAAGAGGCTGAATAGCTGCAGGGAGCACAAATGGGCTCATACTGTTGTCTTGTAGTGGGTGTCAGTATGGGGGGAAGGGACTGGAAAATATATGTATATAAAAAAGAGGAGAGCTTGTTCAGTTGGGTCTGTCTGGCAAAAAGACTAATTGTTCTCACTTGGAAGTGGAGGTGGAAATGGAGGAGGAGCTCTGGAGCACATGATGTTTCTCAAAGGCAAAAATCTTTCCCCGTGTCTAAGATCATGGCAAGGCAACGCTCAAGAGTTGTCTGAGCTTCAGGGGAGCAGAGTACTGTTCTGCACACACTGCTTTTCAATTACTCTGCTAGACAGTACTGGGTAGTACTGAATCTGCCACTTGACTGGAGGCAGGCTTGATAAAGACGGCATTCATGATAATTAAATGGCTCAAACAGACTTTGAAAAGAGAAACGTGTCTAGCTAAGGACTGATACCTCGCTGACTTTGTCAGCAGGGCTTGGGACTTTGCATCTGAGAAAAGGCAAAGCTTTGTGCGACACTGCAAGGGGGCTGAGTCAGGGGATCACTAACCTGTCTGCCTGGCTACAGCCAACCCCAGTGACAGACAGACAAACAGAAGCTTTCTAGAGCCTGGTCTCTGCATTCTTCTACATCTGTTTTGCAGGAAGCTGATCCACACTTAAGAGTGGCTCGTGGAGTGCTCCTTGATTTCACGGCATTTAAACACTGCTTTGTTTCTATCTCCTAACTAAGAGCTAATCCCTCTTAGAATAGTTTCCTTGTATCATTTTTCTGGACAATCTGTTACTGAGGCTCCAATTACAAATGCCAGGGAAAGTTCCTCTCAGTTGTGCGTGTCAGCAAAATGTCTTCTTTTATTAAGGTGACTCCCATTGTGGAGGAAAGGCTGCATGGCAAAACACAAACTCTGCCAGAAACACCTCCGCATTTGAGGTGTTGGCAATCTTTGTGTCATGATGAAGTAATTGGAGCACCCTACTGATTACTAAAACAGGTTCTTCACAGACCTGTCTGAAACAGTGAGCATTTTCGAGGGGGAGGGGGCAGGTGGGGAGGAGGTTGGTGGATGAACTAGGAAAAGCTGAAAAGGGGGGGAAATATCCCAGGAATTATTCACTTAATGCCATGCAGGAACTCTGAGTTTTGTGATGAAATGTTTGACATCAGCTGATGCAGAAGTGCTTCATGGGGCTTTTGAGTCTAGAAAAGTGTTGTGGCCAGTGGATAAAAACCTCTTGAAAAAGTTTGTTGTTGTTTAAGGGATTTTTTTTTTTTAATTTATTTTTTTTTTTTAAAGCGACGAAATGACCCATTCCAGAAACAGTGAAAGGAAATGTGTGGTTTTGTTGTGAGTGTTTTTCAGGCATTAGGTGTTACCATCAAACATCCTGTGGTGCTGGCTGTGGCTGTTCAGCTGTTTGTTCAGTCCCTGCACTGGCCTGTAGCTCATGCCAAGAACCCTCTCTCCCACAGCCTTTCTGCAGGGAGGATTGCTGCTTCTCCTCTCTGTCTTTCTGGTTCTCCACAACTCACTGCTACTCCCTTGTCTTCTGCCATCCATATCATCCTTGCTTGTGTTGTTATGAATTTTTATGTCGGCCCATCTAGTTAAAAAAAAAAAAAAAAAAAAAAAAAAAGCAGCATCTTGCCTTATTATTCATAAGAGAAACACCTCTTCTTTCAGCTCCTTCGCTTCCTCTATGACTTGTCCCAGTGGCTAGCCAACAGTGATGACTAGTTAATGCTGGTCAAGAATTGCAGCTATTTATTTTCTTGATGAGGAGGAAAGGGAACTGATTTCATTGTGCACAAAGGTATCTTGTATCTTCTTCCTGTCACGGTCTTCCTGCCTTGTTTTTTGTGTTATTTCACAGCTCTTCCTCTGGTTCTCTCTGACCGCACCTCAGACTGTGAACTCTTTCTGACATTGTGTTTGGGTGATGCCTTGAGGGGGACCACAGTCTGAAGTAGGGTACAGAAAATCTGTGACATAAAAAGTATTGATACCAGGCTACTTCATAATCTCACAAAGTACAGCCTCTTATCATTACTTTTAAAAGTAGAAATGTTAGCAGTTAGGAACTGTCAAATAGGTGTTACCTGAAGGAGTTGCCTTCTGATAATCCTATGCACACATTAATCACAAACATTAAAATGTCATGGCCGTGCATGTTACGTTTGCAGTAACACAGGAACCCAGATGTAAATACTAGAAGAAAGACTGTTTGTTCAACTCATTTCACAAGAAGGCCTTTAAGGCAAAAACAAGGTCAAGCACACTGGATCATGTTATGTATTTCCACAGATACAAAAAATCATGAGCTAGTGCCATATTCACAGAGGGATATTTGGGATTTTGCTTACTGAGTAACTATTCTGAAGAAAAGGTGAAAAGATTTAGACCTTTAGAGTAGATTCAAACAGGTTTCAGACAGGTAGTACAGGAAGTTTTAGGAACTGTCTGCCAAACATTTTGTGTGGCTGAGATAACAAGATAGAAAGGGCATGAGTAAAAGAGAAGATGGTAGGAAGGTGGGAGGAAGAATACAGGAAGAAATTCAGAAATAAGATGTATCAGGGGCTCATTGGCTCCTCTGCAGGCATTTTGTTTGAGCAAAATTTAGCATTTAGTACTTAGGCAGGTAGACTGTATATGGCATTTATCTCTTCTACCTTAGTTAAGGCAGGATTGATAGAAACACATGTAGACACTTTGTATTGTTTGAAGGATCATTTGTATTATCTTCCAGACAAGTATACCTCGTCAAATCAGTGATGTTCACTAGAATAATTTTATAGGGACTAACTTCTCATCTTTTAATTCACTCCAGATTTCCGTTTGAAGATTTGTGTTTCACTGCTTTGCCCTTGAATGCAAGACACTTTGCAGTCTGTAACAAACCATACAGGACAGCTGAGGCATGTGATGTATACTTTGTATACAAGTCAGTAAGGCTGTGGAGTTTCTTTGTGGTGTTACAGATGATATAATTACTGTTCTTTTCCAAGGTCAGAGGCCGTTTGTGGCAAAGCCTAGAAAAACAGAAAAAAAAAAAAAAATCAAAACATTTCATCTGTCCTGCCGGTGTTTTTCGTTAAAGAGCTGGAAAGCCTATTGCAAAACTTCAGAGATTGACTTCCAGTCGTCAAAACCAGAATATCAAATAAAAAAAATTTCCTCTTCCTACTGTATATAATGAAACTGAAAGGCTGTACGTAGTCACACCTTTGCATGGTACCCAGTAAATTGCCCTGACTTTTTCTATGTTTTTGTGAAATGATCAGTCTAATCCTTAAAGGTTTGAGCTGATTTTAGTCTCCTGCTTAACTGAATTTCTTAGGGAAATAGAGCTTATGTGGATTACGCTATTAGTTGGCTGATGCACTTGACAAATTTCTGAGCCATTGATGTAAAAAGGCAGGCAGGACTCCCCTTTGTACATTTTCTGGTGCATCCAGTCAATAACTGGCATCACATATAAGGCTCACTAATCAGTGTGCATCTGGGGCAGTGCAGTTTATGACTGCTCCAGGGGCACTTTGGAAGCAATACCAGGGAACTAAGGTTATTGTTTTAGTAGTGTTAAGGCACACAAATCCTTAGAAACCAGGCTTTGTCAGTTTTGCTGCTCAACCATTTCTTCGCATACAAATTTGGAGCATAAAATCTGCCAAATTAATAAACCTCCATTCCTGAGGAAAACCATGGTTTACAATGCCTTCTGAATGAGGAAAATAATTTATTCAACGACCGTTTTTCAGACACATGCTGGAAACTCTTGTACAGGTGTTCATTATTTTCAATTCATAAGCTTTTTGGAATATTTTTAAAATAGAAAACATAAAGTTGTTTGGCAAAGGATGGTAGAGAGAGTAGAGATCTTGATCGCCAGTTTAGGGATGCTTTAATATGAGAGAATCTTAAACTTTCATACAGTTCCAATAACAGACTTTGTGTGGTCTGGACAGAGTGATGGATGGGCCTTGTGGCCCATAATAGTATTGAAACTCAAAACATCTTGGTGTGTGGAGTGTTGCACATTTGGGTTATCACTAAGAGATAAAAAATTTATTGTGTGCTTGTTGCCATTTTAAGGAGGATGAAGCAACTTCTCTGTTTCCTGGAAAGGCAATCAAGGAACGAAAGCACATTATTGGAATTTTTCCTTCACCGTCACTATCTCCATTCCCGTCATACTCTGCTGTGTTTAGTGGAAATTAACTGCAGCAGAACATCCAGAGAACATCTGATTTCCTGTAAAACATTAATTTTATTTACTCTTCTTATGTGTTTTTCACTTCTCTCCTCTACTTCCTAATCCTATTGACAAGAAAAGAAATTACACAAAAGATCAACTGTTGGCTTCATGTAAAATATTGCATCAAAATAATGATTCATTGGAAAAAGATTTCACACAGTAAATACACCCACAAATACCCACTCAGGTCACAAAACAAAAAATTATATAAATAAGGACAAAGGAAGTTGTTATTTTAGTTTTTGAACAGTCTTGATTCATGTTTCCTGTCATTTTGCCTGGGGAAAGAGGAACACTTATCCCTAAATAAACAATTTAACGAACTGCCAGAAATTCTTAAAATCCTTAAACCAGTATTATCAGGAATAAATTGATAGTTGAAATAAGCTATGTTCTCCTGCTGTCCAAATTTGGTTTCCACATACAAGTTTGAGTGCTTCACCTCACATCTGATATTATTTTTAACCCAAAGGCAAGAAGCCTTTATTGTAAACCCTATTTCTGTGGCATAGTGTGATGATCACCATATTTCAGGCGGATCTCAGGTAGAGTTTTTTGGTTCTTACCAAGTTGTGCTGTATGATTACTCTGAGGTTTCCTCTCCCTATTCTCAGTAGGAAGCAGCCTATTTGTTCCAGTTTTGTCAGCCCAGGGAGGTGCTTCGTGCTTCTTTCCAGCTGAAGCCTGTGGAGCTTGCTCCCTGAGACACCCAGACACTGGTGAGATATTTGCGATCACCAACAGGGGTGCTGGGGATGCTTATATGTCTGGATTCTGACAATGAGTTTGTTCTCTGCAAGGCTATTGGGATGTGCTGTTTGTCATATTTTTGTTTATGTTGTTCAAAAAGCCATGAAGATATACAAAGCTAAAAGGTCTTAGTGTAGTTTCGTGCAATGTTAGGAATATTCTGTAAGCGTGTATGGTTCTTCTTCCCTTTCACTTGCCTTTTTTCAGTATAGCAAAAGTACTCTATTCATGAACCAAAACCAGAAAGACTGGATAGTGTTATGCTCAGTCTCTTCATGCTGGTAATTCCATATGCAGGAGAGTCAAATGGCTTCCCTGCCTTTGGCCTCTGTTAGAAACATGGAACATTTTGGGTTGAAGGGACCCATCTAGTACAACTCCTCTGCAATAAGCAGGGACGTCTTCAACTGGATGAGATCTCTCAGAGTCACATCCAACCTGACCTAGAACATTTGCAGGAATGGGGCATCCACCACCCTGCTAGGCAATGTGTTCCAGGGTTTTACCACCTTCAGTTCCTAATATCTACTTTAAACTGACTCTCCATTCCTCCATTCCTGTCACTACTCACCTTTGTAAAAAGTTTCTCCCTATCTCTTGTGTAGGTCCCTGGAAAGTGCTAAACGGTCTCCTTGGACCTTTCTCTCCTCCAGGCTGAACAACCCCCATTCTCTCAGTCTGTCTTTGTAGGAGGTGTGCTCCAGCCCTCTGATCACCTTTGTACTCCTCCTCTGAACTCACTGCAGCAGGTCCATGGCTTTCCTGTGTGTGGGACTCGAGAGGGGCAAGCATCATTCCATTTGGGGTCTCATGAGAGCAGAGAGGGGGAAAATCTCCTGCTGGCCATGGTTTCTCTTATGCAGCCCTGTGTACAATTGGCTTTCTGGGCTGCAGGTGTGCATTGCTGGGTCGTGTCCAGCCTCTCATCCACCAAATCTCCCTTGAACTTTGTGTTGAGTTCCTTCTTAAACTTCATGTTCTCTCATACCTCCTTGGCAGATTTCAAGATCCTGGAAGTCTCTTCCCATCTGACTTCTGCAGGTGGGATCTGACCCAGCTTTGCTCATTTGGTAAGTGGGAGAGGTGGCAGGACTTCTACCTTGCAAGTAGGCCAGTTGTTTCTCCTTTTGTCTAAAGTCTCTTTCTCTTCTTCCACAACGCAGCGTTTCCATTCCCTGTGATTTAGGATATTGTTTCTTCCAAGATATGTAAATTGCAAGCATGTAGAGAGTTATCCCAAGGATAATGCAGGGAAAAACTTAGTTTAGAAAAATTTACTCACAGTCAGAGGTCACTGAATAGATTTCTTCAGCTTGGAAGGTAGAACTCCTGGAAACTAAAAATTCAGAGTTCACTCTTCAAAGCTTTGTTTATATTGTATAATGCAAAGTAATTCTCTGTGGGAACAGATTTATTGATGCATTTTGCCCCGACTGTGTTTTGTTATATCCCAGGAAATATGTGTAGATATATAAAATCAAAACTTGGAGGAAATACTTGATCTGTTTAAATTTATTCCTGATGAGTATAGGGCAGTTAAGTGGAGCCAGGGGCTTTTCAAAGATGAAGCCAAGCTTAACAAAAAGATGAGTTCACTTGTCATTTCTTCAATGACCGCAGATAGTACTGAAACAGAAAACACTATTTGCTTGGATTTTAGCAGTGTTTGGAAAAGCAAAGGTTTTGGTATGCCTCTTGCCCTTCTGCCCTGATCAATCTTGTAAAACTCAGGTCTCTTTTCCCAGAGATTCTCTCTGCCTGATTGGGTATCCTTAATTTTATACGAGACTTAAACAAATTACCAGGTTAAAAGCACCTATTTTTAATGAAGTTACCTGGCAGTTGATTGTAACAGATACAAAAATTAAACAAAATAAGCAAACCCCTCCCAAATTATTTCAGTGCAACTGAATAAATCTTACATCACTTGCAGCAAGTAAGCAATGTGCTTGGCTTTGGCACTATCCTAATTTTGGGATTTTTGAATTTAACAATTGCTTGCTAGGTGGTGCATGTTAAATGTGTCCTTTCAAGGAGATCGCTGTAATTGCTGTCTGCTCTGCTCTGAGCAGAGGAGGGAAAAAGGTTTTTTCGCTGTCCTAACAAGAGACCGGAATGTGAAGCAATCTTGGATTTTGTTACTACAGCTGTGATGCCACCAGCAAACAGTTGCAGGTGTTTTGACACGTTGCTGTTTGTCATCTGGGAAGTGGTACCGTGTCTTGGTTGGATGCTGCCATCACAAAGGTGGCCAGCCTAAAGCAGCAGGGAGAATATAGACTCACTCAAACAGCCCTGCTGTGGTGCACTGAGAGGCTGAAATCCTTAGAAACTATTAGTTGTGTTATCTGACCACATGATTAAATTCCAGAGAGAGAAAAGTGGATCTGGACAAACCTTTTCATATCTGGTCCCATCATAAATGGGTGAGGTATAAGTTCTGGTAGGGAAAGGAGACTGTAAAAGGGGAGGGGAATGGCATGGAGACCCTTCCTGGAAGTTGAGTAAGGAGAGGGATGCTGGCAGAGAGAGACAAATTCTTGGTTTTGCCCTGTGGGTATGTTTCAGCTCCATTACTTCCCTAGATAGCCAGTCCATTGGAGTAACCCCTCTCCAACCCCTCTTGGAAACTATTTCTCACCCTAAATTAACCAAAGTCTAAGTGCATCATGCTTAAATACTAAAGAAAAGTTATGAATCAAAGGTAATATATTAGCTCCACACCTTGGTCCTTCCTGCCAGATGTCTGTGAAAGTCCTATTGTTGGCTTTTATAGCCATAAAATTAAGTGCCTCAGCTCTGTCTCATCTCTTGATGACCTGCCCATTCTTGTATTCAAAAGTTAGTTAAAACAGTGAGGTTTCTGGGCTGCAATGTATTGTTAGGTGCCACCCCCCCCTCCAAATTCTACCTGTCTTTTAAACCTGCAGATAGTCTCATCAGACTAAGGCAAAGCCATCACCTAGGAGACAGGCTTGGGTTGGAAGGAATAAAGCTGTCTCTTAATATTTCCAAAAAAAGCAGTTAAGAGCTTGAGGCAAAACAGAAAACACAGTAGAATCAGAGACAAGAAAACAGGGCACATTTTTATCTCATGACAGGGGCAGGTTGATGACCTCCTCTGTTACAGAGGAAGCTTCCTGTGCTGGCTGCCAGGATGGTTTTCCCCTCTCAGTTTTTAAAGTGATGGTGATTCTGATGTCTGAAATCACTGCAATTCCAGGTACATTACCAAAACACTTGGTTAAAAATCAACAGAATGTGTCATTTTGGGTACACAATCAAAAGGAAGAAAAATATCCATGCATGATTGAAAGTCTGTGCCATGCTCTGAAAGTTAGCTATAAGCACAATTAATAGAAAATAAATTGATTTATGTGAGCCTGAAGTTATCTCCATGCAATCTTTATTATATACTCTTGTTAAAAATGTGTGCTAACTTTGGGAGAAGACAGGATAAGAGGACAACTTCAGGGTCTCCTCTTTCACGTGTATTTAGTATGGTTCCTTCAAGGCTGCTTTAAAAATTACTCTTTTCACAGCTGGAGAGTCTCACCTGTTACCTGATGCCCATAAGAACTGAGAAACTCCACTTCTGTATGCGTAACACATGAATATGAGAGCAAAGCAAGCTGTTTGCTTTCATTTTATTTTTCATCATCAGTTCACGAGGTGGTGCTGGTTTGGGGGAGCTACGTGTGCTGTCCAGCTGGGGAACTGGATCTGTTGGCACAGGGTGGCCTCTGAGCCTGAGAGGTGTCCCGTGTCCCTGGCTGCAGTGTGTCCGGAAGCAGTGCTGTCACCTCATTCATGATCACTGTGTGGCTGGGGAGGGACACAGCTGCCTTGTGAGACGATGGCTGGCACGCCTTATGCCACAGGAGAAGGTCAAGGGGGAGTGTGACAGTAGCCTGCCTCTTCCCTGCGTCTCGAGCGCAAGGAGGTAGCTGAGGACGTGCCCTGGGCTGAGGGTGCTGCTCTGGCCACCCCTGGGCTGGACATCTGCTGTTCCGTGGCAGCTCATCCACGTCTTACTTTCAGCAGGCTCATAGCAACTTAGCTTGTTTTCTTCTTGCAGGCTGGTTCTTCATACACGTAGCGAGCAGGAGGGAGTTAGCCTAAGCAAAAATTTCTGTAGAGCTGTTGCAGAGCTGTTTGGTTGCCAGTGGCAAAATGCCTGCTCCTGGTGGTATTGCCAGTAGAGCTCTGCCACCAGCAGGTTTTACTGTGGGGGCAAGTACACTTTGTCTCAATGTTTCCAGGTCCCAAGAAGACAAGTTGCGCCTGAATTCTGGTAGTACGCTGTCAAAGCCATTGGCCTGGATCTTTAAACAGAGATTTCTAAGTAGCTGAAACATACCCACTGGGGTAACAGGCTGACTTCTCATGGTTTTCTGCTGAGGCTTCATTTTATTTTTTCCTCTAGCATGGTTCCGTATGGATCAAATACCAAAAGATAGTTTAAAGTATAAGCACAGGAAAAAATATGGATGGAGAAGAAATACAGAACTTATGGAAGCTACATGATTTTGTTTGGACATGGTCCACTATGCCAGCAAAGTTTAATGAATATTGCAGTTTGCTTTGTTCATAGGAGCAGGATGTGTGTAAGTCACCTACCACTGTTCTTTGTGTCAGAGACAAATCCACACATTTTGAGATCATAATCATAAATGTTCAGTAGAGAGTGTGCCATCCCACTCCCTTTTTCTACTGTAAAATAATAAGCTCTTTACATTGCACCTACTATTAATTCAAAATAATTGAACTTGATTTATTTCACTCCAATAGAAAAACTCCTTATAATAAAGTTTTACGTTTTAGCTGAAGGGATTAATGAAGATTTCAAGCCTAGTTTGTCAGTGTCTTGCATACCAAGTCAGAATTGTAGAACAATAGGGTTGTTTAAACAGGAAAAGATGTGGTCCTGATTTTCTTGTATCTGTACTGATTAAAGCTTGTCTGCATGCAAAATATTACATAGCTCTGTATGTTTTCTGTACTGGCATCTGATTTCTAGCATTGTGTGATTGTATAAATACATATATGGAATAGAGATTCCTTTTTAAAACATTTGGATTATGAAGGTACCCCACAAATTACTTTTGATGGTGTAATGCCCCTTTAAAATAGTTCCCATTGAAGACAACTATTAATAGTCCATGACATCAGGGGCGTCACACTTGCAACTTCAGATTGTATATGTATACTCCCTGTGCAAAACCCTTTCCTGTTTTGTTTTCATCATTGGTTATGATACTCATTGGGATCTATTTTTGTTGTGAAACTGTCTCTCTTACATCTACAAATACTTTCTTTTTCCATAGGGAAATGGATTATTTGCATGTACACGAAGTAAAATGGATAAGGACACCTTTTTGTTAGTCAGGCTCTGATTTTAAAAAGTTTGTTAAAAAACCTGTTTTTAAATTACACCTATAGATAGCAATTGCTTTTCAGTTTGTTTGTTTGTTTGTTTGTTTTTTAGTTGAAAACTGTGAAACAGAGTAGTAAAATTTTATTTTTTCCCCCTCATAAGTAAGTCCTATTACTTTATGTAGAATTACAATGAAATTGCCAGTCATACACTAACTCAGTGTTTTCACTTGCTGTTAATGGTAGTGGTATTTTGTTTGTAGGATCTTTTCACTGGTCATGCCATTACTTTTTTACCCATCTGTGTCAAAAATTAATTAGTAATTTCAGTTAATGCAGAGTGGCTTAGTAATTTATGATGTATTCAAGTCACTGCAAGGATGACACAGCCATGTTAGTAATTAACTATGCCAGCCTCTATTCTTATTCCGGCTAGTAACTCAACTAAAACTTTCCAGTGATACTGCATTTTGACATCTCAAAGGCTCAGCTATTCCCCCAGTCTGGAGGTATAAAAGCATCAGTTAAGAGTGTCCAAAAAATTAATTGGACCCTCTCAGTTTTCTGCTTTACATCACTGCTATCCAAGAGGAAAGCAAATGGGGAGAACTTGGCTTGTAGCAAGTACCATTGTCTGGAATTGTGTGACAATGTGAACTTCTTTTTTATTTGTTGGCTCAGAAAGGAAACCAGTCAGTCTGGGTTAAGAGATTCAGGGATTTGAGCTGGGTAGCAATTTTAGCATGACTCATAACACTTCACAAAATTAGCTTGCCAAGAAGATGTTCTTTTGTGAAACTGTGAAGTACCTGGGCTTGAGGTATAGCTGGAAGAGAAATCATTTTGACAGAAGAGCTCATAAAAGTCCAGCTCATGTCTTTTGGTGATGTCAGTTGAAAGAATCATCAGTATTGATCATCTCAAGTCCGTATAGCCTGAGCTCCTGCACAGTGCCACATCATCTTCATCTCTTTGCTGTGGACTTCCTGGATAAGCACAAAAGCAGGGGCAGACACTGAAGAGAAGATGGAAGCAGGGGCATAGCCAGCTCTCCACAGAGCATCAGTAAGTGACTGTCCGGCATGTAAATCTGGGCCCCACAGTTTAGTATTTGATACCCAAGAAGTGGAGTTCTTGGAACAAGCATATCTTAATGTTTCCAGTTAATTAAAAGTCTTGAGAAACATTCATATTTTTTCTCACCAATTTTGTGATGTCTAAAGGAAAATAATTTTGTTGTCAGCAGTTTTGCACATTTATGCAATCACATTATAACTTGCATTAGGACAGTAAAAAATAGGATAAAAATATGATGGGATGTTTGTAGCTGAAATTTCCAGAATTTTTGTCCATTTTAATGTACTGAATCTAGTATTCATAGTTTAAAAGAACCCCTCCCTCCCTCCTCCTGATACAAGCTGGTCTCAGCATTTATCTGAAGGGAAGACGAGCTAATCTTTTTTGTAGTTCTGTCTCTTCGCTGATGGAGGCTACTTCAGTGAAACTTGTTTTTGGTTTGTTGTGCCAGCAAGGACTGAGTACCAAACGAGATGCTACGTTTACTACTTTGTTACTGGCAACTGCCCTGCTTTGCTTCTGAACTTTCTGCCCTGCCGTTTCCCCCACACCTGCATGAACGACTTGATTTCCTTCATCCTCCCTCTCTCACCACTCTCCTCCTTGACATAATTGCCTTTTGCTGTTCAAGTGTTGTGGTGCTGAGCACAGGGGCTGAGAACAGGAAGAGTTTTCTTGCTGAGCTCCGCCTGTGGCCTATCAAGTACTTGTGTGATGGAGGCAGAGTAGCAAAGGGGGCGGCTGTAGGAGGAAAATGTAGGAGCTGGAAGCAGAGGGAAGGTAGTGAAGAAAGTAGTGACAGAGGCTCAAGCTATTTCATACTAGAACAGAACACGGAGGATAAAAATCTAACCACAGAAGAAGAATTGTTTCTACTCATAAAGTTTTCCAAAGAATTCCATGTTTTCAGTACTGTTCTAGAGCCTTAAAAATTAGCTCTGAGCCCTCAGCTTTTCTTGAGTCTTGTCTAGGATTGGCCACTGCTGAGAATATGTACATCTGTTTCTGCTGGGAAAAGCTCTGCTAGCTCAAGTGGCAGTATATGTGACATGGCTCTAGTTTGCCTCATCCTGTTGTAATCCTGTTGATGAACACCGTAAGGGATTGACAAGATTCCACATGTTGAAACAACTATATTTTTTCTGGTTATTATTTCCTCCCTCCCTAAATATAGATAAATAATATATAAATACATTGAAAATCGTAGATATAAAATTATATAAATTATATATATATTATATAACTATATCTAAAATTATATATAACACCCAGTGTTAAAAAGATGAATTCTAAATTTGTACCTATTCTGAAAGGAAAAGAGTATATGTTGGTAATTCAAGCAAAGCTGTAATATAAAGGAATAATTCAGCAAGGAGGCTGAATTACAGTTGCACAAGCTGCCTTTTTTTTTTTTTTTTTCCCCCCCTTAAATTAATCTGATGCAGTATAATTGTCTGAAAATAACTAAAAGCTCAGCTGTGAGCTTTTATATACCCCGGGAGAAATGCCTATATATAATTTTTCACAGGAAAGTACTGAAGGCAAAATGCCAACAATGATTACATGAAATACGAAGTAAAATTATTTCATCATAAGAAAATTGTAAATTAACATTTATACTTCCTTCTGTTTTTCTGCACCCTCTGCACTCTGATATATCTATATTTCTTATCTGTGGGTGTGGTGCATTTTCTACAGCAGGAAAAGTTCTTGAGGGTTTGGTGTCATGTGGCACAATTAGATACTCTGCTCCCTGGCTGCTGCGAATCACACCCTTAGGTCTGGAATATGGAACTGCAGGATTCCCCTCTTGTACACAGGGACGGCTTAAAGCGTGAGATTTTAGTATTGCCAGATTAAGATGAGCACCGTCATTAAACATTCAGATCTAAAATCACTGGGGCACTTTACTTTAGAGTTAAGATTTTTTGCTCTCTTCCCCTCCAACGTGAAGAACACACTTTTTTTTTTTTTTTTTTTTTTTTTTTTTTTTTTTTTTTTAGATGACATCCTTCACAAGCAGAAGCAGCACGGTTTCAGACATTAGCTGCAATGCAAACTGCTCTCCCCAAACAGGTTAATTTGGGAGGGCTTTGATGAGTGTCACATCTAATGCCTTGCTGCTTTCAGTTTTACCTAGTCAGGGCTCGCATGGGAGTTGTGGTTAAAAGCCGCACGGAGACCCAAATCGGAACGTAAGGGCGCGCACAGGCTGGGAGCTGGCAGGGTTTAAGTAATCACCTGCAGCTGAATTGAGTCTCGGATGGGAAGTAGGAAGTGCTGTGCTCAAGCTTCCTGTATAAGTAGATGCAGCTTTCCCACAGCTACTGCATCCAAGCTGCGACGCGCGTTTGAGATGTAATGGCAGCACGCACTTAATAGCAGGGAGGGGATGATTTCTCGGAGTGGCAGAGGGGCTGGGAGACGAGTCCTGCTGCAGTCCTTAAAAGTGTACCGCTGTCAGACACCCAGAGAAGAGGAAGGGCGTGTGAGAGCAATCCGCTCCGTTCCTCACTGCGAGCTCCGGGGCTCTGTGACATCGTGGTTCTTGGGAATGCCGGAGTCTGAGTGCAGCCGCTGAAAAGTCACACAGCTGGTAGTGAGCGCTGCTCTCCTTTCAAGGTATGTTGAAATACAGCTTTCTGTCTGTTTTCTCCTTAAGAGCAAAGGATACTATAAAAGAACAGAAAGCCAGCATTTGCTTCTAATGGAAGAAAGTGAAAAAGAGGCGTGGTCTTTTTTTTTTTTTTTTTTTTTAAGGTAAGGACTAGAATGATTAAATAGCTAAAACAAATGTTATTTGCGGTTTGGCTAGAATCAAACTATGTGGTGCTTAGAGTGAAAGCAGAAGGAAACCTTAGTGTCCTGACTGTTAAAGGCTGAAAATAAATAGACATCAAGTACTTCCCAAAAGGGTGAAATGACTTTTGTCAGTGTAACTTTTGGAGAAATATCTGTGTGAAGTGTTTAAAAATGCTGCAGTATTAGGATATAGCTGTGTGGAAGGCAATTGCTAAAATGGCATGCTGTCAGTATGTTTTAGTTTAAATAGTACTTCTTTCATACTGAAAAAATACTGGATTGAGCTGGAGGTAGCCTGAGTTTAAAATGCTGATACTTCCTCCTGGTTTAAAGGCATTTCTTCTGCCACAGTCTCATGCAGCTGCTATCAGGAAGGAAAAAAATAATCTGTATTGTATGTGTTAACTTCTAATCCGTGTTAATGTACACTTCTAATCTGCTCAGGGTTTAGGATTACAAGGTTTATGTAAGCACATGCAAAATATACCATACTTCTGTTTTCTAGTTTGCATTTAAATTCTTTTTACACTAAGAATAGATAACTGTGTTTACTGGTATGTTTGCATCGCTTTCTCATCATAAGGGCCTTCTCAGTGCAAAGCAGCTTTAGTAATGAAGATGTTTCAGTCTAGTTTATTTTAAAGCTCTGTATTTTCTGTAATGCAAAAGCACTCTGCTTCCTAAGTGCATACAGCAATATCAAATGTCTTCCTTCAGAGAGCACTGTAAGTTGTAAAATATTTAGAATTACTGTAGTAAAGAAAGCATTGTAGGGTGACTTGGAATCTTCTTGGTCAATAGATGCCAAATGCTTTAAAGAAGTAAATTTTAGCAGAGATGCAGGCCATGACTGAAATACCCCCATGCAGCTTTGCAACTGCCTGTGAGCAGGCAGAGCAATCTGATACGTTTGGCTGCCCTCAACCTGAAGGGCAAGTGGTCTTGGTTAAGGGCAGGCACTGGGATTGGGATTCCAATATTAACAGGAACAGAAGTTTCAAAATCCTGTCCTTAAATATTTTTCAAAATAGATATATTGTCCTGATTCTTGTCCTGTATAGGACTTGTCTATGCCTGAATGTGAGTGGGCGTCTGGGTTGTTGCTTTAACATGAAAGTGGCTGAAACCCTTCCATCAGTGAGCATAAGCTGTTTTGGAGGAAGTACTGCACATTGATAAGGCCATGGCTGCAGTTATGCTGCTGGAAGTAATGCTTTAGATTATGGATTGAGAAGTGTGTGTTTGCAGATTGTCTAAAGCTGTAGTAAAGTGAAGGTACTCTTTCAAAATAAACCAGAGCTACTCCAGAGCCAAGCCAGTACGAGGAGATTCAGACTCCTTTTCTCCCATGCATCTTACTGTCTGATGGGGGTATTTCCCACAAAGTCCTGTCTGCTCACACAAGGACACAGAAACCTCCCTAGGCTTCATGTGGAACTAGCATTTGGCAGCCTGGAGTAGTTTCTGTTCCCCATGCTGAAGTATGTTCTGCATGCGTCTCACTGGTGGTTGTGGGCTTCTTTCCCGCAGTTGTGATGTTTTGGTGATTCTGTTTGTGTGATAGTAGGCTTTGGGGCAAAAGTTAGCAATGTGAAAAGCAAACAATATGGAGGGTTTTTTTCTCTCTTGCTAGGTTCGTGGATTGCACTTTGTTCTCTAAATGCTTCATTGGCTTTGTAGAAATAAATAGTGTGGAAGTAGTTGCCTGGCGTTTCCATTTTGGTGGAGGAAAGTATGTATTTGTCCATATTATTATTGTGAGTTTAAAACACAACTGTGAGAAGCAGCAACTCACTCCATGGGGAAGCAAGCAGTGCTAATGCTTAACCTGGTTCACGGCTCGCTAGTATGCCTCTGATGATATCTGTGGTGGGAGCCTGAGCCCTGTGCCTGCAGTTCACCCTGTTCAGACCTTTCAGTGACTTTCAGTGGTGAGTCTCAGTGGAGTGTGTTGCTTTGATGTAGCTTGATGCTGTCCCTCTTCTGGAGTGGGGAGTTTTCTTGAATGTGCCCAAGACTTTTCAGTGCCTTTAGGTTGTACACATCAGATCCACAAATATCTCCTGGGCTAGTAGTACTGTGATATCTGAGACCATAATTACAGCTCTGGGCCCATGGATATCTCAGGCACATGTGAGCAAAATACTGTGGCAGGCTGCCAGTGTCGCTGTGAACTGAGTCCATCAGACCTCCTTGCATGTCCTAAATCAGACATTGCCTTCAGCTTTGTGAGGCTCAAAGTGTTTCTGGAGCTGTACTTTTTCTTTGGTACTTGCCCAGAGCTGGGTACAGTTCCTTCCTCTTCCTCTGGCTTCTCCATGCTAAAGCAGAGCCCAATATAATGCACTTCACAAATTGTCTTCTTTGCCCTTACATTCATTACATTTGAAAACTAATCTTCTTTTGGTTTGTGAAAGGAAACATTGAAGAAGAAAGAACAGCTCCAAAGGGAAAGACAGCAATGCTATTAAGCTCAGCCTCTAGCATTGTGTATTTCTGCTGAAGCACAGCTGAGCTCCAGTGCTAGACTATAAGCCCTCTCGCTTGACAGAAGCACAGGTCTGAGGGCCATTGTACACTGCAAATTTACCTAGTCTTGGACAAACATTTACAGAGATGCTTGTGCCAAATAACTTTGTGCTGATCAGTAAGAAAACAGTGTTCAGTAATCGCTCTGTGTCTCTTCTAAATGGTTCCTGCATGGAGTTTCTTCCTGTGTATTTCCTGAGCTGCTTGTAGACACAGCCATCACGGGTACATGTTAGACATGCTTTTTGTTGCAAGGAGAGATAAGACAACATAGAACCATGGAATGGCTTGGGTTGGAAGGGACCTTCAAGACTATCTAGTTCCAACCTGCCTGCCATGGGCAGGGACATATTCAACTAGACAAGGTTGTTTGTAGTCCTATCCAACCTGGCCTTCCAAGGATGAGACATTGACGGCTTCTCTAGGCAGTCTTTTCCAGTGTCTCACTATCCCTCTGAGGAAAGACTTTATTCCTAGCCCCTAGTGCACATCTCCTCTCTTCAAGTTTAGAACCATTCCACTTATTCCACTATCTGCCTGTGTAAAAATTACTTTTCCTTTTTTATAGACCCCCTTTAGGTACTGGAATGCAATACTGATGTGTTCCTAGAGCCTTCCCCTCTCTAGGTGGAATAATCCCAGCTCTCTCAGCCAGTCTTTGGAGGAGAGCTGTTCTAGCCCTCTGATCATCTTTGTGACCCTTTTCTAGATGTGCTGTAACAGGGCCGTATGCTTCCTGTGCTGAGGGACCCCAGGGCTGGATACAGAATTCCAGGTGGGGTCTTAGCAGAGTAGAGGGGCAGAATCCCCTCCCTTGATCTCCTGCCCACTTTGCTTTTGATGCAGCCCAGGGTGTGGTTGGCATTTTGGACTGCAAGAACTGATGCGGTTGACTTTTGTCCAAGTTTTCATCTATGAGAACCGCCAAGTCCTTTTTGGCAGGGCAGCTCTCAATGAGTTCTTCTCGCATTCTCTACCCATGTCTGGGATTGCCCTGACCCAGGTGCAGTGTTTTGCACTTGGACTTGTTGAATCATTTAGTTCTTACACACCCATTTCTCTAGTTTGTCCAGGTGCTGGTTAGGAGATGGAATACAGAATCACTTTTTATTAGAAGGAAAAATTACCATTTTACTGTCCTGCTCATGCTTCTGCCCTTTAATTGAGACTGTCAGTGTTTGTGTCTGTTGCAAGCTTTTCTGCCTTTTGCTTTGTTGCAAAAATGAGGAGAGGATGGAAGGTCTAAGACATGAGTCATTACTCAAGGAGTGGATGTTGTCTGGGTATCTGACAGTGGCTTTGATGATACTCATGTTTGGTTATACAAACTGTTGAATTTTCACATAGACAGGAACAAAACTTACAGATCTGAAAATGTTTATGTGTTCTATATATTTGCAAAAAAAAAAACCAAAAAACAAACTGGAACAGAAGAGCTTATATCTGTTTTCAGAGACTGGAATGATTCCTTTGGGGCTACCTCTGCTTACACTCTTATGTATTGTATGTTGCTGTGGCATAGAGATTTCTTTGCACATGTGCATATATAGCTGCAAATAATTCAAAACTACATGCTGTAAATCCCTATGTACATAGAAGGAAAAACACATTTCATGACAACTAGCATGCAGGCTAATCCTTTGCATGCAAAGAAAATTCCAGAATTAAGTAGAAGCAGTGCCATGTGGGCTGGCATTGGTTATGTCTGGGCAGTAGATGGGAGAGTTCATGTGTTCTGCCTGTGACTGATTAATTTTTGAAGCATTCTGATGGATGTGGGGAGATGATAAAGGAAAACAAGCCAGTCATTCCCCCTCTTAAAAAAAAAAAAAAAAGGTTATAAAGCTGTAGTCATTGGGGAAATCGAGCTGATCCTGTGAGCCATTTGCCATTGCACTCACTGGAACATTTTTCACAGCAGCGGGCACTCTGCCAACCACTGATACTGGAACACTTCCCCATGGGGTTTACCCATTTTAGGGCTAAGATAACATCCATGGGGCCAGCAATAACTTGCTTGCTGAAATTTTGCACAATGGAGAAGATGCAATCTTGCACCCTCTCGACCTCTCCACAGCTGCACTGATGGTTTCAGTGGTGGGGATTCTTCACAGTTTCTGCAGAAAATCTGTGGGAAAGGCAATCATGCCCTTTGCCAGAAGTGAAGTGGAAGCCACATAGATGTACATAATTTAGATAATGCTAC
This sequence comes from Hirundo rustica, assembly GCF_015227805.2. Lineage (NCBI taxonomy): Eukaryota > Metazoa > Chordata > Aves > Passeriformes > Hirundinidae > Hirundo > Hirundo rustica. The sequence continues at coordinate 92,504,260 of NC_053450.1, forward strand.
TATGAGGATGTGTTTTTTGGATTGTCAATGTTTTTGTTGCAAATAACAGAGCAGTGTGCATGGCTTGAGCAATTTCAACCTTCTTGTTAACTTTGCTTATCATGTTTTGGGAGGATAGACCAATGAATTTAAGAAAACATACGCTTGTGAAGAGTAGAGAAAAAGTCAAGAATTCTTGTCTTTTCTCCAAATTCTGCAACAATGAGGACAAAATGCCTATTTTACCTATGGGCATTAGTTGTCAGGGTCATCATTAAAATACCAGCTAGCAGAAAGTTTCTAGAAAGGTTTTTATAAGACTGTCATCCTATAATATAATAAGTCTATGTGTTTTCAGTTCTACTTACTCATTTTTCTGAGAGTTTGGGAGGTGGGGCAGCTTCTTTCAAAGATAAGTTCCCAGTTGCTTATCTTTGCACACATAATGTACAGGTCCATTGGAAAACACTCTCTTGGAAACACTCCCATTGGCAGGACTTTGGCTGCATGGCTAAGATCATGTAGAGACTAGCCAGTTGTTACCAGATGTTGAGGCACTTGAGGCTGAAATCTCGTATGTTTACAGGTTGCTGTTCTCTCTTCTAATTATTTCTGAAATGAATATTGGAATTTGGAATTGAAATGAAGGAGCCATGAATGCAAATCTCTGACTGCATTTGATGGACACTTCTAATTTATTACCTGCCTATACTAACATCTGGATTTCTAAGCAGTTGCTTCAGGCTGCTGAGAAACTAACTGTGCTCGGCATAGTACATGCAAAAATCTTCTTGTGAATGCTTGGAACCTGAAGCACAGAGAGACAGAAGGAGAATGTGGAAAATAGGGTGGGAGAGGGCAGGGCAGCAGTGAGACAACCTCATGTTGTGTGACAGACAGTGTCATCAGTCAAGCAGTTTTTTGACTCAGGTTTAAGAAAGTGTTGCATTTGTCTAACACTGTTAATAAAATGCCGAGCAAAATAGATAATGTGTGTTAAAAATGTTTATTTATAAAAATGGGAATATACAATTGTGTTACAAATACATGGCTGTTAGTCAAGAGTGTAAGACTAATAGTAGTTGCAGATGTTTTTGCTACTCCAGCATAGTTTGCAACTTCAGTACAGTAGCCTGTACATGAGGCTTATCAGAGGTTAGAGGTGCCCCAAATTCAAAGCCTGGGCACATGGGGCTCCTCCATACTGGAGCAGTAGGCAATATGGAAGGAATTGCCTGCAGCAGAATTCCTCCCAGGATCTCCCTCCCAGCATGTTGGGCTCTTACCTTATCCCATGTGTGGGCGGGGAAAGAAGGGGATGAAATGTGGATACTGAGAGTACAAGCAGAGAGATATTCAGTCAGGAGATTATTACTGGCATTTACTTCTCCATTTTGCCTCTGCAGATGTGGCCAGAGCTGGAACTTGTCCTTTCCTCATCTCCAGTTACCTCCAGAACTCATAGAGGAGCTGGCAGAGGAGTGGTTTAGGGATACATTCCAACTAGTTAAATTACGAGTCATGAAAAGCAGTAGTAGTAGTTACTTCAGTAAATGTGTTTAGTTTCAGAACAGCCTCTTGTCCGGGTCCAAACCTCTACTATTGTTTCTTGCCAAATTTCAGCACAATCCGTAGCTGCTCATGTTGTTTTCTTAATGGCAGTGGTTTATATTAGAGATAGTGACTTCCCCAAGGTTTAATCCTCAGATTTGATTCACAGACTGTCCTTGTAGCTCAGACTTGAAAGTTACCATTGGGTAAGCTTTCTAAGTCATTGAGATACATTTAGATCAAGGGCAGTTTTCAATGTTTTAATTGTTTTATTTTGGTTACCTCAAATAAGATATTAACTGTATAATAATGAGCAGTGAATTTGACTGTAAGATTAGATAGGGGCAGATTAAAATATTATATGGATTAGTTTTGTTTACTGAGCAGTCACAAAAATTGTTATAGAAGGAAAATCAACTTATTGTTATTGATGTAAGTCTAAAATGGTTAAAAGTGGTTTTCAGTGCTTGCAGTGAAAAAAGTCTGTAGGACCATATTCTTGCAAGTTTGCGTTCTCTGTGGCTTGACAGTTGTTAAAGATATCATTTTCTTGCAAGAAAAATTCTCAAATCACCCTTTCTAAGAATAAACACAAGTTAACTTTTCTTCAATAGATGGCTTTCACTACCTTTTGCAGAATTCAGTGGGGGATCAGTTTCATTGTTCCTGTCACTTGAATTGTTCCTTGGCTTCTGGAAAACTCTGCATGCTTCTCTTGATGCCAAGAAGTTTCTTGCTGGCCCTTTGCAGTTCTGGCTTTGTCACATCTCTATTTGCCTTGACCTGCTTGCCTTGCAGTCAGGACACTGCTTGCTCCAGACATGGCTTTGACAATCTGCAGCCAGGGGACTCGGAGAGCCCAATTAGTTTCTTGTTAGAAGAAGAGTGCAAACTACAATCACGTGAAGCTGGTACCTCTGTTTTCCACTGCTTTCACTTAACAATGTGTGTTTACAAATATCTTCTAAAAATCCTTGATGTTAGAACAGGCCAGTGTTGCAAATGTCTTCTGAACGCACTCTATTTAAACTGTAAACATTCAAGCTCAGGGATCTAGCATATCCCAAGGTTTTGTTATCTGATTAACAAAAATAAACATTTTTTTTCTGTGTCAAAGGCAAATTGTTACATCTGACTTCCTATTCCAGTTTCAGCAGAGTCAGCTAGTCAAGTTATCAACCCATTTTACCTCCCAAAAGCTCAATTCCTTTTACGTAGTAAATGTCACAGTTACTAAAAGCCTTTATGTGGTCTGAAAGGAAGATCTATAATTTGTAATTTTGAAGAATTTGTTTTTATTTAATAAGGGTATGTTACCTCTTGTCAACAGGGTGTTAAAAGTAAAGTGCACCAGACTAGTTTGGGTGGAAATTCCTTGTAGCTTAGCATTAACATATGCTGCCTAGTGTCATTAAGAGCAGAGGGTGTTATTTAGAAAAGCTTTAGATTTTAATCTCAGACCTGGTAGCCAGTGCTTTGAATTCCACTTGGTATAATTTTGTTGTTTGAATATGTTTTGGAAATATTTGGAAATGTTTGATGCCAAAACACTCTAGTTCTCTTGTCTGGCTGCACTTATTTCACTGCATTTTGTGCTGATCAACTTTGCTGAGCACTGTGACCAGGATGAACACAAAACCTTAGGAGAATCCTGCTGTTGACCTCCAGCAGGACCAGACGTGTCGCCCTAAGCCTGTGCCTGGGGCCAGCACCATCCCACTGCTCCGGCACAGTGAGCTTGATGCATCTGGGTCACCCTGAGATTGAAACCCGCAGGACTTCCATCCAGCAGATCTGGTGCAGGAAGCTGTGGCTTTCCAGCCTGCCCGTGTTGATAGAGCTGTGTCTGAACTTTGATACGGCCTAGTGTCACGCACAGAACTGAGTGAAAGTGGTGGCTTCTTCAGTAGTATCTGACCTCATTCCATGCAGAATGGATTGCTCCCATCCTCGTGGGTTCAGTGAGTATTGCCATTGTGTGGCTCCCGTCAGTATTGGAAAGATTGGAATACCATGTTTTGGTTATGCGTTTCAGTTTAATAGCAGGCTGAGTTATTTCTCTTTTAGTTGACATCTTATCTTTAAGTGATCCCAAAGTACTTTTCCTAGCTTCCTTCAGCCGTGAGTAGCAGCATTGCATTAGCTTGTAGATTTATTTCGCCATTAGCTCATTCTTGGACTCTCCTGCTTTTTAAGAGTGCAAGGGAGGAAACCCCACTTTTCCCCCCTCCTGCCTGTTCTCAAGCAGTGTTGCAAGGAAATCTAGAAAGGATTCCCACAATTACAGAGTCACATCAGTTTCAGAAAAACAAAATATATTCTGCTATGTTCAGTGATATTCATGGTCTTCTTGCAAAAAACCCCACCTTCCTGAGGACATATTGACCCAGGGTCACAAGAAGATGCTGTGAAGAATTGGTGTTCTAAATTTTCAAAGTTATTCGTACCTCACAGTATTACAGTACAGTAGAGAATTTATCTGACTCTCAAAGCCTTGTGGAGACTGATAAGTGTGTCCTAGTGGTGTTTTGGTTTATTAGAATGTTTTGTAACGATTTGGTGCATGTGATATTTGGGAAGCTGTTCAATGTGTATTTTAACTATCCTAAAGTGCTGGTATAAAAATTCCTGGCAAAAATCTGGATCATATTCAATGAATACTGAATTACTGTAGTCAGTCTCTTAACTTTTTTTTTTTTTTTTTTTTTTTTTTTTTTTTTTTTTTTTTTTTTGGTGCAAGAAGCTTTCTACTCACTGCATTCCTTTAAAAGTATTTGATATGTTTATTTCTTGGTTGCTAGCATGATATGAAAATACTCCATATAGCTGCTGCTTCTTGAACAGCAGCTCAAGCTGCTGGTTTTTTTGATTTGGTTTTTTTGTTGTTTTTTTTACCCAGGCATTCCATTGAGAACAAGTGAGAGAAATTGCCTTTGGTGTGTTCTCATGTATCAGCATATTTACTTAGGCTGCTTGTCCTTTACACAAGTTTTCTGACAATAAAAATTTTACAGTGTAGAAAGCTGTCATGAAATATTATACATCTGACTTTTCTTAAGCCTTGCTCAAAGAGAACAGATATTGAAATGCTTTTTATTCTCTCTAATGCTTCAGCTTGGTAGCATATTATGGTAATCCAGAAATGGGGGGTTCTCATACATGCATGTAATCAAGTGCTTGCTGTTTTAAGGCTCAGATGTAATACACTAATTCTGAATATATTAAAAATGTGTTTAAAATGAGACCTTCTATTTATGGATCAGGTTGCTTTTTTTGAGAGCATGATTTCAGAAAAATCTAAGTACATGTTTAACTTCTTAACAACCTCATTGCAATAAAGCAGAACGTTCAGGCTTTGATACACAGGAGCACTTAAACATATGATTAAATGTCATACTTGAAGATGAAGGCTTTTTTAAATTGTGGCTTTAATCATATGTTTTACAGCCTAACTGGATCACGGCTTGATAAGTAATGCTGTATGGACTGGATAGGTAGCTGTGTGAAGGCAGTGTATCTTGTAAGGAGAAATTATTGCACTGTGGGTTAGTGGTCTGCCTGTAAGACCACAGAAGCTCTAGTGCACTTGACTCAGGCTTATTCTCTGAGCAGGGATGCTGAGTTTAAAAAAGCTGTCTTAGTAATGAATTTTGAATGACATTATCTTGAGAGAGTTGGGATAGCTAAGGACTTGTAACCAAAGCTGGTAATGATGGCATTTCGCAGAAATGGATAGAATGTGGGTTTCTGACAGCTGTCTTCACAAGTCCTAATTTCATAGTTCAGTTTATATCTTGTAATTTTACCCCATTATCTTAATTACCAGTCTGTTATATTTTTTCAATCTTTCTGTAATTGCTCTTTTTCCCCAAGGGCCTGATTTTTAGCATTGGTTTTGAATACTCATGTTTTTCAGGTAGTTTTTTTTTTTTTTTTTCTATTTTATTTTTTAAGGAGGGAACCTTAGTTACAGGAAACAACAGACTTCTGAGTGAACAATGTCAAGCCAGGTTTTTGTATGGCACTGAGGTAATGGGTGGAGTACTTGAAAAATCTCCAGGGTGTGAGAAAGGATTACTTGCAGTGCTTGCAAATGTTTCTCCAAGAGAGTTTTATAAATACCTGATACACCCAAAATAGGAGTGTAGCACACATGCTGAGTGTGTTTTGATGCTATTTTTTGTTTGGTTGTTGTTTTTGGTTTTTTTTTTTTTTTTTTTGTTTTTTTTTTTTTGTTTTTTTTGTTTTTGTAAAAGGGGAAAGTGCTGTGCTAGGTGTTAGACCCACATATATCTTTATACCTCTTTTCAATCTCACCATGTTTATGCGAGTCCACACACCTGGGTGCTGGTTTACAGGTGTACTGGGACAGAGGGGCCCCTCAGGTCTCACCCTGCCCCACAGGATGGGCATGCCAGCCCACAGGGGAAAACACATTAAGGACCATTTTTGTTCCTTTAATGTTTTCTGGAGCAATGTGTCTCATACTTGTGCATTTCTTGGCTTCCTTTAAACTCTAATTGCAGGTAAAAGCATACAGCTCGACTGACTTCAGCAGAAGTGTTTGTAAACGCAAGATTTGAAGCAGTTTCTCCAAGAGTTCTGTTTTTGCAATTGGATGTAGCATGTGAAAAATTGAAGCGTAACTTGTGGTGCTGAACATACTCCACTCATTCTCCTCCAGCTTCAGCGCAGGAGGCTCTAATGATTCTCTGTGACGTTTCTATTTGTTGAAAGTCACATTCAGGCTTTTTTTTTTTTTTTTTTTTTTTTTAGCTAAATACAGTGGGTTGTTTGCAGGCACACTGACAGTGTCCTGATGTTGCAGCTCAGGAGACTGCCTGGCTTGTTTTCTCTATTGCATAAACAGTGTAACTTCTGTTCTTTGGTAGTAGTCACGGTTTGAGGCAGCTGGGCAGACTCAAGTGAGCCTTTGTGTGACTGTAACAAGGATGTTACCTTAAAATTCCTGCTTACAGGGAAAGTTTCAGCTGGAGGTTGTATGAATTTTTGATACCTCTATGGAGCTGGGGTAGCTTGACCTTGACTGTCTCCCAGACACCCATCCAGCTGCTCGCTCAGCCCCATCACAGGGAGTCAGTAGTTTCCACTTTGGGGCACTATGCCAGGATTTGCAATGGGTACCTGTCTAGAAGCAGGCATTGCAGATACTTGCTGTTAGAAAGTAATTTTCAAGGTTAGACACCAGATACTCTGGTGTCAGGAAGCCCTGAAGGCAGACAAGTTCTGCATTCCTTCCTCCAGTGCTTTTCTTCTGTGTTGGTGGTTTTTTTTGGTGTGGTTTATTTATTTATTTATTTTATTTTACTCAAAATATCCATGCTTTCATGTTAGTGTTTTTGCTTGTGCTTACCCTTTTCAGCCCTTTCTGCTTTGAGCACACTCTAATGTTTTCTTGCTTATGGGCAGTGTTGAGATGTTTCAGTGCTACAAGAAAGCACAAAGCTTTGTCACTTCCCAGAGACAAAGCAAAAGGATCTGCAGGCAGAGGAGTGAAATGGAAACGCTGACAGGTCTGAGCGCTTGGCAAGCTGTGCTCCTGGTGACTGCGCAGTTCACACCCTCGCAGCGCCGACCCTGCATAAGTCGCTCACATTCGTTCAGACTTTCTGGCCCTGCCTTATCCTGTGGCATCAGCACCATCAGGGTCACAGCCAGGGAAGTATGAGTCCTCTCATGAGGTAAGCAGCATACAATTTGAGGAAAGATGTCCAATTTCCTGGAAATCCTGTGCAATGTGAAAGGAATATGATCTGCGTGTGTGTGAGTGTATGAGATTGATAGAAGTAGTGGATCCAAAAAAGTGCATCTTCGGAGTTCCTGAGTGTTTACGCACACCGGGGCCGGTTTGACCTTCCTTGCCATGATTCACGCTGGTGCAGGATTCAGACCACTGTATTGCTCTGGATTAGAATGCCCTCGAAGAAATGTTTATTCATATTCCATATCATCTCACAGGAGCCTGCTGTTCAGTGGAGTTGTGGTGTTGGTGTTTTTGGTTTTTTTTTTTTTTGTGCAGTTGAGGTGCTGCACTACAGTTTCAGTGACACATTTCTTGCTTTGTTTGGGATGCTTTCCTAAACAGATCATTTGTGTTTGTAAGCATGAAAGGGAAGGTTTTAATGCTTAACAATATGTTGTATTTATATGAGCGTCCATTGTTTTTCAGAAACTTTCCATTTACCTTAATTTCCAATCACTTTTGCTCATATAACCAAATACACAATGGTCTTTTACTTGTTGTTCCTAACTCATTCTTCAGTGACTCCCTCTTCCCCTGCACAACACATAGATGCTTTATTTTCAATCTAACCTATTGGCAACTGACTTGTAATTACAATAGGAATTTTAATCCTCTGTAAAGAGGACTGATGGATGTGTAATTAAGTAATGACAGTCTGTGGGATAAGCCTAGCAAAGTGAAAGCCGTAAACATTCAGAGCAACTGAGGTGGAACTTCATGGCTTCCCTGCAGCACGTAGAAAAGTCAGTTCTGCTGGGCTGATAAAGTTGAGGAGAGAGTTGAAGAGCTTGAGAGAAGACAATGCATTTTGAAGTGTTGGGGAAGATCAGGAGTAGAGGCTGGGAACTGGAGGAAGGTGTTTTTCCCCATTGTTAGCAACATCTGATCTGACGATGATGAGACTGAACCTCCCCTGCAGACCTGACTCCAGAGCCCAGCTGCTGTTAAATGGGACTACCCTTCTCCATAACCCTGAGCTCTTCCCTTAGCGTCTGTCTCTCGGCAGCAGTGTCAGAAGTCCCAATTCTAATGGGCAGCTGCAAGGACCAGTGGGCTGGGCGGCTCTGGGAAGAGGAGCAGGCCATGTGCCCGCTCTCCCTTTGACAGGCAGGTGTTCAGCGCTAACGGGATGGCTTTGCTTGTGCCAGCCTGAGCTGGAGAGCAGCTTGTGGACAAGCTGGCCTCTCAGGGACCGTGGAAGGAGTGCTCTTCCTGGTAGCCACAGTGTTTCTTTCAAGGGCTGAGCACAGGCAGGACATGGAGCTGTCTCCACGTTCTCTGATCCTGTTTGCTTCACTGGATGAGCTCTGATGGAGTTAATGAGGCTGTGGTGAGGTGAGCCAGGCTGGGGATGGATGCCCTGATGCGCCAGGCTTGCCTGATGTCGTCTGCTGGAGATTTCCGCAGGGTGCTCTGCCTGTTTTAGGGAGAGCTTCAGCTGTGCTCTGGCATCCTGGTGTGAGGAAGGGCAAATGTATAGAGGGACAGGGAGCAAAACCGAATTGAACTTACAGTCTTCAGGGACAAGGGTTATCATCAATAATAATAATGAGTTCCTACAGCCATCACGCTGTGGCATTAGGTTGCTACTAGTGCAGAGCAGTGTATCAGGAGCCTGCTCTTCACTGTCACACTGCGTGCTGGATTTAGGCCATCTAAAATTAGCCCCTAGCCCTAAACCTCAATCATACACCTGAATCTTCCTAGGGCTGCCTTCATGCAGGGTCATAACCCTTTTAGTTATAAGAAAAACACTGACTTTTAAAACAGCTGTATCCATTTTATCTCCATTCCCACTTCCTGAAATATTCCTACTCATTTTTCTGTACATCCTTCCTTTTAGCACTGCTGCCTTTTACTCTGTAAATGAAGAAATTTCAAATCAGTACAGAGTGAGGGTAAGTAGCTCACCTGTACAGGTGCAGCTGCTGTTGAAAAGCAGCCTGAGTAAATGTGTTACAGTTCTCCTAAATACTGAGATAACATCTAGCACGTAGGTTTTAATAACAGGTAGTTCTTGATCTGTCATAGCATTTCCAGTGACTCAGTGTTCCCCCCTTCCCCCACCCTGCTGCAGTAATTACAGAGGATTGTTGCAGTTCCTGACTCAGAGGGAGGCTTCCTTCTAAGGCTTCTGGCTATGCTGGGGCTCCAGCTCTGCAGCTGTATGGAGCAAATTGTGAGGGCCATCATGGTAGCAGGCCCCAGGACTGCAACAAGAATAATGTGGAAATAGCATATGTTATGAACTAGCGATAGCAAGCCATTAAAAGAGAGTTTGCTTTGGATTTGTGGTCAGAAATTTGGTTGCTAGAATCTCGGCCATGATGCTCATGTCTCTTAAAACTCTGTGCTTACAAAAAAACCATTCCAAGGTACAATTTTGATGGCTTCTCTGACAGGCTAGGCTAGGAAACTGCCAAGTGTAAAAATTAAAAAGGGGTAAGCCTTCTCTGACCCAGATTTGTTGTGGTTTTGTGGATTTTGAAGAGAAATTGTCTTCCTGCAGATTGTGGGAGCACAGGGCATGAGGCTTTGGGGACGGGCCTGGGGATGGGCTCAGCTGTGAGTAAGGTTATGAGGTAGGAGCCATGGAGAAAGGTTCCACAAACTCCATGAGCCCCATCGTTCTCCCCATAGGGAGAATTCAGCAGGAAGTCAGTATGTCACATATGCATTGACAGTCTGCAGCTGTGTTGGCCACTCCGGCAGCCACAGAATGGCAGCAGGGTCATGCTGCCAAATGTGACCTGACAGCCCTGCCCAGAGCGTGCTCAGGACTGCAGGGGAGGCCAGCAGAAGAGGACCAAAGGGCTCTAGTCTCTGGTTGCCTCATGAGATGTCAGATCTGACAGGCACATCAACAGGCCTTGATTGGTTTCATGTTCATGCAGCCATCATGCAGCTCTTCAGGTTCAGTAGAGCTGCGCTCTTGGTGCTGCTGCAAGCAGCTGTGCACAGCTGGCTGTCAGGTCTCCACTTGTAAAATATGCGTGAAGGTTGTCTTGCCATCAGCAAAGTGTGTTCAGGAGGTCTGTGGAAGCTAGGCCAAGTTTCTTAGGGGTGGGGATAGACTTTCCTGTGCCTTAAATACTGTGGTGAACCCCTCTGTCTGTGCTGAGGTGAGTAAAATCTGCAAATAGGCTTTGCATTGTTTCAGCTTAAGCAAAAGTATATTGTCTTTAATTCCTTTTTCAGTGTTACTGTATAAGAATGAGGGTCCTGAGATTTTTTTTATGATTATGGTGCAGTGTTTTCAAATGCTTAGGCCAGAAAGCATTACATGCAGGTATGACATTTCCATTTGCTGCTCATCAAAGAAGAGAAGTTTCATCGTCAAGCACTGCTGACTTGTGAAAACATGGCTCTGGTGAACCTTTCTGTCAAAGTGCTACTGCACTTGCTTCACAAACATCAGTTAAATGCCTCAGGGGCCTATGAAATAAATAGAAGATCTGGATGCCAGGAAGTGGGATGCACAAAAGCTACCTTTTGGCATCATTAAGGCACTGCAAAAAAGAGGGCTGTGCATGAAATGCTTTTACTCATTTGGTGTTAAGCTCTAGGCCAGTGTGAAGTAATACAAGCAAGCTGAAGCCCTGTCCTGGGTTTAGATGCCTTCACACCCCCCTTGCAATAGAGTGCCAGCTCCATCTCAGTGACAACTCACGGGGAAGGTGGAGTTCATGGTACCCACCACCTACATTGCAGACTAAATATTTGAAGTGCTTGCCTAAAAAGTGCGAATCTGTTCTTGTCTTGCACTGCCTGGGGAGTTTCCAAGCCACCAGCTGGAATAGAAAGTGGGAGTAGAGACGCTCACTAGAACTGTGTGGGTGCAATGAAGGCTGAAGGATCCCATTTGGGTGGGAGGAATATGAGTCTGAAACTAATTTGAAAAGACAGTGAGATATAGAGATAGATGTATATATATATACACACACATATGTATGTATAATGCCCCATCTGTGTGAGTTTTAGTTTGTTTGTTTTGGGTTTTTTTTCTTTATTTTGATGTTAAGCAGCCTGACTGAGGTGCTTTGTGCCAGCAAGGTGAATGTTCTCAGAGAACCCAGCCAGTTCAGGCATTTTGAGGAGATGCGCTCTCTTTGTAAATTTTGAATGCCCTGAAGTTGAGACTGGCCCTGAGATGTTGAGTAGTACATTTGGGTATGCAGGTGCTTTTTTGGATCTGAGATGTAAATTTTCAGAGCAGTGGAAGTGACTGCATGGCTTGTGTGATGTTTCAGCTGCTGATTTCTCTTTTCAGGCTGTGTGCACCATTAATGACTGAATGGGCTCTGCTGGGAAGGCTTGTCCTCACACCATGACAGCTGACAAGTCAGAAGCTGGAGAGCTAGCTCTGGAGCCTCTCCTCACTTGTAAGCTTTGTCTCTGTGAATATTCCCTGGATAAGATGACCACTCTTCAGGAATGCAGCTGCATCTTTTGTACAGCGGTAAGATCTGTCAGTGCCTTTACATTACAGAAGTGGGGTAATGGGAGATGGACAGAGCTGTGAGATGGGATTGCTTGTCTTGTACAAGAAGCATGTGTTATCCATGCTGACACAGGATGCTTTTCTAAAGAGCATTAGCCTGTCTTACCTTATTTAAAGATATCTCTTGTTATTTTGCTTTTGATAATTTGTAACTAGCACATGTTCCCATAGCAAGTACTAGTAAAAGCCAGTAATAAAAGGGAAAAAGATGCAGTTTAAGTGTTGGAGAACATACACAGTCTGCGTGCAATCTCAGTATTTGCTTTTTTCTGAAGCAGCAAAACCTTGAAACATCATAGGATAGCTGTGGGTGGTTGTCCCCCCCCCCCCCCCCCCCCCCCCCCCCCCCCCCCTTTCTTCTCTGCTGTCCTTTGTTTTGAGCTCTTAGAGACCTTTAAAGTCTTCTATGTAACTTTTAAAGGCAGTCAGAAAACCTAAACAAAAATGGCTTGTTGAACCTTTGCCTCTGCTGCAGGGATGTTGCTCAGGTCATGCATTGCCAATAGTAGTCAGTAAGGACTTTTTGGCCTGCAAATTCAGATCAAATAAAGCTGGTGGAAATGATAGAGGGAGAGGTTGAATGAGCTGATAAAAGCCCTACAGATAGTAGTACTCTCTGGTCTCTTTGTCAGCCTGGAAAAAATGGACCTAGTTTCTCTGGTGATAATGACTTTGATGTACCTCACTAATGGCAACTAATATGCCTGACTTGAAAACAGGTTGGAAGTCACTGGAGGATGTCGGTGTGGTGGTTTTTTGTTGTTTGTTTTTTGTTTCCTTGCTTGTTTTGTTGATGGGTTTCGTGGTTTGGGTTTTTTTTGGGGGGGGTGGGGGTGGGTTGTGGTCTTTTTTAACTCTATTATATTTAACTCTATAGATTAAATGTACTTAGTTTTATTTTTTTAAAAACAAATTGTGGATAAGCATCAAACAAGTATGTTTAAGTTTTACCCTTGATTTTTTGAATTCATGAAGAAATTTGCTATTTGTGAAGCCAGCTAGGGTGAGAATGTCTTCACTTATGCTGAATAAAGGGTAGCTTAAACAGGATGAGAATCTAGCTGGGTGTTTCAAGAAACTAGGATGAGATCGATTAATATGCATTTCAACCTTAACTTCATGAGGTTTGTTTTCAATACTGACTTGCACAAACCATTTCTGTATTTTAGTTCATGACAAAAGTTTCAAGAACCCATGCCTAAAAGACAGATGTGAAGATACTGCTTTAAATAAAAAAAAAAAAAAAAAAAAAAAAGAAAATTGAAAGAAAAGAAAAAGAAAATTTTACAGTGGTCCCACTCCTATCCAAGAAGTCGGTGTCTCTGATTTAGTATCATTAACGGTACATTAACCTCAGTGTTAGCTGGGTAGGGTAGCCCTTAGGGAAGGGTGGGCTGCTGAGGACTGTGCCAGTCAGAGCCGGACTCTGCAGTCCAACAGGACACTGAACAAAGAGAGAGGTCAGGGATGGCTGGGGATGTTGCTGTGCCCACATGTCCCATGTTGGTGCCACAGCTACCACCACATCCATACACTTCTTCCCTGGCCAGCACCAGGCAGAGCATCCTCTGTGAGCTTGGTGCTCCAGTGCTGTGACAATGACATGGAGGGTGCGGTCACTCTTACTTGGCATCTGCACAAACTTCACTGACTTTGTCTGAACCAAGACCTAGCCATGAGCAAGCCTGAGCCTGAGTGCAGCTGGGAGAAGCCTTTAGACACGCTCTATTTATTTCAATGGGCATAATATGTCTCAATTGTGTTTATGCTCCAAGTCCAGCCTTTGTCCCACTGTTGTCTGTGTCCCAACATCCTCCCGATGGATGTGTCTGGGCTGATGCGTGCCCAGACATGCAGATCTTGCATCCTATAACAAAGAGGGCTCTGGAAACTTTTAACCTGGCTACATGGCTTTCTGTCTTGAAGCTAGAGCAGTTTCTGGGAAACCATATGAGTTGCACTTTTGGGCAGCCTCCAAAAAACAATGTCAGGAGTGCTGGGACTTTCATGGGGGAGTGCTCAGGGCACAGCCTGCAGCAGCTCTACTGGTGTGCCATGCCCTAAATTTCCTCTCAGCCATGCCAGGACATCTAGACACCTTCACACTACACTTAAGAAAAAATTTGAGGTAAGAATATGCGCTGTGGGTTATGGAGTTGAGCACCAATCAGTTTTGCAGTTTTTGAGCTAGCAATGCTCTCAGCTTGTATAGCTTATTCCTCTGTCATGAAGGGTACTTGTATAGATCCAGGAGTATTAAACTTGAAATAGAAAAAAGCTTGACATGGACATAGTAGGTTCTGCTCCAATAAGCTGAAACCATTGCCTTTGTTAATTTTTTTGTTCTGTTACATATGAAGTATTTTGGTTTGTTGTTGTTTTTTTTTTTTTTTTTCCCCCTTCCTAACTGTGATGGTGATGCTGCAATGATGGTTGTTTTTCACAGCATTTGTGGCTGAAAATAATTGGAATTTGTTACTGTTTAGATATCTGTGGGGGCAAGGTTATATTTCCTTTTCATTTGTAGCCTGTAAAACCAAGGCATTCAAACTACTTAGAATTGTGTACAGCTATTTTTTTCAGCTTAGAAACTCTTGCAATAAACAAAACACCCCATAAAAGCTGTGTTCTAGCCAAAGTAAGTAAGCTGTGCTTTAGAATGTGTGTGTGCATTTTGGTGGCATTTTACTAGTAGGGCAGGAGTTTTTCAAATAACTGTAAACATTTTTACTCTCTGTTCTCAGCAGAAAAAGCAAATGACTTGCAGAACATACTTGCCATCCTACTTGGTAGCTCAGTCAGGTCTGAAGAGGCATCAGGCTTTTATTTTTCAACATGTGTTGCACTTGGCGTAGCATTCCACTGCAGTGTGAGATAAAGCACACATTTACATGTCCCAAGAATTTGGAAATGGCTGCAGTATATCTAATGACTTGGTTTCATTGTGTTCAGATTTATATTAGTTTTGAATGGAAGACTGATCTCTGAAGAGGGTTGGCAAGGCATGAGATAAATTTTTGTGTGAAAGTTTTAGAGAACTGAACTTCACATTATTCAGTTAATTTCCTGTGTCTGTAAAACCTTTGCAGAGTGCCATGCTGTGGTGCACACTTTTACATATGGATATTCAGTAATATATGTACAGCTCAAGCTGCATGATTTTTATGGTCCTTTTGTCATTTTAACTTGTCCCTTTCCCAAAAGGAGAGAGCGTCTTGTCTGTGCCTGATAACTGCTCATCTTGATCCTTGTCTTCTCACTCATCCTTGTAATATTGAGGGGGGATGTCCTTCTTATCAGCAGTCCCTTAGGTTTACCTTTTGTTTCAATTTTTTCTTTCTTGGAGTGCAGCTACTCAGGTTTTTGTCCCCATGGTGGTCCTGGTGTTCATACGTGGATGTGAAATCATCATACACTGTGTTTGTCCACACCAATATAGTGTTAAAAAATACGGTATTTTAGTGCACTTTAGTGCATCTGGGTACAAAGCAAACTAATATTAATTATTGATTGATCCACTTACAGAATAATACTATGAATATTGTACTTATTAGAAGTAAAATTTCCTACAGGTTTGCTCTTTTCCTTCCTTCTTTGCCCAGAGAGCTCTTGCAGTGCCTCACTCAGGTAAGACTCAGGAGTGCTCTGGTGGGGCAGTGCCAGGAATGGACAGGGCACCCTCCCTGCTTTGCCTTTGCACAGCACACTGGGTGTTGCCCCAGGCTTTGGTGCTCATTAGGCTGTCTGGAAAGTGTGCACCTGGGTGACTCCTGCCTCTTCAAAACATGGCTGAAACGGGGGAAGCAGCAGGGAGAGACAGTGGGTGGTGTGGTCACGTGCATCTCGCATCCCCTTGGCTGGTATTGCCTTGGTGTCTGGCACAGCTTACTCTACCCTTTGGAAGAGAGAAGTGAGGGACTTGCAGTAACACAGGAAATACCAGTGGCTATGAAAGACTCAGTGTGAGTCTGTAGCCTGTAAGCAGTCATGGAGGTGAGGTTTTAGTAAGTGGGATAAGGTTGCCCTGGTGGCAGTGGTGACAGGAGGGAACCAGTGCAGCGCTGTTGCAGAAACATGGTCTTAGAGTTCAGTTAAAAACCCAGTGTTGGCTTCTCCCTGCACACCAGTTCTTTCTGGTTTTGTCTTTCCTCTTTTCTTCCCCTCTTCTTAAGCATTTCAGGGCCCCAGTGAGAGCCAGGTGAGCAATAAATGGTATTGCTGCTATTTATGTCAAGCTCACGTCCATCTGTCTTGGGTGTTAGTACTGGCACAGGGTTTGAGATGTTGAAGGCAACGTGTAACAAACTGAAAAGATCCTTTCAAGTGTGTTCCTCTGTGCTGTTGGCACAGGTTTATGCAGAACTAGCATGATTCACTTTTTTTTTTTTTGTTTCCCAGGCAAATTCTTTGTTGAGTCTTGTACTTCTGAGACATGTGTGAGGCAACTGGGTTACAAAATGTGCAAAACAAATACCATGATGATCTACCTGTTTGTTATTTTGGTGCACAGAGTGTAGTCCAAACGAGATTAAACTTCATGCAGCCTTAAAAGGAAAAGTCAGCATGCAAGCCCAGGTAGCTTCTGTGCTATCTTGTGCTTCTAGAAGTAGGAGGTGTTCCAAAGGCAATTGGAGAACAAGATTTTCTGCTGTAGCTCTGTGTGACAGCAAGGCTAGGGCTAGACATGGGCTCCAAAGGCTCCTTTGCCGCTGTGGACAGTGTGATGCTGTGGGCAGGCACTTGCATGGGCTTTGGGGGCTTCAGCCTCGCAAAGAGACTGCTGCCAGCTATTTTTAATAGAGGAGAAGAAAAAACTCTTACAGAAATAGAAGTTTCTCTGTTGGTACATAGTCAACAAGACACTCCAAGGCTCCTTTGCTTTCCTTACTCTTTCCAAGAATGGCTGTGCGTTGTCCTGCCTCCTTTGTATGGCTGAATAGTGACATTTCGCCCTTAGCACTGTGAAGTTTCAGATTGTTTGTGGGGGGGAGCGCTAGAAAACTGGGAAACCTAATGTGAGGGGTCTTTGCAGAAAACATGAGCAGAAAAGTCTGAGAGCAGAGGAAACCGACTAGATCAAGGACAAGGAGGAGGCAGATGGCAAAAAGAATTCACCTGCTAAGTGAAACAGCTGTGTGTGAATAATCCACTGAAATAATACTTAATAAGACTAATGAGTAAGGGAATATTTGGTTTTGCCATCATCTAGCCAACTCTGGGTTTAGTATCACTTCTGTTTCTTTGTGCTCATTTTCAAGAAGGGGTTTCTCTTCTTTTTCTCCCCATCCTATGAGACACCTTCTCACAACTGTACAAGAACACTTACTATCTTCTCCTTCTCCTAAATATACCTTGTGTTGCAACAGCCCGCTTACTTTATATAAAGCTCCTCTCAGGTTGTTTTCCATTTGGAGGTGTTGACATTTGGGATTCTTTTTTCACCAGCCTGACTTTGAAATGTTTCAGAATAATTTTTTTTCAAGTTTTAAAAAAGAGAGTTCCTACACCTGCTGGTACTGGCACAGAGCACTTCTATAGTAATTTAGAGGGTTTAAGAACTTCCTGCATATATTTTTGTGCAGAGTAACACCAAAGGAAGTACCAAAACAGTACAGATATACCCATTGACTTTTGATGGATACTACCATTCAGGAAGAGGGACTGCATGTTTCTCAAGTGAGTTAGAGGTGCCAGTCTCTGGGACATGGCCAAGGGAAGACAGGAGGAAGAGGGAACTAATGTTTTAATGACAGCATTGCATCGATGCAGTTGGTGTTATCTCCATTTAACCAATGAAGAAATTGATGTGAAGTAAGTTGTCAGTGCCTCGAAGTGCCGCATTAACTGCGACAGACTGTGACATAAGCTTCATGCTCGTGTCTGTTTCGTAGCTGTTAGCAAGGCCAAGTTTGGCCTGACATGGATTTTTGGCAAGAGAAATTATATATTTACAGCTGGTTCCATTTTGTGAAGGGTGAGTTTCTCTGGTCCTGTTCTCTGTTCCTTTTCAGTTTTATGGTACCACTGCGTGGCAGCAATTACCAAGAACCTTTCCTGCTTTTTATGAAAGGCTGCCAGGATGTTTTGGGCCATGAGTAAATTTGATTTCAGACTGTGTTTCTGAGGAGAATTTAGCATCACTGATAGATATTTTGAGACAAAGCTGATGACAAATATTTCTCGGGTACATTTGAAGGCTCCCATAAAAATAGGCTTGTGGACCAAGAGGAGGCAATTATATTCTGATCCACTGTCATGTTTGCTTAGTGTTTTCAATTGGTCATGACAAAATTAAGTTCTTGTTAGTGATGTTATTCCTTCCCTCATACTGAGCTATGAACTTACTGAATGTTTTTTGAAGCTGCAGGGGCATTTTTTCACTTTCTTTTAATTATCTTTCTTAATAAGGCTCTTATGTGGCCTTATCTTCTATCCATTTGATCTTCTATCTATTCATTTATTACTGTATCTGGTTCTTAGCAGTTAAAACACAGATTGGGCAATATGCATATTTCATTGGAATTTTGTTTCTCTAAACTGTGCCTTTCATAAGTTTATCTGTAGCAAATTAAGAAATTACTATTTTTGTCTTGTAGTTTCTAAAATCTTCAATTGGAAAAGCCTCACTTCTTTTTCCGAGTGAAGTGCAAATGCCTCCAAGTTAATTGCCAATACACTAGTTTCATCGCATTTTAAGACCTTGTGAGAGATACTTGAGGAGTTTGAGTACCACACACTGAAAGTGACTGATCCATTCTGGTGATTGAACATGCAGAAGTGCAGATGTCATGGCAATGATGAACATATTACTAAACATTATATAGATCTGCCATAAACACCAGGAGTACTGTCTAGGGGGTGTATATTTATCCCAGTACACATTTGATTAGATACTGGGTGGATTAGGTGGTTAGATTTAGAGTTCTGACGTGAACTGTCTCACCAAAATTAGTAATACTAGATTGTGTATGCACTGAAGAACAGGTAACATTCCTAAAGTATAAGAATAAAATGAATGTTATGAATAAAAAGTACATAACCATGGCCCAGAACTAAAATAAAAACTGAATGCCTATCTGTTCATCTGTTCTGAATCATGAGACACTCTGGAATGTCAACTGAAAAGTTAAGTATTTTCTCCATATACAGTATTTCCACACCTTGCCCCCAAACCTGGAGTCTGTAAAAAAGCCTAGGCTAGACAAAACCCGACCCCAAACACATACAGTTTTGAGGACAAATCTGGAAGAGAGATTTAACATTGTAAATCATTCCTGTGGATTTTAAGGAGGAGACTGGTGTTTTTCCCTCTCTCTCTTTTTTTTTTTTTTTTTTTTTTTTTTTTTTTTTTTTTTTTTAATGAAAATTGTCTTGAAGTTACATGTTAGGAGGAAAGACCTTCTTGTTTTGGCAAGATGCCTTCAATCACTTTGTGCATTTTAACATTTAATGTTGATCATGGCCTAGTAGTGTCTGGGAAATACCGTAGATCTGTTCTTCACCTTTCCATAATTGCATTAAAGAGAAATACCCTTACCCACCTGTACTAACTGCTATGTAGCGGCTGGCAGCAGTATCAGTGGTATTTGATAGGAAAATAATCCAGTGTTTTCAGTTTCTTTTTGCTTCCTAGCCTTCCCTCTGTGTTTCTTAATAAAGGTACCTGTTCAGTTTTGTCATGTCACATATGGGGTTTCTTTTATGCTTTTGTATCCAAATTACTGAGGCTCCATTTTGGGAGCTGAAGAGCTGCAAGCAGGTTGGAGAGGAGAAAAGTAATGGAACATGTCCAGGTCCTTGAAAAGCAGTATGTAGGAATGATTGAGATCCATCTTTTGTCTTTGATACATAAGTTATCTGAAAGTGGATTTGAATAGAAACTTCAGATTTCACAGTTGGAAGGGATATAGTGCCTTTGTCACATTATTACCTAGCAACATAACACTAAAGTTACACTTTGAACTCATTTTTATGTGAAAATGAAGAACTGTTATGATCCCTTTGCACAGTAAATACATAACCAAACAGACATCTTTTTCTTGGTCAGTACATAAAAAATACCCCCTGTACAATATACTTCGGGGGAAAAAAATGTTGAAAATTAGAGCAGCATGCAGAAGTGTCAAAATGAAAAATCCATGAATAGCCTGAACAGAATTTTCTTTCTCAGGCCCAAAGCTGACCATAGAAAACACTTCTGTTTATTACTGAAGAAGGAATCTTTAATATTACTAGTTTGTGTATTCCTTGATTAGGCTTTCCAATGTATTTTTCAAGATGATTCTGTCAGTTTCAATGTACTCTTTCAACAAACCTTTATCTCCAGGAGACGAATATGTACTTGGGGCATTTGTAAGAGTTTGCCTAAATCATAGTCTTTCCTACAAGTTTTGCAGGATACTACAAAAAAAAAAAAAAAGCGTAGCTGTTGCATGATAATTTGATGCACGTACTCTATAGGTCTTAACTTTCTAGATATGTATGAGCAGCATTTTGGGAAGTAGGTAACTGGATATTCATCTTATTTTATTAAATAGAGGAATGTGATTGCCTGAAAGACAAAACCAGCATACGAGGAAAAAATCTTGCCCCAAAACACTCGGACAGCAAATTATTGGAAGAAAATGTCATTATATATTATGAATCTCAGGTAGAGAAAAAAGTACTTGGTCCTCTTTTGACAGAAATTGACAGTAATCCAGCAGGAACAAAACATGCTTTGCAAAGCTAGATCAGCAATAAACCATTCTGTTAAGTGTACTGAATTTTACTAGTGGAGTTATCACATTTGAATTGATCTCTCTTGCTTGAATGCCTCAGGAATTTATTACATTTCCCAGAACACAAATATTTACATGATATGGTTGCTCAGTGGGGAAAATCTGAGTAAACTGAATGTCACTGATTAATTCCCATACCTGCAAGTATGCTCTAAAACTACTTGTGTTGGTGTCTGCTTTTTATTTGGGGGGTGAATGTAATGGAGTCAAACCTCACGGGTATTATCTGTAGTCAGAAGGATTCTAACCTGTTCAGCAAGACTTTGGTAAATTTTCAGTTGTTTCAACCATTCTGCCTTGACTATGTGACACTTTCATGAAAACTTGCTGGCTCTGGCCATGGAAAGTAAGAGGATGGCATTAATATCACCGTAAGCCACAGATGCTGTGTTGAGACTACTCCAGCCACTGACTCCTCTCCGTGCTCAAAAGTCACCACATTGCAGGAAATCGGTGGGAGACTGTATCCCAGGGTGTTGAGATTTAATGATTTTTTTGGTTGTTAAGATTAAGACCCTTTCAGGCAATGCTTTGTATCACAGAAGGCAGAACATCTTGATTTTTCCTTCACTTTGAAGTGCAATTAAGTAGCATATGTAGTGTATGCAGTTTTCCTGAGATACTGCTGATTTTCGTAGACAAAATGCACAAAAAAAATTATGTCTGTAATAATCTATTCTCTAAAGTGTGGGAGGATACACTGCTGAGAAGGTCAGTCGTGATTCATTATACAGACATTGGAAACATCTTTTCATCACGTTTTTGGCTTGCATCTTTTCAGATACTTTTAGTTGCCATTTCTCAAGTAAGCAGCTAAATAAAGTAGCTGAGCTGTAAATAATGGTAAAACCCCTCTGAAAACAGTTTGGCTGCAAAGTTAGGGCATATTTTAAAATTTCAGTGATTTTTCCAGTGTTTCTTCTTTGGTGCTAAGAGGGAACAAGATATTCACATCTTCATTCATGTACATACTTGGGTAAAAAGCTCAGTCCTTCAGTGATAAATATTTAATGCTTCCTTCAAGTTTCCCAGTGACTTTACGCCGTTCTTGTATTGCACCCAAAGCCCCTTCTCGAAGCACAGAAAGTCAAGGCAAAAGATTTCATATCTATAAAAATGATTTACCAGGGAGATTTTCTGGGATGTACTTGAATAGCCATGGCACTGCAAAGCCCAATTGCAAAATCTCTTCAAGCTGAAAACACAGAAACCTCTAAAAGAACCACAGAAGGCTTGGTTGCCCACATATGCTCACCTACACCTAGATCCATTAGCGATCCTCAGAAACCTCTGTTCTCCTGGCTTGGTACCCCTAATGGCTTAGATACTGCATGTGGAAACTGATTGCAAAATCTATACTGTGGATCGAAGCTCCTTAAGAACTTCGTGCCCGTCCTTGTACAGAAGCGTAATTGTCAGTGCTCTGAGCTCCTGTCCTGAGAGTCTAAATTAAGAACAAGCCTCTGGGCTGCTGCTGGGCCTGCAGTAACTTCTCAGGCTTTGTCCTCCCTCTGTAGCTACCTGACCTGAGCTGGCCCCAGAATACAAATTCACTGTACAATCCTGTCAAAACAAATTACTAAATATTAGGCGGCACCATGGAGGAGACAGAACCTAGGATCTTAGCAAAAGTAAAAGGTTGCTCTCTCATGCTTGCTGAGGAATTGAGGCAACCTTAATGCATTGGTGAGAGAGAAACATTTGCTCTTCACCAAATGCTGCCCTGAGACTTGATCCAGAAAGTAATCAGGTCTCCCATGAGGAGATGGGGTGAGATGTAAGGAGGTTCTGCCCACTATCTAAGAAGTGCACTAAACACACTGTAGCACGTGCAGGGCTTGGGGAAGGGACTCTGAGGGCAGAATTTTCTGTTTCCATTATTTGTGGAGGAGGCTGGGTACAGGTACAAGCCAGGGAGAAAATCTGTGTAGGGAGCGAGTACTTGCTGCCCCGTTTCTCCCGTGGTGTGTGCTGAAGCATGTGGGCAATGCTCAGTGCTTAATGAATATGGAGCTGCAAGACAAGGTCATCCACAGCCTCCATCTGCATCAGTAATGGCACTGGGAGCCACCCTGGGCTCTGGGCATGCTTTTTTTGGGCTTTCCCTATGTCACCTGCTGGCGCTGCCCAGACCATGGTGGCTGATGTGGGCAGGGCCCTGGTAGCTCCAGTGTCACCCAGGCACCACTGTGGTTCCCTACCTGCTTCTGTTTACTGCTCGCTGCTCTGAGAGGGAGCTGCTGTGCTGGGGAGGTGATTTGGTCCGGTGGATAAACTTGACTTTGTAGAAGTACTGTGCCTGGATGCCTTTGGGAGAAGTGGGCGAGAAGATGGGACAGGGCCCTAAGACTGCTGTTGGAATAATAAAAGAATAACTCCTGGTTAAATCTGGGCTGATGATCCCTAGGGAGCTAATAATGACTTCAGTGACTGACATGATTTCTTTTTTGCTTTTTACCTGTATCTCCGTTGCCTCCCACGTACTACTTGCTCCATCAATTCCTTTCAACCTGCTCTGCTGCTTTCTTATAGGGGTGCCTGCTGGATCTGAGTACATTAGTGCTTAATGAGATACATATTTAAAGCTTACCAGTTAGATTATATCCCAGCATTCTTCTAAGAGAATGTGCTTCAAATATTTACAAATCAAAAGTAAGTTAATTTAAAAGGCCACTAAGTTAAGATGATTCTACTTGCTTGAGCTAATATCTCTGTATAGCTCATCAGAATTAAGCAAAATGTGGATGTGGACATTTCAGTAGAGAGATAGAATGATAAGGAAATCTTATTTCCATTTGTAAAGTTCCTAATTATCCTGATGGTTAAGAGGGAATCAGTTTTCCAGTAAAAAAATACAAATGAGAAATTTTTTTAATCAGAACACAACATGCAAGGTCTTCTCAGAATAGTCCAAACTAACACAGACCTGAATGTTACATCCCTGTAAATAATAAAACAGTGTTTTTTGAAGACTGTAAGGCAGCTATACTCAGAAGGGCTGTGATTTCCCCATCACTCATCTATTAGCTTTTGAACTCAGTGCCTCTTCCAAAAGTTGGCAGACAGACAGAGGTCTCAAAACCATGTTTCACTTTGACATATTTCTTGAAAATTGATGGGGCATTAAGGGAAGAAATCAGCAGTACTGGGGAGGAGGTTTGTAATGTGGGCATGAAATATAAAACTGTAGGGAAAAAACTACATTAGTCCTACTTTTCATACCATATGTTTATTTTCATTTACCGTAAACTATGCAGGCTGATACCAAAATCTGTCAGAAGTCCATGCTTTGTTGTTCTGTTAATGGTGACTTTCAATTTATTGTATGCTTTGCCATTATTTTGAGGAGACTTTGTTGTTTGGTTTTATCTGGAAGTGACCTTACCTACTTACCTGTGAAATTAGGTGGAACAATTCAAGCAGTATTCTTTGGTCCATTGCATGAGTTTTGTGTGATGATTTTACTGAAGACTTTATAAAAAGTGCTATGAAGACAAGTTGAATATATTTGAAACTGGCATGCCAGATGAAGTGTGGGGAGAATAGAGGGGTTTTTGAGCTTGGAAGGGAAACCTGCTGTTTTTGTAATGAAACAGTTTGGAAACATTCATAAGGTGGCCTCCATGCTAGAAATAGACTTTGGGTAGAGTAGAGGTTGATGATAAATTGTGATAAATTATGGAAATTATTTGATCTGCTGGGGAGTTTGAGGGGGTGAGGGGGAGGAAGAACTGGTAGCTGTAGATCTAGGGCAAATTATAACCTCCCAACCAGGTGTTAAACCCCTTTCCCCTTTTGTGCAGCTGAGAACAGTAGTGTCTTTCTTGTAAATGAGTTCTCCTACAATGGGGATGCTGGCTGAGAGTCTCAATTAAGAACACGGGGGAAAAAAACAAAGGCGCAAAGCCTGTTTAATTAGGATAAAAGATACTCGCCCCTGCCAAATCCTCCAATCCCAGTTTACCAGAGCATAGGAGTTGTTAGGGCTGAAAGGTCTGACTTGCTGACTTAGGTAAATGCACTGCTCGGCAGATGAAGTCATGCATAATTAATTGTTCTTTGTTGCATTCTTTCCAATGTAATGACTTGTAGCATTCATGCTTATAATAATTGATGTTTGCTGTGTGCTGGAGCTTCAGGACAGCCAATTAAGGCGGTGAAGGTGGGAACTGCTCGGCATCTCTGACATCTGGTTGTTAACAACATGTGGGCTGTAACTTTTTTTTTTTTTTTTCCTTTTCTTTGCTTGTTTCTAGTGTCTAAAACAGTACATGGAGCTGGCAATCCAAGAAGGTTGTGGTTCCCCTATCACATGTCCAGACATGGTATGCTTGAACCATGGGACCCTACAGGAAGCAGAGGTATCTACACTTCTCATACTTTTTTATTTCTCCCTCTCTCTCTTTTAACATATATCCCCTGAATTTCTTTATCTGCATAATAATAAATATAATCATACACTTTTTCTTCTCTTTATTTACCTTTAATGAGCTTTTGGCAAGAGGCCTGACTGACAAGAGGAGATAGAAACAAACAGATGTTTTTCAAGGGTTTTACTCCTTTTTCCCTCCCTCTGTGCCTTGGGGGAGAAGTTCCCTTGTCATCTGAACAGCGTCTGAATTACCCATGCAGGTGACTTAGCCAGAATACCCTTTATCCCAGAATTTCTAAGCCTCCATTGAACTGTCAGTTCAGTCAGATTTGATTCAACTGCAAACAGTGAAATTCTTGCATCTTTCTTAAGAGCAGGAACTCAGATTGATGGCATGCAAGGCCAGAATTTCCTTGTGTACGTTGATCTTGGGCTGCAACAACCAATTTGCCATCCAATATAATCATGCAGGGCTGTATAATTATATGCAAAGAAAGGTACCTGCACAACACCAGGTAGAAGTAGGTCTTAAGATATATGGAAGGTGTCTCTTGGGATACACCCAAGGATGCTTGCTTGTCTGCTTTGTGCGGCAGGAATGTCCCTGCTGGGCCTGAGAATACAAGTAGGACACAAAAAAAAAAAAAAACAAAAAACACAACAACAACAACAACAACAACAACAAAAAAAAAAAAAAAAAAAAAAAAAAAAAAAAAAAAAAAAAAAACCCCAAAAACAAAACCACAACCAAACACCCAACAGGAAAAAAAAGATGGGTAAGGGATTTTGATTGGTTTTGTGCATTTTCTCAGCATTTGTTTGCAGGAATAAAATCAAGGAGAGTTAGATCTCCATCCCTGAACTGAAGAAGGGAAGTTTATCTTCTGGATTCTCTTGAGCCCTGTGCATACAGATACTGTACCCGTGGCAGAAGTATATAATCCTATTCAAAAGCCATCAGTGATGGTGTGATTCCCAACACCAAAAATTACTTTTTCTCCAGAAAAAATTCTTGATCTGCTCTCCAGCATACATTTGAAATGTGCTTACTTGAATCAGGTCATGGAACTTTCAGCTATGTTTGTTATGGCACGCAGGCATATGGTGGAGCCTTTTTTTTGGCTGAATCCAGCTATTGTGAAAGGTAGCCAGCTGTTTTCCTTCCTCCTCTTTCTGCAAAGATGCAGAGAGGGTGTAGCAATGTCCTTCAACCCATTGCACCAGATTGGAGGCATCTAGCCTTTATTGAAAATGTATTTTTAAAGGAAAGTTACCAAATGACAGGAAGAATTCTGCTCTGTTCAGCCGGGGTTATAGTGTAGGAATTAAGAAAGCTATATTTCCCCTTAGTAAAGCACACTCCAGCGACATGTATTAATGGACCACTGGTCTAACCCTTGGGTGTTTTTTGGGCTGACAGCAGAATGACTAAACAGCCCAAATGTGCATTAGTGTCCCGTGGATGACTGAATGTTCTGACACTCCCTTTTGGTGATGTGCTTGAAACACAAGCCTTCTGCTTGAATAGCAAACAAATCCCCAACCTGGTTAAAATTACTGCTTATGTATTTTACCAAATACCTATTTCTTTAAGGGAAAAAAAAAACAAACAAACAAACAAAAAACCACCCAGAAAAAAAACCCCATAATGACAGCAAGAATAGATTGACTCCATTCACAATCTAAAAGAACAGTATGTAGACTACAGATTTGTATGTGAACACTCTCTATTCCTTTTTTTTCGCCCTCTATAAATAAAGGCTGTTCTTTGTGAAAATGTAGCCTTTTAAAGCTATTTCTTAAAAAAGCAGAACCCTATTAGATGATATAGAATGTGCTTAACTAGGGCTATTGTTTGGCATGGAAGTAATTTTTAGAGTTACTGTTCATTCCTTACACACTCTCAGATGGTGTAAAAGTATGAGGCTTCTCACCTCTGGTGGGGTCTGGATGTTATGTCTCTGGCTTCTGGCAGGACAAGGTTCCTCACCAGGACCCTGGTATGAGGAATGACATGTTGCTTGTACTGTGAGGAAAAACAAAAATAAAAGGTAAACTTTTTCTCCTCTAAGATAGCATCAGTGTTTTGAAAAGGTGTATCCTTTGTGTCATGTTCATTTCCAGACTATGCTGTGACTGCCATTCATCAGGTACTGTTGCAGTTTGGAGAAAAAAATAGCAGTTCAAACTTTGTCATGGACATGGTGCTGAATTGGTTCCTATACTTTGGGCTAACTGCATCTCATTATGTTAGCTAAAACGGTTGTTTTATTTGCTTTTTTAAATGCCTTTTGCCATAGCCTGCACAAGGGAGATAAAGGTGAATTGAGACATAATTTAAAGTGAAGGAAAGATTCTTCATTGACTTCAGTGCATTTTGGTTTGAGCTTTCATCAATAAGAAAACGGAACAATTAATAACAAAGCTTATAAGCATTTATAACACAGTAGAGCTATGAACACAGTACAGCTATGAAAGTTCCTCCTCTTCTCCCTCTCAAGGTCCTTATTCAAGGTGTGTAACATTCCTTCAGTGCTTTCCAGTGACCTATTTGTCTCCTGTTAGACAAATCAGAATTAAGTCCTGTTTATTTTCTCAGTAAAATTCGTAAGAGTTTGTCTAGTTTGGTCCTAAATTACTAGAGCCTTTTCAAAGCTCTTGCCTTGCTTCTGATTCATGCTCTTCTGTTGCTTTTGGGGGATGGAGGGAGGAAAAAACTCTGGTTAACAATTTAAATACAGAATAGAATTTCTTCTTGTATGTCTCATGAAGAAATGAGCAAGTGTGAATAGTTGGAATGTGTTTCTCTAAAACAGTTGAATATTTCATTGGTGCTTATTTATAGACTATAGGAGACGTTGGGAGTTAAGGCTTTACTTTGCACGTTCCCTCTGGACCTCAGAAAAAAATGTTCCAGGTTTTTTGTTCTTAAAATGCATAAAGTGAAAAGTCATTTGAATTAGAATATTGTACTTTTCAGTACTTTGAAAATATGTTTTCTGAGACCCTCCGGTTTAGGATTCTTTTTCCTTCAAATCTAGGTGAAACTGGTGTATTCCCCAGCAGGTTTTTTTTTTTCTGTTTTGACAAATAGTGCATTCAAACAGAAGGAACAGTTCCACTGAAGTGCTTGAAATCAAGTGCAATCCTAGGTCATATCTTGACCTGTTGCATCTAGATAGCAGCTGCATGTATTACAGCTGTCTTTTAGCAGAAATAAATGAGGGGTGGTGGTGGTAAGGCAATGGTTTTGGCTACAGACTCTTTCAAGTATCTGGTTACATGAAAAAAGGGGAGTTTAAAAGCAGTCTTGTTAAACAAAATGTTTGCCCTTTCAAGCTCTAATGGTACAATAAACAAAGATTATTTGGATTTCTTCCTGGAAGCAGAAGGTAGAAGGAACATCTTCTCTTAATGCAGTTCTCTTTTAACACCAGGCTTCTTCTGTCTAGATTATTCCTTTCTCCCTTGGGAGCTTGCTTCACTGATTTAATTGGACCAGTTAATATCCTTAATCTAAATAAGGGGTAATTTATCTTGGTTTGAAATGGTTTTGCTTGGTGCGAATCCAGCCACCAGTGTAAGCTATGAATCAGGATAAATCTCCACTGAATACAGGGTTTTCTACTGCAATACTCACTTGGATAATATCTAGGGCATTGTGCTTTGCTGTTTCTGATTCCTGTATTGTTCTAAGGTTTAAAGCATTGATGCGGTGATCCATATATACATAATCTGATTTGGATTAAAACTGTGCAGCAGTTAGTAAAGGAGGTGCTGATTTGGGTCCCAGGTTTGTCAAGTGTTACCCCTTTGCATGCAGTGCAGATTCTGCTCCTTGTCCCTCTGTCTGTGTAAATCCATGATCCACACCAGTGCTAGCCTGACAGAGGGTTGTCAGCACTTGGTAAAGTGCTGCTGAAATAGGACAGTAACCCAGATCTTAGAATTCTTAATTGTGTTATATTCCATACATAGCCAAACACAAAATGCCACTGGGACTCAGTTTAAAATATCAGTTTTATTTTTAATTTCAAAATTGGTTTACGTTTTGCTGCAGAAGAGAATGAAATGGTAAAATGAGAAGGAACATGAGAAAATGTTCCAGGCTGACCTATCTTTTTCAGGGTCAAAATAAAAAATTTTGTTCTCCTTATTTACTTGTTTTTAAATAAAACCTAGGGAAGCGAGTGGGAGAGCCGTAATTTTGTTTTTATTTGTTGCTAAATAAGGGAAGAGCTCTTTAATGAAGAACATGAATAATTTAGTATTTCCTTATGACTCTAGTGAGCATGATAGCTTGATGAAGAAAATTGTGGGTGTAATTTATGACAATAAAGAGATTGGGCTCCTTTTCAAAAGCAAACCAGAGCCCCTGTCGAAACATTTTACCCTCCTTGCAAAACAGGACAGAGCCCCTGTGAGTGGTGCTTTGGCAGAAGTGGACAGTGCCACCCTCTGCAAACTTCTGCTGCCAGCGTAGGATCTGCCCTTGCTGCCTGTCTGCTAAAATGAGAAGGAGAAGCTTTTGTCCTGCTGAGCTTCCCTCCCTTGGCATTATCAAGGTTTGATTCATATGGGTGTGAAAGGAAGTATGATCTACTCAATTTGCTTGATTGCCTCCCTGCATCTCCCTTGAAGGGCCGAGAATAGGTGGAGTAGTGATTTTCCCTTTCCACTGTGGTAGCCAGTGTTTAAAAACAAGGGAGTTTTTCTTCCTTGGGTCCTGCTTACTGCACTGCGTGGAAAGGTTTACCCCGCTGAACCAAATTATTTTGAACCCTTTCAATTTCCTTCCTTTGCTCTTTTGTCTCATGTAGTAGCAGGGACCCTGGTTATTGTGATACATTTTGATGACAACTTTTTGGATGCTTGACAAAAAGCTGGAGCCCTTTGTAGTAGTAAGCCTTCAAAATTTTGCTTTTGTCCATAGATATTTTTACTTCAGGTGAATTCTGCTGTTCTTAGCAATAGCTCTTGTGTGTTCTTGTGCTGGACAGCAAGAGTTATAACTGCAGTTATTGCTTACAGGGTATGGAGAATCAGAAAATTTATTTCAACTCCTAACAGCCTGTCAAGTCTCAAATCAAGATATTTTCAGGAGAGAGGAGTTCTTGCCTGTATTTTTTTTTTTTTTTAATTAAAACCCCCAATAATAATAATTTAAAAAAAGTACCCCAAACATGTCCTCTGTCATTTCTTCCTACACTGAATAATTTTGTAGCCTAGAATAAGAAGACCCTGCTTTCTGATATCTCATGGTCTTTCTTTTTTGGCTCTTTGTCATCTGCTGGTTTGCTGCCTCCCAGATTTCCATGCCCTGACCAGCCCAGAGACATGAGTGGTTGTGCAGGAGAGGAGGTTTTTGGGATGGACAGACACCCAGGTGGGGCTTGATAAATTGCCTGGAAATGAACATTTAGACTGATGCCAAATAGGAGGAGATAAACACCTAATCCCCCTATTATACTTATGACTGTCCTTGATTAGGTATAAATAAGATTAAAAGTTCACTGAGGGAAGGATTTGCTGTTCTTTTATGGGGACCTGATTTTTTTTTTTTTTTTTTTTTTTTTTTTTTCTTTCCCCAATTAAGTTTGCACATACAGCTTTCACGTGGCACTGAATTCAGGCAGCAGGAATATATGCATTGTTTCCCTCATGCCTAAAGATACTAAATCTGTAAGAGGCTTTGGCTTAGCACCTCTCAGGCTGACCTGTGTGTGGGTGCCATCAGGACCTGGTCTTTCCAAGCCTGTGGGAGTCAGTGGCACGGGTGATGGGCTGTGTGTGTTCAACACCCAGAGCTGCATGGAGGGAGGGGGAAGCTGACCCGTGAAAGCTGGCATGGTAAGCTCAAGTTCTCCCCAGGAGAATGGGAAGCTTTCAGCGCTGCCTCTGCTTCCTGTTGAAATTTGTATTAAGATGCGTAACTCCACTCCCACTGTAATCAAAAAGGCTGATTTTTAATACATGGGAAATTCTGGGCTCAATAGAACTGCTCTTGAGAAAACCGTTAAATGTGAAAGCAAGTACAGAAGGACCCTGGCCAACTAAACAATTCGCTCAAGTGGCTCTTACAGCATTGAGACTCCCTGTTTTAATTTAGTTGTAATGAAGGAAAATTTAAAGTAGTTGCCAATGCTCACCCAGCTAGAGAAATGCAGATGACTCTTTTCATTTTCCAAACTATTTATATGCGAAGCTGCCCTGGGGAGGAGTGGGCAAAACTGAAATGATGTGTCATTGCTGCAATTGCTAAACTTCACTCTTTTTACCTTATTGATTAGTTTTTTTGTGTTTTCCAAGAGTGTTTCAGCTGACTTCTGATGAACAGGTGAAGGATTTACAAGAAAAATCTGTCTTACAGTCATATTAATCTTAATTAATTATAGACATATGAATCTTTAAATTATTAAATCTTGACATAATTTGGATTCATTTTTGTATTACTGTGGCTTAGGTTAAATAAATGATCCAAGCATCTGCTACAAAATACAGTTGTGTGCAATCAAGTCCAATTAATTTGAGATATTAATAAAGCAATTTCATATTTTATAATACAAATT
Source organism: Hirundo rustica (assembly GCF_015227805.2). Lineage (NCBI taxonomy): Eukaryota > Metazoa > Chordata > Aves > Passeriformes > Hirundinidae > Hirundo > Hirundo rustica. The sequence goes on from NC_053450.1 coordinate 92,535,776, forward strand.
TATTTTCTTTTTTCCATCTGTGAAAGAAAATGTATTCACAGAATGATCTGGAATATATATCGGATTTTTGTCATTATATTTCTTCTCATGAGTGCTATACCCTACAACCGAGGAGGACAGCAAGGGCCTGTGTCCACTTTACTGAGGGCGAATTTTGCTCTTTACAGTAATCTGAAGGGCTGTGGTTGGATACCGGATGTGAGATTTAAAAGCCTATCACTTTGAAGCTGTCAGTTCTACACTGTCTCACAGTGCTTCAAATGATCAGGTCCCAGGTCTTATATTAGTCTAGGTTTATTTTCAGTAAAAGAGGAAAATGTTTCCAGTGCTGGTACAATATTACAAACGGATCAGATAAAGAGAATGATCTCACATTCTGAATCTGACAAGCATGTGACTCCTGAAGTGCCTGTGAAGTTTCTTTTAAACGCCTCCATACCCTGTATGCAGGTTCGCTTATTGGTTTTAAATAGGGCACTTGGTCTTCTTACGTAGACTGTTAATTGGAGATTAGAGCATTTAGCCTTTTAGGCTGCTAGTTTAATCACGGTAATGTGTAAAATGTATCAGCAAAGCCTGTTTGTCTATGCCAACTAAATTTGTTAACTTCAGTCTGGTTCCCAGTAGGCTGCTCTGTGTCTAAGGCAAATTCCAGCAGCAATGGCATTAGCTATTTTGGCCCAAACCCCATGAAATGAATAAAAAATGGAAACCAGACTGGCTTTCAGTTCCTGAGAGCTAAGTGACCCCTGCCATTAACACTGGGAGACGTGCATGAAGAACCATTCATTTGAACTGTATTCTTGTGCATGAACAGCGTGCTGCAGTCTCCAGGGCTGGCAATCTGTCACCCTTTGTTACACTAAACCAACATGAAATGAAACTGGGAAGCCTGAAGTAAATATGGAATCCACAGAGAAGGTTTTTGTGTGCACGGTAGGAAAGACATGGGCTGAACTACTGGATTGTGTGGCTGAAATAGGGGAGGTTAAGGACTACTATTTTAAGTTTGGGAGAAGTCAGGGGATGGAGGAACCTGGTACAGAAAGCAAGCAGGAACAAAAAGGTGAATTTGAGAGCCAGCTCAGGAAAGCAGCTGTATAGAACAGAGTTTTTATTAACTTTTTTAAAGTCTGTATTTCTAACGCTTATTTTGTGTACTTCTCATTTCAGATTGCCTGTTTGGTTCCTGTTGACCAGTTTGAGTTATACAAGAGGCTGAAGTTCGAACGAGGTGTGAACCTTTTTGTTTCTATTACCTTCTCTTTTGTCAGTGGAGGCAGCATTGTTACATACAGCAGAGACAGAGCCTGTTGAGTGAGTTAAGGAAGAGACCTTAACTCATCAAAGAGAAGATGTCTTTACTATAAAGTAGTTTAAAAGCAGTCACTAGGTCTGACTGTGCTCCACAGACAAATTCGAAATTCTCTGTTTTGCAGAATCAAAAAAGAAGCATTTTAATGATTTATCAGACTTTTTCCTAGCTTGTGGGCAACACTCCCAGATTGTGTGCCTGGAGCTCCATTGTTCTTCTGATGTCATAGTCATCTTGGGTCCTTGAGGTGGTTGTACTGGTAGAACTTGTCAAGATGCTAGAGGCTTTTACACATCCATAGGGATCTTCAGAGCTTCTGAGGGACACATATTCTGCAATGCAATGCAAATTTTTGCAAGCATCCCTGCAAAATAGCTTTGCCTACGTAGAAGCCTCATGTGTGTTCATCTAGAGGAGTTTTTCTTCCCATGGAATAGTGGGTCCCCTCCTTCCTGAGGAAGGCCTGCTTTGTAAAGAAGTTTGAACCTGAAGGTCTCACATAGGCCAAGCTTTCCTATGCCCAGAGGTCACCCTTCTGCATCAAGGGATGGTCCCTTGCCAAGGCTGAAGAAGAAACTTGCTAGTCAGAAAGATGAGATCCCATTCCTGGTTTGGAAGACTGTCACCAGCTTGAAAGTTTCAGCTGGAAGGTGCAGTGTTTTTCAGAGAACCCAGTGCATGGTAGCATGCAGAGTGGTGTGTCTGAGACACTGCCCTACTCTGCCTGTTCTCAAGCTTTCCTTGAAAGACAGTATTTATATTCTTGCTCTGCACGCCTGCTTAGATGCAGTGGATTGTGTAAGATAATGCAGAGGTCTATAAAAATTAGTCAAAGTAATGCACTTGAAAAGTTGGTCAAATAGAAGAATATATAGGTTTTTACAGAATCTCATCTGACATGAGTCCTTGTGAATGACCACAAAGTACAAAAACTGCAAAATACTCAAATATGCCCTGAAGTTTATGGGTAAGTGCAGATTGTAGCTATGGTTTTCAGACACTGGGGTCAATGAAAAAGGAAAAAAATTCCAAAACTTTCATTTTTTATTTCTTTCTCCAGTTTTACCACTTGTTTATTCTTTATTCCTTACAAAGTCTCTCCAGTTCATAAGCTAATCAGAGGCTTGTCTACAGTTGCAGACAATGGAAATCAGAGCTTGTTAAATCACCCTTTCAACGGGTTAAGAAAAAGAGACTTTCTGGCAATACATTAATCTGTTTTATGTAAAACTTTTTTCTAACTGAAGACTCTGAAACTATTGGTTTCCTTCTATCTCCTGCTCTATAACCAGCCAAAGTTGAACTCATGATCTTTTGTCCAGGTCACGGTTACATTTTTTTTCTTTCTTTTTATACTGCCTCACACACAGAGAAACCTGAAACTTGTCTGTTTTTTAAATCCTCCTTTCCTGTTCTTTCCTGCCTAAGTATGACACATCCTCTTCCCCCTCTGCTATCTCTCTTCATTATGATTTTAAGATCTGTCCTTGCTCCTATATGATAAAACTATCATCCAAGCAGCAGACTTAGATATGGCCCTTTTGCCTTGCCTTTTGGCCCCAGCAATAAATCCAGCTCACTGATGTCTGGGAATAACGATTCCTACTAGCTAAAGCTCTGACCTGGACACCCAGCACTAGTCCCAGCTTTAGCCAAGACCTTTTACCTATCCTGGATTTAGTGCTGTCCCCACGGCTGCCCTTTCTGCACTCGTCAGTGGGACTTGGCTTATTAGCTTCTGCTGGCCTGGAGCTCCATTCTCAGACCTGAGCCTTACCTGGCAAGGCCTGTCTGCCCTGGTCCAGCACTTCTTCTGAAACTAGCAGTAGGCCTCGCTGATGGCATCTGTGTGGGATGAATTCTGACCCAGAATCTGCCCAGAGGCTCCTTCCTGATCTTCAAGTGATTGGTATAGCCCTTCCAGACATTTTCCACTGTGAGATGAATTTTGAGGAAGATTTGGAACACCCCAAGAAGGACTCATACATCCAACAGCTGTTTCCCCCACCCCCCATCTGTGCTAGCTGTGTTAATAAAATATATTTCTTCTCAATTTCATTGCTTTCTTTTTTTAATGGGCCAATAATATTGTGTGAAAACATAGTGTGAAGTAATTGGTATAGAATGGTGTATCTATAGACAATTCTTAAATTTAATAATAGATGCACTGACAATATGCTATTCTCTTGTGGGTTTTGTGTTCTTAGAATACAAATGTGTTTTTAAAAACGAGATTTTTTTTTGCATATCTGTAACTTCTCTGCATCCAGTCAGGGCAAAGCCACAGAGCTTCTGTGAAGCATAGTTACTAGAAGAAACAGGAATTTCTCTATGTCTGTTTAAGATGGGGTTGATGTAGTCAAAGGAAGTAAAGAAATAGAAGAATGCTTAGTGGTTAGGGCGCGTGTGTTATGTTTGTTTCTGTGACAATTACTCAGTAGGCTGAGTGGTAGATGAAGGGAATCTCCATTTCATGCCTGACTCAAAAGTAGCCCATTTTAAATGAAGATTTCTGTGAAATACAATCATAGTCTTATCCTTTCAGTGAGTACCTCTTCTGAGCCAGAAATTATTTTCTTCAGGGTGCTGCATTCCCCCTGTCTGCTGCCCACATCTTACCTGCTTGCTTGCATGTTTTATGTAAACTGGCCAGATCCCTGCCCGAAACTGGCACTGTTTGGGAAGGCTTTCCTCCTGAGAGTGGAGTGAGTTGTGGCTGAACTGGCTGCAGGGAAGCAGGGGAAAGGCTCAGGTGAGAAACGGCCCTAACAAAGAGATGGAGCAACTTGCCAGAGCAGGATGATAGCCTCTTTCCCTTTTTTAGGCTGTGCCTTTTTAGTTTTTTTCTCGTTTCGCTTGTAGTCCATGGTAAACCAAACAGTATGAAACAGCATGGACTGCAAAACACCATCTGTAGGTTCTTTGTAAAATGGAGGAAGTGGGAGAGGAGGGAGTTTCATCTCATGCATTATGTCTTGCTGCAACAAATTTGTAAAAAACAGGTTACAACCTAACTCGCCTCCTCCCAGTGATATTAAAACCAGACATTATGTCTTTCACCAAAAACAGGAAGGAGAATTTAGGTTTCCAAAGCTGAATTTTCAACTTCCCAAAGCTGAAAATATGCAGAACCTATCGCGTGAAGGATTAAATGCAATGGCAAGTACTAGGGCATAGTCTTACCCAGTTCAGGGTTTCTTTTAAGAGACACCAGAGGAACTTAGGGAAATAAAGATTTCTCCGTCAGGACGTTACCTTTTAAAACTATGTAAGTAGGAAAAGTTACTTGTTTGGCTGTGGCTCTCTTGTCCCTACAAATGAAGCTGAGAACTAATTTGGTTTTGCTTTCATTCAGTAGAAAGCAAAATGTTTGTTTGTTTTGGGAGGCAAAGAAAGCGTATGCAAGACAGTAAGAGAGAATAATGCAAGTAGATCCATGAAATGGCTGAAGGTAGATGGTACAGGTGTTTTGCTGTCACTGCCTAAATTATAGGTGACAACCTTTGCATGGATATAAAAATTCTCTACATCTGTTGGAGCACTCTGACACAGTCTCTGAAATTACCTGAAGTCAGAGCACTGTGTACCTGTGTGTCCTGCAGCCAGAGAAGGTGAACATCCATGTGTGCTTTCAGCAAAATTTGCCAGAGAACATATATATGAGGTCCTTGTGCAGCTTTTTATTTCAGGTGGGACAACTAATTTTATCTGCTGGAAGTACCTTGTAATGGCTTTTGCCATCTCAAGAGTCAGGATTTCCCCTTACTTTGGAGACGTCCCCTCCATCAATCTATTTTCAGTGGTGGTCCCAGAGAGCTCCCAGGGAAGGAGGAGGGTCAAGGTAGCTCCTGCAGGCATGACAGCCCTTTTCTGGGGAGGCTCTGCAGGGTGTGAGTGTTCAGTTGCATCTCATGGAATTGAGTAGCAAATGAGCAAGAGTGAATGTGTCCCAGCTGGGTTTTTGTTGCAAATTCCTTGAATAAAGATTGGGAAGTGACGAAGATCAACATTTATCATTCTCTGCCATGTGGTGATGACTGTAACTCAGTGTTCTGCACCCTGAATCTTGCCTGCTCTAATAATCTGATACCAGAGGAATAGTAATCATGTGATACAGTGAATATTAACTCCAGTTTATAGACAGAGGAGAGTAAATAAGGCATGGAAAGTGACTTGACATTGTCCTGCTGTTTATAGGGAAGTTACTGCATAGATTACACATGCAAAAGACATGGAGTGACCTAGTGTTACAAAAGACATGTGCTTCTCAGCAAGCAGCAATTAGGTTCATATTTTGAACCTCCCTGTAAAAAGGCGAGGAACACATTCTGTGTAGTGTATTTCTGTTGTTGCAATGCTTTCAGTGCAACTGCTTAGCAAAGCACAAATGCAGACCTGAATAAAGAAGAGAAGGCCCAAATGCCCGTGGGCTCGGGTGTGGAGCGCTTTGGCTCCCACACCCTTGTGCAGAATTCGGTGTTGTATACCTAGACACGTGTCACTGGAACAAGAAGGGGACTGTATAAAGAGTTTCATCTCTCTCTCTGTTGCATTTCAGAGGTCCACTTGGACCCCCAGAGAACGTGGTGCCCCACGGCCGACTGCCAGACAGTGTGCCACATCGCACCGAGCGAGTCGGGAGCCCCGGTGCCAGTGGAGTGCCCCGCCTGCCACCTGACCTTCTGCTCCTCTTGCAAGGAGCCGTGGCACGGGCAGCACCTGTGCCAGGAAAACCAAACCGCTCTGGTAGCAGCCGAGCAGGGGTAAGATGGGAATCCATGATGGACGCGTAGTCTTTCGGTTCTTTTCATCATAGGGCATCACGTCAGGTTCATGGAGCAGCTTCCTTCTAGGTCCACAGCTCCAGCTGGGAAACTGTCCATCTCTCCTGGTGTTTCCTCAATATAATTCCAGTCTAAATATTACTTTAAATGATAAATTTTATTTTTTAATACTTAATATTATTTGTGTACTTGTCAAGCTTGGGTTGCAACTGACACTTCTGAAAGGTGAAGGCCTCCAGGACTTTAAATTGGCCTAAAGGCTTTGTTCACATGGCAGAATCATGACCTGTGCCCATACAAAAAATCCAATATTGCAGGATCCAAATTTTTCCTACGCTGTGATTAAGAAATCACCCCTGCTTAATATTTATAGAATCTTTACATAGAAAAACCTGATCTCGTACACAGAGTGTGAATTTCACTTGGTGGGAGAAGCCTGATTTATGCGTATTTTCCTTAAGTGCAAACAACCTAGAGATCACGTTGTAAAAGTCATTAATCTACTGAAGAGAGACTTTTGTGTTTAAATTATGTCATGTCTTTGGCTATCCATCATTGTTTTTAGAATCAGGTTATGTTGAATGATGTGTTCAAAGTTTTCTAGCTTTTTTTTTTTTTCCAAGAAATGAAAGACTAAAAACCTAGAGTGTTCTGCTTGCTAGAGACTCCATTGAATAGGAGTTGCCGAAAAGCTCTTGCTATGATTTTTCTTGTCTGGCTGTGGTGGAGTTTAAGCCTATTTTATTCAGACAAGGACAGTGCTCTGAATTACATAATTATGTCTTGTAAAATGAATTGTGCAAGGTCTCTGTAACTAAGTCCTAAGTTTTAATACTATAGGTGATTAATTGTGTGTGTTGGTTTTATATAGCATAAAGGAACAAGCCAAGGTGTTTTCACTTTTGTGTGATATTCATAGTCTTACACCTAGTAGTGAGTATGCTTCAATGTATTGTACTGAATATAAGAGGCTTCACATACTGAGTGCATTAGGACAACAACATTAGATGCTCTGAAAAATAAGCACAGTACACATCAAGCAGTGGGCCTGAATACCAACAGTTGTGTTGACATTTCATTTTAATGTTTCCTTACTTTTCTAGATTCCTTATTGGAGCAGAGACAGAGTCACCAATTAAGCAGTGCCCAGTCTGTCGAATTTATATTGAGCGAAACGAGGGCTGTGCTCAGATGATGTGCAAGAACTGCAAGCACACGTTTTGCTGGTATTGTTTACAGAACTTGGATGTAAGTGCTGCAGAAAAAAAAAAAAACAAGATAAAGAATAATGGGGTTAGGCTTAGTCTGAGGCCTTGTGCAAGTTCTTTTTTAGTTTATTGCTGTTCTAACGAATTTCTTGGCTCAATTCAGCTTCTGACTCAGTTTCTTTCTCTTCTTTCAGCCAGTGCTTTTATTTATATCAATATATTTGTGGTTCTTCCATAAAGGGTTGTAGCCATGTCTATGGGTCCCATGTTTGTTCTTTGAGGGAAATGGGACTAACACGTTGCTTTCTGGAGGTTTGTTCCAGCAGAACCTTGCTCAGATTCCCTCTTCCAGTAGCTAAAAACAGTTTGGATGAGAGTGAGGGAAGTAAATATCTTCCACCTGTTTCAACAGTAAAGGACATAGCCTGTCTAAAAAAATGGTATGGTTCAGGGTGAAGGGGGTTGGTCCATGGTGTGGTGGCTCAAGGGCTCCCTGCTAGGGAGGAGTAGGTCTCCTTTACGAGTCCATCTCTCGCCTTGTTTGCTGAAGAGAATGATTGATTATTAGGCTTGAGGATGAAAACGTTGGATTATGAACATGGATTGTGAAGTGTATGTTGCTAATGATTTCTCAAAGGTTGCAAACCAGTCTCAACTCATGTGGACTTAAGTATCCCAGCAGCATGAAGTGTCCTGGAAGTAATGCACTTGTATATATGGCAGCTTGCCCTTTTGGCACAGTCATCAGTAACAACTGCGGGAGTGCGAAAAGGACTTTACCAGCACTTGAAATAAAATGTTCTGTGCTGCATGGCTTTTCTTGTCTTGTTTTTTTGTACTCCACAGCCAGCAAACAATGAGACTTCCTCAATCTTCATCCTTTACTCAGCACGCTAAACAGGTTTCCCTTAGTGTTATGTCCCCTTTCCGTGTGGGTGAATGTGTTTTTTCAACATGGGTCTTAGGGCTTGCCTCAGAGTACATGCAGTACACGGTGATTGCTTAATGCTGTGCTGAACCAGAAGAGTGTCACATTCTTGCAGACTCCACAGACATGCCCTTATCGAGTTTTTGTCAGTTCAAAGGGAGAAAGAGAGAAAGAAACTGTAGTCTTGTGATTCAAATGTAGTTTTTCTAAATGTTTGGGGGTTACAGGAGCTCCAGGCATAGATGAAAGTAATACCTGCAAAGCTGGAGAGCAGAGCTGAAAAATGAAAGGGGAAGCAGCATCAGGTTACAGCACAGTGGTTTAGGGAGGGTAATGCAGGGCATGAGTCACCTTCTAAAGAAAAGAATGGGTAATTTAATAAGTATTATTGGTAAAAGACAAATTGAACAGAATTTTTGTACTTTTTATATTTTCCTGTTAAGTCTAAGAAGATGACTGTGAAGTAGGTGCATCAGGAGAACAGAAGGTGGAATACTTCAGGAAGATGATCCCTCACATTGCTAGTTTTCAGAAATGCCCGTTGTTTTCAGTCCCCTTTATCATCACCAAATTATAGACCAGGTACTTGTACAATAGGGGAAACTCACATGCTTGTGGCTTTTTAAAAGCAGTGGAGGAAAGATGCTGTGTAATAGTTCAGATGTCAAACATATGTCAAATTCTGAAACTGCGAGAAGTTACTCTAGATAGTTATTTAGAAAACAGGTGAACTTGGCTGCTGGCTGCTGGCAATTTTGAAACAGTGGCAGGAAGGTTGCATTTTCACTCTGGTCTTGAACCTCTCCCTGCAGTTCTGTAACCTGCTCTTACAGCTTCTTCTTTTCTTTTTCAGAATGATATTTTCTTACGACATTACGACAGAGGCCCTTGCAGAAACAAGCTGGGCCACTCACGGGCTTCAGTGATGTGGAACAGAACACAGGTGTGTTCCTAGCCAGCTGGGCAGAGCTTTCATCCATGCATGAAGCATAGAGGTTTTACTCTTCAGAGAAGAACCAAGATGATTCTTTTCATATTTTCATCCCTTTTTTGTGACCTATGCTGTGTTTATTCATGCACATGCATATTTTATTTTCCATGCTATCTAAATATGTATTTTTCACCACCCTGTCTTTCAGGTTGTGGGGATCCTCGTTGGACTAGGTATCATAGCGTTGGTGACCTCCCCCTTGCTGCTCGTGGCATCTCCATGCATCATCTGTTGCATTTGCAAATCTTGCCGGAACAAAAAGAAAAAACACAGCCTGCCGACAACCTAAAACTGTGTCTTTTTGAGTCTCCATCTCTACAGCATATGTATGTGAGAAAGCACAATGGTTATGTTTTGGTGCCATACCTACCAAATAATGCTCCCCTTTTTTTGCCAGTTCTTGGGAAAAGTGCCTATTCTTGACAGGTTACTCTATCACTAACAAGTTCTCATGGGGGAAAAGTCTGGATTCTTGTGAAATACATATAGTGTAGGTTTTTGTCTTCCTGAAGAGGAAAACAGGGCACCATTCAGTACTTTATACCATAAATATGATCTACCATTGAAGACTGATAGAACATTCCCAATTTCAATCAGCTGCACGTGGCTTGATCCTGCCACACTGCTCTGTCTTTGCAGGTCCCAGTCATTACTGTTGTGCTTGCTGTTGGTTCTTGGTGATGATCAGATTTCTCAGAAAGTTTTGGGTCTTTTGTAAAAGAGGGAGAAGGAACAGCCTGATTAGGTTCTTCTGTCTGCTAGGTTGTGTCCAGTTAAATATAACAAACCATTAAGAAAATATGTTTGGTAGTTTCCTGTCAATTGGCTGCCATGGCATTTCTTTGAGCATTGAAATCCATTTGATTTTTACCATTGATCACAACTACAGAAGTAAAAACCCAACAAAACGGTTTCTAAGATGGGGATCTCTTTTGAGAGACTGGACTACCTTGAGAAAGCTGCTATGTTTTTTCACATCAAACATGACATATCTACCATGAAATATTAGGAATATGCATATTTCCCTAGCATTGGGCATGGCTTTTATCAGTACCATGGGTGTAGCAAACCCACAGTGAAGGTAATATTGTAAGAAAGGCTGTGATACAGTTCCCATTTTGTGCAGAGCGCTGGGATCCTGGTTGCGTGTGAAGAAAGTGATGGTGTGGGCACAGATATACCAAGTACACGTGGGCAGTCAGTGGATATTTTTTCCGACAATTTACATGGGTTGGCAGCAAGAACCCTGTCAAAAAGTTACTGAAACCAGACTAAGCCAAGCCCTCGTTCAAAACCTTATGGACCTGCTGAAGTGAATACTTGAGAAATGCTGTGTAAATGTGCGCTCCGTCCTTTGGTGGGTGCGTCTTTTGTCCTGCTCAAGGTTAACAAACTCTGTTACTGATATTTTTTAGTTACTCTGAATCTGGAAGGCTATCAGGTAATAAGTGCTTCATTTTAATTTGGTGCCTCACCACCAAACCTGTTCAGACCCTGGTATTGGTTACAGACCCCTGTATAAGTTCGCTGAAAGCTCTCTGAAGAGCTGGAATTACTCCTGGCTCAGTCAGGAGTAGCCGAGATCAGACTCTACTCCCTGGAGTTTATTTCCTTAATGGATGGTGCTCCTCACAACCGGGGCCGGTGGCGCTTTTGTTCTGGACTCCCGTCTGTGCATTCTATATCTGTGGGAACAGATAACAAGTTTGCACTGTATAATTGGTTGTAATTCCAAACCCCTTTCCATATGGGCTGCGAGGCTGGAAGGAGATGCTCAGTGTGGTGTCAGGCTCGCACTCCGCCCGGCTGCCCCTTTCCAAGCACACAGCACGGGTCACCCGGAGGGTGCTGCGGGGGTCACTCTGTGTGGTGCTTGGCCGAGCCTCAGGAACTTTGCCTTCTTGGCAGCTGTAAATGTGCCCTTTTTTCTGTTTCACTTTGTTCTCTGGTTACTCTAACAAAAGTGGCAGGTGTTCTTCTTTTGAGAAGGTGTAGTCTGTTGAGCAGACTAGCGAGGGCAGAGGCTTTTAATGATACTGTCTGTTTTACTTTTTAATTGATTTCTTTTATAAATGCTGTCTGACTTTGCTACCAGTCGCGGCTGGAGGGCAGGCGGTGCTCGCCAGTGTGAAAGGCTGTATTTATTCTTCATCCTCACTTTAAAGGGAAGCAGAACGGTAGACAGTACCTTCTAAATACAGAGTGCAATGCAGGCAACTGCCATTTATAATAAATAAAGAATGTTTTCTGTATGTCTTTTCTTGAAGAGCACTAATGGTAGTGCTTTGGGGTACTTGTGACAGATTAAAGTGTCCAGCCCTTGGCTTTGCACTATTTTTCTACCTACATTTTTATGGCACTAGTGTCATTTCCATTTTATTTATGAACTTGAAGTTGCAAGTCCTACTTTAACAAAGCCTCAAGGACAAAGATGTAGGAGCTGTACAGTCTCTTTAAGCATAACCAGCATTGCAATGTACTAATATCCTTTGCATGTTAAAATTTGAGAGTTTTTCATGTTTTGTGATCTTACCCATGACCGGTGCATCCTTTGCTAGTCTGGTTTCTTTCCTTATCCTCTCCCTCTTTCTGTTGGCCTGGTTTTGCTGAAATGCCTATTGGAATGAAGGTATTGGACTTTTTTTTTTTTCTGTTAATGCTGTTGTGTTAATTAAACTGTCAGGTTCTTCTCTGTGTTAAAGAAACAGTGGAAGGCAGCTCTCTTGCACCAGTTTAGGTGCCTGGTGGGCATAACAAAACTGGTACAAATTTATCATGCAGGAGTTAACACAGCCTGGCAGCCTCAGCACCAGTCCAGGTATCTAAGAAATCTAAATGTGGATTGGTAGCCCAGGTTTTTGCTGGAGGTCTTTACACGAGAACTGGATAAGGAGAGCAGGAGCTAAAGGGACCCCTTCCTTTGGCTGTGTAGGTGCAGCAGATGGACCAAGAAAGAAGTTCTAGACATCTTCAGAGCTTAAAATGAAATCTTTACAACAATGATTTTCTTTAAAAGGCTGTGTCCAGTGCCCCAGCTTTTCATTGCATGAGAATACTTGAGCATATGCATTAAGTAGACCCTGGCCTCGCTGAGTGGAATACTACCTGTGCTGAAGTGCTGGAGCAGGAAAAGCCCTGTTACTCTGTTTTCCAGAAGGCAGCTATTTTGCACCAGCTGGCTATGTTCATAGAGTTCCAGAAAAACATTTCAGCAGGAATCTTTTTTTCAATGTTGGCTTTTGCTTTTGTGTTGCTTTGGTGTTTTTTTTTTTTTTTTTTTTTTTTTTATTATTTTTTTATTTTTTTTTTTGAGGGGGTGTGGTAGGATTTTTTTTCCCCCACTTTATAAGAAACATTAAAGTCACTTTATAAAAAATTAATGGAAAACATGAAAAATAATACTAGTAATAATTAGGGAGAACAAAAAAAACCACAAGAAAACAAAAACGGGACTCTTATTACATCTGACTCATGTTAATCAAGGTGTCTCTAAATCCACCCTCCTGAGCTCCATCTGTGCGATGTGGTTGGTGCACATTACTACCAGGCTTCACTGCTCTTCCCATCTCTCCTCTTGCCCCTGTGGCAGGTGGCTGGCATGGGGGCAGCAGCCAGGGCAGAGCTCAGGGCTATGGCAGTGCAGGTACCACACCAGGAGCACAGTGCCCACCCTGGACTCATCCCCAGTTTGTTCTTGGGGCTTTAACCACTGAGAGACACCTTGGGGGTTTTAGGCCTTTAATGTTACATTGAGAGCATTCACAATATTCTCTTGGAAAACAGAAGTGGAAAGTACTCCATTCATTCTGAACCAGGAGTATTCAGGCCTTATTGAAATTGGGCTCTAGGTGTTTAAAGGTCAGCTCCTGAACTTAAGAGACCAGTGCTAGAAATCTGGATTTGTACTTCATCTGGCCACTAATGTCCATGGTCACATATCATGTCATTTCCTACCAGTCACTGGGTCTGTGTCAAATACAGCTGAAGATCCCATTCAGTATTCCATGTCCTTGAGTTAAAATGAGGATGATGATACCTGCTCCCAAATCCATCTCTTAAAAAGAGAGCATATTTCTCATGCTGCAGCATAGGTGCATCTCTGCAGTATTTATTCCAGAGCTATAGTGGGTGTTCAGTGCTGCCCTTCAGTAAGTGATGGTTTATTTTTGGTATATGGGGTTACTTACCCCAAAGAAGGGCACGAGGGGTAACAATAGTGAATGTTTCTCAGTGCTTTGATGATTCTAAATGCTAAGTCTTGTTGTCTGTTCAGTAACACAGCATGAAGTCCAAAGATAAATTTAAAAAGTATACAATTTTTACTTGAATGGACTAAGAGAAACGGGATATTGCTCCATGTTTGCATGAAGAAATAAATACAAGTGGACAGGTACAACTGCATTTCCACAATGGGACAATAAAATCAACTTTTGGCTGCTCCATTTTTTGGTACCACAATGGGTGGTTGTGCTGTAGTGCCTGCTGCTTTAAAAATTTGAAATCTGTTTTGCACTGTAATCTCCTTCTCCCAGTCATTCTTTCGCAAAGTAATTCTCTTTATGATCTTATTTTTTTCAGTATTTCTGGCCAAAGATTCTTAGAGCAAAGCCAGTAGATTTCTTTGTATGAAGATAAAAATCTTCCAGCCATTTTCTCCCAGGTTTTAAAAAGAAATTTGATGCTGAGTTACCTGGCCAAAGATAGGAATTCCAGACTTCGCTTGTTTAGAAAGTCTTACTGAGACTTAAGTTCTCTTGTAAGACCTAAGTAAGGGCTGATTTGTTAGAGCTCATAGATAAGGGAGCCCTACAGCTTTTGAGCTTCACAGAAGAGATGCCTCTATTGTTAAGCAGACTTCTTTGGAAATGTACTAGAGGGAAAAGAAATTAAGAATCTACATCCTGTATACATGTTTTTATTGTATAAATCAAGAATACTTCTCTTGGATAGATTCATAATTTAGGGATTCAGACTCTCTGGAGCCTTTCTAGGGTATACTTACCCAGGAAGATAATCTTAGAAATATGCTGAGGCAGTTGAACAGAGTGTGCTAGTTATAAAAGAGTTGTCAGACATCTCTCACCCATGAGTGTGTAGGATGAGATCATAATTCACATGGCTGGAAATAAAGATGTGAAAATTTGCCTTTCCTGGAACAGCAAGAGTTGGTTCTTCTGCAGTCTCCCGGAAGGTCAACTTATTGCTAAGACTCTGGAGAACTTCAGTCTCATTTTCATTTGTCCTCTAGTTAGTAAAGTAATAAAGTGAGAGCTGAATGGTGTTGCTTAACAGGAAGCCCAAAGGTCTGTCTTGTGTCATGACCCTCAAGTTCCTCATAACCAATGTGGTTTTATAATTTATTATTATAATTTATGCAATGCAAATATAATTTATAATTAGTAATTATAAAATATTAAGGATGAAGTATCATTGCCTTTATCATATGATTGATTTATTTTAATTGCATTCATACTGGAAGGCTTATCTGCTTCCCATAGAGAAGGTCATGGTGCACCTGGCAAAGTAAATTTCTGTGATCTGGTGCAGTCCACAGTAAATGTTTCCTACTTGTTTGTAGTTATATCAGAGGGGGTTTTTTTTATGATCCCTCAAGTTAGTTTTTTGAATTGAGCAAATCTCTATTGTTAGGAAAGGCAATTTCCTAGCAATGAATTTTATTGACCATCACAATCTGAGCTATAAAAGATGATACTGGTTGACAAGGTCCACCAGCTCTTTGGAGGACACGACCTTCTTCTTCTCCCTTCTTCCCAAGAACCTTTATCTTTTCTTGGATGAAAATTAAGGATGTCAGTAATTTGCTTGTGCCTTCTGGATGTCCAGGCAGAAGTTGTAACTTCTGGTGGCCATGTGCCGGGAGATCCGAGACAGGTTGAATGTGCGATGCTGCTGGATGTGTGCAGTGAGTTGCTTAAATTTCAAGAAGGTGCCTGAGCTTTATGACTCCTGGGGCTCATGCAGTGGACGTGGTGCACAAAGGGACTCGTCCAGGTGAGGCTTCAAGTGCCACCAGCTCTATGGCATGTGTTGTGCTGGGCCATCTCACCATGTTCGAGTGTATCCCGCATGTTCAGCAGCAGCCCTATCTCAAGCTTGCCCTTTCCATAGCTCCCCATCCACCTCCAAAATGCCCCAGAACTCAGAACGAATCTGTTCATTTTCCAAGTCTCTTGCTGCTGGCCTGGTCCAGTTTCACAGAAGCTTCAGTTCACATGAGCCATTTCAAGCTCAGTGGGACTGATCATTTACTTTTCCCTAATGAGCAAGGCTTGGGAATGAAGAGAAGCAGAACTGTTGCGTATGCTGGTATTGGCATCATGGGCACCAAAGGTTGCTGTGTGAGAGCTCTTTTAACTGTCCCAGCGTTGCTCATTTCTGAGAAAAGCCGGTGTTTTAAATGCGTGTAGATGGAAGTGTCCAAGTCTGACACTGGGAGTGTTTGTGTGTGTGGTGTGAACCAGCAGTGGCCACGGACCCCTGTCCTGCCCCCCGCAGATTTTACATCCTGTTTATCTATTTTTTTTGGTTTTTTCTTCTCCTCCAGGTAATACACTTTCTTCACCACTTTTCTTCTGGTGAAGGGCAAAAGGGTTTGATCTTTGTAAGATTTGTTAAAATATTTTTGTGTTTATAAGAAAGCTGACGTATAAAGAAATAAGTGCTTTTGTAATTTTTTTTTTTGTGTGTGTGGTATGATTCAGCATTTAAATGTTTTACAGATGCAGTTTTTTGCACTCTCTCTGCGTATATTCATAAAAATTATATTTATTTTCTCTCTATGGTTTACTTCGGGTTTTTTTTTTTCTTCTGATGTTATAAAATGCGATACGTGCAACATTAAAAAATTAGTGTAAAGACATTGTCTCATTTTGTTGTAATCTTCAACTGCCTTTAAAAAGATAATGTAGAAAATTTATGGAAAGAATTTGAATGCATCAGATGTGTTTAATGGAAATTTTGAGGATAGAAGAAGGTAAAAGAGCTGGGATAAATAAAGGTAAAGAGTCTTGACTCTTATTTACTTTCTCAAGAGTAACTGACATTAAAATCCTTTTGAAGAGTGTGGGGCAGACTCTGGATTAGCCCTGGGAGCTGCTGCAGTGGCGTGCAGACAGCACTGGTGTTTGCTCTCCATAGGTGGGATGTAGGATTACTAAAGCTCTTTTCCATGGAAAAGTCTGGTGGAGACTGTGGCTTGGGAGTTACCAGGAGCACCTGGAGCTACCCCAGGCAGTGGATATGGGATGTGTGGCAGGCTGCACAAAGCAAAGTCTGCTCCTTCAGAGCCCCCTTTCTCTTCATTTGCTCCCTCAGCCCTGCCTGTCCTTGCAGGAGAACAGGGCCTCCTGCTCCGGGTTTCTGAAGGACCTGATGGAATGCTTCATCCTGCCGTGCAATTTCAGACATCCGTGCTCCTTAGTTTCCTCACACCCCCACATCCTGCAGTGCTTATGAGAGACAATCACAGCTGTGGTTTTGAGCATGACACGTGAAGGCGATGTTTACTGCTAAATATTTCTAGCTTAGCTACAATTGCTCAGCATCTGAAGGTAGGATTTTCCAGCTGGGTGACACATCCTTGAAAATCCTGCATGTCATTTGTGGGGCTGTTCACCTCAATACATTATCTGAAAGATCTTGATAGGTTTTGCCTCTGAGAATGTTTTCAAGATGAAGGTTGAAGAGAATACCACTGTTTTCACTGACAGCTCAAACTATGGTCATGAATGTACATTTTTTTCCTCACTAGTTTAGAATAAATTCAGCACTGGTATTATTCCACTTAAACATAGGTGGTGGTGGTTGTTTTTTTTTTTTGTTTGTTTGTTTTTTGTTTTTTTTTTTTTTTTGTGTGTGTGTGTGTGTGTGTTTTTCAAGGCTCTGGTCTTGTGGCAAGAAAGCAGGAGAAACTTACCAGTCCACACGTTAACAAAGGTGATGACTTGCAGCAGACTGAAGTTTTCCAGCACAGCACTTTTCCTGCAGAGGATCTTGCTGATTACTGAGGAACCATCTTTCTGGTGGGAATGTGTCCATTCTGTCAGACTTGTGATGGACGCCAGCTGCTGGCAGCCCGTGTGCCTGGTACCCTGCCAGCCTACCAGCTGCCAGTGGTGGGCAAACTGCCTGGCTTCCCACCTGGCAGACGAGTGAACTGCCAGCTCCTCACCTGGCAACTTCGAAGAAAAACACCAACAAATCTTTTCCAAGAAAAAGACACACATTTCTGAATTTCCAATATTTAAAATTCCAAATCAGACTAGTCCTAGCAACCTAAACATCTCCTGGCCAGTTTTGTAAAATAATAATTAAAAAAAGTCAATGGATTCAAATTTGATTTGATCCCAGCTTCAAGGTGCAATTTCCCCTCCCAGCTCCTGCACTTGTCATGAAGACCAGTTTTCTTCAAAAGCCTTTTATTTCAAAGTAATTTGCAACCAAATCCCTCAGTTCTAAATCTCCATGCTTTTTGAGGTTATACAAGATGTCATTTACCTTCTTAACCTCAGTGTGTGCGCATCCACCTACTCACCCACACCCACTTCTACACTACCCACAGTCTGATCCATCCTTCCAGTTTGACAAACAGCCCACATCACCCTCTCAAAACACCTTTCCTGGTCTCCAGTTTTTGCTCTGGGGTGATCCTGTGGGTGGGGCCACCCACCCCATCTTCATCCTGTCACATTTCCCTGGGGGGCCCGTGACTCCTCCTGGGAATCCTTGCTTCTCTGTAAGCAGTGATGGCCTGCCTCTCAGAAGGATTGCTCTTGCAAAAACCTTTCCCAATGTCTTTTGATCCTGGTGCCTGCTTGGCAGCTCCTTTCTCTTTCAAATTCTACAACTTTCCCAGCCTGAAAACTTAGTTTTTGGAAACCAGAAATCACAGAAAAATAGAACGAAAAGGCTTGTCTTTCTAGAGATGGATATCACATAATTAAAAAACACCAAAAATCAAAAAATCCAAAAATCCAAAGCACCCCACAACAAAAATTAATAAAATTAAAACCAAACTAAAATCCCATATCACCCCCAAAACCACACTTCACAGAGGAAACACTTTCCACTCGGTGCCATGGGTTACTTTTTGCATGGGACGTCTCATGCTGAGCTTCTCAGCCCAGAGAACACCTTGTTACCACCTCTGTAGTGAGCCCTGACTGCAGCCACTGCCATGCTGAGTCTCACAGGCGTCCAGCAGGCAAACTCAAGGCTTCAAATCTGCACCGTGATATTCAATATAAAAAAACCCTTAAATCCTTTCTTGTCATTCCTTCCCCTAACCAGAGCTCTACCTGTGTTAGCAAGCAGTGCACCTACCAACAGGCTCACATTGAAATATCCCAGCAGGGATGCTGGAATAACCATGTCAGAGCTTTTAAGCAAGTCTTGTGTCCACACCTATCTGAAGATGTCCTTGTGTTTTATCCAAAAGGGGAACAACTGCAGGATCTCTGATCTCTCAAAATGGGGTTATAAAAAGTGTCTGCAGAAGGGTGAAGCCTCTGAGCAAGAGCACCCCATGTCTTTTTCCTTAGTAGTGTCATGTAGCAAAGAAATGAAAAATTCTTCCTGATGCTGATCCTTTCTTAGCATAATCCATTATCAAGCACAGTCAGTAAGCACACTCAGTAATTTCACAGTCTCACCTTCTTGGGATCTATGCCACTGTGAAGAGGTCAGACTGAGAAACCTGGAAGACTGGCCAATTGGTAAGTAATTGTGTTTTCCTGGGTCTTGGCTAGAAAATTTGCATTTAAGTGCAGGTGGGCACAGCTGCTTGTGGTAGTGTGTGTGGTTTCCAGTTGTGAGAGGTAAGGGACTGCTGCTGCTTCCAGCACCTCCTGCTTATCCTGGACACCACAGCTAGTGGGGAAGCTGCTCTGGGAGCTGTTAGATTGACCCATGTGAGTGTGTCTAAACATCCTATTGCTTGGTTGGGTTGCCCAGAGAAGTTGTGGGGGCTCTGTCCCTGGAAGTGTTCGAGACTGGGCTGGATAAGATTTTGACCAACCTGGTCTACTGGAAGTTGTCCCTGCCTGTGGCGAGGGGTTGAAACTAGATGATATTAAGGACCCTTACAACCCTGTCTCTTTTGTGGGATGGGGGCTATGGGTCAGGCCCTGGGAAGAGAATTCCAGAGGGTGCCCTGTGAAAGTGCCCAGAAGCAGTGCTCTGGGTATTAGAGGAGGTAGTTCAGGACCTTGAGCCTTGCTCAGCTGAATGTCTCTTGAGAAAGCTTTGAGGTTTTTTTTCACCTGTACCTGCTCCCATTTGGAGGTTTTTCCTCTTGGTCTCCCTGGGATTCCTGCTCAGAGCAGACAGTGAGATATGCAATGGGAAAGATCAAGGGATTGTATCTGACTCCCTGGGATGCTAAAGCTTGACTAAGATCTGTTCTGCTAGGCGAGGAGAATTAATCTGTTTTCTGCTATGCTGTGTTCAGTTTTGCTGACCTATGCTTTGCCCATTTAGCTATTGCCTGGAAGGGACAGTGCTCCTGATGGTCTTTTGGCTAGAGAAGCCTTGTGGCTTGTCTGCTAGATTTGGCTGACATGAGCTGTGTCGTTGTGCCAGTGGCACCAATGAGGTGGTGTCTTTTAAAAAACATAATCAGAATGGAAAGGCAACTTCTAGCTTTGCTCAGGCTATGACTACAAGCAAGAAGAATACAACGTGCCCTGGGGCCTCCAGCCTGTGTCATCGCAAGGTTCAGTAGGGAGCAGTTTGTGGCTCCTCAGGGGCAGTGGTTTCAAAGTGGTAACAGGGATGTTTTTGTCTGCAGCCAGACCTGAGTTCCTCTTGGCTGGGTGAGGAAGTGCAGCAGGATCTGGTGTATCTGTGGTGGCTCAGAAACCAGAAGAATGCTTGTGGTAGTAGTGGGTTGGCTGGGTTTTACACTCATTTCTACCACCTCTGAGCTGTGTTGTCTTCACATCATCCTGATATGTGGTCTAGGGCTCTTGGCCACAGGAGAACTCTGGTAGACAGGAGTGGAAGCTTGGGGTGGCTGTAAGAAAACTCTCTTCTTCTCTCTTCCACCAAATGTATAACATTTGGTATGGTGATAGGTGTGTTTAATCAAAGGTTTCAGTCTGTATTATTGCAGGTAGCTTTTGGAGGAAAAGACACTTCACTAGTCAGCCAAAGGCATCCTGGTTAAATTTCAGCTGGTAAATATGACCCTCTTACTAATTCTATTTATGAAGATGAGTGATTTCCCATAATGTCCCATCCCTCATACAGACTGTGATGCTTGTGGGTTTTCTTTCTGCCTGTTCCCTCCAGACAAGTGGCCCAGCTGTTCATGCTGTGATGGGATTATTTGAACTGGCACCCGGTACAGCCACTCCAGAGGATCTCTCTGCCTGAGCACTGTGAGAGGTGGTAAATGTGTCTCCTTTACAGGTCTGTGCTGCTGCACAGAGCTTGGCTTGGACCTGTTCATCACTTGTAGGGAGCTTGGACAGGTCCTACCATGGCGAGACAAAGGGAGAATTTTGTCATGAAATTGGTCCTTTCACCTCTCTTCTCCGTGTAATAGTCAATTTCTTTCAACAATGCCCTAATCCCACCTTAGATGAGGCGGTAAAACTGTCTGTGTGCCTAAGGTGAGACCCAGTTATAGAGGAAACACAAGGGGAATGGGCATGGTTGTAAAAGCTTTTTGTCCAATGTCCTGAATCCTAGCTTGGGACCTGAACAGGGCATATGAAAGATGCTTCACAAGAGCCTGGAAGAGGAGGCAGGTTTGGTGACCCAGGGGTAATCTGACTGCTGTTGCCCCAGTGTCTCTCCTGCCTTCCAGGGCTCTGCTCACATTTGCTTCCTGGCAGCTCCTGGTATGGCAAGACCCTTCCTAGGAGCCCCTCTAAATCCCTCTGGAAATGAATATTGCAGAGAAAAAACAATCCTGACTGCAGAGAGAGAAAAGCACGTTCAAAGTAGTGAAAAAAAAAATACCTGTGTAGGAGAACAAATCACGGGGGTAATGTGTAAAACTACATTATTTTTGTTAATTTTTGTAAGATGGCTTGGTTCAGCTGCCAGAGTTGAGGCATATGGGATCAATAACAAGATGTCAAAGAAAAAGGCATGTATATAAACAGCAGGGGGTAACTCAGCGAAAATCAAGCATCTACTTCTTTGTTAATTAAAAGCAAGCCCCTAATTCTAAGCTTTTGGTGGTTCATAATCCCTCTAAGGATTTTGGTCACTCTTCCCAGCTGTGGCTTGGGTTTCGACGTTGCCATGCCTGGGCTTGTGGTTGTGCTCAGTGTTACGTGTGCATCCCACTGCTGCCAGTATGGTCTGTGCCAAGTTTGTGCCTGCGTGTAAACTCCTGTGGGATGTCAGCTCTGCGGGAGATGAGCCCTGGATGTCAGTGGGCACAGAGACTGGCACGATTGCATGCCTGCCTCCCTCCAGCAGCCTCATCTGTGCTGACAACACCCAAGGAAATGAAGGGTGGTGCCCCCTTCCTTTCCTAAGCATCTCGTGTCTCCTGATCCTGCATCCATATATTTTGGGTATTTCTGAGGCATGGTGAGACCCAGCCTTCTAGTTAAAATCAAGAAGAGGCTTGATTTTAATAAGACTGGTGGCTTTTCTAAGTGAACAGTAAACACCTTTACTCCTGAGTGACTCCAGCAGACCCTGGAGCCTGTGCAGGCTGGGATGGGGGAATCCTACAGCTGTAAGTGTCTGCAAGGGCTTCTCTGGCACAGGCTGTGATGGTGGTCTAGAGGGAAGTGTGTGCCCCCACACCCATACCCTGGCAGGGAGGTATGTCTGCAGTTCACCTCTTCTCCCCCAGGCTGATCTGTACAAGAGCAGCAAGGTACTCAGTAATCCCCTCCTCTGGGAAGACGAGTCCCTCTCGGACCCACGGTTTGGTGTCAGTCCATCTCTGCCACTGGCATTAAGCTGAGGTCACGCTGGAAGGATAAGCACCAGTGACAACCGGGATTGCTTATGATCGTGGCAGTGGAGGTGTTATTGTAAGCCCCATTACTCATAGGTTATCATTATGCTGGCATATAATTTTATATAATTGCCATTATCTAAGTGTATATTTATATGCACACGGTGATCTTGGAGCACCTGAAGTGACCAGTTTCTTCCCAAATGTGATTATGCTCCAGTGCATGTGAGACTAAAACAACTGGCTGTCTGAGGCCTGGAGAAGTCCAGGGGTGATAGAGCATTTGAGCTGTGTAGGACATTGCTTTGCTGGGGGAGGATGGAGGTATTTTCTGCGGGCAGATGAACTTATTTTGCTTTTTGCCAATCGTGTGTCACCATCAGCCTTATCCCCCCTAGCCTTGGCTCGTTCTTTGAAATGACAGTGATTTTAGCTGAAGATGTGCCCTCTGCCTCTTGTTATGGGATTTTGCACATTCAAAGCTTTCTGTAAAGCTGGCACTGACGTGAGATTGCTGCTGGGCTGCAGCATTCCCATGGTTTGGCAGGACAGAGGAAGACACTGCTTTATACTCTGTGGACTGCATCAAGCAAAGTGTAATAGCTTCCTCCCCAAGATCTGTTTTAAAAAATGGATGCTAATGTACTAAAAGCAGAATGCCATTTATTTTTAAATCGGGTTTAACTAGAAACCATTTGCGCTGTTTCATGCTGTATCATTTGTGTTTCATTTACATCTTTGGGAAGGCAGTGGGGGAAAGGTGTGCAAGTCCAAGATGGGAAAGAGAGAGGAAAAAGAAAAACTAAATATTGCCCCGGACATATGATTCTGCCATTTACTGTTCCGGCACCCACAGTAAACATGTGGGCTCCATTCAGTGCATCTCTGAGCTAAGCTGGTAATATCTGAGAGTCAAATGCCCTGGGGTAAAACACAGCTCACCACCCTCCTTGCATCCCTGAGGAGCACAGGGCAGGTGATGTGTGGGAGAGGAGCAGCAGCAGCGCAGGAACAGCAACTGCTCACCAGTGACTTTGTGCAGAGGAGAAAGTGAGTGTGGGAAGGGAGGAGAGCAAGAGGGAAACAGTGATGAGTGTCAGACAGATTTGTCTTGCACTCTTAAAGTTTTCCTTGTCCATCATTGCCACCATTGGAATATTGCTGCAGGTTGTGCTACATGATCTCTGTCCCCAGGAAGCAAGGGAGCTGCCAGAAAAGCTGTGGAGGGGCGTCAGTTGCTGGCTGTGCTCCTTGCTCTGAATCTCCTGCCTGTGTCATGGCATGGAAGCAACTTGTGAGTGAGGGATTACATGGGCGAACAGGCAAAACAGGGGCCAGGAAACTAAAAGCAGGTTATGATAATTGTCTGACTCAAAGGCAAAAAACCAATGTGGTATTCTTGCCAGCCATTTCACTAAGTGATTTCTCTCTTTTCCTTTAATGTTGCCCAGTCTCTGCTAGGAAATAATTGATGTGGGCACACTGTCAGACTTTATGCTCCTGGACGAAAAATAAGTGATTCTGGATGCTGGAGGTGGGTATTGAGGGTCTGGAAGCTGGGTTTCTGGTAGGTCAGGGACTGGCACATGGATGGATACCACAGCATGAATTACCACATGGAGACCTGCGTGTGTTGTTGCTGAGTTGGTGTTGTCTCCACAGGGCACAAGAGAGGTACAGCTACCCACGGGGTGGGGGGGGTTGTGTGGGGACCCTTCTGCCCTGCTGTCATGGGATGATGTCATATGAGGTCATGCCTTCTGCCTAGTGGATCCAGGACTGCGGTGGGACAGAGCCCTGAGCTGACATCTTAGACCTGCACCAGTGCCTAATCTTCTTCTCCAACATCTTTGGGGGAATTTTTCAAGCTTGCATTGGGTCTTCAGATGGGCACATCTTCCTTGACTCGACCCTGCAGATAGGGCTCTGCTGCATAACTCTTGTAGGCCCTGACTTGAACGTTCTTGAGCAATAATGGAAAGCTGTGTTTATGTCCTTGTTCTCCTGTTCTCCTCCCCCACTTCCTTCAGAGATCTTCCTAGTATGGCCTCAAGGATGGGTGAAGCCGAGACACTGGGCAGAGCCACATTCCTGCTCCAGAAAGTAGGAGACCCTTTTCCTCAGAGGTGTGGATCCACCATGGTCATGCATTCTGCCACAGCTGGACCAAGTCTGGGGGCTCTCAACAGTGAGAACAAGGGTCTTAGAGGGGTTGCAGAGGAGATTGGATCATGCCTGTGTGGGAGCTTGCTGGCAGGATAACGAGGCGCCTCATGGCTTGTGACTGAACAAGTGCCAGCTCCCCAAGTCTGGGAAGAGAGGGGCAGGAGGGGATGGGACAATGCAAGCTGCTGGGTGGTGTCCATCCCTCTTCTCTGACCTCTAGCAAGGGTGGGAATAGAAATGGAATAAGCTAATGAGGTTTGGCCCTACACAGATCCACACACAGCAATTTCCCCTTTGCAGCAGTGGAAAGGTTCAACACTGATTTGCAGCATGACAGAGTGGTTATGTTCTCTAAGTGCCATAACATCTGGCACATCCAAACACGGTTTGTGTTGGTGGGGTGATGCAACTTCCCATTAACTGGGATAAGGGTTTTACCATCGATTGCTGTGCACTTCAGCAGTGATGTGTGAGGCTCTGTGGGAGCAAAACAGAGTTGCTTTTCATGGAAGTTAAAGGATGTCTCTGAAATGCTTCAGACATTTCTCTATATAGAAAATTTCACTATTACTTGCAGGAACAGAGCCTTTACAAGTCTGGAAACAACCTGGCTTTCTTTTGTGTACTGAAGGGCTTTCTATGGACTGTTCTTTGCTGCTCTTCCCCTTTCTGCAGGCGTGACCCAAGGCAATGGCAAGGGGTAGGTTTAAGAGAAATCGCTGATGTTCTTGCTCCTCTGCCAGGCAGCTGCCCTCCCCACGGGACGAAGCACAGGACTGATCCAGAGGTCTCAGCTGAGTACCATTTTGGAGCCAAAGCTGCATGAGTGCTCTGGAACTGCAGAAGCAGCCACTGTGGCAAGGGCCAGGGAGTGACCTTCCCAGCAGGTGGTAAATGCAGCTGATGGTGACAGCCAGTGCTTTGCCTTTTAGAAAATTAATATCTTTTATCTCTGAGTGGGCACCAGAAAACAGACTTTTCCTGCTAAAGTCTTCTTGGCATGGGCTCTGAAGGGTCTGGAAATGCCAAGGATTCCCTTCTGCTGCTTGTGAGGCTTCCCTGGGACTGCTGTTGGGTTGGATAGAAAGCTGGTGAGGCTGAAGATTGGCTGCTGCTAGCAAATATCAGTGGGGTAGGGTAGTGCTGCAGCAGGCTGTATTAGATGCTGGGAAAAAAGAGAGAGAGGGAGTGAAATTGCAGCCTCTGAATGAAATGGGACTCTCTGAACAGGATCACTGACAGAGTGAGGGGTGTAGCAGCAGAGTAACTGGGTCTGGGTGAGACATCAAAGGTCGGAAGGTGTGTTTTGAAGGAGCAGCCTTATCAGAGAGGGGAAAAACAGCCTTAACAGGGAGGGAGAAGCACACAGACTATATTAAAAAACTCCCTATTTTCCCTTTGCTATATTTTTCCCCTGGTCTTTAGAAACCTAGTGCAGTGAAGGAAGGAACCTGGGCAGTGTTAGCACAGAAGGGAGAAGGAAGTCAGTTTAGCTATCCAGGTTTAAGGTAAAAAGCACAGGTCTGCCAAAATGACCTCTGACTCTTTCAGGTGGCTGTCAGCACTGGCAGCTCTCACATTCACCCCCTGCCCTGGGACTGTAGCTGGGGGATGCTGCCCCTCCCCACTCACACCCCAGCCCTGCCCAGGCCTGTCCTGGCTGCAGAAGGTTGCTGGGGCAGGTCCTGGCTCCTGCACCAGGCACCTGTGGCAGAGCAGGCGGCAGAAGAGAGGTGAGAGATGAGAGATGGGCTTCCTTGAGTTGTGGGCTGCTCTGGAATAATTGTCAGGGGTTGGGTGTTGTGGAGAGGAGGGGATGGAACAGGGGTATTATGTGCACATGGTGCTAAATACAACTGATGTCAAAGGAGGACTGTAACTGGAGCTTTGGTTTTCTGTCAGATGTCAACCTTACTCTGGTAAAAGGTGCTCATGGTCACCCCTTCTGTCAGTAAGGGGTTGAAAGGTGCCTGTTATGGATATGGGACTGGGAACTTGGTGTGTTTCTTTTTACCTTCTGTGGCTGATTCAGAAGGGGTTCAAGGCTGGTGCTGGCAGCTTTGGGGCCCCCCCAGGAAGAGTCAGGCAGAAGTAAATACAGGGGATATGTGTTCTATATTTTGCGGCATGAACATAAGCACTGTGCTGCCGTAGACAAAGGAGTCACCTCAATCCTGTCCTGTTATCTTCACTTAAAGAATGAGCTTAAAAATGGAGTGTGACAGATGAGGTACCCCAGTACAACCTCCTTAGCTTCCCTTCAGCAGCACTGGAAGGCCCTTAAAATGATCTCTCGAGGTGGCCACTGGTTGTCATTGCTTTCAGAGGCTTATGAGGGGTGCACAGTTTGAGAAGATTTACAGCTGGGTGCCTCTGTGTGGAAAATAAAGCTGGGGAAAGCAAAGCTGTGAGCAGCCTCCTTGCTCCTAGTTCTTGTGCCACAGCGGAGTTTGTCATCATACATTTAAAGATCCTACTCTTTGTTGCTTTTCCTACCCCTGGATAGGAGGCACCAATGTGTTGACAAAGGCAGGATATATGAGTGACCCTTCTGCCCCCTGAGAGGAGTTCTCATGGGATGTGGTGTGGGGAAATGCACAGTGCATGGTCAGGTGGGTGGCCAAAGTTGTCCATGGCCTCTAAGCGAATACTGAAAAGAGAATGAAGCAAATCCAGTGGGTTATTCCAGTTTTTTTCTCTTCTCTGGCCTTCCACCCCATCAGGCAGGTGAGGAGGGCATCTCTGTAGGTATGTCAGGACAGAGGGATGAGCTGGGACAGCCAGAGATAATTCTGTCATGCAGATCAGTACAGTTATATAAAAAGTTTTCTCTGATAGAAAGTAAAGCAAAAGAGAGTTTGGTGAAAGACACAGAGGCCTAAGAGATGAAGGAGAAGTGATTGCGTGCGGGAACACCCTGGAAAGCAGCTCCATATTATCACTGGGAGGAAACAGCTCCATCAGAGGGGAAAAGACAGAGATAGTGGGTGGGTGTGGAGGGCCAAGGACAGATATGTGGTAACTGAGGAAGGATTTCAGAAAGCACAGTGCAGATCACTCTGCTGACACCAGGTGTGTGTGACCCCTGCTGTTGTAAGCACAGCTTGAGAAAGAATCTACTGAAGAATCCAGGGGCCAGTGGAGGAAAGATGCTCTTGGGGAGCCATTTCCTCCTGGAAGTCCTGATGTGGGATCGACTGGGGATGCAGCTGGCTGAGGGCTTATCCAGCAGATCCCTCTCTGCCACCTCGATGTACAACACTGACTGTTGGGAAAGCAAGAAGTGATATGAGACAGGTGTGATAAAAGGGGCATAAAGAGCATTTGGGAATGGGAACATCCTCCAGCTTCTTGGAAAGGTAGCACTCGCCCGCATTGTGAAACTTGTGAGGTTTTGGGATCTATCTGCGATCTTATTTTGCGTTGAGGATGCTGTTGGGTTTGTAAAGCTGCTGGACTGTGATGGGCGGCAAGCTGTGTCCCGAGGGACTGCTGTCCTTGGTAAAAGGGATTAATACTCCCGGGCAAAGCGAGTTTCCAGCCCCCAGAAGCTGCCCCTGCCCGCAGGCGAGGGGGAGCTGGGGGCACTCAGGCGGGCCGATGCCCCTCGGGTTGCCAAGCGCAGTTTCTTGCTGCCATCTAGTGACACTCACGGGTACCGAAAAATGTCAAAAACTGCTCGGTACCGCGGCCGGGCAGCGAGAGGAGTCCCTGGGCTGGCAAAGACACCGGCAGGGAAAGGACGCTGAGCCACCGCGTGTCGGGATTCTGCGTCTCCTGCAAAACCACCGTGGGAAACTCCGGCACGCCAAGACAGGTTTTGGCGGGTTATTATTCACGAAACATATTTGTTATTGAATAAGGTTTTTCCCCCGGATTTGAGACAAAACTAAAGCTGTTGTTGTTGTTGTTCTTTTTTTCCCTCCATAGCATTGTGTCTCCACGTTGGATGGAGCAGGCTGGCTTTGCTCGGCTGTGCTCGTTCCTTGTAACAGTGCCCTGGGTGATGCCCCTGACAGGGCAAGGAGCCCCGGAGATAAACTTTGCTGAGGAATCTGGAGCGATCTCAATTAAAAATAAATAAATAAATAAATAAATAAATAAATAAATAAATAAAAAAATTTTATATATATATAAAAAATTATATATATAAAATTATATATATAAAAATTATATATATATATATATATATATATATATAAATTTTTTGTACTTTCCAATGTTTCAGGCTCCCCTAATAATGATGGACCACGACCCATAATATCTCTTTCCCCACGGAGAAGTGTAAGGCAGATCTAGAAAAGCAGACAAATAGGACATTTATGGATCGTTAAAATGGTTTATTGGGATCACATGAATCTTGACTTGCCCAGCTCTGTAAAATTAATAGGATTGCAATTAATCTTGACTTATAACTGGACTTTCTTGAGTTTACAGGTGAAAAATCTGTGCATTTTCTACAGAAATTAAAGAAGCTTATATAAATTCTGATTATGCCAAAATTTCACTATAAAACTTGTGAGTCCTTTTACTGCTTCAAAATAAAAAACATGATGAAGATAATATTTTTACCTTCTAAACATTTTTAGAAAGCTTCATGGAGCTCCTTTTCGTGTGCTGCTGCTGTGGCCCATTCATCCCCATATAACATGTTATGGGTACTCAGACCTTTCTCCCGTGTCTCTAAATACCCTTGACAAGAACCACCCTTGCATCCTGTTATCACCTAGCAGACTTCCTCTCTCCACCTCCTAACAGCATCTTGCGGGATCTGTGACGGAAACAGCATATTACACAATGACTTTTCCTTTATCCTCCTTTTCTGTGCCTTCCTCCCAGCCTGAAGCTTTGCAGGGAAACCCACTAAGAGGCCTTCAGCTGCTGAAAGCGGGATGCCTAGAAATACTGCAGGTGTCTTATTACCATTCCTTCAGTCCTTTTTGTTCCCTGGCATCTCAGGGAGTTGTGGTGCCAACAGTGATAAATCATTGCTGCTGCTGGTGTCTTTGGGGGCAGCCATAGTAATTACTTGGAGTGACCCTTGCTTTCAGCCATCAGAAAAAACCTTGCCATCATCCCAGAAGAGCTTAAATCCTTGATAAGATACAAACTGCTGGCACCAAGGGCAGTGCACGTAGCCAAACAGGAATATAACACTCGAGCTACTGCTCTCCAACCAGTGTATTTTTAAAACAAGGTTAATGATCTCTTGTTAAAAAGGGAACAAATGTGTAATGTCCTTAAAAATGTGGTGACTGTTTATCCATCTATAATGTTTTAAAGACTGTTACAAGGGTATTAGAGATGAGACTCCCCTTCATTGGAGTTGGGAGGTTTGTTTGGATACAGGAAGGTGATGTGTGTGTGACCCCAGAGGAGCTGACAGTGCACTCAGGTGGGGATGTGAGAGGTGAATTGAGGCTGCTGGTGGGTCAGACAGCCTCATGAGAGGATGGTGATGAAGTACTTCCCTGCTCTGAAGGTGAATCTATCTTTGCCATGGTAGGTTTGCTGTGCTTTTTCATCACTGGGGCGGTACAAAATTGGACAGAGGTAAAGTCAAAAAACTCCTGGAGGAGCGCAGATGAGACTAAAGTGGTGAAAGGTACACAAAAAGTAGAGCAGTGACTTTCACAAGGTGAGACGCATGCCATTTCCACACCTGCCACATGCAGACAGGCCAAACTTTCCCTTCCTGGGCATGCACCATGGCACTGCATAACTAATGAGGTCCATCTGGATTTGATGAGCCCCAGTTTGTCCCCAGTAAGAAGCAGGAGAGATGTACCTGTAAGCTTTTGGTCTTGTGGCTGAGGAGGCTGCAGTGTGGGGGCAGCATGTTGCTGCTGGCCACAGCCAGCTCCTGGTGTCCACTGCATCTCTCCTTTGCTGCTCCCATCAGGAGGCCAGCTGAAACATCTGGACACACCACATCTGGGCTCTAATTCTGGAGCAGGGTTGAACTTTGGGTGGTGCAGGGTAGATGTGTCCTCTGCAGCAGTGGAGATGCCTTTGGTCACACTTTATGACCAAGAGTCACTAGTCAGGAAGGATTTTGAACTTTTTCTTGTCCCAATGAGACCCTCTGGAGGAATTTAGCCCACAAATACTAAACTCTGGGCATATAGTACCCAACAGGTTTAACAGTGGCAAGCTATGAGTGGAAAAGAATCTCATGGAGCATTATCCACTACACACGGTGCGCATCCAGACTGGAAATCAGACCCAATGTGTAACTAGGAGTGTTACCCTTGAAACAGTTTTCCTAGGCTGTATGTAGGTGAAATCTCCAACATTTTAAGTTGTCAAAAGTTGCCAAAGATGCAATGTCTTTCTCAAAGTCATGGTGTAACAAAGCCACGAGTAACTGGGCTCCGGGCATAGCAAGAGCAGCTGTATATACCCCAAACTTATTAGATGGTAGCTCCTAAGACTCTTATGTTGCTTATGTCAAATCCTAATGTATGGAATATCTTCCTTACATTTCCAGAGCTGTTCTATGTTACTTTTTACCTTTTGTTGATATAAGGATAGGAGAACAGAAGCTAGCAGAGGTCACACTCAAGTTCTTGCCCTCTATCCTCCCTTTCCCCCAGTATATCTGAGGATGGAGAAATGACCAGCTAGCTTCAATGAACCAAATCAGAAGCTGATTCCAGTGAAGTAACATTTGAGACAGAGGAAAAAGAGAATTATTATATTATATACAAAGTCCCATTCACAGTCTTTCCTCATGCTAGCAACCATGCACATGGCAAACATTCAGATCAACTTCACAGCCAGCTGCATCAGAGGACCAAAATTGGGACCTCAAAACTCCTTGTAAAACTAATGAAAAACATCTGAGAAAGTGCTTTGTTTTACTTGCATGGCAGGCAGAAAACTGTGCGTGTCTTTTGGAGTTTAGATAAACACGTGTAAGCACATGGGCAAACTATAATCCTCTGATATTGTTTGAATTAAATAGATGGATTAAAAAAAAAAATGGCCTGGCTTTGTCTTGAAAGGATGCCAGAAGATATGTTGGACAAGAAACCTAAGTGTGATTGCTGAAGTTTATGTATCAAACCTGAAGCCCCCAGGCTGAGTGTTGGATGCTAAGGCAGAAAAAATCACAGGCTTAAAGTTTCAGCCATCATCTCTTATCAGTCATTTGGACTGGAACTCCTCAAGCAGAGAGTTTGATTTAAAAGTTTGTAATTTTTTTGTTGTGCTCAGCCACAGGGGTTTAACTGAGGGCAGCCTTCCCCAGAGGAGGAGATATGCAAGGGCCTCGAGTGGTGGATATGTGCAGAAATAAAACAGATGAGATCACCTTGGTTTTTAACATTGCAATCCATTCACTCCCAGCTGGAGCATTCCTGGGGTGAGAAGAGCAGCTAGAGTATCACTGCATCCACATAGATTCCCTTTTCTGTTTGATTTGATGGCAAGAGACTGTCTTTCATTTCTTCACTGGGCCATGATGTCTTGTAGATGTTTCAAAAAACCAGTGCTTCGATCTGGACAATAGCATCTAGTGAAAACCTCTTCACTGAGGTTTTCTGCATCTGAAGGCATGCTTGCTTTCATACAAATGAGAATGATTTTGGCCTTTGCTTCCAGTGCCCTTGAGGTGGAAAGTAATGGTGGTTTGCCATCAGGTTTGTGCAGCAGTTCTTGTGGTAACAAGGGACAAATTCCTGACGTGGAAATCCTAATCAGTCCTACTCATGTCATCAGCATTATCTCAGGTCCCTGTCTGTCCCAAGGGAGCTGCATTTCTGGGCTTTGTCAGACAGTGTCTGAGCTGGGTAATTGAAAAGGAAGCTGGCCTTACACAGAGAAGTTTTTTGACAAGTCTAGATTTTAACCTCACGTGGATTTAAAACGTTTCGGGACTTAGCGTTCGTTTGGGTAACCCATAGGGTCAGAGATCACTCGTTTCTTGAACCTCCTTCAAGCCGCGTATGCCTGCAGAAGCAGCTGGGACACTGCTGTAAGTGGCCAGAGTGCCAATCGCTGGTGCTGGCTCTTCAGCCCCTGTGGTGGCAGAGGGACCCTGTGGGGTGGCTTGGTACAACAGCTGGGTGAGTGGAAGTGCCAGGTCTGAGTCCAGAGCAAAAATCCTTCTTTCAGCTTTGGTGCCGTTCAGCTGTGCCTTGTGGGACCTGGAAAATGCAGAGGTAGCCCTGAGTGTTGTGGATTTGATCTGCTACAGGGATTTGGCCCAAATTCACTAGAGGCTTGTAGTATTGATTTATTTAGGTTTATCTGTGCCCTGCTTGGAATGGCATTCTTGCAGTTCGGTTTGATGTCTGCAGGATCTACCCAAGCAGGCAGTTGGTTGATAAAATGTCTGTATTCCAAGACTCTCTGTTTTGCTGAGTTAGTAACAGTCCTCTCAAACATACTCCCATTAAAACCTTATTTTACCTTTTCATATTATAGCTAACTATTGTGTCTACTATTATTATTAAATAGATACATTTTCACAGTGAATTAAGTTTACTTATATCAATTTATTAGTAAGATGCTTGTTAAATGCTGCCTTGAAGTACATCTTGGCACACATGGGCACATTTTTGGTTTAAAAGTATTTTGAATATAAGTTTTGCTTTTAACTGATGCTCAAATGAATGAGAGATCTGAGAAGTTCCAGCTGCACTGTATCTGTTGCAGTGGACGCTGTCACAGATCTGGTCCCTGGCTGGAATGAAACTTCCTCCGTGAAACCAGACTTCCCTTGTTCTCTGTGTTCTGACCCAGCGCTCTCAAGCCTGCTGTGATGCTCCGTGGACATTTAGTCTCTCTGTTCAGGGTAGCTGAATTTCATTGTAGTCACCTATTGAGGACAAAAAGAGTCTCACCACAGCCTTTACTGTTGTTGATTTTTTCAGTTCAAGATGCCTACAGCAGAGACACCTGTGTTTAGTCAGACTAATCCCATTCCTGATGTTTTACCTGATTTTTCTCTTCCCTAATGTGGTACTGCAGGACATCTGTTTCTTGTCTTCAGCATGTGAAACAGATTTCCTTGGATAAAACACTTAATTCTTAAACCCATCCCACTTACCTCAGCTCTCTCTCCTCTGAATAAATTGGCATTGTTCAAACTAATTTTTCTCATAAAGTAATCCCTTTGAGACCCAATTGTTTCTGTGGTTCCCTAAATGTTTTATTATTAGCCCTTATCTTCCTCACAGTGTGATGCCCAAAACTGGAGACCATACTCCAGCTGAGGCCTTACTCATCACCCCGAGCAGAAGAAACTAATTGCTATGTATAGGAGCAGCAAATTTTCTTTTCATTTCCTCTGCAGCTTTCTAATATTGGTCTTTTCAGATCAGTTTCTGTTTTCCAGAAAACTATAAGTGCTCTGTCATGCGTTCATTCCTCAAAACTCTGAAGCTTCCGTAGATCTGACTTTTGTGTGTGTTAAATCACTGTCCATGCCTCTGTTCTTCCTGTTCCTGGGTGTGCAGGCTAACACACGCCCAAGGAAAAGGCTGAAGTGTGTAAAGCCTGTTTATTCTGGAGGAACAGGCTGAAGTGCCTGCTGCTTCCCTCCCAGCCAGATCGTACCAGGGCTTTCTGTCACCTCATCCCTGACAAAATCTTCTTGGTCTGAAGCCTGGAGTAGCCTGAGACCAGGTCCACCTTAGAAATATTTGTCCATCTGCATGTTATAACTACTAGTGGAGATTCTTTAATAGGAAAGGGCAGCTACTAAGAGGGCATTTTCTGGGTTTTTTTGAGATCTTTTGATCTTTTGGGTGGTTTCCTTTTTTTTTTTTTTTTTTTTAAAATAAATTTTCCCCCCCTTAATTTAATTTCTATGTAACCTCAGTCAGCGTTTCCTCAGGAATAATTAATTTCCCTATCTTTTCAAAGTTAGACTTTGTTTGATGGGGGTTAGAACAACTTTTGTGGGACACTCATAGAATTTTTCATTGATGGATATAACTTATTTATCTGCAGAATATGTATTTCCTGATATTTTTAAAATGAATACTGATAGAGTTAAGAACTTTTAAATGAATCCAGGTTTATTTGGTTTTACTGTAAACTGATGAGTTTCTTCCACAGGATGGAATGTAAGAGAAAGATCTTAGTGAAACACCTCGGTGCGTAAAAAAACAGAGCATCACTTTCAACTTCCCTGTTGATCCAAACTCAAACTTTATAATATTGAAACTATCAGAGCAGCGTCTATTTTAAAATTTGACTCCACAAGGGATGAATGGATGGAGATAAACCAGAGTTAGAAAGAAATTTGAGTGAAAGCAACCATGAAACAACAGAATCACTGTTCTGGGGAAAGAAAGGAGTGAAAGGAGCAGAAAAAGAGTAATGAACTTCAAAAAGCAGACATCAACAAGCCTGGGAAACAGGTGAATGTGTGTCTTCTGGGAAGATAATCCTAAAGATAAATGAACTGTCAGTTACTGAAACTGCTGTTAACAAAAGCAGAACGGTAAGCTATCCTGATGTGAAAGAAAGAGGAAACCGAGCAGGAGAGCAGCATCCAACTGCACCAGGAGCCAAGACCTAGAAATCAAAGGGGTTTATGTGATAGGTAGAAATGGGGACTCATAACTGACAGTGACTGCAACAGAGCAACATAAAACTGCTGGGGTGTAAGCGAAAAAAATCACATGTGAAGCCAATTAGGAAAAAAAAATCGAAACTGCTGCCTTTCTATAAATAGGCAGAGGAAAATACACATATTTAATTTAATGAAAAGAAGTACAAATAGCAGATGAGGCATCAGAGCTGGGAAATCCAGCATTTCCTTCACTTGATTTGCACGACCTCGTTGGTGGCAGGCAGAGTGGTGTGGCATGGCTGCACAGCGAGGTCGGGAAAGCACAGGCTGCACATCGGATGTAAAAATTAGAAAACTCTTATGTACAAAATGACTCCTGCCACGTTTATGGTCTGTTTTATGGCTCTTATCACTAGGCATTTTCAAGGAGTGAGAGCACATTTCCTCTATCTTCTGCAGGAAGGAGCTCATTATTCCTTATTAATTGGGTCTTCAGTCACTAATCTGTTATGTACCTTTCCAGCAACTGTTTACAGAGAAGAGTTGCAGGATCTAATTGATGGAGGATAATTAGCTCCTCCCTAATTAGAGTAAAGTGTGCTTCTTTTCACTCTGTGGATGATCGCTTATGAATGAACAGCCACAAATGGAAAGCTCAATACGTGCAATGTGTCAGGAACTAATTTGCTTAAACTATTTCTGAAAGCTTATCCAATTAATACCCAAATAGTAGGCTTATACATGAGTGTGTGCAACTGACTTCAGTTGTAGGCAGGCATGTGGTTGCCACAGAGTTGAGTGTTAATGTCACGCTCAGTTACCATGCGCTGTGCAGGCACCAGGAGCAGCAGGTCTGCAAGCATCAGTACAGAGGAGACAGCATGTGGAAATAAAGAAAAACCTTCTGGAAGTTTTAGCTGCAGCTTCATCATCTCACATAATTTTCTCAACTCTGAAAAAGAACGAGCTGCAGCCTAGTGGTTGATAAATTTTGGGGTGTCTTTTTTTTTTTTTTTTTTTTTTTTTTAATAGCTATAGTCTGTGAAACCTGCAGATGTATCTTATTGCCAGTGAACAGATATTCAGTGTCCTTTGGAAACCAGATGCTTATATCCCATTTGGCCCCAAAATGGATAGCTATTTTCTGAAGAGCTTCTCTAAAAAGACTCTAGATTATTCTTTCTGTAACACAGCTACGGGTTATTGTCATAAATGGTCTCTGTTACAACACTTTTACTTCTTCCCAAAACATGACTGCTTTTGCCCGTGACTGCCTGTGGTCTCCTGGCTGCAAAAAGAAAGCTGGAGATTGGCTAATGATCACTGTGAAGTACAAGTGCTGAGGCCTGGTGAATGTGCTGATGTATCAGAAAACCTGTAAGAGAAGATGTGAAATTTATACAATTAAAATGTGGAAAATGTACAATGACGTAATAATCAAATTGTAATTTACACATTTAAGACATGGATTCACAGCACAGCCTGAATGCAGACATAGGTTTATAGGGAGATATGCTTCTTTCTGGATTAAAACAATGTTTGGTGTTTGACATAAGCCCACTGCTTGAGAGCCCACTAAAATTAATAGAAAATCTCCCTTTGAGTTTCCGCGTACTTTAGCAGAGATGACACAGCTAGAAATACCAAGGGAGAGCAAGTAGGCCTCCTTTCCTAGTTAAGAAAGTATTCTGAAATGTGTCCCTTAAGGATTTCAAACACTGGAAAACAACAACACAAATCCCATAAACTTTTTCTCCCCAAGAGGTTTAAATCAGTTTAATGGTTTGGGAAGTTATGTTCTGCTGCATTGCTGCCAATCTAACATACGGAGTGAGACAGAAGCTGGGGAGTCAGAGGGGACACGGATGAGGTTAGGATTACCTGCAAATTTCTCATGTTCCCTGAGACTGGAGAATTGCTTCAGTTCCCTGGAAGCCTAATGCTGTTAATCAGCGAAGAAAGATTTCACTGTTTCATTACTCGCTGCAGCTGAAACTCAAGGAAATTACTTGGGTCTCATTATCAGATAAAGTTAAGATTCCAGTATAAAAGAAAATTCTTTTCACACTCAGGTCGAGAGTAATTTATTTTTTGTAGCTCAGATTTTAAAAATAGAGAGCCAGCAGAGGGGAATATGACAGAACTGCACAAAATCTGGACACTGCAGATCTACTTTGATACAATAACAGTTTCCAGCCTCTCTTTTATCTTCATAACCATTCCTAGGTATGGTGGGAAGAGATTAGAATGGCAAACTGAGCAGTGTATCCACCACTGTGAGGCACTTGCCCCACTCTTTTTTTGTGGAGGCTGGAGCTGTAAAAGGGACTGTTGCCTACATTGGGACCCGGTGCTGGCCAGTGCACCTTGGAGATTAAACAATGCTCAGGGGACAGAGTGCGTCACCTTCCAAATCCGTGCAGGGAAGCAGGGTCAGACTCTGTGTCTGGACTGATCCTCAGTTTTCCCTTGTGGGAAGTGACCCTACAGGCATTCCTCGGGGCAGGATATCTCTCTTTGGCATCATTGGCACCATGCTTGGGCCGGGCCCCTGGGCCCCCTCTGTTCTTTGTGCTGCCTGCTACCACTGAAAGGGATGCCTGGGAGAGCCTGCTCACTGCCACTGGCATCCAGCCTGCCCTCAGGCACCCTCCTACCTTGCCTGGGGGGACGCTGATAACAGATGTGTGCTCCCAGCAGAGGTCATGGGGGTCTGTGAATGGCTTTTGAGTGGGATTGGTGGTGTGTCTGCGTGTTTCACTGCTGCAGAAGCCAGGTCTGTGACACTGTAAATCCCAAGAAAACTCCTTGCTGTTAGACCACTGGGCATTTTCTCCTGGGAAACCTTGCTGTAATGAAAGCCGAGCTGAAGGGCTTTGTTACGTCCTAGGCAATGGCCAGTTTCCAGAGGGGTTTGATGCCAAAGTTCAGATGTTTTTCTTTTCCTTGAAAAACACAGCGCTGACTAGCTTAGGCTAGTTACAAGATGTGAACTTACAGAAACAGGATATGCCAGCAGGGATGACAGCATGAATGTCCCCTTCTCTCCTGTGTCATTAGAAAGAGATGCAGCTGCCAGCTCAGGTGCCTTAATCCAGAGCAGGACTGAAACAAAGGAGAAGCCCAGACGAGTTCTTGTTTTCCTTCTAAACAACTTGGTAAGTACTTGGCAAAGCCTCTGGGAGTCTCAGTGGTGAAATGCAAAACCTTCCTGTCCCCTTGGGTCCCCAGCCCAATCTGAACAAGGATATGTGACTTTCTGAAGGGAGCTGACAGGCTAATTGGGAGGTGCCGTGACCTTCACCCTGCTGCTCTTTGCCAATGTCCATCTTCTCCCCACCCTGAGCAGGGAGTGTGGAGAGCCTTGCTTTACAGCCCAGAGGAAGTCTGGAGTGTCAGTGTTGATTAAAAGGGGCAGAGCAGTCTTCCTTGGCAGAAGTCCTCAGGGTCAGTGTAGCTCCAAGCCCAAAAATCACCCAGTCTTTAAGCAAAATAAAACTTTTTGGATGTGCATTATATTTCCTAGAGGACTTTTTTGCTTTCTCTTATTCAGTGACCAAAATTGGTGTGCTTTTTCTACATCAGCTAAATATGACATAACGACTGAGGCTAAAAGTTGAAGTTATACCACAGAGGAGAAAAGGTTGATAGAGAACTCACTTGTCTCTGAAGTTAGATGGTACCTCCCATGTACAAGGTTGTGTTACCCTGAACTCATTAGCAGTCAAACACTAGAAGGCTGCCTCTTTATTCAAAACCCCCATTTCCCATCACTTGCCCCCTAGCTCAAAAACCCCATTCTCCACCTCTCCTATGGGCTGTGCACTGTGGCACACTGAGGACCGGCCTTTCTTCTTCTTCTTCTTCTTCTTCTTCTTCTTCTTCTTCTTCTTCTTCTTCTTCTTCTTCTTCTTCTTCTTTTCTTCTTCTTCTTCATCTGGATCAGCTTCTCTCCAGCTCTGTCATCCTGTCTCTCTGAAACAAAGCTCAGCCCTATAATTCTTAACTGAGACCTTTGATTTCTAAGGCACCTTATTTGCCTTGTTTTAGGAGAGTAGGATGCTCAGCTTTCCATATCAGTCATCTGTCTGTAGGGAGCTAGAATTAGCACTTTGCACAAAACTGAAAGGATAGTATCAGCTGTGATAGCGATATGAGTCAAATAACTCTTAGTTGTTACCCTAGTTGTTAGCTGGTAGCCAAGGTGAACAGCTCTGGCTGTAAAAGCTGTGTGTGCACATTTGGATACATGGCTCATTTTCAGCCTTATTTTTTTGAGTGGGAAGGAGGTTTGAAATGCCAGCCCACGGCTATGACTCTCAGAGAACATAACTCTTGCAGTCGTGTACCCTCTGGCTTTTCAGGTGCAACATCACTGGCCTCTCCTAAGCTGAGGCCCCCCTTCTTTCTAATAGGAAGTAGAACGAGACTTAAAGGAACTGCAGTAAGTTTCAATATCCATGACTTTTCTCCAGCACTGTTATGAGGATGGGGATTGCATCCTATGCTGAGCTCCACAGAGCTTCCCGCTCTCCTGAGCCTGAGGACTGCTGACAGCATGCAGGGAAGCAGGATGAGCAGGCAGGGAAACCAGAATGAGCCAATGCTGAGGACACCTATGAATGCTCCAGGAGCCTTGCGTTTCTTTAAGTCTTGTTCTACTTCTTATTAGAAAGAAGGGGGATCTCATTCTTGCCCCTTAAATGTGACCTGGTGCACAAGTGAGCAGCAACCCAAGGAAATGAACCACAAAATCAGCTTTGGAGAGAGCAGGATACCCCTTTCTCTAGCACTGGCATATAATCAGTTCCTCTCTGAGGCTTTCCTTTATGTATTTCTTTTCTGTACCCGAGGTGCACATGAAAGGCAAACAATATGGGTCAGGTGTGATGGTCTTGGGAATGAACAGCTGGGAATAATTACCTGCTACCAGGAGGAAGGATGATGGATGGATGTGAGGAGCAGCTGTGTGGCATCCTCAGCTGGCTGCTGTGACAGGAGGGGAACCAGAAATGTCCAGAGAAATTGCTTGGAGGGGCTGTGGGGCTGAAACAGGCTACGGCACCCTGCTGGTGGAACACTTTTAGGGACATTTCTTACTGTGAGACCCTTGTGCTTCCTTCCAGAAAATTTAATATTAGCCTTGGCTTCCATCGAGACATCTATTTCCCTAATGGGCTGTGGGAAGCCTCTGCTCCACTCGTTTTAGCCTGGAACTGTGAGCTGAGGTGTTTCACTGCCTTTCCGTGTAATATGAGGCAGGAGCAGAGAATGTCGAGGAGAAAGGGGCAGCGGGCTGAGATCAGCCTGAGTGCTCACATGGGAACAAATGTCCTTCTAAAGCTCTGGGATGCTGCTCCTGAGGAGGGAGGAATGAGTGGAGGCAGAGAGCCCCTACTTTCTGGGATAGCAGAGCCAAACACATGTCGTGGGCTGTGTTATATGGCTGGGACAGTTCCTGTAGACACCAGCTTTTCCCCATGGCTATTTCCTACAGCTGGGGCTGGGAGATTGCTGTCACCAAAATGCATGAGAATCTCCTACATAGCCAGGAGGCCAGTGAAGAGCCCAGGAAACTGTTCCCCTTAAATAGTTAAACGGCTGCCTCTCGACAAGCACAATGTCACATTGAATTTGAAACAGGGAACTTTTTATATTTTCCCCCCTGATTGTGCTGGCACCTGGCAGATGCCTGTTTACCACAGGCATCCATACACACAGCAATCAAAGGAAATCAGAGGCACGGATTAGCAACAGCTGCAAGTCATTAGTGGCAGCCATGGGAAAGCACAGCTCTGCACCCCGCTTCGAAATAACCAACGTGAGTATTCCAGAGCACAGGGGTTACCGCGGGGCACTCTGCGGGCACCAGGGACAGCAAACAATTGCCTCGCTTGTCTCTGGAGATGGCTTCTTCCCTCTCCACAAGACAGCACTGTGTTATCAATGAATCAATCACATTTTATTGGCCCACTGAGCATTAACTCTTTGGGAGGCTGACTTTCGCAGACTGGGAATTGTCCGAACTGGAGGGTGGGGTCTCCACCTGTACAAAATTTCTAGTTATTCTTTATTTTCTTTGGGCTGACTGCTGGCATCTTTGGCAGTCTCTCAAGACAAGTGAGGACTTGGGATCTCCTAGAGTTAATGCGCATTTTACAGGAAGTTTTAATAGAGCGAATGTAAAGCAAAAGCTGACCAAAAGCCTTATTTGTGTATCTGATTTCTTTATTCAATTCATTTTGAACCAGAATAGAGTCCAAATTTTATTTAAAAACTTAATGTTGATTGAAATTTCCATTGCAGATTTAGGCAGCTTGGGTTTCTATTTTGATCTGTCCCCGGAAAAGCTGATTTTACTTCAAAGCATCTCTGACTCTTGGAGGAGGAGGAAGCTGGTGCCCTATTAATAGAGAGCAGAATCCAGCATCACTGAGGCATGGCTGATTCCCCAGCAGTCCTGACATATTTGGTTGTATCTGCCCTCCTTTCTCTCTGGCTCAGCACAGCTTTCACCATCCCAGGTGCAGTACCCAAGCTGTGTGTGTGGTCTTTGTGGTCCACAAGAAGGGCCTGCTTGCCTTGCCCCTGCCAGATGGGATCCCCATCCCTGCCTTGCACTTGACCATTGCCATGAGGGGGTGGGAGCATGTGGAGGAGGTGGGAGCATGTGAAGGAGCTGACAGCAGGAAGATGTACAAATGCTGACATCCAGTACTTCAAAATACCCCTTGAGCTTCTGCTTTTTCTCAAGGAGGAGAATAGGAGGAAAAGGAGTGGAAGCAAGGAAGGTAGTCACAGAGACTAGGGAAATGGAAAGCTGGGGGGGACAGAAACAGATCTTTCTGGAATAGGCCATGGTCAGTCTGATCTTTGTAGCCCCTGGGTTTCTTTTCAG
Source organism: Hirundo rustica (assembly GCF_015227805.2). Taxonomy (NCBI): domain Eukaryota; kingdom Metazoa; phylum Chordata; class Aves; order Passeriformes; family Hirundinidae; genus Hirundo; species Hirundo rustica. The sequence continues at coordinate 92,577,540 of NC_053450.1, forward strand.
CCCCCAAACCTTCAATTTCTTTCAGCCTCCCATCTGCATCTCTCACCTGCTTCTCCCACCACAGACCTTATTCTTTATCTTCAGTCCCAACCTCACTAATCACCAAGGTTTTGTCAGATCCAGCTTTCTCCAAATCCCTTCCTCGTATGTTCTCTCTGCTGTTACTGGAAAAGTTGAATTTGGTTTCCCTAAGGATATTATAATTCACTTGGAGGCAAAAATGGGATTTAGCCTTGTTTTCCAAGGCTTCTTATGGATGGCTCTGCAAACAGTAAGGAACATGCAAACAGAACAAAGGGAAGTATAATTTTAAGGTAAAAGAAAAGTGAAGTCTTAGAAGACAAAGCATTGCAAATGCTTGCATTTTTAGTGCAAAGGTGAAACCAAGGAGAAAAGAGGGTGAAGATATGTTAGTTCTGACATTCCCTCAGTCCTGCAGCTGTTTCCCTTTGAAAATTATTTTAGGATCATGAAAGTCGACAGAGAGCAAGAAAGGTACTTGTAAAGGAGCTGCATTACTACTAGATGCAGGAAGTGGGGTGGCTTTCTATGTGGTGCCCGAGGGAATTAGACCAGTTTTGGGAAACGTCCTAGGTAAGTGCTCATTTTTAGAGGATTTACTGATTTTCTCTTAAGTTTGTGAAATGTTGAAAGAGTGCCTTCCTCCTTCATATTTTTGCTAAAATGGTGAGTAAAGGAAGAGGCATATTTCTGAAGAATTATTTCTGATTTTTTTCCTCGGTAGGAGACACTGTTTTCTGCATGTTTTTCTGTACTATCTTCAACTTAGGAGTTAGTGTTTTACTTGCTGAGTTACAAGTCACGCTGAATTTTGTTTTGGTACTTTCAAGTAAGACTGTGGATCCTCCTGTGCTTCAGCTCAGTGTAGCCTTGCTGGCTAGTGTTCAAAGTACAGTGTGCTGTGCTCACCTGTGATGCTCAGGTGTTCTGGGCTCTTCTTTACCCTTGAAATTCATTCTGCAGATCCTTCTGTTCCAGCTAGATGTGCTAATCCAGATATTTCCTACTAATGTTCTGAGAATGGTGGATGATAATTTGTTCCTACACTGTGAAAGGGATTTTGTTGTCAAAGCTGGAATATAGTCATATAAATATTATGCCTTCAGAGAAATTAACTTCCTATCTTCTTGATATTCCTTTTTTATTTTATTTTATTTTTTTTCCTACCTGTAACTGTCAAGTTCATGTTGAAGGGACCATAGTTCATCTCTGAACTCTTAGTAGAATCAGTGCTGAGGCGCAAAGAAAATCTGAGGGAAAGTCAGCAAAATTATGAGGGTGTTAGAAAATCTGTTTGTGAAGTGAATCTAAAAAGGTTCGTGAGTTTCAATGAACCAGAAGCAGACTGAGGGATAACTTAATCATTCCATATAAGTACCTATATTTGGAAGACGTAGACACCTTTTCCAAACTATTTTTCCGTGAAAGAGCTGCTGTCTGGTCCCTGCCAGTTCCCTGAGTTTAATCTTGGTAAGGAAGATGGTGTTGCAGGTATTTGAACAGTGCAAATAGAGGAGCAGCTCAGCAGAGGAGAACTTCACTTGTAGCTTAAAAAGGATTTTTTTTTTTTTTTTTTGGGGGGGGATGTATTTTTTTAGCAATAAGACTGTGTGTGAACTCAGCAACTACTTCTTGGTAAAAGGATCCCTTCATTCATCCTTGTTTTTTAGGATATTTCGGAAGGAAAGGTTTCTTTCCATGGGGTAGAGTGCTGTGATTCCTCCTGGGCCACAGCCTGCAGAATGGATGTCAAACATTATTCTTGCTTGCTAGTAAAGGGGTTTCTGAGCTTGGGGAATTTGTTCTCCTGTTTTTTTGGCTCTTATTTTTTCTCTGAAATATCATGGTCAGCAGAGCTCTGGATAGGGGATCTAAACCCCTATGGATGGGGTTGGTTACATAATGCCCAAAGTCAGAATGATGTGTGGGGGCAAATGATGAAGACCTTAAGGCTTTCCTTTGCAATATGGGGCACAAATTGCCTTTTCCAGATGTCTCAACAATTGAATTTCCAGTCATCACAGAGCTGTGGGGTCTAATAGTGTCACTAGCCCTTCCAACTCTTTATGATACACCGGCAGTGGTGTAGATTCTTGAATAAACCTTTCAAAAGTTTAAAACCTGGGCTTTGTGGATAATGTGCAACACCCTGGCATAGGTAGGAAAAAATTGTCTATCAGACCACTGTTCACACTTAAATCACACTTAAATTAAATGTCATGTGGGAAATACAAATCCCATGTTAAAAGTCTTAATTTCCGAGTGTCAGATTATTCACAAACACAAAGAGGGGAAATTAAGGATAGACATTAGGAAGAAATTCTTTACTGTGAGGGTGGCTGGTTACTGGAACAGGTTGCCCAGGAAGGTCATGAATGCCCCATCCCCAGCAATGTCCAATGCCAGGCTGGTAAGGTCTTGCACAACCTGGCCTAGTGGGAGGTGTCCCTCTTCATGGCAGGAAGGTTGGGACTAGATGATCCTTAGGGTCTCCTTCCAACCATTAACATTCTATGATTCCATGTGTAAGTAACAGAGTTTGGTACTAGCTTTGAGGGGCAGCAAGTACTACTGGCAGTTTGCTTGTACTTGGAAAAACAGAGCTCTCCTGTAGGTTATGTACATATCATAGCGGCAGAACCCACAGAAGGATGGGGTTGTGAAAACTGGAAGATGAAGCTTAGTCTTCCTTCTGCAATTAATGATTTCTATGCTACATCAAAGTTAGTGTTTTCAGCTTTTTGAGTGTGCATGGGCAAGTAGGTCAAACACGTGTCTGGGGAGCCTTAGAAGGAAACTGGAATCTGGATTTGTACCGAGCCTTTTCTGTCAGTTCATCGTCAAAGACTAAAAGCAGAAGTTTATTATTGAAATTCTGATTTTTTTCTCCACCCCAGCAGCCAGGGAAAAGGACATACGATGTTTTGGTCATTTTATTTCAAAGCTGCCTAAAGCTGATTATAGCCTGTTAGCTGGTTTGAACTGGTTTTCTTGTGTGAGGTCTGTTGCACACAGGTCACTGACCTTTATCTCAAAAAGTTCTTGACAGAGAGCAGTGGTCCTCATTCAGCCCATCCACTCTAGTCTAGTGTGGGTAGTCACAGCTGTGCTTGGTCAGTCTCCTCGTTCCAGGGACTGCAGAGGAACCTTGTGTTTCTGAGTTCAGCTGCTGTGAATAATGTCCAAGCTGGATGGCTGGAATTGCTCTAAGAGGATGCTATGAATACCTGTCTTTATGTAGCACTGGCATCTCTGTTCAGGAGGGCCTTGAATGGAGCATCTATACTGACTTAACTGCTTTTCACATCTGTTGGAGGCTGTATGTGTGTACCCTTTCAGGTCAAGAAAAATGATTTTGTAGAAACCTTGCTGTTAAAATGACTTGCTGCTCAGGATTAAAAACCAGAACGATTCCATTTTCCACTCCTGACAAGGATCTCTAATTCTCCACGAGCACAAATACTCAGAAAGACTATCTCTTTCTTTCCAGGGAGCTGTAGTGTCTTTGACAAATCGCAAGGTTTTTTCCTTTAAATGAAGCCCTGGGGTGCTTTGCAAGATGCACTCGGTTCTGATTCACCATCTGAGTGTGTTTGTACATGCAAGGGGAATGAGGCTGTGTTGCACGTAGCCCTAGAGGCCTCATTAAATTGTGATGTGTAGTGTCACATTTCAAACTCACAATTCTTGCCGTCCCTAGCTTAAAACTTGATGCAAACGATGAGTAACAATGGTCCAGAATCTGTCTTGACAAAAAAAAAAAAAAAAAAAAAAAAAAAAGTAAAAAAAGTGCAGAATAATGTATAAAATGATCTGAAATATCCACTTGGTTTATGTCCTTGGATTTTCAATTGCTCAGCTCCAAGACCATTGTACTTGAGTTGTCAGAGGTGTGACGCATCCTTTACTCTCCTCCAAAACACAAAACATTAGAACCAAGTAAGCACTTTGGAAAATGCTCTTCATGACTAATGTGCAACTGGCTGGGAGATGTTTGGTCATATCTTTACACTCTCATTTGTGTTTCCTCAGGAAATCTATCAGTGCTCTTTTGATGAAGGTTAGCATCTGTTTGTACTCGTTTAACTAAAAGAAATGTATTGAGAAGGTCAGGAGCTCTCTTAGACCTGAGAGAATAATTAGCAATCAATTATTCTACTGCACAATTATATATCTTTTTTCCCTATTTGTTAATTATCTTCAGCTAACTTATAAAATGTGTCAGCACTAAAAGAATTATTCACAAATGACTACTTTACAAATATCTTGAAATGGTGCTGGCAGGTGCTATGGAGGTGGCATGTTCCCTGCCTGGAGGAAGGCCAAGAGGGTCACACTGTGGTGGAGAACGGGCAGGACACATGGCATTGGGCTAACCTTGGTGTGTAGAAGAGGATCCTCTTGGACACACACAGTTGTTCCTTTCAGCTCCAAGGTGCACTCCTGGTATCCCCAAAAATCCTCACATAGGCAGCAGCAGAGTAGTTCTGAGGTTTTAGAGGATGCAAGCTGCCATTTGTTTGCTCAGAAGAAAAAAAACTTTATTTGGGGGGTGTTAATATCAAGCTCTCAAGACCATCAAACTGAAACAGATCATCCTCGGGATGGGAAGAAGCTGGTGTTATTTCAGAGAGATCATGGTACTATGAAATGGCTTCAAATGGTGACTCAGTCAAGTTGTGACTTCTTTTTTCCTTTTTGTTTTCGGCAAATATGTTCTCTATGTACTTCTGCCCCTTTGGTGCTGAGCCTAAAAATATGTACAAAAAAAGATGGAAGAACAATGTGCTGATGGTGTTTTGGCGGATCTCTGTCTTGTAGAAGTCTGAACTGAGATGTTGGATTTGCACCATGAAGCGTTAAATTATCTCCTTCACATATCAGCAATTATTCTCATGAATGAGAACTATTGGAAGATTCTGTCTACATCAAATTCAGGTCCAACTCTGTTCTTGTGTGAAACAGGAATATTAATTGTTGCTAATCTGTGCACTGCTTTTAAATTATGAGAAGCAAGCTGTTCTTATAGTTACTTAATAGATTTAAGTGATGCAATTTCTGACTTAATGATATCTCAGAGGGCAAAATAACTCTATAATAAAACATTACTTCATTCAGAATTTGTTATTGTGCAATAAGACTCATGGGCAACATCTTCGTGGAGTCTGCCTGACTGTTCTAAAGCTCAGGATTTTGTGTGTACTGGATACAGTAACTTGTTGACTTTTGCCGTCCTTGTGTGTGTCCTTTCTCTTAGGAGTATCTAAAAGTGCTGACCCAAAGGTCACTTTCTATAGTGGTAAAAGATAAGCCTGTCCCTATCTAGATTAGTCTTTAAACTTCAGGGGCATAACTCAAAGAGGACAAAGATGTAATGTTAATGAAATGAGCTCAAGTACTGGCAATCAAGTTAATTTCTCACGATATGTTTGATTGAGTATTATGCTGGCTAGTAAATAACCCTCCACCTGCACTGATTTCTTTTGAAATTTGTTTGCATAGTTCATGCTTAAGTGGATTTAAGATATCTTCAGAATAATCTTGACATGAAGAGGCTGCCAGAGGACAAGAACAGTCTTTCCTCATTGGTTTACTTATTCCACAGCTTGGAGAATCACAGCTAATTGATACTGTTTCCATTTAATTATACATAATTTTTCTGTTTTGCTACCCAGTGGGCCAGGAGAAGAAAACAATACTCTGTCTACATGCAAATCTTCCAATCAACAATTTAAAACCTTTATGCTCCCAAATTTGTTCTCTTTATTTCAAAATGAAAATGTATGTGCTTGGGCAGGTTCTTACAAGTTTTCATCGACTGGGGTTACTGAAACTGACATTCAGACCTGTAATTTAGTGCAAGAGGCTTCTCCCTCCCTTTCCCCTGCACACTGAGGCTCAGGGTTGGCTTTTAGGCTTGGCGTCAGTGTTCTCAGCTCCCATCTTTTTGGGAAGAGCTGCCCCACAAAGATGTTCTGGTCCATGGGCTTCTAGTGGTTAGAACTGAACCCCCCTCTCTGTTGTCACATCGCATCTTCAACGCTGTGCAGGAACAGCTGTACCTGTGTTCTGGTGAACGCTCTGGTGCAGGTGTCTGGAATGTTGCATTGGTTGCACTGGTTTAATGAAAGGTGCTGAGGTAAAGAGCAAATATAGACCGATAGGGTGGGGAAGTTAGAGGCTTCAGAAGAGAGTTTTCAGAATTGATACTCCAAGGTAGAAACCGATGGGAGTTTGCTGTGGACTTGGTCAGAGCTCTTGGGTGCTCCGAAGAAGAATTTTTGTATGGATGGTGGGAATATTGCTGGAGCCAGCCAGGAAAGATATGTGTATGTGTGTCCAGTCCCTCTTGGCAGTAGAGTCTGCAGAGGCCTATGCAAAGCTTTTGGAAAGAAAATAGGAAATGCTGCAGGGAGGAGGAAAGGGGGAAGGCTAGAAAGTATTTTTAGCAGAGAACTGCCCATGTTTCCATGAATGATGGCAAAGCCCTCCTGGTCTAGTTTGGAAAAGTAAATATTGGCTGTGGGAACGGTGCTCCAAATGCACTGAATTTGCTTTCCTAGAGTTAGTGGGCTCAACCCTGTGGACCTGAGGCTTATGTTCGGTTAATCTAGATGCTTCAGAGTGTAGGAAGGCTGATATTTTGCCTTGCCATGCCTTTTTGTTTAGCCAGGCACCAAGTATGCTCCCTGAGAAAAACCAGGCAATCTGTGTCCCAAGCAAGCCTTACTGACTTGTACTACAACTTTGTGATGAAGACCTGAAAGCTGATCCTATAATGTGACAAAAATATTGAGGGTTTTAAAGAAACCATTGTGTAACATCAGCTGTGCTTTTTCTTTTTCATGAGAAACTTTTTCAGCACAAGTGGAGTGTTGAGTCCAGTTGTTTGGATGAAGGATGGGGTCTCCTGGCACTTTATTGCAGAGAGCTGGGAAGCCACCAGGTGCTGTGGGCTAGCTGCTGTCAGTGGGGCTGTACTGTGTGGGAGCTCCCCAACTCCCATGGCCCGGAGACTGTAACCTCTCTCATATCTTTTTTTCTTCTTCCCCTTCTGTTTTAAATTCTTGCAAACCCATCTGTTTGTAACAGGGCTGGTGACTAATGCAATAATTCTTATTAGGTCAAAATAGCTGAAATCATACGGCAATTACACATGCACGCTCACATGCACACAGAAGGGTTGTTCCCCCTGCGCCCCCCTTTTCCCATCTCTGGAACAAAACATTCCCTCACTGTTCTGAGGGCTGGAGCAGCTGCCCAGCTGGCAGGAGCAGAGATGTTAATGCTGTCAGTGAAAGGATGAGTCACTTTGCAGAAGTTATTTAGGAGGGTCACCCTTCTTGTCCCCTTTCCCCTCCAGCCACCGATCCTTTTGGGTTCATCAGATGCTGGAGGTCTGCGCTGGCTGCTGCCCGCAGAGAGCACAATGAAGGCTTGTCAGGGCAAGGAGGCTCCTGATGGGAGTCATAAAAATGAGTAGTCCCGTGTTTGACTGATCTGTTAGTCTCCTGAAAAAAGTCCTGTCTTGGAAGCATGTGATAGCAGCGCCAAGGCTGCAAGGCTGCCCTTTTCTTTATTTTTGTGTATGGCATTTTTTGCTTTTTTTTTTTTTTTTTTTTTTTTTTTTTTTTAATTCGAAGGGAGTTCCCAGTGTGTGAGAGGAAATGAGAAGCAAAAGATGTAAGAAGAACAGAAAACTCTAATACAGCTTCCTTTTGGTTCTTATTGTTTTGGAAATACGTCACTAGGAGTCTGCCTTCTTCCTAGGAAAAATCGGTTCCTTTAATTCTTTTGGAAGCTGCAGAGCTGTTCTAAGACCTATCTCTAGCTGAGACCCCTTTCATGATGTGAATTTTATCCTCAACCCATAAGATTGTGACTGATGTTTGCTACCTCTCCAAACTTATGTGGGACCAGAGTGCCCCAGGAGCCAAATCTAGTGCACAAGCATGACTTTCTCCCATAGTGAGAGTTTAGCAATACGTTCCCAAGTCAACACCAGGTTTGTCATAAACTTGGCTTGTTTACTTTCTCAGGTGGGGAAAAGCTATGACTTTTGTGAAGGAATCATTTGAAAGAAAGCTGAAGGCCAGCTGCGGTGAAGGCTGGTATTGGTGTAGTCATTGTAGTTTTGCTTATTATCTATGTTCTGATAAAGATAAAATAAAGGTCTGTTTATCCTGACCATTTGCTATGTTTTCAATTCTCCCCCTTAACCTGAAGTTGCTGAGCGGTTGCCATGGCTGTGCCCATGCACTCTCGCGTGCATGGCAGTGATGGAGACCAAGCCCTGCAGTTCCCCCTCCACAGAGCATAGCCCTTCAAGCACAGAGTTGTGCTGAACAGCGTGGTGTCCCCTGCATGGCCTAAACCTCCCTAGGTGAGGATGCCACCCTGCACAGTTCTGGTTATCAATGCTGTTGCTGAGGTCATGCTGATGAGGCGAGACTGGAAGCTGTTCTGGCCTCTTCTGGGATTTTTCAGTGTGTAAAGTGGGCATGTGTATGACATGAATGGATCATCTTCTGTGTCCTTCTCCTTGAGTCTATGGCATCTGTGAGAGGCTGCTGAGAACTTTCTATCACTTCCTAATGTCAGTAGTTTCTCTGTCTCCTAAATTGTGTCAGCAAGTCTGCTAGAATTTGCGTAGGCTGCTAGGAGGGTTCAGTTTCCTTGATACCTTGATCCTAATTTCCTGTCTTTGGTTTGGAAATTGTAGGAATGTTCTTCTTAATTTAGTAGAGGTAGAAAGAAGAAAATGAAAAAAAGACAAAATTTTTTGAGAAGATTCAGGCATCCTTGATGACAATAGTTCTGGCTGGATAGAGGAAAAAAAAAATCTAAATCAAATCTTTTGTTGCTTTTAACACTTAAAATGTTTTGACACTTCTCATCATTCCTTTAGAAATGTTTCTCATCACTTCTTAAGTGATCTGCTCATGACAGACAAGCATGCAGTCCCTTTCAGGCTGTGCCGCAAACGGAGAAGTGCTGGCTCACAGTACTGATGTTGCAGAGACTTCCACTGATAACCAGTTGCATGTTCCCTTCTGAGCATCCTATACCCTTGCTGGAATAGCTACATCTAACTGGTTAATCCCACAATTAGGTGGTTTTGTTTGTTTGTTTGTTTGTTTGTTTTTTTGTGGTTGGTTGTTTTCCTCCTTTTTTTTTTTTTTTTTTTTTTTTTGTGTGTGTGTGTGTGTGTGTGTGGTTGGTTGGTTGGTTTTTTTTTTCCTTTTTTTCTTCTAGATGATCTGATGTTGCTATAACAAAAAAAGTTATTCCTTATTTCTAAAACCCAAAAAAGTGTGCATATGTGCTCACGTGTATGTGTTTTCTCCCTTTTCCTCCCGACATGCAGCTTTCCCCTGGGGCACAAAGGTAACTGTTTAATTTGGTAGATAAATTGAAATTCTGGTGTTTGAAAATGACAGGCAACCTAGTTAAGCAAACTTGCATATGTAAGTGGGAAAGAATGGTCTCTTAATGGAATTTAAATTAGTATCTTTTTCTTCCTTGCTACCTCCCTGGAAAGATACCCATAAGCTGACCATGAAATAACAAATGACTGAATGTGCTGACAGGAGAAATACAAACCCAGAATACTCATCAGTGGCAAACCAGTCTTGTATCATTTTGTAGACGTCTAATTGACCCCATGTAAAATACCAAATTAAGCCTGAATATTCAGACTAGAGGACTAAAATAGCCTCTATTAGAAGTTTACTCTGTTCTCTCATATTTTTGTCCTATTTTCAACCTTTATAGAGGTGACACATCCCTGCTCAGCGTTACTGGCTGCGTATTGTCAGTCTGGAGTACTGGCGCTCCATCTGTGAGCTCCGGCTAGCAGCAGGTACTGTAAATCATAGAGATTCATGACAAGGCTGTGAAGTTTTCTGAAGGACAAATCACAGTATCTGCGCAGAAAATTACTGTATCTAGTAACCAGGAGCGGCTCTTGGTTTGTTAAACACTTCTGAGATATGTTTAGTGATGCTTTAACCATGATGAATCAAATACACAGAAACCACAAGTGTGATAATGCATGTTATACAACTCCCATCTTCCTCATGTGTTCACTTTTACACTCACGAATGTTTGTTGCCCCCAGAAGAACTGAGCTGAAATGGAGCATTGGGCTGTTCCAAGGTTTCCTTACTGATTTGGGAATGGAGAAAGCTGAGTCACCCGAAAGCGTGTGTCCCCATGCTGCTACAGACTGTACTGGCTTGGACGGGAGGGACCAAAGTGTAGTGGGTCCTAAATACTTAAATAGCCACAGTCTGGAACTCTTTCAGTCTGTGATGACACAGGCTGCTTTGTGGTGATGGTCTTGGAGACTCAGCTTGGCTAGTTTGGAAGCAGGTGCAATTTGGATCCAGATGTGCACCTTTTACATGCACTTTTGGATCTGCTCTTCTCCATACTGTAGGTCTTAGGGTGTTCTATGGGATGCCAGTAGATGAGTGCTCCCAGATGGTGGAGACTGATGGTAAGAGCTTTTGGGATTTAGGAGGCAGCTAATGGTGACCAACAGGGTGAAAATGGTTAAGCAAAGGGACCTGCCCGAGAGGATGAGGCAGCAGCAGCCCAAAGTGAGTAGTTCTCACTACAAGACAAGGTGGAAGAGTGCTTAAGGCAGATAATTTCTTGTGAATCAAATGCAGCAAAGTCCAGTCAATGCGAACTCTGCAGTGCTGATGGCCAGACCCTGTCCCTATGTGTTGCGTGTGGGACTGCCAGTGCTGGTTGAGGTGGGAAGAAGGGGTGTGACTGGGAAGGGGGGAGTCTTGGGGGCTCTCTGTACAGCCTCTGCTTGTGCAACCGTGCTCCATCTCCTTGACTTCAGATGGTGTGCAGAGACACCCTTGGACTAATATGGATGTACTCAACAACCATCTGCCGGGAACCGTGCCTTGAGAAACTGCCCTGGCACGTCCCTCAGTACATCCTTGGGACATCTGTGCGTGCCTAGCTTCATCCTCTGTATTTCCAGCTCTTCACATGAATTCTTGAGGGAGACGAGAAATGAAGCTATTCCTAGAAATTCCACTGCAGCTATATGTCTTTTTTTCCTTAACTGGCGGACTCGTCCTTGCTTCTTTTTGGTGCCAATGTTAACACGTCTTTTGGCTGTTAAGGGTGGTTTTTAGACTTGTTTAGAAGAATCTCCTCCCTTTTCCCTGTGTGCCACTTGCTGTGCTCCGGGGAAAGGTGCAGACCCACAGCTGTTGGGTATTTCACTTTGTACGCCTTTGGGTCAATACATTTCTGTCCCAGTAAGAACCTGGGCTCAGCCCAGAGCAGCACCATGGTGCAGAGAACAACACAGGCATTGCAAATGGTTTCTGTGCAGTGCCTGTGTTGTATGAGGCACTCTAAGTAAAAAAGCATCATTTTGGCTTTAGGGTACTTGTTTCCAGTCTGGTATGAAAACTGTGCATAAAGCCAGGAGAGAAGGGCATTTATGTGTGCTCTTATGTGTCAAATCTCCTTGCTTGGGCTGCTGTTCCATCCTATGCAAGACTTTCATACAAAATATGGTTTTGTCCTTGGTTTCCCTGCCTTTGTGCTCTTGAAAACAGGAGAGAGATGTGCCTCCTTTTGGGCTGGCCCAGCTCCAGATTTCCTGGAGCCCCAGATGTGCCCCACAGAGCACCCTTGCCGCCACTGAGCAGTGCTGTTAATGCTTCTAGCACCAAAATACAGCTGGTGACTTCTGCTTTTTTCAATCTCCCCCTCGATCATGAAGGGGGAGGGAAGTGGGGGAGTAAAAAAAACCCAAAAAAAACCCAAAAACAAACAAACAAACAAACCCAAACAAACAAAAACCCCCCAAAAAGCACATATGTGGAAGGAGAAAATTTCCCAGCTCAGTTTGGGATCAACCTGCTTCCCACCCTGCTGCCTGGGGGACTGTTTTTGGTGGTGACGCCTTTGGCGCCATGCCCGACAGCAGCCATTCTCTGCGGTTTGCTACTCCTAAAACACACTTTGGGCAAACAGTGTTCCTGAGCCCAGTTGACAAGAGTGTTCTCGCTTAGGACAGAATTTAATTGCATGCTGGAGTCAAACTGAGATTGAGTGGGACTTGAGTGAAGCTTAAAGAGAGGGAATATACAGTCGAGACCTGGATCTCATTTGCAGGCTGCAACTGCCCTGTTGCACCAAGCGAGACCTGCAGCTGAGGCAGTCCTGGTCCCTCTCTAATGTTAGCATCAGGATACAAGGAGTGAATTGGGACTGACTACCCCTGTTAGGGCAGCAGTTTGGATTTTGTTGATCCTGCAGCCTGAGTGCATCAGTGATGTGCAGGCAGGAGTGATTATCTCCATCCAGCTGAACAGGTCTCTCCCTGGACGGCATCTTAGCTGAGGTGCTGTCTCTGGACCTGCAGATATGGTGCTGGAGTGCCTCCAGAGAGAGACCAGAGCTGTGGCTCTTGAGGGGAAGGATGTAGAAGGGGATGGGAGTCCTGCACAGGAATTGTGTTTGGGTTGCTGCTGGAATGGGCAATACAAAGTAAACCCTCTTTGTGGACCTTGTTCCCCCAGAGATTTCATAGAGGGTTGATGCTGTTGACTTCCTTTTCCTACTGCAGCGGGAATTTCAGACCCCTGGGGACTCTGTGTGTCTGTGTCAGAGATTAAAGGAAGGGTGTGGGAAATACTGTTTATCCTGTATGTCCCTGCCTGGGAAGCACTCCCACAAGGCCTGTTGGGCTCTTATCATCCCAGACCGTGAGAGATAAACTGCTTTCCTCCAATCTGAGTAGCCCCAGGTAAGTTTAGGATTGACCCTATGTGCAAAGGGCGAGACTCTGGCTTTTCCCATTGGATAGGTGGGCTTTAGTTGGGGTGGCTCATTGCCAAGGACAGGGAGATTTGAAATGGTGTTTTCTGATTGTAGCATCTGGTATCAGAAATGTATTGTGGTCAAAACAAGTAATTTTCTCTTCAGAGGGGTAAGCCCAAGAAATCTATCTAGCACACTTGTCCACTTCTGTGGTGTTTTTATTTTTAATTTCAACAAGTAAGTTGAAGAAAAGTAACTGTGGACACAACTCTGGTTGGAGAAAACATGCAATTCCACTGATGAAGCAGTGTTTCCTAAAATAACAGCTTCAGGAACCTCTGCAATCTGTTTCCCTGTCTCTTACCCTTTTACAAGAACTGAAGAGTCTTTCAGCATTGTGAAGGAAGGCTGCGAAATAGCAACCAGAACAAGAGTGCCTCAGTCTCTCACTCTCTATCTGGGGACCTTTTGGGCTATTATTAGCAGGGGATACCAAATACATTCTGTAAATATTTGAGAAGCCCTGTGAAGACACATGGTCTTTTATGAGCCCCACAGTCACTGAACCCAGGCAAAATGCAAAGAAGAGCCAGAGCAGTTCATACTTATCTCCCCATTTTGTTCTTGTCTGTGGAAGGAAATGCACTTGGATGCCTCTTGGGCCAAGGCTGAAGATTCTGTCCCTAATTCTTGGCAGAAAGGGTTTATTTGCAAGTGGAGAGTGGACAGCAGGGGTCCTGAGCCCCTAGGCTGGCACATGGTGGTCTCCTGGCACAGAACTCCCGTGCTGTGGTCTGGGAGATGGCCTGAAGGTCCAGGCTCCTCTAGCGTACTGCCAGTGCCTAACTTTTGTGGGGGATTTCCTTATAGCTTCTTGTCCTCCTTCGGAGCAGGGGTGACCCGCAATCTCGGTTTCCATCGCTAGAGGGAGGAAAACTACACGGAATTATCGCCCTTTCCAGTCCCTGCTCCCTCCATCCGCTCCAGTCCGGAGAGCAGATGCTCTTAGCCCCTAATAGGAGAGGAACATGTAGAATTGTAGTAGGTGGGCTGGTTTTCCTTTGCCAGAATTTAATGAAAAAGAACAAACCCAATCTTTAACAAAAGTAGACAGAAACTTCATTTGTATTCTTGAAGCATTGCACTACAGACACTTTTTTTTTTTTTTTTAATAGAAAACATAGCAAATTAAAATTAGTTTAAGAGAAAGATGATGACAATTTCAACCTAGGAATTAGAACACGGTTGCAAACACAATCTGATCCCAAGGGAAGTACTGGAGAACGACGTCCCTTTGTTTTCAGAACCTATTTCATGAAACCTGGTAGCTCTTTACCAATCTTCCCTAGACTTGTGATTATGAAAACTACTTAAGGTCAGCTTTGTTACCAGAATGGCACTGAGTAGATATGCTGTTGCTACCTTCATCTGTCATTAAGGGGGGCATCTGTTTTCCCTACAAGACATGGTCTGGTTAAATTAGAAATGCTAGAATGGTCTACTGTCCCTCTAAGAAGAAAACTAGCGTGCATCTCTGCTCTAGACTTTTGCATGACAGCCATGGTCATAGCACCATGCTGTAAAGTGCTGCAGGCAAAGGTGTTGCCATCTCTTGGAAGATATGCTTTTGAGGGGCTGCTCTTGTGGGATGACAGTAGATTTTTAAAAAAATAATATTTAAAATGAAGGAAAAAAGGTAAGGCAGTTAATTGCAGCATGGAAGTAATAGTAATAAAAATAGTAAGTAAACTAATAATAAAAATAGGAAGCAAAACTGATGAAGAATGAATGCGACCATAGCCTCTCTCTTGCTCAAGCCTGAACAGATAAAAACCAGAGACATTAAGAAGTCAAGAGAAAAGCCACATGCGTGGATTTTTGTTCTTCTTTTCTTTTTAAATTTATTTATACATTAAAGTACAAACTATTATATTTTGTTGGTATGAGTAGAAATCAAACAAAAAAGTCAACACTTTTTTTCTTTCATAATGAAAGGAAGCAGGAATGGTGTGGGACTCTAACTCTGGAGAAAATGAAAAGATGGAACTATAATGAGATTCTTAATGTGTGACTCAGAGGTGGTCACACTTGTATCTGTCTGGGTCATTATCAGGAGGGGAAAAGGACAGGGCAGAGCTATACTGAACATGCATCCCCTCCTTCCTCCTGCCTTTATCTTTTGATGCAAAAAGAAATGTGCACATCCACATTGTGCAAAATGGGGTTTCTGGCAGTGAAAACAGCATGAAAGAGCTGAAACAGCAGCAGGTCCCCATAGGACAGGACAGGAGGGGACTCTGCTGTGCTCTGGGCTCAGCCTTCCTTGGGGAAAGCCTTGTCTGGCTGCAGTGTTGGATGGGGCTGGCAGTGGTGGAAAAGAGGCAAATTTCTTCATCCAAAGCCCGTCCGAACATTCCCGGTGCTCGGGAAGAGAGGATGGGTTTCAGGAGGGGATGAGTGCCCGAAAGGAGGGTGTGCCAAAAAGATGTGGCTGGCAGCGGAGCAGCTGGCCTCTGCTGCTAACTCAGATTGGCTTGCCCAGGAGGATCCTAATTACAGCACAACTGCTGTCTCCATAATCGCTGCGGCAGGAGCAGCGCGGGCCATAAGGCACTGAAAGGGACCTGGATGTGGCAGAGGAAGATTATCAGAGCTACCGTGCTCTGTCCTGGCCACTGAGTTGCACAAAACCTACCAGATGTCAGGGAGGAAGAAATGGGTCATCCTCAGTGTAGGCTTTTGCAAATAATGTCATTGACTGCTTATATATGAACGATGTGATTGCACAGTGGGTTATCCCTAACAGAGTATTCATTGGGAAAGCTTTGGAAATGCAACGAGTCTGCTTGGGCACTTGGGTCTGATTTGCAAGGCAGCAGCTACTTTTGTGGCTGCTGTTGGATGGGAATAACAAAAGATGCTCAGAAAACTCCTGGTGAAGGGTCGTATCCGTGTGTTCCCTGTGTACCAGGAATGCTGGCCCTCACCCACCGGCACCATCCACTGACAAATGAAATCATCCTTGACAAAACCTGGGCCTGGCAATTATCAAGAAAAGCAGTAATGAGCAATGAGAAAACTATGCTTTAGGATGTGAATGTTATTATTTTTTGTTTCTTGGTATATTTCCAGGATCAGCTTCTTCAGATATATTTTGAAATCAAAACAGTAAGCTCAGACAACAAGCATTCAGGGGGAATGCATTAAAGAAGATGTAATTTCTCTATTATGGGCAGTGTGCTGGCAACTGGAAGTTACTGCTCATGTCTGTTGCATTTAAGATCTA
This sequence comes from Hirundo rustica, assembly GCF_015227805.2. Classification (NCBI taxonomy): domain Eukaryota; kingdom Metazoa; phylum Chordata; class Aves; order Passeriformes; family Hirundinidae; genus Hirundo; species Hirundo rustica. Next base: position 92,593,651 of record NC_053450.1, read on the forward strand.
GGGTAGGAGCTGCTCCCACCACTTCATTTACAAGACAGCAGCATCAAAGATTTTACAATGCTCTTTTTGGAAGTGCTCCCTCAGAAAAGGACTGTGAAATGTTAAATCGCATCTTTGACGTCCAGGCCAAGCATTCCCTGAGTGAAAAATCTGGTCCTTAGTCCTATTTCCTTAGATGGAAATAAGGGAAATGGGGTGCAGGTAAAGTGCTATTCCCTGCATCCTCCCACTTGCTTCCCAGCAGAGGAGAGCCCCCGCCTGCTTCCCCCCAGGCTGTACCCGAAGCACACATTTTTCCCTTGCGCCAGACTTTAATCACATGCAATCGCCTTATGGGTAGCCGGGGCAGTAATGGTGATCTTAAACATTGCTGGATGCCTCACATTCGCTTTATCTAAGTCTGTTCACACTGTTGCAGCTTTTCTTGCTGGTGACGATGTGGCGGAGAAGGACAGAGTGAGAGAGTGAGATAGTGTGGAAGTGGGAGGCAGTGCCAAGGTGACGAGCTCGCATTGGCATCTGATGGTGCTAATCAGGAACCATGTACTTTAGAAGGTGTCTTTTGATAACGTGCTCTTATAATTTAACCCTCCTTATATTTTTGGATATGTAATTTGTGTAGGGTTTACAACCCGAATCTGCTTAGGTGCCTCTGGTTTCTGACATAGCAGCAGCCTTTGAATCAGTGAGTGTCTGCTCTTGCTGCTTAATCTCTGAGGCAGCCAATTTGGGGACAGAAGGCGTCTTTACTTTATCTGCTCTGAACACACTTGTACTTTATTCCTTTGTATTGGAAAAACAGGGAAAAAAAAGAAGCAAAAAAAAAAAAAAAAAGAAGGAAAGAAGTGTTGTGTGTGTGAGCACGTGTGTGTTTATATAGTATGGGAGACAGAGACTAAACTGAGCAAGTGTGGGAGGGTGAGAACCTTTATTGTGCAACAAACTGATGGCACCAAATATGCTGCATTTGTTGTGAGTTAAAAGGTTTATACAAAGATTTTCTTAGTAGTGTCTAAGATCTTAATAGGGTAATTAATCTTTCTAAGTGTTACTGCCAGATTATGGGATCAGCTATTACCCCTGGCTACAGAGTACTCCTTTGTGTGTTGCTATGAACAGGACTAAGTGATGAGACTACTCCGTTTGCCAAACAAAGATATGGTTCCTGCTAGCTTGTTTATGTTTGAAATGTGTTTTCTGGTGCAGTAAGAAAAGGCTGCACCATTTCTTTGGGAATATTGGTGCCCTTTAAAATGAGTCTTATTAGGAGGAAAAGGGCATGAAGCGTTGTAGAATTTCCAGAGCTTTATAGAAAAGTCCATATATACTTTAAGAGACATAATGATGAGTTCTTTGGTTCGACAATTTGTTTTTTCAAGCAGGAAAATAAATAGATAGCTAATGTAATTGTAAGAAAGCAGCTGCAGGAATAGATAAAAAGTGGTCTCTACTTAAAAACTTCTGCATGGAATTCAGAAGCCAAACACTTTAGTTGAGGAATTAAAATCCAAGTTGTGTTGCAGGAGGATAGGGTAGGACACAGAGGATGTGGAAGAATTTTCTCAAGAAATAAGCTTTGCTCAACCCTGCTTATTCATAAGTGAGCCAAAACTAAAGGTTGTTTTATTTACTAGATAAGGGAACTTTTTTCCAAAGACATTGCATCCAGGGGTCCAGGGAAAGAGGAAAAAGCAGCATATTACCCCAAGGTTGTCAATGTTGAAACAACTGCGTCATTCTGGAGAAATGTCTGCTTGGCCAAATTTTGACATCTCTGGTGCTGCTGAAGGACCAGCCTCTGATCAAGGTCAGTGTAAACTACTCTGTCCACATCATTTAGCCTGGTCTAGTGAAGGCTGTCATGTTCTTTAGTGATGATTAAGGAAAAGTCCAACTCCAGGCTTTAATATATAATATAGCTGGCTTGAACCTAGGATTGCTTTTAAGCCATCCCAGAGGCATCACCTGTGAGTGACTGTTCATGTGTGGGCAGGTGTGCTTCATGCGTAGTAGCAATGGTGACACTGTCATGTGTTGAGGTGGAATGCTCTGGGCTGGGTCAAATTGCTGACTTTTTTCTAGGCATTGGGTGGGAGAACACACTCTCAAGGTGTGTGTGGGGGAAACCTTTGCTTTGTGGCTGGAGAGGTTGTCGGTTTGGAGAAAGGCAAGGAAAAGGGTGGTCATGGAAGCTGGAGCAGGAGGAGGAGGGGAAGTTGTCACCTTGTGCCCTGCTGGAACAGATTGGTGCTGATGGTGTGCTGCAAACCTGGCGCCTTCCCTGTAGGAGAGCAGGTACCTCACACAGGGTCAGCTGGCACTGCCCACCCATCGCTGTGGCTGCTGTGGGGCTGTGTGCTCTCTTCTTTGTCTGCCCTACAATGGTTCACAGCTGTGCAGTGATGAAAAGGAGAAGCTGCAGAACCTTGTTCACCTTCTTCTCAGTCTCAGCAGGAAGTTTACATTTATACAAGACTTGGAGGATCTTGAAACTGTGCCAAACCACCAGAATAAAGTCATAATGCTACAGCTTGGCATAGTGTTGAAGAAGACTTCCCCAGGGCCCACTGTGTGGAAGTAGGAAGAAGGATTGAAGTGAGTGGTCAACCAGGCCTTGTAGATGTTTATTCTAGATGGTGACATGCCCCTGCCTGGCTTGTCCCTAGATTGAGATGGTGAAATGTCAGCACTGCTGTCCTGGTAGGGCTTGTACAGTGCTGAGTTGCTCCTGGTGGGCTCATTTGGCTTCCTCTGTGGCAGCTCCTGCGGGCTGGCCACTTGTTAGGCCCCAGAGAGGAGTGTGACTTGGGGAATGCCTTCCTGATCCAGAGGGTCTGGGGAAAGGAGCTGCTTAGCTGATCGTGGTAGGGTGAGGAAATCACCAATTCCTCTCACTGGGCTGTGTCAGTAAAGCTGTTCACAAGGATAGAAAAGGAAGGTGACGCTTATCCCACATCCCTAGGAATGGTGATGGTTGAAAGCCCACTAGGGCTTTCCAACCTGCTGCAAAGTCATCATCCTTGCTTTAAGTGCTTGGAGTATGCTTCCTAGGAATTGAATGTTTGCCTGAAAGCTTCAGTGAGCTTCTGGCTCCATGCTGGCGTCCCAGAACATGCAGAGCCTCTCCCCCCATACCTAGCAATGGGATTTCTCACTCTGTAATGCTGCAAATATGTGCTCTTTTTTGTAAGTAGATGTCTTCATAGGTCAAATTACATTTACAATTTTCTGCATTCAGTATTTGGGATGTAATTTGCTTTACAAATCTCAGTTTGATTCTAGGGGTGATATGCAACATGAGATGCTAAAAACTCTAAAAGAAAGTCTTTGATGATAATTACTGCTACCTTACCACAAAGAAGCTCTGAGGGTTATAAGGAAAAAACCCAAACAAATCCCTATTAATGCGGAGCTAAAATGACCCAGTTGTAGCAGAGACCTTTCCAAATGGAAAATTCAAATCTAGGAAGTACAGAATCAACATACATGCCAATAAAACATTAACTCTGGCCCCCTGGAGCTGGTGCTGCTCACTGGGAATTATCTGCAACCACTCCAGCTGCAGTCACTGCATTAGCTGGAGCTGTATTGAACGGTGGGAGGATTAGCTGGAGTTTGGCAGAGCTCAGAGGATAAAAGGAAAAAATTTAAGGGTGGGTGAGAAGAGAAGCTGAATGCACACACCTGTGTGTATGCATGTGGGGGAACTTCAGAATTTCCCTTCAGCACCGAGATGCAGTAAGGAGGCGTACCTGAAATTGGGGTTTTTATGGTAGAAAGGCATAAGATAACACTGACTTACGGGTTTAGTGCTGCTGTGAGACACTGCTGTAGGCTGTGTCTGGGTGTGAGTTTGATGTGCGTAGCTCCCCTCTGGCACGCTACACCTGCAGCGCAGTTAGCACTGGCACAAGGAAGGGGTTAGATGCTGTCTCATTGTGGTCATCGGTGGTCGTCCTCCTCTCCCTGCATCTACAAAGTGTGTTGTTGGGGAACCGAGGCCAGGAAACTGTTGTGCAACCGAATTTTCTTATTTTCAAAGGATTGCTTACCCAGACTGATACATATTACTGGGCAGCCCAGGCTTTCTGATAGCAAAGATATTTGTCAGTGAATTTCCTAGGTTTATTCCATAGTAATAGAAATGGGGTTTTTTTCCTCTCTTTTTTTTTTTTTTTTTTAAATAGTGGTGACTTAAGCAGTTGAAGTTAACATACAGGTTTTTGCTTGAGATATATATATATATCGCCAAAAAGGAAATAAGATGTCTAATTATCAAGTGGTTGCATTCCTTTCTACGTAACAAAATCAATGTCTTTACTATAGTGAAAATTATAGTAAAGTTTTAAAATGTCTGTGGGCTCGCAGAAGAGGAAAGGAGTTCAAAATCATGGTCTGTCTCTCCAAGTCTTCAGTATTTTCTCCTGTGGGGGCTGCAACAGCAGGCTGATACATCTCCATCCTGCCTCCCTGCACGTCAGGCAAGGTGTAGTCTGAGTTGGCAGAGATTTCAGACCTCTTTGAAGACTCAACCTTTTAAAAGGAAAGATTTCCTGGCCTGTACATGAACCAAGCTGGCCCTCTGATATGTCAGATGCACCTGAACCTCTTCTCTTATCCCTGGTTTCTGGCAAACCCCTCAATATGAGGAAAACGTTGCAATGAAGTGATAACATTATTTCAAGGAGGAGCTAAAAAAAGCCCCTGGGAGAGAAGGGATTTATTAACAAGTCATGGGACTTTGGTATGCCTCAGGCAGCATTTTCAAACTGTTGCTCTCCCAGATCAGTCTCTATAATTATACTACTTCCCAAACAGAAAAGGACAACATGGGAAATTCATCTAATGTAACATCATAGGTCTGAGCCTAGAAGCAGAACAAAATGGGTTATTGTAACATAATAGTAAAATAGGTGTGACTGCAGAATAGCAGGTCAAAGCAAACCTTCAGATGAGTAATTATTTCTTACTATCCTAGTTTTTCTATTTCATCCTTAAGTATTTAATTGCACTCTTTTCCTTTTCTCCTGTCCTAACATGCACCACCAGGCAATTTTTTTTCTTTGAGTCTTGGAAGCATATGACTTGAGCACTTTATTGGAGCCGCTCTCCTAAAAATAAAACTTTGAACAATCTGAGCAGTGGTAGGACCAGATTTTGTAATTATGGCTCTGTCTGGAGGGTATAAGATGGATGAGGATGTTCTTGTGCTGGGTGCTGTACCTCCTGTGTTAAGGCAGGAACTTAAAGGCAGTAGATCTCTCAAGAAAACCCCTATGTTCTCTGCAACTTGCAGCCCTTCTTTGGAGTTATTTCCGTCCTTTGAAATGGATTAGGTGCAAGTTCAAACAGGATGTTGCCTCAACAGTGTCCTATCTGGGGATGAGACTAACTCCTTTGCTAGGATTGGCTAAATGTAGTAAATGATTCCTCCGTGTTACTAGCCTGGAAAAACGGGACTCAAGTGTTTTCTTAAAAAAAGCCCCTCAAAATCCCTGCCCGCTTAGGTGCTTACAATGTTCCTGTCATTTTAGTCTTCAAACGCCTACTATTCTAACATCTCAGCTGATAGCACAGTGAAAAGTAAATCTCTCTCAAGCATTTTCCTCCCTCTGAGTAATAGCTAATCTAATAATAGTTTGACTTCTACCACCACAATAGCTCTCTCTATAAAATGTGTAGATGGAGGAGGCTCCAGATTTCATCTCCTCTCTGGTGATCCCAAACTCCTTGGAATTAGTGCAGGAGTACTGAACTTGGGCCCTGCACTGCTTATGTATCACCCTAAAGGTGTTTTAGAAGTTTAAATGTTTCTCAGACTTGACTATTAAAATATCCAGCAAGCCCAAGCAACCAACCCCCCCAAGCAATAAAAACATCCCTTTAACTTTTTGTTATTTTTTTTTCCCTCTTGTGCTAGTATTTCACTTGTTAGTATTTCTGCATGAGATCTATTTATTCATTTATTTTGTGCTTTTACATCAGCCCTAAATGATCTTCCTATTAGCACAGGAAGCTGGCAGCAGCCAGTCTGCAGCCTTTGGATAGTCAACTAATTAAGGGAAAAGCAGGTGTGGATGGATCTATTGAGTCTATAAATAAGTGCCAAAAATTTAAGTTATTGGTCTGTGAGTATTAACAGGTGGAGCACAGTTTTTACACCTTCAACAGAGAGAAAAAGAAAGGTTATAGGAAATTATTTCTTCCCCCATGATTTAAAAGCTCTTCAGTAATAAAATATGTCTCTTCTCAAAAAACAATCAAACAAAACAAACCCCTGACCCCCTCCTCCCTCCCAAAGAAAGAAGTCCTTGTCTTGTACATGTTTAGTCTTCGAGACAAAAAAAGGTAGTGAGGGGGTGTTCTTATTTTCATTGACCTGGACTGGGTGATGAAATGGATGGTCTACAAAGAAATAATTCATATTCTCAGGCTGACACTCAGAAACATAACTCACAAATTACTACAGATGTTAGTGCTTATTGTTCCTTTGCAGTTCTGTTTATAAATAAAACTTTCTCTGCCTTCAGTCAAATGCTCAAAATGTTCTAATCTGAATAAACCCTCTTCCCCCAGTGCTAAAGAAAAGTATAATCTATTGAGCAAAGTGTTATGCAAGAGATTTTGTGTCTAAGAATATATTTTCTCCCCATACTGATTTATCCTCCTCCCCAATTTCTGTACTGGTTTTCTTCCTTTGTGCTTGATTTAGTAATTTATTCAAACACTTCTAACCAGGGGGCGTTTTTCACCAGGGTGCAGTGGCAAGGGACCACAAAAGCATTTCACAACACATTCAAAATACATTAAACCACTTTCAGGGTAGTATAATGTGATAGGATAATGTTAGAATAAAAACACGTAAACCAACCACCTACTAACTCGACTGGTTTCATTAATTTTGATCTGACTGATATAAAAGTGTTCTTCATGGATATGTATTAATCTTTTATGGGCTGTATATAAATTTCAATGCAAGCAATAAATGAATGCTTATACTAAAGCTTGCATGTGTCAATCTGGGAAAATCAAGGTGAGAGAGTAGTGCAGCAATCAAAACATATGCATTGTTTATATTTTAGAAAACTCTGGGAGCATCTAACCAAGCTAACAGGTGTTGATTTGGAGAAGTAAAGAAGGGGACTTGTGCTCTGAGGTTTTTGGGATGCACTGATAGTTTTAGGGACTTCAATTTCTGAATGTGTGTCTGGAAATCAAAATGGGACATTTGCCTTTCCCCTTCTTTTCTGCTTCTTAAATGCTTAGAGAGGGGGAGGGGGAGGGTTTTTTAGGTTAGATGGTCACTATGGATCATCTTTTAGTGTCAAGTCTGCTTCTCAGGGCACTCAATCACGTGCACATGTGACCTCTGCCTGCTAGGCTATAGGATGCTTTGGCTTGGAAAGGGGGATGCTTATAACTTGTTTTTTACCCCTGGTTCCTCTTTGTATGGTTAATGAGATATTCACTAGAGCAGGGATTGGGACAGGGTAACCACCCTTCCCAGCGAAGTGTACTAATTAGTCTCTCTCTCTCTCTTAATGAATTCATGCATATTCATTGAGAAGCAGAACAGCTCCAATAGGAGAGAATCAAGGAAAAACTGAATACCCTGCAGCCTACCTGATGGTTATAACTTTCTCCTGGTTACAGAACATGGCTTTATTTCTTTGAAACAGGTGGAGGGAGGAAAAATGCTTTTTAGCTTCTAGGGTGAATACTCTGACCACTAGGCAAGAGTCTGGTTCTCCTTTTGCAGTATGTGTGTGTGTGCTCACCCTTACTTCTGATCTTCTTTCACTGCAAGTGCCTTCAATACAAACTTTTTTCCAAACTTGATCTGAAGAAAAGGTTTGGTTTGCACTTGTTTTCTGGGCAAAATAAGCATAAAATTTAAAAGCTGATCTAGAACAGTTAAATATTTCCCTTTCTTATACTGCCCCAGAAATATTTTTTTGGATAAAGGTACAAGGAACCAATTACTGATGTAATTTTACTGAAGTGCTTTTTAAAGTACTCAAACCCTACCCTGATTTTGTATTCAATCATCAGGAACACTTATGTCTTGCCATAAAAAAAAAAAAAAAAAGACTTGAAGACAGGTGAGTAAGCACAGGCAGAGAGTACTGACAAAATCCATCCTGCTGATGTAAATCTGGCTGTGAAATGGATGCTAAAAATAAACCTCAATCCTAAAAGTCAGTTCTGACAGACCTGGGTCCTGTTTCTTTCTGTAACATAATTTGCCACAATCTGTGGGCTGATGTTGCAGTAAATTAGGTTCGTGATACTTACAGTTAATGAGTCACTGAATAAATACATCTGTATAAATTAGCCCACAATTTGCCTGTTGCAAAAACAAACAGTTTTGATTTCCTGTGTGAACAGCATGGCAAGCATTGTGCACATCTAGTTTTACTAAACAGTGAAGATGAAACTGTGGGAAGAGAAAATGTTCACAAACACGTACTTGCATGGCATCTGGTGGGATGCAGAGGTTCAAGCCTACTCTGCATCCCATTAAGTTGGAGTGGGGATGTGTAAGGCAGGGTGGGGCAAGAGGGGTCAGCATACAGATCTGGAGAATCAAAACCCCGAGGTCTTTAGAGCTATCATCTTGTTTTAAACTGGGTGTCCTCTGTGTCAGCATATATGAGAACAGCAGCAATAAATCATGTACCCAACAGCAGTGTTCAAGATGTTGTGTTTTGGTAGCATGGTGGCTTGAGCCTCCTTGCACTGGATCCTGTGTAAGACCAAAGTAGGAAATGTTCCACTCTCAACGTATTTTACAGTTCAAGTCTGAGAAGATGTAATAATACTTGGAAGGAAGACAACAAAACCAGTAATGAGGACTTGGGTTTATATAGGCCAGCTATTTGCACAGTCACAGTAGATGTTCCTATGCTTCTTGTGTCTGTTTTTAATCTCCAAGTATGGTAGTCCAAGGGTTTTACAAGTTACCAAGTCTGGAAAACTGGCTACCTGTTTTCTTTCCGTGACCCTCCCCCCCACCCGCCCCCCCCTTCCACCTCCCATGCAATGACTTCAGCTGAGGATATGTGGAAACAGAACTTAGTTCAATTCTCAGTCTCAGTCCTTCTGAGCTGAGTAGCGGGTTTGGCTGTGGAGCTGTGTTGCAATACAGTGAATAATATTATCGTGTCAGTCTCCCTAAAATTGCTGTCTGTATTAAGCTCTGGGTCATTTCCACAGGCTGCAAGGAGCTGCCTGACTGCTGGCACTAGACATGTGACCTTAGTGAATGTCTCCTTCAGTATCTACAGGCTGTGATGCGTCACACTGATACACATTTCTACCTTAACACTCACTCAACAGCAGCTTCCTAATGTGACAGTGTTTTTCTAATTCATAGACATCCAAGGAGATATTCATGATATTCATAGATATCCAAGGATGCCTGTGTAATGTTATGTCTCTTTGCCTAGCCGGTCTGATAAAATGGATATCCTCACACAAAGCCATTAAGCGAGCGGCTTATGATAGCATGCAGGAATAGGAACTTCAATGCTTATTCCACCCCTGTCCTGTTGCAGACATTTCTTCTGGAGATGACTGACTATACTGTCAATGAAATAGGTCTAAAGAATACTTAGCAAGATGTTGGGTCATTTTGGTAGCTTCTTCGGGTTGGAGATGACTTCAAAAGCATCTGGTAAACCTTTGTCTGGTCAATAGTATTCTGTATGAGTGGCATTTTCTAGGCCAAGAGTTGTGAGCTTTTGATGCAGCTGACTTCTGTCTCTCCTGCCATCAAGCACGGTCCTTACTTGTTGGCACACAATACTGTGCTTCCTCAACTTCTTTATGTCTCAGAATGCTACATGCAGGTGGAATTTGCTGGCTGCCTGCCAGCCCAGGGAACACATGGACCCTGCTAGAGGATGCACTTTTTAGGATCCACCAGCACCAACCAGCAGTGGTACACACAAAGCTCACTTCTTTGTGAGTGGCTCGTGCGCTGTGGGGGGAAAAAGCTGAGAGGTATACGGAAAGCACAGGATGAATTAATGAGCCAGCAATGCAGTGGGAAAGCCTAATCTGACCAGGAGGAAACAGGGAGAGCAGGGCTATTTAAACTTAACTTTTTAACAAAAAGATGCTTCCCTGGAAGTCTATTGTATACTGAAACAATAATTATGAAGTTGTTTATTGTACACACGTGAGTGCGTATATGTACACATGTGCACACACACACACATATATACACCTGCATATGATCTATACATACCTGACTGAGGCCAATTTGATTATGCAAAATAATGAGCAAGCTCATTATGGATGGGAAATTTGTAAACTCTTTCTTAGTGCTGAAGAGGTATTTGCAGGGGTTATCATTTGCCCAGCAAGGTTAACATCTCCAGGCCCCTGCTCTGGCCAAGGGGAAGGCAGAAGCTCCTCCTACGTGCTAAAGCAGCAAAGATAGATTTTTTTTTCTTCTGGTAATTTTCCTGTGGGAGAGCTTTTCTCTTGACAGAGACAGTCTCTTTGGTAAGATTGAATAAATGCCCATCACAGGGAAATGTGAATTGGAGAGGACAAATTTTTCTGGTTTTGAGAGAAGTGTCTTTAAAGTTAAGCTCCTACTTCAGTGTCGAAGACAGACTCGTGGCTTTTAGTTAGAAAGGAGGGCTCCTGGCTTTGCCCCCAGCTGCCAGCAGCAGGACCTGGAGGGGCTGCCCCACTTGCTGCAGGGCAATCTGGGGGCCTGAGGCTGCACTCACTTCCCCCTCGATATGCTCTGAGCCTTGGCTCCATTTCACAGCTCTTCATGGAAATGACTCCCTATTCTGGGAGGGACTCAGTCTCTTCTCAAATGATAATGCAATCCAGACATGAATTGGCAGAAATGTCATGAGACTTCTTATTTTTGTGTATTTCCAGTGTGAATGGTCTCAAAATATCCTGGGAAGGAAGACTTGGCATTTTTTCTGATGAACTGACACTGACCTGACAGCTTATTGTGGTTTCTTCCCCCAAAGACAGTTATATGGAAAAGAAACTGAAGAATCCCTTTCTCATCCCTAGTTGGTGGTTGTTTTTTTTTTTTTTTTTTTTTTTTTTCCCCCAGCTGTACTTATATTAAAAACTACCATTTTTCTACTCTGCATTTTAATAATTGCTGCTCTATCAAAACACGGTTGAACTCCACCTTTAAGCATACACCAACATTGACTCAAAACATATCAACCTCTGAATCATGTGTAACATGCATTTTAGGAGGTTCAGGGCACCAGGTAGAAGAGGGCAAACAAGAATTTAATATCTTCCTCTGAGCACAAATTCAGAGGGGCAACTTCTCTCAATATATGGGCCGGTTAGGATGACTTATCTCCTTCAGTGCTGGCACCTAAATTTACTGCCTGAAGTTGGGCGGAGTGAATAGCTGCTGGTTATTGTGTTTGCATCTTGAGATGACAGGATCCCTCTTTCTCTGCTTCCCTGTTTCTTCAGGTCACAGACAGGGGTTTCTGATATATCCTGAATGGTGGAGGGAGACAAAGTGTTTCACAGCCTTTTTCCAATATTGTTTTCATATGTGAAGGGGCTACTGATGTGGTACAAGAACAGTCACTGGGAAAAAGACTCTGAGGATGGACTGGGGTCAAGTACTGTTCTCAGAATCCTCTAACAGCTGGGAAACATGAGTGCCTGGTTTAGTGAGCTCTGATGTTGTACAGTGATAGGGAAGGACCTTAATACAGACCTTGGCCCCCAGTCCGCCCATTTTAGGGGAAGGTAGGCTAATTTTGAATTCTCTGCCTAATCTAGACCAGCTTTCCTAAGAAATGGATCCTTGAATGTCAAAACCACATAGGTGATTCAGGAAAGAAAATTACATTTCTTCATGTGTCTGTCCAACATATTTTTGAATGGGTTCAACAAGTGGGCATGAGCAATTTAGCCAAAGTGTCACAGGAGAGCTGTAGTGGAGTTAAGAACAAACACTGATCTTCAGCCTCATGGAGCTGACCTTCTTGTGGGCTGTTTTCCCAAACCAGAATGGCAGCATTTCATAGCATGTAAATGCATCATTTTTCATAAGATGAAAGATATGAAGCACTGGAGGGCTGGATCTACTGGGGTCTTCTTCTAGCTGTTTTTTGTTGGGGAGCTGAGTTTGTTGCCTGTCTCCTCTGGCCTTTCCTGGCATTTTGCCAGGGCCAGGCGCCTCTGTAGTTCCTGGATGTTGATCTTTAGCCACCAACCACTGAGATGCCAGAGCAGGTGGGACTGCTGCTCAGTGTGGAGCTTTTCTTCATATTTCTACCTCTCCCAAACACTTCTCAGTGGCAGAGGTGTGGCACCTATGGACAACTAAACTGCTTCTTCCATGGATGGAAAACTGGGAGAGAAGCAGGTGATCCTCATCAATCTGGTTTTGGGCTAGTGGCTGGGTTGAGCTGATAGTTTGTATAAACCTGATACAAAGTCTAATGTGTCATCTGGCCAAGCGTATAATTTTTAAAGCAAACTCAACTTAGGTATGTTGGTAACACCTGACAACCTGAATGGTTGTTCACAGAGAATTGAACTGCTGCACACTTGTTAGAAAGGCAGAAAACACAGTCAGTACCAAAGCTGCAAAAGCACTGCACTGGTAAAACATCATAGCTTGACAGGCACATCACAAATCTGTACTGCAGAAGAGTTTGAAATACAGTGTGTAGGAATATTTACAGACCACGTAGATTAAGAAATATTGCCGACATTGTTGGGGGAATCAATACATGAGGGTAATTATGAAATGCCACTGCCTTCTGAGGCAAAAAATATAGGTCCCTATCCTACCCTAAGAATACTTATTGTGGACCTTTATCATGTCTTTCTGAAAGCAATATAAAGTTCAAGGCATTTCTGTTCCTCAGCTGAGATATCTAACTGGAGGCAGTATTAGTCTATAGAAATGTGTCCATTTCTTCTAGTTCTTTTAAGGAAAATTAAAAAAATCCCAGAAAGCAGGATTAATGAAGTGATAAATGACAGGAGAAAGAAATATTTAAAATGCAGAAAATCTAAAAATTGTGAAAAAACAGATCCTCAAATTTTCATAGGCCTCCCTGTTTGATTCTGGGAATGTAAGGATCAAACTGAAGTATGTAATTTAGGATTTCTTTTTTTCTATTGGATTGCTATAGGTGTGATTTAGTTTTTCTTGTGCTAAAGCAGTTGTAGGGAGGAAAATGCCCCTGACAGTGTTTCAATATAGCCTCTGTTCATAGTTGCCAAGTGGATTTTAATTTTTTTTCTTTCTTATTGCTGGGGTGTGAATTATTATGTGGCCTGTCAAACATGTTGGAAATTTGACTATTTAACTCTTGTAAAGGAGAAGGCAACTCATCAATGCAGTAAAGCTATGAGCAGGATGGAGCTGGAGGCAGACTGGCCTCCTCAGCTTCAAATGCTAAAATTCATCTGAACTGCAGTGACATGGCCTGTGGTTGCTGCCTGGTTAGGCGCAGTCTGCAGAGAACGGGATCCACGGAAGCCATCTCAGACAGCTGAGAACGCAATGAACAGCAGAGCTGTTCCTCCGGCCCTTGATCCATCTCGGGAAGTCCAGCAAAAGCTGCGGTAAGGTCACGCACCAGCTAGTGCTTTGGTGCTGCCCAGGCAAGATGGCACTGCTAGCCTGATGTAAATGGTGCCTTAGCAGAGAATTCTGAAGTATTCCAGAATGGAAAGAACAAAGCTGTTAAGTGGACAGCCTTAGAAAAGAGGTGGTGAGTAGCAGGCATGTGTTGTACTAGGTCTTTAGATGCTAGTTGGATGAAGAGAAGTTACAGCAGAACCCAAGGGTTTGGAAGCAACCAAGGAGGAAGAGCCAAAAAATCTGGAGGCAGCAGAAGCTGAGTTTCTGCTAGCACCAGAGGCCCGTCGACCCAGCCCAAGCATATTGTTACTGTTTTATTAAAAGGGTTGATTTGGAGAATGTTGTGTTTGCAATTCAGCATCATGCCTCAGAGCCTTGATTTCAAGCCTTTATTTATATGCTTAATTGTTGCTATGGAAATTCAATATTTAAAGAGGTAATTATTGCTGATCTTGTTGCATGTGTCCATTTCTGATGTCCAGCTGTTAGCTCTTTAGCTCCAGTCTAGCAGATTAATTACTACTATTGATTACTTTGAGCTTCTCTCTTCACACCTGCAGTCTGTGTAATTAGCCGGTGGCCTCCTCTGAAAATTAGGAGCAGTTTCATTTTGGCACCTTGCCATTTCTCAGCCATGTGCCTTATACTGATGAACAAAAGCAAAGCTATTTTAAATAGAGATATCTGGGCAATGAACTCTGTATTTTTGAACTATCTGTGGATTACTCAAATTACTCTATGTTAGCAAATATTGCACCCCATTGGAAGACCCCTGATAGTAAAAGAACAAATAAATTCCAATGTACTGGTATTTGTTTTTGCTGCCCACTAGTCAGTACATGCCGTCCTGGCTATTTGAAGTTTATTGTCCAGTGCTTTTTTTCACTAAGTGGGACCCAGCTCTGAGTGAAATTATTTCTCCTTTCAACCTGCTTTCCTGAAGGGGAGTTTTCCTTTCTCTGCTGTGTGGGAGAGATTTTTGTTGTTCTTACTGGATGCTACCAGGGCACATCAGAGGAGCTTTAGGTAGGAGGGCAGGAGGCATATGTGTGTACCGAAAAGGCCTTCATCCATCCTCTCTCTTCCCAAGCACTGTGTTTGTCTGTTTTCCAGTGTGCCCACTCAAGGCTCGTCTTGGAAAGACATATCTGTGCCACATTCCCCTCTCTGCACATCACAAAGGCAAAGACTAAGTGTTCAAAGGCTCTATTTTAAGAAACAAAATATAATTCTTCTGCTGCCAGGGTCATGGCTTTCTCCTCACAAAAAACCCCCAAAGCCTTTTCTTTACGTGTTCTGGGTTGCTAAGCTCAGGTCATGCCAACGTTGTGTGATTTTGACATAAGTAGTGTGCTGGGTGGAAATGAGAGCATACGGACAATTGTGTCTTTGCTCTCTCTGGGTGAGCATCCACTCTAGATTCATAGCAGACCAACGGCAGCCCAAAAATACAATATGGGTGGCCTGTGAACCAAAGTATGCTGAAATTCAGCGTTCAGGAACTAACTTTAGTACTAATGCTGCATGACTTAATGTTGTCCACATATTAGCAGTTTAATGTGCCATGGTTCAGGGTTGTGAGTCTCCAGAGCCAAGGCAGCAGTGAAGGCCCTCTCTGCTTTATGGGTCAAACACCACCTTGAAAGTTGTAATGAAGTTCAGGAGAAGAGACTCATCCCCTTTCTGGTCGGATAAAGTAGTTGCTGTAGACTGTTTGGTACAGCGCTGGCCTCCAGACCAGAAGGTCCCCAGCTGGAATCTCATCACCGCCACTGTTTCTAGATTAAATTCTAAATTGTGTACTGTCATTTGGAGGCCTTCTGTGCAGGGTCTCACTGAGTCACCAGTTATTAGGAATGCCTCCTATTATCGCAGCCCTAAAAGCTATTTGAACAGAAGCCTAATGTGACTGTGATTTCCAAGGACCATTTGCTGTTATTGCAGCTCTGCTTTGCTGTGAGTGAGAAACAAACCAAAGTTGCTTTCAGATCACATGAAAGGGAGGGACAGGGAAGCAGTGGAGCTGGAGTGACATTCAAGCTGCCAACAAATGTAAATTCACCAAAAATAAACAATCTTTTTATTAACTAAAGCAGAGACATTTCTAATGCAAGAAAACAATCAGGTTGCTTTTCTTCAAGCAGGCATATTTTGAAATTCTTCTTGCTTTTCCAAGTAGCTGAAAAATTACCTGCTGAAGAAGTGTGCAGAACCTGCGTGCTGCCTCACCCCACGGGCCAGAAGGACCTTCTCCTCCGCAGAGGAGGAGGACATAGCAGAAAGGCAAATGCCTGCTCTCTGGGGGAGGAAGGTAGTAACTTGTGTGCACAGAATGGGAAACTCCAATTGCAAATACTATTCGAAAGACACAGATGCATGTCAGAAATCTATATAATATGGGAGAGTTTGGAGTCTGAACAATACAGTTTATGGGCTGGATTTCAGAGCAGTTGTGATTTTACTTTATTGCCGACTCTTTCTAAGACTTCTTAGTCTTAAATCACCTCCATAAAATGAAAGCTGAATTTTGCCCAAAAGAGGGATGATTAAGGTACTAGGAAAATAGGTCTCTCATAAAGAATTTTTTAGAAGTTCTGTTGTATCTACAGCTAAACGTGCTGTGAACAGCTTGCTTCTGTTCAGGAGGACTGATGTGAAATGGCATTGGTCCATTAGAGCTAGTGGTGCTGGGTCTCATGCTGGTTGAATATTTGGACAAATATTTGTATTAGTACTGTATTATACAGTTGTATACACAATTTAGCCCTGCCTTTTCCTTTGCCTAGTGCTGGGGTGTTTGGCAAGGATGAGGGGCTGCATCAAAGAGTCTATTTTGAGAATGAGCTGCCAGACATCATCTTCATATCAGATGGACTGCAGCCAGCCATGCTCGCAGAAGGACAGACGTCTGGCGAGAGAGAAGACAACTGAAAACTGGGGCCATTAGAAGAAGGCAGCGATGCTGCCAGCTATATTCCCTGTCCCAGCAGGATATATCCCATTTAAGATGTTTCTGTGTTGCCTCTAGCAAACAGGTCAGTAAATGCGGAAGGAAGGACAGTAGGATAATAGAGAGGGGGTCAAAAAGAAGAAAGAGCAAAAATGGGTTTGCATCCATTTTATGCATCCATATGCTCAGAGAGCTAGCTTGCTGTACTTGGAAATCTTTGAAACTTAGGACTGAAGTTTCAATGATTTCAAAGTGGCAAAAATCTCAACTGCAGCAGCAGACGTCACAGTTTCTGGACAGCCTGAGATGCAAAAAGGATATTCCTACCACGACTGTGCCCTGGAATCTAAAAGCAGCAACTGATCCAGTTTTGTTGAAAACTGGCAGCCTGGAAAAAATCAGGCCTGAATGTTCAGTCGAGTTACCTGAGCACCAGCAGCCTTTGTTACATGTTTTAAAACACCTACAGGCATTACTTTTGCCTGATGGAGACTGAGCCTAGGACAGCTTGCTCATACCCACACACAGAATTTGATCTCATGGCTTGGGTGTGTAGGTAAGGTGGTTGCCCCATATCTATGATTTGGCAGGTTCACCAGACTTAGAGATTGTGTCAGGGCCAGCTTGTTGAACCAAAGTGGTGGCAAGATAGAAGATTTCTAGGGTGACTGCTTTGCCCCTGAAGAAAGGTAAGGCTACTGGTAACACCTCTCGGAGGCTGCTGGTAAATGAAGAAGTGTTCTATCTACAGGCTGTGACTAAAACTGCCATTAAGGGTCTGCTTAAACTAAAGGACTAAAGGTTTGATCGAAGTGTCTCCCACACGCTGAAGTTCTTAAAGAAAGTTTGCTCAGCAAACCATTCATAGGCACCTGCTGGCATTGTCAAAAACTTTAGGGAGCCCAATTCAGAAGGATCTGAATGTGGGTGCTTTTGGAGATTGCTGCCTATATCGTTCTGCTGTCTGAATCTTTAGGTGTGTAAGCAGTAACGTGTTGCTGTGCTAAAGAGAGTGTTAAAGATATGACTTGAGCAGCCCATCACTTCAGACCCTTTATGAGAGGTCTCATCATTTAATTTCTTATCATTGCTGCAGCTACTTCCCTCCTTTTGCTAGATTGTGAGGTACAGACTCTGCCATCACATACTTCTGTGGCTCTCAGCACAGCTGGCTGAGACTCTAAGTCCTCCCAAGATGCAAACAGTAAAGAGGAATAAGAGCATGAGGCGGGTATGTAGTGACAGAAGTGAGATGCTCACAGCTGGCAAGTTGTGTGTCACTGGTTTGTAGATTTGAAATGCCATTTATATCCTGACTGCTTGTCTCAGTGCACTGACTTTGTTCATGTGCCAGGTGTTGCGTTTGGCCTTTGGCATCAGCCTGTGCAACCATCACTTCAGACCAGAACCTCATCTGAAGCTGTGCTGAGGCGCTGCACTGCATTGCCTTTTCCTTCCCCAGGATTTGTTTGAATTGCAATGCGTGTGATCCTTCCACTTAATGACACACCATGGTTGTACTTTGTCTTTTGTCACCTTGGGGTTTTCCTTTAGCCTGGTACAACTGGGAGCTGCTTTTGAGCCCTGATGTTCTGGGGTTTTTTTCACCAGTCCCATGAAAATCTTTTGCTCTTGCTGGAGAACACATCTGGGAGCACAGAGCATCAGGATAAACTTCAAGTCCTGATCTGCACTTGAGGTGCTTGTTAAATCCTGCTTCTCTGTGACACCAGCTCAGGAAACTCTTCCAGCTTGCTGTCTAAAGGAGTGGCCTGATGGAGACAGCAGCACACTCCATGTCAGGCTGCTCCTGCAGCGCTCCATCTGCCTTGTTTAGCTGGAGCATTTATTGTCCAAAGCCCTCCTGACAGGAAACATTCTGGCTGTAGTGAAGTATCCACAGAGATTATTATGGAATTTGTTCCCAAAATGTCTCCCAAACCCACAGTACTGACTTCTGTATCCTAACTGTCCTGCATCTGTTTCCAGCCTTGGAATATTATCTCTTAGGTGGAGGGGCTGGTGTAACCACACTGTTTCTTGGTATCCATTTGGCATCTATCTAGTTCATGAACTAAGCAAATAACAGGGTGCTACAAGGATTAAGTGGAAGCTGGGACAATTTAGGTTTATAAATATGACTAGATGTCTTCAGGAGCCATTTGAAATCCTTGATACAAAATCCCTTTCTTGAGAGTACTTATTTTATGGCTCACATTTTTTTTCTCTGCAAATGTCAGTACATGTACATGCACATGCATGTATGCATGTTTGTGCATAACATATATGAGCTATTTTTGTCCCTACATAGGGAAGACGTGGGTTGGTATATGTTTTCACGAGCCTGTGTGTCCCATCCACAGCATCAGCTCTCACCCTAATGAGCTGAAGCTACATTAGCAACATCCCAGGCAGATAAATTGACTTTAAACCTTGGTTTGATGATCCTACTAAGACATTCAATTAATTCTGTTTTGCTACAAGCTAATTTATGACTTTGTGTTTATTCCAAAAAATGTTGAATGTACAAATCAGTAGCAGACAAGGTAATGAATTATTCTACCTTCCTTCATGCTCTTGTCTTCACACTTCACTACTATAAGAATGGAAGAGGAAATTTGAAAGAAATGTCTTTTGATGTATGAAATGTGGATATTTTCTCATACTGAGCTGTATCTAACTGGTGTAAACACATAATCAAGCCCTCTAGGAGATGCTAATTAGTGCAGTAAATGTTAGTTTATTAATTGCCATTACATTTCTCTTTGTTTCATCAGTGAATGTGCCTTTTCAGGAGAACAGATTTGATATGGTGTGTCTGTAGAATTTGTTTGTGTTCATGGCAAATGAAGACAAGTAGCCTAGCAAAGCTGTGATGAATTAACAACATTCCGTTGTTAAACGTGCGATCAACGTTTCTGTAACAGAGTCCACGGAGTGCATGGGCTTCTGTGTGATCTGAGAAGAAAAACAACACAAAACAAAAAAACCCTGGAGGATTTGATAACTATTTTCTGCTCCATCTCTCTACTTGGTGTGTTTTTAATGAGCCCTCCAAAAGCACCGGTAGTAAAACTTTTTCCTTTTTGATGTGGCAGAATACACTGCCAAGACATACTGCAGGAGACGCACTTCAAAGGCAAACAACCAGTGAATACAATTACGTTAGGTGAGACTGTTGGGTGTAATTGAGTTCCTCCCATCCTTGGGAAGTGATAGGAGACAGTCCCTTAACAATTCCCTCTTCCTGCTCCTCCAGCTTGTCATTGTAAATCAATAGTTACCCTGTGATGCTCACATTTGTAAACTATACCATTATCACTTGCTACATTGCCCGTGTCAGGTACTGGGAGTTAAATAAAGGATCAAGTGAGATCCCCCTGTAAGCACCTGCATCATGGTGTATGGAGAGGGCAGAACCAGCAAAGCCTGGAAGACATCCCTTTGCTTCTGCGAAGGCTGCCAAAAATTGTTGGAAATGCTCATGCCAGGAGGTGCTGGGGCTTCCAGGAAGCAGAAAAGAGCGTGGTTGTCCTGGCTGCAGAGAGGGGTCAGAGCTAAGGTGTGGGCGTGGCAAGCTTGTTGTTCTACACTATCCACATCATCACTAGGGGCCTTGGTTTTGGAGGAGAAGCTGGGCATCCCATCAGAAAGTGTGCCACGTTTGCCTTCCCCTCCACAGTGGGAGGGTGTTTGGGCCAGCACCCATCTGTTTTTGTTCCCCATACCCCATAGAGAATACCTTTTTTCGGGTAAAAAACCTCCTCCCTTTGTAAACTTTTGGTATTAATATTGTTGTTATTATCAGGCATGTCTTATTCCATTGCTTTTTGCTTTCAATAAAATGTTATCCCAACCCATAGTCTTTGCTTTTTTCCCTCTTTTACCAGAACAGGCGGGGAGAAGGGGAGTGACTTATTTGGAGTTTAATTTCCTGCTGGTGTTAAATCATCACAGCTGCGTGTGTTGAAGCAACTTGGTGTCCCAGAAGGACCACTGTGGAAAGCAACAATGTCTGGGTGTGGATATAGGTCATAGCTTGACCAGGCTCTCAGGATCTACTTTTAGACTTTGTATGGAGAGAAAGGATTTGCATGTTTTTAATCACTTGGCTTGTGATGTCAAAACACAGGAGGGGGTGTTTCCCTTCGCGGGGGAAAATGAGCATTTGTTGTGTTTTCATGGATTTTGGCTGAGACAAACCAAAACGCAGATATCTCTTCATACTCCTTTCCCTGCAGAAAAGGTTCTACAAAGCCTTACACTATGAAATGTAGAATATTTTTCATCCTGAGAAGTGAAAAAGCTTTCTAATTTTCTTCATTTATTTGCCTAGAAAATTTCAGTAGACCACTGAAAATCTGAGGCTGGGATTCTTGTTTCATCTTTGTCTTTGAGACCAAGGTTGCTTTGCAATGTCTTTGAATAGCTCGAGTCCCACCCTAACCCTGTTCAGGACATCTTCTGTTTTATATTATTATACAAATAACAACAGGCCCATGTCAGAAACTTCTAGCTTGGACTTCTAAGGGTGTGTGTTCAAGAGGCAGAATCTTTCTTGCCCCTTTCCCTTAGGCAGATATCTCGCCTCTGTGCTTCTGTAGAAGTCAAAGGCAGGCATGGCTGACTGTCTGCTGGGACTCTGCATGGCAACAGTGGGTGTTGCTGCTGCAGATCTTAATTGGCATTAAGTCATTGGTTTATTTTTTGGTGATAAATAAGCATAACTAGTGTATAAATAGGTGGTTCTACACTGAATTCGAAGGTTCTGTCCAAATGTTTGCATAATGAGTGCGGAAAAAAATATTGGAGCACCTTTTATTTTCCAGATTGAGAAGATTTTTTAAAAATTGTAGTTTTTGTGTTCTGTGTTATACTTCAGCACAGCTTGAGCAAAATTTCATGTTGTAAGTAAGGGGGCTTCAGTTTTTTTGGACTCTAGTGGCAGAAGTGTATGGAGGATGGACCTAGCTTAGAAATTTGCTACAAATCTGGAGATAGAAACTGGCTTATCCTTTGAGACACGCTCCATATATGCAGAATCTATCTGAATAAATGAGCCCCTTACTTAACTGGGAACGTACTGTATATTCCATCTGCAGACTGAATGATTGCTCCATTTCAAGCCTCCTGACTCCCATGGAGCCATCTGGTACATGCTAGTTTGTACGAATAGGTGAGGATTCCTGCTAACACAACAGTCTTCAACTAAGCAGAGTGCTGATATTTAGCACTCTGCTTCACATCTGCGAGCAAAGCTGCAACAAAAACCCTAACATTTTCTGTGCTTAATATTTAAATGAACCTTCCTTTTTCTCCTGGAAAACCTGTTGTATGGGAAAAATTCAAGCAATTACATCATAAAATGAGTTGAGCTATTAATATACCCAACTAAGCAGAGATTTCCTGTTATGTGGCATGGTGATTTTTTTTTTTTTTCCCATTGATTACTTAGGGCTGAGTGGGGAGGAAGGTGGGAGAGGAGAAGGAATGTGTCATATAGATATTTTAATATCACTTTGATATATAATCAGAAAATTAAGCTAACGGACATCATTCAGGTCTGTAGGCAGAAGCAGGCTGGTCATAGGACTTACCAATAGGTGTGCAAAGGTTGTACCCTTTTTGGCTGCCCTACTGTGTTGGAGGTATCCACATGAGATTGGTGGCCTGGCACAACCTTTGTTATGAAGGAGCATTTGTGGTAGATGAGTCACTCCAAAGGGTTTCAGTGAAAGAACAGAACAAGGTGGATGGGGGAGAAAGTGAAATGGGCTGAAATCCAAAGGGTTACCTGTATCACAGAATCACAGAATCATTAGGTTGGAAGAGACCTTCAAGATCATCAAGTCCAACCCATGCCCTAACACCTCAACCAAATCATGGCACTGAGTGGCACATCCTGTCTTTTTTTAAACATATCCAGGGATGGTGATTCTACCACCTCCCAGGGCAGATAATTCCAGTACTTTTTCACTCCTTCGGTTAAAATCTTTTTCCTAATATCCAACCTATATTTCCCTTGGCACTGCTTAAGACTGTGTTCTCTCATTCTGTCAGTCGCTGCCTGGAGAAAGAGACCAACCCCCAGCTGTCTACAACCATGCTTAGGAAGCTGTAGAGGGTGATAAGGTCACATCTGAGTCTCCTTTTCTCCAGGCTAAACAACCCCAGCTCCCTCAGTCGTTCTTTATATGGCTTGTGTTTCCAAGCCCCTCACCAGCCTTGTTGCCCTCCTCTGGATGTGCCAAGCATCTCAACGTCCTTCCTAAACTGAGGGGGCCAGAACTGGACACAGCACTCAAGGTGTTGCCTGACCAGTGCTGAGTACAGGGGAAGAATGACCTCCCTGCTCCTGCTGGCCACACTATTCCTGATACAGGCCAGGATGCCATTGGCCCTCCTGGCCACAGGACACACTGCTGGCTCCTGTTCAGCTGCTGTCACCAGTGCCCCCAGGTCCCTTTCCTCCTGGGCACTGTCCAGCCACACCGTCCCCAGCCTATAACACTGCAGGGAGTTATTGTGGCTAAAGTGCAGGACACAGCACTTGGACTTATTAAACCTCATCTTATTGGACTCTGCCCATCCATCCAGCCATTCCAGGTCTCTCTGCAAAGCCCTCCTATCTTCCAACAGGTCGACACACACTCCCAGCTGAGGGTTGTCTGCAAATTTTCTAATGAAAGACTCAATATCCTCATCCATACTGTCAATAAAAATATTGACCCGAGCTGGCCCCAGCACAGACCCCTGAGGGACACCACTGGTGACTGGCCACCAGCTGGATGCAGCACCGTTCACCACCACTCTCTGGGCCTGGCCATCCAGCCAATTCCTAACCCAGCCAAGAGTGCTCCTGTCCAAGCCACAGGCTGCCAGCTTTTCAGGAGTGGGAGACAGTGTCAAAGGCCTTGCTGAAGTCCAAATAGACACCATCCACAGCCCTTCCTGCATCCACCAGGCAGGTCACCTGGTCACAAAAGGAGATCAGGTTTGTCAAACACGACGTACTCCTCCTAAACCCATGCTAGCCAGGTCTGATACCCCAGCCATCCTGCGTGTGCTGTGTGATAACACTCAATATAAACTGTTCCATTACTTTACCACGCACTGAGGGCAGGCTGACTGACCTATAATTACTAGGATCCGCCCTCTCACCCTTTTTGTGAATAGGCTTCACATTGGCCAGCTTCCAGTCATCTGGAACCTCATTGGTGAGCCAGGACTGTTGGTAAATGATGGAGAGCAGCTTTGCAAGCTCATCTGCCAGCTCCCTCATCACCCCGGGATGGATCCCATAGATTTATGAACATCCAAGCAGCTCTGCAGTTCTCTGACTGCCTCCTCCTGGATAACAGGGGGACCATTCTGCCCCTGACACCATCAACCAACCCAGGAGGACAGCTGTCCTGAGGACAAGCCGTCTTCCCACTAAGGACTGAGGCAAAGAAGGAGTTAGGCACTTCTGCCTTCTCCTCGTCTGCAGCTACTAGGTTCCCTCCTGCATCCAATAGAGAACAAAGGTTGGTCTTACCCTTCCTTTTGCCACTAATATATTTGTAAAAACTTTTTTTATTAGCCTATACAAAATTTGTCAAATTAAGTTCAAATTGAGCTTTGGCCTCCTTAATTTTTTTCCTACATGCCCTAGCAACCCCATTAAATCGTTCCTGACAAACCTGACTCTCCTTCCAAAGATGATACATCCCCATTTTATTTCTAAGTTCCTCCAAAACCTCCTTGCCCATCCAGGCTGGATGTTTACCTCATCGACTCATCTTTCGGCACACAGGGACAGTCTGTTCCTGTGCCCTCAGAATCTCTGTTTTGAAGCACTCCCAGCTTTTCTGAAGTCCTTTGTTCTTAAGGGCTGCTTCCCAAGGAACTCTCTGAATAAGTCTCCTAAATAGGCCAAAGTCTGCCCTCCAGAAGTCCAGTGTAAGAGTCTTATTGGTGCTCCTCCTGATTTCACCAAATATCAAGAACTCTATAATTTCATGATCACTCTGCCCCAATTGGCCTCCAGCCACCACATCTCCCACCAGCCCATCTCTATTTGCAAACAACAGGTCTAACATAGTGTCGTGTCCCCCCCGGTGGGCTCACTCACCAGCTGTGACAAAAAGCACTCTAAGAACTTTCTGGACTGCCTCTTTTCTGCTGTATTAAGTTCCCAGCAGATGTCTGGCAGTTGAAGTCACCTACAGGAACAAGGGCTGGTGATCCTGAAACATTCTCCAGCTGCTTATAGAATAAGTTGTCCACCTCCTCTTCCTGGCTGGGTGGACAATAACAGACTCCCAGTAGGATGTCAGCCTAGTGGGCTTTCCCTTTAGTTCTTACCCATAGGCATTCAACTCCATCATCATTAGTTTCAACACCGATAGCAACAAAATCCTCCCCAATATAAAGGGCCACCACTCTACCCCTTCCCCCTTTCGTGTCTCTTCTGAAGAGCTTGTAGCCATCGAGTGCAGTGCTCCAGCCATGTGACTCATCCCACCACGTTTCTGTGATGGTGACTACATCACAGCTTTGCTGTTGCACCATGGCCTCCAGTTCTTCCTGTTTGTTACCCATGCTGTGTGCATTTGTATACATGCACTTCAGCTGGGCTACTGATTTCACCCCTAACTCAGGCTTACCACCCTTGGGCCTGCTTCCAGAGAGCCCAGCTGCATGCCCTTCCCCCTTCAAACCTAGTTTAAAGCCCTCTCAATGAGTTCTGCCAGTTCATGAGCTAAAATCCTTCTGCCCTTAACAGAGAGATGGAGCCCAGCCAGTTTCAGCGGGCCAGGTGCTGTAAAAGTTGTCCTATGTTCAAAGAACCCAAAATTTTGCAGATGACACCAGTCCTTGAGCCACTTGTTGATAATGTGGGCTCTTCTATTCCTTTCATCATTCTTCTCTGCCACCAAAGGGACTGAGCTGAACACTACCTGTGCTCCTGCCCTATCAATCACTTGACCCAGGGCCCTAAGGGCCCTTTTAATTGCCCTGACATGCCTCTTTTCAATCTTGTCACTGCCAGGCTGGAGTATCAGCAGTGGGCAATAATCATAGGGCTGAATCAGCTCAGGAAGTCTCTCAGTGATATTTCGTACCAAGCCCCCAGTGAGACAGCAGACTTCCCTGTGGGATGGGTCTGGTTGACACACAGGACCCTCTGCTCCCCTCAGAAGGGAGTCACCCCCTACAACTGCCCGTCCTTACTTTTTAATGTCAGAGATGGTGATCCACTGACAGGTGAAGTGTAACTCTATCTGGGAGGCCCACTGGGCAGATCACTTTCTTCTATGCAATCTGGCTGACCCTACAGATCCAGGACCTCATACCTATTCTGAAGTGGTACGGCTAGGGGATGGGGGTCGGGAGGAGTTTTTATTATTACATCCCCAAGTAGGGACCCATCTCCACTCCCCTTCATCTACCAGGTGTCCTCCTATTGCCTGATAGTGGGAGGCATGGGAGTAATCTGACTCCTGGTGGGCCTCCCTCAAGGATGGAGGGGCGGAACTACACCAATCTATTTCCCTTCCACTTTCCCTAATACTCCTTGGTCTTTCAATTTCCTCCTTAAGATTGGCCACCAGCGAAAGGAGATCATTCACCTGTTCACACTGCAGGCAGGCCCCTCCTGCAATGCCCCCTGGTACCACTGATAAGCTC
Source organism: Hirundo rustica (assembly GCF_015227805.2). Classification (NCBI taxonomy): domain Eukaryota; kingdom Metazoa; phylum Chordata; class Aves; order Passeriformes; family Hirundinidae; genus Hirundo; species Hirundo rustica. Next base: position 92,619,888 of record NC_053450.1, read on the forward strand.
AAACACTCTGCACTGGAAGGGGTCTGGACAGATGTCTACTCACACTTTTATTCTCTGGTACAGAGATCCACAGATATATTTGAGACACCTAATATGTAGCTGGAGAGACCTGGGTGCTCTTTGTCAATACAAAAAGAATAGAGCCATAAGATCCCACTTTCCCCCAGACACTGCTCAAGGTCCTATAGGGAAGGAGGTCAAAAGGACTTTGCAGCTACTGTGTGGAAAGTGCTGCTGTCCTGGGCTGGACAGTGGTTAACCTTCATGCCTCTGGAACCTGTAGGAAAGTCTCAGCACAGAAAAGTCCTACCAAGTCTTTCTCTCCTCAGATATTTTACTGAGTGTAGGTTACTTAAGATTTTGCTTAGTCTGGAATGACACCCACATCAGTAGTAGACACCTGTCTGGTTTCCTTTTGACTTTATTCATTTATTTATTTAAGCAGCAAAAATAATGATGGGTCTTTCCAAAGTAAGTGCCTTTTTTTAACCTTTGGAGCTAGCTCTTGCTTCTTATGCATCTTGACTAACGGGCAGTCAGTGGGGATGGTGCCAAGACTCATATTCGCTCACACCATGGCAAATACGTGGTTCAGCAGTGTAGGATTGGGTCTGTGAAGATTCTTGTGATTCATGCCACTGCAATCTCACTTTGTTTTGGTAAATGTTGCCCCTCAGACCTGGGATCTCTTATAAACTGGGATCTGTGCTCACATGCCTATTGCAAAATACAGCCTGCTAAAAACAGCTGTAAGGAGCTCCCTTTGTCTGGTTGGGGTTCTTCACTTAAGTGCTTGTGGTGCCTGATTAAATTAGTAATCAGAGATATAGTCGTGCTATTTTGTGACTCTGAGAGCCTTGATTGTGGATTATATTTACATACTGCAATTTCTTTCTAAATGGAGCTCTTTGTATTCAAGGACTTTAAGAGTCTTTCAGCCTGCAATAAAATCCAGTTTGCTATAGAGTCTATTTCTTGCTGTGGTGCCAAGCTCTTGGTTGGGCACGCCGTGTGAAACAGTTTTTCATTTGCACAATAAATATGGCGATGTAAGAGTTCATGTATGGTGCAGTGGTTTTGTTGACCCTCTGCACTGAAAAACTGCATGATGACAGGCTGGCAGATACATTGAATGCCTTTTGAGGCAACAAGATTGTGTTGCCTCAAAAAACCAGAGTTTCCTTTTTTGTCAGAGGTTGGCTTGAACCAAAGCCACATAAATTGTACCAACAAACGTTGTGGTATTTAAAGTCCCTGCATGCACCCAAATGCTTTGGCCTATCCCTGGTTAAAACAATAGGGCTGGAAAGTCAGGCACCCCTTACAGAATATTTTGTTGTGTTTAAAATCCACAGTGTATGCTAAGACAGTGGCTCTGTCACATGCATGTATGGAGTAGATGTAGGCGGGAGGAGATCTGACTACTCTGCTGATTTGGAGGCTCCAGAGCCATTCAGGTGAATCCTGTGGTTGGGAGTCCCTGTTTAAAGTTTCTTCTAGTCCTGTTCAGAACAGGAACATAAAACTTGATCTTTTGCATCAGCTCGGCTGTATTTACTCGGAAATACAGCAAGGGAATGTGCAGGGAAAGTGAGAGGACTCAACCTGCCATGACAGGGTGCTCCAGCATGAAGGAAACCTTGGGCCAGGCTATAGTTTAAATCATGTCAGAGTGGGCTCTAGTCACTTAGGGCTTTCTCTATGCATGGCCAGAAATTTCACCCAGGGCTTGTGGAAACTTTGCAGGATGGGTTTTCTTGCTTGTTTTGCTTTGTTTTGCTTTTTTTCCCTCTCCCTTCTGGAAACTAATGGTTTTTCATGAAAAACATCACACTTCCTTCTCTGATGTCATTTGATTCAAGCTCTGAAAAATTCCTGATCATCTTTATTGGGCATCATTAAAAAAAAATAAAAATTAGGTGACTTTTTCTAGCAGTACAGTTAATTTGAATACCTTACATTAATACTAATGAAGGTCCTGTTTATAAATGTGTCAGTGGGGTTAAAACAGGTAATTATATTTCTTGCTTTACTACCCTACTGAAGTAGTACTTCAAATCTCTGTGTTTTAATTTCCCTTCTCCCATTACTTGCCTTCTCCATAAAAAATTTTTGGAACTAGATTTTTATCACTTGTGCTAGGAAATGGAACTCTGATCTCACTTGGATCTTTGTATTGCTACAAAGGAAATAATACTCTATTTAATGTAGTACCTTTAATAATTATTTTGAGGTACCTTAACAGCTAAAGTAGCCATTGAGCCTATTAGAATGGTGAAGTCTTTGGATGAATTAACAGACCAGATGCACAGATAAACTTAAGCACTTATAATGGAATTCACTCTTTCCAGAAAATTAGAGTACCATCTTGCAGATTGTTGGAATGATGCTGCCTAATGCCATATTCCTTCTGCCACAAAATTGTTGCACTAGTGAACTGAAGAGTCCTACAGGATAGCAAATGGATCAGGAATGCCCCTGGGGTGAACTCTCTTTGAGTACAGAGGGTTTCTGTTCCAACAGCTGGAGCTGCACTTGCCTCTTGTGCTTCCTCTTTTGGCATAGATGTGCCTACCAGCTTGTTGAAACAACCTGCCAGGCCAAAAGGCAAGTCACCCTGGCATGGAGGCAGCTGTACCCACTGTGATTTTGTGCCTCTAAGAAGGCTCCTATCCCTGTTCCTGGCCAACAGCAGGTGCTTGGCAAAGAGCGTGCGAAGGGTGACATGAGCAGGGTGACACGTCCAAACACCCTCTGGTTGCTCCATGGCTCTTGACCATGGCTGGTCACGGCTCAAGCTGGCGCAGGGACCCGCCAGTGTGAGGGCAGACTTTTGGCAGGGTGTGTAAATCCGAGAGCCAAGCCTGAGGGGAGGGGAGGGCAAGGAGGCACACACGAACATGAAGTAGAGGGGGTGTCCCCCAGGCAGGCTGCAGCTTGCTTGAGGTGTTCTTTAACAAGCAGCTCTATCTGCCTGGAATGTGGTGTCTCCAGTACAGTCCTGCCTGATCAAACCAGCCTTTGTCCTTCAATAATCTTTTGAATGCACCGGCTGTCATGTCTGTTTTTGCTGCTGCTAAGTCATATTTAGTGATCTCATCGTTCATGGGAGGAATGTGACTGTTAGGATTTTTTCTCTGTTACGTGTTTCATTTGGGGTATCCCTTATCTTGGATCAATGTTCCCCAAATCGCAGAGGTTACAGACTGCCCTTTAGCATAGTGTAGGAACAGAAAAATATGGCATATAGGTGCAATCGCACCCAGCCCTTTTATTGGTATGTACAGCCTAGTTGTGATCTTGAAGGAGCCTGTTCCTGGGGGGTCCATGTGTTGTTTAGTGTTAATGGCAGGCCATAAAATCCTAACCCAGGCTTCCTCCTGAGTCTGAGTGCCTCTGCTGGTAGCCTGCTGCTCTTGATCCAGGCTCTATGGCTTCATGCAGTCAAATGCTTTTATTTTATGTGGTTGGATGTAATGGGACTCACCTGTTTCAACTGCCAAGCTAAGTCAGCAAAATAACCTTGAATCTCGGTAAAGATTTCTCCTAGTCTGCAATCACTGGATTTCTGCTCCCCTCCCCAAAATGTTAAACTCCCCTTCTCTGCCATTTGGAGAAAACCCAAAGCTGTCCAAAGCATCAGAGCAAGAACTAAAGCTGTTACAGTCATAGAGTTTCCGTAGGTAGCACCTTTCATGTTGGTTACTGAACTTTTTGAGGGCCTTCTTACTATGGCACTGGAATTGCTTGGTGGCTTGTGTGGAACAAAAAAAATGGGACTAAAATTGTGGCTGCAAAAGTTTAAAGGAATACAGTTACTGTGTGTTTGTTAATTCTATCTTTGCAGGAGGATAGCAGCTGCTTTTCTTTTCTTTTTTAACAGATGGAGTGATTTCTCATGTAGTGTTACAGTAATGACCAACGTGACACAGAAGGAAAATTCTGTGACAATATGGTGAGCAAGATCTTATTGACAGCTCCACTTGGTTGTAATTTGTAAGCTCTATATTGTTGCTCTATTCTTTTTTTTATACCCCCACCTCCCAAATGCTGCCTGTCTTTTTTGCCATATAGAATTAGATTTCAAGCTGAATCAAACAATTTAATTTGAAGGCTTAAAAAGCTTCTTAGCTAAAAGCTGTTCAAAATGTTCACAAGAGTTTACATCCCATCATAAGTTTAAAAAAATAATAAAAAAAAATAAAAGCATTGCATTATGAAATGATGGTACAAAAAAATTATCCTGTATTTAATGTCTCTGTTGAGACAGCTGCCTCGATTCCTTCTGCAGCAGCTGATACCTTCTCAAGGAAGGGAATTTCTCCCTTTGCAGAAGGAAGCTTAGCCCTAGCATTAAGGAGAGCACAGCCCAAATGTGGACCATGAATGATCAGAGAGTACTGCTTGTAGCCTGCACTATGGCTAAACAGTGCGCAGGGGCTGGAAATAAGCACAAGGACATGACTGCTGACCAAAGCTTGTGACTTCTGCCATGCACAGAGGTGCCCAAAGAAAATGTCACTATCCATTTGTAGAGCTGAAAATCTACCTGGGGACCTCCACCCACAGCCCCTCTTTTGCAAGACAGCATTAACTTTGTCACTATGTGCATTACTCTGTTAGGCAAAGGGCTCTGAAAGTCCCCACAATCTTCTCAGTTAGCCTTATGGGGAGCAAGCCGCAAGGCAATCTATTTATGGGATAGATAGGAGGTTGTTCTACTCTTCCTTTGATTCTGTTAAATTTGAAACTTGAAAAAACAAAAGAAGAATGTTTATTAGCTTTATATTAGAAAAGTGAAAAGTAAAAAATGCAGTGGAATTTTTTTTTTTTTTTTAAAGGGAATGTTGCAAAATAACAGAGATACTATATTTTCTGAGGGTGACAAGGATGATAGAACCATCCAGTGAATTCAGCAACAGTGTAAAGCAGAACTAGAGACTATCAGGACAGTATGAGGACAGGTGGATCCTGCATGTGCTGCAGTCCTGACCTTCTCTGCTCCTGAGGGTTTTATAATCATCCATGCTCCTGAGCACTGTGGACTAGCAAATTCTGCTCTTGGAAAGAGCTCCCCAAAAAATAGTCCCGAGGTTTGGTTTTCATGTTTGCTACCAAATGCCAGTGGCTCTAACAATCCTATTGCACAGTGTGTACAGTGCTAACACAGCTATTTCTTTATAACAGGGAGAAATGCCCCTAAGAGAGATATTTTCCTTTACAGTTCATAAATGGGACTTAACTTTTTGTGTTTCCTACACACACAAAATGAGGCTTATTTGATCTCTATAGCAGATTTGTCTTTAATTTCTGGAATTAGTGGAAACTTGTGATAGCGTTTTTCAGAAGGTTATTTTGAATAGGGGGAGATTAGAATGATTCTTTATTTCACATTAACTGCCTTTAAGATTTCTCCAAGTGAAGGGCTACCAGCCTGCTGCTCAGTGACTAATAAATTTGATTCATCCTCACTCCCCACAGGGTTATCCTCCTTCTTACTAATGTTTGACATTTTACATTTTAATTAAAATCACCCTCCAAGCAGCAAACCACTAAGAGACTGACAGATATTCCTACTGCAACAAGATATAAAAAAAAGGGCAATTTGCTAACTGTATCTTCAATAGTGCCTCTCACTTATCTGCTACGTGAGCACCTAATGTGTGTGTGTGTGTGTGTGTGTATTAGACAAGGCAATGCCTATCTCAATATTCAGGGTGTTTCCAGTGCCTGAAGACACTATCTTTCAATGTCTGCATCCAGTAGGACCAACTGGGACCCAGGAGTAGCAGTGCTTGCTTGATGCTATACGAGCATGTCTATCCTTCCCTTCTCTTGGGCTGCAAGTTTCTGTAGCCTAAGAGAAGGGAGAAAGGGCAAAGAAGAGCAAAGTAACTCAAAGCTTTAAAAATGATTGTGATAAAAATACTGCAGATTGCCTTATCGGGCTGATGGCTGCTCCAGCCATTGCTGAGGGGCTAGTTTTATGGGACTCCCCTGCAGAGGGGAGCAGAATGAGGATGACTGGTGGATAAACCTGGTGGGCAGGTGTGGAGAGGGTGTTTGTGTGAAGAGCTGTTATTAGTCAGCACATTAAGATGTCACAAGAAGCTGAAGAGCAGGCAGCAAAGCTGGTGTCGGTGGCAGCATGAAGGAGATGTGGGAAATGAAGCAAGAGGCTGGAGTGCATGGGAAACCTGTGAGGGGCACAAAGTTGGAGATCAACATCACAATGTGCTTAGAAGGAAGAGGAGGTGATGCCACTGCAAAGGATTGATATCCCTTGCAGAGGTGAGTCTTTAGGCCTCAAGAGGGGAAGTAATAAACGCTTTGATTATTTGAACAGAAAAAAGGAAGACCTGAAAATAGGGGAGTGGTTTTTTTTTTTTTTTTTTAACTGCTCTGTACATAAGTCAGAGAAAGGATAGTCCATATAAGTTCTCCTCTAGTGTACAGAGCTTGATGACAAGATGATGGTAGAGCCAAAGAGATGAGGATGGATGCAGACAGAGGGACAGAGCAGCGCCGTAAATACACTGGGGAATTGTTGCCTGACTATATATGGAGAGACAGAGGAGGGAAAGACATTGATCCACTGCCTTAGGAACAAGCATGAAACCCAGAACAAACCCATCTGCCTATGAATCTTATCTGCCTTTGACAGAGAGCCCTGGTGAGACATGTCCAGGTGTTCATGAAAAAACAGGTTTTTTTTAGATAGCAGTGGCTGGGTGTGTACAAGGTAAGAATTCCCTCTTTCCTCATGCAGTATAAGTGGATAAGTTGTGAGAGGGCAGTGACACAGCCTACACCTCACTTGTTTCTAACCCAATACAGCATCTTCCTGATTCTCACTGGTGTCTCTTCCTCCATCTCAAACCCAACAACAAAAAATATTTTTCTCATATGTACCAAGGTTGCTGGTATTTAGAATTTGGTTTCAAATGTCTTTAGAAAAGACAGCATGCAGAAAGATCTTGCAAAATCCTGCAGGTTACAGGCTTCTCTGGGCCTTTCTGAATTATGGTATGAAACTCAAAGGAGTAGCAGAGAAATGACAACCTCCATTCATGTGACATTCTGCTTGCCCTTCGGAGATGAACAGTGGAATATGAGACTTCTGAAGAGAAATAAACTGAATAAAGAAGAAGGTGGCTTAGGTATATTGGTACAAATATATGGGGAAAGAGAGAAAGCTGTAAGGCAGGTGGCAAGGTTTTGCATTCACAGCTCATTTCTCCTCCCCTTTGGAACAGAAAAGTCAGAGGAACATGGAAATGATCTGCATTTAAGCATTGTCAAAAACAATCAAGTGGAATGGACTGGTCTTCTGTAACTCCAGGGGGACATTTGTTTTTGGTTTGCTGGAATAGCTGCTAGATAAAAAACCTTCTGTGTCATGTTGTCTTGGAAATAACAGCTTGGTGGATAGAAGTTGCTCTAAGAAATAGTGTCTGTGTCTCCTCATGACCTGGTCCCTAGGAAGCAATTAACAAAAAATGGTAGAGTGCCCCCTCATGCATCCTGATGTCTCAACTTTATGTGGAAGAGTGTCAGCCCTGGTAGTTCCTGAGTGCCATTGCTAAGTGTCTTTGTGTGATTATGATGGAGAGGATCCTGGCTGTTTTCAGAAGCAAGTTTAGAAACTGCAAGGGCGTGCAGATGCTTTGTCAGACTTTTTGAGTGCATACACTCAGAGGAGAGGAGAGGAGAGGAGAGGAGAGGAGAGGAGAGGAGAGGAGAGGAGAGGAGAGGAGAGGAGAGGAGAGGAGAGGAGAGGAGAGGAGAGGAGAGGAGAGGAGAGGAGAGGAGAGGCGATAGGAAGCAGACACCATGTCTCAGGAAAATGGCTACAATGCTGTACAAATTCTTACCCTCCATCAGCCATTCCTCAGATATGTTGAGTCATAGGTTAGTCAACAGAGGCATGTAGAAGAAAAGAAGCCCAAGCTAGCTAAACAATCTGAATTTAAAGGGAACTGATTAAATTCCATTAAATCCCTGTGTAGATGTCCTTGTTCAGAATTAAGGTAAAGTAAGATAAGTATCATAAAGGCCAAGTTAATTCTGAAGGAGAATATGTAAGCAGAGATTTAATGCATTTTTAAATAATCCATTTTAGCAGTTAATTCAGATTAACTGTACTCAGTTTTCCTCTCTGGCAAAGCCCTTCAAGTGAACAAGATATGGAAAACCACCAATCTGAGCAATGTAATGTTTTTAAAGATCCTACGCTGCTGGTTACAGATAATTGGTGTCACAGCACCCACAGCACTCCTGTATTGAATGGCTGCATGCAGACCTACCTGTGTTGGTGCTCTCGGGGGAGGGGGGGGACAGTGGTCTTGGGAAGGACTTGCTAGGACCATCCTTGCTTCCAGGAAAGTGCTATGACAAATGCTAAAGCATGCTGGCAAAGGCCTTGGGTAACCTGCTGCTACAAGGAATTTTGATCGTTAATGGGATGTCTGTGCTAGCAAAGTGAATACTCCTCAGAATGAGTGTGGAGTCAGCTGATACCTGTCTGCCCACAGTTTGTGTGCTAGAGATGCAGGATGCAGTGTGAATCTTAATGGTTTTCCTCCTACTTGGAGTGATGTATTCTTGGGCCAAATCCTATCTTCACTCTTTTGTGTAAACAAAGCATTGCTTAGCCCCATGCAGTCTCTAGTTTAAAAAGTCAAAACCTGGAGTTTAAGCTTTACTATTGATTTAAAAAAATATATTGCAAACAATAGCTTAAAAGGAAATGGGAGATTATGAATAAATAATAAGGTGCATAGGTGTACAGGGAAAATACAACAGTCTATAAATATAGTTAAGAATTCAGTTTTGCAGTAAAAAGAAAAGGCATAAAAATGTAGATGACTAAAGCAATATGTGTGCAGAGGAATAATAATATACCATGAATTAAAATACGTAAGTATTGGGGACTAAATTGCTTTTACTACTCTATACATTTTTTTAAAGTACCTAGAGGCCTTCAGGTATGAGTGCTAAAATAAAAATATTATTATTATGGATTTTGGGGGGCAGATGAGTTGAGACTCAAGGATGTCTCCTGTGCATTAGCTCTGTTGCATGTGGTTAAACACATTGGGCCAAATTTATCCCTGGCCTGCTATAAATACTGTTGAAAGCACTTTGGAAAAGCTCATATTAAAGCTATATGTAAAAAAGCACTGAATTTTGAGCAGGCATTTAAGGCCAGGCAAAATCAAATATGTTCTCTCAGGTCAGTTTAGTTTTAGGTGTAGAGAGCAGTTGCTCAGTCACATTGGTCCCGTGAATCTGAAACAACAGCGCATGAAAAGATACGGTGGCAAAATAATGGCTCCGTGTGGGATTCATGCTAATGCTAATCACTGGCTAGGCTATTTCTCGGTTTTTACTCATGGATTTTATCCTAATTTTTTCACTGATTATTATTCTGCCTCAGTGAACACCAAGGTAACTTTTCGCCCTGTTTCACAGGGAAATTTGAGGCCAACTTTTTCTGCTGCACTGTGGAGTTCATATAAGGAAAGTTTTCATAGAAATGTTTAGGTTGAAAAAGACTTCTAAGACCATCAAGTCCAACCATTAACCTAACACTGCCAAGTCCCTCACCAAACCACGTCCCTCAAGGCCACAAATACATGGCTTTTGAAGGCCTCAAGGGATGGTGACTCAATTATTTATCTGGGCAGCCTGTCCCAGTGCTTGACAGCTCTTTCTGAGAATTTTTTGCCCATAAGATTCAGTCTAAAGCTCTCCTGGAAAAACTTGGGGCCATTTCCTCTTGTCCTATTGCTGGCACTCGGGAGATGGGACCACCATCCACCAGGCTACAATCCACAGAAAGAAGCTGGCATGCTGGGGCTCAGCGTGGCCTTTGCTCAGCATCTGTGTAAACCTTCACACCTAAGTGGAAGAGGTTATGGCACAGGGGTGAGCCGCGGCACCCAAATCAGCACTGCTGAGTACTCAGAGGGAGAAATGTCAGGGACAGGGCTGGAAAGCAGGAGTGGTGATTATGGTCACCAGGGTGGACATAATGAAGCCATCACATAAAAACTCTGGCAAGAGGCTGGGATTGTCCAGGGCAGGCAGCAGAGTCGGAAGAGGTCGTGCTCCCAGCCTATTCATTCCCTGGAAGAGCAGGAAACCACAAACGGCAACTTTGAGGCTTTGTCTTATTTTTGTCCACTTCATTTATATGCTGTGCTCTGCAGAGAAGAAGGGAGGGTTCAGTCTTGTCTGCTCCTGGTTTACATCTGTGCTACATCAAGATTTGTCTGTGTGTGAGACTTAAAATCTGTGTAGTGAGTTAATGGGGTGCATAAATGAAGAGGTATCTGTCTTTTCTAGATGCTCTCAGATGTGTTGACATGTAATACTTGCCTTTTGCCTTTTATTTCTATTTCTGGTAGTTGAAAATGTCCCACTAGTTGCAATGCAAGCAGCTTGTACCTCATATGGCTTGGGTTTGTTATCCTGCACTTTCCTGTGGGGACAGGCTCTTGAGCTCAATGCAGGGGCTGCGTTTTTATCGGCAAAATGGCTTCAATGCGCAAACAATGCGAGGGGAAGCTCAATTTTCTGTTTCCTTTAAAGTATAGGGATCACCCAGGCTAAAAGGATCAAGGTGTTTCCAGAGGTGCACAGACATTTCTGTGATGGCTACTGTGTCTTCTGGGAGGTTTGACACTGGTGGATGATGCCCTGCTGCACTGCTTCGGCACAAGAAGCCTGTCAGTAGTCAGTCCACTCCTAGCAAGATCAAAGAAGAACTGCTACTGATTTTTAAGGCTGCATGGCTACAGACTAGAGGAGGTGTGCAAATCATTCCTAGGGAACCTGCTTTATTTTGGTTACAAGAGTAAAAACAGGGTTGTCCTCTCAGAAAAACCTTTTAAGCCCCTCTCATTCTTCAAGCTGAGCAAAGCCCTTTTTTATCACATCCTTTTCTTGATCACTGTTTCCTGAACAAAAGTAGGTGAATATGGGGGAGCAGGGCTGTCTGTATTTTGACTAGGTAGCAATGCAATCTTGTTAAAACTGTGGATCAGGAAATGGGATCAATAGAATAAAAAATTACCCAAAATTTCCACATAAAACTCAGTGACAGAAAAAGAGCAATGTCTCTGTCAGCTTGGGGCCTTTGCATGTCCTCTCTCCAGTGATGCAAGCAATATCATTGCTTCCTCCCAGGTGAAAGTGTTCCTAAAAGCGAGAAACAGCAGACAGAGCAAACTGTCCTGGTGACCCAGTTTGAATCCTGGCCTCATCTGCACAGTGGTGCCACGCTGGTGTTAGGAAAAGCAGGTTCAAATGCAACACTGCTGCCCATGTTGAGGGGTCTCGGGTGCCTCTGCTCTGCTGCTCCCAGTGATGGAGGAGCCAGGACTGGCTCTCCTCAGCAGGGTAGCTGACAAGGGCAGCTCAGGACCTCAGTACTGTGACAGGATTCTCAAAATAAACCCTGCAGATGGCTTCTGGGGAACTCACTTCCTTTACAGACAGAATCCCGGCCTGTACAAGCTCTTCCCTGCCATCCATCCTTGTGGTCATCCTCCAATGGAACAGACATCACGAGCTCACCTCTCAGTTCGATAGTTCTAAACCTTTGGTTGTTCCTGGCACTGAAGTCTGTCTTTCTTGCTCCCGTTTCTTTTCCACAAAAAGGCAAGTGATGTTTTGCCCATTCCCTTGGTGGGTTGTGAAGATATAAAGCAATTTACTTATCTTTGGGGGAGATAAGTCCTGCAGGCATCCAATTTTGCAGAGCCTTGTGCCTCACCCTGGGTATTAAGCACTGAGAACTGCCAGCCACTTTTCCCAGTCAGGAGCCCAAAGCATCTACCTGGAGTGGGACTGACACATCTCGGGCATGGTGCTGGGGAGGTAAATGTGACTAAGGGAGAAGAAAAAGTAATACCACCTCACTTTTTCCCATCTCCTTTTTTCCAGATGGTAGGTTTTGCTCCTTTCCCTGTTGCAGAGGAAATGGAGGGCAGCAGCAGCATGGCCAGGCTGCCTCTGGGGTCATGGCAGCTGCTGTGACAAAGGCGAACGTGGTGGGCTGGCTGGATCAGGGAGAGGGCTTGCAGGAGGCAGCAAAAGTTTATGTTTGTGAGAGCAAAGTGAAGAAGCATAGGATTGGAGAACACTGGGTGCTGCCATACAAGCACCATAGCCCCAAGTCTAATGGGTAATAGAGTCATTAATTCTGCTGATTAACTTGGCCTTGGGGTTCATGGAAATAACATCCACCTCCTTTCTTCCTTTTTTTTTTTTTTTCTTTTTTATTTCTTTTCTTTTTTTTTTTTTTTTTCATCGCAAAATGTGGAACGAGGAAGTATAAAAAAACAAGCTAATTAGAGAGAAATCAGGAGAAAAGAAGCAGAGAGAAAAGAGAAGACAGTCTGAGCATTAATGAGACTGATTTGGGAAGAGGATGTGACAAGTTCTTCAAAAGCATTATTGTCAAATGTGTCACTGTTTCATAGACGGCTACTGCTACCTTTGAGCTTCACGCTGATAGTTAATGATTTGAAACTATAAAAAGATTGAAAAGGTAAAAGAGAAAATGGTAGACTCGACTGGATTTTAATGAGAGTCCCCCCCTTCCCACTTTTCTCTTTTTCCATATGAAGCAGCCTTGGAGAGTAGAAAAAAAAGTTGTTTCCCCTGCCTGCTTGCTCTCTCAAGGCAAAAATTATTTACAAAGGAGAAGGGAGAGTGCAGAGGTCCATCTGTCTCACTCTGACCACCATCCATCTTCCCTTCCTCAAACCCTCAGCTCTCCTATTCACTGTCAAGCAGTGGTGGGGTTGTGGTTGCACTGACAAAAATAAGCTGAGATTGATGGAAAAGACAGCTATAGCTCTTGTTTGTTTTTTTGTGACGTGCTGAGCAGAAGCAGTCTTCACACTGTGAAATGTAACAAAGAAATCTAAAGTGATTACACAGGTTCATTTGTCAGTATCACTGCTCCAGCTATTGCTGTGTGCAACAATGAGATGACAAGGCATTTATTGCTGATGGTTGGTTATTAGCTGCATTATAGGAAACATTAGCACAGTCTAGGATACATAGACCAGGGAGACAATAGCTTTCTGGGCTCCAAACTCAGCAGGGTAGGCTTGTCATTAAATTTGGTGGCACCAATTTAATTTTTTTTTTACAATAAATTGAAAGCAAACTTTGAAAACTAAGTCTGTAACCCTGTATTTACCTTAAGACTGATCAGGAGGCTTTCTTTGGATACTACATTTTGTGTCAGAAAAGCTGTGCACCCAGCAGGCCAGCAAATCTAAAACATCCAGTGGAAAAGGCTTGTGATATGTGGCCTCTTGGCTGATCCTACTACTACCTTCCAGCCTTGACCTCCAAATACCCCTCTGCCACTGGGGTGGACCAGGCTCTTCCTCAACCAAGTGGCAAGTAAACATATAAGGGGAAAAGGCTTCCATAAGCTTTTGTTATTACCTTTGTCTTGCTCTTGTCTTTCCCAGACTTGTTCATTTTTCTGTTTGTCTTGCCTGGGTCCTGTAGGGTCAGATCTTGTTATCTCTCCCATCCTTGCAAATGGTCCTGTAGAAGTCACCGTAGTTCATAGAATTGTGGAATGTCCTGGACTGGAAAAGACCTTACAGATCATCCAGTTCCAACAGCCCCTCCAGGGGTAGGGACAGCTTCCACTAGACCAGATTGCTCAGAGCCCCATCCTAGCTTTAAACACCTGGCCTTAAATACTTTCAGGGATGGGGCACCCACAACTTCTCCAGGCAACATTTTCCAGTGCCTCACAACCCCAACAGTAAAGAATTTTTCCCTAATATCTCATCTAAAGCTACTGTCGGTTGGAATCCATTCTCCCTTGTCCTGTCACTATTTACCTTCGTAAAAAGTCCCTCTACGTCTTTCATGTAGGCTCCCTAGGTACTGGAAAGCCACAATTAGTTCATCCTGAAGCCATCTCTTCTCCAGGCTGAAAAATCTGAATTCTCTCAGGCTTTCCTCATAGGAGAGGTACTTCATCCCTCGGATCATTTTGGTGTCAGTCACCTGGACTTGCTCCAACAGGTCCTTCCTGTGCTAGGGACCCCAGAGCTGGATGCAGCACTGCAGGTGGGGTCTCACCAGAGAAAAAAAGTCTTTGACAGTGTGGGCTGAGTATGGAAAGTAAAGGTTTGGCATGCATGGGACGTGACTGGATGACTGCCATGTTTATTAAGCCATAAAAGAATATGCCTGTTCTGTGGCAAAAGCTGTGTTTGCACAGTGGTGCGAAGCCAGCCCTCATTTCTGGGGTGAAGTGCCTACTTTTTGTAGCCTTTCAGTACTGAGTTTTGCAGTAAAACTAAAAATTCTGTCCTTTTCAAAGAAGGATTTTTATTATAATAAATATAATTAATTTTCTATTAGCTCAGTCAGTGAGTAATGTATTCCCTGTCCCATTCTTTTCTGACACTCGGCTTCTGCTTATTTTATGCTACCATCAGATTTCCAGAATGCCCCAGATTTTGGCACTGACAGCACTTAAATAAACTGAAAGAGTTGTCCTGGGAAAGTTGGAGGTTTTGACAGCTGCATGAGGGATCATGGGACTTCAGCCTGTAAAATATCAGTGTAAGGGGAATTACAATGTTTTAAAAACCACTATCACTTGATAACATTGTAAATAGCAACAGGAGCTGTATTTGAACAGATTCAGGCCAAACTCAAGAATCCTGGAATGTAAAAATGAAATTTTGCTGGAATATCTTCGTCACCAGATTTGTGTGAATGAGATGTGGTTTGGCGGTTTTTTTTTTTTTTTCCTGTTATGAAATTTATCATAATCTGTGTCCTATATACTGTCTGCCTAGCAGCAAATTTAATTGAAACTGTTTGTTCTGGATTCATCAAGCAGAGAAGTAACCTGAAAAGATTCCTCCAGACTCAGACCCTTAAGATTCATTAGTCAGGTTGTAAATTTTATAGCATTTTTGAGGTTAAAAAGGTAGAAATTTTTTTCTAAACTGCATTCACCAGATGTATGTGAGAAAATTAATACTGTCAAGTCTCTAACATTTATTGAGGAAGGTGATTTTGCCCCCCACTAGACACACTTGGGGCCACATCATCTGCCTCTTTCCAGCAATTAATTTTGCCTTGAACTACCCAAACAATACTGTTCCCTGCAATTTTGGCATCACTGTGCCATTCTCTCATTATTTCTGCTCTTGTGTTAATTTTGTCTTTACTTCCAACTTCCTGATGAAATCTTGTGATTTCAGTGAAATCTGAAAATATAGGGAACTGATGGCACCGTAAATTGATTTCAATTAAAGAATATGTGCCTGCTGAGCTGGGGTCCCTTGAAACAAATATCCCTCATAAGACGGGTAGATAGCAACACCTGTGATCCAGCTTTCAAATGAGGACATTTTGTAAAAAAACAGAGCGAATAATTTAATTCAACAATAAAAATATTAAACATCAACAACAACGATAGCAATACTAATAGTAATAATAATATCGTTTCACTCCAGACATGAGAGGGTTTGAAAGGGTAGCCAATAGGTCTAAATCCATGGTGGCAATTCAGAATCAAATAAGAATAAAATATCTTTTGAGGCCATAAAGCTTGAAACTTGTCATAGAAGAGGCATCTAAACTCTCAGAAAAGAAAGCTATCTCTATTTGAGAGCACACAGGCATTTCTAACGAGTAGGGTCTGATGAGTCAGCATTTCAGCTACTGAGTTAATGCAGCATTTGGCAGCTAAGCTAGAAAAAAAGAGCATAAAAAAGCCCTTTGGCATGAACTTTGCTTCTGAGATATACGCAGTGAGTGTATCTCTGAGGAGTGGGAAGGTTTTTGAAGTTATAACAGAGGCTGTTTTAATTTGGGGCAGGCTCATTAAGGCACAAGGTTTAAAAACATAGATTTTGTTCCCTCTGGCTGTACACTGTGCTTCACACTAAACTTGGCAAATACAAAATACAATCCAAGAAAAGGTATCTGTATTGTAAGATAAAATGCTTCAAAGACTGCCTGCTTTGTGGCTGGCTCAGATCAGATAAGGGCTGCATCTATCATACCCTCCTCGTGGTGTAAATCAGAGCTAGAGGTATTAAGGGGCATGCTAAGATGATGTGTCAAAATTTAATTTAAATCGTACTGCAGTCAAAAAGGCCAAATCTTTTAAAACATTAGATGTTTAGCAGCAGTTGGTGCCAATGGAGTTTTGTTGCCTGAAAGGGAAATGGTGGAAAATGACATAAAGAAGCAGTTAGCAACCCTGTGTTTTGGTCCCACCTATTGTCACAGTTGTTTCACTCAGGCAGAGGCACACCTTGGTCTTTGTAAAGGCTGAGCTGTGTTTCTGCTTGCTCTTCTCACAGTTTCCGCATGGAATGTTAAGGCTGGCTTTCAATATACAATTTATGGAGGAAGGGCAATGTCTGCTTTTCAACTGAGACTGAAATATTAGACTAAAACTTAGACTTCAGATCCACAAGAATTAGTACAAGAGAGCAGCAAGTAACTGATTACTTATAGGAAATGGATTAAAAAACCCAGTAAATTGTTCTTTCCCTTGGAGGATGCTAAACTTTCAGAGTAAAGTATTGACCAACTATCCATTATAAATGATACACAAGTATTTCAGACAGAAGATTTTATTGTTACAATTAATCATTATTTGTGTCATGACTGACCCTCTGAAGACCTAGTGAAACCAGATCACTGATGAACCAGGCCCAGAAAATACTAAGAATTCATAGCTTAAATGCTCTAAAGAGAGTCATGAGAAAGAGCTGTCTTATAAAAGCAGCACAGTGAGCTGCTGTGGAGAGAACAACCAGCCTGAAAACTGCAGCCAGGTCCTTGTGGCAGCCCCTGCCTGAGCAGCGTGATTGCTGCCCTGAGCTAAGCCTTGATGGGGCTGCAGGACCCAGGTTAACTTCTCTGCCCAGCACTGGGCTGGAAAACATGGTTGAGTGGCTTGGAGGTGGCACAGCAGCCTTTAGCATGGCGCTGCGTGTGTTTGTGCACCCGCAGCTCATCCACACCTGCAGCCAGCCGGCCATGCAGGGGATCCCTCCTTCCCCTGGGCTGTGTTTGCCTTCCCGTGTTCATGTGCAAAAAACACCAGTGGAGGAAAATCAAAGTAATGAACAAACAGTCAGAGCTGACCCTGAATGTTTGTGGTTGGTAGATTAAAACAAAGCTCATTGCAGCAGAGTTGCTCAGGATGACCCTTGGAATTTCACTTTTAAAGGTCAGATGGTGAAAACCACTGCTTTGCTGCTTGTAGGAAAGAGACTTTAGCTGTAAGGTCACTTTGTTTTCACACTCTCAGAAATGTTACCTCCGCCCTTCACAGGGAATGTAAATCAAGTAAAAAACCACCCAGCAGGGTTATCAGGGTAACACTAAATCAACACCAGCTGCAGCTGCTAGGGATGAATGTAAAATTTACAGTGAGGCATATGTCTATTGCTACTGAGTGATTAGCAGTATTTTCAATTAAAACATGCAAAGACCAAGATGATTTTTACTTTAGTGGTCAAAATAAAAGCAAACTTAGAGGCCAAAATGAAAGGTTTTTAATTCAGTGCTTGTGGTGTCTCTAAGTCAGGACCATATTGCAAGGTGGAAGAGAACAGGGAGGAGGGCAAACTTTCCTTTCAGCAGTTTTTAAAAACTGCTGACTAAAATCTGCATCTATCATCCTGTTATTGAAAAGTATAAGTAAAAGGTGAGAGAAAATTGTGTCTGATATGGGGTGTTTAGTTGACAGACAGCTCATTGTAACAGATGTGGCTCCTTTTAAATAGCACCGTAAATGAGATCCCAGAAAGACAAGGACAAAGGCTAGGAGAGAGCACTTAGTCTAATTAGACAGAGAAATCCATTTCCGTTTTAACTGAATGCTTCTCTGAATGTGCAGAGATTTCCAAGTTATGAAGCACAAGCAAAGGATGGAGGCTACAGCTATCAGTTCATAATCTGCAAAGCATGGAATAATAATGGTCCTCATTTTTCAAGCACTGATCTTCAGTAGTTTGTTAAGCCTGCACATCAACTCCGCACTAAAGCACCTGCAGATTAATGGCTTGCTAGAAAGCTTTTCATCTGGTGTGTATGTGGGGAGAAATTGTAAAGAAAGCAAAGAATGGCCTTAAAATTAGTTCCATTAAAAAAAACCAAAGCAAAACAACAACAGCAAAAAAATGAACCCACAAAGGAAAGGACTGGTAGTACAGATTTTTACTTACATCAAACTTGCAGGAGAAATAAAAATTAAGACATAGTAAAAAAGACGCAGAAATGGTACTATGGTTTCTATAGCAATCAGCACTCCAGTCTTGCCATGCCTTTCTGCGTGTGCTTTATGCTTGCCACAAGATATTTAAGGCGGGACCCATCTCACCCGACTTCAGCTCTTTCACTGCGAGTCATTCATATATTACTGCCCTTATAAATGTGCATGAACCAAGGTTTTCCAGGATCCTCCTACAGTTAAGTTTGGGAGAGAGAGGCATCTCCAAAGTTTGTTTTATCTTGTCCTGGGTATCTGAGTCTGGCACATCTAGAAGGTTAATCTGTCAACTTATTGCCCTGTACTGACTGTAGAGGACAAATGTTTCAGGTTAGCAGATGTGCTTCCAGACAGAGAGATAGGCTGCGATTTTATGAGAAGTGGTTTGGCACTCATCTCCAGAAAACGCTGAAAATTTTTCAACAGAGGTCTGTGCACTTGCTTATTTTTGATCTTTCTCTGTTCTACTCAGAAAGGAAGGGGAGGAATCCAGAAAGGGAAGCTCAAGGAAATGGAGAACATGACTAATTTTGGTTGACTGTTTTTTGAGGTGAGCGGGCAGCCAAAATGTAGTGCCTTGGACGTTATATGGAATAACCAGGTATCCAGTCGCGTAGTTTTGATGCAACATTTGTGTTTTTCTAAATAAGTAATTCAGCTTTCTTGGAACCTCGGGAATCAAATTAATGGAAAATGTTTCTCAGCCCTCACTTCCTTACCTCTTCTGCCAGTATTTCCCTGACCTCCTTGAGAGTCTTTATTTGCAGTTCTGTTACAGTGCTTATGCAAATCTTGTTTTTGCTGGCGGTTCTGAGTATGTTTTTCTGCACCCCACCAGTAAGTGGGGCTAACAGGGCAGCAGCAGTAAAAACAGAGCAAGGTGGTTTTCAGAGAACCATAGGAACCCAAAGTCTGTGGGTCATCTTTAGTCTGGTTGCTGTCACATACTGAAGCCTGAGCTGCAGTGCATTTTCACTGCTCTTGCCCATGCCAGCTGCGTTGACCAGGAGGATATGCTAATATTAGTGCAAGACTAACTAAAAAGTCTGGCAAGAGAGTGAAGTGAGGAGAAATAGAAAGTAATTGTTTTCTTCAAGGGAAAAAGCCTGAACCTCCTTTTCCAGACCCGGCACCTCTTTAGAAGAGTGGGAGTGGGAGCAGGGGACAGTGAGCCCTGCTCCTTCCTACATCTCCAAATATAGGAAGAAGGTCTAGGATAGAACCATAATTTTAAGAAGGATTTGGTACTTCTGAGCTGTGCTCCTTGCATGTAAAAGAACATTTCATTAATTTAAAGGGAAAAGCAAAGCCTCTTGCCAGTATGACAACAGCAGCTTTCTAGATGGTCTGAGGAGTAGTGCAGTGTCTTAGTAACATACAAGCCAAACAAATACTGGGGCTTTTTTTGAGTGTAAGGTCTGCCAGACTCTTGCCAGTGGTGTTTAACAGGCAGATTGCTTAACAATTACAGGATGGGTTCTGCAACTGGGATCTGTGCAGGTGCAGGCTCCTGGTTATAGGCCAGGCAGATTTTGCAATGACACTGGCTAAAATTATTTTAAAAGGAAAACATGATGAAACTGTGTTTGCCTCCATGTGTGTGTGAACCCACATGTTTATACTCACACACCTTTACGTGTGTGGGGGCATGTGTGAACACAGATACATGTGTGTTTGAGCTCTACACAGGCAGTATTTGGAGCAGAATAAAAATCTTGCCAGAACTGCTGGTGATGAATTAACCTCAGTGGACTGAGTTTAGTTTGATGACTCTGAAATGAAACAGTCATCCTCAGCCCTGAAGATTAGCAGCATATAAAATGATGAAATAATGGATGTTAGCATATAAAATGATGAAATAATGGATGTTAGAAACTCAGCAACTTTTTTTTTTTTGTGTGTGTTTCCAAATGGCATGGGGTAACATAGAAACAAAATCTTACTGCAAACAGAAGTTGGGCATGGGTCAAGAGACCAATCTCAGCTGGATTTCTCCATGAATGTGGGCAGATAGTTGAGCACACAGGGCAGTATTTTCCGGACTTAGGAGCTTGTGGACTTCATCTGTTTACAAAGCCACAGAATAGGAAATGTACAGTTATTTATCTATGATTTTGATCAGAGACAGCCTTAAGTGAGATACTAAGAGATTTAGCTGTGGAATATATTTTGGTGACAGATGTCCTGTGCTCTGCTGTTATGTAAAAAGCTACCTTACCTTCTCTGTCAGCTGCGATATCTGGCTATAATTAGAAGAAGTAATATTTGTCTAATAATTGGTTATGCACATTTTGATTTATTTCCTGAGACAACTCCACTCCTGTGCCACTTCTCAATCTACCTGTGATTTTTAATTTTCTCATTTGGGGAGAATTTTCCGTTAATTAGACTCCAAAATCTTGCGAACAGCCCTGTAAACATATGCGGTAAGATTTATTTCTTATTTCTGAGATCCTGGTATACATGTTGTATGAGTAAATATAATAATAATAATAATAATAATAATGTATATAATATATAAGCAATGCATGGTAATCTTAAGAAGTGTCCTCTAAGTTATATAGCGCATTGCTACTGAAAATGGAAAAGAAAAGCTATGGTAGAGAATTTTTCATGAAAGTTTTGTTATGCTGTGAAGGAGGACTATAACAGTCTAGGAGTGCTGTAAGCCTGCTTTGCTGGTTGGTCGTGCTTCAACCAGTTAAGATTGTGAAAGATGTTTTTGGTGAGATGAAATGTTTTGAAATGTGAGGCTTGTTCATCCCATTGTGGATTTGTTACACGCATTTAATTTTCTTGGAAAAGGATTTAACCTGAAGACTTCCTAGAATCTTGAATTCAGTATATCCGTCAGACAGCAATGATTTACCTCCTCAAAACGTAAAATCATAACAAGCAAGAGGAGAACACACGCTTTAAAAAAAGTCGTTGTCCCAGGCACGGGACAAGCTGAAAGACAGGGAAAAGGCGTGGAGCAAACCAAGGAAATCACTTCCCAATCTTCCGTAGCGCTACTGCTTCGATAGCATCTGTGCGTGCGGCATTGGCAGGCAGCCGCCCGAGGGGCTGCAGCCATCTCCCGCGGATGCGCGGGTGCGGATCCGCGCCAGGCGCCCCGTGCCGTGCCGGGCTGTGCCGCCCCAGGCTCCGCACGGGCAGGGAGCGGCGGCAGCGCCGGTCCCGGCCCTCCCGCCAGCAACACGCACCGGCACGCTGCGACGGCGCTAGCCTAAGGAGCCTCCAGGCTCAGGGCAGGGCTTAGGATGAGGAGGTGCTTTTCTGTGGCTTTGTATAGATAAGAAACCATTAGACATCCAGTACTTCTCTGGAATAAGGGTAACTGGAGAAAGAGCGGGTTTTCTCTCTTTTTCTTTCATCACTCGCTTTTGGGCATACAGTAATAACTGCAACCTACCCCAAACGTGCTGTTATATTCAAGCAAAACTGCAATATCTTTATGGAGCATATACTGCTGGTTATCTCTCCTTACAAAAAATTTGAATGAGATTCACCTGCATTTTGGCAAAGATGCAGGTCAAACATCTTAAGCATTATATCAAGGCTCATGATGAATTCTTGGGCCTTTTAAAACACTTTGGAGGCTTCTACTGATTTGAAAAGCACCAAAATTTTTCCATAATATGGTGTAAAAAGGCTTGACTTTGATATCACCATTTGGATATTAAGCCTCTTCTCAATCCAATCTCTACTTATTTTCTATGTGAGTTCATCCTCCTGTATGGAGAAGGCAGAGTTTTTACTCCAGAGCTGACCTGGGGATGAAGTCACTGTGACCAAGTCTTGCTGGGTATAGGGATTTCCCTGCTGACCTGCAAGTTGTTCAGGAGATGGGGCCTGCAGAGGAACCCTGGGATTGACTCAGAGGGCAAGGCAGGTGAGGCTAAGCCTCCTTTGTTCTTCCTGGGGTGACAAGCAGGGTGCACACCTGTGCACAGGAGAGAACTGCACCAGGATGCTCCCTCCTGGCTGGAAGATGCGATAGGCATTGCACTCAGCGGCGCTCTTCCTAGCTCCATCTTGCTTTGGGGAGCGTAGATCTGTGGTGTTGTGTTTTTTGGTACTTTTCAGTATTGGAGGCAGAGCACCAAGGATGAAATACAATCCCACCTTGCTCCTCTGGACCATTTGGCAAGGCCAGTCCATGTGAATGTGAAGAGAGCAGGCTGGACAGTGCCTCCTGCTGCGCTGTGATAGATAGTGCTGTGAAGTGGATGTGATGTGGTTGTTAGGCTGTGATTCAGTTCATACTGAGCAGTATTGATCGGTGTTCGTTCAGCGCTTGCTACGAATTTTATCAATTGACCTTTGTGACTGTATTCCTGCTCTGCTTCTTCTACTTTTAATTCTCTTTGCCTCCAGTTTTTGTAAAACCTAATCTTCCTGTGTTTGATTTCTAATAGTATTTCTTTAGACCTCTGTTACAGGAAAGCTTTTTTAGTGAAGCTACATTTTCCTTCCTTTCCTTCCTTTCCCTTTGTTTGCTTTTTAAAATCTATTTTTTTTTCAAGAAATCCACCTGCTCTTCTTGATACATCAATTCCATTAAGAGATTCAGCTTCTAAAATATTTTGCCCTCAGCAGAATAAAGAAGTATAAATGCAGGTGTTTTGCAATAAAGCTCAGGGGTGCAGAAACTGGTTTTATAGCAGATCTTGTCAAATAGGATTTACGGAACCCGAAAACATAATACAGTTCAATAACATAATGCCTTCATGAACAGTTCTCCTGGCCATCTGTGGAGCCGCACGGTTATACCAGCTAAAGATCTGGTAGCCTGTTTCCAAGATGTTGTTTGTAAATATGCACTGAAAACCTGAAAGAATAATTGTAGCTAAGTGCATTTAGCTGGGTGCAATTCACTGCGGGTATTAATTTTGGACTTTCACTGAAAGCAAGGAAGACAATGTTGTCTGCTGGGTTGTTTTAGCACTGGCTGGTACTAAAACAAGGTAGGGAGCTAAAATATCTTCCTAGATATTTGCAGCTGCCTATATAGCAAAATCAGGGTTGAAACTAAGGAGCTCCTGACTCACAGCAGTGCTCAAAACAAGGAATGGGCTATCTGTGTGTCACAGACCTTTAACACACAGATCTGCCACATCAAATAGACTCAGGTTGTAAGAAATGCAGTACAGGGGAAAAAAAAAAATCAAATTTGTGCCAGTCAAAAAAAAAAAAAAAAGATAAATCATACAATGTTAAGCCACAATGTGCACAAAATTTACCTTCAGTGAGGGGATTCTGAGCATCAGAAAGAAGGCCATAGGATTTTCAAACTTTTTTAGTTGTGAGAGATATTAAATGTCCAGTAGTAAGCATGAATCCCCACAGATATCAATTAGGATAATTTAAAGATCTCAGATTTATATTTCTGGCTGAAGTTCAGAGTTATCAATTAGAAAATGCTTTCTAGGATCTTATTACAGCCTTTGTGTAGGAGGAAACTTGAAACTCACAGCCCAGAAGAGTGGTGGTTGATAGCAAAAGGGGGAAAGGAATGTCAAAATATGTATTACAGAACTGTGATAAAGTGCCATCTTTTTAGAAATCTCACTTTATGAAAAGTGCAGAAGTGCCTGTTCTCCATCCACTTTCATCCAATGCTCTCTTTTAATGACCTGGATCATGGGAGGCTTAGCAAGCCCAAAGCTAAAACAAATCTGAGAAAGACTGCAAACAAACAGGGAAACAGTTAGAATTAAAAGCAATTCTGAAAACCTGAAGATTTTTCCTAAATATAAGATGAAAGTCCACAGTGCCTAGGGGGCAACCAAAAAAAAAAAAATCTTTAATTAAATAAGGGATGAGAAACTGTTGGTTTCTTCCAGGAAAGATCTCAGACCAATGTTGGATCACAAGGCAAGCAGATGTGAACAATGTCAGCCTGCTCTGAAGAGGAGAAAGGCCACATGTAAACAACAAATACATGAAATGATGCTTCCACTGCTAAAGCAATTTCATGTCCAGTGTCTGGCACTGTGCTTCACAAAAGCCATCGATCACATGGAAAGGATGAAGTGAAGATTAAGTTATTCAAAAAACATGATCTAAACACATAGCCTAAGAAGGAAAAAGGCAAAGATTTGGGTTACTTACTCTAAGGGAGAGCAGATTGATGGAGGAAATGGGACAGTTTTCATGTGGAAAGAGAGGGGAGAGATCCATTTTCTACATCCATAGCAGGCAGAGCAAGAAGCATTGGTCATAAGCTGCAGAGAGAAGGACCTGGGAGAGGAAGCAAGAGAAAATATGAGGATAGCGAGGAACTGGACGAGACCATCTGTGGAGATGGGGAGCCATCCTCCTTGGTGAGGTGTTCTTCAGAGCAGGGGAGACAAGCAACCACTAGGAATGGCATTGAGATTCAGCTTGTCCTACCCTGGGACACCTCAAGGTGTTTTCCAGCTCTGTCTCCTGGGATTCTACAATGTCTGTGTTGGTAAAAGCTGTAGGAATGATGCCACATTTGCAGAAAGCATGGGACAGTCAGAGGATAAATTGGTCATGCACCACCATGTCTGTGTTGATGCTCATGAGAGTTTTTCCACTGACAACAAGCAAATACATTACCCCAACACTTACCTTAGAATTGTAGAACTGCACTTTAGTGTTGTGCTTTGTGATGATTGGGAAAAAAAAAAAAAAAAGAATTATGCCATCACAAGGATCCCCACGAGCCTGTTGGCGATTCCCACAGCTTTCTTGCACGTGCAGTAATCTTTCATTCTTCTGAGGAGCCTTTGTTGTAGTGTTACTTTTCCCCTCAGTCTCTCTGAGTAGGTAAGAATATTTGTTCTGCACATCATTCAGGTTAACTGTCACTGGTCTTTTGGTAGATGTGGTGCCAGTAGAAAGAAATGCTTTAGATAATGGAGAATGTACTGGGAAACAAGCATTGTAATGACACTCCTACAGAAGCAGGCAGCTTGCATACATTTTGAAAAGCTAGGGGAATTCAATTTCATGGACACAGGCTGTTCTCTGCCAGCTGATTTTACTCCCCCACGATGATCCTGGTCATCCTTCTTTTACTAGTATGGATGGAACCTCACTTGTCAGCAAATTCCTCTAAAGCAGTAGCTGCTGTTGAAGAGAAGTTCGCCATGAGAGCAGTGATTCTCCAAGCTCAATCCAACAATCAACATGACTTCACTTAAAGAAAGGTAGTCCTGAAGAGATTCACTCTAGTTCCCAGAACAATACATGTTGATACTAATGCATTACCCAAGCTACACCAGCTTCAACAGATTGACAGCAACTTTCCAGCCTGTATGGCTGTTCCCAGACTATCTGACCCACATGAAGCCAAAAACTAACAGACAAAAGAAGATGAAGCCCCTTTGGTCTAAGCTCTGAATGAAGTGTGTCTGGTCTTTATCTCAACATGGCACAGTGGGGATTCAAAGTGCCTTTTCAAGCCTGTGTTTCCATCTTGTGCTAATACTAGAAGGAAAAAACACATGCATGTTAGAAATTTCCTCTCACTCAATCTGGTAGTATTTGAGAGTGTTTGTGAAACCATTTCAGAGTTACACTTAAACAAGAGGATAAAAGAATTCTTCCTTCAATAGTGCCTGAACAGATTGGCCTGAGGGCAATGAGGGAAGTATTTTCACAAACAAATCACTTACCAGGAAAGATGGTCTATTTTCTTAAAAATATAAAAATTCATAAGTTTTATATATATTCTTATGGTTATTTTCCAGTGCATTAGAAACAAGCTAGCCATTGCCATTAACATCTTTGAGATTTTAAAGTAAATTGTAATGGTCACCCTAGGGTTTTCCTCCAATTTTTTTTTTTAGATTTTTTAAAATACCCTTCATTTATTGAAAAATTTTTCACACTTATGTTATCTTGTAGTGTCATGTGACTATAAGTATTTGATCAATTTTGGAGTCCAACCCAAATGTTTTCCCAGTTTAGATATTTGTGAGTCTCAATGATATGAAAATTAAAGCTGGAAATACAGTGAAGTCTTAGGGTGGCTTCTAGCAAAACTGATGTTATTAAATATGAAGAATGATATGAAGAATGATGTTGAATCTAGGTACCTTGGTGTTCCTTCTGGATCCTCTGCCTCCCAAATTTTTCAGCTCAACCTTTTTACTACCCCAGAAGCTGCAGGGCTTCCCTGAGGAAGCCAGAAAGTTGAAATAGGTTTCAGTACATCCTGTAAGAGCCACAAAGTCTGGAGAGTCTCTGCAGGTGCAGGATAGCTGAAGAGGATCTGGCCAAGGGAGACTGATGTCTGAAAGAGTATCTTTTAAGACTGTTGAGAAGCAGACAGAGAAAATCTGTAAGATGATATTGAGAAAGAAATTTGTATGCACCAGGGAGATAAAACAGCTTGTAAGAGGGAAGAAAGAAAAAAAGATGCAGGAAAAGCATTTTCCAGAGCCAGGAGAAAAGGAGGATGTTGGGGTAAGAGAAGAGAAAAATAACCTCAGTGGTTTTATTTTTGGGGCAGTAATCTTGGATCTAGAGTCTCATGATATTTTAAGTAAGTTGTTTTGAAATTGTTTATTGTTGCAACATTGCTTCTATTCAGCTTGAAAATTGGGGATGGTGGATAGCCAAAGACCATTTCTATCAACTGTCATGTTTGATCACTGGCCACCCCGGTAGGGAAAAGTAAATGAGAGAAATTCTGCACCTTTTTACTTTTTATTTATCTATTTATTTATTTATTTTTGTTCCCAAGAGTCACAAATGTCAGAAAAGTATACCTTCAGTCTTAAAAATTGAGGGAAAGTTGCCAAGGAGATGCCATGGAGTGACTCCAGGAATGACCACACTGCTGGATGAGGAGACAAAGCAGCCTGTAATGGTATTGCCCAGCAGAGCTGTGCTCCATTCTCTGAGCCCACCACAGCACCCCCCCACACCAACAGCTGATAAACTCAGGTGCTCATGCAGCAAGAATTTGGTTTTGCTCTTTTTTTAAAAATGAACCTTTTGAGCATTGATAAATTTTATTCAGTCTTCTACAATGTGAACAGAGTGTGAAATTCTACATTGCTGCACAGTGGAAAGGGAATAGCACTGTCTTGTAATGTACTTATTTGTCTCCATGAGGGATTGCTGCCAAGCTTCTGTGAATACACTTTTTTTGGCTGCCCTTAAATGAGCAAGAATGCTGAAAATTTATTCCCACAACACGCAAAAGTTTTTTCTGGTATTTTCTGACATTAAAACACACACATAAAAACATGTATACACATGTGCAAAACTTTACTGGAATTTAAACCACTTTTTTTTTTTGTGATCACAGCATCTTCTTTCCTAAAGCCTCAGAAAAATGTATTGAGAGAGCTAAATTATAAGCTTACTCAAATGTTTGGGATTTTTTATATCTCTGCAATGCTAAAATTGTTGTCATTCTGACAGACAAAAATCAAACATGAGAAA
Source organism: Hirundo rustica (assembly GCF_015227805.2). Lineage (NCBI taxonomy): Eukaryota > Metazoa > Chordata > Aves > Passeriformes > Hirundinidae > Hirundo > Hirundo rustica. Next base: position 92,647,618 of record NC_053450.1, read on the forward strand.
TATGATACATATCGTCTGCAGTTTATTAAGACTATTTCTGAGATGGAGGAAAAAAGAACGGAGAATGGTTAAGTCCGACATTTAAGAAGTAGGCAAAAGTTCACATTCCATAGCTGCAGTAGTTTTATATTAAAAGAAAAGCAAATAAAAATGACTGATTAAATGTTCCTTGCATCTTTATAAATCTGCTGCTCTCCAAAGAAGGCCAGGAACTTGCTTGGAGCGTGTACACATGAGTAAGTGAGTGTGTGCGTGTTATATCTATTTCTGTGAGCAGGACATATTTCCAGCAGTGGCAGGTAGTAGAAATGATGAGTACAAGATGGGAAAAGGCTTTGGTGATGAATGATCAAATTTTCAGGAACATCTCACCTCATTTGATTTGTTCATAAAATCCATTACAAGAATAAATCGTATTTTCCTACCTCAGGCATTCTGCGGTTTTTGGTCACAGGATGATGGTTTTCTGCTGTATCTGAAGTTGGAGATTTGATGATTTTTTGTTAAATAGTATGTCATCAGAAAAAAATACCTGCATTTTTTTTGAAAAAACATTGTGGCATTGGGAAGGTGACAGCATCATAAAACAGTCAGCAGTAGTGTATAGGTAAGGAATTTGTGTGAAGAACTTTCTAGCTAGAGCAATCTACTTAATAGCCAGGACTGGGAGAATGAGGGTGAAAGAGCCAAAGGAATGATTGTGCTGATATAAACGTTTCCCCTGTAATTTTTCTTCCTCTGAAAATGAGAGCTACTTGAATAGGCAGTACTGTCCATTTCCATCAGGTTTTTTGGTGTGGAGGTGGAAGCTTGGACCAGGAAAAGTCTCTGAGGTTTCCAGAGTCAGTCAATGTGCAGTTCCCTGCAAATATTTCTTTACAGTTTAATCCCAGAAAGTATTATCTGCTGCTACTACTGTTATTGGCTACTCCTTTTTCAATAGCATGCATCCCTTGTGAAGCAATAAAGAAAACATGTTTTTATTCTCTTTGCTGGTCTCCTATGGAAGGTGCTTTTAAGAGTCCAGTTTTTTGCATGGGCTTTTGGGGTATTTGGTGAAATTTTCTGTCCTTACATATAGCATATCATCGAATCTAACATCATGTCTGAGCTCCTGAGCCTGAGGACAGGTTTTCTTAGGATGAAACTAGTGCACATTAGTCTCTGCAAGGAAAACCCAGGCCCAGTGAGAGCAGAGTACAGCACAATCCCTTAGGAAGCCCAGACTTTGTGGCAGATAGCTAAGTAGGTAATGTAGGTGCAACCACAGTGAATGACATTTGCGTTAATTGCAAATGTTAATGATTAGACTACAGAGACTCATAAATAATTAGGCTTATTAATGTATGTAAGGCTTTAAAAAGCTGGGAGCTTTTATCAGAGGCTAAAATACAGTTTTTATGATATTGCAGTAGGGATGTTTTTGTGGCTCTTGCATCACTCAGGTGCTATGGCTTTTCCTGCTCAGTCTTAGCAAAATTAGCAATTAGCAACCTCTCCAGAGCTTTGACGGAAGAATTTTCGTGCAGCACAACTGGTGCATAAGTTCCTGCAAAATCTTCAGAAAGTCATGCTCGTGTGCTTCTCCTCCTCCCAGGGCCAGCAGGAAAAGGGGAATTTCCAGTCGTGCATCATCCGTGGATATTCAGAGAGGCTCTCTGCCGTGCTGTATTTCAGAGAGTGTCCCTGCAGATGGTGCAGCATCCTGTCTGACAATGTGCCACTTGAAGTCACGTTGGAGTTCAGATTCATCTCTCCCACCTGAGATTGCACTAAGGGCAATAGGCAGGGACCAGACTCTGCCTCTCTACCAACAAGAATTCTGTGCAAATGTGGCCTCTGCAAAGACACCGTGTCCCTGTGACCTGTGCCTGCTGCTAGAAACCGTGCTGTGGATGAAAACCTTTCTCCCCATCTGGCTACTTATGGTGTTGTGTCTTTGAAATAGCGAGAACTGCCTAGCACGCTGAACCCCCTGTCTCAGCTCTGAACTCTGTATTTCTGTTCCCCATTAGGTGTATTGATCCTTTTGCAGTGTTTACTCTGCTGGAGGATTGTGCATGCTGGTCCAGAATGGGCAACTTTCTTTGCCTGGCAAACTCTTGTTGTGGCACCGAGAGTTTGTTCCCACAGCAGGCTCTGACTGGATGTTTTGCTGCTGGTACCGATCACCTTCTGCTCCCTTGGCAAGCATAGGTTAGCCCTCCCAATATCTGATGATCATCTCCTCTGCCTTACATTAAAAATTCTTCTACAATTTCACAGAGTCTTCGTAGTCTCATCTGCTTTAAAACAAAATTATCTTCTGATTGTTTTCCAATTTGCAGTGAAGCATTGTTCTAAACCTTTTCCACTTACAGGTTTCCAGAGAGTTTAATCTCTATTGAGGGTTTTACTGCTTCATTATCTTCGTAGATCCTTCTTTAATTCTTCTGACGACTAGAACCATATGCTATATGGTTGTCACTGAGACAGGGAGTCTAAGAGAGGTTAAAAGTGCACTTTAAAAATACAATTTTTCACAGGTTGCATTGGGAAAAACACTATTGATCTTCTGTCGGCCATTTGGGCTTTTTATGTGTAGTACTGTTTAAAATGCCTTCAAGGAAGTCCTTTGAGAATGAAATTTTAGATCATGAAAAATGGAAAGGCTGAGAACTCAAAAAGTGAAAATCCTTTGTTTTTTAAGAGTGCAGCAGGTCTCTTGCACCAGGCTGGTAGCGGCGTAGATTTCCTTCTGCTCTCCCATTGAGGTACTGAACTGGGAGGAACTGTGCACTGCTCTGGGGACATTGTTCCACAGGTGGGTCAAGCCCTGTCCTCTGTGGTGAGCCTACTAGAAGGAGCAGTGAGGACTGGCCAGGCAGGACTGGGCTGCAGGATGGAGTTATTTGGTAGCCTGAACCACCCAGTTTATTTGGAGGAGGCAGCAGCAAAGTCCTCAAACAAGTCCTGCCTCTGCCGTTTCTCAGGCTTGGCCCAGGGTAGGTTTTCTGGCTGTCCCCACATATCCCTTATGGGTGATGGGCAAAAGTACACTCCAGGAAGGCTGAACTCTGCCGCTGCCGTTTAGGCATTGTGCTATTGTCTAGATTAAAAATAATCAGCTGGAGTCTCAGCTGTCTGAGTTAAATACTTCAAATTTTATTGCAAGTGGGTTGACTTGAAGTATTTGGACACCATGCACTCCATGCTGAAGGAGCTGAACTTCCCTCTTCTCCTTTCTTAACTTACTTTTTTGGCCGTAGATTGCAAAAAACACATCTGCTACCCTTGGCAACCAAAGGCACCTTCATTTTCAGATAGATTCTGTGTAAATACCAAACAAAACATATATTAAAGACGCTTGGCTTAGATCGAGTAGAAAATTTGCTTTCTAAGCTGCTTTCCTCTTTTTTGGTTTGTGCAGGCGTGAGGGCATTTCTGCAGCTATGTATGACTTTCCATTGACATAGTATTTTCCTATCTAATTGAGGTCTAGTGGCCACCATCCAGCTGACTCCTTCTGAGGGCATATAGCCTGCAAAAACACAATCCTAGGGGGCATTGCTGCTGTTCTTTGCCACAGAAACGGAAGGGAATAAACTCCATTCCACGTCAACCTCCGTGGACCTGTGTCAGGCCTCGTGTGCACTTCCTCATTTCACCAAATGTGATAGGCACATTGAGCAAATAACTGTGATGAGTTGATTGCTTCATAAATTTTGTCCTTTCGCCCCTTTGGGTTTTGGTCTGCTTGTAAGTAAGCTGGGATTTTATCAGCTGTCCCCAGTACCCCTCTGAAGGATTCTTTGTCTGCAGAGCTGCTGGGCGCCTGTCAGGCTGGTGGAGACAGAGGCTGTGTGGGATGTTTCTGTCCTGTGAGTGGACTTCTAGAATCCTTTTTCTGGGATAAATATTTGGGTTTGCAGTTTTGAAAATGGCTTACCACAAATATTTGCCTAAAATTTGCCAATGCAGGGAATGTTTCTTCAGCAAACACATTTACCAGCATGCTTTCAGTCAGTAAATACCAGTGAGGTGTGAACACAGTCAAAGGGAATTAATTTTTAGTGCAAATCATTATTAATATAAAATAATTTGGAGAAGGCTGGAATCAGCTTTTTTTCTTCTATTTTGAGGAACACTTGTCAGTCCAAATGCAGACACACTCCATACAAGCCTGTAACTTATGCAGGTGGGGCTGAAAAGAGGAGTGTGCTTTTGGAGCTCAAGATGCAGTGACACGTGCCCCCCACTTGGACAGCTGAATGGGGTGCCTGTGTGTGCTATGAACCAGCCCATTGAACTTGTTCAGGCATGAATGATGAATCATGGCACTGAGAAGGTCCTTGCAGATGTCCTGGTGACCAGCCTTTTTTGTGGGGTGAAGGGAAGGTGAGAAATGGATGCTCTGGCTGCACTGAGCTTTAGTAGAAGTGACACTTGAAGGGGAAGGGAATACAGGTGACCTCACCCCTGATAAGTAACAGCTGGGTTAACTACCCAATACAACCTCACCCCTGATGAGTAACAGCTGTATCCAATAAGGATGAGTGAGATAAAAGAGTGGGTGAGCTGGTAAGGATCATCATGGAGGAGGAACTCTGAGGGGTATGAAGGAGAGAATCATAAAGCAGGATTCTGGGGAGAGAGAAGCACTGCTATGAGGTTGGTCTGGGTCTGCAGTTAGAGACTGATGTTGGAACCTGCAGACATAGTCTAGCTAGGTGAAAGCCTGCAGTCAGAGTCTGCAAACTGATACATGCAGTCATAGTTCATTAGGAAATAACCAGCAGTCAGTGGCTGCAAGGGAAACCTACAGCAGGAGCTTGTGGCTAGAGTCAGTGAATAGTTGGAATCAAGATTACTAAGCATGAAGGGGAATAAAGCAGGACTATTTTTATGCTGTGTTTAACAAGAAGTCTGTGCCTCAGCTCATTTTTACCCTTTAATAAGAAGGCTGCTGCAGCAGGTGTACAGCAGGGTTGGGAACCAAAGACCTGGTGGGACTCAGCCTGATCCTGTGGTGATGTAGCCTGTGAAAAACAGGCAAGCTGAAGAAAGAGAGGCTTGGTCTTCTCTCTGCTGAGGTGGCAGCTCCTGTCTAGGCTAGTAAGTGCAACCTTTCATGTTTTGAGCTGCCTTTTTGGTGTACATCCCTCCTGGTTGAAGTTCTCTCCAGTTGGGTGATAGGGCACCTTATCCTATGATCAGGTTTCCATTGTAGGTTCTCCCACCCTCCTTGGTGCAGAAGTGCTGGCCTGGAATTGACTCTCTGAGATGTGTTAACTTTGGAAAGAGAAAACTGTCTGTGTCTGCCTCTGTCCCCCTAGCTGGGCTCAGCCTCTGGTGGAATACACTGACTTGCCGTGCCCTCACTGTGACTGGGATTAGTGAAAGGAGACTTTGCATGAAGGACTGGTGTTGGCAGCCTGTAGCAAGTCTGTGGCTTGATAATCATGGATTCCCGCTCCAGTGTTAGAGCTAATTTGCAAGCTGTAGAGAAGTGATGGCTTGGCAGAGGGGCAATGTCATTATTCTTTATTAGCACCAGTAGTTTTAGACCAAACCCTCTGTCCTCATTCTCTGTGAGAGTCTTCAGACTTTGAATGAAGAAATGTGTGACCCAAGGTTGGGTAAAACATTTTTGTTGGGCTGAGGAAGACTTTTTTCATGTCCAGGAGCACCAGCAATTTTCATTCTAGGGCTCTCAGAAGGTTGTCAGGGCTTTTGAATATAATCAAATCCCTGTCTTATTAAGTGTTCTTTTTTTCACCAATACACTGTCCACTAGCAAGGTGGGAGGCTCAATCACTGGTGCCAGAGCAGACTGAGGATTCTCATAGAGAAGCTAATTATATTTTGCCTTTTCCCTCCCCCCGCCCCATCCTTCATTGCAGAAAGACAGGATAGTTGTGAATAAATGGGGAAATGGGAGGGGTGAGGGCAACTCAGAATTCATTAATATTCATACTTAGCCACAAGTGCACAGGAAAGGTGACAAGGAGCTAACTGCCCAGAAACCCATGCTCCTTGGTGCTAGATAGAAAATTGAATTTAATTATAGTTACCTTTAGCTCTGCACCTAATGAGTATGTTTGAAATAATGGCTATATAATAGAAGATCTGGGACTCAAACAGAGAATGCAAACTTTCCCTCCTTCTTCCCTGCTCTGCTGAATTTAAAATAATTCTGCCAAGGCCCAAGAGACAAAGTAGTTTTCTATTCTTGCTTTTTTCAGTGATTATCACAGAAAATCATCCGGGGAAAAAAACAAATCAAATAATATGGTCAGTAGGGGGGAACAAGCACATTTTAATGGGAAGTTAAAGAATGGAGACTTTATTCCATTCTCACTTTGCCTAGTGAGCACTGCTAGGGTCTTGAGGTCTTTGTTTTTTCTTTTTTTTTCCTCTCATATCATGCTGTTTTATCCATTCTCTGATAGTTCTTGGCTTTTGTATTTTTTTTTTTTTTTTTTTATCCTTTATCTTATTTTCTGTGAGACTACTGTCCATGGAGTTTACTACCTTGTTGCTAGGGGAGAAAGAAGCCAAGAAGATTTCTCTCTCACAAATTTCCTGGGCTTGCTTCAAAATGTTGGTTCTCACAAGCAACTTTAAAACCACATACCCAAATCCTTCTCTGTAGCACACAGGGATGGAAGCTAGTGGAGACGCTCCACATAAATTTATGTGAGTTTAGAGGAAAGAAGAATGTGGTCTGTGCTTGGCTGTTTGTCTAATACTTTTGCCTGGCTGAAATGAGAGTTGAACAAATCATTTGAAGCTGCCTTCAGCCTTACAGCAAGGACCTGATGTTTGTAGCACAAGCCTACCTGAAATTACTTCTGTTTTGGTGGCCAAGGTAGGAAAGTGAGTGTCATGAATTATCCCTTATATTTTTAACCCATGTTGAAATTTGGCTTTTCACAGTCCACTGATGAGCTGCAGTTAATGACCTAGTAAAACATAGCATTTATCTTTAAGGTAAAGCTTCTTCTAGAGTGACCAAACCCTAAAAGGTTCACCCGGAGGTGAAACCATGCAAGCTGGCAGAATGGAGGGCAGCTGGCATGGGTACCAAGCTATGAGATGATGGTCACAACCTGGCTCTGAATCTCTCAAGTTTAGCCCAGGCCTCAGCTTATACTTTTTTTTTTTTTTGAGAAAGGGCCATGTTTGTTTCTTTCCTGGCTCTTTTCCAAGGCAAATTTGGTAGATCTTGGGAGAAGCAGAAAATCACATGGTTTTCCATTTGGTCTCTCTCCTCTTTGGAGAGACTGTGCTAATGGTTCATGTTGCTTAAATATCCCTACACTCCTAGCAGATAACAGTGGTGCTTGAGAGATTCTTGAGATAAATCTCTTATGGACACATGGTATTTTCTACACCACGTTTTCTCCTTTCTGCTTCTTTAGCAAGCTTTTGGTGATTTTTTTTGTTTGCATGAATTACTCTCAGCTTCAGGACACATCCATGTCTTTTATTTCTTATTTCCTTAATCGGGGATTTTTTTTTTTTGTTTCTGCCCCTCCTCTTTTTGGATTCATATTACTTTATTAGCAACATTGCTAATAGTCTGTTTTGGGTGATTTGAAACAGAACAGATAGAAATGCATAGATATTATTCCCTGGCAAATAAGCAGGCCTAGATATGCCTCAAACATATTTTAAAACATTTGAAACTCTTATTCACAAGCAATTTGAGTAGCTGACTACTATTGGACAAACATAAATCCCCAAATCCTTCTTTTACTTTATTTTGATCAGCATTACTTTGTCCTTGCTCTGCTTTTCTTGTCAGCTTATTTCTAAGGGGTGGCAGGTGTTCCCATGTTTTAAAAAAAATCCTGTTATTTTGTTTAGACACCTGTATACCACAGCAAATTTTACCTCAGTTGCCACTTCTTTTCTGACTGAAAACAGTTTTTAACGATGATCGAGACAGAAACCTTCTTTCAAGGTTTTTCAAGGCATGATAGATGCCTTGGCTGGATGCTCCTGCCACTGTGCTATCTTCCGTTTGTTAGAGTCCGGCCCCTCACTAAGCTGTCAGCCGAGAGGAGGAGACACAGAGTGACAGGCATTTCTGAGCACACTTCATGGATGTGCCAGAGCCCCAAAGTGAGTTGTGAGGTGTGACCGGCATCGACAATTTTTCCCCCATATGTGGAGCTTGAAAAGCTGCAAGACTGTTTTCTTTGGGCAAAATAGCTGCTATCCCCAGAGCTGTGGTCCCGGTGCTCCAGGTCCTGTCTTCTTGGTGCTGCAGGGAAGGAGATGCTGTTATGCAAGCTGGAAATGGAACAGCCCAGTTAGGAGTTACGGGAAAATTTCCTTTGGCTTCCTGGTCTCTTGTGTAACTGTCATGGCCACTGTGATACCTTGTCATGTGTAGTGGGCATCCCTGCATTTTGCTAGGGGAATGAGAAGGATGTCATTTGCCTGCTGTCTGGATTGGCGGTAAATGTGGTATGAGGAAGTATGGCGAAAGGGAAAAACACAAAGTCTGTGCAAATGTGAGTGGATTTTTTTTTTCTATACTCTTTGCATAGACTCCCTTGGGGAAAAGGGAGTCAATGAACTAGTACGTCTCCTGAGGGACTGTAGCAATATTTCCAGTCAAAAAATTTTGGTTTTCAATGAAATGCATGTCAGAAATAGCTTGCTCTCAGTGAAGTGTGTGGCAATTTTTTTTTTTTTTTATTTTTTTTTATTTTTTAATTTTTATGTTTTTTCCCAGTGAAAATTCTGTGGGGGAATAAGTAATAAGTAGGAATTTCCCAGCAATTTTGTGGGGGAATAAGTAGGCTTAGCTCTATTAGTAGTACTATTTTCTGTCAAGGAGCTAATTCATCTTAATGGAAAAATTATAATCAAGTGTGGGAAAAGAAGCACTTTTCTAGGCAGCGATCCTGTTACCTGTAGAGAAGGGATTTGGGATCTGGAGTGGTTTGCTTCTATTTTGAGCTTTAATGCTAATATTTTCAGGCTCCTCAAGTCAGCCTCATGCTGTGTGGGCACGCACAGCTGGAGCGTTATGAAAAATAAATAAAAAAGATATTTCTAATAGAATAGCCAGAGTTGGTAGAAGTGGCTTCACCTGCTCTGCTGAGGGGTTTGTGAAGCGAAGCTCCCCTGTGGCAACAGACACGCACCCGTCCTTGCTATCATTGGTATGACTTCACGCATTTCCTTTGAAATACAATTCCTTTATGTCAGCTCTATCTTTATCAATCAGGGTGGCATGATAAAGTGCGAACATTTTGAGATGATAAAGAGAATTTAGATTGCAGCTACCACCGATACCCGCTGGCTGATCCTGAACTGCTGTGTAGGAGCCTGTGGGAGGATGCAGGGAGGTGTTACTGCAACAGCATAGATGGAGTATCAGATTGCACCAAGCATGAGAATAACTGTATGTACAGAATGTATCCAACCCTCAGGCACATATCCATATGTTTGGATGCTGGTGGGAGTTTTTTAAAGTTACCGTTTTAAAGATATCCACACAGGTGGCTAGCAAGCATTTGTTAGATGGCACAGCATGAATGTTGAAGCAATCTGACTGCTTGTGGGTGAGGAATAAAAGGAGAAGCAGTGCCTGGTGACCAGGATTTTCTGGATAATGGTTATTTGCCTGAAAAAAGAAAGGACTATTTTTTTCCTGGTTAGTTTTGGGAGAATGCAGAGGGCTGTGTGGAGGCTGAGAGCAGCCCCATTTCAGAGAAAACAAAAACCCCACCAGGTAGAGGCACTTCGGAAAAACAAACCTTCTTTTGGTGATGTGATTTTTTTTTTGAATGATATCTCATGCCTGTGTGCAAAGTAGGTGTCTTTTAGTCCTTCTAGGGAAATAATAAAAAAAAAGCTCCAGGGGTGTGTTTCAGTTTTGAGGTGGGTTTCTTTTGTTTTTTTTTCATGATGGAAGGATATGCTGAGTCTAGAACGTGCCACTGCAGAACAACTCTGTGATGAGCCACAGGCTCACCAAAGGCAGAGCCCTGCACCACATCCTGATAGGATGATGAGAGATTTCCCCTCTTTCCAGCCATCTTCTCTGGGTTTGCTTTCTTCCCTTCATGTCACAGTCATGGGAGCATCCTCTCCAGGAGGACTGGCTTGTTATATGGGCAGTCACTTAGAGGGCAGCAGCTGTTGCTGGGCATGGTCAAAAGCAGCTGAAAGGGTATTAAAGCCACTTTCAATCCACAGCTGTCTCTAAGCCTAAGTTTGCTCAGTGCAGGAAGCTGGGTCACTAACTGTAAAGGAGGTTTCCCAGGGACATATTGTTTTGAGGAACCTTTTCTTCTAAAGCAGTGAAAGCAGCTACTGAACTGAAGGAAACACATCCTTAATTTCTGAACAGTGGCTGAGAATAAAACGACTGTCAGAAAAAAACACCAGCCTAATTAATTTTCCAGTTCTTATCCAGAAGCTCCTGAAGTCATGTAGAAAACAGAATTTCTTCAGACCATCCCATGATTTCTCCAACATGGATGCCCTCATCACAACTTTTTGTGGCATCTACAAGATCTGTGCTGGTGTTCACTGAGGAAAATAATCCCAAAGTAGATTTGCTGGCTCATTAGCTGCAAGTCTGTAAGGACATGAGTGACGTACGAGAGAAGTTAATTAAAAGAGATATTGTTGTGAGGATAGAATGACTGCTGGTGGTCATGCAGGGTGGGAGTAGGACTCAGGTAATATTCATATTGAGCTACAACAGGGATGTATAGGTATCTGGGCCAGGCAGCAGCAGAACCACCCATATGCTGATGAAGCTGGGATCAAGACAGACTCAAAATGTCGGCATGGATCCCGCACCAAGCACAGCTGTGTATTGTGAAAGGAGAGATACAGGCACTCTAGTATTTTAACCTGAAGCTCTTTGTAAATTGGTTTGGCCCACATTTGTCTGTAAAGACAGTGATTATCTATCACAATTTGCTTCAAATAAAATTGAAACTCAAGGAAAATTAGAACAGCCACACTGATACTATCTGACTGCAAAGCTGACTGCATAAAAGGTTAAAAATACAGCAAAAATCCATCAAAAACACCTGGCTTTCTGTTGAAAAAGCTGTGGTGCTCCATGGGAAATCTTGGAAATGACTGAGTGATGCTCCAGTTCCTTTGCCTGTCAACTCTTCACGGCCGTTGTCCGTGTCCCATGTGGACTGTGCGAGCCAAAGGTGGTGGCCCTTGGGGCAACTCTTTATTTCCAAACTTACAACCCCAGGCTATTAAACTGTTGTGCTTCTTGGTGGTCTTTAAAAATCCTTACTGAAACCACCCCGTATGCAAACACACACGTTCACCTGCACACACCACTTTTCCATCCTATGTTTTTGGTCATTTTGGGAATACCGTTCCTTTTGGGCTCTGGCTCATTCTATTCTTTAGCCGTCTCTGAGCGGTGCTTACACTGCATTATGCTGAGAAGCCCCTTAAATCTTCACATGCCCCCTCATGTGCGCATGCAGGCAGTCTGGCATTATCCAACTCCGTGGTGAGGATGTTCACATCTCTTCTCATTAGCGATGTGCAATGTAAAAGGCTTGCCTTCAGTTTCTTGAAGACGGCAGTAACGAAGCTCTGAAGAAATAGTCTGGGGAACGGAGCTAATTAAAATGCAGCAGGGTGTAGAAGTAAAGGTAGCAGCAGCTCACTATGCCATGTCTCTGGCAATCAGCAGTCCCTAGTTTACCCACACTAATTGACAGGAGACGCAGTGTTACTGAGTGTGCACACAGCCAGCGTTAATGGAGTCAGCACACGCTGCTCTTCCTGCCTGACTTGTCTCATTATCGACCTTGAACTGGCAAAGGTCAGTTGATGGTGCTGCTTTCATCAAGATGACAGGTGTCTGAAGATCTTCTCTTTGTAGTATAATAATTCGGCAGTTGTCTTATCCTGCATGTGAATTAGTGATCTGATCCCGAGGAGATGACGGATAAAAAAAGACTGGCTTACCGTGGTGAGGAGCTGGGCTGTTGTGTGTTTTTAAAAAAATTGCAGGTACCAAAAGTCCTGGAGGAAGGAAACAAAAGTATATTGCATAATTCCCCCTGGAGAAGATAGTGCCTGAAGAAGCAAACAGGCAAATTTTCACAAGTGGAAATGCAGTCAGTCCACTGTTAAAAATCAGCAGCTTATTTGAGCTGATGATGAGCACCAGGTGCACCGCTGGCACTTGGCAAATATCTAATAATAATAATAACAATAGCTGGGGCACCTGACACCTGCAGTAAGCCGTGAGTGACAGTGTTCTTGGGGAGATGTCTCATCTGAAGGCAACGTTGTCTCCAGGAGATGCATCATTATAACATGCTGCACCCAGGCTGCATCTCATGTGCCCTCCTTTTTTTATTCTATTACAGATGGTCTCAGCAGAGACACTGAAGACTAACAGAAATGCTTCTGCCATCTTCCCCTTCAAATCTACAAACCCAGCATTTCTGAGCATTTTTAATGAAAACCAATGCTTTGGTTTTCTGAGAGAGGATCTGCAGTGTATTTTGGTTAGTAGGTTGCTGAGGCCTGAGCTTGCATTTCCTTTCCTTTCCCACCACCACTTGTGCAAGGTGCACGTAAAATGCTGTGTGCTGCCATAGCATTTGGCCACTTGCTTGTGGGTACAAATCTGGTAAATCAGGGCCTAGAACTGGGAGGAGTGTATATTCCCCAGAAGAGTAGACAGAAAAGTGCTCCTTGCTGAAGAGCTGAGGGGAAAATCTTTGTGGTAACTGACTTGTTGGAAGCACCAGACTGCTTTTTTCTTGGCTGAGATAGGGTGGATGAAAGTCAGTGCGAGCCCACAGATGCAAAACAGCACCTGCAAAGAGACTCCTTCAATGAGAATCCTGCTCCCTCATATCCGTGTTGGGGCTTTAGCCCCACTTGCTGACTCATGGGAAGCTATCTTGTCCTGCTCTGGTCCCACTAAGGGCAGGGGGAGGTGCTGGTCCCCAACTTGCCATGAATTTTTTGGGGAAGATCACAGAAAGGCCTGGGGCAGGTCCATCTTTCACTAGACAAAGTCACTCAAATCTCCATTCAGCCTGTCCTTGAATGTGGATGGGGCACCCACAGCTTTTCTGGGCCCCCTGTGCCAGTACCTCATCATCCTCACAGTAAAAAATTTTCCTAATATCTAATCTAAACCTACTCTCCTTCGGTTTGAAGCCGTTACCCCTTTTCCTATCACTACATACCCTTGTAAACAGACTCGCCTTCTTTCTAACAGGCTCCCTTCAGGTACTGGAAGATCAAAATTACTTCACCCTGAAGCCTTCTCTTTTCCACGCTGAATAAACACAATTCTCTGAGCCTTTCCTCCTAGGAAAGGGGTTGATCTGATCATCTTGGTGGCCTCTTCTGTACTTGCTCCTACAGGTCAGTGTCCTTCCTGTGCTGGGGGCCCCAGTGCTGGATGCAGCACTGCATGTGCTGCAGGAGTAGAGGAGCACAATCCCATCTCTTGCCCTGATGGCCATGCTGCTTCGAATGCAGCCCAAGCTATGACTGGCTTTTAGGGTTATTGCAACCCTCACCAGAGCTGGGTAGGGGAGAGCAAACCAAGCAGACCTTTTTCTTTCTTCACCTGCAGTTTCCCAGAACTATTTTAAAATATTCCTCTCTGAAAGCGAATGCTCTTTGATAGTATAATTACCAGAATACTTCTTCATTTATCTGTGATTATAGGAAGCTGAAGTATTATCTGGGGAAAAAAATACTCTGTAACTTGAAAACAATTTATAGCAGATCTCTTTTAAAAGATGTGTGAAAATAAAATGCTGGGTAATGTGATGTCTGCATGTATGGCTGCAGTTCAGCTGTAAGGGTAGAAGACCAGGAGATTTTTACCAGGGCAAGCCCAAGGGCACCAATGAGATCATTATTTAAATAGAAGAATATTTTTGCTGTTGAGGCCTTCCCAGCCTGACAGGTTTTTTCAGCTGCCTCTGTGGTGACTGTCAAGGGATGCTGCTGCTCTCTGTCTTCCCAGTACCTGGTGCTGCAACAGCCTCCAATTTAATCCCCCCTCCACCCCCGCGCCCGCCCCCCCCACACACACACTCTGTCCCCTGGCATTCAAAGGGGGTGTTTGCACTGCCCTCAGCAGTGCATCCACTCCACCATGTCTGACTGCACTTTCCTTTGGGGACACAAGAGCAAATCTGCACCTCTGTGCCAGGCTGTGAAAGCAATTGTAAAATAAATGTTAAATGGAAAAAAAAAAAAAAAGTGTTTCCTTAGTGCATACTGAGATCAATAAAATATGCAAGAATGGACTCCTGCTGTTCAGGGCTGCAGCAGTCTCTAACCGAGAGCAGGGAGTCCTGGAGGAGCACGTCGGGGCTGCTCTAAGTGACAGCTGATAGGAATCCTACATTAATGCAACAGGTAGGGCTCATATGTTCGCACCCAGAGGTCTCATGTTCAGGTGCCAGCTATGAGGGTACACTCAGGAAGCCTCTGTCTGAAAAGACAGTGATTAAGAAAAGAAACAGTGATGAAGAAAATTCTAGCAATTATGGTTTTATGCCTGGGTTGAGTCCTTCCAGCAGTGGGTCGTTTCTTGTTTTGCAGAAGAGACTCTATCCCCTTTCTTCCCCAGCAAGGAGATAATCCATTATAGACGTGGTGAAAAATAAAGGTAGTAACCATTTTTCTTCTGCTGGGGAAAGAGAGATGCTCCCGTCCAAACCACAGACAAATGGGATGGATTCATGAATCATTTCTTCTTATAAAGAAAAGCTCAGCTTATGCTGCTGAAACCAATAACAACATGCTGGGACAAGAGATTCTCTCTTCTACCAATAGAAAGGGAGCACTAATATGCAAATGGGAAATATAACATGAAAACTATGGCAAATATATTGTGTTTGCCTGTTAGATCAGCTTTGGTTCCTGCCATCTCCCAGGTTCTCTCTTTCATTGCAGAAAATAAAAAAAGAAAAATAATAATAATAATAAAAAAGTACAGGAAAAAGCATCACACAACTATTATAGCTGCTTTCTTGTCATCTTTGTTGGGAAGGATCACCTAGGTCCCAAACCTTGATACTCTGTGAATAGTATGTTCCAGAATTAAGGCGCCACTAGAAATTTCTAAGGATGAAAGTATTTGATTTAAAGCAAAGGCATCTAGGAATATTTGTGGCTCACAGGAGTCTGTGCTAAGAACATTTGTGTCAGTGACTTGAGATCTGAAGTGTTTTGTCCCTGACTTTCCTCTGCATGTATGTGCTGGAAGGGGAGTCAGGACTGAAAAGCAAAGTGGCCTCTGATATGACAGCTTTCCTAAAGGGCGTCAGGAGAGGCGTTCTGAGAGACCAGTTTGTCTTGTTTGAGGAGGGAGGAACAGGATCCATGAACACTAAAGCAATTTGTGCAAAAGGAACCAGAGTTTGTGGGAGACAAAAATGCAGTGGCTCTCCCACTGAGGTCAGGTATTTCAAGGATGCAATTTGGATGGTGCTCCCACTTTCACCAGCAGTTAAGGCTTTTTGTTTTACAGCTATCTTTGGCACGACATCAATGAGGTGGTTTACTCTGAAAGCCTGTCTCTTCTATCTCACAGCTACTGTGGTGTGGTCAGGTGTGATCTGCCACTACCATGCTATTAATGGTGTGTCATGGGTTGGCACAGTTTGGTTTCTTAGTTATGGAGAAATGTGGAATGTATTTCCTGGCCAGGACCAGGGAATTGCTTTAGAAAGGACAAGGACCTATCAGCAGGTGGGTTGGAATATTGGCATCTGCTTTGACCACTGAGAATGTCAAATGAGACTTTGGGCAGTACCCATATAAAATCCTGATTTCCTGCAGGTCAGCCCGTTTTCCCTTTGGTGAGAGAGAGTGGTAAGGTCGAGTTGGGTCTGCTGCTCCCCCCTCCTTTCAGGGGGAGCTAGCCCAAGGCCTGGCCGGATTCCATCGGCTCCCAGGTGGTGGTGGTGAGGGGGGGGAGAGGTTGCAGCTTTACAACAACTGCTTTCGCCAGACTTCTCCCATGGGCGGCTGTTTTTGTGACAGTTAAACCCACAAGAGAACTGTTCTAAGTTGTCAGTGGGATCCATGACTCTAAGAGAGACTCCTCTCCTAAAGAATTGATGAAAGATTATTTTCAAATGGTGAAACTGACTGAAAATCACAGGTTTTGTCTCTTTATGTTGTTTTTAGGAAAGTTAACAGTTTGTAGGGGGAGGGAAGAGTGTTTTTGGAGTTTCATTCTGGAGTGAAAAGACTATTGGAACAGGGGGTTGAGGAGTTTGTTATTCCATCCTTATTGAGCCATGGAAATGAACTTGATATGTAGATTATCCCTTTGAATCATGGAAAGATATGCATTTGGGGCGATGATTGTTTGGATTTGAGCAAAGGTGTTTGTGATGGACTAAGTAATAGTAATCCTATAAGATGCTTGAACAGAGATAGAGATGAGAAGCTCTCTGCACCAGTGAAGAAGTGAGAAGATATCTCTGTTCCTTGAGATGAAGAACCCTTTGCTTTTAGAGTTATTCATCTTTAAAAGGTGACTCCCCAATATACAAAAGTCTAAGACCCGTGACCCATAAGCAGTTTGAGAAACTGCTAATGGGAGGGGTCACAAAGGCAGGTTTCCCAGGGCGGCTGTTTTTGTGACAGTTAAACCCAAAAGAGAACTGTTCTAGGTTGTCAGTGGGATCCATGACTCTAAGAGAAACTCCTCTCCTAAAGATTGGTGAAAGACCATTTTCAAATGGTGAAACTGACTGAAAATCACAGGTTTTGTCTCTTTATGTTGTTTTGTAGGAAAGTTAACAGTTTGTAGGGGGAGGGAAGAGTATATTTGAAGTTTCCTTCTGTTTCATTTAAGTTTTTTCCCCAACTGTCTTTTTCCATTCTTTTAGTGTGTGTTAATAAAACTATTTGTTTATTTTTAAGCTTGAGCCTGCTTTGCTTTTCTCCTAATCTCTCTCCCACAGAAAGAGAACAAACACTAAGACCACTACACTAAATTTGGCAAGAGAATTTGGTGAATGTGAAACCACTACATTAATTGGTGTTTCTGCCCGGTTGATAAATTAAAACCACTACATGGCTTTATTTACTGGTAACATCCAGGAAATTAGGTTGGTCCCAGTGCACTGCCTTGGGAAGTGAATCAATCTCTATCTTTAGACCCTTTCAGAAAGCCAGTTATCCCTGCTCCAGAAGTATGATTCTTTTTTCAGCTCTTTCTGATACTCTTCCCAAGAAGATCTGGAGTGCCTACTTTATTTTGCACTCATTTGGAGCAGCATAGAAGCCTGTCTGAATTTTCACACTGTCCTTCAAAGAAGTGGCTGTGTCTTCACACTCTCCTGTTAGGAAAAAAAAAAAAAAAAATTCACTTGCCTTTAAGTCAGAGCTTGAAAATTTCTGTATCTTCAGAGATATTGTCAATATTACTCAATAATTTGATTATTATAATTTTTGATTCCAGAACTGGAAATACCTGAGTCCTGAAAAACAATTCCTTTTCTAATCTGGAAAGATCTTAGAAGAAAATATACTGAGAGAAGGACAATGAGTACCATTCTTTTATCATGTTTTTTTTTGTGTGTCAAGTCTTCTATTAATCATCATCAATACAGCATAGCAGAAATGTTTACTGCAGCAGAAGACTGTGAATTTAGTGGAAAACGTCTTTCTAAAATTTTATGCCTCACTTTACTCTGCAATTTTTGTCTGATGTGCACATTCTCTATCACATTGCTATGTCATAGGAAGGCCAAGAAATGTATAAAGAAAAGAAAATAAATAAAAAGAGACAGATGGAGCAATCTGCGATGCTTTTCAGTGGTTGTGCTGTTTGGATCTGTGCACAGGTCCAGGAGTCATCGCTGGTGGCCTGGTGAGTGAGTGCTCAGCAATTACAGGGGAAATTCACAGCAGAGCCCAGATGAAGACCAGGCTGCAGCAGGGGACTTTGTGAGGAAACACCCCATGTGTTTTCCCTGAGTGGGTTGTTTTTTGGTAATCCCTTATACTTCACAAGAGAGAGGGGAAATGTTGATGTTAGAAGAGAATGGATTTGCCTGACTCAGTGCAAACCTGAATTCACAAGATGGAAACATAACTTTGCAAATCCAAATACTTCAGGCATTCTTATCTTCAGTTAAGAGTTAGATGGAGACTTTCTTTTTTTTCTGATTGTCCACTGCTGCCTAAAAGCTAATACCAAGAAAGTAATTTTAGTAATTGATTTTTTTATATATATATAATTCCTGCACCTTTTTTTTTTTTTTTTTTTTTTAATATGTGTGTGTGTGTGTGTGTGTCTGTGTGTGTGTGTCTGTGTGTGTGTGTCTGTGTGTGGTCTGGATTTTCTTCTGCATTTCCTATTTCCATGGGTTTTGGTTTGTTATATGATGGCAAAATCAAGCTAAGGAAAAAGGCAATGTTTCCTTTTTGTGTGCTGCATTTGAATAAAATTAAGATCATGGCAGAAAAGCAGATGAGACTAGGAAACACACAGATCATCTGAAAATCTTGAGAGAAGTCATCACTGCAAATATTTGCAGCGTGAAAAGTCATAGAATATTTTTATATGGGTGACTTATTATCCAGATTCCAGATTTCTGGTTCTTGTGTCTGGCCTTTTTGCTTATGTCAAAATCTTCTTTGCTTTGGATATGTATAGTGATCCATTTGGCTGATCCAATGCCAAATTAAGTCAATAGGACTATGTATTTCCATTAATTTTAATCTGTAAAAGGCTATATTTATATCATATTCAGCAATTTGGAATCTGATCTTCTGTATTAGCAATGCATAAAAAAGTGCTTCTGTCCCTATATCCCACTTATTCTTCAAGAAACTCTTTTAGTTGTATTAGTATTTAGGGAAAAAAAAAAAAAAAAAAAAAAAAGGACCTAGCTGCCCTTGGGTGTAAGACATCTTTTATGAGAAGATCACTACTACATCTGGATGTCAAGAAAACTGCAGGCATATTTTCTGTGATAGAAGCTTAAAGAAATAGAAATAAGCATTGAAGTGAACTGACTGGATTAGTTAATTACAAAGAATGTAAATAATTTTCTCCAACATACAGTTTGACCTAATCTTTCAGATCCAAAGAGGATCACAGGGTTTCAAAATAAGACAGTTTTTGGGATTGCCCCACTCTTCCCATGCTTGCTGCTGGAACTAAATGCAGAAGGATAGAAAGAGTGGCAGGGGAAAAGTCACCTCTAGGAAGCACGTTTTGGCAAAGTATGACGTGTCAGGAAAATGTACTTGTAAGATTAAATCCTGAAGGATTTGCACCCCTAATCTATCTAAATTACAGAGGAATGCTCAGACTGTAAGGGAGTTCATTGTGTCTCAGCCTATGAATTTCTCATGTTCTCACTGCCACCAATAATCACATATGCAAACAGTAGTTTTATTATGACTACAGTCTGATCCTCAGTTTGTATCTGGGCTTCATCGTTCATTTGTAAAATAGCAGCCTGAGGCATCCTCCATGCTTTACTATAAGATGCTTGAAATTAGTACCCTTTTTTCCATTCAAGAAGGAAAACAGGCAAAGGGGAGGAGAAGAAATGGAATGAGATGTTCATTTTCTCTCCATTACCTGGTGGGAAACATTTGTAGTTAGAAGTTTGGCTCTTCCCCTATTTATCAGGAGAGCTACCAGGAAGGGAAAGAAGAGAAACTTGTTCAGTCTGGTCTATGTCCTATGAAAATGTGTGACAGGATTAACTCTTCCTGATTATAGTCAATGCAGAAATACAGCTGCTTTCTAACCAGTCAGACTGGCCACAGTTCCTACGGAAATACATCTTCTGCCTTGTCATAATTATGGGACATTAGTCAGAAAACACTGTGAAAATATTACAGCTTAAAAAGCCTTTATTAAAAAGGTTACCTGTTCCAAAATTGCAATTTCTTTGTCATTGTGACAGACAACATATGACTGCTTCCTCTAACAAAACCAACACCATGGCTTGACCTTTTGGATCATGCTGGCCTAGCAAAGCTACGTACCCCCTCACTAGCTATGGTGTGACCTTACCTTTGTGGGGTTTAGCATGTGCCTGCTTAGACTTTCATTTCTTTGTGTCCATCAGGAGTTCTCTTAAAGCAACCCAGTGGAAAACAAGTCGTGCTACAAGAGTTTATTTCCTGAAGCTCTTCGTGAAATCAGTGAGAAGTGAAGGTAGATTTGTGCCTCCAATATCCAGTCATAAAGAAACTGCTATTTAGCACCCAGTTCTGCCATGCTGATCCCTGTGTTATCTTCCTTTGCTAAGCCTTCTCATTAATTCCTGAGAGCCTAGTCTAATATGCACTCAGTGCAAGTAATGATGGCAGAGCTAACTTTAGACAGAAGAGGATTGCAAATGAGGGAGTAAGAGAGATGGGGATAGAAAAATAGAGAAAAAAATCAGTTTTGCTGTGGGAATTGCTGCGGTCTCTCTATTGCAGTAAAGAAAACCCCAGTCTCACCACTGTGTTTAGGCAAGACCCCAGAAATGAGCAGTAACTCTTTAGTGGGGGTGGTTATGAGCAGAACAACCCTTCCCATTTAATCTTTATTGTCTGTATGGGATGTTTCAGTCAGAGAAGCCAAAGAGAACAGGTTTTGCTGGTGTTGCTACAGTGCCCAGGTGAAGGGTAACCCAGGTATTCCAGGCAGATTGGATGTGTGTGGGGCTGAACTTTGAGCTCTTTGTCTCCTGCTTGCCCGACCTCCCTGGGCTGCTGAAGGCTTATTGTCTCTGATCTGTCAAGATCCTTGCTGAAAGCTGTTTCTCCTGCTGCTGCTGAAGCACCACCACACAAAGGGATCATCAAGACACGTCCTGAGGCGAGTGAGATATTGCTGGGGAAGGCCTTGGATTTCAACTTCATTCCTGTGTTATGAATGCAACTTATTTTCTGCAGAAGATTTTGGAAAGTAGATCAGGCTGTTCTTAAAAAAGAGCTATTACAAGGCTAAAATAATTCCAGCAAAGAAGATTGTAACATCACTCAGTGGAAACGGATCCTTACCAGACTCTCAATTGCAACCTGCAGCTTCACTAAAAGCAATGGAGCAGTGTAGGCATAAGAAATGAACAGTGCTGTCCATTTAACTTCTGAGGCTGGCAGGAGCTGAGGCAGAGATTTACAATTGTTTTTATAAACTGACAAAGATTTGGATTAGACCCCTTGGTGTGGGGTTTTTTTTTTTTTTTTTTAATTTTTTGTTTTGGTTTGTTTTGGGTTTTTTTTGTTGTTGTTCTTGTTGTTCTTGTTGTTTTTGTTTTTGTGTGGTTTTGTATGGTTTTGTTTTGTTTTGTTTTGTTTTTTCCCATTGGGATGCTTGGGAAGCTGGTCATGACTTTCCTATGCTCAGTGATACTTTACCCAAAAAAGACCAAAGATCCAGCCAATGTCAGAGCAGCTGTGAGCTGCATGAAGCCAGGCAGAAATTCTTCCCCTTTATCTTAACCTTTATCCATTTGGGGACTTTCCTCTTTGTAGAGGAATATCTTGCTATTCCACTTGCTATATGCTGATAAAGCTATGAATTGACTCGTTTGCTCTGAATTTTCAACAGTTCTGTTCTTCTAAAGATCATCTTTCTTCTTTCCCTTCTGCTCCTGCTTCCCCTGAAGTCCCCTAGCCATGATGAAATAGCACTGGGCATGACCCAGGGAGAAAGGAGCGGTGTTGAAGTGTGTGTGCTTTGTGGCTTTCCTGTTCTTTTATTTGGCATTGAACTATCCATGCAAGAAGGGAACTAAAATTATGTGAACCCTTCTTTTTCCTCCTCAAAGTTTCCCTTCCTGAACTCCACATAACAACTTTAGGTTTTTGCTCCAATTATCTCCCTCAGGACAAAGCCTATGGCCCGTGTAAGACCGAGCGTGGCAGAACAGCAGCATGCGTTGAAAATTATCCTAGTACACACTTGGGGGCAGTTGTGTTTTTCTGTGATTCAGTCAAGCAGCTCTCTAAATTACAAATCCTTATCTTTGATTCTAATGGCTAGCAGGATGGCTAATGTGACAATTTGGGGGATAGTTACCTATTGTGTCCCCCTGTGGAAGCTGGATAGTTACCATCCCTGTGTACCTGCAAGAGCAATTGCCTGTGCTTTTTTTCCTGCAATGTTCATGAACTGCTGTTAGATACAGGAGAAACAAGTTCATTGTAAAAGCAAAGCGTGCAAACAGTTTGAGTGTGGGGAAAGCGCTTATGATACAAGCTGTAAACAAAACAATGTCATCCCATGACTTAGAATGAATTCAAATACAAAGCATGTTTGCTAATAGCATAAACTGAAAGCCATCAAAGAAAAAAAAATAAACAAAGGACAAAAAGAAACTCAGAAGAGGGAAAGAGAGCAAAATTTGACTCATTGTACTCCACTTTTGCTGCTGATAACCTTGTTGCCGAGGCAGGACAGTGCTGGGAGCTGCTGTCTGGTGGGGTAGCCCTGGCTGCCCCCACTTCCTGGGAATGGTGGCAGCCTGCTGTGTGCTGTGTTCTCACCTCCTCAGTGGTGACAAAGGAAGGAAACTTTACAGAGAGAGGCTGGCTTTAGGCAAGAGCTGATCCAGGCTGCCTGCTTGCCTGCCACCACATCAGCTGGTGCTTTGTGTGGAGAAGAGCTACGCCGGGTGTGGTAGGAAATATCCTGCAGGCTCTTTCTACATTAAATCACACCTCCTCCTACTTTTTTGAATGCAGCAGAGGGGCAGGGGTTATAAACTAGCAAAAAACATTGGCCCCTTGTGTCTGTGCCTAGTCTGCTCAAGTTAATTCATTTTTTGGCTCATTACATTTTCTGCCCCATTGCTAATTGCCTCTTGGGCTCTACTCATTGCCAGGGTTTTCTGACCATCAAAACATTACTAAACAAATGAACTAAATAAAATAAGCCTTCTTTAAGAGCCTTCCCCCAGCCCTCCCCTTGTGTTAATATTCCAACAGCGCCCAACAGGTAGGCGTCTGCACTCATGTTATCTGTATTAATTAGACTGTAATACCCTTGGCACAAGACAAGGACAGGGAAGCAAGAGAGTCTCTCCTGCAGCTCTCTGATAATTTATACCAACCGAAAGCCTGCTGCAATGTCTTTCTCTAGTGTCACGTGTACCAATAGTGATGCATAAATAAGATTAATTTCTATTCGGTGTTTTCCCTTCCTTCCAACTAATTAGCCCCTTCTCCATAATATCTGAGCCCTTCACAATATTTAATGAGCATTTTGCAGCAAATTCCTGAGGCAGAAGTACTTTTATCCCCAGACAGATCAGCTGGGTCACCCATAGCTCGTAGAAGTTTCTGACAGAGTGAAACATGAACTTCAACTTTCCCAAGGTCTAGATTAGTACTCTAACCACTGAACTCTCCTGCCTAGCAACTACGTCCAGTAGTTGTTTACTGCTAAGTGACTTTTCAGCTGTCAGGTTTTATACCTGAAGGACTTGGGCATGTTCAGCATAAGATATAAGTATACAATTTGTCCTTTGTATTGGGTTTCTCATCTTTGCCGCATCAGCATTTCTTGAAATCAGGGGGAACAGGAAGGTAAACACGGCTGACTCGAGGGATAAGCTTGCCATGTTTTTCATTATGGCTGATTATTAATATAATCAGTTTAGTAGCAAAAGTACCACAGCGAATTGCTTAACCTTGGGCCTTGCTTGACCAGGCTCTGAAGGATCTTCATCCCGTGTTCATGTTGCTGTTAACAGCGCGGCAGGTTTCATTATGCAGCCGGTAATACTGTGGCAATAACAGAAGCACCAAAAGTGGTTTTTTTCATTACTGCCTGAGTCCATACTCTCTGCCAAGGGCTGCATCCTACACTGATAGCTTAGCCAGATAGCTTAGCAACAAGGGCTGTCCCCGCTGCTCACCTCACTCCCCTCCTCACAGTCACCCTGGTAGCCTGTCTCCTGCAACCCCTGCAGAGCTATATCCCCCTTCCTCAGCAGCAGGAGCAGCTGGTAGCTTCAGCACACCTGTGGCAACACCCATCTTATGCCTCTTGCGGTGCGAGGGAGAAGGCGGCACCTTCAGCCTGCGTCACACTTCTTGAAGTGTGATGCATCACACCTGCTGCCCAGCATCCAGAGTGGGAGTGAGGGATGGTGCTGGGGCCCTGTCCCAAGAGCGGAGGATGGGTGGGCAGGCTTCAGCGGGAGGGCAGCTCACCAGAGCCGAGGTGCACTGGAGCCCCGAGGTTCTGCAGGGGAGGCCCAAGGTTCAGACTTTGATGTGGGTTTCTTCAGAGCAGGGCTTTGCGATCCCGCTGTACTGTTAACGCTGTGTTTTGAGCCACTTCGGGAACTTGCACAGTTGCCAAGGTCTTTGCTTTACCACATTCTTTTGGTTAATAGAAATATTTAGCTGAAGCATGAAGGCATTGTATTTCCAAAAGGAAAACACACAGAAAAAGGTCCGATCTTTTTTTTTTTTTTTTTTCTTTGGGCCTGATTGTCTCTGCTTGTTTATGGCTGCCACTAATTTGCTCGTTTGCTTGCTGGAAAATAGCTAATTAAAACCCACTTCAGCTAACAAGCTGACTGGGACCATGCAAATGTCACTCTCTGCTGTCTGCTATTTTCGTTTATACTTTACATTATTAGTGTTGTTTTTCCTCCCTCCATAGTAATAAACGCGAGGATAGATTTAGTACCCTCTTCACAGGTGTGTGCTTGTACATCAGCACATCATCCCGAGAAAAGTGCTGCTGTTTTACTGCACTTCAGTACTTTGAGTGTTATTACCCCTGACAGTTAATGGTTTCAGACTACACTGCTTGTTAGCACTAGATTCTGAACAGCTTCATCTATCTTTTTGTTTTTACACTGACTGGTCACATTAAGTATATGTGTCTGAGCTATTAGTCCCGTCTGTTCATTGCATGCATTTCATTTGCTGCGTTTTTTCGCTAAAATTAGTATGTATTGTCATCCATATACTTCAACACATCGACTTTTGTTATAATTATGCTGTCATCATTTTGCTTCCACACACTTGCTAATTTATTGTAGCTAAATTAGACCTAATATTAGCAATTTTGCAGCTGTTCCCATAGACCACGCTCAGCCATATATTTGTACATTGTTTGGTAATTGGATTTGAGGGCTCAGGAACGGACGATGGCACTCTTTAGAAACAAGGGAAAGATTTGAGGAAATGGGAGAAAAATAAAAAACACAAGCCCCAGAAGAGGCTTCAGGGGTAAATTTCCAGAGCCTAGCTTAAAAGGTTTTCACAAGGCCAAACAAATCAGAGGGTTAGTGTACCAGATCACAAAGTGTCCAAATGGCATGTCGCATTCAGGCAAGGGATTAGTTATTCCCCCCAAACATGCTTTCTATTTTAACGAAGACTGGGCAAAGAAAAATCCCTGGGGACTTCTGCAGGGTCTTGTGAAAAAACAGTTTTTACTGTAGTGATTAGAAATCTCCAGGAAAGGTTCTCTGCATCAGGGTATGCTGCTCCCAGATGATTTCTTTTAATTCAACCATGGGCAGAAAAGGAGAAAGTAAAATGGTTTTGTTTGGGAACGTGAGCTCTCCATACCTGAGTTTTGATACCCACCTCTTGTTGTTATCCAGGCCCATTTCAGATATCAATACATGCAGAAAATAAAATGGAAAATTGAAAAAAAAAAAAAAACCCACTAACAAAAAAGAGTACAAATGATGAAAGCAGAATAGAGCTGTACAGCTCTTACTTATCCTTTCTGGGCATGAGTTATTTTATTGACAAGGGGGGGTGCATCTCTGGTAAAAGAAGTTATGGGTGCCCGGCGTTGAATCTTACATGGTATTTTTGTAAAGAAGTTTCTGACATGATAGAAAACAAAACTGTGAGGGAGACTGTTCAGACTGACGCTGTAGAATCAGTTGAATTCCCAATCCGGCAGAAGATGTAGATGAAGCTTAATCGCTCGAGAGCATACCCTTAACCAAAATGGAACTAAATCCTGTCTGCTCATGATTCATCCACCTGCTTAATAAGAGATGCAGTGCTGCTGGCAGATGCACGCGCAAGTTTAAAAATAAGACAGTGAAATTAACAACAAAAAAGAGAAGGGCACTTGATCAGCTCTCATCTATAACACATAGTTCTTTCCAACTCACTACAAGCTGTTGTAGCAGGCTGCATTCTGCTCTGCTTCTCTCTTGGCCAGAGCTTAATTTCTGTTTGGAGAAGAATAGAGCAAAGTGACCTGCCAAAAAGTGAGACAGAATAGGCCAAGTCATGTAAGAATCCAGGCCCTACAAATGTCTTGTGCAGGAAAGAAAATTAAAGGCAAGAAGCCAGGCCATTTAACACATTTTTAAATTATTTAAACTCATACAAAATATTTAAAATAGCCAACCCAATTTAAAAAAACTCACTCCCCCTGAAAGCCCAATCATTAATAATCAAATGATTGCCAGATTATGTTCTCTTGTATTGACAAAGCCTTCATTATGCATTCTTTCTTCCCAAATGCCAGGAAAATATATAGATAAGTCTTGCAGAAGGCTGCACAGTTACTGGATGCAGCAATGCAGAAGTTAGTCTCTTGTCAGTTGTTTCCAGTAGGGGCTGTGACCATGATCAGCACATCCTGTGGGGAACAGGGAGGTACCTGCTTTGCTCATTTGCTCTGCTTTGGGTTTTCTTGGGGTTCAATTTTTATTTTTTTTTTTCATTTTTTTTTCATTTCATGGTAAACTTTCCTCTAGCCAATTGCCGCTTAGACTCCTTGATGCAGACACCCAACTAGGTCAACCTGTTGTTTGTCTTTGTTGTTAGAACATGCTGCAGGTCTCTGGTTTTGGTGTTGTTTCTCACTGTCTTTTCACTCTGTGTGAGATTGTCTCTCAAGTGGAGGTAGACTGTTGCAGTGATTCTCAGTTATGATGAATATTGCTGAGCAGAGTAGAAATATGCATGCAAAGAGCACTTGCAGCAGCAAATGGATATAATATATTGTATCATATAATTCATTTCGAGGTGAGCATAAAAAGAGGGGGCTTGCACATACTCTTTTTCTTTTTACTACTTTACTGTACCATGTATTCTATCAAGCTGCTAAAGACCTACTAAAAGGGTACAAAATGAAGCCATTAGCAGAAACTTGTTTAAGATCTCCACGCACATATGTGCTCTTCAGGTATCTGGCTGGGCAGTGCTGTGAGGCTCTTACTTGGACGTTGAGGCAATAAATGTCATGTCAGGGGCCAACTGTCTGTAATCACAGTTAGCAGGTTGAACAGACTTGTGAAAATATTTTCTTTATGTGAAGGGAGACGCTGCACACTTTGCCACAGCAGAAGTTGCTAAACCTAATGCAATATGACAAGTCCTTTGGCAGCAAAAGCCACATTTAATAGACATGCTGCCTGTGAAATGGGAAAGAAACAAAAGCAGTTTTTCTGCAGAGATGTCACCTCCTGTTTTTCGTAGTGTCTCTCACCTTTTCCTTCTACCACACCCTTTTTGTTTTCATGGGTGACACTGGCCATGCCATCATGGTCTCTTTCCACATCACCCCTACCATTTTCTCATTCAGGTGCCCTGGGACCTGGCCTTTCCCATCCACAGCCCAGCTAGCAATGCTCACCTTGCATTTAGTAATCCAGCTCATGGGGGGTGTCTTGCTCTGCTGGGAGGAACCGTGGGCATGGAGGGGGATCTGGCACACTCCTCGAACCCCTCTCACTCCACAAAGCACCACGATCAGGGTACATGTCCCACCTGCCACTGTCAGTGACAGATTCATGTTGCAAAGGGTCTGCAGCACCTTATGCAGCTGGTGGTGAGATTCGAGAAGCTTTAGGGCACTGCTGTCGGGTAGTCAGGGGTCTGTCTGTCCTCTTGTTTGGCTGGTAGCATCAAGCTAAAGATGAACCACTGCTGCTTGTCATGTGCAAGCAAGAGTGGTGTGCATATGCGCCCTCTGATGCTTCCCAGACTCACCCTCCATCACCCTGCTGGAATGCCACTGGGGTTGGATCTCTCTGTGTGCAGATGTGTGAGAGTGTTTTGCACTCACTTTGCACTGATGTAAATGTTTACGTGAGGTGTGAGGCAGTGGAGAATCAGGCTCATGAGGACTTCTTACAAGATGGCAAATAATTAACGATAGTGTGCAATACAAATGCAATAACAGAACAGTGAAATCAAGGCTTTTGCTTGCCAGGCATTTGTCTGTCACTTGCGTAATATACTGCCAGCATAAAAAGGATATTCCCATGCAAAAGCTTCCAGCATCACCCAGGGTAATTTTGCATTGGCCTCCCACAGGATCCAAAGTCAATCTTTTCAGACAGCACATCTTCAGTACTGAGACATGTTCAAGAAAAGGATGAAAGGAGCTGATCAAGAAATGGAGTTCTGAGATTTCCCCTTCCTAAGAATTATTGGCAAGCTTCATGACAACTGGCAGCAATACTTGAGGGCCTACAGGAAAATGCAGTGCTAGTCCACTTGCCATCCACTTTTTTTTTTTCCCCTCTGTAGAACTTCTCTTCCCCTGACCAAGATGCTTTTTCAGCTCAAAGCGGGCAGATACAGGGGCTCTCAGTAATTTTCCGATCTTTTTCCACTGAATGACCAAGGTTGACATCTTAAAGAAAAACAGTAAAAAGGCCATGAACAAGTGAAACATTTTAAAGGTACTGCTCCCTTTCACAGTTCTTTTCAGCACTTCAGCTTCCTTGGTAAGATGATGCCATTAGGAGAATAGGGACAAAGCATGCATGAGGGCCTATAAAGGGAGGGAAGTCAAGAAATATCCTGTAGCAGGATGTCAGGCCCACTTTTCTTATTCTTGACTCATCCCCCAGCACATCCATACAAAAGGCTGTAGTGGTAGTGATTGGAAAAGCAAACCTAGCGTCCCTTGAGCTGTAGATTGTTTCTAAGTCACCCTGAATGTGACAGATAGACAAGCTGATTTAGTGGTGAGGGTGTATATGCTGCATTTCTTTAAAGCTGCAGCAAGGAAAAGCAAGGAACCAGTTAGAAGAGACTCCAAGCATTATAGATGAGGAAATGAACAGATTTGTACTTGAAGTAATAGCGTTTTACTTAAGAGAGTGATTTAAGCATACGAAGGAATAAAATTGCAAGAGACATACACGTTCCCTCAAGTTTTACCAGAGGTCAGCCTTTGCTGTCTCTTTTGAAATCAGTGTACCTTTCTGGCTTCTGCTTTTCTCTCCAAGAGTTCGTCAGACTTTCAGGTTCATTTGGTGTAGGATCACATTATACTGGTCCCCCACAGCCCTGCACCTATGCCGACATCTATGGAGCTCATTTGAAGGCTGGTGGTCTACGGAGTCTGAGACTGGCACAGGGCAAGGTGGGTGTTAAGGTCTCCCCAGTGCAAGCTGAAGCCAGGAAATGCTGGAAGAAATAAGTGAGTTTGAACTGATTCATATTTAAATCACATGAACTTGCTTCATAGCATTAATTTCACCACCATGGCCTCTCACAGCAGCATTTAAGCCTGTCCTCTTAGCTACAGCTGCGTGTTGGAAACGCCATTTTCCAAGACACTTTGAATGTTCATATATGTTTACAGCCTGTGCTGCAGAGGAAGTATTTTTTTTGCTGACCCTGCTTTGCTTCTTAAACCTCAAGACCCTGAAAATATTTCATGTGCTGCAATGGCTAAACCAGTAGCACTAATGTTGCCACCCTATATTTTAGAGATCTGCAACCGTACTGTTTTACCATAGGAGTGACATTTGGTTTTGGATATAAATTCAGTACATAAATGTGTAACAAATTGTTTAGTGATGTTAGGGCAGTAACTTTTTTTTTCTGAACAAACTACCCAAATTACTGAACCAGTGTAGTTAATTAGAATCGATCTCACTTTTTAGCACCAGGAAGTGCATAATGGAAGATAAGATTGATTGTAACATTGGATCACTTCATTTAAAGACTGCTAATAGGCTAAAATGACAGAACCAATCTAAAATTATAATTTCAGAATCAATATAATTTTTATAACGTTGTCAAATCTAAAAAATTAATCTAAATTTATGCTGTGAAAGTAGCAAATCCTTCCTAGCTATTATAATGAAATGAACCAACATTTTATTATATTACTTCTTTAAATAGAAAAAAGGCTTCTTTATTGGCATAACATTGCAGCAAGCTAGATAACTAGGCTTTCACTTTGGGAGGTATCTACTCGTTTCCTGCTTAGGGCGAGAGTAGAAATGGATTTGACCCTTACCTCTTTGCATTGTGGAACCATTTTCCCACATTATTAAGCCACCACAAAAATGTGAGAACGGGCTTCTTTTCAGAGGAAGAGATCAGGATGGGGAGGGGAGTAACACTTCATGAGGGAATTCAAGTTTTCTAACAAAGCTGTCGTGGAAGCATGTGCCTATCTGTTCATTGTTGCTCTCCCCACACTCTCAGAAGAAATGTAGACTCAACTTCCCCAGAAGAAAGAAAGGAACTGTGGTGGTAGTTTGAAGAAAAAAATTTTCCTTTCCATACAAATTTATTCTGTATGTAAGGCTTGATGGAAAACGCAATGCCAATTTTGATGATACCAAGGATTTTGGTGTGTTCTGCCCCTGCAGAAGCCAAAAAAACAGTGCTACATGGCTTCAGAGCACTCTGATGTTTCTTTGGATGTCAAGTGTTCAGGTTGATATCTTTTTTTTTTTTTTCTCCCAGTAATAGGTTTTCTGAAGAACTTGCAATGACTCATTTAGTGTAGGTTCATAACCGCTCTTGCGTTCTGTGCCATAACGATGTTGAGTGGGCAGAAGTGGTCCCCAGGTGCTTCCAGGTGCAGAGCTCACCCACGGCTGTGGATCATTCATTTCACTTGCCTTCCTCTGAAGCAGCAGATGTCTCAGGAGCTTTTGCAGCCACATGATAAAGCAACCCTGGCCAACAAAGATGAAGGCTATTTGTATGTTTCAGCCCCTCCTGGAGCTCCTTATGTTCCTCCTATGGGGATCAGGAGGTGCTACTTGGGAATACGAGAGCTACTGCTCTCCAATAACCTGTGACTAATGAGTCTAATCACACTCAGGGTAGTGCCTCACTGTGTTTTATTTCTGTTTGCTTTTTGACTGATGTCAATGTGGTTGGCAATAGCCTTATATTCCACTCTGCACTGTGCTGTCCTAGGGTGAGGCTGTTCTCTGCAGCAGTGATATCCCTATAGAACCTTCTTCCTGCTCAGAGTAAAGGCCAAGCTAGGAACAGTGTTTTCTTCTGAAAGCACAAATACTGTTGAACTTCTCCCCACACTGGCTGTCATCACTCAAATCCACAGGTGTGAGGGCCATGGTCTCACTGAAATCAGGGCAGCCTTGGCATAGATTCCAGTCAGGCCAGGACTGTGATTTGACAGCTCAGCCTTTAGCAGAGGGAAGGAAGATGTTCCAGAGAAGTTGGTTGGAATACCACCATCCCTATTTCTCCAAAGAAGCTGAAGAAACTCCTTTCTGCAAAAAGGGACTGAGCCTGGAAAAGTAGGGCAGGGCATCCTTGCAGACAAGGCATTTCCTTTGCTTCTGTGCACAAAAGCAGAGGCGACGTGCAGGCAAACCCCATCCTGAATTCATTTTGCAGCGATAGGAGGTGAGGCTGCGTGTCAGAGTGGGACCTGCACACAAGAGGTGACCCTGGGATGGCAGCAATTATTGCAGGAAAGAGCAAGAAAACACATGTATGGAGACCCCGAAGAGCACTTTGGAGAGCTCTGTGTTTCTTGGAGGTTTAATGTATTATAATTTGATTCAGCACAAGCCAGTCTGGGAATAAAAGAGAAATGCAGAAAGACTAATGATTTGAGGTGCAGGGGGAAGTGGAAAGAAAACAGCACTTTTAAGTGCATTTTTTCCCTTTTATGCAAGATCTGACTGGGGCCAGGCAGAGAAAGCAAAAAGCTTCTGTGAGTTAACACAAAAGTGGAACAGTACTTGAAAGAGACTTTATTTGCTCCTTAGAGTCTTCTTTTGATTTTTAATATCTCTGAGACTTGTCAGGGAGAAAACAGAAAAAGACATTAGATTCTGGGTCTTGAGCAAAGCTCAGGGACTTGAGACTTCCACAAAATGAAAGAAATTACATCCTGGAAAAGTTAATGACCTTACCCTAAGTGCTGTGCTACATCAAACAGAAGCAAGCTGGTCCATCCGCTGTGGAATTCTCTTGCACTGGGCTGGAGAAGTGCTTTAGGCTGATCTCATCATACCCCCAAATTTCCAGATGAACAGTTTTGGCTGGATTGAGAAGGATAGGGAGTTGGGGAGAAGCCTGGCACCATACCAGAGCTGCTGCCTCCATTAACTCCAGCAGGCAGGAGCTGTCCCAGTGGTAAGAACACACAGATTACATTGGCTTTCCCAAACCCGCTTTCATACTGCCTGCTTGGGGCCACATTCTGCATTCACCAGCCTCTGTGTCCAAACTCTGTTAGGGAAAGACAAAAGTCCTGAAGCTGCTCAAGCTTGTGAGCCAAGAAACCATTGCTTGCTTTTCACTCAAGGTCGACTTGATTCTGTTATTTGAGCCCGTTTTAGCTACACAAAAGAAATAACTTCAGTTTCATTGAGTATTTGTCTGTTTTCTGAGGGTTTCATACATTCGTGTCACTTGCCTGCCTGCCCATCATTTCAACCAGAAAAAAATAATGCTAACAGTAAAGATGCCATAAAAAATAGAGCCTGAGGTAAATTTTCCCAAAAGCCAATTAGAGATTTGAAAAACAATCGCATTTTTCAGGCCAACTCCAAGCTTATAAAATTGAGCTTTTGGTGGTTCCAAGAGTGTAGAGATGGAAACACGACTATGAAACATCCAGCAGATGCAACCAGAGAGATAGCAACTAGTTGAGACTGTCTCCTAGGAGAGCATCAAGGTGTGCAGGAAGCCCAGAAAGCTCAGTGGCTGCTAGGAACGTAAAGAAAATGTCTGTCTCTTTGTGAAGTGTGTCCCTGACATGGAGGGATCTGTCAGCTTTGGTCAGCACCACATGTTTGTTTGAAAGAACCTGGTGACCACCGCAGAGCATTTAAAGGACGTCTATTTTTCTGAACCAAGTGGAGTTTTCCAGTGATGGCTTCTCAAAGAATAAGTTGCACTGCTCCAGCCTAGGGGCTGCAAAAATGTTGGCATAGGCCTTGATTTGACTCAAACATGGGAAAACTTGGGTTTTCATAATCATGCATGGAATTCACTTGTGATGAAACATAAAAGCAGCTTGCATTTCTAGGTTAAAAGTCACCAGAGCAAGTTGTGAATTTGCCCATATTTATTGCTCGATTTAGGATGAGGAAGTGACTGCCTTGAAAGGAATGCACAGGGAATAACTTGAGAGGGTTAGATATTTTTAAGACGATGGTTTCTGCTGAGTGTAAGGCCTATGGCCATTACTTAATCCACAGGACTGCCACCATTTGTCCCAGCAAGGACTCCCACACATATCCTGTTTTCCACATTTCTGCAAGAACATCTGTTTGTGGTTCCTCCAACAGATTTTGAAAATACTTTTAAAAGTCACTCATGATGGGACTTTCCATCATGGTCTAAAACCTGGGATTGTCCATTCCAGGAGAAGACTAGGTGGCTTTGACCATTCAGAGAACTTTGATGTATCTGCTTAAACTCGCCTTTCTGAAGGTGGAAACTGATGTAAAGATAAGGGAGAAATGGCCCTTTGCTAATAGTGAAAGAAAAGTGAGAGCTTTTGAGATACTGGGAAAAACAGAACATCTTCTACAGCAGATCCACCAGAGGGAGAAAACATGAAAGACAATGGTCTTCTCCAGCCCACCCAAACTGCCACTGGTGGGATTGAGACTTCTCATCCCCTGCTGCTCACTCACAGATGTGTATTTTAAGAATATCAAGAAATTAAGTCAAAGTTTAAACCACTCATTGTTATTTGTTTTCCTGCACAAATGTTCAGGTTTTCCTTTAAAATATGAGTATATATGTACTGGAAGAAGAAAGCAGGTTTGTCAATTGTTTCAGAAGACAGCAGCAGTCTTCCTCCTTCTTTGTTCCAATGCATCAACTCTAGCTAGGAATGATCCAGGGTTAATAAGCGTCATAATCCCAAAGTTGTTATAGTGTACAGATGATGTAACCAGCACTTCCCTATTGCATCTGTGGAAGAAAAGGGCTTGCTCTATAGACCACTCACTTCAGAGAAAAAGTCCCACACACTTCAAGCTCCTGCATCCATCGAAGAGTCCTCAAGCACTGGTCCCTCCAGTCTGACTGCCAGGCTGAACAATACTGGCAAGGTAAGAGCTGGCCCCCAGCCCATGCCTCTGAATCAGAGGTTCTAAACATCTGCTCTACAGCTGTCCTCCAATGGAAGAGAAATGGTTTCAGGATGCTACAAGCAAGAGAGCTTGTGGCCAGAAGTCTGCCCTTACACAGTGTTTATTTTGTGGGAAAAAATACTTTAAAAACCTCAAACCTCCTACATGTGTGTATGTTTTATTTTCAACTTCTTATCCAAACTAGAAAAAGAGCTTCTTTCACCCTGAATAGCAGCTTGGGGTGTTCACTAGAACTAGCAATGTAAGTCTTACTCTTACAGGTTGGAAATGTGTGTTTGAAGCACCAAGTGTCTGCCTATTCTCAAGCAGATATTCCCCCTCCTTTTTTCTGTATCCTAGATAACAGTTCTCCAGTTGTGAATATTTTGAAATGTTAGGAGAGTCTCTAGTTGTCACACATGAAAGCTTCTACAAGGTGCAGGTTCTGCTGCAGAAGAGCCCTTTTTTTTTTTTTTTTTTTTTTTTTTTGTTCTCCCTGTGTTTTTTTGGGTATGCCTAAGCGGTTCTCCCACAGCTCTTGTTTTGATAGTTTGAAAACTGTTTGTAAGCTTTAAAGAGATAACTTGCTTCCCAAGGGCCTTCATTAACCATAAGAACACAAAAAGTGGCTGGGCGTGAAGGTCAAGTGTATTCCCTCTGGAAGAGAGACATATTTTTAACAGTACCAGTGACTAGTAGAGACCTTCACTGGTACAGATGACTTTCCTAAATCTTGAAATTGTCTGTCACAGCCTAAGCACCTAGCAGGAAGATATACTGTAGTCAATCTGATGTGAGCATAATAATGCGAAAACTCTCTGTTCTGCTACACCCAGAAGATGTGATCAGACATCTCTGCACCCCCCAGCCTTGCCTTTGGGGAGGTGAGATCTGTCTGCATGCACACCTGGCAGGAAAAGGGAGGGGTGCTCTGCTGATGCCTTGCACTGATGATCTGTGGACTTGGGGGGGTACCTGAGGCTGTGGAGGCCGTATCTGCACCACCTCCTGTGCATCAGCTGGGCTGGTGTGCACGCTGAGGAGCAGCACAGCAGCTGTGCTCTACAGCACTAGGTGATCAAACACACCTTAAAATCTACACAAGGGTGCAAATACATACTACATGCTGCACAGGTAGATAATGAACTCTTATTTTTCTTCTCTGTGCTTTCTCATTTGAATGCTACCCCAAAGAACTTTTTTATCTGGATCATAAGGAAATGAAAGTGGAAGATAAAACCAGAAAGGTATTCCAGGGTTGGTAAGATGATAGCTTTGTCCTCTCATTACATTCATAAATGTGTCCAGGAAAGAGTTAAGCTATCCTGAAAATACTGCCAGGGAGAGGGACTTGTGGAAACTAAATGCTGTTTGAGAAGGTAGGGGGTAATTAGGGCAGTTGGTTTTTAATTATCGCTGAAGTCAGTCCTTGCAAGGCCCCCCAGCCACAGCCAGGTTAATGGTCAGCGCTGTATGCTGAGTCAGCAAAATGCTTCTGCTGGTTTTCACTGGGGGCTTCTGTCGGCTGAGGGCAGCTCTTTTTGCTAGATGTGCCCAACTTCACTCTGAAGCCAGGATGATTAAAAGAGAAAAGAAATCTGCAGCTTTAATCAAGCTTGCAGGAACACACCTTCCGGATTTTGTGAGACGAGGTATTTGTTACCTCCTGTCCTCTGGCATGGTAGCAGTTTAATGAAAGGCTGCATATTTTTCTGTTAGCAGCTCAACCACTTAATTCTTAAGTTCCTTCAGAGCTCTCAGATGTATGCCATCTGGTCATGGTGACTTGTTGCTCTTTAATTTGTGAATTTGTTCCAGCACTTCCAGTTTTGACACCTCAATCTCTGACAGAGTCTCATCTTCATTACTTGAAAAGAATAGCTCAGAGGGCTGTCTCTCTCTCTCTCTCTCTCTCTCTCTCTCTCTCTCTTTCTTTCTTTCTCATGCATCGTCTTGTAGCTTCAATTTCATTAATACAATTTCAACTTGCAGCCGAATTTATAGCTTTCCCAAACAGGCCATCTCTCCACCTCTTATCCATACTGCAGCATTTTATTGTGCTATATTTTTATTAAACAAAAGTACCTCTGAAAACTACATGGAACCCATGCACTCAGGTAACCAGTACCTTTGCTACCTTTTAGAAAGGCCTGAAAGTGGGTTCAAAGAAATGTCTATCACATCCACCAAAGAAATGTTATTAGTTCTCAGCAAACAGAGAATCAAACAGCCTTTTAAAACACATCTAGGATGCATCTTTGTGGCCCAATGCTATTTATTTATGTATCATAAATAATATCTATTATTTACAGTCTATTGGCATTTCAGGTTTTCAGAGAAGTTGAGTTCCCATTGTAACAGGCACTCACCAAGCGCATGGTTACAGGCAGTTCCTCTTCTGAGGAATTTACCAATAGGGAAGACAAATGGCCAAGAACAGACAGCATGCAAAGAAGCTGTCAAAGATGGATGTCTTTGAATTTACATATTTAGTGAATTTTCCTTTCATACATGGTGTCCTTCACCTTCCCACCCCAGTGTTTCTCCAGGCACATATCCCCACCTAGCACCACCTGTATTTCCTAATATGTTTTGCTTCCTTCCTTTCACTACTGCAGGAGGATATGACAGTAAAAACCTTGGTAATATAGCAAGGCAGCCCATGCCAGCCATTTTTTCCTCTTCCTGGAAGACTGAAGTGGTTTTCCAGCGGTGTCTGTGCTTGTGGGGTTTGGGGCAGGAGAACCACCTGGCTTGCCACCCCTGTTTTTACCCACAAAGCTCAGGAGGCATAGCACCTGCATTGCCCTAGCAGCAGAGGCCACTCCTGGAAAAACTCCTTTGCCTTCAAACCATGGAGCAGCCCTGGATTCTCCACTTCCAAAATGCAGAAAACTTTTCAGTAGTGCTAGCTACAATCTTTGGAAATGGGCTGTCTGGAAGAAGGGATTATGGATGGGCAAGGAAAGGGCAGATACTGAAAACTTCTCTTCATCCCTTTATAAAATCCAGGAGATGACAGAAAGCACGCTCCCCTTCTGACAAAGTCAGAGGGTCTCTAGTGACATTTATGTCACTGGAAAGGCATATAATACGTACACAGTGGTTTAATTTTATCTTAATGAAACAATATACGTATAAAACTATCCATTAAATATAAAACAGTGAAGTAATTCGCAAATTTTTCTACAGCATAATAAATTAAGCATGGAGAGCACTAAGGAATGCAATTTGCAGTCATTTATAATGCAGTGTTTTATGTTAATAATTCAAAATCACATGCTATTTGGAGACACTTCTAATTAATGTATTTATGAAATTGTGAACTGTGACTGTTTTGGTTCCATTTAGCTAAACATTTCAACAGAATGCGCTTGCTGTTGTTTTGTGTTTGCTTAATGGCACCAGCAAGCATCAAATGTACAACTGGGGAAAGTTGGGGGTGGTATCTGATGTGGCTTTTTTTATGGGTATGTGTTTTTGCCTGTGCACTGTATACATGCATGTGATTACACTCCTGATCTCACTGAGGAGAAGAAAGTTCTGCAGTAATTTGAGGAGGAAATAAGGGAAGTTTTATGGATGAATAATTAATTGTAAAGAGAATCTAGTACCTTCCTAAAGAATTGCTAAAATATTCAATACTTTTCACATAGCAGATCTTTATACACTGCTATTTCTCCTGACTGGTTAATTATTACTAATACGGCTCGTAAATCTGTATTCATATTTTTATTTTGATGTCCTTCAGGTTTTTTTTTTTTCATCATACTAAGCATTTGTCAGGCTGCTTCTTTATTGGAGCACTATGAGAAATGATTTCCCAGAAGGTTAGTCTCCTGCAAGGAGGCTTGCAGGGAGTTGGGAGTGTTTTGAAATTTCAAGTACATTGTAAGAAAAAAACTCCATCCATATCAGATTTTTTAGGGAATTATCACATGTCAAGGCTCTGATTCCGAAAGTGGCTTGAAATGAATGTGCTTCTAGGCATATGCAGAACCAGATGCTAATAGCACTCTGTTGTAGCTCTGCACAGGAAAGTGAAGGGAAAGCTCTTGAAATAATTTTCTATGAACAATCTGTTTCTCACAAGAAAAAGAGGGGGAAAAAAAGAAAGAAAAAACCCTGAAACTCCTCAAACCCATTGTAAGGACATCCAAGGTACTATATGTGGTCCCTTCCACCTTCCAAAATGATCATGAATATTCAGTGGGATGCTGAATCAAAATCTTCTTGTCTCCTGGTAAATTCAAAGCTCACTTGCAGAGCAGTAACTCCCTGTTGAATGTTTTATTTCACAATTGTGCTTTCTGTATGGTTTCTGCTCTTTTTCTTGGTCACTTGCCTTGCTGGTGGTTTTTTTTTTTTTTTTTTTTTTTTTTTTGTATTCTCTGGACAATATGTATAAGGCTGGGAAAATACTCAAAAAGTTCTCATGGGCTTTATCTGTGGTCTTGGAAATTGACCAAGTTAATCATTAGACTGAGAATTAAAGCTGTATTTGACCATTTTGTGTGATTTATATTTTAAACAATGTAGAAACTGTTATGATTAAGGAGGCAATATGGGTGTCTAGGACCTAGCACCCTATTACTTGTCATCATCCAAGTTGCTTTATTGAGCATCTTTATTTCCTTGGCATCAAATAACAAATACTGGCAACACATTGGATTAGCTGAATGATAGTCTTAATAAACTCCTTTTTCCTAAAATGAAAAATATTACTATATCCATTTCATATTGTCCTTTTTGTCCAGTATGAATGCATACTGTAAAAGCTCATGTATTTAAGTATTTGTCTGCTTCTGTTTTTAGTCCCAGACTAAATGGAATTGACGGAATTGTCAGTTACTCATCACCGTAAAGACTGGGATTTGGGTCATATTTTAGGTGAGTCGTATTTAAATATCCTTTCTTGCTATATTTTTTAAGTAGAATTTTTCTTTCACTAATTGAAATGGATTTGTAGGAGATTCCATAAATGAGGCTCAAACATTTTAGCGAAAATTTTTATCTGAGCTATATACTTGTTTAAAAGAAAAAAATATACCTGTCACAGGGTCCTAAGGTATTAGATCTGTGATGCATCAACACAGGATATAAGATGATGTAGTGTATCAGGAAATGTACTGTGAGATAGGGGTCGTTGCCAGCTAACCAGTTATTACCTTATTGACAGCAGCTGTGGTGGTCTGGATACATTACCCGGCTCCATTTTGAGCCATATGATCCCAGGTTTACATCTTAGTTTTATGGTTTGTGCCCATCTCTAAAATTGATTTACAGAAACAGAGAAGGAAATTCCCTTTCCTATTTGTTTAGTTTTTTTTTTCCCTTCTGATTTGAATGGAAATTTTTCACTTTATTTTGAGGCATGGTGAGTGCTTACAGCTTCTGTTTCAGCCCTGTATTTGAATATTCAGGACATTATGGGCTTGTTTTAAAAAATGCTTTCTCCAGTGGTGGGAAACTGACAAAACTTGGGAACATGTACATTTTTCTTTTTTTTTCTTTTAATTATTTTGGCATGGTTTATGATACTATATCTCCAGCTGCCTGTGGTTACATGCTGTTCATTAAAGGTGCTGTAAAACAGAGCACGCCCAAAATACAGATTCTACCTGCTCTGTTTAAAGCAGTATTGCCATTTTTGGTGGAAAGCTTGTCTGAAAACTGTGGGTTTCCTTCTCAGCCTTATAGAGGCATAAATCCAGAATAACCATATCAAAATCCATTCAGTAACAAAGTCTGGGTGTGATTAGTTTCAGAATTTATAAATATCATGATGCTTTCTCTCATGTCTTATTACCAGGGGGTAGAAATCTTTGGAGTGCCTGAAGGCACTTCAGGTACTTCAGCACATATCAAAGAAGAGTTAAATTAACCACCATGTTCTGAAAAGAATAACAAACACAAGTGCATTTGCCTTGGATGTCTTAAGGAACACGACCATGTAGCATGTGAAGATTATCTTTCCAATGAACATTGGGAACCTTAAATGTAATTATTAAATTCAGCAGATGAGCTGCCATCCCTTGGCATTCTAATTATCTTAAATGATTTTTATTTGGTGATTTATGTAGAATTCATCAATCAGAATTATTTCTGTAGAAACAGTGCTCTATTTTTGGTGAGCTTCCTTCTCAATTTGACATAGTTTTTGGAAATAGAAGACTGTTTTTAAAAAGATCTTCAAAGATATCAAACTAATGGGTTTGAAGAGAAGCAAAGAAAGATAGGAAAACAAAGACTTGCAGAGCTTTCTATAAAGGAAGAAATAGCATATTTCTATTTATTTTTAAACTACGTCTACTAACCTGATGTCCTGGTGATAACTGTATCTATTTATCAAACTGAAAATGGATGCTAGCCAAGGTAAATACACCATTTATTTTTTTAGATTTCATATGAAACTTCACCTGTAAAGTCCTTGACCCTCGTCTAATCCCTTTGGCTGTAAGAGGACATGCCTGTCCTTGCTTGCAGCTCTACCCAGAGCTATGATTTGGGTAGGCAAGATAGTCATAAGGAAGGATAAACATACTCCGGAGATGGAGTATGTGAAAAAATGGGTGAGAAATACAGCAAAACTCCTTCACTGGCACAGAGAACTCTTTGGTGCAGGACAACTCCCATGGAGGCTGAAGCTTTGGGGCTCTGAAATGGCTAGACACTCTAGAAGGAGAAGAAGGTCTGGATCTCTTTGGTTGCAGAAGCTCATTAAGACCCTACATATGGAAAGAAATGTAGGACTTTTTGGTACATTGCAATCACAAAAGGATAAATTTACCAATCAGTAAAAGGAAATTCAGCACCTGCTGCAGTGGCAGCATGGTAAGAGGTAAAGGATTTTGCCACACAGCTTAATGCAGCTCCCACTGAGGTCCTTGGGAACTGAAGTAAGCATTTCCAAGTTAAAGCAAAGGAAGATTTTCAAGCTGTTAAGAATACTTTTATTTCATGAACAAAGCTACTGGGGTAAGATGTAAGCACACAAAAAAATCCCAAAATCCCAGATACAGTCATTACCAGCAGTGCACAGAGCTGTCTAGCAGCAGTAAACAAGAAAAAATCCACACGTCCTCTGCTGAAAGGGTAAGCATTTGTCTCAGCCATGTTTGAATCCCCATTGCATCTGCCTGCCATGTACATTGTGTGAAGGCTCTTGACTAGACCAAATGTTTTGGGAAAAACAGATTTAAAGTATCACATTTCTAATATTCTTGGGCAGAGAAGCTGAGAAATCTGAGAAGGAGTTTTATGGGTTACTTTTCTGAGATGTATCTCCAGATGAGCCACACCAAACATGCTGATACCTGGCCTGCAGTTACTCCTACCAAAGAGCACAGGAGGAACTTAAAAAGACCCATGTTATGGAGGCAACACCACTAGGAGAGACAATTTCAAATTAAATAACATTTTCCACGTACTATTTAACCACCACTGCACTTGAGAAAACAGCAGCTTTGAAACCATTAAGCAAACTGAAAAAATGGGGGAAAATCACCATATGGATGACTTGCTCTGGGTGATTTCTCCAGCTCTTTCTCTCCCCCTTGCTTGGTTAAAGAGAACTTTGAATGCCTGCTTTTAAAAGCACCTGTCTCCCTCTCTCCCACCTGTGATTTCATGGTGTTCGAGTCAAACTTAGGTGGAATGTGCCAGGAATTAACAGCAGTGCTCCCCAACACTTCTGCAACCTGAATTCAAGGGCAGGGGAAAAGGCTTCTCGTGCTGGCACTTAGGCAACGTGGAGGGTTAACAGCCACTGGAGACCCAAGTGAGAAAATGGAGTAATCCTGGGCAATCCTAAAGTACCAGGAGCCAATAGGCTGGACTGAAAAGGAAAAAAAACCTACCCCCAAACAACCAGGTTTCCCCTCTCTAGAGCATTTGTGCTGCCAGGTCCACCTGTGATGCAAGGGTGTTGTGAAATACAGCTCACGCACTAAACGTTGTTTTGATGTGTCGTTTGGGACACAGGGAAAGAGAAATGGACTGCATTCAATCTCTATTAAAGAAGAGGGATGTCTTCTGCAGAATTTATTTTCAGGAGCTTTGCTCGAACTTCATTTTCTTATTAGCCGAAATTGCTAGTAAGACAGTTTTAGCAAAGATGCTAAATGCCTTCTTGGAAAAGATGAGTCTGTGCTCAATGAATTGACTACTGTTGTGTCAGTTTGTACAGAACAGATCTTTACTATGGGATTTGGGGATCTGGGATTATGTCCTAGTCATAATTCACGTGGGAAAAAAATGTTATATTTAATTACAGTAAGGCAATTAGATGGGAAGATTGAAAGAAAATGTTACAGGTAGTTAGAGTTGCAGGAAAAAAACAGGAATTTATAACCCACCAAAAAAAAAAAAAAGTGATATTAGTGTTAAAGATTATTGAAAATTGAGGAAAAAAATAATAAAAAAGCGGGAGGGGATAGAAATTGAGAATTTTTTTGGAATTAAAAGTCCAAAAGAATTTTCTCAGAAAAGTGCTTTTGGGGCATTTTTTATATCATCAAGAAATCATGAAATAAACAGAGAGATAAATTAAACAGAACCAATCCACACCTGGTCACCAGAAAAACATGTTTTCTGACCATGGTGTGGTGAAGCTGAAGATGGGGAACATTATGCTCCCACTTTGCCTACAAGGGACTAATTTCCTGTTTGAGCTAAAATTCCCACAGTGCTGAAGAGCATCCCTGGAGGCACGGGTTCTTGGGAAGCAACATGCCACTAAAAGGCAGTTTGGTTTAAGCTGGAAGTGCTGCACAATGAAAGGTACAGGTCCTGTTTTATCCTAAGTGTTACCAAGCTACCATCTTGACACTCTCCAGGATGTTAAGACATGACTTCAAGAAACTTGTTAGTGCAGTTTTAACTCTCATGGAGATAGTCTTTTCGCCCCACTCACTCTTGTGTGTGTGTTAGGTATTGCACAGCCTAAGCAAAGCTATCTTTAGAGGAGCACTTATTTGAAAGACTTGAGGAGTTTGTGTAGAGAACCTGGAAAGGCTCTCTACTACAGACTACACTGTTTGTGCTGAAGAAAGTCCAGAGTTAGATCCTATCTTATCCTATCTTGTTCAGCAGCCTGATCTCTAACCTCTCCTCCTCCTCAGAGGTGAAGCATGAACTGTGACTAGCAGAGGGGGCAAATCATTGCTGGCAGAAACTGCAAATTTCAGGTCAGCACCACTTCAGATTGCCCTCAATGCATTTAGAGAGTCTGGAATGAGGTTAATTTGGAGGGTGGAGAAACTGTAGCCTCCTGGAGAAAAACCTGCCATGTCTTGTGCTCCCTTTCCTAGGGTGAGCTAGAAAGACAAGAACTGCACAGGATGCTGAGATGCCTCTAAAGGAAATGTTGGCATTGATCAAGCTGTCACACCGAAATGTGTGGAAAGCTGGACTTGGGGCTTCTCAAGTCCTGTCTCGGCAAACCAAGACAGTACCTTTCAACAGCTCCACAATAACACTGTGTT
Source organism: Hirundo rustica (assembly GCF_015227805.2). Taxonomy (NCBI): domain Eukaryota; kingdom Metazoa; phylum Chordata; class Aves; order Passeriformes; family Hirundinidae; genus Hirundo; species Hirundo rustica. Next base: position 92,691,386 of record NC_053450.1, read on the forward strand.
TATGTGTGTTTGTACATACACACACAGAATCTATAAGATCATATTCCATCTGTTTACCTGTCGGTGCATCCTTCCAATAACTTTTGCTCATTTCAAACAAATTTGACATAGGAGTAGTGTCACTTGTCTCTGTCAGAGCTGCTGGCTCCTTTTTGCCCAGGCTAGCTCGAGACTGCGACAGACAGGAAAACTCCCCTGGGTCCTAAAAACCTGGGAAGCGGTGAAGGGGCTGTTCCCCCTTACCACGAGAGAGGCTCTGTCGGTGGCAGAAGAAAGGAGTCAGACTTGATCTGAGGGCGACTCCAAGGTCTTTGTCCAGTCCTAACTGGGCATCTGCCTCAGTCCCGCAGCTCAGGCCAAGTCCTAGCCCAGGCCTCGTGGTCCAGGTTTATATGCAGGCTAAGGAAGGGGACAAACCAACACCCAGTGAGGGAAAAGGTGGGCATGGAACAGGGTTGGAGGGACATTCAAAGAAACCAGTGGACAACATAAAGGGAGGAACCTCCTCGGCTCTTGCCCTATCATTCGATACCCGAACTCTGCAGAAGCTGAGTGGAACAGCCAAATGGCAGACAGGGCCCGCAGGAGGGGACTGGGAGGAGTGTGGGAGGACTGACAGGGAAGAAGGGCAGGGACAATCCTCAGGATATAACACTTTCCAGGAGAACAGGGGAGTACAGAACAAACCATTATAACACAAAACCCCGTATAAAATAAGTAACATAAAATACAATATGAAAACAAATAACGCAAAGCAGCAGAGTAGGAATTCCTAGGTATTATAGATTTTTGCCAGTTTATTTGTTAGATGTGTATCTAACATGGGGCTACACAGAACATGATAGCTGGACATGTGATGGCTCATTTGCAAGATTGTGCTGCTGCTGTTCACTCGTGTTACCCTCACTTTCCTATTCCTTACTGCTTTTAAAAGCAGCATGAAGAGCAGGAACAGCTGCTGCCAGGAAAGGAAGCTGCAGGAGCCGGAGAGACACATGTGAGGGAGTGCAAAGACACAGGTTTTCACTGCTGATGACCTTGGCTCCTAGCACATCACATGACTAGAATAGCTGCTTCTAGATCTGGAAGACATGGGAGCTGGAACTATGCATCCTATTTAGGACTCAGGGAAAGGAAAAAAAAATCTATCCTGCTCAACAAACTTAGTGAAAAAAATCACTGAATTTCCATTTATGGGTACTGCAATCTTATGAGGGGAAAAAATACTTTCAGAAATTATTTTATTCCTTAAAAGAAAGAGCTACTGCTCTATAGTTATTAGAGGGAAACAGATCAATATTTGTTCAGTCTCCCGTTATCCTCTCTGCTGGTTCACACACTCTTGAAAAAGTCATTACTGACGGAGCATTGCACTTGTTCTGCTGCTCTGAAAGTGCAGCCCTTTATCTTAGGAGTCATCATAGAAGCATCATATTATGGTTTGGGTTGGAAAGGTCCTTAAAGATCCAATCCCCCTGCCATGGGATGCCCCCCACTAGATCAGGTTGCTCAGGGTGAAATAACAGAATGGTTTACCTTGGTGGTTTCCTCTCCAACAAACTCCTAGTCAATCTCCTAGGTCTCTTTAGGTGACTGGGGCTGTTTCCATTAGCTATTCAGTAGCACTAGCAGCTGTGTGTAAAATTTTGGGGCATATTAGGAAACCTTACTCAGGCGGTGAAAGATATTGCCAAAAACCGGAAAATTAAAGTAAATAAAATTAGGTCCTCAAAAAGTCCTGTGTACCCTTCTGCAGTGGTGTCCTTCACAGAGGCTTTGCCTTTGAGGCAGCTGCATACGAACAGGGTTGGAAAACTGCTAATAAAAAAGGCAGGTATTGACTCTTCCACTTACCTACCGTGTTATCAGGTGATTGTAGTAGCAGGGAACTGGAAAAGAATTGTACTCCAGGAACCATCTCGTCTCTCAGGCCAGCATGTAAAATTCCACATGTCATTTCACAGGATATTCCCCTGTTGTCCAGTTTTCCCCTCTCTCCTCATCTACCTTTTATCTGCTCATGCCGTCTTTCCATTTATTTTTTCTGTTTTTCTCCTGCCTATTTTTTTGTTTCCATTTTCACCACTGGGATGAGAATCTGATACATGACTATTTGAACGCTTGCTCCATATTTGAATGCACTTGGAATTACAAATTCTTGATGCTTTCACTTTGGGTTCTTCCTTCACTTTCCCAAGGACAATGCTAAATGCAGTATAGCTGAATTTAAATATTTAGGTTCACAAAAAACCGATCAGAAATTGCCTATATAGCTTTTTTCTAATGGAAATATCTCTGAGGGAAGGATGTTGGGGAAATATGGTTTTGGATATATGGAAATATGGAAATGTGGTAGATATGTAACATGTACAAAACAAAGTATTGATTATATTTGTGTTCTTCTTTTCAGAAAAGTATAATTCCTGCATGCTATTCTACAGTGCTATGTAAATATCTATGAATACTGAATTGTTTTGCTGGAGGAAATATGTAAAAGCATGAAAATGATCAGCTAGCCTCTGCTCCAAGCTGAATTGTGCAGTTTAAGAAACAATGGGGAAAAAATATTTATTTCTAACTAGAATTTGGTTGTGAAATAAATAGGAGGCTACTTCCTTGCATGTCTGTGAGCTAAAAGGAAGAGAAAAAAACTTAACATGCATCAAGCAACGTCTATTTTTAAAGCCCTTAACAACCTTTTCAAGGCTAAAACTCTGTTGTCACTTCCCTGAGCTGTATAGAATCACACTCATCACAATTGGCTACTCACAGTGTTTCAATTTCTGTGAAAAAATTAGGGCAAAGTATTTTCTTTTTGCATCCTGGATTTTTTCCCTAATCACTCTGTACTGACTCATCATTGTGAAGTTATATGGACTGTGTTGTTAGGTTTTAACCAGCTTTAGATAGTAACTGTGGTAAAGAGGACCTACATCTCTCCTTCAGGTTCACGTGCTGTGTCTGCAGTGTTTGCAGGGAAGCTTTGGGGCACTGTGCTGCTCAGCCTCCATTCTCTCACCCTGCTTTCCTTTGAAAGGAAATTCGGGGCATAACCAGGGAAAGAACTGAGATACCCTCCAAAAGGTCAGTGATCCCTTCTGGGGAATATGGAGGGTCATACCTGTCTCACAGCAGAGATTCAGATATTTAAGTGGAGTATGTTCAGAGAAAGTGCATTAACACCAGCTGATCCCAGTTAAGGATGATGAAATAACTATAGCTTTTTGCTGCTCAAATGCTGAACTAGGAGGGGCCAAGAACAAGGCATTCTCCTCGATGAAATTCCTGCCTTCTCATCCATAATTCTCTCTGAAGGAAAAAGTAGAAAACCCCCCAAACTAAAAATAATACAAACCCAGCTTTTGCACAATAACACATAGCCTGGACTATGGGGAAGGTAACAGAATGAGAGATTGAACTGTGTTCATTATCCACAGAGTAAAACAAGCCTGGGATCTTTTGCTTTGCTTTAGTGAGGAAAGGTTAGAGCTCATTCACTCAGTCTTGTGGCACACTGTACTCTTTTCAACTGTCTCCAGCTGAGGCAAGATATTTGAGTAATATGAATAGAGGCTCTTATCCTGTGAGCAATTATATGTGGGTTTAAAGTAGCTGTTAGGCTCTAGTGGCCTTACAAAATTTTTTCTCAGTGTTCTATGTTTATAACAGCTATTTTATAGTATGAATATTCTATATAAGGACAAGGTAAAACCCCTTTTTGATACACACAACTGTTTTCAAGAATTCTTTTAAAATAATACATAGGCTTTTTCAGAATAAAAGCTTTGGCTTCTATCTGACTATACATATAAAAATATGAAAGGGATAGGGGCTTTTTTTTTCCCTACTGTTCTTTTCCTTTGGCTTTAATTTAGTTTGCTTTATTCAGACCTTAGGTCAAAGAATTTTTATGTTTAATATATGTATCCTGATGGGTGCTCTGAGCACATTTTTGAATCTGGGAATTTAGAAGGGCTCCTCTATTTGATATGTGGAGATGTACGCCTGCAAAGTCTCAACCTGGATCTTTCAAACCTCCAGGCCTTATGCTTGTGATCACACACATTTGCTAATTTGTGCATGTACCTATTGTTCCCTTTGATTTCAGAAGCTGAGGGAATTTAATGTCTGAATACAGAGCTTGGGACTGAACTGGAGGAACCCAGGCTTTGTGAATGCTGCTCTTGGTTCACACAAAGTTATCAAATGGCAAAATGCAAGTGCCCCATTCTTTTATTCCCTGATGCAGGTGTCACAGTAACACAGTGATATCTGTCCCTTTTCTTGCAGCAGCATCCCTACCATGCCTTTGAAAGAGATGAAGTCTTTCAGATCTGTGAGTTGTGTCTTTATAATGCCCAGGGATCAATTGCTCCTGTTCTTCAACTGAAAGCAAAACAAATTCCCCCATGTAATTAAAGCTGAACACACAGCCATTGTTTCCACCCCTTCTGTGTTATAATATTATAATGCAAGATGTCACTGTGTGCTTAATAGTGTTTCCCAAGCACAAACAGTAGGGTGGCCCAGCTTGTCCTCCTCTCAGCAGAGAAAGGCGAGGTTGTAGACACCTCTCACTGGCTATAACTGCGTTATGCCATGTGGTGTAAAACAGCTTCTGCCAGCAACGCTGCTTTGTCTCACAGAGAAGCAATTTTTTAAGAGATTTGATAAATTGTCTTGTCACACTTGGATTAAACTATTGATTTACCAACACCCTTTGTATGTTGATCCAGGAAAACACAGTGGATGCTATTTAGAATATTACAAACCCTCTGCCATATGCATGTTGTCTAGCCTACACTTCAACCCTATCACCTTTCAGCAGATTGCTTCAGACAAGAGATCTCACGGGCAGGGAATCTGCAATGCATATAAGCTTACTTGCTCATTTAATACAAGAGAGTCCTAGAAACTGACCTTGTCTATAGCTTCCAGCTTGGCAGGGCTGTAACACCACAAAGACCTGCAAATCCCTTTTTAACAAGGCTACCTGAACCAAATGGCCCAGGTCCAAATAGATGAAAACATGAAGATGTCCAGCAGATCTGTTGCCTACACTGCTCACAGGAAAATTGTCTGAAGCTACTGTACTGGTGTCTGCTTATGTGGTTCAGTATCAAATCCTGCCATAATATCATGTCTGCTGTCTGTTCCTAAATGTTTCAACACAGGGGAGAGTCTCTATCCTAGGAAGGTGTGTGTCTTCCTGTATTCCCCCAAGCTTGTTTCTGCATCACTTTCTGAGAATTTAGGAAAGAGCAGAGGGAACCTAGATATGGAAGCACACGTGGTGAAGATTGTCAGCACCTGGGTGCTGTGTGGCCTGCTGATGTCCTGCAGGAATTTGCTGCTTCACAACAGAGAGCTTCACTTAAAAGAGATCAATATTTCCAGCATAAGCAGGGCTCATCCCTTTGTGGGTGATATGTCGGGGCTCTTTCATTGCTTCCATAACTATCATATGAGCTGTTTCATGGAAGTGCTATTGTATGTCTAGTGTCAGAAAGGAGTATTAAATTGGAGAAAACAAAACAAAACAAAACAAAAACCACACACACACACACACAAAAAAAAAACCCCACAAACAAAAAAAACCCCAAAACCCCCCAAAACCCCCCAAAAAACAACAACAAAACCCCCAAAATAAAAAAATAAATTAAAGACTTGTTTTGGCCCCAGTAGAAAACACATAATGATAACGCTTAAACCACAGTACAGCGAAATTGTCAATTAGGTGTTACCAAAGACCATTCCCACTTCTCGATTACTCAGATCAGAAAATTTCAAGGTAGTGTCAGAAATAATTTCATGAAAGTTTTTCCTTTTTCCTGCCTAGGAATAGCTTGTGTGTCACAAATTATACCAGGCTTTCTTTCACCTGTCATAAAGGAGAAATGACAGGGCAAACTATAGAGTTGGTTTTAAAGCAATAGGTGAGTAGCAATTGGCAAAACTGCTAGTCTACTGTCTATCATATACTTATTTTAATACTTATGGGACCAGTGACTCCTGTACTGGCCAGATTATCCCACAAAATTCTTTTGTGCTGGCTCATGGATAATGCCACTCAGCTTCTCTGAGGTTAGGTCACATGATGTCATACAGTATGATGTGACATACCCTGGTACACTGTGTAATGTAACAACCTTTCAGCTTCTAAATAGAAACTCTTGAACCTGGATATATTGCTGCATTCTTATTAAAAGATTGGAGTGTTTGTTGACAGAGCAGTTAGTTGAATATGAACATTTCACATAAAAATCATGAAGTGCAAAAACTCATCATGTGCAATGGCCACACTTATAATAGTCCCCCTTTTGTTTGCTTTACATTCTGATAAAATAAAACCCAAACAACTGAAGTCCCTGCATAATCATGGAACTCTAAACCATATCCTCTTAAATCGTGCTCTGAAGCTCACGGAAGTGGTGCATCTATAGGCATATCAAAGGGAGGGTTTCCAGACAAAAGTCCTTGCCTAAGGAAACACTGTCTGAGCCTGATAGCTCCAGGGACTGACAGCAAGAGCTACTCAGCTGCACTTATCTCGAAGGCTGGAGGGAGAAGGTGGCAGGTGTATAGACAAAGGTGGTGTCCTTCCTACAGCAGACTCTGAAAAATTCAGGGTTATCTGACTGACATCTTGAGCAGTGATGAGCAAGGAACAGAAAGTGAGGGTGAGAGTGGGAAATATGACACCTGTGTTCACAGGAAGCCCCTGCCAGGCAGGAATGGTGGACTATGCAGTTGCTGTAATCACTGCTGCCGATAATAAAAAAAAAAAAAAACACAACCCACTGTGTGCATCCTGACAAAAGCATCCGGATACAAAACAGAGGGGAGGTTTCATTTGCAAATCCTGCTTCTCAGCTGTTTTGTAATTTAACGTGCCCAGATTGTGGCCTCTAGACACAAGAAATGAAACTCGAGGGTGAAAATCACCAACTAGTGACCATGTGATATTAGAAACACTGCCCAGAACTTACATCAAACATTACCAAAAGGGAAATAAAATCAGTCAATCAAACTGTCACTGAGCAACAAGCAGGTAACTCTCACACTATAGAAGGGACTTACACCTCTCCTTTGTCCACAATTGCCAAATATAATGATCTCCAAGCAGGCTTCTCTCTGGCTTCAGCCTTGCAAATTCTTTTCCTGCACAGATATCCTATTCACAAGGACAGATGGGGAGAATGCCAGTGATGAAAAACACTGTCTGCTAAGTTTTCTGGAAACTAATGCAGCACAATAGTCAGAAGAGAAGTCTAATTAAAAGAGCTGCATACTGGCATGTAGATTTTGAGGTCCTTGCTGATCCCTGTTTAAGCAAAAATAAGATATTTCCCATTGTAAGGAGACAAACTGTGTCTCATGGAGAAGCCTGCTTTTTTGTCTGGATTTCGTACTCTGCTGTTAAGAATAGGGCACGTTGAATGATTTGATCTCTGCAGGCTGACTGCCAAATAAGAAAAACTCCACCAAATTTTGAATATCCAGGCTATAATTCCCAGAATCACTTGTGAAGTTTTTTGGTAGTAATAATCTCTGTCTCTGACTGAATAGATCACATAAATATTCTTTGCAATGGGGAATGTTATCTAGAGAAACAGGATTCCTTATCTCAAAATATTCTTTAGTCAGGCATTGAAGATATTTTCTGAAAGACCATAAACCCTTTTTTCAAGCTCATCTCAAGTGTACTTTTCCACCAGCCCTGTTCTTTTCTGGTTTATAAGTTCTTATAGGTAATATTGGTTGTTCATGAACCTTTCTTTCCCTAAACATTTATAGATTCAAATTAGTGTAAGTTCTTTTTTCTTCTTTTACGTCTATATAATTTCTAGTGTTATTCAAAATAATTATTCCTTACCATTGATACCCTTTGCTTTGTCTCCTCATGTTAACCTTTTGTTACTGGTTAAGTGGGAGCACTGGTTAGGTTTATAAATCTTTTATGTCACTGGGAATTTTAGAGCATGCATTTTTGCATCTGTATTCTCTTTCACAATCTTCTAGAATTTGGTGCGAAAACAAAGGCAAGGTAGTTTCATAGTATTTTACCTCCTGTAACTCTGTGTGAATGATGGGATCAACATCTACTATTCAAGTGGCAGCAACATTATTCTGACAAATGTTGTTGACAAATGGACTCTGCCACAAAGCCATTCAGGTCGTGCTTGCACACGAGTAGTGACTGGTTTTGAACTCAACCCTTTGTTATTTGAGTGATTCAACACTAGTAAAATTTTCACTAAAAAAATAAAGGGGGGGATGACTGGGGAGGGGGATAAGGAGAGAGAGAAAGAGAGGTGTTATTTGTTCATGATCATAATAAAAATCCAAATTTTGCTGGTTGTCTTAAGGCTGATTTGGCTCAGGCAGATATAAACACCCCAAAGAAGGTATGCAAAGTTCCCACACTCCAGCCCCGCTGCTGCTGCTTTTTATTCAGTCACCCACCACTGCAGTAATCGAATCTTGAGGTACAGGTTAATAATATAATTAGCCAAACACAATCAAACTTGCACGCTGCATGGAAATGGATGGCTGCTGTCTCACAGCCACTTGTTGTACAGCACCAGGGCAAGCTGCCTTTCTTTTCAATGGGCAATAAAGCAGGAAATCAAGTAGATGTACTTGGTTCTGCCAGCTCAGGGTGGTGAGGGCAGCTTCACTGGTACTGGATTTTAAAGAGAAAATAATATCAATTAGCAATTGTGTCTGGAAGAGTGTTGGCAGGGAGGTCTTCCGCTCATCGCTCTCCTGAGGCAGGCCAAGCACTCAAGTCTCAACAGCTTCCATTTGAGGACTTTCCTAGGGAACAGTGCTGCCAATAGAAGGACTGCCTGCTAAATTGTCCTCTTACAGAGGGCCCTGAAGACTCTTCATTTTTGCTAATTTTATGATAGAACTGAAATAGGCAATTTCAACAGCCCATAGAGCTTGCTCATAGACTTCCTTCATAGCTCATGGCTGAAATGGATCTGACCCATGACTTGTCTCCTGAGATTGAGAGGGAAAAAGCAAATGTTCAGGCCTAAACAATTTCAGGAATCTTTTCAGAGGAAAAGACTTTAGCTTTTAATTTGGATTTTTAAGACTGTTATAAATTCTTTTCATTCAGAGATCTTTTTATAGATCAGGCTTTAATGATACAAATGAGCTAATATTCTTATAAAAGTGTTGGCAGAGGCTTGGTTCACCCAACACTGATTGATGAGGAAGCCCACAGAGCAATTTTTAACTAATGCCAGAAACATATTTTGTGGTAGATTTAGGAATGCCACCCCAGTCTTCAGCCTTTTATTACTGACTCAAGAGGCCATCTTCTGCAAAGTCAGTGATTCATGCAGAGTGATTTGAAAGGAATGTGTTTGAATGAGCTTCCTGTGTATTTGTCACAGTTTATGACTTTTTAATAATAAATCATTATTACTCTGATTTTTTTTAAGCCCAAAATCCTCCATAAATCTTTTCAAACTCATCTCTATTTATAATCTAGGGAGGAACCTGTTCACTGCTTTTGTTCATTCCACTGTTGTTGATTCATGGACTATTATTAGACAGATTACAAAAAAGTTAAGATGGCATAGGAAAGCAGATTTTGTCCACAAACTGGGGATTTTTACCTTCTTTTTCAGTTGTAGCAGCGGGGCTGCTCAGTTTACATTGTAGGCTTCATGAATGAGCAGGGAGACCTACTCTGGAGAGTGAAGACTTCCGCCCAGGAGAACTAAGTCTGGCATGCAGCAGATATTGCAGTGCATTCACCTGTAAATCAAGTGGAAAGGAGTACACTCACTGGCAACAAGCCCTGCACAGTTACTCCACTCCATTTTCCCCTATTGGCTGCATTTAGAAAGACTAGTTGTCGATTAAGATAGAAATAATGTAAAGGGCATGCAGGTAAATACCTTGAAGTTTAGCAAGTACTTTTGAGCTCACAGCATTTATTTGGATTTTTCTTGTAAAATTTCCAGAGCATTCCATATCAAGCTCAGTAATAGCATGAACATGTGAGGGTATATAGACAGAAGGGATGAAGTGAACTCTTATTTAAATTGCTAGGAAACATATTTAAAAAAAAAAAAGAAAAAAGAAAAAAAGATTGTGTTTACTTCTAGTAAAATGTGGTTTCTATTCAGTGGGTACATTGGAGACTTGGGGCTGAAAGCTGTTCCTTTCTTAACTGGTTCAGCCTTTCCTATATATGACCAGCATGGATCCTGAACCTGCAAGACACTGAGGAATCTACAGGAGGCAAAGACATTTATCATCTCATAGAAAGTGCTCATTGTCTAGTAGCGTGAGGCCACAATGTTTGTACAGTCTTCTAAATTGGTGGAAGCATTAATTACACTGAATAATGGTAACCCTGGTAATCTTGGCAGACATCTGAAACCTTGGGTAATTATAGCTTCTGCTAGACAAATTTTAATTCTCTGAATTTGATTTTAGTGGATAGAAATAATTTTTAGATAATCCAGTGCCTGAGAAATCAGGATGTGGAGAACTGGAATTTTACCGGTATGGAAATGACTGATAGACAAGTAAAAGACTATAACCGCTTCTAATGAGAACATAAAATTCTCCTAACTCAAAGGAGATGGAAAGCATTGAAAAATCAGTGCAAAAGCCAACCAGACTCACAGAACATACTTTTCGCAATGGAACACAACATAATGGACATGGAATTAAAATAAAAAAACCGAATCAATCTTGATGAAGACTGGAAAGTCTACATGTCAGCAAAAATAAACTTGTTACTTAATAAGGTTAATAATAGATAAAGTCCCCTAAAGATAAATTGTTATCACATTTGACGACCATTTTATTAAAATGTTAATGGCCTCAGGCAAAAGCAAACTGTTCCCTTAATCTGCCAGAAGAACTGCTTTCTCAGGAATTATATACACAAGAGAACTTGGGATCTGTGCTAACTGTAACAAGCATGTTTGAAAATTTGAGCATCCGCAGCTTGTGAAATTGTGGCTAAAGGGGAATAGATCTCACGTCTCAAAATGGCTGTGCCCTTTTCTGCCAAACACAACTTTCACTCACATTTTCGAATGCAAAATCCATTAGATTCAACTGCTGCAGTCAGAGCAGCTGAGGTGCCAGTGATTGAAAGGAGGATTTTTTTCTTTGCGTACTTCCATGCTAACGGTGAAAAAGGTGTAGCTTAGTAAGTGCAATTGCTGTAATAGCAAACAGACAGAAAATATGTGTTCTTCAGCACCTCTAAGCACAGCAAAACTGTGAAGCAGCCTGGCAAGTACGCTAAGCATTCAGTGAATTGTGATAGATTGCAGTATGGTTTGTCTGGGATGAGAATACCAACAAAAAATCATTCACAATATTTGATGAAAACTCAGCCCGTACAGAGAGACTTCTTGCTACAAGCACAGTATCAGCTCACAACAAAACAGAGCTGATGAAATTGAGTTCATGTCCTATCTTTCCTTCTGACATATGAAATGCATTTCCCTCAAAGCCCGTGGACTTCCTTGGACATCTGAGCAATGAGAAGGAAAAGGTAAAGCAAAAAACATCTGTGATGCTGAATGCTACATTTCTTTTCAATATATCCCAATGGCAAAGACACAGGGAACTTAATGAAAGCTACACTGGAAATGCATAAAAGCTACACTATAAATACATGCCTCACGCCTAAATCTCCTCTGCCAAAGTTTGTATGGAATAAAAGGGAATGAGTATGACTAAACCAAGTTAGCACAGTCAAAGCTCTTTCCACTTTGGAGGAGGGAGGTATATCCTGGTTCCAGCAGGGGGGATTCAGGAATGAGAGTTAATCTGATGCAGCTCCACCACTGAAGCTGGATTGTTAGTGTGTGCAGCAGGCACTCAGACTCCACGACCTCTGGTTTGGGGAAGATTACCAACCCATATTTCTTTCTTCTCTCTTTTACCTGAGGTCCATGGCAATGATGGCTTAAGTTTTGCTGAAGACTTCTGGGGCTGGGGGCAAGTGTGCTGGGAATAGCCCTGTGCTGGGCCACAGCCAAGAGGGACTCTGGGAAGAAGAATAAAAGGCTTCACCCTGATCCAGATAGGATGGCCTGTGGGTGAAGTGTTTATACATACTCTAGGTCACCCAACAAGATTAGACAAGGGGTTATACCTTCTTATTTTCAGGCCTTTAAGCAATCTTCATATGTTCAACCTCTGTGCAGTTTTTAACATGGATTTTCTAGTTCTACTCAGAGTTCAACTCTTTAAAGTGAAGCTTTCTTCTGTCCCTTGCCTCTACAATACAAAAATACAAACAGCAAGGGTTTTCATGGATGTGTATATGATCATTGGTCTTTTGGGGAGGTACTTATTGTGCTTTTTATGGAATTTCCTTGCCAGTTGGATCAGAGTGGGGGCACAGAAGAAGGTTTCTAAGACAGTCTATTTTTTCTCCGTTTCACCTGTGTGCACACAATTATTCTTCTTTAGTGCCTGTTTTCCAGGCCAGCTATTAACCTTCCTTTAGAGAAACTGCAATTTTCCTGGCCCAGTTTGTTTAACTACCTTGCTACACCAGCAGTTCATTTAGTAATTTCCTTCCACAATAGACACCAGTCTACCGCAAAAACTAGGATATGGTTGAGTATTAATCACCAATTATTCCCCCCCATTCTGTCATTCAGTCTTGGTATAACACAAATGTGAGCAGCACCTATGAGATAACTTTTCCTTGATATAAAAATTACTACCTCATTGGTGTAGTTAAGAACCCAACAGGGCAAAAAAGGTGGTGTGTGCAGGTATTTCGGCATAGTGAAATGAGCTGCAGAACACTTTTCCACCTGCAATTATATCACTTAATGCACCTGAGGTTTGTGCTGTGCTTGGGAGAAGTGAAGTTCAGGATATCTAGCCTTGGACTAAGCTGTGGTATGCTCAACTGTGCCTGGCTTGTCCATGATGCATCAAGGTGTTGTTCTATGCTAAAGCCCTGCCCTGGAGATGCACCTGAGTCGAGTCCCTCTCTGAGCTTGAGAAAGCACCGAGCTTTGGCAACAGGCCTACTGTGTGCTGCAGTGATGGGATAAATATCTGTGCATCTGCCTTCTTTCACCACTGTTCACTCTGTTTTTTTCCCTCAGAGCACCCATGAATACATGTTGCCTGTTGAGCATGTTTCCCTTGCAGCGCTGCATGCCAGGCTGTCCTGTACACAGGAGGTCAGGGGACAACAGGTGAGTGGTAGCATTGTCCTTGACGGAAACCACGTAAGTTTCCATTTTCTAAGACCTCTGTAGACATAGCCATTGCTCTGAAGTAAGACAAAAAAGGCTGCGACACCAAAGTAAGCAAGCATTGCACACATTTTAACAGATAATGCCACACTTCTTGTGGGAGAAAAGTCTTACATCACCTTTTCCATCTTTAAACGTGGTATGTAATGTTGCAAGAAATTTAGACGTGGCAGAGTTTGGTGCTAAGCAGAGAAGAGAAAATAGCTGAACTGCTCCATGATCTGATCAGAGTGGACACTTGGGCATTGTAATTTGGAGGAATACAGTGCAGCAACACAGTCCCCAGGTTGGCACTTCTTTCGCAGACTGCTGGGCAGACAGAGCGGACGCCACCTGCATAAAACATGCACACTGGGTCTGTTTGCTTTTGCAGGAGTTGTGATCATTCAAAAGCAGGATCTGCAAAGGGTGTGGGATGGCAGATGCCCGGGGGCCTCCCCAGTGACTCTGTACTGAGGCTGATGTGTGTTGGGCTGGTCTGTCGGGGAGCAGCGATGCAGTGAGGCAGGTGTGCTCTCCAGGCCAGAGTTGGCAGTCTCTCATGGCTGTCGGAGGGGTGGCAGAACACTGTCCATGCGGTAGGGCTGGCCTGCCAGCTCTCCCCAGTGATGACAGTCTCTTGCCTGGGAGTGCCAAGTGTGGGCTGACACAGCCAGATTCCTCCTTGAGCCTGGGAAGAGCGCGGCACCCGCACAACCACACAGCTGTCAGACCAGAGCACGCTCAAGCACGACCAGATGAAGCTCCTCTGAGCAACTGCTTTGCGCCTGACCCACAGTGTCCAGAAAGAATTCTTGATGGAAATTAGCAGCTTCCATTACAGAACTCTAACGACCCCATGTAGACAAGCCCTCAGAAGCCACATTAACCCGAGTTTAGGCCATAAATTGAACTCTCTGGCAAAGGTACTCCCTAACTAAATGCAGAAAATCTCTATGACGAGCAGTAACAATGCATATAAAATAAAATAACAGCAGGACTGGGGAATAGCAATAGCACATCTTTCCTTCCAAATTGAATTGTTAATTTCACTGTGAGAAGAAATAATTATCATGTTTATTGCGTTTGGCTCAATTAGGCTGGAATCTTAGGCCAGGAACCTTTCTTTTTACATTTCTGTAAATGTTGTCCATGTATGGCTGTGTCAGCATTGATTTCGCTGTCATGAAGGTATCACAGCTGTCTGCCTGAATAGCAATATGCAAACCTGAATTAATTCTTAAAGCGTTTATTTATCTAGTTTTAATTAGCCAAAATTTCTAGTAAACTGAAAGAGGACCAAGCAAGCTTCTGTATTACTTCTGTAGAGTTTTGCTCTTGAGTGTGCTAGGGACAGAAGGATGGTTTGAAACTGTTTCCTTTTACATGTGGTGTATATTTAACTCGTGGAACCTATTACAGCAAAATGGATTAAGCCCACATGCACTGAGAGGTAACAAAATGTGCACATCAAGTGATACATGTCTGCATAAGACTGGCTGTTGTAATGCATTAATTTGGTTTATATCGTGTTTTATCGGATTGTAATCGATTTTGTGGTTTTTTCCTTACTCATCTGTAACCTAACTCTTCCACTCCCACTTCTCCCTGATTGGATGATGTCTTGTTCCTGCCTCTGGGCCCTGCCCCCTGGGAAAAAAGCCCCCGGATGGGCGGGGCCAGGCTCTCTGGCCCAGAAAGCGATTGCGGAAGATCTCCAGCCAAAGCAGGGCAGGACTGGAGAATAAAGAAATAATTTCCCCCCGGACGAAGAGCATGTTCTTTCTTTTGCCATCAGCGGTTGTCTAGTCTTGTGGTGAGCTACCACAACTGGCATAGAGTATAACAAGATGTTGGGGGTTAAGTTTTCCTGTGGAATTTTCCACACCCCCCCCCCCCCATAAGTTGCTAGGAGACTAAATACTGATAGTTAAAGGGTGCTCAACCCGAACAAAGGAAGTTGATCACTTAGTTTTTGGGGGAGGGAAAAGGCTCCTGGGAGCTGAGGGTGGTAGGCTGGCTGCTCTCGGTTTTTTTTTCCGGGGAGGATGGTCGGGCGACTGGTAGCTGCGTGGAGTCCATGGTTAACAGAGGAGTCTGGTCCTGGGAATTCTATCATCTGCTGGAGCGCCCAGGAATTCAGAGTTGCTTCGCTGCCCTGCTGGATTTTGGGTCAGCCCAAGTCCAGCCGCTGTGGGTTCTCTGGCCCTGCCCACTTCGTCTGCCAGGGCACTCCCCTGCCTGCCGAGGACAATCCACCGCTTCCAGCCATCAGTGCCGGAGTTTCCACCGTTTACCCCTCGCGGTTCTTGGTTCTGTTTTACTATTATTATAATTGCTGGTTTTGTTTGTCTGCCTGTTATAGTTACTAGTAAAGGACTGTTATTCCTTTCCCCATAGCTCTGACTGAAAAGTTTTTTTTTAATCTTCCAAATTATAATAACACGGAGGGAAGGATTTGAATTCCCCATTCCTAGAGAAGCCTGCCTCTCCCTAGCAGGCACCTGTCTTTTCAAACCAGGACAGAATTTGGTGCCCAACGTGGGGCTCGAGGGCATTGAGAGAAAAAGGAATAATAGTTCTTAAGTGCCTACATTGTTGTGTACTGGATATCATGTGGTCTGGCTTGACCTGGTTCGGGTGGCATGTGGTGGTGACCGTATTTCTCCCATTTGCAGGCCCTTATCTAAACATGGGCCCTGTAACTAAGACTACTGTGGCTGTCATCCAGTTTGCTATATGGGTTAACAAGGTGAGGAATTCGTGGATTTTTAATTTCCTCTGGAAGGCAGGCACATGGATTCAGGGCTATCATACACTAACCGTGTGTTTCTGGGGTTACTTTAACAACGGTGCCTACTGTGAAGAAATGACATCGGGGGAAATTTTTTCACAAACCTTCACTCAGCTCTTTGGGCCTACCCCACCAGTCTTTGAAGGGTTCAAATCTCTGAATGTTAATGACATCATACAGTGGCTGGTGTTGCTGGTATGCCTGTTCTGTTTAGCATTTAGAGATAAGGGGAGACTGACCTGGATAACCACCCTGATACCTACCCTAGAGAATAAGGATACTGACCCACAGCCTGACCCTGTCCCACAGCCTGACACTGCCACACAGCCTGACACTGCCCCACAGCCTGCCTCCGGAATAAACCACCCAGATTGGGTGAAGGAGATCCGTGAGATGGGCCAGATGCTGAGGGAGTACCTTTCCCCTGTAGTAGCCTCATTGGCCTCAGCTGGTGGGAAACCCTCCCCCTGGCCTGACAAAGGAGAGTTGTTCCTAGCTCGATGGGCCCATGATGCCTCAGGCCATCAGGGCAGAGATGCCCCCTATAAGTGGGCACGAGACCAAGGGGTGGATCTAACCATGGACAGTATTTCTCAGGTTATCCATGACTGTGAGACGTGTGCTGCCATCAAGCAGGCCAAGCGGGTGAAGCCGCTATGGTATGGCGGGCGATGGTCCAAGTATAAGTACGGGGAAGCCTGGCAGATTGACTACATCACCCTTCCCCAAACCCGCCAAGGCAAGCGCTATGTGCTGACCATGGTGGAAGCCACCAGTGGATGGTTGAAGACCTACCCTGTGCCTCATGCTACTGCCTGGAACACCATCCTGGGCCTTGAAAAGCAAATCCTGTGGAGACATGGTACCCCTGAGAGGATTGAGTCCAACAATAGGACTCATTTCAAGAACAGCCTTATAAACACCTGGGCTAGAGAACATGGCATTGAGTGGGTGTACCATATTCCTTATCACGCGCCAGCAGCCGGGAAAGTTGAACGGTGCAATGGCCTGCTTAAAGCCACTTTGAAGGCACTGGGTGGGGGGACTTTCAAGAACTGAGAGATTAATTTAGCAAAGGCCACCTGGTTAGTGAACACTCGAGGTTCCACCAACCGAGCAGGCCCTGCCCAATCTGAGCCCCTGAGAACAAGAGATGGAGATAAGGTTCCAGTGGTACACATGAGAGGAATGCTGGGAAAAACTGTTTGGATTAATTCTGCCTCCAGCAAAGACAATCCCTCTCGTGGGGTTGTTTTTGCTCAGGGACCTAGCTGCACATGGTGGGTGATGCAAAAGGATGGAGAGACCCGCTGCATACCGCAAGGGGACCTTGTTTTTCAGTGAACACTGTGATTGTGTCTGTATTTATATTCACTTGTATATATATGTATATTATTTAAAGGTTTAAATTCAATATAATATGTTGATATGGGAAAAAAAAAATTGGGTTGGATAATGTTGGGGGTTAAGTTTTCCTGTGGAATTTTCCACCCCCCCCCCCCCCCCCATAAGTTGCTAGGAGACTAAATACTGATGGTTAAAGGGTGCTCAACCCGAACAAAGGAAGTTGATCACTTAGTTTTTGGGGGAGGGAAAAGGCTCCTGGGAGCTGAGGGTTGTAGGCTGGCTGCTCTCGGTTTTTTTTTCCGGGGAGGACAGTCGGGCGACTGGTAGCTGCGTGGAGTCCACGGCTAACGGAGGAGTCTGGTCCTGGGAATTCTATCATCTGCTGGAGCGCCCAGGAATTCGGAGTTTCTTCGCTGCCCTGCTGGATTTTGGGTCAGCCCGGGTCCAGCCGCTGTGGGTTCTCCAGCATTGCTCGCTTCGCTTGCCAGGACACCTCCCTGCCTGCCGAGGACAAATCCATCGCTTCCATCCATCAGCGCTGGAGTTTCCACTGTTTGCTCCTTGGGGTTCTTGGTTCTGTTTCACTGTTATTATAATTGCTGTTTTTGTTTGTCTGTCCTGTTATAGTTACTAGTAAAGGACTGTTATTCCTTTCCCCATAGCTCTGACTGAAAAGTTTTTTTTTAATCTTCCAAATTATAATAACACGGAGGGAAGGATTTGAATTCCCCATTCCTAGAGGAGCCTGCCTCTCCCTAGCAGACACCTGTCTTTTCAAACCAGGACACAAGACCAGAGTAGAAGACATGAAGCTTTTAGTAGACTCCAGCACAATGAGCAGAAGATAAATACCTGACATGGAGGGCACAGGAAAAACAGTTTGGTCATCAGTGAATCTTCTTGGGACTGTGTTCAGCTGCCTCCTACTACTTTGCATGGCAGAGATGCATGCAAGAGCTGTACATTTAAACCTTGAAAGGTCAAAGACATCGGTCTTCAGTCTTCACTTGTAGAAAGTGGTCACTACCAGTGATTAGTGGGGGTGAGTAGAAGAGTCTAAATCTTCATTTCTAGAAACTGATTTACATCCACTTCCTTTGATTATATGTAATTTCCTTTTTCTATATGAAGACACAGAGAGCATAGAGACAGAGAACTATAGCATTTATACATGTGTTAACAATACGAGATGGAAAGTGAGGGGCAGCACGTGTCTTTAGCAGTAGAAAACCATCTGGTAAAAGTCAAACTACCTGAGCTAGAGAGATCGGCTCTTTGATAGAGAAGTCTGTCATGGGTAGATTAAGGATAAAATGATAGGTACTGCTTTTCAAAATTTGCATTAGGATGCTTGATATCAGGAAATGTTTTCTATCTCCTCTAGGATTAGACCAAAATCACAGCTGAAATGTATGTAGTACATGTTTTGGAATGGAAGAACAGTCTAGAGAGAGATGAGTTTGTCTGATTATTGAATGCATAAAGAAAGACACATAAATAAAAATTTGATATGCCAGTCTGATAAGCTGAGGTGAACCGGAATGCATGACGGCGGAAGGGCATGTAAAGAAAACTTATGTTTCAAATTCATCAGAGCTGTGGAATAAGATGACCATGATGCCTGCCTGTTAGCTCAGTTTGTCTTAATGTCCAAATGGATAGAAGGGCGATAAATGTAGCACAGAGAAGAACTGCATATAAAGGGGAATGTCTGGAGTTTCTTCCTTACTTCATGCAAAAACCCACAAAATTCTTTATGATACCACAGCACATAGGCTTCAAATCTAGCCTGAACCACACAGGAAAAGGCCAGTCCAGACATAGTGTACTGTGTGCAGCACATATGATGAGCTCATATGACATGCAGAGGTCAGTGGTCAGGCTCTTCCATTGGGCTGGTTTGCTTGAATAATGCCTTCAAGAAATTTAAAGTCTCTTGAATCTGCTGAAAATGAAATGAAATAAAATAAAATAAAATAAAATAATAAAATAAAATAAAATAAAATAAAAACCAAGTCCCACTTCCCCCTGCTGATGCACTAATTTCAGTGTCCAAGTTCACTTTGGATGGCCCCAGGACCCTGTGGTTTTCCCTGCATCATAATGAGGGATTGCACATTGCGCAAATCTTGAGCCACTCCCTATACTGGGAGAATTGCTGCTGCTCTCTTTGTGCTTGGATGGAGACATGGCTAAACAGGGACTGACTGCCTCAAGAAGTGAGCAGAAGACTTTCCATGGCACTAGATTGTTCTGTAGCACAGAGTTGGGTAAAGTTTTAGAGGCAGAGCAATTCCATGCCATCCTCAGTGCCGGCATGTAGGGAGTTCTTGGCAGCTCAGATGGTGGGTCATAAATTCTCCTTCACTAGTTTGGGGGCTTGATTATTCTTTTGTGCTCTGCTGGAAACATTACTTATGAGAATTGGGGCATTTTAATTTGGCTGTGCTACCACTTTATTAATATTTGAACATCTTACTGTTTTCTGTCTTGGCACTATGGGATCCACAAACAGAGGCTAAAAGAGAAAATGTTCCCCTCCCTGGCACTGGATTCCTGCCCTTTTATTTTTAATTACTTTGAATTATTTCAGGAACTTTTTATATCATTCTGAGAATACAAATTAAGTTTTGACTGTAAGAAGAATACTGTGGAAAGCAAGCAAATGTGGCCTTACATGCTCATCCAGAGACTGCACCAAAAAAGAAAAGGACAGACACTTGCCAATCTATCCATTATATCCTGGCATAACAATGATCCATTAGCCTGAATAAGGCCTATGTGAACTGTATGCACATTTGGCTTGACCCACTCAGTTTATTTAGTCTCTGGTGTGCTCTGGATTAAAGCAGGCAGTCATTGGAGAATAGTATTTCTTCCACAAATGCTGTTTTCCATCATCTGAGAGAAGTGACAGCTTTTCAAAAGCCTTTGGTATTTGAGGTCAAATGCTTGCTTCTTGTAAATGTTCATCCGAGACTCAAAAGGATTTAACTGTTAGTGTTTCTAAAAGCAGAAATTGATCCTGAGGCTAAAATAAGACCAGAATCATGGAAGATTGTGCACCTTTAGCTGGGATTTAGCACTTGTCTGCAATGTGTTTCTCTTCCCAGGCAGCTTGCTACAATAGGCTGAAACCATGAAGCTCAACCCGCCAACATTTCTGAAGCATACCTTGAAACCCCAAAGAAAAACTTGTCTCATGCACCAGGATAATTGTGTACTGTGGCTTTCCAGGAGGATTCAGTCAACAAGTCAGGAGTTAGAAGGAAAATCCGCTACTGATTATTCAATTATCTGATGATCTGGAGGGGGCACATGATTCTTAGTAGCATTGTATCATTCTTATACCGATTGTATAAAGAACTTTAAAACAACTGTTTCAGGTGTGTTTTAGTCCTCTTCAGGCATTCAGACTCCAGATCACTTTCTAGGAGAAGAGGGAATCTACTTCAAGTGCCAGGGTGCATTTATTTTCTTAAAATCACATTGGTGTATTTTTAGCAGATTCACTGAGAAAACTATTACTCATTACTGCAAAGTCATTTAAATACAACATGAATCTTTCAGTCAACAAAAAAACCCCCCGTGGAATAACCCCGAATCTAATTAAAATCGGTGCAAATTCTCATATTTTTTCACACAAGTTCTACAAGTTTTTCACACAATCCTAAGCTGGAGATGATGATTTGTTCACATGGTTTTGCTGCCTTAGACAGTTGAATAATAATTTTATAATGTGCCAAATTCAGTCCAGATACAGTTCTGTTATCCAGAACTACTAGTTCTGTTGCTAGCCAACATGTGTAAAGCTTCACAGATTAACTTAGAAGACTTCAATTTGCTTTTATATTTAATCTGAGTTTCAGTCCCTTGCCATGGACCAAACCCACCCACTTTTGAAATTATATACTTTGTGGATTCAGACATATAAATAATAACACCTAATAAAATCAGGAATTAATTTAAATGAGTGTTTCCCAGGCCATAGCTGATTTCATACTTATTTTATCCTTCCATTTTTTGGAGGACAAAGTCTAAAGACTGTGTACGATATAGTTTACTTTGGAAGGATAAAGGCAAAGTAAGTGTTCCTGAAGACCATGTCTTGCCTGTTCAAAACAATGTCACAGTTCAGTATTATTCCTTCCTCCCTTCAGCTGGACCCTAGGGCTTTGCTTTCTAATAGTTAAGAACAGCTAGGTCCAGACTCTGTCTCCATCCCTGAGGAATTATGTATTATGCATAATTGTATTTAAACAGGCTGTTTAAAACTCACCGGTTCATAGGATCAGAGCTTAAATGGAACAGACCCAATGGATTTTATTAAGATATTATTTCATATTGATTTGGTGAAAGATATTAATTCAATATTCTTGTTTTAAATATGAAGATATTTATTGATACAGAAAAGAGTCAGATATAAGAAAGAATATATGTTAACATTAAAGAAGAGATTTAACAGAAGGAGCAATTTTCAGAAATTTGAGTATCCCTATTTCTCCAAAAATCAGACCCAAACTAATGCATCCTAAATTCTACTGGGCATAGGATGAATCTTTTCTATAGGCTTTCAGAAGCACCAGAATTACAGCAAGTGGCAACACTTGCTAGAAAAGCAGGGACATGTAACCTGAATGAACCTGCACAAAGACCACATCTCTTTAACAGAGATACTTTGGGAAGGTTTGGATTTTGGTTGTTTTACAAAACAATTTGACGGTATGCAGATGGGTCCATGAGTAACAACAGGTTGAAAATTAAGTGAGCTGCACCAGCAGCAGCCCCCCCGCAACAAATCATGTGAGGGGTGGGGCAGAGAAGAGAATGCTGCCATCAGCACCTCGGGTAGTCTCAGATACTGCTCTCAACAAAGTCTCTCTGAGACCTCACGTGATAAATGGCAATGACAACTACAACAGAATGCAGGATCAAAGAAGCTGGTACAGAAGACAAAAGGCATGCCTACTCTCTCGAGCATGTCCTGGCAGACTTCGGCCAGTTCGTGGAGCAGAAGGTAGTGGCAGAGGGCATCTCTTCCTTAGGGCCCTGTGTTTGCACAGTTCATGTGGTCTCTCTCTGCCCCTGTTTCTCCCAAATCAGTGAGAGGGTTCAAAGCTCAGGTAGATGGGATGAATTCAGGCTGCCGTGCTCTCATTGCCTGAAGGGCTAAAAGGCATCTTGAGATGCTCTGTCTGCTGTGGTGTATCTAAGATAAATACAGAGAATGGTAGATGTGTCCCCTGGCTGCTCCTCCTGTTTCCTATCCCTTAATATTCAGAAATGAATGGGAGTCTGTCTAGATAACAGACCTGCTTGAACTAACAGGTTGGTTTTGTGCACGTTCCCTGAGCTGAGAGACCTTTGCTCCTTCTTCCCCAGGTGGCTTGCAGCTATCCACCCAACCCGACCTCTGTAACCTCGCAGCGAGATCAGCCCTACAGCATTCAAGCCTGGGATCCAGCAGTCAGTCCCAGCTAAGCAGAATTTGTAGGCAGTACTGTTGTGCTTTATCTCCTCTGCTGTGCACTGAACAGAAAGGGAACCAGACCCCTGTTACCATCAGGAGAGACAACCTATCAGTCTTCCCAACCTGCTCAGAGGGACGGGGATGGGGCTGCTGAAAGGCAATGTCATCATTCCTGCCATGTCAGCAGCACTTCATATATCAGAGGCAGCTGACGGATCACCAAGGAGAGTAGTAACTTTATTAACCACTTCTCTCATGTTGAGCAGCTTGAGTAGAAATCTGAGTAACTGCCCCGTCCCCTGGGTTTATTGGACGTGGTTTGTTTTTGCAAGTGGGAAAACAATTGTGAGTTTCACGCCTGGATGAGCTAACATGTTTACACAAACACTGCTGACGCAGCAGAAACAGGATACAATATGTGTCAAATATTGCTTGGGCTGCAGGCAAAAGAACTGTGGAGCTGAAAGGCAGTGCTTAGCACAGGGCTCCTCGTGCCAGAGGCAGCTGTTGGGTACGTGTGAGGGAGAGGGAAAGGGAGCAGGTCTCACTGTCCCAATCCCTTGTAGCCAAGCAGTTCCCAGAATAAGGAAAAATTTTCCAAAGTTGATACTACTCTTCTGATAATGAATAATACCTATTCTCATCAATCATCTTGCTTAAAGAGAAATGTGAATGGTGCAGAGACCTCAGCTTCACCCTCAGTATCTGACTCAATGCCATTTGAAGCCCGTGGGAGACTTTTCCCTTACTTTGATGTGAGGCTCATTTCTTATTTTGGATTGTTAGGAGATAGATTTTCACAGCCTAATTTCTGCATCAGGATGTCTGCACAGCAAGGAGAGAGGAAGATTTGCTTTTTCGGTCACAAAATATCGCCGACCACAGAAAGATGGGCATTTAAGATGATTGGCTTAAAAGACCTATCCTATAATGGCAGCACAATTATAAGCCTGCAGGGAAAATTTCTGGGCTCTTGTATGAAGAAAAAAGAGCAAAGAAGGACACAAAAGGGTTTTACTGAGTTACACTGCCAGGGTTTCAGCCACCAGTTCTTCTGGAAAGCCAGTAAGAGGGTTTAACAAAAGATATTTTTCAGCATCAAGCCCATATGCAAAATGGGTGGTTGTGCAAGAGCAGGGCAGGAGGCAGAATGGGAAAGGAGGGGGTGTGATACCTGCTGCAAGCAAGAATTGCCACAGCAAGTCACCAGACCAATGAGGAACAGAGACTTTCTGGACAGAGAAGGGTGAGTCTGATGCTCTCTAAATAAATGAAGATTTAAAAAAATTAAAAGAAAGGGAAAGAGAGATAGTGAAATCAGCTGCCAAGAAGTGCTGGGGCCAGAAAAAGCAACAAAGCCCTATTTTTAATGTAACTTTTTTATTCTGCCAGTAAAAAAATCAAAAGATAAAATAGGCTAGAGAAAGGAAGCAATTGGGAATGGCTGAAGAGGATTCCCAGCTGTGCTTGCAATCAGTGCAATTCATGACTCACAACATGCTGGCCACATCACTTCCCAGGAGCAACATATTCTCATGAACAAGCAAAACAAGTGGAAGACTATCCTTAAAGGCTTTTTGGATCGTTCATGACTTAGTTATGAAGTAGCCCGTGAAGCAGCCTGCTGGCTTTGAGGGTCAGGGTAATTTGAGGATTGGTCAGCTTTCCTTTTCTTTCCACTTCAGCTGCTGCCTCTTCCACCAGCTCCCGGCAGCACGGCTCAGATCATCCATTCTTGTCCTTCTTCAGACCAAAATGAAGAGCTGGAACTGCTTTACTGACTTTTGAGCTGTCCTTTTCCTTCTAGTTTACCACAAGGACCTTCTGCTACCCTACAAAGAATAAGAAAAGCATATGAAAATAATACTTATATATTTACGTGAAACCAAAGGTCTCAGAATTGACTGCCTACACATAGATCTTGCTAGTTCTCACCTGGCTGGTAAATAAATAATCTGATTTAAGTGATAACACTTCAGGTCCCTCCAAATCTCAGCTTCAATTTGCCTGAGTCAGACTCCTGCTTTTACTATTATTTTTCTAAAATAAAATTGTGTTCTTACTTTACCACACATCAAAATGTTTTCCAATATGTATAATTAACACATAACTATACAGCTAAAATGAAAAAAAAAAAACAACAAACAAACACATTTAGCACTGCAGTGAACTTGAGGTTTTTTTTCATGTTTGGCTTTTTTTACTTATTTTCATGGTTGATTAATGTTTTTTCTCATTTTTGAAGTCATATCACTGATGAAAGGGTACAGGTCTCATTTATAATAGTTGTGGGTATCACACATTTACTGTTAGCATTGGAATCCAGCTAAAGTTCCAACCTTCTGGACAGTGCCTTTCCTGTCATCAGCTTTCTTACCTGACAGTGACATCTCTCTTGTGTTGGAGTTTGTGTGCACAGGGTACAGCTGCACCCATGTGCAGCAAACAAGCCCTTTTCCACAGGGAATGGCAACCTTTTCAAATTGATCAGTTCTCTGAATCTGAATTCCAAACCACGATTTTGAAATTTTCAGGGAATCAGTGCTGTGCAAATAACAAAAAAATCCAAATGTTTTGTTTCTACTTGACTGAGATGCTGAATCTTATTTTTAAGTATTTTTACATAAATTATATATTATTTTATAAGTAGAAATATTTATATCCTTTAATATCAAGATGTCAGAAGTGAAGAGATGCTTTATATATGGATATATAAGGCAAATAACACATGCTATACAGTAAGACAGGGTGAAAAATAATCTCCAAATGAAATTTTTTTTTGAACACTTGGAATAGTGTTCTATCATAATTGAAAAAAAATATATACAAAAAAGCGCCAAAATATTAATGTAATTGGATTTTTTGTGGATTTTTTTTTTTTAAACAAAATAGATTCTCTGATGGAAGAGCATGTCTGGTGTCCTTCTAACTAGCTCTCTTTTTAGTGTATCTTAGAAGAATGCAACTGACGAACTTCAATGCAGAGAGAGTGAACTTCTATAAGGAAAACAAAATTTCAGCTGTAAGGACGTGAAGTTCACAGGCAAGCTGTGTCTCAGTAATATCATGGTAAAACAGGTGACAAAGTGTGTAGATTATTTATTGCACTATAGCTGAACCTCATCCTTTAAAGAGTTGTTGTAAAAATATTAACCCAATGGGCCTGTTGAGTCCAGGGCAGTTCTGCTCTGAAATGAATTTGATGAGATGTGTGTGAAGGGGGTTGCTAAGCCTTATATACACCTTAAATTATAGTAATTAATAAACCCTCTAGAAACAACTATAAAACCATTTTAATTTATTCAGAATAACTGTTGACTTCTGCTTAAAGCCGGGGCCAAGAGGTCTCCAGTAGTTCTGCCCTCTTTTGAGACATTGCCTTTGGGTCTGTCCTGGACTTCATCTCAGATTTCTAGCGAGTGAAGTCTGAAAGCTGAATTTTAGATGAAAACAATTGTGTGAAGCCCGTGTAGTTTTTTCTCTTTGTAGTTAGTCTCTCCTTTTTAAGGAGACACATAATTGCCAAGTCACTGGGGAATTTAAAGCTTAACACATCAGTCAACAGACCATTAGCTTTAGCATTAGATTTAAAATGGGGTCCTAAAAAGTGGGAATCAGGGGCATACAGTAGCACTGGTTTAGCCTTGCAAAGGCCAATTTCGCTATAAACAAGTCACATCTTCAAGATGTTGACCTTCTCTTGACATAATCCTCCATCCCTCCCAGCAAGTAAAAGGCCAGTCTGATCAAAATAACAACAACAGAAACCCCAATAGTTTTGCTGTTGCCAAGAGATTTCATTAGAAAAATCCATGAAGTATTGACATATCTATTGCTTCTTCTCTTTGAAATTCTTGCTAGACAAGATTTGACTGATTTTATTTAGTCTAGCTGGCAGAGGCTCCAGGACTGGCTACCTGAAATAACTCTCACAACATCATTTATCCCTTCACAATTTAGAATTCTAGGGAAACTGCAAATTACAGTATTAAAATGCTGAACCAGAAGAGAAACAAGGAAATAACGTTTCAATTTTCAGCATGAGAAAGAGGACATTTCAGCCTAGCTATATTTATGAGCTAGTAAAAAGCTGCTCATGCCACAGTGGTCATATGTTCCTTAAATGTCAAGTCCCAATCAATAACCTCACTGAAAATTGACCCTGTTGGGCATGGTGTAGGAGAATTGGATGCTCTCTAGGCTATTGGTTGAAAGGCAAGAAATAGCAAGCAACTGATGAGAAGCTATCAATAAAACCTCAGTATTGTTTTGAGTTCAATTTCAAGTAATTGCCAGACATCTGAAATTGAGTCTGACAGACATAAGAGGGCTAATGTTGGTTCCTGGTAATGAAAAGTAGGTTCCTTGTTCAAAATAGCACAGTGGGGCCTAATAGCGAAATGGCTTCCCCCCTCGAAAAACAAGTTGCTGTATGAGTGTAGGAATCAGTGAAGCCCATGTTTTTATGGATTTGTGCCCTGTGTCCTTACAGACTTCTCCTGTGGAAACTCTTTTGTTTTTCCCTCTTCTCCTCAACTGCCCCAGCTCCAGTTTCCCTTTCATCTCCCCTGTTCACAGCTTAAAGCAACACCTGTCTCCTCTTCCTATTTGTTATTCCAGTGTTCACTGAAAATTCCTGGGCAGGGATGGGTTTTCCCCCCACCTTTTTTTTTTTTTTTTTCTTTTTCTTTTTTTTTTTTTCCCCCTTCTTTGCCTTTTCTTTCTTCATAATAGAAATTATGCTGGCACAAAATATGCCATGTCAAATGTTTTTCAAAAGAATTCCCTGTAAAAGTGCCAGTTCTCTTCACAAAACTGGGGCTTCCTTGACGTGGTAAATTAGAACAAAGGTTTAAAGAGTATATTTTGCCTCTCCACCGTAGGCAGTAGAAAGATTGAGAAAGGGTTGTTGGTTAAGTTGCTCTTAACATAATTATCTGTCATCATGTGTTGCAACGCCCTTTTTATATTATTTAACACACTGCAAAATAATTTTTCATAAGGTTCTTCAGTGGTGCGTATTTCAGGAAAAAAATCCTTAAAAAAAATGTCTTCCCCCCTTCTCATGCTGCTAGCTATGAGCTTGCCAGACCACAAACTTCTGGCAGAAATTAAGCATATAATCGCACCAAAATTATTGAAGGAAATTGCAGTCTTCAGGAGGCTTTTACTTCCCACACATCACTCCACAGCAGTTTTTGAGCTGAGTTCTCTTTTGCTTTGATCCTGTAGTATTTTGAGAGGAGAACTCAGAGACAGTGGTACTAGCAGGCATGTGAGGTTCAGTGTGAGGTTCAATCCCAATGCTGATTTTGGACTTAGTGTACAGACTGCCAAAAAAGAGGGGCTGAAAGTGCTGAGGCAGTGCCCTCACTACAGTTACATCCTGACCACCAAGTCTATACTCAGTGAAATTTTTTAAAATTTCCTCGGCCAAATCCTCATGGACACAGGTAATAATGTAAAATAAAAATGCATTTGGAATCTGTTGAGGTGGGTTATTTTTTCAATTTTGCCCTCTTTGGGAGGATTCTTCTTAGCTTTATTCTATCACTTGCCCTCTGCCCTGGCTATGAGCTAGTGTAGACTTCTGGAAAGCACACACATTGATTTTGGTGAGGGATTGCAGTTTAAAAAGTGCACACTGAGTCTCTGGCAAAAATAGTTCATTTGCAGGTGAATTTTCCTGCCTTTTACTGAGTATTCAGGAATTTTTTTAGAAAACCTCACTATGGAACAGGAAACCAGGAGTAACTGGACTTACCTGATGATTAGTGTCATCTATAGGGCTGATGCTTCAGCTGGCTTAGTACTGCAGCAATGTGATTTATGTTTCCAAATCATTTCTCTTTCTGTGGGTCTCTGCATATGCCTTTCCTCCCACTGCCAGAATTCCTGATCAAGTTTCTCTTCCTCAAAAGTACACAGGCTTAATTTTCAGTTCTTTGGAGAAAAATTGCTATGAGACTCTTTTATACTTGGATTTTTTTTTTTCTTGTTAGGGCCAAGACATTCTATTGTGTCAAAAGACAGAGGGCAGGAATCATACAAAGGGTGAGAATTCAGTCCGTACCTTCCCTCTGGCAAACGAAGCTTTACTGTTTGAGTAGCTAAGCTTTCTTAATCTCACTGCTGAGGTGTTGTGTGTGCTGAAGTCAAGCCCAGGTCTAAGTGTGAAGATGTGGAAATCTCAATATAAGTACTGCACAAAATTTCCTTTGAGCTTTCAGCAGAGAAGTCTTGTTAGATGTGAGTTCTTAATGAGGTATCCTAGTGATATCCTAGTGATAACCTTGCAACTGAAGCTGCATAACTGCTTCTTTGGCACTGTCATTATATTTCTTTTTGCCTGTTGGAGTTCACCTCTTCTGATGGGGTCATGAGCAGGAGATTCTGCTATTGCTCTTGATGTGGTGTGGTTTTTTTTTTTTTTTTTCCCTACTTTCATGAGCTTGACATTTGGAGATTCTAGTTCTAATCTTTCTCTTGACATGAATGTGGATAGATGTGGTTATTTGCCTGTGGAAATTACTGTGCTAAAATTCATGGTTACTTTTAAGGTCAGCTGACATATTCTGAAATCACACCTGCCTCAAGCCACTTCCTTCATGAACGTGCTGTGCTAAAACATATAAAATTGTGCAGCCTGAAGCCTTTTAAAATCTTTTTAATAGCAGAGAGTGGCTTGATCAAGGGAAGATTTGTGACGTGAAAATAACTCCAAATGTGACAGAAAAACATTTTCTTTGTGAAAGATTCTCAGTGCCTGTGATTTGCAGAAGAGAACTGGATATAAAAGGGGCCACTCAGTGCCTGCCTTGTAACAACCCAGTGAGGTGCACGCTTGCCTCTGGGTTCAGGGCACTCTCTGTGCCCTATGTAAGATCAGGAGGCTGCACTACAATGGGAATTAACCTAATAGAAATAGAAAGCCCTATACAGCCCCGAAGTGCCAGTTCCAGGCTGAGATGTAGCATCTTTCAGAGGATCAAGACCACCCTTGCTTTTCTGTAGTGGTGTCTGCCTCCACTCTGCACCTATACCACTGATCTCTGTGGAGGAGCAAGCCATATGGGTATCATTTGCACACATGTCATATAAGGACAGTCGAAGCTGGATACATTTGGGTGGTGTGAGCAGAGAGTGAATTTTGCATTTTAAATGCATATTTGAAAGAAATTCAAGTAATTTTAACAGCATGGGTCTTAGAGAAAGGTTTAGGTGTCACTTGTCTATATTCCCAATATTGGTCACTTCAGGAAGTATTCTGATTATTAAAAAAAAAAAAAAAAAAAAGTTCTTTTTGGATGGAAATCAATAAGAAAAAAAAAAGAACCTAGTAGTTACAAGAACCATCTTCCACTTTTGAACTCCATTAGTGGTTTGATTCTCACTCAGTGAAGTTTCAGTCTGAGATATGGAGAAAAGTGTTCATTCTCAGCTCCACAGGGTGTGAGTGAGCCATGATAAAATAAGTGTCTCTGTGGTGTACTGTTTACCGAGGGCTGCCACTCCTTCTGCAGTTTATATGGCCTGCATAGATGTGATAGGACAGACGGTATCATTACTTTGCTTCCTTCATCAAAAATACTTGCAGAGGAGTTCTGGATACAGTCTGTCCCCAAACCATTTTTTGTTTCTTCGGAATAGGGGAATTTTGATGTACACTGAAAGCAAAACAGACATTGACCTTTGACCTATAGGGAAACTTGATCATGGCGAGGGCAATTCAGCCACTTGAGGCTCTCCTTCATTGGGTGCTTTCTAATGGGGTTCTGCAACCCCCTTACGATCAACACACTGTGAATTCTTACAGTACCTATAAGAGACCGTTCCCATGTATCTGTTGGTGAGGAGTCCCATCAGCAAAGCTCAAAGAAGACTGAGTGTAAAACAATCACCAAGACAGCAGAGACAGCCCTTTTATTTGGTTGGGTGTTTTTTTGTTTTGTTTTGTTTTGTTCTTTTGGTTTTGTGGGTTTTTTTTGTTTGTTTGTTTGTTTGTTTTTTCCAAACTGTTTCTTCTCTATTACTTTGTATTTTTTCACAGTGGGATCTCAAAGCAGATGAGTATAAGTAGGACGAAGGGAAAACATCCCCACTTTTCTCTGTTCTAGAAGCACAGCCTGTACAGTATGCCAGCCTAGCTTTCTATGGGAGGAGAATGGAAAAAAGAAAGCTGTATTGAAGTTCATCTGTATTAATTTTTCTCCTTCAGGAATGCTTTTCCCAAACCTTAGAGCTTCTGTTTTTCATGAAGCTAATCTATCCTGCCCTGTGGAGCAACAAATTGCCTTCTTGCCCAAGTAGATAGAATGCTTTCAATCTAATCACCATCCAGCTGAAGGGGTTCAAATTAATCTTGCCTGGCTGTTTTTTTTATTGCTCATTTTGCCCCAACTCCTAGTCTCCAAGAGCACCATTCCACCTGAATTCTTTTCTTTTTATTTCACTTAAATGTTGGCATTTGCCCTGAAAATGGTGGGAAGATCTTAATTTTTCTTTTCCTCCAGAAACATCCAAACTGGTGTTGGGAAACTCCGTGGACTATCCTTTCCTGAGAAGGCTCTGACACATTCACCATGGCATGTTTGACAGAAGCTCTGGGAAGGGTGACATCCTCCAAAGAAAATTTCCTTTAATTCCTCCATATTCATAGAGCTTCCCAGCAGGCACAAAGACCTTCCCAGAGCTTCTGGACTAATAAAGGACACTGGGATCACTCTGCTTATGATGGACAGTTCATTTCCTGCTCTTACTATGTTTTCTAGTATCTGTGAAAAGAGAGATGAAGAAACCTTTGAACTTCCACTAGGGAAGTCTCTGTGGGCAGGGCTTTCTGTTGTTTGAGGAGCAATCCTTCCCTTGTGCAGCTGTCTGTGGTGGCCAGCATGAAATATCCATCAGTCCAGCCAGATCTCTAACAATGCATTTCACCAACAAAAGCAGAGCCTTGCATCTATGGCAATTTGCTTTGATCAACAGTTGTTAATCTCATTACTTTAAAGACTTGCCTTCTTGGGATTGGTGAGTCAGTAATTTGAGTACACTTTGTAATCCAATCTAATAGAAGTCAATTATGAAAAATAAGAAATGAGAAAGGAAGCAAGCTTGCTAAGTTCATTTCTCTTTGGATTTGTCATGAGCTGATCTAGAGAGGACAGAGAAATATTTCCTTCCAGCCAGCTTTGAATACAGTTGTGAATACAGCTCGGGTTTTAGAAATTGAATCTCTGTCAACTTCCTACCATGTCAGCTTTCATGTGAATCCTGATGAGGTATGTTTTGGTCTAATTGTTTGTTTCCTTTTTTTAGATGTTACTTTGCTTCAGATATTTAAAACTTTAGTTTAAAATAAGAACCTTATCAGTCAGATGTACAAAAAGAATATATTTAAATAATCTCTTTGCTCTTTGTAAAAATCTTTTAAAAGATCCATAGGATTTACAGAAAAAAAAATTACATTTTGACAACATATAAATATATCTGCATAGAACGTTGAGTTTGCTATAGCATTAGTTACTGCCGTTGAAGCCCTTGAAGAATTTGGTTTTCAGTAAGTCTCCATTTTATTTACTTGTCTCCATGAGGGCACTTGCATGTAGAAATGAAAAGAAGAGTATGTACCATTCCTTCCTATTACTTGCAACATTGGAATTAAGCAAATCTCACAAACGGGTGTTTTCTCCAGATCAGACCCTGGATGTTTCATTAATTCTGTAAGATGTTTTTTGTGGCCTTTTCTTCCTTGAGGAATTGCTGAAGACAGTGCTCTGATATAAAGGTTTATGTTTAACACCGGGGCTATTTGCAAGGCTGTTTGTAGAAAGAGATATAGTGTAGGATCAGTGATCATATATCATAGCCTCAGAATGTCATTAAAACTCAACCTTTTGTAGTGCACTGTTGTGAACATTTATGATCAGGCTGTAACAAGAGAAGGGAGATAATGTTAATGAAGCTGAAGGTATTTAGGATGGTGCCATCTACTTAGACATGATGCAGAAGAGAATTTACTTCCAAAAGGAGGCTTAACACAGAGCAGATTCAGTATCTGACCTTCAGTTAAGGTACAGGTTTGGGGTAGAGAGGAGCTGAAAAAGCAGAAGTCAAATTGTGAAAGCAGATAAGCCCTAATGTGGTCTCAGTGCAGCTTTCATTCTTGATGTAAATTTACCATCACAACATCCTAAGGATCTTACTGTATTATCACAGTAGTATTCGCATTTTCAACTTCACAACTCTCATATGTGTGACCTGGATATTAGTGTAGTATTGTAAACGTACAGTACATACTGTAAAAATACTACATAGTGCACTGTTAAACTGCTGCCTTCCACATCAATAAACATACAGCCTTCATCTGCAAGTGAAATCACAGCAGGACACTTTATCTTGGGAGAAAGCTCCTACCCACTGCACTTGAATGATATGGGTATACTCTTATTTGCTCTGAAATCCTGTTGTCTGTTACTTATAATCCTAGATGCTGTCAATCTGGAACTAAATGAACCTCCTGAGAAATAGTTTAAGAAGCAACCCTTTTGTTAAACCACAACAGTTTTTTTCCATGGGTATCACTGATAGCTGGATTTTTTTTATTTTTTTTTAATAGCTAAAACTAGATGCACCTGAGCTCCACCACTTTAGTTTTACTGATTTGTTGTTTGATGTGATAGTATGAACTACTGTGAACATAAGAAACTTGGACACACAAAATGTGAGGAAAAATTCAAATTAGAGTCAGTCAGAACTTTGAATTATTACTAACACAGAAAATGATTTTATATTTGTTGCAAAAGTTTAAGTAAAATTGTGATGACTTTTAAGCTAAGAGAGATTTTTTTTTTCAAAAGAATGTAGTTGCAATATCATTTAATTCACCTACTGGTAGCTTAAAAGAAAATTCAGCTTTCAGAGGGAGGAAAGATGCACTCTTAGCATGCTTCTAGCACACTCACATTAGTAACTTTCCCCTCCTGGACTTCAGCTTCCATATCCTGGTGCACTGCTGAGGAACTATTAGGAATGATGGTGCATACCACCAATGAGATGTGCTCACTGGTTTAATTCAGTAAACTAATGTGTTTTCATTCAGATGAAGAGGAGGCATAGCAAGGTTAAGGACCTTTTTTTTGGAATTATTTTATTAAATCCCATTGGTTGCTCTGACTTCTGCCCTGTAAACTGCAGCTCATCAGCCTGTCAGTTGTCTCTGATCTAGACTCATTTGAACTGAATTACAGAAGTGTAATTCCCACCACTGTTTATGTCATACGGGCATGCTGGTCACATCTTACCCTTTCTAGGAAATATGAAATATTGCAAACCAAGAGATTATGGATGCTTTCTTTACAAGGACATCTCTTTTTCAGTGAAAAATAAATACACAGATAATTGTTCTATATTGCCCTTATAATCAAATGTAGATATTATGTCAGTCTGGCATTTATTTTGCTTTAATATTGGGGGGGGGGGGGGGGGGGGGGGGGGGGGGGGGGGCGCTTTTGTTTGTTTGTTTGTCTGTGATTTTGTTGGTTTTTGTTGTTGTTGTTTTGCTTGTTTCTTTGTGGTTTTTTATGTTTCTGAGACTAGGTTGGAGCAGAATTTGTTGTATTGGCCTGTGCATGCAAATAAGGAGAAAATGCTCCTGGTAGAGGGGCTAAAATATG
This sequence comes from Hirundo rustica, assembly GCF_015227805.2. Classification (NCBI taxonomy): domain Eukaryota; kingdom Metazoa; phylum Chordata; class Aves; order Passeriformes; family Hirundinidae; genus Hirundo; species Hirundo rustica. The sequence continues at coordinate 92,725,922 of NC_053450.1, forward strand.
ATGTCATTAACCTGCCTCTCCTGAAAATGCAGATACCCAAACTGTGGTTTGTCAGCATCTTGAGGTTTGTTGTTGGTAATGAGCGCTGCCAGTGAGAGTGTCACCCACAGAAAACCAGTTCAGATTCTGCCAGGTATAAACATGCTGGTCCTAAAGTGAATATGGTGAATTCCCACTCTGGCTGCTCAGCCTCTGTCTTGCCCCACCTTCCCAGCTCTGGAAAGCAGACACATTCCTGTGTAATATACAGATATAGCAGTTTGCATGACAGTGCCAACATTTTGAATGCAAAGCTATACAAGCATTTTGCTTCCAGGACCTTGTGGGTCTAGCACAAAGGACGTTGAGAGCTACATGTTGTGGTCATGGCAGCATGTAATGTCATGAGTGTGCCCCCATCACATATGACTTCTTGATGGTGTCTAGGAAGCTTCATTTAAAAAGAAGATGAAAAGTTCAAGCTCTTGCTTAAAAAAACAAAAGGAAAATAAATGACATTGGCTATAAGTCAAATGAGCTATATTTTTGAGTTACAAGCAGTGAATTAACAGCTAAATAAATGGATTGATACAATCAGAATGTAAATTGGAGGGAGGGGAAAGGAGAAGAAGGGAAGTAATTTGGAGAACTTTAATGGTTCACAGTAGGTTAAACTCTTATCCTACAGCACACTGACAATAACCCCTTACAAAGCCTTCTTGTAGTAGTCAGTGGGGGTAGCAGATTAGCATTTGAGTTTGAATCAGGCGTGCACTCCTGCAATGAATCTCCTGACTGCCCCCACACCATGCTTTGGTTCTTACTGTGGAGTGGTCTTGCAGTGCATGAACTGGATTCCATTTAGATGAAACTCAGTTGTAGCATGTGCTCCAGCAGTACAATTAGTGTGATCCAGCTGTCAACATTATTCATATCTTTGGGATCAAACTGAAGCTAGTTTAAATTAAACCCCCCAGAAAGACATATAGAACAGGTACAGAATTCTCAGCACCATAAATTCCGTTCTATAAATGCTCTTCTGGCTACAAAGTTTGTCACTGAACAGCCCAAGTGTTTGTTACCACCTTTTCTCTGTTTTCATTCTTCTCAGACTGTTCCTCAGGTTTAGGAAGTTCAATTGAACTGAGCTATCTGAAAGGTGTTCCAGCCAAGGTGAACATAGCCTGAGCTAGTCCCTATGAATGTGCGCACAGGAGCTGTTGCATAATGCATCTGTGATAATCAGAGCTTAAAACCAGAAGGTGACAAAATGGAAAGCTGAATTGCCATCAAAAGACCACAAATGTGTGAAGGGTTAAATCTGATGACATTTTTGTGCTTACATTTGCAGACTGGGTTGTCCAGGCTCACAGCAACCTTAAGATATAGTTTCCTGAGAAGAAAATGAGGCCAGAGCACGCATTATGTCTCTATTCATGACGGGTAGAAGAGCAAGAATAAGGAATGTACACGGTGGTTGTAGCTTCAGAAAATCTGGAACTCTTCCTGGCCTTAAAATTTCATCCACATTATCAGGTTTAACCCATCATGTACCTTCCTTCCATTAATTTGTATAATTTCTATTTGAAATCATTTATGGTTTTGGCCTTGCAAGCATCCTGGGTAATGTGTTCCACAATTTCATTATCCAGTGTGTAAAAAAGTACTTCCTTTTGCTTTTAAGCCTGTTGCCTGATAATTTCATTAGATATCTTTACATCTTATAATAGAAGAAAGAGGGAATTGTTGTTCCTTATTTACTTTTCCTAAGTAATCGTTAATTTTATAGACCTCTATTATAGCCTTTTCCAATCACCTCTCTTCTGGTTTGAACAAGAAAATCCTATGCAATTAAAGAAGCCCAAAATGCCAAACAAACAACAATCCAACCACTCTGCCTCTGCATTAGGATTTTTATTTAAAATGAGATCTGAAGCAACTACTTTCATGTAGTGTACTTTGCTTGGTTGCTGCTGACTCTGCCAGACTAGAAGATCTGCTCCAGGGTTGCTCCAAGTCCTACCAGAAACAGAAGGGTCCAACCCACCACTGATTCTGCTGCCAGCTTTGGCCCCCTACGTGTGGGAAGGACATTCAGCCCAGGTGATTGAACTATATCTGGCCTGAAATGATTTCCCTTCAGGAGCAGAGCTCTCAATAGCAATTGCTTTGATCTGTCAGTCTACCCTTCAGCACCCAATTACCTTCTAACATACATGTGATCTTATTCTTCCTGTATGGAAGCTTTATCTAAATCCCAGTCATCCCAGTTGCCTACTGTGCACTTTGCCTCAGTCTAGTAATTCCTCTTCATGGTGGTGGGTGCAACACAAAATATTTATGCAATTTATGCAGCACATATATTGATGCTTTCTCTTTTTTTTTGCCCTTAATTTCTTTCCTACTAATTACTAACAGTTTATATGCTGTTTTAGCAGATGATAGGCACTGAAGGGATGTATTCAGAGCCTTGTCCACATGACACAGCGTTTTTCCTGAGATGCTTGAGTTCAGCCAGAACACACTGTGTGTACATGTGCACACACAGATGCTGTTTCCTTTGTGCATGGTATGTCACAACTGTCAGAATCAAATTTACTTTACCCTGTTATTTTCCAGCCACTTAATATCAGGAGATATATCTGAAGTCTTTGCAGACAAATTGCATTTTTGCTGCCTTGAATTATTTAGTATCATCAGCATACTTCATTATTTACTGAGGCTTTCATACTATTTTGTGAATATAGTTTCAGTACACATCACTGTGTGATTCCACTAGACTTCCCTCCACTGTGAAAGCTGGTCATATATTTCTCTACTTTCTGTGTTTTACCAAGTTACCACCCCTCATGAGAAACTTATCTTTTGATGTAAGGCTTCATAAAAAATCTTTTGGATATGCAAGTAAACTATAAATGACATTGTCCTATTATATCTGTTCACCCTTTGAGGACCTTCATAAATTTTGATGATGGTAAGTGCCTTCCTGGAAAGCTTTGTTGACCATACTATTATAACAAATTTATATGTAAACGGATTACTTTCTTATTCACAGTTACTGTGGAACTTGGACAATTTGCCTGTAGTTTTTTTGACCAGCTCCACTGCAGAGCCTTTTTTTTCAACAGTGGCATCATTCTTGTCTTTTTTTGGACCTCTGATATGAAAACCAGTTTTGTATGTTTGACTTTCTTCAGAAGTTTGGGTAACACCACATGAATGTAAGAATTTACTATTAATTTTGATGATGTATTTTAAAACCTCTTCCACTGACATTTTGATATTAAACAGTTGCTCAGACTCATTTCTTCAGATTTCATGTGGAAATTCCCTAAGCTTTCCTGTAATGAAGTCTGATACAGAAATTATTTTGGTTCTTGGGATTGTGGCTGAAGTCCCCTACGTTTTGATTTGCAAAACTGCCTTAGATTTTTTTTTTTTTTTTTTTTAATAGAAAAGCCTTATATCCCCACTAAAGTGTTATGGATCATCAATAGTTAAAGAAGTTGCAGAGGAAAGAGCCCTGTTAGTTCAATTGTTTATTCTCCTTGTCTGCTCTGAGATCACTGTGGTGACTATACCAGATAAAGTTATCTGTGGAAACTGGGCATTCTCTTATCTCTCCTACACCCATCAGTGAAATACCAAGATATCTAGGAGACATTTAAAAGTAGAGATAAGTTAATATTTTTTTCTGCCTTTTACTTCTTTTGCCATTTCCTTTATAGAAATCTTGTTCAGACTTTTCTTACTGAGAGTATATGTGAATAATTAAAAAAAAAACCCAAACCCCCACAGTATTAATTCAAGAAGAATTAATTGACTTTTCTGGTTCCTTTGCATAAGACCATGGCTGTCTGCTCCCAGGACTCTCAAGACTTTAGTTTTCAACTTCCTTCAAAGGTTCTGGGCTGCAATTTCTCATGTTGTAGATCTTTAATCATGAATTGCCAGCCAGCTGGAACAGCAGGAGTAGGAAAGTTCATACATACCCTGTGCTCCAGTTAGTCACTGTGAGAAGTGCACAGGAGCTCCGCTATTTCTGTCTAATGCTGGCAGAGAAATTACCAGCAGCTTATCACCCCAGCAAGTTTTAAGGTAAGCTTAGCAGCTAAGTGTTGATTCTGGACTATTTGTCATCAATGCTCAGGGGAACCATTCACACCTCGGATTTGTATAAACTTTACATCTTAATGTGAAAAAACATATGCATCCAACACATGTAAAGCTGCATTTGAATTCAAATGAGATTAAGAAGTGGTTCCCTGACAGTCTTGCTTTTAGAAGTCTGTACCAATGCCTTGCCTTAGATTTTTTTTTTTTTTTTTCCTGGTCCCTAGTGATACTGAATGCCATTTACTGTGAACTGCTGAACCTGCAATGACAAAAGCAAGAACCTTGGTTGCAATGGTAGGGGCCACTTCTGGCTATTGTGAATAGCAATTCCCAAACATTTTTGCCATCCTTGTTTCTTAGGGCTAAGTCGAACAAACAGCCCTTTGTGTACTGATATGAATCAATGGAGACACATGTAAGTGGGAGATGACAATAACTGGAGAACCTTGATGACTAAGGAGCTGCTAGTTCAGGGACTCCCAAATAACAACCCAGCCATCTGGCCAGTCATTCAGCTGCCTGCTGTGAAGGCTCTGCATACAAAAAATTGTGTTATCAACTTTACAATAAAGAAACAACCACTTGAGCATCAGCTTGCAGAGCAAACAGGACTAAGGGATCCATTATTTAAATATAACCTTTTCGGTCAGTTAGGAGTAGGAGTGGAAAAATCAGGAACTCTACCTTATCACTCAACCTCCCCAACATCAAGAAATGAATAGAGAGACAGTTGGAATAGTTAATTCCAGTGCTTCATGTTGCTGAAGAAAAGTGAAATTAGTGGTGGTGTGTTCTTTCCATCTGTTTCCCGCTACCTTCTCCTCCTTCCAGAGGAACTTCAGAAAGTATTGTTTCATACAAAATGCAGACAAGATGAAAGGCACTGCCAAAGCCTATACCTTAAAAAAAAACCAGACTACTGAGTGTTGTTTTCGTAGGTGATGAAATAGAAACAAATTGATAAGAATAAAACAATCTCTGGAAGTAGTTATATAAACAAAGGTCTCTCTTGGTCTAAAGAACATCCATATACGGTTTTGTGCTAAAATGGATACTTTCCTCCTCCGTAAACTAACAGGGCAATTTAAGACAGCTTTTTTCTCTTGCTAAGTTGGAACAGTTGACATGCAATTGCCAGAGAAAATAAATTCCTCCCAGCACCATTCTTACAAAAAATTATTTACTGTGTGGAAAATTCACTGGACATTTGGTGAAGCTGCTGTAAGAAAGCAGCCCCTTCTGCTGTTGTGAATCCATGATCTGCTCAATGCAGATAATCCAAATTCCCTTCTTTCTGGCATTTAGTTTTACTAATGTTTTAGATCTTCCTGGGTACATACTGTAAATGTTGTGAGACTGAAGAAGCCCACCAAAGTAACTATTCTTTTTATTCTGGGAGTGAGGTACAGGTTCATTAGCCATAATCAGAATACTTGTAATGAAAGAATAACTAATATACAAGTATTGTAGGACTTGGCAAGTTTCAGAGAACTGTGTGGTAGCATGCTCTGTGGAGAAACTGGGAGGTAGAAGACATGTCCATGTGATTTCAGTGATCCAGAATGTATCATTACACACATTTAGGTGTGTACGCACGTGCCTACTATCAAATGCCATTATAATGGCCAAAAAAACCTTAGCCATGAATGTGTGCTTCTTGTTCTTGAGGATAAAAAACTACGATTTTTTTTAGTCTCATAAATCATTTGCATGATTTACAACTACAACATATATACATTTACTGTGTATGTATGGAAAAGACAGGTCCGATGTCAAGACTGAAGGTGAATCTCACTTCTGATTTCATCCTCAAGATCTATCAATCAGCAGTAATTGTCAGTTATGAGAATGAGGCGCACAGTTTCAAATTTGAAAAATCCACAGGAGCTCTCAGGACGGCTGTGCTTTGAGCCTTATAGTTGTGACTGCTCCCTCACACTTTGTTGAACCTTGTGGATGTTCCTTATCGGTCCCATTTTTGCTTGTATGCTGGCCAATTCTGTGACAAGAAATGAATAAATCTGGTTATCTTCCCTTCTCTCCAGGTGAGATCTCTGCTGTTCTTTTTCCTTTGGAAACCTGTTTCTCATCCAGAGAAAAGTGAAGAGAGAGTTGGTGAACAGACACAGGGAAGTGCAGAGGCTTCACAGACATTTTTTTTTCTTTTCTCAGCAAGGTATCATCTGTTCCTCAAAGTACTTTATTTTCTCTTCAGCTTGCTTGGAAACATGGTCCAGACAAGGATCAGATGGTTTTTGTCAGCTCCAGGACAGATTATTGAGTTGTGTCACATCTGAAGCCGAATGTGAACATAACATGCAAGTTTTGGCACTTACAGAAGTTGGCTGTGTAGTTGCTAAAGAGTTCAAGCCTATGCTCACATGTCTCCCTTACTTATTCCCAGAGAGCTTCCAGAAGAACAAAAGGTTCAAGCCTTTGCTACATAGGACACACCACTTTGTTTTAGGAGCTCTCCTTTTCCTGGTCAGCAGATTCCAAAGCCCAGGGTGAGGTGTGAGAGGCCTGGGAGTCCTTCACTCCTTGCCATTGGGCCCCAGCTATGTAGCAGGACACCCTCCAGAGGGATCAAGGGAATCATGAGTCTGCCTGGCTGCATGAAGCACTGAAAAAACAGCTTTGAGAAGCAGCTTTCTTTTATGCTTGCAGATCAGAAAGTCCTTTTATTTCCATGAATTCTTCAACCCCAAACACAATTTTGACTTTGTAAATGCCAGAGTGCTAGATACCACAAAGACTACTGCTGTTGTGATTTTATGCTGATGGGGGTCTGTCAATGATGGCCAGCAAATGTAATACTCATCTTAATGTCAAACAGTGATGCCAAGCCTCCTTATGTAATCTTCTTGTGCTCAATTTTGGTCTCCTGTGGAAACAGGCATTGTAGAGGCTCAGAAAAAGGCTAGGGAATTGATATGCTTAAGGATGGGAAACCCTTTTACTCCTCGCTTCAAAGCTTAAAGGAAAAACTCAAAGCATAAAAGAGAGTCTTCAGAGTCTATCTTCTGGCCTAAGGCAATGGAACAACCCTATAATAGGCACTTTTTTTTTTTTTTTTTTTTTTTTTTTTTTTTTTTTTTCCCGCTTTCTTTCTTTCATTCTTTTTTTTTTTTTTTTTTTTTCCCCTCAGGCACCCTGGTAACATAAATTACTCCTGTTCTGTCACAAGATCGCATTAGGGAAGTGTCCTGTAGGATACACAATCTCAAGGCATGACACTGAGTGGCAATGGAAAACCACCTAGTGCCTCACACAGTTATTAATTCAGCTTGTGTCACATCCAGAAATAGCCAGATATGGAATGTGCCCTGGCACATTACAGCCTTGAGGAGCTTTGGCAAAAATGCTGCTTTATAGCTGAGCTCTTTGTCCCAACAATTTCTCTAAAACTACCCGTCAAAGATGAACAGACTTGCTTTTTTTTCATATTACTACCAGGAGGGTACCTATGAATCTCAGTGGCTGAGTACTTCTTGGTCTTGTGAGTCAGTAGTAGCTACTGAGGGCTGGGACACACAACCAACAGAGTCAAACTACTGCAGTTTACTCAGGATTTTACCAGCTGTAACAGAATGTTGTATGACATGTTTAAATAGTGGTGCAAGCACACCACTGATTGAGACACACACACAGGAACTGCTTTGGAGCCTCCCTTGATGGGACCATGCTGTCATGCCAACAATTTGGGCCACCAGCTCCTCTTCTGATGTGCCATGAACAATATTTGGGATATCTGCTTCTCCTCCAGTGCTTACTTTTCCTTCATAGGTAAGCATGCGTAACGCCCTTGAAACAAGCAATATGTGGACGTTTGTGTGGGAGGGGGTGGGGAAGCATTTGGGATGAGTGGGACACCTTCATGGAGTGCTGTATGTTAAATAACAGACTGAGAGAGGGAGTGATGAGTCTCTCAAGGAAGCATAAACACTATGTACTCATTAGAAGACTCATTATAAATAAAGTACAGGGAAGGTGCTCTGAGACAAAGCTTTTTCGTTTGTATTTATTAGGACAAAGAGCTCCTTTAACAGGGCAACTGAAAAGCACTCTGCTGCAATCATTAATAGGCATTACCACTTTTACTGACTTCTTGGGAACAGTTTTGCCCTTCTCACTTCATCTGCATTAAAGGGACAGGCTCTTTATTCCATATTTATTCTGAAAAGTACAAACCAGGCCAAGACTAGGGGAAAGGAGTGAGAACCCCAAGAACTTTTACATGTCAGCCCAGTGGCAAAGTTTGGCTGGTGGAGTGAAACACAGCAGGCTGCTGATAGATTTGGATAGGCTCTTCTGCCTGGATTTCCTCTATTTTGGGAGCTCCAACTGGGTACCTCAACCCACCAGAGGAAAAATATAGCAAAAAAAGGGGAGTAGGAGAGAAAGAGAGGATCTCACTCTTTCAAGTTTCACTACGTATTTTATCACTTCTGCCAGACTGGAACAGAGTTGTCTGCTTTAACTAAGCACTATGCTTCTAGGTTTCAAACCTCAAGGATGGTTGCAATTTGGCGCCTGAAAATGGTAGTCATTTTCTCTGTCAGGTAAAGATACCCTTCTTGAAGCTGTAGAACCCATCAGCCTGCTGAAATACAGCTGTGGTGAGTGTGATGATTTGCTGTTTGTACTTTTTAGGGTTTTTTTTCTTCTCCACAGTGAAATTTTAAGGTCTGAAAACACTTTTTTTTTTTTTCCCCCTGAGATTTCTTTCTTGCTTGTTGTTGGATTTTACCAAGCTGTGCTTGATAAATGTGCATGGAAGGCTGAGCGCTGCAAAGAATTTGCAATTTTTGCATTGTGTGATCTTGAGCCAACACATGTGATGAGCATGTGGAAAGGGAGATATTAAAAACAATTGTAAAGAGAAGGAAACTTTGATATTCTCCTTTTAAAAACATATACACATGACTTCAAATTGTCTGGTTCTCCTATCTGCACAGGCACATGCATGTAACAGTCCTGCTTTTCAGAAAGAAATGAAACAGTTGACTTTTTTTTTTTTGCTGAAGGCAAATGTTGCATCCCATAGAGGGTATTGCCCCTGCAGGACTGCACAGCCACTCCAGCAAGGTGCAGTGGAGAGCTAGACCCAAGCCGAATTGGATACATTGCTTCTGGGCCAGAGAAGGCTTCAGGTTGTCCCAAAACTTGGAAGGAGTGGACACATGACAGCCTCTGTCCAGAGCGGTCTGTGTCAGGCCCTGCCTGAGCACTGCAGACAAGCACTGCACAGAATGTGAACCTCTGTGCACCACAACTGTTTGGTCCTTGTTATTCCCCAACTTCTTTTCCCCCAAGGCAAAGCACATCAGCTGCCAATCAAACCCTTGAGAAGACTCTCTGCAATTCACCTTCTCGACCACCATAGATCTCCATCTATGTTTTTATTTCCTCTTGGCTTACTTTCTCCTTCTCTCCTCTACTCCTTGTGCAGTTCAACGCTGCAAAGACCTCACAGCCGCAGACATATGGCAGTGTTGGGTTAGATCAACAGTCCATCTTGCTCAGCACCTTGCTTCTGACGAGGGCCAGAACTGAAGATTTTAAGAACATGAAAAAATGTGGACAGAAGTAACATCTTTGCCTTTTCATGTAGCATTAGGTTTACTCTGCTGTTAATTTTCTCTATAGAGAAGCTTTCTTAGAACGATGAAAGTAATTTAGATGAGTTGCCTGGTCCATTATTTCTCATTCTTATTACTGCCACACAAAATAAGTGTGCCTTTTTAGGTTGTTTTTACTATATATTTACTTAGTCAAAGTATTAACCATTCTGCTCCCCAAATAACTATCCTCAGCTGTCTGTAGTGAAGGTTAATGAGAGAACCGGCAGAATCAGTATTATGTCGTGAGTTTTGTCTTTGTGAGAAACCTGCAGCCTTTTGGACCAAGGTTTTTATTTTAAATTCATGAACTTAAAGAGTGCATAACACTCTTATAGCTTAGTTCATTTGAAATCAGGCTTATATCAATTTAGATTAGACAGACAAGGATCAATGCAAGGTGTCATCAATGTCAGCCAGTGTTAAACTGAACTGAGAGTGAACACATTGTGCTTCACACCAGTTTAATCACTGGTTTAAAAATGAACTTTGATTGTGACCAGCTTGTAAAGAAAGGACTTTGCTTTACCCCTGTGGGCTTTAGCTGAAACAACAGGGACCAACAATGAGCATTTCTTAACTTTCTCCTTCTGCGTGGATTTCTTTCAAGACCTTTCTGTTTTACAGGGTAGAGACCTCAGGATGTTTTAAGAAGGGTACACGCAGGTGGTACAACACAGTCCCGTGTAGCAGCACTTGCTTCAAGCAAAGTAGCTCAGGAGCTGTAGGACATGTGATGCCTCCTGCAGGGATATGTCCAACCTAAGGAAGCCAGCTTATACCTGACATAAAAGGCACTGTGGGCTGTGTGGCATCCTAGAGGTACATGGCATGAGGAAATGTGGATGAGCATTTAACCCCATCCTTACTCATCTCCCATTTTCTGCTGCTGACTGCTGGGGTCTGAGTAGGAAATGTAGGATACTTGCTGTCATTCCCTGTAGCACAGGCTGAATTCAAAGCCTCCCGGAGCAAGAGGAAAATCCCCTCAGAGTTTCTTCCCTAATTGAGACAGATTTCTGAAAGAGGTCTCTTTCTCTTCTGGATGCTATAGAGGGAGCTTAGTATTTGGTTATCCTAGAAAATGCCTCTGAATTTTAATTTGAAGAGCAAAGCTAAAAAGCAAAATGCAAGAGAGGTTTGCCTCTCTCCTCAATAAGTCCCCAAGAACTTTCAGCCATGGAAGAACTGGGGGAGCTTGAACTGTGTCTAACATCACAATTGCCTACAACACTGTTACAATCAACACCATCCTCCCCCTAAGCAAACTGAGCAGGAAAAATCCCCACGAAATCCAAACAACCTTCCTTATAGCAGGCCTGTGTTGAGAATTTAACTCCCTCAGAAATAAATCTGGACAACTTCCCAGATAATGTATCTAACCCTCTAATTCCTATCTCAAGGATGAAGTTGATCATAGAAGAACTGTAGAGGACTGGTGAGTTATTCTCAGTGTTTATCAGGGTAGCACCTGGAGGTGATCTGATCTTCCTGCCTCCTCAAAAAAATAAATCTGTCTTCCCTTGGCTAGCTCACAAATCTGCACTCAAACCCTTCTGTGCCAAACATGTGCAGGTGTACAGTATGTGTGTTACTACTGAGCCATCTGCAGCCTCCCCTGCATGGCAGTTGTTGTACTTCAGAGTTCCTTTCCCAACCAAATGGAAGTCCGCAGAACAGTTTCAGTTGCACAAATTAAGAAGCTAATACTTTCTCACTGTGAGATCAGCTTTGCCTGAGCTCACGTTGCAGGAACAGATTTTTCTCTCATCCTGCTTGTCTCACTAAAGAAAATATATGACAGGCAAAGGAAGTGATAGCGTAGGATCCACCTTTATCACCCACACAGGGTATTTGCTGTACGGGCAGTCCTAGTGCAGGGAGACAAATGCTAAGATTAACTTTTACTTCAGCATGTTTGGTCATCTGGTCAAAGCATCATTATCTAACATCACTGAGGATGTGATGACCTGGCCCCAGACCTGGCCCCCTCAGCAGAACCACACCTGATCTCAAGATCACACTGAGCATCCACCATCAGATGCATGAGGCATTTCTGCTTACACTCCTCTGCCAAAATGCACTGGATTCTCCCCTATCCCTTAGCCCCCTCAGACCGTGACATGCGCAGCACTACTGTGAGCAAACAATGCAGCCCCTGTGTTTGTAAGGGAAGGAAGACTGCAATGTGTCCATGCAACCAGCAACATCACCCTTTCCAGTTCTTGTTCCAGTTGGTGCAACAGAAAACATCAATGTGCCCTCCTGTTTTCTGCAAACCTCAAGGAGCTGCCAGCCAACACGCTGAGCTGGTGAAATTGATGACTGACTAGATGAACAAAAGTGCACTTTGGGGACCTCCCCATAGTCTGTCATTCAGTAATGTTGTCCTCCCCTTGATTTCTGTGGGCTTCCTGCAGAGCCAGCTGTTCCCCACACGTAGGTCGGCAGCTATGTAGCGTTTGTGAGTGTAGACACAGCTGTGAGTGGTGAACCAGAAACAGGTGAAGAACTTGTCCTAGTACCGGCAGGAGGTACTATGGATGACATGTAATTTGGAGGCTTTCTGAAGCATCTAGGCACTTCTGCTTTAAGTGGCTTTGGGCCCCCAAAGCTATGCCCAGCAGTTAAAAAAAACCACCAGAAATTGATAAACTTTTAGCCCTACTGAGCCCGCTTTTTCAGAAATGTCTTCCCAAGAAAAGGTAAGTAGAAACCTTCCTCTGTTAATGGTTCTTCTGTGCCTCTAGCACCACTATTTAAGACAACCTCACTGCAGAAGCACACTTTGCCTGTGCACACACCTGTCCATGCCCACAGAGAGGTGGAAATAATCACTGTATGAACCCATCGGTGCCTGACTGCTTCAAAAGAAATGTTAGTTGAACATAGTGCATTTCTACTCTTCATAATTTCAAGAGCTTTTTAAAAAATTGCCTATTTTCCATGCCCCTGTTCTATGGTTCTGTATTCTAGAAAGAGGGACAAAAGAATTGGTTAGATAATACAATTTGATTACATGACAAAGAAGAAGTTTGGGATGTGGAACACTGTATCAGCGGGAGAAACATGCCAGCTCAGATTTTTCTGAAGTACAAATGTTCACAATTTTAAAGTGAGCTGCACAGGAAAGGTGTGCTTTCCCAAGGAGTCTAAAACTCACATCCCCGAAATTACTGAGATCTTCCTCTGTGTGTGTTGCATAAATAATCTGGAGAGCATAATATTTAATGTAAAGAGTCAAGCTGTTTGCATAAGTTTGAATTGCACTGGAGCATGTACTGCACTGGTAGAAATACTGCCTATGTTTGCTGAAACAACAGAGGGATTTTCAGCCAATGCCTCTGCTGAGTGTGGAGGAATTAGGCCTTTGCTTCTTGCAGTGCCTACAAAGTACTGAGTGTCTGCATCTCTTATAGAGTCACCAATGTCTCCAGTTCTAAGAAAGCCCTTAAAGTTTCTTTCATTCTCGTTTGTATTCTCTTTGTTTTTTTTGTTTTCCTCCCACACTTCCCCTCCCAAACTTCCTTTTGCATGTTAGTGCCAAAACAGAACAAGAAAAGAGAGAAAAATGGTTCCAAACTGGCATTTAATTATTTCAGAATTTTTTTTGTAAATGCATTTTATAAGTTTTGGTGTGTGTTCCTTCTACTAAAAAGATTTGCTAATCCCTCCAGAATGAAAATTATTCAAAAAATGTAAGTTCAAAATTATTCTGAGGAGTAATTAGCAGCCTTAGCCAGCTCTTAGAAATATCTGTTTAGGCAAAATCCTTCCTCACAAAACTTTCTAGTGACTTATTGTGTCTGCAGTTCTGACCTCGGATAGTTCCTCTGTTCACTGGTGGTCTCTACAGTCAAGCAGGCATTAATCTACTGCAAACATCAATATTTTTGTAAAATATTATCTCCCCTCAAAAAAAAAAAAAAAAATCTGTGATTTACAAAGGCCTAAACTTAGTTAAAATCACCACAACATTGTTTATGGTTTAATTACAGAGTTATTTCCCTGCAACAATCAGGTGTTATTCCCACAGAACTTCTTGGCTGTCCTTGGCTCTGCCTCAAAAGAGAACACACCCTCCATGAGGCAGAGTTGCAAGAGTAAACATTTGGCAGGGGTACATTCCTTTTCGACCAGCTCCCTCTGTGCGCAGTCAAGGATTTTATTTTATCAAAGGTATTGTATTCCTTCCAATGAACCTGAACACTCTGCTGTCTCACTGACATCAATCTGGCAGTTTCCTTGTGAATGATATCAGTGTCATTCCCACCTAGAGGAACTGTCCGTAAAAGTGATCAGTGGCATCAGTTTCCAAACAGACTGAAGACAAAAGCTTGTCTCACTTATAAGGCATTTTCCAACATGACAGCTGTTAAAGTGCCTATTTCCCACTGTCTAGTGTGTGCTTTGTTTTCATTTTTTAAGTGAATTCCAGTAAAAGCATTGATATGCATGCATACTGTATACAAAACTGCCCATGAAAAGGAACCTTTGCTTTGAGTCTTCCCAGGTTTCATGGAAGCGGATCTCAGTTGCATGTACAGAGGAAACCAGGCTGGGATCAAAAAATTTCATCCTTACCCAGGAAATTTCCACTTTTTAAATGCTGAGGATAGAAGATGGCCGTTCTTTTTTCTTTTTTTTTTTTTTTTTTCCCAGGAGTGCACTGTAGTATTCTGCAAGAGGCAGGAATTCAGAGCTTAGCTACATTTGGGAAGCCAAAGCATTACTTTAATGGAAGAAGTGATCAAATTAGCTGAAGAAATCTAACTATGACAGATGCCATCTCGACTGAGCAGTTTACAATTTACTACCACAGAAGGAGCGCAGAGGAAGGTGAATGCTGACAAAAGAGCATTCTTTTCCAAGCTAACTGCTTTTGAGATGAATGTCAGCTCCTTACTTTATAATGAGACATATCTATAAATCCTTTATGCGAGAGGTTAATAGGAGCTGGCAGTCTCTTGACTCGTGCGGTTCGTTCAGTGCTACAAGGGAAGAACCACGGTCGGCACGTCGACAGAAATGAGCCTAAGTGCCAGGAGTCAAAACTGGTATCCCCCACAGTGATTCGATGGCACATTTGATATATGCTAGAGCAGCACAACTGACAGCTGTGTGGAAGTGGCAAGCCCTTATATATAGTAACTACTTCAGCTCCTTAGAACTGAGCTATCCCAATAGCTGCATATGTTTTTTAAGAAGCCCTAAAAACCTACAGCCAACCACTATAATGAATTCAGGGGGTAGTTTAATGGAAATCTCAAGAAGGAATGTAATTAGATGAAGTCAATTAGGCTGCTTGGGGATTTCTAGCTGCTGTTGTTGCTATCTGGGAACCCTAATAGGACGATTAGGATTAACTGAAATCAGCCTGATTGATTAGGGCATATAAACGTACATATGCCAAATTCCAGGGAGACGGTGTGCTTGAGCTTGAATCCATCTGGAGCTATGAGTCAGGAGCATGAGTTTACTTTGCTGGCCTTGGAGAAAGCGACAGATCAAGACTGCATATACACAACTAGCAAAGCCAGGCAGTGACACAAAAAGGCTGCTAGGGAAAGGACTGATTTTATCTGTTATGGCAGTGTATGTGAAGGCCATCCAGTCTATCCTGAGGAAGTGAGACTAACACTGAGCAAACCTTTTCCTTTTAAAAAAAATGTGTTCATAACAAAATAAATCTATGTATCCTTTGTACAGCTTTTTATGTTCAAGTCCTTACCCGGTATGGCTGTGAAATTCCCAGGAAGTCAGAATTACCTTGTTATTGCAGTTCTGTTAATTTCAGAGCCAAATTTGCAAACATGAATTCAAAAGTGCAAGAAAAAACTGTCAGTGAGTAAACCCTGATGCTTCTGTGTCATAGGTCAAACACACAAATGCTTATTTGCATACATTTAAAATGCAATCTATGCTGTGCAGGGAAACCCCACCTGCAACCTTCTTAGAGGACAGCTGAGTTATCTTGGCTGTATTTGTTTTAGGAAAGATCCTTATGGGCACTAAAGAGTTTCAAGAATGATGGCTGAGGGAAAAAGGGGAGTTGCGGGGGAAGAGCAGAGAAGAGGAGAGGGGACAGACCAGATCTCTGCTATTCAAAAAAGCTGCTCTAAAACAAGATAAAACTGTGCAGGCTGGAGCCTAAGGGATCTGATCCCAGTCATTACCACTCATGCGAGGGAGAGGATGTGTCAAGGGTAGGGAATGTCTTGGGGGACCTGCAATATGGTAACTCACTTTCAGCTAAGTGGAGAACAACAGCTTTAGCTGTACAGTTTAATAACAGGCTAGGCCACTTTGTGCACCGGCAGGGCTGTTAATGCACAGTAGTCTGCCTTTCATTGTTAGGAGAGGAACCCCGCAGCTCCCATTTGACAGCCAGGAGTAAAATTATTTTGCCGCTAACATTTCTCTTTGGCATAAGGCAGTGGGGTTGTGCATTGCACTCATCCTGCCTGCAGCTCTCTGCACCTGCAGCTCCCTCCTCACAACACAGGAAGGTTCCCATGGGCTTGGAAGCAAGGGATTTTTGCTTTCCTCCTGTGGCTCTCATGCTATTCAGCTCTATTTGGGTGGCATACCCGCCCGTGTACCATGGCTGCCAGCTGTGGAGTGCTGCGCAGCATCCTGGAGCGCCTCCAATGGTATTTTGAACAATTAGTAACCAGCCCGGCATGATCATATCCTAATGAATTACTGAACTGCTTTCTTCTGGTTGAATACTGGGCTAAATGCTGAAAGAAAGTGGACACCTGCAGATTGCATTGGCCAAGACCTGTCAGTGAGAATTTGCTTGAGTTAAGACCACAGGACTTGCCTCAAACCTTCCCAAATACATCCCATATTGACCTTAATATTGTTAATTTCTCATACTGTTGTAGGAAGCATGCTTCATACAAACATCTCACAGCAATTCAAAGAAAAGAGGCCCTTATCATAACACCAAATGCCACAATCACTAAATGGCACTTTCCTTAGTTGCCTGCTGACCCGTGAAAACATTTCTCTTCCATTAATGGGACTTTATTAGGAAATGACAGGGAGAAGAGGATTTTTCCCAGTACCCCTACCTTGCCCATATTATTAATAATCCAGTTCACATATTCACAAATCCAACGTAAATCTTCCAAGAGAAAAGTCATTAGAAAAAACAGATTACTCAGAGAAAAATGTCTGAATTTATCCAATATTTTTTGTATCTCTTGCTCTATTTTTCAACCTCTTTATCAATACCTTAATTTGAACAGTTATAGAAATGCTGCTGGACACTCTTGAATTAATTTTATTCAAAGTATTTGCTCCACTGAAAAACATTTTATAATATTTCCAGTAAAAACCTTAACATAAAATTTGGTGAAAATTATGAAATCTCCTTTGAATTCTGCTCAGTAAAACTATTTTGCTATCATCCCCTAACAAGTGAGAAATCTTTTCCCTTTTCATAAATGTTTCTTATCTAGGGGCCTGACTTGGCAATAAGCACAATCATACAGGTAATTCTTTTAGTGAGACAGATCACCTCTGACAGAAAATATTAGTGTGTTTTGTCTCCTGCAGTAAACCAGTTATAATTGACTGGGGCATTTGCTAACAAACATCTTCTTTGTGCTGCCTTTTTGGTGTGCTATAATACTTTTCATAACCTATTTTTAATTTTTTTTTTTAATTGCACCTGGTATTCTGGAAGATTTCATCTGTTCCAGAAATGCTTTGACTCCTTCTTTTTCATTCTATTTAAAAAAAAAAAAAAAGCAACACTAAAATCATCATATTTCATATAATTTTTCTTCACAATGAATCCCAGTATCTGAAAATCCTGGATTAGGAAGAGAGACTGCAGCCAGCACTTGCTTCTGTCGCTAGACCATTTCACAGCTTCTTTCATATGCTGTAAGTTTTCACAAGATTCGATAGAAAGTCTGTGAGACTTGGGGGTAAAAATACAGGGTTGTTTTTAACATGGTGGCATTTGACCAAACAGGAAGGAGGAGGAGGGGGAATGTGAATGTCAAAAGTGTAATAGATGCTGGAAATTCTTGAACAGATGTAGCAGGTGTAAACATGTTTCCTTATTTTGGTTCCTGGATTTAACATCCTCCTACAAGACTTCAGTGTGCTTAGAGAAAAGGTTATATGTGCAGATGGTAAACTGCTAAAATGCCCAGAAGGTTCAAAATCATCTGTGTTTGTGAAGACAGGGAGAATTTCCCATCGTCTGACTCACAGGTGTTTGGAGCACTCCAAGTCAGAGGCAGGTTCGGCAGTGCCGAAGCACGGCAGCACTTTGCTAAAGCAAATGCCTTTGGTTGTGTGCTGGAAACATGCAGTCTCTTTTTCTTGTGATGTCCAAGTGGCTAAGAACATTAGGAGAGTTCTCTGGAGCAAGGAGGTGGAGAGAGACTTTTTGGCATGTGGTCCACACAGTTATTACAAATTGAGGCTCTGGGCTGTTGCTGTCGCTGTGCTGCTGCTCTCTCTTCCTGACACATTGCACTGCCTCGGGTCACTGCCTCAATGCTTGCCTGCCCATTGTAGTTTTGATCATACATTCCCTTTTGGCACAGGACGATTATTTTCTGCATTCTACTAGGTCCTCTTCCCGTTTGTCCCTATTAGTCTGTGGCCAGTGCAGGAGCGAAAAGAAGCAGGTGTCTTAAACGCTTGGCTGACACGCTAGAATGGGGACGCACCGGGGACAGCTCTGGCTGTGTGAGCAGCGCTCACAGCACGCTCTGACCGGCCGTGCTCAGCACTGACAAGCAGCGAGGAAGCAGGGACCTGCCTCCAAAAGTCTTGCTTGTTATTAATAACAAACATACCTGTCAGGACATGTGGAAGGAACGATGACGACACCACCACAAGGTGGGCAAAGAATGGGGGCACTGCCTCTGCAGGTTCACCCTCAACCCAGCACCGTCCTGCAAACCCTGTTCAGGCCACCCCACCTGTCTCCATCACCGTGTCCAGCTGAGGCCACCCCACCTCCGTGTCAGCTGTCCCCATGTCCGTGATGGCTGACACCTCATCTCCAGCCGTAAATTGGTTGTGTCAGCTGAACAGCTGGCCTTGCACACGACGGACAGCCCGCACCAGCATTCCTCCAAATGTGCTGCAGGGTCAGAAAGAGCCTGCCAGCATCTCCCTGAGGAGCAGCTGGCTGAATCTGAATCTAGGTGAGATGCAAGCTGGGCTGATGGAAAGAGGAGAAATAGTTGCCCACTACTTCCTCCTCCAGCACCCCTCTAATTTCACCAGTATCTTAAGTAAGTCTCAAACCCATCTGCCAGACCCATACACTAGAAAGGGATTGAACAGCAAGGTGGCAAACTCGTGGGTGACACAACATTATTTATGGTAGCAAGATCATGGCACATGACAAAAACATCATCTCATGATACTGAGTAATTGGGTAAAACAGAGGAAAGGCAACATGGATACGTGTACTGTAATGCCAGTGGGCAAAGCAGATTTACATACAGAGCTGAGGGTGCTGGACTCACTGTTAGCTCTCAGGGAAGAGATCCTTGGAGAGCTGTGGAATCTAGACATATTTATGAAAATGCCAGATCCATTCTCAGCAGTGTTCAAAAAAAGTAAATCAAATTTTAGAATTTAGTATGGAGGAAACAAAGCTGAAAACACTGCTGCATCCAGATATAAATACATCTGATGTGCCTACACCCTGCAAATGGTGTTGTTCAAGCCTACTAGCTCCAAAGTGGTAACAGTGGGGCCAGAGGAAGGTCTGGGCTGTGACATGGCTTCTGTACTTGCATTTCAAAATAGATTAAGAATACATATCTGAAAAATCAAAATGTGAGGGAAAACATGAGAGAAATCTGTAAAATCATGAATGGCACTGAGAAGGCAAATAGGGAATGATTGTAATTGTCTCTCATACCACAAGAACTAGGAACATCAGATGAAATTATTAGGTGGTCTGTTCAAAACAAACAAAATAAGGGCTCTTCTCTAAACCCTGCTTTGTTGGAGTGTGCCACTAATTGTCACAGGATGTTGCAATGTCAAAAATTGATATGGGTTCAAAAAGCAATTACACAAATTCATGGAAGCAAAAATCCATCAAGGGCTATTAAATTTAAAGATACCACATCTGTCTCAGGGAAGTCCCTGAGCCACAGCTTGCTGGAGTTTGGGACAGCATGCCAGGGAACTATCATTGTGTGCTTACCCCTCTCTTATGCTGTTCCCCAGGCATCAGCTGTTGTTTATGTGTGAGACAGGCTATTGGGCTGGATGGACTTGTCTCAACCAGCATGGCTGTTCTTATGTTTGGATGCCAGGAAATTAATTTTTCCACATCCAGTCTGTCAGAAATGATGCACATTTTTTCATACAAGGACTTGGGTATGGTGATTTGGGAATTTGTTAAATCTAGATTATTTTAGTCACCTGTAATGGGACTTGAAGACTGAGGCAGCACAGACATTGCTCTGAGCAGGATTGGTAGCAAATCTCCAAAGCATGAGAAAAAGCAGGGTGTACAGGTTTCACTTAGACTCTCTCCACATGTTAATTCCAGACCTAGTGCCCATTCTTCAAAGCCTGAGTAGCCAGGGCTTCACTAAGAAGCAGAAATTCATCAATCAGAAATCTCTGAGATACATTTGGAGGTCCCACTTCTGTGGGACTGGAGAAAACTGTAGAGGCTTATGACAGCCTAAACTCTCAACATTAGCCTATGCCAGACAATGGAAGTTTTCCTGTTTATAATGTAGATACATTCTAAGATGAAGCCTAGATTATTTTAGCTTTTTGCCACCCACCAACTGTGACCTATTCCCTGTGGTCAGCCACTCCATGATGCTGTTTAACACACGAACAAGGGATTGCAGATCTTTTTTCCCGTTGCAGCACGCATCTCCTTTGCAGGGTGCTGGCTGAGGTGAGCCTGGAGGGGCAGTGGCAACTCTTCCAGTGCTGGATGAGTCACCATGGTACCCACACCCCAAGACTGGCCTTTCCCGTCCATTACCTTCGACAGCAGTGTGGCCGCAGTGCCCCGATCCTGCACTTCGCGGGTGCAGAGAGCGCACGCAGATCCGATTTTGCCAGCTGGAGAGCGGTGTTGATCAGCCTTCCGGGGAAAAGTGTTGGGAGACATCAGGCCCCACCTGGCTGGCAGCTATCGCTGTTCCAGAACCTTCTGACTTTTATGGGGGGAACGTCCATGCACCGATTGCTGGTAAATTCCGTAAAATGATACTAATGCGAATAATAGAAACAACAATAATGGCTTTTTTTTTGTTTGTTTTATTTTATTTTATTATTATTATTATTACTACTACTACTACTACTCCAGCTGCCGAAACAGGGAGGGCCGCGGCCCGGCGGGCCCATCGCGGCGGGCTCCCGGCGCCGCTGCCCCCCGCCGCCTCCAGGGGGAGCCCGGCGGCCGCGCCTCCGCCGCCTGAGGGGCCCGGGGGCGGCGGGGGCTGCGCCGAGGAGGGCGGGCAGGATCCCTGCCTTTCCTTAAAAAAAAACCAAAACCAAAAAACCTCCCTCTCCGTTAAAAAACAAAACAAAACAAAACAAAACAAAACAAAACAAAACAAAACAAAACAAAACAAAACAAAACAAAAAGCTCTTTCCTTTCCTTAAGGCCTGAGGAGAAAGCTCCGCCTTAGCTTCCTTGGCCCAAGCACCCATCCTCGCCCCAGGCACCCCTCATTGCCCCGAACGTCCCTCTGGCGCCCAACACACCTTCGTTGCCAGCGATTTCAAGTACGCGCCAGAGCAGCTCTCGCTCCGGGTGTTTTTGAGGGAATCTCGACGTGTTGAGGAGGCGTTTGTTGTCAGGGGGAGGAAGGGTGATGCTGGGGAATGGGCGGAACGTTTCTCCAAGCTCTCTGAAGTGGTGTGGGTTATCCTCCCCCGCACCCCATCACCGAAAAGAGATTACAGGCTCAGACATCGGATTTTTTTTTTTTTTTTTTAAATTGTTATTATTTTTTTTTCCCAGTCTGTTTTTGCCACATCCTTGTGGGTTAATATTGTAGGGAGAATAAGTTGTTAGGTATTAGTAGCTGGAAGTGCTGAGAATGGGCTGAGGAAGGACATGAACCTGTTCAAAGGAGTTCAACGAGGAACCAGCACGATGATCAGAGGGCTGGAGCACTTCTGCGAGGAAAGGCAGAGACTTGTTCAGCCTGGGAAAGAGAAGGCTCCAAGGAGACTCAACAGCATCTTCCTTTATAAGAATTTTATAGCACCTTTAGTACATAAAGGGGATAAGGATAAGGAAAGCTGGACAGGGAGTTTTGACAACAGCATGCAGAGATAGAACAAGGGGGAATGGAAATGGCTTTAAACTGAATGATTGTGGGCTTTGATTGGCTATTAGGAAGGAAATGTATACTGTGAGGATGGTGAGGCTCTGTAACCGGCTGCTCAGGGAAGCTGTGGATGTCCCAGCTCTGGCAGCGTTCAAGGATAGGTTGCATGGGGCTCTGAGCAAAGGTGTCCTTGCCATGGCAAGGGGCTTGGAAGGAGGTGATCTTTAAGGTCCCTTCCAACCCAAACCATTTTTTGATTCTATGAAATAAGAAGTAAGACTGCAGAATGAGTATTATGAGGTGATTAGGTTTCCTCAGTGCTGTTGTAGGGTATTGGGACTGGTTTTACCACTGGCAAAGCTGGCGTGGTAACAGATGAGTGCCATGATCTTAGTTGTCTTTTCCAACCTTTACAATTCTATAATTCTGTGATTTGCTCAAGGTCATGGCAGGTCCTTGTCTGGAGCCAGCAGTTGTCCAATCCCTTTCCTCTGTGTTTGAGGGCTGAGTTTTCTCATGAAGGTATTGCCAGTGCGGTTTGTTGTGGGTAGAGCCCGGGTAAAGACCATGCTGCCAGCATCTTGGAAGTTATATAACCAGGACAATCCCAGCACAGAAATGAAAAGTGGCTTAAAAGAGAGAGTGTATTTTATTCTAACATGACTTCACACCAGTGCTTGGCTCTGGGCAGAAAGGAATAAGCGGGGCTTCTTAAAAAAAAAAGGTAATCTGTCAATTTATGTTTTCGCAGAAGTGAGCTCTTAGTGCCAAATATTGTGTTTTGCACATTCAAGGACAAGGAGGTATTCTGGAAATGGCGATGGGAGGTGCAGTCACAGGACAGCTACAAATAAAGGCTCTAGTTCACTGTAGCAGAATGTTTCAATGCTCCTACTTGACTCTGGTGCCTCTGCTTATAGTCTGTTTCGGGAAAGGGTTTTTTCCCATGGATGATAGACATCCTAAAGTGTCTCAAAGAGGCAAACCGTGCATACAGAGCAGCTCTGGAGTGGCATTATGAAAACTAGAGGCAAAGAGTTCCCTCCTCTAACTATTTCAATTCCCTGCAAGAAACTTTCACGTGTAGATGTGATGGCTGTGTTGACGTTTTGATCTACCTGTGCTGATTCAGCCTGTTCCTGCATCTCACTGTTGCGGTCTTGATCCGGCAGTGATTCCTCCCTTATCAAGGAGTACGTCTTGCTGGCTTGGAGGGCTGTTTGCTGGGCGATGCTCAGGCCTGGCACGGTGTGCAGCAAGGCGCGTATGCCATCCAGGAAGCTGTGCCCCTGCAAGGAGGCATCTTCCAGTAAACATGGGAGTGCCTCAAACACGTGCAACTGCTGATGAAATGGCAAACCAAAACAAGTAATCTGGGACCCACTGCCATTTTCTTGATTCAGCAGGCTGGATTATGTAACCTGGAGACCAATATTCAGCTGAGGAGGGGCTGTATCTTCTACCTTAAAGATGGTATTTTCTTAAAGGTGCTGATTTTATTAAGCGTATACCCTTGCCTTAACCCTGAGGAAAAGCAGTCCCTCCCGTAATGCTGCATTCTTTGTGGCATACCTTTACTTATCTGTCACACAGCTCCAGGTACAGTGACAACGAAGAGATGCAATGTTCTCTACCTTTGGCAAAGGGAGCCAAAGATGATTGCGTTAGTGTTCTTTCATAACAAACTCCAATCATTGGCAGACAACTTACAATCAAGGTTTTCTTTCCATCCTCAGCCCCACTGCTGGTTTGAGTAGTGTATCATTAGGATGATTGGATAACGGATTCATGCACGGCGCTGAAATTAAACTTGACCTGTCTAATCACATCTCAAATAGCAATTGGAAGTTGGTTGGGGGCGGGGGGGTGGGGTGGGTTTAGCCATCAACCACAGATCTTACAAAAAAAATGTGTTGCCATTGGGGAAACAGTTGTAGGTGGTGAGAGAAGGAAATATTAGCAGAAAAGGTGGGCAAAATATCAAGATACATAAGTGAGTTATTTTTATCCAACTGGTGTTGCTTAGGAAAACACTGTGGGGAATAAAACTGTGGCGTATTTGGCAACTGGGAAGCTGAAGATGAGTGCTTCATATCAAACTTCTGCAACTAGTTTGGCATAACTTTGCAAGAGGTTAACTGGCCAGAGCTGCCCTTGTGACTGTTGTCAACAGTCACAACAGAGCCAAAACAGAATTCCCCCTTCTAAACACAGAATAAGATACAAAGTCCCTTCTCACATCTCTCTTGAGTGTCAAGTATACAAGGTCAAACTACAAAAAAAACCCCATCAAAGTGCAATGAGTCAATAAAGCATCAGAATAAATAATATAAATAACTTATATACTGCATAGAAGTATAATAGAAACCAAAACAAGAAACAACTTCTCATCTTCTTCTAAAGCTTACCCAAAATGTCTGGCATGGTGTGTGATAGAATTGAGCCATATTAGTGCTTTGGAAAAAAATTCACCAGAAGACTATCATTAGAGTCTTTGTCCAGTAATTTAGGTGTAAAAAAAAGTGAAAAAAAACAAGTGAGAGTTCACTATATTGTGGTGTTTCTAAGGTGATGCTTTTAATGTAAGTCATTAAAAAAAGGGAAGGTAGAATGAAATAGATAGGAGACTGCAAAATCTGTCCCAGTTATCTGAAGGATAGTATCCCCAAAATACCTGTGAGCTAGTATAAGTTCTTAATGCACAATAAAAGCAGAATTTGACCTGGCATGTAATTAAAAAAGGAAGCATTTAGAATGTAAGGTATTATTTGTGGTACCACCAAAAAAACCTTCAAACACAAAATAATTTGGTAACAAGATCAGCAACATGCTACTGAAAGCCTTTGTTTTCTTTGTAGCTGGGGGAAGTTCAGATTTTATATTTCACTGGAAATAGCTAGGGTGGTTTTCCTTTTTTTTTTTTTTTTAATTTAGGAAAAAGCAGAAATTATAGCCATTTTAAACATCTAATTCAGAGATGAGAAGTTTTTTTTTTTTTTAATTTCACTTCTTAATTTACGTTGTTTATTAAGAATAATTAGTAACAGATAAACTAGTGGCAGAAAGATAATTATATCCATTTAGTATTACTGTCTTCTTTCTTAGTACAGAGTGCTTCCTGTTTGTGTTGTAATACTCAGGCTGTCAATATTATTTCATTACAAAACAAACAGGAGATTTATGAGTATTGCAGTTGTTTTGGTACCAGAGAGCAAGAGTGCTTAGTGATATGCCAGTAAAATTAAACCATTTTTCAACTGCCCTATTACCACATAAGTAATAATGTTGCACACAGCACCAACTAGTTGTGAGTATCTGAAGACATAGTGTGAAAAGATCTGTACAAAACTTAGCCACCAATACAACATTTTAAACTAGCTTTCAAAATAACATTCAGATTTTAAAAATGTGTCTGGAATTTGCAATTGGAAATAGGAAATTTTGTGAAAAATTAACTGTTTCTCCCCTTCCTGTCCTGAACTATGTTGCCAGCAATCTTTGATAAAAAGAGATCCCAGCTCTTGTCATGCCTGGTTTTCAAAAGGCTGCCTGACTTTTCAGACTTCCCCCCTAAGCAGCCCCCAGGTGAAAAGTGGCTGACTGGGTGCTGTGGCTCATCCGTTTTCCCAGCAAACAAGTTTCCATTTCCATACTTGCAGGTGCACCTATGGAAGAAGGCTGAGGAAAAGACATATGCTTAGCACAGATTTCAGACTTCTGGACATCAGGTAAGTCTCAGTGAGCCCTAGGAAAGAATCAGTGGATTGCTCTTAATTGATTATCTCTTCTGTATGCCCAAGTTGAAACACTGTCATGCAGAACCAGAAAATCAGATCCTACCTATGCCTACACTTAATGTTTTTGCTCTGGACCCTTATTCAGTGCTCTCATTCACTTTTTGTCTTCGGTTATTTGACAGGGAAAACAAAAAAATATTTTAAAGTTTAAAACAATGACTTCCAGACTTCCAGAGACAGTGTGTCCAGTCTTTAAATTGCACCTTTTTTTTTTTTTTTTTTTTTTTTTTTTTTTTTTTTAATTGTGACTGAAGCAGGTATTAATCTTTGTGTGGCCAGTTTACACTCACAGGCTGACATTAAGCTTGCTTGTCACTGACCTCCCTTAGAAGTAAGCCATAGAGAAAGAATCTGCCAACCAAAAGTAGAAAAAAAAGCCTCACTGTAGTGGCACATTACTGGGTGTACAGAAGATCCACAGGGGTTCGCATCTTAGATGACGAAAAATTATGTTGCTGGAAAGCTAAATTTAGCAAAGACTTATTTCATCTGCCAATGATTATTTAGAGTACATGCTCACTTTTCATATAGATATGCACAGATTCAGGCTAAACATAGCTTCGCCAGGGCCTCTGAGTAGTGCCACAATGCAAATGTTAAAAGAGTTGTTAAAAGGCTCTAATGACAACTGGTTTCCCAATTGCTGGATACAGATATTCAGACATTCTATTCCCAGTGAACACACTGGACACAAGACAGAGCAAATGGTGAGCCTAGATTTGTTAGGTGTGTAATGAAAGAGTGTAACACACTGAAGAGAATGAATTTCAAGTGCAACCAATAAAAACAATCTCCTTATGAAAATATTTTAAATAGATTTGGTGCTAGCAAGATGAGAAATCACAGAAATCAGAAGCTAGCCATTGTAGAATGAAACCTGCTGCAGACAGAGGAACTGTAATTTTATAGGCAACACTGAATTCAGTTCCAGGAAAAATGTACATGAAACATAGCTGTCTTGACAACCCCATTCAACGTGCTACTCAAGATGGAAGCTGTGTGAACAAAAAGCCTTCTGAAACCATAAAAGCAGCTCAGGAGATAAGGTGAAAAAGCTCTAAAATTATGGGAAGGTGTGACAATCTGTCAATTTATTAGCAGATGCTTACAAATCAGTATTAGGAACAAAATATCGAACACTTCAAAAGTGGCATAATGGAACTGTTCTGAAAGAGGAGAGAAAACACATGCTAGATGAGTGGGGTTTTCCAGTACTTTTGCTACACGGTCTTTGGAATATTGTAGACAACAAAGCAGCACATAAGCAGCTGATGTCAGTTTTTCAAAACAGTAATAATTTTAAGCATATGGGAGTGGAAAAAGACTTCGCTTTTAGTCAGAAATAATAGCTAAGCGAAAGAACAAGGGCCTGATTTTGCTCTACCTCATTTTTTGTTTAGAAACTGTGAAATGCTCTCATCAAGTCAGAATTTTCTTTTCCCACAGGGGTGTGTTAATATTTTACTCACAAAGATAGGCATTGCTATAGCTAGTGACTACAGACAGTCTATTCAGTCTAACCTAATGTTCAGGGGTCACAGCCTTTGATTGAGGAGGCTTTTGGCCTGCGGGTTAAACAAGAGGTGTCTTTAACTAAGTGTTGAGAGTACTGATTTTCATCAAAAAGCTGCTTATGATCAGCTATAGCAAAACTGAGAATATGTCACTGAATAGAAACCTGGAACTGGATCACTCCTAACAAAGCTGAGGGTAGTATTGCTTTTATGGGATGATGGCAAGTCCCAGATCAGTGTGCTGATAACTGCTGCAAACATTATTTTAGCAGCAAATGGTGTTCCTGTTAGAAAGGGAAGAGGGTGTAAGGATGAAGGGAAGAATAAACCACCCATGTGGCCTCGTTAAATATGGTGGAACTTTAAACTAATCACGACAGCTTGTTTTCTGGTGCACAAAGGAGATCCTTACCTGATACATGATTTTTGTCAGTCAGCTGCTACCAGTCAGGTTAGGATAGGGGGACACTGCCTGCCAAGGTGCCTGGCAGCCTTAAGCCAGGTGCCAAAACCAGAACAAAATAGTTACAGAGTAAGGATGAAGACAGGATGCAGGACACAGCAGGAGGGATGCAGGACACAGCAGGAGGGTGCAGTGAGCTGTTTGGAACCTCACTGTGGGGTTGTTGCACTAGCTCAGAGCCACAGAGCTCTTACAGCTTGCACTGGAAAGGACAAGGATGCACATGTAGGATGCATAGCGGGATGCTGGGTAGGAAAGAAGAGAGTGGGACTGAACCTTCCTCCCTCATGGCCAGTGGTCTCAGGTAGAGCAAGGGGGTGGGGATATCAATTGCCTCAAATGCTTTGTCCTCCTCCAAAAAAGTGTGGCTAAGCAGGGCAGTGAGTACTGTGGGGCTGGAGGTGGCTTGTTGCTCCTGTTGACGCTGTTCTGCTTTACTGAGGTGCCTGAGTCTGTGCTGAAGCCCACGTGTTTTCCCTCTCTAGCAAGTACCCTGAACCCTTCACTGAAGAGTTAGTCTCATACTTCCTGACTCTGTGAATGTGAAAGCATTGTAAGCAAAGTGGAACACATCCAAAAGGAGAGATTGAGACAAAATGGCCTCATAAGGTAATCTCCTTACATTTAGAGCATGCTTCTGAGGCTGTGGCTCAGTACTTTGAGTCTAGTTCCAGTGCTCTCTCAATGCTATAAAATATATCTCAACTAGACTTGGATTTGCAAGTGCTGACGCTGGGTTTGCACTGGTTCCAAAAATGTTGATGGGTTATCTTCAACACCCAGCTTTATGCTGACTGAGACTGACTGTTGTCTTGTAGCTAGCAAAGGGTCAGTGTAAGGATACAGGCAATGTAAAGACAGGTTCAAGAGAAACAGGCTTGAGTGCTCCTCTCTGGCCTGGATCAGACTGGGACATGTACCAATTGGTACAAATCTAGGATTGATCCACAGGTTCGGGGGTGAATGACAAGTTCTCAAATCCTTGTTCTGAGAGTATGACAGAGAATAATTATTGTAGAGTGGACTGTTAAAGATACCTGCTTGAGAGGGGAGATCTTTTCCTAAGACTCTGACCTTGTGACTATCAATTTATTGAAAATGTAAGAAATTAATAACCTGTAAACCTGAGAATACCTAATGCCTCTTTTGGCAGTCTTGTTGTGACAGTCTTACTAGAGCTTTTTTAACGGTTTCCTTCAAAGTTTTAAAGTGAGAATTAGTTAATCCCCTTCCCCCCTCCCCTCCAAATCCATGTTTCTACTGTTCAGAATACCTGTGTTCAGACAACATGACTATTCCAAACTCCATTTTCTTCTGAGAGCTCAGCAGAATTATTCACTTTAGTTTACATACAATATACCTGTAACAGGATGCTTCATACAAAGAGATGTTTACCCGCTACAGTGCTTGGAGAAAACTCATCCCCTTTCAGAAAGGCTAAACCAAATATATACTGTTCACTGTCTATTAATTAAGGAATAATGGTCTCAGCAAAGGGCATTTCCTAGGGATTAAGGGCTGGCTGCATGAGCGGATAGCCTGAGATTTTTAATTAAAGGTGCAAACTCCCTCTGTTCTGGTATATGAAATTACATTTAAATGAGGTTCTATTGAATCCAGAGGTTTTTCATAGCATGAAGTTCACCAGTGCTGACAGGACTATGCCCACCCATTTAATGGGTGGAAACACAGTCTAGAAAGACAACTTTTGACTGTTTCATCAGTGCCAAACTATTATATTACTGCTGTGAATGTGGCCAAAGACATAATTTGTGGTGCTGGGGCCTTCAGAAAATTAGAGCTGGTTCATCTGTGGTAGTGAAGGAGTTGTTTCCAAAGTTATAGGTCTATGAGGTCATAGCAGAGGATCTTTCTCATTCAGGGTCTACAATAAACCCCACCATATAGTGTCACCTATGTGAATATGAAGCTAGAAAGTTGGTATAACATGGGTTTATAGAAGAAATTATAAAAAGAAAGTATATGAAAACTAGAAAAGGGTCATGCCTGAGAACCACTAGAAGCAGCTTCCTTATGTGTCGAATGGGCCATGTTAGTAGCCCTGGCATAAACATGAGATAAATTAAAACTGCTGGTGTCTGTTTCCTTAAAAGCAAAAGAAAATGCAACTATTATGAGTTTTTCCTGTTCAAAATCAAAGGCCTTTCCCTGTCTGAGAGGATATTATGCTATATGTAACCTTTGCTTTAATCAAAGAGCCCAAAGGGACAGCAGCAGAGCTACTGCCAGAGGCAGTGTGTGTGTATCTCAGTCAGGCCTGGACAGAGACCTGTTGGTCACAGCAAAGATGGGTCTAACCCAAGCAGGAATTCTGAAATTACCTCTGCTGGCCATAAAAAATGTTCCAACACTCAATCCCACACCTGTCTTTTGTTGCTGAGCTGGGGCATTATTTCTGTCTTTAGTTTGTCTGAAAAAATCATGCATTATCTCCCTCTAGTACTCATTAGCAAAAGAAAAGCAGGATCAGGCCCTAAATTTATGGAAATTAAATGCTGTCAAATCTGTTTGACTCCTGTAGGACTTTTTCACAACTTTATTATAGTTGCATCAGAGGCTGTTTTGTTAGGAAATAGTAACATGTTTTCTGCTCCCCCACCTTATAGCACTACTGTAGCGGAATTGATCTGACAGGGAGCAAAAATACACTGTTGGAAATAAATTCGGTGTTATGCTGAAAGTCAGCCATGAAACCTCGTGGAAGATGGTGGGTGAGAAAGCTTCCTTTCCCTAGGAAAAGAACTGCCTTCTTTTTGGGACATCCTCATTGAGACTCCAGGAGCTGTGCCTAACATTCCGCACCCTATGTATCATGGCACACATGCCTACAGTGCTGAACTGTGGGGGCTGAAGCACTTCTCCAGGATCCAACTGCAAAGGCTGGGGACAAGGTGGCATATGATGAAATGGAGCAACTCAGAAAGTGACAGCAGAAACATCAGAGAAGCAGACATAGCAAGTATCAAGGACACGCCAGAGCCAGCAAGGAAAACCCTTGTAGCCTGACCTTGAGAGAAACCTAAGAGAGAGATAACTTGAGTTGTGGCTCAAAAAAAGCTTGAAAGTGCGAAAAGAGAAAACACTGACTATTGTTCTGACTCCTGCTGTGCCCAGAGTAATGGGACATTGTGTACAATCTTTCTAAACAAACAGGTGCACATTAAAAAGCTCAATTCACTCCCTCATCTGTTTGTTCTCCAAAGAGAAACAACCTGTAGGGACCCTGAATATTGGTCAACTACCTAGGTCAAAGAGGGTAACAAGAAGTATTTTAATAAAGGGAGCTTTCTCCTCAGAACTGATTTTGCCTTTTCTTGTCTCTAGTGAAAGATTTTACTTGTTGTCTGTGGTGATATTGTCATTAGCATTGTCATAGCAACTGATAAACAAGGAGAAAGCGATGTGCAACAACTTTTTTTTTTTTTTAAAGGCAGTCCAAATGTCTTACTAACAAGTAATTTGGTGACAGAATTTAGCAAAGCGGCTGCACAGTAAATGGGTTTATCTTTAAACATAATGCTCTTTTCCATTTTAACTGAGCATAAAATCGTATCTTTAAAGGATTGGCAAAAAGCAGGGCTTTATGCCTCTTGAGTAGTTCCATGTGACATATGGTCTTTCCAAGCAATAGTTTTATCGGCTATGCACAGTAGCAGCAGATTTGAGCTAATGTTCCTGTGAAAACAAGTAAGGGTTTATCCAAAAACTGAAAAAGGGGAGGAGAAAGACACCTTTGCCCTGTTATACAGAAAAAACAAATCATGTCTTACGTCAAACTTACAACATCCCTCTATATATATAGCAGCTATGGTAGTGACTAACTTCAGCACATGCACTGGGTGGGTTGAAGAGGACTCCGTGACCTGTTTGATTCTCTTCCCACCAGTGATATTCCCTGGAGCTTTTCAGCCCTGTGCAGCCCTGAAGCCTGGGATGGAGCAGAGCGGTTCTTGGGAACAGATGGGGCATCCCTGCCCAGAGGGGATTAGCTCCAATTTTCCTTTCTAGCCACATCTCCATTTCCCAACATAGATGCTTATAATCAGCATCAGGCACTGGCAAAGAGCATGGCTTGCTTTTGTTAGATGCTTCACATAAGGTGCTGAAGAGCACCCTGTCTCCATCTTCCCCAACATCCAACTTCACTATGGGATTACCCCTGGGGATTCACTTAGCTGGACAGCGGTGCAAGGCAGGATGAGCCTCATATACAAGTACACAAGCCCTGTGTTTCTTTTAGCACGTAACTCTAAATTTTGGCCTAAAAGCATTTTTGAGCTTGCTGCTGCCTCGATTGAGGACCACTGGACTAGAAATAGGAGGAAAATGGAGCTCCTGAAAGTGGCTTTCCTTATCTGGCATTCTCTTGGGAGCATGGCACCATGCAGTGTTGCTAACCCTGGGATAGGAATACCAGACCTTATATATGGCATGCTTGCAAAGGACACTGTGGTACACACACTGCAGACAAACTACTCTGCAACAAAGAAAGGCTTTGTGCTGACTCAACAGAACTAGGTAACAAATGCAGCTTTAAAAATGACTCTTTCTCAATAAAGGGTAATCAGTTCTTCCCTTTTCTCATTGTGTGAGATACTCTATAGACTTTATTCATTAGAGAACACTCTGCAAAGTTGAAGTAAGAAATGGGAAAAATAAGGATGGCAATAGAGTTGTAAATTCAGCTTGTATGTCAAGGAAATTACAATAAACTGATACACTCTCTGTAAAAAACACTGATAGTGCCATTCCTAGAATAAAAGCAACAAACATTCCGTATGCTAATACTTTCAAGGTATAGACAAAGACGGGGCTGTCACAGAATTGCAGAATGGCTGAGATGGGAAAGGACCTCTAGAGATCATCTACTCCAACTCCTCAGTTGTTTACTAGTGTAAACTAGAACTCAGTCCTCTGAACTGTGTCCTCTGAGGGTTTCAGTGTCTCCAAGGAGGGAAACTTCACATCCTCTCTAGGCAATTTATTCAACCGTTCAATTACCTTCACAGTAAAAATGTGACTGGCCTCCAGCTGGACACAAGCCTTTAAGCCTGGAAGTTCTGTCAGTTTACAGACCACCTGTAATTTGACAGTCCACTGTCCATTTACTTACTATGTAGTTCATCAGTTTGCTGAATGTATGCAAGTGGTGTTATGGGAGATAATGCTGAGGGTCCTGCCAAAGTTGAGAGAAATCACATCCTTTGTTCTCCCCTAATATGCCAAGCCTGTCACCCCATCATTGAAGTTTATCAGTTTGGCCAAGCATGCAATAACTGCAGTGTAGACCTTGCTGGCTTGACAGGAGAGAGCTGAATAATGTCTAAGGAATAATTTATTTAATGAAGTCTGACTTCCTGATCATAAAATGTCCCTGAGCAGCCTATGCAGAGTTTCCCCATGTCCCTTTGTGTGTCATCCCAGTGTATTACACATCCTGAGACTGGAGTCACTCTTGGTTTGCATGTAATTCACTTGGTTTATTATAATCTTGACCTAATGTCCAAAACTTAACCAATATGACTAGCCATTTATTCATGTAACATGCTTTGGTTCCCTCATTAATTCTTACAATGAGGTTTCAAGTACATATTGAAAATCAAAATTGGCTTTCGGCAAGCATGGATATGCCGTGAAAAATCATTGTATTTCTTGTGCATCACTACTTTTTACAGGAAAATTTGGGGAAACTTAGACATGGACTGAAGACATTAAGTTAAAGTGAGAGCTAATGTCACCCCAAAAAATACTGGCATTATAATGGAGGACAATTAAGAAAAATAGTTGTTTTGCTCTTCCTAGAGTCAAATTTGTCAAGATATTGCGCAAATCCTGGGGTCACTCTGCTATACTTTCATGTTTATTCCGTTATTTGGGTTCTCAGCTTCTGGGCTCCTGGTGGAAGAAGACCCCTGGAAACAGAAAATTACTAGTGCCCCACAGTCTCATGAGCTGCCTTGCCTTGTGCCAGTGTAGTGGGCCTTGCTGGAGCGGGCAGAAAAGCTGGACATAAGGACAAGATTTACGCTACTGCTGTTCTTGCTTTTCCAACCTTTTCTTGAACAGACTATCAAATTCTTTAGGCCAAATTAGGCAGGGAGGAGTAGAAACATCTTCTGCATCTCCTTTGATTCTTGATATCTTCAGATCAGCTGTCAGCTTTAGTTTGTTCATCGATCATTCAGTTGAGCAAGAGCAAGAAGATGAAGGACCATTCACCCCTTGATGCTGTTAACAAGCCTGTCAGACTTTGACAACTTAAATGAGAGACATTTCATAAAATTATGAGTGAAATTTTAAATGTCTCATTGAGGCATACCACAAAATTCTTTGCTGTCAAATGAGCACTTGCAGTAAGTTGGGTTTTTTTTCCCTGACTCAGCACTCTGCTCACGTCAGACCCTTCAGGTTTTTGGAAACATCTCCTTTTTATAGGGGGCATGCTCAGAAACATTAACACAGGCATTTACACTCAATTTACCTGCTAACATTACTGCTGCACATCAGTACCATCATTTATGTGCATGCAGCAGAAGGGCAGGATAGTTTAATGAATACTCTTTAAAACAGACTAAGCTTCTCTTTTTCCCTATCAAACACCACTGCCTGATTTAAACTGACAGTATTTCACTACTAATTCAATGTACTTTTTCTCCCCTGCTGTGGCCTGAATGGTCCGCATGGTTTTAAGGTGATGCTTTAGTCCCACAACAAGAAATATGTGTGGTTTTTAATGACTTTTTACTGCATCCATATCCTGACTGCACACATATTGCAAAGAGTACCTATTTGTCCCTTGCCCCAAACAAATCTGTGCAGTGGTGGGGCCACCAGGGCACTTAAGAATAGCTGTGGTCCAGATCTGTGGCACAATAGCTGCACAAGCCCTAAAATCTTCTCTTCTCGAGGAAGCCCATCACCCAAAGCACAGGACCAGAAGTTTGTCTGTCTGCCTTCCACTGGGACACACGTCCTGGCAGACTCTATGAGATCTTCCCAAATTTTGCTCTTCAAGGTACAGCAAAGTGGGGTTGTTTCTTTCCATACGGGTTTGAGCTATGGAGTGCATAAGTAGCCTTTGTTCAGTTAACTGCAAACCGCCCCCCAAAAAAATTTTTTTTTCACAAAGTCCAATGTGTGTGTTAGCAGAAGAATCTATTACATTATATGAATAACAGTTATTGTAAGCTTGCTTCAAACAGAATTGGTATCTCTTTTTGAGCCAGCAGCCAAAAACAGAAGCAACCATGCAATTTATATCTAACTAGGTAATGCATCAGCAGTTAGGCTCCAGCATGGAAAAATATTTGGAGTACCAGCTTAACTTGAAGTATATGGATATACACATTGATTTCAGTAGGGCAAACAGATATGCTTAGACTTAGGTGTGACTGGAGCTATGTAAGATTAAATGCATCACTGAAAGAGTGTCATATAAAAAACCCCTAAACTTTAGCTGAATGAATTTGCCCAGAGATGAATATAAGAGCAACTCCACCTGGCTCTGTTTCTTTTTTGGTGTAGTATAATGTAAGCAAGATCCTATTACTCTGCAATATTCATGGCATACCTTCACACACAGGTGATAATACATTCCCAGCATACTCTAAAATTTAAAATTGGCCTTTTCCACTGATGGGATGTTTGGGGTTTTTTACCCAGTTTTACTACCCAGAATCTTCTAGAAACAGTAACTCTGATCCTGTGTGTTCAGACTATATGAGAAAGAGGAACTTACACAATTGCCGAATTTCTTTGTTTTCCTCAGCTGCCCTTCATTGCCTGTACTTTTTTCCATGCTCAGGAGTGAATATACTTTCTGTCAGAATTTCAGCTTATTTTCCTGTCATACATTCTCCTGCTTTGAGCTCTTTTGTTCTAATACTCTTGACATTTAAGCTGGGCACTTTAAAGGTTCTTTCTCTTTACTTTATTCTATGATTTATTGATTACTTACAGCTTCTGTTTCCCTAAGTCTATTTCCTTTAAAGTTTTCTCACCCCTGTGACTTGTTATTTCATCTCCTGATACAAATAATGCTTCACATTCCCAGTTTTAAGGCCACAACCACGGCACAATTTTTTCTCCCACTGGCTTGGCATAGCAGCATTTTTTTTACACACGGACGCCCAAAGACATTGTAAATGATTACAGGGGTCATCGTTACTGATTAATGTGTCACGGCCACACATTTACAAAGGGCCTGCTGAGCTGCACTGTCCTTTGCAAGTGGTTCCTGAAGAAGTCATAGGCACTACTCACAGATCAAGGGACAGCTCCGTGTGGGAAAATGACACTCTGCACCGGGACAAAAGTCAGCATTGTAGAGGGAGAAGCCCCCTTCCCAAAGGCTGGGCAGTGCTGCCTGTGTGAGTCTGATTGAAAACCAGAATATTAGGAGATGCTGGATGAGGAGGCTTGCCAGCAGGATTATTGTGCCTACGTATTGTGGTGCACATTCTGTGCTAATTGCTACCTGGTGGAAGCCATGCAGTCGATGACAGTGTGGCTGTGTGTGTGCTCCCATCCGTATTTCTGCAAGGCATGGTTATGTTCTGATGTTGCTCCTATAAAAGGAGGCTTCCATTCACCAGAAAGACCAGTTCTAGCATAAGAAACACAGGAGGAGCTGTATTTGGTGTGGGTCTCAGTGTGAGTCTTGGACTGAAGTTACCTAATTTGGCTGCATCCC
Organism: Hirundo rustica; assembly: GCF_015227805.2. Lineage (NCBI taxonomy): Eukaryota > Metazoa > Chordata > Aves > Passeriformes > Hirundinidae > Hirundo > Hirundo rustica. The sequence goes on from NC_053450.1 coordinate 92,762,430, forward strand.
CAATCCCCTGCCATGATGTTGGCATAATATTTGTGTCCATCTTGGCATCTTCCAGTGACTCAAGCTATACAAATAGTTTTGGAATCATCAGATGGGAGAGCCTAGAATGAAGCAAGGCATTACTACCTATGCAAGGTTTTGAACAGCCTTCCTTCTCTGTTTCCTGCTCTGTTATGGCAAAGGACTGGAAAGGACCCTTGTCTTTCTCACATCTATGTTCCCATTTTGGACTGAGTGATGCACTGAGCCCTTTAATTTCCCCTCAGTGCCCAAAGTAGTGCAATGATTTGCTGCTGTACATATGCAACAGGAAAGCACAGTAATCTACCTGGATCCAACTAGGAATTTGTATATTAGGCATTAAGGAGTAGATTGCCCAAGGTGACAGCCAGATTCTGTGCAGTAGTGCTGAGTTCGGAGGGGCACTTTTGACCACTTCCAACTCAGATACAAGGGGGTTATGAAGCAGACTGTAACCAACACTCGCATATAAAGCATACTCTAGTCAATTAGCTAGTGATTTTTCTGTCAACCAGGACTCTGTGCAAATGAAGAGATATCAAAGATGCAGAAATTGATTGAACTCAGCTGAACATGTACCTCCTGCTTGGGTACTAAAGTAAATAAAGACCTTTTACAAGAAAAAAACTGCATTGTTTTTTACATTTTACTGTTTCAGCAAAGATGAAAAATTAAATTGCCAATAAAATTTTATGAGAAAGGAAATTCTTGCTAGAATTTTATCTCAGAGTATTGATTTTGCTATTGTGAAGAAAATTTCCCTCTAAAAGTTTATAAATAAAAGCAAACAAGGATATAATTTTAATTACTTTAATTTAAAATCTTCTAACATATCTAGCATTGGTAAGATCATATTTTAAAAGAAAGAAACTTGCTGGTTTTCCTACATTTAAATGTCAGTTAGAAAATTTTAAATGGTGAAAACTTAGTCTTAGGTAAGTCTGTGAACACAACTCCTTATTAATCTGTGAATATAGATGGCTGAATTGTTGGCCATTTGTTTCTCTGTCAGAATGCACATACCAGGATGTTAGTCTGGTTTGTTTTACATGCAGCACACCAAAGGGGTATGTTGTCCTAGAAGATTAAACTGTGTTTTACTTTGTGCTAAAAATTCAGCCCAAATGATGCAGCAAAGACTGAGAGATTAATAAATTGTAATTACAGTGCTTTTATTAACACTGCAAAATTGGAAGTTATGCTTCTGGTAAGAACAGATTTTACCAAAACAAACTACTAGTACAAAATACTTATGTTGTGGTTTTGTACACTTGTATGTGTGCATCCACAAAAGTACATGTATATTATACACATGCACTTGCCTTTCCTTTAGGCAACCACACAGTGACATTTTCTGAGGAATAAGAAGCTGAATAAGCAACTAAGACAAAACTGTGGGGTTTTTTTTCATTTTTCAGCAGTAGAAATCATATTAATCAACTATGTGGCTAGAAATTTTTGGAATTTTGCAGCAATTTCCCATTAATTTTCTAATTTAAGAATCTCCGCAAAAGACTACAAAAAATAGTCAAGATATTTCAAGGCAACATATTTTTCTTGTAAAGGAGGAATTTTAGGGTTTTTTTAGAAGCTGTTGGTTTGTTTCTTCTAGGTTGCCTGGAGAATTGCCTCAAAGCAACCAGAGGTATGTTCCTTCCTTAGGGCTTTAATATGATCTATGGGATTCCCAGTGCTCTGCTAGCTCCAGAGGCACAGGACAAGTGAGGAATTCTGGGTTGGAACCCCGTGTCAGAGCGTTGCTCTTACATGGGTTTTAACGAGGTTATCCTCAGATGAATTGGAGTGAGACAAGCTCAGGAGCTGACAAGCACAAATAGATCTCCAAATGAATGACCTGGTAGTTTGTGTGTCTCCTTATTTCCTATTTAGTTTTGGGAGTGGCTACTATCTTGTGCTGTTGTAGCTTTGTTTTCTAGTCTCACAGATGTATGCCAGCTGCTGGATACTCAGAAGAAGACAGTCACTTGGGCACTTTCCCTTAAGCCATGTCCCTGAGTAAGTTCTCACACAGAAAAGAAATTCAGAGCAACAAAGAGATATCAGTGAAAAGGTTCTTTTAGAGTAAAAGTTTGGTGGAGATTAAAATAGGGCAAAAGTTCAAATGAGAAAGAGCCACTGCCAAGCAAGCAAGAATCTTGGCAAAAAGCAAGGAAAAGAAACATTGGTTTAAAAGGCAAGTAACCATGGCGAGGCAACAGCTCAATGCTAGAATCTGGTTAAGAACTAATATCACACAGAGCTGTGATTGTTTATTCAAGACTAGCCCATGGGAGAACAGTTGTCTCCAATGAGTGTTCTCACAGCTTGGATCCAAAATTATAACTGCATTTTTTTAAGCATCCAGCACTTCAACACTACCCATTTACTGTTAGACAAAAGAAAAAGAAAGTACTAAGTTTTTTTCGTCATGTCCCTTGTGTGTTTAAGGCAGATCTTTACATATGGAAAAGCATTTCATGTCAGCTGTTGAACCACTAGCATGCTATTCTGCAGCAGTTGCCAATGGAAACTGTTGATACATTTTCAGTGCCTCTCCCAAGTTTCAGAAGAAACTGGAAGCAGTGTATGGTTTAGAGATGTTTTGTTTGTGTGGGTTTTTGGAGGGTGAGAGAAGAGGTCTTGCAGCCCTGAGCTGCATTACTGCAGTTGTTACACGAAACAGCTAACGGAGTGTGGGAGCTAACAGCTGTGGAATTAAGTTTAGGCATGAAATAAAAATAATGGCAGCTTTGATACAAGTAATAATTTACTAAAGATGTTTTGTGGCTATCAGCAAATTCACAACATATGCACACATCCATACACCTGCTTAAGTTGCGCACCTGTTGTCCTACAAAAAATCAAAAGGGGAAAATGGAAGCTTCCGATGTTCTGCTATAAATAAAAGATGATTAATACCATTATAGTGACAAACAGGTATTGGCAGCACACAGAAAGAATGGAAGATTGTCATCTAATTTGTGCTTTTGTTTCAACATCTAGATGAGCTTGGAATGCATATCCAGTGCTGGAGGACACAGCTGCAGCCCAGCAGATGAGAAAGAGAGAGCAGGTCAAATTCATCTCTCACTGTAAGTCAAAAGTAGCTCAACCAAAGCACAAATTATCATGGAAATTAAACCCATCTGATTTTTTTACAATCTGGAGGATTTTGTCACTTACACAAATTTATTGTTCAGAGTTTCTCAGCCTGAGTTATGACACAGTGGTCTGCACTGGGTCTGCTGGTCTCAGCACTTGTGGGAACCTGACTTTGCAGCTATTCTTTAGGAGACCTATAGGTCTGCTTGGAATGTCTCTTTTTGGAATTAGTATGCACATATTTAAAAAGATCTTTCAGGCTAAGACCTAAATCCCCACATTTGCACTTTGTGGAATCGTTTACACATCTGCAGAGGGCAGCTTTGAATATTGCTGGAGACGTTGGTTTCTTCAAGTCAACAGGATACATGGAAATTGCTGCGTAGACAACTTCAAAGCTCTCGTTTACCCACAGAATAATTAAAATTTAGGCAATAGAAGCACAGTTTCTTTGAACTTTTCTACTTCAGACCTGGCTACACTGGCTGTCAAGGTGATTAAAAATATTTTTTCTTAAAGGAGTGGGTTGCATTTTAGAGGGTAAAGCTAAGTTCTTCCCCTTGCCTCTCTCCTGTCCTTCTCCTCCACCTCCCCACCCCATGCCCTTGGACGCATGGCATTCCCCTCCACCAAGGCAGCTAACTGCCTGTGGAATTGCCTCTCCTGGATTCAGAGTCTCAGGTAGGCTGAGAATGGCAGTTGGGCACTTTGTAGGAGCGCCATTCCTTGATTTACGAGGCAGGGCACCTATTCTAAGATACAATTTATTTTGGTGTGTTAATGGCATCTGAAGTGTGTTTTGCCCATTCTTGAGTAAATGTAGCATATATTAGGGGCAGAGAGACAGGGAACTCTGTGTCTGATATGGCTGCATTTTCCCTGTGCCTTCACAGTTCTGAGGAGCATCTCCCAAAACTCACAGCTACCATTGTATCAAGCCAAACTGCTACAGCACATTAGAGAGAAATGCACAGGTCTTCGATTCATTTTTTTTTTATTCACCTGTCATCAAAAGTGAAATCACTCAGAGCAGGAGCCCCTCCTCAGTCTTTCTGTATGGAAAAATCATAACCATGTCCTTCTGTGGTGTTCTGCATCCCACCTGCACTGTGCTAACCTCCAAACGTCAGACTCTGTATCCCTGGCACGTCAATGAAGCTGCACAGGAAGAGCAGAATTTGGCACCTTGGTTTCATCTGTTTAAGAGCTCAGAGGTCTGCAGGAGCACAGAGGCTTTACATTTATTTTTATTATTGTGTATACTTTGCTGGGAGCAGAACAGGAATGCCCACATTTGATATCAGGCTCTTGTGCAGCATGAAATCTGCTTTTAGATTCTTTCTCCATACTTCTGATCTGTGATGAAGATCTCTGTGGTGTCGTATTCACAGCCTGATCCGAGGGCCTCTGAGTCCCTCTCTGCACAGATACATCCCTGCTATAAACAGGTGCTTGCATGGAAATCAAGAGACAATCCAAAGCATACGTGAAAAAGAACTCAGCCCACTTTTAGTGCATAACTTAAGTCTGCTAAGCAGGAATATATGTTCCACTTATGTTTTATTGTTTTTTCCTTGGTTGACAGTGAGAGCCTTTGGATTCTGCAGTATGGAGTGAGGAAACATTGTCATTCTTCCCTGATGATTTTTTCCTTCTTCACCATCGTTAGGAATTCACAATCCAAATGACTCATGTTATGTGAGCAAATATTGCCTTAGTTTGAATTAATTTATTTTTGTTGCAATCACCTTTGAATGTTACTATAGTAATATCTCTGTTTTTTCCTGTCAAGGAACTGTCACAGACAATTTCATAAACCATTTATGCAGCTACATGGCAAAGAAAACAATGCATATATTTTACTATTATGCTTGCCTGTAAATAATGAGGATGTTTGAAATGCACATAATTGCATCATAAAGAAAGAATACAAAGATGCCAGAATAAAACAGGTTAAAAATGAGAAAATATTGAAATTAAGGTTAATATTTTCTCCCTTACTCAACCTTTGCCCAAAACTCTACCTCATCCCATTCATGCCTTTTTCTCTGGTCATGAACAATCCTAGAAATTGAAAATGAAAAAGAAAATTCCCTAGCTTTGTGCTCCATTGACAATAGCACACTATCCTTCATCCACTGTAAGGAAGGACTAGGTTGTACTGCTGGCTGGAACATACCAAGTCATCTGATAGCAAGACCATATAATTTGGTCTCGAGGCATGAGAGAATAAAGCATCCTCATTGGAAGGTTCTGAAAGTGGGATTCTCCAGATACTTCAGTTGCTAAGCTTCAAAAAGTCTTCTCCAGACACAGACATACGGTGATTTTCATTTTATATATGTATATATATGTATACAATTTGCCACATTTGAGAAAAATGTCCACTAAAATGGCAAACAAGCATATGCACAGTAACATCCTGAAAGCAGATACTCAGTTTCAAGCAGCACAGTGTTAGGGCATCTGAATAAATGCTGTATGCTTTTTGTTTTTCCAAACAAATAACTTTTCTTTATTTCAATTTCAACTTCATAGAAAACCCAAAAACCTGAAATATTTTGATCGAGTTTCTCCCAAATCCTTAGCTTTGCATGGACAACAGGGAAAGAAAAGTATTCAGTTTAATGATTTAACAATTAAATGTTTAAACAACTTGACCTGGTAAAGTTCTGAGAACATAAGAGCAGAGTATGGCAATGGGAAGATATTCAGGGGAGAAACTGGGAACCATGCGTTCTCTAAAGCACCAAGGGAAACTGGGACTTGTGTGTCCACTGATGTTTATGTACATCTGTCTCCTGTCACTCACAACATTCCATACTGAACTGTTTGCCTGGCACTCCCATGTGTGTGGCTTGGTGCACCATCTTACATTGCTTATCCAAGTGTGGCTTTTCCTGAAATTTAAGAGTTGGTTCAAATTACCTAAGAAGGGATTGATTTGGGAGCTCTTCCCCATAGATTGACATGTGTGCAGTCAGCAGACATAGACCTGAAGAGATAATTCAACATTCCTGCAGTGTCTGGCAGGAATTCTTCTTTCTTCTCATCTCTGCCTGCCTTGAGCTTCCTGCTGCCAGTTCTCCTCATTGGAAGAATGGAAGTGCCAATTGTCAAGATGTCAGAGGGTGCAGGAGAAGCTGCTGGCTGCTGCTCTATGAACTGAACAAAACCAGCCAAGTGTCCAAGTTTGTGGTTAAGCAACAGTAAGCAACGGGATCATTAAAAAAAAAAAAAAAAAAAAAAAAAAAGGGTGAGCAAATGAGCAAAGGTTTTCTCTGAGCCTGAGATGAACTAGAGAACCATATGCACTCCTGGAAGAGTGCAGCCTAGGCAGAGCCTCAGTAGGCATAATGAAGTCCAATCCTGCCCTGGGAAAGCAACCTCTTTTCCAGTGAGGATTTGTCCACTGAAACAATTTATTGTCTCTTTAAAAGAGGTTGAAAACACAGACCAACTAGGAGCAGACACAGTATTCCCCATGTTGAGGGAAGTTACCATGGCAGAGTCCCACTGTTAGAGTCACAATTTGCTGCTGCTGTACCATATGCTTCCCAGAGAGACCTGTTATTTAAGTTTCTTTATATATCTCCTAGAAAAGTGTCCTGTTAGGTAACAAAAATCTGTCAATTTCTTTATGCATAGATCAGTGGTAGACCGAAAATAAGGATTATTGCATGGATGGATGTTTTTTTCAGGGTCATGAACCAGCCCACACAGATTAATTTTATATTTTAGACATCTTGTGGTTTCCATTTTATCAGTCACTGTAAGTTGGCAGCAGGCTCTTGCTTCAGCTGTGGAGAATGAAGCATTTTAGATGATGAAATGGCATTGGGAACTTGACATCACTCTGGGATAAGATCTTTTAAAAAGTACATGCTTGTACCTTATGCGAACAAACAAACATCCATAGTTGGCTAGGGGCAAAGGGTGAAGGAAGGGCTGGTATGGAAACACTGCGTCAGGACAACTGCCAGGGGAGTTTACAAGTACTAACTGGAGTCTATAAATTAGGAGGATAAAACATTGATGGTATGTGATGGGATATTGCACAAAAGGAGAAGAAATAAGAAGAGGCAATAGTGAAGAAGAGAACTTGGAAGTAAAGAGTACCATTAGAGAAGGGAGAAGAGAACAGCAGGCAGCAGAAGCATGGAATTTAATAAAAAACATAGAGATTCACAAGTACGGGAGGGAAATATTTTAACACTGTAGAAGGATAAATTTGCAGGCAAATTCTGTTTATTTCCTTGGCCAAAAGTAAGCCCTTATGCTTCACAGAACAAGCAAAGCTCTCTTTGGTATGTCAGCTCAAAGAAATTTTGGCATGCTGACAGCATGCTGCCCTCCCTGTGGGGCAGGAGGAGGGTGATTGGAAGGATTTTGCCAAAGTCACTTTCAATGGGACAAAATTCCAGCACCTAGGGCCAAGAGTCCAATCTGAAGCACTTTGTACACTTGAACAGTTTAACCTCAACTTTCTTTTTTAACAAAATAGTGTTCGCAGAGAGGAATCTATTGTTCAGCATTTCACTTAGCAGCTCTGAACTGAGGCCATATTCAAGCTATCTACAGGGATGCATTTGCAGAGGTTTCATCACTAGCAAACTGTACTTGGTAGGTTCACAACAAAAAATATAGACTTATTATTTCCCATCTGTTTTGCCTTTTAGCATTTGTCCATCATACACTGACACTTCAAGCTGGCTTGCTGTGATTAGCTTGGTGTGGCAGAGTGATTGCTCACATCATCAGTCAGAGCCCGTCTCACAGTCCTGGGCTGAAGCTGGAAGTCAAATCCATGTGAAACCTTGAACTATTATAACAGCCTGATGGCCATTGGAAAATTCTTTCCTTTTTTCTTTCTTTTTCTATTAGAAAGTTTTCAGTGAAAAAGGTCTAGGAACAAGAATGAGGTGTGGGGGCGAGGAAGCAGCTGTAGCAGGGGGAAGAGCAGAAGAGGCAAGTTATTTCGTATACAAATGTGCTGTGCATATGTCGTGGCTCACCAGGATGTGAATCTGCAGTGGAAATTAGAGATTAAAGGGAAAAGCAAGAGTAGATTTTTCATTTGGAGTCACACTGACTTTTCTTATAAAGTCTTTTTGGTCTTGGCTTCCCACATTGATGGAACTGGTCAAGTCATTTTTAATTAAGTAATGGTTCCACCAGAAGCTGTTTAGGAGTGAGAAGGTTGGCTGAATTATGTGAGCAGTGGTCACTCATCAGGCCACCAGCTGAAATGTGCTCAGCCTTGTACAGTAGCAGTTCTGATTGGATGTTGCTCGCTGTAGTGACTGTGAGTTGGGAGTTCTTGGCTCAGTTTTCCTTGGCCACAGATCCTTATCACAGAAAGGAAGGAAGGACAAGCTCTTATTTAAGAATTTCCATGGAAATTTCTGGAGAGACCATGAAAGCACAGACATGGAGGAGAAAATCATTTGAAGTGGACAATGTGCCATTCAGAAGAAGGCAAGCCCATCACAAACCTGTCATAGATAGGAGAGAACTTCCTGTGCAGGATCATTGGGCACCTACTGTGAAGAGGTAGAAAATGCCTGACTTTAATTTTGTATTACTGCCTGATTGCCATGGGAGTTCTTTTGAGTTATAAGAAATCATGATAACATAGTGCAGTGATCACATCAATTTAATTCATGTAACCAGCAAGGATGTAGAATTATGAGGCAAATATATAGAAAAACACCACCCATCTCCCTCAGGGAAAGTTGCATGCAGAGTCCTATAGCAAAATGATATTTCCAGAATGATACCAGATCACCTTGTTGAGGGTTGAGTTTCCTGTAGAATTTTCCTCCCCCAAAAGTTGCTAGGAGACTAAATACTGATAGTTAAAGGGTGCTCAGCCCGGACAAAGGAAGTTGATCACTTAGTTTTGGGGGAGGGAAAAACTCCCGGGAGCTGAGGGTGGTGGACTCACTGCTCTCAGTTTTCCGGGGAGGACAGTTGGGCTACTGGTAGCTGCCTGGAGTCCACGGTTAACGGAGGAGTCTGGTCCTGGGAATTCTATCATCTGTTGGAGCGCCCAGGAATTCGGAGTTTCTTCGCTGCCCTGCTGGATTTTGGGTCAGCCCGGGTCCAGCCGCTGCGGGTTCTCCAGCACTGCTCGCTTCGCCTGCCAGGACACCTCCCTGCCTGCCGAGGACAATCCACTGCTTCCAGCCATCAGCGCCGGAGCTTCCACCGTTTGCCCCTTGGGGTTCTTGGTTCTGTTTTACTGTTATTATAATTGCTGTTGTTGTTTGTCTGTCCTGCTATATTTACTAGCAAAGGACTGTTATTCCTTTCCCCATAGCTCTGATTGAAAAGTTTTTTGGTTTTTGGTTTTTTTTAATCTTCCAAATTATAATAACACGGATGGAAGGATTTAATTCCTCATTCCTAGAGAGGCCTGCCTATCCTTAGCAGACACCTGTCTTTTCAAACCAAGACACACCTTAATAAGAAAAAGGTAATATTTAGGTGGCTGGTTCCTCCCTCCTCCTCCCCCATCACTAAATACTGTTTGTATTTAGCATAAGACTCCTTTAATCAGGGGGTAGTCTTGGTTCCACAGACAAATATTCCCATTCAGTTGATAGATCCAGAATCAAGCCCTGAATTTCCTTGGGTCAGGTAATTTAAGGATTTTTAATTTAGTAGTTTCCACTGAATTTTGAATTGATGACTGTTTTTCCACTGCAGTAAATAGAAGGTGCTGTTGCCCAAATACCTGCTACTTTGTGAATGTGGAAAACCTGATGGTTTCTTAAGGTGTATTAAGGAGCTACAGACCTTTGAAATGTAAACTACAAGAAAATGAATTAACACATAAGGCACATTCCGCATGAAAAACAAGGGAGGTGTCATGAGATGGATAAGAAAAGTATTCTGTTGGACTGTGGTGCCTCAATAGGAAATCAAGGCCGCTGCAGGCACTCTCATAGATCAGATAGGGCTGCCTCTACCCTTATTTTGAGCCACAAAGTGCCAAACAAAGGCCATTTGTGTCTGCTTGTTTGAGGGAACAGGGCTGCACATTAAGTTGTTGTGTTAGTGCTTTTCACCACGCAACCAGGCCACTGTATACCTAGGTATATTACTCTGTGCCTCAGTTCCCTGTTGCAACAGGGCATCAGAGGCTTCATTTATTCACCTTTTATAACATTTCTGAGATCATAGAATCACAAAAAGAAGGACCTCTGGACATCATCTTGCTCAAAGAAGGCCACAGCTCAGATGCTCAGATGCTGGACACTTATACAGTAAGCTGAATTGGCTCTACCTAATCACTGTTTTTAAATAGGAAATAATTTCAGGTTTGAGGCTCATTGTTCTTGAAATGCAGATGAACACATGCCATTCCCTCCCCCTCCCGCCTCCTCTCAGACCCAAAACTGGTGTTGAAACTGGCAACTGTCTTTACATCTTTTTTCGTTCTTCATTCATGAACAACACAGCTAACAGTGAAAGAGAAAAGATGTGAAGGCAATAAATATCACATTTCATCAGATGAACCCTCTCTACCTTCGCATTTTAAGGTACCAGTTTTTTTTAGGAGGGGTTTATCCTTCAGTCCAGAGACCAAAAGGTAACTCACTCTCCACTCACTCTATCCCCATCCGCTGAGGAGAGGCACTGCAGATGCTAAGGGTGCAGGGTGCACCACGCTCTGTCCCATCCCAAATGGTGCCTGCCTGCCATGGCAGCCAGCTCTCCTGGGCCATGCTCAGCTCCATCCAACAAGGGAGGAAGCTGGCATTGCAGCAGCTTGGGCAGAAGTGCTCATACTTCTCATGGTACCATCCAGGATATCCAGATGCCACAAACCCTGCTTTCCATGGAAGTTCAGTGAGGCGAGGAACCATATCGCCTCCTGAGGAAGCCTACTCCAAACTCTGACAGATTCTTTTGACCTGTGGGCTCCAAGGTGGAGGCCAGGCTGGAGGCCTGCGGCCCTGTGTCTTCTCTTCATGCTGGGAGCGCCTTGGCCACACTGGCTTCTGCACAGGGTGACAGACCATCTCAGGTCACCCACATCCTAAACCATTCAAGGCTGGTTCTTTCCCTCTCACACAGTAACAAGATTGTTAGTTAAAAATTATCAGCTACTGCAAGGACAGGCTTTTTTTTTTTCCTTTTTTTTTTTTTTGTTGCGTTTTTTTTTTTTGCCCCGTTTTCTTTTTTTTTTTTTTTTCTTTTTTTTTTTTTTTTTTTTTTTCTTTCCCCAGGCACTTGGTTTGCATGTTTACTGTGCTAAAAACAGTTACGAGCAATCTGGATAGCCCTCTGTTAGCTGTGATGAAAACATTCTCCAGTATATCTGACAGTGCCTGTCACTGAAGGGGCCCAAGAAATACTCCAGCTCGATGGGAATGATCCTAGCTTTCTGCAAATGACACACTGAAGACCTGATGCTGCCTTTCACTGGGGCCAGTGCTGTGGCACCATCCCTGGTGAGGATTTGGGCTTATTCATGGTTCTGACAGTCAGGACCCAGGCACTGATGCCTGTCGGCTACAGTGGGATACACCCTGTGCTCATCTTCCCTCCACCATGTCACATTTCTCACAGAACTGTGGTGGACATGAATGTGGGTGGCAAGGAGCTTGCTGTCAGGGCCTGATGTTCTTGGGAGTGACTGGCACATTCAGCAGGGAAAATAACAAAACTTCACAATCTCTGCCCTCTGGTGAACTCGGGCACCAAAAAACAAGCTTATACCCAAAATCTTTGCAGAAATATTAGAATATTGCAGAATACTGGGGTAGGACACAGTAGCAGCTCAGAATTCTCAAGCCAGATGTACCCTCTGCCTTGGAAACGCCTGACTATTTCGTCCCCTCCACTTCCCGTTCTGCAGCAATGTGGCGCTGTGGCAATGGGCAGCTCCCCTTCATCTCACTTCTGTCTGCCTTGTGGCATCTTTTTCCAGAAGCAGTTGTAAAAGTCCTTTTCCTGGCTACAAAGCTGTTTCCTGCTCCTGCATGCCGCTGTTCATTCCCATGGCCATCCTGAAGTTCTCCACTGTCCCTGTTGTGGCAGTGTGGGGCTGTCTGTATGCTAGGGCACTGTTAAGAAATCCTCAGTAGGGAGCTGCACTGAGCTCAAGGGTCAGGTGAGGCCAGTCCTGCAAGCAGGACTGGAAAAAATAAAGGAGAAGATTCATCTCTCCTTTTTAGTGATAAGGAATCAATTACCAATTCAGTGCTCCCAAAAGTTCTTCAGGTTTGCTTACAGAACTCTACTGATAATGCAAAAAATTGTCCTTCCTTCCCACCTTATACACAAACACAAACATTTGGTTAATCTCATGGTTAGGATTATTATTTTTGCAAGTGCTAGAGAGCTGTAGCAAGTCAGAGCATTCCCAAAGCAAAGCTGTTTTATTACCAATTTTGAAAATGCCCCTGTCCATCATTATCAAATATCCTAAATACCCATGTTCAGAAGCATTCTGCTGGTACTTACATTATGAGTCACTGTGTAATTTAGCCCTGCGATTGTAAACTGTTCTCCCCCTGCCTTTTCCAAGAGGAGATGCCAGTGGGGGACCTTCATTAGTATTCACGGTAACATACATCTCTTAGCCCCCTCAGCCACTGCATGAAAATACACAAGGAGAGAGGGAAGAGCAGAGGGAGAGCTTCAAAATGTTTGTAGCTAAGGCAGGAGGCAGGGATGCACCCTGAGCTCTGTCTGTCAGTCTGACAAGGACAGCAAGCATTTGCCATCACTGTGAGCCATTCTTTGTGGCTTTACAAGTAATGAGGCATTAGAAGTAAGAAAGGCGCTGGCTCTGGCTGAGGAACGATAGTGGAGCTCAGGTTGATAATGCTGTTCAACAGGCCAATGTTAGGGCTGGATTTTGGGTGTGGACGTTAGTGACCCACTTAAGTTTTTTTTGTTGCTGTTGTTCAAAAAACCTCACCGTCTACCTTCTGTCCCATTGAGACTCGGCTACGACACAGTCATACTTCATATTCATCTATAGGAACATCTGGCCCATGTCTAACGTTTAATTTCCACACCATTAGAGTCAAACAATACGTGTACATCAGTAGATAATGTAATGCATTATCACGCAAGGCAGAGAGCAGCAATTTATTAGCCTAATTTAAAATAGCCTTCAGCAAAAAATAGTGCATCTTAATTCATGGATCTGAAAGGAATGACATATTTTCCTGTAAAATGCAAAGGTATGAACGGAGACATGCTTTTCCACAGTGGTGCATATATTATTTCTTTTTCTTGTAAATCTTCTAAAAGATGAAATATCAGTTCTCTGTCCAAAAAGAAGAAAAAAAAAAAAAAAAGAAAAAAGAGGGGAAAAAAAGAGAAAAAAGGAAAAGTTGAAAACCAAGGTACATCCATAATAATACAAAAGGAGAGATCTTACCAAGGGGACAAAAGAGAAAAAGCTGCCCCAGAATACAAGCAAAAGTGACCTTTCTTTTACAGTGAAGTTGTGATCTGAATGTGAAGATCACTCAGACTTTCCAAGCTCTTATTTCAATAAATCCGGGCACCTCAAGTGCACATCAAGCATTTCCTCCTCTTTTCTTATCTATTTCTTTAATCTGTCTTTTCCAATAAGAGACATTCTCTGGATAGGACCAAAAATATCAAAACAAATTAGAAACCTTTGCCGACCTAGCAAAATGAGTCACTCTTCACAAGCCTTTGATTAAAGGCCGTAACTTCCTTCTACGGGGAAATTAACTTCCCAAATGGCAGAGCAACACCAGGCTTGCGTGACACCCAAAGTTCACTTCAGTTCTCTAATGCGGGATAAATTTTCTCACTTCTGGTTAATAAATACATCACAGGCTCTGACAATACTGCTCAGCTCCAATCTCTAATGTATCCAAGGTTTACAGCTGTCTGAAGATGAGATTTGTATTTGGCAGCTTTTCTGGCTGTCTTTTTTTATTTGACATCAAAATGTCACTGAAAACTACATAGCCTTGGAGAAAAGTCTAACCCAATAAATTAGGCATTGTTTTTCCCACTGTGGAACAACCGTGCTTGGAGAACTAGGGGGTTGCTGTGCCTCCCACGTGGAGGTGGGAGAGTGCCCACTCCCTCAACAGCACTTTAAAGCAAGCAGATTATGAGGACATGTGTTAGGTGTTTTAAGAGCTTCTTGGAAGACTTAGGTACAATAACCCATAGTTCTGGATCTGATCAACTTGAGCCCTGCCAAAACTGAAACTGTGCAACAAGCAAAGCAGAACTTTTAGATGACTGGGAAATCTTTAGAATAGAAAAAAAAAAGCTTATCTGAAATATCCACATCAGTGCCACCATTGTTTGGCAGCACCTGAATGAGGATTACCAAAATCTCATCCGTGGGTTTTGCTCCAGACAACATATAAATGGAAATCCCGAACAAAAGAAGCCTTAAGGTTAGTTTTTCTTTTGCATTAAAGGCAGTGATCTCCTTTTCATCCCCATGAAGTGCTCCTTTCAGTGGACTTGCATGGAAATAGCATAGGGATGATTGGTCATGGAGAATTATAAACATAAAAAGACAGAGAAGAAATGGCAGCAATCCCAGATTCTCGTAGGAGCTCCTCTGGTCAGCCAGGGGCAGGACTTGCTTTCAGACCATCTACAATGTTGCAACTATACTGAGGCCAAGGGGCTGGGCTGGGAGGGAAGGGATGAGGGTGTATAAGCACACTTCACATGACAAGGAAGTTGAAACTGGAGATACAGCCCCATGCAGAGAATCCCACAGGGAAACTGTGACAAGGCATGCTTATCAGCAGTGGCAAGGGGAATTCTGGAGCTAAAGCTGAAAAACTGGTATGTTTGACCATATTAAACAAGTATTCAAACAGAGAGACAGTTTCCCTGCTTGGAGAGGGACTGGCATTCATGTGCGTAGAAAAATACTCAGCTGCTGACTTAAAGCATGAACAGAGGCAAGAACAGGGAAGATCCAAAATCCAGGCAGGTGACCCAGCTCAGTAGTCAAATAGATCTCTGATCTGAAAAGTAGTATAAAAGAAGAAGGTCTCAGAGATTTAGAAAGAGTCACGCCTGACATATGTCCATGTGACACATGTCAACAAAAAGAGAAAACTGGCAAATCTCACACCAAATAAAATTCCCCTCATCCAAATGGCTGGTGTACTGGAAGGCTTCATCTGGATGCTTCGCTGACTGGCTGCAATACAGCACCATGGCTCGGGGTGGGGGGTGTGCAGTGTGTGAAAGAAGTGAATGATGACACGATACTGAAAGATTTTGGCTTTTCCATCTCGGCTGGGAAAAAAGGGGAGAGTCTTATGTCTACCATACCCCATGATATATAAAGCGACCTAGAATGAAACTGCTCTATCTTACCTGACCTTCTGTTTACCATCCTCTTAATAAAAAGCATGGGAACATATTCTCCAGGCACGGTTGCTACCCTTGTTAGGATGCAGCTTATGCCGAGGTACCTGTGTCTCTCTAGGAAGGAAATAAGACAAAGAAAAGGTGCTTGCATTAATGCTGCCTCAGGGCACCAGCAAGTTACGGGTTGGTGGGTTTTACAAGACTACTTACTATGCTATTCAATTAAAAAAAAAGAGCAGTTACCATAGCAACACCCACATCTAATGGCTCTTATGCTACCTCTGAGATACAAAGCACCTTCTTACAGAGATACATTGACCAATACAGCATGTCCTGGGAAGTTTTATGCTTCAAGCAATGGTTTAAGGGGGAGAATGTGCGTTCCAATAACCAGACATATTTATATCCCCAGGTTGTAATATTAATTTATAACAAATTGTTTTCCTTCCTTGATATCTCTTTTCTTCTCATTACCATTTCTTTTCTAATAGCACTTCCATTTTTTATTTTTTATTTTTTATTTTTTATTTTTTATTTTCCTCGCCTTCCTGGATGGATGATATTTGATTAAGTACAGGATGAGATTTGTATATGGGAGCTCTGCAATATGTCCCACAGTTAGGTGGGTCATATCTGTCTGTAGATCTCATATCTAGGAAATGCTACCACCTTATCACAGCTGGGTACCCATGGTGGCCAAAGGAAAGCCAGGGGCAAGTAGGTTTGTGGAATGCAGTCTGGCACTATTCATGGTAAAAGTTGGGTTTGCTGTCCTGAAAAGGGATGGAGGGCAGCAGTTTTTATTTCCTTTGCCCAGCAGGATAAAGTGGGAAGCTGAGGTGGTGGTTCATCTTCCCCAGAGGTGTAGAAGGGGGTGCAGAAGTCTCTTTCTTGTCCTTTGTTACAGGGGTGGTTGAATGGGAGAGAAGCTACACAGCCCCTTGAATGTGGTGAGAACAAAGTTCGCCCCCTCCCAGACATGCTGGAGCTGGAGAGCCACAGTCAGAAATGTCAGGAGGAGAGAAGGCACAGCTGGGCCTCAGGATGTCCTCCGCACTCCTTGGCCCTCTCCACAGACATTTTATTTCTCTGAAACAAGTCACAGAGGCAGAGAAAGATGCTGCAGGATTCTTGCATCACCTGTTCCCAGCTGCTGCTTCAAATATGCCCCTACCAAGTGGCACTTTGCTGGGCCATGGTCACTTGGGCAGGCAGGACTGGCTTCCCTGAGGACCTTGGAGGGCTGTGGGACAAATGCAAGAGTCCCCGAGCTACTTACCTTTCCCTGGGCAAAGCCTAGCTTGGGTACTCTGGGTCTCACAGCTTGTGTGCCACTTGAGCTCCCACTGTGCCTCTGAAATGTGGGGTCACAGCTGACAATTAGTTTCCAGAAACAAAAAAGAGAAAGTGAATCTTCAATAACCTCTGATTTTGAGTCCCCTAATTATCTAGCCAGCTCAGTAGGAGAGGAACAACATGTTTGTCCTTCCTACACTAAATATTCCTTGTAAATCTAAACAAACAAACAAACAAATCCAGAAAAAAAAAAAAAACACTAAAGAAAAAAAATTACCAATTAATCGCAGTAATTATTATTTAGATATAGATTATCTTCAGAAGCACAGGACACTGGTATTTTGTTACCACAGCATCACTGAAAAATGTCTTTCATTCAAATTGCAAGATTGAGCATAATTTCCATGCTATTTTTCTGTGAACACAGGGCTCCATGTATTATTTGTGATGTTCCTAATTTTTAATTACCCCAAATTAAAACAATGGAATGATATATGATAAATGAAACCAAGCATATGTTAAAAATGTCTAAACAGTTTTACCTGGCAAAATGAACAGAAATATAAAGTGCTTGTAGTGCATATTTAAAAATTCAATAGCAAGCTAAAATTATCATTTGCATTAATGTATTCTGAAGGATGAATTATTAAGTGATTCACATTGGTGCAACAAAAGCCAGTTTGGAGAACCTAGCTTTAGCCTGCAGCATTCCTCAGCAGCCTTATCTTCCTAGTCCCCTCTAAATAGTGCTAAATATATAAAGGAGATTCTTCTAATTGGAAAAATTTATAGAGAACACCTGTATAAAAAAAAGAAAGCCCTTTACATTTCCAAGCAGCCTTAAAAAAACCCTCTCAAACAAAAGAAATTCAAATATTCAATTCTATTCAAGTCTCCCATCTCTTTTTCTCTTTCCTTCTTTTAACCCTCTTTGTACTTTGCACTCCTGTAATTTTTTCTTTGCTTCAATCCCAGACATCACGTAGTATTTTCTTTTATTTTTCTTCTTCATTTTTCTTTTTTCTCTTTTTTTTTTTTTTTTTTTTTGTCTCTCTATTCTCTGCATAAAGTTTCATTGTTCAGAGGTCAAGGCGACGAACTGCCAGAGGGAAGCGTGGCAGGTGCCTCTGCCTGTGATGCTGTGGAGGAGCTGGGAACAGCTGTGACAGCATCCCGGAGGAGCACTGGGTGGTGGGACAAGGAGGCTTCCCCATCTGTGGGGCAGGAGGACTGCCTTCCTTCTCTAGATAGCATCAGGGGACCACAAAGGATTGTGCAGGATGAGCAGCTGGCTAGAAACTTTATCCAGTGCCTCAAACAGTGAAATCTTAGTTCACTGAGTAATAATTCCTCCTCTGAATTGTATAAAAAGGGAGAAACCTGTCAGTGAGGTCTTCTGGAGGCTTGGGCTTCATAATTCAGGATATCCCTTTATAGGACATTTTTTTCTCCTGCCTTTTTCTTTTTGCCTGAGGAAATGAGATCCTGATCCACAGCAAGAAAAACAAGTGCTAGTTAAAGGACAGCCCAATGATGGAAAAGCAGCCTCAGGTCACTCTTGGACTCCTGTCCTTCTTCTGCGTGCTGAAGGTCAAGCAACAAGTTTGTGAAAAAGCCAAAGTTTTCAGCCTGTATTCCCAGCACTCTGCTTTCTTTGTACAAACTTGATTTCCCAGATCACTTCCTGAGCTCCAACTAACTTCAGTGAGAGAACAGTGGCAAAATGCGTTTGTCTACACACGGTTGAGATACGGCTGCTTCTCAGAACAGTTTATCAGTCTTGAATGCCAGATCTGTGATGTTCATTGTACAGCCCAAGTTTACAGACTTCCTTCTGCACTGAGACACAAAGCTCAGCGCTTTGGAAATTGAATTTCTCTTCATGCCATGTGATTGCAGATATATTCTGACTCACTATTTCCAGTCTTATTAAAGAGGAAAAAATGGTCAGAAAGAAATTATCTCTGTAACATTATTTCTATAAAAATTCATTCCATATGCAAAGTGTTACCCTGCTCTGGGAAAAGTGACACTGAAGGACTTATGTGTAATTATGTCTATGTGTTGTGCATATACAAACACACACACACACACACACACACACACACACACACACAGAGTGCCTGATGAGCTGTTCTAATAAAAAAAACCCCAAAAAGCGGATGTGACATTTACCCAATACAATAAACATAGGTCAAAAAATAAATTGCCACAGGATCATTAGGAGCAGTTATGCATGAATAGCTTTACATTGCCAGCAGTCTTGCTGCTCCGGCATCTTGTCACTGCACAAGCATCTGTAGGAACCCTTGTTCCCCGTAATATTTTAGTCCTGGTCTCCACTCATTAGGAATGGGTATAAACCTTGAATTTGTAAACCTGATTTTGTAGAATTTATTAACATGGCTGGATATTTTTATTATATCATTAAGTTTCAGGTCCTTGAAAAAAAATCTTCTATGTTCTTGGCCCCTGAGATTTCCTGGAGCAGAGAAGAGATTAATTACATGCATGCAGGCAAAAGAAATAATCTGTCTTTCATTAGATTTGAATTTTTCCGTTTTCTACATCTTTGAATTTCCCCATGTACTGGTACCATTGCCCACCATGCTCATTGGGATAGGAGCAGGGAGGGCAGGACCTGCAGAACAAGCTGCTGCTCATACAAAGCTCCCATGTTTCTGCCTGAGAGATCCCAGTCCAAAGTGCATCTCTGGAGCTTGCCCAGTGAGTCCATGCTCTGTGCATGCCCTGTATTGGTTAACCCAGGAAGACTGAGCATCTTTCAGATTTCGTGGAGATGAATGTATGTGGAGAGATGCTCCACATGAACTTCCAGCTGGCCGGGACATGCTGACAGGTGAACTGCAAGAGGAGTGTCTATTCTGGCCCATTTTGCCATACTTACTTCAGGCATCCTGAAGTCTCACACTTTGCTGCATTTCATGGGATGTGGTCCCTAGTCTGAAGCAAAGAGGGGTAAAGTGTCTGGGCTCCACCTACCCCTGAAGATGCATATCCAGGTAAACCCCAGGGTCCTGCAGGGGTGCTTCCAGCCCCTGGTGGTCTAGAGCAGCTAGATCCCTCCCAGTTCTCCACTGGGACAGAACTGAGGCCAACAGTTCCCCCAAGTCATCCTGTGCCTCATTGTTATCCAGATCAAACTGTGTCTGGGGAAGGGGGTACCTCTCCAGCCTGCTTCACATTCCTTTTTGGCAAGATTTCTAATCTCTTACTGGCCCAGTGAGTGTGGGGTGGGAAGAGTTCCTTTTGGGCACCTCATAGCTGGGTTCCAGGAACTCTCCCCTTGCATCTATCTGCTGAACCTCATGAACTGGGGCAACAATTACTGTTCAGGCCCCTTCTTGGAGACAGCTTGCTCCCACCTGCCGAGCTTAGCCGGGCAGCGGTGAGTCAGGGGCCATGCTTGCCCATTTCTCCACATTGCTTCACGTTCAGTTAAAAACAAAGCTGTCAGTAATTAACAAAACATGAGATATTTGAGAAACCAGATTTGCCAAGCTGCTATTTTAGCAAATCATAATGGTGTTGCTGCCAAAATCATCACTTCTCTTTTCCCCTCTGCACCCCCCTCCTCCAGAATCAGTTGTGCACTGTGAAATTGAAAAACTCTGTGTGAAGGAAGAAAGTGAGGTTCAAAGAGAGCTGTGGTTTTTCAGTTTGTTACACTACCAATGCAAAACATGCCACAAACAAAATTAATGGCACTGTCTAAAAAATTCTCGCTTCTTTGGATTTTTCTTGCTGTCTGAATAATAATAAGCAAGCTGGTCATAATCAAACAAAACAATCACCTACCACAGAGCTTTGTGAAAAAAATTAGCACTCTCTCCCTTTAAACAGAGGGAAATTCACGCTGGCAGAATGCTAGTAATTTATACTATATGCTTGGTAGACCAGGAGTGAACATGCAGCTCCAAGAGCCCAGTCCAGCACTTTGACTGCTGAACTGCAGTGGTGTCCCCTCCTGTTGCAGGATGGGCTGCTCCCAACATGAGAAGTTATTACAGACCCCATTCTGCACCATGCTTACTTAGTGTTTTAACGTGTGCATGACTCTTATATGTCACAAACTTTAACTGGAACAGAAAGCTCTCACTCTCTCACCAGAGTTGCTCAGTATTAGCCAAATCCTAATGTGTGGCATAATCTACAAAACTTTATTGTTTATAAGTGTACTATTTAAAAGAATATCAGTATTCACCATCTTTTAGGCTTTGTTCTGAGTTCAGCCATGCCTTGACATTTCTAAGAAATCAGGCACAAATCAGGTACCAGACAGAATGGAACTCCCTAGGATTTTTGTTACAGGAACAAAGCTGTATGAGGTCAGGCATTAAACAGAGTGGAAAAAGCCCTATTAAGATCCTGAGACAAGACCCACATGAGTCATCAGAAATTTTCTGTCTGACTTCTATGGACCCTGCATGAGGCTGTGAAGGAACATTATGATTTCACATGTCAGTATTCAAACTCCAGAATGTCAAAGTTATGATATTTACACTGTCCTAGGCATTTGGATTTGGTAGCACTATTTTTCATATAACCCAGTCTTGGAGGAGACAAATGCTTTTAGAAACCACATAATAAATGTTGAAGAAATAATTTAATACTGGGATGCTAATGTTAAACTCACTGATGTAATTGGTTACCACATCTTTGTTGACTCATGGTGACATTTTCTGAAGTGCTTAAACAGCCGAAGAATACAAACTAATTAAAATGAATTTACGTCCCTTTGAAAAAAAGGAGGCATTTTCAAAGGTGTCCAATTAGGATACCCTTTTCCCACTAGAAATGAGACAGACTTGAGTGACAACTTTCTAAAACTAGTTTTGAAAATCTCACCTTTAGTTCTTTCTCTGAACCATATTTTAGTATTTTTCCATCCCAATACATTTATGCAAGCACTGTCACTTCATCTTGCTCTTCTAACAGGTATTTTCACCAGAGACAGTAATACTGAAACACTCTTGTAACCAAGATAGCTCCTCCGGTACTGCAGCATCACACTTCTCAACATGTGAGACAAGGTCTATCCAGGGATTTGATGGAATTTCCTGGAGTGCTTTAGCTCCTATCTAGTTTCCCATTCTCCTCTTGTTGGTTGCCTCCTATCACAGACAGTCCCAAAGAGCTAAAATAGTCTGCCACCGGCTGTGAGTGCATATGTAGACATGAAGTTGCCTTATTATCCCTAACAGTGGTAGTATCCCTACCCCATCTTGGCTGAGAACTTTGCGGAGGGTTTCTATTCTGTTGTGCTCCTTCATGGCTGCTGCACTCACTCCGTGTATCTGATGCACTGTTAATACAGGCATTAGCTTTTACAATTACTCTGACCTCTTCCTAGAGGCATTTGCATAATTATTTCATGCTAGGTAGAACAGCTTCATGTCTCGAGGAAGCTTTGTTGCACCATTTCCAGTAGTGCATGTGGGAGCACTAGGTTCTGGCATTCCTTCAAAACTGGGTTTCTCATATCTGAAGATATTTGGTAACACAGTCTCTTCTCCCCTTCCGTTTTCCCAGCACTAGCCTTCAAGTGGAATTTAGGTGTGCTCTGGGAGCCCCTGTTTGGTTGAGCTTTAATACCAGCTATTAAACATAGGGAGGGGAAACACAGAGCTTGAGAAATCCACCAAACCTCTGGTATGAGGTGGATTTCTGATGAACAGCTCAACAGTTACCTGGTTTAAAGGGTTTTGTAAGTCAGCACAGACAGAAGGAGGGCCAGTGCAGGGCTGTAGCTACCTCCACAGTCAGCAGGCATTGCAAGGAGAAAGTCCATGGTATTCCAGCACCAAAGTAAGACTCTGCTCAGGGATGCTGCTTAGGCTGCTGCTGATCCATACCAAGACACTGCCTTTTCTAGCCCAGCCCAAGGCATGAATGTTGGGTTCCATGCCCACAGCACATCTCCAGCCTTATACTCTGACCCAGCTAAGGCAGACTGTGCTTGCTTATACTTGACATTTTTGACAGTAATTTTTTTTTTTTTTTTTTTTTTTTTTTTTTTTTTTTTTTTTTTTTTTGTGATTTGATCATTCTGGCCAGGTGGGGGTGATGATCGTACTGGCAGCAGATCTGAACTCAAGGGGAGAGGGATGCATGTGCCTATATAGAAGATAACTGATGAAAATAGGCTGTGTTTGATAATCTGTTAGTTCATATCTGTTGCAGCCAAAAGAGCTGGTTTACATCTGATTATAACCTTTGTCTTCTAGAGAGCTCTGAGTCCCTTGGTGGATCTTAGCAGTTTCAAGAAATTATCTGCTATCTGAATATCCTACATTGCTTAGGTATACAAGCAGGATATTCCTTACAGCCCCTCCCTCAGACACTCTGGAGACGCGAGACAGATGATTCCAGTCTGGATCCATTCCACTACAATTATCCACTGTTTTTTTGTAGCATATTTTTTATTTAAATAAATCAAGAGGTTCCATTTAGCACATTGCGTTTGTCTTGGCATACACTTCACACATGCAGAAACTCTATATTAAGGCTTTCATACAGCCGTTAGCAAAAGAATCAGCCAAATGCATCCCTGGTGTGCAACTGTACTGACTTCAGTGAAGTTTCACCAGGGTATCTCTGTTCTGTTGATTTGTCCCCCTCGTTCTCATTCCAAAAGACAAAACAGGGGAAAATGTATGTTTGCATTTAGTTAATGCAACATATGAGATGCAATGTAATCCCCTGCACTTCACTGTCTTCAACATTGTTTGCTGCTTTATAGGACTGATTTTATAGGACTGATTTTCACATTTATCTATCTTTTTGGTTTTATGACAGCTGCCATAACAACATAGATGTTGCAAGAGCAAGCAGTAGGAAGTCAGAAAACAAACGTTAAAGTCACCATTTGCCCATGAACATAGGCAAGCAACATTAAAGTGAGCTTGTTGGCACCAGCAAACACAAGAGCAGCAGGAGTCACTTAGTTTTGTGGGCCAGTCACCAAGGATCAGTTCTCGGCCCTATTTCAGTCTAAGGGTTTGAGGAGCAACATCAAAAAGGTAAGAAGATCCAGATGGGCTGGTGTAGTCTGAGAGGTGGACAGAACATCACCTGGCTTGCACTGCAGTGATTGCACTGCTGGTGTGTCATGGCTCCAGGTTTGCTTCAACCGGCGTCAAGGTAAGCAGAGCTCTGCCTACTATGAGAGATAGTTCAGCAAAGTTAAATCAGACTGACCTGTCAAGGAGGTGAGACTTGGGTTGAGCTATCCTAAAAATCAATTTTTGTCACTTTGCTATCAAGCACTTTTATCAATGACATGGATGGAAACATAACTGCATTACAAACTGTCATAGAATCACAGAGTCATCACACTTGGAAAAGAACTGTATGATGATCAAATACTACAGGCCTGGGGACAGAGTGGCTGAAGCTGCCCAGTGGAAAAGGACCTGGGGGTGCTGGTCAACAGTGGCTAAGCATGAGCCAGGGTGTGTCCTGGTGGCCAAAAGCCAACTGCATCCTGGCCTGGATCAGCAGTAGCGTTGCCAGCAGGACCAGGGCAGTGATTGTCCCCATGTACTTGGCACTGGGGAGGCCACAGCTCATGTGCTATGTTCAGTTTTGGGTCCCTCACCACAGGAAAGACTTTGAGGGACTGGAGCATATCCAGAGAAGGAGAATGGAGCTGGGCAAGGGTCTGGAGTATGAGTCTGATGAGGAACAGCTGAGGGAGCTGGGGGTGTTTAGCCTGGAGAAAAGGAGGATCCGGGGGGACCTTTCCAATCTCTACAACTGCCTGAAAGGAGGCTGTAGCCAGGTGGGGGTTGATCTCTTCTTATCAGGGAAAAAGTGACAGGATTAAATGACTTTAAGTTGTGACGGGGGAGGTTCAGTTTAGATATTAGGAAAAATTTTTTTTTGTGGAAAATGTTGTCAGGCATTGGAGGAGGCTGCCCAGCAAAGTGGTTGTAGTCACCATCCCTGAAAGTGTACAAAAAGCAAGCATATAGGACATTTGAGGACATGGTTTAATGGTGAATATGGTGTTGATGCGGGATTAACAGTTGATGATCTTACAGGTCTTTTCCAACCTTAATGATTCTATGACTCTATGGACAGGAAACACTGTTTCTTCTGCCACTCATGCATCTTCTCTGTGTTTTGTAGTGGCATGATCTCTGCAATAATGTGTTTCCGGGTGTTGAAGCACGGATGAGCACTCAGAAAGTATCCATTCAGGATAATGATGGGCTTGGGGCACACAGCTAGGGTACAGACTGAAGGGCACAGTGTGGTTAGCATGTCAAGGAGAAGGCGAAAGACTTATTTAATCACCATTCAAACAGGGTGCAGAAACCTGATAATATGTGGTCTTTTCAATTTAGCAGATATGTAACAACATTCTGTGGCTGGAAGTTGAAACCAGTCAAAATCAGAATAAAGCTGACATGCATATTTTTAACATTCAGGATAATGAAAGTGGAAATATTTCCCAAGGGCTACAATAGAGTATACATCACTGGAAAACTTTTCAATCAAAAGAGAATGAGGCTGGATTTTTATTTTCTAAACAGATATGCTCTAATTCAAGGAGGAATTAATTGAGGCCAGTACTGCAGTCTGCACAATAAAGCAGATTACATTAAATGTAACCCTTGATGTTTTGAGCATCTTTTACTGGCATAGAGGCCCAAAACCAGCACTGTCCATATATAAAAATAGTCTTATTTATTGCTAACACACAGAGCAATGGGCCAGGACTAACATTATTAGGCTAAGCATTCATATGCTCAGTATCCATGGGGCAGCCACCTTGTGAATCTCTGCTGGCCAAGGTGCTGTCAATCAAGCAGAGAAGTGTCAACCTTTGTTTCTCCTTAGAACATGCAGATGCTCTGTACTGTTGATGCACTGCCTGCCCCTTCTCTGCCTCCTCTCATAAGGTTTTTAGATCTTGACAAGCCAGTGATGATTTTCTGCCTTTTTTCCCCTGCTGAATCTCTGATGATTTTATTTCTTTGCTTCCAACCAGTCCTGTTACTGACCTAACAAGCTCACCTCTCTGGTCCCTCTTTATTTCTGCCTTCTTGCCTATCAAAATCTCTCACCTCCATCTTAAAATGGGAGTGAGCAACAGCTCATCTCTGTTAAAACTGAACCCTGAGTTACATAAATGGTTCAAGTTACCATTTGTTTTCACAGTCAGCAAACACACAAGGACCCATATCTGCTCCAAGGCTTCCCCTCATGGTTTGCATCCCATGTGGACATAGCTCTTAATGAAAAGCAATAATGAAAAGCATTAGCCTTCTTATGCATCTGCTCAGCCTTCTTATGCATGAGGGCTGCAAGCACATCCAAAGACACAGAAGGAATTGTTCCCACCTTCCTTACTCCCCACGCAATGTGAGCCATGGCTATGGAAAGCTGGAAAATCAGTAATTAAAAAGAAGTTCTGCTTTGCACAAATACTGAGGGTTATGTATGAGGGCACGTGAATAGGATCTCATAGAGATAGGTGAAACTATTGGATAAATAGTACTAGGTACTGCTTTGCTCTTATATTTCACATTTCATATCTCTCTTGATAACTTTACATAGAAAACCCAAAGTCATGGCTGTGGTTGGAGAAAATGGATGTGCCAAGGTTTAAAGAGCTACACCACTTCTCTAAGGTATTACAACTGCCTAAGAAACATAACAGAGTGCAGTTTCTCCCCTGCTCCATTTTCTAAATTAAAACCTTAATTAGAAAACAAAATTCAGCAACTTCACCTTGGGTCCTTCAAGGAAAATATAATAATTTGGACAAAATGCTGACAGAATTATGAACATTTTGCAAATGTCCAGTAAAATTAAAGTATTTTAATTATGGGAATCTCCAGAATGGAAAGCAAAGTGATAACAAGTGGTACCTTAATCAGTCCTTAGTATCCTGCTTCACAAGCCTCTGTGGCATGCCATTGTCCTGTGAGCTGCACAAAACCTGTGCATGCACCCCTCTCAGCATTGCTGCGGCAAGCAGAGGGGAAAAAACCCTTCCTTCAGCTTTAGTGCAAAGACTTCCTTGGTGGATAGGCAAATGATGTTTGTTCTGGCTGTAGTATCTCTTTTAAAGGTTACATATTGCTGTGCCTGGAAACTTTACTTGATAGCTCTGTGTGTGTGTGTATGTGCATGTGAAACTGTGACAGATGGATTATAGGATTGATTACACGGGATATTTTTATGTACTTGTAACTTGATCAAAAATATTTCATTTTTATATCTATGGATACTTTGAGGAGTTAAATAACAGCAACCCCCTCCCAATAACCCCCAAGCACACAACACCCTGGCCCCAACTAACAAAAGCAAAATACTAGCAGAGATGCAAAACAATATGAAAGGACAATGGCAGTATTTATACGAGCACCTACCTCACCTCAAAATGACACTCAACTTAGAGTTGCACCACTGAGAGCTCTCCAAAACCTCCCCATGTGAAACTTCTGTGACATGCTTTCAGTCTGGCTCAGGAGGGAGAGCCCACCTGATGAATCTGGTTAAAGGTAAAAGTCATGAACTGAATGCCACTTCACATCTCTGTGCTTATGAGATGAGTACCTCTTTTTCCTCCAGCTTGCGGGAAAGAAGTGCAACTCATCTCTTCTTACCCATTTCCTCACCCAAGGAGAATCAGCATCAGCAAGGTTCTCGGAAATTTGTACACATTGTTTTTCCTCCTTTTCCAAAGAGTCAGGAAGTTTTCAGGGTAACTGTTCTCCAAGCATTAGGCCACTTCTGCTTCTAACAGAAAAAAAACAGAGCAGGTCCCTGCAAATAATTTTTTGCTTTTGTTTTAAATTAAAGCACTTCCATTCTCAGAGAGACTGTTTCAATCTGGATGTTGAGGCATTTTTGTTGTTTCTTATTTAAAAGTGCTGATCCATACATAGTCACAGCAGAGACTGAGCACAGCATTACTTAGGTGTCTGCCTGGGGTGCATATGTGTGTATGGATGTGTCCTATTTTTGAGCTATTTTTTTATTATAAACTTATGCTTCATATTCTAGTGCTTTCTGATAAGTAGAGTTTATGTCAGAATAATTGGCCTGAGGATTTTTCTTTCCAGTCCAGTACATTTCTGAGGTACAGCTACATGGGAGATAATGGAAATGCCTCTGGAGTATCTGTCTGACAAGGGAAATAGCAAGAGTAAGGAGTGAACACAAAACAGGGACCTTGTCAAAGAGTGTGCAAGTGAATCAGCCCAATCACTCACTGTGGGTGACGTATCTGAACAAATTGAAGCTGACACAATGGTCAATTTGACTGAGGAAAGTATAATTTTGGATTAGGGTGAACACCTTTAATCTGTCAATTGTGGCAGTCTTAAACCTGTAATTGAAAGAGCACAGCACTGCTTTACTCCAGATGTCAGTCAAACCCATTCACCCTCCTCTGATTACTGATCAGTTTGCAGTCTCTTTTGCATTTTACTGATTAGGCTCCTAAATATGTCCTCTTTTAGACAAGATTCTTTGCTCCATCTAAAGAAAATATCAATCTAATAAGAGCAGCCCTTCAGAATAACACTTTGATTCACCTGATTTTCAAGCAGATGGTATTCAGGGCACAAGAAACAACAAAACAGAGCATCGCCATGTGTTTAATTTCAGCTCGTGCTCCCTGAATTGCCATTCGAGCTATAAAACACTATCTTACTTTTAGTGTGGTTGTGTGCCTTGCCATTCCAGAATTGAAGTCGTCCCTCTCTAGAGTAATTCAGAATAGGATGATTTCCACCCTGGGAGCGCCACTCCCAGAAGATGGTTGAGTTTCCAGCCCACCTTACTTGTCCTACCTGTCCCAGTCTGGGACAGGTAAGTGAATGATTTCTGTAGGTATCTTACCCTCAAACCTATCTGTGAAATTACAGACCAAGGATACTGACTCATGAGAAGTAAGGATATATTAACAGCTTCAGGAGAAGAATTACTCCATCCCTGCCCACTTGCATGCAGATGGTTCTATGATTTATCAAGAAAAATGGTCCATATGCTGCTCACAGTCTCCTGAGACTTTTACCCTAACATCACCTCTTCCAATATTTAGATTAAAGCAACATGAGATGGAGAATAAAATTAGCCTGACCTTGCAGTAAACAAGGAGGTATCAGAATGACTTGCTACATGAGAGGGTCTTCATTTCTTTGCATCATCTCAGGGAAATTCAAGATCAGAATCACGTAATTTTCTGAGTTGGAAGAGACCCACAAGGATCATCAAGTTGTGAGTTTCCTTATCTTAGCTCATGCTGCAGGTGAGCCATGCCTCACGTTAATATCCTTCTCTGAATATTCAGCCTGACACTTGACAATTCTCCACAGCAGTTTGAATTCCAGCCTCTTTAATTTTATGTTCATCACTGGTGCCATTGTTTTAAATGTTTGCTGCTGTCGCAGCTCTAGAGGCAGAAGGAGATAGGAACCTCTTGTCATTATTAGCAGCTATGTTGCCTTTGTGAGGCAGGCCACAGGGAAGTACTGAAGAGAGAAGTAGATTGTCATTCCCTGGCAGGAGAAAATGCTGCAAAACATTAACACAGCTAAGCAAACTCATTTCTTCAGCATGTGAGGTTGAAATAAACAGGCAAGGAAGCATCCCACCCTCCAGAGCTTCTCAAGAGTAAATCATCCGAACTATTAGTTATCCATGCTCTACTCTGTCATTATTCTCTGCCTGTCAGCTCCTTGTAAGAGCTGCTTGTTCCACCCCTCTTGTGTTATTATGGTTGCCATGCCCTCCTCTCACCAGCTCCTATCAGTTATAATGACACAGTGAGGGGAAAAAACCCACATTCACGCTTCCAAATTACCAGGAATTAGAGGAATGACAATAAAATTGCTTTAAAAAACAAAAATAATAAACAAACAAACACAATAATAATAATAAAAAGAAATAAAAAACCAAACAACCAACCCAACAACCCCCAACCCCCAACAAACAGAATAAAATAACCAAAATGAGAGAGTGAGAGAATTTTGCAATCTGCAGATGATTTTTGCTTCTGGGATTGCATACGTCATTAGGATTTATAGGTCAGTCCAGAGCTTAAAGAGCAGATGTTTTCTCATTATTTATCTTCCTAGCTAAAGCAAAAGATTCCTTTTTAAGGAAATCTGCGTAACACATGCAATGTAAATAGATCAGGTCCTATGATCAGGCTTTTTAACCAGCTCGTAAAGGGTGAGCTGAGACACCCATCAAAGAGAAGTTTCATTTTACCCTCCACAACAGAAAGAAATGTGCTCACTAGAGTCTGATACTGAAAATGTCAAATAACAGAACTGAATTTTACCTCTTATCTGGCTGTCCTCTGACTATAGCTATGAACATTCAAAGAGTATCTTGTATGAACAGTCAACTGGCTAGCAGGCTTCAGCTTCTGCACTTCATCCCAAGACATGGATTTTTGAGTTTTAATCAAAAGATTACTTTGACCAAAGTACTATTCTGAATAATATCACTGCTATACATGCTCTGTAAAGCCCAGCCTGTTAGTGCTGTGCTGCAGTCCCCCAGACTGATCAGAGTGATGTCACTTCGACAGGCATCTGTCCTCAGCAGAGCCCTGCTGGACTTTTGACTTAAGTAGCCACAGAAATGAAGCGGCTTTCAAGGACTGACTTTTCTAATCATTGCACCCCTTTGTAGGCCAATCACTGGGCACTTTGGAGGCAATTTGCACAGGTCATCTTCTGTGGTAAATGTGGAAAGGAAAAATCAAAATACAAAATATTCAAACAAAATAGTCCAAGAACTTGAATTCTGAATTTTCTCCTTGCATCCCTTCCATCAAAAATACATGATTCAGAGCTACAGAATACCATTTCCATTTGTGCAACATTATTCCTGAATATAGAGTTCTACACATTTATAACCTCCATAAATTTTTGCATATACTCTTTGGTCTTTTTGTCAATGTAATTGGTCTGAATAGGAATCTCATATATTCCCAAGGCTGCTGGGACTGTGTCTGACCTTTGTAGTATTTCTAACTGCAGGGTCACAGAATGGCTTGTATGTGAAGATTCTCCTTCTGACTGCTCTTCCCTTGAAGAGATACCTCTGCAATTCTCCTGTGCTAGGCCTTAAAAGCACTGCTGAGACAGCTCCTGCCTGAAGAACCTACTCAAGGCCACACACCTTCAGGGTGATAGATTCACTTTAGAATCAGAAGTCATTAAGAGAAAGAGGAACACAGGCTTGCACAGTGGCCTCACTATCAAACAACACCAGCAATAAAGCTCTTCAAGTAAATCATTAAAAGCCTTCATAATCCTCTACAGAGCCAATGCCCTCTTCTTGGGACTCCATGGGATCTCTTTTCCTCTGCAGATGTTCAGGCATGGAATGAAAGAAACCTTGTCCTTTTCCCTGAGATCCCAATTTCTTACAGCAGCCACACTGCTTCTCAGCATTTCAGGTAATTAAAGCTCAAAACCCATTGCTGATGAACTGGAACAACCAGCTCCCTGAAGCCTGTCTGCCCCCTTTAGCAAATCTTTTGCTCTGAGAAATACCATCACTGACCCCCACAGGAGCTGTGATGGTGAGGTTCTGTGTGAGATTTTAACTCTAAGCAGGGATCTGGCCAAGCTGGATCAACAGGCCAAGGCAAATTTTATGAGGTTCAACTAGGAGAATGCTGCCTCCTGCACTTTGGCCATAACAACTCATCATCTTTGAAGTAGACAGGATCAAAGATAGGAGTGGAAAAAAAAAAACAAACAAAAAAACCCCAAACCAAATCATCTCTCATGGTATGAGAGAGCCATCCAGAAAATAAGCCACCTACTGCATAGGTCTGAGGTCCACTAAGGAGAAAGCTCCAGGACCAGCATTAGACACAGGCATGCCTGCTTGTTTCCTACTGTATTTAGCATTGGTGTGGCCTCACCCTGAGCACTGTGTGCATCTCTGAGCCCCACAATCAAAGAGAGATGTGAAGGTCCTTGAATATGCCCAGAGGAGGGCACCAAAGCTGGAGAAGGGGCTGAAAGTCATATACTGCGAGGAGTGGCTGAGGACTTTGTGCTTGTCTAGTTATGGGAGAAGGAGTCTGAGGGGCAATCTCACTGCTCCCTACAGCTTCCTGAAGAAGGGAAGTGTAGATGGAGGTGCTGAGCCCTCCTCCCTGGGATCTAGGGACAAGGCATGTGGGAATGTTATAAAGCTGCATCAGGGCAAGTTTAGACTTCACATTACAAAGCCGTTATTTACCAAGAGGATAGCTGAACCCTGGAACAGCCTTCCTAGAGAGATGGTTGATGCCCTAAGCCTGTCAGTATTTGAGAGACATTTGGACAATGCCCCTAATAGAATGTTTTCACTTTTGGCCAGCCCTGAAGTGGTCAGGCAGCTGGAATCAGTGATCATTTAATGTCCCTTCCAACACTATTTCTATTCCACTCTACCTACAACACAGCTGGAAGAAAGATGGAGGCCCAGGCCTGAGCTGAGATGGGGCTCTTGGGTCCATGGGAAGAGGTGTGAGTGGAGGCCACAAGTTAGGCTAGTATTGAGCATTAAGGACCACTGGTGCCCTCAGGGCTCTGGAATCCATCATAGGACACCGATCTATCTGCCTTTAGCTGACCCAGTGAGGTAGCTCAACCAGCCTGACCTCTCAATATCACCCATGGCAATCGTTTGGATTTGCGTTTACAGTATGGTTGGAATTTTCTTCAATTAGCTGGATGGTGTGACTGTCCCACTGCAGATCTCACTCCCTGTCTCTCTCTGGGGAAGTATGATAACAGTCCTGTACGTGCAACTCTCAGGCTCTGCTGGATTTTCCTCTGGGTAGACTGTACTCTCTCTTTAGTCTCACAAATTCCAAGGTTTTCTTCAGTCATTCTCAGAGCAAATTACCCTCTGATTCTTGTCTTTAACCTTTTTCCTATGTATTTGCATAGCAGCTCAATGAGCCATCTGTAGTGCCAGTCTATCCATACTCTGGTCTACTATGTCATGAGGAGGTAAAGAAAACGCATTAAAAAGCTGTAGTCAGTGCTGTGTGCCAGCTGCTAGTGTCCCTTGGAAAATATTTGAGCTGTTTGTTACTGACGTGAAAGTTCTCTTGGTAATTGGTGTGCTGCTTATAGTTCTTCAGGATTCCTTCCCTCTTTGGCTACCCTAGAGAAATGTGCTGTACGGGCCAATATGAGCATTCAGCTGAGCTGATCCACTCCAGTACTTTTCTGTATTAGGCGAAAATGTTGTTTTCATTACCAATCTTTAACTCTTAAAAAAAATAATAATAATAAAAAAAAATCCCTGCAACTGTAACTGTTTCTCATAAAGTCCACATTGCATAAACAGTTGCCCCAGGTCCTGGGAACAACAGCCCGTTCACACATGGTCTGCACCACAAAAGCAATAGCTCACAGTGGTCAGGCCAGGGCAGAACAAGGACGTGCTCTCTGTAAGGGACAGATGGTATCTATTTAGCTAAACATTCTTCCACTAAGGCTGTTTTAACGCCCAGATAATTTTTATCAGCTTCTTATCACATTTGGGAACCCAGCATGCTTCTGATAGAGGCTGTGTAAGTGCTTCCCAGAGAGTGCTGTAGTTTCAGGGTTCAAGGCAGCATATCAGCATGAAGAGGAGGTGTGTGGATGTGGAGGGGTGGAATAAAAACAACCCCATGCCATGTTTGCTGATTTTGAAATATTCTTGGATGAATTTCCAGGTAGAATTTAGATGCAAGAACGTGGGAGGCATCTTTCATCCATACTCAGTTTTGCTATACATTCAGGGCCAGACTGTGAGCCTTTAACTCATCTGTGTCTGTGTGCTGTTTTGTAGGCTGACATGAAGTAGGTCTGCCAGTGCTCTGAGCAACTCAGAGATGCCTCACTGGCATCTGTAGCATGGTATTAAGCCCAAGCTATCCTGGCTCACATCTGACTGCAAAATTCAGCACAGACCTGCAACTTAGCCTGGCACCCACTCCTAGGAATTCTTCCCTTCCCAGATACTTCTGTTGTGAGGACAAGGTGTTACTCATCCTCACTACGCATATCACAGGGTGCCTTACTGTTAGACTGTCAGGCAGAGCTGTCATGTGAAATCCTCAGAGCAGCGAGGCCATGCAGCCCTGTGTCAGCCCTCTTGAGCTGTGACAGTACCACATGCGACACGGGGAGCACGACATCTGTGCAGCCTAGCATGCACCAGAGCACCTTGATGTAAGGAGCGGTTGGGTGTTCAGAGAGAGAGCAGAGAGGAAAGTGTGGGACACTTATGAAAGGCAAAGAAAAGTCTCTCTCTCTCTGTCTCTCTGTCTCTCTCTCCCTCTCTCTCTCCCCTTTTTTTTTTCTTCACCAGGGAACTGGCTCACACAGTACTACAATAACAAGAACTGGCAGGCTGCCCAGCATCGCTGTACTTTGGTTGTAAGTGAACTATGAGGCGCAAGCAATCTTCTGGGAAAAGTTCACACCAAATGTATTGTATGTTATGTTTTCCCCTCATTGTATTTTTTTCCAAAACAGTTTATTATATTCCTTCCCTGTTGCACTGTGGATTTCTTTAAGATCCCCAGGAGCTGCCCTTTTTAAAACCAAACATTTGGGTAATCGAACAGATCTGTTTTTTGAAGTAACGGAGATAAACTAGTAATCCTCCTCTCAGAGCCAGCCTTCGGAATAAAACCAGAGCACAATTCATTGAATGGTGAGGGTTTCTCTTGCTGGAAATTAGTTTGCTTGGGTTTTTTTTTCTCAGTTAAAGCCAAGAAGTTAAATAAGAGAAAGAAGTGTGCCATTAAAACACTATCGTTACCTATATGATGTACATCTTCCATGGAGTGGAAGCCAAAGCAGAGGGGTCTTTATAATAGTAGTGGAGTAAAAGGAAAAATGTTCAAAAAAGTATGTTCTCTGTTTCACTTGAAGTTTTCAAAAAAAGTCTGATGCGGTTTTAGATGATATTCCCAGACACCTTAGAGATGACAGCTGTAACTTCCACTGCAAGATGCCTTCATTTATTTTTTCCTGCTTCTCAGTATTGTTTTTGCAGGGGCATAAAAAGACACATTTTTTTAAGTTCACAGAAACGATGAACACATTGAACACAATTTATCAAACCACAGACAGTCAGTTGGAAACTAGTTAACAAAAGTATGCCATGACCAGCCCAAGTACATATTCTCCATTGCCATGCAAATACAGATGCTGTGAATTTATAATTTACTGTTGTTTTTACTAATTATTTTTACTGTCTTATTGCCTAGAGGTCTTTGCTAAGCTCTGCATTGCATTGTGTGAGGTGTTGCACCTATGCATAGTAAGTTTCTTCCTCTGAAGATTTAGGAGGTTAGCTTAGGGTCGTTTTTCAGATGTGTTGGCACGGTACAAAAAGTAAATTCACAGCAAACATGAAACAGTTAATTCATCTTAAATTAGCAGTGGTATCAAGTACCTGTAATTCCAGGAGGCCTTGGTTGCAGTTTTGGGTGTTCAGCAGTTTTGAAAGCCAGACTGAAGTTCCTTGCCATGCTTCTGACAAAAAGTCCTTAGAAATTAAAGACAGAAAAGAATTATTAGGTTATCAGTCCAAATTCATCCCAGAAGAAAGCCCATTGAAGTCAATGAAATTTCACTGGGGATGGATTTACCAAAGCGAGATTGATCCCTATAGTATATTTAGAAGTGCTTTGTCCTATACAGTTTTAATTAGCTCTACATTAGTCAAGGTACTGTACCATTGTTTTAATCAGCTACCCTAGCAGAGAATCCTCTCTAGCTATCCTTGTCCACACTTCCCCTCCCACCCCCATTCCTTGCTGCCTCCTTTTCACCCCCTCATTATTTTATCTCCAATTTGGCTAATGAATTTCTCAGATGGAGCCTTCTTTTGTGTTTGAGAAGGACCTTGCCTGTATTGAGGCTAAAGAAAAAAAAAAAATCAAACCACACCAAAGGAAAAAATAAAAGGACCAGAAAGAAAGAGTAAATTATTCTACCGAGAAAAGCAAAGGTGTCTATGAAGCTTTAAGCTCTTCTTTGTCACTCCATCAATCCATATAATAGCTAGGTCACAGTTTTTCACCCCATATTCTGCATTAAGGTGAGCGTGAATACATTGGTCTTGACTTTCCAGTTTCAACATTGCATTGTCAGAGCAAGTGGTTCTTGTTTCAAACCTCTGCTTTACCACAGTTACAACAGCATAATCATTCATGTGCACATGTAAATAATTTCTCAAGTTGCTTCACAGAAATCAGGAGAGCCTTTTAAGTTCTGTAGTGGAAAAGTACATGTAATACAAGGCAAAGTACTGTTGCCGTCAGTAGTACTGTCTCTTTTTTTAAAAATCATTCTAATGCAAGCATTAATCTTTTCTCTGAGTTTGCCAATTTTTTTTTTACCTTCTCTAATGAAAGTTCTAACAAGATTATAGGAAATTTGTCCTCTCTGTATGCTTTCAGTCATATTAATTACAACTAAAACAACTGTGTCGAGAATAGCTGCAGAAACTGTGGGTTCAGTGCTGCCTTCTGCCAAAGGAAAAAAAGGTCCACAGCTAAGGAAACAACCTCCAAAACCACATTGGACAAGTTACTAAATCCCATTTACGTAAACACGTGTGTGTTCATTTTTGAGTCACTGTATCCTTTGACCATGCAAGAAACAAGACAGTTTGCTTGAAAAATGTCAGGAAGACCAGAATATAATTTTTAAAAATGCCATGTTTTCAGTTTTCTTAATGCTTTTCTAAAACAGGCACACACACTTTAAAATTAACCACAGAGCTTAATTAAGCTGCTTCTGATTGTGCTGGGAGGGTTCCATGTTCTCTTCCTGTGGTCATTTCATCAGCCAGGGCTTTTCATGTAAGAATGTGCTGCATCCATGTCACAGCATGGGGTCTCATCACAGACACCTGCTCTCAGCCTGTAACACAGATTTTAATCCCCTTCCCTGCAAAAATGGTGACAGAAGGACATGTTATTTAATTACTCATCCATGCTCTCCAAGACAGGGTCCGCAGCTCCACTTGTTTCATATGGCTTGTGCTATTTTTGGGGGGTGATCAAATAGGATGGTTGTTAAAAAAGGAAAAGCTTTACAATAGACTTATCTTCACTATTTGATGAGAACAATAAATGAAAAGATTGCCAGGATAAGAACAGAGTGAGAACTGAAGAGAATTTAGGTATGGTAAATATAGCCACAAAATTATATCTGACTTCTTCTGCTCTCACTGTGAAGATATGTAAGCTAAGATGCACTGTGTAACTTCACTCTATTCCACTACAAGATCATGGATCCAGCAAAAATTAACTGTAATAGCCACATCTAACATACTGAAGAATATAAAACCAACCGAAATTTACTAAAGATTTTATCTAAGATCTGCAGTAGTGGTTATGTTTCCCTCAGGTGCTAGAAGAGGAAGAAACAAGAGGAAGATTAAAGAAGTACAAATTTTTAGTTGTGCTTAAACAATGCATTTACTAAATCTTTCCAGTCAAAATCATTCAACAATCCCTACAAAACCCTATCATGGACCAAAGCAAAGCACAGCTAAATGAAACGTTATATATTGTATCCGGCAAGCAATCACTGTACTTGCATTCTCATTGCCCTCAGCAGCACCTGCATTCTTTGATCACAGTCCTTTTATGTGCTGCACTGTATACAAAAGTCTGAGCCAGCAATTAGCCATTCTAGCACTGGGTCCTGAAATCTCTACAAATGCTTCAGCTCTTTAATGAATTCCTAAATAGAAGGAAGTTGCAAACAAAGTTCAGCTTGTGTATTTTATGCCAGGTTCCCACAGCACTGTAGGTTTTTAGAGCTTAATTAATGACACTTGCATCCTGTATGCCTTCCAGAGTTTTAGTGGAACTTTTACTGGTCACTTCAAACTTTGACATCTTTTGGACAATTGTCCTCAGAATACTGGGCAATCTCCCCAGTCTTTGGAAGGAGAAAAACCAAGACATCATTGCCAATCATGACTCATCTGTACTAACAGGATGAACAAAAACTGGAGGGACAAAACATGCATCATTTCAAGTAAACTACTCATCAGAAATCCTATGCATTTTATAGGAATCAAAATGGGTGATGGAAATTAAAACCACAGCCTAATATACCAGCATTTGGGAACTCTGCCAATGCCCCTAATTAAAAATTTGAACTAATCTCTTCAGGGAATCCAAGAAATTCTTTCAGAAAATGGAACATTCTTCTGTGCATATCCAACTACTTATCCTGTAAGAGGGAATATAAAGGAGATTGTATACGATCAGACAGAGATCAGTCGAGTGGAAAGGACAGTGTGAAAGCTACAGGAAATGAACCATCTATGAATGAAAATACTGGAATTCCTTCTTGAACTCTGACTCACATAACATAAGATTTTGCTGGTCCTCACCAAAGGATCATTACGTCAATTGAAAGTCTTCACTAATTTTAGTGTTATTTTAATCAGTTCCCAAAACAGGAGAATATAAACATAGCTGTTTATAACATCAAGGTATGCCAACATATCCTTTCACTTCTTTTCTACCATCGTTAGAGAGCTTGGCGAGAGTGGTTTGGGACAAATGAGAAGTATAGAGGCTGGACTGGAGAGGGTCTAAGACGGCCCCTGACATTGGCTTGCAGACAATAAACAAGAGATCCTGTACTGTTAGAGATGCAATTAGACATGAAAGGATGGAAAGGATTGGTAATTGGCTAGTAAGTGGAGAGGGAAAGAATGTTGATAAGTATTTCTTAGAATAGAAAGCCCAAATCTTCTTTATTGTTAATAATAATTAAAAAAAAAAAAAAAAAAAAAAAGCCAGAATAAGATTTTAAGAAGAAAAATATGATTATAGGCAGGTGTGAAGAAGAGAAGAATACGGTAACTAGAGGAAGTGTACAAGGCTAGGTTAGAATCTCACACATGGAAAAAGAGACAAGAGAGGTAGGAGTTACAAGGAAAAAAGTTACAAGCAGGGAAACTGCATCATCCTAAGTAAGTTTTGTCTTTGGAGAAACCACCAGGGTCCTATAAAGAAAAATACGTGAAGGCAGTAGGAAAGAACTACCAAAGATTAATCTAGGCTGGCTCTGCAATGAGTAAATCTGTTTAGGTATGCAACTGAGCCTCATAAATCAAGGAATCCTATCCTGAGTTCAAATTATTCAAATCTATGGCTTTTGTTTGGCAAAGGTGGAACTACAGGGTTTAATTATTTTCTTACACTTCCCATACCCCCTGACACTCAGGCAGACTGGCTGACTTTGGGAAAATAGAGGCACAAGTCTCCCTTTGCATGGCTGTAAATGACTACGTGCAAAGCAAGGCTGTGAGGACTCAGTTCTCTTGGCAAATTCTCCCCATGGAATCCAAACACAACTTTAGCTCCGATACACTTGTCATTTGCAGCTCTTTGCCTCTTCTCTCTGGCTTAGAAACAAACAAAACTTCCTCTCTGCTACCTTCTTCTAAAGGATCTTTCTGTGACTAAGCCATTTACATGTCTATATTACACATAATCCTCTGATGCCAAATGAGATAAGAGATAAAATCCTCATAAAAGATTTGTGGCACTATACATTACAGCTTTCTTTCGTATGTTGTATGCATTGCCTCGAAGAGGCCTTGAGTGATGCTATAGGATCTCTGTATTGAGATTACAAGATGCTTGAGTTCAGCACTGCCTTATTATAGGTTTAGACATACCAACAGCCCAACTAAGTGGCCAGCTGTTCAGATCCTGCTGTTCTCTTAACCCATGCAAAGGAAAAGTTCTATTGTGGTCAGTATCCTTGCCAGGGCAACAAGATTGAAACAATTTTCCTCGTATTTATTCAACTGCCACTTCAGTGGCAAAGTACTAATGATAAGGTAAATAATAATAAAGTGATTGTCTAGCAGACAGAACAAATTATTCCAGGAAGAATTAATCTGTGCTTCAATCACAATTTGTCCAGGCCAGAAAGGTACTTAGTTACTCTGCCTGTTTTTGTTTGTTTGTTTGTTGTTGTTGTTTTGGTTTGATTTTTAAATGTTATTATTATTAATATCCAAACTCCTGTTGACACAACTAGATGGAATCTTGAAATTGGATTTTACTTATAATTTAAGGGTCTATCTAGGGTTTAAAGACTTTTTTGGATCTACCTGAAGGTGCCCTCACTGGGCATCTCTCAGAAAAAAATCTAAACAACAGCTAAACTGCTGCTCTGGAACTCAGTTTCTCCATCAGAATGAATATGGAATAGTTCTTCCAGGAAGTAATAATTACCAGGAAGGTCTTTAGTTGTGTTTCCTGCTGTGCAATATGCTCTTTGGATGAAGGAACTGAATCATTTTGGGAAACACAGAGGAGCTATGTTCAGCAGCTTCACAATATGACTGTTCTGATACAAGGCCAACTCTGGCTTCTAAGCCTGGAAAACAATAGAGCCAATCTCTGTGATACTGGATGGTGTGAACTATTCACACAATGGTATATCCTGCTTAGCACATGTGAGAGATATCTCTAGGAGGAACATGGCTGATGATATATTTACATG
Source organism: Hirundo rustica (assembly GCF_015227805.2). Taxonomy (NCBI): domain Eukaryota; kingdom Metazoa; phylum Chordata; class Aves; order Passeriformes; family Hirundinidae; genus Hirundo; species Hirundo rustica. The sequence continues at coordinate 92,802,764 of NC_053450.1, forward strand.
ACATTAACACAAATGTCATTTACAGTGCTCATTTGCCTAATTAATAGTGTATTTATGTTTCTTGAACAGTGCAGTGATCATTTTTTAATTTTCTCTCCGGTGAGAGCATTTAGTAGAGTGGGGGAATTTATGTTTGCTCTCCAATGATGGTACATTAATCTCTATGGCAAAAAATCTGCTTTTTCTGGTCTCACCTACACTGACATTTTGCCTGCTCCTGAATGGATCAGCAACATTCCACTAACAATAACCATTTTCAGTGTGGAACAGTGATCTACATCTTAAAAGAAATCTTCACACTCTTAACTTCTACTGCTCAGAAAGAGAAAGTGAAGTATGTAGCATAATTCTGCTACAGACAACCAGGCAAACGTCAGACAGAAATACACCTTTAGCACCTTGCGTCTGCGTGATTTAGGATGTCACAGATCTCAGCTGTTTGCTGTCTTTCCGACTCCCCTGGCTGTGTGGAAATCACCACAGTGACAGTCAAGATGAAGTAGCTGACCGTGTGAGCATTCCTTGTCCTTTCCAATACACAACAAAGCTACTTAGCTTAAATCACCACTGACGGGAACTAACTTCTTAAACAGGTTTGAACTTGATCCTTGTTGAGCACAATCTGACTGTGCCCCAGATTGCCTGAGAGTTCAGCTCCATGCCAGCACATGTACCCTATTATCAGCAGCAGCAGCTCTACATCAGTCAGCAGCTGGCAGACGGGCCCTTGGGGACTTTTCTAGCTGAGGCTAGTGCAGCCCTATGGCTGCTTCAATATATTCTCAGTGCACAAAAGGGGACATATCTCTGTGCAAATGTTGTTATTGCACAATGGGTGTCGTTGATAGCAGGAAAGAGACAATGCTTGGGAGCTGGACATGTTGTTCAAATATCATTCCAGTCTTTTTATATACTCTGATTAAGGCCATTAAGGCTTAGAACTGCCATCATGCTGTTGCTGGCTGCTTTGAGTGCACAGTGAACATCTGAAATCTCTTTTCACCCTCTTTTGAAGAATCGATTGAACTGCATTTCAGTGCCTGCAATTCTAGAGTTTGTGACTTTCTCTTAATGTAGATTTTAGCTTATCTATGTAAGATACACAAACAGGTACATCCATAGTACCCAGCTTTACAAGCACTACAAATATTTTCACTATTAGCCAATTCCTCTTCTCCACTGCATTTCCAGGTCATAACCCTACTGTTGTCAGCATTACTTAGCCCTTGACACCCTAGCAGTATTTCTTCAGCAGTGGCAGACAGGGCTCTTAGGCAATCAGGAAATCCAAAACAAAGAAAAACTGTTACAAGGAGAATGTGGGACAGACAGAGGAGCAAGTGGAACTAACAGAATAAAGGCCCAGGGGAAAGAAATTAGGTTCAGGCTGGGAATAAGGGCAGCAACACTTCAGAGGATTTTCTCTCAGGGCAGGCAGCAACAGCAACTGCTAATTCTGCCAGGGACAGTGTCAGTCAGATCAGCCAGGAATTCACCTGTTTTCAAAGTACAGCACCAGCGCAGGGTAAAGTTATTAATATCCCATGTTCAAAACGATACAAAACTAAATGCAGAGACAGAACATATGACTAACTGAAGGGATTCATTTTCTAAACCTGGATGTCTCTTTTCAATTCCTAAGTCTCTCCCAGGGGGCCTGTGATGTATCTACTGTCCCTGTGCCAGTGTCTCAGATACATCATTACATTTAGCCTACTGAATACGCACCACCATGTCCTTTTCAGGCTTGAGAAAATGAATGGGGACCAACTTCAACCAACTTGAGATAGAACAGCTCTGGCCCAGGTGGTACCTGCAGCTCCCTGACGATCTAACCCAGGGTAGCAGGCCTGGCTCAACCACCTAGCCACCTCTAAAAGCTTACAGGAGCCCCTGCTCCCTGCCACGTGCTGAATGCAAACTCTGTAGCTGAGCACTGTCATTTCCCACAGCACAGCTGTATAACTCAGAAGAAACAGCGTAATAAAGCTCCAGGCGTCCCTCATCACTGCACCGATGAGAAGTGGTGCCTTTCCACAACACAGCCTTTTCCCCCTGCCCACCCTGCCTGCTTTTACCCTCTCTCTGTCACACACACTCCCTCCCTGGAGCTCCCATGTGGCTGTGACAGGAGTGTCTAAGGCGATGAGATAGAAGCACCTACAGCAAGCAGATAAATAAACAAATAAAGCACTAAAAAGACCAAGCTGGAGAACAAGGGGGACATGAGCTGCTAAGAGGCTTGAAGGCCAGCCCATAGAGTCACTCAGTCTAGACTCCAGATGTGAACGCAGAGCCTCAGTGAGTGCAATACGGGACTGCGTAAATATCTCAGCCAGATGTCTCAGGGCCCAAGCTACAAATCCTCGCAAACGGTGACAGAGTTGGCTGTTGCTGTTTGTACAGCTCTGCTTCCAAGAGAATCAGTGGTCATTCTGTCAGCAGCACTTCATTTTTGCTGCCAGATAGGAGGGAAAACCAGGCTCAGAGTTGCAGTTAGTCTTGTAGCAAACTCAGCAGTCGGTGGATGGGTCATGGAGCCCTCTGTGGGTACTGAGGTTGGCTCAAAATAGCAATCTGGGGAAAGAGCTGAAAAGATGATAGCAAGCATAAAAGCACATGATACTTAACTCACAAATAGGCTAAAGTAACAGGCTGCAATGTCAGGCATTCGAATTAAAATTTAGGTCTTCCCGACGCCTCCCACTTAGTCAACTAAGCTTACAGATGCTTAACATTACGCAATGGGATTACCTCACATTTCAGTGGTTGGAGACACGTGATACACTGGCTCTGAGGAGCTTGATGCTTGTATCTGCACTTTCAAACCAAGTATTCTTCGGCATCACATTCATGTTCCCAGAAATTTTCTCCTAGGTGGGTGCCTCACAGAAAGCACCTGGAGGAAATCTCACCAGCTTCCTATCTATTTGCAGCTGGATCTGTCCCTGGGGAGGCTGGAGATTAGTTTCAGCTCCCTCTTCTGTCTGACTTAGACAAGAGAATTGAGCCTGTCTCTCCCAGGAAATTCTACCACTAGTCTATACTGTATTTCAAACCAAAGCTTTCCCGGTCTCTTGGGTTTCTCTCACACTCCATAAAAAAATTAGGTATTTATTGCAGCAGGGTATAGGACCTGGGGATCTGCAGTAAAAGTCCTTTTATAATCTACCTGTCACTGACCCAATTTAGGATATATCAATTTATGACCTAGATTCTCTTCAGCAAGTCACCAAAATTGGAACTGGCTGAATAATTTATGAGAAAATTTGTCAGCAAAAGTCCTGAGTTGGGACACTCTGGTCCACGGGGATAATATTATTTATGATTTCTTGTTCAGGCATGAACATGTTTTAGGATGGCAAATAACTGTTACAAGATTTGCAAGAGGATGGTTTTCATTCTCCCTTTTTATAGTACCAATAGAAAAGTGAATCATACAGTATAAAAGATTAGCTTTTGAATCAGCTAAGAAAAACTTGTCAAAGAGACACGTGCCAGTCAAACAAATCAAACATCCCAGAAATTTGACAAAGAGATGTGTGCAATCATATCAGTGTCCTATTTCTCTAGATCTAGTTAGAGCCCAAAGTTGCACCTCCTGGAGAAATATTTCAAAAGGCCATTGTCCCTGTCTTCAGACCTAGGCTCACAGAGATAAGTCAAAGTCAAAAAGTTTAGGATAAATTGAAGTACTTCAGACTCACCCCAGTCTAAGAACTCACATATGAGCAGTAGCTGATGAAGGGTGAACTCTTTTATCTTCCATGGCAAATGCTTGGGACTGTGAGCCCCATCTCACAGGCACTTTTTTCGCATTCCCAAGGTCCTAATGGAGGTCATGCCAAAAGGTGTTCTGAACAACACCAGGTACCCATAGCGGTACATTTCCTGTAAAGGTTGCAAGGGCTTACTCTGTTTTATACCTCTGTCACTTCTGAATCCTCAAACCATTGCTGTGGTCCACTTAGCTCTAATAAATATGTTTCCTGAGCTGCCATATTCTGCCCTGGGTCAAAATCAGATTTATCTGCTCTGACACATGTATGCTTTTGAGGTTTAATTAATTTCCCTCCCTATCCTGAAAAACTTAACCCCAAAAAACATAGTATAGAGAGACCTGTGCTGGACATGGAAATCCTTTTCCTTGTTATTCTGCACTTCCTAAAGAGAAAAGCAATTGAGTATAATAACCTTAAATAACAGATAGCTTCATGATCTAAAACAAGTACACTGAACAATTTATTCAAGCACATCATGCTGTTCTTCCACCTCCTTGGTAATGCATGCACAGCACCACAATGGCTGGAAGTTAAGGGGATATTTCTTCTGGCAGTGCCCTGTGGGCCTGTTAGGCTGGCTTATCCAGCAATTGTGTTGGCAGTTTGGAGTTTTTCCCAGAATCTTCTATGGCCAGGGATGCTACAGGCCACTTTATTAAATGTCAATGCCCATTGCAGACTAATTTTAGGGAGCGGGGTATCAACCTTAGAATGTTTTCCTTTTGCTTGACATCAAAAACTCATCTATTTAAAGTCTTTCAGAGAGGGTCCTTTCTTTTGAAAGGAAAGGGTCGCACTTGGAATCCTACCATGCAGCATTGACTATTCCATATTGGGAGACAGAAAATTTTCCCTGTCTTGCCCTTGAATCTGCTGTTGCAACCCCTCTTCCAGCACAGGCTCAGACCACACCTCTGACTCATAAATGCCAGTTCCAGTGTATAAGCAGCAAGTAGACAAAAACATGAGATAAGTGAAACCTTTCCTCCCGCAGTGCAGAGGAAGGTGGAACTCATGTAGACCGGTAAAAAAAGGAGGATGCCAAAATTCCATAATCCTTATCTCTGTCTCTGACAAAATCAGTTTCTTCAACCACAGACCACATCAAGTTCCTGTCTGTGGAAAAACAGATTTATTTTGCCATTCATGCAAGTGCAGTTGCCATCTGAGAGCCTCATAGCTGCATTCCTCAATGCCTGTAACCATATCAAATTTTTGGGAAGCCATGAAGAACCATTATCAGGAAAATAGTGCCTCATTTACTCTTTGACTCTCAAAGAATGTTTTGTCTTCCTCTCTGTTTTGTGAAGTGCTGTCAACACTTACAGTGAAGTTTATTGTAAATACACAATAATAACAACTGTGCATATTCATCTCCGATTCGATTCCTATGTAAATTTATGTTAATGTGTATGCAGATTAGGTCTGCCCCCCTGGTCCTGGAAAGCTGTCAGAATGACACATGGGTTCTGAAGAGGTTGTGTACTATTGATCTGCAGTTTTTGTATAGTATTCAATAACTGGCTAGCCAGGAACAAGAGACTCTATATTTGTCTTCACTTTTGCTGGATAAATCAATAGAGTCTTCTAGAGTCTGACTAACCTAACAAGAACTTTTCTAGAGTCTAGCTAGAATTAAAAAGAAGTCTCTGAAACCCACCTCTAAAACCATGACCTGTTATTTTTATTTCTGTTTCTCAATAGAACAAATACACATTGGATCTTTGGAAAAATTGGGTAGTACAAGGGAGCCTAGTAAGTTTCAAGATCTGATATGCCATTTATGAGACAGAAAAGCTTTTTTTTTTCCTCTCTCTAATATTTAGTAACTACTAAACCAATGCCTGGACTTTATGGGTACTCCTCACTTTTTGTTGACTAAACCAGTACACTTTTTAAGAGAGCTTCAGTAGGTGAATTATTTTATTCTTTCCTTCTCAACCTCCCTTTACTCTGTTTTAACATGAAAAACCACTTCTACCTCTTTGAGCAGCCAGAGCCATTTTGAGTACTCAGGTCAGACCAATGGGGAGGCAGCTGCCGTGCTGCTCTTGGCTGTTCTCTGATTTCCTGACATGGGTCTTTTGCTATGACTCTTTCTAGTCCTTTGCAGTAAATAGAAACTAGTCTTTAGCTCATCCCATGACTGTGTCCCTACAAGGTTCCCAGGCACTTCTTAAATAATCACAACAGGACTTAAATTGGGACTACAAGAGATACATGTGCTCTTTGCACAGGGATGAATTTCTGGTAATCCAAAAGGGGTTGGGGAAATTGCCATCAGAAACAGCATGCGCCACAATTTCTGGCTAGGAAGACACACCAGACAACAAAATCCAATTGCCAGAAAGTATTTATACTCCTGCAGTTCACAGCTGAGTACTTGATCCTCACCTTGGATAGACAATACAAATTTGTTCTTCAGTTGGAAACTCGGTTGTGCTTGGAGGGTAATACTGTGCCCAGAGCTGATAAAGGTGGGAGCTGAGTCATCAGTTCAGAATGAGGCAGTAGTCTCCTGACCAAAATCACCTCCCATCCTAATAATACTTCATGGACTGAGGTGACTGGTGATTTTTGGGGAAAAAACCTTAACAAACCAAGAAACAGCAAGACAACAAATTAGAACAGAACTGTATCCCACAGACTGATGAGAAACTTCAGTCACCATTTATTTCTGGCCTTTCAGCTGATTTAAAGACTGATGCTGAGGAAATCCCTTCCTCCTTCAAATTCTTCTCACTTGAATCTGGTTCAGAGTGTTATTTCACTCTACTTTTTAAATCTCATTTTATTGAAAGCAATGTTAGCCCCAAGAGCAAAAGAAGTGAAATAAGAACAATTAGAGCCTGTAAGGAATCTGAATTTTTTCTTTGAAATAGAGTCTCAACTCAGACAGTTTTCCATGTACCTTGTTCACAGTAGGTTACATTATGGTATCCCATCAGGCCCATTCAAACCAGGTTGCAAAGGTATTGTGGCTGGGATCCAGCACTGCTTTCCCTGCCCATGATAGCTGTTGGTGGTGATTTCATCTTTATCATTTTCTCTCTTTCCACCTCTCATGCAGCTGCCTCCCTGTCTTGATAGGACCAAAGTGCAGCTCATGGAATCTATATGATAATCACAAAAATAGCTATATCTGTTGAAAAATTGATTTAATTCCCCCTCTAAACCTTTGTGTATTGCCAACTGGGGGTGTGAAACCAGCTGGCAAAAGATGCATTTATTTCGATTTCATGACTTTCATATACTGCAGCTTCCCGAATTTAAATGGTTCCTCCCCTCTCTAATGAGAGTACCAAGGCCTTGATTAACAGCCCTCAGTTTAAACAAAGTTTTGGAGTTTCTTTCCATGGTAACTTCTCTAAGGACATCTGACAGCCTGCTCAATCCAGGGCAGCTGAATGCCTCTTCTTTCACAGCATAAGCATTTGTCAGAGGCACTAGGAGTCAGGCTTGGTGAGGATTTGTATCCCTGAGCAGTCTGCAAGTGACTTGCACAACAGCGTGGGAAGCAAGCTTAAAAGTAGTGCTGGTAAAACTGTGAAAAACTAATTTCATCAATGTTTTCAAAATGTAAAGGCTTGGAATGGATGTTGTTTTACTTTTTTTTAACTCTTTTATCCCTATTCTTATAAACACACATTTTCATTTACTGAAAATCTTGTCTTTAGTACATTGTTTGCAATTTTTTTTTAGTCTAAACAGGATTTTAGAGAGATGACTAGGCAGTGTGAGAGAGAAGCCTGGTATGTTTTTTTCACAGTTGATCACAGAGGAGGGAAAGGCAATTTCTTGGGAAAGATTCCTTCAAGACAGATAGAACCATTCAGATCAGAGCCTTGAATCTGGACTTAGAGGGCATGACTGAGCCCTCCTACATTTTTGTTTAACATTTAGATGAAGTTTTGTTTTGGCTATGCTTGACAGTCAGCCAAAGCATGAAAGGAAATACTGGGGTCTTGGGGGATGGAGGGAAAATGGAGAGATGGGGTAAATCAACCCTAAGGAAAAAGCTCCCATGAAGTTGATAGCATAACCAGCCTAGCAAAGCAAGAAAAAGAGAGTGAAAAATTTCAGTCACTGAAGTCAAAAGCTGCAGCTCTCTTACAGGGAAGGAATACATGGCATCTCATTTCTGCTGTGTCTTCTGATACCATCTACAGAAAATCTATCACCAGTTGAAAGAGGGTTACATTCCTTGCCAATGCATTCCACCACATTGGTGTCTTGACTTTCAAGAGTTCATTAGATGCACAGTCATGGAACTTTCTTTGAAATAGAAAGACAATACAAGCTCCTTTATTTTGGCCTCAGAACCATTAATAACTCAATTTCTTTATATATTTATTTCCCTCCATTTATTGCTTCAGCTATCAGCAACACAATAAATCTACTTAAAGCAAATTGTGGCATATCTTTCTCTCTATATTCCCTCCATCCATGTTTATATACAACCCCCACACAAATATGCATATACTTAAACATAAAACATGACAGTGAATAGCAGAATTTACTGAAAGGCAAGAAAAAATCTAGCATATTCTGAAACAGAGAAAATTAACACTGAATTATAAATGATACAGTTTAGATATTAGACATATTTTGCACTTTGTTCTTCTGTCATTATTCTGTTTCTGTGATTATGACATTTTATTCTTACATGCCTATCTTTCAGGAAGATAGCCCCTCTGGAAGATCCCATTGAACTGGGATACTCGCAGAGAAACCTGACTAGTTTGTTTAGAAGGAAATGATGAAACTGGAGTCAAGAGACTGAAAAGAGAATGCTAAGAATACGGCACAGTCAGTGAAGAGTGGTAACAACTATGGAGCCTTTGTCTTTGAGCAGGAGCTGAAAAGCACAAATAGATTCAAGTGAACAGTGCCAGACTGGCAGCTCAGTGAAATCATTGTACATGTCCCCACCAACTACAAAGAGCTTTGGTCTGACATTAGGACTTGTTCCTGCACTGTACTTTCTTCCCATACAGTATCTGCCTCCATAAATACCTGTTTCCAATAGCAATATGGATGTGAACTTTGCCCGAGGGAGACATAGGACTGGGAGAGCAGGGCATGCTTGAAATGTGATTTAACAGGAGTCTACCAGACTTCTTCTGTCCTTAAGAATTAGAAAAAACTAGGTTTCTGAGCATCTTAGAAAACTGTTCTGTCTTTATTAGAATTTAGAAATATCTACAAGAGTGGTAACAATACAGTGTAATTTTCACCCAGGAGTTACAAGCACAGTGAATGAAAAATGAAGGAAGTCACCTGCAAGTAATTGCTGTGCCTCATAAGCAGCGCACAGAATTGTTAGTCTCATTAAAGCTGATAAAAGCAGGACTCTTCGTCTGGAGAACCTGTGAAATCACTGCTTGTAAAACATCATTTAGTCCTTATCCTCAGCCAAAAATGATGGGAAGCGAAGCTGCTCTGTTCTGCCTCTTCACTGAATTCAGAGCTTTCAGCCATTAATACAACACGTTGCCAGAGTCAGCACTGCGCCAACGGACTTTGCTACTGGCAGGAATGGCACAAAGTCCATGGCTGGATCAATACAGTGTTGTAGGACACTGTTGGTGCACTGTTAGTGGGAAAGCTATAATCTCAAGTTTCAGACCCAAGGCTGTACATACTTAGCACTTCATGTTGCATGAGAGACAACGGTTATATAAGCCAGTAAAGATGTACGTATCCCAACCCACACAACAAGGAAGACGTGTAACTCAGATTTAAACACCACCCAATGTGGCCGGCATCCCAGTGTCCTAACTCACAAAAGGAGCATTTTCAGAGCTTTCACCGGGAAACAGAAAAAGAGAAAAAAGTAAAATAAATTCCACCTCAACGTCTTGCAAGGAGGCAGCCACCTCTCCAGGGTTTCTTCCTCAGCTAGGCAGAGTTCCTTGACTTGGTTGGATAACAATTGCACATTCTTAAGTCCACATGTACTCAGACATCTGTAACACTACACCATTTATGCCACAGCCAAAAGACATTCTTACTTGCCCTGACTAGTGAGGGGACAGCTCTAGCTGGTGTAACTCACCTTTTGTCCATCAGTAGACAATTCCAATATAACAATGGAGGCAACATGTAACTGGTGGGAAAGGAGAGAAATAAGTTCACATTCGTCACTTCTGTAACACTTCAGAGAACCTGAATAAAACAGTGTTTTATTCATGTGTTGGTGCAACTGTCTCCCAAAAATCAGTGTCTCTTGCATTGAAAATAAGCTTGTTTTGATTGCCCTGTCCTAAGTAGAGCACCATAAAAGTGATACCACATAGGATCCTCTTCAGAAACATCATTTTGTGCCAGAGGATCTCTAAGCCTAAACATTTCCTTTCAGACACTTTATTCCCAGAGGAGCCTGGCTTTCTGCAAGAGTCCTTTGTAGTCCAGCTGGATGTCATTACATAATTAAGCCTGTGAGCCAGGAGGTAGCCTGGCATGGCAATTTTACAATGTAAGATCAAAATGTTATTCTTTCTTTCAAAAGACCTAGTGCCATTTCTCGTAGTGCCTTTATGCAAGGGATCAAATATAATATTGATTATTCATTATTATCTTTAAAGAGGTCTGTAAGCTTCTGGAATTCAGAACATTTCTGTGATTCTGAAGTGATATACGGCCTCGGGGCTTGATGACTCCTCTTGACCTGAAGCTTTGAAATATCACCTGCTGTCTGGATTGTTCCTACTTGCTGCCTGGGATTTCAAAGTCTCTCTCCTTTTTTTCTCCCCAATGTCTTACAGACATTGCCAGATCAAGAGAAGCAAAGAATGCAAAAGAAAGTGAAAGTGAGAAGACCAGGATGTGGACGCCCAGCTGGCATACATCTGCTTTGCTACGACTGAATTGAAAATGAGTATCATTCTTGTTCTGCTGCATCCTACTGTGTTTATTGCATCACACAGAAGAGGCAATGGGCATATCCTGTGGCCAGCTCCATTGCCTTCAACATGGGTTAACCAACTGTCCCATATCCCAACACAGGGAATTTTTAAACCTTTCTCTGTCAATTTGATCTTCAGGCACATTCAAACAGAGGAATGTTTAGAGGAGACTGGGAGTGTCGTTATGTGGAGACCCTGACAAAATTTAAAACACTATCTTCATCAGTGAAGAAAAAAAAATCAACGCTACATTAATCTAAACACTATATTAAAAGTGTTCCATTTTTCAACTACAGTGCCTTTATGTTGTAGAGTAAAGAGTGCTTTTTGGCAGATGGTTAAATATTTAAGTAGTTGGCCACAGATTTTTAAAAATTGAGATAATTAGATACTTGAAGCAGTTAATATTTATTAGTCATGAAGAGTTTGACAGATTAGATGTTTTCGTACCCACACATTCTCTGGCAGAAAAATATCCAGCAAACCAAACCAAGCCCCCTTATCTTTCATTCTACGAGTAACAAAGTTTTATATGAAACAGAAGGCATGGACTTCACAGTTTACTCAGTATGAGACAATGAAAGTAGTTACTGTCACTTAATTCAAGAAAAGGCCAGGAAAGGAAAAAAAAAAAAAAAGGGCACAACAAGTTCTCTGTGGAAATGCCCAGAGTTCACCCTGGAAAGCCCAGGATTAAAACCTGAAGACTGAATTTTCTGCACAATTTCGACTTTCACTATAAATTTCAGTGTCCCTAGCAAGATTGTAGGGCTACTTCAGTCACTGGGGATCATGAGACAACCCATTTCCTATTAACCTTTTTCCTTCTGTTGGCCTTCCTTGCAGGACAGGAGATGCATGGAACAAAGGCAAACCAGTTCTGAGGCACTCCAGAACTGCATCAGAGAGGACATCAAGACAGTGGAATCCTGGCCTCCTGTCCCCCATTTTAAGGACAGGGGGCCAAGAACTGACAGATTATTGAGGCTCCTCTAGGGGCCAGTTTCACGAAGCCTGTCCTCTTTTATCTGTCCAGAAATCTGTCTGAAAATAAGGATTGCTGTCTGTCCCACAGGCTGCCAGTACCTGTAAGTGTTCAAACAGTATCTGGGCATGGACAAAGCCTGCTTTCGCGTGGAATGTATATGTTACTAACGTATAGTAGAGCAGCCACATGAAACTCCTAGTCAGCAATCCATGCAAAGGATCCATGAAGGTACCACCAGTGTTAGACTATGTAGCTGGCTGGCTGGAAAGACACCCACCTCCGTTATATCTTGCCTCTCCTTTTTTAATAGCACCACTGAATGGTCACTGTGTGAAGTCTCTTGGCTCCTTTACACCCACAGGCAATGAAGCACCTTGGTAATGACATTTGCATCTATCCACATGCAGTGTTAGAAGGAGTGAATGCATAGGATTGACTGTGGCAGGCAGGGGGATGAGAGGAAAGAGCTTGTCTACACAGCAAGGTCAGGGGCAGACAGGAGTAGATTGTACATCTGCTCTTACGTGGTACAAACCAGTGGGGCAGGACCGACTGCCCTGCAGGCTGATCACAGCTCTGATCTGGAGTCACATCAGCACTGCCCTCAAGGAAATCAAGAGACATATTGGAAAGTAACTTTGGATACCCCCCTGTGCTGGTGCGTTGTTGTGTATTATTTGGGTTTATATTGTATTTCATTTTTATTGGGTTTTGTAATGGTTTCTTCTGTATTCCCCTGTTGCCCTGGAAAATGTATCATCCCGAAGCTTGTCCCTGCTCCTTTTCCCCGCCCATTCTCCCACACTGGAATGTAATCTAACTGTTCTATTCCCACCTTAACCCTAATTGGGTAGTGTCTTGTCCTCGTGTTTAGCCCCTTCCCCCTGGATAAAAGCCGGGAAAAGGACATGGATCGCTCTCTTGGCTGGGGGACCGGGACCAGGCTCCTGACCCCTGCAGGGTAAGGACCACAGGAGAAAGACTGATAAAAGCCCTGATTTCCCCTGAATCAAGTGCAGAGACTCTTCTTTTTGCCATCCATGGGTGCCTGCTCTCTCTAAAGGAAAAGGTTCACAGCCTTTCTGGGATCTATGGGGCCCTGAGGAAAAATCCTTCGAACTGTGGTTTGTCTCTCAAGCTAGCCAAGGCAAAAACGGAGCCGGGACTCTGAGAGAGAGAGACACTGCCATACTGGCACCAGTTTGCTCTCTTAAGGGGATGGTAGCTGGAGCAGAGCGATCTCTCAGCTACACCCTCCCTTCTTGTGATCAGCAGAGATGAACTGCTGAAATCACTGAGGAGATTTTTCTTTATCTGACAAAAATCTTTAAGGGCCATCCCTCTCATAGACAAAATGATAGGGTATTTTCCTCAACTTTTTTATTTTTATTAAAATGATTTTAGAGATATTTTTCCAGTGTCACCTTGTCTGACAACAGCAATTCATACTTTAATTATCTCATTGGCCTTGTGAGACTGTAAGAAAACTGGTAGAATTAGGAGCTTCACCAAAAGAAATATGTAGTTTAGATGTGCAAACACTCAGAAGTTTCCAGCTTTCATAAGTTTTCTTTGCTAAAAAAGCACGTTGGAGAAAATCTGTTAAAGTTTCGGTATCCTTACTCTTCAAGGGGAATCCACAATTCTTAACCCTTGAGAACACCATCAAGACTCATTGCAAACCAGAAGGTAAGAGTAGAACCCAGCAATAAAAAAAAGTCACAGACTTAAAAAAAAAAAAACCAAACAACAACAACAAATATCCCAGGATCACATTACTCACCATAAAGAAACAAAACAAAACAAAACAAAACAACCCCCCCCTCCAAAACAACAACCCACCACAACAAAAACCTAACATAAATGAACCCACATTGTTTCCTCTTGAAGTACCCAGAAGAAAAATCTACACCTTAAAAAGGTTTGACCTCAATATAGGCCATAATGTAGAAATGTGAGGATCTTGGAAAGTTGTGCTTTTCCTGGACTGAGGCCCAGATTTTGTAATATATCTTGCCTGTTACTATTTTTCTTGCTTCTTCCAAAGTAGAAAAGGCTCTTTTGAAGAAATGTGTTTTCTAGGCACTTTGATACACCAGAATTGGGGTATGTTTAAATACTTCAAATTTGACATATATACGCATGTAGTTATAACATTTTGTGAATGTGAGCCAACACTGCCTTCTCTGGATCCATTCCTTCCTATCAGTATGTTGTAAGACACTAGACAGAGCAGTGTCTACCATAACATGCAGAGTATGCACTAGGCCAGACAAATAACAGTAAAACACTCAACTTCCTGTGCCTTTACCTTTTTCACCACAGTTTTAATCAACAGCACCTGAAAGAATTTATGCCCAGGTTGAGATTGGAGGTCCAGGACACAGTGGTGGCACATCACATCTGCTTGGAAAAGGAGTCTTTTCTTCCCTTTGACCTTACTTCTCACAAGGAAATCTATCAATAGTTTCATCCAGTGACTATCAATGGTATGAGTATTCCTTCAGAGGCCATTTCCCTACCCTGACCACATGGTACTTTTGCACACTGACCTGCTATTCAGTTCCTCAGCTTTCCAGGATGAGTTGAAACTGGCTACAAGACATTAACCCTCCTCTAGGAGGCTCATGGCCTGTCACATGCATCCCTCTTTTTTGCTATCTAGAGAGTATGTATGCAAATGCTTTCCTGTGTGTTATCTCATACCAGTTGACTGAGGGCACCAGAGCAACTGAAAGACAAATTTTGATCAGTATTTTTCCTCCAGATACACCTCAAAATCCATCTAGAAGGGGGCCAGCCATACAATAATTCATGATTACGAGCCCCATTAAAATTAATTCCTGCCATATCTTATCAATCGGCCATGAGTGAAAGTTTTCCCTACTGGAACATGCATAAGTCACTCCAAATTTTGTGGCTGTGAACTGAAAGCAATTCTTTCTCCACCTTCCAATGTTTGCTCAGGTGCAGTTTGGTTTCCTCGTGGACTGATTGAGGAGAACCTGCCTCAACCAGCGAGCTGACAGGAGCCACCAACCAACTCGCACTGACTGCAAACAAAGTCCTCGTCCCAAAAGAATCTGTTACATAAAAGTGCACAACATAAAACCATCTTTGTGTTTGTGACTTACTGTAAGTCCTTAGGAGGTTTGCCTTTAAGGATGACTACATTTTTAATCAATCAGCAAGGCATGCAGTATGTAAAGTTCATGCTAGCTTGAGCGGCAGCACACTGTGTTTTTCCCCTGGTGAGCAACCCCCTCGCAGCCCCTGAGCTTTAGCTGGTGAGGTTATGCAGCCTTGCCTATTAGGACTGCTCTCAGCCACATGCCTGACTGCACTCTCAAGTCTCAGGGCCAAGAGTAAACTTTGAAGGAACCCTGCCAATTAAATGTAAGCAGAAAACAAAGTCTTTATTTTTCAGCAAAGCTAATGTGGTCAGAAATGTTCTCATGCTGCTGCTACTGATAATTATTATTTTGCATTCAGTAACGATGGCTTTTAACTCAATTTGAATATTAAATTCTGTCATGAAAATGAAGGTATCTAAAAATGAGAGCTGATCAGATTGTCATTGGTATATAGACTAAATACATTTTACTACCGATGAAAAGTGAGCTCTTCTGTGACAAATGCTTTACAGTCTTGTTTTGGGAATCTTACTGGGGGGAAAAAAAAAAAAGCTTAGATGGCATGCATTATCTACAACAGACAAAGACAAAACACTATAGAAAGGTTAGCTCAGATGAATTCTAGTAAATCCTTTATATCATTTATATCATTTCATAGACTACAGCAGGTTGCAGAAAACATATTTGAGGCATGACATACAGAATTGAATAGAATATACTTGGATTAGTTCTTGTACTTTCTCCATTTAAATATGTTTGTTTCAGTCCTCAGTTCAGATAAAATAATGTTCCAATTTCAGTGTTTAACTGCTCTGCTGAATTGTGACGCTGCCTACAATGAATCTAACATCACAGACAGACTCCAAAGGGGTCTTAACTTAAAAATGACAACATTTTCAATCCCTTTATCTTCTTTTTCTTTTCAACATTAGAAGCAAGTGGTGTACATACAACTAGAAAATTCCTTTCCAGTGCTCAAAGGGCCTTAATTGTAATCTTGCAACCCTATGAGACAGCTAAAACCTGTGGCAGAAGAGATGGTCATCTGATTGTCAGAGCTTGCCCAGAGTTTCTAGTGCAGCGTGGGCACTAGGAAAAGGAAGAAGGATATGAAAATTTCAGAATGTCCCAGACAGATGCTTGGTTGCCTGCTGCACTGCAACAATGGATTTCTTGGAAACAGACCTTGTGGGAATATATTGGATTCATTTCTCTTGGGGCCTCCTAACACCCTCACAATGGTCTCAAGTAGGTGCCAAACAAAAGGGACAACAAAATATTCTGCTTTAAAAAGCCCTTCAAAAAAGATCTGGTGAACTTCAGCTTAAAAGAGAAGTAAGGGATTCCGAAGGGATGCTTGTAATTTCTACCATGATTTCCATAATTCAATACCTTGCAATTATGCATTTCAAAGTCATCTGACAGTACCAATAAAGACAGATTGATTACTTTATTTGTATACATTGCTTTGAGACATTATCATTCAATGCTGCCAAAGCGAGTTCCATGCCAGCCCTTGGTCTAAAATTAGAGAAAGGACAAGGAAGTGTTCTTTCCTCTACAACGATCACCTAAACCCAAATGAGCCAACAGGGGCTGAGAGACCATAAAGCAGTTGGTACCAAGGGGTGTTTGCTGGTGAAAAACCACGGGACCTCCAAACAGGCCTCTTGGAACTTTCTTGAGAACATACACAAATTTCAGCACCCAGTCAGCAAAGTGTTGTAAATATTCTCTAGAGATAGGGCTTGAAATTTACCCAGAGAAGGTAACTAGGCAGGGGAGACAGACTGTGCAGCAGCATGAAGGACTCAGAGTGGTTTTGGCTTCCCAAAAAACATCATTGGTCATAACAGAAGTAGAAGGTATTCTGCATTGACTTCTGCTCCCTGCAGTTGCTCCTCTGAGAGTGACAGAGATCTCTCAGTCTCTGACCCTGCAGCTCTTCCCTGCCTGGGCAGGGCAGAAAATCTCAGCCTTGTAGCTAGACAGTGCCATTTCACAGATACTGAGTAGAAGGCAAAGGAAATAACTTTTGGCTCTTACTTCCAAAGGCAGGTTTGGCACTTCCTCACTCTCACCCGACTGCTATTGAATTCAAGCACTTGGTTAAAGTAGGGAATCTGTTTGTTGCTCTTTGGAAGACAATGCCTTCCCTATAACCCTGACCCAGCAGAGATATAAGGTACTGAGCGCTCAGCCTGCACCACAACTGCTCCATCCAGGACCATCTGTGAGGAGAGCTGACTCAAAGGAATATCCTCATCTAACTCCTCAAGTGCTCAGCCTGCTTTCTACCTTAAGACACAAGATGGGTTTGTACGTGTCTACCTCAAGTTATTTCTGTGCACACTTTATGTACGCATCGGCCCAGATCTGTGAGTGTGTGCATGGAGATAGATAAACAGATAGTCTGGAATTGTTTCAAAAGAAGGGAAACATTTCTCTTTCTTTCTTTCTAGCAGTTTTGCAATAACTTGGCCTTGGGATCTTCCAGGGAGCTGTGTGTATAAATGAGTGACACATTTGCCTGTTTTCACAGCTCCTGCCTTACATCAATTTAAGCATCTTTCCTACACCTGGAGGAGTTCAACAAACATCAGCTCACAGGTGTCACCCTCCATTGGCTGAAGGCTGGCTCCAGTGAGTCTAGCCAATATCTGCTTTGGCTATTAGCAGCCTTGGAGAAGCCAAGCTCAGTGTGTGTGGGAAGCAGGGGGAGGAAAAGATGGAAGGAAAAGGAAGGGGGGGTTACATGTATGTGCATGTGCATTTGCTGCTGCTTTAACTTTCCATCCATTTAAGAGTTTAAATACTAGTCAAGCACTTAAAAAAACATTAGGACACATTCCAGCTTTCTCTGCCAGTCAGAGGGAAAAAATGTTTGAAACCCTGCATCTCAGTACCCCAAGGGCTTTATGATTTGTTAGGTTTAGTAGTTCAGAGGATTAGAAAGACAGAAATATTAGTAGAAAAAGAAGAGGAAAAAGTCAATGTATTCACTGAAGCAAATCTAATGGGTTGCTGGGCCAGAGAAGAAAAGGTTCTACTACCTGACTGAATCTTATTTATATTTCTTGCTCCACAGTAAAAAAATAATTTCCAGACATTCCCACACCCCCCCCTTTTTTTTTTTTTTTTGCTATGCTAGTCACATTTCCTAAATCCTTTATCAACGACTGCTCTGCATATGAATGGGCTGTAATTGAACTGTCACATTCATGAAGGTCAGTAACCTTTCATTAGGAAGAATGTGTCTTTCTTGATAAATTGGAAAGTCCCTGAGGATTTGAAAGCATTTTTTTTTTATTTCATTCTTTCAGATATACCTTAAAAATCTAACACAGATCTTTCTCTCTTTTCATAGTACTCTGACAAGCCCCTTGTCTTTCTCTTTGTCATAGGCAGTTCCATGCAAAATATTCAATCACAAGCGTTCACTGTGACCCTCTTAAATATGAATTGGGAAGCATAAGCCCCCCACCCTCAACCCCTGACTTGGAATTGAAGATAGCTAATACTTCTGCTTAAAAATCCCCCAAAGTCAAAACCTTGAGATTAGAAGCTTTGCCATGTCCTTGCTTCTTCAGACTGATTTGAGTATGTACTGTAATGCGACCTAAGTCACACTCTGTTGGTGCCAGTGTATCAGTCCATCTTCTGGGTGCGTCCATTCATGTGCAGAGCTGGACAGACAAATACACCAAGTAGTGACAGGATGAGAAAAACAAATTGGGGGAGAGAATGGTGCTTAAAAAAACATATTTAGTACTCCAGACAGGTTTCAATCCCCACCACACGTTAGCTGCATGCATCTCATTCTTCCTTATATAAGGAAAAAAAGATTTTCAGAGGGTTGGTTTTGCACCTTGATCTGCACCCTGACACAGCAGGGTACTTAAAAGAAACTGATTGGCTGCCAAGTTCATAACTGCTGCCAGAAGTTCAATTCCTCCTCCAGATTCCAATCAGAAAACGTGCAGCAGGATGGGAATGTGTTGAGTTTCCCACCCTTACCAGTGCAAAGGTGCCTTCGGAAGTGTTAAAATACTACCGAGGCTTCTGGGGCAGAAGCCATCTGTTCCTGTGCCATGTTCTAGCTAGCTAAGCCTAGTGCCCATTTCCAGCCAGTTGACTGGCTGGGGACTGGCTGTCAAGGGGTCAGAAAAAAAGGTAACTTGGTGAAAATCAGCCATGATCAAGATAGAAACACCACAACAAGAAGAAGGTGAGACTTGATAAATGGAAGCAAGCATCTGGCCTTCTGTGTTAGCTATTCAAATTCTTCAAAAAGTAACTTGAATTACAGGTTTTTGAGAGCTGGCAGAAGACTGTCCTTTTATTTTCAGCACCCATAAAATTGTGGTGATTTAAGGTTAACCCCATAAGATGGAATATAGAGGAAACAGGAACAAAGCATAATTGCTAAGCAGTTTAAATACTTTGATGGTACAGGCCACACTGGAACCTTTTTAGCTGAAAGGAAAAAGGAAGCAAACATTTCTTTTGATATTTTGCAGGAATGATTGAAGAAGTAATACTTTAATTAGGCTTAAGTCACTTTTCTCAAGATTTCTCTCAAGTAGTGAATTCTGTTGGGTTCATATGCTCAGCTTTGAATGGGAATCATTTACTTCAGTACCACAGAATGGATCTTCTTACACCAGTAACAGAAGTCATAGAAAAAAAGACTCACAAAGCAAAAAAAATATGGGTTCTGCCTGACTTCCATATTAACATCATCCTTCAGCAGCAAGCGTATGTTTGAATTTGCATGGAGAAGGTCTTTATTTAAATGCTAAATGTCCTCTCATGCTCCAATTCTGCAATTCTTCTCTAGACCTAGAGTTCATGGTGAAGGGTAGCCAGAGATGCCTAGAAGCATAAATCGACCTAGACAATTCATCTGAATTCTCCCTGCCCCTGGTGAAGGTGCTTGTGATAGCTCTGTGAAGAAAAAGACCAGACTTCATCAGTGGCCAAAGGTATATGGCAAACACCACCTAGGACTTTAAAACAACAGAAGGGCCTTCCCAGACCATCACTTTCAATGCCTCTGCATTCAGACTGCTCAATGGAAGAGTCTAATGTAGAAACCCCCACTACAGTGGCATCTAAGGTCAATATGCAAAGAGTGATTCAGACTTCTAGTGAGCAGGAGCCATGATGCATCAAGGAGGCAGGACTGACTTCTCCACATGCCTGACTTCAGTACCAAGATGAATTTTCTTTCCGCTGACTGCACAGGAAGCCAAGGTCTAGCAATTTGGCAAGGTGTGCAGAATTGCTCACCAGTCTCTTGACCTGACACACCGTCCTTGCTCCTGTTTCATACTGGGTGACAGGAATACAGCTCCCAGTTTCTAACTCCCAGCATCATTGCTGCTGTGTGGAATATATAAATACATTCTTGTGTGGTGCTTTTCAGCTGTGCATCAGGAGATGACTCTGTATGGACCCCCATTTTGGAGGCAAGATGCTGACTGCTTTACTAGAGAGAGTAAGCAGAGAAGCATAAACAAGTTATATTTTAATGTAAAACACATTAAGTGTTAAGCCACTTAATGTGGTCCAAGTTATGGACCAGTTTTCCCAAGCATTGATTTGGAGACCACTGATGATTTAATCTCCTGCAATGTATTTGGGTGTGCCAGTGATCTGGAGAATGTTTTCATGCAAGTGCCCAATCATCCAGACACTTTCAGTTGCCAAAAGACCAGAATTGATTGACAGTCAAATCAATTCAAGTGGAAGACCACAATCTTTGAAAAGAAGTTACCTAAAAATAAATATTTCTGCAGATATTTTCTAGAATGCCTGTCCTAAAATGCCCCATAGGCAATAATTTCTAAGGTGTATGGTTATTTTTGTTCTCAGATAAAATGTTAATAACCAAGTAGATATAAGGCTCCTACTTACAAATCTCTGGAGAATTAGTGCTTTGATTCATGCACTTTGATCCTCTGTCCAGAGTATACTAATTTATTTCCTCACTTGAAATTGGAGGTAGTTTCCTACTTCGCAGTAATCAGATTCATACACAGCTAAACCTTTCTGTATATCAGGGAATTCAGATTCCAAGATTTCAGTAGATAGCTGCATATGGAAAAAAAGCAGAGCAGTATATCGGCTCATTGTATATATCCAGACCAAAACAATGAGACTACTCAAGCACTCCACACTGTGTATAAAATAAAAGTCATTAAGGAATTTGTTTATAAGTGTGTTAAGCATTTTCTAGGCAGGCGGTGAATAAATCCACTTTACCACTTCATGGCTTTACAAAGAAGCCCATCCATTAACATGGGAACCCTCTTGTTTGCATTTCTTAACAGCTGACATTTGTACCTTTCGAAAGAAAGTGAAGGGCATCTCATTGCCTCATTGTTTAAATCAGTGTGAAAATAATGGGGATGATAGGGAATTGGAGCTAATTTCCTTTGTCTCCTATTCAGCAGATAATGGTGGTATGTGTGGGATGCTAAAGGCCAGGCAGAGGAGGTGACCTGAAGATGACTTCATTCTTATGAGGTTTATCAAAGGCTCCTGTCAGTCAAATGCATGCTGAGAGATTGGGGACTGGCCATCTGGACCAAAGTTAATCAAAGAGGAAAAAAGGAAAGTGAGGAGGTGAAAAATCCCCCTGTCAGCTTTGTGGAAGGTGGAGGGAGAGGCAGACAGAAGAGGGAACTCTTGTGCTCCAACAGCCCAGCACCCAGACTTAAAGGCTGCAGAGTGGGGTGGAGGAGCAGCAGGGAAAGGGAAAGATACCGTTGTTTTGAAAATTCCCTGGAATGATCCCACACCAGCTTTAAGAGGCAAGCCTGAAGGTCACTGCTGCTGTTAGCCATGCAGAGCAGAGGCAGAATTGTTTCACTTGTCCTCAGAAATAAAAAGGGGAGTGACTGACTCACAGTAGGGAACCGGTGTAATATAAAGTGCAGGGTTTTCTGTCACACAGCCAGACTTCCTTTCTTTGAGTTTTGCTTCTTGCACACAGGAGCAAGAGGTACAGCTATGCCACCTGTGTGTCCTGCAGATTCAACCATACCCCACTCCTCACCTTCTACCCTCTCTACCCACTGGACTCAAAATCAGGTGTCCTGTAAGTACTACCCACATCCAAGAGATTGGCAAAATTTGCCCATAATGTCTTTTCTGTCAATACAGACCCACATACATTTTTGCTTTGTGCATAAGCTAAGAGGGATATGGAGCAGGAATTTATCAACAAACGACTTGGTTCACGCTGGGCATCACACGATGCTTGTACACGAAAGTGAAGGCACCAAACAGGTAACTAAAATACTGTTTAAATATGTGTGCGTGTGTTATGCAAAAATACATTTCTTCACCAAAGATGCATTCTGAACTAAAACACCAGAGTGTGACAGCCTGACTTCCATAACTAGCCCTGTTCAGCTGCTCAAATCAGTTAAATAAAGACATATTTTTAAAACTACAAACGTCCAGATTGTGAATCCCTCCTTCATGCTGGCAAGTAGTCATGCTAATGAGTAGTCTCCTTGACTCCAGGGGAAAAACTCTTGCCAGCAAAGGTTTCACAATCTCATCCCTAAACATTTCTGAAACAATTAACCAATGTGAACTAACTTAAAACAAAAACCAAAAAACAACAAACAAACAAACAAAACAAAACAAAACAAAACAAACAAAAAAACCCAACAACAAAAAATCCCAAACAAACAAAAAACCCACCAAAAAAAATAAAAAAAAAAAAAAAAAAGAAAAAAAGAAGAGGAAATAGGGGAAGGGGTTTTTTAAGGGCTGCAGGTTAAGGCTGAGCATTAAATGTGTTCATGAAATTAGCAGAGCAAGGGATGAATGTGCTTCCTGTTGTATACACACACACACACACACACACATGCACATGCACATGCACGCATACACACACACAGAGGCTCCTCCCCCCAGGACAGAAACATCCTAAACCAAAGAGAATAAGGACAAAAGAGTCTGGCTGCCTTATATAACTGGGTGTGGGACTTGCTTCTCCATAAGTTTCCATTCTGCAGCTTCCTCAGGTCGAGGTCCAGTCAGGCCCCCATAGAGAGGAACATATGGAAAACAGTGGCAACAAGTTCTGCTCTACCTGCAGTTTTGCTGAGCTGAATCTCCTCCAATGCCCTGTTTGGGAGCATCACTTTGCATGGCCAAGTGCTGCAAAATAGAGCTGAGAACAGTGGGAGTAGAATCAGACAGGACTTTAGAACCAAAGCTTTACAAAGAATGTAACCCAAGGAACCTATGCTGAACAGAGGACTTCAGTCGAGGATATACAGCTCTGTACATACACAGTATAATCACAACTATACACTCATTGCTTGCTGCCCTCCTATTTTTATTGAGTTTTTAAAATAGCAGGCAACCTGCTGCACACTAGGCAGCCTGAACCAGGCACAACCAAAAATGAACAAGGGTGGATCGATATCAGGACATCTAGAATTTTCTTGCTGCTAATGTCTGATGTGACTTTTGTAAAGCATGGCAATGTCAGTGAACAATCTCATAGGTACCAAGCATGCACTCTGCTTTTACATACCCCAGCCTGCACTTACTCTTTATTGAACTGTTTCATGTTTTACCTGAGTTGTGATGGCTTTAGAAGGAAGGGAGCTGATAGCACTAAGGGTTCTTTTTCAGTTTTGTTTTTATCTGCACAGCTCTAGATCTCAGAGAAATATGACTTAGAAAATGATCTTTCCCAACCCCTGGAAACAAAATGCAGCCATTCAGATCCCAAGATAAAAACAAACATCAGCATGTCTGAAATTTCTGCTGGCTATAATTAAAACTCACAAGCAACTACGACATAACTGTTTCTGTCTTTATGACATGAACCATGCAGACATTTAGAAATGGGCTGACAGAAAATTCAGCAAGGAAATTTCACAGGAAACTTCTATCCCCTGGAAAAATTAGGTATTTTTATCAGGCAGCAAGCCATTATTATAATATTTATGATTCACCCTGCCCAGTTCCTGCTGGATCTCACAGAAGGAAAAAGCTTTAGGCTTCCCTGTGTCTGACACGGATCCCTAGTCTAACACATTGGTTAAATACACAGGCATGAACATGCTGTCATCACCGTGTCCTCCTCCTTCTTGTGGGCTTGAAATAATTTGATATGCCAAATTAGACAATGCCCTGAATCAATCAGTAGCTCCACTTTTGTCAGCGGTTGAGACTATTTCCAAAAGCGGGTAGGAGATTTAGCCACCTAACCCCAAACTGATGGAAGATAAGAGACCACATTCCCGTGAAGACATTGAGAGTATCGAACTGTGCTCTTTTCCCCACACTTTCCACAACTTCCTTATTTCTAGTTAGAAATCACATAATTGTAAATTGCACAATGTTAAGTAATTTCTGAAGGACTTTTTCAACTTCTCTGTTGTGCTTCATGGTCAACAGCATGCATGCTGAACATATGCTTTAATCATAGCCACAGCAATAATTCACACGGAAACAGTTTTCCTTCAAACACTTCAGAATAGTAAGGAGTTGGGTGAGGGAAGTTACCAGCACTAATACAATTTATTAGACAAACCCTATGTGGATGCCATGGCAGGTCTGATATCAAAGGCAAAAACCTTCAGGCTTTTTACATCCCATAATCCCAATGAAAGCCTGCTTTTGCAGATACCCTGCAGTTCATGAATCACTGGCTGTAGCATACAAAATCCCCTATTTAAGTAATTACTGTACAATAGAGAAATCTGCACAGTGGCTGATGTTATATAAAATATTCCAAGGCAGTCTCAAAACAACAGCATATTAAAAAAAAAAAAAAAAAAAAAAAAAAAATCTCAACTGGAAACAATTGTCTTTCAGTAAGGCTATATAGGGAAATAGGAGATGCTGTGATCTCATCATATTAAGTCTGTCCTGAGGACTGGGAAAGGTCTGGCAATAGAGGAACCCAAGCCAGTCATGGACACTGAATGGCTTCTATCTCTAGATACTCTTTTCTATTTGTTTTAACTTGGGCTTCAATACACCCTCAGATGCCTGATTTTTACATAATTGGATGGTTCTATTATAGCCAACTTAATTTTCAATCATCAAAGATTCATCTCAAATCCATGCATTGCCTGAATAACGGGCCTGGCTTCCTGGCTTTCATTTATTCAGTGGAATGAACAAAAAGCCATGCAATACTTCCTAGAAGTATTTTTAGGAAGATACCAAGAACTCTGGTCTCAGCCATGCATCACCTTGGTAAGGGAACTGGCTTCCACATCTTCATCAGAATGAACCAAAAGCCATGGTACGTTAGAAAGACAACAAAATTTCACCAGAGTCTTATCCCTGTACTTGGTTCTGATTTATCCCCACACCTGGAAAGTTCAGCTTCCACATTCAGCAACAAGGAAGATGTGTTTTCTTTCATGAGGAGCCTTTATTTGCCTTGACTTTGGTTTCATCTATGGACGAATTACTCCACCAAAGCTTGTACCCTTCAGCTAGTCTGTAAATCAGACTTGGAGTGACAAGCAGGTGGCATTTTGCCAAGTCACATCCAGAGGAGACCAGCAATGCTCAGTCTTACCCACATAATCAGAAAACAAACAAAAAAGGATAAAGAAGGGCAGAACTGTGTTATAATTTACAGTGCATGCTGAATACGTTCAATTTCGATTAATTATAAAATACGTTCTATTCGTCTACTTAAAATTTAAGATCTGGAAAATGGCATAGCAGAAAAACAATCTGAACTGGAAAACTATCAGTACTTTAATTGCAAGACCACTGACTTTCCTCTTGCTTTCAAAGGAAGCACAGAGTTCTTCTTCAGTGGAAGCCATGGCTTTAGAAATGTTGATCTGAGTCAGACTTAGTATTTTCAGAAATCTCCTGTACCTCCCACAATGTCCAAGGCTTATTACATAATTTATTTTCTTGTTCTTGGTGCAAGAAATCTGCAGGACAGTAGGAATTTGGTTTGCAAAAAAGAAAAATTATAGTGGTCCAAGAAACAGAAGGTCAATCAACATTTTGGAAGTGCTTTATGAACTGGAAATCTTTCTCCAAAGTATTTCACTAAAGCCCAATAAAACATTACATGCAGGAAGAATTTTATCCTTTTAAATTTGGCAATGCTTTCTTCGCCAAAGAGTAAGTTTTGTTCAGATTTAATTTGCTTTCATTGCTCCTCTCAAAATCAATATAATTACTCCAGTGCAGTTTGACAGGTTCCTGAGATGATGTAAATTAAGTGACCCACAGCAACCAAGGCACAAACACCAACCACACAGCAAAAATGTGGAGGGACAGCAATTACCAGCAAAAAAGCAAAATCTGGCAAAGGCTGTCTATGTTAGGTTTGTGTGGAGCTCCCAGGCAGGCTGTTAAATCAGGCATAAGTTTTTGTTTGAAGGAAGGCAGAGCTCTGATGCAGAAGGCTTTTCTGGATTAGGTCTGCCTTTTTGCTACAAGCATCAATCACAAAGAGTGCAAGCGGTTTAAGACACAGTGAAGAGTTTGGCAGAAATTTGGACTGCCCTCTATGTGGGATGTTGTGATTCCTCCAGCTGCAATTCCCTAGGATGCATTTCACCTAGCCAACACCTGACAGGAAATATTTAGGAGGTTGTAAGTCTTCTTTAGAAGAAAATTACAGCAGAAAGAGTTCCAATGTAACAAAGAAAACATGAAAAAAACCCTTTCTCACAGTTTGTGTTCTAGGTGCCTGGCTGAAATCCTGGCTCCATAAAAAGTCTTTTACTGTGCACTTCCAGGATGCCAGGTTTGTCAACATCTAGCTAGCTGTCATATATATTTGACTTACTACGTTGCCTAGCATCATAGTCAAAGAATACTAGATTCAATCTCATCATAGAATACTAGATTCTAGCACAACCAAAGTGTGAAGAAGAAACACAGTACACACTGAGATGGTTTGCACAACCCAGTGCACCTCAGGAGGCAGCCATATAAAGGGGTCCTCATCCTTGTCATTTATTGGATTTATTTGACGGAGGCAGGGAGGGAGAACTTTGAGAGCATTTTTTGACACAGCTGATGTGTTGATTCTGATCTTATTTTTCTCTAAAGAGTTTTATCAACCCAATAGATTACCAAGATTTGTGATTCAGGGATGGCATTGCTACAGCATGATGACTGATTCATCTGCTGTAATGGAGACCCAGTTGTACCACAACTGTTCCACAGTATCTAATCAACCCTTTTCATACACATACAGGTTATTTGGAGGCTTTAATTTAAAGAACAGAACAAAATATACAGCCTTATAAAAAAGGGTAGTTGTGGCTGTCATACAGATGTTTTGCTGAAAAAAACTTAAGTCACAAAGAAAATCAAAGAGTTGGGAAAAAATGGGTACAGCCCATTCACTCCTACCATTTCATGTCAGTTTAATAAACGCATTGCTGTCAAAATTGCAGCAGTATTAACAGACAAGATAGTCAGTGTCATCTTCTCATCGTCTAAGCCCAAGAAACAGAAACAAAAGTTTTAAAAGCTAGCAGTTTTTTTCCCGAGGCATGTCCAATGCCTAATATCAGCCTTTTTCCTGTATTCCTGGTCAAACTATCAATGTGAATGAGCACTGAAGTGAATACCCATCCTGGCAGGGCAAATGAACTAAGAACCATGACTGAGGTTAGAACATAGCTTCCAAAAAAAAAAAAAAAAAAAAAAAAAAAGGCATTAATCTATATCTTTTTTTCTTGTGCTTCCTATTAGTGCCCTCCCTTCCAAAATACAGAGAATGGAAAGATCATCAGAAGAAAGTAGCAAAAAATGAAAGGAAAAAAAAAACCCACAAACCCAAACCAAGTGGTTCTGCTAATTATTTGGGATAGTCTATATAGCCACAAAAGTCAAGCAGGGATCTTTGATCTATTGTGCTGCATTATGTGACTTCAGGAAAATGAGATGGGAAGGTAAATATACGAAGTAGGATTTAGCAAGATGCTGGGTGAAGAGGGACAAAACCCCTTTTTATGGTTGTCAGGAAAAAGGAGGGTGACATTCTTATGGAGTTAGAAGGAGGTCAATAAATCATCATCCTTATCTTGAAAACAGAGCCTGTGACTTCAAAAATTAGCTCATTTATTCTGCACAATTAAATTTATTGAAGTGTGACAGAAAAAGTTTAGCAGTCGCTGATGCAGAAAGGCAGCAACAACGGAGGCAGGCAACTGACTGAATGACACAATTAGTTGATTTTCATTTTATTTATCAATATAATTATTGAATTGTATTCATCTTATTTCACAGATTTTTACCATTATTAGAGCCCAGACCACAAGGGAAAGAATTAGTTCAAATTTTCAGTCTAACTTAATGTGATTATCGAGCTGGTAATAAAAGAAAAGTTCTATAAAGTGCTACACAATCTTGTATTCAATGTCACCTCACCATCCAGCTCTGGAATCCAGAAACCTTTCACATAAAAGCAGTAAACTGAATGAGAATTGTGAATGTCCTACATTCCCCAGGTGGCAACTGAACCTGTGTTTGTGGGATCCCATCTTGATGTGATCTTTAAGGAGCCAAGGTTCTATCTGAGTTTTAAACTCAGGTATATTTTTCTTTCTTAAAAAAAACCCCAAAAAAACCTCCTAACAAAAAAAAAAATCCTCAACTAGACGAAAACCAACCAATTATTTAACAAAACCCCAAAACTCAAAAACACCCAAAACTCAAAACAAAGCCCCATTGCATCATCTTTGACCCAAGGTTCAGTAAACTTATTTGTAAATGCTGTGAGAACAGTGCAGGAATATTGCAGAAAGACTGCCATGGCAGAGCAACAGTGCATGAGTATGGTTCATATAACAAATTACCACACTGGCCATTTTGATACACACTGAAAAAATATAATTCCAAAACTTCTGACAAGTTTTTTTAAACAAAATACAATAAAAAAAATCATTTACAAATTAGAGAGGATAACAAATGTTTTTTTCTTCTTGGCCAGTCCAGTTTAGAAGCATCTAGACTACTCTAGGTTGCTCTGGCTCACTTCTTGGCATGCCTTCCTGTCAATCACAATGTCTGCTTTGGTTTTAAACTTGTAAGAGACAGAATGAGAAAGGCTGGACTTGACTCACGCACGTATTCCATCCTTGATCTCTACATACATAAGGAATCAGGCATATGTTCAGCAGTAAGCTATATAATAATTCATGTCCTTTCTCACAGGTTCAGGAAATTAGACCACATGCTATTGCAAGTGTCTAACTTTTCCAATGTTTTGAAAGATTATTTCCATTGCAAGTAGCTTATTCAGTTCTACCCTCCACTTACCATTCCATAAAAATTGCTCTGAGAAAAAGACATACAGGCCATTTTTTTCTAAATGTTGGTCAAAGTGTCATGGAGCATTGCCTAAAGCATTAAAAAATGGAAGGGATCCAACACAATTCTATTGCCATAATTAATCAGAATGAATATTATTACTTAAAATCAATGAGAGATTTTGGGTGTTAAGAGAATTCCAGAATTTCCCCGACTTAAACAATATGTTCCAGTTACTAGGATCTTGATATCTGTGTAGGCTCAGACTATATTTTGGGAATTTAGTGTGCTGACTTCTTCAGAAATGAGCAGGAAGAGAAGTTTATGACTGTAAACCATATAAATTATTAGTACTAATAAACTGGATCTCACTGGGACTATTTGACTTAACTTTGACGTTCATTATCTAAAGAAAAAGGGATAAAAAGGAAGAAAACCATTTATTTTCCTTTGTGTGTTTCTGCGGGGCAAAGCCTGGAAAGTTGCCTTTCCATTTATGAAGAATTATATGCCCCACTGGGACCTGGAGTTGATGGAAACCATTCCATAGCAGCACCATGTAGTGAACTGCCCACCTCCAGAAATACAGGAGCAGTAGATGAGCCTCCTCTTTAGTACTAGAAAAGATGTAACAAAGGGACAGGTGGGTACAAATACAGATCAAAGGACAGGAAATAATTTAAATGGTTTAATTGACTGAAGACATTACCACTGCAGTCAAGACAAGCAGAATCTTTACTGCTTTTGCTTATACTTGGCTTAAGTAGAGGAGAAGAGAATACTCTCAAGGATTAGTTTCCTACAATCTCTGCAGAACTCAGCAAGGCTCTCATCAGCTGGGAGGAGCAGAATATGAACAAGGAAATGGGCTTCTAGACCTGAGGGAGTATTCAGCTGTTAAATAACTACTATGTCAGACTTCTGTGGTACTTTTCATTCCAGTAGCCTCAAATCATCTTGCAATGAAAGACCTTTCTTGTGTTATGAGGTTCCAATCCAGGAGGTAAACATTCCTTATTCAGAGCCCTTCCAAAGAAAGGCTTTTGGACAAAAAACAACTGGATTTTACTATAATACAAATGAGAATTCTTAATTTCTCACAGAATTAGCAAGGCTGGAAGAGACCTTGAACATTATTTAGTCCAACTATCAATTCAGTGCTGCCATAGTTACCCCTAAACTTGATGCTTACTTGCCACAAATCTCTCCAATGCTTCCAGAGATGTGACTCCACCACCTCCCTGGGCAACTTTATTCAAGGCTTAGCCACTTTTTCTTTTTTTTTCTTTTTTTTAAATTTTTTTTTTTTATTTCCAATATCTAGTTGGAACCTCCCCTGGTGCAACTTAAGGCTGTCTCCTCTTGTCCTTTCTCTTGATACATGGCAGAAGTGATGATCCTCACCTCACTACAACCTCCTTTCAGGCAGTGGTAGAGAGCAATAAGGTTCCCACCCAAGCCTCCTTTTCTCCAGGCTCCCTCACCCGGCCCTCAAAAGACAGGTTTTCTAGACCCTTCACCAGCTTCATTGCTCTCCTTTGTACATGCTCCAGACCTTCAATGTTCTTTTTGAAGTGAGGTGCCCAGAACTGAACACAGATTTTGAGACATGGCCTTACAAGTGCTGAGTACAGGGGACAATCACTGCCCTGCTCCTGCTGGCCACACTATTGCTGACACAGGCCAGGATGCCATTGGCCTTCTTGGCTGCCTGGGCCCACCCTGGTTCATGTTTGGTGGCTGTCAACCAGCTCCCCCAAGTCCCTTTCAGCTCTCTCAGAGTGACAGCTCTCAAGCCACTCTGCCCAAAGCCTGTAGTGCTGACCTGGGTTCTTGTGAGTCAGGAGCAGGACCAGGCACTTTGCCTTACTGAAGGTCGCTCAACTGGCCCCAGCCCATTGATCCAGTCCATCAAGACCTCTCTGTACAGCCTTCCCTCCCTTCAGCAAACCAACAGTCCCACCTAACTTGATGCTGTTTGCGAACTAACCAGGGATGCACTCAACTCCCTTGTCCAAATCATCAGTAAAGATGTTAAACAGGACCAGCCCAACGCTAGTCCTGTGGAACACCACTGGCAACCTGCTGCCAAATGTATTTAGTTCCATTCAGCATCACTGTGCCAGTCCATCCAGCCAGTTTTTCACAAATTGGACTGAGTAGGTCAAATAAAGTCACCATAAAATGGATGACATAAATCCATTTTCCCCTACCCACTGCATCCTTGCAGGGATGCCTGCTATCCTGGTTTCACTCAACTCAGCCCACCTTTGGACCAGAGCAGTCCATGCATAACCAGTCTTCGTCCTCATGAAGCTACTTCTTCTCATCCCAAAGACACTGAACTATGAATCTGATTCTTGCTTTTATTCATTATTCCCCAGTCTTCCTGCTGGAAGCCTCTTTAACTAAGTGGTTGCTCCTTCCTGTCTGCCATACCCTACCTCTTCTTTGAAGTCACCTCCTTCTTGACACTTCATGGATAAAAAGGGTAGAAGGAAGCATCTTCCTGTTAAAAGGGTTGCGTCAACTCTATCTTATTACGAAGAAATATAATCTCTAAACTGAAGTTAAATAAAACAGACACTGTCAGGTGAACCTTGGCATTATCCAATTTATTAATTTTTCAGTTGGGAAACAGGAGCCAGGAAAAATCTAAGAATAAAAATTAGTGTGAGGCCTCTAACTTCCTCGGTGCCTTGCCCAATATTCCAACTTGTCTGGTTTATAGGGCATGCCATAAAAATTTAGATGAGTCCATTTTAAGGTCTTCAATGACCTGGAAATGGTCAGAGATCTTGCCCGCTCACCACTCACAGGAATGTTGTACCTGTGCATATATAAAGCATTGGCCCTAATTCATCTGAAGTACAACATTGCGTCTTAAAAATGTCAAAAGCCTAGAGGATGCTTTTCTCCACCCACAGCAATCAACAATGCTTTGTTTTTCTCTCTATTTCTCAAAATAAAAACTTCAGTAGGCCGGTTTTGTTCAGGGATTATTTTGATTTTTGACTGATTTCACAGCCTTCCCAGTATAACCCTGTGGACTGCTGTATAACCACCAGCCTTTGAGCTGACTTTTCATTCCAAATCAATGTTTTCTAAATAATTATTTACCAATGAACCGTTTGTAGAGGCCCTATGGCAATGTTTTCCTCCCCCTTCCATATGCAGAATCATTACTCAAAAGGGCAACGTGCCTTAGGTTTCCAGACTGTTCACCAATTCATCTTTTCTTAAGGCCACATTATGCATATGCATAAATGTGCAGCACCAAATCTGGAGGAATTCTGTCCAACTCTTCAGAGGAAACAGATTAATTGAATACCATCAGTGAGAACAAAGTGCAGAGGCATCCTGAGTGTGTGGAGTTCCTGAACCTCTCCTAAGCTTTTCAACTAGCAGGGGTCAAGCAACAGTAAATAGCAGTTCTGAAAAGCACATGAAGCAGTACCATGAAATTTCATTTTTCTATATACAAGTTTTCTTATCCAAAAAGTGAAGATCTAACAGCCAGCCTGAAACATTCAGCATTCTGGTGCTCCAGGAGGCTGCCAACAGGAATTGTTACAGACCTGAAACTGGGCAAGCAGGAGGAAAGGGAGAGGATCACAGAGGTGAGTCCATGGCACAAAGAAGCGTAGTCAAAGTGTTAGAGTTGCACAACATTTTAGTGTTTCAGTGACCCACTCCACATGGTTTCTGCTGGATTGGGTAACTCGGACCTGCTCTGAATTCAAACACAAAATGAAATTTCCTTACAAGAAGGTTCAAGTGCTACAAAAGATGGCTCAGTTCTGTCAACTCCATCTTTCCCACCAGTGTTCTGCCCACCAAGTTCTTTGCAGTGTCTCTCAAATTATAACTAGCTCACCATGACAGATCTGACCTTCACCTAGGCTGAGTTTAGTTGGTATAGGGGCCGGTTGCTGCTCCTTCAAAGCTCGTAACCTGGACATGGCAGTGGGCTGTATGTGTAAGGGACAATAATTAGAACTGACACATGTTAGAGCGAACAGGTAGAAGGGCCAAGACTTGAGTTCATGACTCTTCTCCTTGGCTCTGATGAGACTGTGCAGAGTAGGATCTGCTCAGGGCTTGTGCCACCACTTACACAAAGTTTCACAATGAATGAGACAGATGATTATGGTTTTAAGTCAGATCCTGAAGAAAATGGGGAATAAACTGTGGAAAACAGAACATTGAAATTCTCTGGGGGAACTGGTGTTTTGTCCTGTGTTTAACTGCAAACAACATAAATCTACAGAGGTCAAAGAAAATATTCCTTCTTCCTGGCTCTCAAAACCTTTGAACCCACCAGTCTAAGGTTAAACAAAAAACATGAAAGGAGTGATTAGAATAAGGGAGTAGGTCAGTTCATGGACTTCAGAAGAGGAAATGTTGTATCTAACAGCTATTACTTGCCTTTATACTGTGTAAGATGTGAGGACACTTGGGCTTCCTCTTTGCATTTCAGTCACCAGAAGTGGGCGGCCAGCAGAGCACCCTGTTGCTGAGCAAAGAGCTCAGCAAGACAAGAGTCGAGCTCTCCACAGCCGTGTGTAGTGGGAAGGCAAGGCAAAAGTGGAAAGCAGTCCAGACTGGTTATAAGGATATTTATTTTTCCCCTGAGGACAACCAGACCTGCCCAGAGATCGTGCAGCCGCCTTGGAGGTTTTCAGGGCCCACTTAGATGAAGCTTTGAGTAGCCTGGTCTCATCTTATTGCAGATCGTGTCTAGAGCAGGGTGTTGAACTGGAGACCTCCTGAGATGCTTTCCACCCTAATTATCCTGTGATCATACTTCCTCTGATGTTGTTTGGTTATTAACTGATCCTGTATCAGAAAAGGAAGCAGCTCTCTAATTGGTAGCAAGGACTCAGTCTCAGTATTGGAATATTTGGGTTCTTCTGCCTTTTGTAATGGCCAATTAAGTACCACTACAATTATATTACAATTGAGATTACGCTACAAACGAGATTACACCTAGATGTCTAACACCTCTATTTTAATATCCAGTTTTGACTTCAGTGTGTCAACAAGCCAGTACTTTTCAGCACAGAACGTCTGCATGCTGAATGTACAACATATAGTATGGTAATTTGATATAGTGACCCATAATAGGAAAAAATACATACACACAGGAAATTAATCTTCATCTCCCGGAGCTGTTCAAACATCCAAGGTTCCATCGGACTCTTCCAGCTTAGCGCCATCTTCTTTTGCATTTCTAGGGGATGAGAACATAAGGAAATGCCATTCCTTTTACAGCTAAATCGTGCTATTACTGCAGCTACTTCTGAGATAATGGTACTGTTTGTTCTCCTAGCAGCAACTTTGAGATACTCAGTCACATATTGCTCAGAAAAAATACAGAGAAAAAACAAGCTGAAATTTTGGGGGAGACCTTAATTATGAACATATAAGGATAAGTACATTTTTCTTCATTAAGTCCAAAATGTCCAGCCTGTACAACACAGCAAGAATTTCTAACCCTTCTCAAGTAATGTCATTGATGCCAGATATTTAGTGTAATGATTTCAGCAGTGAATGTCAAATATCTCTCAAATATTTGCATGCTTCTTAGCTCCTAAACTGACAAGCTTTAATTTAAGCAGATACAAGTGAAATCTGCCATGGCACATGTTGGCTAAGATATTTAAATTATACAGGCCACAATGAGAAAGACACAGAGCACATGCAATCCTCATTAGAATCAATGTGGCAGGGGCTCTTCTCCTTACAGTTATCTAAACAATAAATTAATCAAAAACTTCTCAAAAAGCCCAAGCACAAAACTGTTCAAGATGTGTGGGGAAAATGCCACAGTCTCGCAATCTGCTCTTCCTGGAAAAAATGGCAGTCCTCTCTTTTCATCTTCACTTCTCTTTTCCCTACAGATCTCATGTGGAGTATATAATACATTACCAAGCAAATGGGGCAACAGAAAGTGTGAGGACATTAATTCCTGCATCATACCTTTTTGCAAGCTCAATAGACCCCAGCAGTGTAGGTAGTGGCAAACTGAACTGTGGGGCTCCTCAAGTTGCTGGAAGAATTATCTGCTCTTTCCAACATGAGTGCTTAGTATGTCATACCTCCCTCAGTCCATTCTCTTGCCCTTAGCCCATCCTCTAGGGATACAGTAAGCTTCATGGGACAGAGACTACGCCCTTTTAAGTTTACTTTTCTCCAGAAATCACTTCATGCCAGCCTGTATCTTTCTGTCTTCTCTCCCCCACCTCAGCCTTTTGAGCTGTTGGCACATTTCAAGCCAGCTACTATAGGACTAGAAGATAAAATCCACAAATCATGTGAAAGTAAGAAGGGAGGAAATAAGTGTAGTACTTTTAGCAAAACAGACCTCTAAGAACACTTTCACCATATTTTCAGTCACCAGAGAATCCACAGTGGAAAGTATTCTGAGGAGTTTCCCACTGCAGACAAACCTTGGAATAGAGCTCATACCTTCTTAGACACAGGTTAATCCAGTCACAAGATCCAAAGCCGTAGAAAACCAGGCTTCTCCTTTGCCACCCATTAATTCCAGCTATCAGACCCTAACTCTAGGCCTGCTTTTGTGTAGAACTAATTGTTATCTCCGCCTGTCTGTTCAAGTCCATGGAGGACAAAGGAGTGGATCTAAACCCACAGTTAGGGGCACACATTGCCATTTGGGCAGGTGGAGAGGCCTGATAGCAAAGCATCTTCTGTTCCTCCTCTAACCACTCAATTTTCCTCCAGAGCAGTTACTGAGGCACCTTTAATTCATGTGCTGAGCATGTCCAGAAATATAAATGTTCTGTCTACATTGGGCCAAACTTCTTGGAGTCATCCTACTCCAGAAGGCATTTGGGACTTATGAACTAGGTCCTCTAGTGCTGACAATCACTCAGCACATGGCTGGTGGAGAGGAGAAAGTCCTATTGAATCTGTCCTGTTAGGCAGCCAGCAGCAGCTCAGTTGCCAGGGTTTAGCAAGAGTGCACAGAGGGTACTCTCCTTTTGGGATCTGGTCACTTTCTGCCCCAGATGTCTCCATCCCAGGTAGCGTTCAGAATTATTTTCTCGGTCGGAAGCCAAGGGAGCTGGGAATAACAGATGATGATGATGACTAACTACAAACATCCTGTCAATGCCCTGCTGAGATGATCAGCCAACACATTTCCATCCAAAGATAAGTGCGTAAGAAAATGGAACATGCCAACCTCTCTCCACTGACGGAAGAGGCAACCTAAACCATTAAACGTCTCTCTCACAGGTAGCTTTACAATCTGTCCTTCAGACTTCAAAATATGCAATTAAATCCTTTAAACTTGCAATAATTTTATTTTTAATAAATAATCCAGACAAACTTGTTAGATTCAGTTTGGATAAATTTCAGACTCAATAAATAATGTTCACATATTTACATTATAAATTTATTGCAGAATTTCAAGCCTTACTTTTTAGACACCAAATGCTTTTAGTAGAAAGCTTTTTAGATAATAGGATCTTTCTTGTATTATGCATTCATAAATTTCTTTCAGTGATAGGGGTGAGTTGAAAGATCAGTTCAACACTGCTGATTAGTTTCTTAATTAAATTATTGTGTTCAAAGAAGGATAAATAAATACCGGTCACAATTTAGAGAGAAGCAAAAGTGGGTCACAGAACTTGAAAAGGCTGCCCAATGAAATAAAAACAAGAAAATATTGCATTTCTCTCTCTAGAGAAATGTTTTTGCAAGTGGCTAGTGTGATTTTTATCCCTCTCAAGAAGTGGACTGGAAATGCTGCACAGAGCTATCATGAAAAAGGGGTCAATCAGGGGTGTTTTGTGAGGTGGGGAATGAGATTTACAGCAACATAATCATTTGGCCAGTTCATCATTAAGCACTACACGTGTCCTAAATTAGGAGAGCATGAGGCGGGTGGATACATTATGCTGTTTCACGGGAAGCAATTTAAGCAAGTTGTTCTTGTTCCAGTTCTTTGAGACTTGACAACACATCTCTCAGGAATCTGTAAATCATCAGCAGGTGATATTGTTGGCTGTCATAGCAGAGACAGGCAGAGCCAGCTACAACTTTTACCAGGCTTTTTTTTCTGTTTTTGTTCTTAAAATTCTCCTTTCCAGGAAGCTGCAAAACAAACCACAAAACAGTCAGTAAAATAGGACAGCACAAAACAAAATTCCAGAGATAAGAGGCATGCTGAAAATATAGTCTTTGACATCTGTTTGGGAGGATTGCTGAGTAAAATATCAGTCCTTTACCAGATAAACATACATATGCCTGCTCTCTCTGTTCACCTATGTAGCCTGTGTCAGTGCAGTATCTGAATGCCCTGTGAAACACCAATGAATGTACCCTCACAGCACCTTTTTGGGGTATCAAAATATAGAGATCAACAGACTTCTCTGAGGGCAGATGTAAAATATACAGCAGAGAAAGTCCCCCATAATTCTGGTTCCACATAACCACAGCAGAAGCATCTATGTTGCAGGGACCCTTGTCTATCTGGTACATAAAAGGTTGTTATTGGATTACTTCTGTGGCCACTGAGGAGGAAAAAAGATTTTCATCAAAGACAACTGTGTTGGACCTGAGGGGAATCTTCTAACTACAGAGAAACTAAGTACTGGGACAGGATATTCACAGCAACATTTGTGACTTGTCCTTAAAATGGGTTTTTGAAAAAGGACTGATAAATAATCCTCAGGAATGGGTCTTTTGAAAGATGGAATTGCCCTGCTGTGTTCTATGCTATGGACACGACAGCCTAGGGTATTATCTAGTTTGTTTTGCTGTCTTTAGCTTTGCAATGCATATCAAGACTCAACTAGTAAACAAGTAGTGGTTACATTTATTATCACCATGGTAAAAGAGAAATGGGTTTAAGTCTACTGTGTCCAAAGATATACAAAATTATATGGCTCATGAAGTTACTAGAATAAACCAAGAAGCTACAGAGGACTCGGGACAGGCTCTCTCAGAATGCTGAAGCACATTCAATGGAGCACGAGGGAACATCTCCATATAAAGAGACTAGGGCTTTGACACGAACTATAGGGAATATGTAAGGTGTGCTGAAAAATAAAGTAACTTTCAGGAATTCTCTCAGCAGCTGATCATTCAAGAATCTATGAGATGGAAAAGCAAATGAAATGACCACATCTGCGTGGAAGATGAGATCTTATGGGTCCAACCCAACCCAACCCCTTTTTCAATTCAACAGAGCACTTCCATCTGACTTCAGGAGCTTGGACTTGGCTTCCCCTTTATGAAAAGTGACCCAAACTTCATATTTTATAAGGGGTTGAATTCCTAGGGAATGCCAAGAAATTTAGCACCCTCCAATGGAGTCTCTTGTTACAGCATACTTGCGTGGGATTTCTGAACATCTGGAAGCCCATCCTGACCCAAAGTCATGGACAAATAGTGGCTGCACAGATGCAGTCAGAGGGCTCTCAACTTTCTTTATGTGTAGTCAGCAACTCACAGTGACCAAGCATTAAAACTCAGATATTACATTTCTGAACTGGGCTTTCTGGTCAAAACTCTATCTGTGCATAACCCCAGCCATCATTTTGCAGTGCATCTTCCTCCCCTTGCTTGTTTGAATGAGGTTTTCCTCTGCCCTCTATATAGAGATAAAATAATTGAAACAGCCGACATAAAACATGTGTTCTGAATTATTTGTTTTCTAGAGGATTAAAAAAAAAATCAAAGAAGGAAAAAAGGAAAAAAAACCAAAAAAACAAAAACAAACAAACAAACAAACAAACAAACAAAAAAAACACAACAAAAAAACCCCTAAGCATACCTGCCTATCTATGCGGCAGAAATGGAGAGGATCTGGGAACAAATACAGTCTGGTTCAAAACCATGGTTTGCATTCTGTGAGGAAAATACTTGTTACATCATGTAGGGGTATGTGAGTTTTCTATAGATTAAGCAAACACCACCATATGCTGCAGGAAAAAAAAAAAAAAACAAAACAAAAAACAAACCCTGTGCATGTGTAGAGATACAGACATCTGTCTCCTTTTGCCATTTCTAACAGCATGCAGAGCTAGAGTTCATAGCAGGATCTGGCACTGAGGAACCAACACGTGTATCTGAATGTGGCCCTGCAGAGATAGATACATTTGTTTCTATACTCATACTGCATCAGAGGTGGAATATGCAGCTCATTTCTTCTCTTTTGGCTAAGCTGGAGAAGGCTCAAATCATGAAGCCCTGGCAGCATACCACCCATCAGGGCATTCCCAACATAAGCCTCAAAATCTCAGAGTAGCCAAGCTGCAGGTATATACCTGAGAGTTTCCACAGTCCAGCTCACCATGTTACAGGATCACAGCTGTGATAACTTGATCTTCACTACATTCTAGGGAGAAATCCAAGTCAAAAGCTTTTCAGGCCTATATTCCTCACTTTTCTGTTCATGAGAGAGACCATTTTTATGTGGCCACAGTATGTTGCATTTATCTGAAGATTATGTCCAGCTGTTGCCTTTCCAAATCTTTTGATACAGTGCCTGTAGATGTTCACTAGCCTGTCAAGGATAAAATGAGTACAGGGGAATCTTGGAAAGACTTCAAGCAGAGAGGAACCTAGATCATAATAACATGATATCAAGTGCAGATAAGGATCCAAACTTATCTACGGCCTGGGGTTTAGCTGGCCCCTTTCTATCCACAGCATTGATCCTTACAAAAAACCTAAAATTTTACACATGCAACTTCTGTGACATTGGCCATTGAGGATCTCATGCTGGTTTTGGTAAGTGCTGGGAAAACTGGCCTTTTTGGCATAGAGCTATTACTTTTGCCTCTGGGAAGCAAAGAAAGTAAAAATAGGTCGGTAACTACAGCTCAAGAGACAGATTTACATGGCCCATGTAGATAAAAAATTTGGCCAGGCTTCTTTTATTTCCAGTTGTTTCATCTTTATAATATCTTTTCAGCTTTACATTAGAGATGGTCCTTATGACAGAAATCAGCCTCAAATCCAAGGCTAGATGTGGAATATCCTTTACGTAGACCAACCCTTTTTAACCCAATGTCTGCCCTTTACAGAACTTAAGCTCTGGTTCAGAACCAGACACAATTTCCTCTATTAACAAAACTTTAGTCTTTTTCTAAGTTTGCTGGCCATTAAGCATTTTTCAGTTTCATTATAGCCTGGCTGTCTACATGTGTTCTATGGTCACTTCTAGAGAACACATCCTGAGTTGGTATATACTGTTCAGGAAACAAAGGCAAATATTAGTTGTCTAGTGTGACATAACCTTATAAGCCTTTTGCAAGCCCACCTCCTCACCCTTCTCCCTCTAAGGCCAGAAACCTGTTGCTACAGATTTTCGGTA
Organism: Hirundo rustica; assembly: GCF_015227805.2. Taxonomy (NCBI): domain Eukaryota; kingdom Metazoa; phylum Chordata; class Aves; order Passeriformes; family Hirundinidae; genus Hirundo; species Hirundo rustica. Next base: position 92,843,218 of record NC_053450.1, read on the forward strand.
CTCAAGGCTGAAATCAGGCATCAGAGTGATGAGAGGAACATGCAACAACACAAGTGCTCTCTGCTCACATGATGAGAGCTACAGAGGGGTCTGCCAGCATCTCTGTCCCTGCCTTGACAAACATTGCTGCCTGGTTATTGAAACCACTTGCAGATCTCCCCTCTACTCACATGATGAGCAAATCCAGACCACTGACTCAAAATCTCTATGCTCTAGGATCTGCTTCCTTCCTGTTTTAACAAAGATAATTTCAGAATCTAGTAGCTAGAAAACTCCCAGTGTTCAGCACAAATTGCTTTAAATCCCAGTGGAAAATAGATTCTTCCATTTCAATAACAGAGTTTGCTTAGAGAGCTGGCAATTCAGAGGAGACTGAGCCATAGCTTCTGCCAAGCCTCAGCTACACACCACAGCAGCCTGGGCAATGAGTATTTATTTTTTCCCATAGGGGTGGAATTGAGACATCACTCATGTTAATATGTTTCCCCATGTTTTAAATGATGGCTGCTAAAGAGTGTCTCCCACACTTCAAGAAGCTGAGTGCACATGTTTGTCTAGTCATCTGCTCTGGGAAATTTGCATCAGGTCATGTACTTCCAACAATTGGATACTCATGCTGGCCTTTAAAACACAAAATGTTCTCCTAAAGAGATGGAAAGGAGAACCCCAGTAAAACATCATAGATGGGATTTATTCTCCTCCAGCACCTGGCATCTTCCTCAGTAGTTTCAGTCATCTGCATGCATAAGCCCACACTTACAACCATCCATTGCTGACCAACAAACTGTGGGAGAAGTGGGATTATTCCTTGTCACCCTCAGCCCAGTAAGCATCATCCTTCTTAAGTCACTCAAGTCCAATACAGTACAACGACTCAGGTCTTCTTTACAGACAGGGATTGCTGTTGCAACCCTAGAGGAACCAGATGGATTTCCTTTCTTCTCAGGGGAAAATGCCAGCACCACGAGGAGCCTGTCTTCCCCAAAGACTCAGGAGTCAGCACAGTAGTCAGCAAGAGCCAGAAGTTTTCTACAGAGCCCCACACAGGACGGCCACTAGGATTTAACAGTGTCCAACACAGGCAGATGTGGTGAAAGAAATCCAGGTGCTGCCAAATTGGTTGCGGTTGTAACAGCATCTGAAGCTGGTCAGCACTCTGAGGGGGTCTTCTCACACCTTTTCCTTAATCTGAGTATCCCAAGCATGACAAAGGGGTTAGGATCTGCACAAATGTAAGTCCAGGCAACTGCAAACAAAGAGAATGCAAAACCTGGAACAGAAAAACAAACAAACAAACAAACAATCCTTGCCACTCCTTCCCTACCTCACCTTTCAGCTGTTATGGATTCACATGCTAAGGAGCTCCCAAACCTTCCCTAAGTCCAGCAGTTTTCAGTGCTCAGCTCCAAGTCCTGAAGCATTGCTGCTGGCTCCCAGGAGATGCTCTATGAGGGCCACATGGGGATGTCATGGCCCAATGCCATGCTCGGGAGTTTCCCAAGAGCTCTACTCCACTTCTGGGGGCATCTGTCGGATAGAATAGGATGCCCCACACCACCCTCTGTAAAAGCTCTCCTCCCCTCCCAGAAGCCTTCTGAGAAGGGGTAGTTTTCCCCTCTCTTCAGAACTGAAGCAGGCAGAATAAAGCACCTTGCTGATCACCCACAGCTTTCCTAACAAAACAGAACATGCACTAGCAGAAAAACAAAATAGCTACCTCCCCTTACAGCAAATTACACAGCTTTGTCTGGCATATTTTTCCACTCTAAAATCATCCCAAGAAAGAAAGCAGTAAGTGGCACCATCAGGGGGCTGGGAACAAGTATCAGAACAAGTTCCACCATAAAGCACTTTTGTAGCCACCGATATACATGCAGTGATGAGGACATAGAAAAACCCATGAGGGAATCAACCATTTTCTCATCAGAGAAGGACTTGAATGTTGTCCCTTCAATAAGGGTAGGGGCCACACAGTGAGCAGTAAGGAGAAAACTAAATATTGAGTTGCTGCTCAGTAATTGAGCACAGCCCATGCTGTGCATGAAATAAGGCAGAAATGAAAGGGAAGAAAATAGCAGAAGCATATGTAATTAAATGCTATGACAGAAAAGCATTCCCACAGGGACTAACAGAAGATACCAGAGGTAGCTGGAGTTCTGGGACTTGCTGACTTGAAATTGTCAAACATATGCATGTATGAGTGTGTCTATATCTGTGTATTCCAGCTGTTCATGTGGGATTGCTCCATGCAGAAGTCATCTACATAAAATCAGTAGCCCAGTCCCTTAAGAGAATGCTAGAGGTATGGGAACTGAGGCTAGAAGGACAAGTGTCAGAAGTCCACCAACAAAAAGCTATGCAGAAGACCAGAGTGGTTCCTTATACTGTTCATGTACATATATAATTCCCACTAGTGAGGAATTTGTGAGTAGCAGGATACTTACAGCCAAGTTGCAGGTTACCAACTAGAAAACAGCATCCTTGCCTTTGCAACTCTGAGAGCATCCTTTAATTAATTTCTTTTTTAATGTGAATGCATTCAGCTTTTGCATGAGCAGTGGCTGGAGTAGGAGAAATTCATGATACCCCTCTTCTAGTAGATGAAGTAGGAAACTGGGCACCTACCCATCATTTAGACCTCTCTCCAGAACACTGTTTGCCTGCAGATCATTGATCAAAATTATAGTTTTTGATCATAGATCAAAAAGCAGTTGTTCCAGTTCTGGGACAGGCTAGAGAATGAGGCAAGGCCTGGGTGGAGCTGGAAAAAATGACAGCAGGCAGCAGATGGGAAGTGGAGGTAGCCCAGAGAGGAGAGGCAGTGGAAAACTATCTTAGAAGGTAGCAGCTGGGATGAGAGGGGAAATGGTTACTTTAAGGGAGAAAGAAAAGAGAGAGCTGTAATGATGTTCACTCTCATCACTTTACTGCAACATACAAAAAATAACGTGGAAAAGGAAAATCAGAAGGCAGCCTTTTAACTTCTCTGGTTTCTGGCAACCTGGGAAACCTTGTTCTCATCATTAAAATAATGACCAGCCTACAGTATAGCAAGAGAGGAGGGTGCCAGCCACCTCTCCTCCAAAATGGACCAAAGCTGCCAGAAATTTTCCCACTGGTTTGGGCCTAAGGGTGCCACTAAGCCGATTGCTAATCTCTAACACATGCCTTGTCTCAGCAGTCTCAGTGGGGTGAGGCACAAGGGTTTTAATTTCTGCTTTACATCCTTCCCGCTAACGCCCAGCATGCCTCTCCCTTCACCACATGGCTTTGCGACCTCTCCTTCTACTATTTTCCGCCTTCTTTTTCCAAAAGTCAGCCTTAGGGCCAGGAAAGGTGGTGAAGCACTGTGCGGGAGCAAAACCCAAACATGGCTACTTAAAGCAAATATTATTTTTCAACTGCAACTGAAAGGCTTTTAAATTTCTCTCCCCCCCGCCCCCCCCCCCCCCCACCATCCCGCCCCAGTTTATTTTTAGAACAATGGTAAAACAGAAATACTGGAGGCCTCAAGCAGTTTCCTGCTGTGCTATTGATTTAATTTATTTCTTTAATTTGTTAAAACCTCACAAAAAAATGTTATTCTTTGGAGACTTTGCTAACCCAAGTTTTGCATATATTATTTGCTGCAAAAGATTAATGAGGTAGCAAAGGCATTTTTTAATGGATTCCCTTGGTTTTCTCTCACTCTCCATCACTTTTTTTTTTTAAACTCACACCACAGTGCAGGTCCACGAATCTGCTAAGCGCTCTCCACAGAGAGGATACAGGGTATAGGAAGAAAGTAAAAAGCCTCTTTCACAACTCCTGCCCTTCTCTGTCCCCACTCAGAGATGCCGTGCTAGCCAGAGCTCTGCACCAACCTCTGGCAGATCCAACGCCTCCACAGCCCCGTCCTTTGTGAGGCTCCCAGGGAGTGGAGGGAGCCAAACACCCCGGGTTTACAGGAAGGCTGCGCGTGTGACAGCGGCTAATCCTACGCATAGCTCAGAGGTGCCGTCAGCGAGCCTGGCGGTGCACAGAGGCCCTTCTCTTGCCTCACTGAGAAATCTGCTGACACTCCCAGAGACTCTTGGGGAGCACTTTGGATCCTGGCCCCAGAAACCTTCCCATCAACCTGCTCCTCTTACGGGAACTGAGCAATGCCTGAAGTGTGGCAGCAGTAGACTTCTGCGGTGGCGGCTAAGAATCAGACCTATTTCTCTTTTTTCATCCAGAATAACCAGGCTATTTGTCAAGAAGACACACTTGCTTAGAGGTGTCTAAATACTTTCTCTTCCAGCCCATGCTCAGCCTCTATTCCACAGAGTACAGATTTTGCCTAACAGGAGGTGAAACGGAGAGAGAAGAGGAAAACAAGAAGTGAGGGAGCGCAGGGAGAGTGGGTTAAGATACTGGGGTCAGGGCAGAGAGATATAGCAGGTTCTTTGTGATAGCTTTGGAGATAGGGCAGGTGTGTGATGGGGCAAAGGTATGTAAAAGGGAAAAGAAGTCACAACACCCTGCTGCAGAAATGAGAAGAAAAAAGGTGAAAGTCTCTGGAAAAGCAGCCAACAGAGCAGCCACACAAAAGCAGCCTCACATGCAAAGCTGATTTTTAACCTGCATGGACCAAAAAGAAAAGGCAAGCAGCCACTCTTCTAGATTGTCTCCCTGACTTTTGGGAAGTCTGCCCGTTGCTTTAGGGCTAGAGACTCCCATGTGCTGAAGAACTGAAGACAAATACCCTTCAGCATGACTGCAGCCAGGCCACTCAGCACATCACCCCACTCAAACCTCTTAGAACAATTTGGAACTCTGTCCAACTTGACCCATCAGAGAGAATACACAGCAGGAACTGGGTCGGGGATACTAAGCATGATATGATTACATTTAGGGGAATCAGCTAGTGGTCCAAGGGCCATGTACAGTCTATGGGACAAATCCATGCATCTCAGTATCTTTTTTTGCCGTAGTCTTAACACTAACAGTGTCAGGACCATTGCCAAACATTTCTGAGTGTGCCACTTGTGCAGCACTGAGCCTGATAATCTGCACTTTTGCCTGAATCACAGTGTGTCAGACATGATCAGCCAGATTTCTACAGGTTCTATTCTGCACTGGTGCCACACAAGCGCAAATGTTCTGTACGAAATACAGCTCCTGCAGTGTGCCATTCCGGTGAACACCACCAGCACATTTTTCTCACCCTGTCTTCTTTTTCCAAACAGAAAGAGCAAGGCAGAGCAACAGTGCAGGAATAAGGAAATGACATGAAAGTACCTGTCTGGAACAGCCAATTTAAAGACAGTGACACATAATAAATAACCCCGAAAACTGAAAAATGGGGCTGCCATTCTCTTTCACACCAGAAATGTCATAAACCACAAAAGAGACATGCCAATCATTTGAGCCCCCCAATGAGAAAAAATTTTATAGCACCATATTTCATAATTTCTTTTGCTATCTAGAGGGCTCAATTCCCTAATCTGTGTCTGCCTCTGCCTCCCAAGTTCAGACCCACTGCTTCAGGTGCGTTCACATCACTGGCCACCCACCCCCAGAGGCACCTAGGGCCCTCCAGGGCACATAAAACATGGCTACATGCAACATGCTTAACGCTGGGATGCAAAGGAAGGACTGCTGAGAGAGGCAAACCAAAATAATAGCTCAGTTATGATTCAGACTAAGGAACAAGATCAGCTGAGAGGAAGTGTCCCTTGTGTATTCAGCAAGTTTTGGAGGCAACATTGAACTCAGTGCTATCAGACAAGGTAACTTGGAGCTAATTAGGGCATTTTTAGATGAGCTACAAGCACAGCCCTACACCCTCTTGGGCAACTTTGAAAAAAAACATAAACATTTAGTTCAACCAACAGAATTTTACGTGTACAGATGTAGCCCTAACGCCTTTGACTGGATTGCTCAATATGTCATGTTGATCAAAAACTCAACAGGATTCCCATTTTGGATTTCTTTGATTTGGTTTTTCATTTGGTTTTTTAGTGGTGATTTTTTTTTTTTTTTTTTTTTTTTTTTTTTTTTTTTTTTAAATGGGATTACAAGTGGTAAACAATACCACACAGATGTGGTAATGGCAGTTAAATAATCCCATACATAGCAAAGATTCTTGCATACATTAATTTAAAGTAGGCCCGAGGCAAGCCAAATATACAAACAATTAAAAATCTGTAGGCATGCCAGAAGAAATTTCAGGCAGCATATAGGCCCAAGAGAAAATACAGTGAAGATTAAAAATATTATTAACACATATCTGGAGGTAATAGTATTTGATGAATTTCTCTATGAATATTTCTGTGATCTTGACAATTCCGATAAAAAGGACTGGACTGACATTTTCCACATTTAACTACAACAGTCCAATCTATAGCTCTGCAGTAGGGCTTAGTATCTGCAATTTAAACTGTTGCTGAGCCATCTTCCTTTGTTTTGTTACACAGTAATTAGATCCACCTCGATCACTCAGTTCATGACCAATATTTCTGTTTCACTCACATCCCAAGACAACTTCTGTTGCCCTTTTCTTTATTTTTTTTTCCACAAAAAAAGCTTTTTCCCCCTCCTGAAAGTTGTAAGCTTTTTGTTCCCATTACAATCTTTGGCATGCAAAGCAGGTGGCATCAGAAAGTGCAAATGCTCCCATATTCTTTGAATTACTATGGACTGCTGTACGGTTTTGTTCATCTTAAGTACCCAGTCTTTTGATATCTCAGCCAGTCCGTTTCACGCTTACAAGTTAATAAGACTAGAGGCAGGGAAAGACATGAGAAAGTCCACCCAATTAAAGCAAGAAAATGAAGATCAAAACAGGCTACTGTGCTGTCATATGGTCAGGAACTGAACTGTGCCTGGTGCTGTCACTGATAACAGGCTTGATAATACTGCACATGTCATTTTGCTGTGACCTTCACCAGTCACCTGGCTTGAGCCTTATGAGAGCTGACTAACTTTTAAGTTAAAAGGGCTAAGATTAAAATTATTAGTAACCCTGAAAAATCCTCAAATAGCTTTACTGAAACAAGAGGAATTACTTTGAAATTACAAGCCCTGTGGAAAGGACTCTACATAATTTGATAATGGACATAGATAATTTTCTTCTCCATTAAACCAGAGGGAACTGAGCAATGAAAGATCATGCTTACAAGAGGGATAGGGGACTAACCAATGTGGCATGTTAGCATGAGGTTACCAGTGTCCAGGTCAATCCTTGGATCTGTTCAGGTACAAGCTGCTCCATACAGCATGTATTGTTCTCCTGATCATGTATCCAGAAACCACAGCGTAAACATTGTGCTAGGCATCAATGCTATGGAGTAAGCATTCCCAAACTCAGTGCTCCCATTCCTAAATGCACTGAGAAGGAAGTGAGGGGCAGGAAACTCACTGTTAAGCAGGGACAAAAGTCATCATTAAAACATCATGATGAATATAATCTACTTTTTCAGAGAACTCTCACACCTGGAAATTGATAAGAAAAGTAGGACACATCTAGTTTTCAAAATAGTAATAAAAAATACTTCAATGGATCCTCCCTTAGGAGTATTTAAATAAGGGTTGTCTCTTCCTGCGAATGGAGGGAGCTGAGAAAGGCTCACCACACTTTGTACAAAATAAAGCTCTTATTACAAACAGAACACATACCACAGGAATTATTTTCTGGTGTGTTCTATTGCTTTTGACCAAAATTCTTGTGTGTTTAGCTGCCATCAGAGTATTCAGTGAAAAAGAAGAAGAGGGAGACTAAAAGACTAAAAAGTCTGTCAGTGCTACTGGACATTCCAGCTTGCAAAGAAGGCTGACCAGTTTACCACCTGGTGAACTTGGTATTTTACACAACGTCCTCTAAGGAGTCCACCTTAAGTAAAATAACTAGGAAAACCCAAATAACTGCAAGGAGAGTACAGGTATGATTTTGTTACCTAAGACATCACATCGTTTCACAACTGGCCTCTCAAAAACAAAGGAAAAAAATCCATAAAAATGCTGAATTTGGCTTCCACATTGCAAAGAACAGCTGGAGTATTTCTGCATGACTTAGTTTAATGCAGCAAGATTGGAATTTTTAAGGTCCAAAGGAAAAAAAAAAAAAAGCACACTTGCTTTTCACTTTCTGCTATCTGTACCAGTTACCACCTGGATCCAAGTATTTGCCATTTAGGATCCAACTATTCAAAAATCCACATAATTAACTGGTATCAAAGCAAAGGTCTGTGAAACATCTGTACTCAAGGAGTGACCTCTGGAAGAGAGAAGACCATTCCTTGACTCCCTAAGTCCTACAGCTCAAACTTTCTGCTTGAAAACCTGTTTTCCATCTCCAAGTCCCACCAGTCTCGCAGTGAAGTGCAGATGAGATATAAACAAACACACGAGAAAGGGAGAGATTTCTTAGGCATTATTAAAGGCTCAGCAGGTTTCACTGATTTGCCTGTTCTGGGGAAATTCAGACCCTTTTTCAATTTCTTTTCTGATACTTTCCTGAAACCTAGAGAACATAGCAAGCAGTGCATTAGGCAGAACAGCTTTTGTGCCACCAGAGTCTCAAGGGTGGGCACAGATCTCATCCCAGCAAGGAACACATACAGTCATAAGGCAACAGCTGAGAAATTACTTGGGAGCTAAGCACCACATCAGCTGGGGGTCTCTCTGGGGTCATAAGAACAAGGGAACTAGAAACCTACCTGCCCCAGATTTGCCCCCCAGATTCCACGTTTCTTCCTATAGAGTCCTCCGACACACCCAGACATGGGTACAGGCACAATGTGTGTTCCTGGATGCTATTCTTTCAGACATAAAATCATACTGCTGCTCATGCCAGGAACTGGCACTTCTTCTTAATCTTACAGGGCTGTTTCACCTAATGGCTCCAAACCTGGCTTCCTGAAAGCAGCAGGGGACAGCTGCTGAAACACCATCAATCCAGACAAAGTCAACATGACCTGTGGACGTGGTCCAGCTCTGCCAGGAAGGGCCCAACGGTGAGGGGGCTGAGGAAATATTATTGTAGCCTGGAGACTCTCTCATTCAGAATTCTATTTTGGTGCACCATTTTTTGTTGCTTGAGCATTCCCCAGACATTTTGGAAACTCCAGATGCAATAACAGTGAGTTCTAGGTCACAATGTTTTTATTGATAAAGGTTTCACCATCCTGATGTGGGTGTGAACGCATGCCAATGCTGCAGGATTATACAGGGGATAATCACTCACCATAGCCCACAACATACAATATGACCACCAAAATGCACAGTAAATTAAATAACAGTATTTCCTGCCAGTTCAAACAAACATTTTCCCCTTCCTAGCAGAGCGAAAGAGTACTAACCCACAGAACTGCAGTGGTTTGGAACTTCATGTAATAGTAGCAAGAAAAAAGTCACACTGCTATGAAGTGACACAGAAACATCTGTAACACATTTTTGTAACAACACAGCAGCAGTGGTTACACACAAGGAAATGTTTATTTGATCCATTTGCTAACATATAAATCAACTTGTTCTAAAACTATTTCATAATATGCTTTCTCAAGCAATGACCCAGTTTGAGGTGAACTATTTGAGGTGAGCTATTTGAGGTGATCACTGCAGGTTTTGAGGCAAGACAGCCGTCTGAGTAAAAACTATATCTTTGTTCACAGACTGCAGAATTTGCACCAGGAAGAGACCTTGCAATGAAAAGAAATTAACCCATTTTACTTGATCCATGTTGTTTTCACTTGGGGGAAAAAAAAAAAAAGAAAAAAAAAAAAAAAGAAACTGTGACTTAGTCAATGGGAAATCCTCAAGGACTTGGATAAAGTTGTCATGTGTATCCACTTGCCCTAACCTTTGGCCTTTTGTCTAAGTACAAGGGGCATATCAGTTAAATAAATGATGTCTTCTCTCTGGGAAACTCAGAGAGTTAATAAGTAATTTCAAACTATTATAATTTTGATGCATGGAAAAAAAACAACTTGGCTTTCCTCAGACAGTACAGCTGGGTAAGTAGAGAGTTTCCCGGCACTGTTTAAGGCTGGGTGGGGTGGGAAAAAGAAGAAGGAAAAAGAGAAACAAATGAAGTTGCTAAAGAAGGGGGGAAAAAAATGTGCAGAAATCCTGCCAGAAGTTCAGGAAATCTTTTCTTCCTTGTTTCACTTATGGAGATCAAAAAAATCCAAATTAAACATGAATCGCCTTGCAAAATGCTGGTGACTTTGCTTAAACTAGGGCAGCTAAGGTGCTGAAAAGCCATGAAGCTCAGCTGTAGTCCTTCAGATAATTCATACAAGCAAGTAGCTTAAGTGATAGGTCTCGTGTTTGCAGGATCAGCACAACAGTTCTAATCCTTAAGGAGGAACTGACTCCTGGGTATGCCTACAGCCCAAACCAGTTCTGTCCAAGTTCTCCAGGCACCTCCACAGTACAAGCAGAAAATAATAACTGCAGAGGAGAGCGTATGACCACAGCAAAACCACTGCCATGTTTTGGGGAGATCTCAGCCCACAACAGAGGAACACGCAGGGAATTGCGAGCATCTTTTCCAACCTGGTGCACAGCAGAGTGAAATGCCATTAGCCATCATGTAAATGGGATGACTCATTTTTTCCCTGGTGCCAGTGGATGGGATTGTGCTCACAGCTATGCCTGGCCTTCAGGTGGGAGGACAGAATTCCAGCCTCAAGAAAGGGCCTTCTTATTGCCTGTTAACTTGGTCTTTCATCAGCCTGTAGCCAGACTCTCAAATCTACAATTTCATTGCACCAAATCACTTATTTTTCACCTAAGCACCTCGAAAACAAGCCCTGAAAACTCTACATGTCACACTACATGTCCCCACTTAAAAAAAGACAAACAGTGCACAAACTAATTAATCAACAGAAGATGCATGCTGGAAGTCAAACCCACCTTATGAATCCCATTCATGAAATGATCAGCCTTCTCCCCTCTCAGTTTCCCCATGGATTCCCTAAGTGACCAGATTTCTCTCTCTAGGGTTTTGGGTTTTTTGGTTTTTTTTTTTTGGTTTTTTTTTTTTGGTTTTTTTTTTTGGTTTTTTTTTTTTTTTTTTTTAAGAAAAATATCCATTAATATGTGCAGGAACAAACTCAGGAGCATGCCTGCACAAAATACATGTTCATCAATATTTGATCTACATATTGATCTTACCCATGTTATTGACCCCCCTGACTGATTTCCTGTGGCCAAACAAGAGCAAATAAATTTTTAAGAAAAATCTGAGGCTAGGAAATACAACTTGCAGACGTATGCAAGCCTGTATCTCTCTCTCACCCCCAAGATTGTCAGACAGATCTTTCAGAACCAACTTGCAGGAGGTGGCTCTGCAAGCAGGAAAGCTTTTTAAAGCTGTGCACAGGTCCAGGGATAATTTTCATGTCAAGAAAATAATGTTAAGTATTTTTTAAAAAGCTGCTTTCTGCAGTGATTCAGAGTCCTGTGAAGTTAGGAGAGACCATTGGAATCCCACCCAATGCAAAACACAGCCCAGTGGATTTTATCCATTCATTTCTGCAGCTGTCTTGCACATCCCACTTCATTAAGCCCCTAACTTTTGACTAACCTCAAACCTGCATTCCAGAACTAAAATTACCTTAGAAGTCACTGTTTTCAGGGCCACATCAACACTGCCTTCTGTAACACAGACCTGGGAGCAGGCCACTAAAATATGACTGTGCAACTGTATTGTTAAGAACCTGCTGACCTCTGTATCCCACGGAGCCCCCTTTTCACGCAGTAGGAACCTTTCCAGGAAAGAACTCGTCCCACCCACTTGTCAGGGAACATTTCCTCATGCTTGACAGGACAGGCATTGGCGGATTCGAGTCAGTGTGGGTGTATCTCAAGAAATGCCCTATCCTGAACCCAGCCTATCCGTAGTGCATGGAGTGTTCAGTTTGGATGCAAGATGAACTGGACAACAATCCCAAACTTGGAACTGTGCTCAAAAGGCAGCCCAGCCATGGCCTACATGGTAGAAAACCCATGGTAACTCCTTTGAGTGCCCCCTTCATCTGAAGCACTCTCATCAAAAAGCAGATGCACGAAATCCTTTCTCACACAGAGCATAATTCTGCAGCTTCAAGAAGTGATCTGTATTATGCTGTTTGGGAGGAAGGGGTACAGTTACGCAGTGCAGCACTATTAAAATCAGCCATATAAACTGGTTGCTCATTTAATCCATCGCATGGTTTGGCCCACTTGCTCTTTTGAGTTTCTGCCTTGCACTCCACTCTGCAGCTGCCGTGCACCTCCCACTCCTTCTTCTTTACTGTCTCCATGTAAATCAAAAATCCATCAAACCTGACTTCTTCAGCAGTAAATCAGTTCTTTGGATTACTCAACTATAAAACCATGACTTTGTGGCTGCAAAAGCAGACTATGTTCGAGCACCTGGAAGACAGCAAGCAAAAGAAGAAGAAAAAAAGAGAGAAGTACTTTAATAATACTTAAGGCTCACAGAGGGCCTTTTCTTCTTGGTGCATCTGAGCTCACCAGTAGGGTTGTACTATACAAAAAAACCCCCAAATTTCTCACTTGCCAGTCACACCCCCACCCCTGCCACCACCCCCCCCCCAAAAAAAAAAAACAACCAAAAACCCAACCAAAAAACCTATCCTTTTCTGTGCTGTTTTCTCTGTCTGTATGCTGTATTCATGCCTTTCTTTCCTGAATACGGGTGAGTACAAATGTCAGAGGCAGCCTAGAAATGTTGGGGCACACACAATGCATTGTTGTTTTCTTCTAAACATCAGACCATATCACCAGTTAAAAAAAGAAAGAAGGGAAAAAAAGAGCACTCAGCCTCCATCTACCTGCTTCCAAGCCAAGAAAAGGAAATATCTCAAATTTTCCACAAAGTCTCTTATTAACTCCCATCAAAGGAGTATCCATCCTGTTGTTTCCCTTGCTAGTGCTGCATCACTGCATTCCTACAGAGCTTCTGAATTTCAGAGCTTGTTGATGTTGTTGTTATTGTAAAAGCTGAGTGTTACACAAGACAGAGAGCTTGACAGCTTTCCCACAATCCTCAGCATGTGGGAATAGCGAGTAACAAAGTGTTAACACCTGCCAACTGGTGGTTAGGTGTACATGTCTCTGTTAACAACAAACACTGCTGCTAGCAGTCATCAGAGCAAAGCAGAAAATCTGTTCCCTTCTGCAGCTTGGAAAACACCAAACAATAACAAAAAAAAGGCACCTAATTGCTTGATTAAGATGTATCAGTGTTGGAAACTGCTGATCTAGAACATTGAATCTCTGACATTTACTTCACTCTTGATTAAACAGAAATATTTTAAACCAGTCATTGTGCAGGCAGAAGCTCAGAGCGCTGTGTACCATCCAGGGAATTGTGGCAGTGAAACTTTTTACAAAGAGACAGAATCAGAACCACCTCCTCTCTGCTGTTTCATAAAAGCATCAGATGCTGATACTCTCTGGCTATTAGGAAAAAAGGATGGAAGAACACTAATGAAGGACTAGGAGTCTTGGCAACTTCTTGGAAATTCCAGGGGAACCTTGTGGAAAAGTTCAGCTCCCGCTCTGAAAAATGTTGCTAGACACTGAACTTGGGACCATTTCTTTATGGTGAGAGGGATTAGTTGTGTACTTTCAAAGATCATGTTTTCATTTGGTGATTTCCTAGGTAGCATTGTGAGCCAGGTGGCACTGATTTATCATTACCGATTTGCATGTGACTAATGTCCTAGACTTGAGGCTAAAAGCCTGCTTGCTCTAGATTTGCCCTCAACAAGCAGCTTGCTTGTTTTGTTGCTCTTTCCCCGTGACAAAAAGGTAAGGGAGAAGTGAGTCAACTCACTCATCTCAAGTAAACTAGAGATTGCTAAATCAAAAGGAGGAAACTTCGGTAATGTAACAGTACTCACAAAAGCTCACTGTTGTCCAAATCTCCCTAACTGTGCACACAGAAACTCCAGCTCAGCTGGGGAGGGACATTAATCCTGATTTCTATCAGACTGTATTTCTTCAGTAATTGCTATCAGGAAAAGAAATTATCCCATTCTTTAGTGGTGGGGTGGGAGGGTGATGGAATTTCACATTTATGTCTTTCCCCTAAACATACTATCTGAAATAAATCAGACAACTATGATTGTACCTGATTAATCAGATGATGGCCAGGACAATAGGTAATTTTAACAGACATCGGTTCCTGAATCTAAGTCACATGGGAGGAGGAGGGTGAGTGGAAGGCATGAGTAACTTCTTCTGATGGTTCTACCAATTTTTGCCAGCATTAATGTTGCATGAAATAAAGACACCCAGTAGTCAGCACCTTGACAGAGAGGATACACATTCTCTTTATTTCATGAAACATCAAGTATTTAAAAATCCTACAAGCAGTAGGCAGTAAGTGGTAATAAATTGTCTTACTAAGGCTGCCAGAACACTGTTCTGACTCTAAGCAACATCATTTACCAAATCGCTACGGTGAAGGCTCAAAAAACCTTCCATATAAAGCTCTCTGCAGAAGGTTTTATGAATAAAAATTAAAAATTATTTAGTTGGCCAAAAGTGGCTTTCTTCACCAGGAATGGAGGAATAAGGTAATATATTTGCCTGCCAACAGGAATATTGACCATTTTACTGAAATAGGTATTTCCAAATAGCAGTTGGAAAGCTTTTTTGGTATAGGAGTTTAGGATCACCTGCACCAGAATAGTATTAGAGGAAAATTTCTAAGCTTCGTGTGAATATTCAAGCCCTTTAGCAGATGAATTTAGAATCTCAGTCACATGGTCTCTGTGACTCAGCCATTTGTTAGTCATCCTCTGCCCATTATATCTCAGCAAAGTTACAGATACCCATAATTAGAAAGGCAATCCCTCTCCTTCTGTCTTTTTTCTGCCTGTTCTCTGGATATCACGGCCTCTCACTCCCTTACTTACCAGAGCTGCTGGGCTATTTATTCCTATTCCCCTCCCAACTAGATTTATTTCCTTACAGTGTCACCCATTTTATCCCGTCCCCACAGTCTCTAGACCCTGCCCCATGTTTGGAATGTTACAAATCAACAGCTGCCCTTGCAGCCCTCTTCAGTCCTCCCTTTTCTGAGCCCAACAGCTCTGCCTGGGTCCTTGTCTTTCTCTCACACAGATTTTTATCAAGAGTTACCTTCTGTGCTCCAACAGTCCTTATTCAATTCAGTGCCATTCTTGCACACTTTGAGAGTATTATGCAAGAGAACGGGTTTACTTCTCTCTAAACCTCTCCTGTGCTAGTTTCTTCAATTTGTCTCAGTTGTTGATCTGTGGAACTAGCACTTCTGTTCTTCCTCCAAGTAACATTGCTACCTGATATGTTATTTCTGCTCTTGGATGCTACTCCCTGCATGCATCATTCCCCTAGTTCTCTCTCCTTTGCAGCATCAAGCAGCTTTCTTGGGTTGGTCCTGCAACTCACTATCTTCTCTTCTTACTGTTCAGTCAACTCCCACCAGCTGGATATCCTCTTGCCACGGATATCTGCATTGATCAGAAGCAAGTCTAGTTTTCCCAGTACTCCATGAAAAGTTTTTTCATATTTTCTGTTTGATAAAGAACAGAAATCTCTGAACTACCAAAGCCAGAGGGCCAACTGCCATTCAGCCTGAGACAGTGTAGCTCCTGTTCATGAGGGCACACATACAGAAAATGCTGTAGTGAACTATCAGTGTCTAATCTGCAGCAGGCAAAGGGGCATGCATCACTTAAATCTGAGATTTATGGTCCAAATACTGGGAAGCAAGAGAAGACTGGGAAGGACAGGTACATACATGGCCTTATCACACTGAGCACACCCTGAATATGAGGATGAGAGTCTCTCACACAAAACTCTATCCCTTTAAAAAAAACCCTGCAATCTTCCCTTCAGAAAAAACACCTTGGTGGAAAATTTCAGGCCAGTACTAAACTCTCACACCCTTAATGCCATAAACATCTCACATTGACATCTGCAATGCCTCTGCCAATTTACAAATTCTTTCTGAGTTACTCTTTCTCTGGTGACAGAAGACGTTATGTTTATTACGTTATGTTTATTATTGGTTCATTGACCCACACTTGTCCCAAACACTTGGCATGTGTATTTTACCTGAGGATAACCATGCCTTCTTCAGGACAAGACACCCATGACAATCCCTTTTCCAGCAGCACTCCTGCCCCTCGGGGTGTTTCCTGGGCATTGCCAGGCAGACGGGCGCACACCAGAGCAGTAAGGCTCACTTAGATCCTACTGGTCTGAACTTTATCCATTGTGTTTCTTTCTGAAGCAACCATCTCCAAGGCAGGTTGGTTCTTTGTTCAGGCACCTTTTAACACCTGACACCGCAATACTAGAACACTCCAGCAGCAGAAGAGCTAAATCTAAATGCAAAAAATCCCTGCACTGTCTGGTATTTAATGCACAGAGCACATGATCTTGATTGAACACGCAAAGTCTGACTCCATCCACAACTCTACCAGGTGCTGAGGGTTCTGGGAAGGTCTGATTTGGCATAGTGAGGTCACGTGCTTTCCCTACTGACACTTGCACATTCATGTCTTTAGTCTTAACGTGAACAGGTTAAAGTATCTGCTTCCTCCACTCTGTTCAGATGATGACTGAAAGCTACATCTGCACAGTGTTTTCCCCTTAGGTCAATAGCAGCCAACAGAGGAGCATTTGCTTCTGGTTCTTTAGCTGAATAGGAGGAAACAATTGGTGCAATATTAGCCCATAGAGGGAGAAATATAGAGCACCTGAAATGCACTGCCAATAAAGCAATTAGCAGGAGGATTGGGTGTGGGCACTGACTGCCTGCCCTGTTCATCAGCCTCACTGAGGGACTCAGTTCCTGGGTATTTGATACAACTCATCAGAGCTAACATGCAGAGTTTTGCACACAAAACTTTACTATCTTAGAAATAAAGTACTCTTCCTGTGTATCAGGAAATAGATCTGTTTCTTGGTAGTCTTTGAACAAAGGAATGAGTTCTCCATTCTGTTCCATGCTAATCTCAACAGTTTACCATACAGGCTCCACTACGTTATTTACAACAAGTCTATTTGAAGAGCAGCCGGGAAGGAAATGGTGATGGTGTTGTGGAGGACTCAAATGGACAAGTTCGAACAATATAAGGACAAAACAGGCATGTGAAAAACACTCCAACACCTACCTCCCAGTAAATTCCAGGATGCTGGTGAGTTTAGATGGTTTCTTGGAGGGTTAAAGTCTCGGTGCCAGGCAAGTTTTGTTTCTGTTCCTGTAGATCAAGGCTCCAGCATTGCATTTTCTACATCCAATAATGCATCCTGCTTGTCTTTCATCCCACACCAATGATGTGCAGCCTTTTCACTGTCAAAAATCAGATAACCAGAGCCTTAATAAAAAAGAATATTTTGATATGATTCTAAAAATCCTTCAAGTGAAAGACACATAGGCTCACTCTCTGAACAAAATGTAAAATCTCTCCAGCACAGAGCAATCAAAGTAATCTTGCTAGTGTTTGTCAGGGCCTGAGCATTGGAGTTGTCCAGATCATAAGCACTACAATCCTATCAAGAGGCAAATACATAACCACGTATCACCAGTCCTTTTTGGCTATGCAGTTAGCTAAAGCTATATATATATTTTGGGCTATACTGTTAGCTAAACCTGTGTGATCAGATCCTTCAGAAGGAAAGGATAGCATGAAAACAGCAACCTCTTATTTCCAGTTCCTATTTTGGTTTCTACTCTTCAGCACACAAAAGGATGCCTGTCTTACCAAGGCTGCCTCAGCATTTGACAGGCTGTGTTTCCAGGTCACTTTCTCTCCTTTTGTTCCATGTTTTAGTTTTCTGCCTATAAGAACAAAGCCAAGGGTCTTGGGGCTATTTGCATCTTTGGGGGATTTGGATGCACTGCAGGGTAAGGCTGGGCCTCATTTTAAGAGAAGGTTCCAGCCCACGCCAGTGCCAAGAGTCTGACTAATGCAATTATTTCCTTGCAGAGAAGCATTTTTCAAAGTGCTGATTCTTATTAAGAAAAAGGAACGGATTTGGAGCTCATATTTTGATCTGGTGCCCAGGATTATTTGGAAATTCTTTTTCCTGGAACGAGATTTTTTATTCCAAATTTCTCCATGGTGGGGAGAGAGGGTTTCCTGGGCAGAATTAGGATAATGATTACAGCCTGTATACAATCAGTTCTAACCGCTGTGGAACTCCAAAAATGAATGTTATTGCTCAGTGGCTTCATTGAAAACAGAAGTATTATTTAACCAGAAGGATGGCAACACATGGAAATAGCTCATTATCATATTTTCTCCCTATTTGAAATGTCACATTGAGTATGTATCTTTCACGTCCACTACACTTTAATTAATTTGGACTGTGTTTAAATATATTACACAGCATGTTTTATTACAAAATTCTGACACATTCCCATTGATGAAGCAGGACTTTCCTTCAAACACGTGTGAAAGGCAATAGGAGCTACACTGCTAAATATTGTTTTAAATACAATAAGAATACCACATCATCTCTGTGTCTGCCTATGTTTTTCTGTGGTGTGGAACATACAGCGCAAAAACAACATTACATCCAAAGCTTGCTTACTGTTTATTAAAGGGACAACGATGTTAACATTATTATTCTAGATCTAAATCTTAACCACTTACCTTATTTACATAATTGCAAGACAAACATATATTTTACTCAATGGCTGGAAAAGATTCCAGCAGTGTGATTGCCTACAAATTAAAAAGTAGAATTGCAGGGTGTATGCGTGAGATGAAAATGGCTTGTTTTAACACAGCTGGTATATCTTATCTTCTGTGCACTTTCAAACGGCATTTATAAGGATGGTTGTCCTCCTCCACCCAGGTCTCCAACATAGTAGAGGATTTATTTCATTTGCTAACCTTCCTCTGGAATGCAGTCACTGCAGAAGTTATTCTTGATTTACACTTGTTTAAGCAATTGGGAAAATCAAACTGATCTGATTTAAAAAAAAAAAAAAAAAAAAAAAAAAAAAAAAGTAAAAATGAGAGTTCATTCAACTTTTAGTGTTCCTTGGACTGAAATCTTCTATTACTTAGATTTCTGTGCTGAATGGGATCAGGGATTTTGTAGAAGTTGTGACTAATATCTAACTGATAAGATGTCATCTCTGCACTACCGCTTCTGTTGAGGCACTGATGTATTAGCTACTGAACTACTGTAAAACCATTTTAGTTTGAGCCATCTTGGGTACAACAAACAGCTGAAGATTTGCCTCCTCAGGGAAATTTATTACACTCTATTATCCTACCCACTAGATGCCACCAAGCGCTGATTTTGTTTGTATCGGGAAGGAATCTCTTTCCTCACTACTCACACCCCATTCAGGAACCACTTGGGGCCAAGGCTGGTGAAGAAGACCTGATTCATTCCCTGAGAGCCAACTGAGTGGTGTAGCTCACACAACAAACCTCTGCATGACATTACAGTCAATCCCAACAGCTTGTTCTAAAACATGTTCCAGGGACAGCTCCTTGGACCGTTGCTTCCTCATCCATCCTCCTAAGAGAGCAGTAATCAAAGTTTTATTATCTGAATCATAGATTCATTTTTTTATTATTGTTATTTTCCCTAGCAGATGGCCTTTTTCCAAAATAATTTCACAAGCAGAGATTCTTATCATGGGGAAGGTAATACTGTTCTGAAACAAACTCCCAGATGGGACCACGTGGAATAAATGTGTTGTTCCTTAGATAAAGAGAAGGCGTTAGACTGCTGATCACTGTGTGGATGCTGCCACAGAGGAACAGCCCAGCCCTGCTCTGTGCTATTAAATGCTCTACTGCTTATTCTTGTGCCCTGAGTGCTCTCTCCTCACCCCACATAACCCTTTCCTCAGAAAACATTTACACTACGAAGAAGAATGTTTTTCAGCATTTGAACAATAACAAAAAAGTTGTGTTTAACTACAAGATGTCTGTCTTTAAAAATCTGGATTGGTTTTATATTTAATTCATTCACTGAACTGTAATAAATGAATAAACCTAATTTGGAGGATAATAAAAAGTATGAACTGTGATGCTGAAGCCAAAAGCAATAAGTACGACTTGGGTTTTCCCAATTCTTTGCTCCTTCGGACCCAAGCATTACTGTTGCAATTTTTTTTTCCTGTATTTTAAGTGTTTTGTTTATTTGATTTCTGCATTAAAGGAACACTCCAGTGTAATATAAAGGGATACTATAATCACGATGTCTAATTACGAAGAAAAGCTAAGTGTCTCATATAAAAACATGCAATAAAAAAAGAATAACTACTAGATCAAAAGCCACCGACAACAACCCGATGAAGCAAGCTATGAAGCACTACTCAGCTCTCCCCCTTACAGAGTATGGGGAACCAGAAAAC
This sequence comes from Hirundo rustica, assembly GCF_015227805.2. Classification (NCBI taxonomy): domain Eukaryota; kingdom Metazoa; phylum Chordata; class Aves; order Passeriformes; family Hirundinidae; genus Hirundo; species Hirundo rustica. The sequence continues at coordinate 92,863,577 of NC_053450.1, forward strand.
TTTGCTGTGTGAGAAGATTGAGCAAGGTACTGGATAATCTCATCTAGGCTCCCTCTCCATGAAAGGCTGGACAAAAGGACCTTCCAAGCCCCCTTCCAGCCTGGGCTACTCCATGATTCTATAAGATTGGAAGATCTCTCTGATGTATGGCTCTCACATTAACTGCAGCTTTTCCTCCTTGGTTTCTTTTTAATTTTAAGAGCTTGTTCTTACTGTTTCATTGATTTTGGGGGTTGTTTGTTTGTGTTTTTTTTAGTTTGTTTGTTTTTTCCCCCTGATGCCCAAGATTAACAAATGTGAAAGGGTATCCTTTTGGCTGCTAGCAGGCAGGATCTTGTGTTCTTCACACATTTGGATTTTCCATCAAAATCATCAGGAATGTATTAAAACAAGCAGGCCAGTTTCCATCTCTTGGCAAGAGTCAATGAAGTATTTAGATGTACATGAAATACAAGACTGACTACGCAACTGCCAGCTCCCAAAAAGGAGATCATTTAAATATGTTCCTGAAGGCGCAGTGTTTCTTTACCTGGACACAACAAGCCCTACAAAAAGAAACAGTAAAATTGCAGACAATTTTGCCATCCACAGCTTCCCTCGAATTAACAAGCAACTTAAGTTTGTTTTGTAGACCTTAAGTCTGAAGACCACCTTGTATTAAAGGCAGCTTATTGCTCTGGTCTATATGCAAGTGGACAGGAACCTAATGTGCCACACTCCAAGCCCGAAAGACTGTTTAGCTGTGCATCCCCATACAAGACAGAGGCACAAGCTACTTATTTGAAGGGACAAAGGAAAGAAGCAGAGCCATCAGAAGGAATTTTCAGAGATTCTCAACACCATCAATCCAGAACAACAACCTTACTGAATCAGCAGAAATTGTCCTGCAGGGGAAAAAAAAACCAAAAAAACCAAAACAAAACCAACCAACCAAGCAAAAAAACCCACCACCACCACAACAACAAAACCAACCAACAAACCAAACAAAAAACCAAAAAAAAAAAAAAACCGCAACAAAAAAACCCACACCCCCCCAAAGGAAAAAAACAAAAACAAAAACAAAAACAAACACCCCCTCCCCCCCCCCACCATCCAAATACAAAAGCCAGCCAGAAAAAACCCAAACCAACAAATGCAACCCAAATTCCAAAAAAATCCCTGAATATTTTTTTGCATCTCGTGTGTGGGACTTCGTGTTTCTGTGTAACTTGGCAGGGGAGCAATTTTTAGTGAAGATACCAACAGAAGATTCATCAGCAACCATACTGACATCTGAAGAGGCATATGCTCATAAGAAGCATTTTGCCTCTTCACTTTAACCTGATATTTAAACCCACAAAGTATAGATATACCTTGGACAATGTCATTTACCTTGTGCACAGGTGTGCATTTGTGCTTTTAAGATTATTTCAGAACTGCAAAAACATTTAATAAAATCCAGACTATGATGCTATAATTACGGCATTCCATAATTAGGAAGGAACATTGCAGAGAGCAGTGGGGTTTTTTTCTGTAATTTTTATTTCACTTTTGAAAGAAATTTTAAGTAGGCTGTTTGGCTTTTTTTAGCAGAGGACAACAGGCATGAGACAAACTATACTTCTTAGAAAAGCATTCTCCATAGATCAGTTCCTGCTAACTCCTTCTTCCATTGGCAGACCTCACTCATGTTTCTGTGTTGATTTTGCTAAAGTGGTTAAATAGCTTCAAGAACAATAGAATTACAAGTGTTTTGAGGAAGGGAGAAGTCTTGAGACAGATAATTTTTTTTTTTTTTTTTTTTCCGAGAGGGAAGTTTGTAACAGTCAATTGGCTACAAAGATGATGTAAACAATCACATCCCCCTGCAATTTCAAAATGTGTTGATTTAAAAAGATTTAAGCAACTTAAGTACTCTGTTCAAGATAGATTCTAATCCAGAAGAGTTCTGGTTACATTTACCTGGTGATGATTCCCTCCATTATTTGCAACAGAGTTTATTCCTTCACTCTAGTGTTCCTCTTCTGCATGCAACTTCCACTGATTTTCCCATTGCTGCAAGTAATTGTCCTAAATCTAGAACAGTACAGGACACAGAATTTAAGTTCGTCAAATCACACTTAATTTGTAGGAGATTCACTGCAATGTAATGTCAGCTGAAATGTTTACAAGTTGCCTGTGGAGGAGAGCTAAAAGCCAAAAGAGATTTCAAAAAGAATCTTGGCATATACCATGCCACACTGCAATCGTGTTCTTCTCTCTCCAGGGTCTTCAGTACTACCAAGAATTATAGCATTTCATTTCAGTTCTATACACTACACCTTCCACCCAAAAGACAAAAAAAAAAAAAAAAAAAAAAAAAAAAAAGGATTAATCTGCTATAAAGTGGTAGGTACGCAAAATCTAATTGTTGTCAGCATCCAGATGCAAACTACTGTATAAGACTAAAATCTTCATAATTTCTTTCAGAGAACTTTATCACTAAGATTTGTTTGCATTTTGGGTTTTACCTTCAGTGCCCTCACACCTGCAGTTTCCACCTGCATATCTCTGAGACAACCCCACGACTTTCTGTGGCATAACCTAACCCAAAGAGGAAGAAATACACATTTAGCTTCAAATTAGTTAGTGGGTATATTCCCCACAGTATAAATTTCAGAAGCAGAAATCCTAGCTGCAACCAAATGAAATGAAAATCTTGCTGTTTCTAGAAACATCAGAAAACCCCCACATTTTCCTGCCTTCTTTTAGCCAAAAAGGACAGGAAATGAAAATATGTCATAATAAGTAAGAGTCTGATCTATTATAGTTTTTATTTCTAGATAGCTCTAGAAAATTCATGGCAGAGGGAGTCTGTGATGATGGGCTCTTGCTGTAGAGAAGCTACTCATCGGCTTGGAGAACATTCTCAAATTCTCGGATTTAACAGGCTCACAAATATAGACAACACTGCTAGGCATAATGTCCTATCTGATATTAATGAAATCTTTAAAAGCATGAAAATGTGAACATATTCTCTTAGAGAAAGATATGTATTAAAGCCAGCAGTATACACACGCTTACAAAAACTTGTGCATTTTTTTTAGCGCCAACAAATTACTTCAGGGTTCTAAGAATTAGGAGGACAGGGACAGACTATTTTTCAGTAAAATTCATAATCAAATTGAATTGTTTGGGGTTTTTTTTCGTTATGGCCTCTGTACCACTACAAACTGTGAAAATGTGGAGTAATGCTACTAACAATTTGTCAGACTATGTATGAGAAGAGTTTGTACCTCTGTACCTGCTTGTACAGAGAATCAGCCTGATTACTTGCAGGCATAAATGGGTCATCCAATTAAAGTTTTGGCATTCTAAAAGCTGTGTCTGGCTTTCTGAAATTCTGAGGGTCCATTCTGGAGGAAAAAACAAAAAAATACAAGGCATTTTTAAGAGACTAACAAATATAAACTATGTAGCTATATAAAATATATATATATATATAAACTGTAAATGAAAATATATGACAGATGAATCCAGAGTTAGAAAGAATGGAAAAGGAGAGAAGGAGTAGACTGGGAGAACTGAGAATGTGTCCAAGGTAGTCAGATATGATCTAGGTTACTCTTCACCTTATGAATCATAACAACTCTGAGTACAAGAAGATGACAGACAACCTTAATGAGAGGGAGCACATGAAGGTCAATAAACACATAGGTCTTAGACACCCATTTACTGATTTAATCTAGCATCTTGAATCCATTAAATCTTGAAAAAAGAGGTGCTGGAAGCCATTAAAGAAGAATGGTGTGAAAACCAATGTATGAAGCAATTTGAGATGTTCATTGATGACAGCATGTGAGCAACAGAGACCTCCACCCAAATAATATGTTCCATTTTTACGTCTTGAGTCTGGATGGAATAAGGAGGTGGTTAAGAGCTGAGCATTGGCATATAGACAAAAAGTTCCAGAATTCTGAAGAACTCTGGGAAATAATAAAGGAAGTGGTAATTAGATTATGGCATCCTAGAGAGCACAGGGAATTTGGGGCTAAGCAGTGGGGGAAATGGAAAGAGCAAAGAAAGAAGTTAAAGTCTGAATACAATGACAGAATTTGGTGCCTAAAGATACCACATTTCTCAGCATCTCAGGAATGCAACAAGTTTGTGAGAAAATCCTGTTGAAACCTTGATCATTGCTTTTGCCACTGAACTCATGTCCCAGTAGGGCTTTCTGCTTGAATCAGACTCTGATGTGGAACATTTTAAGTGTGATTGCTGACCCAGCAGAAAATGGTGAGACTAATGGGCTGGTTATATTTTACATTGCAGAGAGAGAACATGTAGAAGAGGGTGGAACATCAAAATCAAGATGTTCCTGAAGTTACCTGAAGTCAAAGAGGAAAGAAGTAGATGGTAGAAGTAGGGCAAACATGCCTTGGAGAAAGGAGGATGACTTCCTACTTTTGGATTGCTGCGTTTCTTTAAATATAATTCCCCAAATCTATTGGTGGTGTTGTGATCTCAGCTATCTCAGTTTAAGTTCAGACTGATTTTTTGTTGTTTTGGTTTAGCTTCCCCATGAAAGCATGTATCTAGTCTACAATCAAATTTACCTTAAACAGACAACAGTGCAAAAATGATGGATTCACGGAACTGCTGAGGTGTGAAGGGGCCTCTGGAGATTGTCAATACAATATCTGCACCCAAAGCAGGGACAGCTAGAGAGTTTAGTCCAGTAAGGTTTTGAGTAACTCGAAATAGGAGATTCCTCCATATCTCTAGGTAACTTGTTCCAGTATTCAACCAGTTTTATACTAAAAAAACTGTCTTTTATGTTTATGTGGAGTTTCCTGTGTTTCAGTTTGTGCTCATTACCCCTCGTTCTTACACTGAGCGTTATTGAGAAGAGTTTGGTTCTGTCTTCTTTACCACTGCCTCCTCAAGTATTTCTGCACTTTGAAAAGACCTGCCCCAAGTTCTTGTCTAAGGTGAATAGTTCCAGCTCTCTCATCCTCTCCCAAAGTCAGATACTTGAGAACTTTAATCATCTTCATGACCCTTTACTGGGCACTGGGGAGTCCAGAACTGGATCCAGAACTCCAGGTGGCTGTCACCAGAACTGAGGAGAGGAAAGGATCCTCTCCTTTGACTCATCTGTTCAGCAGTATTGCAAATATGACAGAACTGTTGCAGGAGACTTGAAAAGGAAGACTCAACTTATTACACTTGCAGAGAAGACTATGGGAAAAGTGGTGACTGCTTTGGTTACACCCAAATATCTCACAGAGTTTCTCCAGTAGAGATCTTTCTGCCTTGTAGCTCTCAGACTATGGCAAAGACTCATCACCAAAAAAACCAACATCCCAAGTAAATTTTAAAAAAATCCTTCATATTTTTCAGGATTGCTTGTCAGAGTTGCTAACAACATGTTAGAAGACCTAGATATGTATAGAAACAGAAGAGCAGCTAGCATTATATAACACAACTACAACAAAGAAACCTTTTTCTACCTTAAGTATTCCAGCTGATGAGAAGTAATTGCACTACTTGTCAGAAGCTAGAAGAAATTACCACCAACATATTAAAATTTATCACAAATTCTAGAAAAATCTTTAAACTTTTCCAGGGCCAAGTTTAATAGCATGCATAAACTGAGATGAACATTTATAGCCCTCCTTTTCCTCTCTCATTACAGTGCACATTCTCCTGCCTGTGAACAAAAAATCTCTGTAAGGTAGGAGTCACAACAGGTGGTAAACACTCCAACATTTAAGAGCTTGTTTAGATGGTAAATGAAACCAATCCAATTAAATCAGTTGTAAATCACACCCTTAACATTTCATCAGTAGTTAGCATGAGACAGAGATTTCAGAGCTATTTCAGTACAGATAAATGTGATTTCTTTTATCAGTGTAAATTACATCAAAACTAGGGTTTGCAAATAGACCTTAATCAAAATATTATTAATTAGAATGCAGTTATTTCCTTTGGTTCTAGTTACCACATAGATGAATCCTAAGGCTTTGTAAACATATGCATACACACACAGAACACTCACTGGTTCAGTGGGAAGATAGATTACAAATTACTCAGCGCTGCCAATTAGTGAACAAGCAGGGCAAAAAAAAATCTGCAAATAGAGGCAGAGCAGAATGCTTCACAAAATGTGTGCTGCTTTTTGTATTTGAAAAATGTCATAACTGATACTGTGAAACATCTTACCAAGAAAAACGGAATATCCTGTAACTCTAGATATCAGAAAATATATGAGAATATATAACACACAGGGAAGAAATTCTCATTACAGGCCTGGGTTAAATATTTAGCAAATATTCTCAGAAGAGATGCATGTCATCTTGAGATACATATCAGCAAATGTCAAGGGAAGCTTGTATGCTGATGTATTGACATGATAGTTCAGGAATACTGCAAGTAATTTTCTGTAGGATGCCCTAAAACAAATTAGTACTACTATATACATGCCCCCCCATTAAGCTTTCCACCAGCATTTCTGTGGTCATGTTATACCAGTGCAAATATGCAAGAGCCAGCAAATCTTTCACTCTGCATATTCTGCAGAAAGTTTTCAAATAAGCTCCTGTGAGGATTCAACAGAAAATTTTGACCTGCTGAGCTCATTCAGTCAGGGAAGAAAAACTTAGCCACACGACCAATAACAAACAGGCTGTACAGCTTAAATTACCAATATTGAACACCTCCACAAACCACAGAGTAATTTACAACATGCCAGTCAGCTGCAAAGACTTCTGAGGAAACAGCAGCCAGCTGGGAGGTGTTGCATAGGGAGGCAAGACTCAAATAAGTAAATGAGGCAGCTTTCATACTTACATAAGCTAATGCTGCACCTAAGTTACTTTAACTCTCTTGTTAGCAGGTGGGATTATTTTCCATGGATCAAGTAGAGCATGTGCCTTATATGGAGCTGCTTTCTGTATCAGGGAATCCCCGGCAATGCTATGCAGGAGGGATATGGTCAAAAAATAAATAGATCTTCACAAAATTATCATCACTGGCCTCCATTCAGGATCCAGTCCCTGAGGGACAAAATGATGCAGTCAGAGTCAGGATGGCTCCAGGCAGATGCCATATCCACTATGTGGATTAAACATGAATGTCTGGGTGAGTTTTTGCCACCCCATAATGAACTTATATTTTCAGATGCTGGCTGACTGTCAAAGGGCATGGTAAGGGATGTGATTGCTCCCTGCAAATATACCAAGGAGAAAGTATATGATGGGAGGAAAGAGAAATGTAAAAATAATGTTGGCACAGCAATAGGGAGAAATCAGCCAGAAATATGTTTAGATATTAGGAAAAAAGGTCATGAGCTTCAGGGAAAAAAGTGACCCTGGAGCAGATATTGCATAAGTATAACAAGAGAAGAAAGCCTTTCCTCATTTTTAAGATAGTTGATGTTAAGAATAATACAATGCAGTTACTTGTTGCAAGAAGGGACAGGCCTGGGAAGGTCCTTGTACTCCTGTCAAAATTTATATACATAGATGGGGAGACAGACATAGAAAAAGGTTGGTTGAATATAGCAAGGTGAGCCTCAAAAGAATATGAACAAAAGCAAATTTATTTCCTCAAGGAAAAAAGAAACCAAAACCCAGCAGTAAGTAGCTAACATAAGCAACCGCATTATAACTTTGGATGTTGTTTTTTTCAAAATATTGGCATACTGTTGTCATGCAGCTATTATGAAGAAATCACACTGTGAAGCAAGAAGCCTTCCTGCAAACCAGGATGGGAAGCACAGAATCAGCTGCAGTTTTTTCACTGCAGGGGTTTCTCTAAAGGAAAAAAATAATAATATGATCATTGGTTTTGCTCACACACACTAAGAAAAATTCAGTTTGCAAACAATGAACATCCTTTGTGTTCAGTGTTGGCAAAGCAATTGATTCTAGTTTGAGATTGGACTTGTGCCACTGCAAAAGCAGTTTGTCTTTTCTGTTCTGAAAAGTACTGTAATGAAGAGCTTCAACAGACCTCTCTGTTTTATCATTAGACTCTGGCTATATTTTCTTTCAATTTCTCTCACTCCACTAAAAAAGTATGGAATTCATCATTCCAGCATATTGAGAAATAAAGTAACTAAGAAATACTGCAGAAAATGTCAGAATTTATTATACAACGAAAAAAACAACAACCCACAAAAACCAAAGACAAACACAATAAAACAAACAAAACAAACACACACACAGAGACACACACATACACTGCCCCCTCCCCAACACTAAATTTCCAGCATACTGTTATCTTCTCCCTTGACAGGGTTTTCTCTTCTTTCTCCCTCTTTCTCCCCCAACATTCAGGAACACATGAGGATATGACTTCTCATAGGTCCAACAGGTCTTAGTATGCGTGCTACGCAAATGGTGGAGTAACAGAGAAAACTCCACATAATTATCAGGCAAGAAATAGGGTCACTTGAATAGAACTTTCTTTTGTACCCTTATGTGTTCAAAAACTCACATTTCCTCTCAAAGCCGATACCTTTGTATATCCAAGCAAGCTGAATGAGTCTGCTTGAAAAAACCTCTGTCCTTCCAATGACACCTTTATGATAAAATGAGTAATCTGCTATAAAAATTGGGACCTTACTACTGGTTTCTGAACCCAAAAGCTTCTTTATTCGTCAGTGTGTCTAATAAAAGATTTCACTTCCCTCTGTGAGCGCTGTACCTCTCATATCCTCAGACCATCTTGGTTTGAACAACCCTACAGCATTAAAAAAGACTCACAGCCTTAAAACTTGACAGACGTTTCTTTTTAACACCTTTTATACAAAAGCAATAACAGCAGGTAGTAAACTAACACTGCTGCACAGCATGGTATAGGAAGAAGTGCTATAAACCCTATCACAATTATTTCAGTGAAAGACAAGACCATCATTAGTGCCGTATTGATCAACCTCCCCCTCCCATCTCTACTGTTTGAAAATTCATTCGACATTATTATTGCTGCCTCAGACAGTATTATTATAACAGACCTGCATTATACAATAAGAAGCTTCAGTATAATTGACATCTGAAGCACCAGGGAGCTTGAATGTTTGCTGCTGGTTAGAATGAGGTCTCCAGAGGGATACTTTCTTCCTCACAAAAGGGGCTATCACATAGCCATTGCAGTGTGTAAATCAAATCCTCAGTGACTGCTGTTTTTTCATTACTTGTCTGTGACCTGGAACCAGATCCTTACAACACTGTACTACTGATTATCCACCTCTGAAACCTACAACAATACACTGCAATGGTGAACCAGTACTTGGAAAGTGAGTAAAGCAAATTACCTATCTGGGTTAAAACAACAGAAATCTGTTTATTTTTTTAGCCTAGTGGAATAGGAAATTGGATATATAATCCCACTGTTTGGTGCTGTGGAAAATCTCTGGCTCCCATGCATAACTGGGCACAGGCCAGACACAGGAAGCACAGGTAGACCTAAGGCATCCCTTCCTCCCACCCCTAACCAAATTAAGCGTTAGCCAGAGGTGGTCATTAAAAGACACACATGTTGGACATTAAACGCCATGTGGAAATCAAAGCCAGCAATTTACATAGGGTTTCTGCTAGTGTGAAAGCCCAGGCACGCCTGGGACCTCCATCTGGCAGGAGCCTGAACACAGGAGCTGATGCAGGCAAGCACACATTGAATCCTACTGAGCCCTGTCCCCCATCGGCAGCTGTGCAATGAGCAAAGCACTCGAGCAGAATCGGACCCCAGACAACACATTAGAAAGGCCGATTTTTAATGTCTGACCAGAGCCAGCCCAGGCTAATGGTAATGATTTATAAGGGGCAAATTCTTATTTCAGCCAGCAGAAAGGACTCTACATTTGCCATGGCATGGGGAAATTCTCCTGCATACCCCAAAGTCAACATAATTCACGAAGTTCATACCCTGCATCAGCTGGCCTGGGGAGGAATTCCACCTACACACTATTTGCATGAATTCACTGACCCAAAGGCCTCCTGATCGCTCATTTCAATTGTGACTCCCTGGGTAATTGTCAGCTCCCCACTCTGCCCATAGCAGCTATGAGGGGCACAGCCAAAGAGCAATACAAATCTTCATTCCCTGTTGCCATCTTGGCTTCAAGGAAATGCTACAAGCTGGCACAGGCCACAAACACTTATTCTTAAGCCAGGACCTGAAACAGCTCTGCCAATACCAGAACCAAGGAAGAAGTTGGCAATGGGGATGGCTGAGAAAACAACCCCAGTTTTCTTAGGCAAGCACACCCTCAAATCCAATAGGATTGCTCAGGACACCTGAGGGAGTGGCAGGTCTGCCACACTCACCCAAGCCACTTCCAGCAAGGTGGCATTCATAAGTTAACGTGGCAGGAGAAATATCACACTACTGTATACACAGCCTGCTCCCCTCTCCAAAAAGTCTACTTTCACCCTTTCTTGGTTAGGCAGAAATTAAACAGTTTTGCAGTATGGACCAGTGCCTCTCCCCCATGTCAATCTGGATTCAAAGCCTGACACCATGCTAGTGGCTGGTTGCTGCTTGGCTTTGATTTACTGCGCTGGTGTGGGTGGGGAAGCAGGAGGAGAAACTGCTTGACATGACACAGAATGTGTATCCTTACAGTCTAACGAAACCCTGGTGCTTTGTGAGTAATGGGTCAGGCAATGACAGGAGGGGGCTGCTTGCCATCCTGTTAGGCATGGATATCTCTGGTTAAACAAGCAGGGAAGCAAGGGGTGCTGGAGTAGAGGCCAAATGCAGGAGAAACAGGATAAGTTTGCTGCTTGCATGGAAGATGATCAAGTGGATCTAATTCTACTCAGAATCCAGCAGCCACACTGCTATTCCTGTGTTTAAGGAAAAGAGGAAAGGTGACTGACGGAGTTTGCTTAGGAGGAGGTGAGAGTCCCAAAGCCCTGTCTGCCACAAGGAAGGCTCTGGGCTCTTTTGCCAGTCACTGCCAATGCCCTTGGCTCCCTCTGGCACATAGGGAGAAGATACAAGCATACACTGAACTTAGATGATCCAGCAGCCCCTCCCATACGAAGACTACAGTGCCAACATTTGTTTTCAATATTCAGGAAAGCCAAGCAAATAAGTCTTAGCAGTTATACTGAGAGAAAACAACAGAAGTCATGGCCCTGAAACCTCAGTGGCGCTCCCTTCCAATTATTTAAAAGGGAAAAAAAAAAAAAAAAAAAAAAAAAGGCCCATCTTATTCTCCTGTATTTGTACTCAGCAGGGGGAGATGAACTTATCTGCTTCCTGTGATGTTGGCTTAAGAGCTCTGCTTAGGACACTGTCATAATTCTTGTCTTTCTTTTTTGCTAATGGTTGCATACCTTTGATTAAAACCTGCATGGTGCATTAAAGGCTAAAACAGATGATGAATGCCGTGTAGTACTTTGCATTAGATCAGAGTTGATTAGAATTTTTGATGATCCAGCAGATAGAAGAGGAAACTGCATGAGCAGTGAAAATATTCAGCTGTTACTGTTGTAGGAGGCAGTGTCTTTTGTTTGACACAAGATACAAAACAGTAACTAAATGGACAATGTACTCTCTTGGTCAATGAATAGCTTTATAGCACAATAGAGCTCTGTAAAAAAAAGCTGGTGAATTAATCAGTCCAAATATTTGTAAGACTTCTTGCTTGTTTTCAAGTGGGCAAACCTCCCCCCACAACAGTTTTGGAGCCTGATACTAGTTAGCTTTTTTTTCATGACGGCAAATGTAATAGTCAAGTATTTTAAAGAAACGAGCTAACAGCAAAGCCATGTAGTAAAAGTTAAAGATGCTGACCTAAGTGCATATCACATCAGCATCCAGACAGGTATCTTTAGTAAACTCTGCCAACACACCAGTTAAGCAAAACACTATTGCAGCTCTGGGTGAAAAGATTTAGTCAAACAGGACAGACCAGTTGCAGAGGAGGAAGCTGCCTGATTAAACATAATGCTGGCGGAAAACTGGCAGTATGAGCAAACCCAACGTGCCATGGAGGGAGGCTCCCTTTCTAAGGTCACCCAAAATATGAAAGAAGAGTGCATAAAGCAAGTGTATTGAATAGGAACAGAAGGAAAGAGCAAAAAATTAGTAAGGAGAGATGGAAGAAAGAAAAGAAATTATAAGAAAAGGCCCAAGTGTTTTCATGGTACTGACTCCAAACAAGGAAAATGGATTTTATGTTCTTTTTGTTGATCTAATTAACTTAACATCAGGGTTGTTTTGTTTTTTTTAAATATGTAGCTTTTAAAGATCTTTGTCCATAAGCCAATTTTTAAAGAAAGCATTTTGCAAGGCAGGGCACAAGTTATAGGCTCACTATTCATCAAAATGTTTCTAAATACAGTCAGTTACCTTCCCAGTAAAACTGAGTTTCAGTGACTGTCTTAACCTTTCCAGATCGGTACACTGATGTTGCAATTTTGTTTCTTTGTCAGTTAATGGCCCACATACACACTTGTAAACTAGATCATGGCACTCTGATCAATGGATGGCTGAGGTTACAGGGCAGAAGGGAAGTTAAATCCAAGACCTCTTTCTTCTAAAACTACAGAGTTTTAGAGCTGAGTCAGAAGTAGGAGCGCATGTTTAGAAAAAATGTCAGTATCTTCAGGTTCACAGGCCATTCTAGTGTTCAAGTTAGAGCTGCTTTTAAAACAGTTATACTTATATATATATACATACACACAAATCTGGAATAAACTGCCACATCTCCTCTTAGATTTAAGAAAGGACAACTGGCTAGAAGGCATGAAACCCAGAAGTAAGGAAAAGAGTAAGTAAGAGTAAGAGAAGTAAAGGAAAGTAAGAAGAAGTAAGGGAAAGCCACAAAGGCCACAGAAATGAAAACACTTCTGTTGGTATCACATACAAAACTACTTCCACAACTGCAAGGAAGCTGTATCTTGCTCTTGCTCCAGGCTTCCCCAGGGTGTGGGGTTCAGAGATCTGGATCCTGGATCCTCCTGGATGAATGCTCTGTTCACCATGCAGAGAGATACAAGTTCTTTCTCAAGCAGGCACTTATTTGAATCCTATACATAGGATTCTGACGAGTTCCTCTCTCCTGCATGTACTTTACCCACACTTGCTTGGATGATTCTCTCTGAGAAACTTTCCTTGTGCTTTCTGTCCATGAAGACATGAGTGCCCAAGGTAGCAGGAAGCCATCACAAGGCCCACTTAACTTAAATATTCATTCAGCAGATTACAGAATGTCCTGCCCTGTCTAGGCCAGTGAAAGCTTTTGTCCCATCAAAGTGCTCCATTACTGCTATCAAGACATGCTTTTCCTAAAGTAGGCTGCTGTAATCAGAGGGAAAAAAAAAATTAAAAAAAAAAAATCAGAGCAGCATTTCTAGCTGCAAAGTGTATCTAGTGCCTTTTTTAAATTTTTGCTACCCATAACTCTGTTGCAGCAGATTATGTGTTTAAGATGTAAAGTGAAAAAGAATCATCCTAGAAGGAGGGTGAAACAAAAGTAAAGTACTGCACAGACAGCTTCAAACAAAAGTAGCATGACAAGCCAATGAAGTAACTAAATAATCTCTTCTCTTATGGAGATAATGGGTTTTGATTCCCAAAAACTGTATCAAATTTTGTATGTATTTGTGCTCTGCTTTGGTTACATGCTCTTCTCCTCAATGTTTGAAAGGGAACATACTCCAAAGGCACACCAGCTAGATTACATGGGCACATTATAAGTTTCACTATCTTGAGAGCATTCTACTTTGATCTCAGAAGTTGATTGTTGGAATCCCACAGAGCAGAGAGATAGCACAGGAGGGTCTTTTCACTGATATACACATAAGGAAAATTTTATGAGATTTCTGTGAAATTGCTTTGGTTTAGAATTTTCTCAAGTGTTTCATTTCAACTATAAATAGAAAACAGAATCTCATGACAAAGATGCAGTTGACATAGTGTGCAATTTATCATCTGTGAACACATTTCAGAGTGCTTGTCTCAAAGCTGACATGCTGTGTGGACTCTGCAATATGACTACTTTAATATATTCCATGACAAATGCAAGTAAAAGTAGCTGAGATACAAACAATTCACAAAGAAAATTCTCCATTGCCTTTCGTGATCTAGACTTCTTTCTGATATCAGATAACCTTGGAGAGACAAAAAAACTTCCAGCATAAATGGAAAAAATAATGTTTCTCTGGATTACTTCCTACCATGCTTTTGCCATGGGTTGTAAAGACCTATTCCTGGAAGCACACTTGAATAGATTTGACTCCTTCCCCACCTATAAAAATACCACAGACATGCAAATGATCCATAATATATATGTAGACAGCCACTGAAATCAACAGACCAACATAAACAAAAACTACAGTATCTGATTCCTGGACTGTTACTTCCTTTCAGAGTATTTTTTCTCCTCTGAACCATATCTATCGAGAATGAAATAGTAATGTTTCATAGCTCTTGTTCTCCTACATCTCAGGCAGCAGATCCACAGCTGTAAATACAGGTTGACTCTACGAGTACCAGCACAATGAAAGAATCAGATGACCTCATCTGCTAAAATCCAGTGTAAGGAGACAAGGGCTGTAAATTATTTAAGGCTGTGGCATCTTGGAGGTGAGGTGCTCAGCCTCAGAATCCAGATGATGACTATTACAGAAAAGGTTCTAGATTCAGCCCACTTGAGTATTGGCTTCAGAGACCATACAGTACTGAATCCACTTGGATAATCACTGAGAATTTTCTTCTCTTCCTTGAGCTCTAAGAGGCTACCTGCGTGCTGTTAAGGGCAAACTTGTAACTTTGCTATTCTAACAGTAAAGCAGCTTAAAAGTTTCCCTCTGTTTTCAAGCCACTTTCCAACTTTTTTTTTGCACAGGTATAAATCCAGACTGCTGAGTCTGGCTCCAGCAAAAGTCTGGATTTACACAGGGATAACTGGTAGCAGACTTTAGCCCACTGCTTTTCTTTTACAACTCTTTCAATAAACTAAAGCAACAGCAGACAACAATTCCTAAAAAATAAGACCCTGGTTGATACTTGATAGAATTTACTTCACTTCCTGTAGCACCTGCTTCTCTTACACCAGCAGCACAGACTCCTGCAACTGGGAACAGCAACAGCAGGGCTCCTGCTCTGGTGGACACACCACCAGAGGGCAATGAAACACATAGACTGCATCAGCACCTCGCAGATGGAGATTTTTGGCCCCAAGTCTGGCAGGTAAAAGCTCCTGTGACAGCCATAAACTCACTTAGCAGCTGCCATGAAGAGATCTGGACCACTTAAAAACCACATCCACTCTGCACTTCTATCCAATATTACACAAAGATCAGGCTGCAACTTTTCTTCTTGTACTGGTCAGACATCAAAAAGCCAACAACTTCCACAGTCCTAACAGAAGAAAATTTACTGATGACCTTAGTGTCTAAGGCAAGTACTTCCATTGGAGAAACCTTGCCCAAAGCTGTCAACATGCTGTTGGCTTCATGCTCATCCACACTGCTGCACCTCCATGCAGCTCAGGAGAGGGGGAAATCCAGGTTCTGAGTAATGATTCATTCAGATGAATTTGATGTCTCTTGGGCAGAAATTACAATGTTCTTTGGCACATGGCAAGCTGCCATTGAGTAGCTTCCACTCTTCTGGGGTGGTTTTCACTTTTTCAGGTCTATTATTTGCAAATGTAGTTTTTGAAGTCCGGAGGCTAAGAATTGGTTATGCATTTTTCAGTGCTAGATCATGTATAGAAAATTATGTTATGTACCCTCGGTATCGAGTCACCTTCCAAAATTTCATTATTTTCCAGAGCAATACATGGCCATTGATTAAGCACAGAATCAAAACTGAATCTTGCAATTGGTGGGTGACTGATTTTCTAATGTCACAATTTAATCATCTTGCTTTGGCAGCAGAAACTACCATCTGCTATTTTAAGCACCATATACAGTATTTGGGTATCCTAGGTAAATTCAAATTATCCTAATATAGAAGGTGGTTACTACAATTTATATTATGAAAGCCCTCTGAATCAAAAAAAGCTGCTATTTTAACAATCGGTGTATTCAGAAGGTGCTTGGGTAGAACAGCCAGCTGATGTCTTTTCAGCTCTGCTGGTCCCAGCTCTGGATTACTCCTGAACAAGTTCAGATATTGGTGGGTACTCAAAGCAGGGTCCCTACACCCGGCTATAGACAAAGACTTCACTGTTTTCCTTGTCCCTAATCCAGGGTTTGATGAGGGAAGCTGCTGAAGTCCATAGGAGCCAAAGTGATTTCACAGCTTCAGAGAATCAGCATCTCAATCAAGTTTAAAAATTTCAAATAATACAAAGCCAAAGAATGAAGGCAAACCTTTGTTCCTTGGCTTTGTATTAATTAAAGTAATTAGAGCTTTAAAAAGCAGGTATGCTGTCTGCTAGACAGCACCAACCAGAGTAACTTATGTCTTCCAGGCATGACTCAGAAGGTTAGATTAGCTTTCAACACTACAATACTGGCACTAGTTACTGATATCTCAAAGACTGATACTGTGGTGGGATTTGCATACTCACCAGGGAAGGAGCTCAACTCCAACAGGTAAAAAAATAGAGTTCAAGAAGTCTAAGAAAATAAAGAGTTCAAGAAGTCTGCGACAGATTTGCTCTTAATAGAGAGGCTAGGATAAGTCTTCTGTAAAAAAAAGGAGAGTAGTTGGTGCACGTAAAATATGAAGAGATTTAAATAGGGTGGGAGGGGAAGGAAAGGAGTAATGAGACTGGGATTTGGAACAAGATTCTGTAAATGTTGCTTTAACTATTAATTGAAGAGTAAACATCCTATTAAATTCTTATGGAATGTGTGCATGAAAAGTGGTAGCACAAGTCAGATCTGCCCCATGTGGATGTTGTTTATGAAGCAGCCTCCTTGGAAGTGTTCCTCAGACTTTTGACAAATGAACTTTATGTAGGTTGTACATTTGAACATGGAATGCCTATTGTTTCCATCTGCCTTTTGCTTGTACAGTTCCTTGGGGGCTTAATAGAGAGACAGACATTTAGTAGAAAGAAGGCTTTATAGAGTGGCAAAAGCACATTCTGGGAGAATACACTAGGAATAAAAAAGAAAACACAACAAAACTCACAACCAACCACTGTTTTCTACAGAAATTAAACCATTGCAGAAGAAAAAATGCTTTTAAAAAAAGCACATGCATTTTTCGTGGAGTGGGCCTAAAGCACTTATTTATATTTCATCTCTGTACGACACAGTTCTGCTCATCTAATTCCATTTAGAACATTACAATTTTTGTTTCAAATGTCTCTGTGCTGAAACATATTCTCTAAAGTGCCCTGGAGCTGCTGGTATTGTGAATGTTATCTAAATGACTCATTCGAATTTTTAAGGACAACTCAGCTTAGAAATACACTGTTCTGGTTTTCAGTTATATTTATTTGAAAGTTTTTAGTTTGGGGTGCAAAGAAGAAAGATGCAGAACAACAGATAGCACTTGAATAGAGTCACACAATTGCTGCTGTTTTCCACTTTACAGGGTGAAGGCAGATACAAGCAAGTGGCAGTTGCTCCTGATGTGCACAGAGCAAATCTTGATTAGTTATGGTGTTTCTGCAAAGGCTCCTTCACAAAACAAACAAACAAACAAACAAACCAACCAAAAAAACACCGCCACCACCACCAAAAAACCCCAAAATATCTCTTGTTTTGATCATAATGTTGAAAGACAACTATCAAACATTACTGCCCATATGATGTCTGTTTCTGTGGTGCTGCTGCATATTTCACAAATCACTGAACTTTGGTTAAACATTTCATGCACACATTGATTTTGCAAACCTGCAATATACCTGTATGGTGAAATTCTAGCTCCAGTGAAGCAAAGGTTTTTTTAAAATACATATTATACTATAATTCTATGCAAATAAACATTTGCAAATACTTGCTTGCATATAGAGAAGGTCAGGTTCTGTGTCACAAATATCACAAAGCCCCTGAGGCTGCAAAGTCTACATTTTGAAGATAGGATTTGTTATTTTGCTGAAGTAGACAGACTTAAGGGCTAAATTGTATGGTTTCTGAACAAAGAATTCAAACTCAGGAATACCTGAGTTTGATTTGACTGACATGGAAAAAGTCACTGTAGAAAGGATGCTCCTCTGGTACCAGCACACAGCAAGGCAGGAATCCATTGGCAGTTGAGCTGCTTTAACTACCTGAACACTACTTAACGTGAGTTACTTTTACCTTTGCACTGGTAGTTTCCGCACAGAATCAGAAAGATCATTGAAGAGAATATTCTTTCAGGCAGTACAGACATTCAGTTGAGATCAGTCCATAGAATTGCAGGGCTTTTACATATGAAAATGCACCATTTGAACTGTATATGTTGACTCTTGTTTGAAATTAAACTAAAGCAAACTGGACTTCTGCTCCATAGAGAGTAAGATTTTCTCAGGCTGTCTGAACAAGTCAGGCCATTTTTAAGAACAGAAAAGAGAACTTTCCTAAATAACCACCTCAACCAATCAGACAGCATATATATATATTGTTTCCTAAAAGTTAAGGCCAAAAAGGATGCCAGATGCACTTACTGTGTAGTCACAGACTGTTAATTTTAACCAAAACGTCTATTTGATGCTCAAAGTCTTTAGTGATGGAAAAGCATTTCTCTGCATAGAAAATTGTCTGCTACAGGCACAGGGTTGGCAAGACCTGAGGAAGACATGCAATGGCAAGGAATTAATCATCTGAGATGTACACAAATGATCCTAGCAGACGAACCACACCTCATGCTATATGAGGTGAAAGATCCACAAAGTCTGCCAACCTGACCCAGGGAAAATTCCTTCTCAAACCAACTAAGGCAATCCGTAATCACTCTCTATGCCACCTACAAAGAGATCTCCTGCTCTGACCAATCTCTTCTGCTGCAGGGGAAAGCAGTTAATAACAATGAAAAGAAGCCGCATACAGAAACCTTCGCTCCTTGCGCAAGGGAGGAGATGAAAGTCTGCCCTGATCATCTTCAGAGAAATTTGGGTCTGTTAATTGTCTTAATGTGGAGTTGCTGTCTATCAGCTTTTGAGTTGAATGCTTTCCCATTAAGGAAAGGGATGAAAAAGGCAATCCGTCCAGGCCAGGCTTGAGCTCTCATCATCAACAGACCTTACAGCCAGAAAGCAGCTTCTTATTTCAATACTGAGTTAGCTGAACTTCAGCTTCTGACAGCCAGGTGGAAAAGCCTCTGCTGCCGGGTGTCTTCTTCAGACTGACCTCTTGCCCTGCTCTCAAATTTCCTGAATACTCTGAATTCTTGACACCCCTCATTCTGATGTTTATTTTCCAGTCCTTAACTCACATTATAACCCAGCTTATACAGAACAGGATGCATCACCTGAGGAAGAAACCTACACACAATACTGAATTTGTGGATCACATCATCCCTTTTCTGCCACAATACAGCAGTAAAAATTAAAATTAAATAAATTATCCATGATGCCATCTAAGACCATCCATAAATCACTGTTTTCCAAAATGTGATTTACTCTATTCTCCATGCCAGTATATACCAGCTCAGGCTTGACTGTATTAAAAAACACTCTTTGGCCGCAACCAAATCTTAAACTAGGTGATTATTCTTTACTTGGCCTTATTGTTTACTTTCTCGCTAACCTTTTTCTCAAACTTGATCTTATGCATCAACAGATGCTTGCATTACTGGGTGCATCACTGATCAAGGTTTGCCTGGCCCATTCCATCAGTATATGGAGTAAAACTACTGTAAAAGTACTTGAACAAGCTGTATGAATTTGGAGGAGAGGATGCTTCCTATAGAGACTGTCACAACCAGAAGCAGAGAAAGATTGTTGAATATTTTAGGTAGTGAGTAAGCTATAAAGCTAAAGAATATTTCTTTGTTTTCACAAAAAAAACCCAACCAAAACAAAACAAACAAACAAACAAAACAACCAACCCCCCCCCAAAAAAAAAAACAAAAACCAAAACACCAAACAAACAATAGAGGAGAGATTTTACTCAGGGGACAGCAATTGCATTGCTGATTGAGGTGGAAAATCTGTGAAGGAGCCTCTTGTTAGAACTATTGGCAGTGTATCATCTAGACCAGTACATGCCTTCTCTTCACCAGACAGGGATTTTTCATTTCATCTATCATTCAGAAGTTGTTGTAACGCTTCCAAAAGTCACATTATGTTGTCATACACTCCCATTAACACAAAGACTTTTATTTCATGAAGAAATTGGCTGTTGTGGAAGATGGGTATAGGGAGGCAGGTGCTACAGGTGGCCTTTTCACATTGAAATGCTCCATCAATACACTCAGCCAGAGAAGTCGTGTTTCTTCTGAAGATGAATTGCATCTCCCCAGCTTCCTGCACAACACTTTGTTCCTGGGTGTTCTGGATATTTCTAACACCCTTCTCCACCACCAATGCCAATTATACTACTAGAACAATCCCAACCAAATTAAACACAGGAGTTGCTTCCACCAAATAACAAAATTTCTGAGACTCAAGGAAAGCCCAGCAACACATCTAAAACTATTGGCTACTATCCTCTTCCCTAAAGAGAGGAAGGCCAGGCCTTATGATATTTTCTTCATAAGAAGGAGATCATTTTTCCCCTCAACAAAAACACTACAATAAGCTATATCAGAAGTAGTAACTAAAGTAGTACTTTCAGTGGTCAGGAATGAAAACACACTGGTGTTTCAAATTGCCATTCTAGAGTAGAGAATGAAATAAACGTAAGTCAGACTATGATATCTAAATTTCCACACCTTCAAATCAGTGCAATAATCATCTTTCAATGTCAAAGGATAAAGAAAGTAAAATTTAATATGATCATTATTTTCATTTTTTTTCAGCTTTGCAGTTTCCACATGTCTGAGCTTACCAGGATACAAAAGTATTGCCTTGCTACAGAGGCAGAAGTGATCAAGAAAGCTGCATGGGCAATGGGTATGCTTTCTGGAATACAAAGAAGAAAAAACTCATAGATAAAGGGTCAGCTCAGAAACATAAATTATGTCACTTGTTAAATACACCACCACCACTATCACCCAAAAAAAGCGGGTATTTAACAAGGCTAGTAATTTGGTACAATGGGACGATATCCATCCCTGGATCAACATTTACACATACAGTAAATTAATTCTGATATTAAGAGAAATTGTATAAGTGCATACAGGACTCCTGTTTGTGTAAGTCCTGCTTAATATCTTCATTGATAATCTGGACGAGGGGATTGATTGTACCATTAGTGAATTTGCAGGCATCACCAATGTGGATGGGAGTGTTGATCTGCTGTAAGGTAGGAGGGCTCTGCAGGGGGATCAGGCTGGGTCAATGGGCTGGGACCGAAAGTATGATGTTCAACAAGATCAAATAACAGGTTGTACACTTTGGCCACAATAGTCCCAGCAGCACTCTACGAGACAAAGAGGCTGGAAAGCACACAGCAGAAAAGGACCTGAGGGTGCTAGACAAAAGTGGCTGAACATGAGCCAAAGAGTGCTCAGGTGGCCAAGAAGGCCAATGGCATCCTGGCCCAGACTGGCAATAATGTGGCCAGCAGGGCCAGGGAAGGCCTCCCTCATCTACACCTCTTATATACAAGATGGGGAAGGGTCTGGAGCACAAGTCTGATGAGGAGAGGCCAAGGGATCTGAGTGTGTTTAGCCCAGAAAAAAGGAGGCTCAAGGGGGACTTTATCACTCTCTACAACTGCCTGAAAGGACTCTGTAGCCAGGTGGGGGCCAGTCTCTTCTATCAGTCAATCAGTGTCAGAACAAGAGAACATAGCCTTGAGGTGTGTCGAGGGAGGTTTAGTCTGGACATTAGGAAGAATTTCTTCACAGAAAGGGTGATTAGACTTTGGAATGGACTGCCCAGGGAGGTGGCAGAGTCACCATCTCTGGGGGTGTTTAAGGAAAGACTGGCCACGGTCAGTGACAGGGTCTAGTTAACATGGTGGTATTCAGTCATAAGTCGGACTCTATCACCTCAGAGGTCTTTTCCAACCTAACTGATTCTGTAATTCTGTAGAATTTCATTACAACCCACAGGTAAATACTACAGCTTTAAATAGTAGTATCAAATATCATTGTTTGCTCAACAGTGCAATTTTAAGTTTAAAAAACCTGATATTTAACTTCATATGCAGTCCTTGCAATCCTAAACCCACCTATTGCTATTCACCTCATTAAATACTGTGTTCAAAAATAGCTTTAACAGCAAACTGGAGACAGACTGACACACATGTCAATGAAACCTAAGGAGCGGAAGAGAAGAGTAAAATAAAGCAAAGTTCTATCACTCAGAGCCTTGGGGGCCTGGCTACAAGAAAGACCCAAGGCCTGGCCTTGGGTCTTTACCTTAGTTCTAGGTCAGTTGATTTAGTCACTCAACCAAAACTTTTTCTCCTTAAGCCAAGCATGCCAACATTAAGAGCTGTAAAGTTCAGAATTATAGTTATTTCTGGGCCAACCAATCATAGCCAGCACTGATAGCTGAGTAATATTAAACACTTATTCCAGTGGCATAAGGTGGCCTAACACTGAGATTGTCAAGCCCTTTCTAAAAGGTTTCAAGTCATTTGAATGGGCAAGGATATCCTGATTCTTCTGCCTTACTCAGACTTCTTGCCTTTTAAAATTTTCAAATTTCCTTGAAAGATTATACCAGGATTTGTACCTCTATGAACTCATGTATACCTTTGTCTATTTTTTCAGGATAAACAACTTCTCTTGATATTATTAATCACAACTTACAAAACAAAAGGAAGGGGAAGAACAGATTATCTAAGGATCATGTACTATACAGAGCAACAATGGTTTGCATGTGCTTTCACTCCTAGTTTTAGAAAGACTCCACTATGAAAGGGACTTAAATTTGCACAAGCAGCTCCGAAACACTAACTAAATTCAAGACATAACCAACAACTTCTGTTTTATGTACTTTTTAGCCCCACAGTTGCTGTGGCTTTCTTCAGGTATTTTCTGTTGGAAATTTGTGCTGTTACCAGCAGCTGAGAGGAGCAGGTATGATTCCAGAAGCAGAGGTAGCATTCAATCCCCCCAAAATTCTTATGCAGTACTGTCCATGCTCTGGATGTTCATAAGAAAGGTAATAGGGGAAAACAAATAAAAATAAAAAATTTTATAAGCAGAAAGAAAAATGTTAAATCATTAAAAGAAAACATCCACGTTTACAATGGACAGATTTTAAAAAATTTCTTTACAAAAATTCTTGGTTTTTTGTCAAATACTCTTTGACAACATACTAAAAATGTCTTAAAGCCACAGACCTATTCAGAAACTTCAAGAGCTGAGGGTTGATGGCATGCTACACTTGCTGTTTTGATGAGTTTTCACTCCATGAAGAGAAAGGAAACATCCCCCTGCATAGCATATGGCAGCCCTACAGGAGACAGCAACAAGAAACAACCTTCAAGGGACCATCTGCCAGTTCTGCTCCAGTCACACCTCCTCCTTGCCCATGGACATGACCCCTATACCAAGGAGACCAGCAAAGGATGCACATGGGAAACATCCTAAACAGTTAAAGCTCATGCTAGGCTTGCATCATTCACTTCACCTTTGCTAGTTTTCCCAATCAAAAGCCAAGAGCATTTAACCTTTAGCACTGTTGTCCAGAAGCATCTGAACACACCACTGAAAACATGGCCCAGAGGTGGTTATCCATTCCTCACTGCTTCCACATCTTCAAATATTCTTTCAAAGAATAACAAAGGGAGAAAACTGCTAAGACAAAACTGTGATGTTTATGGCAGATGGTACCACAGGATAAATGGCTGTCGATCTGCTGTAAATAATTCATCATTGTCAAGTGTGGTGCTCCAGTCATGTCAACAGAAGTATGTGATACTAAGAAAAATATAACATTTGTCACAGAAGTACCACAGACATCATGGGGCTTTCTTTTTAACCCAAGTTAGGCACAAGAATATGATTGACAGAGCTAAGCAAGATTTTAAGGATGCACATGGACAACCTTACTTACACACACACACACACACACACACATCTCTGCAAGCTGTGTGACCCACACAACCAGAGACAAGTAATCTGAGTGCCACTGACTTTCCATTCGCTTGTGAGAAGGTGATCAGAGAATGAGAGGAATGGGCAGGAGGTTTGTTCTCTTTCTCTCCTAAACCCCCATCATGGCAGCCAGTGCATGTCACATTCCCTGCACATTTAGGCCACCAGCAGTTTATAACACATGCTAGAGAAAACATGAAATAGGGGGTCAGATGGAGCTCACAAGATACCATTCAGCCTCACAGCTCTTAGCACAAAGCCTGGGTTAGTCCAGCTCATGCCACACCACTAGACAACAGGATTCAACCTCCTGTTTCAGGGATGACATGGGAACAGGTGGGCAAACAGGCAGTGATCAATGGAAGACCTTTCTGAATGCTGCCCTTACAATACAGCATTTCCCTTAGACTGCTCTGGAGAGTCCAGAGCTACAAGAGCTATTCTTCCCAAATTACAGGGAAGGCCAACAAAACAAGGAACAGCATTAGTTAATTCACAAGAGAAAATCCAGGTAAAGAACTGCAAATGCACAGTTGTGCTGGTCTCCCCAGTAACTGCACAGAGATGATATGCTTGACCTCGAAGGGAGGCTTGAGTCACCTATTAATCTCCTTCCAGTAGAGGTCCCTATATCAATCTTAGGTGCTCAATAGTAGCATTGAATGCAACCTTAGGGTTCTCCCTTATTCACATCTCTTCTATACAAGGTTGTCATAGGTCCCAGCTTGAGCATACAGTTATTTAGCTCAAGAGAATTTTTTTTTTTTTTTTTAATCCAGTATGTTTCTGGCTGAGGCTTGCACATTCCAAGCAACAGTGAGAAAGGCTTCCCGAACAGCCATGATGGATGGGGCACAGGACCAGCCCAAAAGATCTACAGTGCCTGCTCCTGGGCAGACACATTTCCCCAAACAGCAGGCAGGGATGGGCTGTCAATGCTTGAAATAGCAGGTAGACCTGAGATGTAGGATGAATTTAGTCTTCATTTAAATAAAATATGTCTATGTAAAATAGTGTCACCATCTCCCCTTTTTTTTTCCTCCCCTCTTGTCACTTCTCTCTCATTTCTGCTCATTTTACCCACATTACAGCTTTAGCTCTATAAATGACAGGCTGTGGCCCAGCATCATGTGATAGATCATCCTACATCAGCTCTGAAAAATGGAGATGCTGTCAACTGTCTGGTTCTCCTCATATTCTCTGTCAGCATCAATGCATTCAGGCAGCATGTCACAGCCATCTGAACAAGATGAATACAGCACTGTGAATACCAGCTTGGTAACCAAGTCAATCAAATATGTGACCACAACCACACAGAATCATTTGTGCTGAGAAACTGCCACTGAGAAAGGGTTCCTAGTGCCCCACTATACCAGTACTGCCACTGGTAGTTTTTAATTAAAATATCTTCTTGATCTGGTTGAAAACCAAAGGGGGATTTTTGTGATGAGGCTTTCCATACAGCAGATTGTGAAGAAAATCTCAGCAGCCCCTGGAGTTGAAGACAACCCTGGCATGAACTACAGCTGTCAGGGACCAGTCTGGCTGTTCCTAATCTCACTGCACTAAACTCACTGATAGGCTTCTGCTGTGAAGCAAGGGACTTGACTCTCCTGTGTACCCGGTTGCCTCTAATAGACGGTCAGAGGAGAAAATGAAAGAAAGAAAAGGAAAAAATCCTTTTATCTACCCAGTCTCATAGAAGGTGTCACTGCCCATGGCAGGGGGGGTTGGAACTGGATGATCTTTAAGATTTCTTCCAACCCAAGCCATTCTGTGATACTATAACTGTTCAGGACAGCTAACCTAGAAAGGAGATGAAATTAAAGGGACCAAAGAGAAGACTGTTGCCATTTAGTTCTCATCTGTAAAAGCAGAAATAGCAATGAGTCATGCAATGGTTCGGTGCTGCTCTGTTCATAGTACAACATGGGTGTGCACTGCCTCCTTTCCTACCACCCCCTCCTCAAGGCTCCTGGACTCTGTGTCCCAGCTGAGTGCACCAAAAGTTGTGCACCCTTCACCAAGGCACCTTGAAACAGATGCCTTTCCCATGCAACAAGAAGCTGCACAGTGAAAAATTGTGGAGGGCATGAAATGGGAAAATGGATGTTAATCGTGTTCCATTGTATTTCATCAGACAACATCCATAGTTTTTCTGTTTTTCTCGCTCTTTACTCTCTCTGTCTCCTAGGATGCTCCTCTCATAAATGTGTGCAGGTCTTTATGTGTTTCTCTTATAAAACGTCTGTATTCTGTTGCCTGCTACAGGCTGGTCTCACAACCTGGATAAACAATCAATCACTACAAAAACAAGCAGGAAAATGTTAACCCATTGTGCCTGTCCTCAAATTGGTTTCAACATCAACAAACTAAAGCAATGGTCTGGAAAAACACCAGAAATGCCTTTAGCAATTCAGTGATTAAAAGCAGCATTCACGCAGTTAAAGTGGCATTTATGGGCAAATTTTTGAGCACTGTCCCAGAACAAAAAATGGGCAGTATGTTAAAATAAGTATCATAAAAACACCAGGAAAAATGCCAAAACAGCAAGGACTTTGCAACAGTCAGAGAACAGTCGCCTCCAAAGAGAACGGGATTTCAGCTCAGATAAAAGTTGACTCTTTCAGTTGTGTTGGGAGGTTCTCCAACCAGAAGATCCATTTGAATTGTCAGTGGAATCCTGGACTCTTTCTGGCTGCTGACACAAACGTTGAATCTCTTTCTGGGGTGGCAGAACGTGTGCTGCATGGCTGCGTATGAATGACACAGCTCAGTAGTAGGGGAAGAGGAACTCCGTTTCAGTGACAGAAGCACTTCTGGTTTTACCTTCATAACAGAAGGAGATGGGCTAAGCTGTGAAGGAAAACTGCATAACATGCCATTAACAGTAAAGTATCCTCCTGATTTCTGGGACTGCATCTCTCAGCCTTGCTTGGATTGCCATTTCATTTGGTACCTGAATAAGAGCACGGTCTCATTCAGTGCTTTATTTGAAAATGAAGATTCAGAGCAATTTAGAAATTTATAAAACAGAGTAATTCCATGAGGATCCCTCTATGATTCTTCTGCCCCTCATGTGTCTCTTGACAAAAGGAAAATGTTCCTTGCCTTCTTGATGTAGAATGCACATGCAGCTGAGCTAGGCAACTTATCTGAAATATGATACCGATTATTAAAAAGAGAAAAAAATCAAGACAGTTTACTTAAATTAGTAAAAAAGTTCCCCAAATTCCAAAGACAACCACTATAGTTCCTGTGGATTCTCTCCTGCCTTGTCCTGGTCAGCAGGTACAGTCATATGGAGATGTTCACATGCAACTGTGGTTATGAATCAAATCATTGCTTCTGAATCAAATGAATTAATCAAATTACTGTGAATCAAAATATTACTTCTGAAATATATGCCAAAAACTACAAGATACTTCTGTCCTATGATTTACCTAAACAAAGAGATGCATTTATTGAAATAGCTCCCTGGACTGACAAGAACCTTAAAGAAACTCAGTATCAGCAGATAAGATCTAGAAATTGAGATTAGCTCACAGCCAGGGTATCATATAAATCGTAGAAAGTTTCTTCAGTTTTATGTCACAGCCTGTGCTCCTGCCATACACACATGAAAAAATAAGCAGTGAGACCAGGTTGAGACCGTATTTGATTCTGCTAACATTCAGACCCAGCCCATTTGAGCGGTAAAAAAAATCCTATTATAGCTCACAAAAGATAGGACAAAACTGAAATTTTATTTTCTACCAACGGTGTTTTGAAGAGTAATACAGGAAAGCTGCAAGCGATTTTATTTTGTGTTTAAAAAAACTCTCTAGAAATTACAGAACAACCTGTGTTAAGAGAATAAGTTCTTCATGACCTAGCAAATTGGACTTTCATTTGCCATGAGGTACACTCACCTGACACTCTGTCGAGTTGATAGATATTTTTAAAGTTAGATCTCATTCTGAAATGCAGGCTGTCTGCTGCCAGCACTTGAGTAATGTGCTGGCTCATTAACAGATCTCTCTGTACAAAAAGAGGTAGAAGATTATCCCCAAGCTCATGTCTTCTAGCCAAACAGACACATTATTCTTGCGGTGCTCAAAGTTCTGAATGGTCATTTACAGTAAAGGCAACAGCTTTCACTAGAAAACAAGTGACTTGCCAAGAAATGATGAATTAAAAAAAAAAAAAAAAAAAAAAAAAAAAAAAAAAAAAAGAATAAAGAGAAGCAGATCTATTGCAAATCTCCAAAAGATGAAGCTTTGACAAGGAACAAACTTGAGAAATGCTATAACTTGATCATCTACCTCATACCTCAACAGCTCTGCTATTCCCTTGGATTCTACCAAGAGGAATACAGAAATGTGACAGAAATGTAGGTGTCAGAAGACAATCTAACTGGGGGTAGGGATTGGAGAGGCAAAAAAAGCTATGAAATGTGATATAGGTACAGTGCCAAGTAACACAGCATTAAGACAAGCTGACATTACTAGAACAGATATAATTCCTGGCCTTACTTGATGGAGCTTATTCACTGTGTTCGTCACTTCTTATCCAAGCTGTCAGGAACATTGTAGCACTTATCATACACAGTATTAACAAAAAACACACCTTTGAAAACTGTGTTAAACAAACTGAGATAATTCATGACAGAGTTGCTAAACTCACAGGAAATGGGTTTGTTTTCTGACCACCAAGCCAAAATCTTGAAGACTTTTTATGACAGGCACTTCTCATATAACCATTGCTTACAGTTTTCTCACCAAGAAGCTTTCTAAAATCTCAGCCTTGTGGGGTAACTGCCAAGAAAGTAGACAACTTCAAATTCTTCAATTCTCAAGTGTTAACTGGTGGGTCAAATAGAATCTGGTGGGTCATCTGTGTGCCATGTCAGCACTTTAGTCAATAAGAACTAATATTTAACAGACCAAAACACTTTGGGATATTTGTCCATATTCTTTTAAATTAACATTGCATGTAAACTAGTCTACATAATTGAGCTCTGGGATAGCATTGTGATATTAGGGCAAGATTTGAGCCAGTCTCACCTGTCATTACTGCACTAGAGGAGCATAAACACAATATCCAGTATGGAGTGCGGTCACACTTGTTTGTCAGTTGCATGCAGAGAACATGCTTCTCATAATTTACATCTCTGATCAGGGAATTAGACTCCTGTCAGCATCAGTGGAGTCAGTGAGGGAGAAAAAAGTACCAATCTGTATTCCATACTAGTTGGATAAAGTAAGTAGATCTGGTCAAACAGTGAACTAAGTCAGAATTAGGTCATTAAACAAGTTTGCTCTGATATTATTCACTGAGTTGCATTATTCATTGTGTGCAGATAATTGCCAGGTCATTTGCAAAATACTTCTGGCTCATGATTATTTCACAAATATTCATTTCTTCAAAAAAAGTTTCAGTCACCCAATGAGAAAACAGGGAAAGGATGAATATGAACTGGATAATCTATTATATATCACAAGCATTGTCTTGCTGAAGTGAACCTGTCATGAATAATCCATAGACCCAAACAGATGCACCTATTGCTTACCACCAACACAGAGATAACAGGCTTGGTCTGCAAACAATAGAAAGTAGGTTGTTTATTGTATAATTCATTTGCAACAAATAATTCAGGGTGCTGATTTATTTCCCAGAACACATTTACAATAATACCTATTTCAAATGTAGTAAAACCACATGAAGTTAAATAACAAAAATTAATTAGATTAATTGATTCTGGGATCTGGAAGGTTGACTTCAGAGTCAACAAGGAAAAAGAGTAAGATGAAGAAAAAGGAAGTCTTCTTGTAGATTGTACAATGCTCCTTCTTCTGGATGATAGAGAAGTGATACTTAGCAGGGTCAGTAAACGCATAAATTTGCTGAGAACACCATTGCTAAAAAAAAGTATCCCACCGCTTTTTATCAGCCTCAAGACATGATTGGGTACTTTGCTACATGCACAAGACCACCTCAATACCACCTTCAGCAAGGTAGGTTAAGTAGTCAATGTATCATCAAGAAACAGTGTCAGGGAAAAGTCAGTAATGAAAAATCCAAATTACTTCATCTAATAATTCTTCACCACTATGGATAAAATAGGTCTTCACTATTTTAAGGACACTGGACACTGTTTTGCTGCATCCAGTTGTAACCTTCCCAAATGCCAAAGACTAAGAAGAATGAATTGTTATTTGGCCATGAATGGGTGACTCCTTGGGAGAAGTGAGACCTTAACGGACACAGGGAAAACTATTCAGACATTAGACTTTTTTTTTTTTTTTTTTTTTTTTTTTTTTCCCATGGAATTCTTATTACCCTTTTAAATTTTCCTCCTGAACTTCCAATCTGGATTTTTTTTTTTTTTTTTAATGAATCAGATGCCTAGGAAATGGCCACAGTTTGCTTATTTTAATTTGTTTTTTCATTAAGTACCTCCTAAAAAAGTTTTCCTAATTTTTTATAGAATTAGAATTAATAGGATTGCTGGAGATAGAATCTCCAGATTTGCCCATCATAGAGAGGGCAAAACCAAACCAAACCAAAACAAACAAACAAAAAAGAGATATATTTTAAAACCTATAATGTGGCCTGGGCTTCAGGTTCCACTACAAAACTTTTCCTTAATAAAGGAGTATAAAAAATGTGTTGAAAATATGTTCTAAATCAAGACACTCTAATCTGCCTCTTTCCTGTTTTATTAGTATCTCAATTTACAAATTTTGTTGACTTCATGCCTGAAACTCACAGGCAATTGGAGATAACCACTAAAGGAAGCTGTACAAAACTAAAAACAAAGCATCTGCAAATGTCAAGAGTGAATTAAAGACTAAATCCTGCAACATCCTACTCAGGTAAAGTGGGTCTTAATAACGTCAGTATCTGAACTTTGCGTAAAACTGGACACAAGCAACATCTTGGAGGCTTAGTGCATATTTTGCAGTACTCCAGAATATTTTCTGATGAAAACCAGGTTTTCAAGTTGTCTTTTGAGTGTTACCATGGTAGTTGATATAAGGAAATAATTTTCAAGGACAGAAATGTCAACTGCCTGATGCCCAAAAATCATCCTCAAAATACTTGAAGGATGAAGGCAGGGCTCTTTACCCTCTGTTGGTACAAGCAGGAAAGAGTGGAATCACTTTGCATACTTTCCCTCAGGAGGTTGAGGACAAACAGGAACAAATCTGAGGTCACTGCAGGCTAACAAGGCAATTATCTTATCCTCTTTTTTCCCCAAAGGTATCCTTTTGGGTGCTTTTATGATTCTAAGAGCACTCAGCAGACCCTGAACTTCCAAAACAAATGATGATATAAGGTGTTTGCTCACATGTCACCCTCACAGTTTAAGGGACAAGGAGATGTTAAAGCATTTCCCTGATTCAGGGATTGGATGAGTAGACAAATCAGACTTTTTTCAAGTATCTTACTACTCTGTTCAATTTCACATTATCTGTTTGTAAATACCTCTTCTACTTTTGTCTTAGCCTTTTCTGTTAACTTTTTATAGTTTCAGAAAAATGGAGGAAAATATGCTCATGTTCAATATTTCTTTTTATTAATTTATTTAGGATTCATATTTTTCACATTTACCTCCATTTTATGTCCCCTTGGAATACATGAGTCAGATCCATAGCATTTAATGGCCATAAATAACGCAATGTCACGTAACAACATGAAATATGAAAGCCACATGTTAGAAAACCAGTCTGGTGAACATCCAGCTTGTAGTCTAGCACTCTCAATAATCTCAAATATCTACCTAATTCAGACTGGTGGTTTTACAAGGAATATGAAATTTTTGTCTAAACCTCCTTTAATGCTCTTTGGACCTAAGCATTATCGCCTCTTCTCAGATATTGTTTTTCTTTCAGACCCATATAAAGTGCTTTTTATATACAGGGAGAAATAAAACACAAAGGGAGAGAAGAAGAGAACAATTAATATGATTTATTAATATGAAATATGCATTAATCATTAGCCAGCCATTCTACATTCATCACTTACAGGAAAGCTCATCATTCAAACCATTTTTGGTGCCAGTGTTAATTGCCTGATCTCGAGGATAATCTTCCTTCCCACTGAAATCTACAAGACAACAACTTTCACAAACTTTTACAGGTACACATTTTGCCCCTTCATGGCAGCCAAAAAGCTACCTTCTTGTGTTTCCTCCATTTCCAAATAAAATGCCTCCTAGACCTCTTTTGTCTTAATTTTTTTTCCAAGATGACATCTATACACTCATAATTTTAGCAACTTTTTTTACCTACAGCCATGGCTCCATCACTGAAGCTGCTGAGAACATCTCACGGCTTTCTCTGTAAATCACTTCACTCTTTGCTCTTGTGCTTTACTTTTACATGTACAGCCACTACAAATATAACAACAGATCTGAATATTTAATACTCACCTGCCACTGAAACCATTACTTTGAATACCACCATGGAGCAAAAACAGCACACACTCCTTCCAGGAAGGCTGCTTAATAAGAGGATGGTACATCATACACAATAAATAAAGTACATCACCTATCGTAGCAGATTACATCTGCCATGTCATATCTTCATGTAAGAGAATGTCTTGTTTTCCTTTACTCATCAGACAACTGATTGCAGTGGTTGAAATTCTTGTGATGCTCATACCTTACCTTTGGAGTAAGTGTCAATCCATTTTTACCCCCTCCAAAAGACACCGGCACATACAGGAAACTCTTGTGGGAAATTGCAAATCTGCAAGGATGTTCATGCAGGTGAAACCTAGAAGCTCACAAAAGTCTGGGGTTCTTTGCAATCCAGAGTTTGCACGTGAGACACTCTTTCAGTATAGTGGCTTAGACAGACTTAGAAAACCACTGTACAACAGGCAGCTAGATACATTTAACACAGATATATAATAATACATCTCTAAAGGTATTATGCTACATGCATCAGCAAGCAAAGCAATCACAAAACTCAACTCTGTGACACAGAGAAGGTTTTCCCTCCCCACACGCCCAATACACATTTGTCTTTTAAATAGTCCCCACACCATTTTTGTCACATTTTTTCCAGCATTACAGGAAAATTGTCACTAATTCTTTTTTCATCTTTCACAAGAAATGTTTCCCCGTTATTTTATTTTAAATGTTCACATCATTTTGAAGTAATTTTCAAAATCACTGACATTTTTATTTCATGAGAAACAGTCTTTTCTTAGGCTTCACTAAAAAAGAATGTAACCCCTGCTGTTTTCTGTGAATTGGCATTTTCAAAAGTTGCTTTGGAAATTATTTTAAAATTATTTGTAGTCTAGTTTTTAGTGTAACACAGCATAGGAAAGTTCATTGGAGATAGACCCATTTCAAATGGTGTGTATTAGGTTGTTTAAAAAAAAAAAAAATCAGCACTTTCTGGTTGTCTAGATAATTTTTATCAAGAGCCCTGAATGTGCTAATGGACTCCAATTCCCTTGAATTCAACGGAATCAACACACTTCAGCAACTTCAGCATCTCATAAGGAGGTAACTACCACCACATGACTGGATTTTCAAATGACAGTTTCTCAAACTACCTTTGTCTTGAAAGAATTCAATTTAGTCAGCCCCAAAGCCTGTCTCAGTCATACAATACATGTTTACAATCCATCTATTTCTCCCATTGTCCGGTGCATAACTTTCAAAAACAGCCATTAAAGGGCTGCCTCCTCGGTCCCCAATCTCTTTAATTTGCAAAACTGCTCATCTTTTTATTGGAATACCACCAGAGGACTTGACCGTTTTCCGTTAGGGAGTCTATCTAAAGTCATGAGAGCAAACAAGCAAAAATTCAGGATTCTGGAGAGGGGAAAAAAAAAAAAAAAAAAAAAAAAGAAAAAAAAAAAGCAAGCTGGTTATTAGTTGCACAATATAAGAGGTTTGAAGAATTCAAGCCAAGTTAGAAGGTTCTGGATTTGAAGCAATGACAACAGTAATAAAAATCATAGAAACTGAATTGACTAAATTAATTTTCTTGTTAAAGTGTCACAGTTACAGATGGTAACAATCTGGAAATAGCTGCAAAGAGAAAATAATTACAAAGGGATGAAAATGTATTAATGCTCCACCGTACTGGATGTGTGGGAAAGTATACTCTGATGTATTCCGGCTGTCCTTAATCCATCACCCCACTGTACTAAGCACCCACTTTTACAAACAAAAACATTGTCTCACTTGTTGAAATCCTTTATTTAGTAATCTGTGTAGGCTGAAATGTTGAAAGTGGTTTCTAAATTCCTGGCTTCTGAATCCATCTTCAAAGTTGTCTTTGCCTGTATTATCATACAGCTGCAGGCTTTAATCAAAGGTCATTAGATTCACCAATTTCTGTCAAACATCCTGACATCATTCCTTCAAAGGAAATATCTACTATTTTAGAACTTGTTAGGAAATGCCACTTAATCCAAAATGGTTCCAAAATATAATCTCACACCAAGGGTGAGAGGCAGGAAGTGAGAAATTTTGGAGCATTCTTCAAAGTTGGCATTAGCATGGCTTGAGAAACTGCAAAATTGCAGAGAGAGCTGCAAAACCCAAAAGTCAACAGACCTTAGGCCTACATGATACCCTGTCATTTTTTAGCACACACAAACATAAAACACTGCACCTGTCAAAAATCACCCAGGTTTTCAGTACCCTCTCCCCCAGGTGCTCACAACTGCCAGCATGGTCTAGAAATTAACCCCAAGTCGTTTGAGCAGTACAGTCCAGCAGGTGTGCTAAAGCATCCTCTGTGGATCAGGCACATTGCAAGTGGAGCATGGTGCCTCAGAAGCCCATGCCCTTGCCAGGAAGCAGACAGCAGTGCAGGTACTTGTGTAGGCAGCCTCCAGGTAATTCCATGTAGTTCTCTCAGAAAAGATACTGCATCATATTTCCTCTTTTGAGATCCATCTGCAATTCTATACAGAATTAAATACAGCCTTGGAAAATGCATGATAAATGATGCATATTCCCTCATTTATAAATCACAAATGGCTAGTATGATACATAGAAAAGTGCCCCTAAGTGCAGGGAGGACATGCTTCCTGCATGACAATACTCTTTCTTTTGTAATCCTATTGAGGTAGTAGGCTCAAATAAAGTCCCCGATGTTTAGGACATTTGAGAGCTGCTAGTATGAGTAGAACAGGAAGAAGGGGGACACATGCTGATAGGATGCACCACCTGGCAACAATTAACAACTGCAGCTCCTCACAAGGCGACACAACTACTTTATGTCACTTGCTGAGACAAGGAGTATCACCTCCAGCAAGCCCTGAACAAGGATAGAAAAAAGGTTTCCAGAAATGGAATCGTACTAATTATATTTGGGGTATTTAATATCTGTTTCTAGAGATGACTGCTAAGAGACCAGAGCATAGTGCACAAAGCAAAATCCTACAGCCTGAACTGGCAAAAGCAAACAGTACCACTGTACAGGTCTGTCTCTCTACACATGAAAACAAAACATGCACAAGCATTTTATCAGGTTTTTATTTTTTATAAACTTCAGACACTGACCCAAATAGGCTAAATACTTTGTGGGTCCTCCAAGAATAGCTTGCTCTGTTAAGCTCCGACATAAAACTAGGAACCACAGTAGACACATTCCTCACCATTCTTAGTGCTGTTTACAGGTCCCAGATCATCAAAAAAAGAAACAATGGAACAAAACTGAGTACAAGATCCAAGTGTCATGGTCAAAGAAAAGCAATTCCACCCTTCATAAATGGTAAAATTAGAGATCTGTGAAGAGGTACATTAAGGGATGAAGCTTGAACACCGACAGCTGTCCAGGCATCACAGGACTAAGAGATGTTTATACATGAAGAAGCACAGCTTTCTTTCCAAGCAATGTACATTCAGAAGACCTGCTAAACACTGGATGTCTTTATGTCATTGCCAAGCAGCCGCAATGAATGAAGCACTTCTCAATCCCAGCTAAGATCAAAACATTATTGGTGAAGAAGAAGAAAGGTCCTTCTGTATTAAATAAACCAAAGCTTCTCTACTGCCAAACAGTCCTTTGGGGAATTCAAGTGGAGCCTGAGAGGGACATGATAGAGAACACAATAGTCCCTCTTCTACAGAAGCAAGAGTGCTTTCCTTCTTTCCAGGCCTGCAAAAGCAGTGTTACCCTCATCTCCCACCTTGTCTCAGCAGCTGTTATAAAAGGTTCCATCTGCTCCAGCCATAGAGTCAATTATCTATGATGCTTACTCTATGCAGGCGCTCACGCTATTACTGAAGATTGGTGTTCATGCCTGAAACTCTCCTCAAAGCAAAAAGTAATGAACGTTTTATTCTGGAAAGGATCCCAGCTGATACATATCCTCATCCTCACCATTACTTAAGTTTTTCCTCCGTATTATTTTGAGAAGATGAGATCATGCAGATAAGGCTGTTATCCTGATAGTCTAACTGAACTGAAATCCAGCTTTCTGAAAATCAGCAAACTGAGTTACAAGCACAATATTATATTCAACTATGCAATGGCATTTGTAGCATGTTTGTTAATTTTCTGTAGGGTTTATGCTCAAATGTATGCACTACAGTACAGAATACACACAACTTTGGTTTCACTCAGTTTACCTATATAAAAGGATTTGTTTTGTTTGCATTAGACAAAAGAATTTAATTGCCAGAAGAAAATTAAAGTTTCTGTTATTGTTACTTGGGCAGAACAGTGTGTGGGTTAATGGATCTGCCCACAAAAGCTAAATAGCTTTAGCCACTTCAAACACAAACTGTGAAGAGTTGTTATATCCTAAACTGTAGCCACAAAAGGTCCTTAGCATAGCTGGCCTAAACTAGAAAGCATTTTAGTTATGTAAACTACTCCTGAAGGAGATTAACAAGGCCTTGTCCTGATGAGCTCATAAATGGAGAAGGATTTTGGTTTTGTTTTGCTGGAGGTTTTTTTGTCTGGTTGGTTGGTTGTTGGTTTGTTGTTTGGTTTGGTTTTTGGTTTTGTTTTGTTTTTTGTTGGTTATTTTATCTGTTTGTTTTTCAAAAGGGGCATCAGAACATTAGTTTCAGCACAACTAACTGTAGCTTAGGATCCTGCTGCTGTTTCCCAACTGGCTTCTCAGAACAGTAATCCATCATAACCCTCTTGATATATTTTTACTCTGTTTGTGTATTTATGTTCACTTCAGTTTGATCAAGAAATAATTGAAAAGTTCACTCTTTTATTACTAATGAAAAAAAGGACATTAAAAAGAGAAAGTCAGCAACTGACACA
The DNA here is from genome assembly GCF_015227805.2 of Hirundo rustica. Lineage (NCBI taxonomy): Eukaryota > Metazoa > Chordata > Aves > Passeriformes > Hirundinidae > Hirundo > Hirundo rustica. Next base: position 92,900,845 of record NC_053450.1, read on the forward strand.
TTTACCTTAAGGATTTAATTGTTAAAATAAAATGAACATTATGTTCACCCCCTCCTTAAGGAAAGACGGGACATTTATGCTAGGCTTTATAATACCTGTGAAGCATACTCCTGACATCAACAGCAATAAACATGCTAAAGATCCACAGGCCAAGCCCTTTTGGTCTCTTAACTGAGTCAGCTGAGTAACTTTTCAAGTGACTTGCACCCGCAAAGTTACACCTAAAACATTGCTCACTTCCAGGCCTAAAAAATACAAATGAGAAGCTTTCTGGGTTTTTTTTCCATCTACTCTTCCTCAGTCATTAAGGTTCACAAGAGACATTACAAATATGGAAAGGCTTTTGAACTGAAGTAAAAAAAAAAAAAAATTAGAGGAAAACAAATCACAACATAAGATACCACTTTCTCATTTAAACAGCATGATGGGTATCTAAAGCTATGGAACAACAAAGTCACTTCTTTTTAAAAATTGCATTGATAGGAAACTGGTAAAGCAATTTCAACAACCATAGAAAAATGTTCAGTGAAACCAAATCCAATGAAGAACTTAATCTCTTACATATACGAGCTAATTCACCACAGCGGGCTTTCCCTGCAGTTTCAGCTACTCAGAACCAATGCTTGCCTTCCCCACGTGCCGCCTCTCCAGCACAAGGCCTCTTGACCAGCAGAAACACTCACCCTACCTGTCTTATCTTGTTTTCTGAAACCCTTACTAATACAAACACATTAACCATTAACCCAGACTATCCAACATTCTGCTGAGCATCTCTTTCATGGCTCAAGCGAAAGAAGTTGCTACCTTTTCCTAAAATCAGAGCACAAAGGAAGGTTACACAACACCACAAACACCATTCCATGGGACAAAACTCAAATAAGATGCTGCTTCATATGCATGCTGAATATAAATAATATTGTATGTATATACTATAAGAAAATGAAGATTGCCAGTAGTTAGCTGTTGCCCTTTCTTCTTCAGGGTAAGCAGAGAGCTTTCTTGGCATCTATCTTCTCTTACTCAGAGCTTGTTCATGGAAGAATGGGAGGTGGGCTGTTCAGAAGACCCTTTTTCCTACAGTAACCCATTTCCCCAGGCCAGCTACTGACAAAAGATTTGTCCCACGAATAGTACACTTTTATATCCTCTTTTAATACACTTGAAGAGTCAAATAGAGCTAATGACAATACAGAATCCTTGAGCACAGCTCAAAATGCTTGCCTAACTTCTAGTGAATTTTACAGAGTTATGATTACTGCTGTTTGAAAGGAAGCTAGCTGGAACAGGATCAAGCAATACACCAACAGTTTCAAATATGGAGCAAGGTATTAAATTTTCCAAGAGTTTAGTTGCAACCTCACAGCAGTAGCTATCTTTTAAAAGATACATTTGAAGAAGAGGAAAATAAAAGTACTTTTACAAGTACTGCTACTTTTAATTACTGCTAGTACTTTTAAACACTTTAAAAGAAGACTTAAAAGTACAACTAAGCTTATATCTGGGCTTTGTTTTAGACAAATAGAGAAATATAATTTGCATATTAAAAAAAGTAAAAGAAAAACAGCTCTGCCTGCTGGCTGGACAAAGTCAATTTAACCAGGCAAGATCTAGGCAGGACTCTCCATAAAAAATGTAAATACTGTATTTCTAGCAGTCATTAAATTATATGTAGATATTAAAATCCCTGGATTCCAGGTGCTACAAAGTAAACTTTTACTGTCATGCAAGAAGTCATGCTCATACCAACAAGTGCTGCCTACTGAGTTATCTTCCACTTGGGAAGGAAAGCATGGCTTGAACTTTCATCATCCTCAAGACCTTTTATTGTTTTTAAAGATTACTGTCAATCAACATTTGTGCTGAGAAAAACCCAACTTTCCTCTGCTCATGGTTCCTTAATTGCTTACATATTACCTTAAGATAATCTTAAAACATTCATAATCTTCTTTAAAGCAAACCCCTTTGGGTATAGGAACACAGAGAGATTCAGAGCAAGTTTTTCTTCTCAATCTATTTGTACCTGTCTTGCTAAGTACAATGCGTCAACCAAGCCCACATCCTGGATTTAAATTTATAATGCTCAGTTCACCAGAGGGATTTACCTTTGCAGGGAGGAAAGAGGCCTGTTCAGATGCATCTTAATGCCTGAATCATTTTCAGAAAAACTGATTATGCAAATGAACATGAATAGCATTAAAAAACATGTCTTGGAGTTCTGAGCTGTAGTATGAAAAGATTGGTTTAGCATGCTTCCCTTTATCTGTGGCTGATCAGGATCAGACACCATGGACTGGTCTGCACTGGCCATTCAGCATAACAGGGCAGTCCCTGCTATAGATGTGAGATCAATTCTGTAGCTTCTCCCTCTTCCCTTCCTCTTATCCACCCTCTAAAAATCTAAGAAAGGTTAGCATTTGTTGGATTTGGATTATACCCATTGTCTAACATTTTAGTCTTCTCGACACTACACACTATTCACAGGAAAACATGTAATGTCCTCAAGAAGCTGTTTACCAAGCACAGCCTTATTGAGGCAACATAATTAATGAGTATTAATCCAGACAGTAACTCAGCAGACAGACAGGAATGCAGTGTCAGCACTCAGCAAGATGAAAATGGGAGGCCTTTCTGTGTGCAAAGAAGGCAAACACTTTCATAATAAATGAATTTAAGGAAATGAAAACAGAAGGGGCTGGGGAGTTCAGTTGGAGGTAGATTTGTGCACTGTCAGGTTTCTATTTCTGGAACAAGTTTTTACCATTTTGGTTTTAAAATGAGAAAGTATGAGAAGCTCATTGGCGTCCCAGTAAGTCTTAAAATGTAGTAAAATTCTAGATTTTTTGGTCAGGCAGCAAGAAATGATTAAACTCCCTGTTGCTCAAATTAGGAGTAGGTAGCTGTGTGATTTCAGTTACAGCACTGGAAGGAATACTGGGAGAACAATCCATATTTTTATATCTCTGTGCTAGCTATGCCAAATCACAGGAGGGAACTAGAGACTGGATTGTTTGCCATACAGCCTCTCCAGTTCTTTCAATCTTTTCCCTGGTCTCAGGGTATCTGTCGCAAATTCAAAGACCTGCTCTTTGGATCTACTTCTTGGATGTGATGCTTGGTTTTATTTGACGTGTTTAAATTGGCTCTTCCCAGGGAAGGGAAGAAGCAAGTCCCTGGGTCATGGAAACCTACTGTGAAGGTCCATATGCATCTCTGTTCAATATGGAATTACACAGTTATGATTAAAACCAATTCAGCTTTTTTTCATTATATTCCTTTTCCAGAGGAAAAATAAATTATATTCTTCATAAAAAATTATCTGTTGGGTTTGGTTTTTTGTTTTGTTTTGTTGGTTTTTTTAGCTAAACTGAATTTCTTTAGGGTGCAATTATTCTGGAAACTCGCATATATATAGCATGTTTTCACATACAGCGTTATATAGCTCTTTTGAGGACAAACACAAGAAACTTTGTCAGAAAACATGAGCTAAAGATATAAACATATTTGAAATACAGTGCTAATTTTTCCAGATCTATGCAGACATAAAAACATTAATTTTCTGAATAGATGCTTATGGGACCTGCTGACATACTGTTACTACTAACGCTCAGCAGCACAAAAGTTCCTTGAGAAGCAAAACTAATGAAAACTGGTTGGTTTCCTATCAATCAGGATTCCACAGACACTGTCTAATACTGTACATGCTTGAGGCACAGATTTCCCTCTGCTTTCAGGACATTCATAACATCACTCTCCTCTGCTGATCTCTGCTGCCCACAGTAACACAGTTATGTTGCTGCCTTTCTGTCGATGTGGACAGGAACAATATATTTCCTCTACTTACTTACATGTGTCATACAGTTTTGTAGGCTCAGCAGAATTAATTATCTTAAGAACTTCTGTCAAATTTGGTTAAAAACAGTGAAAGCACTGAGAAGAGTAAACAGAGATGTGTGCAGATGTGCAGACAAGCATAGAGCATGATCTCTTAAGCTGTGTTTCCTGAGGAAAACCAGCTAAAAAAGGAGTATGGCAGTAGTTTTTTCAAAGCTCGTTCAAATAAGGAGATACATTGTATATCCTGTTCAGCATGCCTTTTTTAAACTATTGGAATGCACTTGCATTCATAAACAGCTATAAATACATCCCATAGAAACAACATATAGCTGCTCTTTCTCCCTGCTCCCACCCAAACCTCATCTCTCCAAATCTAAGACAAGAGCCTATTTTGGAAACTAAACTTCTGCAATATATGTATTTGTGCTATTTGGAAAAGGACAAGCTTTTCTGAGAAAAAAAGACAACATAAAATGCCCTTGTATCGTTAGTTGTACAATCTTCCTTCACAGCTATAAGGAGCAACAATTTTAACCTTGCAGACATTAGGATGCAGAAGCTATCCCCCATATAAAACACTTGTCAAAAAGGTGCTTTTTTGCTACCCTAAAGTAAAGCAAAAACAACATCTCATACCTACTTTGTAAATACACCTCATGGACAAATGAGAGCAGCGTGGTTTCATAGTGTTTGTATCTTGGAGAAATTGATCTATGCCTCTGGCATATCAAAAATACTTTTCTATAACATCAGCGAAGGCTTTGGGAATCAGGGCATGTGGCAAGCACAGCACAAACTCATAAGAGTGCTCAATCCACATTCTCAAGAGATCATGGATTGGAGAAGACTTTAGTCCTGGAGTGGCACGTTTGCCATTGCAAGGGAAGAGGCAGGCTTAGCAACGTGACTCCATGTTTTCTGTACAATCAGTAGCAGCAGCAGTCCAGCTCATTAGGATAAGGCCTGCAGTATGGAGCAGTGACTTTTGGTTTTATGTTCACACAGAAGCTCAGAGTACGTGGTGATGCCAAGTACTTGTAAAATCACTTTGCTCTTTTCCAGCCCTCCCTGATCTCCAATTCCAAATGTAGAAAGCTGATGTTTAACTGAATTAATTAAGTTTAGCTACATATATTTGGGGGAGGGACAATCAAACTGTATCCACAGCTCCTGCAAGCACTTAGATGTGCCTGCAAGACCACAGGCTAGAACTACCACTGTAAGCAAAATAAGGCACAGGCAATGCCTGCCCATCAGCCCTGGGCAGGGAGAGGAACCTGTCATCACTAGTTGTGAGAAACCCAGTTAAAGAATACAAGTGGTACAACCCTGCTGACAAACCTCCTGACCTCCTGCACTTCCATAACTGGCAAGAGAAGCTGAAAATCCCTCCAAAAACTGAAGAGAGTGGAGCCCTTCCCACAAGGACATCTCTATGGCTAAAAGGTCTTGATCAGAGCTTCTGACCAAGGTCACTTTTCAGTATAGCAGAGCATTTGGTTTTAAGGCAATTCCTGTTGGATCAAATCCATAAGCAAAGTGCTGAGAGATGATGAACTCATTCCACACAAGCATGTTTTAAAAGATAAAAAACCAAAAACTAAAAACAAAAACAAAACAAAACAAAACAAAAAAAACCACCAAAAAAACCTGAAGGGGCATCTCATTTCTAACATACTTTATGCTGGATTAAGTATTTTCTTTCCTCCCACAGTTGGCATGTTCCCAACTTAAATTCCACTCGGTGTTCTGCCTAATTTGATACTTGATCCAGATCATATTTGTGCTGCTTAGTGACTTGGTATTAATGAATAAGAATCAGGTTTAGGAAGAACTTTTCCATCCTAAGGTCAATCAGGGTAATTATGATAGCTTAGTTTTTTATTGCTGCATTACAGAGATAATTTCTGCTAAAACAATGCAGATCTACAAATTTAAAAATGCTTAACAGCCATAGTTCATCCTTCTTTTAGTAATCTTCAGAGATTATTGAATTCCACAAATTACAAAAACCATTGCTTCAGAACTGTGTGTTTTGTAAGCTATTTTCTCCTTAGTTCATCTCTTCACCTAATGGGGATACCCAAGCAAACGTGATTGAGAGAAAATAGCAGCTCTATAAAAATAATGACTGTAACCAAGTTCAGAGTGCTTATTCATTAATATGCCACTGATAACTTGCAGCAATGCTGTGTGGAAAAGGCTTATGCTCATTTTCCTCTAAGAGGGTCTCCTGTCACTGCTACCCTCTCCTCTGGGAGTTGTGCACGTGTGCATAGACTGGCAGGTAACTCTTCCCCAGTCAGGGTCATTCTCAGAAATCCATGCATCCCAAATGAAGGGTAACTTGTTCCAGCTCATTGCCTGCTCTTCAAATCTTTCCTTGGCCTGGCCCTACACTCGGTCGTGCCTTCCCCTGCAACAATTTCCTCTGACAACAAATCCCAGATTTGCAGAATCACAAGACACAAGGAATTATCCTTTTAAGACACACAGGATGTCAGGAGTTTCATACATACATACATATCTATTCCTATGCAAGAGATCGACCAAATGGTTTAATCAAAGCAATTCAATCAAATACAAATATTTCAAAATTAGGCATTTTTTCTTTAACATAACAAGAACACCATCACTAGGTTTGAAGTTCTCACCTTGGCTAAATTAGCACTGACTTCTACTCAATAGGCCTGATCTGTCATTAATGCATCAGATTCATATATGGTAACAAATAAAGGACTGAACTGCATTTTTATAGTCTTAGATCTCAACTTGTAAGGTGGGCTTGGATGTAAGTTATTAATCCAGTGATCTGCAAGAGCTAGCAATCATCCGTAACCTTTTCACTATAGCAACTAAAAGATTTATGTAACCAAGAGTAGTACATCAAGTCTGATGGGTTTATGATTGTATTGAGCTATTCATCAAGGCAGTTTCTCAGAGATTTAGACTTGTTTTATTTTTGAGTTGATTTCAGGTACAGTAAGGCAGAAATAAGCAACATTTACAGCTTGTCTTCATGACATGTAAATAATTGAAATATTAATTTCTCATGTGCCATCTCCGTATTTGTAAAGAAAAATTTTAAAAGCAGCTTACAGTAAAGCTAAAAAGAGCTGAACACAGCATGGATGAGCACACTGTGCTTACTAAACCACTGAGCCACAATGAACACAACCAACTTACTTGCACACATCTCCAAGACGGTCACTGAACTTATTTATTACTGTAAATTCCTGCCATTGCATGTCAGATTTTTGTGATGAGATGTTCTATTAACAAGCTGATACCCAGTGAGTATCGCATGGGGTGGTTATTTATTTACATGAGTAGAGGTACCGATGAGGTACTCAAATGTGTAAGTAAAACAAACACATGCAAAAAACCCCAGATGACCCTGTCCCCCTGGCAACTTATTGTATTTGTTTTCTTCCAAAAAGCTTTGGTCACTTTTGGCAATGTTCTCAGCTACTGTATAGCATTACCTCCAAACAGGCAAGATTTTCAGCACAGAACTGGCTGAGTTTTCATGTGCCAGGCTCTACTAGCTCCCTTGATCCTATATTTCCTGAAGGAAGTTGCATTAGATAGCAAGAGAGAGAGAAATATCTGGACAGTGAATTTCTCAGCCTTCCTGTGGATCCCAGAACACCAGTGCTCATGATCTCCACCCCACAATACACAGCAGTGATAGAAATTGGCAGAAAAACCTTGGGACTATTTCTGTCCTTGTGACCAGACTATTTACCAAAGGGAAGTTCTACAACCACCAGAAAGCTGTTCAGGCATACTTAAAAGCAAGTAAACCTATACAGGGAAGACTAATTAGGTACTGGTTTACCTAGTGCTTATTATTTCTCTTTATCTTCAATTATCTTCAATTTCACTCCCCACACTGAGGTTAAAAAATCTTCATGTAAAAAGACACTGCACAGAAGACAATTGCCTTCAGGTGGTTGGTTTATTTCAGAAATAATGTACCTAAACCATACGTTGATCTGCAGCCTTGTAAGGCAGCAGCAGCCAAACTTCTGCTGAAGGCTAACACAATATACAAAAAAATTTCATTAAACCATCACATAAACTTGTCAGATTTCCAGCCAGTACTTACCACTAAACAAAGGTAAATAATACCTTTTATTCAATGCACTATCTGCATTGTAACAGAAAATAATGTCTCTTCATTCTGGGTGCACTGTCTGTATTAAACACCCAAGACATATATATGTACAAATGCATATATAAGAACAAAAAAGACGTAAACATGCCCTACAACTACACATCAAGAGTGGAGAAATTCCTCACTTGGAAGGCCAGAGCGTCACCTGAGTGTTTCTAACCTCACAGCCTCCATACCACACATTGCTGCTTTTCACCCATGTGCTTCATATTCCTAATTTTAAAGTCTTGTATGCAGTTATATGTCACTGATCCATTCCAAATGTTCTCTCAGATAATGCAGCATTGCCTAAATGTCAGAGAGGGGTGTTCGTCTTTTGACACCATACCAAAGATGGACGCGCAGTGTGGCATGGCTTCATGGTGCTCCTTGCTGGTAACCTATGATCAGCCACGACAATGATGCTACGGAAAACAAAAGCAGCAATACGGGCACATCAGCGCAGCTATGACATCTTCTAAGAGAGAACTGTAGTAATAAGTGCCTGGAGTTCTCCTCCAAGAACAGTTTTCTTCTAGATCGCTTCCTCTTCTCCATGCTGTTTTCATGTTTACAGGATGTTATAATAATGTTTAGGAACCACAGGCAAAGAGAAAAAACCTTGTGTTTCAAGCACTGCACAGCCTCATAACTAAAACTACCCCAAGCAGTTTATTCACACCAACCTTCCCATCCTTTTCAGAAAAAAAACAGAAAAATCCTTCTCTGCAGACCTGGGAGAAGCAGCCCTCTTCCCTTAAACTCCCTGTGCTTCAGCCTCAACTCCCTACCTTGTTCCCTCTGTTCATTCTGACCAAGCTGTCCTATGCTCTGAGCTGGCATCTCTTTGGGCGTTTTGGACACGAGAGCCAGACTGAAAGAGAGCCGCCCATGAGGAAACTGCTATCCAGTTCATGTCCATCAGCATAGCGCTGCCCTCAGGTTTCCCACGCACAAAAAAAAGCCCTTTGTGACAGTATTCCTGACTGACTTCAGCTGATGGAGAATTTCCCTAATGCCAAAAGAGAATGTCTCCCCAGATTTCCCAGGGAACGACATTTGCCTTCAAAAACACAAATCTTAATTAAGGATTTCAAATCCTGGAAAGCAAAAGAGTTCTCATGATATTTAATGAGGGAGTCAAACAGAATAGTTACCCCAAAAAATACAGGTCTCAGAAAATGGACTAGAACCAGGCCTTCAAAGCTGCAACAGAGCAGAAATTCCCAGAAGGTTCCTCTGCTGGTAAAAGGATTCTGAGCACTTAGAGTTAATGTATAACTTAATTAGAATCTCTGTGAAAAAAAGAAATAATCCATTTGGAGGTAATTATAAAAAGGAGGCAGTTACAGCAATTATTTATCATCTCTCTTTTTGGAAGAGAAATCGTGAGTCTCATTCTTGGAGTCATTCAACAAAAGTAGCAAGCATTCAGGTCCTGCTGGCCAGCACAGAGAGACTCTGAAGGGTTTCCACCTGCTCTGATCATGTAGTGGTTTTGGTTCAACCTCCACTCAGCCAGTATTACTGATGAATGACCAACGGAGTTATACCACAACACAACTGGTATTTCAGGATCTTGACCTATTGCCTCACTTGTGGGTCACTCTTACTCACCACCAGCCCCATGTCACTGGGAGATCTGACTTCTTCCCACACAGCATGCGGCATTTGCGTTGCCTTGTGGCCACCGGACGACGCCACCAGCCTGGCGAGAGATGTCCTGGTGCTGTGCAAATTTCAGCCGATACGTCATGGAGCACAGCAGGCTGGTTAGCAGTGCGCCAAAATCCTGCTTCATGCGCGCTGGAAAAATAGCCTATAGACAATGCTCTTGGGAGCCATCTACTGGCATTTAGGAATTAACCATTTGCATGTCCACAGGGAAATTAAGGAGCCCCTTGTGACTCCACCACCTCAGGGTGCCTCCTAAACTCCTGCATTCATCACTTGAATCTTTTGAAGGATCACCTGCAAGCTGGTTATTTAACCATAGCTAAGCATTATAGACCTATTTATTAGTTATTCCTAGCAGATCACACTCAGTGTGCTACCTAAACATTACCATCTTTCCTAACATGCTTGGACCCCAAAAGATGGAAGGCACTGTAGAAACCATGTTATTTTGATGCTAAATGCAAAGCCCTAATAGGCAAACTTGGGACAAGTAGGAGGAAATTCCAGGCCACACAGAAAACTCAAATACCATCACTTGAAGAAAACTCAAGTCCATGACTGGGACCATGGTAAAGAAGCCAAATAAATTCCCAGGAACTCAGTGGGAAGATGGTAGCTTCAAGTTGCAGTGGAATATTACCACTGGGACAAGAACATGAGAAGCATGTGGATGAGTACTCAGCGAAGAGCTGGTCTTCCCCTACCACAGCATGACAGTGTGAACACAGCCCCTTGGGCAACTGCAGATACATTGCAGGTGTCAAAGTGGGAGAGAGCAGATGCTGATTATGCTATATCTCATGCTTGGATGCTTTAAATTGCTTCCCTACTAAGTGCAGGTCCAAAGACAAGGAAAGACTCCCAGCAGTATTGTTGTAAGGGCTGAGGGTAATTAGAGGGGAAAAAAGTACATGTTCAGAAAAAGTGGTTACCTTTCCAGGAGAGAAGAATTTTCTGGCTCAGGGATGCGCTCACAACCCACAGCAGTTCCCAAGCCTGAGGGCATGACCCAGTTACATTTATGTTATACAGAGGACAGACCTGCCAGCAACCATCATTCACCCAAAATGCAGGGAAGAATGTGGGCAGCACATGCAGGTCTCCTGCCCTCAATGTGCAGGATTTCAGGTGGAGGTAGAACATGCACTTCAAATGGGAGCCCTGACACCTACCAGCTCATGCACTGTGTGGTTAACCAGCAGATTACGAAAAAAGTCTGGAGCAGTCTCCCAGGACACAGAGTACAGCCAGACCAAAACTGATTCAGAAATAAAAATTACTTCCAGGAAGGTTTCAAAACTAGTGCCTGGGGACTAACAACAAAGTACCAGGAAACCAGCTAAGAGGAAGCGATTCATGTTTATCCTACTAGATTTTGCATGGCAGAAGGTTTCCAGGGCATTCCAAGAGCCTAGCAGACAAAACACAGGTGGGTACCAAAGTAGAAAAAGAGATAACCCCGTATTTATCCTGTGGGGATATTGTCCTCTAAATTCATAAACCAAAGAACAGAGGTGAGAGCCCATGAAGTAATGTCATTGCAACACACATGTGCAATATTTATTAACCAAAAAGTTTGTTTATATGTACACAGATTAAAAGGATCTCACTTATCACACCAGCTGCCAGTTACAAAGGAGAAGATGGAAGCTTAAATATATATATCCGATTCCCATTGTGTTTTGTACTTGGGTTTAGATTTAAAGCTATGTTATTTTAAAATTGAAAGTAGACTCAAAAAAGGCCTGCTCATATATCACCTCTACATCACTGCTCAGTTTTCAGTCAGCCATCATTAAAGCACCAATTCTGTATTAAGACCTAAAATGCTGCCAATTTTCTGTGTCCTTTGTCAAGGTCCAGTAAATTTCTTGGTGTAACATGGTGTTGTTTCTCAGTCCAGTAATAATGCTCCACGTATTTGGGGTTTTTTCCCCCCCTCCTCTCTCTTCATGTCATTTTCTGTGCCAACTTATTTTAGTGAGGCTGTCTGGCATACTTTCCATTCCTTTTAATGGTTTAAAAGAAAACGTTTTTCATCAAATGAAAGCACTTTGAACATAAACTATTATGAAGAAGAGAAAAATATTTTTTCTCCTTTTGAATGTCAGTTTTGTAGGGTACTAAACTAATTTTTGAGGTGCTTAATATTGCTAAATTTAGAAAGTCAAGTAACAGCAGTCCTACATGGGCCAAAGGATGATCTAAGGATGAGGAAAGCAATATATCTTTTTAATAATTGAAAGAGCTGGAAATGTTCCCACAGTGAGAACAGCTCTGCAAGCAGGACACTTAGATGCATGGAATATTTCAGCAACAGTAGTAATCCTGCAATGTTCTGTGCTGGAAGTGGAGGTCAGCCTTAAGGGAATTATATTAGACATACAGTCAGACAAGGCAGGCGCCTTGGGGAATAGCTCCTTGCATAAATACAAACACACCACCTGCATGCATGTCATTGCTTCCATGATGCCACAGCTACCCCTTCTCTTCTTTCTACCTCTTTTTAGAAAACTGATGAAAATTTGATGCCATGCTATTTTGAAATATCCACAGCTTTCCTTTATGTGCAAACATCGTTCCACATGCAAGTCAACATGAAGCAAACAGGACAACGATTCTCAAAACAGCGCACAAACCCACAGTGGTACAGCCAGGCTGTCAATGCACAGGTCTGCATTTAGGACTGTGCCCTCTAGCCCTGTCATATTGGGAACTCCATGTCGAATATTCTCAAAGAATATAAAATACTTTAGGTTACCGAGAGAGAGAGAGAGGTCATTTCCTTGGAAGGGTGATTTGATGTCAAAGCCTGATTTACTGCTTCTCACCACAACCTATCGAGAAACTCCCCCAAGTGTGATCTTGCATGACTCAAGTTCAACACTAAGTCTCTCCCCTCCCCAGCAGTAAGCGATTCATCCACAGAACTCTGAACAGACCAGCTCAGGACTTAAGATGGAAAATTCTCTGTGCAGGGCCCAGCTGTTTTGGTACAAACCCCACAACTTTTAAAACTCTGCAAACACAACCTGTGCAGCTTTTTGGAAAGTCCTCCCGAAGCTGTAAGTCTCCACCCTCAACGCACGTGCAAGGCCAGCTGAGTTCCTAAGGGAGAGAAACACCATGGTCAAGTCCAGATTGAAGCATGTTCTGGGTTTTTTTCCATTCACAGCAGAGTGCCAACATATTTGAAAAAGCAGCTTGAACCAGACGTTGTTCAGGGATCCAAGGAGCACCACACACACATACCTCGTTTTGGTTCCTCTCCCAACACAAGCTCTTATATTATGAAATCTAACCACAATTACTCTTTTATAAAATACTGCAGTGTCAAGATCCTGCTGAGTCCCAAGTCTAAAATTTTTTAAAAAGAGCATTTACAACTAGTCTTGCTCATTTGGAGTTCAACCACAGAGACCTGATTTACAGCAACCAAGGAGTCAATACAGCTAGAATAATTCCAGACTGATGAAGGACCTCAGCTTCAAATTACTACTGTTTTGTCCACTCTGTCTTAAACACTGCTAGTCTCCAAAAATGTAGCTCTTGTGAAGACAGCTTGGGTGAGGGAAACAGGATTTCTTGTTCTTATATATATTCTCATTGTGATTTAATACACATAGACAAACTGAACTTGGTTTTCAAACCATATCCCAAGAAGTTACCTTTTTTTCCCTGGTGACACTGGACAGGGAGCACCAGAAATTTAACAACAACTCGTTGGGTGTATGCTCCTTTTTTGTTGTTGTTGTTTTGTTTTGTTTAAGTTACAACACAGTTCTTGTATATATTACTACAAAAACAGTGAATACAGTAGCAGAAGTTGGAGCCTGGACACTTGCAGCCTATTCTTGGCTGTGTGTAGACATGCTTGTCTTACCTTGGGTGAGGTAATCTATTGCTCGCAGTTGAGCTACTTCTATGATAGATGCACTAGGTACCTGTTTCAGAGGATGTTGTGAACAAGGTCTCCAAGTGCTTTGAGATTCTGCAAAGGATGGCATTGCACTAAGTAAAAAGTGTTTAATAACTGGGAAGCAGAAACAGAAGGGCAAACCAGTTGCAAGGGTTGCACAGATATTTTTTGGGGAGAGGACAAGCAGGAAATACAAAAAGAGAGCTTGGGCTTACCAAGCTCAGTGCTGCTTAGTGATCTGTACCTCTGAACATCTAAGCCAGCAGTTTCAGTTCCAGGCTGAGCATCAGTTTGCCTGCAAACTGCAATGAGGTACAGCTGTTCATCAGGCCAAGAAATCCAAAGGAGGATTCTAGCCAGGGATCTTGGGGTTTTATGAGGCACTGAGTGGTGACAGCATCTCTGGGCACTGTAAACACATGGAAACCTGCAGGCATGTGACTGCGCTGAACAAAAGAAAGATGGTTTCACTTCTGAACTCCTCAAGCTTCCAGACAAAAGGCTCTGCAAATGTTCCAGCAAGATATCCTGGACCAAACACATTCAATTCACTGGAACAGACAGTAACGTTTTAAGTTACTTTCACAGAATGTACCTAATTATGTCATCACAAACTATAAAGGCTGTAAGAACACATGCTAGAGCCAATATCTTGACATCATGCACACATGCTTAATGTCTTACTAAATCTTACAAGAGCGAGAATAACATCTTTGTTTAACAACAAAGAAGCAATGCTGGGTTTACTTGTCTTAATCACCTTATGTATAAGATTATTTTTTCTAGAAATCCTTGCTCATACGAATGAATGTTTGCTGCAATGTCACTACAACAGTGCTGTTTTCCACTTGCTGTTTAATTTTCCTTCTTCTGGAAGAAGATTCTCTGTGTGCTTCACAGACACTAGATCAGGTATAATTTCTGTTTCCTTTTTTCTAATTATTCATGTAAAAATAGGACTATGATTAAATGAAGCAGTGCAATATACCCAAAATAACTACAGCAGTAGCAACTAGCCAATACTTTCAGCTGCTTCTGTGAGGAGTTAAGCAAGCAAAGCCATTAAGCAAGACCAATTTGAATGATAGGAAATGTTTGTGGAAATCAAATTTGAGATTTGAAATTTTAGGTATCTGCACCCAAATCCTGATTCCAAGCACTGGTGTAATGCAATCAAAGTAACCAACACATTTTTTTTATCCCCCATAGTCATAACAAGTTCCTTGAGAACAATCTACAGATCAAGACAATTTCAGTGATGAAAAAGATAGTGAAAACCCTACACTGTTCAGAAATCATTTAAACACGGGAAAATTAGACTCAAAAGCGTCAAGTATGCTATATTTTAAACTACCTTTGAAGAAAACATACCTGTTAAAAATACTAAAAAAATTGATAAAATACTTGAAAAATATGAACAAGAGAAACACAGACACTATAAACACTGTTTCAATATGCACATTCACCTCCTACATTAACATCTCTATGTCATACCAGACCTCTAATTCTTTGTTGGAAGCATTCACCCATTTCCCTATTTTTATATATACGGCTTTTAGGCAAACTCCAGATATTCAGTCCTTAGTTAAATGATAATGTCTGCTGGGTATATGGTTGAAACAGCAAAACAAAAAAAAATTATGAGGGCAAACGCTTAGTATTTAAACTTATAATTTCTGCAAAGCTCCCCCTATTTATCAGCGTCATGACTAATTGCTGGGTGATACAAATAGGAGGACCAGAGGTGAATCCCCCACTTAGACACGTTCCTTGGAAACTGAAAAGTAATAAATAAGGTAGTGATATGAAGAAATACTTGGAGAGCAATGTTTCAGGCCCACATCTGGAAAACGATCCAGAGAAATGAAGACAAATGTTCAAGAGGATTATTCATGGCAAATGCAAGCAAGAGTCAAAACACAAGGTATCCCTCAGAGTATAGGGCCCCAAAAGAAAGAGCAAATTTTCAGCCTCCAACCTGTCTTGGCTGACCTAGCTGTCACTTAAGACATGCCATAAAGTGGCAAGTCTCTGCTGGAGTCTTCTCTAAGCTAGATAAAGCAAAAAGATAAGGCCTCATGTCTGAGGCGCAGACCTGCACAATGAAGCAGGCCCCGAGGGCAGCAGCAATACCAAAATTGTCTCTTCTTGAATCTACAGCTGTCTATCCTCTAGGCACTCACCTCTACAACCTTTAGGTACACCAAAAAATGGAAGGTGACAGCTACAGTCTTCCCACTCATTCCCTTCCTCTAACACTGGGAGCAACAGGCAAGAGAGTCGGGCCAAAGCAGCAGTCACTGTGGATGAACGCTGCCATTCTCCTGGATCTCACAATGGCAAGTTTACTCCATCTGTGGCTATGCACTTCCTGGGTTTACTCTCTGCTTCCTAACATGCTCAATTTGCCCCCATTCTTCACTGCCTGTTTTGCCTGGCAGTCATGTTTCGGGTTTTTATCCTTTTTTTCCATACCTACTTGACACTGTGCACTGACCTCAGCCCAGGCAATAATTCTGCCTTGGCCAAGAAACTCAGAAGTCCTCACAGCAATTATTTTGTCATTTTTCTTAACCACGTCCGGCAATGAGTTCTGATGACTTTCTTGCTAAACAAATCCTTCCTCCTATTCCTTTTTCACCCTCTGGATTAGAGATCATGTTAACATAGGGATGTTGGAAAGCACACTCTGCCCCTAGCAGGTTCTCAAGGCAGTTTGACAGCAGCAAGTTTCCAATTTCCCTGGTTATACTCCTATGAATCTGCATATTAATGGAAGAAGAATCAATTACAAATTTCTATTTATCCTCATAAACTTCACAGGACAGATCATCAAGAGAAGATTTTTTGGAAGCCTTCAATTTTTAATTTGAAGCCTTAAATTAAAAATAAATAAATAAATAAATAAATAAATAAAAAATCTATTCTGACCTGGCTTAAAGTACCAGCAGATATCATATATCACAAACTAAAGAAGTGCAAATGCATTGTTTTTGTTTCAAATAATTAAATATTACTCTGGTTATAATTACTACTTCTAATCTTTCAAAGATTAATTCAGTTTTTATATGTCTTGGTCCCAACCTAATTTAACCAAGGTACTTTGAATTGGAATACACCACCATAACCATGGGACCAGCTCTCAGAGTTCCTGTTCTATTCCTGGTGGTATCCCACACAAGCATGTGAGGGAGTCCTCTTCTCCCTCACGTAGTAATAGTAGTGAAATATGTCACAGCGGTGCGTATATTTTCAGAATTTCAGCAGAGAAAATAAAACACTTGATACCAGTTCTTACACCTTGAAATAACATACTTTGAACTACAGGGATATCCAGAGAACTCGACGCTGTAACACAAAGTTCATGAAATTCACTGGCAATTTTAGCATCATAAATTACAAGAAAGCATATCTGCTCTTGTATTCACTTGAGCAGGAATTTTTTTATTTCTTATATAATCTGAATTGTGGTTGTAAATGCATAAAACTACCCAATGGACTTTATATAATTTTCTGTCATAAAAGAGATGCTGGACTTTCAGCTACACTGCACAGGAAAGAGCTGGAGAGAAATCCTTGTGAACAAAGGAGTTCTGAAACAGGAATAGTGACAACCAGGTCTCACTGAAACACACCTGCACTAGACAGGCCAATTCATGCAAGAGAAAGGCCTAAGGGGCTGCTGCTCTGACTTTTAGCTGACTGCATCACCTTACTGGAGGTGTTCTCCTGGACATCACGTCACATCATTGTGACCTGGATCCAGCAAATGAAGCCCTTGGCAGAGTTCTCATGGACACTTCTGGATGAGAGGATGAAAGAGGTTTTCAGAAAGCTACAGCCTGTGAAATCTGAAATGAATGTGAAAGTGGGGATGGCACTGGACAATAGCAACACGGACAAAAGATGACTCATGCATTAGAGTCCAACTGTCCAATTAGGAAACTATTTGTACCCTTTTATTGGCTAGCATCCCTCCACATGGAAAACTAGAAAATGTGCACAAAATGTGCTCCAGCTAGAATCCTCCTAGCCTTGTTTGCATATGAAAGAAAATCAACTCTTGATTTCCTACTTCAGAAGTAGTTCAAGTGGACTGAACAAACTGCTCACTTGGGAGTAATCTTTCAACAACTAATTCCAGCACAATTTTGCAAGAGGGATACTCCCCTTACTTCCAGCAATGCTGTTAGCTGGGAGGCCTGGATCCATTAGTGCATGTGCACAAAAGAAAAATGTTTCCATTATTTGCCATTTTTACTAGAAGAAGCATCTTCTAGAAAAAAAGGTTGAAATCAAGGCAAAATAGCTTTTCATACGAGGAACAGAACAAAGTCATTAGCTATCCCAGAGGGTACATTTGTGTGCTGTCCCACAGGGTTTAAAATTCCTGACCTGTTAGAGGAGGGAAGTCTGGATTCCCTTCTCATTCCTGTCATCTTTATCTGCTCTTTCTGCGTAAGTAGGCATGCTTACAAGGAGCCACTTTAAAGGAAATATGCTTGGATCTCAATCGATGTCCCTTTTGGCACTGAAGATATATTTTAATGTATAGTAACACACACTGTGGCAAAATAAAAAAAAGAAAAATAATAAAAACCTTGCTCAAGTTCCCCAAGCCTTTGCTGTGAGCTAGAATAGATTAAGGAATTTCAATAAAGAGAAGGCTTTGCTTTGAAGTTTTTTATCTGAGTGCCGCTTAAGTATGTGATTCTTGTGGGCACCTAGCCACACATCTCAGAGGACAAAAGGAAAAGAGCATGACATTTGGAGTTGTAGTGTAGCAGAACAAGCTGCAACCTAAATCATCTTCCTGACCTGGCAGGCAGGTAGAACTCTTGCATATGCTTTTAAAAACTGCAACATCTTTACTTTTTCACAAGGACAGAAGAGGAAGGAAAAATATGTCTGATTTCCATCTTTACAGAAGAAGCTTTGTCTAAAGTCTGCTTCTTAGCAAGGAATCACACCATTTCACTTGCTGAGCACTTTCCAACCCCAAAGCATCCTTCATTTAATGGAGAACTGTGGCAACTTATACCAGGCAGAATAAAGTTGCAGCCTGCACTGATAATGCCTCTGTAATTCATGCTGCTTCAATCATTAGTTATGTAGGATCTGGCAAGTCAACAAGCCTTGCTCAAATTATAGAGCCTCATTAATTCTGCCTTTTATGAGTCTTTTTCTACCTGCTTTGAGGACATTTGGCCCATGTTCACAGTTCAGAAGCTAGAGAAACAACCTCCCAAAGAACTAAATATTTAACTGATTAAAAGCACAAAATCTGTCTGGTAAGCCTATGATTTTGTGATATTTTTAGTACTTCCACAATAAACGCTAGGTCAAAAGAAGATCATCAGAAACAAACAAAACATGAAGAAATAGGACTTGGAGCTCATGTGAATGTGTGAAATCCTGAAGAACATGGTTTATTACTTTTAAGGGCAACGGGTCATGACAGGCACAACCCTACTAGCAGCTCCACTTCAAAACTACTCAGAATGTAGTGCTGGTCTCCAGTATTTCCTTTCCTTGTGCGTGTTCAGTTTTCCACCTATAAACTTGAAAAGAGGAGATGGAAATTTTTCAGTTGGACCAAAGATATAAGAACTAGGCACCACTGACTACAGCCAATTTGCTTTCAAAATTCATGCATTCTCTTGTTAAGGTCTTTAGGTCACAGCTAATTACCGTTTTTTTAGGTACTGCAAGGCTATTCCAAGCAAAGCAGAAGTTCTGTATGATGCTCTTTTACTAACAGGGCTGAACAGAAAAATGCCTGAGGTAACAACGCTAGATGTTATTCAGGCATGGAGAACAAGTGCCTTTCCAGGGTTTCCCTCAAGAATTAGCCTCTGGAACACTCATGCACCTGGCCTTGCCAGGGAGGTATGGTACTGTGGGTGTTTCTCATGCCTGAAAGATGAGTCATAACTTCAGCCCACAAAAGCAAACCTAATGAAAGGTGAGATTTTTCTTTTCCTTGCCACCCTTTGACGTGTTTCTGTGAAGTTATTGAACAAGTACAGCCAGGGAGCATCTGCTGTTGCTGTCCAACTATTGAGAAAGCTCATGCCAACATACACTTTACTTACAGGCACTTCTCCTCAGTAATGCTGGATAATGCTTTGTAAATAAATAAATGTACCAAAACCACTTAGTCTTCATGGTGAACAAGACTAGAGGAAGCCACTGGAGACATAAACACTGGCACATGGAATCTTACTTGTGACCCATCTATCCTAACATCCTGCCTCTGGCCTGAGCTATGTACTGAGTGGCTTAGAAAAGGAAACAAGAAAATCTTTCAGAGGTAAGCTCTCAGATACGCCACTCCTTAGAAGGTTTTTTGGTTTGTTTGGTTGTGGGTTTTTTGTAGTGATCACTAGAGGTTAAACTCTAAAGCATGAAGCAGTATTTCCGCCTGAAAAGTTTGTTAGCGTTAACAGCTATAATTCTAGATATTCTGGTTATTTATACAAAAACTGTTCAATCCCTTGCTTAATCTTGCTAAATCCTCTGGCCCCAGCAATGCCTTATGGCAACCATTTCCACAGTGAAATCACATCCATATTCAGGGAGAGCTGAGCTGCCATGGAGCTGGTTAACACAGCAGCTCTGCAGACCTGAGGAGGCTCAGCAATAGCTGTGACTCTTTGCCTACAGGACACAATGAAATACCAAGAGCAATGCCATTCCATGAGTCCTGCTGGGAAACAAGGTGCAAAAACCAAGGCAGAGGTTGGCTTCTGTCCCCCAAATTAACTCAGAGTAATTTTGCTGTTTGCATCAGATGCCTATATCAGTATAGTCCCGCCCCCATTCTAAGTGCCATTCCTGGCACTCAGAGCAGAGCCCAAAGTTCTGTGACATCTCTCAACGCTCATGGATGATCCAGGGCTTCTGGGTGGGCTCTAAAGCTTTATTTCAAAGTCAAATCAAAATATACCAAGAGAAAGGTACTTCATTCTTGACTTTCCACAGAAAATGCAATCTTTATTTTTTTTTCTCTCCCTCTATTTTAAATGGAGCCAAAGGCCTTGACTTCTTTTCAAAATCCAAAGTTTTGCACCTGTGCACCTGTGCTAAACATATATTCATGTAGTCATTCCTGTAGTAACTGTAGGACCAGTGAAAGCTGCACTCTGCCCTAAAGATGTGCAACTACAGCCAGGATTTTGTGCATGGACTTTCAGAGGCTTTCTGTCAAAACAGGAGGTGAAAAGGGTAAGCTAGGGACCACAGGCGTGATGTGACACACACAAAGGTTTATCCTCATTATGATTTATTATTGCTACTGTTCAGAAACAATTAAAAGCAGTGAGTTGGCTTTGATGTATCAGTTAAAAACTTTCTGCAGAACCTGATGTAGTGCATAGACACACCTCTGCTGAAAAGAGTCAGAATTGCTTTGCATTTGAATCTCCCCTGGTGGACTACTACAGAAATCTGTAACCATATGTCAGTACCATTTATAAAAAGACTCACTAGCTGGGCAACTTGTGAGAGGTTCTATATTCTGGAAGTATGCTGGCTGCACTAACGTTATTAAAAAAAAGTAAACCAAGCATAGATCAACATTATTTATGATAGCTTAGGAACTGTCAGGCTTCTGCACAATGCTGGAGTCTCACTTGGAATCTCCAGAAGCTGACTATTAAAAGTAGTCCATGAAAAAAATTCATGTTGTAGATGATTCTCTCAGTATATTAAAAACATATGAACAAAACCAAAATGCACCCCCCAAAAAAAACCCAAAAAACCCCCAAAATAATAATAATAATAATAATAATAAACTTGCCTTCATCAAGGAGAAATTCTGCATGAATTGAAGAGAGAAATGGAAATAACACTTTCTCCAAATATTTTGTGACATGGCATACTTAGAAAGTCATCAGTGTAATATCTGGGGCGAGTTTCCCAGACAGGATTAAGACACCCTAGAATATGCCAGCATAAGTATTTCTGGTGATTTTGGTGCTCCGCAAGGTCACAGAGACAGCTGAAAATTGATAAATCTGGATGAAAAGAATGAAGTTTAAAAATAAGGAAATAAAACCACTTTGGATCATTTTTGAAAGTCTTGTGACATTTAGACCAAGTTCAAGATATCTTGAGAGAACACAGAGAAAACTCACAAGCTTTGAATACTTGGATTTGGCTGCTATGGACAATCCCACTGGCTTTCACATCATTATGGAATTCAGATCAAAATCAATCTTCTTGTTGCAAAAATCCTTCACAGGCTTAATCTGGCCAACCTGGGAACTGTGCCCCCTGTATTCAACAAGTACTGGCATTCTTTCTATCCTTTCACTCATTCTTGCCTTTCTCTCCCACAACTCCCTGCATCTGCTTTGTGACTCACCAATCTATTGACACAAACAAAACTCAGCAGCAGCAACAAAAAGCAAACTGCTACTCCCACAAAGTCTTTTTTTTGCCACCTTACTTCCCTCTTGATTTCTCTCACCTTCCACTATTGTTCACCATTTGCTTTGGTACCTCTGCTGATGTCCTGCCTGCAAAAGGCTTCTCAGACAAAGAAAGTTGAGGCATCTCACTTCCACATTCCATACCTCACCCAATATAATTACCTCTATACATATACCAGGTGGCATAGGCTATCCTATTTATCCCTGGAGTGATGGTGGGTACTACATGAGGGATGCTTTACAAAATAAAACATATCATCCAGGTTTAATATTAGGATTGGGAAAAAACAAAACAAACAAAAAAACCCACACCAAACTAAAACTCAAACACCAAAACCCACAAAAAAATCCAAAAAAACTGTGATGCTAAGACTAGAGACTGCTAAGGTGGGGAAAAGTGCAGTTGTAAAAGAGATAGATTTTAGTGCTTTTCAGAAACAGCATGGCAGTATCTTCTCCCATTGACAAAACTTCACCTACAGCAACATTTCTGTACGGGAATAGTAAACCCACGGTGACTCTGATTCAAAAAGAACATTAGACTTTAAATCCTCCCTAGCACATTTATGTTTAGCAGTTTAACACAACCCTGGAACAGCACAACAAGGACTAAATGCATATCTACACATATATACCTTGCAAATAACTTATAAACTTTATTGATTTTGGAAAACGAGGCCAGGTATTTCACAATTCCCAACTTAAAACACTACATAAAAGGGTTTGTTTATGACAGCACTAGGAGAATTATATATATTTATATGTGAGTTTGCAGATTTTGACTCAAAGGAAGACCTGCACCAACATCACCTCTGTAGCCACCTGGAGGATGGAAAAAACACTATACAGGTAAAAAGCTGCAACCTTTCCTTGGGTTGCTTACATTGGGAAGCCAAAGACAGTAACTCCAGGTGCATGTTCATCACGGATCAGATATTTGCATCAGATGGAGAGGGAGAACATCTCTTCAAAAGATGCAGGACATAACAGGCAATGTTAAGAATCCTACCCATATGTATTTAGATCCTAAAGGAATTCAGCAGAAAAATTGCATTTCATTGAATTATTATTGTGCTAATGAAAAGAAAGAGGAGTACCAAAACACAGCAGCAAAGGACACTGACTTCTTTTTCTTGTTCCATGCAGTTTTACTAATTTTCTCTGCCTGCTTCTAAATACAACAGCTGAAAAATCAGACCTTTCAGTGGCCCATTTTCCCCTCTGGCTTCACCTTTCTAAGGTGTGCTTTTCCGACCTTCTGCTGTAAAACCTGCTCCAGTTTGTGCCACAACTCAGAGGCTTATCCTTCAGACCACACTTCTCAAAATAAATTCTCAGCCTCAGGGAGGAAAAACATTTGATTTGATCATCTGTGTTATCACATGACTTATATGTACATGCAAACCATTTCAGGGTAAGGATAATAATATATAAATATTCAATAAATATAACCATAGGGGTTATTTTGTTGCATGAAAACATATATTGATCGAGTATCAATTATCATAAGCCTGAAAAGGATGTTCCATGTCTAACTTCACAAGAAGGAAAAAATAAGTCTGTGGCTCTGCAATGAGTTTGGTCTAGCCAAAATATCTTTTTGTCATTCCAAAGTTGGGACACTGCTTTGTGCATATACAGTTACTAAAGAGAAAGAAGAAACTAGACATTAGGAAATAAGAGCCCTGTCAAAAAAAAAAAAAAAAAAAAAAAAAAAAAAGGAAGACCAACACTTAGTTAAGGAACTAAAAGAGGAGTCAGTCCCCAAGCAAGAAAAAGAGAGACAGCATTTTGTCCTGCAGGGAAAATGGAGCTAAGAAGAAAACAAATAGCACCTGGTAAATGAGACACTGGGCACAGGAATATATTCATGTCCAGACTTGACAAAGGAACTCCATATGAGGCACTTAGCTACTGTCCATAGTCAAGTCACAGCAAACTTCAGGGAGCCTCAAGGAAGCATCCCTGTGCTGCCCTAACCTAGGACACAGTGAAAACTGAGGATTCTCAGATCCTTGTGTCCTGCCTCATTTCAGGTGTGGTGTTGTCATACATAATCATGTAATTTTGAAAGTCTAGGAACAGCAGAGATTGTTCCATACAAAGTGAAGCTTCATCAACAGGCAAAATATGAGAATATGGAAGCAGTTCTCTTTCCATCCCCTATATTTCCCCTTCCTGCTTTGTTTTACTCCCTCTCAGTCTTCTGCTTAGAGGTCATCCTGTAGACCAAACCAATCTGGCACTCTAGATTAATGAAAACAGCCCAGAAGTAACTCAGAAATTTCCTTAAACATTTGAGATGAAGCACCAAGAAAAGAAAAATCCCTTTTGTCCTTTGCATCCCTCCAAGAAAAGCACAACATCATTAACTACCAAACACCATGCAAGCTTTTAGCCAAAAATAGGTTGATTGATACATTGTATGTTGGGTCATTTTATCTAAGCCTCATGAAACAAACTCCTTGATGGTTTGGGGTTTTTTTCCACTACTGGAATTATTTATATTATTTGCCATTTTTTAGAAAAAAGCTAGTACAAATACAAACAACCCAGATACACTCCCTTAAACCACCAACAAATCATTAACTGAGTGCCAAGTTAATAGCTTAAGAATATAAAGTATAATATATTGTAACAGCAGTGATAGAAAGAAGAAGATTTAAAGGGCATGGAACTATTAAAACTAGTTTTGAGAGAGCTCAATGTGAAATCAACCAGAAAATGATCATTCCACAACTATAAATACAAGTACTAAAAACAAAACAAAGTCTCTAGCTTTGTGAAAAAAAATCCATAAATTAAAAAAACAAAACAAAACAAAACAAAACAAAACAAAAACTACCCACCCCCTAAACCATTTTAGGGGAAAGTATTTAATGCAGCTATAAAATAAGGGCTCTGTTTTCTTTATAGTAAGTGCAGCTTTGATTGAATTTGTGGAATTAAACACTAATGTTATTGTAAGTAAAACACAAGGAGCTGGAATTTGTGTTTGGCATATAATGAAGTGAGTCACAAAGCCAAAGGATGTGATATGCCTTTATATGGCTTAGTTAGAGTTACTTTTGATGCACAGTAAAATAAAAATATTCTTTATGCAAAGATACAAAAATCTTTGTGAGTATGCATATAGAGCTCACGGAATCTAATATTCTGTATATAGGCACTGTGACCTGTAAGTACAGATTAGTGTGTATAACACATTTGGGGTTTAGATGGACATGTTTGATGTTCTTAATTACTTTGTACCAGACTGAAGGAATACATCATTTTAGTTTGGGGGTTCTTTACAGCATTTTAGGTGACCTACTGCAATTGATCATGCCTATAAAAAATAAATTGGCAATCAGAAAGCTGAGTTTTGCCAGCTCTGACAATTCCAATCAAAATTGTTACAGTCTTTGATGTTCTGGTTAAAGTTCCAGCTCTCAAAATTTGGCAGTTATGTGAGATCTAAAATTTCTCCATAAAACTAACAGTGGTGTAAAAAAAACCTGAAAACCCAACAGAACACATATGAAAACAAAGAAACAAAAACCCACAAAATTCAAAATAACACCATCACTGCAAATCATGAACCAACTGTCACCTTGAAACTCAAAAATGAGAAAATACATTAAGAGAAAATATACAGCTGCTTTATGACTTGATAATTTGCTTTGGTGTCCTGCATCTCACAACATAAACCCTCTGGAGAATTAACTCAAGACCGTTTAAATAATTGGGACTGATGGTACCAGAACACAGACCAGACATTAAATGACTCCACCTATAGACCTCACCCTGCAAGATTTCGATCTCTCCTCTCCCCCTGTCAAAGTCAACAGAGCCCAAGGTCTTTTCAAGCTGAGCCACCAGTTTATACAGATATTGCTAATATGATAGCAGTAGCATCCAAATTTGAGCCTCTGAGATCGGACTAGATAAAGCTTCAAATATGTGGTGGCTCTAGGTGCATACTAACAGTTCTGTCATTTGTTCAGCTGTAGTGGTAAACTGAGACACTACAGTTACTCTGTAATCTCAACCCTCTCAAAATCTTCCACCTAGACTACCTTGTTATATTTCCCATCATGAACCAATAAAGTAGACAGAACATGTGTAAGGAATCTATGTGACAGAAAGGTAGTTGTGGCAAATTTCAAACTTAATAATTTTTATTTTTTTTTTTTAAAAAGGCAATAATGCATATTTACTGGTGCCCAAGAGTCTAAACATATATATTAGGCAGTGGCAAGTAGAGGAAAGTTCTCTAAATGATGAAACAGCCAGCCAGTGTACGAAAGCTACTGCAATGCAACCACATTGCAATTAATGTAGCTAAATGTCTGATTCCAAACTCACTGTGGGTTGGGTGCTTGAAAAGCCAAACATAAAATGACTGGGGTTAAAATAAGGACAGCACTCACTATCAGCTGCATCCACACAACAGTGAAGACAGCAAAGAGAGAAAAGCCAAGAATCATTGAGTAACAACAATTAAAGGAGAGCTGCAAGAGTAAACAAGTGTTTTTGTTTTGTGTGGAAATGGAATGTTTCTTACAGAGACAGCTTTGAACTTGGTACAAATAACAGACAAGCTATGATGGCTCAGAAGAGCCACAGCCAATCTAGCACACAATTGTACTGTAGCTGGTCCATGTATCATTCTGAAACCTACATTCCTTCTCCTTGCTAGCTATCCAATACTGTTTTACTTTTCTGCAGGGAGACTCTAGTCTGCACCTGTTGTTACTAATTATATTTTCAAATATAAATTGAAAAGGACAGGTATATATTGGTAGAAATCCTACTGTGAAGATTTAATATCTAGTGTAGATGTATTTGTGCAAACTGACTTGCACTAGTACTCCACTGCATGTTTGGTCACATTGTATGTGGGCCTTTATGAATCTAAGTGGTCCTGGAATGACTCTGTGAAATCAAATTGGTTACCCACAGGTCTCTAGAGAAGATTATACTTAAATGGTTTCTCTTTTTGGTTTAAGGATATACAAGTGATGATATTATCAGTGCAAGTAATGATGTAGAGTATTCTGTAGGCAAAGAGTATTCCTACCTAGTTCATCAGCATGCCACGGTGAAAGACTGGAACAGAGGCCATTATCACATAAAGATCCGAACCTCTCACTGGGATACACCCAAATAACCCCATACAGGGAGCTGTAACACTTGGAAAGAGTGATCAGAGAGATCATAGGAGTAGCTTTCTCCTGTGCCTTTACATAAGGACCTGCTTTACAAAAAATCACTAACAGCACTAATAGAGAATCAAGGACCTGCTGAGTACATTTTAACTGCTCTTCAGTGCTTTGATGCTGAGCACTTCCTGCAGAAAAAAGGAGGAAGTATGCTGATAAGATGAATACATCTCACTACCCTCTGCACATAACCAAGTGGCATTAAAGGAAAAAAAAAAAAAAAAAAAAAAGAACTAAATTCCCTTTGGCTGAGAGGTCTGACATATATGATCTGAGCTCAACTGCAATAGCAATCAGCTTCCATGCAGAGGGTGGAAGGGACCTCTGGTTATCATCTTATCCAAACCCCAACTCATGCAGGGTCACCTAGAGCCAGCTGCTCAGGCCCACGTCCAGATTGTTTCTAAATATCTCTAAGAAAGGAAACTCCCAGGGAAATACGTGTGACCACTTAATCACCCTCACAGTACGAAAAGTGTTTCCTGGTGCTCAGAGGGAGCCTCTTGTGTTTCAGTTTGTGCTCACTGCCTCCGATCCTGTCACTGGGCACCCCCAAAAATAGCCTGGCTCTATCCTCTTCCCTCCCACCTTTCAGGTGTTTTCATACCTTGATGTGATTCCCAAGCCTTCCCTTGTCCAATCTAAAAGACATCTCACCAATCTTTCTTATAGGTGGGTGTAAGCCAACATATTTCTGCTACCTACACACATATACGTATTTGTAAGTAAACTGGAGCCAATTCATTTAATATTTCATCCAACAGACATGATCATAATCCATACTGGGGACTTTGTTAACTTATCTGTGAGACTCGTTGTAATTCAGACTGGGTAGACACTGGGTTTTATGTTTAAATATCCTTACAGGGAGCTAATTAATTTGTTAAATTGCTTATGTGCAAATGTGAATATTGCCATTTCAAGTAGTTCCACTCCCTAAAGTTAGCAGAATATTAATAAATGTCTTTCACACAACGTTATCCTAAAATATCTGTTAGTATGTGGTAAGGAAGAGGTATCACATGATAAAGTACATACCAAAGACCTTGACCCTGGGACCAAAATGTCTAACTAGACACCTATGGCAAGACAGAGTTTTCCAAGTGAAAATATTTCAGCTAATAGCTGAATCTAATATGTTGTTGGTGAAAGACAAAATATAAGTATACAGGCTTTAAGTTGCAAAGATAATTTTCCAAATAGTGTTTTCGTAAATCATTGCTAATATCACTGCCTGCCTTTGCCCACAATTGTGCCAGCTTCTGAACCACAGATCTCAAACCCTTGTGTGCTTCCTCATAGCATACTAACAGTGTCTTCTATAAGGTCTTAAAAATACCCCACAACTCTTCTGAAATGGTTTCCAATTCTTTAAATGAAGTAGACTCAAGCAGAAGCCTGGAAAGAGTCTGGAGTTTGATTACAGTTTAACTCCAGGAAATTTAAACCAATTTAGATAGTAAGAACATTACAAATAAGTGCTAATTCAATTAAGAACAGGGATTTTTTTCAGTGTACTCTACAGCACCTTGTAGCAAATTTGAACTTACACGAAAGTGGCCATTCCCAAACTAAACATCCACTCTCTGAATTCCAAATTTAAAGCTGATTAGAGTTCAACTGATGTTATAGTCTTACAGAAGCATGGCTTTCCTTCCACCCCTTAAACTACACATTAGACGAATCCATTCTTGTTCATATTTGATTCCATAAATTCAGTCATTACTACTTGAATTTACAAATGCACTGAATATTAACTGGTGTGGGTTTGTGTGTCTCACTAGGAAAATGCTGCCTCTTGAGGCAAAGACAAACAGCATGAAAGATGTCCAGAGAAGTCTAACAATGAATTTCTGGGGCAATCTACAGACAAGCTCTCTCCACTCTCCAAGCTTAGCAAAAACCTTGGCTCAATAAATTGGTCAGACTTGGACTCAGTCATTTACACCTCTGGCTTCATCACCATCGATGGAGCTCTGTTTGTTCTCTGAGTATGACCTTTTGAACATGACTTTAAAAGCTGGCCTCACCACGCTTTGAACTATATGTTATATAGAAAGCACTAGTGTTTTTCAGGAAAACCCAGACTTACCACAAGAATACCAACCCAAATTCTGCATGAGCAGCTCCTGCCTGGGAGGTGAAGGATTAGCTTATACCAATGCAGCTGATTCCACTCAGCGCTAGTACATCATCTTACTTAGCCACAAGTGCAGAAACACAGAACAGACAAGCATTTCAACACTTCTGGCTAGGGGATCTTGCCCTCAACATACATACTGATGCTTGTACATGGTCTCCTGACTGTCTATACTCCTGTCCATCTGTTGGGATGGCATGACGCCAGCTAACAAGGTAGCATGCCAGCCTCACTAGCACAAATGTGCCAAATAAAGATAGGTTCTTTTGAATGCACTGCTTTCAGAAGACAGCAAGAGCCACGTTCCCACTGAAGACAAATAGCAAGAAGCTTCTATGTATCCCCAGCATTACTGAAGTTATTTTAGGTTTGATTCCCCTTTTATTTTCAATATTCAAGCACCTTCCCAAACATGAACGTCTCAACAGAGTTGTTAAATTGTTAAATTGCCAGGCAAAGCAGGCAGTATTTTAACAGACTCACTGGTAAGACCATTGCGTGCCTGCAGGAGGTCCTATCCCTGCATCTACACACCCCACTCAAATCCTTAGGAAACAGCTTTCCCATCTAAATCTGCACATTTCTTCACTGTTTTCTTTCTAATTGACTCTACTCCTTCATATTTTAAAAGCATCTCTTCTCATCGAACAAAACCATGATTTTTCAAGCACTGATTTTCCTCTTAAAAAGAATCAGAGTTCTTGCTGTTGGTAAGTATATAGGAAACCCTTCACATCCAGTAGTACTCCTTCAACTTCAATTTTATTGTATTCATAAAAGTAGAAACTTCCCTATACACACTAATTTAGGGGACTGGAGAAATGAAGACTCCCTCTCTTTGGAAGGTCCCACGTGCCTGTGAACCATACAGTTCACAACCACAGCCTCAGTTCCCCGAGACCAACAAGTCTAAGAGCCACAATGGACAAGGTTTAAGAAGCCAGACAGTTTGCCAGCTCTTGCCATTATTGAGCTCTCTGGAAACACCAGAAATTTTCTGCTGAGAGTTTTATGCTTAAGGTGTGTATTGGCCATATTTAAAAAGTTGGCCAAAATTGGAGTTGGGGTGAGGGGAGGGGGAGAAAACGGATTTAGGTAATCAACATTGTTAAAAAGAAGCAGGGAAATGGAAAAAAAAAAACAGTAAAGGCCTAAACAAAGCAACCAGAAGCAACATGAATTGATCCCCCCCACGTTAATATTCATCATAAAGATCCTCCAGCAGTCACAGAAAATTACAGAACAGTTGTTTTTCCTTTAAGAAGCAAAGCTCAGAAAAAGCTACCTGAACACTTCCAAAGGTCTTTCCTCAGGAGTTATTTCTCTGAGCAGTACATGCTGAGTTCACCAGTGAGTAAAGATTTAGTGAGTGTGGGCGCCCTTCACGCTCTTACGTAAGTACTGAGTCCATGCTCCTGAGCCACCTCACAAATAGCCCCATGAAGGGACAGACTCGGAGGAAGGCTTCACAAAACAGTCTACTGACAAATCAAGGGTCCTGCCTGCCTCTGTTGGTATCAAGTCCCCAGAAATATAAAATGCACAAGATAGTGTGCATTCATCCTTTTCTGAAGTCATCACAGTAGTGGAGCCTTTTCTTCTCAGGTCAGTTTAGCCCAGTTATTTAACTGCTCTGTCACTCAGACCCTACTGCTTTTGATTCTGGCACACTGCTGAACTGGCGCAGGTAGAGACCATGTTATATGCTTCATGACTCTAAAGTGAAAGAACAATTTCCATCCTACCCTTTCCCCTACAGAGATTCTGCTCTCTGAGCAAAAATAAAAGACCTCACTCTTAGTCTTTAGTGCAGTTTGTCATTAGCAGCCCTAAACAGGAATCATACTCAGAAGCACCATTTTTTGACTGCAATAGTGTATGTGCTGGTGGGGGGAAATGTAGGGCATGGGGACAGGCAGATCTGGGAGAGGTGTGCAATAGCAAACACAGCCAGCGTGAAGGTAACAATCTGCTGGGAAGCTGACACATGAAATATTGAGCAAGCATGAATGAGATTCAGCAAACCCCACCCGAGCACCAGACACAATCAAATCTGACCCTCTTGAAATTTTTGAGTTAATGTTACCTTTTAATAACCTTTCACTGCTCTCTGCAAAGATAACAGGTGTCATTAAAACAGCTGTCACTGTGCCAATCTTCACTGAGACACCTATTTATTTGGATCTTTCAAGAGAAACATAAATGAAATCAGTCATTTTTTATTAGAAGGTTCCCAGGGACAGTGAGTTGATTGGCATCTCTTACTAGTGGGCAAGTCACCGCAAGACACTTGTGGAAGACAGCATTTTCCCTGAAGTCTGGATGCTTTAGCATCTGACAGGAATGTGTATATACATATGGATTTTTTTTTTTTTTTTTTTTTTTTTTTTTTTTTTTTTTTTATGAATGATATTCGGTGAAATATCAGAGAGAAAAATGTCAGACATACATTGCATAGCAATCAAGGGCTAATGAAGATCCAGGTATTAAATCAATTAAGAAGTATCAAAAGCTACCTAATCATCAAGGAACAAAATTGGCACCACAATATGTAGTGAGTATGGGAAAGCCTAATTTACTAAACATACCCTGCAGTCACATAATTGCATGTAATTTTACCAGCATAATTAACTAATTTAATTACCACTTCTCAAGTGCATCAATTATTGACATTACAGAGTTTTCAGACAGCAGAATTACTGTGTGGTACATTCAGAGAATGCAAAATGCTTTGTACGCCTATTTTCCAGTCACAGTCAACAACTGAGGGAACACAAGCAGCAAAGGAGAAGGAATTACAAGTGCACCACACAGAGCACAGTTTAGCAGTCAGGCTTAAGAGACGAACTAGACAAAACCATGTTTTTGTGGGACTGAAAAGTCAGCAGCAAATAACTGGAGAGACCAAGAAGACAAAACCTAAGCGTGGTACTAAACCAGATGGCTCTTATTTCTGAACAGCAAGGTCTAGTTTAAATCAAAACTACCCAGGAGGGAATAAGCTCTTTGAGATCTACCAGACACCCTTATCTCTAAACCAAGGGCTTGATCTTACAGTAATATCTCCAAGGATGTACAGGTGCACCGAGCTCTGTTGGCCTCACTAAAAAGCCATAAAGGTGTTAGTTCTGTCTGCACAAGCCTCAAAGAAGAATCAAAACCCAAAGAGACTCAGACTAGGTTGTGATAAGAAACAGTATATGCTTGAATAAAACCCAAGATGGCCCAGGGTGTGTGTGTGTGTCTCCATGTGTGAAAATACAAAGATAAAGTATGGATGCATTCTTATTAATTAAAATGTAGCTTTTCCATGTGGGATCATTACTCAGACTTGAAGAACTATTGATCCTCCACTTAATGTTTAGACACTTTATGTAAATCTTTGCATAAAACCCTTTTGTTTCAGCAATGAGCTTTTCAAAGTCAAGAGAGATGCCAGCATCTGCTCCCTATGGAGTCTTAAGAGTCAGTGTCAGTAAAAAATGGGCAGCGTCAGTGAAAATTATGCCCTGTGTCAGTAAATTTGTTAACAGGGTGGCTGGAAGCCCTGGGAGCTGCGGTGTCATTTTCTTCTCCCATTGCCCTCTTGTACTTGACCTTTGCACAGCTGTTTCACAGTATCTGGAGATGGCTGAACTGTGAAATAGTGATTACAGGAAAGGGGACATTTTACTGAGAAAATACAACCCAGAACAAGAAGAGGGCATTCTTTCAAATGCCAGCTGAGATCTTTAAAATCTCTTTTGTCTTTCAGATTCAATTCAGAGCAATCATGACACCCCCCCCCCCCCCCACACACACACCTTTTAAAATCTAATACCAATATTAAGTTACCCTTCTTAAGGTCATGAAAGCTTACTGGGTTCATTGCAGTGATTATAACAAGCAAGCGCACTTTGTTAGCATAAAAGCCCAAATAGATCATCATCAGCCAGAAGAACCAAGTGAGGACTATTCCTCCCTCAAGCAGCTCTGCAGAGATGGTGCTATAAACCTGTTGCAGTCTGTCCCTGTGAGGGCCTTTTGTGGATCCAGCACAGGAAAAAATTATACATATGTTTAAATTTAAGCATAGGCTTAAGTTGAGGCACTCACTTGGAGTATTGCAGGCAAATACTTATTTTGCTAGAGATAATTATACTGGTCCGGTGAAGGTGGCAGTAATAAACCCTCCTGCATCCTCCAAAAGCAAAAGAGATTCCTTGATTCTTTTTCAATGGTTTCTCTGCAACAGAAAGACACTATATAATCCTATCTGGACTCGTCACTCGAAACCACAATGTGAGACAGTGAGAAAAAAGCAAACGTGATCACAGGCGATAGAAGGAAAAGAATGGAGGAGGAAGGGGACTACAAGTTTTTCAGAGACAAGATGAGTTTCTGTAAGCAAACCTGATGAATGATGATGTTCATGCTGCTCATTCTGCAGGCTGTTCTCTGTACACCTGCCGCGTGGCTGCTATCAGTAAAAGCAATTGCAATAATGACATTGATGTGTGAGGGGCCTGCACTTGTGCAACACTGGACCTAAAACATTATTCACTGAAGTTGTAAGTGGGTGGTGGAACTTAACCTGTCAGCTGAATTAGTTCATATAAATGAGCATAAACAGACAGCAAAAAGAGTGGATGAGTCAGTAGCATCAGGAAGGAAGAAAAGATAAAATACAAAAATCCTCTTCATATACTGTCAGCCCTAGCAGGGATTGCCACACTACTGTGGTGGCGCAAAAATTGTTTTATTAAGTTATTTTTGTAAGTTTTAAAAGGTTTTTTTTTTTTTTGTAATGGTTCATTCCACTGTGCCCCCCTGTGTTCTGTAATGATTTCCCCCTATGAGTTAGTTATATAACCAGACGTTTTATTTCAATCATTCCTCCCCTGCACCTGTCCCTGTCAATTCCCCTCTCTCTCTCTCTCTCTCTCTCTCTCCTCTTGGTCGCCCTGTCTGTCACTTCGGGACCCTTCCCATTGTGCCGCAAAAATTGGAAATTAAAGCAAAAATCAAGACCCTCGCAGATGTCCACCAGCTGTGTGGGGCATTGAACTGGGTGAGACCCTGGCTAGGTCTGACTACCGAGGACCCGGCCCCTCTTTTCAATTTATTGAAAGGGGGAGAGGAGCTGAGTTCTCCTAGGGAACTCACCCCGGAAGCAAAGAACGCGCTGGAAAAGGTACAGCATCTTATGTCCACTTGGCAGGTTCACTGGTGTGATCCGGACCCGCCTTTCAAATTTATAACAATGGGAAAATTGCCACACCTCCATGGGGTCACTTTCCAATGGAGGAACAACATCAAAAAGGACCAGGGCAGAGAAGACCTGCTCTTAATCATAGAATGGGTCTTTCTCAGTCATCAAAGGTCCAAAAGAACGACACATCCACAAGAACTGGTGGCTGAACTGATCCGGAAGGCTAGAGTCCGGATCAGGGAATTGGCCGGATGTGATTTCGAATGCATTCATGTTCCAATTGGATTAAGATCGGGCCAAATTACAAAGGCGATGTTAGAACACCTGCTTCAGGAGAATGAAGCACTGCAGTTTGCCCTGGATTCCTTCACCGGAAAAATTTCCACTCATCGGCCGCCCACAAAATTTTTAATCAGGATGCCAAATTCACATTGAGTTTGAAAAGTGTTCGAAGTACGAAGTCTTTAGAGGCCTTGACAGTTTTCACTGACGTGTCCGGAAGGTCCCACAAGTCAGTCATGACTTGGAAGGACCCTCAGACTCAGCACTGGGAGGCAGATGTTGCTGAGGTGGAGGGATCACCTCAAGTTGCTGAGTTGGCCGCTGTCATCAGGGCTTTTGAAAGATTCCCCAAACCCTTCAATTTAGTGACAGATTCCGCTTATGTGGCAGGAGTGGTATCCAGAGCAGATCAGGCCATACTGCAGGAAGTGTCTAACACCGCACTGTTTGAGCTGCTCTCTAAGCTTGTCAAACTTGTCTCCCACAGGGAGCAGCCATTCTTTGTGATGCATACAAGATCACACACTGATTTGCCAGGGTTCATAGCTGAGGGGAACAGAAGGGCTGATGCTCTTGCTGCTCCTGCAGCGATGGCCCCACTGCCCAGTACTTTTGAGCAGGCAAAGCTCAGCCATCAGCTTTACCATCAAAACGCGCCTGGCCTTGTTCGCCAGTTTCACATCACCCGGGAACAGGCTAAGGCAATTGTGGCTACGGGTCCCTCCTGCAACCAGCATGCACTTCCCACCTTGAGTGCGGGAGTGAACCCCAGAGGCCTAAAGAGCTGTGAAATGTGGCAGACTGACATGACACATATCCCCCAATTTGGCCGATCTAAATATGTGCATGTCCCAGTGGACACCTTCTCCGGTGCAGTCTTCACTTTCGCCCACACAGGGGAGAAGACCTCGGATGTAATAAAACACCTCATCCAGGCTTTCTCCTTCATGGGCATCCCAAGGGAGTTAAAGACGGATAATGGCCCAGCGTACCGCTCCAGGGAGTTCAGCAGCTTCCTGCAACAATGGGGAGTGGGACA
The DNA here is from genome assembly GCF_015227805.2 of Hirundo rustica. Taxonomy (NCBI): domain Eukaryota; kingdom Metazoa; phylum Chordata; class Aves; order Passeriformes; family Hirundinidae; genus Hirundo; species Hirundo rustica. Next base: position 92,936,725 of record NC_053450.1, read on the forward strand.
TAAGACTGGCATCCCCCATTCCCTGACAGGCCAAGCTGTGGTGGAGGGGACCCACAGGGAGATCAAGAGGGTCCTCAACCAACAACAACAGGTTTTAAAAATAGAAACACCGTAGACCCAATTGTCCAGGGCTCTATTCACCAAGAATTTTTTAAATTGCACTTTTGAATTTTTGAACCCTCCAATAGTTTGCCGTTTCGGGGCAAACCCACAACTAAACATCAAAGAGAGGCCGCCAGTCATGGTCCGGGACCCTGAGACTGGAAGGACAGAGGAACCTCACGATTTGGTCACATGGGTTCGTGGATATGCTTGCGTGTCCACCCCCACGGAGCTGAAATGGTTACCATCAAAATGGGTGAGGCCCTATGTCCCGAAGGTCTCGGGGGAGAAGAAAAAACTACCCCAAGTCACCCAGGCAGCGTTTAGGCGGAGAAGGAGGGAAGGTCTTTCCTGGGATGGGCTCCCTTTCCTAAATAACCCCTGGCTTGGACACTGATTGTTTGTTTCAGTTCTTTTAGCCATGATGGAACCTGTCCAGCACAGGTCCCCAGTGCCGAGGAAATTCCACCTGCACTTCGGCATCCTCCTGCTCGCCAGTCTCGCTGCTCCAGTCTCCGGATGGCTGGTGCCCCAGCCCAAAGCCAACGTTTGGGCGACTCTCGCCAGGGCAATGGGGCAGGACCCCATTTGCCTCTCAGCCACGTCGGCAGACAACCCACTCATGACCTGCCTTGTGGGGATCCCATATGGACCCAAGGATTTATCCACCAAGCTCTTGGAGATCACAGAGCAGACCTATAGAGAGGGTGCCTCTAAGGGTCAATCCGTATCCCAGCTATCCCCACCTGATTCCTTCCTTGATGTTGAAGTTACATTCCCCGTAAAAAATCCGTTTTTGTTATGGAAAAAATAAATATCCACCCTTTTAACCTTAAGTTTTCCCCTCAATGAGTTGGAAATTTTAGGTTCCTCAAATGCTTCTTTTTGTGTTCATTTTATGTTTACCCCCCCTCAAGGTCAGGAGAGGTCTCATCAGTTTGTCTATCAGACCAAGGACGTTTACACAGCCAAAATATGGTGTGGCCGGATCGCCCATGTGGAGATGGCATCGACTACTGATAGGAAACCCTTGGCCCTTCTGAAAGGTGTATTTTTGATTTGTGGGGATAGAGCATGGGCAGGCATCCCCCCTCGCCTTGGAGGAGGACCATGTACTTTTGGCCAGTTGGGCTTGTTTTCCCCCAACAAGACCACTCTCATGAACTGGCAGCAAAAAATTCCACCAGCAAAAAGATCCAAAAAAGAGATTTGGCCTCGCTCAATGCCAACTGTGACTCATAAATTATACATTGGTCAAAAGTAAAAGGAGTGGCAGTCACAGTTTTTTTACCTTGGGTATCGATTGCGAAGGCTCTAGGTGAGCTGGCTCACCTAGAGTGTTGGGTGGCTAAACAGGCAAATTTAACTTCCAACATGCTGGCCGGCCTCCTATCTGACGAGGAGATAACAAGGCAGGCAACGCTGCAAAACAGAGCGGCAGTAGACTACCTCCTCCTTCTCCATGGACATCGTTGTGAGGAGTTTGAGGGGTTGTGCTGTTTCAACCTGTCGATGAAGGCTGAGGATGTCCACAAGGCCATCTAGAGCATCCGGGGCATGGTAAATGACATCAAAAAAGAGACTGGTGATTGGCTGAGTAGCATGCTTGGGAACTGGGGCATTTTGGGCTGGGTAGGCTCAATTATAAGATCAGTTATATTAGTTTTATTATTGTATTAATTTTAGTTACGATTGGTATTACCAAAAGAATGTTAAATAGGTTAATTTCTAGCACCACACACTCCCCCTCCGTAAACCAAGTTGCTATGCCATCCGTGCCTGAATGGGAGGAGGGCATGGAACTGGAGGAAGACTCGGAGGAAGACAGAAACCTAGAAGAAGAATCTCAAATGGAGTGGCCCGCTCAACTAGAGTGGTTTGCTGAGGCATATCCAGACTCTGAGTATCGTCCTCCCTTGTTCCAGTTCTCCTCTTAAAAAACAAAAAAGGGGGAGATGTGGTGGTGCAAGAATTATTTTATTGTTATTTTTGTAAGTTTTATAAGGTTTTTTGTAATGGTTCATTCCACTGTGCCCCCCTGTGTTCTGTAATGGTGTCCCCCTATGAGTTAGTTATATAACCAGACATTTTATGTCAATCATTCCTCCCCTGCACCTGTCCCTGTCAATCCCCCTCTGTCTCCTCTCGGTCACCCTGTCTGTCACTTTGGGACCCTTCCCTGGATTCTGGAAAGATCCAGTAGAGGCGTCAAGTGATAGGCTGGTGCCCGGGGAATCCCCTCCTCCCCTCTTGTGATTCGTTCTTTGTTCAGAAGTTGACACCCCCATGTTCCCTGATTGGCTGACCTGTTGACACCACCCCTGGATCCTCCCCCATTTATAAGCTGCTGTTCATGTTTGATCTGGGCTCTCTCTGGGCAGCAAGGGTCTGAGGTGAAGCTCCTTGTCGGACTCCCCTTTAATAAACTATCTTTTACCCTGCTCAGAGTCAACCCTTTTTCTGCCGCCTTAGTCGTGACGCTATCAGGTCCATCCGCCAGTGTGGGGAACCAAAAACCCACCGAGAGGAGGTTACTCGCCCTGCCTGTAACCCCGACCGATCCACGCTGCCGCAGTGCAAAGACTGAGCTAGCCTGTGGTCAATGCCTGCCAGGCGTGAGGGACACTGCGATACACTACTCCAGCCTTCAAACATCCTCTCAAGTGACTGCAAATACTGTAAAAGAGTTGTGTTTTTGTCAAACACCAACAAGAATTACCCATCAGGGGTGTATGCATGCTACTGTATGTACTTTGCAGTCTGAAATAGAAATTATTAATAAGGCAAGTTATGCATTACACAGACATCTGTATTTCGGATTGAAAAGACATGTATCGAACAAACTACTGAAAACATCATCCCACACACATGCCATACACCCTGCAAGTGGTGTGGCCTGTCATATATTATTTGTGCAGTCACTAATCTCAGACCCTGTCAAGATGGGAAAGTTTGGGGTTGGTCACAAATAAGGCTTTAACATGCTTCCCTCACAGCTTGCAAACAGAGCTGCCTAGTCTCCTATTTCACAGAAACTAGAGTGAAAGTGGAATCAGACATTAGTGCTAATCAATAATGTAGCATCCTGCTACCTGAACTGGAGATCAGACAGATTAATTGGACAGAATAAGATGCTTTCTATGTTGCTCTGCCCAAGACATTACTTGAAAAGCTTTTGTCAGCCTCTCTTCTCAAACAAATTAGTTAGGATGAACTTGTGTATTCTATTACCCTTTGATGGAGACTGGAAGTTTGGTGACCTCTCTAGGAGGACCTTACTGCCAGTGGTAATGGAAATCCCTAACTCACCCAGATACTATCACCTCTAAGGTATCACCAAGGTTAAATCATTTTCAACCTTAATTCTGAATCTGGTAATCTGGACAAAACTGTTTTTCTTCTCTGCTGCGTTCCTGTGTTTCCCAGATGCTTCAGCACCGCTTCAACATGGAATGCAACATTGCAGATATAGATGGGAACAAAGCAAGAAGGACAGCACAACACTGTGAAAGGTGCATGACCAAGAATAGCTAACCATCTGGCTCTCTTCACTGGCATTGGTAGGATACTGGTTTTCCCTTGCTATTGTACGAGGAGGGAAAATCGGTTGAATCTCCTCTATTACCACATATTTGTGAACCAGTCTGCAAAAGTTGCCCCAAAGTGTTGCACATCTGGATAATGTCATAGTGGTCCCCTATTTTTTTTATATGCAGAAAATCTGTTTTGAACTGCTTTCGATCTCTTTTACATAGCTGGACTTCAGTGTCATTGCCATCCGTTCACCACACCACGGTTGCCGAGGAAGCAGCAGCCTACACACCACACCTGTTACCAACACACAGTAGAAGGCAAGGAGGGGTAGAACGGAGCCTGACAGAGCCCTTCAATCAACCCAAGACAAAACTGATGTCCCAGCAAGATAAGCATCAATTATTAGCTAATTCTGTCAGTTTCATACTGGGGAGATGGAAAGGAAAATCATCAAAGTCAATATAATTCAGTAAATGTAAGGAGAGGGGGAAGTTTTCGGTGTCCCACAGAGTGCCTTCATCCCATAAAACAATGTTTTGGCAGATGAGAAAGAATAGAAACAGAATTAAGAACTGGTATTCCTTACATACAAGTGAGCAGGGTTCCATCACATCTGTTACATTCGCACAGCAAACGAAACCATTTACCATTCCACTTGGTGCTCTTCTAGAGACAGCTTAAAAAGAGGTGAATGCAATTAGGCCTGAATTCACCCAGCAGGAAAAACCAAAATATGAGGGAAAGATGATAACAACTGGCAAGGGTTTAAGAATATCTTGTATTAGATACCCCAAAAGCCACTATGTAATGAATCAAAATAGAATCACACTGGCTACAGAAACACAGCTAGGCTTTCACTGGAAATAAAAGCATCTGTAACTTTTCAAATGCCTTTAACAAATGGAAGAAAGAGAAAGGTGAAAATGGTAACTGGAAAACAGAAGTTAGGCATTGTAGAAAATGGAGAAGGGAAACAAAAAGATAATGCCAATATCCAACAGAACCAAAGGACTAGAACAAATAATTTGAAGTTCATTAGGAACAGAAGAATCTTTCACAATGACAATAATCTATTATTGAATGAAGAAAGTTGTCTTGTGAGCAATAATAGCGAAAACACGGAAATCCTAAAAAAAAAGCCAGATGATCTAATACTGCTAAACAAACCAAAATCAAAATTCTCAAATGTGCTCTGCATGCCAGAGAAAGGTCATGGTCCTTCCACTGTCTAGTTAAAATAGAAGAATAAAGCAAGATTTAGCTTGTAGCATTGTAAATGGGAACTAAAATGGAAGACTTAGTAACCAAATGCAACAAAGGCAAAATATGATTGAAAGGCAAATTAAAGCTTGAAAGTTGCAGAAAATAAACCTCAAATAAAAAATGGGATTCTTATTTTGAATTTTGGAAGTATCTAACCCACTAGCTAGGTTACTGCTTAACAAATGCTTCACCATTCACGTTCCTTGCTCTCATGGACTAGCATGACCCAGGGAGAGATTACAGTTCACATGCTGATTTATACTGGCAGGAAATTTGGCACGCTGGGTTTTGGGAAGAACTGTGTTTTATTCCTATTTTTGTTCCCTTACAAAGATGAAAGAGAAGAAGAATTCAGAACCTGTTCCAAAGGTGCAGGTGCTGTGCACAGTTCTGCTGGGGGGTGGGCAATATTGGCAGAACCTCCTCACCACTGCTACATCAATACCACACCTTGGCTCATCAACCAGTGAGACCAGCTGCAGGAGAGACAGTTAGGAAGCTTCCTTTTACACTAGTCCAGACATTTCCTTTGCTCTACCAATTAACTACCCACAACACAGGAAAGCTTATCAGCAACATCAAAGAATGCATTCCTCAGTAACACACACGGTATGGCAGATAACATCTCTGGCTGCATCAGATTTTCTAATTAAGCATGTGGGAGTGGGGAAAAGAGTGTGGAGGGGGGGCAGTGGGGCAGTTTAAAAAAAAAAAAAAGAAAAAAAAAAAAAAAAAAAAAAAAAAAAATGAAATACAGGTGCCATTAGCAATCTGCTGTCTTCTGAGCCGCACTATTCCGGGGCCTCGCTTCCCAGTGTGTCTTTTTTGTCTCTGTCTCAGAGCAACGTAGAGAAGACACCGTCAGTGTGGCAAGGTGAAGAAATAGCACAATGATTGTACATTTGCTCTATTATATCTACCATCTCACAGTTAAAAAAAAAAAGAGAGCAGATATGGATTTCATTAAAAGACTATGTTGCCTTAAAAACCAAAAGCCAAATGGAAGAAGCAAATAACTAAAATGCAATAGGTTGAATTGCCTATTAAAATAGTTGAACAAATAACTCACTATAAGAATTTATTAGCTTAATTCAGCTCTCCAGCCTCCTGCTCTAAAATTCACTTGAAAGTATTCAATTGAGTTGAGAGGAAATCTATTTCAACACTCTGCAAGTGCAGGCACAGACAGTTCAATATTTTCTTTTCTAAGCTCCATCAGAGTTAATTGAGATTATTTACACTCTTTTTTGTTTCCTGAATGAAAGAACACACATTCACTTTCAGCACAAATAATTGTGCATATAGTTTAAAAAATCAGTGTCTTTACATATTTGTGCTGGCAAAACTTGACAGCAGGAATATTTGCAGGAAGCAAACATAAAGACTTCTCTACAGATGAAGCAAATTAATTTTCAGATTGAACATTCCCAAAAACATTGTCCAGCTACAGACAGATCATTACACTGAAGTATGAATAGTGAAAAATTAATGACAGAAAATATGCAGTGCCTACTTTGCAAACCACAAAACGAGCAAATCACCTTAGATCTTGTGGTTGTAGTAGCTGCATTAATTGCTCAAGATCTGGTTCCTAGATAAACTTCTCTGCATGGAAAACAAGTCTTTGTTTCGTTATTAAATCCTTATGCAAACTGATGGTGCTATACAAAACAACCTTCTCTTAAAATTCCAGTAGCAGCTCAGTTGAGTTCAGCTTGGAACTGGCAACCTGCATTATTCCAGTTTAGATACAGGAACCTGTCACATGCCTTTAAAAAAGAGTTAATATTTGGCTAATATGTTTATCTTTGCATAGCATTACTGTCTATGTGCAGGAAAGAAAGAAACAGCTGTTGCAAGCCTAACCCTTACTCATTAATCTTTCATCATCTTGGGACTTCCAGCATTGTAGTCTGTATTACAGAACCAGCTTTCTATTCAGCAGTGGTATCTGAGAGCAAATTCCCAACAAAACTGCCATTTTCTCTTGCCAGGTCCACTCATACTGAACCCAGACACTGAAGGCCCACACACCTGGTCTCTCGGCAGAGGCTGAGGCGTGAGTTAGGTGGTATTTCTACCTTACCAAGGCTTGCAGAATCTGTTTGCTTCAAGCTGCTTGTTGCAAGGGGAACAGGAGGGGTCCCAGTACAATATTTTCTTTCTGCTAGCCCAAGGAGCAATTTCAGCTCCCTTCCTTTAAACTGATGTTCCGAGTTCTGCTCTGACTTAAACAGTTGGCAAAAATTCTGAACCTTGAAGTGCCCAGGTTACACCCAGAAACTTTCAGATTCAGCAGCAGAGGACTACCTCCTCCTCCTGTTGCAATGGTCTCATAGTTGGCTGATTTTCTTCCCAGCCTCCTTTTGGATGTATGCCCAAATCCACAGATGTGCACAGGAGGTAGATGGCACTAGAGGTGCCCTTAAGCACCTCAGCTGTTACTTCACACTGCCTCCCAGGTGTTATTAGTAGAAAACATGCATTGTAGAAACCTCAGTAGGATTCTCTTGTTTTAAATCTTTATGAATTTACAGGAAACAGAGCCAATGGGTATTAGGGAGTCAGAGCTCTATGGCTTTCTCCTCCTCCCCCTCATTAGACTGTGTTTTTATAATCATGCAGTAAAGCATGTATTGGTCTTAGAAAGCTGCTTCTAGTGTGTCAACTTTGTCTGCTATAATAAAGTCACCACTCTGGCCAGCAAACACCATTTTGCCCAGCTGACCAAGAAGCATCACGCACAGCTTGGCTTTGCCTTCTGCCACATGTCTTTGGGCACTAGGGCACAGGCACCAGACAGGAAAGACTGCCCTATCTAGCCACACCTATGCTGCAGACAAACTCCATCCAATGCCTCATGGACTGTCTTTAAGCAATTCTGGATGGGCCTGTGCCTGACCCATCATTGTTGCACTGACTTACATATGAAATAAATACAGTGAAAGCATTTAATTCCTCACATCATGTTCTCATGCTAGGGAAGGACCTGTGGTATTACTGATTAGGTCCCTCACCACCATTACCATATCTGCACACACCAGTACAAATATAGGCTGGACCACATTTAAGAGTAGCACAAGGTAGTCAGGACAAGATTTATTCAGTATTTCTTTTTCTTCCAGAAGAGGAAAGCCTGTAGAATTTTTGATCCTTTCATAGTGTGCTTTACAAATTATTTGTGCAAGCATACATGCAGACCATATACACCAGCATTGTGTGTTGTGGAATTGCTAATCCATATAGCACTCATATCAACAGAATTGAGAACAAGACTGAAATCATAAAAATGGATAACATGGTCCCACACAGAGGTTAATATCTGTACTAACTTTTATTTGGTTTACTCATGTCCTCCATGCCATTTTTCCTTTTGGTCATCAGCCTCACAATAATCCAAGGGTATTCTTAGGCAGCACAGTAAATGCAAACTAATTTTCACACTAAAAAGCAAATAGAAAAAAAAGCACGAATGCCTTGTTATTATTTGTGCAAGGTGTGTTACTCCTGCTGTTTACCTCATCTGTCTTTAATAGGTTGCCTTCATACTCCCTCCACAGAGCTACAAATTCTCATGTTAAACATGGAAGCTCCTGACAGCTCTCTCTTTCCTAGGGCAAGATTGCTCAACTAACAATAACTAAGATACCTTTTGACAAGTGCAGCTGAGAGCCAGCAAATCTTAGTCAATCTGCATCAGTCTGTCCTGGCACCTTTCTTTCAGTTTCATATCTAAACACTGGATGTCAAAGTGTCTTGCAATGATTGTAGAAAATCATAAAAAGGGAAATGAATGCAAAAGAAGAAATAATATTAATAAGTTAAAGGAAAATACTTTTCCAACTACAGTTGTGGCTGAAACCCATAAATTAGATGACTGGAGTAATAAGACATGTGAAATGGCTTTTAAGTCCACTACTAGCTCCATGCAATAAATTTCAAATGACATCCAGGCTTTTAGTGGAGGGGATGATTTATTGCAGTCTGCAGGACGAGAGCTTTCATGGATTATCTCTAAAGTGGCAAAACTCTATTCTGAATTTTTCAAAATTAATGCAGCTCAGTGAATGTCACTGACAAGCAAATCCAAGAGCACTTTAACAGAAAATAGTAAGAAAAATAGCAAACATACTTTAGAACTTCCACAGATTTTTCTAAGGGAACTACATCTTGTCTTTTCCTAAGCCAAAAGAACCTCAAACCTAACAAGAATATAACACTTGCTGCATGTGTTGTTCACCTAGGCTTCCTGTAAAAAGAGGTATTTCACAAGTGAACATTCTAAGGCTTTTGATGCTAAAAGCCTTCAAAACAATTTGGCGCACAGTGCAAGTTTCTTCCTGAACCTATAAACCTATGAAGAGATACTCTTTCTTCTTTGTTTAGCCATTAGGGAATGTGGGTGAAGTACTGACCATAGAAATGCTCCCCAAAGGCAGCCCAGAGCCTACAGGGTTCTGCTTCCTTCGAGCATGCAGAAAAAGAGTTATTTCCTCTCTGCTGGTAAATGGAATCAGAGAAAACATGTCTCCACTGGAATTATGGAGCACCATAACATCACTGTACTGGAGCTGTGATGCTCACTGCAGGGCTCCTGAATTGCACCTGACTACCAGAGTGTTGCACAGTTGCTCTGCTTTCCCTGGGGTGAAGATGGCTGGTAGGAGCCCTGGGATTTTGTCACAACTACCTCCCGTGGTACACTCTCATTCAGCACTAAAAGTAATGGTGTCTAAGGAGAGGATGTTACAGGAGACAGGCACAATCCTCTTCAAGATGCAGAGATGTACCTTGGCTAAAAGCTGTTAGACGCAGTCTCCTAATTTTGATTGTTTTGCAGGCTAGTGATAGTAAATAATTCTGGTAATTCTCAATACATGGAACACTGAATTTGCATACCAATGGCAGTTAAAACCAGGGTATGTATGTGTTAAGTAATGGAAATATTACATATGGAAAACATCTTACACTTTCCTGACACCTTTCACCCAGAATACTTCTAAAATATTTTATGAACTGAGCAGAGATCTAACTTCACCAGCATTCAGAGTAGAAAGTGAAGATCTATGCTTTATTCAATTTTTTGATACAGAAAACGTACAGTGGTGTGATTTAGTCTCCCAGGAGAGAACGCAAGACAGTACACCAAGACTAACAGCTCTGCTTTTACATGACTGTTACTAATGCTTTGGTTTTCATTAGAGTATTTCCTTCCGAAGACTAGCCATTAGCTTTTTAAAGTGTGAATTCAGCACTGACCTGGATTAAGAGTGGTATTTAATTGACTCTGCAGTACTTACAGATGTGACGTTTCTCCTGCAAATCACCTATCCAAAATCTGATACTTAGTTTATGGGGATTTCTGGAAGCAATAAGGGATTCAAGCGAACATTTTTTTTAAAAGTTCATCCTAACTTGAAGCATAATCTACATTATAACACAGCTGGACAAAATTGATTCAAAACTTTACTATCCAACCCATTTTCATATACTGGTGGTGTTTTTGTGGTTTGGACTTTTGTTTGGTTTTTTGGGGGGTTTTTGGTTGGTTTGGAATTTTTTTTTTTTTGGTGGGAGGTAGAGTATGAGTTGAACAGAGCATCTTTTATGAAGTCAATCACAGACATTATTTTAGTTTTCTAGACAGAGACCGAAGCATAGCCCAGAGAAAATACTGACTTAAGAGTTGCTGGCAGGCCAATGACAAAGTCAAAAATGTAACACTGGTTTTCACACAACTGCATTAAACAATCAGATATACTGCAGATGGCAGTGGTTATAAAGTATGGGATGTTTCTGAAATTTTATATATTTTAAAACCTATCCCTACCTGTGTTCAAACAAAGCCAGACATGTGCTCTTCTTTATTCTTAGCTTAGGGTATCCAGACACATACTAAACATAAGTCTTATTCTGTACTCCATGTAACACAAGATATAAAAATACACTGAAATCTTTTAGTGATGACAACCAGTTTTCTTCATCAAGTAGAGACAAAACTCAGAAGAAATCTCTTTTGCTGCCACCATGTAATAACCATGTAATTTCCCAAATGCTCACAGTCAGAATTATGGGACTTAGTGCATCAAAAATCAGCTTCTACCTACTTTTTTGTAGACACAAGCTAGAAGACATTTGCTCTGACTAAGCAAGTGTCATTCTGTGATGAGCCCAACCAAACGTCCAATACAAAACATCTCTTAGAGGTTTTTAAGTGTTAAATGACAAATATTCACAAGAGGAAAAAATGGACTCCATTATCAATGAACACATAATCCCACTATTATTGTTCACTTCAAATATTTTAAGTAAATTACAGGCTGGGTGTCCAGCACTTTCCAGATTTTGATCATGTGTATTATCCTATATTTTAGACATCACAGAGAAACCATGTTTCAAATAGTGTCAAAGTGATGATAAATGACAGAGTACTTAGCAGTACTGTGGTATAAACAAGCTTGTCCTATTTTATAGAAAATAAGTGGAGAAAAATAATGTTGATATTCTTTCCCCATGTCAAGAAGAAATTGCACAAAGAAAACAAACTTACATCAATTATTTATATATTTACATGGAAATGCATGCAGAAGTCTTTCCTTCTGACTGGTGTATAGAGCTTCATCTGCAGCTATGTCTTCTGTAGAATTCTACACCAGTTTAATTCCCCAAACCAAAATCCCCTACCTATAGACTGACTTTATAGATGGGACCATGTCTCAAGAAGCACTACAGTAAGCAGATAACAGAAGGCTCTCGCCTTACACGTCTAACTCCCTTTCTCATTAGTGGGCAATGTGTCTGCACAGACACGAAAATTTATCTCAAAGTCTGTGAGAAATCAGCCAGATTTGATCTGCTCTATGTAAAATACACAGCCAACACTGATTAAACGAGCAGTGGAGCACTCTTTCAATAGTGTATCAATGCTTTTCAGCACATAGGCATGGACAGAGGGCTCAGAATTATAAATGAAGGAGAAGCATGACATGCTTTCAGTCATTGGAAGGATTCACTGTAAAATATGAATAAAATGATGTGGCTTCCTTTCCCATTACTTTTCCACATGTCCATTAACATATTTCCCTGATCATTCACATTATGTGAAATAATTTGCGGTGCAAAGAGTTTTGTGCACACTGCTTCGTCATTTTGAAACATTGTGTAATAGAGCTGGGACAGAAGTTCTGTACCAGAACATATTTAACAAAATACTTTTTAAAAATGCAATTCTAATCCTCAGCCATTATCTCTTCCTCCTTCATCTCCCTCTACCCTTCCTTTCTTCCTTACTAAGGAAAGCAAAAGTCATCAATAAAGGCTGACCAAATACATTTTCTTAAAAGATAAATCACAAAAATCAAGAATTGTCCAGTTTGAGCCTACAGTAAGTGAGTAATCCAAAACAACCCCAATTCATATATCTGACAACCCAAACATCAGAAGCAACCCGCTGCCTTTTCTCTACAAGGAAATCTACAGAGAACTTTACCTACAAGGTCTCTGGCAGATCTAAATCAGACAACCAATTTTTCTAGCCCTCTTCTAGATTCCCTCTCAACCTGCCATAATAAGTAATAAGTGACACATTTGGTATAAGCAAGCTCCCATGAGCCCTCATGAGCCCGAGACCTCTCTGTTCAGGAAACTAAGGAGAGTTCTGCAGCATCAGCTGCAGTTCAAGGCTCTGAGACTCAGAGGACTCTTCTTTCCTCATGTTGTTGAAACCCAAGATTGAAGGGAAAGGAATCAAAGAGGGAAAATTTCAAGCAAATGTGGAAAAGGAATTGAAGAGGGAGAATGGCAAGCAAATGTGACAGAAAAATTATGCTTTCAGAATTATTTCTAAAATTGCACATAACAGATGTGTTTCCACACATAGCAAAACCATAGGAAACCCTCACCAGGACAAAGAGGTTCACTTGGCACATTCAGGAAAATGTATTAGGTCCACTGCCAGCACAGGGACCTGCTGGGTACTGGGGCAGGAATGGGCTGAGAGGATTCATAGATTTCAGAGGTGTTCCCCTTGTCATCCTGCTTGACATAGACATTCTGGGTATCATTTTGTCCACAGACACCTTTCCCTTACTTCCACTTTATAAGTTCCCAAATTTGGTCTTGCAGCTCATACTGCATGAGCACCTGTTCCCAAACATCTCAGGTAGAGACACTGCAAGAACAAATCCTTGCCAGAGTTTCAAGAGTCCCACAACAAAGAGAAAGGAATATCTGGCATCTGCCAGGCCGTTGGAAACCTGTCTTTAATAAGAAAAACTCAAAAGTAAAACAGTCTTTTCTACTAAGATGTATGGAAATCAATCCCAAAATCTGGAGGCTGGGAAGAATTAACTATTGTACTTTAACTTGTCCTTTGCTGAAGGACGTCCCTACATAATTTAAGAGTTCTCTACAGTCAAGACTCCCAAGATGACTGCAGAAAAGGATCTTAATTCCTCAGAGTTTTCCCCATCTTTGATCTGATTGCCCTTTCACAACAGGATTGCAGTTGAGAGCTTCCAGAGACTCCCTGCATTGATGGTTCATTCAAGGCACTGACTCCTGCCTTAAGCTCCTGAGATCCTGCCTGTCACAGTATCAGTATTGTAAGAACCTCTCTGAAATGCCACCACAGGGGTCCCAACCACACCTAACTCTCTGTGAACTGTACTCAGACAAAATCTCCTCGCAGAAGAGAGACATAAGTACAATTTATAGACTCATTATGGAAGGTTTTATTCCAGAAATACTCATTACAAAATTCCACAGGAACAAACTATAGGTGACGATTGTTACTAGTGCTAAAGACAAGCAAAAGTTGACAAACTAGCCTGAGACAAAATTTTGGGTTGGAATGACTGGATACTATTCCAAGACTACTCAAAACACAGATATTTAGCTCCTCAGCAACAAGGGAAAAACCACAGGAAAGTCAGGAAAGTGCAAAAGAAAGGAGAGAAAAAAATAAGTCAGTGTAAGGAAAATGAACCATTTTGCAAAGTATGGCTGGAAGAAAAGGTGTGAAATTGAGAGGGAGAAGACTAGAATCAGGCCAAATAAACTAATGTCCTGACACTCAGGCCTATACAATGCAGAATAATCTCTCTGAGGAACTGAAGCAAAACCTCATTACCTGTAATGCTTTTGCTGAGATACCACTGTAATGAGTTCATTAACATTAGAACATCAAAATCTAAACTGAACCAAATGCTTGATAGCATAATGCAAGTGGAAAACATTGCACAAATGGAACAATACTTCCATTTCTATCACTGACTGTAACAAGCCCTGAATGACTGTGTTCATGTTCTAGTTTAGATTACAATGTTCTGTGAGGAACAGAAAGAAAAAAAGGGGGATAAAAATGAAAAGAAAAAGGTTTAGGTAGAAGAAATCATGCCACAGAAAGAATGAATAACCTTATTTTCCATCTGTAAATTAAAAATCTTTATTAAACTGAAAATCTTTTGAAGCTAGCCATTGATGTGAACACCAAGTACAATTCAGCAAAGGGAGATTTTGCTTGCGTTTGTTGAGGATCTGATTTCTTACAGAGAATATCCAGTTTCCACTGAAAACAAAGGGATGTTAATATATTAATTCCAATGGAAGTTTAGATAAGGTCCTTGAATAAACTAGGAATAAACAGTTATTTTCACAATTTTGAGAAGTTGGAAGGAACAATTAAAAAAAAAAAAAAAACAAACATACAAAAAAACCCCAGATTGCCTTTATTTCCTTGCCCAACCCTTTGCAGTACAGGAGCAAAGATGCCAAGTTGCACAAAGTTTTGTTCCATTCTCCTTATTCTGCCTAAAGGCTCCTTGACCTCCAAACACTGAACAAAATGGATGCATCCCAAAGAAGGAAAATCCTATAGAGTCAAGCATGGCACTTCACACAATAAAACTCCATGGACACAAATAGCACTAAATTAAAGGGACATCAAGCACCTTTACATTATATTACACTTACTGAGTGATATGTGCCAGAAGATCCTATACACTGATTCCTTCCATGAAGAACACACAGGCTTACAGGTAAACCTGACATGTTGAATCAAACAACTTGTTTGAAGAATGGCCTACCAGACGCAGCTCTCAAAGAAATTCATGAAAACATTCTTGAAAGGTTTGGCGCTAAAGGGACCTTGAAAATCATCCAGTTACAACCTCCCAGTCATGTGCAGGGACATCTTCCACTAGACTGAGTTGCTCAGAGCTCCATCCAACCTGGCCTTGAACACTTTCAGAGATGGGACATCCACAGATTCTCTGGGTAACCTTTTCCAGTGTTTCACTATCCTCATAGTGAAGAGTCTCTTGCTAATATCTAATCTAAAACTACCCTCTTTCAGTTTAAAACCACGCTTCTTGATCTGTCACTAGACCTTGGTTAATAATCCCTCTCAACTCCTTCTGGGCACTTGTAGGAACCAATGCTGTAAGGCTGCTCCCTGGAAATTTTTTCTTCTTTTTTTTCTTCTCCAGGCTGAACAATCCCAGCTCCTTCAGTCTGTCCTCACAGGAGAAGTGCTCCAGCCCAATCTTCAGAGAAGAAACAGCCTGTTTCAGAGTAACAGACCTGTTCTACACTAACAGGGCACAGAACCCTCAAGCACACAGCTGACACAGAAGCAAGACAAAAATTGAAACTTGACTACAGATAGACACCACAATAGTAGAGTTAATACCAGAATACAACTCAATAGATGATCCTGCCTTCTCTTTCAGTTCTCCTTGCAACCCAGAGTCACCTGCCATTACCTGCTTGTGGCACATACACAAGGTCTTTCACTGTCAGGCAGCTGCAATCACCAACGGTCATCCCTTAAAGCTGAATGAACACTAGGACAAAAACACATCCTACAAAAGCTTAGACATTATTTTAGCTATCATACTGCAAAGGTAATAACTATGTAGAACCAACTGCATGGACTTCCTAAGTCTTTCAGAGTCTTATTTCTCTGAAGTGCTTTGTTCAGCTGGAATTCTTTACAAACACATAGGGGAAAAGGGAACGGAGTTTGTCCCAAAGAAGTTTCATTTTAAAGAGTCGAAACAAACAAAACCTGAGTGACACAGAAAAAGAGGAACCTGGAAGTATGAGGGGAGAGTTCAGGACACCAGCAAACCAGCAGCTGACAAGTTGGCTAGCTCAATTTTAATGCCTTCGTTTCTTTGTTTGGTTTTACTGGGCATAAACAAAAAGGAAACTCTGAAGCCCTGAATGTGAAGGATGCGGAAGTTGACAACATGGGCCATAGAAAAGCCAAAGTTTTGCTTTAGTAGCAAATAAGAGATGGTTAAAAAACTGGCAGAAGCACCTTGGGAATGAAGATTAAACTTACATACAATAGGAAAAGGAGAAACAGATGAAAGATGAAGAGAAAGCAATAACTTGGACAAAAATACAGGGTAGTAAAATTATTTTTAAAATTGACAATGTTAAGTTAGTGTATTATTTTTAGATTGTTTTCTTGCATATTATAATTTATTTTACATGTTTTAAATTTGTTTTTAACTTATAATTACTGAATCAGAAAGTTTTAATTCAACAACAACTCTGAAAAAAGAAAGCACATAGTTGCACGTATTTATCTCTCCTTTATTATGAAAAATTTTACAACCTAGTTTTTGTAACTGTGTGATTTTCTATACTGAATATTTTCCATGACTGAAAGAGGAATGGGAGCTGAAGGAGAGCAGTTGTTTCTGTTTCCAGCATTCCCCCAAAGTCTTCACCAATCTGTATATTATAGCAGAAGTGTTCCCATCTCCATGGGGACAAGTGTACTTTAAGAATTCTTCATGGAAATCCATGCCTAAATTTTTCTTTGTTTAAGCAACATGAGAAATGAGCAGAAGTAGCATCAGTTTCTTTCATGCGTAAGGTCCTTCATTCATGATTTTCCTGGTACAATATATGAACTTTAAAAGTTTTAGTCAATAGCTTGGTCAAACAACCAAATCTGAACTCTGACATTAGCAATTCAACCTTCTGAAACTAACGAGTCATATTATACCTTGCAGAACTAGTAACTCACTTCCCCTAAAAATGTAATCCGAGGTTGTTTAAATAATTTGAAATCAAAAAGCAGAAATAAATGTATATGAGTTTTTAGAAAATAGACACTGCACAACATAACAGGCTTTTGCATATTTTAGATAACCGAGCTGCTCCATGGCAGCTGTTGTGCCCTCACACTACACTGTGCATGTAAACACTATTTTGGTACCTAAAGGAAGGAACATGTGGGACAAAAGGATAGAAAAGTTAGATTGAATAATCTGTGGTCAAGTAAGAACTATTGTAACAAGAAACTTTGTCCAACAGGTTTTGGTCCAAGTTGGAACAATCTTCATGCTTTCATACTTTACGAGTGGGATTACACACAAGTTAAGTACCAGTCTTTTCATTAAAAACACTCAAATGAAGCAACAACAAGAATTTTTACAAGTTTGTTCAAATTTCAGCAGAATGCTTTGTATTTTAAATTTTTAAAACGTGACAAAAGCTAAAAACAATCAAGTAAATATTTTTTTCATCAGTTTTCAGTCTTACAAACACTTAAAATTTCCTGAAAAATAAATTGAAGGCTTAATTTCTTGTCAAATAACTATAGGGCTTCAGCCATTCTAAAGTTCAGCTAAAAATACAAAACCTGTTCAATCCAGTTTAAATTCCCTCTCCAAATTTGGTAACAGCCAATAAACAAACAAAAAGACATTCAAATAGCTATGTAAGTCCAAAACATTCTGCATGAACAACAGCTTTCATCAGCTTTGCAGAGATCATCCCATTTCCATTATTTTTCCTTTGTTTCTGAATCTGATTATCTCCATATACTTGCATCAGATTAAAAATGGTGTAACAAACACCACAGTCAAAACAACAGTCTGACTGACTCAGCTGATTCTTCCTCTGGTCTGAATGGTTTCAATGGGCTTTCTAAAATAAATAAAGAATGAGATCATATTTTCCTTTATACTGCTTACATTGGGCCTCTACAAAAGAAAAAAAATGCTTTATACCAATAGAAAAAAAGCTAAGGTTATATTTTGACAAAAAATTTAGTGAAATTTACGTCTATTGATATATGTTGAAAAAGAGAGGGTAAGAATGATAAGCTAACTTTTATCTTGTTCACTTCTGTCACTATATAAGCATATTTCTTTTCTACAGGGAGGTTCTGTGTCTTGTGTCCTATTGCTTAAGAAGTTTAGCATTTAGGTAGCAAAACACTGCTGCCCTTTAAAAAGTATTTGGGGCCATCCATCACTTTGAGTACCATCTTTAGAAGTCAAATGTCCATGCCACAGAAAGGAACTACATGACTGTCACAGTGTCCAATTCGCGCTGACCTGCGCGACCACAGGCTAGCTCAGAGTTTCACTGTGGCAACGTGGTATGGTCGGAGCGGTGGACGAAGCACGCCACTTCCTCCCTGTGGGAACTTGGATCCCACCGTCAGCGACGGGCACGTAGATGACGTAAGCAACCTCGGCAGCTGAATGAAAGGCGGACTCTCCCGAGCAGGATGTAACGTAGGTTTATTGAGGCAGAGGAAGCGCGGGGCTCTGCACGCTGCACCTGCTGCCCAGGAGAGACCCTGAGGCCAGGCGTGCGGCAGTTTTTAAGGGGGGGGTGGAAACGGGGGTGGCGACAACCGGTCAGCCAGTCACAGGAATCGGGGGGTTAACCGGGGGTGTGAACCATAGAACTGGGGACCAACCACAAAATGATGGGAGGGGGTCTCCCGGGCCTCAGCCTATCACTCGACACCCCTCCCGGAGTTTTCTAGAAGCCAGGGAAGGGTCTCTGAGTGACAGACAGGGCGACCACGAGGAGAGAAGAGGGGGGGGTTGACAGCGACAGGTACAGGGAAGGGATGAATGACAGAAAACGTCTGGTTTTACAGTAGACAAAACAACCAATGCAGAAGGGAAAACCAATGCAGAACACAGGGGTATACAGTGGACTCAGCCATTATAAAAATGACTTAAAAATCTTACAAAAATAACTTAATAACTTAATAAAAACAATTCTCACACCACCACATCTCCCCCTTTTTTGTTTTTTCAAGAGGAGTGGGACTGGAACAGAGGAGGGAGGTCAGTGATGCTGCGTTGGGTACCCCAGTCCATGCTCTTCTTCATCCGGATCTTCTCCGTCATCTGCCGGGGACTCTTCCAGCACCTCCTCTAACTCCAGTCCTTCCTCCTCAGGGCTCTCCTCAGTCGGCACGATGATATGGTTGACTGAGGGGGAGTGTGTGGTGGCAGAAATTAAATTATACAACATCCTTTTAAGTAAACCGAACGCGAGCATAATTAACAACAAAATAAACAAACACAGCAACACAGTCTTTACGATGGATGAAGCCCAGCCAGAGATTCCCCAGTTAGTAAAGAGTCCGCTCAGCCAGTCGTCTGTCACCATCTCTCGCATCTGTCGGATGGCAGTGTGGACGTCCTCGGCTTTCGATGACAAGTTCGCCAGGGTGGCCCACACGTTTACTTTTGGTTGCAGGACCAGCCATCCGACGACTGAGAGACACAGGCTGAGCGATATCAGGGCTCCGAGGGGTAGGTGGAATTTCCTCGGAGCGGGGAATCCGGTCTGGGTGGTTGCTATGTTAAAACTAAAAAACACTAAACACACAGTTATTCAGGGTAGGAACAGTAGGGGAAAGGAAACTCCGCCCAAGGATGTTGCCCGTTTCCTCTTTTGCCTCCACGCTGCGTCTGCTACCTGAGGACTGATGACTGGTTTGGATCCTGAGCCCTTAGGGACGTAGGGCTTCACCCACTTGGATGGAATCCACCTTGGTCCTGTGGGGGTGGACACGCAAGCGTACCCACGTCCCCACGTGACCAGGTCATGTGGCCCTTCCGTCCTTCCGGACTCAGGATCCCTGACCATGACCGGGGGCCTTTCTTGGATGGAGAACAAGGAGCTTGCCACGAAGTGCCTTATGATTGGTGGATTGAGACCTTCAAAGGAACAATTAAGGAAGTTGATAGTAAAAAGTGCCCTGGCCAGTCTGACTGCTGGTGTTTCTGCTTTGAGGACCCGCTGCTGTTGATGTAGAACTCTTTTGATGGTACCATGGGTCCTCTCAACCATGGCTTGACCTGTGGGGGAGTGGGGGATGCCAGTCTTGTGTTCCACCCCCCATTGCTGCAGGAAGCTGCAGAGCTCCCTGGACTTGTACGCTGGGCCGTTGTCAGTTTTGAGTTCCTTCGGGATGCCCAGGAAGGAGAAAGCGTGGATAAGGTGTTTAATGGCATCCCCTGCTTTCTCCCCTGTGTGGGCAGAAGCAAACACAGCTCCGGAGAATGTGTCAATAGACACATGTATATACTTTTGGAGGCCAAATTGTGGGAAATGGGTGACATCGGTTTGCCACACCTCACAGCTTCTCAGCCCCCCGGGGTTAACCCCCGCATGCAAGGTTGGCACTACATGCTGGGAGCAGGACGGACACGCGGCCACAATTGCCTTGGCCTGTTCCCGTGTTAGGTGGAAACGGCGAACAAGGCCAGGCGCATTTTGATGGAAAAGTTGATGGCTGAGTTTTGCTGGCTCAAAGATGTTCAGCAGGGGGGCCATCTCGGCAGGGGCAGCGAGGGCATCTGCCTTCCTGTTTCCCTCCGCGATGAACCCCAGCAATTCGGTGTGTGACCTGGTGTGCATCACAAAATATGGTTGCTCTTGGTGGGAGACTAACTTAACTAATTTCGAGAGCAAATCGTACAACGCAATGTTGGACACCTCTTGAAGGATGGCCTGTTCCGCTCTGGACACCACCCCCGCTACATATGCAGAGTCTGTAACCAAATTGAAAGGTTTGGGAAACCTCTCAAAGGCCCTAACGACTGCGGCCAACTCAGCAACCTGAGGTGATCCTTCCACCTCAGCTACATCAGCCTCCCACTGCTGAGTTTGAGGGTCCTTCCAAGTCAAAACTGACTTGTAGGACCTTCTGGACACGTCAGTAAAAACAGTTAAGGCTTTGAGTGGCCTTCTGCTGTGAACCTCTTTTAATGATAATACAAATTTGACGTCCTGATTAAAGATTTTGTGGGCAGGCCGATAAATTGAAATTTGCCCAGTAAAGGAATCCAGTGCGAACTGTAAAGCTTCATTTTCTTGAAGCAGGTGTTCCAAAATTGACTTTGAAATTTGGCCCGATCTCAACCCGATTGGGATGTGAATACACACAAAGTCACAACCGGCCAATTCTCTGATCCAGAACCTTGCTCTCCGGATCAGCTCAGCCACCAACTCCTGCGGCTGGGTTATCCTTTTGGACCTCTGATGGCTCAGGAAGACCCACTCTATGATGGAGAGTGGATCTTTCCCGTCTCGGTCCTTTTTCGGGATGTCTTTCCACTGAAAGATCATCCCGTGGAGGTGCGGCAACTTTCCCAGTATGACAAATTTGAAAGGCAGCTCGGGGTCAAATCGATGAGCTTGCCTTGAGGTCATAGCGTCCTGAATTCTTTCCAGAGCCTTTTTCGCTTCTGGGGTAAGGGCCCTAGGAAAACTGAGCTCCTCTCTCCCTTTCAATAAATTGAAAAGGGGGGCTAGGTCTTCGGTGGTCAAACCTAGCCAGGGCCTTACCCAATTCAAAGCCCCACACAGCTGGTGGACATCTGCGAGGGAACTTACCTTTGTTTTGATGGCCAATTTCTGCGGAACAATGGTCCGCTTGCCGATTTCCAGCCCGAGGTACTTCCAGGGTGGCATCCTCTGAACTTTCTCCTTCTGCAGCTCGAACCCTGCAGCAATCAACGCATTGATTGTCAGGTCAAGCGCATGTGTGAGCACATCGTCAGTCAGGGCGCACACCAGGACATCATCCATATAATGATGGATGATGGCCTGTCCCGCGGCTGCGCGGACAGGGGACAACAAGGAGGCAACATACCACTGGCAGATGACTGGGCTGTTTTTCATCCCCTGAGGGAGTACCCGCCAGTGATAGCACTTCCTTGGGGCTTCTCAGTTGATGGTGGGAACCGAGAATGCAAAACATGGGGCTTCATCCGGGTGAAGGGGAATTTGGAAAAAGCAATCCTTGATGTCAATGATAGTTAATTTCCAATTTTCAGGGAGCATAGTTGGGGAAGGCATTCCCGGTTGGAGAGATCCCATGTCCTCAATCACGTTATTAATTTGACGGAGGTCCTGGAGGAGGCACCACTTGTCTTTCCCCGGCTTTTGGATCACAAAAACTGAAGAATTCCAAGGGCTATCTGTTTCCACAATGTGTCCTTTTCTTAACTGCTCCTCCACGAGCTCCTCAAGTGCTTTTAATTTCTGTTTAGAAAGCGGCCATTGCTCCACCCAAACTGGATTATTAGTGAGCCAATTAAGTTTTTTGGTGGGACGCTCTTCAATGGTCGCTGTGGAAATATCCACTGAGGGGTCAGGTATGTCAATCTTGACCCCCCATTGAGCCATGAGATCCCTTCCAAGCAAGGGTTCCTTATAATTTAAAACAAAAGGGCGGATATTTGCCAGTTGCCCCTTTGGCCCCTTAATTTGTACCACGCTCTTTGACTGTCTTGCCAATTGAAGCCCTCCAACACCCTGGACGTGTCCAGCCACGTCCTGCAAAGCCCAATGTGACAGCCAATCCTGGGCTGGCACGATCGTCACATCTGCCCCGGTGTCCAAAAGAGCTGTGATGTTAAGTGTTTCCCCGCCCACCGTGAATTCGCATTCTACCTGGGGCCTTTCTTCAGTGATGGCTTGCACAGGGCAAGCCACCGGGACCGTTGATGCGTTCCTTGGTCCCCGGGCAGGGATGATCTGTGCGATAATTTGACCTTTAGGGAGAAAGTTCGGCGGGTGAGTGCAACGCAGACAGAGAACGAGATTCTCAGGGTTGTTGGTTAAAATCCCCGGGAGAATCTCGATCTCTTGCGGGGTGTACTTACAATCCCCGATGACAACAAGTTCCTTCCCTTGGACTGGCCAGGTGCTTTGTTCCTTTAGGTTTACCGACAGAAAGGTCCAATCCACGCTTTTCAGGTGCAAGGCTTTGGTGAGCTCCAACCTGAAAGGTTCCTTCTTGGAAGATGTTATTAGAATATGTTTTGACAGGTCATGGTCAGTTAAAATTGTCTCGTCCAGTAAGTCACGTCCAGTGGAAATGTCTGTATTTGGCAGCGTTTCATCGGCGCTACTTCTTTCTTTCCCCCCTCCCACTGCCTGGTCCGCCCTATTTGTGTCACCGTGACGGGCAGACCTGTGCTCCTCCCTCAGTTTAACTGACGGGAGTTATCTCCCATCCCTCCCATTCTCCCACTTCCCCCGCCTCCCTTTTTTTTCTTTTTCAACAGTTCGATGTCGTCCCTCAGTTGTCAATTATTGGCCCAGTGTCCCGGCTCCCGACAGATGATACACTTGTTTTTTTGGGGAGCATACGGCCTGCAAATGTGTTCTTGCTGGGTGCCAGATATTGCAGCCACTCTTGGTGTTGTTGATTTGGCATCCCAGTCATTACCCTGCATGTAGGGGACCTTGAGTTGGCACACCCGAAGCATGTCTTGAAGGGTTGGAGGAGGGTCTAAAGGGAGACTAAGAATTGCAGTCCTGCACAAATTGTTCGCATTTGCGAACACCATCTCCCTTAGGATCCCTTCTCTCACGGCCACTTCTGATACTTGGACTTCAATTGCTCGGGTGAGCTGCTCCACAAACTTAGTAAAAGCCTCTTTGGTCCCCTGCATGATCTTATAACATGGAATGACCAGGCCATCTGGCACCAAGCTGAAAAAAGCTCTGACCGTATGCTCCCTGATGGTCTGGAGGGCTTTGATTGGGATGCTTGATGCCTGGTCTGTTGGATCCGTCCACCTTCCCTCACCCATGAGCTGTTCCAGGGTGAGGGCATTCCCATTTTCATCAATCGCAGTCTCTGGATCTGTGAGGAGACTCGGCAAGGCCTCCCTAAGCAACTGTCTCCATGCTGCCTCCCATAGCTTGAACTCTGTGGAGTCCAGGAGGCAGGAGAACAGCTGCCTAAGGTCAGCTGGGATGACAACAGCAGCTTCGAAATCAGAACGGAGCAGGCCCCTAAAATAGGGGTTGTCCCACCCATAATCCCGATGAGCCTTGCAGAGGTCTCTGATGGTGGCCTGAGAAAATGGGTGGTGGACTGCTCGAACATTGTGCCCTCCTCAGGAGCCCCTGTAGACAACTGGGGACACTGAGGGAACAGGGGAAGGCTGATGCATCCCTGCAGGCTCAGGCCCTGGCCCCGCCCCGTCCAGGCCCAGACCGTGGGAACCGGAAGGGGGAGCGTGGGAACCGGAAGCCCAGGAGGCAGGTCTTCCGGCAGGGGGCGTGGTTTGGGAACTCGCTGATGTCATGTGGGCGTTCCCGTGGGAGGAGTAGCTGGGAGGACCTGAGGGTGGAGTTCTTGAAGAGGGA
Organism: Hirundo rustica; assembly: GCF_015227805.2. Classification (NCBI taxonomy): domain Eukaryota; kingdom Metazoa; phylum Chordata; class Aves; order Passeriformes; family Hirundinidae; genus Hirundo; species Hirundo rustica. The sequence continues at coordinate 92,961,070 of NC_053450.1, forward strand.
GGAGGCATGGGCAGAGTCTTTTGGGGGATGGGAGGGGCCAAGGAGAGGAAGGGGTTGGGCTTATCAAAGGCGGGAAGAAAGGGATTGAAAGAAGGAGGATAGGGGGATGGGGAGGACTGCGCCATGCGGTCTCCTCCATCTTGGGGATAGGGGTAGGGGAGCCATTTTGTGATGTGGAATCCTCAGCTAAACTAAATCGAACTCGGGGTCTGTTAACTGGGGAAAATGGGGAAGGGTGGAATTCTCGAGCAGCCCGGCCAGGGCTGCCTGAGAAGCCCCGAGCAGTCTGGCTAGGACTGCCCAGGCGAGGGGATTGGGGGGTCCTTAAGGGGCCTGAGCTGGCAGGCTGAACTCCTGCTGCTCCCTTAAGGACTCCCTTCTGGGGATGAGGAGAAAGGGCAGGGGGACAAGGAGAACAGGGGGCAGTTTGTCTTGGGGCTGGCTGTTTCTGCACCTTCTTATTCATTTTTGTAACAGCAGCTGAAAGCTGCGAAACCAAATTAAGAAATTTTGAAGCATGTTTGTCCCCTGACAGAGCCAAATTATTAATTTTATTAATCACGGCCTGCCAAAATTTGGAGCTGTAAATTTGCTCCGGGGACGTGTGAGGAAAGTGCAGGAACACCCACCTGACAAACCTTTTGAGCTCGCCTTTTGAAATTTTTAATTGGGCAAGTTCAACAACAGAATTAAAACTATAATACAATCCTTTCTGAGCGGCTGAGAGGCTACCACCCATGTCTCTCACAATTCGTTTCTGCCGCTCACCGACAAACACCCAGGCAAAATCAAAATGAAACTTAAAACAAACCGCGGGTTAAACCTCCTAAAACCGGGTAATTTTTCCCAAAACCAGTCCCGGGGAGCCGCGATGAAATTAAAATGCAGTGTCCTAAAACTCTCGGGAATTGCCGCCCGCCCGACTACTGCTTTTAACTTAAAATTTAAAAACGAAAGAGAAAGTAAAAGAGTTCTGAGGAGGGTTCCCGCGGGGGAATGAGGCAAACCACCACCCCCCCGAGCCGCGCGGCTTGGAATCTCCCGCTCTGGGGAATCCCTTTCCGAAATAGGGTCTTCTTCCCGAAGCACCCTTCCCAAAAAGTAAGTGCCCTCACGAAGAGCAACTTACCCCCTCCTGGAACAAGACGAAACCTGGGGTTGTTGGTATCAGCTGCCTGAAGTGGACCCGGTGGGTGCTCCGGGTTGACCACTTCTCCCCCGGGAGCGTGATCTCTGAGAGCCGCTGCAGCCAGGGGTAGCGGAGCGTCCAAAGATTTCTTCGGCTGTCCGACAGCCTAAATCCGTGCCGCGGGGTCCGCCTCGTGTCCTGAGGGTGGGGGCCCCGCGATGGATGCCAGACCGCTGTCACAGTGTCCAATTCACACTGACCCGCGTGACCACAGGCTAGCTCAGAGTTTCACTGTGGCAACGTGGTATGGTCGGAGCGGTGGACGAAGCACGCCACTTCCTCCCTGTGGGAACTTGGATCCCACCGTCAGCGACGGGCACGTAGATGACGTAAGCAACCTCGGCAGCTGAATGAAAGGCGGACTCTCCCGAGCAGGATGTAACGTAGGTTTATTGAGGCAGAGGAAGCGCGGGGCTCTGCACGCTGCACCTGCTGCCCAGGAGAGACCCTGAGGCCAGGCGTGCGGCAGTTTTTAAGGGGGGGTGGAAACGGGGGTGGCGACAACCGGTCAGCCAGTCACAGGAATCGGGGGGTTAACCGGGGGTGTGAACCATAGAACTGGGGACCAACCACAAAATGATGGGAGGGGGTCTCCCGGGCCTCAGCCTATCACTCGACACCCCTCCCGGAGTTTTCTAGAAGCCAGGGAAGGGTCTCTGAGTGACAGACAGGGCGACCACGAGGAGAGAAGAGGGGGGGGTTGACAGCGACAGGTACAGGGAAGGGATGAATGACAGAAAACGTCTGGTTTTACAGTAGACAAAACAACCAATGCAGAAGGGAAAACCAATGCAGAACACAGGGGTATACAGTGGACTCAGCCATTATAAAAATGACTTAAAAATCTTACAAAAATAACTTAATAACTTAATAAAAACAATTCTCACACCACCACACATGACGACACAGCTACTCTCAGCAGTAGAAAGAGGTTACCCAACTGGGAGTGTGCGGTGGATTCTGACCAAAGGGGCTTCTGGCTACATTGTTAAACATAGCCGATTCTAAGTCGGATTCCTCCTCCATGCGCAGCACTGCACACAGGTACAGGCATTAGATCCTCTCACCAGGTAAAAAGGAGTCACCATCCCATGAGTCCTCATTTTCTGCTTCAAACTCCTGAAAACTGCTGCGGGCATGCCCAATATCCTAATGGCTTCTGATATCAAACATATGGGAATAATGCAGTCAAATACACATCAAAAACCGAGAGGACCCAGATGTTCTGGGGTCTCCCAGGGAGCCTCAAAGTTCAGTAATTTATAAACTTCCCACACCAAGATATTTTTCACGAGAGAAATCTGTTCAGATGAAGATGCCTGAATGTTTCTGGAAGGCCAGAACTGCAGTTGCCACACACAGGGATAAGCACACCAACTGCAAATAATAAAAGGGATATATGACCCAGCAAGTGTGGTAACAGCAGATATTTAGGGTCATCAGCACTCAGCAGCACCATTCACACACAAAGCAGCTGACTTACGACATCCAAATCAATATATTCACAACTCATAACAACATGCCATTCATTCTTCTGAACTAGAGAATTATATTCAAAAAAGCTCAGATCCTTCTGCCATACTCAGTTGGAGACCATGAATTATTTAATTTCTTGGTTGCCTTTGTGTGTGTAGCAGGGGGACCTAGCTTTTTTTTGGCTTGACAGTTATATCATGTTGTATTTTCTCTCCCAAAGCCTTCAAGCAGCTTTTGATATGAAAGCTTAGCTTTCTGTAGACAACTGCTATTTCAAATTAAAAGCTGCATGAGTTGTTGACAATATAAGACTTCATATTTAATTGTCCCTTCATAGTTCACAAAACGTCTCTTTCTATCGTTCATTCCATGTTACTTCATAGAGAAGATTACTATTGCAGCATACACCCATCAAAGCCATCTTTCTCATCAACAAAACATTGTTTGTAGCAGCCACACATCAATGAAATTTCTTCAAGCCTGTGACTGTTGCTTTTTCATAATTATATTTTCTAATCCCCTTTTACACACGAAAGCTCAATTCACTTCCTGGTACAATGCATTAGCATCCTCTTCAAATCCATTAGCAGTACTGCAAGAATCACAGCATCTCTCCCTCTTCAAAATAGTATGTTATTAAGTTACCATACAGCAGGCTGAAGACTATGAATATTTTAAGTCCCCTGTATATACCAAAGCAGAGAAATCAATCCTAGTCTTTTACCATATTGGCAATAATCTAAGATGCATTTATAGGTTTCATTAAACTTGTGTTTCTGGCAGAAAAAAAAAAAAAAAAAAAAAAAAAAAAAAAAAAAAAAAAAAAAAAAAAAGACATATTTAACAAAGGGATTTAATACATCGTAAGATGGCAACAGCATAATCTCTCTGGTCATCTTCAGCCCATAACACTCAACAGTGAGTGACCACAGTCTACCACACAGCCAAGCCAGGAACAATATTCCAAACATGTTCAGTAAAGCAAAATGAATTAATTTAATGAGCTGCTGTTAGGAATATTAGGTATAAATAATATTATCAAAACAACTAGTAGGACGTTTCAAAATGTTTTATCAAGTCTACAAGTGAGTTGACATACGACAGATCATTTGGGTTTTGTTTTGTTCTGTTCCCAAAAAAATAACATTTGTTTTGAAGCATTTGAGGCATTTTTCTGAATCAATTCTCACAGGCTCGTACTAAAACTCATTTAGCCTTTTTGAGATAATGGTAAAGTCTGCAGTTGCAATGAATGGGCAAAAATCATGGATTACCCTAATTTGCACCTTTTGCAAGCACAGGTCCAAAACAAGGCTAAAAACCTGATGTCCAGCACAATAGCAGCAGATGCAGTTAATTAATTCTCAGCTCTCACTGGCTCCACCAGCAACAAATTCCAAAACTTTTTCAAAGGCATCAGCAAAAAAGAGACCTCTTCTAGACATTTTCCAAGCCAGAAATCCAGGTGGGTTTATATATGGGTTTTGAAATTTCTTGGGTGGCATATGGAGGCTCTATGTTTCAATCTAAGAGCTCTGTTTCAACAACAACAACAAAAAACCACCATGCAACAGCATCCAGCTCTTAATTCTATTCTATTGCATGTCCCTGCAATGATTTTGAGGCATTTTGCTTATAAGTCACTGATCTCCCAGTGCAAAGCAGCACAAGAACTCATGCCACAGGATAGATTTGCCCTTTCATTTCATCCTCTCTACTCCAAACTCAAGGCTCATTTCATTTCACCAGCATTTCCAGCATGAGCTAGCCTTTATTTTTATTCATTCTTCTACTACTTTCACTATTTCACATGCCACATTTTCTCATCTTCCTGCTGCACCCAGGAAATGCTTCTAAGAAGCTTTAAAACAACAGTGAAGAAAATCCCCAGCCAGTAATTAGTTCTATACAAAAGGTTTAGGGTAAGTAACTTTCACTTTCAGACACAGAAACATTTTTCAGAACGGTGGTTTTTTCTTCCCAGTTTTACAGCTGATATATTTGAAACAAATTAGGGGTGAACAATTTGTCACCATTAGACCCTTTTCCTCAGAGTCTGAACCCTTCAGATCTCCAGCAGTTTGCAATACCCATTAAACTACAGTTATGGGTCTGGCATGCCTTAGGCTCCTACAAAACAGCAATGCTTCTGATGCAGAAGATGACTGTTATCAAAACGGATGCTGATGTACCAAAATCAGCAGGGATTACTCAACTAAGAATAGCCAGATTCTCTCTCATAGGAAAACTGCCTTTCTTGAGCAGTCTGTATCCTTCTTTGGACCACAACCACCTAGAGACCCCCAAAAATAAAGAGGTTCAGTTATTTATTCATTATTTTTATTTAGATGCTAAAGTCATCTGCATCATATCTGAAATTATATCATCAGTTGTATCTGATACAAAAGTAAGGACTTTTGTAGCACTGTGTGAAGGTTCTGTCCTATGATCAGCAAATTTGCAGACTACCAGTCAGGAAAATTAGCCACAGGCCAAAGACATAAACCACTGAACAAACAACTGGAATAGAAATATGATGTCAGGATTTAGGGGATTGAGTCACTCTTTCATTACATCTGAATTAATTTCCCCATATTCTGAGAGTACTGGATGGAAAGAGTTTCTATTTATCATCTCTAATTTACTATTACAAATTGCACATGATTCAGTGGTGTCTGCCGAGAAAAAGAGAGCGTGCAAGCAAGTAATCAGCAGTGCAGCTCCCAATAATCAGCTAGATCACCCCCCATCAAAGTACAGAAAGTAGAGCTCCTCATCAAATTCCATGCTTTTCTCCCATTTTTCTTCTGCAGGGCCTGGGTGAGACAGCAGCCACAGCATGAGACAGTAATCTCACTAGATAGCATTATATATAATAATAAATATGCAAAAAAAAAAAAACAACAACAAAAAAAACCCTCTTTACATTCTTCTCAGTATAAGGTATACCGTATTCAAAGATATTCCTGTCAATAAGCCATAACTTGTCATAAAAGAGTAAAACAGGGAAAGACTTGGAAGCAGCATGGAGCAATCCAGTGGTGACTTGCAGTGGAGTTATCAAAGCTGCTTGGTAGGTAAAATAGTTACCTGAACCAGGTAACTGAGTTTGGTTAGAAAAAAAAAGAAACCTCCTCATATCCAGGTACTGCAAGGATTCATAAATAATTTGGTTAAGCACAAGCACTCAGCAGTGTACACACTGCCTTTGCAGCCTTTGTGTGTTTACTCAGCAGGCATATTTGCTTTCACATGTAGGTATGTTTTGATCTAGTAGCAGTTGCTACTTTTATAGCGTTAAAATATTTTGCGACTCATACTGACAAACAAAACGTGTGTTGTGCAAAAAAGATTCACTTAATGGCGTTGATAAGCTACAGACCAGCTCTGCCATAATTCATAACTTGCAGGACAATCACCCTAGAACTGAGTTGGGTCTGTAGAATTTCATGACTGTCTGTCTTTCACAGTGTTGCAGTATCATGAATACTGAAGTCCTTTCCTCTGAGAACACATCCCTCTCTATTAACATTGGCTAACGAAGCATTTCTTCATTGCAATAAGACTGAGAAATAGGTCACCATTATACAAGGAGGGAAAAGTGAGGCCTGAAAGGGTCTGTCAGCATTTTAGGCATAAAAGAACAAATACTTTACAGAGAAGGTCAATAGAGTGACTCTCATTTACTAGGTTTACTGAACCACCCCATTATCCCTAGACAGATTTTTCACACCTAGCTGACCAGATAACTCTGACAGAGCATGATCATGCATTCACTTTTCAGCTGCACAATACCTGTACACCAAACCTCACCAGTGGAACAGCTGTTTGTGTGCCAAAAAAATCTAACACATTCAGGGTGTGTCACGTGCACTGTGTGTGTCTGTGCAACTTCAGATCTAGATGCATCACTGGCATACCAAGCAGCATAATTTTTTAAGTGTTCAGCATGACAGCTTCAGAATTTTCAGTCTTAAATGTAGAGTAGAAAAGATGTTCAAAATGCAGACAAAGCTCTGCCCTGGTTTAATTGTTCCCTCACTCTCCAGCCACTTTCATGTCATGTCTTTTCCATTTGCTCCTCTTCTGGCCTTTATTTTCCTCCTATGAACTCCATGAAGCAAGAACCACCTGTTTGTTTGGGTTCCTGACATTCAGGCCAAGAAGCTATGGCTCCTCTGAGCATTCACTGAGCTGTAGTAGGAATGAAGTACAAAGCTGACAGAAATCACTTTGCCTTGTGATCACCTAACAGGACTCAGGTGTCTGCCTCATTCTCATCACAAGTTACACAAGACACTCAGCTGCCTACGTGCAGGTGTCATGGGCTGTTTCAGATGTCAGACAAAGTGATGTTTGCAGGTGTCACATGGTATCCTACCTACCTCTCCCAGACAGCATGCCCATCCCACACACCCAGTGCTGTATTTCACAAACCCCTGCAGGTGGCTCAGATACCCTCAAACATCACCATTCATGGTTAGGCAATAGAGGCTGCTGGAATATTGCCATTCTACATCAGAAAAACATGAGAGACCCTTCAGAATCCTTTCTAGTGGTGTGCTAATAACTTATTTTCTTCCATTTTTCTTATTTAGGATGCAAGTGAAATAGCATTTAATTAACGCTATATCGCAAACCATTGAAACATCATTTGTTAAGTCTTTTGAAGGAGAAATGAACCAGGTAAACATTAGTGTCACTATTTCCTCCAGGTCCTATTTTCAGTAGACCGTGGCTTGGTAAACAAGAACTTTTGTACCCATTCTGACTCTTTCAAAACACAAAGGCAGACATTGAGGTACAGAACTTTTGAAAGTATTTAGACATCCAACCACTCTGTGTTCCACGCTTTGGAAGTCTCAGGCCCCCTTGAAGTCGTGGTTATTGATCACCCATTGTGCTGACAAATGATTTGTAGACAAGTGCTGCAAGTCAGATCAGGGTTAAAAATAAACACTCATTTTCAGAGGACAACTTAAACCAGCTCACTGAAAAGATTAACAATCCATGGCCTGACAAATAGTTGTATCAGCACAACTGACAGTGCAGGAGACTGTGGTTTGGGGGTGGGATTGAGCAACTGCAGCTGGTATGCCTCAAGTTTGAATTTCTTCTTCAAGATACATAAGCTTTGAGCATACCTGAAAACGTCTGGCTCCTAGTTCTTTACAAAAATGTGCAGTTTTTTTCCATGTGAACTAGTAAATTATGAAACCAAAGAAGGCTTCTCAGAGCATGATTGCAGCAAATAGCATGAATGCATTAACATGGTATTTCCAATGAAAAGGAACACTGTGATTAACAGCATTCTGCATGAATTGTATGAGTCTGGTAACAGGAAAATTAATAAAAATAGGTCTTGTGTTCTTTTCCTTCTCTCCCTTATTTCTGTATAATTCTCTCACATAAAATATAAAACCAAGCAGGTAGGAAATACTGAAAATGGAAAAGGTTAATCTTACAAGATAGGTTAAGTTTCTAGAAGTTTATCGTCCTTTTGCACATACTTAAGAACATAAACTTTCAAGGAAATACAAATGCCTTCCTGTGCCCTTTGAACTTAATTGAACTTAAATGAGTGTAACTACGAAGATACAATATAGGAGGATTCGTTTTCCACAGGTTCATTTATTAGCAGCATGCTGCAATTATCAACAAGGTGAATCAATAAGCATGAAGTACACTGGGCTGCCCACATCTGACTAACACAGAACAAGCTCTCTTGCACTCGGAGCCAAGGAATGCCATGCTTTTGCACAGGTCTTCAACTCAATGTCCTACACCGGTGCCAAAAACATCCACTCCTTGCAAAATGGATGACTTATTCAAAACCAGTTTGTTAACAGGCAAATTCCTGTGTTAGAGGGGGGAGTTTTCAAAGCAGAGCTAAGGATTCCATACTTTGCCAACAAACACTGTAGCAAGAGGAAATCTATCTCATTAATTTCAGTGGCTTTATTTCAAGTCCTTAATGATGAGAGGACTTACTCTACCTTCAGGTAAAATACATGTCACTTTAGTCATCATGATCTGGCTAAATGGTAAGAGTGATAATGTGTTAGTAGTGTAGTAGCTCACCCACTCTTTTCACACCAGCAACAAGAGACATTTTTACTTATCCAGAAAGCTACCACAAAAGTCTCTGGAAACTGCTAACATGTGCGATTTGATTTTAGAAGTGGTCCTAAAGGAACAAAATGACAGTGACATTCAATAACTACTTCAGTTACATGCTCCAGTAATGCTTAAAACAAGGTAAGGCTAGCCCAGCACCCATTTCAATATTTGTGCAACTATATACAGTACCCTAATTTTCCCTTAGTCCTGGTCATGCATAGTAGTAAGGGATTCAATCTTGCAGTGCTTTCATTTACAGGACTTCCACAACCTGGAAGGCCACACCAAGACACAAGCACCACGCACAGCTCATGTGGGCTTTTCCCTGAAGTCCAGCTACAGTGAGGGCAGTGAGGGAAGGACGGACAGGCCCAGTCCTTCAGGCTCCAGGGAGAAAGAATAAGCAGAGGCACAGCAGTTTTTCTCTAGAGACCACCAACAGGATGTGAGGAACTGGAATGAAGCAGCACCAGGGGAAGTTTGGATTAGACATTAGGAGAAGAAGGAGAAGGTTCCTTACTGAGAGGTAATTGGTCACTGGAACAGAACTCAGCAAATGGGTCATGTCATCAAACCTGCCAGAGTTCAAAGAACATCTGGATGATACTCTTAGACATATGATTAGTCCTTTGAGGAGTAGGCTGTTGAACTCAAGGTTCCTTATGGGTTCTTCCAACTTGATACATCCTGATTCAATGATTAACTCAGGTGTCCTGATGTAACCTGTAAGTTTGTTCATTCACTGCAGAAGACAAGTTTCTCTAGGCTAAGGTTAAGCACTGACAAGAGACTTAAGGTATCTGATTTTCTCATTCGCCTTTAGTATATGTTAAAATAAAGGAAATAATTATTTAGTGCAAAAATATTGCAAAAGGAGACAAAGGGTGTCATAAAATTAGTCCATGGTTGGTTGCAGCTCCTCCATCCTACTGTGGAAATATGTACCACAGTTGCTGCATGACACAAGCCTTTATATACTCTTGGTCCTAAATGTGAGCACTGTTCATTGCAATCACAAATCATAGCAAGTTACAAACATTTCCAAGTTGTAAGAGACCTTTCTAAATAATGTTAGCTTCCTTCTTCCAAAGAGCAAGTCAGATTCTGTTACCTTCCCTACGAGTTCATAGGTAGTGGTAGCCAAACATAAACAAAAGCTGACATCAGATCCTTGAAGAGCTTTAGTACCAAATTTAGAATCCAGGCAGTCCACCTCTCTCCCTCAGTTTTTATGTTGTGATGTCCTTACATACATTTGCTGAGGCAAAGTTCTCACACCAGAAGGGATATATACATATTCTTGTACCAAACCAAACCAACAGTATGCCCAGATTACTAATCAGCTAACTAAAACAAAATCTGAGATTCCTTATTCCTCCTCCTCACTTTTTAAAATTACATCAGAAAGTGTATTAGATGTTTTGAGAAGTGTTTAGGGCATTTTATGAAAGAGACAAATCACTGAATTTGTACCAAATATTACTTTACAGCAGATTTCCACAGAAGCCTAGCAAATGTTAAGTTTAACATCAGCCACTTACCGTATGTGAGTTACCCTGCTCCCAGAGGATACACTAGAGGAGGTATTGAGGCTAATTAAATATTCACTTGTTGGCAGCATTTTTTCCTTTAAGTTCAGAAGCAGAAAGAGTTTTCTGGTTACACATTGGCAGTGAACCATGTTAGAGAACTGAATGGATTTTAAACTGCTGTTCCAATGCCTTTGCACTGTAGTTGTCTTACAATAATCAATATAGAGTTTGGTAAGTCTATATCATATTAGTTATACTGCAAATGGAACAACTGGCTCTGAAGCACTTTTTTTTAATGAGCTTAGAGCATCCCAACAAATAGCAGCTAGACCATGAAAAGATGGGATGACAAAAAAAAACACAAAACAAACCACACCCACCAGAAAAAACACCCAAAACCAAAACAAACCCCCAAAACAACAACAACAAACTACAAACCAAAACAAACAAAAACCAACCAACCAAACCACACAACCACAAGTATCTTAACCAGGATATCTGTGTCAGGACTTCAGAGGAGAGTACTTGGGATACTTACACAAAGCCCATTCAAGATGTTTGACCATTTTGGTGTCTGTTTTACTCTTCTGAGGCAGTTTTGTCTCATTGTAACTTATCCTTTATTATTATTTATTGTGGTATTGCAAAACTTTCCAATTTGCTGTGAAAAAACCCAAATAAACTCCATACATTTTCACTATGCATATTTCCATAATTAGAACTTTGACCTTTATTATACTCCTAGCAAGTGAGACACAAAAATAAACCTGTGGTAATAAAATTTGACAATTATCAAATGGTTCTGATTTCAGTACAAATAAAAGTCAAAATTAAAAAAAAAAGTCTAAAATCAAAAGAAAAATCCCAATAACCAAAAATTTATTTTTGTTTCTCCCATTTTAACTCTCTTTCAACCTCTGCTGAGATGTTTCTATAAGTAAAGCTGGAGATTTATGGTACGAAAATGTCATTGTGAGACATTTTGACAGTTCAAATCCTTCCCCTCATACACACTGAAAAATTTTCATTTTGAAAAGGCTATCCAATAAGCCTGCTCACACAGCAATGCATAGTTTGTGAGAACAGCCATTTCTGTATGATAAAAATTAATTTTCTTAACCAGTGTGGGGGCAAAAGGTCATATGTGCGAGACTCAAACAGAAGGGCATATAAAATGTTCTTCACTTACAGGTGGAGGCAGCTCCATATATCTCACCAAATCTGGCAGGTATCAATATCTTAAACAAATGCAATCTGGGATGGAGTGTCTATTACCAACTGTCTGGAAATAAAGGCTTCTCGCCCCTGTTATTCCCCATGCAATATTTGTCTCAAATTTCTGGCAATGTAAAGCTTTTTAAATACCCACAGCATCACATATTCTAGACACAGACCTATCTGGTTTCACTTCTTCAGATGAGGCTCCTATTGTGTCCATCACACACCTCACTGCTTTATCTCCCCCAGCTCCAGGGCTGGCAGCACAATGCTGTGCTCTGGAATCAGGTGGATGCAGCTGTGTCTGGCACAGGGCTTCCAGGGAGAGCCAGACCCTGTACCAGGGAACACCAGCCTCCCAACAGCACACTGCACATGCAGGCAGCCCTGATGAAAAGCAGACTCTTCCTGGCTGCAGCCCATTTGTCACATAATCTGGTGCAGGAGAACAGGGAAGAAAAGGATGGGACAGGGCAAGATCACTTATAAGCTGGCACACAGAGCTTTATGTGCCAGGCCAGGAAAAACCCGAGAGGTCTCTGTATGGCTCCATCAGCCACGCATAAATGTGCAGGGTAGGTGAGGAATGCTACACCTCCCTGCTGCAGACACCTGAGCAGCCAGTGTGAAACACTCCCGCAGCGTTCCACACGTTCCATTTTTTCCTCTTCTTAGTGTATCTGTGCCCACCAACTTTTAAATGCTGCTTATTCGCCATTTTCTCAATAGCAATACACAGATTCTGACTGCAAAACTTGCAAGTTTGTTGTGGGGTTTTTTTGTGTTTGTTTTTTTTTTTTTTTAAAGTAGTAATTTCTATGGAGAAGCTACTGCTTTATTGTCATGGTTCAGGCCACCTCACAGACCTGACAAGAAAGTAGAGTCACTTTTTTAATGGATGCATTGAAATTCTATCATTGCAGTGAGCTCACAAATTGTTTTAAAGCCATGCACACAAAGAGGACAGAACCTTTCAGAAAATCACGATCTCCTTAACGGCTATAACAAAATACAGCAAATGTAAGCAGCTACAAGGCAAAGTATATGCTCCTTACAGTTTTGCTTATGCATCAAACTTGTAAGAAGTTGATATAAGGTTATTGCAAAAAAAGCCTTTACATAGCCATGCTTTAATCTAGTTGAGGAGTATGCACCTATATCCAACTACATAAACTAGGTGCATGCAACATCCATATATAACTTAGGCTGTCCCAGACTTGCAACTACCTACTAAATTCCAGAAAATAATGCTGTAAACTATAGCTCAGCATGATCAGAAAGCAATGTGAAAGGACAAATTAAGGAAAAAGATTGTTTCTGCTCTACCTATTTAAATGCTTATAAAGGTTTATAGTAATGACACTTTCCTGTGTGTTGTAATCATGCTTTAAAGAAATTGGAAGCATGCATTCTGGTATAACAAACCTCAGCAGCAGCACTGATTCCAAAAATGGAGGATAATGCAGTCTCTTCCATGTAGTCAACGTTAAAAATCCTAAGTACCTTAAAACATCTGATAAACAGTATACAGCTCACACATGCTCAGACAGTAGGCTGGTTAATATTTTATGGTTTATCTGATAAAGTTAACAAAAGAATTTAAGTTGAAGTGGAGGCATACACTGAATATTTCATCACCTTCTTAATTGCAGAATAACAGACAAGACTTTTTTTTCCCCTTTGGGACAAATAAATGTTAAGTTATTACTGATGGGAATTGGTTTGGCAATTAGGTTAAATCCAACTGAAACCAACCAGAATATGAGTGCTGAAAACATCACAGAGCTAAAATATATTCAGCCGACTCTATTAATTTACATGATGAAGCAGAAATGTTGATAGAAAAGCTTGTGTAACTCAGCAAGCTGAGGTTACATTAACACACAAGAAAACACTGCTTTGTGCTTTTTTCTTATACTTAATTTGCAGTTTTCAGGAGCTGCTATTCTTTTGCACAGCAGACAATATGATATACCTAAGGCTTTTCATTCCAACTTCTGATTTAAAGGTCTTCAGCTTGTGCTACAGACCTTAGCCTTGAAGCCAAGTGCAAATTAGCTTTAAATCAATGAAGCTGATTAAAGCTTCATTGTGACTGAGCCCTTTAATAGAAGGAGAAGAGGGGGATGGTAAACACCCACTTGAACACGGCAAAAGAGCTGCCTCTCAACTTGGAACATATGTAATGCTTTTCAGCTCCACTTTACCCTGACAAAACCATGAAGGGCTTAAGGCCATTTACCTGCTGACAGGGTAAAACCAAAATCCCAATTCAGTGGGAAAGGCCAAGAATCAGATGTTGCTAGGCAAGCTGAAAGTAAAAGGTTGCTTTCAAAAATAGTGGTGGGGGTAGAAAAGAGGGCAAAGCCAGGAGGTAGACATCAAAATATCTCTCCACAAAGGAACCAAGGAATAAATTTTCCACCTTCCCTCCTGCTGTAGCAGAATTTTAGGGTTTGTTTTGTTTTGGTGTGGTTTTTTTTAATTTGTGTTTTATTTTTAATATACAAGTCACTATTTAGAGAAGTAAGTTGTAGGCAAGATGCAGTGCTATGAAAGGATTTAGTTCTTTCATGGAGTTCCACACTCAAAATAAGCCACTTGTCTCCAGGGGCTCACTCTCTCTCGGAATGCAGACAACCTGCCAGATTCACCTTTAAAAAACAATGACAGCACCAAATGAGAGCAGAGGAAGATGCTTACACTGCTTTGAATACCACCGTGGGAATCCACATTACACAAATGCTGGGGTTGCTTTACTTTCTTTCCTTGTACTTTAGTAAAGCACAAAAACACGTAACTTTATCAAAAAAGTTTCTTTCTACATACATGCTTGAGAATCTTCACAAAACATTAAAATATAGAAATAACAACATTATATTCCAAGATATTGAAATTCACTTCTCCCACCAGAGTAGATAATGCTCAGTGTATAGCTAAATTACACACAGAGCACCAAGATAAATCTCATCACACTATCCTTTTTGAAGTCTTAGCCTTGAAGGTGAATTTCTTCTCTGATGGCAATTCAGTGGTCCCAGGTCGCTCAAGTTCTTGACTTTCATGTCCAGACATAAAATAAAAGACAGTACTGAAATTCCTGAGACTATAATGTGCTGCAAAGGGGAAATGAAGTAGCAATGCATTGAAAGATTATAATTATAACACAGGTAGCAACAGTCATGCTTAAAATAAATTTAGAAAAAAGCCTTAATATTAGAGGATTTACAATACAGCCAAGTGTTTGACAAATGGTTATCTGAGAAAATGAAGAAGTCATGCAAGGAAAGTGATCCTGGATAGCTTGCTTAGTATGCAAAGTTAACCTTTTAAGTTAGCTGTACTTCATTTATGCTTCCCTGATCTATTATACAATCACTATGAGAAGATGCCAATTTAGCTATAACACCACACTCTACAAACTTCAAGTCAGTCACAGAAAATGGCAGTGTGTGGTAATAAAATATTAAAAAACCTGTTACAAAGATTCACTCACCCAGAGCTCATTTTTTGGAAGATAAAACAAATCTCACAGGTAAATTCAGGTTCAGGATTAAAAGCTGAAATTCTCTCAGAGCAGAGTTCAACACATGGACAGTCTACCAGTCGCAGTGTCAAATTTCCTGATGTTATCACCTATATTTTGTGTACAGAAGTCCTTAAATTAGATTTTTGTCCATTTTCCTGAGTTATGAAAAATATTTGGGAGCACATTATCTTTTCATTTGGCTATCACAACTCACTTATGAACTAGCTCTGCTGATTACTCTGGAGTATAAGCATTCAGCAACATTTATGGGAGACCATTTGTAAGGGCACTTCAGCGTGAAGGCTGAATTCTTGCACTGCCTCACTTCAGGCAAATATGAAGCCAGTCCTCAGACTCTCTTAACTTGAATCAAAGCAGCAGATTGCACTGGGTCTCCACAGGTATATGGTCACGTTGACTATGTTTGTCCACGTTTAAAGCAAGGATTTAAATCTCTACAAAGCCATGCCACAGTAGATTCTCTTCTTAGAATCACAGAATGGCTTGGTTTGGAAGAGACCTTAAAGATTGTGTATTTATAACCTCCCTGATGGGGACAGGGACACCTTCCACTAGATCAGGTTGTTCAAAGCTTCATCCAGCCTAGCCTTGAACCCTTCCAGGGATGGGGATCCACAGCTTCTCTGGGCAACATGTTCCAATGCCCCACCACCCTCACAGTAAAGAATTTCTGCCTAATACCTGATCTAAACCTACTCTCTTTCAGTTTGAATCCATTTCCCCTTGTCCTGCACTCTTGCATAAAATCCCTCTCATCTTTCTTGTAGGCTCCATCCAGGTAGTGGAAGGACAGAGTTTGGTCACCCAAAGCTGGGCTGAAGAAACTAAACTTCTCAGCCTTTCCTCATAGAAGAGGTGCTTCATCCCTCTAATTGTCTTGTTGGCCTCCTCTGGACTCACACCAAAAGGTCAGTGACCTTCCTGTGCTGGGACCCCAGAGCTGATGCAGCACTGCAGGTGGGGTCTCACCAGAGCAGAGGGGCAGAATCCCCTCCTGCTCCCTGCTGCCCACACTGCTTTGGATGCAGCCCAGGATGCATTTGGCTTTCTGGGCTGTGAGTGCACATTGCTGGTCATGTCTGGCCTCTTATCCCCCAGCACCCCCAATTTCCCCCACTAATCCTTCCTTCCTGGGTTGCAGCAGTAAGAGATCTACACTGAATATGGAGAAAGAAATATTTGCTCTTCCCTGCACAATTCTTTTCTTTGGCCAACCTACACATCATCCAGGATGAGAAGCCACTTTTCATCATTAATTGGCCAAAATAAAATATGCTTTGAATATTTGTGCCCCGCTGACTGAATAAACAGAGTTACAGATGACCATAGTCACACACCTCATACCCTAAAGTCCAACAACAAAGGACCCAGTGCAGCACTTACACTACAGATTTACAATTTTAATTTCTGGTCAGCAAGTTTCCTTTCAAAAAATGCGTAGGCATTTTTGGTTTGGTTGTTTCTACTATTACTATAAAACATCAAGCTCTGAAGCAAGTGGTGTATCTGTTGCAGCAATATTAATGCTTGTTATCTCATTTCCATATTTTGCTAGTGGACATGTCAAATATTGCAAGTTCCAGGTAACCACAGATTTGACCAGATCAATGATAAAATTCTACTACAAGGGAAAAGAAATCCTCTTCAGTGGTAGATGTTTCTCCTTTGACACATTGCAGGGGTTTTTTTCTTCTTCTTCTAACACACTAATAACAGCTGGTGGTCTGTGAGCTAACGTTTACCATATCTTCTAAAAACTTTTAACACAGAATTTATCATCCAAATCTTTCCTAATTGGAATTCGCTTTGCCACTCACAGAATATATTTTGTTATTTGAACAAGTTGAATATCAGCAGCAGGATTTGGGGGAAATGGGCAACTGTTCTGCATGTGGGAAAAGGTGGGAGCTGATGAGGGATTTGTATTCTATGTAGCATTAACTAACTATAAAGTTTATTAACTATAAAGGTTTCTTGTGTAGATGCTATTCACAGCTCTCTGAAAAAACATTAGTTTGGAAACACACAAAAAACCAAAAGTTTACCATAGAACAACACTTTGTACCTGCCAAAACTGCAATGAACATCTCTCAAAGCCTTCAAGACTACTGAGCAAAAGCAACTGTTCTCCTTAATGCTCATATCCATACATTAGGCACCATAAATTGACAATTTGCTCTCAGTGCTGCCTGTAATACTAAACAGACAAATTTATGGGAGACAGTTTTCTGATCCATCCATAGCTGCTCTTGACATAGGACTTGGAGAACTCATTTACTTCTAGCTGCACTCCACACAAACTTCAAAAGTCAGCACCTTTATTTCTCTATTTACAACCTTGGAACAGCCTCTGCCACGAGGCAGTAGAGCAGACAGAAGGACTGGTACAACCACAGGGCTCCAGACACAGTTTGTTGAGCTGTCTCTACTAAGACAAACCTGTTATGCCACTCAGGGGCTCAGATCCAGCAACTTCCGATCCCTCTGTCTCAAGAAATGCAGAATACTGCAGAACATGGCTTTTAATGACTGCATCTGAACCACTACAGACAAGACTTGTATACCACTGGCTCAAGAGCACTGTTCTAACACAGGATGTCTTAAATTAAAATAAGTGTCAAGTACCTATAATTAAAGACTCCCAGATAATTCAAGAAATACATTTAATCCAAGAAAGATCAAGCATTACTAGATGTGGTCTCACACTTCACAACACGGGCAGATGTTGTGAATGGAGTTTCAGAGGGCCTCCAATAGAGACAGCTAAGCACTCCTAAACAGTACTTACCTGCTACCAAGATAAGCACTGCCTATCATTATATGCCAGCAGTATTTGCTGGTATCACAGGAAATGTGATACAGAGACTGCACTGTGGCAGAGAGGTCTACATGATTTTCATCCATTAATTGGGGAGTACCCAGCCATTTCCCACTATTTTGACATTAGAAAAAAATATAAAACAAAACGCTGACTTTAATTTCTATCATCAGAAATTAAACCCCATTTTTCCATTACTCCAGACAGGCTCCAATAGCAGTTACTCTGTGAAATGTTTCCCTGCATTAGGAGAACATCTTAAATGTCAGGTTCATAAAACCCACCTATCACAAGACAAGCAGGACACCAAAAGTTCTGCTTTCCTCTCCCAGTTTATGGTTTACCTTAAGTGCATTAAAATAATTCTGCATTGCACAAATTTGCTCCAAAACCAGAATCACCACTTATAACCTTAAACATACGTTACCTGGCTTTCAAATTATGAAAATTTCACCTCTTTGGCAAATTTAAAAATCTGACATGAAATTCCTAGATGTAGCCAAGACGTAGGCCTGAGCTTGCTGTTCCTTTTTTTCCCCCTCTTTTGTCTGTCAGTACTGAGCATTAAGAGAAAAGAAGAAAATTATCTGAGCAGGCCGTGCATATTTACCTTTGTTTAATTTTACTTAATAAATCAGGATGGGATTAGAATTTGTCCCATAATCTGATCTCAGGCAAATGTTACAGAATACAAGTTAACATTGCTATTATTTAGACAGTCCTAGAAAGTACAGCCCAAGTAATAATCTCATGGCAAAACCAATACCAGAAACTGAAGGTAGTTGACATGTTAAAACCAAGGAAATGGATATAAATCTAGCCTGAACAGAAGTGGATTTGCATACAATGCATACAGCGTAAGTTATTTCTCAGGTAGCTTGGAAATATTGCAACAGCTTCATTCTGCTTTGAAAAGCACAAAATATCAATTTTAAAATTAACCAAGTCAATCAGGGACATCATTTGAAGACAATAAAGGAAACAAAAGGAAGATGATCTTTCAGTTGATAATAAAGCTCACCTTCCTTCCCACAAGGTGTAAAAAGAAGGAAAAATCCTGATGAGTTCAGAGCAGCTATTACTACTGAGACACCAAAGGGGTGATAGCAAACATGAATTGCAAGAAACATCCAACAGGCCTTCTATCTGAAATTTGTTTTTCACACACTTAGTACAATAACAACTGCTCCTGCAAGAGAGGTCAATCTACCCACACATTAACCCTCAAACAAGCAATGTTCTGAAAATCAAAATGTGATTGCAAATTTCTTGCATGCCAAGATGAAGGAGTTTTTCATTTCAATCTATTGCTACCAGCATTTTGCATTCATTATGGTCAGGGGGTGAAGTGAGAACTAGGCACCTGCTGGTTCTGAATGCCAGCGCTTTCTTGATTAGATTAGCAGAGAATTAACATATGGAACCTGTATTGAAGCAGTAGAAATGGACTTTCTTATAGCCACTTTCATAGCTGAGGATTTTGCAGCAGTTTTACATTCCAACTCAGAAGGTTAAGAGATTAAAAAATAGCTGTATAACCTATCCATTGCTGCAAAAAAAGGTCTGAAAGATCCAGGTTTTCAGCATCACAATGACAGGAAGGCTATCTGTTTTTGTAAGCATTTCTTTAAATCACACTTTGTGGGCTAGCAACCCCTGGCTCTGAGGGGAAGAGGTCTTTTTCTTTTGTTTCTTTGAAACTGTCATTGCCAAGCTCAAAATAAAACTTAGAAAACTTCATATAACCTTCAAATCTACAGCAGGCTATCCTATGTCCTAATTCTTCACACTAGAAATTGCCAAAATGACAAGTTACAATGATTCCTAAAAGGTCAATATAATCTGCAAACCTTGGAGAAGAACCACTGAACCCATTTTAAATAGAAAGAGGATCTTACCTAAAGCAACAAGTGGGATAAGCAGCCTTAAGAAAGCTTAAGACCTGAATACATTTCTTGTAGAACTTCTCTTGCCATTTACCACATAAATTTACCCCAAGGACCCCAATCAGGAACCTAAGTAGCAAATATTTCCATAGTGGATTTATGCATTAACTCGCCTGTATTAGGAGCTTGGATTTACAATAAATGCAATAAAAGAAATGAAAATGCAGGGAAAAGACAGTGACTTTTACAAATGAGTCACATATCTTATTAGCTGTTGTCATTGCATGACATTGTTTTGTTAATCTGATTATTCTCTGAGAGCAAGTTGTAAGCAATGCGTTATATAGCATTCATATAAAATAACTTGAGTCACATACCTTTTCCAAAAATAGTTTATCTATTTTTTTTTCCAGTGAACTTTAATCACTACAAAGAAAATCTTCTAGAAGAAATCTTCAGCATGGCCCTGCATTAACAAAGATTTATTATCTCCAAATTCTAGTTCACTTGCATATGGCCAGTTCATACAGTGGGCCAAGTGAATTTCAGGGGCTTCCAGGTGCAAGAAAAAAGGAATGCATGTCAGAACTATAAACTTTGGAGCCAGCAGCTGAGCTGGCTCTACTCTTTGCTCTACAAGATCAACCAAAACAATTTACTCACTAAAAAAGGAAACATTGCCAACAGCATCCTACTCAATATTGCACAACATGTGCCTTGTTGCGAGCAATCAAATGGATATCACACACTACTTCTGCTGCTAAAACATCAGGGATATAGCTGGGTTACCTGTAGAGCTAGATCTTTACTCCTCTAGAGTCAAGGCACTCTTTGACACATACTAATAATGGCATTCCTATCTCCTACAAGGAGCACACAAGTTGGGTGATCATTTAGGAGCCAGATCCTAGAGCTGTAAAATATTCCATGGCTGTGGATAATGGGTTAGACAAGAATCTGTCAGGAAAGCCATTGCTACAAGTGATCTTGCCAGAGAATAAGGAGAGGCACAAGAGGACCCCTCCAGGTATGCTTTCTAAGGGTCTCTGTTTTCTACCATCTTGAAAATATAGGGGGAGTAAACCAACAAGTGTTTGTTTCTCAATATATAGCTCATGGCAGTAAGAACAGCACTGCAGGACTTTGTGGCATTTGTACAAAGTTTCTTTTGAGAGAAAGCAGCCACCTTGTTCACTAAACAGCTGCATTCAACCCACCTAGCTGACAGAGGAAACCCAGATGATGTAATCAGCAAAGCTTTTGATACCATCTCTCACAGCATCCTTCTGGACAAAGTGTCCAGCACACAACTGAGCAACTAGGTTGGGTGATGGGTGAGCAACTGGCACATAGGTTAGGCACAGAGGGTGATAGGGACTGGGGTAACATCAGGCAGGCAACTGGTCATTAGTGGGGTTTTGCAGGGCTCCATCCTCAGCCCAGTTCTCTTCAACACCCTCATTAATGACTTGGACACAAAGGAACATCATCAAATTAGGAGTAAGTGGTCAACTCCCTCGAGGGCAGAGAGCCCTCAACAAATCAGAGGACTAGACAATCACCAACCATATGAAGTTCAACAAGGGCAAGTGCCAGATTCTGCATCTGGGATGGGGCAGCCCTTGTTGTGTGTGTAGACCAAGGAATAAGAGGATGGAGAGAAGTGCTGTGGAAAGGGGGTCCCGGATGATGTCAAGGTGAATGTGAGTCAGCAGTGCCTTGGCAGCAGGGAGGGCCAGCCCTGTCCTGGGGCACATGAAGGACAGCATTGCCAGCTGAGCAAGGGAGGGGATTATCTGCACTGGGGTAGGGTTGGGTGCCACAATATAAGAATGATACAAAGCTACCAGAGGCCATCCAAAGGAGGCCACAAGGATGGTGAAGGGCCTCACATTGCTGCTATACCAGCCTTACAAAGAAGAAATTCAAAAAATACTTGAGGATTTACGGCTACTCTGATGCTACTCAACATCAGCATGAACAGTGGCAAAAGAGATTTTTAGGGAGAAGGTTCCAACCACTGAAAGAAATGGAAGCATCCAGTTGTCAAGTAGATACTAATAAATTTTTCAGAGTTTTGGCATACTAAAAGCATAGCAATGGAGAAACATAAGTCTGCTTGCAATCGAAGTGTCTTGCATCTTCCAGTGGAATCACTCTATCCCAGGAGCTGTCACTCCAGAGCATTTTACCAATGAAAAGTTTGCTAAGAAGAACTTACCCTCATACAGCAGCAACGAGGAAAGCAAATTAAACAGAAGCCAGGATCGAAAAATACATATTTAAGAGTCATTCTGACCACCTGAAATTCACTCCTGAGCATCAGTATGTTTTTGGACAACCACACACTTGGGTATTTCTGAATGTGATTCCTCAAGATCCTATATGTGCTGTCTTCTGAGGGCAAGGGGAATGGTCATTAACATCCAAGACATCTGGGGGCTCATTAAACAGCAAGATGCAAAAGGCTGGGGGAGGGGAAAACCAGCAGTGTATTTCAGTAACAATCACAAAACACACACCCACCAAAAAAAAAAAAAAAAAAAAAAAAAAAAAAAAAAAAAAAAGTTTATAATGTAGAACTCCTTCCAAAATTAGCTTACACACTGATATAAATTGGTTTTCTTTGTGGTCTAAAATTGACTTGCAGTTCACTACTTTGTCAGAAAATAGCTACTGAGCTACTGAAAAGCCCTGGCCTCAGAGCTTTTGGACTGTGGACTCCTTTCATCGTGTAAACAAATGCTTCAGATTTAAAGCTTTCCCATAATTGTTATGCTAACCTTGGAGCGAAACCTCTCCATTTGCATTTGAAGGAGCTAAATATTAGGCAGGAAAGAAAGTAGTCTTTTTAAAAGCATGAGAAAATGTTCCTTCTTTTTGGTCCTCAACCATCTGGGCAGGCCCTGCTCCTCTCTCTCCCCCTGGCAAAGGCAGAGGGAAGGAAAAGGGGCACGGATGGTGGTAATCTTGCTGAAAGAGAATTAAGGAATTCCTTCAAAACATGAATGAATGAGACTTCCTATAGGGGAGGGGAGTCTGTGTTCCAAAGAGACGCGAGAGGTTGTAGGCAGGGGGGAGGGAACAGGGACACAAATACATCAGCGAGATAGTGAGTGATGTAAGAAGCACCTATGTTTTATTATGTTTTTTTCTCAACATGCTCTGGAACCCAGAGCCAGATTTCTTTATAGACCCCGTGTGTGAACCCTGCAGCTAATGGAATGTTAATGTTTCCTTCTTCACCAATCAGAAGCTAAGAGTCTTTGACTGCATGTGCATATGTATTCAGGTGAGAGAATCACTATGTGGAGGGGGAAGGGGGGGAGCAGCCACTGGTTTCAGTCCCAGTTTTGTGGTATGGGAATTTCATTAAGTATTTCAGCAAGGGCAAAAAAGATAACACTTGAATGAAAAAAAGATAACACTTGAATGAAAAACCTACAGTTCTGAGATTTCTAGTAATACAGTTTAAATAAAAGAATTTCACAAGAGGAATCATCCTCCTTTCCAAATAGCTCTGTGTGAGGGGTCGTCTCTGTCACTGCACAGGTCAAAAGATTACTCCACTAACTGTTTAGAGTTAAAGCTGTAATCAGTAGAATAAATATTTGCTATTACCACAGTAAGCATGTAATAGCGAAAAACAAGACTGACAACCTTCTTAAAAATAATCTAGGCCAAATTATCTGCTGGCACAACTCTGCTCTTGAAGTCATGCCAGCAGGGAGTTTGCTGTTACATTTTGAGCTGCTAAAGGAAGTTATCACAACAGATTTTCTCATGACAAAAACAAAAATAATTAATTGTACTGGAAGGAAATTGAGCGAGGATTAGTAGATTATCAGAATAACTAAGTTTCTGCTAGCTGTGTTACTGGTTTCTATTTTCCGTCCATTTCCTTGCAGAGCAATGGATCCAGATTCATTGAATTTTCTGTTAGCATCAGAAGCAAATCAATGGTTGAAACAGCAAGTGAGATTTCCTGCATCTTGGTCATATAATATGAGAAATAGAATTCCCTTGATATTTTCCATTACTCTGACATTCAAGATCGAATTTCAGTAAAGATTCCAGTTTCTAAAGGGAGGACAATCATTAAATACTACTTGCCCATTTTACTCTTCAAATAACATAATTGTTGTGCTGCATACCAGAGCAGTACAATGCCAAGTAAGAGAAGTAGCCACCAGGAAAATTCCACAGAAATCTCCTGAAACTACCAGGAACACTTGCAAGTGTGATTATGAACACGGATTAGGCCCAGGAGGAAGTCAAGAGTCACCAAAACAGCAGCCCGGCATTCATAAGCATCATCTCTGTGCTTGTGTACACAAAGTGTGTGGGAAATCCACCCTATAAAGGCCAAGGTATATAGTGGGATTTAAACCTACTGCAATTCTAACTAGAGATGTCAAACAAGAGACAAAAAGCAGTCAAGGTCAAGCTTTGCCTTCACAAACACAAGTTGTGTACTTCAAGGCCCCCAAAATTTCACTCAGCAAGAAAGTGGACCGGTGTGAAGAAAACTAAGTATCATATAGCCTAAACAAAAATGAAAAATGCAGATGCAATTGTCACCAGGCCTTGGGACAAGCTCTCCTTTTTGTTAACTAAAAAGAAAATTATGCCTTGCCTGACTCTCAATGAAAAGAACAACAAAATGGAAAAAAAGTGATTTTTGGATCAGATTTAATTGCCATGTATGTTTTTCCTACCAACACACTGAAGAGTGTCGTATAAACTCCAGACTCTCCTTTACTGTGGGTTGGAGTATAACACTTTTTACTGAATGCATTAGACTCCAGCAAAAAATATCACCATTTATGAGAAGAAAAAAAAAAAACAAAAACAAAAACCAACCAAAAAACAAACATCTAAACCCTGATTTTTGTACTTATTTTTTCTGAGATTAACAGCAGATTGAAAAACCATAGTTCACATCTATGTAGATTGTTTGTTGCCTGTACTAAGCAATACAAATTGTTGCTTACCAATCAACCTACAATTTTTTCAGTTGTGCTATCAGCTGCAGAAGTTCCATTTTCTTGTATATGGCAGGAATGCAAAGTCAGCTCTGTCTCATTCACATTTCACCAACTTATTTTCAGAGGAAGCAGGGGCAGGAGGCAATAAATGCATATTGTAACCATTGGGATCTACCACACACAAATACCTAATTCTGATACACCTGAGCTTCAGACTTTATAGGGATGATGCGAGTTTTCTGTTCCATGCAAAGAGCCCCATTTCACTCAGACTGGCATAAATCCCATCAATGCCTCCAAAAAGGTAAACATTCTATAAAAAGCTAGTGTTACCCATTTTTCAGAATAGCTTAGAAACTAGTTGAAATTAATTCAATATATATCATCTGAATGATTGATGCTTTGGTTCCCAAATTGTTAAACTATCACAAGCCCAAGAAAGAGGAAGCTAATAACTCAGTTGTCATTTCTTCTTAGTCCCCATTTCTTCTCAACTCTTGCCAATTCTAGATCAAGGTGCTGACAGTTCACTCCTCACGTGATCATTAATAAAGCCTTTGTTGTATTTGCTAATGTACAGTTCCAGGCAAAATGGAAATTCTTTATTTCTTGCACCAATACAGCAGTACTCTTCCACTAGATGTGCTGTTACGAACCCATGGCTACATACATACAGAAACCTTGGTCACTGGCCCAAAAGCAGACCATTGGCTCCTAAAACATGTTTCTGCAATGGTAGTCAGCATCACAGTCACACTTGACACTGTCCTCTTTGGCCCACCAGGTTTCTTACCAGACCCACCATAGAACAGCTTTAGGCACAGACCAGCCTCCCCAGTGGCAGTGAGCTGATCCTCAAGCAATTAACTACTCCACCCTCCACCTCTCTTCACACCCAGAGATAGTTTTTCCCAGATGCATTAGCCAGCTGCTCACAAACATAACAGATGCTCAGTTTGACTGGTTTTAACCCAAAAGATATCATTAGTGGCAGTTTAACATAAAGACTAAAACATGTAACAAGATAGTTGAACATAATTACACTTAGATAAACACTGGATGCTGCACACACCGGGTTGTAGGGTTGAAATAAGAACTTGCAACAGGCTTAAAGTTGTCTTTTTTTCCCCAAACTGTTTCACCCTCTTTCTCCCACCAGCAAGAGAAGGATCATCTCCCCCGAAAGGTAAAAAAAAAAAAAAAAAAAAACACCACCAAAACACAACCACACACACACAAAAAAAAAAAAAAAAAAAAAAAAAAAAAAAAAAAAAAAAAAAAAAAAAAACCAAAAACCTGTCATCATCAGGAAAAAGATTCTCAGTATAGTTCTTTCAAAAGATAGTTGATTTTTACTGCGTTACTATACCCTTCATAGGAAACCTAGCTGCTAAAAAAGAGTCAAAAAACATTACACCATTTCTGGGACTGATTTATTTTCAAAGCTTCAGTGATACAGCCGACACATGCATCTGTTTGGACCAGTTCTGAACTCTACCATCGTGTGCGTTCCCATGCAGCTATATCCTTTCTCAGTATGGTGTACAGTTGCAACCTGACATCCTACAGGATTTCATTAGTGTATAGAGTTTACATAGAGTTAGGCTGTTCTATGAAACATATGATTAAAGAAGGAAACTCCCGTCAAAGCTGTCAAACACTGCAATTCCAAGATAGGCTCCAAGCCCTTTATCTTGACAACTAAAGCAGGCATTCCCTTCCCCAGAGAGTGACCCTACCATACATTTCTTTTACAGCCCAAGCTTCAAGCAACCAGAGTATGCTAGTTTTGCATAGATCCTCACTAAGAATGAATTTAACAACAGACTTTGGAATGTATTTAGAGTTCTCACATGAATTTTTTAGACATGCTTGATGCCAAATGCTCAGTGTGGCATAACACATCCAGTAGGACTTACACCTTTTAACTCATGCATTTTTGAAAAGAACATGGGTGTATTTTTGGATTTAAGCCTGACACCCATCATCTTTTACAGAAGAGGTTTCTACAGGGTTTTTAATATACAGAGCAAATGGCAGAAAACAATCAAAATCCCTGTTGCTGTTATAGGTGACGGACTCTTGTTGTCTAGCACTCGGCAGCTATCATAGAAGGAAAGGGACATAATTATACATACTTGAGCCTTCATTTCCTTCACAAGCACCCTTCATTAGTACTCTTGTAAATATACTTGCACATCTTCAGGAAGACAAACACTGCTTTTTGCAGGATGCCTCATCAATGCACTAATTTGTGGTGGCAAAACACATAGCAAATCATTTATCAGCTTTTCTGTGGTATTTCCATGCACTGGGGAAGACATGAGCCAGCTATTACCACATTATGTGTTGATAGCAAGGGCTGATACGATTTCATATAGCCTGGGTTTTTCTGTTGAACATAAAGACCCAAACTCTGCTACTGACTCCTTTTTCAGAAGGCAACATTTTTCACCCCCTTCTCCTTACATCGAATTTGTATGTTCTTTGGAGCGGGAATGTTTCTGTATGGCACTTCCCAAAGGGGATTTTGTTGTAAATGTCTCAGGGAGTCAGCTCTGAACTTCTGACACAATTTTCTTTCCTGTCTGTTGCAGATTTAATTTGTGACAACATGCAGGTCAGTAAAGCCATCCACACCTCACGTAGACTCTGCATCCAAAAGGGGCAGAGAGAAATATGATGTATACTGTCCCATCAGGTATACAATTGACAAAGATAACTTGCTTACTGAGGTTTCTTGGAGACTGATAAAACTTAGGTGCTAAAATCCCATTCTTATTAACACTTCACTCAGACATTCCTCACTGGCCCTTTCTACAGTTTTAAAACAGATTTTTATGATGTTACTAACTTACAGATTTTTATTTTATTGACTGTTTAGCCAAGCTGTAACAGAGTAAGATTCCAGGGACATGTCCTACCATCCCATGCATTCTCTGATTTTCCAATGGGCAGATACCTCTCAAAAATCCTGTTCACACATAAAATGTAGGTACTACCTCTCTCCCTCTCACACACAGAGAGCACTGACATTTTCAGACAGTAATATTATTTCCTCTCTTTACCATTTCATTTTTCTGCTGTAGCCTCTGTATAATTCTGGGATATCACCAGGCTTATAGAAGCAGCCATTCTCTCCCTTCTCTGCTCCTGTTCTCTGTTCATTCATAAACTCAGAAGTACCCTGCACAACACAAAATCCTTTTGTGGGTAATGTGATGTACATATCATTGCATTAGACATATTTACTAAGCTATAAGCAAATTATGTTTTGCATCATAGCCGTGAAGACAAACATAGTAATAGAATCAGGTACCTTTCCAACCAGATGGAAATTTGCTAATGCAATAGGAAGTTGCTTATTAAATACGATGAACTTCTGGTGTCAGGAAATACAAACTGCAAGCATCATCAGGTGAGGGGAAAATGGCTACTTTAACGATCCTACACACAGATACGAAAATTTATCCTGATTAGGAAAAAACCCAGTCAATACTTAGACTCTCCTAAATGGGGTTGTTAGTTCGTAAGGTTTTTTTTAAAATACACATCACAATAAACTGCTAAAAAAAGACTGTTTCCATCTATTCACAAGTGGAAAAAGAAGCTATTACATAAGTCCTGACTTTAGACCAATACTGGAATGAAGAACAAATCCTTTAAAGCACTCTGACATTACCATTCTGTGCAGATGTTCTAGACCTTTCAAACAGTGATATCATCTGAGACAGGTTGTACCAATATTTTTAACAATATGAAAAAAACAACAAATGGTGCTTTTACATAATTTGTGAGAAACAGCATCAAGAATGCGTAAGCTACAAACAAGCAAAGCAAGACATTTAGCAATGCATTTATGGATATCAAGAGAAAAGCTCTTTCAACAGGAATAATCAAATCCAGGATGGCAATTAAAGAACAGCCTATCTTATTGATTACTCTGTGCCAACTGGTCGCTGAGCAGTTACTGAGTAGTTCCAGTTCACCATGCCTTGCGAGGACATGTGAGGACACAGCCTCAAAACCCTAAAATTTTGCCTTCCCCATAAGGCACATCATCCTCAAAACGCACTCATCACAACAAGGCTGCATAAATGGATACATTCAAAACACAGAACCATACTTAAGCTCCAGGAGAGCAAGGTCCTTTCATGCACAAAACCAATTCACCAGGAAATGCCTGGATGAGAGCACCTGGGCTTGAGCTACCTGAAGAATTGTTCTGCCAAGAGAAGTACCAAAAAGGGTTAAATAATTCCTGTTAGAATCATCCTCCTGGCTGCCCGGGTAAAGGCCACTGCGAGGTACAAACTAGGACATTGGTGTTCCATTATTAAGGTTCCACCGGTATTTTCTCTTAATGGGTACTTAGCAATTTTCTCGTTCTCTTCTTGAATATTTTGTTTCAGCAGCGCTTCAAACAGCAAATATTTGCAGTGTGGATTTTCTAAGGATTGTTCTGGCTTTCAGAGGTTAAACTAAACAAAATATTTCTTTTGTTCTTGGTTGAAAACAACAGCATACAGTCCATTCAGCATTTCTGCACAATAACCCACCTACTTTCTTCATAAAGCAAATTAACATCACAAATCAATATTCAGAGGGGGTTTTGTTTTGTGCTGGTTTTAAGTAACAGAATTGCTTGCTTTTCCTGTCAGAAGAATTCTACCAGAAGCGTGCATTTTCAATCCAAGAAGCTGTCACATCAGCATATTTCAGGGAGACGATAGATGTTCGCTCGTACGCCTTCTCATCCTTCTCTGAGAACTCAACACAACAGCCTGCCACCCACCACAGTAACCTAAGAGATAAAACACAGAGCAGCACTAACAGAATGAGAGGGCTTTGGGAGCAAAGCCGAATTAAAAAGACACAAGAAGACTACAGCTGAACATTGAAATGCAACATCATAGCAGGTAATAACACAGAAAACAACATCCTGGTAACACAACAATCCTGCTCCTACAGACAGCTTAACCTAACCTATGCAGCACAGTACATTTCAGGCTTGCTCTAGGAGGCTCAGGCCAAAAGACCCACTTCCCTAAATCAAAGCTATCATTGGTAAGTATACAGCATTGTCCAACTTTAACTGCCTAGGAACTACAGCCTGAAAACCGCATAAGCATGATGATACAAAACTACCACACACTCTACTCTCATAGGAAGTAAGAGGTGTCTGTTGCATTTGCTCATTGGGGTGGACTAACTGGGAACCACTGAGGATTAAAAGTACCAAATAGCTGTGAACCTCAATACTATGAAATCCAAAGCCACATGGTTCAGGGCTAATGCCATTCTTGAGATTACGAGTTTATCACTAGAAAAGGACGAGGAAGAGAATCTGGGAAAGCCAGGTGATCACTGGACGAAAAGGAGCAACCAGTGTCATAGGGCAACAAGAAGGAAATGAAATCCTGTGGGGTTTTAATGGAAGAATCTCTCTCAAACATCAATCTCCAATTTCACCTGTTCAAGAAAGGATCATTAAAACACCTATGGTAATGTGTTGTAGAAATTCCAGTGTAGAAATGGACTGCTAGAGAGTAAGAATGCTTTGGAGAAGAGGCCAGAATGCAGTGGTAACCACTGCAACAACCTTGAAGAGACACATCCAGATGAAGTCCAGCTGTGAGACCACCAGTAAACTCTCCAGGCACTGCATGGACAAGCCTTGCCTTTTAAAGGCTTCACTTTCAAGAAGTACCAACACAGACACATGGTCACTAAAACCAGCAATCTTTGTTTGCACATTAGTACCAGATTGATTACTCACATCACTAGGTTGGTGTACAAGACAGAGTTTCCTTCTGGGCACAAGATTCAGGCATTGCAAACACATAGGCATTATCAAGACTTCGAACCTCCAAAACATTGCAACATGCCTCTATTTTCCCTTGGCAATTCTTTTCCTAAAGCAGGCACAACACATTTCTTTCTGTTATGCCCACCTTTACCTGTGGAGGTATTTGTTTGGAAGTTTGTGCAGAGAAAAGACTTCATGGCAGCTTGTGTGGGAAAAAAAACATTTAACTTTTCCATATTAAACAAATCCATTAAAATTATCCCAAAGGTGAACATTCTGTGCTACTACTGAAAGATTGTTGCACCAGGATTTCAAATCCAGCGTTATCATTATGAAAAGAAGTTCCAGACAGTTAGCAAAAACACAGCTTAACCAAATAGAGTTTCTTTCACTCATGACTGCAAAAGCAATAATGGAGAAAATGAAAATAACTTGAAAGTCAGCCTTCTTTATATCATGCTATTCTTGTTTTTTTTTTTTTCCAAAGCCAATAAAAGATTCAATAAATTCAATAATGAAAAAAAGGAGTTGCTTATAATTACTACAGTATTAAAGAAATATATTTCACTTTGTTCGGCTTGAAATTTTGACATCATTTTTGGCTTCAGTATCATACCCAATTAGAAACTCCTGGAAGAGGGAGAACGACAAGAGCCATTAAATGTGTCACAACACGGGGTGAAGGGAAGAAGTGCTGGAAGTGGAGGCTTTTCAAAGTAAGCATAGGAAATTGTGCAACACAATGAGTGCAGAATATGTTTTTTTCTCTTCCCCCCCAGCCTCCACCTCCTGCCCTGCTCCTCACGACATACACACACATTTTACGGCCTAAGAGCCAACGAAAAAGGGTGTGCTCTTTCAGGTTTATAGCCTTGACTAATGGAATTGCTCTAAATAACATTTTGATCTTGTAAGGTCATGCAGAGTGCTATACCTTTCCTTTAATGATTCAGGTCTGGACGAAGCATTTCCCAGAATTGAGATGGTAATGAAGTCATTAGTTTCTTCCTACTTGAAGCTCTGGCTAGGAAAGGGAATTCTATGGGTAAAGTCTGAGAGGGTCTTTTTCATAAAGCTCATACCCAGCTGAGCTGTAACACCTGTTACATTTTCCCAGGAGCCTGAGCTGCAGAGCATTTCCAATCTATTTGCTCTTCTTCTCTTACAGCACATTGACAAAAGCTGGGGAAATGGGTATTCTAAGGGAGTGCTAATTGAAAAAAAAATTCTATGCCTGGTGCAAATGTTAACTCACATCCTAGCTAAGATAATAATGATTATTTCCTTCTCTTTGAAAATACAAGCCATTCCAGACTGCGTTTAAATTAAAAATGCACATTTGAAATAGGTTCTTTAATAATTCCTCACCTTTTATTTACAATATAAAGGATGACAAATTACTAAAAAAAAAACCAAAAACAAAAACAAAAAAACCAAACCCACACAACACACCACTATTGAAAACAGCCCCTTATGCTAAGTTTTTGATACTAAAATACAGTCACTGCACAGTAGAGAAACACAGTACTAAGCACATGCCAATAAATACAGTACTAACAATTATACATACATTCTTACAAATAATAGTTCTTGGAGAAACAGTTTTAAAATACGGTTTCCCAAGTAAAGGGAACAATAAGCCTGAATATTCAAGTTCCACCACTGAGTATCTGTGGGGAGAGGGGTGCTGCTTGTTGACTTGGAGCAGCAATATGCTTGATTTAAGGAAATTCCGAATCACTCAAGAACAAGTTAGAATCCACAAGTTAGACTCAGAACTGATATAGGCTTAGCAACCAGCAAATGTATCTTGTCTTGCCACTGGTACCCTCTCAGACCTCCCTCCAAAGTAAGCCCATATATAAATTATGTTTTATAGAGCAGACCCAGGTGTTCCAATGCATTCTGGTCTTACCAGCTAATTAACACACAAGCATATACACAGAGTAATTAATAGAGCATTAGAAAGGAAGGCAGTAAGAGATTCTTCAACTAAGGAATCTCTTCCCTCTACTAGACTGAAATAATGCAGCCTTACTGAGCACCCGAACATCCCACAAAAATCAGCTGTTCTCAGTTGTGAAGGGATGGTCTGGTGGTGGGACACACTTCTCATTTTGATGCAGACTCATGTGGCTGTTGCTGTGAGCACTAAGGCTTTATAGTCAGAGACAGAAGAAAATTCAGAAGAAACGTCTGAGAGTATCCCCAGCTTCCTAAACATAACACTGAAGATTCAGTATACCTATTACTGGAGTCTGAATATTCTGTTGCATTGCACATTTATCTCTCACTTTTATGGTTGAAAAGCATTCTGAAAAGCCTCTAAAAATGACTGGGGTTTTTCACTTGGGATTTTTTATTGTTTGGGGTTTTTTGGTCATGAGGTTTTTTTGTTGGTTTTGTTTTGTTTGGGTTTTTTTGCACTACAACACACTGTACAAATGTATAAACAAATGGAATGTGGAATGGAAATTTTTGAGCATCTTCCCAACATTTAGGAAGTCCACATCCAAGAAGAATCATATCACTAAAGAATAAAACTAATCTTGCATTTTAATAAAACAGAGGATGTAAGTTAAGAAAAAGTACCACCCATCCTAATGTTTATGACTGATATGCTAAAATATTACACTAAAAACAAGTAAAGGGATTTTTTAATGAAAGGTAAAGCAGGTATTTTCTTCTACTTTTCTCCCAGAAACATTAAGACAAGTTATTGGTTTTCTTTTAGCATTAAAAATCGTAATGAACTACCTGGAAAGCAGCGAATTATTATAGACTAACGTCCGATCATTTTCCTGGAAGAAAACAGCATGCTTACATTTCTGATTTGTCGAGTCTGTTCTGCACAGCCGAGAGAAGTAACTTTGCTGCCAGGTTTTATCATAAGGCCTTGTTTGTTTTTTTTCCAGTAAAAGAAAGGAGAACTGCTTTCTGTCAATGCTTATATCTGCAAAATCACTGGATATAATGACACTAGGTAACCTACTTTTACTTTCTTTTGCCTCTGCTTTTGGTCAGTCACAGCCAGGCAGCGGATCATGCCGTGTCGGAGAGTCAGAGAATTTTTAAGGCTGGAAAAACCTCTAAGATGATCAAGTCCAACCTTAGCCTCACAATGCCATATTCACTACACCATGGCCTCATGTGCCACATTTACACTCTTTTGAACTCTTCCAGGGATGATGATTCCACCACTTTCCTGGGCAGTCTGTCCCAATGCCTGAATACCCCTTTCACTGAATAATTTTTTTCTTAATATCCAATAAAAACATCACCTCAGTGAAGGAAGGGTCTGTAGGCAAGCAGAAGACAGCACCTCACAGTCAGTCCCAATTCTGAGCACATCAAAACAGAAGCTTAAAATTTTCCCTTGTAAACTCAACCTTAGTTTTTCACTGTAATGTGAAAGTTTACTATTTGAGGCACCTGAAACACACCTACTCCCCCATTTTAGCCCTTTCCCAGCAACTACATCCCTCTTGTCTACTGCTTTCATAATTATTTTTTCAATTCCATCCAAACTGCCCGTTTATTCAGCAAGTGGTGTCCTCCCCATAAAGAACTATTCCTCTTCTTTAGCCTATTCAAACAAGTGAGCTGCATAAAACCCAGTTCAGACCTTTCTAAACTTCACAATTGTCTTTATATATCCCTGCTTTGCACTGGTTACATCCCTGTATTAGCACCCACTAAAACAAGGAACAGGATCTACCAGTACCCCATGCAAGTCAAAGTGTCCCAGCCTGGATGAGTACATTCTCTACCCTACACTAAGCCTTCCCAGAATGAGGTGATTCCTGAATCATCCACAATCAAAATCTGCTGATGGTTAGTTTACAGAGCTCCTATCACTTTTTCGTTTGAGAGAACAAGGGTGGACCCTGGCAAACAACTGTCTGAAAACGATTGTGCACTAAAGAGTCCAGAATTTTTGGGCTTCTAGTTGCAACTTTCTCCATGTTTACAGATGAGCTGGCCTTGGCCTGTCAAAAGGGCAAGACTGGAAACCTGGAATTCAGATACTTTATCTGTACCCTGGAATTTGAAGAAAAGTAGAAAATGGATTCATTCTAGCTTCATACTTGGCAAAATTTGCTTTCTCCACTGTGTCAAACTGTTAAGTAAGAGTGAAGTGTTGGAAACAACAAAATCTCCTTCAGCATTTCTTCTATGCCTACAGAGATTGAGCAGCAGCAGTCCAGCAAAGGCTGCTGTCCCACCTGTTCTGATACTCAGCCAGGAGCACAAAATGAAAGGTGTCATTCAGTGGGGCTGGGGCTGCCTGTGGCACAAACAGGCTGTAAATCTGACTATTTGTTTGAATATCTCAAGAACTATCACAATAAAAACTATGTATAAGCAAGGATATGAAATGTAAGTTAAATAACTGGCTTTGAGAAAAAAAATCCCAAACATTTTACAATCTCATTTAATTACTCGTTTGTTTTCTTACAGAACAATTCAGTCTATAGCCTCTCTTCCCCCAAATAATAATTCTGCCTTTGAACATTCCAAAATAAATTTGTTTTGAGTACGTTAACAGTGTTTGAAATATTAAATATAGAGCTGCACATTTTTGTCATTTCCCTGCCCTCTCTCTGCTATTCAAAGTGCACAGCTAAGTAAGAAGAGAAGAATGGAAAAGAATTCCAGCCTGACTGCTGTTCACACGTTAAGTTGTATGCTATGTACACAGTGTTTTACTGTGAACTGACTTGGGACAGAGTTTGTGGGAAATTTTCTGACTAAACTTACATTTTTCATTCAAAAAACCACAGTCACTCAGAATGTATGTCCAGATGCCATTCCTCACTGATGATATTTCTGCCAACCCCAATCTTAGTTGGGGAAATTAGGAAACTCAGTCAGGGTACATCGCCAGATCCAAGCCCTCGGCCTAGCTGGCTGTTTCACAGCAACAAGACCATCTAACCACACAGTACCTCCCCTTTCAAGTGTTCTTGTTGGAGATTGTCATAGCTTGTACTAGCAACAGTCAATATACCCCCCCAAAAGGAGAAAAAAAATAACAAAACAAGTGGTCATCTTGGTTACTTCTCTGGGGTTTTAGAAGGCAATAAACATAAGTCACGTATCTTAAGCCAATATCCTGACCACGGACTCCTCTGCAGGGTTGTGCTCCCTCTGTCCTACCCCAGGCAAAAGGATTTGATACAAAAGTTCAGCACATTCAGGGCGGAAAGGTGGAGGCCCACAGATGCTGGTTTTACAAGAGAGAATATGAAGTCAAAGGGAATTCAACAACACTCCACCCAATTCAGCGTCTTTGAAAAATCCCCAGAAGTACCAGTCCTTGTGTGTCTTTCTACATTTGACAACTGTGCCTGAGCGCCTTGTATGGGTTCTATAAACAAGAGACAGAAAAGCACCTCGCAGGCAAAGTAGAGAAGACAGCAAGCAGATTCTGCAAGGCAACCTGTACAGTGTTTACTGACAGTAAAGCATCACCACATGGCATTTTCTCAAAGTGGTAGGTGTCTCAGATTCTGGGAATGACATTCCTGGGAATTCTTCCCATGTCTGCTTCTTCAAACAATGTTATAAAGCTCTATACATAAGATCTCACATTAAAGGAATTGTATGTCACACTTCTCAAATTTTATGTCACAATCACACAATTATTCTGCCTCTTAAATGAAGTTCTATACTATGAAAAAATAGTTAAAGGCAGGATGAGATATTTATGCCCTAAAGAAAATCTATCTCGTTCAAAAGCCTCCTCAAGTTTATTACTGATGCACTAGTAAAAAAAAAAAAAACAGAAAAAGAAAAAAAAAACAAAACCAACAAAATCAAAACAAACCACAAACAAATAAGCTGAAGTTTAAGTTACCAGACCCAACAGCATATGCCCCTACCTTTTGTAGTAGATGCGTGATCTTTAGCTGTGACTGCACGTTACTCTCACACCAATGACAGATCTAAATCAAGTCTTTATACCATTTACTTTTGAGGCTGTGCTGGCTTGAAGGCAAAACCAGCGAGACTACAAGTCAGGAAAAAAAAAAAAAAAAAAAAAAAAAAAAAATTTAATAGGAGAGAAAAAAAAGGTAAAAAAAAATAAAATAAAACAAATGCAATAGTACAAAAGATCACTGACAGAGTCAGATTACAACCTGGCACCATGGTGGTAGCAGTCCAGATGAAGCGGTCTTGTTGAAGCAGTGATCATGTAGAAAGGTCTGGTAACTCTTGTCCCCTGGGAATCCAGTGGGTAAGGCTGCCTGTGCTGTCCCAAATCCCAGATTATATCCAGGTGGGAATGCTGGGTGGAGCACCTCACAATGGGCTGATACCATTTTATCAGTCTTGCAATGGGTCCTTGATTGCCCATTAAACAGAGATTAGCTCCTGGAGGGAGTTATCTATGAGTCATGCAGCAGGGCATCGATGGGCCATTAACAGAAGATAGTCTGGAGGCAGGGGGCAAGGGAAACACTGCCCAGCCTAGCTTCAACAGCTCATATAGATGGTGATAGAACACATACTTTGGGCACATCTTACATTGTAACCTAAGACAGAGGTTTGTACTTCTACTGTGGGCCAGTATCCTCCAACTGTGCTGACTCAACTGTTTACCCATCTATGTTCTTGATAAGATTCTCTCAATATTACTAATAATTTTTAAAAAGGACAAAGAAATAATTTCAAAACCACACAAATTTGCAGAGTACTAAAAAACCCCCAAACCCTACAGATAATTTTAACAGATTTTCCTTAAAGTATTACAGTGAAAATATTTGAATTGTGCAACAGAGAGAAAGTACATTCTGGAAGTGAATAAAGCTGAGCAGTACCATGTTGTGCAATATCTACATTGTATCTGCTCCTCAAAAGTCATGATCACAGAATCATAGCCTTGATATTATAAGTCCCTTGCTTTCTGTTCCCATCTGTGATCACCATGCACTCTTTCATGTCAAATTTGTCCCTAGAGGAACTGTGGATCCTTCTCCTAGCTTTAGCACTGCTGTTTGAGCATGCCAGTTCTCACAGAGCTCCTTAATATATCACTTTTTAAACATTAATTCATGCACAGTCTTATACTATCTCAGCATCAAATAACTGAAGTAATAACTTTTTTGGGGTTTGGGTTTTTGTGCATTTGCCATGTTGAGAGGTTCAGGCTGGATAGTAGGAAAAATTTCTCAATTGAAAGAGTGGTCCAACATTGGAACAGGCTGCCGAGAGAAGTGGAGTAGTCACCATCCCAAGAAATGCTAAAAAACCCAAGTCAACATGGCATTTCATTATATGATATAGGGGGCATGGTGGGACTTGGTTGAATGTTGGACTTGATGAATTTGGAGGTCTTTTCCAACCTTAATGATTCTACGTTCCCCAAGATCAGTTTAAACAGTCTGCCTAAGCACGATCATACCTCCCCCAAATGCCTAGTTGACTACAAGCTCTCTTGGGTAGGCACTATCTACACACAGTATTCACACATTTTGAAAATGGATGGAAGCTCTCATTTTTCATTAGTCTGTAAGGTTTGGGGTTTTGTTTGTTTTAAAGTAGACTGTTAAGTGTGACTTGCAGTGTAACCTCCCAACACCAGAAGGTAAGCCAGGGTCAGGTGCTGCACAGCTGTTTGCAGAAATCACAATACAAAGAATGACTCCGGTTATAGTGAGAAGAGTGCTTCATCTGATCAATATACATGCAATGACACTGAAGATGCAGATAGAACACACATAAACAATATCTTTGAAACTGATAATCATACCAAGGAAGAGCTGGAGCAGACATTAAAAGCAGATAATAGAGATGCATTGTGTTGTCAAGGAATTACAAGATCAACATTCTTGTCTGCCGGGACATTGCTTCTCAGTTTTTTGGTAGTGGCTGCTTACTTCTTCAGCAATTTCTGGGTAAGAAGAAAACAAGAACATTGCTTGACAATTATGGGTAAGATGTAATGGGTTGGTACAGTTTAGTTTTTTAGTTATAGAGGAATGTAGAATTGCTTTAGAAAGGACAGGGACCTATCAGAGGGTTAGTTGGAATATTGGCATCTGTTTTGACCACTGAAAATTGTTGGCTACGACTTTGGGAAGTACCATGAAAAACTCCTTAATTTCCTGTAGGTGGGCCTTTTCTTTTTTCCTTTAGCCAGAGAGACAGAAAACACTGAGCTGGGCCTGCTGCTCCCCCTTTTGGAGGGGAGCTGGCCTGAGGCCTGGCCGGATTCCATCGGCTCCGGGGTTGCAGGGGAGAAGGAGAGGTTGCTGCTTTACAACAACTACTTTCTCCAGACTTCTCTGGAGCAGGGAGAGATCTCTGCTGGGCCCCTGATAAGAGCTATGGGCACCATTTAAGCTGAGGCTGCCCCAATTTACACCAAGGGGTGGCTGAGAAGGCATTTATGATCCTGCCTGGTTTTTTGTGATTCCGGACTGCCCGGGCGTTCTGAACTCTGATACTTCTATGTGAGTTCTTCCTCCCTCACCAGCATGGCCTTAAACATTTAATACCAGGAGCTACCTTGGGAGAGACAAAGACTCTGGGCAGATTTAACCCTTTCCTAGCAACATGAAGCTTACAGAGCTTGGCCCTTCTCTGAGGGAGAAAAGAAAGGACAGAGTGAACATGAAGAAAAAAAACAGCATGAAGTGAGTAGAGTGAGAGTGAAAAGACTATTGGGACAAAGGGTTGAAGAGCTGGTTGTTCTATTCTTACTTGAGCCCATAGAAATGAACTCTATATTTAGATCATTCCTTTAAATCATGGAAAAGATATGCATTTGGGGAGATGATTGTTTTAATTTGTGTGTAGATTTAAGCAAAGGTGTTTGTGATGAAGTAAGTAATATCCTATAAGATGCTTGAACAGAGATAAAGATGAGAAGCCCCCTGCGCCAGTGAAGAAGTAAAAAGATATGTCTGTACCTTGAAGTGAAGAATCCTTTGCTTTTGGAGTTATTCATCTTTAAAAGGTGACATCCCAGTATGCAAAAGTCTAAGACCCATGACCCACAAGCAGCTTGGGAAACTGCTCCTGAGAGGGTCACAAAGGCAGGTTTCTCTGGGCAGTTGTTTTTGTGACAGTTTAAAACCCACAAGAAAACTTTTCTAGGTTGTCAGTGGTATCCATGACTCTAACTTAAAGAACTGATGAAAGACTGTTGTCAGATAGTGAAACTGACTGAAAATTACAAGTTTTATCTCTTTATGTTGTTTTCTAAGAAAGTGAACAGTTTGTAAGGGGAGGGAAGAGTGTTTTTAGAGTTTCATTCTGTTTTGTTTTAGTTTTTTTCCCAACTGTCTTTTTCCATTCTTTTAATGTGTGTTAATAAAACTATTTGTTCATTTTTAGGGTTAAGCCTGCTTTGTTTTTCTCCTAGTCTCTCTCCCACAGAAAAAGAGTGAGTACTAAGACCAGAATTTAGTGAACATGAAACCGCTACAGAAGAGAACCTGAACATTGCTTACCAGTCCTCCTAGACTGCTGAATAAACAGAAGAGAAATAGTAATCAGAGGCAGCTGGCTCCACCTCAAAGATATCTAAAAGGGAAATTGGGGTGGACAGAACAACATTCCAGTGGGAAAGTTTATTATCACTTTGAATTGAAGGAAAGCACATCAAAAAGATGCTGTACACCATCACTCTATTCAATAAACAATATAATAAGAGGGGGAAATGAAGAAGACTGGTGCATCATAAGGCAAGAAACTTCTGCAACAGGGAAGACAGGTCAGCATCATATCCAAAATTACACACACACTTTTGGTGAGAGATAAGTGACTATGTTCTGACAGCAAATACGTGTGCCATCAGGCACACTGTGTGGCTTCTTGCCATCAGTCATCAGTAGTAACAAAGGACAGGACAAGATTTGAAATAGGTACCTGTAGTGGTTTCACGTTCACTAAATTTTGGTCTTGGTACTTATTCTTTTTGTGAGAGAGAGACTAGGAGAAAAACAAAGCAGGCTCAACCTTAAAATTAACAAATAGTTTATTAACGTACACTAAAAGAATAGAAAAAAAAGAAAGTTGAAAAAAAAAACCCTAAAATGGAATGAAACATCAAAAAAAACCACTTTTCCCTCCCCTTACAAACTGTTCACTTTCTTATAAGACAACATAAAGAGACAAAACTTGTAATTTTCAGTCAGTTTCACTATTTGACAATAGTCTTTCATCAATTCTTTAGGGGAAGAGTATCTTTTCGAGTCATGGATCCCACTGACAACTTAGAACAGTTTTCTTGTGAGTTTTAAACTGTCACAAAAACAACCGCTCAGAGAAACCTGCCTTTGTGACCCTCCCAGGAGCAGTTTCCCAAGCTGCTTATGGGTCATGGGTCTTAGACTTTTGCACACTGGGGTGTCAATTTTTAAAGATGAATAACTCCAAAACAAAGGATTCTTCACCTCAAGGTAAAGAGATATCTTCTCACTTCTTCACTGGCGCAGGGGGCTTCTCATCTTTATCTCTGTTCAAGCATCTTATAGGATATTACTTACTTCATCACAAACACCTTTGCTTAAATCTACACACAAATTAAAACAATCATCTCCCCAAATGCATATCTTTCCTATGATTTAAAGGAATGATCTAAATATAGAGTTCATTTCCATGGCTCAAGTAAGAATAGAACAACCAACTCTTCAACCCTCTGTCCCAACAGTCTTTTCACTCTTGCTCTAGTGACTTCATGCTGTTGTTCTTTATGTTCACTCTGTCCTTTCTTACTCTCTCAGAGAAGGGCTGAGCTCTGGAAGCTTCATGTTGCTAAGAAAGAGTTAAATCTGCTCGGAGTCTTTGTCTTTCTCTCTCTGTAGCTCCTGGTGTTAGATGTTCAAGGCCGCGCTGGTGAGGGAGGAAGAACTCACAGAAACATCAGAGATCGGAGCACTCGGGCAGTCCGGAATCACAAAAAACAAGCAGGATCATAAATGCCTTCTCTGCCCACCCCTTGGTGTAAATTGGGGTGGCTTTGGCCCAAATGGTGCCCATAGCTCTTATCAGGGGCCCGGCAGAGATCTCTCCCTGCTCCAGAGAAGTCTGAAGAAAGCAGCTGTTACAAAACAGCAACCTCCCCTTCTCCCCGACCAGGGAGCCGATGGAATCCGGCCAGGCCTCAGGCCAGCTCCCCCCCAAAAGGGGGGAGCAGCAGGCCCAGCTCGATGTTACCTGTCTCTCTC
Organism: Hirundo rustica; assembly: GCF_015227805.2. NCBI lineage: Eukaryota > Metazoa > Chordata > Aves > Passeriformes > Hirundinidae > Hirundo > Hirundo rustica. Next base: position 93,002,836 of record NC_053450.1, read on the forward strand.
TGGCCAAAGGAAAGAAGAAAAAGGATCCACCTACAGGAAATTCACGGGGTTTTATATGGTACTTCCCAGAGTCGCAGCCAACAATTTCAGTGGTCAGAATAGATGTCAATATTCCAACTAACTCTCTGATAGGTCCCTGTCTCTTCTAAAGCAATTCCCAGGTCCTGACCTGGAGAATTATTTTACATTTTTCTATAACTAAAAAACCAAACTGTACTAACCCATAACAGTACCCTAAACTGGAAAGAGGTCACATGTAAATAAATAAGTTTCCCAATGTATGAATCTCCTAGACATCACTGAAATGAAATAGAATATTTCTGAAAGATACTCAATCAGTCTACAACTGCAGGCTCTGAACTATAGTTACCAGGAGTAATTAAAAATCCTTTGCTGAAGAGGTAGTTGGATAAAGACTCAATAGAGTCCATTCTTGCCTTAAGAAGGCAAAGTCCTCTCAATCCTCCTTACCTCTGGCTACATGAACAGTATCAGAGGGAAAAGACTTCTCACACTGTAGAAATAAGCATAAATCTAACCTAGATATTGTGAGGCCCTGTACAAAAGCACAGAATTGGGAAGCACATGTAGTGTGTCTGAGGAACAAGAAAGGATTCAGTGCTATCTCAGTATTCAGAGGAGGTAAAAGATGGAGAAAGTGGGGGAGGGGAAGAAGACCAAAATCCCTCCTGTGATACAGTAAACCCTCAGATTACAAGACTTGGGGGCAGGGAAGAGTGGGGGCAGCAAGCTGACAGAACAGCCCTTCTACCCCCTCACTAGGCTAATTCTCCACGAGGATATTCAGCTTCAGTTTACATTTGTTATCAGGTCAGCTTTCTATGTTACCTAAACAATAAAATACATGCAGGAGAGGTGGGTAAACTAAATGCATTCTAATTTATCACATAAAGCAGGGACAGCCTAATTCATGTACTATTCCTACACTCATTAATACAGGTAAGAAAGAGCAAAAGGGAGGAAAAACTCCTGGGGGGGGGGATAGTATGGGGTGGCGGTGGGAAAGGCTTTTTATTTTGCTAAAGGACCCCAGGGAAGGGCCCCTGAAGCAGAGGCCCTGCTTTTACAAATGCTTCCCTTTCCTTACACAGTTCCTTTAATACAAGTAAAAATTTCAAATTCCTCATTTGTTTAGCCTGAAATCCCTTGCACATTTCCCACAAACTACTTCCTTTTCTCTCTTTTTAGCTGGACTCCCTCCCTTTTTAATGAAGAGAAGTTCAGAGAGTTTTTCCCATGAATAGATGGCGGGCACCTGGGAGTTATGAATTTTAAAGTGATCATTTTCTTTCAGCCCCGCTGGACAATGGGGATCTCCTTTTGACTCACTTTCACAGCTTTGAGAGGCTCTCAGATCAGCCACATTCCAATCAGACTGGAGTCAGATCAGAGCCAGGCTGGACTGCATCAAGGTCTCTCGCACAGAAAGACAAGGAGCAGATGGCCAACACTGAGCTCTCCTCCCCTTTTCAGAGTGCAATGGAAGGCAATGTGGGAAAGCGTTCCCTCAGCATTGCCTATTGATTTCTGAATAGGACCACCACATGCCACCAGCCTGTAGGTATGAACCTCTGTTAACAGATGGTGAGATCATTATGAGCAATTAATTCCTTTAATGTATCAGTGGGAACATGTTGGAAAGGGTGATGCAAGCACAGAGTGAATAGTGAACTTCTCATTCCTGAGGGAGAGCTGCGGCTACATCACTGAGGGATAGGAACAGTCTTTCAAGACCCTGTGCACACTGAGAACCAGAGTTAGCCATTTGGTCCACAGACACAAGGCATGGTTTTTATTAACTAATCATCCCTCCCTCGTTGATATGTGATTAACAACAGATTTCTTTCTAGGTCATTTTTGGAGAGACAAACAAATCAAAACAATGCCGGGGGGGGGGGGGGGGGGGGGCGGGAAGGGAATAAAATCCCGAACTATCAACACGGCAGGAACACAAGGAATTCAGTCCTAAAGATGAGGAAGGAATATCATTACTCAACTTTTTGTACATAAAATTTGATTTAGACTGTCTATAAATTGAAAAGGAGACAGATTATTTTGAACACAACTATGTATATATAAATAAATGTGAAGAATATTAGGTCTTAGCACTGAAAATCGAAGCATACAAAATAAGACCTTAGCAGGCTTGTCAGAAAGTAACTATGAAAGGACCTTACAAGTAAGTTATATATTATACAATTTGAATATAGATATCATATTAAAATGCAGAGAAACCCGCAGAAAATGTTATTATTTACTGCTATTCATTGTAATCTCAGTAAATTAAAATTCACTACGCTAATAACAAATCTAAGAGTAGGACATTCCCACATCATCTGCTTTACATGCATTTATATGACAGGCTTTGTTGTGGTGGTTTGGGGGTTTTTTTTCTTCATTTTAGAGACAGAAGGAAAAACTGAAAGCACAATATAGATGGCTAGTTAGCTCTTGGTCTTAAAGATGACAGCAGAATGTGAACAGGAAATACAGGCAACTATTCACTTATTCATATTTAAATGACACTTTTTGCTTGTAATTAAGACACTCAAGTCGCGCCTCTGTTCATGAAATTTACATAACTGTACAATAGCTTGCCTAAGTGAACAGCAAATGGTAGTTAACCTTGAAGTGTATTATCTTAATTGAATAAATCTGGCTATAGTTCAATAAATTAAAACAGAAATATAATTTTAAAATACTAAAATAATTTTTAAAAATGCATTTGTTTCTACATCTTAAGATGGTTTGCTGCTTTTCTCCTAAATTTTTATTTCTGCTGTAATATTGGTCCTTTAAAAAAAAAAACAAAAAAAAAAAAAACACCCCATTGCAGAACAACAAAGACATTGATACATGTTTCCTGTTTTCTCCTTATTGTTCGCGGTTTGAGTCGGTGTCACATTCTGGAAAGCCTTGATAAGAATATCAGAATATTGAATCAAAATGTATAACTTGCCTCTTTGAGATAGTGCCTTACCTACTTCCCCTCTCCCTATTGGACTTGTGTTCTTCCCCTCCCCCACCATGTACCAGCTGAGTATCCCATCACACAGTGAGAAACCTAGGTGGGAGAATACAGATTTTTGCATAGGTTAAATAGGAAAGCCACATTCCACCACTCTCCCATTTAAATCAGATTTACATGGGGTGTAAATCCCCTCAGAATAGAGCCATTCACAGAGAGTTCAGAATGATCCCCTCACAACACTGATTACATTAAATCAGTAGCAATCATGTTTACTGGATTATGTAGTTACAGCAAGAGAAACTGTGCCACATATTTATATTTGTGTGAAATAAGTTAATGAGAAGCCACCTGTGCCTTGTATCAGTTTACAAAGCAGAGGAACACAGGTGTTTCAGCAATATTCCTGCGCATTTTTACATGAATTTACAAACACTAAAAATGAACATATTGTTACTAAATTCAGTGACATACACATTTTTCCAGCCAATATTTTGGATTCTGTTTGGGTTGTCTTTGTCTTAACGAATTACAAAAGGCTGGTACCTTGGCTATCAGGGAGAGCTATAATTTGAGGTTTTCTAGCTCCCAAAATGTTCACCATAGTACCTTATGCAACACTGACTGTACATTCTCTGTTTTTACCCATGTTGCTGGTGAGAAGCATTCAAACTCTGAATCAACATTTTTCCCAGCATCTAGCGCTACTCAAAAGACAGCACAATAATACACTAGAAATGCCTTTGTCTGTTAAAACATTATTCATCATCACTACGTGAAAAGCAAATTGTCTTTGTATAGAGGAAGAGTGGCACACAGTAGCTTTGGGAGCCAGGAGAAGGAATTTGTATCAGTAGCTGACCACTTCATAGATATACAGGCCAGATTCTTCCTCAGTAAGCAGACACATTGATGTTTTGAATAAAATTTTGGCTGCACCTTTTTATGTCATTAGTTGTACTAGAATGGCTCCAAGAGGATCATTTGGTTTTGCCGTTAAGAAGAACATCCAAGGTTTTGGGTTTTTGCTTGAGGTTTGTAGGGGAAGAAAGCACATTAACAAAAAGCGCTTAATCTCTTGACTTGACGCACCACATCTAAAATGAAAGCAAATCAGAAAAGCTCATCCTCTCATCAGGGTCAATTCAGAAAGACAACAAGCAAATTATGAATCATGAAAATTCAAGACCAGTATTCATTTTTGCAACACAGTTGAACAACTGTACTCAAAACTGGTGTGTTCCAACAAGGTTTTTCAAATTGGTCTTGAAATTAGGCAAGTAAGGACAAATACCCTTCAAAGGCTATTCTCAATTTCCCTGTATGTTCAAAATTTCACCTTCAAATGGAGAAGTAAAAATCAGTATGCACAGAATGATTTTGTTACAGAGGGATGCAGCATATTACAATCGTTCCAGATGTTGACGGATTGCAAGAGGAAAAAAAAACCCGGCAAGCAATTCAAAAATTACTCATTCTAGGACAGGAATCTACTGACTTACTTTCTCTCCAAAAGTGCAGGTAATAAAATCTGCTCATTTTGCTCCTGACAAAGATTATAATTGTAGTTTGCAACCAAGATAGCTGAAATCATTAGTCCTCCTCTAGCAAACTGAAGCAAACTGAAGTGGCTCAGCCCGTCTTGGCACAGTCACATGTATTTAGTCTAGATAAATCATACTTTAGAGGCTTATGAAATCTAGCTATTTGAGAATACTCCTAGCAATTCTACACACTCTCTGGACTGGTTTGCCAGCACAAGGAGAACTGTACTTCATAACATTTGAGCAGAGGCTGAGTAGAACTCCACTGGGCATCTGCCCACAGAACCTGCTTTTCTCTACCTTCAAAGATAGATTTGCACCTGACTTCTCAGGTTTGAGAGTTTTTTTCCCCGATGTTGGTGGCTTACTGTTAAGTACTTACCTATATGGACAACTTTCCAAAATTAACACATTGTCTAGGAGCTCCCCATAAAGTCACAACACCACCTGCCAAACTTCAAGCTGCTTCTTAGGTTGTTGCCCATGCATTTCTCACACTAACAATTTATGAATATTTATTATTTTTTAGGGAAGCAAAAATTACATCCTGGATAACTTAAATATTTAATTTATATTTAAAATTTCCAAAGTTTTTCAATTACCTTCCTTAATAAACAGTTTCTCTTCTCTCTTTATTAATATGCAGTTTCTTTTTAATTATCATGTCTGTAACACGACTTTTCCATTACCTGGGCACAGACATGGTATAAAATTAGAAATATGAATTACTTTCAATTAAGGAAAGTGAATCAGTTTGAATCCGAAATTCTGGCAGTGGCAGTTGTGCAGATGAGGAGGCACTTCAACAAGCTCTGGGATGTCTGAGCACTTTATCCTGAAGACAAACCACTTCAATTGCCAAGAGCTAACCCTGGTCAAGGCACAGTGTGGTGTCCACAGAACCAAAAAACTGACACAGGACAATTAACCAATATGCCTCCTCACAATTCCACTCCTTTTAGAAGTGCTGGACACTTTTTGGTGCAACAGAGAAGATGTAAAATGAGTTTTGCTGCAAGCACACCGGTCCCAGTCTGCTGTTTGATTAGAGTAATTGCCTTCAGTCAGATTACGCACAGGTCCTTCCAGGAGAACACTGCATTACCACTTTCACCAATAATTTCAAATGGAAAATAAGTAGGACAGTGAAGTCATGCTACAAATTCATATTACTTGCATTTTTTTTTTTTTTTAAATAAGCTTGCAAGATTGGATAGCTACTTCAGCTTAAGCAGTCACATATAAATGAAGTCGTAGCAGCATTCAGCACCAAAACCTTTGGCAACGGAATGATCTGTTGCTTGCATACCACACATATTAAGTACTTGCAAATTCTCTAAGTTTTTGTTCATTTTTAACAGCATATAAAAACCTTGTCTATAGCCACTATCATCAGCCAGTTCTCAGCAGTTCAATTTGATTGGAACCAGTCTGTAGAAGATGAGGAGGCAAAGAAATAGTAGGTATGAGCAAAAATCAAATTCCTTAAGCTTTGAATGCAATGCAGCTGTTTGCAGCTTAATCTCTTCTCCAGAACCAGTTGAAACACACCAATCATAAACTGTAGGAAAGATGAACCTACCATCTGGAACATCTAATGTTCAGGAGTATTTGTACAAGTATACATGTAAGAGCAAAAACTTCAAATGCATAATCTCTCCATAAAACACAATCAGAAGCCATACTATACACATCTAAAGGAGATTAACTTGTTGGGCTTCTGGGGAGAAAGGAAAGTTGGTAGGTTGGTTTGTGGGTTAGGGGGTTTTTTGCTTGTTTTGAATTCTGAAAGTTTTCTTGGTCAGGACACTGACAAACCTGACCTCTAAAAATTAGCTTCGATTGCCAACACTAATATTTACGTACGCAGACCTGGTTGAGTTGCCCAGTTAAAAGCGCAGAATGCTTCTACACAAGAATGCAAGTAACTTGGAAGCTTCCCTATGTCTCACTATGTTCCAAGTCTATGAAACATAATGTTTGCTGGATTCAGAATCTCTTTGTCCCACAGGACAAGTCCCAAGGTAACAGGGCTTCAGGACTTCATCACTGACCTGTTTCACCTGAGAAGTAAACTTCCAACCTTCTATCAGTAAAGTGGATTCACAGCCTGGTTAGCAACCCATTTTATAAAACCAGTTTAGTCACTTCCTTCAGTGCATTTATTTGACCTGTAAACATATTTTTAAGTCAAGGGTGCTGATAGCTATCCTGAATCCCAGCATTTTTTTTAACCATACATTAGTCATTTAACTGCCTAGTTCCAGCTCCCAGAAAGCATCCCAGCAAAGCAGCTGAAGTTTTTTCATGCCACTGGAATAGCTCCTTCAACAGAGAAATAACAGCTTCCAGGTAGAGAGGAAGAAAAGGAAACCAAAAGCCAAATGCTGCAGCCTGTCACCATGGTCTCAGCAAACAGAGTAGCATTAACAATTCCAAAGCTTTTTTCCTTCCCAAGTCTGGATGACAAATAGCATGCAAACTTTGTCTTACCTTTCTCACAGAAGCAGCACATCTGAGCATGCTTTCTTCACTATCCACTTTCAGAACACCTAAAGATGTTGATTTCATTTTTATCATGGGGCACTGTGCATATATTTATATACTGTAGGGCTATTACTCTCCAGTCTCTTTAATACTGCTTCTATGTGTGTTTGTATTTGAAGATACCAGATCTTTGAAAAAATGTATTGGAAAGCTACCCTGTTGAGTAGAATTTGAAAATATACAAATTTTGCAATGAGACCTACTAATGCTCCTGTTAGACCCAATGTGAGCCTTAGTGGGTTCAAAAATATATTTGAATTTTAAGCTGACTTCAGGGACCTAAAAAAAAACCCCAACAGAGAAAGCATGTTTCTGCATGTCTTTGTAGTCTACAGTTGCCATTCTGATACTGCGTCATGTTAGAAACACAGACAGCTACAAAACCAGCTATGCTATGCTGGCAAAGTGCCCCATGAGCTCAGTGCCCAGGTTTCATCAGAGCATTATCTGCCGTCCTCTGAAAGGCAATAAAAGTTTAGAGATGCTTAGTAGCATCTTCCCTGACTTGCATGAAAAGATGCCAAGAAATGCTGATGATAAAAGGTATGCTCTTACAGAAGTTAAATCATAGCAGAAACTCAAAATAAGGCTCTAATTACCTGAGCCTATTGCAACTTTTGTTGTTTGCAAAGTCATGGAGAAATCACAGCATCACTTAAACTACTAGACATTTTAATAGCAACTTCAGAGTTCAAAATTCCTTTAAGGTAGAGCTGGTTTAATTTTAAAGAAAGTAACAGAATATGATTCCCCAAAAGCTGCGGGACATTTAGAGTCATAGTTGTACACAAGTTCTTGGAACAAGACCCTTATGGACAGTAGTTTCATGTATCAAAACCAATACAGGTGCAGTACAAAAGGTATAAACCATGTTATTGTGTGAGGATTAACCCAATAGCTTTGATATTAATAGGAGTTTAACTCTCCTGGAAAACAATGAGTTTGATGAAAGCAGCCTTCATCAGAGCTCTTCAATAACATGTTGGTCATCTGACAATTGTTCTTCAGAACAGCCAGATTCACCCAATTTTACTTCAGAAAAGGTATGGATAATTGAAATAAAAAAATTAAAAAAAAAAAAATCAAAAAAGGAGTTTTGGTCTGCCCTCTTCAGATTGTCAACACTCAGGCAACATTGTTTCCAATTATAGCAAAGGAAAACATTGCAGGGGAACACCTCTCTGCCGAAGCATATTACAAAGCGCCATAGCTTCAGCCCAGCCTGAACTGAACCAGCCTGCCAAGAACTCCACAAGACACTTTTGCTTTGTCGCATCAATAAGGTTCAAAGTCAGGAAGCAAGAGAGTTCACTCCTGACTGCGTTGGGAGACATGTGAATGTGAGCTGCTGACACAACAGACAGCAAAGTATAAGAATTTGTGGATGAGGATTCAAGATTGTTGCCTTTATTTTCTTCCTACGCCCTCCTATACTAGCCAAAGACCTCTCTGTAGGAATATTGGTTGTCCTTCCAAAATCTGAATTCAGTGCAGATGGTCAAAAGAAAGACATGCCATACAGTTTGTAAGGGTCAAAAAAATCTCTACCTCTGAAATAAAATTTTCCAACTGTAAGTGTCAGATAGCAAAGGATTCTTTATCTTCATTGGCCACGCAAGCACTTTCACACATCTGAATTTGTCTAGTGTCAGCTGTTAGCTACTTGCTTGTTATGTTTCACATCATTATTCCATAATCCATTTAATCTGTCATAGCTCAGTGTTGCTGATTAAAGAGGCCAATCCCACATTTCTCTTCCATATTTTGGCTATTCATTCCCACTATCTCCATTGCATCAGTATTAACCAAATAACTGAGTAAGGTGAAAGCCAAATAATTGTTTGGTTTATGCAGGTTAGGAAACTCATCTGGCAACAAACCACCCCAGTTTCACCCAGGAAGCACAAAAACAAGAGCTGGCACAAGGGAGAGGCAGAAATGAGCAGATAGATGACAGTGGGAATGCCCTTTTCAGCAAACACGTTGAATTATGCCAGATAAAACAGATCAAGGAACTACAGTACTAATTTGGGAAATTAATCAGTGTAACACCTCAGTTTGAGAAGGATGTAGCGATTTCTCCGTTAACAGAACAGTAAATCAGGACTAAGTGTCCTAAACCATGTGCTTAGCTTTTTCAAAAGACACTGAGAAAACACCTGGATAAAATACTCCAGTTTGTTACAATGCAGTGATAGCATTCTAATGATTTCTTCTGGCTTTAAACCTATGCAACTTACATGAGAACAGTATTACTCTTTTTCAAATACACCAGTATATTAGAAATTTATCAACCCTCTAACAAATTATTTATGTTATTTACATTTCTTAAGAATTTGTGCTTCTTATCCATTAGCTTAATCCGTGCTATGAATACCTTAAGAGCAGTTACTCGCCTTCTTCATTAATTGGCAATCATCTTCCTTCCTCAGTAAGGGGGTGGGGGGAGGGAAAAAAGAGAATATTTACGATTATAGCTTCTGTCTTTCTTTCCCCAGTGCATACAAAATCTGAAATGAAGCCACAAGTCCATTTTATCCCAACTTTAGCACAGGATGAACCTTTCATTAAGCCAAAAGACTCTCCAATACATGATGTATGGGGTCTGCATAAATATAGATAAGGCTTTCATGTTTCTGCACCCAGTTTGATAGTAAAAGTAGGTGTGAGGGCTGCTTTTTATAAAAACACACAGATCTTCAGTCAAAAATGGTACTTAAATATCTTTAGAATCCAAGCAGGTTTTATATGGAACTTCACACTTCTTTCTGTACTGAGTTTTACTAAGATTCTTAAATATATAGTAATGAAAAACTGATTTAAATGACAGGATTTACTGGCATCTTGCCACCGAGGAGGGGGAAAAAAGGAAATTTAAAAAAAAAAAAAAAAAAATCAAAACTAAAGAAGAATGTTCTACAGGTTTTCACTGCCTCCTGCTGGCCTCAAGGCCTATGGTTTCACAGGCATATGGTGCCAGGGGTACTTGCCATTATTTTGCTCAGGTTGCCACCAAGAGAGATTCTCACAATCAAGCCCAGAGGGAAAGGGTCACACAGTGGGCTTCCAGCTCCCAGGCTCAGCACCGAGCAATAAGCACCAAGGTGCAGTGCTCTTGATCTCACCTCCCAAGCACATGGCTGGGTGATCAAACAGGCCTTTGATCCTGCTGCTTTTGGCACCTTAAGTTTGAAAGCAGGATAAAGGCTGAAGAGCTACTCCCACGGCTCAAGACCCATTATCGAGTGGGGTTTCAGAAGTCCTGCTTTGCTCTGATGCAGCCTCACAGTCTGACATAATTTGGCAGCCACGACCCCTCTCTCAACATGGGGCTCGAAGTGCCACCGAGGCATTGGCACAATGGTGAAGTAACAAGCAGCCTGTTCTGGGCTGGTCCAGTTGGCCCAAGTACCGCATGGTATTGATGCTTGCAAAGCACAAACTGTCTCTGCTGAATTTCGCTTAGAAATGCTCTCAATTCCGTAGACTATCCTGCGGTAACATACACCAAAATTCAGGGAAAAAAGTTCTTATCGCTCTCTCTTACACACACACACACACCCTTCAATGGATATCCCACAGGCACTGTTGCTGTACAAGAAGATTCAGGTTCCTAAATTCCAAAGAATTCACAGCATCGCCACAACTGTTGGCTCTTAGTGCTTCATTTTGAAGGTCTTAAATGTTAAATTCTGCTATAAATCATCCCCTCTGGCAAACTTCAAACATCAATAGACTTCTCAAAAGCATCTGGTTAAGTTGTGGGTAGACCATAAAGTTTTACTCAAACCACAAAGGCCTATAGGAAAAGGAGAATTGAAAATAAATAAATAAAACCCAACCAACAAAACCCTTAAAATAATGGGTGGCTTTGCCACCTGCATGTAAAATCCTAAGGGGTTGAGCAGGAATACCCAGCACTTCTTGACAAAACATATTCAGGATTGCAGTTGCAGCTTGAAAGTTCACGGTGCCAAGGCCATTTGACAGCTGTGCTTGAGTTATTCAGCTCATTTATTTTTAAACCATACAATTAGTTTCGTGCTCAAGACACCCCCAAAAATCCTCAAAAAATCTGACTGCAAGAAGATATCTTCTGGTCTATTACACATCCTAAGAAACATGTGGGGTGTCTCATGAGGAAATCTGAAAAATACAGAGTTTTTTCCTCACTACGGAGCTTCCCACTTGAATTCAGCCCTCCAGACAACAATTTTCCCTTTCACACTTCCAAACACCTTCCAGGTTCTCCAAGGAATGCCAAGTTCAATCTTTGAACTGCTGAAAAGTCATTAAGATCAGGGCAGACATGGTATTTCCTTTCTTGATTCTGTGAAGAAAAATATAGAACCTTGAGGATTTTAATATTTCTAACAAAAAAGTGGAACACCTGCCTTCCACAGCCACAGAGTTATACCACCCCTCTTTCCATGATGGTCAACCAGGACTTTTGTGAACAGTATCACAGCCAGAAGACCATTGGATCATTTCTCTTGTTTTCTTTTCCAGATTCTGCTTTCTCAAGTTGTAATACCACCGAGTACCACACTATTTCTGGTGTGGACCTTATGGTTTTTGTTTGTGGGGATTTTTAAAATGAAGGCTCAAGGCCTAGAGGAATGCCAACAGTTTTGCTAAAGCAGTTTTTACTGTAAGTACAATTTGCAGAACGTTGACTTCATTCTACGACCACTCGCTAATTAGAGTGAAATATGAAACAAAATGTTACATTCTCACCTGAGGCTGGTGGGATGTAAATATGTTATATAGAAGGATATACAGGCACGATTTAATACCTAAGTCTGTGTATTACACAATTAGATCTAGGGGTCTAAGTCTTCAGTTAGGGAAGTGTAAGATATCATTTAACAGATCTCCCTGACACCACAGTCGGGAATTACTCCAAAACACTGAATACAGCACATTGCTTTGGACCAGGACAGTAGACTGAAGATTCGCAAAACAAACACACCAAAGCATACTTAAGTCCTGTAGCAGTCACACACTATTATATACACAGAAAAAGGAGCTCCAAAAGCTGCTCTTGACAAAAGCAACTTTGTTGCCTGCATTTGTAGGGCTGCTCATATTTGTTGAAGTTTGATTATTGTGCATTTTATTTTTAAGCTCCAACATCCTAAATTGATGATTTGTTTTCAAACCACTGAGATGAGTTAAATTCTGCTCTACTTATGCTCCCTCCATCCTCCCTACACCTGAGAAAAATCAATGCAGTCCTTTAAATTTATTTTATAATTTCTGATTAATCATAAGCTAAATGTTACTATTTGCAAAAGATCAAGCAGATCTCAGAGTTATGTTTCAGACTACAGCAAGTGCTTGTTCTTTACAAGAGCATCCCAGCAAACAGTTTATGAGGTATTCCTGCTAGTTATAAGTCTACAGGGGCTTCTTCTAAATATTAATATCTAATTTTTCTTAAACATTTAGGAAAAACAAAATCTTTAAATATTAGGCAAAATGCGGAAACTTCACCTCAAAAGATAATTCAATCAGGCTTGCTACTACGCAATCGATTTGCAGTATCTCTGTAACTATGCAGCTGCAAGCATATAAGCCCTTACCAAAACAAAGGCAGAGATTGGAAAACTAAAAATGGAAGTCTGCTCTGAAATAAAGGGTTATATATACAGGAATTTTTTTCCATCTTGATTCTGAGTTTTATCCCATAGAGAAAGATCAGTCACTTATTCCTTATTTATCACAATCTTGCAGGAACAATATCCCCTGTGGCATATGGGCATATTCTCCAAGCACAAAGAGGAAATGGTCCAGAGAACTTCATTCATTTCAGCATCTTTAGCTGTCCAAAAGTCAGTGTCTAATCTGAACTAGACATCTAGGCTGCCTCAACAGAGAGAGAAGCATCTCCAGACAGTGATTCATCTCACCATAAAACTATTTCAGCTGGGGTTGGGGGGGGGAACAACATGGAGAGGTACCTGGAGAGCATGATCACTCTTCCATGACTAGAAAGGGGCCATCCTGATGAGCGTTCCCAAACACTTAAGGAGCATCATGGAACCACCACTTGTCCACATGGCTCTATGTCACAATACAAGGTGCTTACATCCAAGTGAGATTAAAACTAGGTTGCTGAGGGGCTGACATCATCCCCCAACACAACAGAACACCACACACGGGCTCTATAAAGCCACCCTAAGAGCTCCTGCTACCAGACCACATGGGATTCTACCTATAGGTGGGTTGCTGCTTCCTTGTAAGACAGCTCAGGACTGTTTGTCTAGACCACAATCATCACTGCAATTTCAAACACAGAGGTTACAAAACCTTATTCACAGAGCCTTGTAAAGCAGCAGAGTTCTCTGGTTGCTCAGTTATTTGGCTTTCCATCTGCAGGAGAGCATGAACACCATGGATTGTTGTTGGCTAATAAACAAGCCTCTCACCAGCCTTTAGAGCCATTAAGAACCTGCAGCTGCCAGCACAGCTCTTTCCATCATCCTGCAGCCATCCAGCTGCAAAGAGACCTCCTGTTTAGGATGCTCTCTCCTGGCAAGTTCCTTTCCCACACTACATTCAGTAACCTGTGGCCTGAACTGATAGTTTTTCCTGCAATGAGCTCATTCCATGTAAAGATCAGGATTTCTATTTCTTATCACAAAGAGCAATCAAGCAAATAATTTGACATTCTGATCCATTTAGCAAAAGATACCAAATATCTCCTTCTCCTCCTGAAGCCTTATTACTGAAACTGCTGCTATGATCTGCAACTAGCAAATGCCTGTATCTGCTGGGGAATCACTTACACAAACTGTCTCAAACACAGACAGCAAACAGAAGTGCTCTTAAGGACATTTAAATAAAACCATGATCATTGAGTAAACTTGGCCTCTCAGAAGGAAAGCAATGAAATATAAAGCACAGCTCACAGTTCAAAATTGGCTTAGCTCAATAGCACCTGGAAGGCACTGCCAAACTGAAGATTTCACCTACAGAAGCATTCCACAGCATGGAATTAGTCTTTTACAAGAGCATTTGACAGTTGCTTGATAGTCTGGCCTCTTAAATGCCAAGAATCTCCACCATCTAGGAGGAATTGATGCAACAATAATTCTGACATCCCCTAAGGAGGATGAGATGGGGTTTCAGATGCATTTGAGGTGAAAAATGGGACTTTCAGGAGGTTGCAATGTTGCTATTGCTAAAAGCTTTTTTTTCAGAAATAAGCAGGTGATGTGTTCCACAAGTACAGTTCTCAAATTAAACAAAAACACAGAAAAAGAAACAAACCCCTAATTTTTTTAACATTTACATCATGTTTCCAAGGGTTCTTTGAAGACCAAAGGCAGAAGTCAGATGCACCATTTGAACAGCAAGCTCAGTACAGGCTTCAAAGCTCAGAAAGCCAGAAGTTGCCCAACTGGAAGTTAAATTTGATTTATTCAGCAGCATTGGATTGGGAGGGGCACAGCAGCTTCTCTGTATTTCACAATGGAAACCCTTCTTTATTCATTCTGTCTAATTATATACTGACACTGGAAAATTACATTTTGAGGGCAGTAACTTCTCTAAATAATTGTCACTCAAAGACATTCTGTAATGCTTTGTGATGTCTCCCAAAGCAGCCTATTTGAAGACTGGAGACAGTTTTATGCCAGAACAATTGGTTCATATATGATTGAGGCATTTGTTTTCTACATCTTTGCATTATAAAAGCAGCGCAACACCTGTTGGCCTAAGACATCTCATGTGTGTTTCATTTATCTATTGGATCAGCCACTGAAAACCTGGCCCCAACACTGAGATTATAAAAACTAGCCAGACATAAGAGCATTTGTCTTAGGCTTGATTTGAGTTCACAGAATGTTTTTCTAAGAAACCGGACAAAAGTTGCATTTTAGATCTCAAGAGCTTGGGTTTTATCTTGCAGTTTAACCATCGAACAGAACAAATACAGAGACACTAGACTGCTTGAAGCACTGGGGACTTGCCTTCAAGAGCTGGCCACAGGATGTTCATGATTCACCAGTCAGACAGGAGAAAAGCAGGAGGTTGGGTGGGTCCATCTGAGAGAACATGGGTTTGAGGAATGGACACAGCCTGCCACTGAAGTCTCAAAAACTATTAGTAATACGGCAATTAAATGAATTAACAAAGATATTTCGAGACGTACATGCTAGAGAAACTCTGACCTAGTCAAATTTTCAAGGTTATCCATCACTGGATATTCTGATCTCTGCTCTCAATGGAGGAGTGAATGCAGAGCAAAGACCCTGAAATATCTCCTGCGTGTTTGAATGCTCAGATTTTTCAAGATCTGCCCTTAATATTGGAAAGCATCAGGCAAGAATTTAAAGAGTAGAAGAGTCAATCACTCTCAATCTTTCAAATCAACAAGAGACTTTCAACAGAATTACATCTAATAAGCTTTAGTATGCCTAGTTCTATTTAGTCACTCACTTTAACGTTTCTGTGGTAGCATGCAGTAGATTTTCTGACATTCGCTATTATATATAGCATCTACTCTGTCAAGGCTGCTTTGAAATGTGTTTTCAAAGAAAAGGAGAAGTAAAAATTCTGCACTTACTCTTGCTTGTAATACTATCCTTCTGAGATGCTGATATTCAAGATTTGAAGGTGAAAAAATAATGCATCTGAAAGGTATTGTGGCAAAACAAAAGCACAGCCATTTGAAAGCAAATAAAGATGCAAATAAAAACTTGCCTGTTTTTACTAGTGCTCATTATTCAGATTTAGACTCCTCCAAAAATACTATATATTTGAACACTGCTAGCCTCACTCACAAAGACAAGAGGATTTATTTGTCTATACACACAAAGTTTGGGTATAGGTATACACATACATGTTTTTAGTAAGCCTCAACTTCTTTTAGAGTAAGATTCACAGACCCTAATTATCACCTCAATTTTTTTTTTTAATGGTGCATATAATATTCTTGCCCAAGTTGATATTCTTATCTTTCCCTCATGAAATTATCCTTTAAGTAAAACCTTTTTATCCCCTGCTTCACATCACAATTCTCCTTGGTCCCCGTGACACACAATGATGCTTCAGTAATACTCTGGGCTTGGTGTGATAATATATTGGCACAGGCCCTTGAAAGAATAAACAAAGCAGAGTAAGCATACTTTCTGTTTACTTGCATGGGAAGATTAGCTCAGTACTAGATCTTCTGGCTGTGGTGACTAATTGTGGTTTGTTCATCTGTGCAGATTTGCTAAGGAAGTTCCTGGTAGGCACTACACATTGGAACTGCTTAACACCAGGCAGGAACTGAGATTGTTCCAGTGTGCTGTTTGATCCCATATGATCTCACACAGACCAAACTCTTAGTGACTTCAAATGAAAGTTTACCTTAATTGCATGTTTCTGGCCAGCGCTTGTCCTCAAGCACAATTGTAAAACATGGTAAAAGTGAAGCTGCAAAAGATATAGGCTAAAGATGAAGCCAATTCTATCAACCTCTATTTGGTAATATTTTTCGTTTTCTTTTCTTTTTCTTTTTTGCAGATAACAGTGGTTCCACAAATATGAGACAGAAAGAATAATCAAATCTGCAGACTAAAATATTTTACAGGCCCACACCTTTTTGCAGATAACTTACTGATTCTCATTTCAGCCATTGCTCTCTTTGTATAATATTCCCTGGTTTAATTACTGACAATAGAAAACTTCTGATTACCCTGCATTGGGGGAATCACAGCAAAATGCAGATGCTTAATGGTCAGTTTTCCATTTCTATCCTCTCTCTGAGCATCTGTGCACAATGTTAGTGATTATGAGTTGTACCATTCATTCCCCAGCAGGAGAAATGATGCCAGAAATTCTGCTGTGTGTTTTGCTTGGCAAAAAATAGAAATCCCTCTGGAAAAAGAAAAGGGAATGAAAGCGGGGAAAAAAAAGCAGGTACCCGAGTCTGTTGGATTTTTTTCGGTTTTGTTCAGAACAGGTTTCCAAGTGCAAGGTGAAAACAAGTCCTGCACAGTTCCAACATTATGACAGAACAATAAGAGGATTTAAGTGTGGCCGTACACTGTGATATGGCCTGACTCTCACAAGCTGACAGACATTTCTGGTTAATTTTACTCTTTTCCTCAATCTTCAAAATAATTGAATATTGGAGTAGAAATCAAAGAACATATGTTTTTCCATCAGACTTACAGTTTTGAAAAGATCTGAGGATTCATTTTGAGTTTATGTCAGAGAACTTCAAACAAAGAAATATTTTTGGACTATAGCGCCTAGCAATGAAACTACCTAGCGACAGATAATAGAAAAAATATCTTTTTTTTTAAATCAGAGTAAGGCAGTTATCATGTAACAGGTACTTATGCTACCTTTTATAATAATTGGAAAGACATTTCTGTAAAAACAGCATAGATTTTTTTTTCTGTTTTAGTAGATTTTAAGAGGATTTTGGGGAAAGTAAATTTTCAGAGTCATTATCTGATCATTTATGAATTTACAAGAACCCTCTAATGCCTCCCTAAAACCGATGACCCCTCTTCAATTTAAAAATGTACTAAGATCCCTATGGTGACAGGTGTAGCATACAGCAACAGGCACAAGTCTTCCTTTTTACATATAAAAGAATTTTCAACAGAAGTTAAAGCTCCCTATGTAGAGTGTTCTGATTAAATACCTCACTGGTGAACATTCTTCTTCCAGGCAGCAGCAATTTTAGATTTTCTTGTATTGTATTATCTTTCTTAAAGATTCTGGTATGCTTGTTTTCATGCTTCCGTTCAAACACGTGGCAGCAATGGGACAGCAGGTTTTAAACCTGCACACCCTGACATCCTATGAGTTTGCCGTCATAGGATCGGTGCAGTAAAAAAATGGAACTGTTAAAAATTCTGCTCAATGGAATCCACCTCTGGTGCTATAGAAGGACAGTAAAGTGACCAGGGAGTGCCAGGTCAGCATGGCCAGGCAGGAAACCCCGTGGGTATAAGGGTGCATAGCGAACCGTGGTGCCCTGATTTGTACCTGGACTTAAAGCATTCACACAGGTTCAGAACAGGGCAACTGAAGTGACAGCATAAAGACACAATTGACTTCTGGCCTCCCCACAGGAAAAGCCTGGCCAGCCTCAAGGATAAGAGGACTCAGTGTTTAGTCTTTTTAATTAGCTGTTTTTCCTCAGTACCCTTTTAATTATTTTTACATGGTACCCGCTAGGGAGGCTGCATGGAATTCATTTTTCTTTAGGGAAGAGAGATCTTGGGGCCCCTGGCAGCATCCTTCTTGTTTGCTTTCCCTGAGACTGGTCTCTTTACCAGTAGAATCAGCAGGACCATGGGAGTTAATAAGCAGCTGGCCAGATGGTGCCTGTCCAAAGGTGTTGGCTTTGTAGACAACTGGAACTTCTCTTTGGGAATAAAATCAGTGATACAGGAGAGCCAGCCTGCATTTCAATCAAGTACAAGCAAGCAGACTATTAGTGGAGATAATTACCTTGCCTTTTTTTTTTTCCCTCCTCCTTCCCTCTCCCCCTCCCTTTTCCAAAACCAGTAGATAAAGACCTGGAGAGTGAGAAACAAAGGATTCCCAGGGTTAAAAAGAACATTCTTCCAAACACCATAAGCAGAAAGCTAAGTGTTATTTATTCAGATGCAGAATTCAACAATTACACCCCCACTGCTGAGTTAATGCCTATGAAATAATGAAATGGCATGCAACAATAAAAGCTTTTGATACCAGCAACTTAAAAACAAGTTAAAGGCATATTCTATTGGTTTTTGCTATAATCAGGCCACTCTTGTGGCCATGTGACCATTATCACAAGGTACTTCAAGTGCTGATGATACAGCCCTGGCCATGCCACCAACTGTGCTACTACTGTCTCAACTAACATCACGTTCACATTCCAATGTGGAAAATATTTCAGTGCAGCTCAGGCCTGAAGGAAGGCTCTACCAACATATCAAAACACACAGTCACCGAGCTTAATTGTACATCAGAAAAACATCTACACAGTTACAAAAGAACTTTTCCGCCAGAATATTCAGTAAATAGCATGAGACTCTTGATTTTTTTTTTTCTCCTCAGAGAAATATGAGAATTAAGATAGGAAACAGGAGTCTGAGCTTGTTTTCCTTTTTTGCCACACACACAGCACTACTATGAACTAGTCACTTCTGTAGCCCCTGCTCTACATCTCTGACAGGCAGAATGTATATTATCTCAGTGCGGTACCTTTGGGATACAGACCCTAAGGATCCTCAAAAACTGGTGTTGCCAAGAGGCTCAACAGTGGTGTTCTGATACAGAATCAAAATAAGGACTTGCATGAACTCTCTTTACTCCTTCCTTGAAAGAAGGTGGAACTAATTTGCTCTTCCAGAAAGTTCCCTCTGCCTGTAAACAAATGCTTGCTTTCAGAACGTTTCTTCTTTAGGCAGCACTAGGATCTCTTCCAGCTGTCCCACTGACACCACTCCACAAAAGGTGTGTGAATTTGGGGAGATGACAAGTGAGTTCCCTCAGAGCTGCAGCCATCAAATCTTACAGCGCATAAGCCCCATCTTTCCACCCCGTAGCACAGCCGTATAAGCTTGCTATATTTGTGCTGCTGTTAAGAAAATAAATCAATGAAATAGTAGGAATGTTTGTCCCTCTCAAGTACTGGGAAGAAATAAACTGCTCTTTACTACCTGAAAGAGCTTCTGGAGTTGGAAGCTCCTCTGCAAGAGCAAGTCCTCTGAACACAGACTGTTCTGACAATATTGAGGCCAAAAAAAAAAATGCAATTTGGTCCAAATTCACATTGTTTCCTACTCCATCATGTATTTAAGTTCCCACATGCAGAACCTGACTGCAGTACATGGAACTTTCTAGGAAGAAAAGAAAAGAAAAGGATGAAGAAAAAACAAGGCTCTCTCCTCAAGTATCTTGGTGAGTAGATCCATTGCACAGAAATCCAGATTATTTATAAATCCTAATTTTAAAGGATTAATTTTTTTTCTGCACATTACTAGGCCAATATGAATAGCCTTTTCAGAATCCTTACTGACAAGTGCAAACTGAAAGCTGCTTTGTAGTTCCCATGTTTCTCATGCAAGATTCATACTAGGTAAACAATCAAATTATCAACATTTCATTATGTCCAAAACTGCCACCAGCTAGAATAGACTTACAGAGAATGTTCCTACACTGAATGCAGAAAATATTTTCTGCAGTGTCAAGTAAATCCTCCATTCAGATGACCTATGAATAGCAGCATTTGTGAAAAGCACAAAACCAGAAAAACCACTAGCACGCTTTTCTATGCTTTCATGCCCTGACACTTCTCTCACTATATCACCCTCCTTTCCCATCTGTGTAATGCCAATCACAGTATAAAAATTCAACTGTAGATAGATTCTCAGAGTCCATATAACAGAAGTTTTGCATGACTGCATTCATTTCACAGTTACAGATCTGTGATTTTTCTTCCTCCTTCCCAGCTCTCACAAATGGACATCATATGTTCACTAATGCCATTATCTCCCTTTAAAAATCCCCATACAGATTTATCTGCTGTCTTTCTGTTTGCAACTATATCCCTAAGATAATGGCTTTTAAATAACTAAATTAAAGCACCAAGGGAAAAAAAAATAAATCACACACAGAAAAGTATTAGATAAAAAGACCCTGTAGTAAGATGTATTTATCAGCTCCTCATCACCTGCAGTTCTCTTTTCCTAACACTTGAGTTACTCCCCTACTTAAACAGCAATATGGAGGTAGACCAACAGGCTTGTATCTTCATGCGATTAAGGAAATGTCTCTGCTTTGCTGATACACTCTGCCATAACATACAAATAGCACAACAGGATTAATCTGCCACCTCTGACACCTTGTCCATTGTAGAATCATTGACTCGGACTCATTCAGGTGAGAAGGACACCAAGAAGCCTGTTATCCAACCAATCCCTCAAAAAGGTCAGCTAGAATCAAACCATCTTACTGAGGGTTTTATTCAGAGTCTTGAAATGCTCCAGCAACAGAGGGCCTCCAAGCAATCTATTCCATTTCCTGACTGTTCTCACAGGGAAAGTGATTTTCCTCCATGGTAGTCCATGACCATGGTTCTCACTCACTTCCTACATCTCTGCAGGGATTTGCTCCAAGAGGACTCCCTCCATGCTTTCCCCACAGAGTAAAGATCATCTGAGAAGCCTGCAGTTCAGTGTATTTCACTTTTAACTTTTCCTGGAGATAGTTAAAACATTTGACTTTGTCCAGGAACTGGGGCTCTTCCCCAGTCTCCATGACTATTTAAAGACCACACATTTGTACAGACATGAACCAGCTCTCTCAGCAGAATTGAATGCAGCCTGTTTTGTCCCATTGACTTGCATGGATCAAGTGCCCCCAAATATTCCTTGATGGGGCTCAATGTCCTTCTTGAAGTCTTTCATTAGGAACAGAGGCCTGTGAAACCTCAATAGCGAGGACTGAGGCACAAGAGACACAAGTACCTCAGGCTTACCTGCGCCAATAATTCACACATCCCACTCAGAAACAAGCCCTATCCTTGTCCCAGAACCTGTGGCTAGTCATGCACACTCCATCCTGGTCCCAAAACCTTGTGGCTAATCTTGGTACACTCAGCACACCCTGGCAGTACCACTGATGCTCAGATGGGTATGCAGCAGGAGGTGACAGTCAAAAAGAGAGACAAGCCTCAGCAGACTCTACACACCATCCCAAATCTGAGCACCTGGTAAGCAGCAACTTCAGGTCAGTGTGGTAGATAGGTGCCTCCATCCCACACATGAGAGATTTCTCCAGCAATTATCACCCTCCTCTTTCCCTTTGTGCAGAAACACAGATAAATTTAGCTGGGTCTGACACCTCCCCTGAAGGCCATATTTTCAGGGCACAGCACCTGTTCTGTAACTACAGCATAAGCCTGCTGCAGGTGCAGAATTTCAGGGCTTTGGGAGAGCATTCCAGAATAGTACAGAAGACAAACAACTGATTAAAGGAAAGAACTATTTGTTTTAATACAATTGTTGTTTAAAAGGAACCCAAAACCACAACTTCCTATATGCATATAAAAAACTCAAAGGATAAAAGTATTTGCTCAATTAAAAGACAAAAATATTTGCACAATTCCTACCCAATGAGTGACTCTGCAAGAACAGCAATATAAGATTCCCCCATCTGAAAAAGTTTCAGCAACCTCTCTTCATGTTCCAAGCTTTGTACATCCATTTAGGAAAAGCATTTCCCTCCCTCTTGCACCAAGTCGTACACAGTCAATTGGTTACATCTCAACAACCCCCTTCAAAGTAACACTGATATAATCATTTTGTTTGTAATGAATTTCCATGGGTAAAACAGACTGGAACAAAGCAAACACACTGCAGATAGAAAGCGGGCTTCAACTCCACAGCTCAGTCCACCATGGCTACCTTTAGCATTGAAGCTTTTGCCAGGACAGCAGTGATACCCCACATTACTGCTACGACCATTAACCATGACCAAAATTACATAGAAACAAATGATTAAAAATACACCATTTTATACCAGACCACAGGTATTGGAATTTTACACCAGATCCAGTTATATTATAGACCAGAACTAGTTTCCAGAAATCTAGGAATGAAACTTCACAGAACTATACTTTTACAGCCTTTACCTCATATAATAATAACCACTGCATTATCTCCCAATGATATTGAAGCATTAGTTAAGCTTTCTAACTAGCCATAACAACCAGTGAAAGCCAGATTTCATTGCAAGTTCCTCCATTGGACTGTGGACTTGTTACATGCCCATCTAGATAAGCAGTGGAATTTTAGCTAGCTGTTATCCAAGGTAAAGGTGACATTTTAAGGGCAAAGTAATCACATATAATTGAGCCCTTTTCCCTATGCCCATTCATAGGAACATTTAGTAGGCTAAATGTATTGGGTCTGGCTGAGATGGAGTTAATTCTCCCCAGAGCAACCCTCACAGAGCTGTGCTTTGCATTGGTCACTGGAAAGGTGCTGCTAACACTCCTGTGTTTTGGCTCTGCTGAGCAGGGTTGGCACAGCACCAATGCTGTCTCTCCAAAAATTGCCAGTAAGCTGGAGGTGGGAGACACCTTGGGCAGAAACACAGCCAGGACAGCTGACCCAAATTGACCAAAGGGATATTCTACACCATATGAAGTCAGCGCAGATATAAAAGCTAAATTAAAATTAAAAGGGGAGGAAATGGCAGGGGAGTATTTGTTATTTACAGCACTTTCCTTCCAGAGCAACTGCTTCCAGGGAAGTGACAGGACATCACTTGCTAATGGGAAGTAGAGAATTAAATATTTTGGTTTGGTTTTTTTGTTGGATTTTTATTGGTGTGTTGTTATTTTTTTTTATATTTTGGGGGGGGTGGAGTTGTGTTTGTTTGTTGTTGTGGGTTGTTTTGTTTATTTTACCTTTTATTGCACATGCACAACCTTCACTTTTTCTTCATTAAACTGCCTTTACCTTGACCTATGAGGGTTCATCCTATTTTCTCCCCGCTGTTCTGCTGTGAAGGGGAGTGATGGAGCAGCTTGGCAGGTACCTGGTGTCAAGCCAAGGTTAACCCACTGCACAACATAAACTTAGACAGCATCACTTCAGTACTTCTGTGGTCTGCTTATACAGCTAAAATTGCATAGGCCCAAGGCAATCTGAAATGGCCAGAGCAAACCAGCAGAATGGTCCAAAAGGTCAAAGGTCTGGTCTGAAACTGGAGGCCACATAAGACAACCACTGGTATGGCATTTTCAGCTAATGCATAGACTAGAAGGATTCTGTTTATCTGTTTGTATATCAGTTTCAACCCGTACAGGAATATCAATTACTTTTCAAGGATAGCCCTCACCTTGTTATTTCAAAAGTGAGGAGTGATAACAGCATATGTTGATTTTCTTATCTTTCTCACAAAAAGTCACAATTTAAAATAAACACTAACCTTGCATCTCACAGAGAAAAGGACATTGATTCACTAGAATTTTTAAAGGTGTGAAATTCAATTTAATAATAACAACAGGTATATTAAATAACAAAGCTTTAGAAAATGTATGTAATTAGGTGAGAACATGGTCATTTAAGCAGATATTTCTATTGAATCTTTGCTAGACTCCATGCTTGTCACCAAATTAGATGTTGTCCCATGGTATGCATTATAAATGAGGCAATTCATTTCATGAGGTTTATAACCAGTGACTGGAATTATAATCAACAATATATATTAGTGCCTTCTAATATCTACAATATTTTGGAGCTTATTATGGGTTCACGCTAGTTGCATGTGACAGTAACTCCCCTGCCTTTGTACATACTCCTGATTCATGCTGGGGTAAACAAGAACAAAGTCTTCAAATTTATATGAAATATTTTGGTGCTTAAATATGCTGTTAAGGTACACAGTATTGTCAGACCGTTTGCATACTACAAGGCATTTGCCAAAAACCAGAAAAGTGTGATTATTTTGTTTTTAAATGGCTATCATCATTTACAAACTGCAATCCTATTTGCATAAAGCTGAAGGTCATTTACTCCCTTAGCCCCCAGAAACAGCAGAGGAATGAGACTATTCTTTTTTTCCTCTTTGAAGCTACATGCTGCAATACATGCAGCAATCCTGGCTCTCTTCTGCAACTTTGATTTAAAAATATAATAAAATACATCTTTTCCTACACCTATCACTGAATCATACCCAGAAGTTTTTCCAATTCTCTCAGCAGGAAATGCCCTCACCTCCAACAGCTGTAATCATTTTAAATGCATCACAGTAATCCTATCCCTAGGTATCTGCTGAAATTTTCTACCATGCATATCAGATGCATTCTCTATTCACATGTCAAAGAAATAGTAAAATTATACCTTAAGTGCCACAAAAACAACAAAAAAGAAGTTTTGCAAAGTCAGGATCCCTATAAAAATTTGGTGGGAGTGGGAAGAGTTTTATGTGCAACACATTTGGATGTTGGGTGGCACCTAAAGTTACAGAAAAGCAGGCATTCCCAGTGACAGGAAATACCGGACTCCAGGACAAGCGAGACTAAAATATGGAAGCATTAGCCTCTACACAATAGAGAAACTCAGTCATATTGCCCAGGGAAGACTTCCTGCACTCCAGAACCTCAATGAAATTAAGTATTGCTAGTTTTTCTTCTCCTCCTTAAATATCTGCTACTATATTAAGTGATACCCTCAGTTTTCTTGATCAGGTACATAGGCATGCTGTATCTACAGCTTTCAATCAGGCCCATTAGGCATACTGTCCTGACCTTGGAAACTCTTCCCAGGTCTGCCATTCCTTAAATCCAGCCTCTGAGATCCCCAAGATCCCTTCTATAGAGACAAGGCCAAACCCACACGAAACCCAATCTCATCTGGTTCCTGGCATGAGAGCATAAAGCATGGAAATTCTAGTTGAGCTATCCAATTCAATAGCTCTGCAAAATTTGCCATTCCCAAGAGAGCCTGCTTCGCAGGTCTGCTGCACAGCGACACAATCTGAAATCCTGACAAGCAGAGTGCCACAAGACCGATGATGCAAGGCTTTCAAGATACGCAGCTCAAAGGCAGAACTAAGAAGCAGACAATTCTGACCTTAACACCACGAGAGTTCATGTCAATCCTATCTCAGATCCTGCTGAACGGAAATCCCACTGCTCTAAAAATGTTGCAAAGAAAACATTCCAGGCTTAAGAAGGTGACATTCTTCTGAACACATCCAGTTTCTTCTGTTTATCTCTAAATATTTGTCCACACTCAGCGGCATCTTGCCTCAGCGTGTCATTTTCTGCACATTGATCCATTACACTGATTGGAAAGGAGACAGAAATAAACTTTTGCTAACAAGAAAGTTTTCCAACAAATAAACAAGAATTGAGCTGAGCTTCAAATGTTCTGCTCAACTAGGTTCCAGCCAATGCTTTCAGGTATGAGACTGGCTATTTCACACAGCTGTGAAACAAGAGCAACATTCAACAGTTACTTGGGGATTATAAGAAATCCAGCGTGCTTCAACCATTAATCATATTCTTAATAAGATCCTCAACACAACATGTTATTGTGAAAGCTGGAAGCATAGGGAACATTCTAACCGCTGAAGAATATTTTGATGATGGCATATAATAATTGTTTTACAGCTATGTAAAGTATAGCAGAACCACATAAACTCAAAGGGAGCTGATTTCTACTATTGCAAGTAATTATATTGCCTAGGCCACTGAAATATCTTGTTGAAATACTTAGCTAGAAAAACACATTGATTTGGTTTCTCATTACAATAAGCATAAATCTAGAGTATTGGCACTGAAACCAGAGTTCCTGCACACCACTGCCAAAGCAGCACAAGTGTACCACTATCCTACCAAAATTCTTTAACTTCTCCTGTCTTGAAAGCTACAGTTGAAAAATAAAAATAAACCACACCATAGTCACACAGTAGAAATCTACAACGATGTCAACATTTTATACTGAGAATCTGAAGTGCAAAATTTACTCAGCATGAAGGCAAAGGCAGAAAAACCTGTACTATACAGGAGGAGATACACAAGACAGACAGAAGACTCAGCACATCCATTTCATATGTGGTATCTGGGGTGTAGAAAGAATAAACATTTCGGGGGAGTTTTTTGTTGGTTTTGGGGTTTTTTTTGGTTTTTTTTTTAAGCTTTGCAGCAAGTCCATGATCAGTCTGAAACAGGATTAATATAATAACACTGAAACTTCATACTTAAAATAAACATGCAAGGTCAGTTGATCAGGAAAACACAGACATGTTAAGCCATGAGCCAAGAAAAACACTCTTTCTTTCAAGACAGAGATTTTGGAGGAAAGAGGAAAAAAAATATGAGTTAGTGCATAGCCATTGTAAAAAGTGAACAGCAACACAAAAACATTAATATCTTGGCCTTAAAGAGATTTTTACGGTATGGTCACTGGCATTCAGCAAAAGGGAAAAAAAAAACATATCACTGTAGAGTCATAAATAAATTGCTGAGACATCAACAGAGGTGAAGGCCTTTTTGAAGAATACAAAAAAGGCCATATAGACTTGTCACATCAAATGAGGGAAGGTTAGTTTCCTAGAACATGAACTAATAAAGGATAAATTAAGAAAAGGCATGAGGTAGTCTTTCGCATGACTTTCCAACTTGGACAGGGATGCCAAAGGACTTAGAGAAAAGGAGTTTAATTCTTTGTACACCACTATGTTTGGACAACTCTGATGTCTCCTTGTTTGCTTTGTCCTTGAAGCCATCCACCTCCGACTTGTATTATTTACCCTTACCCACACTGACATGTCAGCTGGGTTCTCAGAGCAATTTAACTGGTATGTCCTCAACCAACCACTCATGCTCAAAAGGACACTACTGTTCCCCAAGTTCCTCAGCTATTCCCTATGCACAAACACTGCTATTCACTTACAACGTTTCTATGTGGCTTCTGCTGCACTGTGCTTGATTCTCCACTACAGATTTCCAGGAAGCAATCTCACAGCTGAGCAATCATGACTCCCAGTGCAATAAAGTGCCCCACTTGGCTTCCTTCAACAGATAGTGCCTTCTCTACAGCATCTAGAGAACAAGCAAGGATGTTATTTATATGAAACATGCACAGAGGAATGGACCACCAATGCACAACCTAGAGCCTGTATTTTTATTCTCTGTCCCTTAAAACAGAAACAAGCAGGAAAGCATTTGAAACATGAAAAGCAGCAGATTTTATATCATGTGCAGAAGTCACAGAAATGCAGACATTTTGCCTTACACAGCAAACCAGTTTGTGGTAAAAGAGCTACAGAGTAAGTCTCAAAGTGTAGACCTGAAGCAGGTTTGCTGGCTTCAGTACTCATAGACCCTATAAACTATTCTATTCTTGATACCTGGAATTGAAAATATAAGCCACTGTAAGACTTACAGCCATAAGAACACAGTATAGGAGAAGGGACTGGTGTTCTGGCAGAGGTAACTGGTATGAAACTTCAAAATTAGTAAGGAAGTCCAAATCATCCCATACAGTAAAAGAGCATTCAGAAGCCTCTCATAAGCACGGTGAACTACTTTTGACTGTACAAGATAAGAGCTTGTCTTTAAACTTCTTTTCCACAACATCTTTTTCTTCTGAAATTCCTTTCAATATACTCTTGGACTGGTTAAGAATCCTCCCCAAGTCCTGGATGCAGAGAATTAATACAGAAGACTTTCTCTTCAGCTGTTATTAATCAGGAAGAATATAAGGACCCAAGTTAGGTTTTCAACTTTCCCATGGAATAGGAATCTCTATCAGCCTGTATCTATTTCAGGAGGATGATTCTGCAAATAAGCCTGTGAATGCCTATCTTCACTCAGCTGAACAGCAACAGTGAAGTCCTGCAACACCTGAAGGTATGTCTTTCTAAACCGGGAAGGGGAAATAGGCTTACTGCAGTCACCATATATATTTGCCTTAAGTCTTTTGAATAAAAGACAAGGCTGTATTGGGACATGGCTTCCATGACTGCATTCAAAGAACTACTTCTTTGATCCAAGTCTGTCCTGTACAGTTACCACTACTTGCATATCCAAGTTCCTGGTAATACCTGGAAACAGCACAGATTCCTTCCCTGTGTCAGACTCAGATGAGTTTTTCGAGGTGGTGAAAGTCAGCAGCATTCTTCATCAGTTTCCCAGTCTCTGCAAAGGGGATCTTATTTTGTTTTCTACAGCACCAGGAAAGGATATAACACAAAACTGTACTTCTCCAGCTGGAGTGTCCTGTGCTCTCCTGCTTTCAAACATTTAGGTCACTTGTGTCTCAGTATTTGCATAGACCCAGAAGAAGAGAGCTGCTGATTCTGTAAGCCCATACACAGGGCGCAGAGTTCAGCAGCAGCTGTAGGGCAAAATCATACACTTTTAAATCAAGGCCAAACACTAATCCTGTTCTCACTATGGTCAAAAAAAGGAAAGACATATTCATTGATTCCACAGTGCTGTTGCCAGATTATACCCTTTCATTCCATTATCTGCCTCCTGTCCCCAAAAGTCTATCAATCACATTTGATAGTATCTCCACAAAATTGTAAGGGCTGCAGAGACCTTTCTAGGGATTTTCAGATAGACATCTGCAATGAACACAGACAATCATCTCCCCCGAAGTTAGGCCAACTGAGCTCTCCCATATGACCCAGGTTATTGCTACCATGAGAAGAAGGGCTAAGGCCTGTAAAAGAGACTTCAGGATTTTATTGGTTTCCAAAAACACTCTCGGGAATCTTGTCATAGCTTCATATTTTATTACCACAATCTTAATTTGGAATAACTAAGCGCAATAGCACAACTACAAAATCTCTGCATTCTAAATACCATGCTAACAATTGGCCTCCCTTAAAAGATTAACTTTCTAGAAATATCCAGCATAACACAAAATTGTATGCATTTCAAAACCTAAGGAAACCCCAAATTCATTATAATAAGACACATATTCCAATGGTTGTCATCTAACATCTAAATGTATTTGTAATACTCGGCTTTTTTGCAGAATTATGATGTGATTCATGCGTTAAAAACTACCAAACAGAATATTTTTTTTGAAACACAGTAAAATAAAATCTAACAGCTTCAAAACTGGAAGAACGATGGGTCCTTCCCTTAAAAATTCCTGTTGTTGTAACAGAAAAGTACTACGTTATTAAAAAACAAATTTGGATTTTACAAATCAATATTTTGTAAAGTTTATTACTTACTTTCTTTTCCATGTAATTAGATGCTGGAGTTTCTAAAACAGCCCTTATTCTGCTGCTGTAGTAGTGAGGATTCCCACCTGCACATAAAGGTCTGAACTCTGCAGTTTTCACACAGCTACTGGTGAGATAAACCCACAGCTGACTAGAACTTCTGCTGCAGTAAGAAAAAGCACCATCTACCCCAGGAGGTAACAGAAGTTAAATCAGAATTCATTTAAGGACACAACAGAGAGGGGAATCACAAAGGTGCTTAAAACATTGGTTTGCCCTTCACCGTGTTTGGCAAACGGCATTGCAGATGTTTTTAATGAGGATTGATGACCAGCTGGGGTTAATGGCCCTCAGCTGCACCTCAGGCCATTAACTCCTCCCTATCAGTTATTAATCCCCAGGAAATACCCTGTACCGCTCTCCTTATTGCTTAATCTTAAGTAGCAAGAGATGATCAACCAGTCAAGATCCTGGTGTGGTGTGAGTACTTCTGTTCCTGCCTCTCCACACAGCTTATCTTGTGCTTTAGAACAAACTATTTAGATGTTGCCACACTAAGGTCACAAAAGGATGAAGAAACACATGTGACAGTGAGAAAATAAACATTTTATCTGCTGACTAAATTTCACATTTCTTCTTTAGAATAAACATAATATTTATAGCTTGTATACTTTGTGAAATTACACAAATCTGTTTGCAATCCCACTGCTATTAGACTACTGGGGGCTCTTTTCTTTGCAGCTCTAGAGCATATGATGGGGCCAGTGCTCTTATTACTGCTGATTTTAAAGCAAGAAAGTAACAAGCAGATGTTATTAAATTATAGCCGGAGAAGAAAAAGCCCCATGGTCAGATCAAGACACTGCACCCCAGAGGCCTGTGGAAGTACAGAATCACAGGGCTGGAACACTGTGCTTTCCTTTAGAAAATGCACAGCTCAAAGGAAAGTCAGTCCATCCCTACCCCTGCTTTTCCCCACCCATTGAAACAGTGGTTTGGCCTGGTCTCAAACCCATGCTAGCAGAGGATAATCAGAAAGTTTGTGCTTGGAGCTAATATAAAAGAAGAACGCAAGCTTTATGTTTTAATTCTGTTGCAGAGAAAAACTGTAGTGCAAATGGATTTAATTGAAAAAGAGAAGTAGAATTTGTATCATATGACATCACATGGACAAAAATTACTTAGTCTTTCTTTACTCTTTGCACTCCAGACTTGAACTTTCTGAGAACGTGGCTATGAATCAGGACATATATAATTAACATCCTTTAATTCATACCTGATGTGTTCCCCCACTGCGAAAACCAGCACCCAAATATCCTAATGAGTGATCTGAAGATCATCTATCTTGACTGCATCTTCAGTGAGAAACCTTACATGCTCTCACAGTGTCATTTTGTATCAACCTCACAGAAACAGAAAAAAATTTACTTTTCCATTTCATTCTTTCCCTTTCTAGTTTATTCGGACTGCCCGTATTGGGAGTCTTTTGGGGCACTAACATTTTTTAAATAGACCAGCAAATTATGTTCTCATGTCTGAGAAAACTCTTACAGGTAAAAAGAAATTGTGACATTCATCCTGAAACTGAAAAGATCATTATCAATAAATGCTTAAAAACATTTAGGAAACAGACCTCAAACCCCAAAGGCTACAAGCTGTTGATTACTATTATGCTCTTTAAAGGGAGTAAGATAACATTGAGCTTCAGATCAAACTACAGAACTTTCTACGTCACTTTTACCAATGATCCATGGTGACATAAATCAATTACATATCTTATTTGTATACAGATCATAAATTAAATGGATGTTCCACTATCCGACTTAAATGTACAAACATACACAAATTTTTGTGCTCCTTCTAACAATGTCATATTCTTCATAGTTACAGGCAGGACACATTTTGAACATTCAGTAGAGTAACACTCATTTAGAGAGTTAGATCTCAAAATCAACTTTTGTTCAATAAAAGTTCTCCCAAGGCTTGGGTGCTGTCAAAATTAACAGAAGAATTAAAAAAAAAAAAAAAAAAAAAAAAAAAAGGCTTTTCAAAGAGGTAGTTTATCAAATTCCAGAACAGCTTGTTTAGGTCCTTATATCACCTCAGCTGTAACTTTTTCATCAACTTCAGTAGGCTCCAAGTTATCAGGCTCCAAGTTGGAATGGAAGTTGATGATAAAAGTAGGAGTATACTGACTGATGCCAACAGGCTTTGAATCAATCCATTGTCATGAAAACTGTTTACAATGTAGGAATAAGTAATCCATGCTGTGCTATATAAACTACCTCTCTGCTGAGGATAATTAAGCTAGTGTAGCCTACTGACTCACTGTGTTTATCATTTGCACAGCCAACTGATGTACTGCTGAATATTTTCTAAAACAAATCTTTAAATATTTTTAAAATTGAAAATCCAAAGATTTTCGTGGGGTTTATTAAAAAAAAAAATACAATAAAAGCTCTCTTCCTCCTACATTAGTTTCTTTTAACCTAAGAGCCAAGCTAATCCTGATGAAACATCTTTATATCAACTGCCCATGTTTTTCAGAATGTTTTTCCCTAATTAAATTAATCAGATATATCATAGTCACATTTATTAAATTTTGTTAATTATTAGGTACATTCTCACACAAGGAAAAATTTAAATATTTGTTTAATGTCATATCTGTATACAGTAGATAACAAAATTATATTCATTAAAGTCACTGATTTAATTCCTATGCCTGGAAGTAGGTGAGGGAACTATGAATACATATGTCAGTTCACTTTAATACTAAAAACACATACTGTAAGCAGCAAAAAGTGTACATTTTTAAAGATCACTTGTGAAATGTGCTGGACTTACAATATCAGATTCTGAACCCTTCTGTTCCTAAAAATTATTTAGAGAATATAAGGAAGTATGGTGCACAATTTTCTAAGAGGCAATTGTGCTTGCCTCTTAGAATGGGAATTAAATAAGTAGTTATATCCATCTTAAGCTTTTTGCACTATTTTTTTTGTAAAATACATACTTAAACTCAACTAATCGCCAGAATGGGCTTCCGCAGAGACTAATGACTAAAATTTCTTGGTTTACATTGTGGAACAGTGGTACACAATGCTCTCTCCTGTCCTTAAAGGGTGTAAGTACATTATTAAAATAGTACTACAGAGTAACTACTATAATATAAAGAAGTTTGTTTTCATGTCATTGTAATGATAATTCACACTCATGAGCTAATTGTTCATGTAGTTTTCTATCAAACATATAATAAGGAAACACTGGATATGGTCCTTCGTAGAAACATCTGTTGAAGGGATTTTGGTCACTGGTATTCTTAGTTTACCAACCAGCCAAACTAGGAGTTCAAGTTAGCAGTTGAATGCTAAGACAGAGAATAAGGTCTAGAAAATAAGTCTGCCGGTAGTTCATGGGAGAAGACAGACACAGAGGCAGTTCAGCCCACTGAAGATCTTTGAACAATGGTCTGTGTACCTGGGAATGATTCCTAACTGCCTGTTTCAGAGGCTGCCTTATCTCACATTCCAACTCTGTATCGGTCACAATCAGGCACATATGATCTATTCTCCCATTCTGCCCTGACTACTGCAAGAAAGAAACCTGATCTTGGTCCTAGGAGGCACCACAACATGCTCCAACTAGACCTCTGATTCAGACAAATCAATCTTATGGCTTGGACACATACCCCACCACATGCTCACAGGTCAGTTAAACTCAGCCTTTGTCCTTGGAAATATGGTCTACAGATAGCATGCACCTAAACTGGATCCCCTGGGTAAATGCTTGCAACTGGTTGGGGTGAATCTCGTCTTTATAGGTATGTCACACCTGAAGGATGGGATGTCATCCAGAGGGATCCAGACAAGCTCAAGAAATGGGTGCACAGGAGTCTCAAGAAATTTAACAAGATCAAGCGGAAGGTGCCACACATGGGTCAGGGCTACCCCCCTTATCAATACAGGCTGGGGGATGAATGGATTGAGGGCAGCTCTGCCAAGAAGGACTTGGGGGTGCTGGGCCATGAAAGGCCAGACTTGACCAGCAATGAGCTCTCAGACTAGAAAGACATATGCATCCTGAGCTGCACCCAGAGCAGCCTGGCCAGCAGGGAGAGGGAGGACATTCTGCCCCTCTGATCTGGTGAGACCCCACTTGGAGTGCTGCATCCAGCTCTGGTGCTCCCAGGAACAACAGAAATCCATTGGAGCGAGTCCAGAGGAGGCCACCAAGATGATCACAGGTATGGAGCTTCCCTCCTATGAGGAAAGGCTGAGAGGATCAGGTTTGTTCAGCCCAGAAAAGAGAAGGCCTTGGTGTGACCAAATTGTGGCCTTCCAGTACCTGGAGGGAGCCTACAGGAAAGATGGAGAGGGACTTTTTACAAGCGCATGTGGTGACAGAAAAATGGGGAATTGATTCAAACTGAAAGAGAGTAAGTTTAGATTAGATATTAGGAAAAAAATCTTTACTGTGAGGGAATGAGGCACTAGAATAAGTTGCCCAGGGGAGTCATGGATGTCCCATCCCCGACAATGTTCAAGGCCAGGTTGGATGGGGCTCTGAGCAACCTGGTCCAGTGCAAGGTGTCCCTGACCATGGCAGGGGGATTGCAACTAGATGATCCTTAAGATCCCTTCCAACCAAAACCATTCTATGATTCTACTAATACCATTGTTTACTAGGAATAAAGATAAGGACATATTCATCTCTAATTCTCTGAAATACAAATCTTAAATTTGGTATTGCCTAATATTTTTTATCAATCTACAGATAGTGACAGAACAAAATGCAACAATAATGTAAAGCAGCACCATAAACAAGATCTATTTTCCACTACAAAATTCGCCTGCATTTTTAACACTACAAATACAGACCTATATTCTATCCTTCAGAACCCAGCTTGCATTTTGAACATAAATTTGCTTCGTCTTACTCATGGGGAGAAGGAAGAAATCTAATCAAATTCTACTGAGTGTTTTCTCTGCTATAATTTAGTGGTAAAACTGGCAGCCTGCCTAACCATGTCAAAAAAAGATACATTTGAAATGCTGTAACTATAAAATAACAAGGAAGCTTTTAGCCACATTCATGTAGTGGAGAGTATGAAAATGTTTACTTGTAATGTTGTTAGCATATGAAAAGATTAATCTAACAGGAAAATACATTTTAAAGTTGTGAAATTGTCTTGCTTGGTGTATAAATATTTTATGTAAATAAAAGCGGATTTGAGATTCATATAACATTTATATATTTTTAAAACTAAAGGCATAGCGACCGACTCTGCAAGGCATTTTTCAGCAATCCCCTCACTCTGCTATCTCCACTAACGCCTTTATTTGTTTACATTAGCTTTTCCCCTAATGAAGATGGCGCCGGTGGTTCTGTCTGGCTGAGCTGCTGACAGGACACCATCAACTTCCAGGGAAGGCATCACGGAGGGGGAACAGTCTGGTTTTCAGCTCAGTGATTCTCATTGCAGGCTACAGTGAAAGAAAATTGATGCCAAAGACATGAACAAGGAAAGGTGACTTTTCCTCAAGATTGCGACTTGAAAACTCTGAGAAAATTGGGGTGACATATAGGGATGCTGATCTAAGTGCTTCAAACGTCTGAGCTCATTTCTTCAGGCTGGGGGGGGCGGGTGGGGTGGTGGGCGTTGCCACTTTTTTCGTCAAGTCCCCGGAACACAAAAGTCATTTTATGTTGTTGAAGAAATGGAGACAGCTTCTCAATTGCATGACAGAGAAGGTTAAAGGGGCCTAAATACAAATGAAAAAACAGACATTCTTTTTGTAGTTTTGAGTCAACAAAATCAGAGCTTATTTTTTATTAATTTTTGTTATTTGGAACAATTTAAAAAGTGTCCTCCATTCAAGAAACAGAACAGAATGGCCTAGCAGACTAATGGCCAGCTAACCATACCAAGTAATTTTCATAAGGCAGTTGCTGTCCCAACCATCACTCCTACAATCTAAGTGTGGGATTACTTTGTGGAAGAATCACCACTTTCTACCGAATTTCAAACTTTTTTCAAAAGTTATGGCAGCCAATAAATGTCTGAGTCAAGACTCAAAGCAATGACCAACTATTTTACTGCTTTAGAGATTCAAATTCACAATTTCCAGAGAACAGAAATGTGTCCATCAAAGAATCTAAAAAATGACACATTTTCTTTGTAAGCCAGAGAGCATTAAAAACCAATTTAAGAATGAAATAGTCTCTATCTGGTTATTGGGGAATGCAATGACTTACTGCCTACCAAATCATAATTATGGCATTAGATTTTTTTTTTAATAATGGTTGTTAAAAAAGTAAAACTGTCATGATCCATTTAGTGGTTTGATAAAGTTAAAAAACACTCATTCTAATTTAGGATTATAGTACAAATTATTTTTCTATTGTTAAATCTAAATAAAAATGAAAGTCATAAATACAGTGACGTTTATACAGTGATAAATATACTGATGTCTGTGGATTTGTGTCACAAACTTAATCAAATCAAAGGCATTAAATTCAGATCTAAATATAATTTCCTGGATGGGAGCATAGCCAAGTTTACATGATGCGACTTTGTGGATCATTCTGCTTGTGAAATTTTGGGGCCAGGGTGAGGAACGGTGGATCGATGCCAATATACAAGAAGAACAGGATGATTCAAGCACTTTGACACACCTCATCTTGGACCAGCAGCTTCACCTCTCTCCTAACTCACAACCAGAAATATTCTGCACCAGGCTCTCAGCTGTTTTTTTCAAAAGGTATTTATGTGAGCCAGTATTGAACTCCAAGGGATTTCTTCTGAAATGAAAATTTACTCTTAAGCAGTAAAAAAGCATGGATTTCAGTTGGGATAGAGAAGCTGTATCCTGAGAATGATCCAGCAAATAGCACCACATAAAAAACATAAAAATCTCTTGAAAATTCCTACAAAAATTTTACCAAAAGGTGCATTGTACACAGAACTGTTCCTCATGGGGTGGATCTTAACACTTGAAGCAGCAAGCGACAAACAGCAATGATTTCATCCATGACACATAGTCTGAAAGCAGGGGGGAAGACAACCACCCGAACAAATAACCCAATTCCCAAGTACAGATCTGCATCACTCAAATGAAAGACTGTTTTGTTATTAATCAGAATAAGAGAATCAACAATTAAGTAATATCTTTTTTTTAAATATCAAATGCATTCAAGCAGTAGTAATTTATTTTTGTGTCATTATTTCTCTTGAAATTATGCAAAATAACATTTCTAAATGCTGGTTTTCTAAAAACATAACCATTAGGATAGTTGTTACATATTTAATTTCATGCTCCATTCAGCATAAAGCAGTTGAGAGACTGCCAGCCAGAGCAAATTAAGTAACCAGTTAGATAATTTCCTGCTTAATTGAAAGCAGGTAGTTTTTAAAAGTAATAATTGATTTTGTTTCTAATAAGCGTGTAGCTATTTCTTCCTTTTTCTATTCCTGTTATTAAAGGAGATTGCACTAAACCTTTGTACAGTGTTAATGACAGGCATGGGAGGAAAAAAAGTGGAGAACACTGTTTATTTAGTATTTTAGATGCTAATTGCAGCAAAAGTAACTGCAGAATGGCACCCCAGTATTGGTCCTGTACTTCAAGATCATTACTTCAAAATCTAACCCAGGTCAAAAGTTCTCATGTTCACACTCTTCAAGGACAAGTGGTAAGCCAGCAATCTCAGTAAAGTTCAAGGTGAAGAAGCATCAATTATCCTAGCAGACAATAACCAAACTCAGGGAAAAAAAAAAAAAAAAAAAAAAAAAAAAAAAAAAAAAAAAAAAAAAAAAAAAAAAAAAAAAAAAATTCGTACTACTATTTTCCTTTCCTTTACTTTTAGGAATGGTCACTCCAAAAGAAAGCTGTGATGCCTAAAGACAATAGCTAAAGAAATCTTTCACTGACACTGTTATTTGGTGTGGTAGAAAAGGATTTAATTCTCTACAACTGTTCAAAACGGACCTGTCACAAGCAGTTATTCACTTGAAAATTTTTATTTAAAAACAAAAGAATAATTGTTCTATTAAAATGTTTGAACAAAATATTACATTTTCTGATCGAAAGAAAAAATTAAGATGATTGTGTCCATATTTTTAAATTCTCTTCTTTGAAAATTCACAAAAGGAAAAGCACATTCTACATTTGCAGAAAGTATTCCTGCAATCTTTGTATTACAATCCAATGTTTTGACAAGTTGCTATAAGAAATAGTCAAATTCCAGTGTGACTCATTTTAGACTCTATCCTCATAACTGTTGAGCACCTGACTGCTTCTCTTCCACCGCTGCATATATATAAGTAATAATTCCCTGAACTGAGTGACAGAAAACAACCTGGAGTCTAAAATCAGAAATATATCTGTATAAAACATATTTTATCTGTATTAAAATCTGAAGCGATAGCGTCATATACACATACACACGCAGTAGATTTATAACTACTAGAAAATACCGAGATGATTCTCTCAATGAAAAATCACTGCTGATTCCAGGTTGGCAGGCATTTCCCATATTGCTATTACTGATTAGCACGCTGAGACAATTAAGACCTGCACCAGGCAGAGCAAGCAAAAGTTCTGCAGCCTGTCAGTAGGTTGATCCATACAATACTGAAATTATTTTGTGCAGCTTTAAGTATTTAAATCTGCTGTTTAGCATACAAATTCTTCTTCTGAATTTACAGTCTTACATGCAAAGATTTAAAGAAAAACACTATCCTCACAGAACATAATGCAGAGGCATGCAAGGGTATCATAAGTTTTGGGGTTATCTCCTTTAGTCTCTGCTAAGTACAGTCACTGACATTTGCTAGTATGCCAAATGACAGGGGTTTTTTTGTTTATCCACACTGACAAATCTCTAAAGAAGCTAATAATCTAAACAGCAACACTGCAATACTTTTTCTGAAAGTCATGGCTGCTAGCCCTAATTGCTGAATTCTCATTTTGATTAAAGGTAACCCATACAGTACTTACAGTTTGCTTATTCATATATAACGACACTGAATCATGCCTGTATTCCTGATAACACTCCCCCCTTTTTCACATGGAGTACACATGTACAATTAGAACTCAAACTTCCTTACCTATATGTGTGAACTTCAATCTGTAATGCTGTGGCCTAGAGTGGTCGTAGAGGGAGGTTAATAAGTGCAAAATGGGTATTTTATTCAAATTAAAAAGCACATGCCTAAAGAACATGGTGTCATCATGATCTGATATTGTAAGATAGTC
This sequence comes from Hirundo rustica, assembly GCF_015227805.2. NCBI lineage: Eukaryota > Metazoa > Chordata > Aves > Passeriformes > Hirundinidae > Hirundo > Hirundo rustica. The sequence goes on from NC_053450.1 coordinate 93,041,877, forward strand.
ATTCAATGGCTAAACAGTTCTAAAACTTCCAGAATTTCCCTACTTCAGGTCAGGAGTGCTTCCCATATCTCACCACTTCTGAAGCTAAATGCTGGGTTTCCTACCAACTTATGTTTTCAGTTCTCAAAATAAAAGAAATTAAACACAACACATGCAAAAATACTGCAAAGCCTGACATTAAGTAGTATGTTTCACCGAATTTCATGTTTATTTTACATTGATTTTCAGTTCAGCAACATGATTGGGGATGATTTACAATATCTGTCTTTGATATTTATAGGATTTCATAATCCTCCCTTTGTCTCCTTAGAGATCAAAGAAAATTACATTAAATCTGCAAACTGCTTGCCTGTCCATCACAGACCTCAGGCCAGGATCATTTAGAGATCTAACTTATACAAAAGCTGTGGGAAAGGAAGAAAGAAAAAGAGGAAGAAGTAGAAATATGGTGTGGATATGTGAAAATTGGAGGTAGGAGAGGGGGACATGCTTTACTTTGTGATAACCTAACAAATGCTTCATGAATGCTCCAGTAAAAATCTGGGATATCTAAGTGCACTGGAAAAATTTCTGGTGGACATGCCTCTTCATATACCCCCTACCCTTCCACTCCAAACACCCACCCCAAAAAATCCCAACCAACCAACAAACCAACCAGAACTAAAGATTTCATTCTTTATACTTAATCAAATGACAGACATCTAAATTTGGCTTGAAGTTATTAAGAGTTGCTGTCAAGTGACTTGGTCTTGTTGAACCAATGGACTTAAGGTAGCTGATGCTTAAAAGGAACAAAGATAGAGGATGAATACTTTCAGAATGTGACTGCACATTTACTGTATTATATATACACATGTACAGTGTAAGCATACAGATATGTAACTCACATAAATACACTCTGTTTATGTTTAGATTCTGCAGTCCAAAAAAGTGAAGAGTACTAAATGTGTGTTTTACTCCTGGTATTTTTACCAATCCTTCCACTGTTGAAGAAGAAAATGGATGCTTTGCTATTAGGACAAACTTTAGGGTGCTGAATTGAATAATAACCACAGGACACAACTAAATGAGCTGTAGTTGGTCAAAACCACTAAATAAGCTACTTTCAAAATCACCCCTAATTGACCCCAACTTACATGTTCTCAGTTTTACATTAAATTTGTGCCAAGAGCTCATGGACAATAAATATCATTTTATAAGTAAGTCTAATTTCTGAATTACTTTCTCTAAGTATTTAAGTGCAGCTATTTTCCCCCACGAGCTTTAGAAAGAAAATGAGTCATTAAAGATTGCTAATGCATAACTATAGATTAATATCTAATAAATCATAATTATATGAGTAGGATTTCATATTCAAAACATCATTAGAACAGGTTTATTTATCTAAAATACATGGATGACCATAGTGAAATCTGTTTTTTGGAACAGAGACAATGCTTCATAACCAAAGAAGTAAAAAGGTTTTGGGGAAATTAAGAGAAATATAGTATAAAGTGGTGTCCTTTAGAAGTATATTTAAGTATACGCAGACAAACACAAATTCAAATTTCTCTCATCTGTGCAGTTTCAGATTGCAATTAGTTGGCTCCTAAGAAGGCTGGACTGTAAGAGCAAGAGTTTCCAGACAAAAGCAGATTTCTAAGCTTGCCTTATCTTAATGACCTCAACCAGAACCCTGCCATCTACTGAAATAAAAATTCTGTCAAGTTTTTAGAAAATACAAAGTCACAGCAGCAAGGAAGGATCTTTTCTTTATCAAATAAGGTATTTGAAGAGGGCAGCCTAGCCAATGGAAAGTCTTTAATTGATCAAAATTAGGTAGAACTCTGAGGAAAAGAGTAATTCTCTCTTCTTGCTCCAGTCTTAAGAACAAACTATCTGGGAGAAACATATACAAAAGCTAGATTAAAGGCTGAGATGCCTCTTGTAACACATCATGTTTAATCTTGTCCTCTTCTGAGAGCTCAAAGTTCACATCAGTTGACCCTCAGCATCATCTACATTTTTCTGTCACTCAACCTGGAATCACAGCTGTGATGTCACATCTGATAGGAAGCTAACAAAGTTCTTTGAATTGTTAGATACAGTTTTTAGTTTAACAGCTAGAAAAATCAAACTTACCTTCAGACAGATAAAATCTTCATGAAAATCTGGAGCAAGTTCTACATGAATGTTCTGATTTTACAAGTGACCTGTGTGCAAGGTCATATTTAAGGACAAATCTATTCAAAACAAAGCACTATGGGTAGACCTACATTCACGACTGTTATTAACCTCAAAACATTTGCCATAACCACTTTTCTGAAGTGTCCTCTAGAGGAAAAGAGAAATGGGGAGGTGGGGAGGATGGGAAGGAGAAGGGTCCATTGGAGAAAACATGCACAGCATTTGTCATATATTAAGATAACCAGCTACACATTTTAACTTCAGTATTTGAAATCTACACTGGAAATGGTGATTCCTAGGAAAAAATAGTTCAGCATGGGTTGGCCAAACAAAAACAAAGTCTGTATATATGTTATTAGATCCCTGAGGGGCGAAAGAAAAGTCTCTGTTATTCCTTGAAGGGAGAACAGAAAACAAACAAAACCCCTACTAAATAAAATAAGCTGTACTGTGGAAAAAAAAAAATTCTACTCTTCCTCCTCTCTCAAATAGGAAAATTAACAGCCTCAGCATGTTAAGACAGGACCCTTGTTATTAGCTGGGTTCTGCTGCTGAAGCTGCTCTTCCTCATGGTCCAGCAGGATGCCCTTATAGAGTTCCTCCCTATCTGCTGGCTTCACCAACCGCTCAGTAGGTTTTTTCTCAAGATTTCACCTAAGAGAAATCCTAGGGGAAATTCTGGTGATCTGTCATGCAGATCAGTATCCAGAGTCTGTGCTCATAGGTACTGTTGGGTAGACCAGCAGGTGTCTGGGGGATTCAGCTTGCCTTGCTTTTGTCTTTCCCCACTTCCTGAGCAGTGGCAATGGGGTTTATTGACTTAGAATCACAGAATTTTTTAGGTTGGAAAAGACTGAAAATAGTAATAAGATGATTGGTTTCAGCTGTTAACCCAGCACTGCCATTCTTCACTAAACCATGTCCCTAAGTGCCACATCCACATTTTTTTTTGAATGTTTCAAGGGATAGTGATGTCCATTCCATGGACGGGTTGCCCCAATGCCTGACCACCCTCACCGCAAAGAAATTTTTTCTCAATATCCAGTCTAAATCTCCACTGATGCAACTTGAGGCCACTTCTCATCCTGTTTCTTGCTACTTGGGAGATTAGACCGACCCCCACCTGGCTACAGCCTGCTTTCAGGCAGCTGTAGAGAGCTATAAGGTCTTCCCTGAACCTCCTTTCCTCCAGGCTAAACACCCACAGGTCTCTCAGTCTCTGCTCATCAGATTCATGCTCCAGACCCTTCCCCAGCTCCATTGCCCTTCTCTGGACACCCTCCAGCACCTCAATGTCCTGTGGTGAGGGGCCCGAAACTGGACACAGGACATGAGGTGTGGCCTCACCTGTGCTGAATACAGGGGACAATCACTGTCCTGATCCTGCTGGTCACACTCTTGCTGATACAGACCATGATGCCATTGGCCTTTTGGTCACCTGGGTACTGCTGGCTCATTTTCAGCCCTTTTCCCCCCAGATTGTAGCACTTCCTGGGGTTGGTGTGACCCAGGTACAGAACCTGGCCCTGAGTCTTGTTGAACCTCTTACAACTGTGCTCCAACATGGCATCCAAAGGTGTTGTATGCTGCGACAGACCAGAAGTGGAAATTGATCTTGCAGGGCTGAGTTTCTCCCTCAGAATATATTCAACAAAATGGTGCCACTCTTCCTCTGGGACTGCTTGGTCACATTACCAGGGGCAGTCTCCTCTCTTCCCAATCTTGGCCAGTACTTTCATATTGCCATCAACCCCTATCTTGGCCACCAAGGTAGGAACTTCCAGACAATAGAGTTCCGTTTGTTGACAGACCTGGGCAGGAATGTAACACCAGAGGGAACCTTCAGCTGCTAATGCTCCTATGCTTCCATTGTGAACACCCCAGATGGAATTCTGTTGCTAGGGGTACCTCCAGTTGATTGTACGCCACAGGTGAAGAGCTCAGACAGACATCCAGTGGTGTGATAGCTGGATAGGATGAATGCCAGGAGTGGTGAAACATACAAAGATGCAGAAGAAGAAACTTGGCTCTTCCTCTGAAGGGCACTATGACAATCAGTAGCCATTTTCCATAATTTGCGAGCCACGTGGATTATTACTAGGTTTGGCTGTATTTGCAGGGTTGTTCATGAAGTGGGGGAACAGAGGCCTGTGTGAACCCCACAGGAAGTGCAGTAGGAAGGACATGAAGAGGGAATTCTATAGCCAGAATCGTTTCAACCTGCTGAAACTAACATACCAGCTTTAGTTAGGTGGACAGGCCACCTTATTGAAAAGGAATATGAAAATTTTGTTCAATAAAAAGGCTGGAATTTCAAGGTTAGACTTGAAATCTTAGTTTCCTGTTCATTCCAGGGAAATGCAGTTGATTTAGTAATTGATTAATCTTAGTCACACTGTAATTAATAGTAGTAATAATTAATAAAATAAATAAGTAATTATAGTATTCATGGGGATGGATACTTTATGTGTCTACAACACACAAAAGAACATTTTTTTAATTCAGTCAACACAGTTCATAAAGTTAATATGAGCCCTCTCATGGCCAGGCCCCCTTATTGGGCGACTCTAGGGATGCAACGACACATAATGGAAATGTGCTATTTTTCCTTTCCTATCCCGGTTTAAAGCCTGGAATACACCTCATTCAAAAATAAAGGGAAAACTAAAATTGTTCCTATTTCACAGATTCTCTCCAGCAATATCTCTTCCCTAAGAACACCTCGCAAATCTTCATGGCTGACAGACCATGTGAAGTCAAACCTGACAGTTCTACGCTTCTTGCACTGCGCACAATTGTCCCAAATCACTAACAGCACATCTGACAAACTTTTGCATCCTGAAAAATCTTAAGCAAATATATTTTTAATAAACTACAGTAAGAGACTCTGAACTGACACTATTGTGTCTTCCATGAAGATGACAGAACCCACACTACTATATAGGTGACCTGCGTCTCAAAAACTGAAAACATCCCCACAATATGCTAGGGAAGACGCTCATACAGGGTACTTGGAATTGCTCAGTCGGCCTGCCATGGGAAGCACAGCTGAGTCCTCAACTAATCATCCTTTGTGGAGTTATGTTCTCCCTGTGAACACTCCACTGAAGCTTCTTCTTCTATGCTATAGCTCATTGCATAAGCTGTCTGAAAACACATTCTTTAGCCCTCTACCTTCTTGAATGGGCATAAAGGGTTTGTGATACTCTAACCCCACAAAAACCAATAACTTTTGACTTACTGACACCCTAGCACCCTGTGGCTTCTAAGCAAAAATGGAGAGAAAAAATGGTTCAGAATAAGACAGTATGTTTGAATACATTCCAGTTATCAGAAGCAAGAGCCATGGGGCCCCACTAATGCAAAAAAACTCTGAAGATGAAGAGAAATTTCTACCTTAGGTATCTGTTGCTGGTACACCAAGGTTAGCATTTTGCAGAACTGAAAAGGAAAGTGCGCCAAAGACTGTTTATGAATAAATAAAAAGTCAATAAACAGTTCCTAGCACATGAAAAATTTTCAATATAATTTCCTTTATTTTTACACTGAAGGATTCTTTCCTTCTTGGATAAAGCACATTCTATACTTCAGTCAGCTGAAGCCTACGCTTCCCATATTTCCTTATCAAGTCACTGCTACCATCACAATATACATCTAGCCCTGTTTTGGAAACTGGGAATTGTCTGCTTGTATTTCAAATGGATGAGAAAGGATAAAAAGCTTTGAACATGTCTCAGGCATGTTGGCCCACATTACTTCACCAAAAGAAGTCCTCCAAGTTCAAAACTGTCTGCCAAGGCTGCATACATGACATTTGCTATTTCAGTTCCTATGGGAGAGTGAAGATAAGATCCTTGTGGGTAAGGAATAATATTAGACAATCTCTAGCCAAAGATTTCAGAGAATGCTTTAGCCTTTGCTTTCTGGAAGTAGTGAAAATGGCCCCAATCCAGTAAAGCTCTAAAGAATATAATTTAAGCGCTTTGCTAGATTAGAACTGTAGCGTGCAATGGAAGAGAACACAAATAACTGACTGTTACAAGCACTGAAAAAGGGAACATACAAGCAGAGTTAAAGCTTAGTACTACTCTCAGTTTTTCCTATGGCAAATCCCATGTTCCTATGGATCTGCTCCCTTTTCTGTAAGAAAAAATAACGGTAAATTGTCAGGGTATGGACCTAGCCTTTAACACAATCCCCTTGTGCTACTGAGGGAGTCTCTCTCTACAAATTCTCCTTTTTTATGCTTTTAGTGATGTTTTGTGCCCGGTCATATTTTACCTTATGCATCTACACATACAACACCAGATAAAGTTCATCTGCAGATACGCCACAGGTGATGAGCTATAGATCAGGAAGGCTGAAGCAACAGAGACATCAGGATGAACTCTGTGCAGAGCCAATTCAGGTTTGATCAAATTCATTAGCTAAGGCTGCAGCCCAGACCAGGGCCAGGTTCACATCCATACAAGTACTTTCATGTAGCACAGAATATGAATGCATCTCGTAGAGCTTGCCCAATTATCCGTATGCTGTTCTCCCAGGAGAGCTAGGTAGCAAAGTCCAGATGGATTTGAGAGGCTTTGGGATGGAGTTATGGCTATTAACCCCAGACTGAACTCAGTCTGGGCTTTGGTGGGGCATGGCACAAATTCAGCCTGGATGCAGGACCATTGCTGAGCTCATCTCTGTGCGCTGTGGAGCAGAGAATGCAGGCTCTGTACTCAGGCTGAATCAGGACCTCCTGCACAGAACCATGAAGCATCAGGCCTCTGCCTGGACACCTGCTGCACTGAGCTCCTTAGCACTCCTGATAACAGGAACACAGCACAGACACACGCAAACAGGCATGGATCTGGTCCAGTAAGGTTTAACACGTTGGTTCCATAGGGCAGGAATGCTGCTGGAGTGTGTCCAGGTGCATACATAGTGCTAGGTGTTCAGAGTCACTCTGGCTCCAGAGAAACTGCTGATCAGACACAATTGCAACACAGCTCTCACGAGAGTTTCCACAGGGCTCCCCTCCCCAGCACCACTCATGCCAGTTTGCTGTGCCTCCTTTGTGTAACACCCAGCTCTCCCAGCTGTCCTGAACCTAAGTGCAGCTCTCCAGGAAAACACACTATAGAAAGGTAACATGTGAAGATGTAAAGGACTGAACCGGAGATGTAACAGCATCACAATACTCATGAAAAAGGAACCCCCAAATCAGCGTGAGTTACTCCACATAAATCAGAGCAGATACGCTATGATTGCATTATACAGAGACCATCTTTATAATAAGATGCCAGCATACCAGCCTGGCTTTTTCACATCTAAAGCATTTGGTTACAATGAGTTATAATTCGTTATAACAATGGTAATAAATTAAAAGCACAAAGGGGCAATTACAATCACATTAAAACATTCCATAATTTTGGAAAATTAATGTTTCACTAAGCCTTCATTTTTACAGATAAATTGAGTCAGAACTGTGCTGTTCCTACACAGTGCTAACTAATATCAGTGTTAAGCTTTTTGGAACCATATGGAAAGCTATCAATTTTTTTCTTAAGTAAGATTCTCATCACTTTGTTTAATATCACTACAAATTACACAGGCTAATATTTACAGATGGTTTCCTGTAGGAACTGTGAATCAACAAACTGCAAGGCAATAGGTAGTAACTATTCATTCTCAAAGGAAGTAGTGTGAGCTACCTGCCAGAGGGCTGTCCAGAAAACCTGGGAAACTCTCTCACTTCTAATCCTTCATTTCACACAGGGCCCCTTTGGGACTTTGTCACACGGGACAAATCTGCAGCAGTATCAAGCTGCAGCATGAGAAGTTCCTGAATCACATTAAAAAAAAAAAAAAAAAAAAAAAAAAAAAAAAAGTACATATATATATAAAATCACATTAGCGGCTTCAAAAGTCACAAAATGTAATGTTTTAATGTTCCACTGTAGGGTTGTTTTATTTGTCTCCTGGCGCTTCTGCTGCAAGTTTTAGTCAACTCAGACTTCAAAATTTTCTTGATGAACACAAAGCATAGAAGCATATCTATTAGGTCAATAAAACAAGATATTTGCAAAGTTTGACATCAGCCCTAGTTTTTTGCAGAGACATCAAGCATTTTAAGTTTTTCAGATGAGCTTAGAAAGACTACAGCCTTTAGGCTTTCAAAACACTCTGTATCAAGATTTTCATGTGCTGGACCACAATACTGGGGTAAAAAATGTTTCACGCTTGGGCAACTAGAGAGAAAACGTTTTCCAGAAGTACTCAGCACATGGCAGTGCCGTATGCCGTTTCCATGCAATCCTTCTCCTACCGTCTCAAAAAGAGTGTCACACAAAGGCGTGCAGAGAGGAGCGTCAGAACGAGAAGTCAGACCAGAAGTCCGCATGGCAGAGGTTATAGTAATCTATTTTCTTCAGCTGTGGAGGGAAACGAGAAGCACCTAGGGAAAATACGGTAGAGCTCAGCAAAATCACTAATTATATATATGTGAATGTGGAAATTTTTTTAGACCACACAAGCTTCGCAAGACCCCCACCCCCGGGGTCAGCTCTGGTCCCCCAGCATTTCCCCGTTTCCTAGGGCACGAGGAAAATACCTCCGGGGGGGAGGGCAGGGTAAAGGGCTGCACGAGAAGGGGATAGGAAGAGCGGGGATGGGAAGAGCGGAGATGGGAAGAGCGGGGATGCGCGGTGGGGCGGGAGCGCGCCGGGCGCGCTCCCGCGGGCGGGCAGCTGGAAGTCATTGCCCGCGGATCGGCGTCCGCGTTGCCGCGGCGACCGCCCCGGCGGCGCCAGCTGGGCCGCAGTGTGAATGGGTGATGTCACGGGCCCGGCGCCGGCCAGTCTGGGCCGCCCGGGCCAAGGCAGCGGCCGGGAGGGGCGGAGGGAGCCGGGGAGTGGGAGCGGGAGGCGGCGGGAGCGCCGGGATTCGCCCCCCCGCCGCAGCCCGCACTGCTTCCACGCCGGTGTTCCCCCCGCTTCCCCGAGCGCTGTCCCGGGCCGGCGGTGGGAAGGCGGTGTTTCCAGCGCCCGCTCCCGCTCGGCCCCCGCTGGCCGGGTGTTGAGCTCGGTCCTTGCCAGCTCCCCATTGTTTGAATGGAGATGTCTCTGTTTCCATCCTCAATTCATTTGCAGGCACTTTAGAAAAGTTCTTTCCTGCAGGAATGAGGGGCTTTTCAACTGCGCTCCAGCAAGGTTTACAATCCCTGCCAAAGCTCAAACTTACCACATTCAGCCTCGAAGTTTCCCACTGCTTTCAGCGGCAGGATTCCCACACTGCAGAATACCCGATTATATTGATAATTTGGCCAGTTTCAGTAAAATATCCCCTCAAATTCGCAGTGGAAGTTTACTTCACGTGTGATATTCTTCGTTACTTTCTTACTGCAGTTCTTCACGAGAGGATACATTCTTAATGGTGTGTCTTAGGCCCACAGTGGGAAAATATGATTGCTCCTTAATGTAAGTTGTTTACATAGATCCACAATTTACATTAGCCTCGGAGACTTCAGGACGAAGACTCCTCAGCAAAAGCCGGCGTAGCTCTTTTTGCAACTCAGCAGGAGATGCAGGTTGGATTTAAACATAAATTTCTCTGCTTATAGACATCAAACTGCTGTAGAGTGCAGGGTTTTTTTTCAGGGAATGAAATGGACTCTCGACCATCAGTCTGAAACTACAGCTCCTCCGTATTTTACCTGATGATCACACAGCGCCTCTACCTGTGGGCCTCAGAGCCTGGGAGCTCTTCCAGGCTGTGGAGGAGATGTGACATCAGGTACCCCTACCAGTGCAATCTTAGAGCAACTCAAATTGCAGCTTTGCGTTTTGCTTCACTTGCCTTTTTCCTGAGTAGCTGTTCGAGGCCAGGCAGGTGGGATGCTTGCAATGCTTTTTCATTGAAATTCTGCTTATTTTCATTCTCCCGTTAAATAAACTGGTTTGCGCGCAAGTTCTAAGGGAACTAAAGGAGGTCGACTCCAAACCTTTAGGAATAATAGCAACCTCTTGCAGCCATACAGAAGCCTCGAAAGGCAGCAGAAACCGCTGCTGAAATGTCACCCGTCAGTTTGCAGACCCTTTATCTGAACATTGTCGCAGCAAAGGCTCAGCCACCCGAAGGAGCAAGAGTGGCTGCAGGAGAGGCGATGCGCAGGGAGCGGCAGCGTCTCCGCACAGGGACCGGGAGTGTGGGGAGCAGGGAGGATGGGAGGGGAGCCATGCGTCCCACCAGCACCTCAGTCCTCGCAGTGACAATGGATTTTTACACCGATTCAAGCAGCACAGGTTCGGTCTGCAGGCAAGGTGAAAGCTAATCCCCTGCAGAAGTCAGCATGCAAAGGGACCTTGCAGTCAGTGTAGCATATTAGGAGTGGCTCCACTCATGGGTGTACAGCTGGGCATTGGGACAGGCAGGTACGAAAGGACTCCCCGTGCAAACACCGGTTTATCAGAGGTTACTCAGTGCACACACTTTGCAGGATCAAACACTCGTCTTTAGTTTGCTGAACGCCTTGAAAATTGGAGGGTGGCAAGTAAGCTGAGTTTATGTAAATATGATTTTAGTGTGAGGTTCAAGTTAAATATTTCTGATTTTAGCTGCTTGATATGATGTTTAAATCTTAAATGACCAGCAACCTTTAACATCTTTTTGGGATTTTAACACTGAATGCTTTTGATGACTGCTGAAGAGAAATTATACTGACAATCTCTGACAGTCAGCCATCTCCATCAGGTAACTTTGCAGTAAAGGAAGTAAATTCCAGCTGGTGGGGGAAGGGAGAGAGCGTCCTGAGAAACTCACTCCTCTGCTCCCATTGATCATCACCTGCGCTAGACTTCATACAGCAGTTTAATCCTATTCTTTCCCTCAAAGGTTTCAAGCCTCTGCAAGATCCTGACTGCTAGGGAACAAAGACTGGTATGTGGTTCCCTCAAAGGTCAGTCATTAACCTGCCCCAACAACAGTTTTAGGGAGATCAAGGCAGTGAAGAAAAACTAAGAAAAAGCACTTTCACTTTGGAATGAATTGTTCAAAATGCCCTTATGCATTGGGTTTTATTCCCTTTCAACTCTAGAGTTTTTAGTTCCTGCACGTATTTATTTCTCATCAGGAATAATGGCAAGATTTGCTCTCCCAGAGATTTGACCTTAAGTTTATTCTAGCCCAAACACTATAGATCATTCTATCAATTATGAATGTACTCATGTGTACAGAGAAACTGGTAAGCCAGCTCAGTAATGCTACCTTGTTCTGGAGACTTACCCTTATAAATAAATTAGGGGCATATCTTTATGAAATAGCAGAAAGAAATAGAAGATGAGAGAGAAGAAAGAAAGGAAAGAAAGTAAGAAAAGGAAGAAGAGAAAAGAAGGAAAGGAAAGGAAAGGAAAGGAAAGGAAATGAGGACAGTGCAAGTTAAATTCCCCGGCAAGAAAGACCTTCCACGTCCCTTCCCTGAATTCATCCCTTCCCTTCCCATTCCTTCCCTTCCCTTCCTTCCCTTCCCTCCCCTCCCTCCCCTCCCCTCCCTCCACCTCCCTCCCCTCCCCTCCCCTCCCTCCCCTCCCCTCCCCTCCCCTCCCCTCCCCGCCCCTCCCTCCCCTCCCCTCTCCCCCCGCCCTCCCCCTCTCCCCTCCCCTCCCCCTCCCCCATCCCCGCCCCTCCCCTCCCCTCCCCTCCCCTAAAAACAGAAATGAAACAAAATCCAAAAAGCCACATTTTTCTAAAGACAGAAAGACAGAAGCTAGTATCAAAATTGGTTTCTCTGTGATTTGTATTTTCTGTGTCTGCATGTCTGTATGTAAGACAATATACTGGACTTGCAGTAGCCAGACTCTCAGTAAGACATTTATTTCCATAAGTTATTGATGACCCTTTACCTCACAAGTGACAGCCAAAGTAGAGCCACGAGCAACTTCTGAGAGGTCATCAATAACAACTGAAAATAAATGTTTTATCCAGTCCCTGCCCATTGTGTGTCCTCTACGCAATGCCAGTTAAGTTTCATCTGGTGTGGTTTTTTTATGGGCGGTAACTACCTCAGCTCCTATCTGAAGCAATGGAGGAAGGAGGGGGATGCACACACACATATAAACACATCCCCATTTGGTTCCTCACACAGTTGGTGGAGTACCTTTTGTGAGCTGCAGAGGTAAAAGCAGGCATCTCTCAGCACAAGAGGATGAAACAGTACCCTAAAGAGTGAAAGGAGAGACTGCCACCTTACTAAAACATTAAACACCACAGAGAATCCTGATGCTGCAAGTGTAAGACAGTTCAGGAGAAAGAAGATAGAGGGGATGAAAAAAAAAAAAGAAGCTGAGATGCAAGGTTGTAAATAAAACATTCCTCATACTACTACAAATACATGTTATCCTATTAATGTATTTCTAATAATAATTCATACCATACTGCAAGGAAGATTGATGTGTTGTGTATGTTAAGAAGTTCCTGGGGGCAAAAGAAAACTCTTTTTGTCTACAAGGAGTGTCTTACTCTCAGTGGGAAAAGACTGCAATGGACATGGGGTACAGCACTGTGGGGACATAAAATTTTACTTTGAGTAATAATCACCACTAACCACAATATCTCTTAATTAAACATTTGTGCTTAAAATTTCCTCTTTTCTTACTCTTTTGCATATGCATTTTCACATTTTACAAAATATTATTTTGAGAGCCGGTTCTCAGGCGCTCTGTGTTGAGCAACTATTTCAAGAGGCTGGTCTGAAGTAAGCTAATGACTTTGCATCCAGTTGTGAAACTTCTGCTCACTTGAGCAGTCCCTATATCCATACCCTTCCTCAGGCAAATAAGCTCATTAACTTCAAGAAAAACTTTCTGTATAAGCAAGGATTTGTGCTGCTTTTCAAGTCAATTTCTCCATTGAGGTAAATTAAGAGATTTGCTTGAATACAATTTTATCAGTTCTTTAAAGTGTTGAAAGAGCACGTTAGTGGAGCAAAAACTACCAAAATAAATGTCATTAACACTTCAAGATAAATATGTGGAAACATACTGGTATCGAGGACAACTTGAAATAGTTACTTAGCATAAGCTGTGTGATTACCCAAAATATTCTTATATATGCACATCATTTAGCTTAAAGAAAACAAAGTGAAACTATAAGAAATTTGCATGTTGAAGCATTTTTAACAGCAATTTTGAATATGTCATTAAAATAATTTTGCTTAGTTTGTCCCCTGTACAAGAAGCAAAACCATGAAGAATTACTATACAATTACTCCAAAATGGAAAATAGCATTCATTCCCATTTCTTCTAAGGGAACATTAGTAAGTCATAGAATATATTTAACTGTGAAGAATTGCACTTCATGGATCACTGTCCAATATTCTAACTACACCCATCTTTCTTTTTTCTGCATCTTCAGCCATTTGCAGTCTGCAATTTATATCTTGATTTAAATTCATGGTGCTACACAGTGGTTTTTGTTAGACAATCCTGTTGCCCTAATAAATATATTAGGTCACTTTAGCATATACTATTGCTGAAATTAAACTCATGATGTGACCCTGTCTGCCTCTAAAGGAGAACATTATCGGTCGATGTTTTTTTCATGCTCTCTAAATACTAAATCTTGCAAGAGCAGTTTCTGTCAACAAAAGCTGAGATCCCTTGTTTTCTTAAGCGACAACTTTCTCAGAAGCCACACAGGGTATAAAGAACGACCACGGGAAGCAACCTGGTACAAATTAATACAAAACTCACCTTTTGAGCAGACTGTTTTTTCAAACACACTCAAGTACATAAGCAAATTAAACTGGTGCTATCATCCTCTAAGTAATTTCTCGCTATTCTAACTTTTCTTCTGCAAGATGGCACAAAAGAATGAAGAAGAGCCTTTTGCTTCTGTTACTAAGGCCTTGGTAGATCCTCACGTGTTATGGCAACAGGAACTCTATAGCGGGTAAATAAATAGATAATAAAATTACAAAGATTTCAGCAGGTATGAGAAGTATATGGTGTGACTCATAAATAGCTGCAGTCAGGGGATTTGAAGATGCATTGAAAAGCTTTGTCTCCACAAACACAACCACCAGACTTGAATTTCTAGTTCTTTATAACTTCTGTTCCCAGTGGTGGCACCAATTTGACTTGAGCCAAATCCAGGAAACACTGTTTTCTATGGTGCATACATATTTGTCAGGCTGTCACTAGCATGAAGCAAAATGCAGAACTGGAAATTAGGATTTGGCAAGCAGGTTATGTCTGAAGGTGACATTGGCCCATAAAAGTACTTTGAGAACTGACTGACTACAGTCACAGAACACAATGCATTTACATCAACACAGAGGAAGCAAAGGTCTCTCCTTGGATGTCCTTGCACTCTGGGAAAGGTTGTCTTCACAGTCAAGGAAAAAGAGGTGATTTCTTCTTCTAATTTAAAAGATTTTTTTAAAGATTAAAAAAAATAAACACCTCTGAAGATTTTGAAGAATTCCTTAAAACACTCGTGGAGAACAAATAACGAACATGTTAATATTAGCTTTCAAAACCTAAATTGTTGTATTAGTGCAAAATATTGCTATTGAGGGTTTTTTGCGGCATGAACTTAGACTGCTTTTGTTGATGAAGCTCTTCAGGTCGCCTGAAAATAAATACCAATGTCATTGCTGCAATGATGACTTATGCAGATGAGCATGTACATATCTAGATACTTATTTAATTTAGGTTGATTTGCTCATTGTCCCTGTAGGCTGCATTATTTGTGTGATTATAAACCTCTTAATGTAAACTCATGACAAATACAAAAATAGTACGAGGTGGTATCATTCCATCAGTTTTCAGGCAGATTGGCTAAGGATTTCTGTCTACAAACAAAGGGCATGACATTACACATAAATCTGATCTAAATCTACACAAAATAAAATTAAAGTTAAGACTGTAAATTCAATCAGTTACTATGTAACTCAGTTTAATGGAGTGTTCCTCAGGAAGCTTCTCCAAATACTCCTGAATTATTTTCCCCTTCTCCAGAATGAGCATCTCTATTGCTTATATTTGGACCACACCGCAGAAGGTTGTCAACATGAGTTACCTTTCTTGCCACAAGCTTGACTAATGCAGAAATCTGACATTACCTAACAAACCCAATGTTTCTGGTCACCTGAACAAAGCAACCTTCTTAAATGACATTAGCCTTCAGCTGACATTCAACCACCAGCAAATACCAGGGCACCTGTCAGTGACACACCAATGTTTTCTGCTGCTGCAGACTCTCAAAGAGGCGAGGTGGGTTTGAACATATAATATTAATCCCATAACACAGCCATGCTCAAGACAGCACAGCAAGAAACTCTCGTAAACATGGACCTCATCACAGTATTTTTTTTTTTTTTTTTTTTTTTTTTTTTTTTTTTTTTTTTTGGTTCTCTCCACTAACTGAGGTAAAATATTTCTTTATACATTTATTTCCACATTTGTATAAAAGAGTGTATGCGGCTATCAAGCCATGGAGAAGCACTTTTTAAAATCTGTTTCTCATCTCTCCTTAATGTCTGTTGTTATGTGTTTTTCTTGTAGCATATAAACCTGAAGGGAAGAATAAAGTAGTGGGCAGGAGTATGCTCCAGTCATAAGAAAAGTGCTCTAATCTGGACAATTTCGTGAACATGAAAAAAAAAAAAAATTCTCTTTTGTCTGTAAATAGCTATTGAAAGTAATCAACAACCTTTTTTTTTTTTTAATATATATTAATCTTCATGCAAAGGGGCACTGAGAAATTGAAAGTCTTGAGAATCTTTTAGGTTTTCATATTGAGATAAAATTTCTGTAATGAACACAAACAGAAAATGAGGGGGAAAATGCATTTAGTAAAGTGTATGAGTTGTATTTAGATTCTGGGTTTGAGGAATGTAGGGACAACAGTAGTGAAGATGACTCGTGTTATTTGGGGGAAAGGTTGTGTTAAGTCACATTTTGGTGATCAAGAGCTTTGGTGATGAATTATCCCTGGTGAGGAGTGGTACCAGAAGACCGATGGATTTCAGTCCATTGGTACACTCTGCAGAATGAGGTGACTTCTCTGTACTCCCTCAATGCCCAGTGGATCTTCCCTGACCCATTTGGAGGATCCATGGGGCGTCGCTGCAAAGGAGCTCCAGTTTCACCTCCAGTCTGTTGTCCAAAGGGACACACAGGCATGTAGGAATAGTAATCCAGGAAAAGATTTACATAGTCTTTCCTCTATCTCACTCCTCTGCTCAGTGTTTCATTTCATATCACTATCCCCTGTTGCCAAGAGAGGTTTATCTATGGTGTTTGATAAGGGAGCACTAAACACATTATACTGCTATTTTAAATGACATCACAACTAACTAGATATTTTAATTGAAGGTAAATAACCAACATTATTGCCTTTTGAATGATAGCAATAGTGGAGAGTAATGGCACCACTGAGGAATCAATTGCTACTTCCCTCATAAACCATAAACCATTCAGAGATTTATAATGCTTTTTTAATGATCAGCCCTTCTAGGTGTTGAGCAGCTCCTCCAAGATTCTGAGTTTCTGGCTGCTTGCTGAAGTCAACAGCAATGGGGAGCAGAGGGTCTCAGTATCATGTCTCTTTTATGCCCACCAGGATGAAACTTGTCACACCAGTTATCAACCTCCAGCAAAGGAAATCTTGGGGTTTTATTGCACTGCTATGACACCCTGTGCCCCAAGCTCAAAAACAAGGACACTTGACTCAACCACTGTTTCATAACCTACTTAAGAATAAAAATGCATTGAGCATTTGTGTGCATTTCATGCCCTCTTAAGGTAGGTATAGCAAGTAACCTTGTGTAAGTAACCACATTGACTGCTTGCTTCCTTCTGCACACCTGAATGTGTTCCCTTCAAATTTTATCTGTCCAGAGACTATTTTAACTAATGTGGAACGACTGGTTCAATGGCATCATATCATGCACAAACATCTGTGGATCCAGAGTGCTGTCAGAGGAAGTGTCACACATTCTGTGCTTGGAAGGATTGTCCCGCTTCCCTGGTGCCATGACTCAAGAGACAGCATCAATGCCTCAGGTTTATTTTTTCACCTGGAGTCAAAGGCATGTTCATATAATCAGACCTATGCTGACAAATGCAGAATATGCTACTCATTCTCGTTAAATTTAATGGGATTATCCTCATGACACAGGGCATACAAGGCCAGTCATTACATTTTCATTTTCAACTCCTTTTAGTTTGGATTTGAATCAAAAGTGATTTTTCTAATCTGCAGAGAACACCTATGATGTGGTCTGAACTCATTGGTTCTCTTTTAATAGGCCAAAGTGGTCCAGTCAAGCATTATCAAGGATCTTGTGGTAATATTGCAAGAGTTTCTTACAATGGAAATTAATCTTGACTGTGGATGTGGGAAGAGAGCACAGAAAAAACCCATCCAAGACAGATAAACTCCTACAGCCAGCCAGAAAACTCCTACAGCCAGCCAGAAAGGGACCAGATGTTTAAAGATGCACAGAATTTATTTAAAAATCAAAACTTGATCGGGTGGAAAACTTAAGTGTTAATCCCTACATACTCACATCATGAAAAATATTGCTATTAATAGGGCAAAAGCATGAACAATAGCCACTGTCCCTCTTTATTGTGTACAAGCCTCTTTAGGGATGAAGAGTTTTACTGATGCCCACCTAGACAGAGGACATTCTGTGTTTTCCAGCTCATTTCTAAAGCAACTTACTAAGCACATCCACCCTAAATTTTGAAAAAAGCAGCCAGCCTAACCTGGTCCCACTTAAGTCAATGACAAAACCACCATTGACTTCAAGGAGAGCAAAAGCAGACCCGTTGTTGTCAGGGAATTGGTGCGTATTGTTCAGCCGAGCATGTCGGACTAGCATGTATCAGCTTCATGAGTATCAAAGGGAGTTACTAGAGGAAAACCCTGAATATTTATATGGTAGTCGAAGGGGAGGGCCGTTTTTCCCTCTCCCACAAATCTCCACTGTGATATATTAGCTACTCGAATGCACATAATCCTCTCTCCACTTCAACACTTGAAGACCCTTGGATTTTCCTTTGTACCCTCAGCGGTGGAAGTAGCCTGATGGAAAAAGAGGTGTGAGGCATTTCATGGTTCTTCATAAGTTTATGGAAATACTGAGTCATCTTCAAGAACCACTGTGGTCTCAGTGGATTTGCTGCTCCAGGGGGTGTGGGGGGGTGTGTGTGTGTGTGTGTGTGTGTGTGTGTATGTGTATGTGTATATGTGTGTGTGTGTTTGTGTGCATTTGTTGTGCATTATGCGTGTACAGAAATAGTCTGTCCAAATTAGCTTGGGAGGACTAGAGAGGAACCAGTTACATATTGGGGCTTCCCAGAGATTTCCAGTGAGATCAGAGGAGCTCCCAGAGGGGATTCAATACAAACAGAACAGCCCAATATTACAGGGTATCTAGTTTCATGCAGATTTTAATTAAATGGCACCAGCAAGATTTGAGCCTGCATTTCCACCATAATTTACAATGTTATTTCTTTTTTTCTAGACAGCACATGGAATTTGTCCATATTGCCAGGATTCCAGAAAACGGACAAAGTAACAACAATATACGCTTTAAGGCCTGAGCCTGCAAGCAAACTGCAAGGAGTTTCACTGAATAAAACCAATGACTACAACAGAATCAGGATCATCCAGACCATAGCGAATGGAAAAACACCTTCCCATCACATCTTAATGATGTAGCATAGAAATCTAGACCTTAGTCTAGATTTACACCTAAAAGATTTACACCGCATGCTTGGATTTTGAGCTGAGAGGAGCCTAACTAACATGGATGGCAGCGGCATTGTGGGACAAAATAAGCAAAACAAGAGTGGGTATTGCTAAGGAGAGCCACAAAACCTGTGTCTTTAAGAGGTGAGAGAGAATGCAAGTGTGCTTCATTATACGCTTCAGATGATCCAGCCTCACCCCTCATTCAAGTTCTAGGTTTGACAGCTTCCCACTGTATCCTTTATATATCACCCGTTGTGAGTAAGCTTGGAGGGGACATGCAGTCATTAATCACCATTATGGATTTCTTCCCTTCTTCTGGGTTTGATTTACAAGCTTATGGGCAGATCCTGCGGCCTTTACTCCTTCCTTCAGCCCTTTGCCCAAGCAATCCGCCCTACTTCACTCACGGATAGCTTACAGGGCTGGAGTATCTGTAGGATTGGGCGCCAAGTTTCTTACACTGGCGTCCCATTCAAATACGCAGTGGCTCTTAATCCTTTGCAGGAATTAACATGAAGTTTCAACACTGCATTATTAAATTAAAAGGTTACATTCTGCCACAAGATGACTTAAGCAGGACTCAGGAGTATATGTCTGTTAATTTTAATGCTCTGTCTCAAAGTACAGAACTCTGGACATTTTCAGCATCATATTTAAAACATAGTACATCTACTAATACGTGATCTGGTGCATTAATGGACCAAATTAAGTTACAGGTATGAATTTTACATAAAACGGATTAATATTATATGTCATGAAGGAATTTTAAATACTCCATCTCCATGCATTTTTAATAGTTATGTGCTCTAATTTAATGTTCCCTGGCATTGCTTTGCTTGAAGTCCCTAAACCCTCCTCCTTCCTTCTCCCCCACACTCCTCAAGTTTTGCTTGGGATTTTCCCTGCCTGTAAACCAGCGTCCCCAAGTCCCTCAAAAAATGTGTAAAGCCGGAATGAATCTCGTACACCGAGAGGATAAAAATGCGCTTCACGACCCGAGGAGATGCCAACCCTCCCGGGAAAGAGAATGGGGTGGGGGGATGGTAGGGCGGGTGCAGCCGCCTTGGTCCGGGTCGGGCGGTGGGGAGCGGCGCCGGTCGCGCGGGGCTGCGCTCCGACCCGCGGGAACGGCGCCGGGAGCCGCTGGGCGGCGGGTCCCGCCCGCATTCCCGCGGCCCTTCCTCCCCGGGACCGCCGCCTCCTCCTCCTCCTCCTCCTCCTCCTCCTCCTCCTCCTCCTGCTCCTCCTGCTCCGCCGCCGCCGCCCCCTCCTCCCCGGGGGGGTCAGCGCGAGCCGCCCGCCCCCCCGGCCGCGCCGCCATTGGCCGCCGCCGCGCCGCGGGGGGGGGGCGGCGCGCCCTGATTGGCTGCGGCGCGGCCCCGCGGCGCCCCCCCCGCTCCCGCGCAGCGCTCGCCTGGCCCCGCCGCGGTGGCGCCCCCGCCCCCCCCGGCGCCGCCCGCCCCGCCCTCGCCCCGCGCTATATAGAGGGCGGCGCGGCCAGCGGCGGCGGTAGACGGGGTTGTGCTTGTTAGCGGTCGGCCGTGGAGCACGCGCTTTTCATTTTACGAAAGAATTCCTTTTTTTTCCCCGAACGGGGGGCGTTTGCGGTGCCGCTGTGGTGGCGCGGCTCTGCGAGCGCCTCTCGTTGCATCCCCGCGGCGGCCGCCGTTAACGCCAGCGAGGCGCTGCGGCCGCGCTCCGCTCCCGTTGCGGGCGGTGCGTGCGCGGCTTCCCGAGGTCGCAGCGGCAGCAGCAGGCGGCGGTGGTGGAGAGAGGGAGGTTTCCCTCCCTCCTTGCGACACCATGAAAGCCGTGAGCCCCGTCCGGCACCCCAGTCGCAAGGCGCAGCCCGGCGTGGCGGGCGGCGGCGGAGGGCACCCGGCCCTGCGGTGCCTGGCCGAGCACAGCGGCTGCAAGGGGGGCCCGCCGTCGGGCGAGGAGCCGGCGGCGCTGTGCCTGCAGTGCGATATGAATGACTGTTACAGCCGGCTGAGGAAGCTGGTGCCCACCATCCCGCCCAACAAGAGGGTCAGCAAAGTGGAGATCCTGCAGCACGTCATCGACTATATCCTCGACCTGCAGCTGGCTCTGGAGACGCACCCAGCGCTGCTCCGGCAGCAGCCGCCGCCGCCCGCTCTGCACCCAGGCAGCTGTCCCGCGGGCACCCCCAGGACCCCTCTGACTGCCCTTAACACTGACCCGGTAAGAGGTGCGTGACACACGAGCGCGGGGTGCGGAGCGGCGCGATGGTCAGCGCCGGCCGCCGTGGGAGCGCCCCGGTGACGTGCCGTCACTCGACCCCGTGGCTCTGCCGAGAAGCCGTAGCTCCCGAAGGGGACGGGGCGGACGCGGACGGTGCCCGCATGCCCTCGGTGCGGGCAGGCAGCCGCACGGTGTGTACCGTGTAATTACAGCCTCTCGAGGGAGTACCTGTAGCCGGCGTGTTTGCACACACGGGAACAGGCGCGCTGTTCCTGCGCTTGCCAGCCTCCGCGCCGTGTAGCGAATGCGAGAGGCTGTGGGGGTTGTGCACAGGGAACGGAGCGTGCTTTGGAGGGGCGGGAATCGGGGAGAGACTCCCACGTACGGGACCCCCGGTGGCAGCCCGTCGGCGCGGGGAGCGACGTGCCCCGGCACCCCCGGGCTTGCCGCAGCGCTGCGGTGACCCCATTGGCTCTGTCCCTCTGGGGGCTTCCCTGAGCGCTCCCGACGGGGCTATGGTCGTGCCTGGGTGTGTGGAGGAGGAGGGGGTCCGGGCAGTGGGGGGGATCTCGGTGTCGTTTCTCCCCAGTTGTTAATTTGCCGTGTTTGGTTGCTGCGCAGGCAGGCTCTGTTAACAAGCCGGGGGACAGCATCCTCTGCCGCTGACCGCCGCTCTCCAGGTGAGTGCCGGGCGGGCGCGGGGCCGCGGGCGGGGGGAGCGCAGCCCTCCGCGGCCCCGCGCCCGGGCTCGGTGGGGCCGCACCGCATCCTGCGGGAAGCCTCCGGAAGGGGGACCAGAGCCCGGCGAGAAAATCTTGCAGGCGGCTTTGGGGTTTTATTTTTAATTACGGGGTGGTTGTTTTATTTTCCCTAATTGCCGGGTGGTTGGGGTTTCCCCCCCTTCCCCCAAACACTCCCCCTCCCCCCGGAGCGCCTCTGGCTGCGGCGTGCAGCTGCGCATCCCTCCCTCCGCCTGGCCCAGCCTGGGAGCTGCGGTTGTTGTTTGACCTGGTTTGTTTTGGGTTGTTGATCAAGCATGTCTTGTGTTTTGTTGGTGGCGCCAGTCGGTCTGGAGCGGAGCGGTTCACACACCCCCTCTATTCATTCCTCTCCCACAGGTGTGCGGCGGCGCCGCGCCGCGCAGAGGCAACGCGGGGGGCGGGCGGCGGCGGGGGGGGCCCGGCCCTGCCCCGCCGCACCGGAGGAAGGAGCCATCCAACCCCCCGAGCAGTTCCCATGCTTCACCCCGGCAGAGCCAAGCCTTTTCACCATTTTGCACGTCCGTAGCGGTCCCCCCCTCCCCAGCTCCGCGTGTCCTTTTCCCCCCTTCCCGCCCTGGTTCCGTCTCTTCTCGTCGTTCCCGGCCAGCTGTGAGCGGCGGCGTGTCCCACGGTGGCAGCGGGAAAAGTTGCGACTCTGCCCCGGGATAGAGGACCGAGCCTAAACCAGACTTTAGAAACCTTGTAACTCTTGAGGGACCGAGCAGCCGAATCTTGAAGCTTTACTAATCTACCAGAGCATTTGTAGATATATTTGACATCTATTGTTTAAAATAGATGGATTTTATTGGGGCCCAGGGAACTTTCTTCTCCCTGCAGGAATGTTACATATTGTATAGACAAATGAGTGACATTTCATACTGTGTATATATAGAGATGTTCTATAAGTGTGAGAAAAGTATATGCTTTAATAGACTACTGTAATTATAAAATATTTTTAATTAAATATTTTTTGTAAATATTATAAAGGTGTGTATGTTTTTTTTAATCTGTGGGAATATCTCTCTAGAAAACCACAGCTCAAGTACGGAGCTGCTAATATGGAAATAGCTTGAATGTTTAGGACTTCTTTTTGTCCCTGAATGTCCTTTAGACTCGAAAGTTGCAGCTTTAGCTAGTGGTCCTGCATGATTGCATGAGGTGTCTAATTGCAAATAAACTTGTTTGGAGTCCTTACAACGTGTTTTCCTCAATCTAGACTTAAAAAATGTTTGTATAAGTGTATTATACATTTCGAGACTACACTTTTGTCATTTAGGTACGGGGGTTTTTAGTGCATTCTGTAAAAGCAGTAAGATGTAGTGTTTTTTACTGAGATGAGAAAAATTCAATCTAGTTTTTTTGCGTTATGGGGGCAATGCTTTAGTTCTCTAATCTTTTTTTTTTTTTTAATCTGCTCTTGAATTAGATCAAGAAATTTGTTCAGGAATTGAGTTTAGCACCAAAAGGTTTTATCACTAATTTGTGTTCCTATAGCTTATTAATTGCTTAAAAACTGAAAACCGTTCTCTGCTTGCAGCCAAAGGGCCAACCATTAACAAAAACAGTTGCTGTTTCCTTCGTCCAAAGAGTATTAATAGTGAACTGCAGAAAGGCACATGGGCAAAATCATTATGATCAATGATGTAAATTCATCTTGAAATGAACTTAAGTAGACCAAAAATCGGATAACTGCGTCAAGATTATTTTTCTAGTACAAAATTACGTACATTTCACTGCAGCTATGTTACAGTTAAAATCCTGTTTAATCTCTGTGATGTGTAACTACTACATGTGAACATTAAACTAGATTTACTTGTCTTTAATTGTGATTCTTCAGCTTATTTCTTCAATCCTCTGAATTTGCACATTCTCTTTGCTGTTTATATATAGCATTTGAAGGGTGAATTATTTTTACGGCAGGCTCTTGTACGATCAAGTCCTGCTGGCTGTTAACTTGTGTCCAGGCTCAGTGAAAGATCCTCATCTTGTGTGATCAGTACCCTGTGCACTAGTGAAATGGGATTTTCAGAGTGGGAGAATTAAGTAGGATTTAATTGGATGCTTTGTAAATAGCTAGCCAACTGTGTGTGTAACATGGTCTGTTTGACTAAAAAAGAGGATTTGTTTCAGATTATACAAGTGTCAAAAGTACTATAACCCAAGGGAGGACTTCTATTAAGTTAAATATTTATAAGAAAATTAACTGTGGGGGTCATTAGGTATTGACTACAGTGATAGTGTCAACAAGACGAACACTTTCTTTATCAAAATAATTGCGTAAAGAGCAAATCAAAAAGTGGCTAACACATCTGCAAACACAAGGCCTCCTGTCGCTGCAAATGCTTTAAAGGCACAGGCTGAGCTGGGACTTCAGGGATGGGGAGAGGGTCCTTGCATTGTACTTCCTCAGCTCTGCTGTTGCGATTTTAGTTAATTTAATGGGCAAGATACATGCTGTAAAATTAGAGCAGAAACCTCTTATCCGGAGTCTCACAGCTACTTTTGTGATAGTAACAATGCTATTGATAGGATTTTTACTGCACTTCAGGAACTTTTCCATTGTGTTGAAAAAGAGAGAAGCAATTTCTGCCCCCCCCCCCAAGGATTAGTTTAAATTTACATTAATTTTCTTTGTTTATCCTATTAATATTTGTAGTCTTCTGCTTACTTCAGCTTCAACAGCTCAGATTATTTTGTATACAGTTTTTCAGTAACATTGGTTCTCAGTACACTTATTTGTCTCTATCCACGCTTGCCAAATTATAGTATTCCGTTACATAGGAGAGGAAGCAATCTAAAGGTGTTGTCCTAAAATATAAAGCTGTTCTGTAGAGTTTCTAAATATCAAAGCTGACGTGTCCTACGAGAGCTGGTAAATTACTGAGCTGCTCTTCAAGGAAGAACATACCAAACCCTGGATTGTTTCAGGTCAGGGCAATCTCCCATTGAATTTAGCACCCTAAGGATTTGGGTTTGCTTTTTGAAAAAGCTGCGGTGCAACAAGTTAGAACCTTTAGAAAATGAAGTCTTACTAAAAAGCTGTGAATTTTTTTATTATGTATAATATTCTTCAGAAATATGAAAGCCTGCATATAGCAGGCACTCAGAAGTCTTACCAGATCACAATAGGTGCTGGTCTTTACTTATTCTTTATGCTATATATAAAACTCTCAAGGAATATGTAATCGCTTGCTTCCTAATGCCTGAGATCAGTACAGTCCTAAATGCAGCCATAATTATTTTTTGGTTTTCAAAGATTTTAGAGTCTTTCATCGTACTGTAACCCCGTATCTTGTTTAAATCTTGTTTTCCATATAGCAAAAGGCGTAAATGTTTGAACAAAGGCAAATTAAAAGGACTCTTTCTTCTAATGCCTTGAATTTTCTCTTAGTCACAAAAGCATTCCTTAAAAGGAGCTTTTTGATTGCGTGATGAGAGTTGTGGTGAGGTTGCCAGATTAGGAATTAGGATACCAAATTCTGTTCCCAGCTCTGCTACTGAGGCTCGTTTGTGACCTTGAGCAAGTCACCAGCTGTCAAACAAACTTCCAGTTTTCCACTTGTACCAGTGGCAACATGCACTCATCTTTACAGAAGCAAGGAGATGAAGCAGGCAAAACGCCTTCCTGTTTTATCACCTTTCTTATGCAGAATGAGTCTTCTTTTGGGTAAGAAAGGAAGCACGGGGAAAGCTGGGATGATTACCAGGAGCTTTCCTAAGGAGGAGCTGGTTGGGAAATACGTTGCAAGTAGAGGTTTTAAGGAACCTCTTCATGGGACACTGACAAATTGTCAAGGACTAGAAAACAGTTTCTAGGAGGAGGAGGTGAGGAAGCCAGGTATTTTCTGTCCCAACTCGAATGCAGAGTGCAGCGATGGACACTGCTAATGCTGCACGTCCGTTTTGGTGAGCTGTGGCGTGGAGGTCCCAATCCTTGCAGGTGCTGAGGCTCCCCTTGGAAATTTCCAAGTGACAGGAAAGGTTGGCATGTAAAAGCCAAATGCCAGCGCCTGTAGCATTTTTCCTGCTACATTCCTACATGGGAATGGCGTTTATTTTCACCTTCCGTAGTCTTCCTTTTAAATAGTTGCATTTTCAGCCACAAGCGAAGTGGTCATAAGGAATGCCATAGCTGTCCTGCTGGTTGTTCCGAGAGTTAATGAATAAACCATGTATAGGATAAACAGGTTTATGCAAATGCAGAGCAGCTCTTTACTATTATTTGTATTTTCAAGTCTTTGTAGCCGTAGAAGTCACATTTCTCTAAAACCTTTACAGTTGGAAAGAAGAAACCACGGTACAAGTAATTCAAGTAATTGTTTTAGATGCAGCACAATTTACTGGTTTGTCCAACAGTAAGATTTGCAACACTGAATAGCGTGCTTCCAAAACAGTGTTGAAAACGTTCTGCTCTTCAGTCCCAGAACATGTGATCTGAAAACATTGGCTAAATATATTCCTCCATACAACTGCTTGCTTTTTTGCATTAGAAAATCCACCCTTTACTCTCATTCCTGGGTAAGACAAAACTTGCGTGCTCTGCCTACCAGTAGAGCCTGCTTTCCCAAATGTCCAAAGCAGGCATTCACGCACTAGCCCAAGGAGCACATCAGTGCTGATGTGGGGACTGGGCACCCTGGGGCTGTACAGCACTTGGGAGCTTGGCTGCAGGCAGTTGCCAGCGATATGCCAGCATCCTGTGGGTCAGAGGCAGTCCCTGAGCCACCACATCCTGGTCATACCTTCTTGACAAAAACCTTTTTCCTCTTCACAGCCTAAAAACCAATATAATTCTCTGGAACCAGGGTATGGCATAAACTGCAGTGTGATCACAGCAACAGGGACATGTGGAGGGATTTTCTAAGTTGGCATCCCTCCTCCTGAGCAAAACATCTGCTGGAGAAGAGCCATGTCAGCCACGGAGCAGTGAGGAAGGAGCAGTGCAAACCCTTCCAAGTGCTGCACCCAGGCACTGGTCTGGTGCTGGTGAGCAATGGACCTGCTGGGCACACTGTTACTGCAAGGCAATGTTTCCCTCTATTTTGTTCCTCTCGAAGGTGTGAGGGGGCACACAAGGCTGCTTTCAGTCAGGGCTTGGCACTGCTGAGGCAGTCAAGGACCTGTAGGCATAGCCCTAAAAAGTGCATCTCCACACGCAAAGGTGCAAACGATGCCAGTGGGTTGCCTTTGCCCGCCTGTTCCACATGTCACTCAGAGGGGCACAGGCTGGGAAAGCAGAGCACTCTTCTGGCAGCTTAATTCAGAATAGAGGACATTGCAGTGGCTGGAATGAATTAGTCCCCATTTGTAATTTCTCGGCTTGTAGGGAGAGGAGCTGGCACCCCGGCCTTTGGCACATAGAGAAAGGAGCATTCCCTCCCCTCCCCACATGAAGTGTGACAGCAGCACTGCGCGAGACGCGGGGCTGGGCAGTGTGGGCTTTTCTTCCTTTGATGGGCATGAAACACACTTTGACATGGGACAAGGGTTGGTTTTTATTTTCTTCTTTCCTTTTTTTTTTCCCCCTTTTCTTTTAACCTTCATTTAGCCTCGGGTTTACTTCATTTTGAGTTTGGTTTTTTTTTCCCAAAGATGATGTTTGTCAACTGATAGGATGCACTTGCTTCTGGTAAAAGCATTTTGACAATTTTCACAACATGTATAATTTGCTTAAGGACCATAATGGCTTCTTCCGAGCCATGCATCATGTAAATAAATATTCCAATATTTTTTAACATGCATATTATATACTCTCTAGATCAATAGCTCCTTTGAAGCTCATACCATTTATCCTGTAAGTTCCTATTCAGGCATTTTAAAATATGCATTATTTATTCAACAGGCTGTCTTTTCATTTAGAGATGCTGGTGTCTATGTTTGTAGCAGTCTAACATCTATATCTTGTTTAGTATATTTAAAAATCAGTATTTCTTAGTCTTTTCAGCAGGTTGAAAATATTCCCATAAAAATGCAGTAACAAGAAAGAATATTTCAGATTAATAAGACTGAAACATACATCCATTTAGGATTTTTTTTTTTTTTTAAGACTTTGTCTTCTGTTCCCTTTTACCTTCTCCAGCAGCCCTGGACACATGCAGGGAAGGAAACAGGTGATGTGTGGGCTGCAGTGCAGGTATTGAATCCCTGGGAGGATTTGGGAGGGTGGCAGTACCTGGACTCAGGGGGCAGGTGGACACAGTGCTACAAGCCAACATTTCCCCTTGACTTCTGATGTGTCTGTTCAGAGACTTGGGGGGCCCACGCCACCAGGAGCATCACAGCACTGGGGCAGCAATCATGCAAAAGGACATTGCCTTCTCCAGCTTTAATGAGGAAGCAGGTTTGTGGTTCATGTGCAGGACAGACTCACCAGTTATGTAGGAGCCAATATTACCAGCGCTGCCTTGTGATCTGCCCCAGGGCTTCAAGTGCCACCACGGTCTTTTTGGGGGGTTGTGGTGTTTTTGAGGTAAATAGGGGCTCCATGCCATGCAGCTGCCAAAGCCAGGGGCAGGTGTGAAGGTGCAGTGCAAGTGGAAGCAAAAGCACGGACACAGATGACTTCGTGCCTTGGCAGCTATTAGCCAGAGCAAATCCTTTCCTGTTCCCAGAGGGTGGGGGAACAAGCAGAAGTTCTTTCCCCACCTCAATAGACAGCTACAAGGGGAACCCATCAAGCTTCAGGGTCCTTGCAGGAGTAGCCCCTGAGGTAAGAGGGACTCTGACCTCCATGCAGACTAATGAAGGAGGAAAACCAGGGCCGAGAAAGATAAGTTAGTATTTAAATGCAGACGTCTGCAACAATAGAGGTGGAAACATTAAAAAAATGCTATCAAATTCATTTGCTTGTAGAATGAAGGCTTTTGTCTCACCTTGTTTAAACAGTCCCACTCCTGTGTTTAGTTTACTTGTGTTAATATCCCCCAGAGGCTTCATCATTTACTATTGATGAGCATACACACACACACACACACACACACACACACACACACACACACACAAAACAAAAAAAAACAAAAAAAAACAAAAAAAAAAAAAAGGTGGTGCTGTCCAAGCAATTAATTCTCTTTCCAAGTGCTTAAAATTCAGCATGTCCCTTCAGTTCCAAAGGTGCTAGATCTTCAAAACCAGCAAGCTGCTCACAGTCAGCTGGGAAACCCCAAGTTATTTTGGAGCACATAAAAACATTCAGTGCTGATAAATACTCACACTGTGTTTTGCATCTTCATAATTTGGGATTCCATTTACTTGACATATGCAATAAATAAAGCAATAAATAAAATATGCTCTCTGCCTCAAGGACGCTTCTCTGTGTAAGTTGCAGCCGGGTATACAAACTCCTTCCAAACCAGCTGGTGCTACACGTCTACCAAATTTCCCTATTCTAATTCAGGGACACCTTCATAAGAAGGTGACTATGAACAACGCTCTTTAAACCATGATGGATGCAGATGTGTGTAAGGATTCTAATAAGAATATAAAGCAGTAAAAATAGAGCACTGCTTTAGCTGGAAAATGGGAAAAAATTTCATTAGCCCTTTTTGGTGAAAAAATGTTTTTACCTAAAACATTGGAAACTCCAGTGACTCAGCTCTTGGATCAAATGCCCACCGAAGTCTTTCCATCACCTTCAGCAGATGTCAAATGGCAAATTCACATGAATGAATGGGTACATTTAGGTCTCTGTAGTGCACTGCTTTGCATGGACATTATGCTTCTTCCAGGCCTCAATTAGGAGGTAGATTTTGCCATTTTTTTGCCAATTTTCCCTAGACCTACCCTGTTGTCACTGGAATAAGAAGCTGGGCATAGACTTCAACCAAGCAGAACAACACCAGGACCCACAGCTTTTAACTCTCCCCTATCCTAAAACCATAACAGCTCTCTATGCAAAGACTTACACTTGACTCAATAGCAGCAGCAGCAGCTCCATCAGGGCGCAACGATGAAGGAAATTAATTGCGAAGCCCAGCTTGTCCCTGGCTTGCCCTTGGACTCAGTCTCATGTTAATCACAGAATTATAGAATGGTTTGAGTTGGAAGGGACCTTAAAGATCATTAGTTCCAACCCCTCTTCCACAGGCAGGGACACTAAACCAGGTTGCTCAAAGCCCCATCTGACCTGGCTTTGAAATACTTTGAAAGCTATAAATTTTTCTTTCCCATTGCTAGGTGGGTTTTGAATTGCATTTTGCCGTGAGTTTGCCCATGAGTTAGTTTAGTGGCCAGGGTCAGATGCTCACTGCCATGAATTACTGGGGAACTTGCATCGTATTTGGCTCGTGTGCTGAATATAAACAGAGCTATCTGTCAGTATTTGCTTGGATTCATTGAAATATTAAAACAAACGCTTGTCTCTGTGTTGCAGAGCAAGGTCTTCTTTATTTTGCTGGGGCAATAGCCATATTGAAACAAACTGTATTTTGTTTTCTTTCAGACAGGTGTGATGGCACACCTGCGGAGCTCAGGCTTGAATAGCAACTCGTAACCTTTTGTGGGTAAGGTGGGGGGCAAATCCTGCTTAACAAGGATGTCAAACTGATCTTTGTTCCCTTCACCCAACCAAGTATCTGTGGCAACAAACTGGAGACAGGTAAACAATCAGCTTCTGCTACCGCAAGCTTTCCATTTACAGTTCACCAGGAGCTCTTATTATATGAAAGGAAAGGGTGGATGTGGTGTCAACACAAGGCAATAGTAATATTATTTGAACAGGTGTGTGGGGTGTTGCTAAAGTGAGAGAACGGGCGAGCTGTAGGGAGCAGTTAGTACAGGGCTGTGCATGTAATAACCAGAGCTCACCCGCGTGTATTATCATAACAATCATGTGTGGCGATGGGTTTCACAATAAGCTGGTCTGATTTACCCGGTGCATTAAACTAGTTTTGTTATTTCTCACTTCCTATCTGCCTGCTGGAAGAGAGCCTGAAAAAATACGCACGCTAAAAATTTGGTGAGCAGACCCACCGTGCACGCAGCTACAGATAGGTAACCCACCAGGCCACAATTATTCCCCAGACTCCGCTCCTCCACAGGCAACTTTGCTTCCGATTTATGTCTTGGAAAGACAGAAAGCAGATTAAGCATCTCAGGACTGCATTACAAAGGGATGGCAGGTTTGCGGCAAGTGTTTAGGCACCGTGGAATTGGGAGAGTCGAGTACCTCAGCAGTTTTGTCTATACATCTATTCTCTGTAATGCAGTTAATTTTAATAATGTATTTCCTGTCTGTGATGTGTGTTAAATTGATATGTATCTGTGATTCGAATGTATATTCATCTCTGTGTGTATAGAGTTAGATGAATATCCTTTCAGCAAGAAAACTGTGTGCCACAATAGAGAATGGAAACAGTAAAAATAATCTCTTAGATTCTGCTTTTAAGGAGATGACTGGAATCACATTAGAAAGGATTAATGCGGTAGGTACATACCTTGCTGAAATTTGCATGCTTCCATTGCGGGCAAGTGGGAAACAAAGGGAAAAATCATACCCTGATGTGCTCTCCGAGTAGATCTATATGCTGTAATTCACTGAAGACAGCCATGGAGGTTACAAACCAGAAATTAAGAGACAATATAAAATACGTGAGGATGTTCTGGACAATTAGACACCTCGTTGGTCCATTTACAGTGTTGCTTGTAGCTTAACATCAAATCTGACGAAAGAGTGGCAAATTCTAAGCAAGGAAATTTTTCACTCTCTCCTCTCCCTAAGCCGTACTTTGTTTAGAGATATCTTAATGCGTATCCCGAGCATTTTAATAAGAAACTATTGCATGCCACTGGTTTGTGCAAACAGTAGTTGTATTATTACAGGGGATGAATTAATCTTCCGGGCGTCCATTTGTGTTACTCAGATCAGGCAGGGTTTATTTGCAAAGGGCTGACCCTGCTTCCTGGCAGGTTCGCCGGGAGGTGCCGTGCCAGATTCCCTCCGGTGGATTGCGGGAGGGTTCAGCTGGCACATCCCGGGGGCCGCGGGGACAGTCACATGGCAGGGGCTGCCGGCGGGGGAACGCGGGGCCGGTGACTGCGACGGCAGCGGCACCGCGTCCTGGCCTCGACAGGCTCCTTCAGGGATTCTTTAGTGGGTATTGAAGGCTGGTAGGAAACAAGCATTCTCAAGCTTGGCTCTGCATTCTTCTGGTAATGCAGATTTAGCCCAAGGTCACACAAGGAACCTTTATTTCAAGCAGCTTGCTCCGTCTTAAGGAGAATTGCTACAGCATTTCCCTTTGTACACATTTCATTAAAGAAATGCTTAATAGCAGCCTGGCTGTCATCTTAGGGCAAATATTTTAGAAATCCCTTGTTAGTCACATCAGGTGTGCTTCTTCAATATTGCAACATCTGTTATTTGTTAGATGCAAACAGAGAATGAAAATGTGTATTTGCCTTGTCCTGGGCTCTTCAAGAGTAATTCAGGCAACCTGGCTGAATGTGCTGGAGACGGTGCTGACAGTACAGTTATTTCAGGAAGGTAAAACTGCACCAAAACTTGAGTAGGGGGTAAACTAAAAAGTGTTGTATTACGCTTGGATACCCTCTAGTTCTTTGACAATCCAGTGTGTACTTTAAATATACCTTGATCCTTGGAATTTCCTTGCAGAAGTCAATGCCGTGCTGCTGTTCCAGCAGAGCAAACACTGGATGGGCTCTTCACAAACAGTGAGTACGTCACAGTCTGCCGAAAGGAGCATTCGCTTGATCACAAGGGCCCGAGTTTCTGCAATAAAACAAGCATTTTCATCTGTCTTTGCAGGCATGATTATTTCACAGTAGAAGACGCATATTTCAAGGCTACATCACAAAAGTTTGATTCTTTGCTTTGGGTTCGTTTTGTCAGATTTTAAGCAAATGCTGAAGTAATCAAAAATAACAGTTTGGTAGTGTTTTAGGCATCGTTTGAAGAATTTGACTGAATAGGGACTTTAATGAGAGGACAGTGGGTTCTTAATTACCTCAGGCACAGTTTAGCACTTTGTTCATGTATGGTATTTATCTGGAGTGCATCAGTCTGTTATTAGTTGGCTATTGTAGTGCAAAAGTTGGTGGCAAAGTCATTGTGGTGTGCTGCAGAAACAGCATTACAACTGCACAACAGCCTATGCAAGAATTCCTTGAACATAGATGGGATCGATTCATTAATGTCATTTAGTCAGTTCAGAGCTTGTTTAGGTTTTGGGCTGGTATACATATATATATGTGTGTGTGTGTGTGTGCGTTTGTATATATATCTATATATATATAAACGCCTAAGAATTTTACATGTCTTCCATCAAATTTAATTTTTCAGAATGTTCATTTGTTTTGTGACTGACGATTTTCACTTGCTGACATTCTTTTACACACTTGGGAGTCGGCCCCTTCCTTTGGATCAGCCTAAGGAAAATGCTGCCCTCTCTTGAATTTGAGGGCGCAGTGCACCTCCTGGCAGAGGCTGCCCGGGGAGCGGGAAGCAGCGCATTCCTGAAAGACTTCTTGCAGGGCTGATAAGTGTTGAGAAAGGCAGCACTGTATTTTAGACTAGTAATCAGGGTTAAGAGAGTTGTTCCAAAAGATGTAAGTTCTCTAAAATATAAATTTTCTCTCTTCTGGGGGAAAAAAAAAAAAAAAAAAAAAAAAAAAAAAAAAAAAAAAAAAAAAAAAGCAAGCAAATATGCTATATTCCATTATGGAAATACCTTAGCCAGGAAAATGTCATTTTCTCCCTTGCTTGCATAGAGAGGAGGCCAAGTCATGAAATTCTTTGTACTACTTTGTACTTTCACTCAAATTTAAGTTATTTCTTTGACTGTTTCAGTTGTGAGTTTTGCTGAATGCCCATCTAGATCTTGCAGACAAAGAGAAACTTTTTTGCTGATAGGCCTTCTCTGAAGGAGGGAGGACATGACTGGCTGCCACTGGTCCTCTGCACCAGAACAGAAACACTTTGGGTCTCTCTAATGTATGACAACTCCCAAAGCTTCCCCACTGGTACGGAACCGCTGATGTGTTGCTTGTAGAAACCAGCGTGTCATTGCCTTGAGCAGCTTAGTCAGGAGATGTGTCTCCAGCTGCAGGGAGGAGGATCTTTCTCCAGCTGTTTCTCCTCTTCTCTGACAAGCATGGATAGGGTGTACTTTTCATGCGTCTTCCTTCAAGGAGGGAATATAAAGGAGACCTTGTGAGAAAAGCTATTCTGAAGTAGCTTCTGCCTCCATTTCTTCAATGGGGGCATTAAAACAAACAAACAAAAAGCTCTCCCCTTCTCCCATAGACATCCCAGTTTGTAGAAAGACGTGTACTTTTTTGCTGGAAGCAAGGGGTGGAAAGGACCATTATATGATGTGTAGGGATTGCCTAGAAAATAGTCCTACAGCAAGGTAGCATCCCTAGGAGGGAGGACATGCAGGTTTTAGGTTGTATTAACCCAGAAGACGCCAGTGCACACAGGAGAACCAGGTTTCCTGGACATCAGATACTGCATGAGAGGAAGGTGAAGCAGGGTGTGCATTGTGGAAGACAAGGAGAAAAACATACATGCACATCAGAACTCATGGTCTTTTTCTTTACTGTTGTTATTTAAAAGGTTTTTCTGAACATACAGCTCCCCAGCCAACCCTCTTACAATTTTCAGAAGCTGAAACACAGGTAGGCAGCAAGGAGCAGCATGCAGGGAAAATGATTGGCTAAAAATAGCTGTGAATATTGTTAGTTAGATGATTTGTGCAAGGGGATGTACTTCTTAATATTTATCTCACTTTTCTGCACCTACAGTTATATATATATATATATGTGTGTGTGTGTGTGTGTGTGTGTGTGTGTGTATATATATATATATATGTGTGTGTGTGTGTGTATATATATATATATATATATATATATATATATAAACACAAATATGAGGGTGATTAATCCCAAATGCAATCTGAAAAAAAGGATAAACAGAAGGAGACTGGGCATGTATATGTCACTTGCACTGTATACTACCTCATCTATATTAAATATGAGACCAAGTAATAAAAATAAACTATACAGTATTGTGTCAGTTGCAACTCATGCAGTAACAAATTGTTGCCACATTTTTTTCTTACAAAGCTGGCTGTGTGGTGGCTGGAAAGAACCCTAAAGCATATAAAGCTCTTTTCTTCATACATTTCCCTAAAGAATAATAGATCAGTCGGTGCTCTGATTCTGTTTTAATAATGTACAATTTACAATTCATTTGGTTACCAAGCACTCACAGTATAATTAATTTCACAGACCCTTTCTACACATTGGCATGGTTTATGACAGTACAGAGGGTAGATGGGAAAACTCTGTCGCCCCTGCTGTCACAGGAGAGTGCCTGGATGATGTGTCACCTGGCTGGTCTCACAGCAGTCCTGCCTTTGTAGGGGTGACAGGGTTTGGTTTCCCCTTTCCTTCTGCCCCAGCTCCCACCTGCCTTTCCCATCTTCCTTCATGACCATCTCCACGGAGGGTGCTGCCTTGGGGATGAGCTGGGCTCATCCTGCAGCTCTCTAATAGCACTGAGCCACATCTGCCCCGTCCCTTTGAGTCACAGCAGGCCCCGAGATCTGCTGCAAGCGCTGGAGCAAAAGCTAAGGTGAGCCAAGGGGAAGACTCAAGGACAAAAGCCAGGTGACAAGCCTTCAGTGCCTCACAGTAATGCCTCTCTTCACCCTTGCAGCTGGGGACAGGAGAGCCTGTCTGGAATACAGGTATTGCTTCAGCCTGGAGTGACTGTCCATCTGAATTGCCAGTGCACGTGCCCAATCCTAATATCATTTAACAGAATCAAGACCTGAAAAATGGAGGGAAAGGCTCCAGAAGTGGGCAGAACACATACTGTTGGGGGGGTTATTTCCACAGTCCTGTTATTTTTCCCTTTATGGGGAATCTGCGCAGTTGCCTGAGAGACTCAAATAATGGACTCACTCTGCAATGAATGGAGCTGCTGTTCTGTGATGTCTTGCACATCAAAGCAATTTTTTTGAATCTGCATTAACCTCTTTGATAAAGACAACACTGTGAGGAATTCAGCAACTACAGAGAACCTGCGGGTCTGCACATCCACCCGAAGCTTGCTTTGACGGCGGTGTATGAATTGCTATTGAAGTGATGGTTTTGCTTCCATTATCAGATAAAAAGGAGGTTCCTTTTCTGAATTTCCCAAATATTATTTTCCTGTTTGAAGTTCTTGATTCCTGTACATGCACAGTGTATGTATTCACATGTATGTGTATATATACATACATAGACACACACACATATATATATAGTTCTGTTGTATATATATACATGCCTGAGGGTAGAGGTAACAGTTTGTGAAGGCTGAGCACACAATCCTGGGTATAAACACACAAGTACTCACATTGAAGTGCAGGTTAAAGCTAGGCTTACTGTTTTTTCTACAACTACAGTTTCAGTTACTCTCTTTTTTCCTTAGATGTTCAAAAGCTGATTTCTTCCAGGGGCTGAAGAACATTGTAAGCCACATCCCTAAATGTTTGATTAGCTCCTATGGGACCTGTGTGGTTTTCACAAGACATTAACTGTAAGAGGTTCATCTCTTGTGCTGTGTCTGCATCTGGCTACTCAATCCTAATCATTTGGTTTTCTAATCTCTTTCTTGAACAAAAATATGGTGAGGCAGAAACCATGAGATAACTGCTTTCACTTTTTTTTCCGTATGGGATTTGGCAGCCAATTTGCCAACACATTGATGACCTGCTCCTCTTATTTTTTACATCAGTAGAAACTTCACTCTTGTGTGAAACATGGCATATCTGTAAACTGAGCGAAACCAAAAGAGGTTATTAAGGACACCACATACATATGTAATAAAACATCAACAATTATTATTATTATTATTATTATTAACATCATCATCATCATCATCAATTACTCTTATTCACAATATAATCACAATTTAAAGGTTGTGTGGTTAATGTATCACAAGGTTCACTTCAAAACAGAGCTCAAAATCTTTCCTCTGCAGTCAGGTTCACAGAGGTTTTAAAGCAGTGCTCATGCGGCATAAGAGGGCTGATGGAGTCCTATCCCCCCCAGGAGAGTGTTGGTCTCTTTTCTGGCTGAGAGAAAGCACCCAGGAAAACCTGATGCACTCCTAAGGTGTGGGAAGTAGCAAACCTAAAAAACTTTGCTATTAACCTTTGAATATCAAAGAGTTAAAATAGCCTGCAATCGGGTGAATCTTTTCAAGCCTACAGTTTTGGAATGGATGAATGTCTGTGTAATTATCCATCACCTGCTTTTTCACCTGTTTCATTTCTCTCCCATACAATATGCCTCTTAGCATAATTTCTTTTTTTCAGTTCAAAAATATTTTGTTTTGACTTGATGTTGCTCAATAAATGAATACAACTGTGTTCATAAAATTCCTGCAAGCACCAACCTGGTTGCAAGG
Organism: Hirundo rustica; assembly: GCF_015227805.2. NCBI lineage: Eukaryota > Metazoa > Chordata > Aves > Passeriformes > Hirundinidae > Hirundo > Hirundo rustica. The sequence goes on from NC_053450.1 coordinate 93,079,171, forward strand.
CAGAACTCTCTACTTTGAATTTCCAGGTCTGTATCTATCAAAGAGAAGGAAAAAAAAAAAAAAAAAAAAAATAAAGGAAAAAGAAGAAGAAAGGAAAAAAAAAAGAAAGAAAGAAAGAAAAAAAAAAAAAAAGGCATAGCATTCCTAGGAAGTACTATTTGCTCTTTTTTTTGCTTTTTTTTCGCTTTTTTTTCAGTACTAAAATCAAAGAAAATTTCTCAGACATGAAAGTAAAATTGGCAATGTTTAAATTCACGATGATTTAATAGCATTTCAGAGGTTATAGCATTTTTAAGAAGTACACAGAAAGATATTTTAAAGTAAGATCACATATTTCCTTTGGAAAAAAATAATCTGGCAATCAAGTCTAAACATTAACTAAACCAATTATCTTTGTTCACCACTTGGTGAAGAAGGAGCCTTTTCCTCCATATTAAATAAGAATTGGAACCAAGATGGCCTTTGCAGTGGAAAGAAAGCCAGGGGGCCAGGCTAGTGTCTGTGTCACCAGTGTCACAGTTATCACTCTGATTCCCTCTCTCTGAACCCACTGGAACCCCTAACACTAGAAGGTTAGATGTAATTTGATGAGGAGGACAGCTGGCACAAAATGGCCCCAACCCATTCTCCTAATCCCTCTTTCCTCTCAAAATGCCTGTTGGGAATGGTCCCTGGCAAGCGTCAGCTGTGAGCTGGGTCCAGGGATGGCTGGGGAGGGTCATACTTGACCCAAGTCAACACCATGCCAAGAACTGCTGTAACAATTTAACAATCTGGAAAACTGAGCTCCAGCACCTGGGGACATTTCCTGGCCCTGTTTCCTTGACTATCTGCACGTGGCCAAAGAGAGCAAACTGATTGATAAATACCAACATGATGGTGCAGGGTTGAAATGCATGACAGCAGCATCCCATATGCTGGCCCAAACATTATGCTGAAGTTTTGCAGATCAACTAAGAAATGAAGCGTTTGCTTTTAAAAGAGAGTCGAAAAATTGCCAAAAAGGGAGTCAAATCCCCAAGCTGAAGGCAAGATAACACTTCAGTGGCTTATTCATGAAAAGCTACCACTTGACTTTCCACAACAAACTTGCCAACGTAAAGCTTCATGGAAGGAATGCAAAACAGCCAGGCAAAGCTCAAAGAAAAATATTTTTGGTCAAGGACAAAATAATCAAATCATGTCGAGATGTGACACGTCAGCTTACTTAGCTTTGATTTTACCAGCATAACTACCTGGTGCTTTGTGTGATCATGGTGCCCACAGCTGTAATCTAATGTGATCTGGAGCTTATTCACTGATCACAGCTGTGTAATTTCAGGTAACATGCTTCCCTTGTTTAGTTTTGTTTAACATTGTTAAATATATAGTCAGACCATCTGCACAGTATTTTTTTAAATTGGAAATTACAACCATAACTTCCTTTTTATATATCAATAAACTAAATAGCAAAATTTCAAGGGGATCCTTCTCTACCAAACAGTGAAGCAGAATGTTTGTCCCACGCCACACCATTGCCTAATTGCACACTAATTGGACAAACGTGATTAAATATTTCAAGATCTTTACTAATTGCCTCTATTTTAGCTTTAAAATTTGCTTGCCACCAACAAATTTAATGACACTGGTGTCTAGTCATCAGCAAAAAGCCCAAGAGTTGCTCTTTAAAATGTACCTAGTCAGAATATTTACTGATTGTGCATTGTTGTTTCCAATGTAGCTTAATTAGAAATCCAATCAGTTCTCCAAGTCTAATTATACTTGATTTGTAGATTCAGACTATGATACATAATGAAGCTAAGCAGCTAACAGTAAACGTGCTTGAAATGTAACAATAAGAGAAATATTTTTAATGCATGCCTTGTTATCATTTTAGAAACTCCGAGTAATATATGAGATCAAACACAAAGGGAAATACGGAGATTTATGACTCAATAGATTTTTAAAAAGCCCATGTTTTATCCTGCAGCAATATAACTGGCATATGTTTAGTGTTTAAAAATATTTCCTTTGTTTGTTTACTTATTTGTTTGAACAAGATAACAACATATATTTTGTGGATACATTGATGTCTGTACTTGGTTGCATTTATCTTGCATGCCATTATTCTTGCCCTATATTTTAAATGGTATTATGCATCAGAAACTGGGAGCTGGGTTAGAGATGGTTACTAAGGCAGCAGCTCCCTTTAGCTGAGGCCCTACATCTTCAATGCACCCTTAATTTACTCTTCTCTCTGAGAAATATCCTTTAGGGGCCAAGGGCCAGATGTTTCTTTTTATTCCATGCTGTGCAGGGAAACACATCTGCTCTGCTATTATTTTTTACCTCAGTCCCACAGTCTGAACATTGCTGCTGCAGCCTTACACCCATGTTGTAGCATCAAGATAATAGTGTGCCACTTTGGGTATTGTCTATAATGCCCTTTTATTAATGTTTTTGTGTAGTAGCAAACATTTTGATCATGCTTAAGTAATGAGCAGACCGTTTTCTGAAGAACAGAAAACTTGAAGAAAGAAGAGGAGGAGAAAGGAAATTCATCAGCAAGTCACACCAAGACCCCTGGATGCTTCCTTGTGTTTCCCAGAGAGGAATCCACAAGCAACTACGCTTTTCTGTTTAGAAAACTGTAGAGTTACCCACAGACCTTTCAGAAATCAGCCTGTTTCATTGTTACATCCCTAGCTTGGAGGCTTTTGATGTCATCTTCTTCAGATTTTTTGGGAACCACTTGTTGCTCCTAAAGGGTTCAATGAAGGATATCCTTTATTTGCTAGAAATTTTTGGGGATGTACAGATTAGAAACAGTTAAAAACTATGTAGGTTATCTCATATGGGAAAAACAAACAAACAAACAAACAAACAAACAAACAAACAAAAACCCTTTAAACCTGTGACAGAAAGCATTATGATCCCAGAATCCACATGAGTGGAGGAGAAGCAAGGTAGGTAGCAACTACTTCTAAGCAGCATTGGAAGCAAGGCTGCAGTAGGGGGAATTTGAGGCTCACTCTTTTGAGGAAAGCCCCCAGGGGCTGTATGTAGCTCTTAATTTTCTTTCCTTATCTTTTTATTCTAAATCTCTTCTAAAATCAAAACCCAGTCTTTTCCTACAAAGAAAAAGCATAACCAACTGGCAGGTCTTTGTGTGGGGCCTGCAGGAGACAAATGTTGAAAGCTCACCCCACTAATTGCTGCAGTTCTGAAAGAAGCTAATAAATAAAGCAGTTCATGAATAAAAACTGTTTTCCAACTTGTGGTAACACCACTAAGAATATGAAGGATGGGAAGAGGGAGGAGGAAAAGGCAACAAGGCAAAAATAAGGAAGTAAACAACAAGATTAATGTTAACTTCTGCTCTGTAAGAAATGTAGTGCATAAAGTAAGCAGGGACTGAGAGGAAAAGTTCCTGGTGAAGTGATATGGCTTAGTTATGAGCAATGCTAGTATCATGGTTATAAAAGTTCAGTGTGCCACCCCAATGGGGTAAGACACCATGGGGTTGATCCTAGCTTGCTGGGAGCTGCAGGCCCCCAAAATGTCTGGAAGAACAGCCCAGCTTCCCTCAGTGACGCCCTAGATCTGGTCCCAGTGACTGAACTACCTGGCCACCGTGTGCTGATGGTCTGCCACTGGTTTTGGGGGTCTGTTGTGAAATACATTGAATGGCTTTGCCTGGTGGCAGTGTGACCTGTTGGATGCAGCACAAAATGAATTGGCAAGTGGTGTCGACTTTCACGCTGGCTTCCTTCCCGACCCCCCTGGCACGAGGGCACGGCCTCAGCACTTTCTGTCTGACAGCCAGTACTCGCCAGCTTCCCAGAGCACTTGAGCTCTGTAGGTGAAGAGCACTGAACAGCAGCTGACTATTATTTTCAGGCTTCCAGTGTGGTATTTTGTACCATATACAATGAAATAAATTCCAATTTATTTTTTTCCAAGTAGCCATTACAAGTGTTCTTTAAAGAAGAAAAACTGTGAAATTGAGATGTTATTAAAAACTTGACCCTGTTTTAACAAGGTTTGAGATACTCTTCCATGTTGTTCTTAGTTTATTGAGTCCTTATTTCTTAATTTATTGAGTCCAAGGGTTGGGTTCTCCTTCCCCTCTCTTCTCTGCCCTTAAAATCAGTACCAGGAAGGACAACATTTTTTAAAAACAGCAGAATAAAATATTTCAGTCACATCCTCCATACCAACCAGTGTTCAATATTTTATCTTTCTTTACTTTTTTTTTTTCTATCCGTGTGCAATCAGCCTTGAAAATTTCCTTTGCCTTCAATACTTTTACCTTTGATGGTATTCAGATTGTAGGCTATGCCTTGGCCCCTCATGCCACACAGTCTTCTATTTATATTATTAAAATGCAGCACTTGCTTTTTCATTTTACTCTGTTTACAGGGTGTTGCTTTTATTGATTAATGTCTCAGACTCAAGTAAAATGCTAATCACGTAGGGAAAAAATTGTAAAAAACTCAATGCGCTGATCTGTGGTGCTTGGCATTGGAAGTAGCTCACTAACTTAGCTCTGAATTATGCTTCAAATTGGAAGCATTTCCACCCCACTAATGCAGTGCCTGAAAATCTATACCTCTTGGGCCGAGGGTACAATATGTTCTTATTCTATGCTTGCATCGTGAGGTACATGAGACAAAGACAAAAAAGTCTAGAACAATTGCATATTTAGCTTTATTTGCCCAGATCTATAATTTTCAGACTCATTTATACTTACCTATTTTCTGCCAAAATGGTGGCTGCCACGCACTCCCTCCTTAGGACAAGTCTAACATGAGGGTTGTGTTCTGGCAGCCATGATGGCGAATTGCAAGTGGGCTTGGAAGAGAAAGTCAAACCTAAGGATACAGCAGATCACTCTGCTCATGCGACACAAGCAGGTGACCAGACTCGGTCCTGCTACTTGTGCAATGCCCACTGCTGAGCAGAGAAGGAGTACAACAGGCTCTGGGTCTCTCAGCACGCAAGAGCAAGACTGCATTTTGCTGCTTTGAAGAGGACGCAAGGTCTCCTTCGCTGGCCCCAGGAGAGCAGGCTTTTAACTACCATTTCTGTGAGGAGCTCTTCCACACCCTGAAATTCCACCTGTAATACTGCATCCAGCACAAGAAAAACACAGACCTGCTGGAACAAGTCCAAGGAGGGCCACTAGGACATTCTGAGGGCTGGAGCACCTCTTCCATGAAGACAGAGTTGTGGCTGTTCTGTCTTGAGAGAGAAAGGTTCAGGGAGACCTTGTAGAAGTCTGCCAATACCTAAAGAGGCATACAGGAAGGCTGAAGACAGATTTTTTTGCATGGGTTTGTAGTGATAGAACAAGGGAGAATGGCTTTAAGCTGAAAGAGGGTAGGATATTAGGAAGAAATTCCAATTCTAATTCTGTGAGGGTGGTGAGACACTGAAATGCATTGCCCACAGAAACTGTGGGTGAGTCCCAGGCCAGGCTGAATTGGGGTCTGAGCAACCTGGTCTAGTGGAAGATGTCCCTCTTTGTGGCAGGGGGATTGGAACTAGATGATTTTTAAGGTCCCTCCAAAACCATTCTGTGATTCTATGATTCCCCTTACCCCTTTCTAAGCAGCAACACCAGCAGCAATACTATCTTAGGTAGCCAAGCAAATCCCAGGAAAAGAGAGAATGAATGTGAGGAAAAGTGCCCCTTGCCCAGCAAAAGCCACAGCCTCCACCTCACAGAGATGTGTTTCTGCACACACCTGTATTTTTCTCACATGCATTCCACAAGAAGCTGATAAGACTGACTGTGTGCAAAGAGCTGATGTGTCAGTCTCTGCTGGTTCAGGACCCATGTGATTGAGGCCCCAATTACAGTAAGCTCTCAAAAGTATTTTAAATCCTGTGTTCACCTCAGTATGTGCTTACACCAGGTGCTAAACTAGGAACAAATGCTCAAATTATATTCACTGCCCCAGGATATAAGCAAGAGCTTCACCTCAAAGGTGGGTGCACATCCTAACTTAAACAGTGATGCTTTCCGGAAGCAGGATGTAAACACTGACCCACATAAACAGTATAAAATGTTTAATCATCAAAAATCCTTCTTGGTTGTGCCATGTGATTGCAAGCAGTTTTTCTCTGCTTGAAGTCTTTGTCTGCAATCTACATGTCCTGTAGAAACAAAGCTAAGCGGACTTTAGAAAATGTTCAAGACACTGTAAGAGGTTAATTTTGCTTAACCAGATGCTTTTGTTTTTCTCCAAACCAGAATCCTTTCTTTTTTAAAAAAGCTATTTTATACTTTTCCCATTATACTGTCTTTTCCCCCCCTTTTTCTCTTATTAATAAGGTCTGGCCCTCTTTAACTTGCAACAAGAGCCTAATGAGCCATGCAGCCTTCTGTAATTTCTTCACTGTTGAAAATGCCTGACACTAATCTATGCCATTTATACTAATAAGAAGTGTATCAGCTGATCTTTGGTGCAATGGAAACATTTTAAATATTCTTTATTGAATTGCAGGTAGCAGTTTCTCACAAAGTTTATGCTGCTGTTGAAACTGGTGCCCTGCAAGTACCTATGCTGCACAGTACACATAGTACACAGAGTACACAGTACTGCACAGGACAGACAGTAGAAAAAAATTTGATGTCCAGTAATATATTAGCTTTATATTTCATGTAAACTTGTCCGAGAGATACTGAAGGAAAATCATATCTTTCAGGTTTTTTCTTCACTCTATGTTTGTGGTTTACAGTAACAATGAAGGGATGACCTAAAATATGATGTCACTTTTTATACTAAGTGGACATTAATTAATGTTAAATTACAGGAGAACTTATCAGGAGTTTATGCTTTACATATGTGGGCATAACATGACAATTCAGCATGATTAATGATGTTCCAGTGAATAAGCAGGATTTACATGTGGAAAAATGGGGGGAAGGGAAGATACATTCCTTAGAATTGGTTTTTCCCCTGTTCTTAATTGTGAGCTTTGCATGTGCATTTCTTCACTGTCTCATCAATAGCACTTAACTCTGACAGAGCTCCACTAATTCCAGCTGCAGAAGTGCTGGTGTAGCTGCAACAGATGAGGGGTTTAAGTGAGGCAAGGATCTTTGGGAGGGGCAGTGTCTCTTATTAGAGAAGCAGATGCAGCTGGAAAAAGTGGACAAGATTTGGGCACACAATATTTTTCTCAGTTTTGAATCAAAGGCTGCAAATGACTTTCCATGTCACGCCTGTAGAAAGGCTCTGTGCCTGAAACTTTTTCCACTTCAATTGGTCATTCTAATAAAACACAGTCTCTTTTCTTTCAAATCTCTCTTTATACACGCACTTTAGAAGGGTGGAAAGTATTATCATCCCTGCTTCAAAGATGTTGAAACAGAGAAGCTGGGATGGACTGGACTGAAATCCAGATGTGGTGGTTGCCCAGGTGAGGGAAGTCAGCGTTCCTCCCTCTGCCTTTTCTGCTTCCTGCTACGTGAGGACAAAAACATCCAGGAGAGAGGACTGCAATGACTGACATTTCTGAAGATGTGCCCCAAGCACATAGTTACCCTGTGATTTTGGAAATATAAGTTCATACCTCCAATTTAATAGGAAATACAAGCATGCACTGTGGCATGCAGTTTAAGTGTCCTCCTGTCTACCAAGTGGTGGAAATAGAGCTGATGACCCTCCAGAGGCTGCACACTCACTGTTTTTGAGAAAGAAGGAATAAAGGAAGGGAATAACAGGCCTGGGAGAATGGACATGGCATAAAGATCCGAGCCCCAGAAGCACATGGATCAGGTGGTCCAGCTGTGAGGGATGCCACAAGGTAGTCCTCAGCTAGATTTAGGAACTAGGGGGGAGATCTTTTTATCTGAGCAGGATGTGGCCTGTTTCTGATATTGGTGTCAAGATGTCCCTCCTATTTCAGCAAGCTTTGTCTAGAGGTCACATCTCGCAGGAACATTACTGTCCTCTGAGTTCCTCTATCTATCTCTGTCAAGAGAGGTGTGAAGGGGCATCCCAACACCAATGTCAAGGACATGTCACAAGGCACATCCCCTGAACTGAGTGGCAGAGGACGGCTTTGAGGCTCGTTGGCTGGGAGGTTTAGAGTCTTGATGTTGTCCCTCATAACTGACAAAAACAAAACAAAACAAACCTATTTTTTTTCAGAATAAGGCCTCTAGCATCTCCAGGCCATGTTTCCCTTCCAACAGCATCTGCAGTTTTAGTGGAACCTGTGTGGAGCTGTGCAGTGGCTGGCTGCAGAGTCTCCTGCTTAAATGTCTTTATCGTGAAGCAGTGCCACTCAAAACACAAGTGTAGTTGTCCTTTCACCTCAGACAGAAGCTCTGTGGATGTTCTCAATTTCTGCTTATGGGGCAAGTCGGGTCTTGTACATACTTCCTTTGAAGTGGTCCTGGGGAAGGGAATTTGAAGAACCTGTGGTGCAGCGGGGAATAAAAGGCCTGTCTTTATCGTTGGTTGTCATAGGGTGCGTTTACAAAACTAAACATACTCAGGCTTGTCATTTATGGAAAAGTGTTAATAATAGCTTTTTCTGTTTCTTTATTGTCCTGCCCTCTTGTGCCCATTTTCTCTATACGGTAACCATCATAACCATGGCAATCATCTTCCTCTGAAAACTCTAGGTGCACTTTTTAATTTATAATCAAACATGTGAACTAATTATTTAAATTATGTATTTTTGCCCTTCTCCCCATCCAGAGGAAGGGTGGCAGTGTTCAGGGGAATCCAAAACCATGGTTCTATTGTAAGGCCTGCATTATTGTTTTTGTTTGCCCTTTGTTCTTTACATCCTGTGCACAGATTTTTACAGGAAATCCCCTGCCTTGCATGCTTTTAGAGCTGTGCCATATCTACATGAGAGGGTTCCCCCAGTGCCCAGGCCACCAGTGAGGCAGCAGCCACAGCAAAGGGCTGGGCACCCCTTTGCCAGCAGCACTGGCTCACGTGGGCAGCTCGGAGCTGTTGACCCACGGGTCCCTCACATCAGGCCAAAGGATAACAGCACGTGCAGGCGAGCAGCCTGGCTGGCAGGAAACTCTTGCCACAGTGCTCCAAGCTGCTGATGTTTTCCACTCAGTGCATTCCCTTAAATATTCAGGGTGGTCATAGCAATCTGTGTCGTAATGACCCCTCTCCTATCGCTGGGCTTTTCTGACATTCTGGTAGCAATCCTGCTATTTTGCTGGCACTGAGTAAATGGTTATTCAGCCCCTCTTTCCTTCCCCACACCCAGAGAAATGCTCTTTGATTTATCCTCTCTCAGCACTAGGTGCAGATTGAATTGTGGGCTGTCTGGATCTGTAACTCATCCCCTGGACAATTACTGGACATACACATCCCAGCACCTCTCTCCTCTTAACCTCCACCAGCCTAAGTGTGTTAACTCCCCAAAGATTATCAGCCTGTCTGAAGGTGTGATTGAAATGAGCTCTGCTCCTCTCAAAAAGGCAGTGCCCTAGCCTGCTGAATCACCGGCTCTAATCATGAGCATTTAAGAAAAACAAACAAAACAATCTTCTAGGAACCCACTAATAGCACAATGTCAATACTCACATCATGTGTGTCAACTGCCCTATTAATTATTATCATTACCTGCCTTCATAAATTGAATGCAACTGCAGATCTAGCACTGTGGGAATCCAGCATTAATTGGCTGAAAGTCTACAGAAGCATCCCTCTGTATTTGTATGTTTTCCCTCTCTCCCTGCATGCTTCTACAACACAAAATGTACCTACTCTGCCTTGCATGTATGTGTGTAGACATGCATATATTTTGTGGGCACATGTTTAGGTTCTTTGCATGCATAGGCTCTAATGTAGTTGAGAAAAGCATCTTCTTCCTAAGCACCATTTTTTTGCAAATGTTGCAACAAATTCTTAGCCTGTTGTTGAAATAAATGCAGCCACACACTCCATGAGGTATTTCTCATGCCCTATGTCTTGACATTTTCCAACAGATGTTGGCTAATGCAGTAGTAGAAGGTTCACCGTGGATGTAGCGAGCCCAATAAATCTTCCTCTTACATGCAGACACTCCACCATCCCAGCATCATATACCTATAATACATTTTAATTACTTGGCTATTCAAATCATACTAAATTAGATCTGCACGGAGCTGCATCACGGATTTCTCAATTTACATTTAATCCACTGCAAACAAAATAAATATTAAAAAAATTAAAAAAAAAAAAAACAAAAAAAAAAAGAATTGCAAGCACCATTTTTATTGGAACTTGCAGGAGCTACCGAAGTCTGATACCTTTAAAATTATTAAGTGACAAAGATTACTAGCACTAAGGTTATACTTTGCTTCCCCATTAGCCATTTAGGTGACAGCTGCTGTATTGCACATAAAGATGAACCATTCCTTGAGGGATGATAGTGGTTCCGCTGTGACACTACTGGCATAAAGCATTATCAGACCATAGCTGTGCTTAGAGCCATCACAGTCTCCTAGGCACCTATCAGTACCCTCATTATCTGCATCACAGAGTGTCTAGAAAGAACACTGCCAGGCTTCACAGCTTTGCAGCTCATTTGAGAAGCGGAAATTAAACATCCCAGGAGAAAAAAACAGGCACATTGTAACAGCACCAGTGCTGTACACACATAACATGTTGACTGCTGTTGCGCTGACTTCTGTCTCATTAATTTAATAGGCTGCTGGACTGGGGATGGGGAGGTGGAGAGGCAGCCTTTACAAGCAGATTACTGAGCAGGGCTCACTGCACTGATTGCGAATCCAGGTCGGGGAACTTACACTGAGCACCGCAACACTTCAGATGTCTGTCCCCACTTGTGCAGCTGCCATGTGGTGAAATAAACCAGCCAGAGGCAGAAAAATGAGTGCATCATATACGTTATCCATGCTTAGATTATCATGAACCCTTGTGTGAAGTAAAGCAGCACAGGTGCCTTTTCAGCAGTGACTGTAGCTGCGTTCCTGTGTGAGGGGTAATCTGAGTGTGTTAAAAGGGGAGTGCTGCATTCAGACAGGCTTGTGATAGCAGGATAGTGGCTGCAGCAGCTCAGTGTGGCTCTGCTCTTCAAAAGGAGCTGGTTCGCTTCCTTTGTCTGAAAAAGTAACATTCACTCATGTGGTGATGTCCAGCAAAAAGCACAGCACACACTGAGGCTTCCGTAGGATCTGAGCAGAGCATACATCTTCCAATGGCTGAGGGGTGACTTGCTCTCTGAATCAATATGTTTAAGCAGTTCTCACTTAAACTGAGGCCACTGAGTGCGTGTCAGGGAAGAAAAATGGACATGGGCTTCCATTCTATTTCCTTGCCAGATTTTATATCCAAAAACACGTGGAGGAATTTGGAGACATAAACATTTTCTATTTCATACCAATGAGTTACTGCAGGTGATCTTGTGAGCTTCGGTACATTTAAATTGATAAGAACATTATAGGAGATGTCAGTGGAAGCAGAACTGCTCTGCAAGCATATGCATTGTGAGAGACGTCCATTAAAGTGATCTCACCGTCAATAGAGTGGTTGGGTGTGTGTGTTTATCTCTGCCCTTTCTTTATTTGTATGAATGGGTGACAAAAGAGAAGATAAAAAGAAGGTGAACTGATTTTTAGAGTCTCTCTAAAGCAACTTCACCCATCATACAGGAGCTGAATTCTTCCCACTCCATTGTTCTTTTCCCTTAGGTTGTTTAGGGGTTACTCAAATGCTTTGGGCATCATGCTCAGATATGGGACAGGAAAAGGAGCCTAGAGTATGTATACATAGACTCATAGAATCATTAAAGTTGTGAAAGACCTTGAAGATCATGCTGATTTTTTCTGGATCATATGACAAAAAAAGCAGACGCTGCATTACCTCAAAGCACATACAAACAAGTGACAGTGCAAAGAGCAGTTGGGAACCTTGTTTAGAGGGCCCTGTGGATTATACTGTCAAAGGAATTGCACTTGGTGGATCTATTGAAAAAGAGGCCCGTGCACACAGTTGGCATCTTAAACACATCTCCTCCACTTGGAAATGTTTTAGGTCCTTGCATCCATTTATCTTTTTGGGAATCACACAGCCAATAAGAAGGGAACCTTCCTTAAGTGTCTCATCTAACATCCAAACAGGTATGCTAAGATTTTTTAAACTGTGGAAATGAACAGGAGTAAGTATCCCAGGAAAAAATTCAGAATTTTCCCTCAACAACTGATTCCTAAGAAAATTTCTCCACAGTCGATGGCAATTACTGACACTTGCTTACTTGAGATTTGATCCAACTTAAGGAATCAAACATACATTGTGGTTTTTTCACAGGTTCTTGTATATGCACTTATTGTGATAACCAATGTACTTTCAGCTGCTTCTACATTGCTCCTGCATTCAGCTTTTGGGGTGATATTTCCCAGGTACCCTTGGACAAGGGCAAGGGTCTTGCGTGTTTGGAGCTGGGGTAAGGGCTGGAACAGTGGTTGGAAACATTTCCATTATCTAACCATTAAAAGCAAACTTGCAGGTGCTCACCACGTTTAAACATCTAAGCTCAATGTTTACAGTCTCATTTTTGACCATGATTCCTGCTGGTGATGCCGGATCCAGGTGGGATGAAAACCTTGGGGCAGGAGTAGCAGAGGCTCCCCAGCCCTGGTGGTGGCCCTCCAGCCTGGCTTGCAGCCCCGGCACCTGACGCTGTGCCCAGCTGCCCCTCCAGCACAGACCACCTGCATGCCAAAGGAGCACAAGTCACGTCACTCAGGTACTAAACTGTGGTGGCTTCTAAGGCCTCCAGCAGCTTTACTCTGCTGAAGTCTTTGACTCCCAAACTTCAGGGTTAGCCTGAAACCTGCCATCTTCACAGATAATATCTCCATGTCCAGAATACACTTTACTTCACTGTCTTTTTATTGGAAGATGAAGAGCAGAAAATTCCTCTTATTCACATGTGGAATCTGGAAACCTTGTAAGTCCAGTAATCAGTGTTCAGCCTGTTGCACCTTTGTGTTTTAGAGTTTAGCAAGGGAATGTTAGCTGGGGAAAGACACAGGTTTGTGAAATAGTACTCCTTTTCCAGACAAAAGGGGAAAAAAATTTTATACTCATAATCATGGATGTTGGAATTATAATGTGAAATTGCCATTTAGTGGTCCTCTTTCATTCCAAAATGTTGCAAGAAACATTTGTTTCAGCACACACAGTGTTACCTTACATTCCTATCTTGTTTTATTCTGCTGTGTCTCTCCTCCAGTCAGGTGATTTTGGACAATAAACACCAAGGCCACCATGTGTGTAATACTGTCTTGGAATCTGTGTCCCCATAGTGGACAAAGGTTTCTGGGGCAAGTCTATGGCTAAAGGCCTCATTGCACATACCTCTGCAGCTTCCAGACTGTGTCTCCACTTAGAGTGCCAGCTCCCCTAGCCATTTGGTGGGACTGGGATGCAAGGTAGTGAGAATCACCAATTCATGCCTTGAACTTTTTTATGGCTTTTCCTTGGAAGAACCAATGCACTTAAGGCAGGGGCAGAGACACTTGTTTTCTCTTCAGGCATTTCAAACTCCAGAGAAGTCATAAGGGCTAAGGATTTTCGGAAGAGGGGATAAAGGTTTACATAAGTCATAAGACATATCCCTATGTGCTGTTAAGGTATGCAAGGTGGCTGGCATCTGATTTGAGGTGCACAAGCACCAGTGCAGACCAATCCCCATTGATTTAAGTGTTGATACAGAACATTTGCACAAGTGTAACCAAAGGATTCTTTTATTTTGAACCTGTTCCAAGTCAAATGCTGGTAGAAAGCATATGAGGATTAATACGAATTTTTTGCCCTCCCATTAATTTCCAGTGACAGACCCATTCCTTCCCATTCCAGGTTGGTTTTGCTCCCAAGGTACTAAGTTTAAAAAGCCCATCTCAGTCCATCTCAGAGAAAATTGAAGTCATGCCTACTTCTCTCTTGATGCTTTAGACCCCCAAGGAAATGGACCATTATTTTGTCCACATTATCTAAAAAGACCTGATAGCAGTTCTGATGGAAATTAAAATTGAAAATAATTTTGGCAATCTGTTTATATGGACTGCACTTTGCTGGCCTAACCAACTAGAATATGACCTGCCTAACCAGCTTATTCAGAATACAATCTCCATTTTGCATCACTTGCAAGGAAAGCAGGACATTTACTTTGCCTGGTTTTGCTTTTGTCACCAGCCCCAGATACTGTTTTTCTGTTTTTTCTCCTCTGGATCAATGAAATGTCTGTCTCTCTGAAAAAATATATGCTGTATGAATGATAATATCTGGTGGCACAATTAATGGTTTTGTCAGTTTATAGTGAGTATTTTTATTAATGCTGTCTAATTAACTTATTTTAGAAACACTTATCAAACGTACGCTTTTAAAAATAACAAAACTAAACACACACACACAGAGAAAAAGCCAAACTGTATACAAATCTTTCAGGAATGGGAAGAAAATACAAAAAAACCCCAACAAATTTTACAGTCATCTCTTGTATGCTGGATTCTTCCAGGCTCACAGCTGCTAGAATGCCTTCTGCCAGCTGAGTGAAGAGTTTGATGTGATAACAAAAGAGCTTCCTTGAAAAAGCCAAAAAAAGTCTGTAGCACAGCAGCTGACCAGCTCAGCAGCACGGGTCACTGCAAGCACAAACTGCCTGCTTCTCTATTCATTCTCTAGCTCCTGACTAAACGCTGAGTCAAGTTTAAGGGCACGGAACATATTCAGACCATTCATCACCATTGCCACAACCATTTCTGGCCTTTGGTTTCGCAGGAAACTCCAGGCAGCAGATTCTGTGGATCACACATAGTTCTCCTGAAATTTAACACCAAAATCTGAATGCCTAGAGCCACTGCAGAGGACTCCAGGATGTGTTCCTGAGTCCTGTGAGTGGTCGTTGGTGACCTGGGGCTCAGGGACCTCTCTGTTTGCATGGATGCCCTTGCTAGCTGCATTCTGACAAGTCACAGCCACCAAGAACTGTTTTGTTGAGGTCCAAGACCTAAACACACATCCTCATCCCCGCTTTTCCTTACTGTGTCAGCCAGCATTTATGAGAGATGGTGGGAAAAGCATCTTGATTGACATTCCCCTCAGGGAAGGAGAGGAGAGCTGTATCGTACCAGTAGTGAGTCATCCTCCTCAGATTATTTTCCCCTCCTAAAAGGGTAAAGATACTTCACTGATGTAAACTCAGGCTGAAAAAAAATTTAGGCTGATGGTGAGGATGGTTTTAAGCCTTCAACACTGACCAAATGCGTTAATTTTTTGAGCAATCAAGAGAGAAGTAATTGGGAAGGGTGGGTGGTCCCCGGGGTGACTGTCCCTACCCTGGATCTCCTGTCTCCCCATCACAGCCCCGAGCCAGGGACAAAAACATGCAGAGTCAGTGCAGAGCACACAAAGGAGAGCCACACAGAGGCTAGGAGAGATGCAGTGTAGATTGTAAAAAAAAATTATGCCCCAATAATAGAGAAACACACACACCCTTGGTTCGGTTCACAGGCTGCAGTGCTCTAATATAATTATCCTGATTTATTTCAAGGAAAGGGTCACTTTATGAAGTGACTGTGTCTAAACTTTGCTTAGATAAAAGGCCTTTAACAAAAGGCAGGCTTTGGGAAAGCAAGCAAAACTCAGGCTGTGCACTCAGTAAGCACATTTTCTAGTTTTCAGTCAAGAAGTCATTGGCAGTGTCAGTGCTTGAAAACTGCATGGCTCAGACATTTTTAAACCCTTTTAATCCATCACAAAGGGCTCCCTTGATTGCTGCTTTGTTTTTCTGCTGCTGCCCTACAGTATGGCTGCCAGTGTATATTCCTGATAAGCAGTGAGCTATGCAGATGCTGCTAGGTTTCCCTGCTTTCTGTACCACTCAGCCTGCCAATGCCTGTGTGAGGGACACAATCATGTGTCACAAACAACCAGGAGCAGTGACACTCCATCCTCCTCTTGTAGCCCAGGAAACTTGAAAGAATACAAGATTAATTTCCATGGGCCGTGTGGTGCCACCCATAAAAAGTCCCTATTGCCATGAATGGGAAGTTCTGCTTTAAACCCAAGGACACAATGAAGCCCCTACAGTATTAATGCCATTTTAATCCCCCCGGATTGGGAGTTTGGCATTACTAATGCAATTAATTGTGATAAAAGGGAGAGAGCACCAGCTCCATGCATCTGAATATATACTTCAACACACAATCCACCCTGAGATGTATGGGGAAGCTCTCTTTTTCCTCGTGTGACTGAAACCTCAGCATGGCCTGTCCTACTCAGAAGAGCACCACAAAACTCCAAGGGACATATTCAAAACTGTCATCAGGAAAAAAAGATGGAGCAGATAGCGAGGAGGGTGTCAGCACAGCAGCAAGGTGACCACCCAAGTGAAACACTGTGTGGATCCCCTGGCAGAGCTGGGGACATGCCACGCCACAAACAAGCACCTCCTGGAACAAGCTACTAGGGGAACTAAGGGGACATTGCAGTTTCCAGCAAATAGACTCATATTCACTGCTCTCCTTTGCCTCTGCAACCTCTTTTAAATGCAGTGCATTAGGCAGTAGCCCCGTGGGAGACTAGAAGACTCTGGGGCCCTGGGGTTGTCTGAACTCACCAGGATAATATTAGCAGAGAAAACATCTGAAAAGAGACCAGAATGACAGGCACCCCACCAGCAATTCTGTGCACTTGTCCCTAAAAGGAGGCGGGGGGGCGCTACTGCTTCACCCCAGGTGCAGATTTTGAGCAAGCCTGGGAAACTGAGCTGTTTAACTCAAAGCACCCCCTTGCACCCCCTACGCTTGCCGCACCCTGACAACGAGCAGGTACCTATGCTGAGGATGCTCAGGTTGTCCTTTACAGCTGGCTGGAAAATGTGGTGGTTTTATCTGTAGGACAAGAGCACCTGCTGAAATTGGCCCTGAAGCCGTTGTCCCTTTCCCTTTCCCATTTTCCTGGAAGGAAAGAGATTACCTTTTCACCTACAAACAATTTTTTTCCCCAAACCATGGCTACACAAAGAGAGGAAAAGCAGAGAGATGCTCCATATGATCTAGGGACCTTGTAAATGTTCCCTTTGACCTGTGGACGGGGCACAGGTGGCTGTATTCATGTCTGAGGCGTAGGACAGAGACTGATCAAGGAGTACAACAGAAAAGCAACCAGGGACACACAGGATCAGGAGGAAGAGCAGGAGACGAGGGTAGGGGGAGAGAAATGAGAAAATTAATACAGTCTGCTGATCTCTGAAGATCCCAGTGAAACATGAATGGGCCCTGGGTCAAGGAACATCTGTGCATGGTGAGGGCTAGATGATACTGGGAATAAACACAGCAAAGGAGATGAGAGTGAGCACATGCCTTATGTTCAAAATCCAAATGGAAAGACATTTACACGTCACCGTCTTAATAGTAGATATTAAACATCCAACATCGACAACAAGAAATAGGCACCCTATCAATTTTTAATAAATACTAATGACCTCTTAAATTAAATATCTAAGCTGAAAAATATCATTGATATCAAACACTTTCGAGACACAGAAAATTCTTACCAATCTGTATTACCGCCACTCATTGCAATACCTGCAATGTCAAGTGCCACAGACGTTGCTTGTTCGTTTGATCCCCCTGGCATTTTCATGAGCTTCTCCCCTGCAGCTGCTCCTTCTGCATCACTGTCATTCCCAACCAGCCTAAAGCACCTAACAACAAACACCACAAAGGTGCTCAGGTCTACACAGCTCTTCCCCGCATGCCACCTTACCAGCAATGGGGAATAGGAGGGTTAAAACCCTGATGTGTTTTTTAACAGTCTCATACAACCCTCTGAATGACTGCAGAGCAAAACATCATATTTAGAAAGGACAGCTGGTCTTTACCTTTTCATCGCTAACCAAGCAGCCTCAGCCTTTAGTCCGTCTTTTGTTTTGAAGAGGATGTGTTAGAGAGGGTATGAAATGTACCAGAATCACTACAAGCAGCACATAGAGAAGCTGAAGTGTGTCACCGCCCAAATCTTCATCTTCTCTCACCTTTGAATGCTTCTATCTTATTTTTCTGTCTGTCTGCTAAATGCATTTACCCCATTACAGCGGCAAGCTCTTTCAGAAAGGGACTGCGTCTTCTTCTATTGTACCTCTCTTTCAGACACCCAAGGTGAGGTGAGTGCTTAATTAATAAATTATGAAGTCACAATGATAAAAAACAGCACACAAAAATAGAAGAATAGAAGACTTGGCAGAGTAAATCCACTAAAAACATAAGACTTCCAGCAGGGTTTGTTTTTCTGGTTTTGGAGGAATATTCCGTACCACAGGGTATTCCCTGGCCTGACCAATGAGTATTAGCCAGAATAAAATGGTATATTAATTTCACTTGACAATAATTGGAGCAGCCTATGATCTCAGCAACCCTCTGGGTATATTCCTAAGGTCAGAACAAGAGTGTCACGGCCATGTTGCTCTTTTATGCCACTCCCTACACATCTTCAGGGAAAGCTACTAATCCACTTAAACAATTACCTTTCAGAGGAAGAGGCAGAAGATTTTGTCTGAGGATACCTAATAAACGACTCAGCCTGTGGAATATTTGAAAAGCTCACGGAGCAAAGAAGTGGAATACAGCTATTATCTGACATGTAGCACCAATGAATAAAATCGTCACCAGACTGAAACCACTCGGTATTTTTATTCATGTCTGCACCGCAAAGTGGTTGAAGCCTAAAACTAATGAAGGAAATAATATGCAATTCATCATGGTGTAGAGAGAGAAAGGCAGCCAAACATAACTCTTGACTCGTGTCATATCAGTGCCTTTCAAACTTCTCTTTGTGGCAGCTTTTGGGAAAGGACCATATTCTCCGTGCCACATGCCAGCTCTCTTTCATCCTGTGAAAGAGCCATATCCCCAAACCCTGCTCAGGCTGTGAACAGGAAATCCTCTCAGTTTCTTACTGCTCGCCTGGCACATGCATACAAAATAAGGAAAGATAATCAGTAATCATGCCTAACTTTGAGTTAATGGGGCGTAACACTGGAGGCGGATCACTAAGTAGCTGTTCCAGTACTGGAGCTGGGAGTCAGATGCAGACTGCTGCTGTGCCTGGGAAGGGATGACGGGATGCAGGCACAGTGCCTGCCTGTGCTGGGACCACATTGTCCAGCGCAGCTTGCCTGGTTCTCCCAGAGAAAAGCCTGACTTGGGGAAAAAACTTCGGTCTTTGTTGGCCACCATGGACTTTGCATTTCTGCTAGGGGGTGAAAGCTCCTTCTCCTGTTTTCCTGCATTCTGCACAGCACAGGGAAAGTATTGGAGGCAGGAGAGGCTGTGACTCAGTTTGGGGGTCTTAGGCTTAGATGGAGGGGACCCTGCAGAGGGCAGTTTATAAGAGCCCTGTTTCAAGAGCTGTCTACCTGCTGCCAGCACACAGTGCTTGATATCAGCTGAGATGGGGCACTGCCCACCCCCAGGGAAGGATCCCACCTGGGGACAGCAGTGGGCTGGAGCATTGGGTTTGCTGCTGGTGGCAACTTCACAGCACACACACACACACACACCCCTATCTTTAGCTTTTTGTCTTAAATAGCCGGACTTGCTGCTTTGCCTGGGTACTTGGGCTCTGTCAGTGCACTTGCACCTGCAGATTGGCGCCTCTAAATTTTTAGTCATAATTTCAGTTAATTTTCACATTCCCGAAATGGAGCAATACCTCATAAAGCACAGGTCTAATGCATATAACACCAATTTGCTGAATGTCAGTGTACACTGACCTCCAATTACAAACACTGGCAGATGGCCATTCCTTTAGTACTCAAGAGTTTCTTGAATAGAAAAGCAAGTGATGGCTTAGCCTGTGTTTTGCCTCTGCATCAGTGCCCATAGCAACACGCAGTTGTAGCTGCCTGAATGCTACACCTCTGCCACCACCAGCTCCTTTCCAGCATAGCAAAGCCATTGGTGGTCCCATGGCTACGATGTCCAGTTCTGTCAGAGCTGCTAAAGAGCAGGAGGGACCTCCTGGGAAGAGGTCGGGAGCACCCGGGCTGCCAGGCTGGAAGCCTCAACCCAGCCGTAGCACACTGCATCCCACAGAGCAACTGCTGCCTTGTGGTGCCACTGGGGCAAGGACACACAGGCAGGCTAGAAGTAATGTTTTCCAAAAATGGATCATAAGTGCAATCTAATGGTGGAGGCAAAAGCTGCCTTAGAAGCCAGGGAATGCAGGATTGGATCAGACACCTGCTTTGCAGCCTTGTGTGTGTGGCCAACTTCTGCACAAGCACCAGCTTCCTCCTTCCTGTGTCTACAAAAGCTTTGCAGGTATTTTCTAATAGCCCAATTTCTCTGTATTTGGAGTCTTTTTCCTACCCACCCTATAAGGTCGATTTCCAGAGCAGAGAGCCTGGCCATACCCAAGCAGTGGGCATCCCAGTACAACTAATGCACACTGTGCATTGCTCCAAACATCTTCCTTCCCTTTTCAGCATCCCCCAGGTCTTCCATTCTGGAGCACAGGCAACCTGCACACTTTGGAAATTTTAAATGTGCTGTTGATGTTTTGGGAAATTGGAAGTGGCATGGTGAGTAGTCAAATGTTACAGCATCCTGTACTCCTGACCTCTTTTCCTCCAGGAATTTGCTTTCTCCCCCTCATGAGGAGGTACTCGGAGGCTTAAGGCCAAACTTGGTGATGCTCCTATGCATCCAGCTGAATTCTCTCACGTAGGGGTACAGTCTGCATTTCTGTGTGCCAGATCAAACCTGTAGTTGAGTTTGTGAGCCTGCTGGAAGGGCCACCACAGTCTTCCAAGTGGTTTTGGTTGGTTTGCAGATATGCTCAGGATCTCAGGCATGTTCTCTGCCAGACTCTTGTGGTTCTTTTAATAGGCTGTGAAATTTTGGAATTAAATTCTTTAAGCCTTCTGACAACACAACACATCTCCAGGTGCCTTTCTCCACAACAAACACCCATTGTACAACCTTCTTCCCTTACAATGAGGATTAATTTTAACCCTCACAACAGCCTAATGGAAAGACCGTGCTGCACTTCAAACGCCAAACACTTGCTGAAAGCTTTCCTTTGTTAGCGCCTCCTGGTTTAGTCACCACCAGCTTCTGAAAAGATTCCACAGAGTTAATGTTTCCACTTCTTTTAATTCGCTCGCAATGATGACACAGCCATAACACAGCTGTGTTCCAGCTCAAAGGAGCCGAGTGCGGATGCTGCCCACTGTTCCTCGGCCCCTGCTCGCTCCCTGGCTCGTAAGTGGGGCTGGTGCTGTTGGGAGGATATAGTGACATTTTCCAATCTGGGGTGGAAAAGTTCTTTTAGAGGAAGCCTCTTTTGGTTTTTCGGTTTTGGTTTTTGTTTTTGGTTTGGTGGTGGTTTTTTTTTTTTTGTTTGGGTTTTTTTTGGTTTTTTTTTTCCCTCATTAGTTCTTTTTTTTTTTTTTTTTTTTTTTTTTTAATTTGACATTTTCTCTGTGAAAAGCTGACCTAATTTTCTGGGAATAATGTAAATGGTTATACACTCAAAGCGTTGCACTGGAGAGTTTATAGATAAAGCTGAACTATTTCATGGTTCAATTATCACAAAGTACAGGGGATGCCTGTTGCATTAACACTTCATGAAGATATTACAGTGGGGGCTTCCTTGCTCTTTTCCATGTAAGTTAGGATTTGCCAGTAAAACCTTCACTGCAGCTCTGTCACTACAAAATCCATTAGCCCTGCCAGTGGTAAGACATGTTAAAGACATTTTCCTCAACAACTGTATCTGGTGTTAGTATTCATACCAACTCCTTGCCCTGTTCTGAAGAAAGTTTTAAATTGTCTATTCTGATGCACGAAAGACAAGAGTTATTATGGAAAAGAGTTATTCTGGGATGAGAATAGGCAAAGAAAAGGCCACAAAGCAATGACAAAAAGAGTTGGCAGTGGCACAAGTGCCTGGTTGCCACTATGCTGCTGGGCTGATGTTAGGACAGGGGTGTTCAGGTCATCCCAACATGAGTGGCAGGCAGCAAGCAGCCCCTTCCTGCAGCAGGATGTGGGACAAGTCATGCTGGCAGAGCCCTTCTCCCTCTTGCATGGGCTGTGGAGGAGGCTGCAGGAGACTTCCACCCTCGAGCATGCCAGTACAACCTTCTAGATTAGGCTGTGGGAACCTGTGTTTCAGACTAGGTTAAAGTGCACCAGGTTCACTCCACCAAAGGACCAAGGTAGTGTTTTGGGTTACAGCCTTAATGTAGTGTGCACTAGATCGAAAATATCGGGCAGGAGGGATCAAATTGTCTGGCCTATTCTTCTTATTCAAGAGTTTTCTCTTTAGTGAACTGAGCTGTAGAAATCACTGAGACCCTGCTTGGGTGCATTTTCCTTTTGACCAAATTAGGTGTGCAACTCTATGATAGTTTTGCAGTTTCAACACCAGATTTTCTGACATTTCTGGTTTGTTTGGGTTTTTTTTCCCATAAGAGCAAGGTTTTTTTAAATTTCTTAATTCACATATTCTGTTGGTCAATGCCTTCAGCAAGCTGGACCACAGACATCTTCCTTGGTGGTATCTGAACCAGCAACCTTAATTGTGGCTTGTGTCTGGCTTCCAGCTCTCCAGCCACATCTGGCTGACGT
The DNA here is from genome assembly GCF_015227805.2 of Hirundo rustica. Lineage (NCBI taxonomy): Eukaryota > Metazoa > Chordata > Aves > Passeriformes > Hirundinidae > Hirundo > Hirundo rustica. The sequence continues at coordinate 93,101,786 of NC_053450.1, forward strand.
GGAGCTACGGCTCATGCTCTTGAAGGCCATTGTTGTTCATCTGTTGCTGGTGTGTGCTTTCATTTCTATGAGAGTCTAATTAGGTTCAGTGATTAGGAGTGCTAATAGGCATAACAATCCCACAGAAATTTATCTTTTAGAAAAAGAAGGACAGCAAAAATATCCAGCAAAGGAAGAAAAAGAAAGAGAGGAAAACTAAAAAACAAAACAAAACAAAACAAGACAAAACAAAACAAAACAAAAAACCCCTTAACAATTTTATGCATGATTAAATAAATAAATAAATAAATAGCCACTATGCAAATGCCTCTACCTATCTATCAGAGGTTGTTGTAAAGGCAAATTAGCTAATTGCTGCAAAGTGCTTTGAAAATGAAAAGGGATATATAAGAGGTGATTATTATTATTCACAACAATCTGGTAGGTGAAGGCATCTGTCTATTTTGCTTTTTATATCCCCAGAGCTTTCCCAAAGCAACATTAGAAGAAAGGAAAAAACCTAAAATAGGAGAAGAACAATCCCAAAATGGAGAGAAAAGGCCTGTGACATTTGTGAATAATAAAAATAATAAGCTACAGATCAGTTTAAAAAATACCGTCAGGAGTTTAGGGTAAGAAAGTTACACTGGAGGTGCATTTGCACTGATCTTAATGGATATGGAGATCATTAGCAGTGTGCTGATACTGCTGAACTGACACGGAAAATATTAATTTAAATAGGAATATCTTACATTAAGTCTGTAACTGCATTAAGATGCAAATGAGTCAAGCTTCCAGGCCCTATGCTTTGGCCCTTTTGGTAGCAGGCAAAACCTCTGTTTTGTGTGAAGACTTACACAAATTATAAAGGGTAAAGTCTTTATCCCTTCACAGGTTCTGATCAGATCCTGTCTTTATCCCTTCGCAGGAACTGTTCAAGGATGATGTCATGAGAGCTGTAATTTAGCCTATGACTAAATCACACATTTATCTCCAGAAGCTGTAGAATAGCATCCAAGCCTCTGAATACCTATATTATGTGTTAACTCCCTTTGCACTGGCAAACCCCAGGGAGCTACTCTTGTGCTTATGCTAAGTGAATGCAAAAGTGCTAGCAAGATCACTACACTAATTTTCAGCATCAGAAAGTAAAATAATGCCTATACTGAGGCAAGATTCCTGATAAGTCTGTGAACTGCAGCACTTCATAGACGTGGATTTCATATTTCATAGCTGTGGAAGAATTAACTCGTTTTTCCCTTTTTTTTTTTTTTTTTTTTTTCCTTCTTCTTCTTCTCAATTATCACTTGCTCTAGTTATCAATCACTTCAGAGCTCATTCCTTAAAAGTATCCAAAATTCCCTCAGGTGTTTTGACATAATTCTATTACATCTTATTTCTGTTTAATATTAAATTCTTTCCTGCATGTTTAAATAAACCTGGAAACCTTTTTAGGGAGCACAGCTTAATGGGAAACTAAGAACATACACACCGAATGTCACCATCTTACATACATTTTATTATTAATGGTAATTCATGCAGAACCAGCCACTTCACAAGGAGAGACTAAACACTTACATAAAGCTAGGTGCTTCTCTCTGACCTTAATTTGTTTCTGTACTTGAACACTGGATTCCCTTTCAAAAAATAATTATTCCCATAAAGATTAAAAACCAATAACCCAGTCTCTTTCTGCGAGAAAAACAAACGCAGAGACTTGAGTGGGAATGCTGGAAATACTTTGTTGGTGGCTATTCCAATAAACCACAGTGTAAGAGGTTTTCTCCTGGGTTAGAATGTGTGTGTACTGAGAGAAGGGATATGGAGGATGGAGCCTGTTTGTTCCCGTGTGTTTCATGGCATTTTCTCTCTTGTCTGTAATACATTTTCTTACTGCTTTTGCTATTAATTGACAGGATGTCAGGGATGGCCTTCCAGTATGAAAAGCAGGCAGCTTCTGCTGTTTGATATCTTCTACCCAGAGTGGAGAGATTGTGGGGTGTTCTCTCACTTCTGATGCAGTGGCCCATCTGTCCAGGCAGGCACACATCTTGGGCTTTGTCTTCTGCCTGCAAGAACTACAGACCTACAGGCATTTCTGGCAGCTCACAGTGTCTCTAAATTTGCTCAGAGAAGCAGGAATAGTAGAAGAAATAGGAACAAGTTAGCTGAGACGAGATTTCCACCTCACCTCTTTCAAAGCTGGTGTTTCCTTGGGTGATGCACACACCCTTCTGCGTGAGCAGTGAGAATGTTCATTGAACTGGTACATGGTAATTCCCACCACCGGTCATGAAGGGCACATCATTTCAGATAGACTAGGCTACACACACGGAAACGGAAGGTTTGGCACTAAATCCAGATATGCTTTAACTGAAATATTTACATGTTTAACATCACCATAAAATCTGGATATTACCAGTTCTTAGAGTATTTCTCCCCCCATCCCACCTCTAACATAGTTCTTTCCCAATTAACCAGTTAGATGGTAGTTCAGGGATCATAGGGAACTTGGTCAAGTTAGTGGCAAAGGAAAGGTATCCAAATAATAAGCCTACATGGAGACTGTGTTTGCATGATTTTTTCCTCTGCTTTTGGAATAGGTGGATGTGTTCGCTGTGGGGAACAACTGCAAAAGAAAGAAATTTAAGTTACAAAGGTGCCAAAAAACAACAGGAGAGAAAAAGCAAGAATTCTTGGATTATAACAACCTTTCCATTAAAAAAATATATGTATATAAATCATAACAGTGCATGATGTCTTTTGCGGTCCTTTGGTATTACATATCTGTTGGAGCAAAAAAAGAAAGCTGTGATATAAATCTGACGCCGCTTGTTAAAGACACTGGAATATTATTCTAATTAGGCATCTACCATACCCTTTTCAGAATCCAAAGAAATCACCCAAAGCCAAAGATTGAAAGGGATATCTTCAACTTTAAATTGCTAGGCACTATTTTGGAGAAAATGTATTACTATTTTTTCGGTTTTTTTCAGGAATACAAAGCTGGAATTTGAACAGGAAAAAGTCTGACATTTAGTGAGTACTGGAAGAAGTGCTCATAGATATATCTTGCATTTTCCATCCTGTCTTTGACTGTGGTGTAGTCACAGGTATCTGCTCTGAGCATACAGTGAGCATTTCTTGTCTAGCTACCAACTAATGAGCAATACAAGTGAATAGCATTGCACTGACATTTATCCCTCCAAAACTTTGCCCTATCGAGTCTAACCAGGCACTTCGGCTGATGAATAAGTTTTTACTGTGTGAAAAAAAAAAAAAAAAAGGAAATTGGAGGGCTGAGCCAACCGAAGCACTAAGGACAGAGAGAACTCCCACTGAGGGATACAGCATGAACAGCACAACCAAAAATTCTTGTGTGACAAGCAAGACTTCATCTAAAATTCTTTGGAAACTGAATAAGCAGGATTAATTTCTCTGTCAATCACAGAATTGGCTTTCAGTTGAGCTGAGTTGCTGAGCCCTACAGCCCAGGTCCTCATTTCTCACCTGGTCTCTCTGGCTGCAAAGCTGAAGCAGCACACTGCTTCATGCCTCTTTTCTCACCTGCAGAACTTGCATGCTACCTATCCACCTCACAATGACATTACAAGGCTAATTTAATCACAGCTGTATGGGCCTTCTGAGACAGCTGGAGAAAAGGTGCTAGAGCAGTCACCATGCCTTTTGTTGTCATTAGAAGTGGCATTTGAGTGCCAGCTGAGGACTGCGGGAGCTGGATCCAGGCATCAGCTGTGGCTATCTGCCGTAATGACCCAGATGATGAGAGTGGCTGAATGGGGAACAATTTTGGTGACCTGCAAAAGAGCCGCATTAAAAATGCAAACTCTCATGCAGCCAGAATTTAATTCAGTGCCTGCAGAAAACAAAATCTTCTCACATCTTCTCATAAAGAGGAAATTAATTAATACTTTTTCTTCAGAAGTGCTTTCACTTCTGAACAAACAAACCAAGAGAACAAATGAGACTGATAAAGTTTATTGGAGGATCATGTTAGGAGGATGGAAGGCAGCAGAGGTGACAGGGAAGCTTCCAAACACCCAGGAAGGATGTTTTAGCTTTTCTTCTTCTTCAGTGTATTGATCCTTCTCCCACTCCTCTCGCTATTGTTGACAACAGCATGCCAACAGCCCCATATCTCTGGCACAATATCTTTAATGTCATCTTGTGAAAGTGGGTGGCCAAGTTACCCACCCACTGCAGCCCAGCTATCCCATCCACTGCCTCCCATCCCACATTTTCCATGATGGAGCAGACACAGAGAGGCTGGAGTTTTCTTCAGAAAACGAAACAGCAAGGGGACCCATGCTTGTGGCAGAGACAGCTTGGAGACACCTTCCCACTTCCCTCGCCCAGTTTCTTCCATGGAATCTAACAGAGAGAGCTGTGTGAATAAATATTGATACTAAACATAGTCAGGAATGAGAATTCATGATCTAAAATTACACAAATATTTGGGAATTTAGACACTATAACTCAAGTGGCACTTAATCTCCAAGTGCAACCAAAAATATGTAACTCCTCAGTTTACTAGCAGTGTCAGCTCCCCAAGTGTGGAGCTGAATAATTTAGAGTGGGGGAGAAAAAGAGAATGGCTGAGAATGGATTTTGCTGGAGAGGAGCTCCCCTTCACATTAACTGGTTACTTTTCCTGGTTGAATGGGGAAAGGAGGGTCCAGGTCACCTTCAGGACAACCCCCATAAATGCAGAGAAAAAACAGCCACACACACAAACCCCATGACCCTTCGGCCTTCTGCCTGCAGGCTCTAGAAGAGAAACGGGGAGCACGGAGGGAGAGGAATGGGGGCCATGCAAGAGTGCATGGTGCTGTAGCCTTCCCGTGGCCGGGGAGGCTGCCCAACACCTGCCACCAGCCAGGCTCAAATCTGAGAACTACAGCTGTAGCATAAAGGCGGATTATCACCCATCCAAACCAAATTCAATTATCATATCTATGCTGCTTCTCTATTTCTGTAACTGGAAGGCTATTATTAGGCTCCCTCCCTCTCTCCCTCCCTCTCGCTCCCTGTTTTTAATACATCTCCAAGTAATGCTGCTGTAAAACATTCAGAAAAGTAAACATTAGCTTTAGGCCATTTAATTATCAGTTTTCCAGAACACTTCGTTCTGCCCTGCGTTATTCCATACTCCTTTAATACCAAAAAAAAAAGGAGATGGACTGAGATGAGTTTAATGAATCCACACTATAGCAATTCCTCTCTCTGTCTCCAGTGATGGCTCTGGCTCACACTCACAGTGGCAAAAAAACGCCAGTTTATGCTTGGATGGAAAAGAAGTGAGGAAATAGGTTTTCCCAGTGGGGAAAAAAAAAAAAAAAAAAAAAAAAAAAAAGGATATTTTATTTCCTCCTGTCTTAATTGCTAAAAAATTTCTTAGCAGGCTTCCTGTCTGTATCCCTATCAATGACTATTTCTTTTCCCGTGCTAGAAATGGGAGGCAGTTGGGTGGTGAGAGAGTGGGGGTGATGCTGTCCCTGAGATGAGGGAACCAGTCCTCAGCACAGGGAGTCAACATCCCAGAAACACATTCACTGGCTGCATCCTTTCTGATGCTGCTCATTTACACCACAAAGTGCATTGTTTTTCCCTTGGGGTCACAGGACAGGGATGGATAACCCTTCACGATGAGTTTGCCTCCTGCAGAGCTCTCTGCCCTTTGTGCCAAGGGCCGGCACTTTACTCTAGTGAGAAGCTTATGTATTTTTTGTGGGTTGGTGGTATACCTCTTTCTTCTGTTAAACACACATTTTGAGCAGGAATTGCCTCTAACAGGCATGGTGAAATAAAGGCTGTACACCTAAGCTGCAGGAACACAGAAATGAAAGCGTTAGTAAGAGCCGAGTTAATCCTTTGGGACACACAATATGTCTTTGATGCCCTTTAACATGCTTATGTGTGAATAAGACACAAAAAGGGCAAAATCTTTGCTCAGTTCTTGTGGGGCTACCATAATATGTGTAATAAATCATACTCTTATACCCTAGTTTTTGGTTGTAACAGGTGTTTTTAGCATCATGACTTTCATTCCAAAAGTTGCTGCATGACCTAAACTCCTTTATCTCTGTCTTTCACACAAATCAGAGAGTTTCACAGATAACAAAGTGGTTGGGCAAAAATATAAAGATTGAAGAGGTAGGGTCTCACTTCTGTACTCCTGGAAATTAACTAGGAGCATAGAGAGGGGCTCTGGCTTCTGTGCTACAAATTCCACTCCCATTAACATCTCCTGTTCAAGACATGACTCAGGGGCACACATAAGTTAGGTGTGCTGAGGTCTGGGGTGTCACTCAGCTTAAGAAACATCCTTCCTTGTGCATATTTAAGACAATTTGGCTCACTGACGTAGCTCAGATGAACGCCTCAGGTCACAACCCTGAGCACACAGATTTCTGCCTCTTGCAGTGACCGGTACCAAATACTCCAAACCTAGGCAGGTGTGAGCCTTCTGCCTCACAGACACAGGAACCTCCCCACTGCAATGGGCAGATCTAAGCTGCATGGGAAAACTGAGAAGGTGAAAAATAGTTATTCCCTGCTTCATTCTGCTGACCTGCAAATATTGTGCAAATATTGTAGCCAGCCTTTTTTAAAATGGATTTTTAAAGCTTTTGGATAAGATTCTTATTTACATCATTCTGATTGTGTAAGGGGACAGAACCAAGCCAAGTTTTTTTAATTAACAACTCATGTAGCAGAGAATTCAGCCTGAAATGCAGAAGTACTTCCTCTCTCTTATGTTTTGGCCATGTGCAACCGTAACACCACACAACATTAGTGATAGCTGCATGACCACGCACCAGAGCAAAATCTCCTGGGATGCTAGTTGGTTTGTAGGACTGGTGCTTGACACCCTGCTCATGTCTGTAAACTAGGCTAAGGCCTGGGGCTTAGTCACATGCCATTCATTAAATACTGGAGTTTCTTCATTCCCTTTGTTTTACTACCACTGATTAAAAATTTAGCAGTGATGCTGTGCAAAGGTGAGCCTACAGCAACTGCATTAGAGAGCCACCTTTGAAAACAAAGGCACAAAGAGAAGTTGGGGACTGGGATCTTGGCAGCAGCAGAAAACATCCAAGGGAGACACAGAAACCATCTCTTAGTTGGAGGGGGATGAGGGGAAGAGAGAAATGTGACAGACGTCAGAGGAGAAATGAAATAACTGAGAAATGAGCATTGTGAGCTGCCCTGCTCTGAGGGCTGAGTGCTGGAGTGGGCTTCACCCAGGGACTGAGGCACCTCTGCTGGCCCTGGCACCTGTGGGAGGGCACTGGCTGGGCACTGGCTGGACACCCTTCCACCAGCATGGGTCACCTTGGTCTTGAACAAGGCGGGCTGGTGGGCACTAGGCAAGGAAGGGCCTGTCTCACAGGTATCATGCCTGGGGGTGAATTCATGCTATTTCCTTAAATCTCAGGGCTGTTTCAATTTCATATAGCAGGAGAAGCCTAACAGCTGGTGTAGTTTTTCACTTCAGCTGGTTAATATGGCATCTGTGACTCAGTTTGCACCAGCAAAAATTAGGGTGAGGTCAGAATCAAACCACCCCTGTGGTACACAACAGCTTCAGGTCACTCCTGAGCCTCACTGCTGTGGGGATGGGCTCAGACTTGTTCAAGCTGCAACTTCTCTGTCCGGCAAACAAACTGAAGTAAGTTTGTTACCTGCTAATGCAAAAAAAAAAAAAAAAAAAAAAAAAAAAAAAAAAAAAAAAAAAAGGAAATGGGGAAGTGAAGTAGCTCAATGCTGTTATTTTGCTGTGGTATCTGTCACTGTCATTGTCCAGTCTCCTTACTGAGAACGTTGAGAGATCACAAAATTGATAATCCTCACTGGTATTTTCTCAGCAGTATTTCCTGCAGAATGCGAATGTCTCTTTTCTTGTAGGCAGATGGACAGAGCCTGCAGGATCACATTTACTGGAGAGAAACCAGCTTTGAAAAGTTTCGACAGCCGGCATGGTATCTGGTCCATCTCTATTGAAATGAGCTCATTATCATTCATTTTTTGCCAAATGCCAATCAGTTCTTAAATCACTCTTGAAATTAGGTTTGGAAAAAAAACCTAAAAGTCTCCACAGATAACATTTTCAACATTTGCAGGAATATTTTAGAACTATTTCTCCAACAGTTGATGCTATATAATTAATGTATAAAGGAAAACAGACACAACAGACCTTCCAAAAAGTGGTGAGCTTTCTCATTATGTGGGTGCAGAAAGAAAGCAGCAAAAGTTCACTGATTTCTTCTCTTAGTCATTTGCTAATATACCATATTTCTGATAAGATGGAAAATTATTATTTCAAGAGACTGATCCTTAGTACCCATCCATTCTTTTTTTTCCAAAGGGCTACAGATTTTCTGCAGACATTCTGATTTTGCACTCAGAAATTCATCGTCTTCCTAGTCCTCTGCTGGTCCTCTTAAACAAGTGTTTGTTAACATATCATGAAGAGACTCACATTCAGACTGTCATACTGTTCTACCAGATTAAGGTATTTGCATATTTTCCTGCAAAATAAACCCATTTTTACAGTGGATTGATAGGAAATAAAGAAGGCAAAAAAGGTGCAGATTTTAGCATGCAAGCCCATGTCTTTCACCTATTGTATAATTGGTTTGGGTTAGCTGATTAGAGAATATGGCGGTTTGGGAACACAAAGTTTTGCCACTCTTTTCTGTTTTAATAGTTGCAGCTACACAAATAAAATAAAGGAATGTCACCTCTTGCAATCCATGACAAGAGCTCAACAAAATCACAGGCCGCCGGCTTTCCAAAGTATCCTGAAACCTTGAAAAGAAAGATGACAGGTACGTGATGCTGTTCCGGAATGGTGCAGCTTGACAATTTGCCAGGGAGAAATGAAGGAGAAGTGAACAAATTAGAAAGGAGAGGGGAAAACAAAAACAACAACAACACAACAACAAGAACAACAACAACAAATAAACAAGCAAACAAAAGAACCCAGCTGGAAATACTTTTAATTATGTGACTTAAAGAAAAAAGTTGAATTTTAGCAAAAGCAACACCCCAGTGGATACATGGTCTGCAAGTGTAGCATTCATGAAGATACTAATGAAGTGAAGACTTTAAGCGTCCACGTGCTCCATGCCCGGTCCTAGGTCATCTGTGAGTGCCCAGGTTCTGCCTCCTGTTTGACAACCACGTGGCACTTCTGACAGACATGTGCGAGATCAGGTCTAAATTCATATTCTGAATTTGTCCATGTGGGATCAATACCATCACTCAATTTTTGGGTGTATCTGTAGGCAAACGTACAGAGGCATCAACCCTTCACTGGTGGAAGCCAAATTTCTCCAATTTGCCCAGACTGGCCCTTGGAGCCCAACAGGACACAAGCCACAGCACATCTCCAGGTTAAATAACACAAACCACATACCAATGTAGGGAAAAGCTATGAAAATACTTTAAAGGGTATTGATTCTATAAGGGACGCAAATGCCTGACTGAAGATGCTGTGATACACAGCTGAAATTACTGTCTGGGCTACTTCAAATGCTAGGTGCATTGCCAATAGCCAGCAGTTTTTGTTTCTTCTTCTTCTTCTTTTTCTTCTTCACCTCCTTTTTTCATCTTTTGGCCTCAAGCAAAACCATTAAGAAGGAGATAAACCATTAAAAAGGAGAGAAAAGTAAAAAAATAATGAGGATTTTTTCACAGCCACCACTAAAGTTTGGAAGGAAAAAAAAAAAAAAAAAAAAAAAAGCCCAAACATTATCTTCTGAAATGCTTGAGAGTTTGTTTTTTTTTTTTTAAAAAAAAAAAAAAACAAAAAAAAAAAAAACAAAAAAAACCACACAAAACACCACCTTTTCATTCTGCTTTAACATTTGCACTGATTAACAAAAACATTTGCAATTCTCTTTAAAAGGCATAATGCAGGTTAACATTACATCTCTGTGGTATCGGTTTTTCCAAAGTCACGAGAGTGTTAGTCTCTCTCCCACAAATATTTTGCAATGAGAGATAATGGCGTGTCCCCTTCCTGCCCTCACACTCTGTGTTTTGTTCCCCTCAGGTGTCACATAGTTCTCCTTTGTTTTAATCCAGCACTACCTGCACCCACCTCGTGGCATGCTAGCTCTGTGCCATCCCTAGTGTCATCTCACTTCCTCGTCTGTGCTAATAAGGAACATTTAGGAGCGGCTCCGGCTCTGTCACTGCATTAATGAAACACTAACATTTGTTAGGAGAGAGATTCAGCGGTGTTGACAAGTGACTTTGCTGATCAGAGGAGCGCAGTTGGGTTGGAAGGAACCTGTGTTCTTGAAATGTGGGAGGTGAATTATCTCAGTATTCAAAAAAATAAACAGAGACAAGTTTGATGAGTTTAAATTCACAGAAGAGCTTTTTAATATTTCCTGAGGTTCTAATCAAAGAAGCATCTTAACTGGTCCCAAAGGGAAATGAAAGATGAAAGGAGCTGACACTGATGCCCACTCTACCTTGCCTGGCTGCTACCGGGGGTTTTTTATTTATTCTTTTTTTTTGCTTGTTACTAAAAATATCTCAGCGGGTAAGAATTAACAGTATGATATTAATGCAAAGTCACAAATAAAAATCCATCACAAAATATAGCATATCTTTAAAATTTTAAAGTAAAATTAATCTAGTAAATTTAAATTGAGGAAATTGACATAGATCGGATAAAAGAAGATACAGCACCTCTAGTTTATGCCAACTAAAAATAAGAATTATTAATGAAGCTAGGCTTTCTTCTGCTGTGCACATTAATTATTTATGATAATAATACTCCGCACTGCCATATTAAAGAATTTTCTTCACCCAGCTTCCCAGAAAACTCCATCTTCTGAAACCCTCAACATGTTAAAAAACACAAAAGAATGAATTCCTTTCAGTGTATTTATTATACTGGAAGATGAATATAGTCTTGGGTTATTAAACTGGAATGAAAAACACATCTTATTAGAACTTACATGGTGATTTTTATTCTCACTAGTTTCATATAAACTTAATGATGCAGACTGCATTTTTATGCTCATCTATTTTAAAATGGTGCCTGGAGCAAAAGAAGCTTCCATTAATGCCAGTTTGGTATTTCAAATACAATTTGATGTAATTTACTTCAAATATATGTGAACAGAGAAGGATAATGCTGAGAGTATTTGCCTGATTCAGATCTGGGTTAGCTCATGGTAGTGATTTGTTAAAACACAAGTTTTATGAAACAGAAGAAAAAAAGAAAAGAAAAATGAAACTGTTTTTCAAAACATAGTGTAAAATTAATATATTTAAAAGATGTTGGGGGGAAATTTATTTTGAATTGTCAGAGTTTAAATAATTAGTTCTTTAAATTATTATTATTATTATTATTATTATTATTATTATTATTATTATTATTTAGAAATCAACAACAAATGAAACTCATTTAATAAGAGTGTTGGACCACATTTTGTAGAGCTGTTATATTTCTTGTGATCAATCTAAAATAGACTGTGACTGATTTTATTTATGTATATCCATTAATTTATTTCCGATCCAAGTTTCATGTAACTGTATCATTTGTTTTTCTTTTAGCAGAGACACTCGTGCTTGAAAGGACACAGAAGCATCTGCAGAATGTGGGCTATCGCAGGGGCAGGGGTCTCATGCAAGGAAAGGAGTTTTTACAGCCAAAGGATGCATAGACAAAAAAAAAGTACAGTTCATGGTGAAAAATCTGTGCTTGAAAATGGTAAGGGTCTTTATGTGTGAATGTAAAATCATATTACAAATTCTCACTGTGTTATCTGCATCTACACAGAGCATCACGCTTCCAATGTATCTTGCTGTGTCAAGGGGCAGCATTCTGAAGCAGAAAACATTGCAGCAGGTGCAAGGTGCTGGTTCTGCTTTCCTCCTGCAGCTGGGATCCCCCGGCAGGGGTTTGCATCCCCTGCTACATTGGGACACCCACCATTTCCACAAGCAAGGAGAAAACACAGTTATTGCTTTCCTGCTTTTATTGAATTTCTGCCTGTGTTTTTTCTTTCTTGCTTTTCCTATTCCAGGGGTTTGCAGGGAGGGAGGGTGAACCTGAGATCGAATAAGTGGCTCAAGGGTAAGAATATAAAAGCATTGGTGAGATGTAGGCACATGACCCCTGTGAGGAGACTTTATGCCTAGTTCCTCTAGGGCATTTGTTAAGGCTTACTCCTCCTTATGAATTTCCTCAACCTCTTTCACACTCTGTCCTTCTGAAGATAAATGCTACCCCTGCCAGAGCCCATGGCATTGTAGCCTGTCAGCAGGTGGTCACAGCTCTTCCTTTTTCTCATGTCTGTGCCATAGAAAACCCTTGAAAATTTAGGCAGCACCAGTTGCCCTGAATGGCTCTCCTGGGAATGCTGGTGAACAGCACCAGTGATGGAGAGGCATCCCCTGTGGGGCAGTGCCCCTGAACGAGGGGCTCCACAGTGCAGGGTGGCTGGGGAAGACAATTCACTGCCTCTCTTCTGCTTAGGAGGCTGAAGAGAGCCTGTCCCAGAACAAAGGCCCTTGTCCCAGGTGGATAAGAGCCCTTTCTGGTTTATTTCCATGAAGTAAATAATTGAGGACATTTGTAAAGGAATCCTAATTGGTTTTTAGGCAAGGATTGGACAAAGACTTTCTGGAGGAAATGTGTCGCAACATGATTTCTTAAAGCAAGAAGAGCTTTATGAATGTGCTCATGAGTTTCAGCATTCACATAGAAATTGTTATAAGCAAAATGAATTCCTGGGAAATTAATGAGCATATTTAGTGTTTAGTAATAGACTCTTGTTTCCTCTGCCTGGGACAATGAAGAGAATACTGCACGTGACCTCATGAGTTATACCTTTACAAAGATTTTAGAAAACATCAGCATTTCAAAGCTACATGTTGGAATTTTTTCCCTTAAATCCAGGCATTAATGCTCTCAAACCAGCCAACCCCATCACCTGAAAAGCAAATCTTCTTTTGTGCAGTTCTTTAAGACAATGGCTGAGGCTTGGCCTGTGCTAAAGAGATGTTTCATGTGCACTGGAGAGAGGCGTTAAGATAAAACATACTATTAAAAAATAAAAATACCACCTCCTTGTTTAGTTTGAGATTTCATTTTTGTGGAAACTGTACCCTTTTTGACCCAGGAGTGCCCCTCATGAGTCAGTGACAGCACATACAGACAAGGAGCAGGGGATGAATCATGTGCTGGGTCCTGTCCTCTGTTCACTTGTGTTCCGGACAGTGAGGGCAGTTCCTGGATCAACAAATAACCACTGAAGTGTGACAGATTTTCTGAATTCAGTGATTACAGAGTCTTCAAAGTCAAGGCGATCACAGCTTGGGTGAAAATGCTGGTGGAGGTCAGCTATATTAGAAGAGATTATGTGTTAGTACCTCACAGCTCTTGCTCAAAAACCAGGTAGTAAGCTTGAGGGATATTTTGACCTTTTCCACTTTCCATCTCTCTGTTTCTGATAAAACAAACAGACTGACCTCTGCAGCACACACTTCTGAAGCTGGTATTAGACTGACACAGATATTGGAAGCATGAGATGAGACCTTTCCTTTCATCTTTTCTGAAATGGTTAGGTTTGAGATTGTTACTGGAGAAAACCTTCCACAGAGTGAACCTGAACTCATCATCACTACTATGTCTGATATTTAGAAAACACTTATTCACGTAGGGCAGACCAATAGGTGCTTTGAGCTACCAATGAGTTTCACTTCAGACATTTGGGTGCCGAAACAGGTACAGCACCTGCAAGACGGTTTTGGTTGATTTGGTTTTATTTTTGACAAACAGGAAAAAAAGAAAATCAAATAAAATACTGCATTCATTAAAACTGTCCAGCACTGTCTCACCATAAATCAGCTATTGCTGATTAGGTCTTAAACGTAATGAATCAATGTCTCAGCTGACACAAATGAACTTCACCACTCTCTGAAGGTTCTGGTGCAATGTCTTTGCCAACATCATAAACACTCGCTGGATGTTTCCAGTACACTCAGCAGCTAGCACCTGCTGGGCCACAGAGCAAAACAAACCCACTGGCGCTCAATTCATTTCCGGAAAAATCAAGGCAGTAGGAAAGGAAACAAAAAAGCCATGTAGCCTGTACATAAATAAATAATATTAAGCCTTACTTTGCCTGTAATTAAAGAAAGGAATGCTCTACAAAGCATCCACACACAAATGACTTTATCATTCAGTATGGTTTTCTAGCTTACTCTGATCCTATGCATTGTCCCATCCTTCCAACAAACAGCTCCATTGCCCACCAGGCTGGTTGCAGCAGGTGCACGAGCTGTTGCTCAGTCCCATATCGATACTTCTGTCCCCTGGAAGGTGCCAACCACATCCCAGGCTGGCATGGAGATAAAAGGCATAAGAGACTTTATGCACCAAGGTTTTCTGGGGTTGAAATATGCAGGAGACTAATATCCATACATGAGGATCAATGCTGCCCTCTGTACCCACCTTCACTTTTTTCCACCTCCCCTTCCCTAGCTGTGATGTTGGCAAATGAACTGGAGAGCAGAGGGCAATTACCCTTGAGCCTTAATAAATGCAAAACAAAAAAAATAGTTGAAACGTGTGGTGCTTCCTTCTGCCTGTGCAGTTAAAGCCCCTACAATGAAGGGACAGGGGTGACATCTGGGCATTAGAATATGGGTAGAAGTCTCTTCTTCCTTCCTGGATGATAAACAAAGTGAGAAGTAGGTGAAGTGAGAAGTAGCAACATATCAGTGACAATTTATGGCACTTGAAGGAAAAATCTAATCTGTGATTTACTCATTTAAGTGCAATTTCAGTTCAGCTACAATGTCATGACCTTCTTGATGATAGTTATATATGGCATGTGGCATGGACAGAATGAACCTCTTGCATATGTAGAAATGGGTTAAAAAATGAATGTTCTGTCCACCCTACTTTACTACTGCTGTGATTTAGTAAAAGACTAGTTGCTGTCAGATCCAGTAATTTGAGTCTCATCTTACATCGAAGTATATATGCTGATGAAAAGCTGCTTTAGCAGCAGAGAGACTGCTAATTGTTTGATTATACAGGTCTTCACATTAATGAAGCACTATTCCATGGATTTGGAGCATGGCGTGCAACCAAATTACCACCCCAGCACTCAAGCTGTGAAATCTGATTATTCATTAGCCAGTCTGTGAGTGGTACAAACATCTTTTCTTTTTTCAAACCGTCAAAGGAGAGCGACTGCTTTTTTTTTCTTTTTTTTTTTTCTTTTTTTTTTCTTTTTTTTTTTTTCCCCCCCACATTTCCCTTTCAGAATGTAAGGGTTTGGACTTTTATCAATGATAGTAGCTCACTTAAGAATTTAAGGATAAACATGTTGTGTAAAGGGGCCCTCATTTTTCTCCAAACTGTGCTCTTCTTGTATAATTTATCCCTTATGTTTACTTAGTCCTGGCCTCCCCAGAGCCTGTCACTAACTGACAATTGTGGTGCATTTAATGAATTGAGAGTAGACTATATCCTCCTTAATTGACAAGAGTTAGTAAAAGATAAGGAATCAAAGTGGGGAAAGCTCACTGTGCATCTGCATCTACCAGGCAGACCTGACTGAAGATGGATGGTTGTGAAAGTAATTTTCAAACTTATTTTATCATATTTTTTTTATAAAGTTGGATGTTTTTAAGGGGAAATTTCTCTCTTCCATAAACAATGAAATGGAGGAAAAAAACACTTGGATGTTATAAGCAAAAAGGTCTTCCTTCCTTCCTTCCTTCCTTCCTTCCTTCCTTCCTTCCTTCCTTCCTTCCTTCCTTCCTTCCTTCCTTCCTTCCTTCCTTCCTTCCTTCCTTCCTTCCTTCCTTCCTTCCTTCCTTCCTTCCTTCCTTCCTTCCTTCCTTCCTTCCTTCCTTCCTTCCTTCCTTCCTTCCATTTCCCTGCCCACAGCAAACCTAACCTAACAGAGATTCCAGCTACAGTCAGTGTGTTTTGTACAGTGAATGTAGCTGGGTTCAGTTACAAAATGAGTGGTGTAGAAATCCTTCCTCACATGGTGGAGAAGTACTGACATCTCTAGCAAATGGGATTATCTGTAATGAGATTACATACAAAGAGATTAAGATGTGAACTGACACTCCTAGGAGATACAAAGGAGGCTCCTGAGACAACAGAGAAATGAGGTGTCAGAAGCAGAAGGTGGAATTGCTTCCTTGAGAAGGTTTTTCATGATAATGATAATGATCTTACCCGTATAATAGCGCCTTTCATCCAGAAAGATCCCCAAAGAGCTGTACAAATGCCGTACACTAGTTCTTTTCAGACCATCATGGAAATGCTTGCACCTCTGGTCGGAGTACAGCAGCTGTTTAACCACACACAAACTCACCTCACATGGCAGGGCTGGGCAGGAACTATTGAGAAAAAGGCTGATCTCAGGGAGAATTCCAGACACCAAAATATAACTATAAATCTCAAGTCCAAGTAATTCTAAAAAATTGTATTTTGGATTTGAGTTTTCATTTCTTTGGTGTTTTTCCCCCTTGCGTTTCACTATTCACGCTGACATGTTTAAATAAGAATATTGAATTAGTTTTTAAAATGTTCATTAAAAACGCACCCATTTTCTTCCACAAAAATTGTGCCAGAAAAATAAAGGAACAAAGCAAATATGAAAGAACAAAGATGCTGACATTTTGGTTGACACTTTGACGCTATTTATGTTGCATCTGACAGTGCAGCACATCAACCGGCCATTGCCAAGCAGATGATAGACAGATGAGACCAGTGCATGCCTGCTGGTGGACAAGATATCTCAAATTTGACTGACAAGGCTGTCATGGAAGTCACCCAAACCAGTACAAAGTGAGGAGAGACCTCTTCCAAAAGTAACCTTTGAGTCTGGGTTGCTTCAGTTTTCATCTCATAGAACACTACGGTACCTACTGAGCCTTTTAACTTTTCTCTGTAAAGCTGCCTGGCAACAACTTCACATGAAAAGCCTCAGAACACAGGCAGTAGATGTTGTCCACAAGAAAAAAGTGATTAAAGAAAACCCCTTCTGTTCCTGCTCATAGCTCATCAGAAGAAATATCTGTGCTTCAGGCATTGCTTGAAGACATGAGAGCAATATAGGCTTTCCTCAGATACAGCTTCTCTCTCACTCTCTGAGTGCTAAATTACCATCCTTGTTCTTAGTAGATTTTATTAGTCTTCTTGTCAGTCTTATAAATGGAGTTTAACGGGAAAACAAAATGTATTTAGACAATATGGTCTATATGGCTTTGCAGCTAAACAAGTCTCACTGTCAGATTCTTTCAACTCTCTGGCAAAAAGGATAATGAGGCGTTTTGCTTGCTCCTCCGCTCCCATGTTTGCTCTGCCAAGCAACCACCAGCATCAATGCCCAAAGGAAAACTTGCTCTCAGAGAGGGGCTTAGTACTAACCCTGGATATTATTCTCCTCCTTCCAGCCTTCAAGGCAAGAAGCCTTAAGTCACGATTACTCCTTCATTGGTTGCCAGGTACCAGGGGGACTGCTAACTGCTCACTGCAGACCATGGCGCAGCATCTTCCAGTGCCCGTCTCTTCCCAGTGAAGGAGCCCTGGGTCCCAGCCCCTACCAACACCTCACAGCCCTGCCATGACTCCACAGCTCTGAAAACACCTCTCTGTGGTGCAGTCCCTGTCTGCAGAATGGATAATGATGCTACTTATCCTGGTAGGGGTGGTTTTTATTTCTCTGTCAGTCACAGTGCACAAAAGAAAAATATGCATCTTTGTAGCATCCCTCAGGCATCACAGATTGTTAAAACCAATACAAATTACAACTATTTCACCCACTGCTGCTGCCATTGGTAAGCTACCACCAACCTCCTCAGAGCACAGTATGAACGGGAGATCTCCTTTGCTCCTCCACATTTGAACTGTATCCTCTCACCCTGGATGAAAACACACAGATCACTGAAACTAACAATGCTGTCTTCATAAATGAAATTATTCTATCTTTTTTCACTTTTTTTTTAAATGGATTTTTTTTCAGGCACTAAGATTAGTTTTCTAAAGACATTTTGCCAGTACAAACATATAATTTTAGGCTTTGGGGGCTTTTTCCTCTACCTTTATAAGATTCTATTGGCAAAACCCCTATGTTTGACTCATTTGTCCTGAAATAAAGCTGCTTTGACTGCTGATGCTTGGTTCACATGAATGGCACATCCAGACTCCTGACATTACTTATTTTCTGCCACAGGCTGTAGCTACCTGAGGAAGGTCTTGCTCACCTAACCATCCTGAAAAGGTCCACCCTAGGACTTGTAAAGGGCTAATAAGTCTGGCTCTAAACTCCCCCATGGGACTTCTCCATTTGGGACTTCTCTAGGAGGAATCAGGTAGGGAAACCAGCCTCTTGCCTTATTCAGTCTGGTGAGCATGCGAGGCAAGATATATACCACAGCCTCTCAGCCAGCCCCATGCTCCAGGTGCACCATCAGTTGTCCTGCCCTGGCTCAGCACTGCTCCCACCCTGCCCCAGTAGGCAGATATTCCTGGAAAAACCCGTCATGTCCCAGAGTGGACAGGAATCCATTACTTACTGAAGAGGGTCCTGCTTATCACTCTTGCTCTGCAGCATTCAATAATTTTGATCTCTGTCTGGGCTACCAACAAGCACTTCCAGTCCAAAGCAAGAAATGCAGCAGCTTTCATCACCCGCACAGAAGCTTTCATTTTAAAAATAATGCCTTTCAATGTCAGCTTGGCCAACAGCTGCTTCTAGAAGATTAGAGCTTTTCTCTGCCTTCTCTGGCAACCCAGATGGATTTGTTTGCCTAGTTTACATTGCACTGCATTGTTCAGCTATCTGTAAGCGTGATCAGTGCTGGCTTCCAATATTTCAAAGCCTGTGGCATCATCATCATCTAATACCAATTATGGGGGAAAAAAGCCTCTTCCAAGTAGCAGCTGTTGAGTTTGGGAGGGGTGATGGGGTACTCTTTGTTCTCTCACACTTAATCAGCAAGATGAGAGGTATTGGAGCTCACATGACACAGCACTTTTAGGACAAGAGACTACATCTGGTCTATTCCCAGGATTTTCCTGGGTACCTATCCCAACGGTGTCTGCAGTGGCACTTCCACATCAGGATGATCACGGCTTTCCAGGAACGTACAGTATAGCAAAACTAACTCTTCCTGACTGGCTTCATGTGCTTTTCATGTCAGGTTCACACCGTACCACAACACATGCTGCTCAAAGTAAATGAACCGATGCACAATTTTTTGAGAAGAGAAAAATTACATTGGCGGTTTCAGCAACTTCTTCACGCTTCTGTTTATCCCTACAAGCTCTCTTACAGTATGATTAGCATGTGCTTACATGTCTCCTGCCACACATTCAAGGAGGACAAACAAGCACAGACCGCCAGGTCCCCCCAGAACTTCTGTTTTTCTGCCTTCAGCTCAGCAACTAAGTCAATATATTAAGAACCACCACCAGCGGTCTGGTTTTTTGGAGCTGCTGAGCGCCCACAAGTCCCAGAGATATCACGTACAGATTCTTCCCCAAAGTTTTCACAGCTTTTTTTATTATCTTGCTTCTTCCCTAGTCTGCATTAGCTTGTGGGCGTTGACATGTGTGCTTCACTGCAGAGAACGCAATCCAGTCACTCTGCAGACACAGTCCATGACAGATCAAAATGCCTGTCACAATATGGATTTTCCTTGACTTCAACAAAGCTCTTCATGAGACATTTGGCAGAGACGTTGCTCAGTCAAGAAAACATTTCATATCTTGGGGAATAAACAGACCTATTACATGTGCTGCTACTTCTTTGTTTTATTTACAAGACATTTAACACAAGAATATCAGCTTCTCTGTGAATCTTCATTTTTCTCATTATTTCCAGATATTAGGAGCAGTTCATTTCCACCTGCAAATCAACTTTTTTCATGCATATCCATGCAAGGCACAATATATTTTGAATAGGCAAATGCAAACTGTGAGGAAAACACTCAAGCGTTGGAAATACAGACCTTAAATAAGTGCAGCTCATAAAACAAGACTGTGATTTTGGATAGGAATCAGTGTTCAATCTGGGGTAGCATTTGCACCACCAGATGTCATAAAACTTGCTATTCTGCACTCCTTATGCTGGAAAGTGCTACATCTGGCTCAGGAATACATCAAAAGTTATGTCTACACAGCGTTTTGCAGGCAGACTCAAGCTTGATTTGACCATACTCCAAGCCAGCCAGGAAACATGTGGCTACACCAGTACAGTGCCAAACCTCAGAGAATCTGCCCAGATGAGAAAAACTCTGTATGAGAACAGTCAGAGCTCAGAGCAAGTGCCTGCCTCCCTGCAAATATGCGGATATAAAAGTCTCAAATTTTTAGGAAACCGCCATGGGGTTTTTCGCTCAACCTTCTCCATCTACATGGCTGGTAGCTGCAGTAAAGAAATTTTCTTCTCATAAATCAATAATTTTCCCTAAAATTCTTTTCTACAATGACAAAAGGCGCTTTCATGAAAAGCCGTGAGAGCTTGACCAACAGGCACCTGCTCCATGCGAGCTCTCTCAGCAAGACCCACAAATGAGAGCAATCTGGGACATACAACCTCAGTTCAAAGCAGTGGGAAGAATTAGGGCCTTTGAAACTCTTTGTCTGGTAGCTCTCAATTGTTTGCATGCTGAAGCCTTTCACGTGTTTTGGAAGCAGATGCTTTTTTCAGACGTTCAGGTAGTATAGAAGGTTGGTTTCTGAAAAATTATCAACAAGTGATACATAAGAAATTGGACTGTGTGAACCAGAACAAATTTGGTGTGGGTGATCTGTCCCTCATCACAGCTAAATTACTACTAGTCTTTTAAAAAATGTGTGCTAAAACTCTGTCCCACTAGTTTAATGAAAGACTGAAAAGTTATAATTTATGCAAGCTCAGTTACCATATAATATCATGCAGACTGCATCTATTTATCACCTATGTCATGTGTTTGCAAGCAGTTTGAGTTTTCGTTTTCCTCCCAGATACTGCGTTTGGACAGAAGTCAAAAGTTTATTTAAAACATGAGAGAATCACTGTAGAAGCAGAGAAGCAAAATTGTGTCATGTCCTCAGTTTTGTCATGCAGTGAAGCAGCTTCCAGGCCTGGAGCAGATGGGAAACCTTAGTTTAGGCTATTTCATGGAGTCTGCTCAGGCTGGGGATGAGCTAGAAGAGCTTGAGATCCACCTAATTTATGATGATCCTCCTCCAACACTCCCTTCATGAGATGGGAGCGATGAACTTTATCCTCCGCTTCCATCCATTTTCCAAATGCATGCCAGGCACTTTGTAAGTTGCCAGTGAAAAAACTGTGAACCCTGACCCAAAACAACTTCTTGTGTGAGTGCAAACTGTGGAACACAAACCAGATGGATGATGGTTGAAGGACTGTGGTGAAGACATTCTGGCTTTCTAAAACAATGGACCACAGCGGTTTTGGTCTCTGTATAAGGAAGTCAAGAGTCTTATTTCCGCACCTGCGTTTAGGAGGGGACTTCTGCCTCATGAAGTAAGCTTGGTGTGTGGGTTTGTTTATGCAGACTTGAGCACAAATTGTTTCCTCGGGTGAGAGCTGTTTCCCCAGACTTAGACACTACAAATGCATGTGATTTACAATGAATTCAGTGGGAAGTCAGCATTTGGATCTGCAGTATTTCAAATTATTGCTTAATACTGAGAATGATGTGCCTCAGCTTTTGAAGTGTTTTTGTGCGAGATACCCAAAGGAAATTTTCAGACTACTGAGCTATCATTACTGAACTACTGCAGCTACTATCTGTCCTAACATTTCACTGTAACAAGGTCATATATATGTTACCAGCAAGGAGGGTCTTGCAAGACCTCCTTAAATCAAAGTGTGGGTAAACACCAAAAACAACTCAGAATTTTGTCACTCTGATGATGGATTATACAAGTAATCCATTTCTCCTCCAGCGCAACCATCCTGAGACACTGGATAATATGTTTTGCATTTCTCTCTGCCTTAAACTTGCTACCAGCTATCATAACACTTGCGGCAATATTTTATTGATCAAACCTCTTGGAAACGTGACATTCCCAAATAAAATTTCAGCATGACAGATGTAGCAGAAAGGAACTAGTCGTGCCAAGGCAAAACAGTTTCATTTCTTACTTATGGAGTCACCATTAACATACTACTGTCTCCTCTCACATTTAAGGGCCTTAAAAAAGTAATGGCAATGTGTTGCCATAGAGAAGGACTGTCCAGAGTTCTCTGGGTGATACTAAACAGTCCATGTCTTTATTACACTGGTGGGAGACTTCTCCTAAGGCAGATGTACAGTAATTGCTACCAGTCCCAGCAAAATCCAACCGAGGAGCGAAGATTAAAACAGGCACAGGAGACTTTTGAAGACACAGATGGTACAGAAGGGGAATTTGGCCATGTTTTACAGTCATCTTCTGGCATTTGTCTCCAAGATAGGGGGAGTAAGCATGCCAGCAGCTCAAGACTGCTGTCTCAGGCCCAGGTGAGGAGCACAAAGGGAGATGCACTGCTTCCTGGCCCTGGGACAAACAATAATGTACTGAGCTTGGATTTACTGAATTAAAAGCATCTTAAAAGTAGTAGAGATTCCATGTTCTTTCAGGATTGAAGAGTCTCCTGGACAACCAGAAACCCTCTCATACAGTGAAAGATTTCCTGAGGTAGTAAAGGCCTATGGATATCTAGGAAGAGGAAAGAGGCTTTTTATTTCTGCTTATGAGGAAAAAAAAAAAATAAATAAAGACCACTTGAAAGACTCCTTTACTTGTCTTGGGCATGTAAGGTATGAGATCCACTTGAACAGCTCTCAGCAGAAGACAGCAGTAGTCATATGATAGCATATTATAGGTCCATCTGCTTCCCAGAAAGCTATGTTCAGTAGGTATTTACAGATCTAATTTCTCTCTTTAGTTCTTCTTCATCAGGATAAATGTTATGAACTTTAAGAGGTATGAAGTTGGGAGAGCAGGAGCAAAAGAAATATAGACAAATTTCAAGGTAAAAAAGTACATTCCATCCTCAATTCACTCAGCTTAAGTACTTTATGAATATGTGAACAGCTGGTGATTTTGCATATTGCATCATCCACGCCATGGTAGGGAGGTAGAGAGATATGGATAATAACAAGAGGCTTTGGGACTTAACTGAGAATAGGCCAGGACTTAGTGGATATAAATCAGCTATCTTAGTATAAGGGTAGATTTTGTACGAAAGTTTTCACTTTTTTATTTGACTTTTTGTCACAGTGCTGGTTATTATAATTTCTTTTTAAAGAAAAAGGCAAGTCATGTCTCCAGTAGAAACAATAACAATGCCTCTTACTGGAGTTCCATGAATCCACTTCAATGTCACTTGAAAGACTCCCGAGGAGTCGAGTTGCTTGGCTTCTGTGAGGCAGCCCAGGAGTCCCTCTCTGTCCAGCTCACGCAGCTAAGTTAAGCTCTTATTAAACTCAGTTGTTATTTTTCTAACAGATTCTTAATTACTGTTTTTTGAAGCAACAATCATCCCACGCTTCGCATTCGCTTTGTTTCCCCACCTCTTCGTGCGGTGCAAGCATGTGGGCAAAGCGTGGGAGGCTCCAAGAGCCCAAGCAATTGAAAATTGATGCAGCGCTTTAAAATAAAGGAATGATCCTTATTATAAGAGGGGAAAAACAAAGTAGCATACTGAGATAAACAAAGACGCACAGACAATGCAAGGAAAATAATATTAGCAGATGTTGAGCCAGCCGTTAATGATCTGTTTTATATTTAAATCTATCGCTTGAATGCTGGAGCCAGAACACCAAGGAGCAAGAAAGAAGCCTGGCAGCAGCCATGCACTTCACTTTTATTGCTCTGACTCCAGTCATTGATGTTGACTTTTTAAGTTATCAGTATAAATTTTTTCACATGCAAATGGCATGCTGATGGTACTGGGAGAGGGAAGGACTCTCCTTGCAGACCAAGCACAGCAAACTCCTGAGCATTTAAACTCTTCTGAGGAGCAGGGCTCAGAGCTTGTAGGACCTGGACCAGACCCTTTGTGCAAGAACCATGCAGGAGGTCAAAGACGTCTGCAGCGAGCACCTCCCTGGCTCTATTTTGGCTTGGCAGGCAGGCTGGGGGAGAGCACATCCACAGCTCATGCTGGGTAACAGGCACCTAGAGCTGCCTTTTGTACTAATTCCTCCCTGCAAATCACACCTCGGTTTTCAGCAACAGATTACACCAGACATGTTTATTGCGAAGCAACATAATGGATAAAAACTAGAGGCAGAAAAGCTCCCTCATGTATTGTTCATTCAGGGTCAAACATTCAATTGCAAACCTGCAAGCAGCCACACAAGAACCAAATGTCATGCTATATCTCAAGATCAAACTTCAGCTTATTTAGACAACACCAGAGAGGGCTGGATCTCATTTCACCCTGCTCTAGCACAGATCCGCTTCTCCTGCACCCTGGTGAGGAAGAAACCAAGTGCTTGAGTCTGCACGGGGCTACACTGCCCTTTGCTCAAGTTCTCCCCCGAGGTGTGGGGACTTGAGAATCTGTCACTTCCTGCAATATCACACCAGCTGTTTAGACTAGACACATCCAGTGGAGGTAGTCAACTTGGCTGCTCTTCCAGGGTTGGGCCTCTTAGTTTATTCCAGAGTGTCTTGCTTTGAGTTTCGTCTTGTCTTGTCTGAGATGACTTCCCTGTCCTCACTCACCTGCTCCTGGAACAGCTCCTAATTATTGGCCATATCCTCCTCTTTTTTATATTGACAGTTTCATTTGCATTCCCTAACAAATACAGCACTTCTACCTTTCAGGGTGGTACTTCCTGCTTATGCTATATTCAGCACTTTGGTAAAACCTCCTAAATCAGTGCTCCTGAGGAACAGACACTATCCAGACAAACTGTTAGTGACACAGCTGTCTGCTTGCTGCCAGCCTGACATAGAAATGGAACCGAAAAAAATCAACCTAAATGGAAAGGGCATTGCTCCAACATTTCCCCCTGCACTTCTCAGTATCCAAAGGAAGAGTTCTAGGCTGCTGACAACTTTTGACCTAGCAGCAGACTACCTGGATCAGCCTGCTGCTGTTAACTGTCTTCTGTGCCTTCAGTGGCTGGGACGTCCTTTCTAGACCATTTTAGGATCCACTAGATACTGATTCTCCATTAAATTATTGGATCTGTCAGGCTAGTTGACTCTGACTGTCATAAAAATGTCATTACTAAAATGTATACTAATACTTCACTCGACCTAACTCGGAGTAGTAATACAGTTGCTTATAGGTTATTTGAAAAGAAAAACTTAATCAATTTCATTCTTACCCTACTGATTTTGGATCGATATGTTTTTTTCTGTTAAGACAAGACAATTTCACCCAAGACACGGTCTGAATGCAGGAAGATTTGGTGCTAGTTCCACATGTCCTGCCCCACTGTCCAGATGAACCACCTTGGGCTTCTATGCAGCCCTGAACCAAACAAATTGGATCCAGCCTGAGGTCAAGCACTTTATAGTTGCTCACCATAACATTACAGGTACTTTTAGCCATCACATTGAAATCTTGCCACTGAAAGGTAGCAAGGCTGTGTTCAAAAAACATAAAAATTGGCCATTACATAGTTTCCATACTCATTTAACTACGTATTGATGCCAGTAACAACCTTGATGTTACTGGTCCAGAATCTTCAAGTTAAAAGTAATTTTAATCACCTGGATGGAGTAAGAATTCTCTTTCCATACTGACCTTCTTCCACTTCACTGAAGGTCCCCCACTTTTCAGAAATAAGAAAGGCTTAGCCAGCTTTAATTTATTTTAATTTGAATTACAAAGAACTACTAATTTTAAAATATATATTAAATTTTAATGGTTTTTTAGCATCCTGCAACACCACTTCTGACCTTACATGTGTGCTCTAGCAGCCCAGAAAAAACAGACTCACAGCTCTTTGGTTTACCTTTTTCCATAGCCTACTAGATGCCTGTGTTTGCAATTATATCCCAGTGAATTATATCCCAGTCATGCAAAGTCAAAGGAAACAGAAAACAGATTGGTGATTTGATCCTTCAAAAACACATTGCATTGCAATTCACCGTTGTGGATGCTAGTACTTGGTAGTGAATAATTGGGACATTACTGCATCCATTATATATTAATAACAGAAGCATGTATCCTATTTTTCTTCCCTTTCTTTCCTCTCCTACCCTTTTTATGATAATTAACAAGGCAATAAACATGTAAAACTTAAAAACCACAGAAGTGGAAAACTGATAAAGGCCTCTGAAATGATACCAAGGAAAAAAAAAAGAATCAGTGAACCAGAAGAACATATAAAGTTATTGCCATTGAGCTTTGCAGAGAGGAGAAAATTTGAAAGAATAATAAATATCAAGGTCAATTAAGTTTTCCAGCAAGAACTGAATCCAAGGTGAGCTCAGCTAACTTAAACAACCAGCCATAGATACAAGGAATGGTTTGGATTAGAAGACCATCTAGTTTCAACCTCTTTGTCATGGGCAGGGGTGCCATCCACTAGACCCGGTTGTTCAAAGCTTCATCCAGTTTAGCCTTGAGCACTTCCAGGGATGGGTCATCTACAACTTCGGGCAAACTCTTCCAGTGCCTCACAACCATCACAATAAAGATTTTTTCCCTAATATCTAATCTAAACTTTGTCAGTTTGAAGCCATTTCCCCTTGTCCTGATGTTGCATGTCTATGTGAAAAGCTGCTTTCCCACTCTCCTGCAGGCCCTTCAGGTACTGGAAGGTGCTGTGAGGTGTTCCAGGAGCCTTCTCTTTTCCAGGTCGAACAGCCCCAGCTCTCTCATTCTGCCTTTGTGGGAGGTCCTCCAGACCTCCTCTGATCATTGTTGTGGCCCTCTTCTTGACTGTCTCCAGAAGGTCCATGTTCCTCTTACTTTGAAACCCCAGAGTGGGGTCTCAAGAGAGCAGAGCAGAGGGAGGGAATCCTCTCCTTCGTCTTGCTGGCCACACAGAATGAAGCTGGCTTTCTGGGCTGCAAGTGCTTATTGCTAGCTCATATCCAGCTTTTCATCCACAAACACCCCCAAGTCCGTCTCCACAGGGCTGCTCTTGATCCGTTCATCCCTCAGCCTGGTATTTGTGCTTGGGATTTCCCAAATTCAAGTGCAGGACCTTGAACTTGGCTTTTTTGAATGTCATGAAGTACACAGAGGCTCACCTCTCAAGTCTGTGGGTCTGGATGGCATCACTTCTTTCCAGCATGTTGACTACACCACACAACCTATGTTATTATGTAAAAAAAAAGAGAAATTCCCTATGCTGAAATAACAGATGCCATTCAGCTTTAGGGAGGGAGAAAGAGACATATTTTTTCAGGCACTCAGACATCCAAGAGTGTCAGCCGCTGTACTCAGCATGGAGAGGCAGCCTGTGCTCCCTCAGCAGCAAATGGTCCACCCAGCCTGGCTCACAAGGACCAGGTCCTTCCCCAGCCCACATGCTTTGAACACTGCTCTGCAATTAGCAAAGCACAACACGAAGTGGTGGAACAGCAACATTACCCAGAGAGTGAGAGGGGAAATTCAGTCTATGCTGTGAAAATGGAGATAGCCAAGAGAGTAGTGAGCTCTTAAGGAACTCTGCTGTGATGAGTATTAACTTCATCTGTCTGATTAGTTACTGCCCTGCCACCTCACCCCCAGGTGTACATGTACTTGCACATGCAGACATGTGGGTACACACAAGCCTCTATGTCCTGCCAGCTGAAAGCAGGATCTTCTAGATAAAGTGCATACACCAAGGTCTTGAGTTCAGTTTAATGAACCATCATGACTAAATTTGGCAAGATTTCCTTCTTGCTTCTTTTCTGTACCTCAGACCGTTTTGATCCATTTGTGAGAAATTTAGTTTTGGCAAGTGGAAGTCCTTTTTCACTGCCAGTGGTTAATCTGCTCTGTGACACACTCATTCAACCAGAGAAAATCCAATATTGACATTTGTACCTTGGGGGAAAAAGAGGTTAAACACTGGATGTAAAATAAACTGCTGGACTGTGCCAAGCCACTGTGTAATATCTATATCATGTATAGGCAAGCTTCTTGCCCTTAGAACTCAGATGTAGCTGGATCACATCTGGATTGCACTATTATTCCACACAATCGGTCAAATGGATGCTGTGGGACAACATGTGGAAGTGTCTCTGAAAGCTCAACTCAGTTGCTCCAGCCTTTTGGTAGTCCACTGAGAACAGATGGTTCACATACTGCTAAACCTCTTTCTTGTTTCCACCTGCTAGGATTAAAAGGAAGCTTAAAGTACAGTAAATACTCTCACAACATTAATTTTATCTATAAGAAATTTCTGTCCTGGCCACAAGAAGGTTTTGCAATTCCTGGTAAGAAGGAGATGGCCTGTGTGGCCAGACATTCGCATGTGGGAAGGATTGACCCAAGACCCCCACTAAACACTTTGTCAGTGTTAATCATTTTCACTACTGCCATGTCTAAGAGTCAGCCAGGAAAAAAAAAAAATAATAATCTCATTGTGCAAGGCAGTGTGCAAACACAGATTGTGATGAGACCCTGGCTCCAAAGAGTCCACAGTCCAAAGAGGACCTCAGCACCCTCTACCCACCTATTTTACATTTGATTTCTAGATCTGGGTTTAAAAGACCTGAAATCTGCCACCTTTGCACACCTTGTGCAATGCATTTATCTGGGAAGAGTCTCACTGATTTTGGGAGATGTGGTTCTTAGACGTATGTTTTTGGTTTATGCACATGTATATATGCTAGTGGATGTGTATGTCTAGTCTGTATTTCAGATTGTAACAGGCATAAATATTGTTCTACAGAATATTTCAGAGTGGAAGTTCAAAGAATACAGTATTAAATTCTCCATCTCCAAAACCAACTGTTCTTGATCTTGTGTAATGCTGCCAAAGATAAGCAGGATTTCTCAAAGGCTGTTTTTCAACAAAGGTAGCAAGACAATATTGCAGTAATGATCAGAATTGGCTGAGTTGAAAATCATGATTAAGTCTTGCAAAGCATTTCTCTTAACTTTAAAACCACGGAATGACCAACTGACTCTTTCTACACTTTGTTATTAAAAAGAATATGGGTGGAAAGGTAGAAAGTAACCTGTCACTCAGATTTAACCAAGTTTAGACAGAAATCTGAGAACCAGCCAGAGCTGGAAACAAACCACTGCTGCTGATTATTCTGACTGCTGACAAATAGGAACTAAGAGCTTTCATAAACAATTAACTTCTAAAACACCTTAACTTCTTTCCCTTATATCTAGAACTTCAACCCATTAATAATGAGCCAAACCAAGACAATGACAGCATCACACAGACTGCAAACATCCATTGCTTGCCTAAAAAGTTCTTTACATTTACTGATGCCAGTGCTACTCATCCTGAGCTTTGCATAAGACAAATTTAACAGAGCCAGAAATGGCATCCTGACAACTGTGTTTTCCTGGTATAGTTATTTTGGTTAGAGAAATAACAGAGGAAAGCAAAGCGAACATCAGAGACTGCTAAACTCAGATGTGCAACAAATGGTTGGGGGATAACCTTTCACAGCTGTAAATTTGAATTCCACAACAAGGAAGATATCAACCACGCAGAGCTGTAGCAATGCAATATTCAATGGGGGTTTGTCCAACCAACAGTATAGACCTATCTTTAATTAAGAACATTGTGGCCAACAAACCTGAGAGAAATCACTCAGAATCAGTGAGAGAAGACCACTGGGCATTATTTATCTAGACAACAAAAAAAGTTTTGAAGCAGCATCGTACAAAAAACTGATTTATGAGAGGATAACTACCATCTACTCAAAAGCATAATGTTTTCATTCTCAACCGAAAAGCATTTTATTTGATTACAAAAAAGAAAAATTAAAATTAAAAAAAAAACAAGGCACTCTCCTACAAAACCTTCACAATAGAAAGGTGTTTCAAGGGATTGATGACCAGTTTATTGTAGCTCAGGTGAAGACATCTGCAGCAACAGAAATGGAAAGGAAGATGATTTGATCTGCAACATATATGATGGTGTTAAGAATAAAAATTTAAGAAAGAGTTCATATATGAAACCAGGTGAAATAAAGTGTATATAAGCATAAATAGGGAGAAGGAGTGGATGAGTCTGGTACTGAGGACAAAACCACAAGTCCAGAACAAAGCAGTAAAAACATCATGCCAGTTAAACATGGATGAGATTGGTAGGGTACTAACATCCTGTCATGGCACTTAAAAATGATGAAAAGCTGTGTGCTTTGCTAGACATGGGATGTGAATCAGCAGCAGTGTTGTGTAGCAAGGATCACAGACCCAAGGTCTTCTCTTGGTATATGTTATGTTTCTGAGGGACTGCACAAGCAGCAGAACAGACAGCACATCCCCAAAGCTGTCCATTTGTAAAATAAAAAGTTGTATCAGGCAGTCAAAATCAGTGCCACCACAGTGAAGAATCACTGCATCCTTACCTACTAGTCAGGCTATAGCTGGAGACAAATCCCCCTAAATCACCCTAGCACAAGCTAGTGGCGAATCAGAGCTGTCTCCTCGTCACTTTATAATCTCCTCGTCACTTTAGTATCTCTGAAAGAGACATTTTTGTTTCCTTTCATCTTGTTTCCTCTGGTTTATATTCACAATTATGTGCAGCTTTGTCAGTGAGGAATGTAAATACCTACACATATGTGTATATATATGGGTCCACTTCTACCAGAGATCAAGGATTTGGTTTCACTCAGAAAGTTGTCCCAGTGCCATAGAGGGCCAAATAGAAAGGAAATTATATCTGATCCATCCTGTGTTACCCTTTAATCTAGAATCTATTCCACAGATAGAGAAGGTGCATTGACAATATTATCAGGGTGAATCTGTGCTCCTAGGTACCCAGCAGCTACTAAAACTTCAGTCTTTAGAAGAAAAAGGTATATGTCTCTTATTATCCCAGAGCTCCTGTTAAATCAGATGCAGACATGGTTTCCATCTACCTTTAAGGTTCCTCTTTGTGTACAGGGAGCATTTATTATCAGCAGCAGCTTCATAATCTTGGGATAGAGGCTCATCTGGCTTTGGTGTCTTCTTCATCTTCATTAACTCTAATTTCATTATCACCTGTCCTGGAATGACCCTGGGATCACTCACTACTTCTTTCTTTCTCCTCTGGGAAATGAATTTCTGTTTTTGTCCTCAGTTACTGAACTGCTTTTGTGAGCCCTGCAGCAAATAATTAATATTAGCAGTATCCCCTTCATCTCTCACCAATCTGGGTACCCCACCACATCTTAAAAGCATTGCTGGCTCCTTGACTCATCTTTTTGTTTCTGATATACACATTTTTGAAAGCCCCTAGAATATTCCACTTAGCTCAGTACTCTTATTTCATCCATCATGTGAGCTTTTCTCACTTTTTTTTTTTTTTTATCCATTTATTAACCTTCCTATTCCTCACCTTCCCTTCTTGCATTTGATGTTCATCAGCTCTCAGTAGTCTTTTGCATGACATAGGAACCAATTTTTCCAGTTAATTATTCAACCCCTTCTCCTGCCTCTCCCCTCTCCCTCCCTCCCCCCCCCCCCCCCCCCCCCAAACAAATGTGTTACGAAGGTGGGCTTGGGATAACAGGGCATTGCTGGATTGAAGAAACAGCCTGAATTTAATGTCTTTTCCCAAAAGAGAGGTCTTGACTAAAAGTCTCAGGGGGCCCCCTGACTGGAGGGAAAAGTTCTGTAAAAAGCAGGCACCCCAGCTCCTCTCCCTGGCAGCAGCAGAAGACATTGTCATCTGACAAGGTAGCAGGGCAATAACATTTTATTTCTGTCCCACACCTAATGAACAGGGCTGTTTGGCATGAAACAGAAACATAAAGTGGGGGAAGAATGACAGAAATATATAGTGGGGGAGGAATGACAATGACCAGGAGAGGAAAGGAAAGAAACTATTTTTTTCATCTCTGTGTCTTTGATGCGCAACTGAGGCAATAAATGGGGAGCTTTGTGATCTAGTTGCATTTTAATCAATTTTCACTCTTAACTGCATTGGAGAGGCTGCTAGCTTAGATTCATGTGTGGCTTTATGCTGCCCCTTCACTGTTAGCAGCCTTACGAAAACAAAGTCTACCGTGGACTACTGCTCCTGAGGAACTCATGGGCAAGAAAAGCTCCCCTGTACAGAAACAAAGAGGAAGAGCAGGATCCTTTGCATAAACAAGGGGAAAATGGAGCAATTGTGCAGCACAACATGAGGCAAGAGTGGAAGTTCGGTGGCTGGCAGCAACCCGCAGCCACAGATCTCTGGAGAAATAAATCCTGGCACCAAGAATTTGGGAGAGTCCAATAAAAACGTACAAGCAAAGGCAGAAAACTCTTTCTTCCTGGTTGTGTACATGTGTCCACACAACCAGCATATGTTAAGCCTTTAAATGAACATTTGGCCGTGAAACAGTAGCTATGGCAATACGCAGGCACGGATTTATGTACTGTATGTACATATCTTGGAGAAAAGCTCTCTATTTCTGAACCGGACTGGCAGCTGCTTGAAATTTTCCCCTTCCCTTTCCCTAAGGTCTCAGGTGTGGGATTCATGAGCCAGTGTCTCAGCTAGAACAGGTGTCTATCGCTGTGTAAATAGCAATTAGGCCCAAATTTCAGACTTTTTTCAAATCCCTATCTGAGGAAAAGCCCAGGAATAAATAGTTGCTGTAACGGCCAGGGGTATTGTGTAGCATTATAGCCTCCAGCTGGGCTATTACATACTATAGACGGGTGAAGAATACAAGCACCTGACAGATGTGTTCTGTTAGCTTCATTAGAAAAGAAACAAAGAAACTCCTCAATTAATAGCAGTGGAGCCAAAGGGAAGGGGGGTGCGGGAGGGAGGAATCATAGCCTGTTATTTAAACAGAGTCAGGGAGCCTTTCACTGATGGCTTAATATGATTCATTAATAAAAACAGCTTTTTGAATGCCCAGTTTAAGTCAAAAGAAATCACTAGCGTGGGTTTTTTTGTTGATGGTGGGTATTTTTTCCCTGCAAAAGAAGGGCAAAATGACAAACTAGAGTTTCTGAATTCATTTTATGTGAGACTGCTCCTTCTCAAAGCTGCCTTTCCCCGGGGTATTTATCCCTCAGGGTGGTGGCACCGTCGTCAGGAGTTGACAGGGTCATAGCGAGACTTTGGATGAGAGAGATTTGTGGAGAATAATATGGAAACATTCCATATAATATGGAAAAATGCTGTGTCTCAACTAAGAAGGTTTAAGGATTTTAAGGTATCAAAATGGAGCTCCTCATTAAGATGGAAGTCAGAGGCATCTGGAAAGCCACACCTTTCTATCATGACATGTTATTCCTGGTTTGAGGGCCTGAATGAAAAACAAAGCCATGTAGAATTTAGTTCTCTGCACCACTTATTTAAAAGTTATAGACTCCAAGTCTTTATTTAATGTAATTTTAATTATAATAAACTTATGTAAAAACTTTATTGTGCTGCATCTCCCTCTTAGGCCCAGGTGCTGGACAGGGTAGAGAATCTTGCAGGTAGCTACAGAAACCAATTTCCTCCTAGATGTAAGATGAAGCTATCACCATTTTTTTATATCTAACAAAACTCAAAGGTAACATAATGGTTACACTGCGGTGTTTACTGCTCTCACTGATGGTGGCTACAAGCATTATCTTCCTGGAACACACTGGAAAGAGAGGGAGGCGTTTCAAACACTTGCAGTTTCAGGGGGCTCCCAACATGAAGCCCTCTGTGCTGGAGGATTTTAAAAATGAAGAAATTGCCACAGCACCTCCATGGTGCTGTAGAATGGTGTAGAATAAACATGAGGGGAAGGATAATTTGGCATCTGAGAGTACAGAAGGATCTCTGCAAGGGAGGTGGCCACCATTTGCATCTTGACCTTCCAAATGAACACAGGCCAAGAGAAGAGCTTGCAGGATTTACCAGGCTCCATCTGGGCAAGGGGATGGTGGTGGTGGTGTGGCTCTCATGCATTGATGTGGATCCATGCGGTCCAGGTGTGGGGGTGACAAAGTTGGTATTCTGAGTCAGAGGGTTGGTTTGATGAAATATTTTACAGAAAGACTGAGGAGACCAACAACACCTTTCAACTCCTCTCACATATTTCCCTTCAAGTGGTTTTCCATAGTGCATTAAATGATGTTATGTCAAAGCCTGCCTCTAAATATACCAAACAATGGGTCTTTCATCACTTCCCAAAGGACAGTCGTCCATGGCCAAATTGATCTAGCTGTCAAAAAGGATTCTTTTATATATTCAGCCTAATTTTTCCTATTCTTAATTTCATCCCATTACTCTCAGTTAACCCCCCTCCTATTGTCCTAAATAATTCACCTCCCTCAGGAATTAACCCCCTCCATGTATTTGTAGGTTATTCTTTTGTCCCGCTGTAGTCCTCACTTAGCAAAGCTATCTATATTTAATTCTTTTAATCTCTCTTCATAAATTAGTCCCTCCAGCCAGTGAGGGGAAGGGTATATTTGAGACATTGTTCAGTGATGATCTAGGATACTCTGCTACAGTCGGGATATCTAGAGCACGGAAAATGCCTAGGGGAAGCCTAAACATTCATATTACTTTTTTTTTTTTTTCTTTTCCCCAAGTATTTGAATGGCTGTAGACAAAGTGATATTTCTGAAGGAGAAAAACATTACTGAAGATCTCTGTTTAATTCTCCCTTTTCTGAGCCACTGTTGTAAATGTCTGCTTTGTCCTCAGTTAATAACCGCCATCACCAGCTGGCCAGCTCTTGCTTACAAGCTTTGCCTTCCTTTACACCCTAGCCTAGATTTTTCTATATCTGCATGAAAACCAGGAAATCAGACAGTGTAAAAACCGGTTAAACTCTATATGATAACAAACAAGTGCACTGTTGCTTTGGCGCGCTGGAGGTTTTGCCATCAGGCTTGAAGAAGCTGTTTACTTGTGATAGTTGGTATACTTGTGAAAAAGTTATTGCTTTTCTAATGTGCATAAATTCCTGATGAAAGAGATAGTGGCACTATCTTCTTACTCTACAGACAGAATCAGACAAGAGCAGTACTCTTGCCCTTGCCACCCAAAATTAATGGCTTGGAGGACTCAGACTTATGAGTTAGATGTAAATTAAGGACTTTTTTTGAATTGTTAGTTTCCTTCCTAAGGGTAGTTTGTATGATACCGAAGTCTCTCTTTAGGTAAAACCTGTATAATTCTGTATGACTTACATTTATTTCCCACAAATCACTCTCTGTTTCAATCAAGCTTTAAATCTGAAGAAAGTGAAACGACCTATACCAGGATATGAGGATAATGTAGTCTTTGAACCATGGTTTGTGGGTTTTTTAAAAAAGAGTAACTGTTGTTATTACTTGTACTTTATGTCACATTTCCTGTGTAACTTAAACACTCCTTTACCAGCAAGTAGAATTTAATTTAAAAACTTACATCTTGACACAATCTTAAGGTAACCATCAGTATTTGTTGAAAGGGGCTATAAGATTATTTGACTTTTGTACTGAAAAGGGATTTTCAATTGCTTTAAATACATCCAAAGACTTGGAATGCCTGGGCCTGTGCATTGAAATAATTTAAATATCAAGAAGAGAAATGCAGAATCCAGCACATGAACCAGTGCCCATAATTGGCTCTGATACTTCAGCAATTTATTTATTTTTCTCTACAGCTGACTTAATACCAAAAAATGAATTCAGTACTTGCCAAAATGCCTATTGCAAAAAAAGTCAAACAATTCATATTTGGGTCATACAAACCTGAGAAACATTAGAGACTAATAAACGAGGTCTTCTGGAGAATATGAAAATAAACAGATCTCTATGTTAATGTGAAACAATTCAGTCTTTAAGCTATTATTTTTTCTTTTTGCATTGTGGTGACACATAGGATCACTTCTGGTTATAAATGCCGTACAAGTACAAAACCCCCCAAAATTCCTTAATTTTAGAGTTTTTACACTAAGGAAAGTAACGATCATGAGAGAGCTAGGGACATGCGTACACATGTACAGGGAAAAGGAGCGTCAATCACATGCACAAGGTGCCCTATGAGTGCCTTCTTTCTCTCAAGGATTCCTTCTCTTTCACCACAAAGCCCATTTGTCTGCTCAGTGACCAAAGTAATGGTTTAATGTGGCTGGCAGTGGTTATTTCTAGAGTCAGCAGATGTCCTTGAAGAAGTCCTCATCCAAAACTGTGAGACCTTCAGTTCCTTCCCTCTGGAGTGTCAAGGCTGAGATCCTGGCATGGTATCTTCATACGACAAAGAGCTTTGTTCCAAAAGAAGAGAAAGTGCATATTAGCCTCTCTTGCAATGTTTATGGGTCAATTTGAGTGCAAAATGCGAATATACACGGGCTGGAAATTCTATTTTAATCTCTGGGTTTGTTATATTTTCTTCTTTCATCATCCTGCATTGCAAATTATTCTAGTTCTATTTCTCTGGTGTATTAAACTAGTGCATTGCTAAGTCTCAGCTCTCCATTCAGGTTCTGGCATCAAAGCCTTAGGCCAATTTTATTTCATTTGTGTTTGCTGTCAGAGTAATGTCTTTATTCTAAAATGCCCTTCTCATATCAACTTCTCAGGTGGCTTGACAAAAGTAGAAAGTGTGAGGAAGGAAAGAAACCCTCCCCCACGCCACAGTCTGCTGTATTGCTTTTATGTTTTCATCCTCTCTGAGGGGGAAAATGTACAACACACATCGAGAAAATGGAGTTCAGGACGCCATTTAACAATGAAAGGGATATTTTTCTAATCCTAGCTACACACTTGACCTGTTCTATTATTTATGTTTATGTTTAGTTTATTTTTATTTTTATTTTTATAGGTGTGTATGTGTGTATGTGTGTATGTGTGTGTATGTATTTAAAAAGCCCACACACAGAGTTTTAAAAAACAATCAAGCTGCTGTTGCTCTGGGCTAATTTATTTTCAACTGCAAGTGGCACATTTTCTCAATTACAAACAAAATTTTACTAAAGCAGAGTGAAAATCTATCACATCCAATTATGATGACAATGCAGCGCCATGCAGCTGAGGGTTAGGCTGGGACCAGACATGGTTTTCTTGAGGCCATCAAGGATTGCG
This sequence comes from Hirundo rustica, assembly GCF_015227805.2. Classification (NCBI taxonomy): domain Eukaryota; kingdom Metazoa; phylum Chordata; class Aves; order Passeriformes; family Hirundinidae; genus Hirundo; species Hirundo rustica. Next base: position 93,138,928 of record NC_053450.1, read on the forward strand.
CTGGAGCTTTTTTTTATGCATGGGTAGAAAAATGATTTAAACTGAATGACAGGAAGCCCAAATCATTTTGTCATATTAAAGACTACCAAGGACCCACCTCAGGATGGAAGTGTTTCATGTCAGATATAACGCCAGAATTAGGCAAGGTAAGGATGGCTGTGAACAGGATATTTTAAACATCACAGGACACGGGGAAGCATTAAAAAAGTTTATCTGCTGGTTTTGCACATTAAGCAGTTGCAGCACTTTAAAACTTTTATCCTGTTTAATATTCCCCATTGTGTCCAGCAAAGGGCACATTGCATTCTAATAGATTTTAGTTGTGAAAAACAAATGTGTCCCACCTAGAAAATCACATGCACTTAAACATAACCAAATATTTTAAATTCCCTTGCATACATACACATCTGCCTGCAGCAATCCATGCATTGGCGACACTGAGGACAGTGAAATTTCTGGGTCATGTACTTTTGCAAAGACCTCAGTAAGCAGTGCCAGCTCGTATCCCCCTCATGTTTTGTTGTTTTGTTTTCAGAAATAACGATTCTCATCCCTAAAAAAAAAAAAAAAAAAAAAAAAAAAAAAAAAAAAAAATATTTGGGTGGCACAAAATATAGACATTTCCCAAGCACAAACACATGTATACATGTTTTGAAGGCTACTCCCCATTAAGTGCTTTGGTTTTGGATAGTTTAATCTGTGTCCTTACTGGTTTAAGGCAGAACAATGGGTTTCTCAATTTAGGAATGTGCATGTTAAAAGAAGGGATTACATGAGACCTCTGTACCAATGCAATGAGTTCCACCAGGGTATTTCAATAAATCTAATCTACAGAAATAATGACTACATTTTGGATCCCAAAATATGTTGTGCCTTAGGAATGGAGTATTTCAGAAAGTAGTCAAACAGGGCCAGTAGTTCAGCATCAGCAGTCAGGAAAAAGAAACTTCAGTTCACTGCATTGCTAAGCGAACGCAGCTGATTGCTCCCTTGCAAGTAGTGATGATTCAAATTCCTCAAAAATTTTTTGTAGCAGCTTCCACTAATGTTTTCCTTTGACAACACTGGGACAAACTTTTTCATTCATTCATTCATTCTTCTCTCTGAAGCTTTATGCCAAAATTAGGGATGAGTAAGTCCCTCTTCTTTACCTGCATTCTTTTGCTTTACCCCACAGCTCTGTTTTATTCTTAACCGGAATAAGAAGTTGAGGTAAAAGAAGAAGCAAAACCAACAGAAAACAAAACATTAAAGGAGTTCTCAGTAAAATAAAGATGGAAAGATTCTAAAGGCTTTCCCCAGCCCCCCCATTTTATCAAACGCTTATTTTTGCCACAGTCTGGGGAAGAGCAGAAATCTCTCTGCAGTCTACTGAGATATTGCTGCCTGAATGTATATTCATATTCACTGTAGTGACAGATGTAAGAGAAGTGAGATTTTTTTACAGCAGTTGGATGACAAAAATTATGGGATTGAATAAAATTTTCTTTCCTTGGGTATGCAGATACAGAACGGTAGCATGCATTTATAGCACTATCTCTTTACATATTATTCACGCAATAATGTGTTTTGATTTGCTGCAAATTACAGGCTTAAAATACTAATTTCAAAAAACTTGCCCTGACTGCCTCTATCACACACACAGACACACGCTTATTTTCTATACAGTAACTCCTCTTTCTAGCAATCCTTATAAGAATATTTGCTCAGAACAATGAAGCCTGAGAGGATGCATTGAAGGACCACTCCTGTAGCTACATTTAGCAGGGTCATACAGGGGTTGATAACGACATTTTTATGTTTCTTCTCTGGCCTTTATGCTTCTCTGTGTGCTGTATTTAAGGCAATAAACCCAGAGTGAAATACACAAACCACAAATTCATTTATGTCCATAGGAAAAAATACCCTATGAACATTTCTTCACATATACAATATAGGAGTCAGAAGCCATGATGTTAAATCAATTCAGTATCACTATTTTACTCATGTCAGATCACAGTTTGAGAAATGGTATCTGGATAATGGAATTTTATTGTTGTTATGACACAAACCAGCAACCACACTCAGTCTGAAGTCAGTTTACCACAGGGGAAACTCCTCATTTCCCAAGCATCTGTACATAAAAATTAAACATTCCCAGATCTGAGGTTATGAATGAAAACCAAGGTGTTTGGAAGTTAAATGAAATGTCCATATCAATCAAATGTCCACTGTAAAACTGTCTGCTAATGTTTACATTTTAGTCAAGACTACTTTTGACATTCCTGTAAATAGTAAACAGCCACAGGAGCTATTTTCTCACTTCAGGGGAAGGAAGAGTTTTGGAAGAAGTGAGTATTCATAATTTGGACACAGAATTTCACAAAGTTAGTTTTTTTGGACAAGCAAAGCAACAACAAAGGTTGTTGGTCCTCTACTGAGAAGCACCTCCCAGACTATTTATACTGCACTAGTTCTGCATATCTGAATTCTCCTGTTACAGTCCAAGATAAAGACCTGCTCTAGGACTTGGTGGAGAAAAAGATATCAGAAAGAGCTGTGAGTGATGTGGAAAGGAAACTGCTGTGAGGAAAGTGCCTAGAAAAGGGAAGGGGGCTGAAGGGATGTTGGGCTACCATCATAGGCTGGGGGAGAAGGGTGGAGGTGGTGCTGAACGAAACACCTGGAAGCTCCTGAGGTAGGAGTTGGCTTGAGGCTGACATGGTCCAGAAAATGACAGGACTGGAAACAGAAGCAAGGCCCACCAAAGGCAGAGCTGATCCCAGGAAAGACCTTAGGATAACTATATCCCCCCATGGAGCTTGGGCTAACACCATGGTCACCAGGTTTCTGTTCCCTTGGAAAGCATGTGCCCTTCCACAATGGACAAACTTGGTGTGCCCAGCTGCCCCAGACCCTAGGGATGCAGCACAACCAACGTGACCCTGTGCAGTGTTATCAAACAGCCTGGTTAACACCACTCCTGCAGGGTTCTCACAACATGCAACAACCACTCAGGTTAACAAAGGTAAAAGGCTCAGAGGATGCTGGCTCTGCTTGGCCTGATCCTCCTGTCAGGGCAAGGAGAGGCAGAACAAACACTGGTGAGTTCATCAGAAACAAGAGATGGTTTATTGAGAAAGTGTTCAACAATTACTTTTTTGAAAGAACTTGGAACATCGCCCCTTCAATGGTGCCCCTTACCGTCCACTCCAAAATTAGATTGGCAAAGCCCTCCTGGCCTTTTCCTACCAGGAAGACTTCCTACTCCATCCATTAACCCTGAATCCCACATACTCAATATAAACAGACGACTGATAGTCAACGGTATTGTCAGACCCACTCATCAAAGTTCTTTGCACAACAGGAAACAGCCTGTTTCAGTTCATCATTGTGTAATTCAGCGCCATGTTACTAGAGATACGAGGAAAGTGTCCGTAGGAAGAGAGATTGAAAAGAACAGGACTTCTAGTTTAGACTAGTTACAAAAATGGACTTTTTTATGTGACAGTAAAAAAATCTACTTTTGAGTTATCTACTGTTTCTCATAATGAAAGAACAAGAGATTAAAAAGTGAAAAGCATTCAGCTGAAAAATGATAAAAGGGTTTGTTTATTTATTTCTGTACTAAATGCAAGTAACTTCAGGATCTAAATGTCAACTGATATGACTGAAGGCAAAAAAAGAATTCAGTACGATTAGAAGTTTATCTGGATATTAAGCATATATATCATTACAAAAATAACCTGCCAAACTATGATTTTTTTTTTTCTCCTGTAGTTAGTAAATATAACAAACAACTTTTTAAAAAAAAAATTTGAGGTAGTCAACCTGAGGATTTAAAGGGACTAATAGAAAATCACTGAAAAATGGAATTGTACTGCACATGCTCTCTCATAATTCTACCTTACTGGCAATCTGAATTAAATAATTAGCTGATAAACAAAACAGGCTGAAAACATATTTGTGGACAAACACTGTAATATTCAGACTTCACTCTCACAGTTCATCAGCAGAATAACCCTTTGGTGAAATTTTTTAAAAAATCAAATCTACATATTTAGGATTTTCCACCATGCAAAGGTATTTCATTTTTTTACATATATGTACCCCACTACATTCAGTATTAGGATTATGCATGCTTCTGACTTCAGGGCTATCTTATTTTAGGATGTCCCAGCAGAATTTAACTTGTCTTTCTAATAAAATGCTTGGCTGGTGGATCCTATATTTTCACCTTTGTAAATATGTGCCAGTCAGCTTTGAACTGACTTCTGCCTAAACTCATGAGGTGAGCTACTGCATGTCTAACTGATTTAAATTCAAAGTGAACAGCATGTATCCTCTGCAATCTGCGTCTTTCTCATAGCTCATGCTTCCAAACACGACAACTTCGAGACATGGTTTAAAAATGGAGGAAGCTATTGCAAAATAAATACTGCAGCTCATTTTACATGCCCAAGCCTGTGAAATACCTCCACTAATCTACCTCATACTTTCTGTCAAACAGCTCTACCAGATTTGTTAAAAAGCAGACATGCAAATTTTAGGTTGAAGGGAGTTTCTTTCGGGAAGTTGAACATAAGGGGTAAAATAAGACTCGATTGTAAAAAGACATTATTTCCACTGCAACAGCTTCATAATTCAGAGTATGAGATTAATGCTTTATGAGCACAGTATCTACAACTTAATGTAAATGCTGTAACAAACTGAAATTCAGAGATACTCTTCATAGGTTTGGCTTAGACCCCATCCACAGAAGCTTTATTGATCAGCACAGAAAGTTTAGTCTAACCTTTGCCAGTCAGTTCAAGGCAGAGAATCTTCCTGAAGGATGATATAAATGTCTTTCATCCTCGCAGACATCTAGTAGCTCCCTCTGTCCTAGCCATAAGGGCTGGGTCAGACCTTCCCATGTCACCTCATCACTTCTGATGTGCTGGACCACCCGAGCCATGATCAAGGCATTGCTGCTGTGGGTGCAAGAGCAAGCCAAGCTGAAAAGGAGTCTGCATCTGCCACACAGAAAAAAATCAAAAGTCAAAGCTCTGAATCATTGATAATGCCCCCAAAGCACTGCAGGACATGCACACACTTCACAACAAAACAGCAGAGACATTCTTTGCCCTCTGTCCCATCCATGCCAGCCAGAGCTCAGCACATACCCATCCTGTGTACTACCATTTTTCTTTAGTCCACCACACACAAGGAGAACAGCTGAATCAGGAACAAGCAGAGAATTGCTTTTTAGCAACATTACAAACATTAACCTAAACAAAACCAACAAGCAAAAACCCAGCACGGCAGTAATAGTGATGAAGCCACAACACTTTATCATAATCCTATCTAGTGAGACAGGGAATTTTTATCAATATGTTTCATGCTCAGAAAATGTACTGCTCAGCACTTTGACACTGCACTGCATTTTATTTTATTATATATTTTTTATTTTATTGCGGAGAGGTTCTTTTATTTAAAAGCACATCTTGGATCCAGACCGGTGTCCTCCCATAGAAACTTCCTGACTCATTCAAAAAGGACATGTGGCGGTGCCCACATGAAAATAATGCACTGGGAGAAAGCACCAAGGATATGGGCAGAAGTCCTTGAGACAATTTTCAAGGACATTTACATGACAGAATACTAGGAATCTTTTAAAAATAATTTATCCACTGAGAGGCCTTACAGATCTGGCACAGAGACATGTAATTTTATCCCATTACAGGTTAACAGAAGACACAAAAGTACGAGGCCTCCACAAGCAACCAGAATGAGCTGCCCCAATGACAAGGCAAATCCATTGGTAGTAAGGAGTTATGAAATAATTTACTAACTTTAAAAATATCTTCTGAAGCAGAACAGTGAGTGTCTGAGCTATGCCATGGAATGTTAGGTTTTACACCACTGGGCACAGTGCAGCTCTCCTTCCTCTTTAGACATCCTCAGGGTTGCACACCTCTGTGAGCACCTCACAAATCTCTGATCTCCAGATTTCATGTGTTTACCCTTCTCTCTCTGAAGTCATCTTTCCATATCTCTCTCAGCTCCTATAGGAAACTTCCAGCCTTTCACTATGCAGATACTTTCATCTTGCCTATCAAGCTTTTTCTAAAATTTCTTTATCTGATGAACTGAAATTTTTTGTAAGATAGACTAACTTTCCTGCTATTGGCTGAAGAGCAATTTACACAAGCAAGGTTGTTTTCTTAATTTCTTAAGTTCCACAGACTCTAACACATTGCTTCTTTTTTTTTTTTTTTTTTTTTTTTTTTTCCTTCTTGACACTCTACTACTTTCTGTGATTTATTCCAACTATTTCTGCATGTATGTCCTTCACCTTTTCTCACTAATTATTATTGGGTTTGACCTATCAACCTATCTGACTTTATCAAGATACTCCAAAGTTCCTCACAGGAGCTCTGGAAACCTAAGGGGTTTTGTATTAGCTCAAATATAGTTAGCTGATTAATGAAAACTTTAAGTAATTGTTTGCAAGAGAAGAGCAGTAAGCAGCACATTCCCATGGATGAAGCACCTATGAGGGTCAAAAGGCTTACAAAACCTGGAGCCAGTCTACAGCCATGTTTAGCAGCGGCAGAGGCAGGCTTACCACCCACTCTCAGTTTTATTCCAGTAACATGTAGTGATGCTGTTCTCTTAGTTACCAGTGACTCTAAACACATTTATTTTGTTCTTAACCATTACCAAACTTGAAAAGTTCTTTCACCCTCCAGTGGTTCAAATAAAGGGAAGGGTCTTGCTGTGCAGCTCTGAGCGGAGACACCAGGACAGCGGGGTTTGGACTAAAGGCTGTGAAAAGCTGAGAGTATGGAATTTACTCTGTGATGAAACATCAGTAACTCTCAAGCAATTAGCATTAGCCCTGAGAAACTACTCAATACCTTCCTGAGAAAGCTGTGGGACTGCAAGGGTGAGGCCCTGAGGACGGAGCTGCTGCTGCCAGCCCACACTGGCAGCCCTGAGTGGGCTAACAGCCTGCCACAGGAATACTAGTGTGAGATAGCCAGAGCCTTGGATAAGAAAGAATAGAAGGGAAGCGGTGTAAAATGTCACATCCAGACAAGAGAACAAAACAAAGCTGTGGTTTTTTCCCCTTACAGCAGGGGAAAAAAATACTCACAGGAGCTTCTTATCCTTTCCTCCATCATTTTTTTTTTGTCCTTCTCAGGTTTCCTTCGTGCAGGGAAATAATTCTCTGTTGACACCTATGCAACCGCGAATGTGTCAGCATGAGCTGACTGGGTGGAAAAGAAAAAGAATATTTACCCCCAGCATTTCTGGGATCTGCTGCTTTGCCACTACTGCCGTGATTTATCAGGGCCTGTTACACATTTTACCTTAAGCTTCTCAGTCACCCAAATGATTTTCTCTCAGCAAACGAAAAATACCAGTGAGCTGCTAAAGTCTGAGGGAAAGAAGGCAAAGGGGAAACGAGGAAAGGGGTTCATTCACCGTTCATTGACAGTGCCCCCCCCCAACATCTGCTTCAAGAATGGGAGTAAAAAGTAAAATGAGGCACAGACCACTGCTGAGGGATGCTGAGGAATGCAGGGCGGGGTACCTGCGGCATAAGAAGGCACCTCCACAGCCTCTCCTGGCCCACACAGCCCGGGCTCCCTCGCGTAGCGCCCTCGCCCCGCGGTGAGGGAGCGCAGCCGGAGGGGGCGGGGGGCGGTGGCTGCAGAAATGCAGCCTCAGCAGGGAGACGAGTCTGTCAGCCTCCGGAGCACTTCCCTGCGAGGGAGCAGATAAGAGGGAAAAGGTGAATGGGAACACTTGTCACAGCAGATGGCGGCTTTGATTTGCAGAAGAAAGTGGGAGGGGGGCGGAAAACCGGGCGGAGGCGGCCGTGCCTGCCCGCCCGGGCCCCGCCGCTCCCCCCGGCCCGCCCGGGATGCCGCAGCCCCGCCCGCCCTGCCCGGCAGCCCCGGGACCTGCTGACCTTCCCCGCAGACCAAGCGCGGGGTTTCGGCAGCTCTGGCCGCCTTATACATTTTATTAACGCTATGCTAATTAGCTGGAAAGCCACACATTGATTTTCTTGAAACGATTCAAGGATCAAATAGCCATGAATAGAGCTGGCAAAACCTAATCTACTAATGGATTTAACTTAAGAGAAATATAAAGCTCAAATAAAAAATATGATTATTTGGGAGCTACTTAACTAGTACTTATCTTTAAAATACTTACACGGAATTTCTCTATTCCACTGAGGTAGAAAAATTACAGTCATATTTTTCAATATATTTGGCCAATAAATCTAAACAATACTTCTCTTCTCTTCTCTTCTCTTCTCTTCTCTTCTCTTCTCTTCTCTTCTCTTCTCTTCTCTTCTCTTCTCTTCTCTTCTCTTCTCTTCTCTTCTCTTCTCTTCTCTTCTCTTCTCTTCTCTTCTCTTCTCTTCTCTTCTCTTCTCTTCTCTTCTCCCTTCCCTTCTCCCTTCCCTTCTCCCTTCCCTTCTCCCTTCCCTTCTCCCTTCCCTTCTCCCTTCCCTTTCTCCCTTCCCTTCTCCCTTCCCTTCTCCTTCCCTTCTCCCTTCCCTTCTCCTCCCTTCTCCCTTCCCTTCTCCCTTCCCTTCTCCCTTCCCTTCTCCCTTCCCTTCTCCCTTCCCTTCTCCCTTCCCTTCTCCCTTCCCTTCTCCCTTCCCTTCTCCCTTCCCTTCTCCCTTCCCTTCTCCCTTCCCTTCTCCCTTCCTTCTCCCTTCCCTTCTCCCTTCCCTTCTCCCTTCCCTTCTCCCTTCCCTTCTCCCTCCCTTCTCCTTCCCTTCTCCCTTCCCTTCTCCCTGCCCTTCTCCCTTCCCTTCTCCTCCCTTCCCTTCTCTCCTTCCCTTCTCCCTTCCCTTCTCCTTCCCTTCTCCCTTCCCTTCCCTTCCCTTCACCTTCCCTTCTCCTTCCCTTCTCCCTTCCCTTCTCCCTTCCCTTCTCCCTTCCCTTCTCCCTTCCCTTCTCCCTTCCCTTCTCCCTTCTTCTCCCTTCCCTTCTCCCTTCCCTTCTCCCGTCCCTCTCCCTTCCCTTCTCCCTTCCCTCTCCCTTCCCTTCTCCCTTCCCTTCTCCCTTCCCTTCTCCCTTCCCTTCTCCCTTCTCCTTCTCCCTTCGTCCCTTCTCCCTCCTTCTTCTCCCTTCCCTTCTCCCTTCCCCTTCTTTCTCCCTTCCTCCTCTCCTCTCCTCTTCCTCGCTCTCTCCTCTCCTCTCCTCTCCTCTCCTCTCCTC